>NC_142159.1:27810000-30670609 GCF_024610735.1 Ursus americanus
GCTCAGAACGTCTGACTCACTCCAAAGGAAAGCAAGCCTACCTTCCAGGAGAGGGGAGACTAAGGGTGCAGAGAAACAGGGGTCCCTGTGGGAGGCCAGGCCATGGGGGCTTAGCCACAGAGAAGTAGTGGACAGAGCTGTTTATCTTGAACACCATCATCCCCACTACCGTCCACGCTTCCCTCCCAACTCAGGGTCATGTGGGTGACCAATGAGCAATGACGCAGGACCTTCTGGAAACTGAGAGGAGGCTGATGGGATGGTGAGGGGGTGGCACCCCTAAATGCTCCAACACAGAGGGAACCCTGGGGGACCCATGTCCTGCTTGGTCTCTTCCGGCTACAAGGCTGTAAGAGGGGGCCAGGCACCCCAAATCCAGAGCCCTTCCCGGAGTTCCAGGTCATCCGTGTCTCACAGATTCCTGGCTAGAATAGCGTCCCGGGGGGCAGTGGGACAGCCAGAGAGAGGGGGTGTGGCTCTGTGCTTCATGGTGTGGGGACGAGGGTGGGAGAACCAACCTCCATGATGCATTGCAGCCTAATCCTCCCTAGGACCACCTGTCCATACTTCTCAGGAGCAGTGCTGGGCATGTCTGGTCTCCAGGCTGTGACCCACCAGCCCCCTGGCCACCGTCCTCGGCCGGTGCACTGCATCTACTCAGCCGCATGGAGCAAAGTCTCAGCCCTCCCTGGACCCAGTCTCCACCTTCCCTCTGCACCTTCCTGAGAAGCTCAATGTCAGGGGTGCAGCAAGCATGCCTGGATTCCCCCCGCCCATGCATCTGGACGGACCATTGACTATGTGTCCACACTTAGTAGGACCTGGGGGGGCAGCAGTAAACAAGTCTCTGCCTCAGGAGACATTAGTCTAGTGTGGGGGTGGGGAGCAGACAGTCAGCGAGGGAAGATAATGCAAAAATACCTTATAGACGTAGATGGTAGGCTGAGTGTTGGCCCCAAACATGCCCATGTCCTAACCCCCAGAACCCAGGAATCTACGGCCCTACATGGCTAGCGACTTTGCAGGGGTGGGGAGTACGGTTCCGGATCATCGGTCAGGCCCCATGTCATCACGGAGGCCCTCCTAAGAGGGAGGCTGGGGGTCAGAACCAGAGGCAGGGTGGAAGATATTGCCCTGCTGACTTTGAGGAGCATGGATGGGTCCACCAGTCAAGGAGGCCAGCAGCCTCTGGAACCTGGAAAGACAAGAAAAGTTCCTCTCCTGGAGCCTCCAGAGGGCATGCAGTCCTGCTGACATCTTCATTTCGGGCCTTCCGGCCTCTAAAACTGCAAGATAGGAAATTGTGCTGCTAAGTCCCTTGTCTGTGGGCTTTGACTAGAGTAATGATAGAGAACTACTCTCTCCCCCAAAAACATCCATGAACGAGGGACTGGGATGCGAGGGGTGGGCTCCTGGCTGCTTCCGCAGGAGGCCCCACTGAGGCGGGACCCCAGCAGGAGACCGGATGGGTCAGCCCAGGGCCAGTGGAGGGAGCAAGCCCCGGGGTGGGCGGGTGGGTGGGCAGATGGCCAGAGGTCACCTGACTCCACCCCCTGCCCTGGTTCAGGCTCCTGTCCAGCACCAGGCAGTCCCACGACTCCTGCCCACAACCTGGTCACCAGACTGCATGGACGATTTCTCTGAGTGTCCTGCGATGTTGTCTCCTGGCCTCAAGGCCCCTTAGAGAGGGCATGGGCTGGCCCTGGCAGGGGCTCCTGTGGAGTCCTGTGCAGTAAGAATTTGGCCTTGCCCTAAGAGTGGTCTGGCCCTTGCTCTTGGCTTCCAAGAGGTGACCTGTGTCACCCTGATCAGAGGGCCTTTGTTCAAGGTGGGTCTGGCCACGTCAGAAAGACCAACACGGGACTGGGTGGGGGAGGGCTTGGGTCATACGGTATTGCCCAGCCTGGTGACTGAGAAAGTTGTGGGCCTCAATCACCAATCCCTCAATCATCGATCGGTTGTGCCCACCCCATGGAGCCCTGAGAAAGCCCCAGGCTCAGGCGAGCCTGCCCGGTTGGTGACATTTGGTGTATCTTGTCACACGTTGGTGCTAAAAGGGGGGATGTGTCCCGCCCCCGTGGGGAGAGGACAATGCCAGCTTCGTGCGTGGAGACGCCCAGTCTGTGCCCCGCATGCCTCTGCCCTGCCGTGTAGACCATGGCTGTGAGTGCCTCTGTAGTGGGTTCAGAGTCTTTCTAGCAAGTAATCCAACGGAGAGTGTTTTGGGGCCTCTATCCGCTACTGAGGGGCTGGTGTCAGAAGTGGGGTCAGTCACGCCCTACCCAAAACTGTTGTTCTCCAACCCAGCAGTCTGGCTAGCTTCAGGTACCCCTCCCCGGTGTAGAAGGCCACACCCCTACTGGAGGGACACCCAACGTTACCCCAGGCCCCAAGCACCAGCCTCCGCACGCAGGGCAGATCGTCCCAAGAGGCCTCAGCGTTGCCCATCCCCAAAAGGGCTCCAACAGTGGCTGCCAAGTTCTGGGTCCTCTGCTGCTCATTATTATGGCTTATGACTGAGTCTTCTCTCTAAGAAATGTGAATTAGAAATAGCTCCAGTGGCTGACCACCTCAAAAATGCAAATCAGTATAATTTCAATCAATACATGCAGCACTGAGCATTAAAAATGCAAATTTCCTGCTGTGCAGAGAGCAAGAAAGAGCAGTGCCTTATTTAGAAAGAAAACTCGGTTGCAGGAGGACCTTTCTGGATCCCAGCGTAAACCCAGTCCTTAATTGGGACAAAGGAAGAAGGTGTGGCGCAGCCAGGCCGGTGACATTAGCGGCGTCTTGCTGCCCCAGCTTGGCTTGCGCTATCATAAAAATGGGCTTCCTTGGCAGGCCAGAGCACGTCTCTGGGCCCCTCAGCTAGAGGGAAGAGTGCACACCTTTCTAGGCCCGCATCGGCCTGCCTATTCTTCACCGCTCTGCACTTGCTTCTCCTTCCTTAAGCCTGAAGCAAGCGCGTAGCGCTTGGAGGGCCTCCAGCCCCTCGCGGAAGCAGGAGTGAGAGGTGCTGTGAGTGCCAGCCCTGGAGGCCACGCCCCGAAGGAGCACCTGGCCCAGGGGAGGGGGAGCTGGGGGTCCTGACTCCAGCCCAGCCTGCACCCTCGGCCTCTGGGAGGGAAGCCTTGCCTCCATCCTGTCTGGGTCAACACACCAAACCCATGATGCTACTTTCACTAAGCCGCGTCTTCCTCTCTTCCTCCGGGAAACCCCCCTCCCCCCTTCCCTGCACTGCAGGCCTAGTTCTGCAGTTGCTGTGTGCCCAGGGGTGGACCTCGAGTCGTCCCACCGGTGTCTAGCTCCTGGAGGGCAGGCGTCACCCGGGGTTTGGCTCTAACATGGGCTTTGCCCCAAATGGATTGAAATTAGTGAATGAAGTCCATCCAGTCTGTGCAGGGACTTGGAAGAGCAGTTTCCAGGTTCCAAGGTGAGTGGCCTGGTGCACCTTGCAGGCAAACACCACGCCCGTTGGAGAGCTACCTGGCTCTGCTCAAACTCTTGCAGGAGGGCGGGAAGCTAAGCGTCTGCATTACTACCTGTGCCCCATAACATACCACCAGGCTGAACGGCACCCACATATGATCTCACACTCATCGTGGCTCAGGGGTCCAGGCTGGTCCTCGGGATGTGTTTCACGGGTATCAGTGGGGTCTGAGGGTCTCATCTGAGCTCCCCCAGTTGTTGGGAGAACTCAGTCCCTTGCTGCTGTAGACCTCGTGGTGGTATCCTTTCTCCAAGCCAACAGGAGAAAGGGTTCTAGGTTTAGGAAGGGCCCCGGTGGCTCTTGCAAGAACCGTCACCTGATTAGGCAAGGCCCAGCCAGGATAACCTCCCTTTTAATGAGTTTGAGCTTAAATGATCAGGGACCCCCACAACACCCACAAAAGCCCTGTTGTCTATGGGTGAGAAGCCAGTCACAGGTTCTGCCTGTACTCAGGGTGTACCCCCATTGTGGGGCCCTCCTAGAATTCTGCCCGCACCTCTTATCCTGAGGCAGCCCATTCCTTGGGCTGTGACCCTGGAGTTTTCCTTCCCATGTTTGGGCCCCACATCATTGTTGGCAACCTTGGAGGTTCTGGCCTGACCCCTTCTCTGCCCCTTCACTCCCTGACCCAGGAACCCCCACCCCCAGACGGAGCCTTGCTTCCCTCACTTCCTGTCCACTCTGAAAACCAGAGCAGAGGCGTTCCCACACTGAGCGTGCGCCTCTGCATCCAGCCCGAGCACTGCAGACACGGCCGTCTCCAGGCTCGAACTCCAGACTCTCCTGTCTTCCAGAGCCGCTCTCAGCACCTGTATCTGCTCCCGTCCAGCCCGCCTCCCACTCCCCAGAGCAGCCCTCTTGTTGGCCCGGCCCGACAGTGGCCGCACCGTCCTACAGCTGTGCCTGCCCGGTGGGGACACCGGGAGGGCAACCAAGACCCAACGCTAGCCTGAGAGGCCTTCACTGGGGTCTGCACCCCTGTCACCTGGGATCGTCCCGTCCTGTCAAGTAGACACTGTTTGGGGATGAGGAACCCGGGAAATTGAGAGACCCTGAGGATCGCCTCGGTCTAGGATTGCAAGATACCACACGGGACGCTCAGGTAAATTTAAATTGAAGAAAAACAACAAATATTTTTTTTTTAAAGATTTTATTTATTTATTCGACAGAGAGAGAGACAGCCAGAGAGAGAGGGAACACAAGCAGGGGGAGTGGGAGAGGAAGAAGCAGGCTCATAGCGGAAGAGCCTGATGTGGGGCTCGATCCTAGAACGCCGGGATCACGCCCTGAGCCGAAGGCAGGCGCTTAACCTCTGTGCCACCCAGGCGCCCCAACAACAAATATTTTTAAGAAATATATCCCAAATATTCCATGGGCTGTACCTCCACCAGAATGTACTTGTGGTTTATTTGCAATTCAGATTTAACCGGCCGTCCTGTATCACACAGCTGGTGACAGACAAGGGGGCAGGAACAGGAGCCCAGATCCGTCTCCAGAGGCCGGGCTCTTCTCCGCCTGCAAGTGGGGTCCTCAGCCACAGCCCTGGGCCACCTGGAGGCAAGAACCAAATGCCTACGGATGAAATCAGACAAGACAGGAGTTTTAGCCACTGCAGGTTGTAGGATGACATGCCTGCAGATGTCTTGGTGGTGACCTGCTGCAGAATTGTGTCGCTCCCCAATTTACATATCAAAGCCCTAATACCCAGTGTGGTGCTGTTAGGAGGTGGAGACTTTGGGAAGTCCCGAGGGTGGGGCCCTTGGGAACGGGATTAGTGCCCTTCTAGGATGAGACAGGAGAGAGGGTCTCTGTCCCCCGTGCGAGGGCAAGGCAAAATGGGGAGGCTGTCTGCAAGCCTGGACGTGGGCCCTCGCCAGGCACCAAACATGCCGGTGCCTTGATCTTGGAGCTTCCTGACCTCTTGAGCTGTGAGCAATAAACGTCAGTCCCTTAAGCCCCCGGTGTGTGGGGCTCTGCCACAGTGGCCTAGCTGGCTGGGACCGCTGCCCCACGCTCCAGCTCCCTGCAGAGCCCCGGCCTCCCCTCCAGAAGCCCACGACCTTGTTCTCTGCCCGAGCTGCTGATCCATGCCGAGCAGGCCTGGTCCACGAAGCCCTCAGTCGGAAAGTGGTGGGGCACCGTCGTTTCCGCGGTCTGTCTCTGCTGGGAGCGGGACACTTTGTACCCTGCGGCTCGCCACCGCCCATCTGGAGACGTCGTATTTACATGGTTAAGCCGACAAACAGTGTTATTTCCTCCAGCAGCTGACAATTCCACAAAACGGAGAGATTGTAATTTGAAGAGACACAATAAAAATCCTTCCCCGTTACTTCAGAACTCCGCAAGGAGGCTCCGGAGAAGCCCCAGGAGCCGGTCGCTCGGGAGGGAGGGAGGCAGCCGCCCCCACGCGCAGGGACAGACCCGGCCGGCACGGAGCCTGCTTTCGGAGAGGGTGCCAAGGGCCACGCACATGTGACCGCCGGCCAGTCTCCCCACACCCCGCACCCAGCAACTTCTCAAGCTGGAACATCTCCAAATGCATGCTCTTTGGCGACACAGACCTTTATTCAGAGCATTTTCGGTGTCCGTGTAGGTGGTGGCACAGTCAGCCTTTTCATGTGCGGCTGGTCCAGGCGTCCATGCTGACCCGTCCCCAGCACGGCCGTGAGGACGCCGTCTCCTCTGTGTCTGCTGGAGGTGGGGCCGCTCACTCCTGGGGCCACAGAGGAAGCCCCTGGTGCTGCTGCTCCCAGTGTCGTCCTGGTGGGACGAGCTCCCCGGCGAGCCTGCAGGGGGGTCTGCAGGAAGGGGAGACCAAAGCTGCCACCCCGCCACAGCCATCCGTCCGGCCTCTCCTTGCCATCCATCCCCCCGACTTGCCAGGAGAACTGTCCTGGGCGGCTCTCCCCTGCTGTCATCTTGTCCCCGCTGGCAAACCGGCCCCCGGGAAAGACAAAGGTTAAGAGAAGTCCTGCAAGCAGCCTTGGCCGAGGCCCGTGATGACAACAGTCCCACCCACAGCGACTGCAGCTACCAGCCCCGGCCGCAGAACGCCCTGCTCCCAAACGTGGGGATCCGACAGTCGGCTCTGTGACCCCGTGCGAGCTGCGTCCAACCACTGCCACCAGACGGCAGGTCCCGGGAGCGAGCCGGACCCTGGAGGGCGCTGCGTCTTCGCCACCATCCTGGCCCCCACAGAGCAAGGATGTGCACATGCAGCAAATGTGTCCCCCTCCCCGGGGTGATACAGACGGGCCTGCCGACCCCCAGGCCCAGCCCTCGCCTGGCACACCCCCCTTGGGCTCCATGCTCCAGCAGCACATGGCTTGCTGTCTGTGGCCCCCACACCGTCCGGAGTCGGTCCTGCACCCGGCCTGGCTGCCATCCCACCCTGCTCCCAGCAGCTTCAACACGGGTGGCTTTCGTCAGGAAGCCCCCCCCCCCGACCAGTCACCTCTTGGCCAGATTAAAGACCCTCCCAATGCTGCACTGGTGACAGGACATTCCCTGCACTGTAATCACCTGTCCCGTTTCCCCTACGTGAGCGGTCTCAGCGGCAGGCCCGTATCTCTGAGCATGCACCTGGTAGCATGGTGCCCTGGAGCACGAATGTTCAGTAAACTTTGCCAAATGAAAGGATGGTGTCTGCTCAGGCCACACACACGGCATGAGGGGTAGCAGGAGCCTGTGACAGGAAGTCCCCCAAAGCCACTTGATCACCTCCTCCCCAGGATTTGCTCTAGTCCCTCTGTTCTCTCCCCAGAGGCCCCGAAACACTGACTGTGTGTGGCTCTGCCGGGCACATAGCAGGTGTTCAATCAAAGCACGATCAGTGAGAGGATGAAGGACAGGTTCCCGTGAGACAGTTCAGTTCATTGATGGCCACGGAGAGAATGCACTGCAGGCCCGCTCTGCGTCTGCCCCTCTCGTCACAGAAGTGCATGGAATTAAAGCATCTCCATTAATTGCATGGATCTGTCCGGAAAGTCCTCCAAGTTATAATTCATGCAAACCGCCCTGTATCCTCTCTCAACGCACGTCTGCGTGGGAGGTGCCTTGGGGAGTATTGATTGATTTTCGATGCTGAGCCCAGCACCCCGTGAGTGGCTGCTTCACGCAGGTGCAAGGATGCAGCCTTCTGGGGGCAGCTGGGGTATCTCCAGTGCATTCCCTCTCCAGATGGGACTCCCATGCTCTCCCACGTGGGCAGGGGAGCCTGGAGGGAGATGCACCTTCAGGTCCTCTGGCTGTGCCTCAGGAGTGAGGGAGCAGGGTCTTAGGGGGAAGCAAGACCAATAAACAGAGATGTTGGTCAAGGAGGTTGGGGCTCCATGCAGACGGCTGAAGCTGCCCCGGGGTTACCTCCAAGCGAGCCAGGTAAGGAACAGCAGGTGGAGTCAAAAGGTCCCCTGGATGTGGGCTCTGGAGTCAGACACACCTGGGTTTAAGGCTCTACCCTTGTGGCCCGAGCAGAGACAGAGAAAGCCTCTGGGCCTCAATTTCCTCACCTGCAAAAACTGGCGGAGTGGGGGGAGTGACCTGCCCAAAGGGGGTGGTGTTTGTACGGCATCCCTCCCAGGGAACCCTGTCCTGGAGCACGCCATGCCTCCTGATGACAGTTTCCCTCAAGCTGCACCCTCGAAGCCCTCCTCCCACGAGGAAGAGAAGGAGGAGTAAGCAGAGCCAGGCCAGCCGGAGCCTGCCCGCCTGTGAGCACGGGCCGGGAGGAGCGGGCTGCAGGAGACACTGCTGTGTGTTCACAGGGACCCCCTTGCTTTCCTTCTGCACACAGAGCCAGCCAGAGTTCCTGGCCTCCCTTCCTGCAGACGAGGCCATGTGTCTGCCACCAACGGGCGGTGGGCAGAGAGGTGGAGTCCATGTCCAGGTCTGGCGGCTGGGGTGGGGTGGAGAAGGCCCCCTGGGTGGACTCAGGGGTGATGTGTTGAAAAGTGAAGAGCCCCATGCTGAAAGAGTCTGGGCCCATGAGACAAGGCTACGAAAAACTCTGGAAGAGAAACTCTGGGATCAAGCAGGGACAGCAGGCTCTGACATTTGGGGTTAAACAGAGGGGGAGCAGTGGGCACAGAGAGCAAGCCCGGCCTGCCTGTGCAAAGAGCCGTGAAGATGAAGTCCCTGTAGCAAGAATCAGATGGCCAGGAGAGCCCCAGACACAAGGTCTGCAGGGGCCCGGGCTGTTGGGGGCCGGCTGCACCTCAGGTCATGCAGACACAGGGTGAGGACTCACTCTGTGGGAGTGTGGGCTGCTTTTCCTGCAAAGCCGTGGTGGGAGCTCTCTGATGGTGGGTACAGAGCACACAGCACTGCACGTAAGTGCTTGTCATGGAAGTTCGAGCCGTCTTCCTGTCTCGTCCCACTGGCCTGGGACCTGTGGCTCCATCTCTCAAGCCTGGTTCAAGGTCGAGAAAGCAAGTGTCCATGCATGTGAGTGGGGCGGAAGGATGCTCGCTCACAGCCTCCAGCACCAACTCCGTGACAAAGATGCCCCGGGAGGGGTCTCCCAGCCTGGACTGCGCCAAAAGGCTCTCAAGATGTCATGCGGGCCAGGATCCCAGGTGCAGCCCCTGGGAAGCTGTGTGCAGCTGTGTTCTCTGCAAGAGCAAGTGTGTATGGGCGGCACTGGGGACAGGAGGTGGGGAGGAAGTCAATGAACTGCCTCACCTGCCTGCTCCCTCAACAGGGGCAGCTGGAGGGACAGCAGCAGACCCCAAACAGCAGCAGACCCAGGGTCCCTGCCATTAGACAGGCTCACGCAGTCTGTGCCACCAGAGTGCCAATGGGTGTGTTGGGGGAACAGGAAAGAAGGCAAACATTAATGATTTTGCTGGTCACAGCAGTAGCGGGGTGGCCGACAGTAGGCACGGTGTCAACCACCTGGACTGGAGGGCTTGGGTGAGGACAGGATAAGAGAAAATCAGCTCTTGGCTCCTGGGTTCATGGGAGATGGACACCCTGGGCAGGAGAGACTGACTATCCCCCAGGAGGATGACTGTCTCTGTCCACTCAGGCTGCTGTCACAGAACACCACGGGCGGGGAGGCTCACAGACAATAGGCATCTCTTGCTCAGAGTTCCGGAGCCTAGGAGTCCAAGTTCCAGGCTCATGGCATCTGGGGAGGGCTGACTTGCTGGTTAAAGGGGTGAAGGAGTTCTCGGGGCTCTCCTTTGTAAGGGCACTAATCCCACTCATGAGGGACCCACCCCTATGACCTAATTACCTCCCAAAGGCCCCACCTCCAAGCACCAGAACATTGGGGTTTAGAATTTTAACATGTGGATGTGGGGGTCACACACATGCAGTCACAACAGTGACCTTAGTCCCGGTCCACACCTGTTGCCACAAGGCAGTCTGGTAAAACCACATTTTGGCCCCTGGCTTCTGTGGTGCTCTGGTCAGCTAGCACATGCCACGTGCACAGTGAGAAGTTTTAAATTAACGTGTGGTTCAAGCTGAAAGACCAGCAGGGCTGATAGGCTGTTCTCGACACTTTCCAGACCCGATGTCTGCCTCTCCTGCCTCCCAGCAGGGGCAACACGTGGTGGACGGCCCATACCCCCGCCACCACCCAAAACCCCTCAGAGGCCCCAGCTGGCAGTCAGTGGGATCGGGGGAACATCATAAGCCAAACGTGAAGATTGAGGCAAGGGCGTCCTGCACAGAACGTACAGACAGGGAGCGGCAGGCTCGCTCTCGCTACAAATGACCCTTCTTTATGGCAGGGGCGAAACACAACCAAGTATTTATCTCATTGCTTGCCAATGCTTTTAAAACGTTGCAATAAACCCCTTTGGCAGCAATGAGCTAAAATAATGAAAGTACACGTTTATTGCAAACCAAGTACTGAACTCCTCAGGGTCATTACAATTATGCTGAAGCTGGAGTTTGCACAAAATGCTTGTTCACGTTGTCCGTGGGTCCTCACAAGGACAGGGACCACACAGCACCTTCCACAGCCAACGTTAGTGGTCGCTTTAGGAGGACTTTGCCCAGAGATGGGATTCCACCACGTGTCCCTGTGGGTCTCTCACACATCACGCCTTGACGCATCGGTTTTCTTTTAGATGACATGCTGAGCTTCCAAACAGCCTGCTCATTTCAGATTCTAATTTTTCTCATGCACGTGTGAAAGGTAAGCAGTTAGCTGCTCATATGCCAGTGCCACTAGCGGAAGAAGGACTTTGTCAGCTCGTTAAGGAAGCCCACCTTAAATGACAGCAAATACTTCAGACGGGAAACCAGTGAACTCCAAGAAAGGTTCGGTGTTTTCAGTCCAATTTATGAACGAAAAATACAGCTTTCAGAATTTCATCCTGTTGGAAGCAAAACACCCGAGACTATGGTGAGCGTAAGTAGTTCCCCACTGAAGATAAAATTATTTGTTTCATCGTGGTGATAATATGCCTACGTATGTGATAAAAGCTTCGGGATAAAGCCATGTTCTTATAGGAAGACTCGTGGGAACAGATAGGAAGGAGGGACAGTTTGCCGGTGCACACGTAATTCGAAACTGTGGCCGAGTTGAGACAATCTAACAATCAAATCATGTGCATTCAGTTAAAGTAAGTAAAAAGCAACATGTTATAACAAGCAGATACTGAATTTAAATGAATTAAAAAAAACCCTTCCACGTGGCTGCATGTGCTTTTCTTTGCTGCTCGCCATGAAGAAGATTGTGGAAATGTCTGAGCCTTTGTAAATCAATTTGGGTGTCCTGTGATGGCATGAAAACCTTTGTAAATAAATCCTCTGAATTTTTGGTTGCATCGAACGAGTTAACAATGACAATCTCAACAGAAACTCTTGCTTTGGAGCCTTTGAGAAAATTATTGAAACCAACCTTGCAAACAGGAAGACACCATATTTATCAGTATACAAGTGAGGGGTGGGGGAGAAAAATGAAACACGACAAATCCCGACAACACATAGGGTTTGGTTTAGGAATGATAGGATGGTGCTTTGGAACAGCTCGACTGGTAGACAGCAATCTTTTAACGAAGCCCTAATTTTAATTAAGCAAATTAGTATCCCGTACTGAAATGGAACAAAATGTAAATATCTACAAGTTTGCTGCATCGAAATGTAAAGAAACATTCAAGACAATCATATATGAGAACAACAGCAAAACAGACCATTTATTTGATGAATTTTTATCTTGCAAGAGTATCTGTCAAAGAAAGCTTCTCAGGATGGAAGCAAGAAGCCAGACTCTGTAGATGCCTTTGGGTGAAATACTTACACATTTCAATGTGGAGGAAAAAAAATAACTGTGAACATATCCTCTGAAGCGTCGAATTTGCTCTGAGCTTACCAGGTACCCCTGCACCTGCAGAGAGAAAATTATCTCAATTAAAAATGTTATGGTCTAACAGAGAGGAGTCATCTTAAGGTGTCAACAATTTCAAATGTACTAACAAAAAAATTACAGCTTTGAGGAAGGGCATACGCAGTTTTATGGAAAAATTTTAAATGTTAACATTCTAAAGAAAAATGCTATTCTTTAGAAAAATTCCAGTGAGTCCACGAATATAATAAAACCCACTTATTCAAAAAAATACTTCAAAAATATACACCTGTAATTATTTTTAGTGTCCCCTCGCCCCCGCCGCTGAACTCTGAAAGACGTGCAGCTTGGGTGGCAGACTGAATGATCCCCTGCGTGTCTGCCACGGAGATTTCCAGACTTCAGAATCTCCCTGCAAGTTTATTTCATTGTGATGCAGGTCTTCTGAGACCGTTGTTGTCGCTGTCTCTTCAGGTGTCATTTACACACCGTGGATGCGAAGATCTTAGGTGTAGAAGTCAATAAGGGTTGACATCTGTGGACGCCTGTGTGACCAACACCCCACCAAGATACGAAATGTTTCCATCACTCTGGAAAATTCTTTGGGCCCCTTTGCAGTTAGTCCCCCACTCCCCAGTGACTACTCTTCTTGTTACCTGAACTCAGAAGGATCTGGGTCCGGACCCTGGCTCTGTCACAGGCCAGGTGTGCATGGTCACTTGGACAGATGCTCAAACTTTCCAGCTGTCGACGCTCCATCCATGGAATGGAGCCTAAGGGTTGTTGAGAGATGCCATGAGTTAGGATGTTGGCACAGTGTTGGGCATACAGTTGGCACTGAGTAAATCAAAGCATGGTCGCTGGTGATTGGGGCTGGAGGAGTGCAGCTCCCCGCCGGTGTGGGATTCCACCACCTTGGAGGGTCTGAGGGAATGCAGTTCCACAGGCAATTCTGTCAAGGTGTCCTGCTCTGCCCTCCCTGTCTCCAGGTGTCCTACCTGGCTGCCCCTCCCTGCCCAAACGCCCTGCAACCTCCCTTCTTGAGACAAAGACTTGTGGCCATGTCTGCAGCCTGGAGTTCTACCCTCTCCCTGAAAGCTCTTGTCCCTTGACACTGCAAGAGGGAGCCAGGTCCCCGCCCCCATACACACGTCCCCCTCCTCCAGCCCCTTCCTGTGGCTCTTAGCACCCCAGTACTAGTCGCCCCGTGAAGACAAGCCCAATGTCCCTGTTGCGTGCTGCCCTTGGTTCGAGCCACCTGACACAAACACACACACAAGACAAGGGAGCCTCAGTGCAGTGGACCCACTGATCCGCGTCTCAGCGGAGAGCACAGTTCGTCCATGTTCTCCACTGCGATTGGATCATCCGAACACAGTGATTGTGGGGGCCCCGAAGGTCTGCTCTACAAACTGAACATTACACATCCCTACACGGGAAACGGGAAGCCTTACTATGCCCATTTTATGGATGAGAAAACAGGCTCACACCGCCAGCTAGAAGGTGCCGGACGGGACTTTGAGGTTGGCTCTTCTGCCTCCGCCTCCCGGCTCTGTTCTGCCAGCCTGATGGAGCGGCAGGTGTGCACATCCTGCCTGCGTCTCATTCTTCACGGGGCTTCGCAGGCATCTGGGAGTGCTCCCCGGCCTGGGTCCCAGAGACTCAAATTCAGCAGGTCCGCCCCTGACACTGTGCCTGTTTGGAAGTTCCGAGGCGATTCTAAGGCAAGGGTGCAGGCCCGCCAGCCCTGGGTCTCCCACCCTTGACTGCACAGGAGCCCCGGCCCATCTCAGTGGCTTGACCTCACTTATGCTAAGTTCCTGCAAGAATCTGTGACCACAAAGGGGACAAGAAATGGGGAGGCCCACACTTCCTGGCTTTCTGAGCCCCTGTTTCCTAGACCCAGACCCTTGGGAAGACCCAGACCCTTGATCCCCCGCCCCCCGACCACCATCCCCCGGGAAGAGGCTATGCAGAACAGTGAACGTCTCACCAAAATTCAGTCTCACATCTGTGTCCCACAATGCAAATGCCAAGGGAATTATTTTTACCTTGCAAGGGCTTGTTGAACGTGTCTGATAATGTATTTATAACGGCCCTAGGAACTCAGCGAGTAACAACCGCCCTGAGTGACAAGGAAAATTGTTAGAAATTGTTCCCTGTAAAAATAACGAGCCCCGCTGAAACGAGCCAATCAAAACAGCCTTCTGATGGCTTCCTGCGCAGACAGGTGCGGCGGGATGGGGAGCCCTTCTTCTGCTGGAACGTGGGCCCCTGTTTCTGATACAGGATCTGGGTGGCAGGGGGCTTGGGGCTGCTCTGTTTCCTGATACCCACGAGCAGCTGTGTCCCCTGGGTACGGCACTGGGAGAGCCAGAAGCAGCGGGGTGGCCCAGAAGGAGATGCAGAGAGTTTGTACCATCGCCTGGGGGTCTGACTGTCTTTATCTCTCCCTGTTCCCCATTCCTACCCTCGGCCTGGGTTCAGGGCTCATCAGCTCTCCCCTGACTCACTTCTGTGGTCTCCCTGCCTCCCACTGCCCCTTCAAACCTCCCCTCCTCAGGGCCCAGGCTGAGCGTGCCTCTGCTCTCTCTCTAGCTTTGCTGTGGCTCCCCAGCACCCAGACACGGAGGCCGAGCTCCTCTGCCCACACGGAGCAGAGCCCTCCGCAGTGCCGTCCACCCTCCCCGCCGCTCAGCTCCTCACTGCCAGCTTCCACCTCGTGCTCTACGGCGGTGAATTCCTGCCACACTGCTGCACAACCTGGGGGTGGTGACGGGGGTTTTTGCTCACACTGTCCTCTTTGCCGCCAAGGCCCCCCCTCCCCGTTGCTCTGCAGTGCTTTCTGCCGTGCCCAGACTGTAACTACTCTTGATTCCACAAGCTCTGGGGCCCAGTCCCCAGGCTCGCCCTTCCCCCGCTCTGCTCTCCCACACCCTGCCCCCCAGCCCCGCCCCCAGCCTCCTGCAGGTGCTGCAAACTCTGCCTGCCCCTCCCCCCCCACCTGCATGGGCTCTTTGAAGCAAGAGGGCATGTCACCATCCTTGTGCCGCCTGTGTGGCCCTCTCTTCCTGGGGTGGTGGCCCACACGCTCAGGGAGTGAGGCCCTGGCTCAAGGCCGCCGGCAGGACCTGTCGATCGGAGCGCACATGCAGCAGGCTGGCTCCGAGCTCACATGGAAGGAGGTGGGACGCTGGGAAAAGTCACAGTGAGAAGAGTAAGGTTTCCCTCAAACCCAGTTAGATACACGGGGCCCACCTGGCCTTGGGCACACTTCGTGCCACGCCACGCCCACCACGGCTCTGTGGGCAGCTGTGGCTCCTCTCCTACCAGTGGGGAGCATGACGTGTGGGGCGTGGAGCTCCCATACAGCCAGGTCTCACAGGCTCTGGGCCCCCCACTGGCTCTGCAGCACCCCAAAACACCCATGAGAGTCCCATGCCAACGATAGCCCCGGGAAGGGGACTGAGGCCGACATGGCTGGAGGCCAAGCCCTCGGGGAGGCCGGGGGGGCCGTGTGTGCTCCCCTGTCAGTGATCTTCTAGGTCTGGGGGCTCTTCCTCTGGGCCCAGGTAACTGGGGGTACCCTCAAGGCCCTAGCAGGAACCACGCGGTAGGCGAGGAGACATGAGCTCAGTACGAAGGAGAGCAGGTCGGGGACCCGCGTGAGGAGGCCCGGCCGGGGCGCGGACGAGGAGCTGAGGGCAGGGGCTGCAGACGGCCACCTGCGCTCGGAGCCCCGGGCTGACTACAGAGTCCACTCGGCTTCACTGCGGCGGGTCCCAAACCCAGCGGAATAAAAGACTTTTTTCCGCCGTGGCCAAATGACGGTGTGAGAGCGACGGTGTCTATGTCAGCTCTCGGTTCAAACCGAGTCAGGGATGAGGCAAATTGGATCATTATTCATTTTACCGGTTACTTATTTTTAGAGCAATCTAACAATTTCATGTAAAGTGCAAAGCATAAACCTGATTTACAGCGAAACTGCTCATTTACTGCCCCCACTTGGGCACCTGACAATTCGTGTTTCCACTTAGCATTCCCACCCCTCCTCCCCTCCTCCCTGCCTCGGTTCAGGGTTCTGCCCGGTCATTTGCAGGAGAACCTTCCAGACGATGAGCTTGACACGGAGCAGGGATGAATGCCACTGACAGGTCAAACAGTCCACGTTCCGTCGTCCGGGGACCTGCGTGGACGCCTCAGAGCCACCACGGGGTGTAGCTGAGGCCGTGGGGTGGGGAGGGAGCCCTCTGGAGGGACCCTCCTGGGAGTGGGAGCACCACTCCCTGCTGAGTCCCTGTCACCCGGACCCTGTAGCCCCCTCACCCCCCCCCCGAAATGGCTCCTGGGGGGCGGGATCCCCAAACAGGAATGGGATGGACCCGGGCACACCTTATTATCTGCTCTGCTCAGGAGCGCCTCCTGTTCTCAGGGAGGTCCCGGTGTGAGCAGCCGGGCTCTGGCTGTGAGTCTGACAATCCTAGACTGTCCGTCTGCAGAGCCCTGGGCCCAGAGAGGATTTTGACCTTGGTAGTCAAAGCGGGGCCGTCGCTGTGTGCTGACCCCACAGATGAGCCGCCGGGCAGGGGGAGGTCGAGGCAGGGGCGGGCGGCAGGAGCAGGGGAGGGAGGGCAGACAGCCCGCCAGCGTGCAGGGCCGCGAGCACCCACAGCCCAGGCCGCAGGCTCCACAGCAGCCCTCCTGGGTTCTGACCCACTTCGTCCCGGCCACGGGGAGCAGGAAGCATGGAGGGAGAGGGCGCCCCACCCCCGGTTCTGGGCCGGCAACTCTCCACCTTCCCACCCTCAAGGCTTTCTCCTCTAATTGAACGAGGGTGAAATGACAATTCATGGCTGTGGATTTTTATTTATTTGAAAACAAAGAAAAGCACCTCAGATTGTGAAGGGAACAAAGCCAGTTGATAATAAAAGCTGCTTCAGGCCCTTGGAAAGACAAAGCCAGGCCCCTGATTACCCCTGGAGGGGAGGCAGAGAAGGGCCTGGGCTCTGTAGGGCTTCGTTGTCTCTCTTGGCAGAGCTCCTCTTAATTGCCATTAAATTATTCAGGCAGCACCGTCAGGCTCTGTAGCAGTGGGCAGGGCCTCCTCTCCAACCTGGCAGTTACGGCGGCCCTCTTCTCCTGGTGTCCTCAATATTTCTCAGGGCTGTCACCTTCCCTCTCTCCAGTGGGCCCCTGATTTTTGCTGCCCACCATCCACCACCCTCTTAGGGAGAGGATGCCCTCCCTTCCTTTGGGAAGTCCCACCCCAAGCTCTTTCAGGGTCCTGTGGGGCCTTGACTGGCTCTAGCTGGGTGGGAAGTCTCGGCTCCCGGCCACAGGGATCTGTTCGCGGGAGGGCACAAGAATGAAGCTAGCCTGGTCCTGGTGACCTTCGGCCATCTTCTGGGACAGGCGGGGCAGAGACCAGACGTCAGCGTCTCCCACAGGATAAGCTAAGGAAGGGCGGACCCTCCTGGCCACTGGCCAGGCAGTCATTCTGCCACGATGATGGGAGACTCAAAGAGGTCAGGCTCCTGTCCCCCCAAATCCATGCCCACCTGGAGCCTCTGAACGTGAGGATTTTACAGATCTGATTGGTTAAGTGAGGTCACCCGGGATCCAATATGACTGGTGTCCTCGTAAGAAGAGAAGACAGACAGACACAGGGAAGGAGGCCAGACCGACAGGCAGAGACTGGAAAGATGAACGTGCAAGCCAAGGACAAGCAAGGATTGCAGAAGCCGCTAGACGCCAGGAGGGAAGCAGGGAGGGACCGTCCCCTCGTGCGTCCGGAGACAGCATGGCCCTGCGGACACCTTCATCGCCGACCTCCAGCTGCTGGCACCCTGACCATGAGTCCCTGCCGTTGGAGTCGCCCAGTTGGAGGTGCTCTGCTCAAGCAGCCCCAGGGAGCTGATTGCAAAGTACCCCTGAGCTGTCCGGCGTGGAGGCTTTTCCATCTCTGCACCGTGGGGTCAGGAGAGCACGTGAATACTCTCGGCTTGGCCAGTGTGACATGGGGTTTTGGTGATTTGTGACCAGAGGGTTTCTAACGGGCACAATGTCTGTTATGAATGAAGGGGCAGGACTGTCTGGGCAAGAGCAAGGGTTGTGTGTGTTTTCCCCGAAGGACACGTGCTTGGGCCACACAACCCACACATGGCTGTGCCACCACCCCAGGCACCCTCGTAATCCCAGAGATGCCCAGAGAAGGCCTCGCCTTCAAAGAGCTCTGTGCGGCAGGAGAGAAAGGAATAACCAAAACACGGTTCGCTACGGCAGAGCCCCCGTAAGAATTCACACATGGCTCAACCTTTCCGTCTGGTTTGCTTACCAACGGCTGTACTTAGAGGGTGACATTTCAAATAAGACCTTCCAATGCCTCCCCTTAAATGACTGGGGGGAAATGAGTAATTTCTGAGCAACATTTTAAAGTGCTACAGATTCCTCCAACTTTGATTACTAAAGTTCATACAAGCTGAGTGCCCACTGATGGAGAAGAAAATACTTAGCGCCTGAGTACGGAGAGCGCGGACTACTCCTCGAGGACCACGCACCGCCACTGTTTAAATTGTTTCCCTCCGCAAAGGAGGAAAGACCGCCGTGTTCCAGCACTTGGGGGACGGGGCTCGGACGGTGCATTTTCACATTCGGTGTTGATAACAACCCGATGAGGAACACACCCCCGTGTATTTCAGCTCAGGAAACAGTTAAATAATTTTCCATCATCGCACGATTGGGTACTGTTGGAATGCACTTCTATTTCTAAAGCTCGTGTGTTTTTTTTTTTTTCCCCTGGATCTCGGTTCCTCTCTACGGACTTTAAAGGAAGAGAGGCCCAGTGTGGCCACGGCCTGAGCTGTGGTTGCGTAGAGGGTCTGGGGCAGAGTGGCGGACTTGGCTGCTTAATCCCCTATTCGCCATCTGTGCCTCCTTCCGTCTTCCCTGTGTGTTCCAGAACGTGACCCCAAAATCTTAATACGAGGAAGTGCTTCTCAGAGGACTTATTTGCATTTTGCTTTTCCAGCAGGAAAAAGGAAGTGAGCGTTCACCTCCTCCCTGCTTGGGAGGAGCAGAATGGACCTGCATTTGGACTGCTGGGGGTCTGCTCCCTCTGACTCTGTAGCAGGATAAACGGACTTGCATTCTTCTTGTCTCTAATGTAGGCTTTGCCGCTAAGGACAATCTGAGCACAGTACAGCTGGGCCTGGAGGGGGGCACTAAGAGGGACCCCGAGTCCCAAGACAGAGGATCCCTGAGCGGCAGAGTAACAAGCATGCCAGGAAGGGAGCAGCAGGGCAGCCAGGGAGCCAACCCACGAGGATCTCAGGCAAGGGAAAATGCCCCCAGCCTCTTTCCCCAGCTGCCCCACTCAAGGGGAACCTGGAGGTAACTGTCATTAGTTGGGGGAGCAATGTATCCCCCTAGAGATGAAGGAAGAAGAGGACCCACTGACCCACTGCTGCATTTCCTTGCCCGGGAAACCTCCTATGGTTTCCATTCAGGTGCTGCACCCCCACCCCCACCCCAGGTCCTCTTCTTCCCCAGCTCCCCAGTTTCCCCAGGTCATTCCATCTAGGAAAGATTGCCCCATCCAGCAGCAGTGCCTACACGGGGCACCTGCCACCTCCCTTCCTTCTGAGGCCCTGGAAGACAGAGCCTTGTTTGCTAAACAAACACCAAGGTCTTATCTTTTCATATGGAGGGTATTCCTGCAACAGGCAGAAAAGCTACCTCAAATGTCATGCTGCTAAAAGGGCTGCTTGACCAGGCTCTAAGATATGCATGGACCTTCCCTTTATCCTCACCGGAAGGTGTTCCTGTTTATTTAAGAAACTCATAAAGGAGAGTGCAGGGGGGCAAACAATGACCCCAAAGATAGGACTGCGTCCCAATCCCCAGAATGTGCGAATGTGACCTTCTCTGGCAGAAGGATCCTGGGAGGAGGAGGTCATCCCAAATTATTCAGGTGGACCCGAAGTGCAATTGTGTGCATCTTCAGGGGAGGGGGCAGAGGGAGCTTAAGACAGACGCGTAGTGTGGAGAAGGCCATGTGAAGACCTATGAGCTGTGGGACACCCAGAGCCCCCAGAAGCAGAAAGAGGCGGGAAAGATCTTCCCCTAGGGCCTCCAGAGGGAGCATGACCCTGCCAACACCTAGATTTTGGACTTCTGGCCCCCAGACTGTGAGAGAATACGTTTTTGTTGTTTATCCTCCCCCATCGGTGGCACTTTGTTATGGTGGCCGGGGGCAAACTAGTACCCAAGCAGAGGACAACTCTAGGACAGCAGGGGCAGAAAGCTGACCTCTGTTTGGGCTTGTTGGGCTTGAAACGCTTGGTATATTTTCAAGTGGAGAAGTCAAGCGAGCAGTTGCATGCATGTCTTCTGGAGCCCTGGGGACGAGATGCACTCCTGCGGCTCATTGGCTGTTAGGGGTTATTCACAGCCGTGGCCAGACGATACACAGAGGGTGGGTGCCGATGGAGACATGGGGTGCTCCGACCCTTACAGATTGGGCCAAGGAACAGGAGACAGGATGGGGAAGATCCTGGGAATCCCAGGAAAGAGGATCGGGAAGAGTGGGTAGTAAGGTGGGAAGTGCCCAGGGGAGGGCGGAAGGGGAGGGGCAGGGGTGTTTCGGGACGGGGGGGGGCAGGAAATGCACCGCCAGCTCTCATAGAATGAAGACAGATGGGCTTCTTGCATGCGGCAGCATGGAAGTCCTTGGCAACCTTGAGAAGGTTAGGTCTTAGTCGTGAGGATGGAATTGACCATGTGCCAGACAGGTTGCTGCTGATGAGAAGCTGAAGCAGTTCCTGGAATCCACTTAACCCGACGCAAAGCATCAGTCATAGCCGCCACCCTTCCTGCAAGTAAGTTATTAGGGAGCCATGCTTGAGGTTCTGCTAGCCTGGAGGTCAGTGCAAGTGCTGGCAGGTGCCAGGGACCCCTCCCTCCAGCCGCATCGGTCCTCGGTGTTAGCAAGCAGCTGGTGGGCGCTGGCTCAGTGAATCCATGGGGGCCTACGGGAGCCAGCCAGGTGCTACCCTATTTCTTCCTTTACAGTGGATGCTCGACACTTGTGCCCAGGTAGCAGGCTCTTTTGAAACACTGATAACCAAAGTCGCCATGTCCCAATGGTGGGGTCTCATCATGTCGTGAAGGTCCCCTAAATGGCACATCTGATACAGGACTGTGATCCAAAATATATAAAATGCTGTTAAAATTCAGCCATAAGGTAACAAACCACCAGATTAAAAAACGGGCAAAAGATCGGGGCAGGCACCTCATCAAAACAGATAGAGAGATGGGAAACAAGCATATTAAAAGATATTTCACATCACATGCCGTCAGGGAAACGCAGATTAAAAGAATGAGATGTCGCTGTACACCTATCAGAAGGGCCAAGTCGAGAGCCAAGCCCACCGGGTACCGGGGAGCGCGTGGAGCAGCAGGAACGCCCGCTCACTGCTGGTAGGAAACCAAAATGGCACAACCACGTTGGAAGACAGGTTGGTCTTGGATTTTGTTTGTGTGTTTTATAAAACTAAGTACACTTACCATATAATCCATTAGCTACTCTCCTTAGTGTTTATCCAATGAGTGGAAAAGTCATGCCCACACAAAACCGCGTACGAATGTTGATAGCAGCTTTATTCATACTTGTCAAAACTTGAAGGGGCGCCCGGGGGGCGCAGGCGTTAAGCGTCTGCCTTCGGCTCAGGGCGTGATCCTGGTGTTATGGGATCGAGCCCCACACTGGCTCCCTACTGGGAGCCTGCTTCTTCCTCTCCCACTCCCCCTGCTTGTGTTCCCTCTCTCGCTGGCTGTCTCTCTCTCTCTGTCAACTAAATAAATAAAAATCTTAAAAAAAAAAAAAAAAACTTGAAAGCAACCAAGACATGTTTCAGGAGGTGAGTGGGTGGATAAAGCCCGGTGCATCCAGACAATGGGCTATCGCTCCTCACTAGAAGAGAAATGAGACACAAGCCGTGGAAAGATAGGGAGGAACGTTAAATGCATATCACTAGGTGAGAGAAGTCAATCTGAAGGCTCCGTACTGTATGATTCTACCTAACGTTCTGGGAAAGGCAAAACCATGGAGACAGGATAAGGATCAGTGTCTGTGGGGGGCACTAGGGCAGAGGAAGGGTGACTAGGTGGGGAGCACAGAGGATTTTTAGGGCAGTGAAACTACTCTGTGTGACACTGTATTTGTGGCCATATGTCATGATACATCTGTCCAAGGCAACAGAATGTGCACCACCAGGAATGGACCATCACGTAAAGTATAGACTCTGGGTGATGATGACGGGTTGACGTAGGTTCGTGGTTGTAAGGGAGGCACCACTCTGCTGGGGATGCTGATAGTGAAGGAGACTGTGCAGATCCCCAATTTTGTCCACCTGGGGGCAGGGGTTGTGTGGGAACTCTCTGTGCCATCCCCTCGATTTTTCTGTGGACCTAAAACTACTCTAAAAAAAGAAAGTCTACATGTAAAAAAAAAAATACCCTAAATGTGTCAGGTGGCTGGACTTGCCCCCCTGCACCTCCGTTAGCTGCATTAGAGGGTCAAGATCAGGTATGCAAACTGCAGCCTGGAAATAGGAACCCCCGGATTCCTAAGTCCCTTCCGAGGCCCTCCTGAGAGTTGTTAACGAGGGTTAGAAATCCGACCATCTGGCTCCATCGATTCCTCGTCCCTTGCTTTGGCGTGACTACTAAATGTTATATATGCCTGTGGTGTGTTACTGTAATTACACACCTACTGATTTGCAGATTTCTGATTTTGTCCATGTGTCACAACTAACTTCAAACCAAAGCTGCCTCGTGTTTTCTTATGTAACTCCTCTAAACCTGAAAATTCTCTCAAATTCATTCCAAGGGGATGTCCCCAAAATACAGCTGGAATTGAACAATTAATTCTGACATTTTCCTGTCCACAGCAGATGATGGAACTTTCAAAAACATGAAAACCAACTCCTCCAGAGGACGGTGCCAATATGGCACCCGATGGGTACTTGGAATATGGGAACTGTCCCTTGGTGAAAGCCAGGGCATCCCCTCACTGCCGTCAAATTCCATTCACCTGGTGGTGGCCCAGGGTCTCATGGTCACATCGGATGCCAAGCAGGACTGGGATCGTTCCCGAAACAATAGCCCTCTTTGCACCCGTAAGACTTGATGACCACACTTCTGACCTCTCCTCAGAAAAGTGATTCCTATAATCCTGCCAAACGACATGAACCTCCCAGTGTCCCTGAATTGGCTAGAGCAGAGAACAGATAAGTCTGAAACCAGGGTCTTGCCTTGACATAGCACGCTGCTTCCCGTCCTCTGTCTCTGCAGGGATCCGGCCCCTATTAGAGGATCGCAGACATGGAGAATAAGGCAAGAAGTGAGAATTGAGATCCTTGCTAAAACCACCCGCTGGAGACAAGCCTGGTCTTATGTACGGGGTGGTGTTGACTATCCCCCCCTTTCCCTTCCCCTCCTGTGTGTTTGTGGCTGCACCCCGGCTGTGTTCCGTGAGGGCAGGCTCCCCACTCCACCTCTCGTCGCTAGTGCTGGGGTAACAACTCACAAGCAAGAGCCCTTTGGTAATCATCATTCAGTGACTCAATTGTTTAATATAAAATTTGCTAATGGCATCGATCTGGCCTGCTCCGTACTCTGCCATTTGTCAGAACACGGGTGCCATTAAGAGGGACACTCGCATGTCCACGGTTCTGACGGGGAAGGCTCTCCTTTCCCTGGGGATCTGGCATCCATTTCCCGGCAAAGGCCAGCAGCAGGGCAGCTCCGGCCACCTTCCCTCTCCCGCGTCCCCATTCAGAGAGTCCCTTTCGTTCCACAAATCTCTCTCTTGCTGTCCGCGTCTGCATGCTTTTATCCGTGAAGGTTCTGCCGTGAGCCATCTAGAAAATCTTAATTCTCAGGCTTTAAAAGGAATTGTGTTTTGCCAGCTGATACGAGGGTTTTTATGACACCGTTGGGTGCAGTCCCTTTTCTTTCAAACAGAAGATTGCTAAAAACAATTGGAAACCTGCCTGAATGACAAGTGTGAAAACGAACAAAGCAGAGGCGAGGCGGGCGGGAGGATAAAGTGTCCGCAGGGACAGGGTGGGTCTGGGGTGGCGTCAAAAGGAAGACACACCTGGCCTGGCCTTTTGTGCGAAGCGCCCTGGGTCCTGGGGAAGGGAAACCGCTCTCCCGGGAGCTCTTTCGCTGAGTCCTGGGTCCCCCGGGGCACAGCCCAGTTAGGGGAAAGGCTGCAGACGGGGACAGGGACAGGGAGCTGCCTGCTGTGAAGGATGGAGCTGGCCAGCCTCCTGGAAAGGCTGCCTCTTTGTGGCCAATCTTTACAGCTCCCGCGTCCCATGGGATTCTACTCTTTGGGGGAATGAAGGTGGACACACATGCCTGTTGGAGGGGTTACGATTGTGGCGATCTGGGAGCCCTTGTTTTCAGAGTGTGAGACAATTCTGGGGTCTCTAGAACTCTCTGGGGGGGGACAATGTATTCATTCAGGCAGGGGCATGCTACCATGACTGCCAGGAAGAAGCAGCCCCGTAGGGACAGTGCCTAGCAGCAGGGGACCTGGGGAGGGGCCCCCACGGCCTGCACACCCACCCTGAGCTGCACAGTTTTTACTGAGACCTTCCAAATGCCAAGTAGAATGGGGTCAGGGAGGAGGAGTGAGCCCGTCCCACAAATCCACCCGCTCCCCCTTCTCTTGCCCTGGTGACAAACCAGAACTCAGTGACACCTGATTCTATTTGGCTTTCTCAGTGTTGACGGTGACTTTCACCCCACGGCATGTTTCCAACAGCAGCCACCTCACCTGACCACGAGGAATGGGGACATATAGCAATCACCCCATTTGCACTGGGAGATCCAGTGAATCAGAAACATGGGTGGGGGGCAACTTCACCTATTTGTTTCAGGACAAAAAGGAAGAGGCAGGACGGGTGAGCTGATTTATGGGGCAGGTGTGTGGGGGAGGAGCTGCCGGCCCTGAGTCTCAGGCAGGATTTGGTTCACAAGCTGGCTGGGACAGGAGGGAGGAGGGGCCTGGAGGGGCACTGGGCCCACCTTACAGAGTTCAAAAGCGACTCGGGAAGCTCACAGCTGTCTTGTTGGTGCATGGAAGTGATGATCTGAGCAGGGGTGGAGGTGGAGACACGGTCCTTGGCCACCTCCTGCCAGGTCCTGCATTTGCTGTGACAGATCACAGACATCATAGGCCGAGGCTCCGAGGGGCCGTGGACTCCCCTACCCAGGACAACACGAGCCCAGGCAGCACACACTCCAGCGTCAGGCTGGGAATCTCAGAGGTCTGCCTGGAGCGGGAGGAAGGGCGGACACAGCAGGAGGATGGAGGAGGGAGATGCATTTGCAGGTTCTTGGTCCGATGCTTCACTTTTTCATGCTTCGTGTGCGGAAAGTCAGATTATGGTGTGCGCCCAGCTCCCGCATCCGCTGCACGGAGACTGTGACGCCTGCGCGGTAATCTTTGGGGGCTCTATGAATTAGATGAGGTGGCCGAGGACTCTGCACCCACCCAGGTGCCCCAGAACATGCCAGTTCCTGCAGGCTCACCACTGGCCCCGGAGCCCCACCCCACTCGAGGCCTTTCTAGACCACCATCAATGTGCCGTAAGGTATGGGGTCGCCAGCTGCAAACCTGTTCTGTCCCTTCATGGTTCCATTTTACAGATGGGGAAAACTGAGGCTCAGAGAGATTAAGCCATTAGTCCAGGGCACACAGCTGGCCTATAAATGATCACAGCAGACTCCCTGAGCCTCCCCTGCTGCCCGGTCCCTGCTACTCTTCAGCCAAACTCCTCTAGCTCTAACAGAGCACCTGGAGCTCCTGCCCGTCCAGCGAAGTCCAACTACATCATCTCCAGCCCTGAAGCTGCCAAGGACAGCCCCCTGCTTCTAGCCGCATGATCTCTGCCATCTCAGTGCTTGGCACAGCAGACCAGGGCAGACATGGGTAAAAAGCCCACAGGTGACTGAAGTTTACTGGAATTTTATTATATTTGGAAGTTTAAGACCATGAGGCAGGTGTGGGAAAGTGAATCACTTAGCTAAGAAGGGAGCCTAGCCGTCCGCCGAGCACCCGCATGTGCGTGGCCGTTCACGTGTTACCTGTGGTATGCGCGCTGGGTACCGTGTGATTTCCTAGGTAATAGATAGGTAAGTACCCGTCGGCACAATTTAAATGCCTGCTGTTTCAATATTCGGCATACTTGCTCTATCTAATTGAGGAGTATTTAGTATTTAATAGCTATTAAACTATTAAACAATTTAGTAGGGATCGCTTACAAAATCTGATGACACCATCAAAACTTCACTTCCTTGGAAAAATGACTCAGGAATGAACGCAGCTGCTGGCGTCACGGCACCGAATTCAGGAGGCGTGTGTGTCTCCTGCACAGCCGTCCCCGGCCGCCGGCTGAGTGCGGACTGTGTCCTCCCTCCTGCGGGTCTGTGAGCTCTTCCCAGGGGCACCTGTCACTGTCCGCGTCCCGCTGCCTAGACGGGAGCTGGACAGTGAGGTCTTCCTGCAAACTTTCCTTGAGAAATACGTCTCCGGGGGCACCTAAATATGGTTTTATTTATGAACAGCGTGATTCTATCAAGCCGTCCAAGAACTCTACCAGCTGAAGTGAGGCTCTCCCGCGTGTGTCGCCGCTGCTTCTCACGGGGTCTAAGCCGCTGTGGAGCACAGCCAGCTTCCCACGTGGGAGACTCGATGCCCACTTGAAGTAGAAGGAGAAGGGGTGCGCAGGACCCTCCACTCTGTGTTCGTGCATTTGGGGAGCGGCAAACTCACACACGTACACACAGCCATTCACGTTCACTCACGGATTCCAGCACCCCCGGGGGTTTTCTCCAGGAGCAGCCAGTGAGAACGCTGTACGAGAAGCGTGGGGAGATGCCAGGCCATACTGGTGTATTGTGGTTCGGCGTTCTGGAGACGGTGGAGAGCTCATCCGTGTTCCAGTGCCCCTGGAACCAGCTCTGAGCCCACCTGGCTTGTCTCGGTGGGTCTGCTGGGCTCTCATGCCCCCAAGAGAAGAGGGGAGCCCACGGGGTCCCTGTCCTGGGACCTAGCACCGTGCTCCGGGAGGAGGAAGGCCAGGAGTGGCGAAGGGGCTCAGAAGGGCGCTGCTCGTTTGCTGCCAGCTGAAGGGCAGATTCCAAAGGTCAAGAAGCCAAGCCCAGCGATGCGGGAGACACTAGGATGAATGGTGACTGCACATCACCCGCATCCTCTGAACTTGAAGTGCTGGCCAGGATGCATGCTCCACGGCCAACCCAGCCTGGTTCAGCCTGTCGTGGACAGCTGAGATGTCCGACTGTGGGGGCACAGGCTGGCAACACTCCTTTATCACGTGTGTTGAGGTGGGAGGAAGCCCCAGACCCTGTTCCAGGCGGCGGGGGCCATGGACATGGATGAAACACCCATCCTACCAATGAGGGTCCCCATGACCAGCAACGGCAATCCTGGGCTGATTACGGCACAGCCTCCAACACTCCTGGGATTTGGTGTTCCAGCCAGTGACATGGAAGGAGGGATGGGTGACAGCCACCTCCACACTCTTTATGGAACCCACTTGGTCCTTGCTGGGAAGGTCTTTGGCTGGCCCCTGCAGGAGAGGCCCCGCCTTGCTCACCCGTGTAGCCAGCACCGGTGACGCCTGGAGACTCTCCGCCAAGCAACAGATACTGGTTCTCACTTTGTGCTGTAAACTGGAATTCTGCCACTAAGCCCCTGCAATTTTTTAAATATTTGGTAACTGTTCTTGCAAATGCAAGCATTCGTGAGTGTAAGCTCTGTTTTGCAGAAGGGAAATCTGAGGTCCAGAGGAGCTATCAGTGGAAAGAGGTTCCGTGGCCCACGGGAGCCAGAGATTTCCACGGTGAGATTCCAGGACGATGTTGAAGCCTGGCCCCTGGTAATACTGCAGGCTTCTCTGGAGCACATGAAACATTTGGTCCAAAAACATATCAGTGAAGGGCCCACTGTGTGCCAGAGAGAGCAGCGAGCGAGCACGCAGGCCCCGCCCCCCCCCCAACTCCCGGGGCTCACACTCTAGCGAGGCAGCCTCTTCTTTGATTGCAGGATTACGTTTGCATTTGGGGTAAAGAGGGGCATGTTTCTTAAAGTTTAATTCCAGAGACCTTTGCCCACTGTTCTCCAAATTCCAAAATGTGCAGGTGACCACACGTGCACCAACGTGAGTTTTTCTCTTTTGTTTTGCTTTGTTTTATTCTTAAATGAACATGTCGCCACCCAGGAAGACCGTGTGTCCCCAGGCGTCTTCAGGCCCTGCTGACTGGGTGAGAACCAGCTGAAAGCCGTGGGGTGCCGGCCACACTGTTTCTGGGTATGCTCAGGCCCCCTGCTCCGTGAGAGGAGCCGTGGCCGCCCGGGGCGGGGACACATCCGTGTAGCGGTGCCCAGACGTGGTTATTGGGATTGGTGGTTGGGCCAAGTCCCTGTCTCCCTCAGAGGTACCAAAACTGTGTCTGCCCCAGAGTGGGAGGTAGTGGGGTCCCTCCCTCCCTGTCCAGCCTGGGGCTGTCTGCGGAAGTGACCAGGAGCCGGGGAGCAGATGGCGGTGTGACGGTGAGGCACACTCCGGGCTGGATGGCCCTCATTGCCACTAGAGGGCTCAGGCTCGCATGCAGGGAGGCCAGGTGGCCTGGCCGGCACAGCCCTGCTCCCCCGGAGAGCCGAGTGAGGGTCCTGGCTGCCAGCAGTGCCCTCAAGCCGTCTCCGAAGGCACTCGGGACACCTAGGAGGCCTCGCTTCTGTGTTCAGTGGACGCACCCCCAGTGCATCATCTCGCGCTGCTTTTAAGGCGTCCTTGTTCTTTGCCTTTCCCTTCCTTCAAATACTCGAGGCTGTGTGTCACCTACAGGGCTGCTTCTGGAACCTCTGTCTGCTCTTGTCTCACTGGGCTGGGGGAACAGCGATAGGGAAGAGCGTGCGGCGGAGCGGCTGGAGACTGGCTTCCTGCTGTCGCTGCAGCCCCAGACCAGGACCCTGACCTCCATGACACATCAGCACCAGGGCATCCCCAAAACCATCTCCCGAGATGCTCTCCAGCTCATCCAGTGGGAGGATCAGAGGATAATCTGTGCTCTTGGAGACAACAGCCGCTTCTCCTGGGGCGGGAGATCAGGAGTGGATTCCACAGCAGGCTGGCTGGCTTCCCCCGAGGAATCCACGTCCTAATCCCTGGAACCTGTGTATGTGTCACTTTATATGGAAAATGGGTCTCTGCGGTCGTGATTAAATTAGGGATCTTGACATGAGGAGATTATCCTGGCCTGCTGGGTGGGCCCCGAACACACCACAGGCATCCCTACGAACAGGAGGTGGCAGGCGATCTGACACAGACGAGGCCGCGGGACCCTTGAAGATGCTGTCCTGCTGGCTGCGAGACGGAGAGCGGCCACAGGCCTGGAAATGAGGGGAGTGCAGCCCTAGAGGGTGGGTGAGGCACGAACAGATTCACCCCAGAGTCTCGGGAGCAAACACCTCAAGTTCAGACTGCTGACCTCCCGACTGTGACAGAGGCCACAGGTAGCGTTAGGCCATTGTGTTTACAGTCATTTGTTACAGCGGCCATAGGACCTGATGGGGGCCAACTCCATCTTGTTCTTTCCAGCTTGGCTCAGACCTCACCTCTTCCAGGGAGCCCTCCCTGCCCACCTGCCCACCTGGCTCGCTCCCCCAGCCATCTGCATTCCCAGTGCCCTGTTCTCTCCAACCCTCTGTGTCCCTGTCCGCCTCTCTGATCAGCCACGAGCTCCGAGCAGACGCCTAGGGCTCAGCAACTGAACTTGCATGGAGGCATGAGACCATCCTGTGCCCTACAAAACCTCCAAAGACTCTAGCCTTAAAAACCTGATTCCTGCACCATGGGCAGGGTGCAGGGAGGAACGTACTGGATGCCCTCCAGGGTGGCGGGAGGGGTTTTCTCCTCCCTGGCATCCCTGTGGGGCATTCAGTCCCACCCAGCCGTGCCCGTCTCTCTGCCCACCCCCTTCCCTGGAGGCCTGGGTTTTGGCCTCTGAGAGGGAAGTTGGATCTCCTTTCCGTGTCCTTAGGGCGGCCCTTGCTTGCACCCCCAGCCGGGGGCAGAGGGCGGGTAGTAATTATGGCACAACCAGCTGTCCTCGTCCGTATGTGCCCACCACTTCTCGGCAATGCCGGGCTTCCAGGGAGGAGAGAAAGCCTTAGTGCTGCAGGGCCACTGACGGCCTCAAAAGCAGCAGTCACCTCTGGAGTCAGAGAACATGGCTCAGACTCGTTAACTGGTGAACTGGTTAACTTCCAGGACGGCTGAGCCTGGAAGGAACGGCCAGGCTCTGCAGAGTTCCCTACGGAGGCTCTCGGGTCAGCTTCTGGACAGAGGATCCGGGGTGCCCGTGTGAAGAGGGCATGTTCTGGGCCCACGCTGGCCGGCCCCACCCCACCTGTGCGCATACGTTCTGTGGCCTCAGGGCCGAGGGAGGCAGGAAACTGGGAGCACCAGCACAGGCGTGGTGGCCAGAGAGACCAGGAATCTGCTCATCTCACCAACACACATTTACCGGCTGACGGCCGTGTGTGGGAGGTCTCCTGGGCAGGGGAGAAGCAGCAAGGACAAGGACGGTCAAACCGCCCTCCCAGAGCTCACATTCTGGTGGGGGAAGCCAGACGAGACACAAGCAGAGAACCCACGTGAGCCCAGAGCATGCTAGCCTGGAGTAGCAAGGCGAGGTGAAGGACCAACAGGGGGAAGGTGCACGAGGGGTGTGGATGGTGGGGCGAGCCTGGGAGAATGTCCAAGTGGAGAGTGATGGGGAGGCCTCCTCTGAGCAATAACCAGACATTACAGCTGAGGACACAAGCCGCAGAGCTGTCTGGGGTCCGAGGGGACAGCCAGCGAGCAGGCTCTGAGGTGGGAGAAAACCTAGGGTTCCGGGAACGCCCAGGAGCCAAGGGAATAGCAAACGGTCTGGTTTGGGGCTCCGCGGCTGCCTTTCCGGGAGGATGAACTCATGAGGTTTCACGAAAACCAGAAGACTGGCTGGTTGCACTTTCCCGGCCCAACAGAGAGTGGGTCCGGGTGGAATTTACAGAGCAGGGGTGGCCCAACACTCAGGACGCCACAGCCTGAGTCCGAGCGGCAGCTTCCTGGTGCTGCTCGTAGATGGGGGAGTCGCACAGACACAATCCCCAACTTAAAAGAAAGCTTTCCAAGGGCGTGAGCCAATTTCAGGGCACTTACTGAGGATTCCCCCATCTCTCACTGCTCCTTTTTTTAAAAGAGGATTTACTCAAAGCCTGCTTGATGCATGTGGACGGCGGAACCACAGATCCTGCCCAACCAAGACAGAGGGAGTGTTTTGAATGATGTGTCCCTAAGACCTTGTCCCCAGAGAAGAGAGAGCAGCGAGGCCTGGCTGCGGGGGAGGGAGGCCCCTTAGTTCGGGGACCACCTGGTGTTCCTCCTGGAAACGCACTGGCTGCAACGCAGGGACGCTGTTTGGGAGTCAGGCACCTGCTTTGAGCCTGCGTGGTCTCAGATGCACCCCCAGGTAGAAGGGTTGGGATTTCCCCGCTGGGGTGATGCTTGGAAGAGCTTCAGAGTTGGAGGGATGCGCTTCTGTTCTTGACCCGAAAGCACTTCAGGGTGCCACAGCCCCATCCGACCCCAGTAGCACGGGTTGGGGACTTGATGAGCCCACTCTTCTGGGCCAAGCTGAGGTCGGCAGGTAGATGGAAGGGACCCTGATGATCTGGACGCTAAAGCCCTGGTGCTTGGCAGCTTCAACAAGGTGAGTCAGAACTCACTCTGAAGCCACGCCGTTTCCACTAGCTTGTCCGGGTGGCCCAAGGCCACACGTCCTGCTGCCTTCACAGCGTCCTCCAGGAAGTCAAGGGGAAGGGAAGGGGAGAAGATGGCTACTGGGTGGTAGTTACCCCTTCTGGACTGTAGGATCAAGATCCGCCCTTGGGATGGCTTCGTCCTGGGGGGTGTGGCCAGAGCCCTTGCAGGGCTGGTACCCAGGCAAGGTGGACACGTCTCACCCGAGTGTGGATGCCTCAGGCTGGCCTGCCTGCAAGAGGAGATCAGCCAAGATCACCCTGGAAAATCTAAAACACACGTGAAGGCCCGTATATGTGGCTTTGCTGACGCAGATTAGGCATTATGCACGGGGGGAGGGGAGCGCCATATAGGACAGATGTGCATCCGTGAACAAGGGGGCCTTTTCACGGGGCGGGGGACTGGGTCCCCTCTCTACCCAGACAGGCATGCACCTTAGCTTCTCACGCTCCCACTGAGCACACGCGGCTGAACTCCTCTAAGGTAGATAAATGTCGCTCTGATGGGCCCCGCCATGTGGACGATGCACGAACGAAGGGGTGAACGAATGAACCAAGTCGCGTGCCCCCTTCTGAGCCCGCTCTGCCTGCTGTGCCGGCTGCTGGCTCCAGGCTTCTCGCAGTCTAGTGCTGGGAAGACAGGGGCCCGGACTGGGGACGGGTGTCCATGCCCTGTTCTCTTCCTCCGGCACCAGCCCAACCTCGTGTTTGGAGCCTGCCAAACCCTCTAGCCCTCTCCCAGCCTTGGACGGAGGTCCAGTGTCTTCACACAAGGTTATCTCCTTCTGCCTCCAAATTGCTTTTCCATCTTCATCTCCTGCTGGTCCTGTTCACCCTCCTCCCCCAAGCCTCTACCAGCGTGTCTTCCCACCCCCCGCCCGCCCCCACACCCCATACCCTCTGACCCCCAGTCCCAATGCCACTCGTCCAAGAGCCTTCCCTGGCTCCATCTTGCAGCTGTGCACACCCCTCCCCCGCTCCATTTTCCCACAGTGTATTTTTCATTTCCTTTTTACTTCACTAATGACAACACAACATGTATCTGTTTTCTTTGCAAAAACCATGTTCTCCTTGAAGAGAGGAACGTAATTTATCCTCAAGTGGCTGGTACCTACACCACGCCTGACTCATGGTAGGCGCTCAAGGCTCCTGTTGATGTAATTGAATAGTTAGCTTCTCGGGTAGGAACACGCAAAGGCAGGGGGCTGGCAGGAAGTCCTTCTGCGCTCAGAGAGGGGAGGAGGAGGGCGTGGGGACAGGCGTACACGGCAACTGATTCATCGTCCGGAACCACTTCACTGTCGACGACTTGGTCCCAAGGGTCGCAATCCCCTCTATCCCGTCAGCTGTACATTTAATTTAAAAAGTCTGATTTCAGGGGGGCGCCCGGGTGTCGCAGTCGGTTCAGCGTCCTACTCTTGATTTCAGCTCAGGTCGTGATCTCAGGGTCGTGGGATCTGCGCTCCTTGGAGAGTCTGCTTGGGATCCTCTTCTCCCTCTCCTTCTGCCTCTCCCCACCCCCGCGGGCGCGCTCTCTCTCTCCAATAAATAAATATACCTTTTAAAAAAAATCTGATGTTATGTTCTTGTGATAATGGGAGAATCTGTCACAGTCCCCACCCACCCACCCAGGGAAAAGAATCCTAATCTTGCAGTGTCTTTAAGCAGCTCACATGGCAATCCTTGGTTTGGTCGGCTATCTAACCAGAGACAGGCTGTCCTGTCCCTGTTGCTGTCCCGGGTCTGGCCAGACCTTCCTCTGGAAATTTCCCAGAGCATTCCCAGACTGCAGAGAAAAGAGGAGAGGTAAACAGGTGGGGACTACCTGCACGTCTGGAGACATGCCACCAGGGGCAGGAGACCTGGGGCAGGAGACCAGGGGCAGGAGACCTGGGGCAGGAGACCAGGCGCGCGTGAGCTTTCGGATTCCTACTACCTTCCACGTATGCTCCCTTCAGACCCCAACGCGGAGCAGACACGGCCTGTCTGACCCCCTGCCCGTGGCTACGTCTCCTTCCCTTCTGGACAACTCCAAGCCCCCACGTGGCAAGACAATGTCATTTCTTCCAAGGGCTCCAATACGTACCTGAGGGAACTCCCTTCTTCTCCCTGAAAAGAATAGATGCCTTTCCAACTTCACATTCCTTCAAAACTGGAAAATTACATTTTAAATCTCCTCCCATAATCTGATATTCACTTTGCTTTTCGAAGACGTGTTCAGGGAGGGGGGAGGTTGGGAGGGTCCAGCGGAAACATTTGTTTCAGCCCAGATTGTGCAATTGGTGAAAAGTAAAATATTTATATTCTTTGTACCCGGCTTGTTTTTCCTGTTTTCCTTCAAAATAAGAGGTCAGAGCCCCCATGAGCGAACAGATTGTTGACTTCTATGCCTGAAAACACCCAAAATATCTCCCATTAAGGCCCCCTGTTCTACTCTCTTTGTTCTGCCTGGGCGGAAGAAGCTGTCTGTGTTCCAGAAACAGAATTTCAAATTAGATTATTTGAATGAAATCAGCAGCTGTTGATTCAGAAGAAGTGAAGGGCCGGTGTCATCAAATCCTTGATCAAGAGGAGATCTCAAGAGAACATCTGCCCCTGTCTCCTGCACAAGGCGGCGGGTGCCCGGGCTACACCCAGCAGGACAGATGGCCTGCTTGCCGTCCCTCAAGGTCCCGGGGGACAGATGCCACCACTGCCCGGGCGCCTATGTCGGCTGGCTGGCCGTTTATAGAAACACTTGTTTGCGTCGAGCTGCTGCTTCTGAGAGTAAGGGCGTTCAGGGAACACTGTGTGCGCGGGAAGGGCGGGGGTTCCTGCCCGATTCCTGGAAATGCTCGTGATCCACAACAAAGCGTTTAGTACAAGAGGCCCTGTAAGTGAGCCATGGCCCCGCGGGCGGTTCTCAGAGGTGCTCAGTCAGGGTTTTGGGAGCAGCCCTGTGATGGTTAGCTCTGCATGTCAGCTCGCCTGGGCCCGTGCCCGGATATGTGGTCAAGCATTATTCTGGATGTTTCCGTGGGGGTGTTTGGGGATGAGATTAACCTTCAAATCAGTGGACTTGAGTAAAACACATTACCTTCCATAAGGTGGGTGGGCCTCATCCAATCAGGTGAAGGCCTGCAGAGAACAAAACGCTGACTTCTGCTGAGCAAGAGGGAATTCCACTGCACACTGCCCTCAGACTCCATCTGCAGCATGGGCTCCTCCCTGTCGTCCAGCAGACCACCTTGGGACTCAAGCTGCTCCTGTATCCTGCGTCTTCAGCCTACCAGCCTCCTCCATCAGATTTTCTCCAGCCTACCAGCCTCCTCCATCAGATTTTGGACTTGCCAGCCTCTGCCATCACACGGGCCAATTCCTTAAAATACATCTTCATCTCTACACGTACACATCCTATCATTTCTGTTTCTCTGGAGAACTCGGACTAATACAAGTCCCAAGAAATGGGTCTGAAAAAAGTGAGGGAAGGATGGGTGAAAAACACCCCAAGCCAGGTTATTTTATATGTCCCAGAAAGGAACCCTTTGGTTTGAAAGATGACTTATATTTTTATATTTTAGCTTAGGCACTTTCCTCGTCTTCCGATATTTGGGAATGCATTGTGACTGCGGGGTGATCCACTCAGTTCTGCCTCTGGGAGGTCCTGCCGCGGTCCTCCCGCTGCCACCCGTGGATGGTCTCCCCCCGCCCGTCTCTTGCTCTGACTGCCACAGTGTGTCCTGGGGTCTTCACAGTTACTTCCACAGCCCCTCCTCCTCTGACAGCCAGGAGACTTTCCTCCCCTGAAGTTTAAGTCTAATCACGCCTGGGCTTACAGCTGGATCACGAAGTCTGGCTGGAGGATGGGAGCTGGTGACTTGGATTCTGCTCAGGCTTGCACTCCAAAGCCTCCAAGAAACCATGCGAAGAATGTTCCCTTGTGTTGTGTCTGAGATCCGAGCTCCAGCCCCGGCCCTGCTTCATGTCTCTCCACCTTGCTCACTACGCTTTCAATACTCAAGTCCGGTTTTTCCAAGAGCTACGGAACTTCTTCTTACCTTCAGGGCATAGAGACATCTTGTCCCCTCGGTGGGCCATACCCTCTGTCTCCAACCTTCTCCCACAGATCGCTGGGTGCTGAGCCCCAGGCAAGCTCCTATTTCTGTGATACTAGTCTCATAGCACTATGTCCTTTTTCTTCATTGTTCTTGTGACATTCTCAATTTTTTTGTTTTTATGTTCTTTACTTGTCATGTGTGTTCCCGCACTAAAGAGTCATCTAGTGGACTTGGGACAATGTCTGACTTAGTTATCACTATATTCCCAGGCTGGCCGGGTACTTACTGTGCAGTAAACGCTCAGTAAGGAAGTGCTTGAGTTGAAAATCGTGAACCTCTAGCTCTCCAAGGGCCTCATCGCCACTGTGACCGAATAAATCAGAATTTTCCCACTAAATTTTAATTTTTTACTTTTTTTCATTAAAATTTTTAAAACTGTGGCACCTGGGTGGCTCAGTCGGTTGAGCATCCGACTCTTGATTTCGGCTCAGGTCATGATCTCGGGGTCATGAGATTGAGCCCCGAGTCAGGTTCTGCACTTTTCGGGGAGCCTGCTTCAGATTCTCTCTCTCTGCCTCTCCCCCTGCTCATGCTCTCTCTCTCGCTCTCTCTAAAAATAAATAAAATATTTGCTGCAACATAGATGGGACTGGAGGAGATAATGCTAAGTGAAATAAGTCAAGCAGAGAGAGACAATTATCATATGGTTTCACTCATTTATGGAACATAAGAACTAGGAAGATTGGTAGGAGAAGAAAGGGAAGAATGAAGGGGGGGGTAAACAAGGGGGAATGAACCATGAGAGACTATGGACTCTGGGAAACAAACTGAGGGCTTCAGAGGGGAGGGGGGTGGGAAATGGGATAGACTGGTGATGGGTAGTAAGGAGGGCACGTATTGCATGGTGCACTGGGCGTTATACGCAAGTAATGAATCATCGAACTTTACATCAGAAACCAGGGATGTACTGTATGGTGACTAACATAATATAATAAAAAAAATAAAAATAAAATAAAAAAATAAAAAATAAATAAAATAAATCTTTAAGATATTTAAAATTTTGAAATGAATTTTTACTGGCAAGTGAAGGGAATACTCAATTTTGCTAAGTAGTAACTATTTGTCTTTTTTTTTTTTTTTACTGTCTTGCAACTGAACCCCATCCCTATGTGGGAAATTCTCCACTTTCGTAGGTTTTGATGGGAAGCAGGGTTATTTCCCATTAGAAAAGTTGGAAGTGCCAGATGTTCATACTACCGAGGCTCCCCCAGTCAGATGTCCTCACCTGACCTAGGACTGGGGGCTCATGGTACACGGGAAGGACGGTGTGAGGACTCCCTTTGCGGTGGCCCTTGTAGCAAACCTAAGTTCCGGGAGAGGTACCATGGCGATGCTACTGGTGATGTCCAGTACTAGAGACTCCGCGAGTGCCTGCGGAAGCAAACCGCGTTCAGCCGTGGTGTCCCTACTGGAGTCAAGAGCGGATGGTAATGTATGACACGGGAACAGAGATACAGGAGGGGAACCTGATGACTCCTAGGGCCTGGACCACTGAACCCCACTGGACTCCTTGCCAGCGCAAGCACCCCCCTCCCCTCTCTGAACAGGTGCATACCGTGCTTGAAGATGCCGCCATGACTCTGCCTGAGGACCGCTGAGAGGAGCCACGCCTACGTGCACCCACTCCGTTCCCCAAGCTTTCACTCCAGGGCATCCGTGGTGGGACCAGCGACAAGCTACAATACCAAAAGAATTGTAAGATTTTATTCATTCACATCAGAAAAAATATGTTGCCTGCCTAATCTAGATTAATGACACCAAGACCCACCGAAAGACGTAAAGCATGGACCGGATGGTATGTCAGGCGGAAGGCGTACAAATAATCCACATGTTGTTGGGTGATTTTAACTATATTGCCTGGGGATTTTAAAACATGGGAAATATCTAAAGAATAGCAAACAATTGATAACCACACAATTAAGGACAGGGATTACATCTGGGGGTGAGGGGAAGTATCAGTCCAAGCAGGGAAAAATGCAATCCTGAACAGGCTGATTTTTTGGTTTTGGTCCTAATATGGGTGCAGGTATCAGAGATTTGACGGCAGTGTGCCAGGTCTAACCTCTGGAAATAGTTCTGATGATTTGCTGAGTTGGTTGAATAAAGCCTGGACCCAACATTTCACCAGAAGCTCACACTAATGAAGTTGGGGTGCCAACCTTCTTGTGATTACTGCAGAGGAAGGAATCCAAGATGAGGAAGATTAAAATACTGGAGTGCGTTTATCACCCCCTCTCTGACTCCTTAATTATGTTCTGCAGGAGGGCTGGGAGCACTGCCTTCACCGAAGCAGAGAAATATCCTGCAGATGGTAGAGCTGAATCTAAAAGAACTGAACGGGTGAACGGGAAGTCATCAGAGAGGGAGACAAGCCCTGAGAGACTCTTAACCAGGAAGCAAGCTGAGGGCGACTGGAGGGGAGGGGTGGGGGGGTCACTGGGGGATGGGCATGAAGGAGGGCACGTGATGTGATGAGCACTGGGTGTTATACGAAACTGAGAAATTATTGAACACTACATCTGAAACTAATGATGTACTGTAAGTTGGTTAATTGAATTTAAATAAAAAACTAAACTAAAATAGGGGCGCCTGGGTGGCACAGAGGTTAAGTGTCTGCCTTCGGTTCAGGGCGTGATCCCTGGGTCCTGGGATCGAGCCCCATGTCGGGCTCCCTGCTCCACTGGGAGCCTGCTTCTTCCTCTCCCACTCCCCCTGCTTGTGTTCCCTCTCTCGCTGGCTGTCTCTAACTCTGTAGAATAAATAAATTTTAAAAATCTTAAAAAAAAAAACTAAAATAAAATAAAAAGACGTGCAGTGGGAGTTTCTTTGGGCTGGAGATGTGGAGAGGCGAGACGCTGCAGCCGCGCTGGGCTTTCTGATTTGAATAGGAATTCCAGGGTCCCGGGTGGCAGGGGTCCAGTGGACGTGGTGACATCACAGGCATGAAATCAGGCATTGGAACAGTCTGCTGTACATAAGCCCCTGGAGGTAGCTGCTGAGACGGCGCCGAGGACCAGAGGAACACAACCAGGGCTGGGCCGTCACGATGGTCTCAGCCCCTCACCCAATCCCCTGACCCGAGCCAGTCCACAGGCCCAGGACCTCTTGAATGAAGACCCAGGTACACACACTTGAGAATGCACCCAGGCGTCATCTCGCAAATAAGAACTAGGACTGTTTCTCCTGGTTTCCTCCAAAAACGGCCAGCAGCCTTTTAACAGGTCAACTGTGCATCGAAGAAGGGAAGTGCTCAGCCCTTACACACCAAGCTCGCACTCATTATGGGTGGGTATAGAGATCAGGTGATGCAGGGAGAGTCACCCCAATCCCACCCTGGATGCCCAGAGGACCCTTGACTCAGTCCCGCTTCCAAGTGCGCCATTGGAAGAAACACATCAGGGAACACAATTCCCACATTGTCTTACTGGTCTGTGAAGTGAGAGCCACGGCTGTAGGAGGGACCAAGAGGAAGCAACGTAACTGCTCGGGAGAATATTTTGTGATCCTCAAGCCACCAGGTGGAAAATTTAAAAACATACGGTGAGGTTGGCTCAAGTGACAGACATGGGCGACGAAGGGGAAAGAAGCGGCTGATAAGCAGTGGAGAGAGGGCGGCCTGGGGAATTCAGGGGAGCCCTGAGTGCCTCCTCGGACCCCCGAGCCTAGCGGTAATGGTCCACGAGAGCTCCACGAGGGCTCACACCCCTGGGAAGGAAGGGCTGGACCGCGGCGCCAGAAGAGCGCCTGAGCCGCCGGACGCAGGCTGAGGGCAGCGGGAATGGGTGGCGGGAGAGGGGCTCGCAGATAGAAGCGACCATCTCGTCCGTCACGAATCGCGGGCGTGAGGACCCGGCACACACCCCTGTCTTCTCACTTCCTGACCCATGAGTATAGGTTTCACGATGCGTTTTTTTGTCTGTTTTAATAATTTTCTTCTTCGTATCTTTCATTCACGTGTTATCTGCAGGGTCTGTCGGGGGTGATGTTTTTGCGGTTTAGACCACAGGTACGGGGTACCCAGATGAGAGCGCGATCGAACGTGGAGGTGAATGCAGTGACCGACAGGCCCCGGAGTCGCCCTCTTTTTCTTTTTAAAGGGGGTGAGTTTTCTCTTGTGCCAGAGGACGATGTTTGGATGTTTCAGAGTCTCAGGGGTGGGAGGAAGGGTACGCCTTGACGTCGAGCAGCCGACGGGGGCTCTGCCGTGGATGCAGCCTTTTCCCTGCTGCCAAGCTTCCGAACTTCCTTTCTGTGCGTGGGACTTTCCCATTACGGTGTCGGTGGGAGGCCGCAATGACACAGCAGCCCTTCTGAGCTGCCGCCTGGGCATTTTAGGGTGTGACTACCCTGCTCACACCACAGTCTGAGCCTTTAGGACCTGAGCTTAGGATTCCTGACGCAAGTTTCCACCTTGCTTTTCCCAGGGCGCTTTTAGAAATGACCTCTGGGTGCTTGCCAGCCTGCTTGCTCTCTCTCTCCTGCGCGCTCATGACCGGGGTGGAGGACCGTCCCTCCTCCTGCTCATTGAGCCTCTCCTTTGGGACTTGTAAGAAACAACCCTTGTGACTTTACGTCCCCTGTGTGGGTGTGCTGGAACTCTGCCTTCAATCAATCACTCCCCCCAAGTGGGAGCTCTGCGGCCAAGGGGGCCACCTGCCAGCCCCACATGGGCGGCTCGTGCCTCTTATTCAGCAAGTCGTAATGGGCATAGTCCTAATTTAACACACACTCCAGGCTTTCCAACACCCAGGCAGACCTGCTTTCATCCAGAGGCAGACAAAGGCAGACACTCACAGTTTAACCTTCCTTATGTCCTGATTGCATGACCTAGAGCCTACCAACCACGTGCACGTACGCAGACACAGAGAGGAGTGAGGAGCTGGGGACACGGGGTAGAGACAGGGGGGTCATCTGTGGGAGGAGGGGGTTGCCAGAACTTTCCTGGGGCCCCACCTGTATGGTGCCTGTGGCTCCAGGGTCCAGCATCTCATGCTCGTGGATTCTGCAAACTTCAGCAGCTAGGGGCCAATGCCAGGTGCATTTCCGGAGACTCCGCGGCATGAACACGTGTGTTCTCCTTGGCTCCAGAGTGCTGAGCCTGCTTCCCCACTTCTCAGTAATTCCATAAGCTGCTCAGTCCCCTTTGAGCAAACCCCTTACTGCTGAAACAATCACAATACTCGTTTCTGCGGCTTGCAAGCAAGAGCCGTGGCCGCTACCGGAGGGGAGCTGCAGGAGACACCCTTCCTGCAAACGGAAACATACATTCCTGAATGACACAACTGAGGCCAAGGACATCTGTGTGGTTAATAAGGAAATCAGCACGGAGGGCCTTGAGGCCTGAGGTCAGCTACTCACTATTTTTTAGTCTAGTCAAAACTTGGTGCTTCTTTCCGGGAGTCTGCCACTGACTAGGGAGCTGATGTTTGAATTGCTTTTATCCCCCCTCCAAACTTTTCTTGCAATAAATATCTGCCAACATATTCAGCGAGAGGGTGATATTGAAAGTGAGGCTGAGCTCCCTACGGTGCTATGTCTGTTTGGGAAGTTGTCAGGGCTGCCCCTTTCCACGCGGTGTAGACTGATCCAGTCTGCTGTACCGTCACCACTTACCCCAACAATGCTGCTGACCGTCCCCCAGAATCCACCCATCCCTTGTCTAGGAGTGTGACAGCCAACTCACGGGGAACCTGTTGGAGAATGGAAAGGCCCTGCTCCTCTGTAGGAGATGCCGGTAAGCAAACAAAACCATGTTCAGGCTCCACCTGCCCACCCCCCTTCCCCAGCTCTAGGTTGTTTGTAGGGAGATGCTGGCTGTCCTCTCACCTCTGTGATGGTTAATTGGTGTGTCAACTTGGCTAGGGCACGGTACTTAGGTATTTGGTCAAACACTATTCTAGATGCTTCTATGAAGTCATTTTCTATTGGAGGGGATTAACATTTAAGTCATTAGACATTGAGCAAAGCAGATTACCCTCCATAGTGTGGGTGGGCCCTGTCTAATCAGTTGAAGGCCTTCACCAAAAGACTGAGGTTCCACCAAGGGATAGAATTCTGCCTCCAGACTGCTTTTGGACTTGAAGTGCAGCATCAGCTCCTCCCTGGGTCTCCAGCTCGCTGGCCTGCCCTGTACATTTTGGACTTGCCAGACCTTATAATCTAGTGAGCCAATCCCTCAAAATAAATTTCTCTCTCTCTCTCACTACACACACACACACACACACACACACACACACACACATCCTATTGGTTCTGTGTCTCTGGAGAGCCCTGATTAATACAATCTCTACCACTCTTTCCTCAAGCCCCTGTCTTGGGCATCAGTCCCCACCATCCTACAGAACCCATTCTTGTGAAGGTCAGCAGTGACATCCATATTGCCAAAAACAACAGTGGCTTCCATCCCTTTATCTTATTTGAAATCCATCTCTTCCTGACGTTCATGATCCCGCACCGTTCTGGGTTTTCTCCTATCTCATGGGAAGTTCTTCCATAGTCTTCTCTGTCCGTTCTTCACTCTTCGATTGACCCCAGATGTTGGAGGGTCCCGGAAATCAGCTACACGCTCTTCCGGTTTGATGCTGGCCTTTGTAAAGATTGATTATTTCTCTTGTTTCATTGCTCGTTTTCTTCTTGTGGCTTCTGACACAGCACATGCTCCTGGTTTTATAGCCTACGTGAATGGTTGTCCCTTCTCATTTCCACTGGGCTCTTCCTCTTCTGCACAGCTCCTTGAAGCAGGAGCCCCGAACAGCTCAGACCCTGGTTCTCGTCTCACGTGTATTCACTCCCTAGGTGATCAATGTCGTGGTTTCTGCAATGACTCCGTATCTGCATGTGCAGGCAAGACCTCCTCCGAAAGTCCAGATCCATCCCTCTGACTGTCTGCTCCATCGCCGCACATTTCACATTCAGCCATAATCCTTCCCCCAAATCCAGAGTTACGTACCCAAAGCCTCGATCGACATCGCTACTCAAACATCTGCTATCTCACATTCAACACACCAGACTTAACTTCTAACCTCTCAACTTCCCCCAAAGCATTTCCCTTCCACCCTGCCGGTTTCTGAGGCTGCAGACTTTGGGGTCATCCTTGAAGAAGACTCTCCTTCTTTCACACCCCACATACAACCTCTCAGACTCTCCCTTCAAAATACATCTGCAGGCTCCACAGCTGACTAGGAAGCTTGTTTTGGACGATCTTTGTAAAGCACAATTTCTATACAAAGAGTTTCATATAGAAAATTTCTTTTGTATAGAAAATTCAGGGGAAAAATGTCTTTAAATGAAGCATGTGTTTGAAGGCATCTGAGTGCAATCAAGGTAGCAGGGACATGTGGGAACACCATCCCAGGGAACATGCCGGCTCAGGGAGGAGAGCCAAGAATTTGGCATGGCACCTGCTGACTTGATTGAAGGGGGCTGAAGGCTAAGAAGCCGAGCAGAGCTTTTTCACAGGGGTGGGCGGGCGAGGGACGCTCTCCGCTGTCAAGCAGGATGTGTCCCAGCGAGCACGTGGGCATCAAACTAAGACACAGGAAGGGCTGTGGCCTGGCAATGAGGACAGACCAGAAATAGACTAATCACCCACGCCCCCAAAAGAGGAGGGGAAAAAGAGGGAGCGGGATAGCAACAGCGACAACAGAACCATAAAACAAACTTCAAACCCACACTCCAGAGAGAACAGGACTTAGGACAGGACGGCGTTTTCTATGAAGGCATTTGGTGATTTATTAGCACAAGTCCTGAGGCTGAAAACCAGAGAGGAAGTGCTGGCTGGGAAGCTGAGGGGCTCAGCACAGATCTTGATAGATTCACATGGAGATAAAATGGAAATCCAGGACCCTCCAATCATGAGAGGCCCTGCTAAACCCATCTGGCTCTCGATGTCCTATAGCTTGAAAAAATGCAAGAATCCAATGAAAACCAAGAGAAACACAGACAATAGAAACAAACACAGTGATCCCCAGATGTGGCGATTTCAGACTCAGACCTTCAAGTACCTGTGATTAATATGATCAGGAAATTTAAGAACAAGACGTAGAATTTTGGCAGCAAACTGGAAGCTATAAAAATAACTCAAAAGGCAATTCTGGGACTTAAAAATAAACATTCACAAATTAAGCACTTAGACAGAGGAATGCAATGGAAAATGGGCAAAAGGTTTAAATAGGCACTTTGCAGATGGGGATATCCAGATCGGTCCATTAAACATGAAAAGATGCTCGACCTTATTAATCACCAAGGGAATGAAAATTAAAGTCACAAGGGGAGACCACTACAGGCTAAGCAGAAAAAAGTGAGGTTAAAAGGCCTGACGGGGGGCGCCTGCATGGCTCAGTTGTTAAGCGTCTGCCTTCCGCTCAGGGCGTGATCCTGGCGTTCCGGGATTGAGCCCCACATCAGGCTCCTCCGCTGGGAGCCTGCTTCTTCCTCTCCCACTGCCCCAGCTTCTGTTCCCTCTCTCGCTGGCTGTCTATCTCTGTCAAATATATAAATTAAAAAAAAAAATCTTTATAAAAAAAAAAAGGCCTGACGGTCGTGAGTAGGAAGACACCCTCTTGCCTTGTTGGTTGGAAGGCAGTACAAGCGCTTTGGAGACGGGTTTGAGAGTACGCACCGATGTTGAATCCACGCACAGCCTGAGAGACGGCCGCTTCGCTCCTAGGCGAACACAGCAGAACTGCCTAACAGAATGTTGTCACCGCTTTCCTCGTGACAGCCGAAATGACCGTCAGCTGCAGAACCCATGAACGCACGCGGTGCATTGGAACACCGGAAGCGACAAAATGCATGAACTCTTGTCGGAATCGACAACACGGGAGGAACCCTGCTCGATGTCGGACAGGAGCAGAGTGCATGGCGTAGGCTTCCATTGTGTAAATTCAGAAACACGCAGACCACTCCCCAGCTTCAGAGCTCAGGTCCTGGTTGCCCTCGGGAAGTGGATGGTGGAGTTGGTGACGGGAGGGTGTGCTGGGGAGACCTTCCAGACCCGAGTGGTAAGCACACGAGCATTTCAGCTTGTAATAATCCTTCAAGCTGTGTGAGCTTACAGTTTGCACACTTTCCATACGAGTACACATTTAAGCATAAAATGTTGACTTGAAGGAAGAATCACACAGATCTGGAACGCCCCCTCTTTGTCAGCCGCCTTACTGTTCCTCTGCCCCTGTCGCCCCCCGCCTGGATTTCGGTAATGGCCTCCCGACAGCTTCTCCGCTCTCACCTTGCCTCCTGGTGTATTGTTCACAAGAGCACATCCAGAGCGGTCCTTTCAGAACCGCGGTCTCAGGCTTCACGGCTGGGTCCTCCCTGCCTTTCTGACCCCATCTCAGACTGCTCTGTCCGTCAGCTGCTCCACTCCCGCTGTGCAGAGCTTTTTTTCTTTTCCTTGAATGTATCATACTCCTTCCCATTGAAGGACATTTGCACTAGCCTCTCCCTCTACCTGGAATGTCCTTTGTCCCAATTGTCCCTTAGTCATACCTTTGTCACTGAGCCCTCAACCTAAATCCCCTCGGAGTCCTGCCCTGATGCTCCGATCTGAAGGAGCCCACCGGTCACTCCACCTTTTCCAATCTCTGCGCCTCTTCTTTCGCTCACGTGCACTTTCCTCCTTCCCTTCCCCCTCCTGCTCTCCCCCCCTTGCTCCTTCACACCTGCTCACTACCACGAGACCTGCAGAACAGCACACTTTGTCTTATTCCTGCGTGATCCTGGACACCGCACATAGAGTTCTGCATACATATGAGCATAATGATTAGGTGTGAGATGAATTAAGTTTGGCAAGCACTGCCCACTACCTCTCTCTCAGAGAGCCCTGATTTACATGAGCACGTTAGCGTTCCGAGAAGTCCCACGGTAAAGAAGCCTACGTAACGTTCACTTGCTATTTCCAGCCTTCGTTGGACACGAGACACCAGTTTTGCGTTATGCCTATTAACGCCCACTTTCAGAAACGCTACCTCGTGGTGGGAGGGGTGTTGCAACTTCCATCGCTGAGAACTTCCTCGTGGCAAACAGCGGGCTGGGCTCATCCACTCACTGTCTCCATGACAATCCCAGAGACTGGGCGTCATTACCCTGGTTTCAAATACGGAGACGCTGCGGGTGCCAGGTTGAAGTGGCCCCTGTGTGATGTGGGTAGCACGTGATGAAGCTGGACAGCTCTCCGTGGCTCCTCCCTGTGAGCCTTGCTCTTGGCCCCTCGGTTGGGTGAACCCCATGGAACATCCCAACCCAATGCGGACCCTGACTTCCCACGTCAGGCTCTGCCTCCCTGGGAGTAGAGAGTCAACAGACAGCTGAGATCAGGGCTTTCTGGAGAAGGCGAGACCTCTGCTTCCCGTTGTACGTCTGCATCCTTGTGACGCTCGCCCAGTCGTGGCCGTGGGACAGATGTCCCCGCACATTTTTAAAGCCACAAAACTTCACTTTATAAAACTCTTGGCCAAGCAGATAGGAAAAGATGTCAAGACTTAACAAATTCCCAACCTACCCACGGGGATAATTTAAGAGACGAGCAGATGAGCCACGGGGGTCTCCGTCATGCCACTAATTAGGGGGCATTCCAGAACCAGCAGCTGCTCGGTATATGCTTCACCCCAGTGTCCGTCCAGAAGTGGGAGACAGGCTCCAACAATGCCCTCCGTTCACCGGTACCATTTCCCAGGGGGAACGCCCCCGGTGGCACAAATGAGATCTCTCACCAGACACAGGAATTTGCTGACGGTGACGACTGTCTTTTTCTTCCCCTTTTCTAACCTGCTTATCTATAACAGTGATGAATCAGCTCTCAGATTTCACTGTCTATGGGTCCCCTTGAGTCTGAGATGATGGACAGGAAGCAAACAGGTCAAGTCCTTCAAGAGCCATGGTGACCCTAACACCATAGAGACCCTAACACAGAGACTCCCTTGCTCTGATGAACTGAAAAGGCCCCTTGAGGTCTGGGTCACCAACATGGGTGACATTTGCTGTGGGGGCTTGCCTCTACTCACTTGGCTTCTTCCCAATTTATAAAAACCAGAATGTCTTCCAGATATTGCCAAATGTCTCCCGGGGGACAGAATTGCTCCTAGCTGAGAACTGCTGGTCTAGATTAGTGAATATCCTGAAATATGGGATGTTTTAGAAGAAATGGAGATGAATTAGTCAAATAATGTACTAACCCACCAAGATTAAGTGTTTCCCTTGGGTGCTTGTGTTGATAAGAAGTATTCACTTCTTTCATCGGCAAGTAACTTAGAGTGCGACGCGTCATGCCAGCCCCGGCCCTCGTCAGGACCCTGCCTTACAGCCTGGTAGAAAACCAGCTAAGATAAATCAGTAATGGGCAAATCAATTATAGAGTAAATGAACGGAGTGTCCCTCCACCCCTGAGAAGAGGCTGCCAGCTCAAGGGAGCTGAACCCCTCTCTGCAAACTGTCCGCATTTGCCATAGCTTTCACCCACGTAAATGATCATCCATTTCAGATCAGAGGCGTGCGGACAAATAATTCTCTCCCTCCGTTTCGGTTTCCTGGCAAAACAAGCCAGGAATGGGCTCCAAGCAGCTGGGGACTCATCTCACTCCCAGCGTGGCCTCGGAAGAGTCCCCTCTGGGAGATTCGGGCCGGGATGCAAGAGCAGCAGCGGACGCCCTGGGTACCACGTTACCGTGGGGACGGGCCTGGTGTTTCCAGGCAGTGTCAGCACTTCTGCCCTCACCGCGCTTCCCTAACAAGGTGATGTGTCCTACGTTTGAAAACATACTTCAAAAGAAGTTTGACCAACAGCTTGCATATTAGGGCAGGGCATGAAAGGGAACTGGGGGAGTTGTATTTTTCCAATAAAGCCTGCTTTAGAAGGAAAAAAAAAGTAATTTAGTGGTGTGTACTTCACAAGAAAGAAAGACAACGAAGCCCAACAAACCCGAAAATTTGTTTCAAATACCATCACCACCTGGAAAGGGGGTCACCTGTTAGACGAGAGGTTCGGCACTCAGCCCTCTGTGCACACGTTTTTGGCTGGGACGCATCATTCCTCCATGGGGTGAGTCTCGTAGCTCCCCCGCCACCAGCCACTCCCCTCGGCCACGTGTTTTTAACCGTGGTCATCATGGCGCCCACCTCCCGTCTGAACTTTCTCACGGGTCAGGTCAGAAAGGAAAGTATCACATAACAGCACAGACACAAATCAACGTTGATTAAAACGTGTCAGCCTATCAGAATGCTCGGTGTGCGTGCGCACACAATTTTCTCTGCGTCCTTCGCCATTGTTGAAATGCCCTTGTGGTGCCCTTCACCCAAAGGAATTGGCATCCAAATGCAAGAGATTAGAGAAGGCTGCCGAAGAGAACATTCTGGACCTCTAGCACTCCTGCCTGTTCAGTGTTCCGTTCTGTGAGCTCGTCCCCTGGGAGGCACCGTGGACTATTGTCCTCTCCCACTGGCATGGAGGTCGTGCTCCCCAAAAGTACTGGCAGCAGAACTGGAGTTCCCAAGATCAAGGCCCCATGGACATAGGGAAGAGGGCACATTCTGGCACTCCTCTCACTCCCCACCCTCAGGTTTCTGCAGGGGTGCCGGTGGAGCACATGAGAGTCTCCAAGAGCTGGTGAGGGCTGCAGGGTGAGGAGACACGGTTAGCCCTCCTTCCCCAGATCCTCAGATGCCCTTACATGGAGGCCTGCCTTCTCCATCACCCACACAAGGACCACTGCAGAATTAAGGACATTATCACGGCTCCATGTGACACGTGCTCGGGGCCGGGGAGGCAGAAGGGGGAGCAGGAACCGCCATGAGGGTCTTTATCCCTGGACCCAACAAGCACTGCTGCTTTCTCCTCCCGAGACAGAACTGCCTTTGTTCTGTTCACTTAGAGTCTTCCCCAGCATTTGTGGGACATAAAGAGTATAAAATAATTATTCTTATGCACCAAAGTCATCTCTGAAGCGGACCATAGTAAGAACACCTCACACCTGTATTGCCTGCAAAGTGCCCAGCGCGGCTCGAAGTGCTTCCTAGAAATGGCAGTGAACGACAGCTCCGTGGATGCCATTAACCCGCACTTCCCCCCACGGCATAGCGACAGCCTGTCGAGCCCGCAGAGTTCGGTTACGGAGAATCCCACCTCGGCAGGAATCACGGCAGGTGAGAGGTGAAGGCTTGTAGGGTTTGGGGTCTGGTTTGAGTCGTGGAAGGCGAGTTTTTCCACGCGTGGCCCTGACTGGGACGCCCGTGGCTGAGCCGTTTGGAGCTGGTGGACACGGCCAGGCCAGGGGCTGCCACCAGAGTTTGATGAATAAGTGGGTTTGCCCAGCTGAGCGACTATCGTCATGAGAATGAGGCCGTTTGCCCACGTGAGCAAACCATTGTTCAGCAAAAGTCGATTTTCAGGATGTTGCTAAAACTGACGATTCTGCTATTTACTCCTTGACAGACACGTCTTCCTGGGCAAGAATTTCTTGGGACAAATAGTAAGTTATGCTGATAATTAAGCTATGGCGCTGTCAGCGTCTCGGTTCTCAACCATCTTTTGTGGTAGATGCTATTATCGTCCCTCATTTTACCCCTGAACAAAGTAAAGCACAGAGACGTTAAGTAACTTGCCCAAAGCCCCACAGCCAGTAGGCAGCAGAGCCAGGATTTGAACCCGGGCTGCCTGGCTGCACGCCCCATGTTCTTCATTTCTCCATTAACTGCTACTTGCGAAAGCAAGTCCGAAAAGTGTGCGGGAGAAACAGAAGCCAGAGAAATCTGCTGAGCTCTCCACGAAGCTCATCGTTTAATTAGAAATGACAGCGTTGTCACTCAGCAAGTCAGGTGATAGGGGATCTCTCCTCTTTCCTCCGGCAAAGGACGCCCCTGCTCCAGGGGGGCAGGAGAAAGGAGGATAATTGCCTCCATGCACTTTTGTTGAAGGGAGCTGGCCTGAGTCGCACAGCGGTGACTCCCGCAGAGTGAAATTCTGGGGGCGTCCCCGTAAGTAAACCGTGCTTCTGCTCCAGCACCGTGACCAGGGAGGCAGAAAGCGTGGCCTGAAAACACGCTCTGTCTTGCCCAAGCCAGCAACTGCTCAGAAACATCAGAGCCGTGTCTTCACTCTGCACCTCCTGCAATCCAGAGAAACAAGGTTCACACACACGAAACCAGTGCCCTCCAGGAAAGGTTTGCAGGGCTCCCCGGGCCGGGCCGGAAGAGCAGCGAGAACTCAAGGACGGAGAGCCAGTCTGCTCAGAGAAGAAAGTTCCGATTTGCAAGGAGGAGGGACCAGGTGTGTAAAGGTGGGTGGGAGTTTGGACCTGTCCAAAGAGGCAATGGGGAGCCACAGAAGTTTCTAGAACAAAGAGGTGCTTGGCAAGGAAGACCGAGACACACTATCAGAAAAGCCGTGAAGCAAACTGCTGACGGGTGTGATGTCCGTGACCCGTGGAATCGTTTCCTCAAGAGGCAGCAGATCCTCGCTAAGTGATTTGGGGAAGGAAGGGTTAACGCAGCCCGGTTGGTGGTAGTGGAGCATTGTATCTGCTGTGCTGTCACCTCGGAAGCAGGACCATATAAGATCTCCCCAGGAGAAGGAACCCGCTGAACGAGGGGCCTGTCATCAAACGCAGCCTTGTGCCGGCGCTTACGAGGAATGCTACCTCCCCCATATATAAAATCGATTCTGTTCTATATTCAAAGGCCCTTAAACGTGAGAGGAGCAATCTGTCTTCGTTTATGGCTGTGGGTGGTGGAAAGAAAAGCTGCCATATTAAATAACCCCACGGTGAGGAGGCGAAGGTCGTTATCATAAGGTGCATAACCTTCCAGAACCCAGCTGGCCGGGGCTGACAGCTGAGGCAGGACAGAGTGGAGGGGCCTTTCCACAGGCCTGGCCCCCTGGCCCCTCGCTGGGGCTGTCCGGAGCCGCAGTGTGGGCAGAATGGTGTGGCTGGCCTGGGGGGGGGGGTGTGACAGGCTGAATTGGGCCCCACCCTCCCAGTAGCTCAAAATGGGACTGGGTGTGGAGATAAGGTCTTTACAGAGATAATCAGGTTAAAATTAGGTCATCGGGGTGGGCCCTGATCCAATGCCACCGGTGTCTGCATGAAAAGAGGGGGTCATGACACAGACACGCACAGAGGAACGACCTTGTGAGGACGCAGGGAGAGCATGGGGTCCAGGGGGAGAGGCCTCGGGAGGAGCCAGCCCTGCACACGCCTTGCTCTTGGCCTTCTCGTGTCCAGAGCTGGGCGAGAGCCCATGTCTATAGTTGAAGCCCCCGGTCTGTGGTCCGTGGTACACTGTTCTGGCGACCCCGGGGAAAATAACACAGACCATTTGCACGTAAGTCCACATCCACACCTGAGGCCAGCAGGGTCACACAGAGGGAGAAGGGGACCCGCCTAGACCTAGTCATTAACCAGGAGGGTGATGCAGAGCAGAAACCCACAGGGAAGATGAAAGCTCTAGATCAGGAAGAGCTCCCTAGGTTTGCTCTGTGCTGCTCTTCCCAGATCTGCTGTCCGTCATGCTTGACGAGCACGTGTGTGCGGACAGCCGCGTGCAGTTTTTGTGCAAGTGAACGAGTCTCCAAGGCTCTGCTCCCCCCTGAGACGTGAGCCGGTGAGTCAGAGAGCTCAGGCCAGTTATCTGCTCATCAGAAACCAATTACAGCCCTCCGGCAACCCTTCCCGTCCTGCAACCTAATTAATCCGTCCCCGCCCCGTGATCCTGGCTGGGGTCTTCACCCTTCCACGGCTGCAGGGGCAGCAAAGGGCAGCTGTTGTGGGGAAGGGGTAGCTGAGGAAGTTAGGAACAACCCTCCTTGCCCTGGTAGAGAGGAAGGGTTAATTGGCTGATGGCTGCTTACGGAAGGGGCGCCAATTCGCCCTGGAGGCACGTGCTTCAGAACAAAAACTTTGAAGATACGACAGAGCAACTGCCCATAACCCCAATTACCCAAGAATAATAAGACTCAGCGGATACCTTCAGGTATGGGTAGTATTTGCACCTGCTCAGCAGTTTCCAGGCAAAAGTCAGCTATTTATATCCGTCACCGCCATCCTCCACTTGATGGGAACCCAACGTGGTCCTTCCCTTCAGCAGGGGTCTCGTGCAACATTTTATTTTTATGAATATGGGTGTTAAATGTGGAGGGAAGAACAGTTCATTCAGTGTTCGCTGATGGTGACGGGGCGCAGAGAGATGCCCACCTTTGCATGACTTTGTCAACGCCCTCCACCTGCTCTCGGGCACCTGAGAGCCCAGGTGGCAGCGGCATCACCCAGTGATGGCAAACAGCGGCTCAGCCAGGATGGGACTTGTGCACAATTTACATTCTCTTTGGGGTCCCCATCACAGTTCCCCACAAGGGTTCTGCTTCCTCCTTCACCTGTCTCCTCCTCCCTGTCCAGGCGTTCATGAGAATGGGTGTCTACCACTCATCAGCCATTTTACAGACTCCTATGTCTTGGAGCGCTTTGCTTTGGGATCTCTAGGGCTGACCTAAACATCCATTCCAGGCGGCTTTCAGGATAGGTGACTTGTCACCTCTGCTGGTAATGTATTTGCATGTTCACATGGGCATCTGGGAACCTGCCAGCCATCCCAGCTTAGATACCCAAAGCATCAGTGAAGAGCCCAGCCAAGTCTTTGGAAGTCTCTAGATGCAACCGCAGTCTGCATATAGCCACAGAAGATGTCCAACAAAAGTCACCATGCCGAACCCAGTCAATCTACAGAACAACAACGGGATTATCAAATGGTTTTAGTGGTTTGCTGTGCCACAAAGGATATGAGAACACTCAGTTGTCCCACTTGTACTAATAAAGTGAATCTCCAAAAGAATTAAGTAATTTATCTGAGGCCACAAGATTATTAATGGGTTAGGTTGAGATTGAAACGGGAATTGGCCTGACTTCAAAGACCACTTTTCTTCCCAAACCTTAATCCTGACAAAAACAATAGCTACATTAGAGTCAGAATTTACTGCTCGATCTGAATTGGGAAAAGAGCTTTAAGCCACCCCTAATCCATCCCCCCACCACCGTGGTGAAATTCCAGTTGGGTCCACCTGGCTCCTTTTGCTTCTCCAGCTGCAGCTGCACACCCAGAAGTTGTCCCCACCCCCTACTCTGGAGGACAGTGCTCTCAGCACCCCATCAGAATCCAGAGCTGCCCACAGAACAGTCCCTGAGCGCCCATACATCAGCCAGAAGGCCTGTGATGAGGGCTGTGCATCAAGCGGCTGCTGCACGAGGCTTCTGCCTGCTGCTTGTACGCGCGTCGACTCTCGGCAATGCCATTACACCCTAATGAGCCGCTCAGAAGCATCAACTTTTCAGCCTGCCCAGCTGCTGCAAGGGCCGTTATGGCTTCACTGCAAAGATAAAAAACACCCAGAAAATTCCTGGAACTGATCTTAAACTATGTTGTACTAGGAGGCAATCTGGTTCTCTGCTACAAACTGATTAAACTGTGAAGGTCACTTTCATAAGAAGAACAGAGCAACAAGGGCTGGGTGACCCTCGGGTCCAGCCCCTTCCTCATTCTGACCTGGGATTGATGGGCAATGATACAGGAGTCCCCGTATCTGTAGAGGGACAAGGTTTTTGCCTGAACTGCCCGTCCCTGGGGCCATATAACAAATGCCCTGATCCCCCAAACTGCTCAGTTCATTACCTCCTATACTTCAGGAGTCATAGACCCAAGGGCATCTGTAATGTCAACAGGTAAGAAACAATAGCACTTAAGAAAGGCAGGAGCCCACTCTGCAAAAAGTTGCCAATAGAGTCAGAATGGAGATGAATTTGACCAATTTGTTTTGTTTTGGCCAAAGAAAATGCATCAAGTTAAGTGAATCAAATGCACCTTGGATGTGGGTATGCTTCCTCTCTGACCCTAATGATGAAAATGATAGTGACTCTAATGAGGACAATGACCTTAATGAAGACAATGAGATGATGATGATGATGGTGGTGATGGTGATGATGGTGGTGATGGTGGTGATGGTGGTGATGATGGTGGTGATGGTGGTTCTGTTGATGATGATGATGGTGATGGTGGTCATGGTGATGATGATGGTGGTCATGGTGGTCATGGTGATGATGATGGTGGTGGTGATGGTGGTCATGGTGATGATGATGGTGGTCATGGTGGTCATGGTGATGATGATGGTGGTGGTCATGGTGATGATGATGATGGTGGTCATGGTGATGACAATGATAATCAGAAGGATCAATGTTTATTGAAGGCACTTACCTGCACCGATACTTACTTAACAGGAATTACTCCATCTAGGCCTTCTCAAAGTAAGAAGGGCCAAAGCTTAACCAGGATAAGTGATCTCGCTGCAGCCGGCAGCCATGCAGACAGGAGGGATGGCTCTGGGATTCAGGCACCAGTCTATTTCCAAGCATGAGCATTTAATCAGTGGAAGTCCCTGAATCTTTCTCACTGTTCCTCCCTGCCCCACTCAGATTTATCTTCCAAGGTGTGCAAGAGTTACAAAGGACCTAGATAAGAATCCAGGTGGTAAAAACTGATCTCTTTAAAGCACAGGATTCACAAGGTTAGAAGGACTGTCTTCAATTTTTTGTAGGCCATTATGTATCATGGGACAATCACACAACACCAGCAAAAAGCCCTTCTTTTCGTCCAGGTACAGCTGATGCTCTGGGAACCAAGCACACTCCTCAGTTTAATTCTATCCACTTCTATTAGGCACCTACTATGTGTTAAGACCACAGTGCCACCTGTGGGTGTTAGGAAACAGGGCAACCCAATGTCACCCAACAAGTACAATGTTAAAAATGTTTCCCCACAAATATAGCATGATGCGTTATTAACATATTGTTAAATACAGTTGCATGATTGTAGAAAAATGAGTTCTATCCACATGTAAAATTATGTTATTATTATGTGCATATATTAGAAGATTAAGTAGTCAAATAACCAAATACAGCAACAATAACTTGCTATGCTTTTTCACACAATTTTGCTTATGATATGTTGATTAAACTCAAGTTCATTATTCCAGACAATATTGACCTACTTTGCTCCACTTAATATCAGCCAAACAGCACTTTCATATATTCTCATAACCATCAAAACTGTCCTGTCCTTGATAAATGTGTCTCTCACATGAAACCTCAAACTTCAGGACAACTGCGGGTGTAGCACAGAATGGGAATGCCAATTTTCCAGACTGGAAAGCTCCTTCTTTAAGGACAGGGAGCCACAAGGTCAAATGCCCATCTTGGCCATGCCTGTGACCGTATTATGTCTTGCTCAGTTTTCTTTCTTTTTTCTTTTTTCCTTTTTTTTTTCTCTCTCATTTTGAGAAGTCGGGAAGGGTCAGGTTACAAAATGTTTTGCTCCAAGGAGGTTGGTCAGAAAAATCTGGGGAGGTGGGAGGATTTTCATTTGTCTCTCCGCATCATTCCCTATCACGTTGCATTGTTTCCAAGATCAGACAGATGCCAGCAGGGCTGCTTGGGTGGTCCTCACCAAACTGGGCAGAAAGCCCCACACTCCAGCTGAACGGCATCCTGGAACGTGGACATTGCTTGCCCCCAGCCTTACACACAAGCAGGCCCACCTCCCAGAATACTCTCCTCCCAACCCCCCTCCTTCCCCATTCTCCTTCTCCTAGCTGCCTTGGACCTGCCCTTCAGCAACCTGCTGAATGCCTCTGCCTGTGAATATCTCCCCGCAGCTGGGGTAGCTGTTCCCTATTTGCAGGTCCATCAATCCTCACTGTACTCATCCCAAGGAGTATGTCATCTATCATAAATGGAAAACAGCTCTCTGATAGGCTCAGAATTTATTTGGGTGTTCATTAAGAGGGTCAAATATTTTAATCATGCCATCCTGTCCTGTCTAAATGAAGAACAGCTTCTAACCCATTATCAAGTTATGTATTTATGCATTAATTAATTAATTAGTTAATAAATTAAACATGTACTAAGGAATAGCTGCTAAGAAAGCCATGTCAGATATTGGAAAACAAAGATTAATAGGGACACAGTTTAAGGAACTCCCAGGCCAATAAAAGAAGATGAGGGCAAGTAAGTTTGACGCAGAGTCAGTGTGCTGGCATGGAAGGTTGACCAGACAGCGGACACAGTCTGTGAGTGCTGAGACTCGGCCTCCCTGGGACCACACACTCTGAACCTCCCTCCAGGTGACATGCACCTGCTGTCGCAGGATGCTTGTCTACACAGGTTCAGAACCCCAAGACTTCAAGACCCCACCACTTCCAATAGGGTCCCAAGCACCCACCCTAAGCAGTGGTGGGTGGAGACCCTTGGGTGGGTGCTCTAGTTCCTTGGGCCCCATTTATTCCCCAGTAAAATGAGGGGCTGGGACCAAGCTGATATCCAAGGGCTCTGCAATCTCCAGTCTTCTATTGGCATTGAGATGCTTCAAATGGCAACTGGCTGGTCCACAGTCAAGAAGAGTCTTATTCTGTTTTTCTACTGAGCTACATAAAATCTCATTACTGATACAAGCACGTTAACTCCTCACAGCTGCCCTAGAAGCAGGGGAGGGGCTGATCATTTAAGGAAGGGGCACATGTCTATGTCTTCACCAAGATCAAACCATAATCCAGGCTGTCCATAGCTCTGCAGGACACAAGCCTTTCCCCCAAAGGTCCAGTTCTTGCCAGAAGCTCACAAGTGGTGGCTTGATTTTTTCAGGCCAGAGTGAACAGAGCAAATATGAGACCTGAATTTCTATTTACCAGATCAAAAGTGGAGAAAGCAAAAAGTAAATTTTTCAAGTGTGTGTTTCCATCCTGTGCTGGGATTTTCCTGGTTCGGGATGTTACTTCGTAAGAGCGCATACACATTTTTAAGAGAAAAAAGAAGAGGCCAATATTTGTTAAGATTCTCCCAAGTTCTCACAAGGTACGCAAGTCCAATGAAATACCAGATTCGTCTCTTCAGGCTTTCCCTTGAAACCCAGGCTTCAAAGTTTGGAGGTCGCTACACCAGTCCTTCAGGTACTGAACAGAAATGGAAGTCTGAAAAGGCCACACGCTGTGTTTGGCTAAATGAGGGTCTACACCAGTGGTTCTCGAACTTCTCAGTCTCTGGAACGCTTTGTGGTCTTAAAATATACTGAGAATCCCAGAGAGCTCTTATTGATATCTATTCAGGTTTATCATATTAGAAATTAAAACTCAGGGGGCGCCTGGGTGGCAGAGCGGTTAAGCGTCTGCCTTCGGCTCAGGGCGTGATCCCGGCGTTATGGGATCGAGCCCCACATCAGGCTCTTCCGCTATGAGCCTGCTTCTTCCTCTCCCACTCCCCCTGCTTGTGTTCCCTCTCTCGCTGGCTGTCTCTATCTCTGTCGAATAAATAAATAAAATCTTTAAAAAAAAAAAGAAATTAAAACTCAGAAAAAATAAAACATTTATTATTTCATTAAAATAATAAGCCTACTACATATTAATATAAACATTTTTATTAAAAGATATGTTTTATAAAACAAAAAAAATAGTGAGAAGAGTGGCATTATTTCACAATTTTTGCAAGTCCGTTTAATTTCTGTCTTAATGGAAGACAGTCCAATGCCCACATCTGATTCTCCACTCAACCAGTGGTGATACAACATGTCAAGTAACCGCTGGGAAACTCCACTGGATGCCTGCAAGAGAATACTACACCCTAGTATTCTGATGGAAAAGTTTGACATTGAAGACCCCCAGAAGGGTCTGCAAATTCCCAGAAGCCCTTGGACCACTTCCTGAGGACTGTAGTTCAATAAACACTTTGGAAATGCTTCAGAATTTAGAATCCTGAGTTCCAAATTCTCGTGCTGAATCACGTGCTAGCTGGTGACCTCAGCTAATTCATCTAACTTTCTGACCACATCAAGTCTTCATCTCTACAGCAGGACGGGTTAGGTCCACCTTAGGTTGTTACGAAGATGAGATGTAATGTAGGTGATGTGATAACACAGCCCTTGGCTCATAACTGGCTTCCCTAGAACTCTTCTTTGGCAGGACGTGTCCCTATGTAGGGACCTATCTGATTGGTCCCTACATATTTATGGGGAGAAAAAATTGAGAATGCTCTGGAAAGTGCCATCTCCTCCTCTGCTCCACTGAGGTCCACCATGGGGAGTCCTGGGAAGGAGGAGGAGGTCTGCCCACCGTCCCCAGCTCACAAGGCTACCAGAGCTGGAGCTGCGTCACCCGATCAGACCTCCACCATAAGGCAGTTCAGGTGCTAGCCTCCATTGGCTCCTTTTTCTGTATGTTATTTCCCAATTCGGTCAGAATGTGATAGTGGGGAGAATGATGAATGGTGTCATAATGGGGCACCTGAAGATCCCACCAGCTGTCATCATCACCACCATCATTGTCATCATTGTCATCATTGTCCTCATTCATGCCATGAGAGTCATTTCACCGTGGTCATTGAGAAGCAAGTACACACAATGTCTACGTAACAGGATTGTAAGTCTGCTTCAAATTGCCCCAAAATAAAGTACCTTATAATGCTTTTATAATCTGGGCATCATCAACTGGACTCAGGAATAAGGGATTAAGTATAAATTGAAATTTGGGATTTCAGTAACCCATTACAAGAAGGAGAAAATGTCAGTTAATTATTTTACCAGACAGCATAGACAACCATACCTAGAAGAAAGTGAATTCTCCTGTGTGCATGGGGAATTTGAGGACAATTGCTTAAGTCTCAATTATTCCTTTATTCATTTTGTGTGGTTACTGCATTCATTTCAAGGCTCATGGGAGGTTACCCAATAGCATAGCTGAAAGGAAAGCAATCACTGTGGCATGGCTCAGTACCCCACCCTGGAACATGGCCAACCTCACAAATACCCAGGAAGCTTGGTTCTGGACTAGAATCCCAGGATGGCCAAGTGGACACCGACTGTCAGTGTTTTATTGACCTCATTTCTCGAGCCATGGCCCTTTGCCTCCCCCTGTCTCTAGGAACATTTTATGTTGGTTTATACTGTTGCATAAAGTTCCAGAGTCATTTCTAATTCAGTTGTGGAGGTATTTGAACTTCTTAATCTAGGCAATTGGCTCCCAAGGCCATAGTTCTATGGAACCTTTTTCCTCCCTGGCCCCCAGGGCTGGTTAATCATTGCTACATTAACTCATTTGGGCCACAGGGTGCCAGCTGGGTCCCTGAGGCAGAGGACAGCTAAGAGCACCCTCATTAGTAACTATCACCAGAACCTTTTCTGGGGCTTAAATAATTAGATCCACTTAATGAAATGGGGCCAATTAACTTCCAGTTTATGACCAAGAAATAATTTCACCATGTGGTCGGACTCTGCTTTAGGAGGAGATCCACACTGCCTGGATCCAGGAACAGGGAAACGTCACCCTGGCTAATGTGTGTGGGTTCTCGCCGGGTACTCTTCATACTACCTCTTCAATAGCACTAAATACAAACTAGTCTGGGGATGCCTGACAACCCCAGCCTCCCAAAAGCATCCATCGTTCATATATTGTTCCAGAAAACATTTCTGGAGTATATTTCCCCAAGTTCACTTGCAGGAGAGGAGCCATTAGATTTGCCTGTCTGGTCTCTAGTTCACCATGGATGATGAAGAGAGCCTATGGTTATATCCCGTGTGGACAATATGACCCACAGATTCCTGAATACCTGAGAGGCAGGAGGACCACTCCAATGTGGCCCGTGTGTCGTCTTCAGGGCTTTAATACTTTGGGCTGCAACCATTCCTCTCTTTAGTGCTAGCCCAACCCCAGAGCCACCTGCCTGAGGGCTCATTCCCAAGAGCCTTGCTCTTACCTGGTTGCTCCCCAGCCACAGTTAAATGCATTCTCCCTGGGGTTTTTGGCAGGTCGTCAGATGATCCCTGGTGACATCCAATCCACCATGCTCCAGGGTACTTTCTCCCTAATGGTGGAATCCTATGGGATTAAGATAGGCTGGAGAGATTTGGGCCCTGAGCTTTACACCCTTCCAATGTCAGTTTGTAGGATTGGTTACAGTTGTAACAGGGAACTCCCCAGAAATGTCCAGCTACCTCCTAGTCTCTCTTCAGAGCACCTGGACCAGGGGGCCTTACTCTACAATGTCTTTAAATCCTGCTCTTTGCTTAGTGCTGCTCTTTGTTCACTTACCAGCATGGGCTGGGGATCCTTGTAGGTGAGGGGAGTATAGACCCGGAAAAGGCATGGTCCTTCTCAAGGACAGAGTAGGTGGGTCAACACACATACCCAAATAACCCAGATATAAGGGACTCTTCTGGATATGTGCCGCAAGACAGGATAAGCTCAGAGGAAGAAAGATTACTGGGAGGGAGAGATTCAGGGAAGGTTTCATGGAGGAGGTGCCATTTGTGAAGAGCACTGAATGACTTACGGTAGGATAGCAATGTGATAGAAAGTGGGGGCATAAGAGAGCAAAGTTGGTAGTTTTCAGTAATCTTGGGGGTGCAGATTGGAAGAATGGAAGGAATCCACTCTAAGAGAGATCCAGGGAATAAAACTGGCTTCCTTTCTGACCGCTAGGACATGCAGGCTGAATGAGAGGGAGTGGAACCACTGGGTGAGTGACACCCAGACTTCCAGTTGAGACACTGGGGAAATGGTGGCAGTATATTCATTAAGTTGCCAAGTTGAGTTTGGACATGATTCAACTGTGAAGGGAGGGGTCATACAAGAGATGTCTATTAAAAGGTTTTGGAAACATGTCTGAAGCTTGGGCCAGTGGCTGGACCAGACACAGAGTTGGGGGTCATGGGCATAAAACTGATAATGAAATAAAATGGGAAATCTCAGAGGTGACAGAAACTGATCACCTACATAGGCGTAAAAAGAGTAGAGGAACCAGGTACATAAACAGTCAAGGTGTGGGCAGAAGAAGAGATGCATTTTATGAAGACTGACAAGGGGCAGCCAGAGAGATAGCAGACGTCTGTGTGGTGATGGATCCACATGTCTTTCTTTGCCAGACTTTTCTTCCAAGAGGTCTAGGAGCACACCCAGTGCCCATCATATCACCTGGCACAACATAGTTAGCCGACAAATCTTTGCGGTTGAGCAACAGAAGAGAGAGAAGTGATGGGTCATTGTGGTTAGAAACCTTGTGCAATGTGAACTAACCAGAAGGTGAGTGACTTGGATCAAGGGGTCCTCATAAGCGCGTTGCAAAACCTCACCTATGTCTGGCATTTCCCATTTCATGGAATCATCAAAGGGAGCACATGGGTTATTGACACCAAAGGACTGGCTCCTTTTTGAGGATTGGAAAAAGTGTTGAGACCTCAGTCGTCCTCCCTCTAAGGAGCTTGCTGGAGGCCATGGCCGTGTGCTGTGAACAGGAATGAGGAAGAGCGACGAATTTATCCCACGTTGAGCAGAGCAGGCCCCCCAGAGAACTAAGACATCACCAGAGTTCTTCTCTGACTGTGGTGACACCTACTAAACCAATTACCTGCATTTTCATCTCTTTATTCCCAGATGACATTTCCTATTCACAATGCAAATGCCCACCAAAAAAGTTCACTTTTTTTTAACCTTTCATCCATCACTTACACATTTATGTGCATATAGAGCCTAAGGAAAAAACATGATCAGAGAGAGACTTAGGAGGACTCTGGGTTTCTTGTGAAAAGAAGAAAGGGGCACTAGGAAAGGGGGGGGACTAATAACACTAAAACCAGAGCACAGAGCCACAAATATCAAATTATAAATCTTGGCCTGAGGATTTTGGTAGAAAACCTTGTTTAGAGAATTTGCGATGTTCGATACATAGAGTTTTGGTTTCTGAAGTCTTACCATCAAGTCTGGACTCAGAGGTTACCTTGCTAATGGCAGGGAAAAGTCTGTCCGACATAATTTAGGATCCTGTTTGGACTTTTCTGAGCTCTAAACAATAATTGAATCCCCAGATACTTACTGGAGTCTGACCACACATGGTGAAATTATTTCTTGGTCATAAAATGAAAACTTAATTGGCTTCATTTCTTTAAATAGATTCAATTATTCAAGAAACAATGAATCTTGTAGAGGTACTTACAAGTCCGGGGTGACTACAAGAGATGAAGGTTTAGAGCACGTTACCCAAAAGCCTTTGCATACTGCCACCAAGGAGCTGGCAGATTGGGAAGGGATTTATTTGTGCTTATAAAATATAAAAACTGCCCTCTCTGGTGCGATTAGGTTTGATGCAACCAGCTTATTAAAAATTAATGCAGCCAAGAAATGATGCCCATATGTATGATGGAGTTCAGCACTGTTGAAAACAGTGGGGAGTTTCTGAGTGGGGATCGTAGGTCTATAGCCCACCAGCTCCTCAGCCTCTCAGAGAGAGCCGCTGAATCCCATACCTGAGGCCATGTCTGCCTCCACGTGCTGTTCAGTGATATTCCTCCCCTTCAACATGGCTTACGATTGGACTCTAACTGAAACGGTTAATTCCTAAGGCTCGCAGAGAAAATGCAGAGTCATGGCTGGATTCATCCCTAAGCATAAGGCTTCCTTCTACACAATAGACATCTGTGGGTTTTGCTCAAAAACTTCTTCCTACCATGTCCTTTGTCCCCTGCAGCTTTGGCCCCGACTCGGAATGTTAATCAGTCCCAGAATAATGTGACTGTAATTAGCTAAGAATCTGACTCAACCTCCAGCCTCTGCCTGTTGCCTTATTAAAAGTTGCTTCCCATCGCCCTGACCCTGTAGCTGGGGCATGTTGTGTCCTTGCATGCCTCCTCTAGTATGCGTGAATTACCTCCTGAAAGAACATGTTTAGAAGCAGAGTTAAATCATTAACCTTAACCCGGAATTTCACTAGCACAAAGATATCTCAAACTGCAGGGTTAGATGGGTTAATTAGGACACAATATCTACCTTTTCTTCAAGCAACTGAAGACAAGAGATGAGATCAATGAGATGATGGTCACAGGCATGCTTCGCAGTATGGGGATGGGTGGGTGGGTAGAGGGTGAGTGACCATCTTGGGGGTTGGAATTTTCTCTAATGAAACCAAGAGAAGGAAGACATACACCCTACCATTAGGTTCCTCTAGAGGTTCACTCTGAAGAGAAGGGAGAAGATGGCGGAATCAACTTTTGGGGAAGGGTGTTGTCTGTTCCTAGAGAGGGATGTTCCTGCTGCTGTGGAGCTGTCCAGAGGGCTCAGTGCTGAAAGCATGTTGGTGGAAGGACACCATGTACATCTTGAAATACCAAAATGCACTGCCCTTGTGCTTTCTACGGGGTCCAGACTGAGCTGTATTTGAAACAATATATTGAATGCCTTTCTGAGAAAAGGACTAAGCGTTCACTTTAACTTTATACCATTAATACTGTGAATCATTATTTGGTCACCAGCTCTACGTTCTAGTATATGGCACGTCTAAGATGGGATCACACGGAAAAAAAACATCAAGAGATATAGTATAGGATGACAATGCATTTCCCAATATTTTAAATGAACTAAAGGTGTAGGAAAACCACTGATATTTAATTTTCCCATCAGAGGGCCCCTGTCTTGCCTAAGTGTGACACTCTGTCGCCAGAACGGTATGGGGGTTTTTGTCTTCCTTGAGCCTCATCCCCTAAGTCGGAGTTCCCCTCCTGAGCAATTTCAGGATGACATTGTCGCTTTGTCATTTATGTAATATACCTATACACACCTTGACTTTTCAAAAATTTATTTGAAGTGAAAAGTGCAAAAGCTAGTGTAAATATGGAATTAATTAAATCTATCTATACTTTGGTCTTTTCAAAATTAACTTACAAAATGTTTGCCAGTAAAATTATTAACATGTAACTCTGAAGATAATGAGTCAGTTTAAGGTTATTTAATTACTGGTAGAATTACAGTATTTACACTGAAGTATTTTCTGCGCTCTATTCTCATGTGTGACACGACTCTGAAGGTTCTTCAAGGCTAGCATCTTCTGAGATTTCATTCTGATAATTATCTTCACCTGAAAGGATGAAACCTGTTGAACAAAAGGAGTCAGTGGTGCTTGATTGGTTGGGCATCTTTGGAACATATGTCTGTGTTGACAGAGAAGTCACTCTGGAGGGTTAATTGATCACCATCCTTGTGTGCTGCGAGGTTCAGAAGGATCAGAGCAAGTCCTGAAAACTTAGCCCCTCGCTCCCTTCCTGTGGAAGGTCACTTGGGTGGGGCTCAATTAGCACGAATTCCCAGTTCTCCATGGAACCAGTAAGAGTGCCATTGGGAGCAGAACTTCTACAGCGGAGAGCCCACCTGCCCTTTGGGTTCTGCTGGAGAGTACAACATAGTCCCGTTGAGTGACATTTGTTGTATTGTCACTCAATTATTCAGCATTGGTGTGGGCTGAGATAACTGTCGTGTTTGTGGGTTACTGCTGAGCAGTGAATTCTCCTCCAACTTTCTCCCAAACAAGTTATACTTTCCTATAGGTAATCCAGCCAGATTTTAGAGCAGTTTGCCTGGAGCAAAGGCCTTCATGTTGTGATCTATCAAAGAGACTGTATGCATCAAACTTGGCAGCCCCCTCTTTGATAATGCTTCTTCTCCAGCCAGATTGTCAATGCCTGACCTTTATCTAATGACGGAGTCAGAAGACTGCCACGAGCAGCAGGGACAACAGTGGGGAGAGGCAGAGGCTCTGAGGGGACAATTCAGCAAGGATCTGGGTCTGTTCTCTTCTTGGATGGAGCAGCTTATAGGGAATAGAGCTGGTCTTGTCTAAAGAGAGCTAAGTGCCACAGATTTCAGTAGGCTCTGATTTCATGATGATCAGCTTTAAGTCCCTGTGGTATGTCCAGCTAGGACTAACTTTGGTGGGGGATGGGGATGGGGGTGTGTGCGTGTGTGTGTGTGTGTGTTTGTGTGTGTGTGTAGAGAACACATCCTGAGTCTTGGAGCTTACTACTTGGGGAAACAAAATATGCATGCATAATCAACTGAAGAAAAATACAAGACAGAATATAATAAGGATAAAACCAAATAGTCCACACTCAGAGCCTTGGGATCCAGAGAAAGTCATCCTCCTCCCATGCCCCCCTTTTGCAGTAACATGGAAAGGGTTCTGGTGGCCCTGAGGGAAGGAATCTATCCAGTTAGAGACAATGGAGCAGTGGGGGAAGCTTGGAGGAAGCTTCAAATATTGGGGGAAAACTTCTATTGGGAGTTTAGAGTCTAAGGTTCCAGTTCCAATAAATCCTGTGGGAAGCAGAGATGTTCTTATCCAAGAGTCATTCTCAGACCACTGGGCTACGTGGATTGGGCAGTTTTATTCCTTAGTGAGATAAAATTCCCTTCAGGTCTCTCCAGATATTGTCATTGGTTAAAAGAATGCTGAGAGCATACGCTCTCCCTCTCCCCCAGTTCTAACCTTCCAAGTTCTTCTCAGAGGATTTCTGTAGTCCTGCCCCCTCTCAGGGAGCTGGGATGGAACTGGGCAGTGACTCCCTGCCAGCACAGGCTTCTTCTTTGTCCTTGGAGCAGCTCATGCAGAATTAGAGGGAAGCCCACGAGGTTGGAGTCATGCAGCTGAATCCCTGGCTCTCATGAAAGGGAGGTGACTTTGTTAGCCCCTCAGTACATGTGCAACTTGCACAGAGATACCAGTGCCCTCAGAACACCCACGTATGCTCAACAAGATGGGCAAAGTTGTTTTTTGTTTTAGTTTTTACTCTCATGTCTTGGCTACAACTAACCTTGTGCCTCCCAAACAGACATCTGGTTCTCTTGCATCTTCTCCACCATGGCCAGACCAGCACCCAACCTGCTCAACCCGCCTGGGTCTCTGCCCTATGGAAGAATCTGCCTGTGGTACCAGCTCTGTCTCCGTCTCTACCTGGCTTCCGGGGATGCTCTAAGCTCTCCAAGACAAGGAGGAGAGGCAGAGCTATAAAATAGGAAGACTGTATTTTTAAAAAGAGAAATAAAGCTCTATGCCCCTGGGAGCTGGGCTGTAGGGTTCCCAAATCTAACACAAAATGCTGACATTTGAAATGTTGCTAATTCTTTCTAGGAAGGCCTATAGCTCTTCATGCTCAGAAACAAGCCAATTTCATGCTTCAGGGAATTGGTGGATGGTCTGTGAGGTCAGGAAGGGACTCCTCCACTTGGGTGGGCACAGCCACTCTCAGGTGATGAGCACGAGAAGCTGCATAGTTAAGCTTAGACTCTCTGGAGACCTGCAGAGTGGCCAGAAACGCGCTGCGATCATGGGGACCATGGGGGAAATGCCACGATTAACAAGAAATCCAGCAAAGGATGGGGGAGGGGGAAATTGATGGCTTTAATACACCTACCCTCCCTCTCATTTTTAATAACAGTGTTGCCTTTGCAATATTAGCTCCGTTAATTCTCACCCCATTCCATCCGCTTTTGTTTTCACACGCTTGTGCTGTAATTTTCAATTTAATTAGTTGCAGTTCTGTTAGACGGCAACAGGTCCTGGTTTATCTTCCCAGCTAATACTGCTAATTGTTTATCCAGCCTTCAGTAATATCTCATTAACTTTATAGGCTATCGTTTCCACATCATCTACAGAATTAATTTTCTGCAAATCTAGAGATGTTGGTGCTGGTGAACGTTTTCTCTCAGAAATGCAACAAAACCAAACAGGAGGAAAACAACAACAGAAAGCATCTGGCAAAGTTGGAGAAGCCCGCGTTGATTTCTGCTGTGGTGTCCCTCAAGGAAATAATGTCTAAAGACAATCTTTCCTTTGATTTTTTTTTTTGTAAAAAGAACCCACCTAAGTAATTCATCATTTTTATAACAGCCATTATGCATAAGGCATTTATGGATATGCAGATGAGAGATGAGACGTGCATACAGAGTATTCAGAGGCGACATGCACGGGTCCTCCAATTACTTGCCTTAATATAATGAAGTTGTTATCCAGATGATTTTTATGTCATCTGTCTTGATTTCTCAGAACGTTTAATAACTGCCCCCCTCACTTAGAAGATGAGAAATTTAGAAGACAATAGTGCATGATTTAGTTGCAACCCACCAAGACCCCATTTAAGAGCTTGATATCAGTTCTGCCCTCCTTCCTCGCCCCTCCCCTGCCAGCTTCCAACCAAGGTGCAAAATGTTTGCTCTTCACAGGCCTCCCCTCCCCTGCTCCAGAGCTGGCCTCTTCGTAGCCTGTCTGGTCCCCGATGTTCAAGACAAAAAGATGTGTTATACGCCTCCCCAGCACCGTTGGCCCACATAAATCGACTGTCCCCTTTCTCTGAGCTGCAGACAGCAAGAAATGACCTCCGTGCTTTGTCACGTGCACAGGAGAGCTTGGCTAAGGGAGTGGGCTAGACCCTGACCCACACGGTCACTGCAACTGGGGCCTCCTCCCCATGGCCTCCGGGCACACACGCTGTTTCTCCTCCTGGTTTCAGTTTCTGCATGAGTCTGTCCTCCAAGTGGCCAGAGGGTCAGTCTGTTCTGTGTGGAGGAATTTGTGGACTTTCTTCACAGCCTTGATCACAAACCAAGAACATGTTTTCCGTGGCTGTGTTGTGGTTCCTGCAAAACTAGAGGCTGCTACTTACCCACAGAGTAAAGGGGGCAAAGATGGATCACCAGCTAGCAAAAAGGTGGGGAACTGGGATCACTGGGCTGAAGGCAGCGGGGGATCTGGAGCTGGTTGTTTCACTGTGGCCGCGGCCACAGCGCAAGGAGAGTCTGAGAATCAACACAGGGTCCTGCTTCGACAGAGCAGGACAATCCACATAGAGGGACTGGAGAGAAGACCACCCACCCGTCGGACAGAAGAGAGGACGCCAGGTTCGACGATCAGCTCTGACTTCTGCTCCAGGCCCCCAGGCTCACTCTTCTCCCTTACCGGAGCCGTGTCCTCCCAGCCCGCCCACCGTCAGCGCCCTGGGCGAAGTCCTGTGTTCTGAGTGTTGCTGAGTTACAGACACCTTTGGGAATACGAAGGAAGATACGAATGAGCAGCTCCTTATGCCCAAACTCATCCAAGTTGCTCAGGTTTTGGGGGAGATCTATAAAATCAAAAAGAATCATAGCATTCCTGTTCTGTAAGTAAGAAATTTAAAATGGCCAGGAAATCAGTCGAGGTTTCCTTCCTATACATTCCGGAGACAATGGTAAAGCGAGAGAGTTGCGACGCGGCATGTGGCAGCCCAGGCACTGAGAAGGTGGCCTCGTAAAGAAGCACTGTTCTTCATTTTTACCGTCTTCGCAAACAGCAAATGCAATTCAATTTTACAAATATTTTCAAGCATTGACGGCGAGCCAACAAAAACTACATACTGAGTGTTTTCAGATAAAAGTGGCAGAAACCCAACTCAAAATAGTGTACGCTGAAATGACGGTTACTGGCTCCTGTAGCCGAAAAGTCCAAGCGCAGAGCTGGCCTCCAAGGCCCCCGCCCTGTGGTCAGGTGTCCAGGTTGTCCTATATTCTTATCTACCTTCTCTCTTCCTCTGCTTCCCTGTGTCTCTTTGTCTCTGTCTCTCTCTCTGTCTCTATCTCTCTCTGCTACCTGTCTCTCCCTATCTCTCCCTGTCTCTCTGTTTCCGTCTCTTTTTCTCCCTCTGTCTCTGTCTCTCTGTTAGTGTCTCTCTACCTCTCCCTCTTTGTCTCCCTCTCTCTCTGTGTCACTGTCTCTCTATCTCTCTCTGCCTCTCTCCCTGTCTCTCTGTTTCTGTCTCTCTCTTTCTCCCTCTGTCTCTCTGTTTGTGTCTCTCTGCCTCTCTCCCTGTTTCTCTCTGCCTCTCCCTCCGTCCCTCTCTCTCTGTCTCTCCCTCTATCACTCTGTCTCTCCCTCTATCTCTCTGTCTCTCTCTGTCTCTCTCTGTCTCTCCCTCCATCTGGTCCCCCTCTTGCTCTTGCTTCTCCTTCTGTAGAAGGTTTCTCTGTGGGTGAGGGAACTAAGAAGGTAAGAGAGGAAGCACAGCCCAGCCAGCCAGCTCTAGATTTCCATCCTGCCAGTCCATGGCCCCAAATTAAGAGGCTCTGCATAGGCTTCTATTTCTGTGGTTTTATATCACGTATTTATTGGCCATCTGTGCTTTCCCTTGATGAAGCTGCCCGTTCGTACATTCAGTCGTCTTCTCGGTCTGCGGGGCATCCGAGTGGCACGAGTAGGTCAGGCACTAATCTGTAGTCCCCGGGTTACAAACTCCCGTGTGCAAGCAGCGAGAGTACCCACACCCCACACACTTCGCTCTTTCAAAGTGAACACTTCAGTGGGTTTTAGCACATTCACAAAGTTGTATGACTGTCCCCTCTCTCTAATTCCAGAACATTCTCACCACCAAAGTGAAACCCCATGCAGATCGGCACTCACTCCCGTTCACCGGCCCCAGCCCCTGGCAACGGTGAATGTACTTTGTATGGATTTGGCCGTCGTGAACCCCATGCAGCGGGAAGCCTACCGCGCGGGGTTTTTCCGACTGGCTTCTTTCTCTCGGCATCACATCTCCGAGGTCCGTGTATGTCGAAGCACAGATCTGGCCCCCGTTCCTGTTTTGGCTGAGGACGTTCCAGTGTATGGATGCAGCACATTGGCTTATCCATTTATCAGCTAATGGACTTCAGGGCTGTTTCCAGTTTTCGGCTCTTAGGAACGGTGCTGCTGTGACCGATCACATGCATGTTTTTGTGTGAACGTGCTTTCAGTCGTCTTAAGTAAACACCGGCGGGTGGAACTGTTGGGGGTACTAGCTCCCCACTGCTCCTGTGAATCTTCTAACCGCTGGAATGACACGTCCATTCCCGGCGAGACCCAGAGACTCTGTGCCACCCAGGGAAACTTTCCTATGTATTCCAAGGAAGATTTGTACAGGTGTAGTGAAACGAAGGGGCTCCTGCACCCCAATGTTCATAGCAGCAATGTCCACAATAGCCAAACCATGCAAGGAGCCGAGATGCCCTTCAACAGATGAATGGGTAGAGAAGATGTGGTTCATATATACAATGGAAGATTACTCAGCCGTCAGAAAGGATGAAGACCTACTATTTACCTCGACAGGGATGGAACTGGAGGGGATTCTGCTGAGTGAAATAAGTCAATCAGAGAGAGACAATTATCATATGGTTTCACTCACATGTGGAATGTAAGAAATAGTGCAGAGGACAATACGGGAACGGAGGGAAAACTGAATGGGAAGAGACCAGAGAGGGAGACAAAGCATGAGAAACTCTTGAGTCTGGGAAACAAACTGAGGGTTGCTGGACAGGAGGTGGGTGGGGGAATAGGGTAATTGGGGGACGCGCATTAAGGAGGGCACGTGATGTGATGAGCACACTGGGTGTGTTACACGCAACTGATGAATTACTGAACCCTACATCTGAAACTAACGATGTACTGTATGTTGGTTAATTGAATTTAAATTAAAAAAAAGAAAAAATAATAAACAGGAAGAAAAGAAGATATGTAAATGAGATCATAACAGTGTCGCTTGCAATAGGAAAAAAAAAATCAGAGAAATAGTTAAAATGTCCAACCTCAGAAAAACAGATAATTTATCGCGAGACGATACTATCTATATATCCGTGAGCATAAATGAACTAGAGCTACTATGTTCATGAGAGGGGGTTATCACAAATACGTTGGGAAGACATTTTTGAAAAGTTTCAAGATTAAAAATACAAGTTGCAGAAGGATGTGTCCGATGTGACGTTGCTTCTCTGTAGGTCAAAGGCACACATAACAATACACGTGTGTGCGCACATATGGAGTGTAGGGGAAAGAGATGCCCGGTACGTCAAAACCCAAATTTAGAACAGTGGTTCCGTCTTGGGGTGAGGGAGGTGAGAAGGAAGGGGTAACTCGTTTTTCCTAGGCCGGCCGATGGGAACACGAGCTTATATTTATTAATCTTTACACCTCTTGCATATCACAAGTGTCATATAAGAGTTCCTTAAAAAAAGTAGAAAATATAGTTTAGAAAATCTCTCATTCAGAATATAAAATTATGAGAGACCTAGACACAGCTACGAAATAAAATAGATGTAAGCATTAATCGATAAATTTAACGGGATTCCAAAAGACCAACAGGATATTTCATGAGAGTTAAGAACTGATGGTGGAAACGAAAGGGAAGACCAAGTATTCAAGGATGGCCAAAAAAATTTTTTAAAAGCTGAACAAAAATGGGTGATTGTTCCTGTCATATTGACAAGTTCATTGTAAATTACAGTAATAAAACTATGTCACTTGCATGGGGATAAGAAATTAAAGCATTGGGGGGTGCCTGGGTGGCGCAGTCGTTGGGCGTCTGCCTTCGGCTCAGGGCGTGATCCCGGCGTTATGGGATCGAGCCCCCCATCAGGCTCCTCGGCTGGGAGTCTGCTTCTTCCTCTCCCACTCCCCCTGCTTGTGTTCCCTCTCTCGCTGGCTGTCTCTCTGTCACATAAATAAATAAAAAAAAAAATCTTAAAAAAAAAAGAAATTATAGCAATGGAAACGAAATCAGAAGTAAGGATAGACAAACACCCACACCTATGTTATATTTTGGTTTTGACAGAAATGACATTAAATTAGTGGTAGGAAATTTGAATTTGTACCTCACAACGTACACAAAATAAATTGCAGGTGAATTAATATTTTTAACTTATACGATGGTTTATTACTCAGCTATAAAAGAGAATGAAATTTGCCGTTTGCAATGACACGGATGGAGGTCGAGGGTATTATGTTAAGTGAAATAAGTCAGAGAGAGAAAGAAAAATGCCATTAAGTATCTCAGGAAACAAAACAAAACCAAACAATAAGGTTCTTGTCTGTGGACCAGCCAGTTGCCATTTGAAGCATCTCAGTCCCAACAGCAGGCTGGAGCTTGCCGGGCCCTTGGATATCAGCTTGGTCCCAGCCCCTCATTTTACTGGGGAATAAACGGGGCCCAAAGGACTAGAGCACCCACCCCAGGGTCTCCACCCACCACTGCTTAGGGTGGGTGCCTGGGGCCCTGAGGGAAATGGTGGGGCCTCGGAGTCTTGGGGTTCTGAGCCCATGTAGACAAGCATCCTGTGACAGCAGGTGCATGTCACCTGGAGGGAGGGTCGGAATTGCTCTGGCTTCTGTTTTAATAAGAGACAAGTTCAAACCAGGGATACACACATTCAGGTGAGAGAAGATGGTGCCCTGGACTCTGCTGTTGAACAGTGGCGGTGTGAGGGTGGCCCGTCTGCAGGTGCTTTCAAGGATGACCTTCAGGACAGATGTCTGACATGGAGGAAAGGGAAGAGTCAGAAACGGGGCCATGCTCTTATGGACCAAGGATCTAAAGGCATGACATTTCTGTCAATTCTAATTTGTAACAAATTACCACAGATGTAATAAAACATAAAACAACACATATTTATTACCTTTAATTTCTTCTTCTTGTCTCATCGCCCTGACCTGTGGCTTATCCTTGCATTTCTAATGCAGACTCTCCTGAACACTGAGAGGTGGTTTTTTTTTTTTTAATGTAGTTGGATTTAGCAACGATCTTCTCTATTTTTTTGCCTTTTTAATCTTACTTAAGACATACATCCTTATTCTAACATTTTGAAGATATTCTCATAATTTTCTTTCTAAGCTTAAATTATTTTGCTTTTCTCATTTAGTTTTTTAAGCAACTAGAATGGAATATTGGATGTGGCACGAGGTAATGAGTTGGGGAGCTAATTTCATTTTATTTCCCACGTGGATAGTCAGTTGTCCCAGCAGTGTTTATTGAACATTCTAATCTACCCCTGGCCTCCAAGAACGTCTTTCTCGTATTTTCATTTCCCATTCACGCTTGCCTCTGCTGCCTTCCGTTCGGCTGGCCTTTTACTGTCACACTGCCTATCTGCGGTACCCTTATGACACGGTACGGTACCTGGTGTGGCAGTCTCCCCCAACACACTTCACAACACCTTACTTAGTTTACCCAAAATTGTCTTGGCCATTTTTATCCTTTTGTTTTTACATTTAAGTTACAGAAGCAGCTCGTCAAATTTCTGCTTATAAAGGGTCAGAATTGTGATGGAAATTGCGTGACACCAGAGATTAATTTGAAGATAATTTTTTATGTTTACAAAATATGGCACATTAAATTAGATTTTCTATAGTGTTTTAAAATAAGTAGTTAGACGTTTTCCCATAAGATTCCTATATATCTCCTATTAGATATATTCCTGGTTTGTTTGTTTTTTTAGTGTCCGTTTACAAAAGCAACAAAGGTATAAATCACATCCCATTTTCACTGCTGATACATGGTATGGAACTTCTCTTTCTATAGTATTCTCGCACTTGTGTATTTGCCCGAGAACTACGTTTGGAGTACTCACTATATGTTAGACACCACTTCAGGGGCTGGGACGTCACACATATCTGGACAGATTCAGTCCAAGCCTTTCTGGAGCTGACATCCTCTGACAAGAGGGTGACAATAAACAAGGAAATCCATGGTAAGTCAGATGACGGGCAATGCCTTGGTGACAATAAAGCCAGGCAAGAGTAACAGGGCGTGCTCTCTCAAGGGATTTCACTAGACTGGGAGCTCTGATGATACGGCCACTGAGTGGAGCCTTAAGGAACAAGCGAGAGAATCCTCCAGGCACACGGCAGAGGGAACTGCGGAGAAGGGGAGCGGCAGGTGCAGAGCAGAACCCTGCACATCCCCGGTGCACTCGGGACCACCGAGGAGGCAGGCGGCATGCGTGGCGCCTAGCGAGCCAAGAGGAGTGTAGAAGAAGACGGGTCCAAGCGGTAGTCAGAGCCCGACAAGGTAGGGCCTTCCCCAGATCTCCGCAGGGGTGGCTCCTTTTCGTGTTTGCTCTGAGTTCAAGAATCGCCTCCCAGGACCACAGCCCCCTCCGCCACGGTGTTCTGTGATCGTGGCCCCACGCGTTGCTAACTGAGGCTGTCTGGATTATCTGTGTGCACGGTCTCTATCCTCCCAAGGAGCCTACGCTCCACGGCAACAGGCTCTTCTCAGCTTCCGGACCACTGGTTGGTTAGACCCCGCAACTCTGCATGCTTATAAATTACATTCATAAATACACCCACCCCCAGCCAAGCACAGAGCTCTCCCTTCCCGTCCCCGCGAAACCCACCGTACCCTGTGCTCCCACACCTGCCGTGGCCGCACTTCGGCGCACTGCTGCTGCGTCGGCATGGGGTGGGGGAAGTAAAGTGACCTGCGAAAGGAGCCCCATGACGGTTTGCTTGACAACACAAGTGAAAGGAAGGAGTTGGAATTGCAAAGGAATTTCTCTGGAAGCTGACAACTCGGGATGTACGGAGCAAGCCCCGTGCCTCAACTGTGGCTTAAATATATCTAACCGGTAAGGTAGATTGGCAGGTAAAATCCTTTTATTATGAAAAGTTTCCAGCATATACAAAATTAGAAAGAAGAGTATAATGAAATCCACGTTCCCCTCGTCCAGCTACAAATGTCCCTGCTTCCCCCAGATTATTTTGAGGCAAATTTCAGGCATAGTATTGCTTCTTCTATGTTTTTTTACTTACATGTCTAAAAGATAAGGACTCGTTTTAAAATACATGCCAACACAAATCATCACGACAAAAATTAGACAAGAATTCCGTAATATCATCAAATATCCAGCCATACTGCAAATTACCCAGTGGTCTAATTTTTTTCTCCTTTTGTCCAGTTTGTTTGAATCACCATGTACATTCTGGTTGGCTGGTGTGACCCCCAATGCCTTTCAGTGTAAGGTCCCCTCACTCTCTTATTGCCCCTCTAGTCTGTGTCTTTCCACCTGGATTTTGTGGATTGCGTCCACATGGTGTTGTACAATAGGTTATTCTGTCCCCTGTATATCCTGGAAAACGGTAGTTACACCCAGGAGTTTGATCAGACTCAGGTTTTGTTGGGGCTGGAACACGTCATCAGCGGCGTGTGATTCCAGCCAGGGTCATGCCCGCTCATCTTTTCCTCTGTGGTGTCGGAGGCCATTGATGACCATCGCCTAGATCCATTGCTCACAGGAGAGACAAAATGGTGAACGCTCCTCCATTTGTCTGGCTTTTTTCTCGTGATTACACTGGGGTGATGGCTTCAGGGGAAGAAGAGCACAGGGGTACCATGCTCTGCTTATCGCGTCATATCAAGGGAACACAGATGATACCAACGTGACCTGCACTGGTGATATCAACCGCCGTCACTTGGCTAAGACGATGTCTGCGGGACCTCAGTGGGAAGTCACCGGTTTACCCTTCCCATCCTCCATTCCTTGGAAGTGAGTCACTAAGCGCAGGCCACCCTCCAGGAGAGGGAAATGAAGCTCCGCCTCCCAGAGGAGGGTCTCTATATTTATTAATTGGAATTCTTTTGTAAGGAAGGCTTGTCCCTCCCCCACCCCATTTATTCAACAATTTTTTACATTGGTATGGACTCATACATAGGTATTTTATTCTTTGGGTTATAATCTAATGTTATCTTTATTTTGTTGCTCAAATTGTTCTAGCTTTGGCCACGTAAGTCTTTTAATACAAGAAAACGTACACTTTTTTTGTTTTGTTTTCACCGACTACCTTACTGTTTTCACTTATCTCTGCATACCAGACATTGCTTCTAAAGAAATAGTCCTGATTCCTTTTTATAGAAGCAAAATAATCCATCGAATGGCTCGATCACAGTCCATCTGGTAATTCCCCAGTGGTGGACACTGGATTGGGACCCCTCTTCCGCTCTTTCAGAAAGTGCTCTAACAAAGAGGCACATGTCTTCGTGTTCTCCCTGGTGCATTTGCGAATAGATCCTAGAAGTCGATCCCTTGGACAAAGCGTACGTGTATACAAGATTTTGCTAGACTTTGCCAAATTCCCCGTCACAGGGGAAGCACTGTTTTGCCAGGGTTTTATTGCCAATGCTGGGAGAGAGCACACAGCTGTGCAGGGCTGGGAACACCTGTGTGAGCTGAGAGGCTGTCAAGTGGGGCAAGAGACATGTCCTGAAGTAAAATCTCACACAGAAGATAACAGATAAATAGGGAGCTCCTTGAGGTCTCATCCACAGTGGGGAAGCCCCAACACCGCACCCCTAGCAATCCCTGGATCACCTTATGGCAGCGTGGTGCAGGGCTCACCACCACCAGATGCGGCGGTTCCGGTATTGACACAGTTGGCATTATACATGATGGTCTTTTCTATGGGAAGGAGAAGCACACGTCTGGCAGGGAAGCTGCTGGGTTTTTTGTTATTGTTTTTTTCCAGGAGAAACAGAGAGTCAGAGAGACTACGGGATATGCTCTGTGCACACAGCTGCTGTCTGGACGCACCGAGACTTGACCTCAAGGTTTTCTAACGTTCAGGAACATCGCTCTTAAGCTGGTCGACAAAGCTAGTAATAGAGTAATCTACCTTCGTGTCTTGGTCACCTAGGCTGTTATAACAAAAATATCACAGACTCGGGGGCTTATAAACAGTAGACATTTTTAGCTCACAGTTCTGGAGGCTAGAAGCCCAAAATCAAGTCTTCCAGAAGATTCGGCGTCTGGTCGGAGCCAGCTTCTTGGTCCTAGACGGCGGCCTTCTTGCTGCCCCCTCTCATGGTGGAAGTGATGAAGGAACACTCTGGGGTCTCTTTTATAAGAACACTCATCCCAGGGGCGCCTGGGCGGTTCAGTCTGTGAAGCATCTGCCTTCGGCTCAGGTCATGATCTCAGGGTCCTGGGATCCAGCCCCATGTCCGCAGCGGGGAGCCTGCTTCTCCCTCTCTTCCCCACCTGTGCTCTATCTTTGTCACTGTCTCTTTCTCAAGTAAATAAATAAAATTTTAAAAAATAAAAAAGAACACTAATCCCAACAGGGGGCTCCATGTGTAGGACCTAATCTCCTCCCACGTCCTACCACTATCACCTTGGGAGTAAGGACTTTGACATATGAATTTGGCTGGGGGGGGGACACAAACATTCAGCCCACAGACCCTTGCGTGGGATGTTGCCCTTTGGACCCCAGATCTGCTGAAATGCCCTTTCATGCTGTCCTGTGCCTGGCCCCCAATTCTGGGACGGCCTCTGGCTGACACACACTGCCGCTCTCCCACACACCACCGCAGCCTGTGTTTTCCTGTCCCTCCCGTTTTTCCATGGCTGGTTGACCAGGAGGGAGGAGACGTTGCATTCTGCCGGCCGTCTCGTGCTTCTCCCCAGGACAAGGAGGTAAAGATAGCTCAAACCCCTCTGCATTTCAAGCACCACTCATCACCTCTAATGAGCTGATGTTCGCAGTTGAGACTCTTCTGGCTAAAGAAGGAATGAACGCAGTCTGCACAGCCCCCACGGGCCTCGCTCTCAGCCCCCCAGATGGCTGCTGTGAACCTGGGGCACACTGGGGTTGAAAGCTGGGGGCTTCGCGCTCACAGTGCCCCACTCACAACCATCTCCGAGCTTCTCCACTGTCCTTTCTCCCTCTCCTTTACTTCTCTCCAGTCTGGTTTCTGCCACTGACGCCTTGGGCACCTCCGACGTTCAGGCAGAGGCTGGAAACCCTACAAAAAGGATGCTTTTAATGACTGCCTTGCTCAGGGGCAGGGCTGGCTTAGCACCCACGATGAGGGCGCAGATGCCCAGACCGTTGGCGTCCTCAGGAGCCATGCAGCCCACAGGCGCATGCTGCAGACGAGTTATACTTCGGGACTTTTTTTTTTTTTTTTTTTAAACAAGAAACTCTGAAATGTTACATTACAGTCACCTGGGTTCGACATCGGTGCACTAATGCAATAGGGCCCCTGGGGACAGCAGCATCACCCAGTCATGGGCTACCGAGCACTGGCTGTGCTCACTGTCTTGGCTGAAAGCACGGGGGCGCCGTGAAGGAAGCTCCATCATCTCTGCCCTACAGACGAGGAGCCGCGCTGAGGCGGGTAAAGCAGCTTGCTCACGCACCCAGCCCGGGCGGAGCACTGCTGTCACACCGCCTGGTGGGACGCCCGGACACTGCCAGAGTCCTGGCCCAGCGATCCAGCACGCTAAAGGGCTGACTCTTCACGCCCTTCGCGAAACTCAAGGAAGAAGGCTTGATCACGGCTCTCAAGCGAGACAGAGACATGTTCTTTTGCATGCGATTCTCAGGTGGTTCTCAGACTTGAAATGCAGCCCTTCCCCAGGTCTCTAGCTCACCAGCCTGCTCTCCCAGTTTTGGACTTGTCAGCCTCCATGGTGGCGCGAGCCCACTCCTTGAAGTAGGTTTCTCAATAGATGATAGATAGATAGATAGACACGCTCTATTGGTTTCGTTTCTCTGGAGAACCCTGATTAATATTTTCCCTAAGGCTTGTAGGGGTTTGAGCTATAAAAATACAAACAAAAACAAAAACCACTCAACAGAACATGGGCTGCCTGGAGACAGAGTTATCTCTCCCTTAGAGGGACACCAGTCTTTTTCTTAGTGCCTTCAACTGATTGGATAAGGCCCACCCACCTTAAGGAAGGTAATCAGCTTTACTCAAAGTTTACGGATTTAATGTAAATACCATCCAAAAAATCCCCTTATGAGACATCTAGAATAGTGCTTGACTAAATACCTGTGTATGATAGACGAGCCTAGTTGACACATGAAGTTAACCCACATAGCGGCATTCTCTACCATGGCTGTTACCCTCAGCCTATCCAGACACGTGATGCCCGGGGCCATGCAGAGGAAGGCTCATGCAGCATCCTTGAGCAAGCTCGTGCAGGACAACGGGGCCGCCCCATGCCTGCTATAACCAATGGTCAGTCTCGAATTGGTCCCTCTCAGATCAATCACATATTATCTGCTTAGCTTTGCCCTGCCACACGACAGGGGTCGCGTCAGACCTTTTGCAACTTTGGGCTGAGACCTGTAGCCAGTTTCTACTTCCAAATGTGTATTTTCTGCTGGATTTCACCACGGGCAGAGTCTCCAGGAATGGCAATGATCTGTCCTAAGGGAATTGACCAAATACCAAGATGCCGTGCAGACGACGGCCCCAGGCGCTGTTTAAACATCGTCCTGTTTTTAGTGAGCACACCCACGAGCCACACAGAGCCCCTTCCAGTTAGTACAGCCCTGCCCTCAACTTCACCAGTCGACAAGAAACACTGACGCCACAAGAAGGGCGTCTCACCAACTTCCTCCTGACTGTTGGGTCTAGCACAGCCTCTGCACCCCAGGTTGGGGGCTCTGGGGTTACTTTTTAAAAATAGCTTACAGATATGTAGTATGCTAATAAAAGCACTGAAAAGTCTGGTGTATTGGGATCATTTATATTCAGGGTTACCCCCCCCCCCCCGCCCCACCCTTATCTGAAAAACACTTTACAGATGCCCATTTCCGACTATTGCTTACAAATTTCATAGCAATTGCTCGGGAGCTGCCTTTAGTTTTCTACTCGGGATTTAAATCCTCAACCTTTCCACCCACCTTTTACAGCTCTCGCGGTGTGCCCGCGGCTCTCCAAAGCAGGCCTTGCGGGGAGAAATCAATAGCAGAAGCGATTGCCTGCTGATTTCCAAACCACCAGGAGCTCAGACTCTAGCGCTGGTTTCAACGCGGCTGCACATCTCAAACGATTTGCCAGGCCTCTTTAAGAACTGTATTTTCTCACTACAGAAGAATTATTTGCGTCTTCCTGAAAAACCTAACAAGAGCGAAACCTAACAAGACGGAACCGTGGCTTAGAAGTTTGGCAGAGGTTCTTCTGATCTTCCTCTGAGCGCTGGTGGAGCGCGGGGGCCCAGGGCATCCCGCGTGTAGGGCCCCAGAGAGGCAGCAGGTGTGCGGTCCTGGCCGGGGTGGGCGGGGGGAGGGGGCGGGGGCACCTGTGGCCTCCGTTCCTCCACTGTGGAAATCACACAGCCATGGGTTTTAGTGGCTCCTAAGAGCACCGGGGCCTCGGGGTAACTCTGGTGACCTTCGTACAAAATTCCTGCGTCTTTGAGCAGATCAAGAATGCCCAGAAGTGACAGCCTGGGAGGCGAAAGCGGTTTCCATCTCCTCTGCTCGACTTCACACGAGGTTCACCGACAGGCTTGCAGGGGCTCTTCTCTCTTCTACTTTCGTGGCCGGCGGGTCTGAGCTACCGGGCATGCCTTCCCACAGCTTCCTGCTCTTCTGACGTTCTTTTTATCTTGTGCTCTTTCTTTTTTCAGCATTCTCAGCCAAAAGACTCTGGGACGCTTCTCTACCCAGGAATCCTCTCTGAGACTTGGGGGGTCAGAAATATTCCTTTGGGGACTTCCTGAGGCCAGGACATGGGGTCCAGCGCCACGGAGGGTCAGGTCCCCGGACCCCCCTGAGGACCCTCTGCTTCTTTGAGAAGATGGATTCTCGTTCCGTCTGTCATGCCCTCCGGCGGTATCCCCTGGTCCCCGAGACCCCTGAACGTGGCCTGGCCCAGAATACGGGCTACGCTGCTGGCCTGGGGGCTGGCCTTGGGGGCCCTGATGAGCCAAGGGGACTGTGGCTGGCAACAATTTAATCGTAGTTCACAGTCCCCCTTACAACCTTGCTCCCTCCTGATTAAGGAAGAGGACTCTGGATTCCTCACCCCCCCCCCACCTTCCACCCCCAAAGTGCTTAAGAAACATTTCTTCCAATTTAAGACAACTTTAGAACAAAAAAGGCCTTCCGGTCATCCCTGTTCAAGGCACGTGGCGGAGCCTTCAGGGCTGGGGGTGCACTATGTTTATTAACTGAGAAAACTGGGTTTGCGGACCCCTCAGGAGGGTCTGAGTTTGTGACGCCAACAGAAGCAGATGAAGGGTGGGCCCCCTCCCCTGGGGGCTCAGGGGCTGGCCCCAAACTCTAGAAAGAGCTGCTCAGAGGAGGGAGGGGTGCCCGCCCCTTCACGGCACAACCCCCCTGGTTGACTCCTGTATCGACGGGGGAGGCGTCGCCAGCCACTTCTCCGCGCTGACATATCAATCAGGGAGAGAGCTGGCCCCGGGTTTGAGAAATAATAAGCAGCAGTGTTTGCAAAGGGCCAGCTAACAGCGGTAACCAGCCAGCTCGCTTATTAAACAAGAGAAACGAGGCTCCACTCTCTCAGAGACGGCAGGCGGAAAGGGCACAGGAGTTTTAATTAACTTTTTAACTTTCCAGTCTTTGCTGTCAGCCTGTTTCAGAGCCTAAGGCAGGAAGCCCTGGGTCCCAGGTCTAAAGTGCTTGCCCTCCGCACTCATTCTGTGGTCAAGCGCAAGCAGGGTGCCTCAGGCGTGAGAGGGGGGCCCGGTCTTCTGTGGCTCTCTGCGGAGAGAAGACATCTGCTGTAGCCCTGTCCGGCCTGAGCACATTTTTTCCAGTTCACAGTCCCAGTGACCTGGCCATGCCCCCTCGATAGCCACTCTCACAATGAGGAGGGCAGGCAGCCCCCCGAGGACCCCAGGGAGAGCACGCTTTCCCCTGACATGCTGGCACTCCTTCACGGGTCCTCCCTCGGACATCGCTTCTTCGGCAATAGAGCCTGGAAGGACTCTAGGCTTCGTTTCCCTCCTGGAGCTGTCCCCGCGGGCAGATTCGGGGCCGGAGTCTGTGCAACACTGAACAAGTGAATCATGTGAAAAAAAATCGAAGCGAGAAGTAGAGATTAATGACTGCCTTCCTGAAATGTAGGGATTTGGCGATCTTCCAAGCTCTCCGGGGAGGCACCGCTAACAACGGGATGATGGACTGCGACCTTTACGTTGCAATAACTTTGCAATAACTGTTTTTTAATTCATTGTTCCTAAAAACTGTCACTGGTAAGTAAGCTGTGGTGCTCGGCAGCCCTGCTTCACCCTCACCTCATAGGGGGAGGCCCACTAGCGGGGGAGCCCCGAAGTCTCCCCCAAAGGCACGAGGCAGTTTGATCGTGGAATCAGAAGATGGGAGCTTCCCCCTTGCTTCTGACTTTTAATAATGACGGGGCCTCGCTGCGGGCAATTAAAAATAAGAACGACGCCACACCGTCAGGCGAGTGCAAGTCCAAAGAGGTTTCTACTCTTCTTTGCCTCTTCGATGCTTAAAAACGTACACAGTTGATGCTCATTATTCATGGACCGCATGTTGGCGAGTTCCCCTCTCTATAATTTATTCGTAGCCCCCATGGCAGTACGTGGTGCGTTTGTGGTCATTCTCGGACAGGTGCAGAGGGGTGAGAGTTTTGAGTCCCCTGATGGACGTACACATTCCCAGCTGGGGTCAGACAAGACCGTGCTTTGCCTTCTGGTTTCCGCTCTCGGACTGTAAGTAAGTAGCCTTTTTGTGGTCTGTTTAGCGCCACATTTTTGGCATTTACATACTTTTTTTTGGTGGTCTTGCTATTCAAAGTGGCCCCCAAACATAGAGCTGAGGGGCCGCCTAGTGTCCCAAGCACAGGAAGGTGTACCCTAGAGTGTGTTAGGGCAGCTTTGTGCAGGCATGAGTGTCAACGTTGCTGTCAGTGAGTTCAGTGTTCATGAATCAACAATCTACATTCATGTGTCTTTGAACACAAACACACACAAAACAGGGCCATGTATTGATTGCTTGATAAAAAGGTCATGACCGCAGGCCCACGGGATCCTAACCTTGTATTTCTCCTAGGAGCAATGGCTCCGTATTCACTAATTCAGCATTCACGGTGACTTTATAGACATTACTATTGTGAATAATGAGAACGGACTGCAAAATGAGTATTTTCCTCCTCTTCGGTTTCCTTGCCAGTTCTCAAGGCACATCTACATACGGCAGGCCCAGCATATAGTCTGTCACCTGATTCCTGCCAGAGGCTCTGGTCCAAGTTCTCCATTCACCCTCACCATGGGGATCACCCCAGCTCCAGGGTGATGGCCTTGTTCAGAATCCAGTATCAAAGAGTGTTGGGTGCTCCTGGTCGTGGATGCCTGTCTTACGACCACACTGTCAAGCGGTCTCTGGAGAGCCCTCGATGGTGTTAGACAATTCATGAAGAAGAGAACAGCTTCCTTCCTGTGCCATGAGATGCTGAGCAAGGGGTACTCCTCTGTGCTCCAAGCTTTGGTTCAGCAAACGTTTTATAGCCTTTTGGATGCCCAGCACTGCATGGGGCATTGGGGACAACAAGACAACCAAGCCATGCTTCCTGTTCCGAGGAGCATAGAACCCTGGGTGAGACAGACAGCTGAGCCAGGAACCACAGAGCATGTCACGTGCACTAGGGTAGGGCTATCTGCGACACGGGAGGCACACCTTTTCTGTCAAGGGCCACGCAGTGAATATTTTCATCTTCATTGGTCAGAAATCTTTGACCCCCATTACTTAACTCAGCATAGACCATTTTCAAGTGAACGGGAGTGGTTGTGTTCCAATAAAACTTTATTTACGAAGACAGCTGGCCTGTGGGTCATGGTTTGCCGACCCACTTGTCTAAGAAACTAATCGGAATCAATCCGAGAGTTCCTGGAGCAGCCAGTTTGGGGAGAGTTCCTGAAGGAGGTGGGGTCCGAGCCAATTCTTAGAGGAGAGGCAAATGGTTTGGAAGGGTAAATGGTGTTTTCATGCCACCATTCTGTCTCCATCTTAACGAGGGAGCAGGGCAAAGGGACTCCCTGAGCCGCTTTTCTGAATACAGTGGGGTGCAGGCGGAAGGGAAGCGCCTCCACCCCACACTTTCACGCCTGGTGCGGTGATTGCCCACCTGAGCCAGGTGAGATACCTGTCGATGCTTCCATCGCCATTGTTGACCAACGCGGACCCATTCTTCAGGTGACGGATTTGAAGAGCCTGTGAGTTCTAGATCCGTGGTTCGTGGAGTGGGGTCTGGGCCCAGCAGCCTCAGGGTCACCAGGGAATCTGGTAGGAATGCAGATTACTGGGCCCGTGCACCCTGACCTGCTGACTCCGACGCTCCGGGGGCGGGGCCTGGGCATTCTGCTTTAACAAACTCCAGGTGATTCTGCTGCACGGTAAAGTTTGGGACCCTCTGCCCTTGACCAAATGGATGAGCCCCTCTCCCCTCCCCCCAGCCAGCTGCTTCCAGCGTGCCCATAGGCTTCCTGAGACCAGGGAACAGCCCCCACGGGGAAGCCTCAGTAACCAAAATGTTGTGCATTCCCCCTGGTTGGGCTGAAATTCACCTTTTCATTATCTGCAAACAAGGGGCTTAATAAGGAAATGAAGTAGATGAACGAAATTACGAGGAGCTATTCAGAGGAAAACACTGTTTTTGGATACCTTATTACATTAATTGTCTACATGCAAATCATCTCTTCTAATTACAAACGAGTCTTCGTTATGAAAGTGGATACGTTGCAACGTGTTTTGAATACTCAAGTCAGCTCACTACTTAGGCCTGGATGTGGTCACACGAAGTACCCCTGACCTGGGCCTTCTCGCTCACGCCATTCACCCTCACGGTAGCAAGGACCTAGAAGGAGCGCCCAAGAAAAGAAATACCTGTTTTTGGTTTTGTTTTGTTTTGTTTTTTAAGATTTTGTTTATTCGTTTCAGAGAGAGAGAGCACGATGGGGGAGGAAGGAGCAGAGGGAGAGGAAGAAACAGACTCCCCGCTGAGCTGGGAGCCCAATGGGGGGCTTGATCCCCAGACCCTGAAATCACGACCTGAGCCCAAGGCAGACACTCAACCGACTGAGCCACCCAGGTGCCCCGGAAATCTTCGTGTTTGTTGATGACTTGCTGATGGCATCCCCACGCTGTTGCCCCGGCCGGCCTCGGACGTGTAAATTGCAGATGAAAAAAACGCTTGCAATCAAGTGGGCCCGGCTGATGTCCTCATCAGACAAAGTGACAGAAAGTCTCGGGAGATAGGAACATGCAAATAGGTGAACGTTTCCCTAACCTCGTATTGACTTTGGCTTCTAAAATCCATTTTCTTTATTAGCTGATGTATCTGCAGAACACTTTCTGCGTGGAATCTGGAAACATTATTTAAGCAGTAAATTGTTTCCACTCTAACCGGTAATAGCAGGAAGATTTAATAGGATATAGCACAAGCTAAGGGCTTAGGGCGAGGTCACCCCGGAAGGGAAAACGGGCTCTTATGAGCCCACGAAGGCCTGTCTTTGAGCTCAGAACCAGACAGGACATCCACACTGTGCAGCTCCAGGGGGCTTGCTCTGCTGTAATCCAAGTGTGGTTGGACAGTGGTCTCATATGGTGACCTGGCCACCGGACATTTAAGATTCACCAGGGGTTATGCTGAATTAATGGCCAGAATGTGTGTGACATGGCACGCTGCTTCATACCCCCATGTCCCTGGTAGCAGTGCCCGAGTGCTCCGAGAAACAGAGCCAACAGGATGGTGTGCAGATATAGACGTAGATCTGTCTATCTGTGACGGACAGTAACAGCTCTTTTAAGGAATTGGCTCACGTGACCATGGGGGGTGGCTGGCAAGTCTGGCAAGGTAGGGACCCGGGGAAGAGCTGATGTTGCACCTTGAGTCCAAGGCAATCTGGGCAGAATCCCTTCCTCTTTGGGCAACCTCTCTATTTTCCTCTTATGGCCTTCAACTGATTAGATGAGACCCACCCACATTATGGAGATAATCTACTTTACTCAATGGATTTGAATATTCATGTCATCTAAAAACTATCTGCATAGCAACATCAGACCAAGTTTGACCAAGCCACTGGGCCCCATGTCCCAGCCAAGTTGACACATAAAATTAAGCATGACAGAAGGACACTTGCTGATTTTGCTTGCTGGCAACCTTTGCTTGTTTTGCCAGTAACCCAACCCACATTTTCCTTGGGGAGCCTACTCTCCTCTAGGTAACCCTTGGCCCCATGTGTTTGGGTGCCCAGACTTCCAGGTGTAACAACTGAGCCAGCCCTAACCAGCTTATTCCTTTGGTCCCCACTCACTACCTGCAAGCCATGGGGATTAGCGTTGGGGTGGAAACATGACCACAGTTGGCCTGTCAGAGCCTTTTGCCCCTCACCCCACACTCAGCCGCTGTGGTGGATCGAGGGGTAGGATGGACCCCCGTCCCTCTCATGACACTACTTGCTCTGGTGATTTTGTGTGAACTAACAGTTCACACTTTGAAGTGACCTGCTGCCATTCGAACCCACGACCTGGCGTGTCTGGATTTTTCCGCTCCAGGACTGTGAGCTCGCATGGCAGCTCCAGGAGGGCAGGTCCTAGGTTCACTTCACCCCCAGCACCCGGAACTCCGTGCAGCACACGGTAGAAGCTCACTGACTGTCCGCTGAAGCGGTGAATGCATGCACCGAGATCGCCTTCTGTGCTAAGCCAGCTGGGCGTCCGTCCCTTATAGACAACAACGCCTGGCCAGCACCTGCCTGGATGAGTCACGCCATAGCCCGGACCGTGGTGTCACCGGGACCTGGACATCGCTAGACCCAAAGCCAGCTCTGGTTTTCGATCCAGGTCAGATGAGCTCACCTGAGATCAGCGGATTGGCAAACCCCAGCCTGGAGCTCTTTTCTGTCCGTAGTGACACTGATGGGCTCCGGAAGCTTGTCCTTCTCAAAACCTGCCAATTTTTCAATGCAAATCAGTTGCTAACAAAAGACAGGCCCAGCTGAACGCGGACGTTCCAAAGCAATATGCCCTTTGTTTGGGCTTCTGGGAGCCGCGCTGTGCTCAGCTTTGATCAAAACACTCGCGAATGAGTTTAGAGTTCTTGTAACAAATGGGATTCAGAATTCTTCCGCGGTGCATTTGCAGAGAATCGGAGCTCGCTTGCAGCAGACGAGCAGCAGAACTCCCTGGCAGGGGTTGGCAGGAGGCAGCTTCAGGGTTGAGTCACCAGACCTTGGGAGTGGTGGGTGAGCAGAGGTTCACGCTCCCAGGAGGGGGGTGGGCATGGGGACAGCACACGGTGGTGAGAGGACCTTGACTGGGGGACAAGCCACCCCCTCTGCTCAATTCCGAAGGTGACCGGGATGCAGGACGTCGAGTGCTGGTGGGACAGTCTCGGGCCATCGTGGGCTCACTGCTGATGAGTCCCGCGGCCCAGGGCAGCACACCCACTCCCCTCTCCCTGCACGGGACAAGCCCACTCTGGAGTCTCACTGCTCCAGCAGGAGGAAAACACGCCTTAAAATCAGCCGATGAAAGTTGCGTCAGTAGGAAGTGATGACCTTCTTAGAAACGGCTTGGTGGCGGTCATCTGACCGAGATCACTTCACAGGGAAGTGTAGAGGCGGAAGGGTGGCAGCGGGTGGGAGGAGGGTGAAATGTGCCAGATTTAAATTTAATACTTGTTGGTGATTTTATTTTTCATTGTGACTTAAAGAAAGTCAATCTGTGATGGGGGCTGCTCACCCCTTAGGGCCCTGGCGCCTACACCTGGCAGGCCCTGGGTTCCTGTGCAGACGGACCTGGGTGACGGGAAGCATGTCCCATCACTGAGGCTGGGAAGGCTCGGCCCAGCCACCTGAACGCACTTGTGTTTTGACCCAGTCCAGCTGTGGAGCCCCTGCAGCACCAGGCCGTCCTGATGAGTCACGGAGGCCCAGGCTCAAGGGTCTTGTGCAGAGAGACCTAGCTGGGTACCCTGGCCAGAGCAAACGGGGTGTGGTGGGAAATCGAGGCCGAGCAACCCCTGCAGCAACCTGGAACACAGTTCCTTCATGGGGGCTGTCTCATTTTTGCGCCCCTGATTTGAAATGTCCCCTGAAATTAATTTCTGTTTGTTCTTCCTCCTAAACTTTCTTTTCTCCAAAAAGGAGACACTGAAGACATTTTCCCTGGGTTACTATATCCCTATTTCCTGATGACCTGACTTTCTTTCTGCCCAAATGGGACCGTTAGAATCACGAAGAAGAAGAGCGATTAGCCAGCGCTTACGGTAGAAGGCTCAAACAGTCAGGAGCTGGGGTCCCTGCTCCGGCAGGGCCCGGAGTCCCGGAGTCCTGCGTGGAATGGCACTGCTCCACGTTCGAGAGTTTCTCCGTGACCGTGGGCCGTCCATGGTGTGCGCAAGGCGGACGGCACCCTTGATGGATGGTCGCGGCAGCCTTCATGAAGACCGGCCTGTAGAATGGATCCGAAGGAAGTTGAGGGTAAAGACAGCAACGTGCGGGGAGCCGTGCAAACTGATTCCTCGGGGGTGGGAGGAGGAGGTGGGCAGCACGGGCTGGACAGGCCGGTGGAGGTCATTTCCGAGCCTCGCAGACAGCCAGGCTGAGAAGGAGTGCTGGAGCTGGTCAAACGAGACTCGGGACCACGTGCGAGAGTCGGCAGGCTGGCAGGCCCAGGTCCGAGGAGACTGTGCTCCTGGCAGCTGATGCTGGTGGAATTTGTCACACGCTGCCCCTTCTGTTCCTGCCGCTCTTCCCAGGAGGGTTCGTTGACAGCTTCCAGATCTAGGGGTCTGGGTGATCTTGGCCTTGGAAGCCAGGGCCAGCCCGTGGAGAGCATCGGATAGCAGCAAGACATCATTTGAATGCATCCCCCTGAGGATGATTTATCCCGGGGGGCTGTCTCCTCGGATGTCAGGCAGCCCTTGTAAGGCACTTCGCTCCCCAGAGGGGTCCCCTGTGACCTGAGGGCCTGCAGAACTGCAGAGACCTGTCGGTGGCTGGCAGGGCCAGGCCTCGTATTTCCCAGGGGACGCAGGTGGAGCAGTCACCCCGTCCGCCCCCGCAGACAGCCGCAGCAGCAGGGGCAGCGTCTGGGTTAAGCACCGCAAAGTGGACGATGATTTACGAGACCCACAAGTGGGCAGCCTGCATGAGTTAACGTGACGCTTCATCAACCCTCCGGTCCGTGTTTAGGGATGGACGTGGAGGTCTCAGACTATCCGTGCAAGGCTGCCTGCCATCCGCCCTTGGTAGGGGTCGGGGATCTGATTCGTTAGTGCATTTTGGGCAGACGTGAGCTTGGCATTGACAGAATCACTGTTTTTCTCAGGATGAATGATTAATGCCTTATTGGTTAAAGGGTTTAGAATATTTACCCTTGTCTTTCTTGCTTCTTAGACTCTGCCGGTGCTGTCAGGCTGTCCTTAGCGGTACTTGTGTCCCCCACTGACAGCCCAGCTCCCCTGGAGCGGGTGAATGGCAGCACGCAGAGGACCACACATCTGCAAAGAGCTGTCCGTGCCTCATAAGGGCCTCACATTCTGCAACCTGCTTTCACCCTCGTAACTGGCTTTTTGCAAATAAAAAGCAGTAGTTGTGATGGATACCCACTGGCCCCTGCTTCAGGTGGGCTTGTGCTTTGCTGGAGAAATGGTACTGTTTGTTAAGAGCTGTTCCGTGGGACTTTCTCCTGTATCTCTAAGCCAGCCCCTTCCACAGCCACAGTTCACCCCTGTCCCTGGCTTCTGCCTTCTGCCTTCACCTGGGTCAGGGGTAGGAGAGGTCTGTCTGCCTCCCGACTTGAGCAGTAAACCCTGCCCTCCAGGTCCCCTCAGCCATGTGCCCTGCAGCCAAAACCTGCTGGGGGGCAGGCAGTGCAAGGAGCCTGGGCCTCAGAGCAGCCAACCTCTCCTAACTCTCAGCCATCGGGCCACGGAGCCAGAGAAGGGATCCGCAGCCTTCCTCGGGAAGAACACTAAACATTTCAAAACCGCAAGGCTTTTAACCGTGAATGGAAGAAAAAAAGCAGCTCACCAGAGGTAGCAATTAATATGCCCAATTTTTCCATCCAAAGCTATTTCAAATCCGTCTCTAGCTGTTTCTTATTAAGCTCTTTAACATTAAAAATGTTCCATATTTAAAGTGGAGGCGTGTGCAAACAGGGACGGGGTGGGAGGGACACTGAGGATCGCCCAAAGGATCAGCCGTGCTCTTTTGGGAGGGGCAGCTGGCTTCAGCCATCGGGTGCCTGGCACCGCGCCCAGCCTGAGACGGTGACAGGAGGCATCACACCTGAGCTCTGTCCAAGGTCACATCGCCTCCCTGCCCTCCGCACTCACTCTCCTCTTGTGACTCTTCAGGGCGGGGGTCTGCCTCCAAACGCAGCTCACCACCTGTCTCCGCGCAGCCTGAGAGCTAAGAACGGCTTTTACATTTTCAACTGGTGGGGGGAAAACCAAAAGAAGGATATTATTTTGTGACGTGGAAATGATCGGAGTCAGATTTCAACATCCAGAAATAAAGTTTTATTTTCGCACAACCACCCCAGTCACTCACATATGGTCTCAGGCGCCGTCCCCACAGCGCGGTACCAAGCAGCTGGAACAGAGACCGCCCGGCTGACAGAGCCCACATAGTACTATCTGGCCCTTTCCTGAAAAAGGACTGCCCCCCAGCTGTGCATAAATCCTGACAACGGAAGGAGGAGGCGTGAGGGCGTTTAGCTCACTTCAGCTGAAGTCGTGGCAGGTACGGACTGGGGAATTTCCGGTCTGCATCCCCCAAATTCACACGTTGAAACCTGCTCCCCAGTGCGATGGTATTAGAAGGTGGGGCCTCTGGGAGGGGATTGGGTCACCAGCGGGGAGTCCCATGATGGGGTTACCAGGGGACCCCAGAGAGCTGCCCCCCACCCCCCAATCCGCCCCGTGAACGTGTGCAAGGAGAGGGCAGCGGGCTGCCACCAGCAGCAGGCCCGGGACCGGCGGGAGCCGCGCCCTGACCTCAGCCTCGTGGGCTGCAGAACTGTGAGCCGCACGTGGCTGCTGTTCCTAACCCCCCGTCCGGCACGTTGTCACAGCGCCGGAACCACCGAGGACAGGGATTCAGGGGGAAGAGAGAAGACATCCGAGACATCCACGGAGATCTGCATGAGGGGCATGGAGGCTGGCGGTGGTCCCTGGGCCTCCAGGAGGAAATGACAGGTCTGAGAATGTGGGCAATAAGCGCTGCCCGCCAGCCGGGAGGGCAGCTAGATCAAGGCCAGCGTCCGTCCACTGCGAACACGGCCTGCAGCTCTGCCGTAGCTGTTGCGGGCACTGGAAGGACAGACGGATCTGGGCACGTCCTGGAGAACGTTGGGGACAGTCCGAAGGCCTGAGCTGCCTCTCAGGTCCTGGCACTGCCCCCAATGACCTTGGGAACCCCCTGAACCTTCTGTCTGGAGAGAAGAAGGTTTAATCTGGACCAACATGGAGGTCCTGGCTTCAGACGCGTTCACGCCCCAGGGCAATGACCACTCACATGGATGCTTGCGTCCTGCAGCTCTCGACACCCAAAGAGGAGACAAGAAGCTCCAGGAAGTGGGGAGGGGTCCCTGCTTTGTTGCCTCTTCCAGAACAGCCCCCTTCCCCTCCGGTGAAGCCAGCTCCTAATGTCAGGCGTCGGTGCCTGCCCGTGGAGAGCTCCTTCCAGCAGCCTCGCTGGTGCCACCCTGCTTTCCTCCCCCACGCGGGCTATTACTTTCCCTCCAGAAAGCCATTTCGCTGGGACAGAGCTCATTTATTGACTGGGTAATAGAAACTCTGCCTGCCTCACTTCTCAGCTTTATATGCAAATTGCATTTAGATCGTCAGTCCTGCTCCCCTCTCTTCGTCAGGCATGAATAGAAGCGGTTCAATTAACGCCACCGAACAAAACAGGAGATGCGTGGGGGCCGTCCTTGGGTTCCTGGGTCCTTGTACCTAGACCCGGGAGGAGAAAGTACCGGCCGGGGGGGGGGGGAGCAGCTGCTTGCGCCCCCCCAAGGCTGAGTGGGTGAAGGGAAAGTGGAGGGAGAGGGGCCCCCTTCTAAAGGCAAGGTGAGGGAGCAGTTTGTGTCAGCTTGGCTGGGCTAGGGGTGCCCAGACAGTCGGTCACACATGATTCTGGGTGTGTCCGTGAGGGTGTCTCTGGAAGAGATAAGCATTTGAGTTCGGAGGACCTGGTAAAGAGATGGGTCCTCACCAGTGCAGGCGGGCTACACCCTGTCCCGTGGGGCTGAGGGAACAAAGCCGTGCAGGAAGTGTGACCTTGGTCTCTCCTCCCGAGCTGGGATGTGCATCCTTTCCTGCTCTGGGGCGTCGACGCTCCTGGGTCTTGGTGCTTCAGACTCACTCTGGACCCCACCACTGGCTCCCCGGCTCTCGGCTTGCCGATGGCAGACCCTGCGAGCTCCTGGCCTGCGTTACCGTATGAGCCAATTCCCGTAACAAATGCCTTCTGATATCTACTGACACGCGTCCTATTGGTTCTGCTTCTCTGGAGAACCGTGACGATATGGGGTCTCCGTCCCCCGCGGGTCACGTGGCGCCTTGATCAGATGCGTGCCCGTGGCAGGGCGTCTGTGCATTCCAGTGCTTTTGTGGAGACAGCAGGGAGCTGGACCATCGGGGCCTTCACCCTGCAGCCAGGAATAGGGCTCATCCCCGTGCCGCCAGCTGCTTTCAGGTTCCTGAGCCAGATGTCTCCAAGCCCTTGGGGAAAGCACACACACTCCACCCTATCCCCATAACACACGGGGACGGTCCTCCAGGAAGAGCTGCTCCACGTGCAGAAGGCTAGCGACAGTTTTCCCCACACTTGTCTCAGCTCGGAGCCCAGAGAGTGTCAGGCGACCCCATCCATGCTCTTCGCTCTCCTTCAAGGGTCCTGGCTGGCAGACACCGAGGTGGGAGCCAGCCAGGTGGACCCCAGGTGTGCAAACCCCCGACGGCTCCCACTCCCCAGCTCCACACCCTGACTCTGACCTCCCCAAGCTCAGCCTGCTCCACTGAGTTTATTCTCCTTGCAACCAGTGCAACTCGGAAGTCCTGGCGTCCTGTCCAGGGCCGGTTCACCGGGCCCAGAGCACAGGCGGGGGCAGGGGGGCAGGGGGCAGCTGCCTAGGCTTTCTTCTCCGCGACCAAACACGTCCTGGGCCTCGGGAGGGCAGCCAGCCTGGGTGAAAACCAGAGTCATGCCAACCCGGTTCCTGGGCCAGCCTGCCCACCGTGCGCTGTGTGACACAGGGGCATCCTGTACCTCTCTGAGCCTTGGAGCCACCCTTCATGATGCCTTCTCCCGAGTGAGAAGCAAACGAGGCAACACGTGTAGGATACCGAGCACGGTGTCTGACACCCGGGGAAGACTGCCCCCTAGTTTCACACACTGGCTCCAACAGGGGAGTCAAGGAGCCAGGAAATTATTCATACTCTGACCAGGGTACGCCCTGGAGGAGGAGGCTCTGGGGCTCCTGGGGAAAGCCGGGAATGCCGTAGGGGAGAGGGCAGCCAGGCAGAGGAGGGGTGTGGGGCCCGGGGTCCCCAAGCGGCCCTGGATCTCCACCTGCACCCTGGGTCTCGAGCTTGCCTCCCAGCAGAGCGGCCCCAGCAAACGTCCCTCTTGGCCTGAGCTGGTCCGAGGTGGGTTCCTGTCTCTTGCAGCCCTGACTCGCCGACAATGTTCATGGCGGACGTCAAAGCCCCGACCTTTGGCCCCAGAAGGGTGGTCCCAGCGGAGTTTAACACTTAGGTGAGCCAGCCGCGGTCTCCTGGGCTGCTTCCTTATAAAATGGGGGTGAAAATTCACATTCTCACTTTCTGCTCTGCCGGGAGGCTCCAACCAGCTTGTGCGTGTGACCTGCTACCAGCTTCCTAAAAGAAAGGGTGTTCTTCTCACTGTGAGTGCAGCCTCTGTGTCTCCGTGGATTATTCTCCTCAAATCAGTTCACCAGCCCTTGCTGGTTTGCAGGCATCAGCATCAAGGGCTGGAAGCAGAAAGTTTGCTGAACGTTGGTTTTCTTCCCCCCCCCCGCCCCCCCCTCTTTTTTGGTCTGGGGGAAAATGTCCTGACACCACTGTTCCCGGTAACTGTGACTTTCATTTCAGCCATGTCCCCGAAAAGAGCATGACGCCCTGGTGTCACCTTCCAGGCTGCTCCCCACCTGGAATGTAAATATCTCTCTGACGCCTCCTGTCAGGGGTGACAATGCTGCCGCGTCCCTGGCACCCTCCCCCCGAACGCGGCTGTCATCAGCCCCGAGAGGTGTCATGAAATAAAGCAAGAGCCAATATAGCCCCTTCTGGGCTCTGGCAGCGAGGCCCAGCTGTGGACGTCACCGAGCAGAGGGGCAGGGAGGGCAGCGCTCAGCTTCGGCCTGGGGAGAGACTCCCAGAAGTGTCCAAAGGCATCATCCCCGGAGCAGCGTCTGACCATGGTGGGCGGTCCATCGCTGTGTCCTAGACGGTTTGACCCCCCGAGGCCCCTCCCTCCTCTATAAGCCGATTTCCTTCTCTCACCAGCAGCGAGATAAACCTGCACAGCTCAGCCTCCCGAGGACCCACCCGGGCAGGGGGACACGGCCGTGGGCGGTGCAGAGGGGAGCGCTCCTGCTTTCCGTCTGCTCACCGCTCCCTGGGGACTTCTGACACCAGGCTCGTGGGTTTTCCACAGCGAGCGATTCTGCAACACCAGCCGGGCGTCCTACAATTCAGTTCTGCGCTGACACTACCTGGAGATGGTGTTGGACCCCACAGGCTGAGGGCTCAGCCCCGCGGCGCTCTGCGTCAGGTGCAAATATGAGAAAGGAGACGTGCCACACTCTGTCACCCTTAGAGAACTGCCAGAAACCAGGGACCACAGAAGCAGACTGGTCCACGTAATCGGACTCACGCGATACCTGTCTTTCTGTGGCGGGCTGATTTCTGCCCGTGGGTTCACCCATGTTGTAGTGTATGGCAGCATTCCCTTCTTCTTTCCAGGCTGAATAATACTCCATTGTGGGGACGGACCACTTTTCTTTTTTATTCACTCATCTGTGGGTGGATTTTAGATTGTTCCCACAAATTGGCTATTGGGATAGGAGGTAATAACTAAAATAGTCCAACGCACCAAGGTAAAGAATGCAAGGTGGTTTTTCAGGGGCCGGGGGAGGGGACATGGGGGTCCTGCTCAACGGTGTTGTGTTCCTGTTGTGCATGAGTCCCAGAGTCTGCTGGTCAGCCCCGTGCCGGTGGGTAACAACACACGCCACGCCCTTGGCACTCTGGTAAGACGGCGGCTCCATGCTAAGTGTTCCTACCACCATAAAAAGAAAAAGAAAAATATCTCCAGGCTCCTCCAGGCCCAGCAGGAAAGCCATGGGCATCAGCCGCCTTCCCCACGTGGAGGTCGCTGCCTCGGGCCTTGAGCCTCTGTGTTAACACCTAACCGACCCCAAGAGATCAAGCCCTTGCGGGCAGCCCTCTGATGCCAAGTCGGAACCACTTTGCCTGGTTTCCTTGACTCACTGGCTAAGACACTCACTCCCAGCAGGAACAAATCTGTTAGAAAAGAAACACCTTACCCTTGGGGGTCCCTGTCCACTTAGTCAATATCTGAGCCCCTGATGTGCGGACTCTCTTCGCCGGTCACTTAAGAAAATGTTCCTTTACTGACAGAAATAAATGGCCATCTGCCAGGGAGGGTAATGTCTCAGCTGTAGTCAGGTGACACCCCTCCCAGCCTGGAGCACCTGTGCATGGGGCATCTCAGCACACACAGGCACACATGCATGTGCACACGCACACACGCAAACACACACACACACACACACAGAGCCACACAAACACGGTTGGTCTAGAGCAAGTTCAGGCTGGGGAGGCAGGGAGAAGGGTCTGAAGATCCACGACCTGAAAATCTTGGGAAATGAAATCGCCAGGTGTTCACCTGCGCCCCCCCCCCCGCCCCGCCAGGACATGCCAGCCCCCTGGCTGACACCGCTCTGGTGGTGGCACTGTAGACGTGACGAGGCATTCAAGGAGAGCTGTCTTCAAGGCGTTCTTTATTTCCCCTGGGGGACACTAGGGCTAATAGTGAGTTTAGGGGGAGAAGGTTAGTTGATATTTCTTTTGTGAGGTTCTGTGGGTCCCCGAGCAGCAGCTGTTGGGGGATAAGAGGCTTTTCTCTCTCCTGCCATTTGTCACTTCGTTTCTTTATCACACTTCAGTCTTGAAAGTCGGGCAGGTGGAGAGACACTCGAGCTGGTGCTTCTCCTTCCTCACTGCTCTGTTTGCTACTCATCTCATGGAGACGCAGGGAAGCGACCAGGGACCCGAGCCGGGGAATTTGGGAGGCGTTATCTTCAGAGGCCAGACAGCTTCTGGGAAGGACAAGAAACCTGTGGTCACCGTGTCTGGGAGGGTTCAGCCCTGGCGGGGTGCTCAGCTGGCACCAACTTGAAAGTCTTCATAAATTTTGAACAAGGAGCCCTGCTTTTTCATTTTGCACCAGGCCCTGCAAGTAAGGAGCTGGTCCTGTTTAGAGGGGCTGGACTACCCCTATGGAACCTGGAAGGAAAACCCTCCAGCGCTTCAGAAGGAAACAGAGGGCCTGCTCCTGGTGGGGGGCGGGGGTGGAGGTGTGGAAATGGACTTCAGCAGGGTCTGCCTGCAGCTCTGCAAGACCCCGGGGGTGAGATGGAGAAACCGCTGAGCGAGAGGATGCTAGCACTACCCTGGGGGCCTGGCCCTCTCGGCTCTCACTCCCAAGGCCACTGAGAAATAAACATCAGCAGTTCTCACCTCTGTTCCTGCAGGTCGACAGACCCTAAAATAAGTGGTAAAGTCATTATCACATGTGCAAATGTCACCTACTCAGAATACGATGACTCAGTGTCCAGACAGGATAACCGGGGTTGCTCCAAAGCTGTACTGGTTTTAATGTGTTCCTTTTATTTTTTGCACGAATACAAAAATATTAATCCTATAGCGTTCTGATGTAAATTTTCTGGGTCGCTCCCCAATATTCTCTATAGCTTGTTTTTAAATCAGGATCTGATCAAATATCACGGCTTGCCTTTAGCGGACACGTCTCTTTTTTCCTAATTTAGGCTAGAACAGTTCCCTGCTTTATTATCTGTTTATTTATTTCTACTGTAGCAAGAGACACATGATTTAAAAGTAACCACTGGCATTGCCGACATTCTCAGTGCTCTGGAACCACCAGCACCGTCCAGCTCCAGAACCTTCTCATCGTCCCAAACTGGAGCTCTACTTTCCGTCTCTGCGAACGCGACTCCTCTAAATACCGCACATACGTGGAATCACACAGATATTTGTCGTTTTGTGTTGGGCTTGTTTCACTTAACATAATGTCTTCCGGTTTCATCCATGTCGTAGCACCTGTCAGCCTGTGCTTCCTTTAGAGGCTGAGTAACACTGCGCGTAGGGGCCCCCCACATTTTGGGTAGCCCCTCATCGGTCAGCGAACACTTGGGTGGTTTCCACCTTTCACCGTAGCGAATACAGCTGCTGTGAACACGGGTGTACAATCAGCTGTTCAAGTCCCGGCTTTTCATTTTCTGGTTTATACTCGGACATGGAATCGCTGGATCCTATCGTTCCTCCACGTTTAATTTTTCGAGGGGCCTCCATCTGCCTTCCCTCCTTGGCTGCGCTGTTTTGTACCCCACCTACGGTGCGCGAGGCTCCGTCATTCCGCACTCTCCTCGCCACTTGCCACTTGTCTCTTGTCTCTCCTTGTGGTACTTACTGCTTTTAGCATTGACATTTTCGAAGTATTCAAGGCAGCTGATTTGCTGACTATCTCACAACTGGGATTCTTCTAGGCTGATTCCTCACAGTTAAAGTCAGGTTAAGCTTTTTTTTTGGTCCAGATACTGAGTACTTCCCAGTGCACATAATATCTGTTTGTCTCATTCTTGGTTAAAACGGTGCCACAAACCTCTCAATCGCACAGGCGCCCCCTTGGTGGTGACTGCCATCAATCTACGCAGGATGCTTCTTGAGAGCCGACATCCCATTCAGAGCAACTTCTGCCCGGTTTTAGCATCGATAGACGGCCCTTGCTCTCATCAGTGATTGTGAGAGCGTTCTGTTTTGATCCTATTATTCCTCTATCACCCATTCAGTGTCTTTTTCTGTAATAACTTGTTTTTCTGTCACTTCTCTCCCATACCTTTTTTGAGAATACTATGGAAGTATAGATTTTTTTTCCATCTCAATGTCTTGTAATCCATCATCATCATTATTCTTTCTGATGCTCAAATTGCCCTACATTTGGCCGGTAAAAATCCCTTCCAGCTGATCCGCATGTCTTTTTGACGCACCTGCGTTTCCTTGCTATCTGGCACAGCAAGATAATCAGAGATCCCTATTCTCCACCTGCCACAGACTTGGAATCAGCCACATCGTCAAGGAGCCTTGGCTCCCTTAATAGGGAGCAGTATCTAGAAACCAAGGTCTGGGCACGTGGCTGTTTTAGGTTTCCAGAATCTTTCAGGACCATGTATTTCTGAGGGAATACAGAGAGCATTTAGATTGTGCAGAGTTCTTGTAACCAAGTTTTATAACAAGGCTGTTACCAAAGAATTAAAATATCCTTGAGGTAACTTTTTGTTAAACATAGGGAATTATATTAAAGGAGAAAGAAAAATGGACAATATTTTATTAGCAAATCAAATTCAACAATACTTTAAAAGGATCATACACCAGGTGATCCAACCATTGCACTACTGGGTATTTACCCCAAAGATACAGATGTAGTGAAGAGAAGGGCCATATGCACCCCAATGTTCATAGCAGCTCTGTCAACAATAACTAAATCGTGGAAGGAGCTGAGATGCCCTTCAACAGATGACTGGATTAAGAAGTTGTGGTCCGTATATACAATGGAATATTATTCAGCTACCAAAATGAACGATTTCTCAACATTTGCTGCAACATGGATGGCACTGGAGGAGATAATGCTAAGTGAAATAAGTCAAGCAGAGAAAGACAATTATCATATGGTTTCTCTCATCTATGGAACATAAGAACTAGGATGATCGGTAGGAGAAGAAAGGGATAAAGAAAGGGGTGGTAATCAGAAGGGGGAATGAAGCATGAGAGACTATGGACTCTGAGAAACAAACTGCAGGCTTCAGAGGGGAGGGGGGTGGGGGAATGGGATAGACTGGTGATGGGTATTAAGGAGGGCACGTATTGCATGGTGCAGTGGGTGTTACACGCAACTAATAAATCATCGAACTTTACGTCAAAAAACAGGGATGTACTGTACGTTGACTAACATAATATAATAAAAAAATATTAAAAAAAAAAAGTTTAAGGAAAAGGATCATACACCAGGGCACCTGGGTGGCTTAGTCGGTTAGACATCCGACTCTTGGTTTCAGTTCAGCTCATGATCTCATGGGTTGTGGGATCAAGTCCTGTGTGGACTTTGTGCTCAGCAGGGAGTCTGCTTGAAGATTCTCTCTCTCTGCCCCTTCCCCACTCTCTCTCTCCTGCTCTCTCTCTCTATAATAAATAAATCTTTAAAAAAAAAAAAAAAGGATTGTACACCATGACCAAGTGGGATTTATTCCAAGGATGTCAAGATGGCTCAACATCTGCAAATCAGTCAATGTGCTACTCACATTAGCAAAATGAGAGGTAGATATCATAGTCATCTCACTAGATGCTGAAAACCCATGACAAAATTCAACATCAATTTATGATAGAAACTTTCAACAAAGTCAGTATAGAGGGAACATACATCAACACAATAAAGACCATATATGACAAACCCACAGCCAACATCATATTCAATGGTGAGAAGCTAAGAGCTTTCCCCCTAAGGCAAGGGTGGCTACATTCACCACTTTTATTCAACATAGTATCAGAAGTCCTAGCCAGAGCAATTAGGCAAGAAAAGAAAAGGAAGTCATCCAAATCAGAAAGGAGGAAGTAAAACTGTCACAATCTTCAGATGACATATTATATATAGAAAACCCTAAAGAGTCCACACACACACACACACACACACACACTCAGAACTAATAAAAAATTCAGTAAATTTTCATGGTACAAAATCAGTATACAAAAATCTGTTGTGTTTCTATACATTAGTAACAAACCCTCAGAAAGAGAAATTGAGGAAATTATTCCATTACAGTTGCATAAAAAAGAGTAAAATTCCTAGGGATAATTTTAACCATGGAAATAAAAGGCCTATATACTGAAAACTATAAGACACGATGAAAGAAACTGAAGAAGACACAAATAAATGGAAAGATATACCATGCTCATGGATGGGAAGAATTAATATTGTTAAAATGTCATACCACCCAAAGCAATCTACAGATTCAGTGCAATACCATTCAAAATTTCAATCACATTTTTTCACAGAACAAACAATCCTAAAATTCGTATGGAACCAGAGATGACTCTGAAGAGCTAAAGCAATATTGAGAAAGAACAAAGTTGGAGGTATCATACTCCCTAATTTCAAATGATATTACAAATCTGTAGTAATGAAAACAGTATGGTATTGGCATAAAAAAGGACATGAGCATCAATGGAACAGAATAGAAATCCCAGAAATAAACCCATACATATATGATGAGTTAACTTATGAGAAAGGAGCCAAGACTATACAATGGGGAAAGGACAGTTTCAATGGGGAACACTGGACAGCCCCATGCAGAAGGGTAAAACTGGACTCTTTTACACCACACACACAAATCAACTCAATGTGGGTTAAAGACTTGAATGTAAGACCTGGGATCATAAAGTTCCTAGAAGAAAACATATGTGGTGAACTTGACAACTGGTCTTGGCGATGATATTTTAGATCTGACTCCAAAAGCAAAGAAAACAAAAACAAAAATAAATGAGTGGGATGGACAATAAACAAATGGTCAACAAATGACACAATCTCAGGTAGTAATTATTGTTTTGGAGAAGAGTAATGATTTTATTTATGTATCTTTATTATATATTTATAATATAATAATATATTATGACATACTATATTATATGTATATATAAGGTATTTATATAGTATATCTTATGATATAACATAGTATATTTGTGTATATTACATATATATATGTAAATTATTCTGATTTCCAGAGGCACAAAGAGGGAAGAGCTTTCCCAAGATTACACACCTACTGAGCGAACTTGAATTTGAGTCTGGGTTCAAATTCTGGCTGCACAGTCTATGCTGTCACCATGACACCTTTTCACTCTAAATACCAAGTTGCTATGTTGGGATGGGGCATCCCTAAGTACACAGACTCAGGCTGCCCACCAGTTCACTTATGAGATCCACCCACTGTCACTTGACTATGTCCCACTGCCTGGTAGAGCTCAAGGTCCTTTATACCCTTGGAAATTTAAGTGTAAACTTCCTCTTCTGGACCAGTCATAAATGTGAGAAATGAAACATGTCTTGGCCCTGGGGTCTGGGGAATCTTTATAGGTTTTCCATCTTCAGTCACCACCCCAGATTTGGAAACTTTTCCAAGTTTTTCTCCTTGTCTCGGTGGGCGACGTCTTTGATTTTCCCCGATTTGGGAACACCCTCTTATGGAAGTCCAATAAAATAATCAAACGGGCACTTTGCAGTCCTAGCCCACAACACTGAGACTTCAGTAGTGTTAAAATTAAGTTCAAGGCTCTTAGATGGGAGCTCAGCACCCCAGGGTTGAGGGGGACTCATAGACCATGCTCTCGGAGCAGGGCCTGACTTAAGACTTTCTTCCAGGACATCACAGAAGCTCATCTTCCCGTCTCTGCATGCAGCCTGACCTGGAGTAGATGCTCAGAGTGGGTTTGTCCAGTGAACTGACGAATGTTTTCTGAGCAGCACATGTCTGCATTACCTGCTGGAGACACGGGATAAATAAAAGCAGCAGAGCCAGGCTCCCGTGGAGCGTGTGCCTTCATAAAGGAGGCTGACGACACATAAAAGACAGGAAACGAGGTTAGCTACCATGTGGCAGTGAGTGGCTCAGAGCAGGATAAGGTGGCGAGGGCGGCAGGGCACAGTACAGGGTGGTGCGTCCACGAGCGGGTCAGAGGACAGGGCTGATGACGGGCTGCCTGAACAGAGAACGCGCAGACTTCAGGGCGAACACACGCAAACCTCCAGGGGCAGGAGGGGCTGTTCCGGGACACGGTGAAGGCCTTACTTGAAATTAATTCTGATTATTGAGCATGTTCATTCACCGTGTTCATCTGTGCTTTGTGGATGATTTTAACCAGTTTCTAAATTCCTGGAGGTCACAGCTTTTTCTGAGGTCTGTGTTTTATAGTAGTTCTGGTTAACTCTTGGAGAAAAAATCATAGATTTGGGAAAAGGTCAAGGAACATGAACAACAAATGGCAAAGGGGATGAGTGGGCTCCATGGGAAGATGGAGATACCTGCGGACGGGGCCGCAGAGTACAGATATTTCCAGTACAGTCCCTCGAGGTCTCTGCCACGGTTATGGTATCTATGGGCTTGACTACTCCTTTATAGCGAATCTTGCACGTAGCCACCAAATCTTGAGAGATTATCTTGGAAGAAGTAACTCCCACTCAACCTCAGACCATTAACTAACAGAAGTGATGGTACTAAAAATAAACGGCCCGGAAGGAGTTTAGATCGATGAATGGGCCCCAGAGTCCTAGCAGGCTGTGAGAGGGAGTCTGGAGACCTACCCTGCCGCTTGGCATTGACCTAGGGAGAAAAGCAGAGCCCCTACAAAGTATGTCGAGTTGCGCTGCTAGAGACAGGACATCAGGCTGTCCTGCAAAATCGATCTGATTCGATGTAGCTGGGATCTATGCTCCACAATGCTCTTTCCAAAAAGCTATTGTCACATTCGGTAATGTTCTTTAGAAATATTCCTAACAACGATGTTGTATAATAGAGAATTTGACTTGCCTTTGTTCCCAGGTTCTAGGAAGGAGACGAAATCCTTGGAATTTCCCTAGTAATTAGAGCCTTTATTGTTCATGAGCCTCTGGGGTCACACCTGAGTTTAGGCTGAGAGAGGAGATGGCTCAAGGTCAGGGCTGGCCACAGGAAGACCAACCCAGCAATCGGAGGATGGGGCTCTGAGTCCAGTGATATCAGCCTGACCCCTGGAGAGGGAGGGGGACGGCAGACCGGCTTTAGCCATGTGGTCAATGGTTCAATCCAGTGTGCCTGTGTCATGGAGCCCCTGCAGAAACTCTGGGCACCAGGGCTGGGTGTGGCTTCCTGCTTGCTCAGCACACTGATGGTCCAGCAGAGCGACACAGCCTGATTCTACAGGGAGAGGACACGGAAGCTTCATGTCCTCTCTTTGGGCTCTTCCCAGACCGCACCCTCTGAGGCTCTTCATTCTGCCTTTGCTGAGTAGTTTCCTTTATGATAAAACTATAATCAACCGTATAGTGTTTTTTGGTTCTGTGAGTCATTGTAATAAATAATCCAACCTGAGACGGTCTTGGGAGTCCCCAAATCTACAGCCAGTTGGTCAGAAGTGTGGGCAGCATGGGGGACCCTGAAATGCAGCTGATCTGAGGTAGGCCTGGGCTGCAGTCGGGGGCATTCTTCTAGAAGAAAGAGGATCCACACCAGCTCTGGGCGGTTAGTGCCAGACCGAACTGTGGCAAACCAGCTGGGGTGGAAACAGCATCGAGGTGTCTTTGATGGCCACGTGTCCATGCAGGGTGCGGGTCATGATTCAGTGTGCCAAGTTAGTCACAATGGCGGCACAAACTCCAGAAGCCATCGTGGGGGAATGATACAGAGCTGGGTGCGAGAACTAGAACAATCAGAATCAGAATCAGTTCATCTTGTACTCACGAAGGCCAAGATGGAAGGCGGCGCTCACAGCAAGCGGATAGCTCTCCGGGATAAAACCCGGACCCGCACTGGCCATGGAAGGGAAAGCAACGCCAGCCGGGGGAATGGGTTTAGAAAGCTTTGCTGAGGTTGAGCTCACGCGTCCACCGTCAGGACTTCTGGCCCTTGCCTCGGAACGTGGGAAGCCGTCCTCCCATGAGATGTAGCAAAGGGATGTGGCCTGCCCGTCCCTCGTGCGTCCTCACGGCTAAGCCTTGTCTGATGAGCTCACAGTACGCCCCACGTGCCACCACACTGCCAGTGGGAGTGTGCGTGTGAGGCTGTGCACACGCATGAGTGCAGACACACTCGTGGGCTGGCTCAGTCACACCAGACAGCCCTGCCTGCACTCCCCCCGGAGGTGCTGCGTGCTCTAATGTACCCCCAGGATCGCACAGGGGCGGCCTGCTTCTCGTGCATTGATTCCAAAAGTCTGAAGGCAGAAAGGACTCTGAGTGAGGGGGGCACACCTGCTGTCTGACGGGGGGGGGGGGGAAGTTCTTCCACATCCAAGAAGACCTTGCCCTCCACTTCTCCATTTTGTCAGTGAAGGGGGCGGTGAAGCAGCCGCCCCCCAGCCACTCGGAGCGTGGGGGGAGCCTTACTTAAGGAGAACCTCGTCTCCTCATGTGTCAAGAGGACTTTTCAAGCATTTTACGTTGTCCTTCCTTCCCAGGCTGGTGCCGCTCCTGGACTGGGTGAGTGACAAGTCCCAGCAATTTATCATGAGTTCTGTGACCTCGAGAGCAATCCATCAGCGACAGAGGAAATCAACAGAGCCACGGCAATCTTGCTGTTTACCCACGGCGTGTGTTTTATCAACTTCCCAGTGTCTGATCCCAACATCAATACCCACTTGAATTCTCTCATCCCATGCAAAAGGCGCCTGTTGATTCTCGCGCACGTAAACACTGTAATTTTATGCACTTACTGTGATATGTAACATCCCTTACCATATTCCCTATCTTATAATAGATGCCATACATGTCAGATATTTTATATATGAGATATACACACGTAAGTACAATAAGCCCGTGTCGGTTAGTTCTCTGCATGTCTGTCAGTCAGGGCAATGCCCGTTTTGTTTGCTTTTACTATTTCCATGCATTGTTTACTTTTTTTCCTCTCCAGTTTCTACTTATCATGATACCCCCGCTATCCCCATGTAAAGCACTTGGCAGAACGGTGGACCAGCACCCCCTCAAGGATCCCCACGGTCTGGCGGGGAGAGGGCAAGGATGTCTGTCTGAGATTTGTACAAAGACAGTTGTTCATTCTTGAAAATCTGCAGAAATGTGGAGAAAGGAGTCGTGCGTTCTCACTGAAGGAGGCAGGAAGACCCCTTTTGCCTCGTCCAGAAGGCTGAGAAGGGCCAAGATGAGCAAAGATGGGGCTCCGGGGCGGCTCCGTCAGTTAAGTGTCTGACTTGGTTTCGGCTCAGGTCATGACCTCAGGGTCCTGAGATCAAGGCCCACATTGGGCTCCATGCTCAGCGGGGAGTCTGCTGGAGATTCTCTCTTTCCTTCTGCCCCTCCCAGCCCACTCTTTGTCTCTCTAAAATAAATACATCTTTAAACAAAAACGCTGAGCAAAGACGAAGCTGCTCACGGTGGGGGAGATGAGAAGGAAACTGTAGACAGAAGAACAGGGAGAAAGATATTAACATGCCCCCGCCGTATCCCCCACCCCTGAAGCGGAAATCACCCCGTGCTGGGGGCCATGAAGGGAGAGAAACAATGGATCGTTAGTCTCCATGTCCTGTCTGCCACTCCCCAAGCCCGGAGGGCAATGCAGAGGCACAGCAGGTGTCCCCGGAGGCTCTGCAGCCCCCCGCCCAGCTCCTGGCGCAGACTTCCACACAGAAGTCCAGGGGAATGCTTCCCACACTCCGGGCAAAGATGTGCAATGCTGGGGCATGAAAAGGGGACACAGAGCTCCAGCCTCTGAGATTTCAGACCCCAGACCCCGAGTGACAGACCCAAGGGGAGCATCTTTTCCAAGGGCAGGGTTTGGACAATGCAACCTCCACAGAGGCAGAGAGGACCGATGTGTGGATGAAGAAGCCTGACTCAGCTTTTTACTGGAGCAGCTGGGGACCCTAATGTCACTATCTTAGATGGGGACTGGGGCTGTTTCAATGTGGAATATTTAGTTCTGAGCTTGAGGAGCCTGTGAAACTCTCAAGGGGAGGCGTCCTAGAGACGGTTGGAGGGAGCGCTGTGGACATGGGGTGTAAATCTGGGATGCTGTTGAATTCAGAGCAGCGGCCTGCATTCCCCGAGGTAAGGATGTGCAGAGAATAGGCCCCAGGACCCAGCCTCGGAAGTCCTGCTGCATTTAGACTTTGGGTGGAAGAGCAGCCAGCAGCACAGAGGGCAACGGGCCAGAGAGGCAGGAGGACAGGCTACGTCCAGGCAGGGGCTGGGCCGCCGCGGGGGCAGGGAGAAAGCCCCTGGCAGCATGAATACTGCTGTGCTGCCCAGGACGGAGAGGACAAACGCAGGACTGTTGGCTCAGCCACGTGGGACCACACTGTCGCCCAAGCACCGGGGAGGTGAGACGGAAGTGGAAGGTGCCAGGGCAAGCGGGAAGGAAGAAGGACCCCGTGCAGGGGAGCCTGGCCGTGAGTGGAAGCCGAGAGAAGGGAGTGGGGCAGGACTGGGCGCTGACACAGGAGAAGAGAACAAGAAAGCCACAGAAGAAATGGGATGTGGCAGCAGGGCAAACCTGTCCAGGGGGCGAGACCTGGAGCCAAGGCTGTCGGCTCCAACCAATAAAAATACAGGAAGCCCACATAAATTTGAATTTTAGATAAACAACAAATTGTTTTTTAGCATGAGTGTGCCCCATGCAATATTTAGGATATTCTTATGCTAAAATATTATTCACTGTTTACCTAAAACCCGAATTCAAGGGGGCGTTTTGTATTTTGTCTAGCAACCTATTACATTCCGAGTTTGCCTGTGGAGGCAACACGATGCTTCTTCCATCAGACGTGTAGCTATTCCTTCAACTGATCCTTCCTGTGCACCTACTATGTGCTCCGTCCTGGCCTGGGGATACAGCCCTAGTAAGACCAGCAAAACACCCCTGCCCATGCGGTATGTACTCTCTAGCACAGAGATAACAAACATGTAAGCAAATCCAGAGAATTACAGCAGATGAAAAGAAGTAAAAAGTATCCACCCAAAGGAAACGGAATCGGATCTCAAAGAGTTGCCTCGCTCCCATGTTCATGGCAGCATTGGTCACTGCAGTCAAGACATGGAAACACCTAAAGGTCTGTCAACAGGTGGATGCAGAACATGGGGTGTAAACACACAACGAAATGTTATTCGGCCCTTCAAAGAAGGAAATGCTGCCATTTGCAACGTTGGAATCCAGAGGACGTTGTGCGAAGTGAACAGAGCCAAACACAGGAAGACAACACTGCACGCTGTCCCTTACGTGTGGGACCTACGGACGCGGAACTCAGAAGCAGACGCCAGGGTGGGCGTTACTGGGGGGACGCGGAGACATTGGACAAAGGGCACAAGCCTCGGTCTTCAGATGGACAAGTCCCGGGTCTAGTGCCCGGCACGGCGACTACAGCAAACAGCCCTACACGGTATCCTTGAAATTGGCCAACACTGTGAGTCTTCAGTTGTGTCACACACACAAAGGGCTAACTGAGTGAGGTGATGGGTGTGTCAATGCGCTCGACTCTAGTGATCATTTCACAGCGTATAGTGTGTGTCTTAAATCCACACAATTTTCATTTGTCAGTTCTAGCTCAGTAAAGCTGGAAAAGATACACGGATAAATAAGAAGTGAAATTACCGGGTGGGGGAGGAAGCACGTAGGAGCTGATGGGTCTGCGGACCGAGGGCACGTGGGGCAGCCCCAAATCACTCCCGCACGTCTGAAAGAACCCCTTTAGCTCTTCAACTTCGAGCGGCTGGAGTTGCCCTTCCAGAGCTGAGTGCGGTGAAGGGCGCGCCTCTGTCTCACCATCTACTCAACATAGATGTCACGGCCGTGATACACACAGGGGCCCGCTCCGGAGTCTCCAAGAGTTGTGCTAAGCGCAGGCCACGGAAGGAAGCCCGTCAGTCCACAAGACACCTGCTCTCTGACATCCCTCCAGTCACCAACCCCTCCATCCTGCCTTTCACGCCTGCCCTGCTGCTGGGGACAGTGCAGCAGCGGCTACCCCAGCCACCAGCTGCTAGGAGGCCAGCAACATGACCCAGAAGCCTCTGCAGGCAGCAGCCCCAGGAGCTGGGCCTGGGGAAGGGACAGAGGCAGCCCATGTCCCTGACCCCGCAGCCAGGGCACCCACGCAGCCTGAGCTCCTCAGAGAGCCAACAGCCCGAGCCGGGTGGGTGCACACAGCACACCCTGGCGCTGACGTCAGGCCTCGGAGCCCTGCTTCGCCCTCCCCAGCGGCTCCTCCACGACTTCTGCGGGGCCCCAGCTCCCGGGAATAACCTAATTACGCCGCTGGCGCCTGAGAAGGGAAGTGGACAAGGATTCATTTGCAGCCCGCTCTACTCCAGTTGTTGGGTTTTTCTAACTCGCCGCTGTGTTTCGTTTGATCGATGAGCGTGAATGGATCTTCGCAGGAGATAAAAGGAAAAGGTCCCAGGGTAGCTGGGCTGCTTCTTTTTTTTTTTTTTTTTTTTTTTTTTTAAAGATTTTATTCATTTATTCGACAGGATAGAGACAGCCAGAGAGAGAGGGAACACAAGCAGGGGGAGTGGGAGAGGAAGAAGCAGGCCCATAGCAGAGGAGCCTGATGTGGGGCTCGATCCCAGATCGCCGGGATCACGCCCTGAGCCGAAGGCAGACGCTTAACCGCTGTGCCACCCAGGCGCCCCTGGGCTGCTTCCTTCTGGCCCGTTCTCCGGGCGGCCCTCTGGAAGGCACAATGGCGGTGGCTTTCCTCATTGGCTCAAGGGTGGCCACGTCCTTATTTAAGGCGACAGCAGGCCTCTTCCTCTGGGATGAGCTCCCTCTGTGTGCACTTCTCCTCCACGGGCTGAGCAATAGAACACTGCTTCATTGCGAGTGTGACTCCGTTAGGGTGGAAGCATGAGCTCCCCGTACTTACTCCCAATCCCAAAGGTGTTGATGGCCTGGGCGTGCGGTTTCTGACCTCTTACCGGTTCTTGTCCCCCTTGTGTCCCTGGGGAGCTGGGGGATGGCTGGCAGCCTCGGGGTCAGCCTGCAGCAGGAGCAGGCCCCTCCTGGGGACGCAGCAGCTCCCTCCTTCCCCGTGCAGCCCGCTGGAGCTGCGGGTGGACCCAGCACAGCCCAGCTCCTCAGGGGTGGCCAAGCCACAAGCTGGAAGAAACCCGGGTGTCACAGCCCTGGGCGCCTACCTGCTGGGACTTTTTCATAAAAGACAAACAGACCCTCTTCTAGGCTTAAACCATCGTTACTGGGTCTCTATGGAGGCAGTCAGCCAATTGCACACACAACTTCTTTTTCTCAAGGCTGATGCCCAAATCTGAGCCCTGTTGGCCAGACCCATCCTCAGACAGGGAGGCCACCTGTCAGAAGTTCTCATTCAGCCAGTGCATTTCCCAATAGGCTTGTGCCCATCTCACTTCTCTCAGGATGTAAGAGGAATTTATTTTTTTGATTATTTATAACCTATGTTATGGATTAAGCTGTATTCTCCAAAAACATATATTCAAGTCCTACCCCCCAGAACTTGGGGATGTGACCTTTGCGGATGTTCTCAAGCTACGCTGAGGTCAGTCGTGTGGACTTTAATGCAATGATCACCAACCTTCTAAGGAGAGGAGAGAACACACAGGGAGGAGGCTGTCACGTGATGATGCAGATACAGAGATGGGGAAGCAGCTCTGTGCCGATGGAGGCAGAGACTGGAGTGGCAGGTGTACAAGCCGGGAGCCGGGCGAGGCGGGGGACAGACTCTGCCGCAGCTTCCAGAAGGAACCAGCCCTGCCCACAGCCTGATCTCAGACTTCTGGCCTCCAGGACTGGGAGAGAGCACAGTTCTGTTGTTTTATGCCCCCCGGTTGGTGGCGCTTCCTGATGGCCACTCCAGGACGCTCGTAGGGTTTGCCTTCAGCAGATAAGCCCGCCAGGAGGGCAGGGCCACGCGCCCAGAGCTGGGACTAGAGGGAAGGCCCTCCCCAGGGGATGCAGCGAAGTGTAGGAACACTGACTTCACAGGGTGGGTGCAACAGTGAGGAACAATGAGTCTCCAAAAGGCCGGCCAGGCAGCCCCACGGATGGACCCCAGTCGGCTGGGCCACGTCATGGGGACCCAACGCCACCAACGCGGTGACACCACAGACCCACACATCCTCCCCTGCTTCCCATCACAGCCCATCCCTACTCTGTCCCCTCCCTGCTGGTAGGCTGTCAAGCACCCTAGGACCTTCACTCCTCAGTGATCCAGGCGCCCAGTGGTCTGGGTGCCCAGCAGTCTACCTGTGGCCACCCCAGTGGCTGGCCTGGCTCTGCCTCCCCCAGCCTCCGCCCGGCATGGCTAAAGCCAAGGCCAGCCCAGCCCAGGAAGCCTGTCCACCTGCAGCATGTGGTGTCCTCAGTTAGGAAGGACGCGTGGTGGGTGAGCTGCCCCGCTGGGGTGGGCACCGCAAACGGACTACAGTGTGCTTGGGGTCCGATGTCCTCATCGGTGTCCTGCAGGGGTGCCCTGGACCGACACTGGAGGTCAGCTGACTGGCGAACGCCACCTCCCCCCCAGATGTGAGCTCTCCGCTGTCGCTTGACCTGTGGGTGCCCGTGGGGACGGGGTGGCACTGAGGGCTAACGAGTCCGTCTGCCGAGTGTTCGTCGATGAGCCGGGCTCTCAGCAGCGCTCGCCAAGATTCTGCCACTGATTCTCCGAGGCCTTGGGAACATGCCTGGACATGGGGCCCTAGGGAGGAACAAGGGCCCATTGGGCCAGGGCTTAGGGGAAGAAAGGCTATGGGGCCAGGGTCTACATGCCCCCACGGCCCAGCACGGCAGGAATTGCAACGGCTTTAGTTGTCCTTCCTACTTTGCGGTGCAACTCAGAACGTCACACGAGCCATCCCGGAAGCGCACAGACTTGGTGGCACGTTCGGTGTCCGGCGGCCGGTTCCTCTAGCAAGTTCACAGCATTTCCAGTCCCCAGAAGGGGACCCTGGACCATTAAACACGCTGCTTTTACTCCTGTCCTGCTCTCCGTCCTGCCACAGGGAGGAGGGAAGGAGGGAAGGAGGGAGGCCGCTCCGTCTGGCGGTGGCTCTCCTGAGGTGGCAGGTCGTGGGGGGGGGGGGGGCGTGCGGGGTCGTGGGGACTCAGGCGGAGGATGGGGCTCGGGCTCTAGCCACCGCCGCCCTGCTTTGGCGTCGCCTCCCTCACGTGCGGCAACCTGGGGCACCGAGTGAGTCCAGGGGCCAGACCGCCCGCGCTCTCAGAGGTGTTGGTGTAAATCCACCCCGCCCCGGACCCACCAACATCCCAGCCGAAATGCAAATGCGCGATGCCTGCCTGGTTAGAGCTCTTCTGAAATATCGTCTTGCCTCTCCGGCACCCCTCTTGTGTCGCCAGGGCTGAGCCTCTTTAGAGAGTCGGAGCAATTTGTTGCCATAACAACCCTCTCTCCCACTCCAGAACGTCTAAATACCAGCTTCCTCAGCCCGCTTCTTCTCAGGGGACGCTGCAAAGTGGCTTCAGCGGGGGAGAAGGGCTGGCGGGTCCTCGTCCTCTTGTTCTCCAGACACCAAGCACCTGATAAGGTCCCCAGGTGAGGGCTGGGTCACCCTCCCACCTGGCCTCAGGGGTGCTGCCCTCAGGAATCTTGGAGCTGACTCCCCCAGAGCCTTAGAAGTCTGCGTCCTTCCTCGTTTCGCTTAGCACCGCTGTCAGAAAGAAAGTGAAGATGTTAGGAGCAGTGGGATGGCAGCGTAAGGTTATTTTCCCCCTGGGAACACCAGCCTCGAGGGAGTCGCTGTCTCTGAGTCACAAGACAGTGTTGCTCAATCTAGGGCCCCTGCAGGGCCTGCTCGGGATGCCACCTCTTCAGGTCTCAAGACCCGGCCTGCTTCCAGATCAGCAGACTACCACAAGAACCCAAGGATCCGGCTCCCCCGGGAAAGGACACGTTTCCCTCTGTGGGCACCGTCCCTGGGTGTGGCAAGGGGACACAGGATAGTAGTGGGTGAGTCTGGTCTGAGAAAACCCATAAATGCCAGCCCCCCGGAGAGCAGCAGAGAGCAAATGGGATTCCCTTTTGGGGAATCACGTGAACAGGGGGGTTAATTCCAAAAATCCACTAAACACAAAAATCTCTTCGTCCTCCCAGGTTCGACTAAATACTCGCCTATCCATAAAGCCTGGATGATGGATTTATTGTGGGAAATCCTTTCGCCCCAGTTGGGTCTTATTTACAAGTCAATCCTGACTTTTAAACAGAGGTTGCTAAATGCCAATAGCTTTGATTTTATATTCAAATCAAGCTGAAAGCTTTCCAAGCCCCTAAGAGAAAACCTTTGTCTGAGGACTTGCCTTTTCAACCTGCTTCCTCCAGGAACTTTTTTTAAACTGAAACTGCCACTTATGAATTCTGTCCCCAACCGCTCACGTTCAGCTGTATAACCTTGTTATGTTAACATAAAAATTAAACACGAAAGATGAATCAGCTACATTGAATTCACTTATACGGATCAAATGGCTGCAGCCCAGCGGACGAGAAAACGGCCCCAACCTGAGCCGGGGAGGGATGGGTTTCTTCTGTGGGGTCTGGATCTGAAGAAGGAAGGGAATGGGAACTGAGAGGACAAAGCCAGTGTGAAGGGTGGGTGCGGTCTCTGACTCTGGATGGCTGAAAAGGGCACGACGAGTTGCCGAGAGGGGAGGAAGGGACCCAGCCTTGCGCAGGACGTCAAAGTCCCTTGGCACACACTGTCTGGTTCCACCCTCCCAGCAGCACGGCCGGCAGGCAGGCAGGATGCAGATTCTGTTGGCCCAGTTCCACTAACTACGTGTGGAGGCCCAATGGGCTTCCAGACTCTCTGCAAACATGGGCTCCTTCAAATGGAAGAGACAGGTCACCCTGCTCATTACTAGTCTAGACAAGCCTTGGGCCTCAGGGCCCTAGTCCCTGGCTTAGAGTAGTGTGCCCAGGACTATCCCCCTCCCTGCAGACCCACCCTGTGCTCTGGGCTTCAGCTCCTTCTCTGAGCAGATATCACCCCAAAACACTGCATTCCCAGGACTCACTTCCTCTCCTAAGGCTCCTGTACTCAGTTGGGGGCTCGATGCCACTCCCCCTGAGCCCCTTAGGACTGCACGAGGTGTCCTCAGAGCTCAGGGAGCCCCTGCACTTACGCCCCTCACAGCACTCACGGAAGTGTTTAAATTGCCTGTCTACCCATTTCCCCACTGGACCCCAAGCCCCTGAGGGCCAGCGTGGGCTCTGCCTTCCTGTGGGTGTTTCCAAGAGGTTACACAGCACTTCTGTGCAGATCCGCGGCCTGGCCAGGAACGGGGAGATCTGGGCGGTGCTGGCCAGGGTGGGTGCAAGAATTCAATGCCACAAGGAACCCCGAGAACCTGCCTCCACGTGGTCAGCAACAGCTGTGTCTGCACATCTCCATCCTTCCAGAGCAACCCTGGCTCTTGGACAGAGGCAGTGGTTTCGACCCTGTGGCACTTTGCCTAGAGCACATCAGGACAAGCACTTTGGGAGCAGCGAGCCGAAGGTGGTTGAGCCCACTGGGTGGACTGAAGCCACGTCTCTGAGGCTGAGTTCGGGAGTAGCCACGGACAATACCTCACATGTTCCACAGGATGAAAGAAAAAGCCATTCTGGGGGCGCCTGGGTGGCTCAGCTGGTTAAGCGTCTGCCTTCAGCTCAGGCCATGATCTCAGGTCTGGGAAAGAGCCTGGCGTCAGGCTCCCAGTTCGGCTGTGAGCCTGCTTCTCCCTCTCCCTCTGCCCCTCCTGCTAGGGCTCTCTCTCCCCAATAAGTAAATAAAATCTTAAAAAAGAAAAAGAAAAGGCCGTTCTGGGAAACAGCCACAGGAGGACATGAAGTGGAGGGGCCAGCGGCACCCCTCTTCTCATTCTCCTCCTCGAGATGTTCTTAAGGTACACGTTCCTTCCTAAGGTACAGAGCCCAGGGCCCAGAGGGAGGCCAGTTAGCTGCTCACCCAAGGTCCGAGAAAAGTGTTGGAGCAGAATCGGCTCCTGAGTGTGAGTAAGGGGCAGGCAGGGCTTAGCAGGGCGGGATAGATAGGGGCTCCACGATCAGGCTCACAAAAATCCCAAAAATGTGGAGGTGTAAGGAGACCAGCGATAAGGGAACAAACCAGACCATCCTGTCCTAGGTGTTAGAGGTGGGATCTTGTTATAACAGCTACTTGTGACCAACAGAGAAGGAAGTAAGCCATTAAAGTGTTATCACTAGTCCTTACTCAGTGGTGCCACCGACAGAGAAGCGAAAAAGACTTCAGTCCCCTGGTTCGCCTTCAATGAAAGACCAACCCTAAAAGCCCTTGGTGCAACCCTGCCGGGGCCCCTCTCACTCCTGAGAGCTTTTTCTACATCCTTACTTAATAAAACTCTATCACTTTACTCACTCTCTTTGTCTGCAAGATTCACTCTTCGACTCCATGAGACAAGAACCTTGCTTTCTCACTTCAGGTTGTCCCATGTGAATCCCAGGATGTCCCCATTGTCCCCCATTGCACCCCGCGCTGCAGCCCTCGGGCAATGCTGGGTGTTTGCTTCACCTCCCAGGCTGCTGTCAGGCACTCCTGCTGTGTCTGTAGGGCTGTTGCTCACACCGGGCCAAATCCAGACCTGCCGAGTCCAGGGTGTGTGCAAGACCTAGCAGAGGGGAGCACAGGGTGCCCAGGTGGAGAGTTTCCCAGTGTGGATTCTGGGGAGAAGTAGCAGCAGACCAGCTAATGCAGGAGTTCTCAGCATATCCCAGGGCTGGAGTCACATTGTCACAGATGTGTGCTGACCACAGAGATGGCTTCAGGGACCACTGGGTCCCAGAGGTGCCACCGATTCTCCATGCTCATCGTGGAGAAGAGCTGCTACAAGAGGGAGGGACATGTGACAGAGAAGACAGTACCCAGTTCTTCTTGGAGGTGGCATGTGACTAAGAGGTGGCATATGAAGGACAGTGGCACCTGTGCCCTCAACAAGAGTGGGCCATGTTCCTCCACGGTCTCAAGGGAGCCGCCGGGAGCTGCCTTCCCAGGGCACCGTCTCCTGCAGTGGAAGGGAGCCCTCCCATTGTGGCCGATTAAGGGTGGCTGCCTTTTTTGGTGGCAATCTCACGGAGGGCTTGCTCTAGCTCCTGCCCTTGGGTCTTGACCAGCCCAACGCAGCACAAAGGATATTCTGCCGTCTAAGACAGGGCCATAAAAAGGCTGTAGCAGCTGGACCTGCAGAAGAGTTGCTCTGGGACGCCAGCTGGGAGGGAAGCCAGCCGCCCCCCCCCGGCACTGCTCTTCTGCCAGAGGCCCAAGCCGCCTGCTGGATGCAGTCACCGAAGAGGGAGAGCAAAGCCCAGGACCAGCGGGGCTCTGGGCAGGAGACTGAAGTGCCCCAGCCACTTCACACGGACGGAGACAAGCCCCCAGCTGAGCCCTTCCCGAATGTCTGACCAACAAAACCGTGAGCCACTAGCTGCTGAGCGGATTGTTCTGCAGCAACAGACACGCCAAGAGAGACCCCAGACTCCAAGTGCGCAAGGGCGCTGTGAAGACTAAAGCGCAAATCCCAGAGATAAAGATGATGAACAACAGGCTCGGGTCACCCCCTCCGTCTGATGCTTTTTTCCCGTAAATGCCATGCTTCCAGAGACTACGTAACTAATAAAGTTCAAAGGAGTCATATCAGAAATCGGCCTCCTTTTCTTCCTTTGACATTTTATTGTGATCGGAGATTGGAAGATGACGAAGTCCTCATGTCGGTGGCCGTGTCCAGGGCGCACCTCGCGGCTCCGCTCGGCACCGGGGGTGCAAGCGCTCCAGTCGCTCCTTTACTAAACCAAGTCATAGCACAGGCGAGTCACGTGTCCACATGCAGGGTGAGTACCTCCTTATCGGAGCTCAGGGCCGAACTCTATAGAGCTCAGCGTAAACGGAAACACATCACCACCAAGGCGCCTGCTCAGCCAGGACGGCCCCACCCCGGCCCTCAGCAAGTGTGGCCGCCATCCTCACTGTCTAGAACCCAAGAGGCGCCATCTTATTAGTGACATAACAGCTCGGGAACCAATGGAACTGTCTCCTCAGTCATATGCCAGCTCCAGGAACCAATGAGAACTGCCTTCTCAGTCATATGACAGTTGTGAGAACCAATGGGAACTCAGTCTCGGTCACATGACAACTCGGGAACCAATGGGAACTTCCTACTCAATCCTATGCCACCACCCAGGAACCACTGGCAAGCTTTATTCTGGGTCGTCCTTGTGTGAGGGAGCATAGAGCCTGTGCTGTTGACTGTCATTTTTCAGTCTATGCGAAGCTAATCCCGTGTTGTCATATCCACCAGCAGGAGGCTCTCGCTGCTGCCAGTGGGACTTGTTATCTCAGGGGGAATCGGGTACATTGCTCCCGCCCGCTGATGGGATGAGTCGTTCACCCTCGGAGGTCTGGCTCTCTGCTGGTCAATGGTTGTCACTTTTAATGGCAGGCTGCTCAGTGCACTCTCTCTCCCAGCTCACACTGAGCTCAGTGTCCCCGGCAGAGAGAGCAGGACTGGTGGTCTGATGTTCCAGATGCGTCCGATTGCTGCTGCCGTATCCCGCCTCAGGCCGCTGGAAGCAAATATGCTTGAGCACAGCCTCCGTGAGCAACGCCCGCCAGCAACCCCACATGTGCAGTGTGCGTTGAGTGATTTGTCCAGCCAGGATCTCCAGAGTGTACCCAGCATGGGACGCTCCAAGCTCAGCTCTGGGTTCCGCGGTGAAAGGAGAGTGGAGGTCCTCCTCCCACGTGACTGCCATGCCAGCAGGCACTTGGACAGTAAACAAGTAAATCAATCCACAGGCAGGGTAGATGCAGAGAGCAAGAAGTGCTGCAAAGAAATCAAGCAGAAGAGATGACAGAGGGAACCCGGGCTGTGAGGAAAGACAGTTGGATTGGGAGGTCAGGGAGGGCTTCATGGAGGAGACAACACCAAGTCCTGAAAAACAAAAAGGAGGTAGCCATGCAATGCTGTAGGATCCCAGAAATCCAGACAGGGAGAACGGCAAGCACAAAGGTCAGGAGAGGAGGATGGACACCAGGCGTGAGACACAGGAACCAGGTCAGTGTGACTGGGGCCAGTAGGCATGAGGGGAGCAGGGATGCTGTCCTCCATCACCTTTCTGTGTTTATCTTTGGTCTGAAGGATGATATTCTCATCATGCATACATGCATGCAACAAGCACAGCCACACTCACCTGCTGGGTCCTTGTAGTTCCCCAGGCTTGCCTGAGAAGTTAATCAACTCTAGGATAGAGGTATTAATGTTGTCTCCACTTCAGAAATGATGTAACAAGAACTTTAAAGGGTTAATTAACTTTTCCAAAGTCACACAGCTACTCAGGCATGCCGGTGTGACTCAAACACACAGCTGATAGTATCTTACCTCCCTGCTCAACTCAGACCCATATACACATGAATACATGTGTTTTGATGGACTCACTGCCTCTTCCCTTGGGTTGTGTTCATACTTTGTCTTTAACCACACTTGACCTTTAAACAGTTGTAGCTGGTTAAGTCTCTCTGACTGGTTTTCATGACCCCAAAGAGGCAGCGTGCATGGTGTGGTGGTCAGTGATGTGTGCCCTCCAGACCCAGCCACCCCGGCTTCCCCATCAGATCCTGGCTACCTTGGGCAAGTGACTGAACAATGCAGTGACTCAATTTCTCCATCTGTACAATGGGAGTAATAAGAGTAGTGACCTCAGAGAGTTGTTGACCTTATAGATTTGTATTCACCTGTAAAAAGCCCTGCTTTAGATCAAGAGAGATAAAGCTGCATGAGAACATTGCTCCCCCAGTAAAACCCAGGAAGAGATAGGTAATCTAGTCAAATAATAACCTTTCTTGAAACTATAAGAGAGTTGAGGTGGCAGGGCAATCAGGTGAACTAAACTCCAAAGGGTAACAAACCCTTCAGAAGAGAGATGGAGCCCATGAACTGTTTAATCTTGGCAACCTACGGGAAGACAAGATGGCCACCATAAAACTGAGTGGAAAGAAAATAGCTAAAATTTTGATAAATCCTTAAAACTGAGTATGGGCTAGCATGGTAGGTTAGAATCCCTGGGAGTCCAGAGACAAGGGGCGTTCATATTCACTTTCAAGCCCTTTCCTTGGTCCTCCACTGGGAAGGTCACAGAGGCAGGAGAAGAGACCAGGAGAGATACCCCCACCTTGGTGGTACCCAGGCATCCACTTCACTCTTATGAGACAAAGCCCTCATCTGCTGGGGGTGGGGGTTGCAGGAATCCTTCGCCCCATTCCTAGGCATTCCTCAATGCAGAGGGTAAAAGAGAAGCCAAAGCTATGCTTCCATGAGGGAAAGGCAGAAAAGATATGAGACAGGACCCAAGATCCTGACTGGTATAAGGCAGAGGTCTGTTTCCCTGGGAGAGAGATGGGAGACTCTCTCCTACCCAAGAACCCCTACAGATACAAGGCAGAGTACGTGCTACGGAGGAAGGAGGATCAGGAAGTACAGGAATCCCCTCCCTTGCCCTCAGGCCCAGCCTCACAGTGTCTGCCTAAGACTGGAACTGAAGTGGGAGAGAAGGAATAGCCAGTCTGTACTCACAGCATCATCTTGCACAAGCAACAAGCAATGGCAGTATATCACAGGGAGAGGACAGAGCCTGGGAAGGGATGCCTTCACCACAATATAGGCAGAGAGGAGATGCTGAAGGCTGAGACAGAGCGCAAGATAACAGTAGTCCAAAAATGGAGGAGTTTGGGGTCTCAGGTTCACTAAAGGTAACCATAGCAACAACAAACCCCAGCCCAACTCAACTGCAGACCTAGTTGCCTCAATCTCTCACACAAATGGCCTGGCAGGAAAAAAAAAATCCCATTTCTGAGAGTAAAATACTATTTACTTCAGTTTTCACTATTACTCTACACACAGTGTCTGTAATTTAATTTAAAAAATTATGAGACACAAGAAAAGAAGAATAAAACACCCCGTTGTCAAGAAATAGAGGAGTCAATAGAATCAGACCCAGATATGACCTGTATTTTGGAGCTGTATTTTAAAGACAAGGCATTTAAAATAACTATAGTTAATGTAGTAAAAGATCTAACGGAAAGGTAGACACATGCATGGGTGGGGAATTTCAGCAGAGAGATGTGAACTATAAGAAAGATCCAAATGGAAATGCTGGAAATAAAAATCATGATATGAGACATGAAAGGTCATTGATGTAAACAACTTGAATGGTGCGTGTGATGCATTAAGTGCTCAGTATTTGTGACTATTATTATTCTGGAGGGCAGGGAAAGTGTCTTTTACCTTCTCCCTAGTGGCCTCAGCATTCAGCATGGGACTGGGCTCATGGGACATCCACAACCAGGACTGTGCAAATGAACACAGCACCAGCAAGAGCAGAATGACTAGTTTCCTCACCACGCAGGAGTTTGTATATAGAGAAAAGCTTGTAAATTGCTGTTAATAATATGGTTGGAGTTTTATCATAGACAGGGGGCTGTTCTAAACTTTTCACTGTGGTAACTCACTAAATCTCAATCTCCTTACAAAGTCGGCACAATTATTTTCATTTAGCAGATGGAGTTACAGGCCACAGAGCAGGAAATGGCAGGCTTGGGCCACTGATGGCAGACAGCCTGCCTCAGCACCCACATTCTTAGCTCTTTCAAGATGACAGCATTCATTCCTTTCCAGAACAGTGCTTGAGTTTCACTGTTGATCCCTATAATCTTTTACTGGCGAATAGTCTTCCAGTTCTGAGGAATCAGCCAACAGTATCAACAATGATGATAAGAGCTGACCATAACTGAGTGCCATCTAGAGTAGTGCAAGCCACCATGCTAAATATTTAATGCATGTGAGCCAATTTAATCCTCCCCAAGAATGCTATGAGGAAGATACTCTCATCATCCCCTTACACTAATGAAGAAAATGAGACACAGAGCAGTGAAGTTACTTGTCCACAGTCACAGAGTTTTCAAGTAGTGGTTTGGGACCAGTATCTTTGCTCTTCACCCTTGCACTAAAATGCCTCCACAGAGGCTAGAAAGTTCTGGGGAACCAGCAGACATTGCACCTACACAAACATCGCATCTGCACCCCCAGATTCAGGACAGGGGGAAGTGGAGCTGAGCTGGGCCAGCGTTCTGGTGATGTCATTGAGACGTGAAGCTAGCACCATGGCTAGCTTGGTGACTGTGAGTCAATGCACTGACTTTTTTGTTTAAGCCACTTTGAGTTGGGCTTTCTCTACCTTGTGAGCATCCAAGTCACTCTAGGAAGGCTCTGGTCTAGAGGAGGAGGTGGCAGTAGCTGCCATGTCCCTTGGCCCTCCGATGGAGGCAGAGTGTGCCAGAACAGTAAGTAAAGGATCCACAGTTGGCAAAGGATGCTGTCAGCATGGGGAAAGCAAGTGTGCTTCTTGAGAGCTCACCTTTTGCCCCACGGAGAGCCTGGGGTCTGAAATAACCCTGAAATGAACCCTCAAAAAGCTTCCTTTCTGATTTTTAGCATCACTGACAGTATCACCACCTGGATTTGAGGATCTCAGTCATGAGTAGAATTAGGTGGTACCTTTTCCAGCCAGATGGTCCAGGGCAGGGCTGGGAAGTAGGTCATGAGAGAGTTGATGACTAGATTTTCTTTCAGATTCCCTATGATAACTCAGACCCCAAATCCCTTTGATCCCCAAATTTCGAGAGCTCTGTTTGCTCCATCTGATTGCTTCAATGAACAGTCCACTTTGGACTAAGACTCGTACTTCTCCTCATCTTCTTGGAACACAAAATGCATTTTCTATACCCAATTTTTAACCAAATTCCATTTTCTAGCTTTCCAGCAACTTCCATCTGGGTTAGTCATTTAGCCTCTTGGTTTCAGGTCTCCTCTTTAAAAGACAGAAATGAATGATCCCCCATGCTTCATAGGAGGGATTGAGAGAATTAATTAATGTTTGTAAAGGGTTTTTCCATCCTGTGGTGTCTTTGATATCAGAGGATGAAAGTATGTGAGCAGTGGTGATGAGGACCCAGTTCAGGAGGGAGAAAGAGAGAACAATTCTCTATTTGTTAGTTTTAGTGCTCGTCCACACTGTTCTGATGTTTAGCAGAGTTCTTTTAAGTTTTTCCAGGTTAAATGTATGCATGTCAATATCATTCCTTTGATGAAGTCATTCAAATAAACATAAAACATTAAAAAATAAAAACTTTTGTACAAACCAAAGATGGAGGTAGAAGTCTGTTTCTTGTCAACCAGAACCCTAATTGCTGTCGTAGCCCCTTCTCTGTCATCACTAGGAGGGGCGTGCCTTCACCTGCTCACCATCCCGTGGGCCTTCCCCCATACTGTGAGTGTCCTTTCTATTCTAAGGAAGGAAGAATGTAGTGTTTACTAATTTACTTTTTCCAATGGAAGAGATAGTCTGTGTGGACTGAATTGTGTCCCTCCAAATCTATATGTTCATATGTTAAAACTCTAGCCCCCGGGACCTCACAATATGACCATATTTGAAGACAGAGTCTTTACAGAGGTCAAGTTAAAACAAGATCCTATGTGTGGGTCCTAATCCAAAAGGACTTGTGTCCTTATAAGAAGTGGAGATCAGGACACAGACACACACAGAGGGACGACCATGTGAGGACCCAGGGAGAAGATGGCCATCTGCACACCCAAGAGGGGCCTCAGGAGAAACCAACCCCGCCAACACCTTGATCTTGGATTTCCAGCTTCCATGTCTGTGAGAAAATGCATTTCTGTTGTTTAAGATGTCACACTGGTGGTCCTTTGTTACAGTAGCCCCAGACAACTAACTCATTATCTTAGCCTACTTGTGACCTCAGCTACATTTCTCTGTGATCAGTGAATCCAAGAGAGAATACCAGGGACGGAGTTCCTCATGGCTAAGAAAGACATCACAAAGTACTCAACATGTCTATCCTCTGTAGTCATTTGACACTATGCAGAGAAGGAATTTGGGATAAGAACTGACATGTGAGATTTCATGCAGAAAGACCTGAATTTTTCCTTTAAATTATTTCATTTGAATCCTTCTTTCAAATCTCCACATTCTGGGGGTACTTGGATGGCTCAGTCATTTAAGCATCTGCCTTTGGCTCAGGTCATGATTCTGGAATCCCGGGATCGAGCCCCACTTTGGGGGTCCCTTCTCAGTGGGGAGTCTGCTTCTCTCCTTGCCCCTCACCCCACTTGTGCTCTCTCTCTCTCGCTCGCTCACTCACTCTCTTTCAAATAAATAAATAAATAAAATCTTTAAAAAAACCCTCCACATTCTGGCTCATTAGGGGAACTCATCCAAAATCTCGTGTCTGTGTTGCTCTTGAAGAGATGCTGGGTCAGTTCCTTCAATATATTTTCTGCCTTCCAGAAAAAGGAAGTAGCCACATAGTTCTCTTACTCAACCCCAGGAATCAACAATCTTTAGTAATATTTTGTAGTAGATTAAATAAGGCCACTCTTCCAATCAAGAGTGGGAGTCTATTTCCGCTCCCCTTGAATCTGGGTTTGGGGATATGAGGGAACTTGCGACTGCTTTAACCAATAGAATTTGATGGAAATGACAGGTGTGTGTTTAGGAGCTATGATAGAGTTCTCCAAAGAAAAGAACCAATAGGAGACAGGTAGTAGGCAGGTGGTAGGTAGGTAGGTAGGTAGATAGATAGATACATACATACATACATACATACATAAAAAGACAATTATTAAGAGAAATTGGCTCATGTGATTATGGCTGAGAAGTCCCATGATCTGTCATCTGCAAGCTGGAAACCCAGGAAAAGCAGTGGTGTAGTGAGTCCAAGTTCAGAGAGCTGGTGGTGTGAGTCCAGCTGGAGTCTGAAGGCCTGAGACACAGGAGCACCGATGGTGTTGTTCCATTTCAAGGGCAGAAGAAGAGTGATGTCTAGTCAAAGCCATCAGCCAGGCAGAGAGAGAATCCCATCTTCCTCCACCTTTTTATTCTATTTAAGTCCTCAATGGATTGGGCGATGTTGACCCACACTGGGGAGGACCAACTGCTCGACTCCGTCTACCCATTCCAACACTACCTCACCCAGGAATACCCTCACAGACACACCGAGGAGCAATGTGTTACCAGCTATCTGGACACTCCATGACCTGGGCAAGTTCACACATGAAATTAACCATCATAGGAGCCTTGGCCTTCAGATGCCTTGCAGCTCTCTCGAAATGTTTCCTGAGACCGCCATGCCGGGAAGAAGTCTGAGTGAAAGACCACATGGAGCCATCCCCGCTGACCCTAGCCCCGGAACACCCCAGAACTGAGCCACCCTCATGAGTGAGCCCAGGCAACCTCAGCCGCCGCTGCTGGTCAGTGAGCTCAGAGACTCATGACAAGTATTAAATCCTCGTGTTAAGCCGCTAATTTGGGGGTGGTTTGGTACACGGAGGGGTACCTGGAGCATCTCTCTGCCTCTTGGGCTACAGAAGGAAGACCAATCTGGGCTTACTGAAGAATGAGCTTCCAGGAATTAAAGAAGAACTCCAGCTACATCATTTTTTCAAACAAATGTAACAAAGATGTTGTTCAATAAATTGTTAGGGGAGACAGGGTCCTGAAGCAAGTGTTTAAAATGGTTTGTAATCTCATATTAATTGTATGGAAATGTTGCTCCCCAAACACTGGGAGACAATGGATTCTGTTAATAATTTAAACAATGCCCCGAAATCCTTTGCAACATGGTTTGCTTAGCAAAATACTTTCTCATAAATCGTTCCAGGGAAGGCTTTGATCGCCCCATAAATTATGCCGTCATGAATTCCGCACCCCCACAGCCTGACTCAGGGATGTTTTCCTGGGTTTGACCCTGAACCCAGCTTCCTTTCTTTCCCTTCATCTGCCCCTGGGGGCCTTTTCAATCCTGAGCAGTTTGTGAAGTTAGCATCTTTCCCAAAATGTAGGCCTCGCATTGGACTTCTAAATGTGTGACTGCACGCAAGCTTCTTCGGTATCGTCCTAAAGATACTCTCCAAACCCAGATTTCTACCGTACGGGCGTGTGTCCATGTGTGTCTGTACGTGTGCGTGTGTATATGTGTGCGTGTCTGTACGTGTGCGTGTGTATATGTGTGTGTGTCTGTATCTGTACGTGTGCGTGTGTATATGTGTCTCCGTGTGTGTCTGTACGTGTGCGTGTGTATATGTGTGTGCACGTCTGTGTCTGTACGTGTGCGTGTGTATATGTGTGTGCGTGTGCGTGTCTGTACGTGTGCGTGTGTATATGTGTGTGCGTGTCTGTATCTGTACGTGTGCGTGTGTATATGTGTGTGCGTGTCTGTATCTGTACGTGTGCGTGTGTATATGTGTGTGCGTGTGTGTCTGTACGTGTGTGTGTGTGTATATATGTGTGCATGTGTGTCTGTACGTGTGCGTGTGTATATGTGTGTCCGTGCGTGTGCATGTGTATGTGTGTGCGTGTGCGTGTCTGTACGTGTGCGTGTGTATATGTGTGTGCATGTCTGTGTCTGTGTTCTTGTGTGTGTACAGATGCACACTCGTGGTTTAAACTGGCCTGAGCTCCATCTAACTGGGAAAGTGACTCCGTGTTGTGTGGGATGCCAGAGCTCAGGGGCCACATTAGTGTCCCACACCACATGGCGTGGCTTCCGACTCCTTCCTGACTTGCTGGCCGTTCATTTATTTCTGTCATTAACTCATCTCAGCAATGCAGCCCCCCCTCCCCCAGAGGTGTGGGACCCACAGGGCTAGAGGGAAAGGTTAAGGTCCCCCGCAGCCCTAGAAAATCCGGACCAAAGCTCCCCGTGTAGCTGCTGAGGCCCTGCACCCACAGACAGCCCCCAGCCCCTTCTGGGGAGTTGTACAAAACCTGGAGGATCCTACAGGAGGTGCAAAGAGCACCTGACAAAGGAGAAACGGCAAACAGCTGAGGACCGCGGCATCGCTCTCATCAGAAGGGCCCGTGTGAACGGGGGTGGGGTCAGGAGATGGTGTCTCCCTCCCGCCTCGGAGGCCGGCCCCTTATCCTAATTAGCCTTCGAGGTTATCTTGTTTGCGGCTGAAAGGCAACAGCCCCTCCATCAGTTCTAGGGAACATGATCAAAGAGGGATTTAATTAAATTTCATATTTAATTTTCTTCTTTCATTGGTGCTGCCTTTTTGCTAAAAACATGCTATTCTCAGGGAGCTGAAAAGTTGCTCAGGAGAGCAGAACTCACTAGAATAGGAGAGAAATGGGGGATTTATGGGTTTTCTCTAAAAGGACCCAAATCTCCCCATCTTCACTCTGCTCCAACGTGCATGCAATTCAGGGCAGGAACGTTTGAATTATGAATTGGCTGCTCCGGCTGTAAGTTAAACGTGCAAATGATTTCGACCCCAAGTGCGCCTGGAGGCTCCTGGTGAGTAATTTGCACCCAGCCTGGACCAGAGGCGTGTTTGGGGGGCAGAGACGGCAGACCAGGGCCGTCCATTCCAAGCCTTAAACCCACCTGCTTGCCTACTGCACATCTCAGTTTCACGAAAGGCACGGCCCCCATGCGGGCGACACCTTTAATTCCTCAAATAGACAGTCAGGGCCAAATGATGCCGCAGGTGAAACTGGCCCACAGGTCAAGTCCATGCAAAATGCAGATCCTTTGTGCGGTTGGCTCTTGTGTGGGGGCCTGTGGGGGATGGACGCTACATCGAGGTCAGGGTCTGCTGTTCATCCTTACTTTCCTTTCTTCTACCGGGAGGGGGAGGATTTGGTGGGAAGATCGAGATTCCTGAGCTGGTACAGACAGAAGCCTGGAGGCCAGCATTGTTGAAAGGCACGCACTTGACCTCCCTGAGCGTACCTCTTTGTTTGCACGGGAACCAGCCTGAGAGCCTCCCCTGTGTCGTCTATGACAAACACCCCCAAAGCAGCGAATGCACTGAACAAGGTTCGCGTAGCGCCACGGGAAGGGGAAGAAATCCCTTTCCTTCAAGACATCATTTGCATGCTCATAACTCATGTGTTTATTACACATCATTCTTATCTACTCATTAGAGCAGACCCTCCCTTCTGGATATCATCTGGAAGGGGTGTGGTAGCCTGGTTTTAATTGTATTTAAATACAGGCATGCCTCATGCCTGACTAGCAAGGTAATCAGATCTCCCCCGTTCCTGCTGGCTTCCTGCACTCCAGACGTCAGTGGTGTGATTTTCTGGCTGGCACATCCCAGCTGTGCTAAGCCCTAGGTTACAGAACAAGGTGGGTTCTTACTTCAGAGTGCTGGTGACATCACCGGACAGTTTTTATGGGTTGGCGTGTGTCCCCCCAAAAGGTACGTTCAGGTCCTAACCCCCAGTGCCTATGAGTGTGACCTGATTTGGAAACAGGACCTTTGGGATGTCATCAAGTTAAGAGGTCATTGTGGATGACGGTGAGGCCTACATCCTTCTAAGAGAAGGGAGCACATGGAGGAGAGACAGCATGTGAAGACGGGGCAGAAACTAGAGGAACACACGTACAAGCCAGGGAACACCAGCGGCCACTGGAGGCTGGAAGACATGAGCAGGTGGTCCCCTGGAGCCTTTGGAGAGAGCGTGACCCTGCCAACACCCTGATTTCAGACTCGTGGCCTCCAGAACTAGGGGACTATGAACTCTTGTCTTTTAGGGCCCCCAGTTCGTGGTGGTTTGTTACGGTGGCCCCAGAGAATTCACAGCAGTTGGCCAGAAATCAAGTATTCTGCTCTCTTCTCACGTGACCGAGCCATGACTGGTCGAGAGCAGGACGGCCAGCGGAGGCGCCGGCTGGCGTTGGTGACGCACTCCAGATGTGAACACGTTGTCCACCGAGGGACGGCGGACACGGTGAGCAGAGGGGGGGCACGCACTGTGAGCTGGCCTGGGTAAATCAGTGAGCTGGCCGTGCGAACCAGGAGCCCGAGGTGCCCACCCCTCAGCCACTCCCACTCGGGGGGCAGTTCTGCTGGAGCTGTCAGAGATGCGAATGGAGTTCCAAGCATAAACACGCCAATGGCATTGTTACTTCAAATCAGGAACAAGTGGAGTAACCTCGTTCCTATAAATAGAGGAGGCAGTTATGGCGGCTCAGTCACAGGACGGATCGTCGGGATGCTGCAGAAACGATGTTTGGAGGAATTATTTTTATCACGAGAAAGACGTTCTCACAACACGATGTTTAGTGACAAGAACACACGGATTGTCTACACCGAGCATCACACCCAGACAGACCCGTTGTCTCCGGTGGGTTCCTGAGAAATCTCATCTCCATGCCTGACCCTCACACTCTTTCCCAGTTCTCTGAAGTCATTGTCTGTTACTTTTATGATCAGAAACACGACATCGTGAAGACAGACTGGGTCCGTCCCACGAATTCCCTTCCTCGCTCTGGCCCCTCCTGTCTCCCCCCGACCCTCCTTATTTGATGGGTTGAAAACAATGTCCCGAATGGCATTTTGGAATCCACGTTGTAATCCCCCCACCCCCAAGGCTCCAAACTATTAATGGGCAATTTCATTTCTCTTTCCCCCTTGCCCTCTCGTCTGGATGCTCATTCGATCTGGGACACGGTGATTCCATCGCAGGCCTCCCTCCGGGACCTGGCTCAGTGGGCTGCCCACCTTCACCTCTGACGGTCAGGTGTTAGTCAAAATGCAAACACCAGGGCTGGCTTAGGGGCCCTGACTCGTGATTCCACATTTCCTAGACCAACAGGAAGCAAACGGGACCACACTGGACGGGGCTGCGGGCACACACGGGGAGGTGGTGCCTTCGTGTTGGATTCCTCTTGCTTTCACCTCTCCTCTGTGGTCTCTGTCAGAACCCCAAGCTCATGGCCTTCTAACTCTGTGGGTGTTTGCTGTGTGTGCGGTTTCCCTCGGAGGGTCTTCTCTCTACCCCTGCATCAGCGTGTGAGGGCTGCCCTCGCAAGTCCCGCCAACTGGGAGCTTACACAGCAGACGTGTGCTTCCCTGTCCGCAGTCCTGGAGGCTGGAGGTCCGAGATCAAGGTGTTGGCAGGTTGATTTGTTCTGACACCCCTCTCCGTGGTGTGTGGACGGCCGTCCTCTCCCTGTGTCCCCACGGTCATCCTTCTGCGTGTCTGTGTTCTGATCTCGTCTTGTAAGGACACCAGACACATCAGGTTAGGGTCCACCCCATCGCCTCATGTTACCTTCATCACCTCTTAAAGACCCGATCCCCAAATGCAGTCACATTCTGAGGTCCCTGGGGCTAGGGCTTCAGTGTACTGAGGAGAAGACTGTTTCTCAACGGGTCAGAACGCTGTTGTGCATTCGAGTAAATCACTGGCTCCCAGAGATTCGCCTCTCTCTCCTTAATCAAGTCCTGGGCTGTCCAGGACCCCCGTGAGCTGTGGGAATTACAATGGAGGACAAGCCATGGGTGTTCCAACACCAGAGCTCAGTCACAGGGGAGCGTTTGTCACTTTGGCTGGAGTCATTCACACTTGTCCCTGATGCCGCCCAGGATCCCAGCTCCAGGGACACAGCAGGCCCACAGCCGTGATCCAAGACTTCCTGCTCCCACCGCTCCTTCCCCCACAAGGAGACGGGGCTGGGACGGTGCGGGCATTGCCAGCCTGGGCAGCATGGGCTCTCGGGAAAGAATCGGGAGGGCATCCCCGGGCTCCGTGCACATCCTCCAGCCACTTTGCTGCTGCTGCCACCTTGGTTTGGCGCCACAAATAGAGCAGCTTCGGGGCCGGCTGGTAGAGGAAGGCGAGAAGGGGCTCTATAGAGCCAGGCCCAGCCTTACAGTGTGGCCAATGGGACTGCTGTCCTCGCAAGCACATTGTCCTCCCACGGGAACTGCAGGGAGGGTGGTGGGGTCTGCGGCAGAGAGCCACCCCCCGGCCTCATCAGGACTCACCTACTTCTAAGAGCACGAGTTGGACAGGTTAGCATTCGAATATTTCAGCTACGAGCAATGGAAGGAAAGTTGGCATTGTGTCCCTGATTTGTGCAGGAAAAAGAAAAAAAGCAGAAGAGCCAAAGCCTTCCCCATACCAGCTGTTTTCTCACTTGGGAAGGAACCCCCTGCATGCCAGACTTTCTTCCAAAACCCGTGGGCCAGAACGTGTCACCTGGCCTCCCAGGGACTGCCAGGGAATCTGTGGCACGGGAGCCTGGGTACCTGCCACCCCCTGGGCCAGAGCAGGGGCTGTGGGCAGAAACGGGGAGACTGACATTGGGCGGGTAGCCAGCAGGGGCACCACATCCCAGACAACCACAGCTGCTGGGAAGCAAGACTCCTCCCTTCCCCAGCTCGCACACACACGCTGGGAACGCAGGGCTACCACAGACACCTTGGGGGACCTCGATCCCCTTTCTTTTTTTCTTTCTTTCTTTCTTTCTTTCTTTCTTTCTTTCTTTCTTTCTTTCTTTCTTTCTTTCTTTTTATTTTGAACATCTGTGCTGACGCAGGATTCAACGCCATGTAATTCACTTGTGTAAAGGGCCAAGTTGAGGGCTGTTAGCCCAGTCACAGAGCTCTGCAAGCATCACCACCACCGATTTCAACACATTTGCATCATGCCCAAGCAGAAACTGCCCTGTTAGCTACGGCCGCCGGCCCCCCAGCCCCCAGCCCCAGGAAACCACCAACCTCTGTCCCACCCGCGTAGATTTGACGCTGCACACAAATGGACTGTAGTCTGAGACCGTCTGTGCTGGGCTCCGTGCATTCAGCATCAAGCCCCACGCACGTGGCCCCGTGGGTCAGAATATTGCTCTATTACTTGTATCCTTCGCCTTCTGCTTATTCATTCATCCGTTGATGGACGACTGGCTGTTTTCTCCCTTCGGCTGTGTGGGGACGTGTCCTCGTTTCTCTGGGGCACGTCCCCGGGAGGGGATCTGCGTTGACTTTCTTCCGAACGTACTCAAGGACATGCACCAATCAGGGTCCGTCGTCCCAAATAGTGAATGTTGCGAATGGTGCCTCACCCACAGCCAGGCAGGAGATCACCTGTGATTCCCAGCCACTCTCTGCGGGCGATGATTCCTTTGGCCCAAACAGGAGAAAAATGAATGCTCAGGTATTTTCCCCCCATTTTTCTTCCATATGATGTTTGTTCTTACAACGGAAAATGGAAAGTGCTGCTCAGCAGAAAACCCATGCCCCCGTTCCCGAAATTCACCTGTCCTTCCTCAGCAGCTGCGGCTTCACATGGCCTGAACCTGAGGGCGGGGGCGGGGTCCTTCCCCGCCCACCCCCCAGCTCACCTGAATCTGTGGCAGCTGGCAGCCCTTAAGGGACCACCCTGAGGCTCGGATGGTAAGGAAGCCGGGCCTGCCGTCTGCCCCTGCTCAGCCCAGGCTGTGCCCCAGAAAGGTACGGTCTATCTAATTATTTTCACTCTCATGTGTTTGTAAAACAGAATGGTGGGTTGCGGGAACAGAGGTGAGACGGGCCTCTCTGGCATTCTCTACTGTTATTTATCTTTTTCCAGGGACCTCAGCTTCCCCCCACCCCAGAGATCAGAGTGGTGGGGGTGCCCAGAGGCACTTGGACAGGGGGTCAGACAGTTGCTTCACACTCATTGTTCTTTTGCTAATTCAGACAACAAACAGTCTTGCACCCGACCGGTGCCAGCACTGAGGACAGACAGCCCAGTCCTGCCCTCCAAACCGCGCACTCCAGCGGGCAAGAGAGGCCGCGGCCAGACCTTGCCGATGCAGGGGCAGCACGGGGCCCCGGACTCAAGGCCGGTCCCTCGTGTTCCCTGTCCCTGGAGAAAGCAGGTCAGTCTCACTGGTAGTTTGCGGTTACTTCCCTCTGCAGACTTTCCTCCCAAGCACTGAAGGAGGGGCCCCCCCAGTGCAAGAAGGCCCGACGCAGGACCCTGACGCTGGGCAGGACAGAGGAGATGGACGACAGTTCACAGCAGCCGCACGTGTGTCACAGGCCAGAAGCAGCACCCGCCCAGGTGGGGCTCTGGAGGCCACACCGGGGAGCAGCGAGCCCGTGGTGGGGGGAGGGGGGCTGTGAGCGGAGAGTGGGGTGGGGGCAGCTGTCCAGCCAGGGGGACTGGCCTGTGGGGCCTCCCTGCCGGGGCAAGAGGTGGGCATGTTTGCCCAGATGAGGGAGCCCAGAGTTAGGCCACAGGGGCCTGGTGTCTCAGAGGGCAAGGCAGCACAGGCGTCCGTAGGTGACTCTCTGCTCATCCCTGAAGGGTGGGCTGTCCGGGAGCTGGGGTGACAGCCTCGGCTGCTGCCAGGAAGGGGTCGGTGAGTGATAATCCCAGTGCAGAAGGGCTGGAGGAACGTTTTCTCTCCCACAAGTACATCCAAAGGCCGTCCTGGGCCTGCCCAGAACACTATTTTCTTCACACATTTAGAATCCCTTCCCTCATGGGACATTTGGTTTTCTGGTCCCGCCTTTTTTTTTTTAAATGAATGTTATTTTTTTAATAATATTTTTTATTATGTTATGTTAGTCACCATACAGTACATCCTTAGTTTTTGATGTAGTGTTCCATGATTCATTGTTTGTCTCGCCCTATTTTTAACTCTCGTGCCTCCATGATGGTGCCCGTCCTTTCAGAATCCTTGTGCCCCCTGCTGGCTATTGTCCACCCTGTGTTAAATCAGTTCCCGGGGTCCCAGCTCAGGCTGCCCCAGCTGCCCCACCTGCCCCAGCCCAGGGCTGAAGCTGCCCGCTCGGTCCCACCCCTGCCTGGCCTTGTGGGCAGCTGTCCAACTGAGTCCCTGCAAGGGGACCTTCTGCTCACCCCCTCAGCCAGGGTCCCCAGGCTCCCTACCTGCAGAGGCTGCCCTGAGTTTATCCCCCACCTGGTGTAGCTGAGGAGCTCTGAACATACAGGACTAGGCCCATGAGACCCATCCTGCTTGGTGACCTTGGGCACGTTGCTGTTCAGCGCCAAGAAGATTCCTTCTGCACACAGCTCCGCGGGTATGGGCCCTGTTGCTGCAGGCTGGGGCTTGAGGGCCTTCTTCCAAGGAGCACCCCTGCAGGCTGGCTCGACTGTGCAACATTACGCAGATGCCTTCCTGGCGGGAATTCCTGACATACGGAGCCTCTTGAGGAGCAGACACGGGCCCTTGTCCACGGAGGTGTGAATCGCTCATTGCTGTCGTCCCTGCAGTTTACCGGTGTGCCTAGAAAAAGAACGGGATTTGTCTGGGGGACAAACCTTTGGGGTGTTTATTCATCAACCGGTATGTATTAAACAACCATATGCCATGCACTGTCTAAATTCTGGGGAAACGAGAGTTAACAAAAAGAGAGAGGAAGAGAAAAACCTCTGCTCTCATGGAACTTACATTTTGTTAGGGAGACAGACAAGGACAGAATAAATAACTAAAGTATATGATATGTTTAAAAATTGCTTGTGTGAAGGAAAATAAAGTCGGGGTGGGAGTTGAGGTCGGTGGGGGAAGGAGTTGAGATTTGAAATGTGCTGATCGGGGAAGGCTTCCCTACAGAGGGGGCTTCTGAGCAAAACCTGGAGGAGGTAAGGGAGCCAGCCCTGCGGGAAGACAGTTCCAGGTGGAAGGGAGTATATGTGCAAAGGTCCTGAGGCAGGGCTAAGGACCAGCCTGCCTCAGGACCAGCAGGGAAGCCTTCATGGTTTGACCCGTGAGCAGAAGGCAGTGGTAGGGATGAGGCCCCCTTCCCACAGCGAGGTGGTATCAGGAGGCCTTTGGTCTTTATTCCAGGTGAGGTGGGAGCCACCTGAGGGACCAACAGAGGAAACACGGGAGCGGATTCCCAATTTCTGAACATCCTGCCTGCTGCAGAGGCCCGGGGAAGTTAGCCGGGAGCCGCTTCAGGTCCAGGCCCCGCCCTCGCCCACGACGGCATCTCCACCCTGCCCAACTGTCCCTGCACACTTTGCCTTGGGGTGCTGCCTTTTCCGTGTTCCTGTGGCCCCTTTGCAGCTGCTTCTCGGGCCCTACCTCCTTCGTGGGATGAAGAAACGCACGAACCAGCCTGTCTCTGGAGCTGGTGTTTCACTTCCCCATGGCTCCTTTCGTGCAGCGGCCCTGGAAGGAACTTCATGACGCCTTCGTGCTGGCTTGTCATCTGTTCTTCTGCAAGAGGGTTTTCCGGGAAGTGGCGTCCCAACCATCAAAGGCCATCATTTCCAGAAGACTTCTCAGAGGAGATCGGAGGGGAGCTGGATGGTGCCCCGTGGTGGGGGTCCCTGGAGGGCAGTTCTGAAGGGCTCTGGAGTCCCCTGGGCCAAAAACAGGGTTTACTTCTGACAATGACACCCGTATGCCAGATACACGCAGCACTGGATCTCCGCCGTCAGCTTCCAAACAGCCTTGCTGTTTCCATCGTTCCCATTCTGCAGGTGAGGACCACAGAGTGCCGGAGAGGCTGACGTAATTCACTCCATGTCCACTTGCAAACACCCTGCCTTGGAGCCACGTCTCGCCACTGGAGCCCACGTGACCCCCAGCCAGGCCGGCGTTGCTGTCTCTGGCTTCAGTCTCATCATCCCTGTTGAGCTCCCATTCATCAGTACTGCATTTTGCTTTGCACACTTTCTGGGGGGAAAAAATTCTAATTTGGCTTTGGAAGTATTATAAATATCGATTTTACAGTTTTCTTTGTCTGTTTTGGAGCCATTTGGGTTTTTGATTTTTTTTTCCCCAGATCTCAAACAATTTTGCAGACCTGTGATGAGGCAGCTGGCCTGCTGCACCCCTGCCCCTGCCCCCTGCGCTCACACCCTTATCATTGCTCCTTCAGGCCGGCTGACTCCAGGTTGGCTCCGCACAGCAGAACTTCCTGGCGTCTGTCCCTGCCCTCGGGAACATTCTGCCCTTCCCGGGAACATGCCTTTGAGCTTGCAGAAGTCTGGTTTCCCTCCTACGCATCCTGAGAGCTGCTTGCGAGAGGGTGGACCGGCTTCACCTGCCCCCTCACTCCCGGGGGCCTCAGCACCTTCCGTGCACCCAGGTTACCAGCGAGCATCGATTTCACACGGATGAATGGCTCCTTTCTACGGGAGTTAAAGATAATTCCTGCCACTCAGTCATCTTTAAAACTGTTCTTTAACTGTCCCTGTCCCCGGTTTCATTTTTCTTAGGCATTCAATTAAATTAAGCTGCTAGCAGCCGCACATTTTAATTTTCCTGTTCTACACCGGATAATAAATAGTGACAGGGTAACAGGATGGCCTCTTCCCTTGGTCTTCCCGCTCCCCCTCACCCCTCATCTCTCCACATCTCATTCTCTGAGTGTCTTCAGGGCCTCAGACCCCAAGGATGAGGCTGAGACAGGACAGCCGGCAGCGCCTTGACTGTGCACCTCTTTGTTTCCAAGCTCAGTCCTGGGCTGACAGGAGGTGGGAACTCAAGGGCAGCCGAACCTTTCTTGGTGGGTGAAACTTGCAGGCAGCAGCCTCAGCCCTGGCTCCTGAACTCTGCCTGTCTCTGGCTGGCAGTGGCCAGAGTCCAGAGAGGGCAGCCAGGACATAGGAGCTCTGTGATCCCAGCCCCGGGGAGCCTGTGTCTCTTCTCAGGCCAGCTCAGACCTCGTTCTTCTTGAGTGCAGGCAGCCCGGCTGTGAGGCTCCCTGTTTGTGCAAGCTGGTCGGGGCCCAGGCTCCTGTCTCTGAGACCCGCCCTCGGCAGGTGCAGGGAGCTATGCTTGTTACATGGGGAGGACAGGCTTTGATGGAAAATAACACTTGAGCAAAGAGAAGCGTCATTTACTGAAGTATTTCTCTAAGTCAGGGTTTGCTTTCAATCCTTTACCTACAATATCTTATTTGATCTTCACCGAGTTTTAAGACCTTGGTATCATGGTTACCTTCTTAAGAGAAATCTGGTGATGTTCTGGAGAGCCCAGTAATGTCTCCAGGAGGTGGTGACATCAGAATGTCAAGTCTTTTCCTTTTTTTTTTCCCCCCTTTTCTGCCAAACCATCTGTCCCTGGTTCTCTTCCCCAGGAAGGACTCATTGATATTTCCAAGATAACTGCTCTAAAAGGGTTACAGTTTGGCCGGTCCTTTGTGGGTCTGTCTCAGAGGTGTGACTCACTGTCATCAGTAGGTGGAGGGCATTGTTTTGAGGGCAAATCCTGGAGTCTGGCTGTCTGGATTTGATGCCTGTCTCCCACCTTATTAGTTATGGGCTCTTCGCCACACATTGGTTATTTCAGCCGCTCAGACAAGAAGAGCCCAAACTGCGATGATTTCAACAAGACAAACATTCACTTTTTTCCCTCATATAACCATCCCAGGTAGGTAAGCCTTGTTCAAGGAGCTCATCTGGGGATGAAGTTTTCTTCACCTTACTTCTCAATAACCCCCAGTCCATCAGAAACACAAATGATACACCAGCTGGGTGTCCTACAATTCCATTCAGTTCTGCACTCTCTGGAGACAGCATCAGACCCCACAGGTGACAGCCTCAGTCCCCTAAGACTACCCTCCACTCCAGATGCCAATTGTGTGTCTAGGTTATCACCTGTGCTTCTGGCCAATGGGCTATGAATGAGAGATCCCATAAACCCCTCCTCAGGGGTTAATTTGCTAGAGTGGCTCAAAGAACTCAGAGAAACATTTACTTACACTTATTAGTTTATTATGAAGAATATTATAAAAGATACAGGTGGGCAAACTACATAGGGTAAAGGTCCCAAAGCATCCCAAAAGCAGGAGCTTCTGTCCTCATGGAACTAATATGTGTCACCCTTCCAGCATGTGGATGTGTTCATCAACCTGCAAGCTCTCCAAACCTCAGCTTTTTGGGTTTTTAGGGAGGCCTCATTACATAGACATGATTGCCTCAATCATTGGCCATTGGTGATCAATTCCACCTCTAGCCCCTCCCCCTTCCCAGGAGATCAGGGGTAGGACTGAAAGTTTCAACTTCCCACTCATGACTGGTTCCCTTGGCAACCAACCCCCATCCTTAGGTGACCCAGGAGCTTTTCCAAACGTCGTCTCATTAACATAACAAAAGACACCTTTTTCACTTATTACTTAGGAACTTCCTAGGGTTTTAAGAGCTCTGTGCCAGGAACTGGGATGAAGACCAGGTATATACATCTTATTAAGGATCACAATATCACAGCAGAGTTCTGTTGCTAAAAGGAAAAGGGGAAGTAGATGCTGGGGTATAATTAGCAATCTCTGCCAAAGGTGGTAATCATGGACCCTAGAGGTTTTTGAAAGATTAAATGAGATGTGCATATAAAGCTTTTTAAAATAGTTGTCATTTGGTAAAACCTCCTGAAATGGTTTTATTAATATCATCTCTATCATTACCATTATCCCTACCATTACCACCATCATCATCACCATTACCACCATCATCATCACCATCATCACCATCATCATCACCATCATCATCATCATCATCACCATCACTATCACCATCATCATTTCACCATCATCATCATCACCATCATCACCACCATCATCATCATCACCATCACCACCATCATCACCATCATCATCATCATCACCATCATCATCATCATCACCACCATCACCATCATCATCACCATCACTATCACCATAATCATTTCACCATCATCATCACCACCATCATCACCATCATCATCACCATCACCATGACCATCATCACCATCATCACCATCATCATCATCACCATCTCCATCATCATCATCACCATCTCCATCATCACCATCATCATCTCCATCATCACCATCATCATCACCATCATCACCATCATCATCATCACCATGATCATCATCATCACCACCATCACCATCATCATCACCATCACCATCACCATCATCATTTCACCATCATCATCACCATCATCACCATCATCATCATCACCACCATCATCATTATCTTATTCATCATCTCAGGCAATGCCTTTCAAGCCAATAATGACAATAATTGGGCTTGTATTAACATTCCTGTTTTCTAGCCACTGGTATATCTTCCTAATCCTTGCTGCCTCCATTTGCTTCCAGAATTCAAGTGCAAGCAGAAGCCTAATTTATCACTACATCAGGTTCAGTAAATGCTACTTTGATATAATAATTCTTGCAGGTTTTACAAACGGTTTTGATCATAAGAATTCACAGTAAGCCTTGTAAATATGTGTGCTGTTTTAAAACGGTATGTCTTTGACCCAGCAACTTTGCTTTTGAGATTTTACATGAAGGAAATTACCACAGAGAATCAAAAAGATTTATCTACCAGGATGTTTCTTGCAGCAATATTTATAACCATTGAAAAATTAGAAACTACCTAAATGTTGAAGGATAGAGGCTTGGTAAAATAAATTACACTACACCTGTATAATAAAATACTATACAGCTTTAAAAATTATGTTGTCGAAGAATATTCAAATATATGGAAAAATATTCATGATATATATTTGTTAAATGAAAAAGCAGATTTCAAAACAGTATGGGAAATTATAATCTTAGTTTGTGGAGGAAGTACAACTATCCATGAAGATTGTGGGCTCTAGAAATGGAAAGATTTGAATCTTGGTTCTGCCATGACCTTGGGCAAGACACTGAACTTTCATGCCTCACTTTCCTCTTTTGCAAAATGTGAGGGAGGGAGTCCAAGAACAATTTCCTCCCCTTCCTTCAGCACTTTATACTTGGCAGCTGGTTCTTCAATCTGTGTTTGGATGCCTCAGATGAATAGGCCCTCACCACCTCCCATACTGTCCATACTGTAGTAACTCTAACCACAAACTATGCGTAGAGTGGATGGAACCCATCTTGAAACTTACATACGTTCTCCAGGTTGGAACTTGTGTTTTCATTGTTATGACCAATAAAAGGGTGGTGGGCGATTGATGTATATGAGTGGTTGTTGTGGGGATTGGGTTTCTTTTCTGGATCTGCAGAAAATCCAAGTAAATTGTTTCTGCAGCCATCTGTAGGCTAGCCCAGGAGCCTTGGTTATGGAAACAGAGCTGAACAGAGCCCCAAAACAGGGTCCAAGTGGTAAAACTTATGGAAACATCAAGTGCAAGGTCTGATGTCAAGTCAGAAATCAGGAAATACTCAGAAAATCAGCTCCAGCTCTGCCACTGAAGAATCAGTTGATCTGTTTCAAAGGTCTCAAGCATCCTTTTAAAGCAGGTTACCCTTTTACTTAAATGCCATCTGATACAGAAGGCCAACATGCCAAATAAACAAGGAAAGATGCCATAGCCAAGATAAGGGAGGAGGGGGATCCAGGACATTCTTGTTTCTCTTCCCTATGTGTGCCCAGAGACGGTAGTGTCTCTGCAGGACTCAGCTATACCTCGTCTTTATTCCACCACAAAATTAATGCCTGCAGCACACTGCACAGCAGCCAGAGGTGGGAACAACTTGAACCCCGTTGATGAACGATGGACAAACAAGTTGATGCATGTCCATACAATGGATTATTCAGCCATAAAGAAATGAAACTCTAGCACCCACTACAATGTGGACAAACCTGAAAACGTTACTCTAAATGAAAGAAGCCAGTCACAAAAGGCCACGTGTGTATACCTAACATCCAGAATAGGTCAGGCTAGTCCTTAGAGACAGAAACAAGATGGGTGGTTGCCAGACACTCGAGGGAGAGGAGAGTGTGGGGTGATAGCTAATGGGTACAGGTTTCCTTTTGGGGCAATAAGAATGTTTTGGTTGTACAACATTGCACTGAATGTGATTGTTTCATTTAAAGGTGGAATAGTTCACTGTAAAATGATTAATTTTATGCTCTGTGAATTTTACCTCAACAACAACAACAGCAAAAAGCCCAAAATAAAATAATGGTAACATTTACACCAGAAGGGGAATAATGTTCACCTAACCCACGCGTAGCAATCAGCAGAGCATTTTTCTGTGTACAACACATGTTTCAGCCTCTCCACCCATCTGTAGGACAAATGCTGCCCTCTCTCTGGAGTTGGTCTGCCAGGAGCAGACCCCAGGCTGCTAGGCTCCTGATATGATGCTCTTCCTTCCACCAGACATCTGCCCATCCTCACTCTGGAGCATGCTGCTCGTTAGCACACCAGTGGCTGCTCATGGCTCTGTGGAGAGACAGCGGCATCTGGCCATGGCCTGGGTAGGCAGCTTCTGGTACCAGGAGTCAAATGCATGGTGCCAGGCCCTCAGCAATTGATAGCAAGGTGCCCAGTACTCTAAATGCACCTCACCCATGTAGCTATAACCCAGGCTGGTGGGGGGTGCCACTCCAGTGTGTAGGGTTGGAAACTGGCCCCATTCCTTCAACAGATAATTATTAATGCCCACACTGGATACCTGTGCAGACCCCATGCTGGGTGCTGGGGTTTCAGTGGTGAACAGATCTTACCTGGAGCCCCAGAGCAGGAAGCTCACAGCCCAACATCAGAGACAGGCTTCCTAATGATCCCATTGTAATGTAACATCTTGAATACTCTGAGAACAGAGCAGGAGGCTGGGGTCGCACAAGATGGGAGGGAGAGGTCTCAAAGGGTGACCCCCCCACGCTGCTTCTTGGGAATAGGAGCTGTCATCCACATCACCCACACCCAGATGGGTGGGGAAGGGAAGGTACAGGAAACCCCCCACAACCAACCCCCATGCAGGTGAAGTTCCTGAACAGGGAGAGTGCCCCTGCTACCCCGCCATGTGAGGGCTAATGCACTATGTGTGGGGGGGGGGAGCAGGACAATAACACATTAGGTTTGCATTTTGGGAGTTGCCCCACCTGCATCTGGGAGACGAGATTGGGGGGCAGAGGGGAGATCATTTGGGTTAAGGAGACCTGGCCTGGGTGTCCAGGTGAAAGGTAACGTCGGTTCCTAGGTGATGGTGAAGGTGAAGTCAGAGAGCTAGGAGAGAGAGGGCTGAGGTCAGGAGAGATGTGGGGGGAGGGTTCAGCAGCAGGAGCTAGTGTGGAAGGCTTGGTTGGGGAAGACAGGAGGGGAGGCAGGAGCAGAATGTCAGGCTTGGGCAGTGATGGACAAGGAGCCTTTTATTGAGATCGGGACATGGACATTTTGGGGGTCAGGTTTGGAAAGATAGCAGAAGATGTCAAGTGTAAGGTACCTGAGGGCATCCAGGTGGAGCTGTCTGCAGGTCAGTAGAGACCCTCTCTGGAGCCTGGGGACCAGGTGGTACAGGCATCCAAATCTGTGGGCAGTGAGACTGAGGACAACAACCAGATCATGGATAGACACAGAACTCTGACCCACAACATGCACCAACAATGCAAGGAGCCCACCACAACCTCAGCAACCAGCCCCAAATGGCCAGGATGTGACCGTAATTCCCAGCTTCCCAGCTTTGCTCCCTCTCCCAACTTAGGGCCAACGGGCGTAAACTGCAGGTGCTCCCCTAACCAATCACATGGGACACTCATCCTCTCTAGTTGGCTGCCTCCAGCTTCTCCAGGCTCACAGCTCCCTTGCTCCTGCACGAAGCTCTCCCTGTAGCCTGCCTGGCTTTGAGTCCCTGGCAAACACAAGTGGCGGTAGCTGACCCCCTTGTTATAGCAGACCCTGAGTAAATAGAAACCATTTGTTCTCATCTGGGTGGTTTTTGCACAGTGCACACTTCATGTACACCAGCCGTCAGTTGTGTAATTGGAGGCTGGAAGTGGACAGGTTACTGGGGGCAGCATGTCCTGTGAGAAGGGCAGAGCCCAGAGGCCCAAATCCTGAGGAACCCTGGCATTTCCCAGGCTGTGAAGGACTGAGAAGGAGGACTGGCAAAAGGTCTGGAGGGAGACCCGTGAGTGTGCACCAGCACGTGTGCAGAGACCCCAGGCATACCTGGGGTGGGCGGGCAGAAGCTACAGAGCCAGCCTGGTGCCCCAACACAGCCCACATGCTCCAGACACCTTGTTGGACCCATCATGGCACCATAACATGCTGCAGAGATTACTAGGGCCTCCAGCTCTGCACTAACCTGGGGGAAGTCCAGGTTACAAGTCACCTGCCCATAACCATCCCCAAATCCTCATACCCACTTCCTCTACCTGTTGATGGACCTGAGTTCAATTAATAATCATGTTGCCAGCATGTGCTCAATGCCCAGCCCCCTGTTAGACAAGTTCTAAGGGCACCAAAAGGCACACAAACAGAAGGCAAGAAGGCCACGCTTTCCTTTGAGGACTTCCAGCTTCATCATCCGCAAAGGCTCTCGGTCCGGATCAGCAGCAGCACCATGGACAGCGCTGACTCAAGAAAACAGACCAGAGGAAAGTCCGATTTATGATTTCTAGGCCCATTCCTGGAAGTCAGGGGTCAGAATTAATGCCACCTAGTTTTGCAAGGACCAACCAATGACTCCCCTGTGACCTTTGATCCCGAGACTTGGGTTAACTGTAGCCTGGATGCAAAGGTCCTAAGAGACCATGGAGGGAGACGACCCACAAAGTGCCCCATGCGCTTCAGCCTCACAGAGTTTATGAAGGCCTACTGTGTGCCAGGCTTCAGGGCTACAGGGATCAACACAGCACAGGTCCTCCTCAAGTCTCCTGCATCATGGGATTGGGCTTGGGGTGGGGCGGGGGGGGTGTGATAAATGAAATCAAAGAGCAATAAAGATGAGCTGAGCACAATACCTGATGCATAGTAGGTCTCTTGCCTAGCATTTTCAGGTGGACCTTCCCATTCCATCCTCACAAGAACTTATGAGGTGAGTGCATTCTATCACAATGTATGAAAAAGGAAACTGAGGCACAGAGAGGTTGGGTACCTGGCAAAGGTCATGCTCTCAGTCCATTCAGGCTGCTGTAACAAAAATACCACAGACTTAGTGGCTTAAACCAACAAACATCTCTTTCTCTGGAGGCTGGAAGTCCAAGATCAAGTCTCCAGCAGATCCGGTGTCTAGTGAAAGCCCTGTCAAGGTTCATGGACAACTCTCTTGTCGCTGTGTCCTCATGTGGTGGAAGGGAAAGGAGGTTCTCTGGGGCCCCTTTGATAGGGCACGAACCCGTCATTAGAGCTTACACTTAATGACCAAATCACTTCCCACAATTGCCACCTCATTGTACTATCACATTGGGGGTTAGGATTTCAACATGTGAATCTGGGGGGGCACAAAAATTCAGTCTACAGCAGTCTTGCTTCCAGGAAGTGGATTTAAATCCAGGCATTGCATCCCATCTACAAACCTGTAGACACCACTGTAGTCTGGGGCCAGCCGACCTCTCCGTGGGGCCAGCCTTCAAGAGAGAAAATAACGATGCATATTTTAAAAGTTTTTTTCAGCTTTCTTGGGATACAATTGACATATAACATTGTGCAATGTGCTGATTTGATACACTTCTATCTTGCAAAATGATTATCACCACAGCGTTAGCTAATGCCTGCAATACATCACATAATTACCATTTCTTTCCTGTGATGAGAATATTTAAGACCTACTCTTTTAGCAACTTTCAAGTACATGATAGAGTACGGTTACCTATAATCGCTATGTTGTGCACTAGATCCTTGGATCTTACTAATTTTATAATTGGAAGCTTACACCCTTTGGCCAATATCTCCCCCATTTTTCCACCCCCACCTCCAGCCCCTGCTAACCACCGCTCTACCCTCTGCTCCTTTGAGTTTGGCTTTTTTAGATTCCGTATAAGTAATATTATACGGTATGTGTCTTTCTTTGCCTGACTTATCTCACTTAGCATAATGTCCTCAAGACCCACCCACATTGTCACAAATGGCAGGATTACCATCTTTCTCATGACTGAATAATATTCGTGTGTGTGTGTGTGTGTGTGTGTGTGTGTGTGACATCTTTATGCATTCTTTCATTGATGGACACTCAGGTGGCTTCCATATCTCGGCTATTGTGAACAATGACACAATAAACATGGGAGTGCAGATATCTCTTCAAGATCCTATTTTCATTTCCTTCCACAACATACCCCAGAGGAGAGATTTCTGGATTCTATCTTCAATTGTGTGCGGAGCCTCCAAACTGTTTTCCACAGTGGCTGCAATAATTTACATTTCTACCAACAGTGCACAAGGGTTCCCTTTGCTCCACATCCTCACCAACACTTGTTATCTTTTAACTTCTTGCCGATAGTTGTTCTACTAGGTGTGAGGTGGTATCTCACTGTGGGTTTGATTTGCATTTCCCTGATGGTGAGGGATGTTGTGCATTTTTTCATGGATTTGTTGGCCATCTGGATGTCTTCTTTGGAAAAATATCTATTCAGTTCTGCTCATTTTTAATTGAATTATGTTTTGCTCTTGAGTTGTATGAGTTCCTTATACATTTTGGATATTAAGCCCTTACCAAATGTATGATTTGCAAATAATTTCTCGTACATAGTTTTAAAACATCTACAATATTCATTCTAATTTTTCTCATAGGGGAAATTGACACCCACGGTTATAGACAATAGATGAAGTGCCACCATCAGCCACGATTCCATGCCAAGGCTTAGATGTTTTCCACCTTAAAAATAGTGACTTTAAAAAAAATAAATTAAAAAAAATAAATTGACTAAGGCTTAATCAGCCAATTCTTTTAAATGTCTCTGGAAATTGAATGTACAGAAAGCATGCAAATCCAATAGTAATCCCCACTCTTCATGAAGCGCTCCTGGGGAGTTTGCTTTCCATGCAAATATAATCCCAGAGTGAGCGGAGCAAGCAACCTTCTGGGGGGCGAACTTTATTTTTCTTCATAAATTGATTTTTACCTCAAAAGACTCGGACTTCACAAATAGTCCATGTGCACTTCACAACGCAGCTTTATTTTTAGTCTGGCTCTCTTTCTCCTGTTTCCAAATGAAGAATTCTCTGTAGACCCACCAGTGAGTCCAGGCTGCTGGAGACAGCTCTCCCCAGGCCCGGGTGAGGGGCATCGCAGGAATGGAAAATTACCGGAGACTGTACTAAGAGCCCAGAACTCTTAAAACCAACCCCCCCCCAAGCATTCACATTCACAGAAAGGCAATGTATTTCAAATGCAAATCCCACCGCAATCGTCAAGAATAACTGAACATTTAACTCCAAAGCCATTTCACAATTAGCCCTGTGTCCCGCAGGGAAATTCAGCCATTGGCAAATTCAAACCCACTGCATGGACAAAGGATCCCTGGAAACTTTCCTTTTATCTTCAGTGGGAACAAGGGGGCTCTTAAGTGCAGCGAGCAGTTACCCATTTGGACTGAGCTCTGGGAGGCCTGCACCGCCCCTCCCTGGGGCCCACCCAGGGCCAGCATTCCACTGCATTTGTAGTATATCTTACAAGACTGTTTCTGGCATTGCCTCCTGTTACCGCCCCAGCAGGCTTCCTGGTAGACAAGGGGGTGGTCCTGCCTGTGTTGGCACAGGAAGAAACTGAGGCAGGGAGGGGCCGGTAATCTGCTTCCGTCACAGCGGATATTGGTACCTCTTATAGCCAGGAAGTCTTGGGATAGCCGTGGGATCGGAATATGCCACCTGAAAATATGCCACTTTAGCAGAAAAAGGTATTTTGAGCTGAAGGCAATTAAGAAATAGCAGATGCAGGAAAAACCCTCTGCCCTCCCTCACCTGCCTAAAAGCAGGGCATACATTTCCCTTGTACGATGTCCTCCCCTCTCCTACCTGGAAGGGAAGGACAACCTTTATCACCAAAGACAAAGATGTCACGAAGATGGGCCTGCACAAACCAACCTTGCTAGAATAACCCCTGTCCCCCAGGGCTTTCCCCCGTACCGAACCACAATTCACCACCCCTAGAAGCCTGCACCCGTTTTCCTTTGCCTTGTCGCTTCTCCACAATTTGTCGCCCTTGGTTAAAATGGTACATAAGCCCCTGTATCTAACTGCCTCATTGGGTCCTTCGTTCCTCTTCTGAGGTCCTTGTGTGCATCCGTAATATGTTAATCTGTCTTATCGGTTTGATTCATGGGCCCCAGCCCCAAGCCAACCTAACAGGGTGGACTGTCTGCCAGCACCCAATGCCTTGGGATCAGCTACTATAGGCTGGTATTATAGGAAGAGTGCATTCTGTGTTTCTAGGGGTCTGTACCATCTAGGGAGGCTTGTATCATCAGCAGTCTTTCCCCGTAGAAGGTCAGATAATAAATAGTTTTGGTTTGAAAGCCATCCAGGTCCCTGTCACCACAATTCAACTCTGCCACTATGGTTTGAAAGCAGACATAGATAATATGTAAACAAATGGATGTATGTATGGCTATGTTTCAATAAAACTTTATTTAAAAAGCAAGTATTGGTGCCAAATGATGGATTTGGCCCACGGGCAACAGCTTGCTAACTTCTGATCTACGGGGATACAGAGAGCTCAGAGATATAAGCACCCAGTGGATCATAGCAAATTTTGAGCAAACAATATGATAAAACTACATATTTCCATCTTCATGGGTCTGAACAAATTTTATTTAAAAGTTTTCCTGAAGGTGTGCCCTTCTGACTAACCTCCGTCCCATATCTGACTGCCATCAGCCAGCATCACCATGGGCAGCCCCACACCATCTTACCTCCCTTGCCCTCTGGGCCTCCCATCGGGATGTAGGGCGCTGTGGTCTCAAATGGCTTAGGGCAGCCTCAGGACAGGCCTGCGGTTCTGAGCAAGGTCATTGTTAGAACCATATTCACTCTCAACAGACCTGATTTGGATGGCAAGTAACACTTCCGCCCGTCACTATGTGGTGAGAGGGCCAGTCGTTCACACACTTGGCCCACATTCGGTGAGCGTTTCCTGAGTGTCAGCACAGGGTCAGCCGTGGAGGGACAAAGCTCAGCAAGGCAAATGTATATTATACATGCACTGTATATATGTGTTTGCACACAATGTATATATATTATATACCAGACATACACAATGTGTACACAGCACTCTTTATTAATATATACAAATATGCACAACGTAAATGCAATATTGCATATTTATACACACGATGCGTATACTACATATATACCATATTGCATACCAGTATATGTATGCATGACCCTCACATCATACAGCCCTGACCTGGTGGCGGGGGGCAAATGGAAACACAAGTACCATGGCAGGGGAAATTCCAGTGCCATGAAAGCAAGCAGAGAAGGCTTCCTGGAGGAAGAGGCATCTGAACAAAATCTTAGAGTAAGCAGAGGAGTTAGTCAAGAAGGGAAGAATTCACAGTCCAACCTTCCAGCAGTGGGATGACAATGTTAAGTTTCCAGAGGTGAGAAGCACTTGTTTGCAGAAAGTACTGCCTACATTCTAGTGCTGCTGGAAAGCACAGACCTTTCAGTAAAAAAATAAATTAAAATAAATAAATACACACACGCATCCACTTCTTTAGTGTAAAACACTTCCTTCACACTACCCTGGGTTCTCGTTTATTAATCGTAGATCTCATAATTTGCATTTAATTTGTTAGTGGATTAATATCTAATTACAAACCTCTGTTAACTGTTCATCTTAGAGGGAATAAGGCTATAACCGAGCAGGCAGACACTAAGCATTAATTTACTAACACAACACTGACAAACAACCTCACAACATGGAACAGGAGGAACCCCGTACAGTCCATCACCTTCTTGTAGTGATCTGCTTTTTTGCGTTGTTTGAAGAGAGTTTGTGGGTGTCGCTGTCCTGTGCACCACAAACAGCTCTGAAAGAGGGTAAAAGGTGAAACAAGTGGTAGGTGGCAGAGTCCAGATTCAAATCCATAGCTTTCTACTGTCCCTAGCAATACTGACCAAAATAACCCCTAAATGGAAATAACCCAATGTCCTTCCACTGAGGAATGGACAAACAAAATGTCTTACATCCGTACAGTGAACTATTATTTAACCATAAAAAGAAATGAAATGATGCAACGTGGATGAACTTTGAAAACATTATGCTAAGTGAAAAAAACAAACAAACACCCAGACACACATAAAAGCATATATTGTATGCTTCCATTTACGTGAAATGTCCGGAACTGGCGAATCCATAAGAAAAGAAAGTAGGCTGGTGGGAGCTGGAGAGTGGGGAATGATTGCTAATGGGTACACAGCTCCTTTTGAGGTGATGAGAATATCCCAAAATCAAATAGTGGTGATGGGTGCACAACTCTGTAAATTCACTAATAAATACTGGATGTACTGAATTTCCCTTTGCGGTATGTGAATTATATCTCACTGAAGCTTTGATCTTCATCTGTGTCGAGGGTCCTAGGCTGGATCCTGTGGACGGGGGTGCAGAGGAAAGGTTTTATGCAAGAAAAGACTCGCTCAGCTTTGCATTTCATTCATTCCCTTGTGCACAAACACATGAAATGTGTTGCCAGTCTTCAAAGTACCAGCCACAGTGCCAGGCATGGTGACTCAGGAAAGAAGGAGATGCCCCTGCCCTTCTGGGGTTTGGAGTCTGGTGGGTGAGACCAACTTTAAATCACTGATTATCATAGACTTATCACAGACGCATGTTAAGACACTAACCACTACATATCTAAATTACTGTTAAACAATCGTGTGCGTAGGTGCTCCAAGAATGGCAAAGGGTGCAAGTCTGTAATAACAGGAGAAACTGGAGCCACGTCAGTCTTGGGGGACATGCATGGTTCTCCTGAGGAAAAGACATTCAGAGGAGATCTAAGGAATGAACAGACTTAACCACATGAAGGACCAGGTGCAGGAGGTGAGGTTAGAGCCAGAAGTGGAGGGAAGAGCAGGTGTGAGAAGCCGGAGACGAGAAGGGTCCATGGGCATTTAGGGAAGCAGGAAGAATAAGGATGAAGGAGAGTGGGAGGCAAGGGTGGGTCCCATGTGAAGACTCGGGACTTTATCCTAAGGGCAAAGGGAAGACCTTGTATGTAGTCATGTGTGTTTGGCAAGATTACTCTGGAGGATGTGGGATCCTGGCAAGAGGGCGGACCAGATATGCCTTAGTCCATCTGAGCTGCTGTGACAGAACGTAAGCTGGCTGGCTTGTAGAGCACAGAGATTTATTTCTTACAGTTCTGGGGGCTGGAGGTGTAAGATTAAAGCACCAGCAGATTTGATGTCTATTGAAGGCCATCTTCTCACTGTGTCCTCATGTGGCAGAAGGGGTGAGGGAGCTCCTTGGGGTCTTTTCTTATAAGGGCACTGTTCCCATTCATGAAGGTTCCACCTCCATGACCTAGTCACCTCCCAAAGGCCACACCTCCACACAGATGGACAGAAACATTCAGACCTTAGTAAAATAACCCAAGTAATAACCCCAGTTATACTGGATAAAACATAACAAAATGTATTTTAAGTGCATATCTAAGCTTCCAAGAAAAGACACACCCCTGGTTTCAGGCATTACAAGAGAACTGAAAGCCAGGGTGACAGGCCCTTAGCTAAGGCTGCTGCTCCTGGATGAAGCAGACAGGTGAGGGGGACAGATGAGGGGGGCAGGTGAGGGGGGCAGGTGAGGGGGACAGGTAAGGAAGGCAGGTGAGGGGGGCAGGTGAGGGGGGCAGGTGAGGGGGGCAGGTAAGGAAGGCAGGTGAGGGGGGCAGGTGAGGGGGACAGGTAAGGAAGGCAGGTGAGGGGGGCAGGTGAGGGGGACAGGTAAGGAAGGCAGGTGAGGGGGGCAGGTGAGGGGGGCAGGTAAGGAAGGCAGGTGAGGGGGACAGGTGGGGGGACAGGTAAGGAAGGCAGGTGAGGGAGCAGGTGAGGGGGACAGGTAAGGAAGGCAGGTGAGGGGAGCAGGTGAGGGGACAGGTGAGGGGACAGGTGGACTTGTAAATATGAGCTTGAGCTTTAACATCAAGAGGTCAGCAGCCAATGAGTTTGAAAACCCACCCAAACTGCGAGAGCCAGAACCAAGACCCCGAATAAAAGTGCACCTGTTAATTGTTACAACCTCGGAGATGGTATGAACTCCCATTTGTATGAGGAGAGATGAAGATGTTCAGATGCCTGGGTTTGGGATGAGAAAAAAAATATCTGTATGAGCAAAAAATCACTTGGAGCTGTGTTCAGGTGGTCAGGCTTACCTTATTAACATGGTGCAGTGATGCCTTTGTGATGTCTGACATCAGCACACGCAAACGTGCCCTGGAGGGACCCTCCCCCACCATCCAGAGGACCGTCAAAGGAAATACAATCCTGTGATAAAGACAAGTGAACAACCCAGGACCCATGAAGGCTCATCCTGCCATAAGCAGGCCAGAGCACATGAGAGCTTGCGGGAGGGACCTGCCGCCTGTAGGGAAACACAAGTGTGGTTAACATGATAGAAACGTATGAAGGGACAGAGGCCCAGGGAAGAAGTAGGACCTGTGCCTCCCATAGCCTAAGCTCCTGTATCCAGATGCCTCAGCCCCCTACCTCAGGATCTGATGGGCACGTCACACTGCAGACCTGCCATTTCCCCCAGCACACACCCCTCCCGGTGACCATCTCAGGAGGTGACTTCCCCAGTGACTCAGGTCCAGATCCCTGGAGTCATCCTCACCCCCTTTCTGTCTCATACTTCACACCCAACCTCATTCATGATTAAGCAACAAAATGAAATTAATGCCCTACAAATAGAAGACAATTTCCTGATCCTATAAACCTTCTACAGTAATGTCTTGTTTTTAAACTGTAGGTTTTCATGCATTTTAGTGTTGTGAGATCATTTTTGGTGAAAATATTAATGAAAGATAATGGACTACGATAGGATAGGATAGGACAGGGTAGACTAGGCTAGGGGAGGGGAGGGGAGGATAGGATAGGGTAGGGTAGGGTAGAATGGGATATGCTAGGCTAGGCTAGGCTATGGTAGAATAGGGTAGTGTAGGATAGGGTAGGGTAGGATAAGGTAGAATAGGATAGGATAGGATAAGGTAGGATAGGGTAGTATCCTATCCTAGGATAGGATAGGATAGGATCCTATCCTAGGATAGGATAGGATAGGATGGGATAGGTTAGTGTAGAGTAGGATAGGGTAGGGTAGGATGGGATAGGATAAGATAGGACAGGGTAGGGTAGGATAGGGTGTGGTAGGGTAGGGTAGGACAGGGTAGGGTGGGATGGGGTAGGATAGGATAGTGTAGGATAGGATGGAGTAGAGTAGGATAGTGTAAGGTAGGATGGGATAGGATAGGATAGGATAGGATAGGATAGGATAGGATAGGATAGGGTAGGATAGGGTAGGATAGGGTAGGATAGGATAGGATAAGATAGGGTAGGATAGGGTAGGGTAGGGTAGGGCAGACATAATAGAAGAGAATAGAAAATGTCAGAAGGAGTCATATAGTCAGAAGTAAAGTTTAGAGCAGTGTCTGTTTCAGTCGTATGTGTGTTTACACATATCTATGGGAACTGGTCACAGAATTAAGAGTTGTGTGTGTGTACACACGTGTGCATGTGTGTGGGTCATGAAAGTCACTGCGGTGGACTATATTCATCAGAGCACATATGCAAACATTAGACTTTATGGAGACACACCAGGATTGGTAACCCTGAAGTCAGAAACAGGACAAGGATGTGCATTTGTATTCAAACATTGGGCTGGAGGCCCTGACCAGCACAGTAACACAAGAAGAAATCAACATTACAAGGATTGGAAAGCAAGAAACACAAACCATTGTTATTCATAGTTGTGACTGGCACACAGGAAGCTCCAGAGAGCAGAGATCAACTCAGAGTATCGATGAGAGACCTCTGTACATCTGCTTGCTCTGAGGCTCATCCCTCAAAATGGCAGTGGGACTTTAGTCCAGTGACAGACAATAACAAATACAACGCTTCTTAAAAATATTATTTACAATAGGAAACAAATACAAGGTATTGAGAATACATCCCACAAAAGATGTGCAAGGCATTCACACAGATAACTAACTCTTGCTCGTAGACATGAAAGCAATCCTAAATAATTAGGGAAGAAAGATAGAATGCCAGAAAATTGTCAACCCTCCCCAATTAATCTACAAAGTCAGGGCAATTTCAGTAATTTTTTATAGACCTTAACGAACTTATTATGTGACTTCTATGGAAGAATAAAGACTGGGAAGAGTCCAGAACATTTTGAGAAGAGAAGGAGCACAAGGTTGGGAATGGCTCTTTTCTGGAGGCAGAGACCAATGTTCCAGTCACTGTGTGGGGTGGCATGGAGGACGTGCTCAGGAACAAACCCACCTGCCACTGGGAAGGCCGTAGAGGACAGAAACATCTCCACAGACCAGCTGGGTAGAAGGATCTCGTCATGGTGTCGAGAGAGAAGATGATGGAATTCCAGCAACACATGACTGCTTCCCTTCAGCCGTTCCCTTCAGAAAACAGAATTCCAGCACCTCTTTTCTCTCTTGACTTCTGAACACACTGAGATGGAAATTGAACTATGGAACCCAGCTTTTTTAAAAGGCTACAATAGCATCTTTGTTATTAGTAAGGGCTAACATGCAGGATGTCGGTTAAAGTCAGAACAAAGAGCTCTGCTCCCGCATCCAGGCATGAACAGGCCTCCCATCCAGTTGCAGAGACCTCCAGACAGGGCAGGCCTCCCTCTGGTTGGGGCTGGGGGTGCAGGGAGGAGCACTGAGTGTGCAGGGAATAACTCAGTAGAGCCAGAAGGAAGTTGTTAAAGCAAGCTGCCTTCCAGACGTGCCAATCAGATACACCCTTCCTCTCTCTATGGTGGAGGGCATCAAGGGTGGAAAGACATTGGAGGATCACCAAATGGAGTTTTCTCCACTGGGGAGAACTCACCAGTCTTGGGGAAGAAGGATTCCTCTGTGTCATATACACAAAAATAAATTTGACGTGGATGAAACACCTAAATATGAAAAACCAACAATGCAATTTCTTTAAAAAAAAAAAAAACACGGGAAACTATCTGTATGAGAGCAGATTGGTAAGGATTTTTTAAACAAGATGCAAATGACAAACCATAAAAGAAGGGTTCAATACCTTTGGCTACATCCAAATGAGACATTTCTTAGAAGATTATCTTAACAAATAATCTTAGAATTGATGCCATCATAAAAGTGGGGATATAAGATGTTTGTAACCCACGTCTTAGTCTGCTCACGTTATCGTAACAAAATAGCATGGACTGGGGAGCTTAAATAACAGAAATTTATTTTCTCACAGTTCTGGAGGCTGGAAGTCCACGATCAAGGTCCTGGCATGGCCAGTTCCTGGTGACAACTCACTTCCTGGTTTGGAGATGGCTGCCTTCTTAAGTCCTCACATGGCCTTTCCTTAGTGTGTGTGCATGCATGGAGGGAGGGAGGGAGCGCTCAGTGTCAGTATTGGTATCTCTTTGTTAGGACACTAACCTACCATCAGGCCCCACCCCTATGACCTCATTTAACCTTAATTATTCCTTAGCGGCCCCATCTCCAAATATAGCCAAACTGAGTGTTAGGGTTTCAACATACGAATTTTGGGGGAACACATATATTCCACTGTATAAACTGAATGACTGAAATCCCCCCAAGATTCATAAGTTCAAACCTAACTCCCAGAGTGATGGTGTTTGGAGGTGGCACTTTTGGGAGGTGATTAGGTCCTGAGGGTAGAGCCCTCATGGATGGGATTCGTGCCCTGATTAAAGAGACCCCAGAGACCTCCTTTCCCCTTTCACCAAGTAAGGACACAGAAGATGTTCATCTGTGAACCTGAACAAGGGCTCTTACTAGAGGCCAAATCAACCAGCACCTTGATCTTGGACTTCCAGCCCCCAGAATGGTGAGAAATGCATGTCTGTTGTTAATAAGTCTCCCCATCTGGGGTGTTCTGTTATAGCAACCTGCATGGACTGTGACAGTCTGCCACACTGCGGCCATCAAACAGCCCATGTCAGATCGGTATAAAACTGCTAAAAACCAAGGAGACAAACCACCCAATGGAAAAGGGGGCACCTATGACCCAGCTGTCCTACACTAGGAGTAAGATCTCAGAAGTTCTGAGAAGTTTCTCACTGAGAAGTTGCCTGTAGTAGTGGGATTTGGAGACAAACTAGTTGTCCATCATGAGAGGAATGGATGAGTAAATGATGGTGGAAGTCCCCAGTTACAGGTGATGGACCAGACAGTGAGAGATCTGGAACACTGACACCCCAGGGGGGAAATCGGAAGTAACAAAAGGACACTTACAGCGCATGATCAAACAACAATATGTACTTTGCAAAGATTCATGCATATTTAATGACAAATACCAAAATCGGTCGGTGGCTGGCTGTGAAGATGGAAAGAAGTGAAGTCATCACAGAGACATAATTGGAGGTAAAATCAGCAAGATCTGAAGGTGGATCAGGTGTGTGGGATAAGGGAGATAACAGGGTGAAGGGTATATCCCAGATTTCTGAATGAGCCATTGGTTGAGTTATCATTTCCCAACATGGAACTCCCTGGAAAAGGAGCAGGTCATGGACATCCCATGGGGATGAGTGGGAAGGACATGGTGAGATGTCGAGGAGTCTTCTGCCTGGGAGTTATCCACATGGAAATTCACTGAAGACATTGGAATTCCAGAGCCAGGCAGAGTGGTCTGGAGTGGAGATGTGGATTTGGGGATGGTGGGCTTCTGGGTACATGGGATCACCCACGGAGGGATGTGGAATGAGTCTCTCGTCAGAAGGACAGGAGGAGGAATGTTCGTGGGACAACACTCACTTCCCTGATCCAAAAGATATTTAACAACCAGCTTTCTGATGAAAACCTACGTGGGTCAAACCCTGGGGCTCTCATTCAATGCACTTCCCTCAACTCCCATCTTCTGGGCACAACTTCCTTGGAGTCAGGCCTCTGTTTCTGGATGACGTCTGTCCCACCTGCCTTTTCCCTTTGCTCCCCTGTCCCATGGATCACCCACTGAGCCTGCAGCAGGAATGTGGAGAGAACATTTAGAGTAAAAGTCTCTCTCGACGAGCTATGTCCAATGATGAGCAGTTATCTGATCTCTCTGAGCCTGTAGAGTGGAGATTACAGTATAAGGTTATTATAATAGTCTCCCAAGCCCAGTGAATTTAAGCAAAGCCTTCTGAAATCTGTTTATGCCCTTAGCCTGGGAAAGTGCCCTGTAGAATGCTAATATGTAGGGCTATTATTATTTTTGTTCTGTGCTTTTGGATTTCTGAATTTTTTTTTACTCATTTTTAAAAATTATTCTTTCCCTTCCTTTTGTAGAGATGACAGTGCTTATACTTCTGTAATTCTGTTATAGCTTTTCTAGAATCTGTCATTTTTGGGAGATCCCATAAGTTGTGTGACTATCAGACAAAATTAAAGTGTTCTCCAGGGGACCCCTGAGGATCTTGAGCACGTGTGTGGTTAGAGCTGTCTGGGTCTGAGACAGTGTCTAGAACTGGGGAGCACGCTGTGCTCTGTTCAGCATCTGCCTGGGTGATGCCTTGGGAAGGAGGCAGAACATTCCACTGTAGTGCTCTGCTTGGAACTAGTCCTTCAAGCCTAGGGTCTCATGAAAATGTGGTGGCTGAGGATGGCTGATGGATTTTCCAGGAAGCCAGAGAAGATGAAGTTTCAGGTCCCTCTTAACTGCCTCTTTCCACCCAAGTTCCTTGTCACACCCTTGAGCTTGGCTCAGGTCTCTATTGGGCTGACATGGTTGGGGATCCAGCCAGGGGAAGTTGCATTGGGAAAACCTATAGTTCCTTCCAGTGACCGGATCCTACAGAGCACTCACTTTCTGTATTGTTTAGTTATTGCTAGAGTATTAGTTTGCTAAGGCTGCTATAACAATATACTATGAACCGAGTGGCTTGAAACACAGAAATTAATTTTCTCCCAGTCCTGGGAGCTGGAGGTCCAAGATCCAGCTGTTGGAAGGGCTGGTTCTTCCTGAAGAGTCCTTCCCTGGCGTGTGGATGCCTGTCCGCTCCCTGTGTCCTCACGTGGTCATCCCTCTGTGCGTGTCTGTGTCTTGATCTCCTCCTCTTATAAGGACACCAGTTATATTGGATTCAGACCCACCCTAATGACCTGCCATTTTACCTTAATCACCTCTGTAAAGAGCCTCTACCCTAATGACTTCAATATGCGAATTTTGGGGACATGACTCATCCCATAACTGTTCGTGTCCCTACGGAACGAGGTCTCCCAGAATCTTCCAACTGCCCACTGGGCTAACATACACCACAGTGAGATGTCACATGGGGACACCAGGCCAGAACTGGGTCAGGTGGTCACATAATATAAACACGTTTGGTCTAGTTTTGTGATATTTGTTGCATTTATCAGCTTTTTAAGTTTTGTGATTTTTCATGATCAATGTTCTTATTCTCAATAAATATGCATGTTCCATCCTGCCTTTTCCTAAAGAAGGTATTGGAAATCGAACAAGTTTCAGTTTTGACAAGCCTATATCTCCCCCCACAGCTGGCTGTTCCTCTGCCTACAAGTGGCTCCCCCCTGAGATGTTTTCAGGGTGAAGATTTGAAGAGAAAAAATAAAACATACTATTCCTGTGAAAGCAATTTCCCCACAACGTGGCACAGAGTAAGTGCCTGGTAAGTATTAGCCTCTTAGGTTGGTTATCCCATGACAAGTCTTAGGAACAGATAGTCTGCCTGCCAGGTGAACCAGGAAGCACATGCAGGAGAGTTGGGGAGGAGAAGGGTCAAAGAAAGTGTGTGGTAATGAGTGGCTTCTCCTGTAGGGCTCCATCCTGCAGAGGGGCCTCTGGGAAATCACAGGGACCTTGCCTCAGGACAGTCCCACAGATGTGTACTGACTCAACTGCCATGGGTTGAAGGTTACTCCTGGGGATATAATGACCCCTTGCTGCTGCGCTCTGGACATTATCTATGTCCGGACTGAGGCCACAGGGAGGGGTGACAACAGCACCTGCTATGATCAGCTCCCTCATTCATGGGTCAGCCTCATATCCAGTTCAGGAGAGCTGAGGGTGAAAAGTTTTATTGGCTGACTTTCTTGACATTTCCCTCAGAAACCCATGTGTCTTAGAAGCCTACTTCGTATCCAGGAATTCTGCTTAGGAATCTGTTTATATCCGGGGTCAGCAACTTTTTCTGGAAGGAGCAAGATGGTAAGTATTTTAGGTTTGGGAAGCCAAGTGGTCTGTCTGGCAACTACTCAGCTCATCACTGTAGCATGAAAGCAGCCACACAGGATTCAGAAATGAATGGATGTGGCTGTGTTTCAATAAAACTTTATTTATACAAACAGGGAGAGGGCCGGATTTATCCTGTGAGCCACAGTTGTCAGCCTCTGGTTTAGGTATTTGTCACATATTCCCTCAGAAAGTAGTGAGGGCCACACACTTATCTGTGCTGTGCCTTAGATTTTCCTATTTTAGGTTCCTCGAGCTTCAGGCAATCTGGTGATTTGGTGAAAAATCAGCTCATGTTTGTTTATTTTAGATCCTACTCAGGCAGTAAACCCAGAAAACATTAGACTCACCTTACGGTGCCTCTTCTTAAGACAAAACAAATTCATTTCGAAGGAAAAACAGAACAAAAACAAAAAAGCAAACCTTACTAAGACTCTTAGTACGTGGGAATCTTCACCAGCTTCTGGGAATGCTCTGTGCCCATCATGGCCTCCCATGTCCCTGTTCTTACTCTCTCTGGGTCTCATTCTCTGTGTCACGTCTAAAAGGGGATAAGGACCAGGAAAAGCCAGCTGGCTGTGCTTACATCACAATGCTGTTCTCAGGATAAAGCATCCAGTTCTCCCCACTCTCTTCCTGACATCTCACTGTCACCCCATGAAAAGAACGAGAGATCGATACAGTAGGTGGGGGGCCGATGCTCTCTGCCTGTGTAAGGACCTGGGCAGAAAAGCAGTGACATCACTGCTCTTCCTGCTCAGTCTTTCAACCCAACCTGCCCTTCTCCAAAGCTGGATACATAGCAAGTCTGAAGGTGCTTCAAATGGTTGAAAAATGACCTCCCTCTGAGCTAAGAGGAGAAAAGTTGCCAGGGGAGTGGCAGTGTTGATGGATTACAAATTTTAGATAGGTCACACTTCATCTGTTCTGAGTTATCGGGGCCTCTTCCGTGATTTCTTACCCTGGCTAAAGCAAGAAAATACTTGCCTTTTGCTGGAATAAAGACTTTCCCATAAATTTGGACAATGCCGACCGCCTGGTCAGATCACAGCAGGACCGGGAGGCACTGCCATGGCGGGTGGCCATCTCTCTGCTGGCTGTCCTGAGGTCATGGAGACCCACCCCCTGGCAGGCTTATAGCAGGAAGTTGTGAAAGGCCCCTGGGAGAGGTGGCAGGAGATAACATGGTACCCCAACATTTCCAAAGTGATCACTCGTGCCAGGTCACCTCACCTCCTGGGACCCACGTCACTGGGAGGCCAGCAAGCTAAGAAGCCCTGCAAACGTCCTGCGTTGGGCCCAGCAGGTCTGAGCATATTTTCTGGCAGAGCCCCAAGATGGATTGCAGGATCTCCTCCAAGCCTATTGTGCAAGCATTCAATGAACAAAGGGCTCTGTGGTCAAAAAAGAGAGAAACACTAGCATTCTTATCTTGCCTACTGTCGTCCCAGTGCTGCGTGGACGGCCACCCAGAACTGAAACTCAGTGGCATTTGCTGGCTGTGTGTCCACAGGTCAAGCAGTTTGCCTGACCTCCACTGGGCTGGATCCTAGCTGGCTGGGTCCAGGGATGAGCCATAGGTCTTTCATCCTGCTTGGATGAGCAGCTGCCCGAGGTGGTTTTTTCTTGCAGTGAAAGAGGGCAAACCCTACTTGCTCATGTCCTGGAATAACTCATGGGCCAAAGCAAGTCATGTGACCACAGAAGGGACCTGTGTGGGCAGCCACCACACTGACATAGAACACTGCTGCACGGGAGTAAGAGTCCAGACCCAAATTCAATCGGCCCGAGGCTGGCAGCCCCTCCTCTGAGAGTCACGAGGCACAAAAACACGGCAAGGCTCTGAGCAGCCCCATGGTGAGAAGACTTGTTCACGGAGCCCAGCATTCCCCATAGTTTTAAACATATGTCCTGTATTCCGAGAACATCTTTTATAATCGTTGCAAGAAGCTTTCTGCAGAACACACGTTGAGGAGCACGGACATAATATAAATAATGTGGAATTTATAACTAGCAAGCACAGTTGCATTAGAGCTCCATGGTCTCCCGGATGGTAGGAAGCCACTCATCGTCCCTCATTCCCAGTCCCTCGAGTCTAAAACGGGGATGCGATCTGTCCTGCCCACCTGCCGGGGACGCGGGCAGAACGCGGTGAGGTGACAGGTGAGAGCAACTTCGGCACGTCTGCTACAGGGCAGCGAACGAACGTCTGAACTAAGACAGGCAGGGTTGGACTGGCCCCAAGAACTCGCCAGGAAGAAAGCCAGCAAATGGGGTTGTTTCTATGCTTGGTTTCTGATCATTCTGTCCTGCCAACATTCCAACACATATGCCACAGACTGTGACAGCGTCTTTATAGGGTCTGTGACACTCCACAAACATTTCAGACTGAGAAATGTGCACCAGGTGGCTCGTTATCAAAGCGGTCCCCATCTCCGCAGGCAGCCGGGGGGCTTTGCCTTGGTGCTGGATTCCGGTCACCGTTTCTCCGTAAAAACCTCCACTGCCTGCACCGGCTTGGGTCCAGAGCATTGGCACGGGAGGATTTTCAGACTCCATGTCCCAGACGAGGATTTGGGGACAAGGTGGCCACACGAGCCGGCTCCCACTAGGAGAGGCTGCCGTCAAAAACAACCCAAGTCTCACGGCTCAGAAAGCGGACAGGTTTCTCTCCCTTCCTGGGTCAGCACAGCTTTGTCTCCTGTGTCTGTTCCGTCCCTGATGGGTCCCCCGGCACGAGGGCAGAGCAGGACCAGCACTGGAAATCTGGGTGCCCGGAAAACGTCTTTGATGAGAAAACCCCTGAACCTACTCGGATTCCCTCTGCCACGTGTGTGACATGGCCACAGCCCATGTCGGCACAGGGGAGAGCACTTCTCTCTCAAGAGAGCGCAGGGGGTCACCGGCCGTGGGCAAGGGTGTGTGATCCTACAGGAAGGAAGGGAGCAAGGGGTCTGCCGTGACGCCCGAGGAGCAATAAGCCCGGCACATCCCCCGAAAATGAAAAGGAGTATGAAGCGGGTCACCGTTCACCCTCAGGCCATCTGGTCGCAGGGCAGAGGCTGCAGTGGTCTGGCTAGGAAACCTCCATCGTCCTACAGCACATGCGAGATCTGGGCTTCATGGTCATCAGCTCAGACCCTCTCCTGCTCGGCGTCCTTACACACCGGAAAGCTGGAGGCCCCGGACCCAGGAATCCAGGATTTCAAAGTTTCCTTTTCCCTTTGCCCGGCCAGAGTGCGAGCTCAGCCCTCCGCAGAGGCCCCTCTCTGCACCTCCGAGACCTGGGCGCTGTGCCCACGCGAGAGGGTCAGTGGTGCTAAAGCAGCAGAGAGGAATCGCCGTACCACAGTCTGCCGGGAGCACGTGGCCTGTGGACTCCCCCGAAGCCAGAGCACGCCAGATGGACGGCGAAAGACAAATCCGAACCTGAGCTCTCTGTAAGCGCCTTCGACGGAGGGCTGGGTTTTTCTCAAAATCATTAGGGCTGTGACCACTTGTGGGCAGCTCACTTTGCTGACAATAGCCCCATTGCCCTTTCTACAAGGACACTTCATACATGCAAAACCGTAAGGTAATGAACTGGGCAGTTATCTTAAAACCCAGAATATCACCGATCTAGGTGAAATGTGCCGTGTGCCCGCTGGAAACCCATGGCCTGTCTCGGATGCCCCCGAGGCAGACGTGGCTGTGGGTTCATCCCGGTGGTGCCTGCCTGCACGGGGGTCTCCTCTGACCACGATGGGACAGAATCCCGGTTGTTCCAATGGCTCCCTGACTAGCAGGGTCTCACACTCACCCCCACACACATCCATTCTCTCAAACACACTCATGGACGATTGTGTGATTGGACACCAGAAGGGAAGATTGTTCCGTGTTTAAATCTGAACCCCACCAAGTGCAAGATGCGTCACTCTCAGCAAATCCCTGAAACTCTTTGATCCACAGGCAGGACACCCTGGCCTTATGGGGTTTGCAGTTCTTGGGGCCCAGAGAACAGATCCCCTTGCCCTCGTCCTGGAGGCTGACGGTTCCAGGACAGACCAAGAACCAGCGTGCAGAGCGGCTGCATTTCCTGACGGCACGATTACCTGCACAACTTCCTGGAGAAACAGAAAGGTGTTTTCTAAGGAGCAAGTCCTCCTAAAGGATGCATTTCTCTTCACTCTCACAAACTCTTCTAGAGCAATTTACACTCTATAATTGCAGCTCTGGCACAATAAATTAATTGAACGCCGAAACCTGCAGCCAGTTGCTCTGGCCGTGTGCCAGCCCCTGCCCCAGCCCTGGGCGCAATGGCAAAGTCTCTCCCCTCGTGGAATGTTCTAGAGCATGTGCGAGAGACTTACATGCATAAGAAATCAGTACAAGGGATCTCAGTGGTGATTAGCACAGGTAAGAAAACAGCACGAGGTAGGAAGAGAGAAGAGAACTGCTTTGGAACGGTGGTGGGGAAGGCCTGTGCATCATTCTGAAACCCATCTACAAAACCAGGGAGTGAGCCAAGAACCTTCGAGGGGACAGAGCTGCAGGAGGAAGGAGCAGAAAGGGCAAAGGCTCAGAGGCTGAACCGTAGGAGGAGATGAAGCAAAGGAGAAGGCAGGGGTGAAGCATGTGGGTCTAGCAGGCCCCGGGAAGGTTTGGATGTAATTCTGGGGGAAATTAGAAGCCTCTAGAAGCTGGGGAGTGTCATATGGTCTCACCTTTAAATGCAGGGCCCAAATCATGTTGAGGGGAAGGTATTCCCGGAGAGGCCTGAGCAGGTGGGGAACTACTCAGTAAGGAGATATGCAAGAGGCCAGGTGGGAGGAGATGCCTAGAGCCTTCCAGCATATTCCACGGGGTAACAAAAACAGGAAAAGGGAACTGGAAGCCGGTGTTGAAGTCTCGTAACTATAGAGAGCGCATTCCCTGGAAGATAACCTTTGTGAGGGGCGGACTGGGGTCCCGTCAGCCCCCCTGCTGATGCCGAGCGCCACCCCCTCCACCATCTTCAGCCCCCTTCAGGACTCGCACGGGAGCGTGCCGGTGCCCACCCCGCACACAGCGTCCAGAGAGTATACTGACTGGCGCTCGGCCAGTCTGCTCGGTGGATGGTGTTCCCAAGCCCAGGCCAACAACATGGAAACAGTTCCCCACAGAGAGATCAAATATTTAAAAACAGAAGGAAGAAAGGAAGGAAAAGCAGACTTGATTAAAAGGACCCCATCTTCCAAGTTGGCGCCTTCTGTAAGTCTTTTGTCATTCATCTTTATGGATACAAAATTATCGTCTGAAGGAAGAATGTTAATAAAACTGACATTTCCCCATCAGTCAACTTAACTCACAATATAACATTTTCCCGATCCAATTATGTCTGCCTGATGACTGACATCCCGTTGAACATTGTTGTTCATGTGGAAAAGTGCATTAAAAAGGCCCAGTGATGATTTATCATGCAGAAAGCTGCCTCTTCCAGCAGGGAAGCCCCTCAGTGTGAAGGTCTAGCGGGGAGGAGCTCCTCCTAATGTCCTGGGCACGTGAGCCTTGCGCTTGTGGCGGCCCAGCGTGGAAGGGCAGTGACGTGAGGTGCAGAGCCTCCTGGCCCAGACAGGGCTCCCCACGTGGCTGTGTGGATTAGCCAGCAGCTCCTGCTCCCCCTCGGGGTCCTGCTAGCCTCAGCCTCCCCCCACCCAGCACCCATGCTCAGTCAGCTCCACACCCACAGCCTGCAGACTCCCTGTGTCTCAGCTTCCTGGGAGCATTCTGGATTCACAGAAGAATGAGCAAGGCTTGGGGTGGGGCAGGGCAGGAGCTGGGTACATCCCCAGATGCAAGGGGAGGGTGTGTAGGGTGTGTGGGTTTCTCCGGAGTTGTTGTAACACAGCACCCTGGGGCTGGGCAGCTTCGCAACAAACGGTTGTCCTCTCCCAGTGCTGGAGGCTGGAAGTCTGAGCTCAAGGGGTTGGCAGTTTGGCTCCTACCTCCTGCCTCTCTCCAGGGGTTTGCTGGCATCTTCAACGTCCCCAGACTTGTGGATACATCCCCCCCGATCTCTGACTCCATGTTCGCATGGTATTCTCCCTGCGTGCGTGTCTGTATCCAATTTCCCCTTTATATAAGTTCGTCTACTAAAGAAAAAATTATTCTGACACTTGTTTAAATAGTAAGGAAGGATTTATTAAAGACTACTGCAACAGGGGACAGAGAGTGACCACAACCAAAAACAGCAAAGACAGCTGGGGATTTGTAGTCACAGAGCAGACTGAGGGTGGAAAATCACTAAGAGGGGACATCAAGCCTAGGGGATTCTCACTAAATCGACTTAGCAAGATTCTTGCTACAGGTGGGCTGGGTGGGCCAAGGACAGGATGGGGGCCAAAGTCAAGGCCTGGTCCAGAAGGGAATCAGAGGGACCTAGCTGAAATGCAGTCAAAGAAAAATCATTCCCAGAGGACACCAGGCACCCAGGGTTAGGGCTCATCTCCATTCACTCGTCTACACTGGGTGACAACTAGCAAAGACTCTATTTCCAATAAAGTCACATTGATGGGTACCTGGAGAAGCCCTCAGCATCTTTTGGGGATGCATAACAGAAGGCATTCCTCATTCCTTACCTTTTTTTTTTCAAGATTTTATTTATTTATTTGAAAGAGAGAGAGCAAGAGAACACAAGCAGGGGGAGGGGCAGATGGAGAGAGATAAGAAGACTCCCCACTGAGCAGGGAGCCAGATGTGGGGCTCGATCCCAGGACCCCAAGATCATGACCTGAGCCAAAAGCTGACACTTAACCCACTGAGCCACCCAGGCGCCCCGTCATTGCTTACCTTTGAAACAATCCATCCAGGAGTGTTGTCCGCAGGTCAGGCTCCCCGGAAACAGAGCCTGAGACAAGGATTGGACTCAGGCAGGAGTGTGGTCAGGAGAAACCTGAAAGGGAGTGGAGAAAGTACCACAGAATGGGTCGATCTAAGCAGGAAGATAGAACATGGCCTTGGCCAGATTCAGGGTCCACCTTTGTCCCTGTACCCATCAGTCCTGGAGAGGGTGTCACCTCCCTGTCACATGGCTTCCTGCAGCGGAGGGCGGTTCTCCTGGAGAGGGGCTGCTGAGGGAACCCTGGAGCCATAGCACAGCCTGGGGGCTCATCCCCAGCCTGGGAAGGGGGTCCAGCAGGGCTCTGCAGGGAGTGGTCCAGCAGGAGAAACAATGCTCTGGGGCTCATGCCTATACTGGCTTCACCGCCGGCTGGCAGCTGCTGGGGCTCCTCTCCTCTGCCTGGGCCATGCCGTACAAACTGCTGAGAGCTAACACCCTCTAATGAAATCAAGCAATGGGGACAAAAGTCCTAATTTTATGTCTTTTCTACTCTCCAGCCGCAGCAGCGATGTCCTGAAGAGGTCTCCACTGACCAAGTGCGGTCTGTCTGACCAGTAGCAGGAGCAGCAAAAGCAGCCGTGACCCAGGGCTCTGCTCCCTCAGAATGTTTGTTCCGGGTGTCCCCAAGGGATACTGTCACCATCAGCTCAGGGTCGGTGACCAGACTTGTTCCAGATGGCTTGAAACAGAAAAAAATAAATACTCTGTATTCCCTTGCTGAGATTGGAGAGAAGAAACTTTGTTTCAAAGGATTTTTTTTTTAAACCCTCAAGGGGTTGTATTGGAAATGGCACAAAAAGACACTTTCTAGTGGATATTTAAAAAAAAAAAGAAGTCTGGCTTCGGTCATGTGCGAGGGTGGGGACAGGTGAAGAGACTTTATTAATTTCTTGAAAATCTTAAAAAAAAAAAAAAGTTTTCCCAGGCCATAAGGCAGAATGACCCCAAATGTTCGGAGGATGAAATTTTTGGCCAACTTAAAAAAAAAAAAAAAAAACCTTCACGTATTTGCACTGCTTGGTTTCCATGGGAACCTAAGAAGAACTCTATAATGCTTTGAGAACTTCTATTTTTATATTAACCCTTTATATCACACACAAAGGAAACGTAGATGGAAGGGTGGAGTAGGGAGGGGGCAGTTTAAGGATCTTTGCGTCTTGTTTCAAAATCGCGCAAGAACCGTGTTTGCTGGAAAAGCAGCACGCTGACATTTCTCTGAAGGCAGAAAGCAAACTGTGTATGTCCTCCCACTAGGAGCAGGGACTGGGGAAAAGTAATTAACGTGCATATCACTCATTCCGCCTGTACTGTGACTGTGGACGCCTATCCCCAGCCCGGCGTGCCAGGCTGACACCTGCAGGGCCCCGGCCTGTGGCATTTGACCCGGCAGCAGCCGTGTGAGGCGTGAGCAAGTGGGCTCTTATCCTGGGTGTGCGCTCGGGAACATCACTGGCCTGACGTCCCAGGTCCTGAACACATCAGGAGGAGCCTGGAAGCCATCCAGATGTGGACGAAGAAACTCCTTTTAGGAAACGATGTTAGCCTCCGCCTCCGCGGGGTCCTCGCCTATTGTCGGTTCCTAGTGTTTACACTTGGGCTTCCTTCCTGAGCAAGAGGGAAGAGTGGTGTGTGATGTCATGGAGCTTCATTTACGTTCTTAAGCCGTCCCAACGCTGGGGGAGAAACCACCACCACCGCCACCAAAATAGCAACACGGGTGAGTAAATAGGAGTGGGTTTTTTCAGGTCACATTTGCCCCCAAAATAAACCTATTTTAAAAATAATATGTGAATCAAACAGCAACAGGAAGCTGATGGAGCTAATGTGAGCACCTGTTTTTCCTACACAAGAAACTAAAATAAACTCACTGTAATGAAAATCAAGTGCAAAGAAATGATTGCCTAATTAATTGAATGCTTAACTGATTAGCTGTGCTCCGTAAATGTCTCTGATGTCTTTCCCACTGATTGACAGTGCAGCAGCAAGACAGGAGGAGGCGTCATCGCCCCTGACCTGGCCTGCCCGGGAGGCACCTGAAGTGGACCACCCAGGCTCGTAGGTCAAGGGCTTTGCTCTGAAGAGCAGCGCCCTAGCTCAGTGGGCCAGCACCTTGCGACTGGGCGGCCTACACCCCCAGCTCTGGGCTGGCCTTTCTTTGCTCCTTGGAGGAGGACGCACCTGGGTGGGGGCTAACAGGGCAATCTCAGGGTGATTTTCTGACAGATCGTGAGATTGCTGGGATCCCAGGAGGTGCTGCACACCTGTCATGCTGGGCCCGCATCGCAGCTGGGGTTCCAAACCTGCTTCATTGGCATCGTCTCCCCAATCACACTAAGCTGCATGAGGGCAGGGACCAAGCATGTCTGGTTCTCCTCACCAGCATTCCAGACTTGGCACCTATTCAGAGACTGGGACGTAATAAGAACACAGTAAATAGGGGCGTCTGGGTGGCTCAGTTGGTGAAGTGTCCGCCTTTGGCTCAGGTCATTATATCAGGGTCCTGGGATCAAGCCCCATGTTGGGCTCCCTGCTCAGCAGGGAGTCTGCTTCTCCCTCTCTCTCTGCCTGCCACTCCCCCTGCTTGTGCTCTCTCGCTCTCTGTCAAATAAATGAATAACACCTTTAAAAAAAGATTTCTAAAAAAGAACACAGTAAATATTTGCTGAATGGGGGTAATGTTTAAGGAGAAGGAAGTAGTAATATGTGGTTAGTTTTCTATCACCATTGAGATAAATTATGGCAAAACAGTGGTGCGAAGCAACCCAGGTTTATTCCCTAACAGTTCCACAGGTCAGAAGTCTCACTGGACTGAAGTCAAGGTGTGGGCAGGGCTGGGCTCCTTTCTGGAAGCTCTAGGGGAGAATTGGTGTCCTCGCCAGCTCCACCTTCTACGGGTTGCTCACACTTCCTGGCTCATGGCACCTCCCTCCATCTTCAAGGCCAGAGGAGCAAGTCTGTCTCACACTGTCCAACGTCCTTCTTCTTTTTTTTTATAATATTTTTTATTATATTTTGTTAGTCACCATACAGTACATCCCTAGACTCTGATGTAAAGTTCCATGATTCATTATTTGCATATAACACCCAGTGCACCGTGCAATATGTGCCTCCTTAATACCCATCACCGGCCTATCCCAATCCCCCACCCCCTCCCCTCTGAAGCCCTCAGTTTATTTCCCAGAGTCCATAACTTCTCATGGTTCATTCCCCCTTCTGTTTACCCCTCCTTTCTTCTTTCCTTTCTTCACCTACCGATCTTCCTACTTCTTATGTTCCATAAATGAGTGAAACCATATGATAATTCTCTTTCTCTGCTTGACTTATTTCACTTAGCATAATCTCCTCCAGTCCCATCCATGTTGCTGCAAATGTTGGGTAATCATTCTTTCTGATGGCTGAGCAATATTCCATTGTATATATGGACCACAACTTCTTAATCCAGTCATCTGTTGAAGGGCATCTCGGTTCCTTCCATGATTTAGCTATTGTGGACAATGCTGCTACGAACATTGGGGTGCATATGGCCCTTCTCTTCACGACGTCTGTATCTTCGGGGTAAATACTCAGTAGTGCAATGGCTGGGTCATAGGGTAGCTCAATTTTTAACTTTTTAAGGGACCTCCACACTGTTTTCCAGAGTGGCTGTACCAGCTTGCATTCCCACCAACAATGTAGGAGGGATCCCCTTTCTCCACATCCTCTCCAACATTTGTTGTTTCTTGCCTTGTCAACTTTTGCCATTCTAACCAGCGTAAGGTGGTATCTCAATGTGGTTTTGATTTGAATTTCCATGATGGCTAATGATGTTGAACATTTGTTCACTTCTAAGAACCCTTGCAATGATATCAGGCCCCCTTAGACTATCTAGGATGACCTCCCCATCTCAAGGCCTGCTCATCTACAACCTTCGTCCTCCTCTCCCTGGAAGGTCACATTCAGAAGTACCAGGATTAAAACATAGGAGTCTTTGGCAGGGACTCTACAAATGTCATCAGACAAAATAGAGCTTTTTAGAAGAAAACAGGAGACTCTATCGAGAGGGTGCTTTGCTCACTTGTTTGCTGAGCACTAGCTGTTTGCTTAGTAAAGGTTTGTAGAATAGATTCATGTCCCACACCCATCTCTCAAGAAATGACCACCTGTTCTGTGCTGCTAATAGCACAGTCGCTGGACTAGAAAGGAAGCATAATTGCGAGCTGCACCTCTATAATTAAATTTTAGACTCCTTGGTGACAGCAGCCAAACACAATAATCCTATCTAGCTGACACACAGAGAGCACTTTCAAATCTGCAAAGTGGTTCTGTAAACCTTACCCCACTGTGCCTTCATCCCCACCCTGCAGGTGGTTCTTGCTGGTTCCATCTGACAGAAGGAGAAACGCAAGTTCAAAGACATGGATTAACTCAGTCAAGATCTAATGGCCACCAAATCCCGGGACCATGTCTTTCTGATCCACATTGCCAGCATAACCGTTCCGTAGGATTGTCTCACTGTGAACAAATAGGGGATAAAACAGCCAATCTTTGGTCATATGATACGGACTAAAAAGGCTGGAGGAAAGGCCAGCTGTGTTCAGGAGTTAGAGAAAGGGTCCAGGAGGGGCAGCGACAGGAGGGGATGATACAGCAAAGGGATGTCTGGGCTCTAGAACTCAAAGTCACCCAACACTGACCCCAGCCGGCCATTTCTGGGTGACTTCCCAGCACTTCCTCCAGATACTTCCACGCCTACAAGCAGGACACACTCCTCGAGGCCCTGATTGTCCTGAATTCCCAGCATCACATGGCGACAGGTGTGTGATGGAGCCACACCAGTGTTGGGGGAACGGCCCCGAACATAATTCTCCTGCTTTATTCCACTCACCGCTGACCATCTCCAAGAGGAGAGTGAGCGAAGGAGGGAGGGAGAAAAGGTGGGGAAGAAAAGGCATTGAGGACAGAACAGATTCTTAACGGTCCATGGGCTCTGTGGTTGACTTTTCCTGAGACTGATTAGAACAACCAGTCGACTTCTAAACAAAAGACTGAGAATCTTTCTTCACCTCCCTGTTCTCTCTATGGCCCAGAATCTTCTTTTTTTTTTTTTTTTCAGATTTTCTGAAAGAATATTCATAAGGAACGACAGGGTATAAAACCCCCAAGAAATGAAAGTCAAACTCACTTGCCCTCACCTAACCTGAGTAATGTCTGAGATGGGGAATTTCCAATTACACACGCTTCCCGTCCCTTCCAGTAACAGAGCCACACTGTCATTAACCAGGGACGCAAGAACACAAATTCTAACACGCTGGCAGGTATGGACCAGGCGCGGGACTCGACCCAGACGTTAGACGTTCTGATGCATTGATTGTGAGGAGTAATGAAGAAAGTGAAGACACATCTCTGCCCTTGAGAAATAACTTAGTTGGGAAAAAGGTTCCTAGCGACCCATGAAATGAGTAGAGACAATTAACGATTTATCCACCAGTGTGTAATCGTAACACACACAGCACACAGCAGCATGGTGGGGAGAAAGAGAGACAAGGGGATTAACAGAACTCCCACGTTATCTGAGGCCAGTCAGCAAAGATTTCCACTGCTATACTGATTGGTTGGTTGGTTGGTTGGTTGGTTGATTCAAACACATGAACTGCAGCAGGACCCGCTTGATGTTGAGCCCAAGGATGACCAAGTGGAGAAGGTGGAAAAGATTTCTGTTTGCATAGAGCCTGAGGAATCACAGAAGTGTCATGAGCATCATGAATGAAAAGAACAGTTGGTACCAGGAGACAAAACAGCAGGTGACCTGCTCTGGGACCCCACACATACACTGTCACCTCATCACCCTTGTGTATTTCTTTCCCAGTGGTTATCTCCACGGTCTCCTTTCTTGAGGTGTTTCTTGACTGTCACCATGCCCCCTCCATGCCTCACCTTCACTGAGAGTGGGTGGCTCCTCCCCCACGTCCCTACTTCCAACAAAATTCCAAACACATTGTCCACACTCACGGTTATCTGCGTAATGAACAAAAGTGTGATTTATGAGACGCAAACTAAATGAGAGGTCTTTTCAATCCAGTAGAGACCAATAAAGACACAAACAGGAATGAGAAATTTTGAAGGCAAGCAGACACTGATGACCATTGGCTCCCGTGGCTGTTTAGTCCAGCTTTGGCTGATGGCGGCACCCACGTTTCCTTCTCAACCAGCACCGTCACCTCTGCGTGGTCTCACATCATTCCATTTTTCATGCCGTGTTTATGGGGCAAGGTTTATGCTACGTTAAAAATGAGATTAACCAACTGGATTTGTAGAAGGAGAAAAGTTTACCACTCACTGCTTCAACACAAATTGTGTTGTATGTTATGGTCCTCGCGATCCCCCTTAGCGCACAGAATAGATGTTCCGTTGTGGCCGAGCAGCTTCCGAGGATGCATGATGGCAGGGCTGCTGTACACTTCTCCCATTTCCTTTTTAAATCATGGGAAGAGTGCACTGAAACAAAACATCTTTTATTGCCTTGTGCACCAAAAGCACCGCAGGGAGTATTTACCAAGGGGTTTTAACACAAATATTTTCAGAGATTTCCATGCGGTTGAGGTCCCAGACTATTTGCACTTGAATGGATGGGGCAATTGATCTATAAACTACTTGCTTTAATAATTACTAGCAATATCCTGGGTTTTCAAGATTTCATCTCTCATTCCCTGCAAGACGTGATAGCTTCAACAATCAAATCCCTTCTTGGCAGCATGTTGGCTGTTAGCTGTGAAAAGTCAGTACAATTCCAAATGCAGGGTCACTGACCTTACCGAGCTCCAGGACCTCAAGAAGGAGATGCCGACAGGCTCAGGGCTGGAGCCAGAAATGCCAAATACGATGCATTCTGATGTGGATCAGCCTAGGAAAGGCACACATTCACTCTCTGTCTCTCCCTCTCTCTCCTTGTCCTGCACATGCACACATGTATGTGTGTGCACACACGTGCACACATGCACGAAGGGATGCACTTGATGAGACCACCACCACCAACATCAGCTCCCACTTTTTCAATTGTTCGTCATGTCAGGCAGCAGCTACTAAGTGGAATTGGAGATGAGAATGTGTTGTCTTTTCCCAAATAAGTAAGCCTGTGTCTGACATGACTTCATTTAACATCCCATTAGGAAAGACAGCACCACCAGCCCATGCAGGGACAGCCTCATTATCTCCCTCTGCAGCATATGCCTCACACACCGGCTGTGCTGGGGACCTGGTTTGCATTAAACTGCTCTCCTTCTCCTGCAGCCTCCTCTCCAAACCCCCCAGACTTGGAGCCTGACTGTGTGCCGCTGGTGGCCTTTGGTGAAGAAATGGACTGCACCCTGATTCCTTCCAGCACTGGAAGGCTCCCTTTCTGTACCCTCAAAGGAGGAGACTCATAGCCCCTAAGATACCTGAGATTGGAGAAATGCACCGTATCATTCATTTGCTGGTTGAGCTCCTCCACTGAACCGGGTCTGTGGGGCTGTCGGACTAGACTTCCAGGCAACTTTGCATCTCAGTTTGAACTGCAACTGTCCTCCTTGCTCCAACACAGCAAAAGCTAATTAAGTAGATGTTTTAGTTATTTATCAACGTTCAAATAGAAAATAAAGCTCTGGACCTGAAACAGATACGGTGGCGGGGAAGGAACGAAAGCTGGGTCATGCCTGGCTCTGGGCCAAGTGTCCAGCAGAAGTGGGAGGAGTTTGACTCCTGAGGCCAGTAGGGACCTAGGCAACCCCATGTGGTGGGAAACCCCAGATAGGTTTACAGATGAACCCAGGAGCAAATGGGGGGAGGCTAGGGAGAGCTGGGGAGCAGAGCAGCCACACGGCTGATGTGTCATTGACCCGTGACCTTCTCTGTGCCCTCCCCAGCATCACCATGGGCTGGGAGCAGGGATCCACCAAAGCAGCTCTGGTCTGGACCAGGACTCTCAGAAGCAGAGGAGAAACAACTGCAAAACCACTGAGCAGTGTTGGGGGAAGGTGGCAGAGTGAGAATCCCATCCTCTCAGCACAAGGTTCTGCAGAACATTACATGTCACACTGACTGCGACAGCCAAAACACTGCAAATTCCGTTAAGGCATTCACCACTAGCGAAAGGCAAACATTAGAAAAACCCCAAAACACGACTCTAGGGTACTTTTGAGAGCCTTGCAGAGATAAAGAAAGGAATAATGTGCAAGAAGGTAACAAAATAGTAGGAATCAGAATATGAATTCATAACAGATCATTTTTTAAAAATATCAATTAAAGATCCTAGGAGTGAAAAATATGGTCATCGGAATTCTTTAAATCACATTGCGATAGGGACCCGGTCGGAGAAAGCATATGTATAGTAAAGCTCATTCTGAATGCAGCGCAAAGTAGAGAGAGAGTGAAACAGGTGGATGGCACAGGGATGCAGAATAGAAACTGAGATTGCAACATGCATGAAGGGGAGAATGGTGGGTGGTAGAGAAATGGTATTTGAAGGACGCATGGCTAGAAACTTTCACGATGTGATGAGAAAGTAGGAGCTTTCAGCTAATGAGCCACACTGAGTGCTAAGCAGGGTACACAGAAGTCAACCATAAGGAAACTGTTACGGAATGTAAAGGGGAAAGAAAGTATTGAAAGCTACCTAAAAGAAAACACATGTGATTACAAAAGAATGACACCTAGACGGCCAGCAAATGTCTCTTCAGCAACAACAGAAGCCAGAAGATAATGAGTGAACAGTCTCCAAGTGTGAAGGGTACGTAGCATTCAACGTGCCCTCCGAGGCTGCTGTTCCAGAGTGAGTGTAAAGGAGGCCAAGATCCTATCAGAGTGTGAAATGAGAAACAAGCTTGACCACCCAGACCCTCACAGAGAAAACTACTAAAGGAGATACTTCAGCAAGAAGAAAAGTGAACCGGAGGAGAATGGCCTGTTGATGCCCACACTGAGCAAAGAAATGGATAAAACATATTTCAGTGAATCTGTTTAACCTCTAACTAGAATTTTTAAATGTAAGACTATTGAATTAAACTTCCAGACAACAACGCAGGATGGAGGCAACTGGAGAAGGAGAAAAACACCAAATAACTTTGACTTTATTGGAAGAGAAACTGTTAACAACTTAAAGGTATAGCCAAAACACATGTAAAGAGATATAATACTTCCAAACCAGAGGGAGAAAATAATATAAGAAAAGCCTCATGGAGGCAACCAAACTCAGGTAAGGAGAGAAAATAGAAACAAATGTAACAGCGTTCACCACAAATGTGACAATCAAAATCATCTAAAAAGACAATTCAGTTTAAAGAACAAATCACAATAGAAATAACAAAATATTTAGAACTCATTGACAGAAATGTCACTATTTATATGAGAACTCATGAGACAGCTATAGCAGTCCTTACAAGTAAATTTACAGTTTTTACTAAATTTTTTAAAGTTATAAAATAAATGAGCTGATCATTCAAGAACTCAATAAAATAAAAGGAGGGTCAAGAAAGGAGAAGAAAGGAAGTCATGGATAGCATTGAATAGATAGGACATGCTGAAACTCAGAAGACAGAATACGGATGACCTATAAAACCAAAATCCGTTTCTTTGAGAGGAACTATTTAACAGTCGACCGAGCAGAAGGTCCAAGTGAAAACAGGAGGCACAAATAAATAGAATTAAGATCTTAAGAAGAGGGGCGCCTGGGTGGCACAGCGGTTGTGCGTCTGCCTTCGGCTCAGGGCGTGATCCCGGCGTTCTGGGATCGAGCCCCACATCAGGCTCCTCTGCTCTGAGCCTGCTTCTTCCTCTCCCACTCCCCCTGCTTGTGTTCCCTCTCTCGCTGGCTGTCTCTATCTCTGTCGAATAAATAAAATCTTAAAAAAAAAAAAAGATCTTAAGAAGAGTTTAGGGCTCCCGGGTGCCTCAGTCAGTTGAACACCAACTCTTGGTTTCCACTCAGGTCATGATCTCAGGGTCGTGAGATCAAGCCCCGTATCGGTCTCCATGCTCATCAGGGAGTCTGCTAGAAGATTCTCTCCCTTTGCCCCTCCCCCCCGCCTCTCTCTCTCTCAAATAAATAAATCTTTTTTAAAAAGAACTTAAAAAGTTAATAACTGTGGATAAACAGAAGTGTTAAAATCATAAGTCTATTGTGAACAACCTTTCATCAGTACATTTGAACATTTAGGAGAGACGGATAGTTTACTATATAAAAATTGTAAAAGTCATTCTCACACAGCATCTGGTGGCTTTTAAGGGTGAGTTTTACAAAAACTTCCAGGACGAGAGAATGTGTTTATTACACAAATTGTTCCAGCAAATACATGAAGCAAATAAAACACATGACTCATTTTTTGACACCAATATAATTTGATATCAAAGCTGGGCAAGGGCATTATGAGAAAAGAAAATTACAGGCTGGCCTCACAAAGAACATAGATGCAAAAATCTTAGATTAAATATTTGAAAATTAAATCTCTCACTGTGGTAACAAATGGTACCTTGTAGTCAAGTGGGCTGATTTATTCAGGAAAGTAAGAGGCAGCTCAGGTAAGAGTCTGGGACTGTTACTTGCCGGGGAGGGGGTCTGACTCAGCAGGGAAACAGGTGGCCAGGGTCAGGCAGTGACTCCCACCTCCACCCCACCCTGCAAAATTCAGCACCCAGTGCAGGTATAAAAACAGACAAAGCAAAACAAAACAACAACAAGCTAGAAACCTCCAAACGAATCCAAAACAGAAGACACATCCTCTACTGGATTTAAAAAAGGAGAAGAAGGAAGGGGAAAGAAGCGGAGGATAGAGTAGGAGGAGGGAGGGAGAGAGGGAGGAGGGAGGGGGAGAGGTAGGAAGGGGAGGAGGAAGAGGGGGAGGAGATGGGGAGGATGAGGAGGCAGGGGAAGAGGGGGAGGAGGAGGAGAGAAGAGGAGGAGAAGGACTAGAAGAAGACAGAGAAGGAAGAGGAGGAGGAAAAAGAGGAGGGGGAGGAAAGAGGCGGAGGAAGAAGGGTTGGAGGAAGAAGGGATAGGAGCAGAAGAAGGGGAGGAGAGAGAGAAGAGAAGGAGGAGGAACAGAAGAACACAGAGAAGGAAGGGGAGGAGGAAGTGGAGGAGGGGGAATGAGGAGGAGGAAGTGCTAGAGGGAGGAAGAGGAAGGGGAAAGGGAGGAGGGAAATAGAGGGGGAGGGGAGATGGAGGAGGAGGAGGAACAGAAGAAGACAGAGGAGGAAGAGGGGAAGGAAGTGCGAACCTTGAGTTTCCTGGTGGAGCGTTGGCACACCCTAATGCTATCAGGCACTTCTGAGGATGCCGCCCCCATGGCTCATTCCTGATGCTTTTCTGGGGATGCTGGCCAATGCAGTGCATTTGAAAAACAGAACAGAGGTACAAGGATTGGGAATGAAGTGGCAAAACTACCATTGTTTGCAGATGAATAGACTGTCTAAGAGAAATTCCAAGAGTCTACTGCCAACCTATTAGATAGAACTAATAAGGGGATTTAGGGTGCTTTCCAGATCCGAAATCAATATGCAAAAACTAAAAGTAGTTCTCTGTGTTAGAAAGAGCCCATAGGAAAATGTAATAGAAAAAAAAATTACCAAAGCCACAGAAACTGCAAGTTACCCAGGAATAAATATAAGAAAAGGTGAGCTGGGAAAGATGTTTCTGCTATGTTACTGAAGGGTCTGACAGAGGCCTGAGTAGATGAAACAGGTCACTATGGCCACAGAGCGTATCCTAAGGAAGTTAACACTTCCTCACATCAGTCTATAATTTCAATGAAACCCAGTAACCTTCACAATTGGAAGTTTTGTCATGCGTGATACACGATTACTAACATTTGTGTGGGAGGAAAAGTCAAAGAATAACCATGACGATTCAGCAGGAAAATTAACAAAACAGGGCCCGCCTGGCCCTACCAGGCATCAAGACTTACCCACGGTGGTTAAGAGGCTCTCGTGTTTGGACAGGCAATGAGATCCAGAGAACAGAATAAAAAGCCCGGGAGCACGCACGCGCCTGTGCGAATCTGGCACAAGCTACAGAAGCTGCGTACCCTCCTGTCTGGTTTCCCACCACCGAAGACCACGTTCTGTCTGGGAACATGGCTACTCGGAATTTCCAACTCCTGAAGTCTGGCCAACGGATGAAACCGAAACTCCGGGTAGTGGCTTAGAGGACGCATGCCCTCTACCCTCTTTTCCCACATCTCTTCCATCGTGCAGTTTGGAACGTAGATGGACGGTGGAGGCCCCAGCTAGGACCACGGGGGTGAGGAGAATGCCCCAGGGTTGGAGAGCTGCATTCTTGGAGCCAGACGGCCAGACCAGCCTGGGAAAGGCTGGCTCCAAACTGTACACTTTCCTCTGTTGCAGCCCCTTCTCCCGGGACATTGCATTTCTCAAGGGAGATCTCCACCTTAACGGAGAGAGGAGGCATTAAAAATCAGTGGGGACACTCCATCAATTATGCAGGGACAACTGTCTACCTGTAGGAAAGGAAAACACAGTCAGATGTTCCCATCATGGACAGAAGTGAACTCCGGATGGAGTTGAACACCAACGTGGAAAATAAAGCTTGAAGCAAGTTGGAGGGATTACAGACTCCCTTTACTTAGCAGGACAGGAAAGCAGGCCTTAAACAGCACCAGCTCAGAAGTCACTGACCTCCACCCAGTGGAGGGGCGCCCAGGGGGCTGACGAACACCTGCCCAGAATCTTAGCATCGCTAGGCTTCAGGGGACAGGAGTTAAAACGGTAATGAGGTAGGTACCCATCAGATCCAACAAAGGTGACGTAAGAAGCTTCTGTGGCAGAGAACAGGAAGGCGGGATGTTAGGTCGGGTGAGCAGGGAAGTGCTCGGGTGGGACCCGAAAGGTGGGAAGGGGCCGGCCCTGTGAGAGTCAGGGAAGAACACGGGGCAGGGAGACAGCCAGTGCACAGCCCCGGCTCAGGAAGGACTGGGCTCGTGGGAAGCTGTGTGAGTCTCCTTGTGGACAGAGAACAGAGCAGCAGGCTCCTGCGTGGCCTCTCTAACTGTGCAGCCCTGAGCCGCACCTGGCTCCTAGACACATGCAGAGCACGGACGCGCGGGGGCAATCCGCTGTCTGCTGAGCCGCCGCCAGCTCCCCAGAGGGCATCCACATCCCTGCTGGCCCTTCCAACTTCTTCTCTGTTCTTCCCGCAGGTGGGGGTGGACTCCAGGCCGCTTTCTATTCAGGGTGATGGCCAACACGTCCCCCAGCCCTGCTCTATCCAGCAGCAGTTCCCTTCCTACTGACCTCCTGCTGAAACCCGCCCCATCCTCTGGGCTCTGGCTCGTACCCTGTGTGCGACAGGAAGGCTCCGCCAGCCTGTGTCCAGCTCCAGGGGAGCCCTTCCGGCCTCGCCCCCATCCCGGAGCGGGGCTTCCTTCACAGCACAGGGGTAGCCTCTTGGTAATGGGAGCGTGAGGACCAGAGTCAGTCAGCCCAGGGTTCGAGTCCTGACAGTGGGCATGCCATTCAGCCTTTCTCGTCTCCTGTCCCTCACCTGCAATGGGAAGAAATAACACCATCATCACAGAGCGCAGGCTCACACCCCACACTGGGTGCTGGGTGCTGGGTACCTGTGAGAGTGCAGGGCACACAACAGTCCCTCGATAAACGGTCAACTTCTGCCCCTGTGTGGACGATGGCCTCCTCTCATTCTGCCTGTGGCTATGAAGGGACACAGCCTCTGTTTTAACCTCACACGCCCACCAGCAACACAACAGTACCTGGTAATTTAAATCAAACAGGAAACAGGATCGAGAGATACGCACACATTGGTTGAATGAATGAATGAATGAACATAAGAAAGGGAAGTGGCAGAGCCCGTATCACAAAAGAGGAGTGTGGGAGAACCAGCTGCTCTGTCATTCTGCCAGGAGCGCGGGACCCGTGCTCACACCTCAGCTGCGCCCCTGCTCTCGGCGTGCCCACCCCGCGCCCCACAGCCACGCTGATACGTGACGATAGCACTCACCCCTGTCAGCTGTTCTCAGTGTTCTAGCCTCATTCTGTACTCACTCTCCTCATACCTGCCTTGACATTCTGGGCTAGAATGCTCTAGGTGGCCTGACACGTGTCTTAAATTCCAGCTTTTGCAACTAAGGCAGAACTATTAGCGATCACCAAGTTTCTAACACACCAGCGACACCCCGTGCAGTTTCTCCTGGCTCCTCTCCAGGCACTTTGACAAGAGTGCCCGGGTTTGGGGGGCCCTGGCGAAGTGGGTTCCTTAATGGCCAAAATGCCAGGCTGCCTATGTGTTTCAACCCTGGCTGGAATTTAAAAATGGCCCGGGTCCCCTTCCTGACTGAAGAGGTTACGTGTGCGTGCCTGGATGGGAAGGATCGTCCAGACGCGAGGCTCCCTCCACAGCTGACCACCCGCCTGGACGGGAAGGGAGGCAGAGGTGCCGGAGGTACAGAACCGTCTCTACGATTCCCTTACGAGCAGCCCCTGGTATTTCTCTTCTGGGTTTGGTTTAGGATTTGCCTTTCCTCCCGACGATGCCCACTGGGCTCCCTCCTGCAGCCCTACTCCTCGTGTGCCCAGCTGGGCAGAAGTACGAGCTCATTCGGCAGCTCTTGGGAAGTCGGACTTGTCAGCCCAGACCACAGCCCTGATGGATGAGACACAGCCAGCCGTAAATGCCAGCGCAGGCGTGAGCGATGGGCTCGGGACAAGGTCACCCCGATGGCACAAATGTGACGGTCACCAGGCTCGGGGATGATGGACGCTGCCGGCAGCACGCGGGAAATGAGATTCTGGGGAGGGGACGGCGCACCAGAGGCAGTGATGGCATCTGTGCTTTGGGGGGGTCATTTGGAGCCGACATTGTGTCCTCGCTGCCACTGCCTGCTCTCCCACCAAAAGATTAGAGGTGACTCCCCCAGCCTCAATGCACAGAATCATTCTAGAAAAGCATTTTGGGAAGAGTCAAATGCGAAATATTGCTCACATTTGAAATGAACCTTGGCGACCCCACTCGGTACGTCCCACCCCCTGTACACTCCCGGTTCTCTGGCGCACCAGCTCCTATACCGTGCTGTGCCACCGCCCAGCCCTTCTCTGGATGCACAGCCAGACTTTCAGACCCCTCCAAACCAGCCTTTTCATTTGAAGCCTCCTCCACGGCTCACCCTGTGAAAGCCCACCTCCACGGACTGTTCCTGACCCTCCCTCTGGCACCCATTCACGGCTCGACTGTGGACCCCAACTGCAAACGGGGCATGGTCTGCAAGGTATGGGGAAGTCCTGGGCTCATGCTGCCACCTGAGTCCCCTCTATACCGAGGGGATAATAATAGCACACAGGGCAGATGTAAGGGTGGGTTGAGAAGGTGCTAGACATAAAGATAAGTAGAAAGAAATGAAATTGGCACGGGTAGTTCTCATTGGGCAGAATTAATTCACTGCTTTCTCCTTCCCCCCTCCTCCTCTCTGGTTAAGGAGAAAAGGCCATGTGCTTCTGTGCTGAGGGACCAGGATGAGCAGACACCCAGGATGGAGAGCAGCCAACGGGTCAGCATCTTACAGAACAGAGAATTTGAACATTACCAAGTTTCACTTCCGTGTGGGGTGCAGGCTCTGGAGTTTCTGGGGCTTGCATCCCTGACTGCACATTGCAGGCACCTGCTTTCAAAAGCACGGATGCTGGGATCCTCCCCTCCCCCAAGACCAAAGGAATCAGAATTTCTGGGCCTGGGCTCTGGGCATCGGTTCTTGTTAACATTCCGTGATTGATTCTGGGGGGCAGCCACTCCCAATAATCACAGGCATTCACAAACCAGGGATGAGTGCTTCTCTAGGCTTCCAAAAGCTGCAGAAACATCATCCCAACTAACCTGAGATCCGTAGCAGTGACATTGCCACTGGCTACAAAACAAAACTGTCACCGAGTCATCTGCCACCATGCTGAAGGAAGCGTTCTGACTCACTCTAAAAGCAGAGACCCCAGCGCCTGGGGTGAGCCCGAACCAGCCCACCCTCTCCACCTTTCCAAAGACCCCGCCCCTTCCTCATTTGAATAGTCTTCTTTGTTAACGAGGGTTATTTGTTTAAAAGCAAAGAATCTCATCTGATCATCACATGCGGTAATATCTTAGACTTTTATGGCTCTTTGGGGATACAATTTGTGTGTCATTTCGCTTTTTATTGCTTTTTATTGGCTGTGGGACTCTTGAAAAGAAAATGAGGACTATTTATCATGCACAGGGGAAATCTGCCACAGAACATAGTGGATAGCTGTCACCCGGAGGGTAAGGCAGCAGGGGGACACTAACGGGTGGAAATAAGTCACCAGGAGAAAGTGGGGAAGGGCAAGGATGTGAGAGCATCTGGGCGTTCTCCCACCCGTGGCAAAGCCCGGCACACAGGACTCATCAACCCTCACCTGTCCCTCTGGTTAACAAGCACTCATGGAGGAATCTTAGATGTTCACAAAGGCTTTCCCAATCAGTCCTCCCCTACTGTGCTCAAAGGGGAGCTCCAGACCAACTGTGGACCCCCATACCCATTGGATGCAAGTCAGGAGACCGGGGGTCTGTGAAACTGGCCAGACGGCAGCTCTGCTCACGCTGAGCCCATGGGGTGTTGAGAACACAGAGCAGGTGGAGCAGAGACATCTGGTCGACAAAGGTTTTCATCATGGGAGGTGGTGTGTGTAGAGTCTTGTTCCCGAGTTGGACCATCCACAAGGAGCCCAGAGTCTGGAGAGCTTGTGTAAGCAGGTTTCCAGGCCACTCCACAACACATGCTGTGGGAAGAAGAAGAAGAAGGGAATTTAAATTTGTTTTCTAATTGTGGTAAAATGCACTACAATGTGGCATCCTAACCATTTTAAGTGTACAGTTCATGTAGGTACATTCACAGTTGTGCATCCACCCCCACCATCATCTCTAGAACGTCTCCATCCTCCCAAACGAAACCTCTGTCCCCACTGAACACGAACTCCCACCTGCACCAGCCCTTGGTGCCCACCCTCCAATTTCCTCTCTGCGATTTTGACTACTCTAGTAGAAGAAGGGAAATGTTTTTAATGAACTTATTTTGAACAGTTTTAGATATACAGAAAAATTGCAGAAATGGTTCAGAGAACTCTGATATACCCCACACCCGTTTTCTCCAATTATTAGTATCTTACCTTACTGTGCATTTGTTAACAACTAATGAGCCCACATGGATGCATTATTATTAACTAAAGCATACACTTTATTTGAATTTTCTTGCCAAATGTCCTTTCTCTGTCCCAGGACCCCATCCAGACACCACAAGACTTTCAGGCATCACGTCTCCTTAGGCACCTCTTGGCTGTGACTGTTGCTCAGACTTCCCTTGTTTTTGATGACCTTGACAGTCTTTAGGAGTCCTGGTCATGTATCATGTGGAGCGTTCCTCTACAGGATATGTCTGATGTTTTTCTCGTGATTAGTTTGGGGTTATGGGTTTTGGAAGGAAGATACCAGAGGTGAAGTGCCCTTCTCATCACATCAAGGGTCCCTACGACCAACACGACTTATCCCTCTTGATGTCGACCTCGACACCTGGCTTAGGAGTATTCACCAGCCTTCTCCACCATAGTGTTCCTCTTTCATCCCTGTCTCCACACCATCCACTTTGGAAGGAAGTCACTATGTGCAGTCACACTTTAGGGGTGGGGAGTTATGTTCCCCCTTTTTGAGGAAGGATTTTTTTAATCTCCTTTTTCTCTTTAATAGAGTCTAGAATTGCAGGAGATTTTCATATCCCATTCACACCATGCAAACACCAAACTCTGGACAAAATTTCAAAGCAAAAGAAAGGTCAGTCAAAGATCCAGAATCTTAGGAAGTATACAGCACCACCAAGAACCAGAACCATTGGATGGGGCCCTGACCTCCATCACTGGGTGCAACTTCCTTGTGAGGGGGTCATTCCTGATGCCATGCTCCAGCCGTACATGGATGCTTCAAGGACAGGGTACCCACCATGGGCTGGGAAAGAGGATTCCACTCCTACCATACCATTGGCATCTTACTTTATATTTACCTCTTGCATTAAAATCTTGGCTGCCTGGCCAAGCTATACGTCCTCAAGGGAAAGGAAAGGGAGGGAGAGCTCATTCTGCCAATGTCAACAGTACCCTCTCCCTCACCTTGCTTCTCTTAGATGCCCCAGTACAGTATTAGCAACAGGTGACAAATTCCACACACAATTGGCCAATTATCAGTCATGTGAACTCGGAAGATCAAGCTTATTGTAACAGAATATTACGTGACTAAATTTTGAATTTAAGTCACACCAACTTCCACCATCTTCTAATCCACCTTCTCCTCAAGCCGGGCTCCCTTCTCCGAAAGAGGAAGCCAATGGGGTCCCATATTCCCCTGCAGCAAGAGGCAAGAGGGCCCAAGGACCCTTGCCACAATGAGGTAAACTAATAAGCACAAGAGAAAAGCTCAGTCCCAGTGTTGGGCAGTTGTCTGTTGTGAAGAGTCTATGAGGTATTGCTCCACTGCAGATTCGGGAGATGAGCAGAATGAAGAAGAAGGAAGGGATAAACGTGGGCTAAGCATTCTCACAGGTCAGTTACTCAACCCTTCTCACAACCACAAGGGAGGGGCTCCTACTGGGCCCAGGTCCCTCTACGCCCCTCTGACTAATGACTCCCAAACCTCTTCTCCCACGTAAGGCCCATCTTCTCACCACGTCCGCCAGGATCCCACCCTTCTTCATACAGAGAAGGCAGAATCAAGGTGTCACTTGCACAGAGGATCCTGAGTAAACCCAGAACAGTAAAAGGGGCTGCCTGGAGCTGGTAACACAGGGACGTGCTCGGACGGTGGCCATTGGAGGACATCTGCTCTTTCCCTAGATAGATTCGTCCATGATGAAGGTGGGCGTGTTCTGACTGTGGTGCAAGGCTCTGGCCCCCTGGTGGTGTCAATTTTGGGTCCAGCTGCGCCATGGAGGAATCCAAGGTCTAGATATTAGAATCCAGCATGGGGGTGACAGTGGAAGGGCTGGTGGGGTCAGGCAGCAGGATTGGCCCAAAGGAAGGTCACGGCCAGGTGCCCTTTTGCATCAGGCTCAAGGGCAGAAACACTGAGCTCCCTGGACCAGAGGAAGAGCTATGTTGGGGAAAACGGTACCCTGAAATGTCTGCTGGGCTATGGGGGTTGAGCGCTCTGTCTACCCAGGTAGTGATGCACTGTCTGGCATGTACCAGCAATGGCTGACCCACCAGGAGTGCCTGTGTTCCATCCACTGTGCCTTCCATCTCATGGCAGCTAGTTAGCAAGCTGCTAGACCAGGACATGGCCGGAAGGTGGTTCCCTTAACTGTTTTTTCCCTTCAAAGATATTTATATTTCCTAAGCAAACTCACATAGAAGACCCCACTTCCTCCATGAAGCCCCCCGCAAAAGGTATCTCCTGGGAGAATAAAAACATTAGCATCATGGTCAAAAGATCTTGCCCTATTTGATTAAGTGTCACTGTTATCAAGGGAAACTTGAGTCTCCCTAGAACGTCAGACTTTTGTCATGTACATGACAAATGTACATGACCTGGTTCTACAAATCCATTAACAGGTTGTAAGGGCCCAGACGTGATGGCCTTCCACCGAGGACTGGCTGGCACACAGGACACAAACACGGTTGCACCATCCCTGACGCTCTCCAGACACACCTGCTCCCGGGCTCTTCAGGGGAAAGAAGTAAAGGTCAATGTGCAAATAAATACAAGCCAAAGAGGTCCACTGGAATTTTTGACCTGCCCAAAATCCCTGAACTGAATCCCAGAGTCCTCCAGTGGACTGTTCTCCAGCGCAGTAACCATTAGGCACCTGTGGCTGATCAAATAATATAAATTAATTAAAACTAACTTGGGTTAGAAAGTGAAATTCTCAGCTGCAATGACCACATTCCCAGTGCTTGTAGCCACATGGGGCTGGTGGCTACCATGTTGGACATCATAGAGCATTCCATCACACAGTGCCATCCTGAAACAGTCCAAGGGTGTGCTCGGAAGGTGCTGTGGACTTAGCAGCGGAATCCCATAAGTCTGCCCACGGGCAGCACCCCAGGGGCAGGCTGTGGCTTTCACCAGCTCCTCAAAGCATTCACGACCCAAAGAAGACTAAGGAAACTCTAGATCAGGCGGTCATACCATGTGATTGGAGGCAGGCAGGAAGGGGCTTCTTTCCTCACCTGGAGATGCCCAGCTGTTCGTCCCCCGTTGATAATTCAAATACTGGCATTTTGTGCCATGTTCCCTCGCCCAGGCTTTCAAAAAGTCTTGCCTCCTGGGGAAGATATCAGATGCCTGACAAAGGCCCAGGGGACCCAGAGGGGCTGCTGCAGGGATCCTGCATGAATGAAGCTCTTTCCTGCCACATCGGGAGCAGAGGGGACAGAGTGTCTTTGGGTCCCACAGCCCCTCCTGGAGAAAGCGCAGGAACTGGAGCCCCAGCCCTCCTTCTGCAGGATGAGCTCTGGCCTATTCTCCCCTCCACCGGGAGGGAGCTTGGCAAGCCAAGGAAGGATTGCTTATTAAGCTCTTGGAGGGCCCTCTGCGTGCGATTCTGCCCGGAGCACATACTGTTGGCAAGCTGAGCTTGAGGTCATGTGAGAGCCGTTGACATTGGCGTCCCTAACTGGAGAGGCGCGGGGACGAGAAAAGGCGCGCTTGGCTAACATTTCCATGCTGGAGCCCTCGCGGTAACTGTCCGTGGGAGCGGTCCTCCTTCCTCAGTCCCAGCGGCTGGCGGGGTGGGGGACGGGGTCCAGCGTTCACGCACACCGAGGGCGTGGCGGGTGACTGCCAACTACAGAAATGGAAACACACTGGGTCCTCGTTCCAGCCCGGGCAGCTCCACGCCTGCATCATTGATTCGTTTAGTCATCTTTTCAATGGTTGCCAGTAACAACCTGCTTCTGTAAAAAATAAGACTAAAAAAAGGCACATAAGACTTTCCAAAACGCTTGCCCAGAACAGTCTGAGCTGCTCGGTCCCCCCGAGAATGTGTTGAGCGCCCACCTCCGCCAAGGCAGACGTTTGAGGGCTTCATCGCAGTGAGGGCTTCATCGCGGTGGGGCCTCTGCTCCAGCCCGGGGCTCGCGGGGGCGCGGACGGAGGATCTCCTTGCGGACCTGTCCTCCCTCCACCAGCACCTTCGCGGACTGTGCTTCCTTTTCCCAGAACCAAGTGTCACCTGCAATTGCTGAAGAATTCGGAGATCGCGCCTGGCCCAGACTAATAACTCCACTTGTAATCGAGAGGCTCATCCCATCTTCACTGAGATGTTCACATTACCCAGCGGTTTGTTTAAATTGTGAACGACAGATAACGGATCACATGGACTCATTTGCTCTTCCCCAGCGGCCTCTCTGCTGGCTATTTTGGGGTCCCAAGCTCTCAGAAGTTATTAATTTAATGCTGCTTACTCCTCAGTGTGTCAGCTGAGAGCCTGGTGTTGTACAACATTTTACATACTTAATAAATGTTGTGATTGATTTCACGTTTTTCAATCAATGTCACAGAACCAGGATTTGCAGCATCGGGGAACATTCGGCACATGAAGAGTTCTGTGGAAAGTTTGTGTTTGAGCAACGGGAAAGGAGGGGAGAAAAGGCTTTTCCAGACTCCTTCCCCCCTGGGGGTGGGAACTGCAAACCCCCAAATCAAAGCAGTCCACGACCCTCTTTGGGGGAGGCCTCAGTGGCTGCCATTGAGGTCTCCTTCTGGTTTTAAAAGGAAGAAAAGAGAACATTTAGAAACAGAGCAAAATTCTGACCCACTCCAAACATATCTGCATCAGATCTGTGTCCATGACTCAGTTGGTGTGAGAAGAAGGCACCCTTGTTATCAGAGCTTGGTCTTACGAGCACAGTAACCAGAACAGGATGCTTGGCAACCAGTCAAGTGGAATCAGTCTCTGCACAGAGATCGAATCAGGGACGGGGGAGCCTGAGCTGCTGAGCTCACCGCCGCGCTCCGCCAGCTTCCTCCGCCCCAGCCTGGCTGCAGGTTTGCAGAGGACAGAACCTGAGGTTTCGCTGAAAGTGGAACAGTGGAGAGACAAAGGGGTGATCAGGGGCTCCTTCAGACCCTAAGTGAGGAATGCCCTCCGCTCCCAGGATCGGTGTTCCCAGAACTGCTTCTGAGTCCCCTTGGGCAGGCGCTGGAGAGACCGGACCCTCGGAGACGCAGGAGTTTGGGTGATCGGCAGGCTACAGCTAAGCTGCTTCTCACCTTGTGCTCCTTACCTGTGAACCTCGTCTGACTTCTGCTTACGGCCCATCCAAATTTCAGCACGTACCGATTTCTTGTATTAACCAGCCAAGGAAGTTGAAGACTCCAAAGGGTACTGAGATGGTCCTGGGGAGTAAGACATGAATAACAAAATTGATACTAACTACTCCCCCAACTTCCCACTCCCTCCTGGCCCCCTGGCCTGCTCCTGCCACCTCACCCCCTTGTACCGGCTCAGGCCACTTGCTGGGGAAGGAAATGCAGGCTTCAGACTTCCTGCTTGTCACAGGGGGTGAGCTGTGGCCACACAGGCTCTAGGGAGCACGGTGCCTACTCGCCCGGTACGCTTACCCCAAATGATAGCATTCCAGTGTGCCGGGGACAGTGAGCTTATAAACCAGAGCTCAAACTTCGCTTGGGTTTGGGTTGTTTTTAAAAGAAAAAAAAATCCAGGTGTGGTTTTCATGCCCAGCCTTCATAGATAAAGTTTCTATCTAAACTATAGCTTATTTAAGGAAGTTGAGTCTGGCAGTTTGAGAGGGAGAGAAAAGAGAGGACAGTGTGATGAGACGGGGAGACAGGGAGGTAACAGAGGGGTCCTAGTGTCTTGGAATTAATCTGTGTTTTTATATCTCCTTAAAATTCCCCCTGCTACCTCCCTTGTGCCTCCTCGCCACTTTCCCCACCAGGGGCACATCCAGCCAGCGCCCACCTGCCTGCACACAGATGACCCCGTTCCTCTTGTTCTAGCACCTACCACCCCCTGAGCCCCACGTCCCATCCCCAAGCTCCAGGCTGGAGCCTCCCAGGGATTGTCAGACAGCTCTCTTCACGTAGGTGCATTGGCCTTGCCACACACCTGGCCACGTCCCGTCTACCAAATCAGGAGCCCACCGACACGAGGGGGTGGCTCTGGGCTTCAGTCCTGCTCGGACACCTTGGATGGGTCACCTGTCCTCAGCGAGACTTTGTTTCTTCATCACCCCCTCCTGGGCGATTCATGAAGACTGAAATTAGAATTCTTTATCTAAACACTGTTCAGTCTACGGCGTCTCTGTCTCACATAGGCACGAGGTAATACACCTGTATAGTTATCATTGCTGATTACCGAGTCACCAGGGCTTGGTGACTCTAGAACTGGTCCACTTGACTGGAACTAGAGAGTTCTAGAAAGTTCCCTCTGCCCTCCCCTCCACAGCTGACGTCCGACCTCTGCTCAAGAACTGTAGTCTGCCTCTGAAGTGGCCTGTGTGTCTGTCCTCTTCATCTGTTCTCGGGGTTGCTTCTTTCCCCAAACCTGCAGACTGTGCAGGTGCAGGGGCCCCTTCTTCCATGCACCCCAGATGCAGCACCCCAGCCTGGTAGTCTTCCTAAGGCCAAGCTCTGGGACTCTCTTGGTCACACATGTGGGTGGGCTCTGTAGGCTCAAGTGTCAGCTCTTTGGAGTAAACTAGCAAATGTAAAGCCCCTGCCAGCTGCCCGTTGGGGGTGCCCGGTGAGTCTTGGAGCCACCTGTTCCTTACAGCTGGAGGGACGGCTGCACACAGCTGCACACACAGAGAGGCGTTGCTGCCCCCACCACCCCCACTGCCGTCTCCTGCCTCCTAAGGTGCCCTTCCTGTGTGGCCCCCTGCTAAAACCTGCTCCATGCCAAGCCCCTACCATCACCATAAAACTATCCCAAATACACCTAGTTAGAGATTTATAGATCCCATGCTCCAACCCCAAGTACAAACTGTTGCTCCTGGGATTTGTCTGTGCCTTTGGGAAGCTGTGCTCACCCTCCCCACTTCCCTCGCAGGCTCTGGGCTCAGGGATTACATAGCCAGGCTCTGGCTAAATTGAGCTAAATTGGAGTGAACTCCAGCTGGCCCCTGCTCCTTGGCCTTGAGATTGGTATCCACCTTCCCCTCTGTCTGTCCTCTAGGTGCAGTTTCTGAGACCACACACTCACACACCTGCCTGCATGACGAACTCCAGTTGGCACCTGGGAACCTTTCGATTCAGATTGGTTTGTGCTAAAATAAACACAGACTCCAAGTTCAGAGCTATGACAACGGCGTTGTCAAACCCATCTTTTCCCAAAACAAGCTGGCTGCAGCCAAAGCCATAGGACATGCTGCTCATAAAATATTGGCTCTTGGCAGGGAAGCAGACTCGAGGGACAGTTTTATTTTTTAAAATCAACCTTATTGAGATATGTTATATTAAACCAAGTCCATCATTTCAATGAGCTTTGACAAATGCTTAGATCATCAGAATCAAGACACAGAATATTTCCATCATTCCAAGAAGTCCTGACTACATTTTTTAATTGAAAAACTTTTGAAAAGAGCAGCTGAAGTTCACAACATAATTCAGCAACAGGTGCAAAGATCTCCCATAGAACCCTGCCCCCCACACAAGTGCAGTCCCCCTCCACTGACATTCCCTCCTGGTACACTTTCTCCAATCAGCTAACCTACCTCGACACAACGTTATCACCCACAGCCCACAGTTTACCTTAGGATTCTTTCTTGGTGTTGTACATGCTGTCGGTACCGACAAATGTATGGTGACATGTCTGCGTCATGGTGCTTTGATACAGAACAGTTCCACTGCCTTAAGAATCCCCTGTGCACTGCTGAGTCATCCCAGCCTCCTCCCAGTACCCTGGCAACCACTGATCTTCTTACTGTCTCCATAGTTTTGCCTTTTCCAGAATGTCATATACTTGGAATCATACAGTACGTAGCCTTTTCAAGCTGCCTTCTTTCATTTGGTGATATGCCTTTCAGGCTCCTCCATGTCTTTCCATGACTAGATGGATGGTCTCGTTTTAGTGCCAAATAATACTCCCTTGTCTGGATGGACCACAGTTTATCCACTCACCCACTGAAGGACATTTCAGTTGCTTCCAAGTTTTAGCAATTATGGGTAAAGCTGTTAAACCACAATGTGCTGGTTTTTTTGTGGACAAAGTGTAAATACCAAGAGACATGATTGCAGGACCATCTGATGAGAGCATGTTTAGTTCGGTAAGAAACCTCCAACATGTCTTCCAAAGTGGCTGTACCATTTTGTGTTCCCACCAGCATTGAGTGAGTGTCCCTGTCGCTCCACGTCCTCCCAGCATCTGGTGGCGTTGGTGTTCTGGATGTTGGCCCTTCTAATAGGTGTGTAGTGGTTATCTCATTGTTGTTTTAATTTCCCTGAGGATAGATGTATGGAGCCTCTTTTCACATGCTCATTTGCCATCTGTACCTCTTCTTTGGTCTGTTAAAGTCTTTGGCCCATTTCATCTGTTTGCCTTCTTATTGCTGAATGTCAAGAGTTCTCTGTGTGCTTTGGACAACAATCCTTTATGAGATGCATTTTTGCAGGTATTTTCTCCCAGTCATTCTCTTGACTTTGTCTTTCACAAGGCAGAGATTTTTAATGTTTATTAAGTCCAGCTTATCAGTTATTTCTTTCATGGATCCTGCCTTTGGTGTAGTAACGCTACACCCAAGGCCAGCTAGGTTTTCTCCTGTGTTATCTTCCAGGGGTTTTATAGTTTCACATTTTTTTTTTAAGATTTTATTTATGTATTCGACAGAGAGAGACAGCCAGCGAGAGAGGGAACACAAGCAGGGGGAGCGGGAGAGGAAGAAGCAGGCTCATAGCAGAGGAGCCTGATGTGGGGCTCGATCCCATAACGCCGGGATCACGCCCTGAGCTGAAGGCAGACGCTTAACTGCTGTGCCACCCAGGCGCCCCTATAGTTTCACATTTTATATTTAGGTCTGGATCCATTTCTACTTGATTTTTGTGAAGGATGTAGATTTAGATTCTTTTCTCTTTTTTGCCTCTGGACGTCCAGTTGTTCCAATACCATTTGTTGAAAAAACTGTCTTTGCTCCATTGTTTTGCCTTTGCTCCTTTGTCAAAGATGAGTTGACTGTTGATGTGGGTCTGTTTCTGGGCTTTCTGTTCTTTTCCATGGATTTATTTGTCTCTTTCCACTATACCACACTGTCTTGATTACTGTAGTTTTATAGTAAGTCTTGAAGTTGGGTAGTGCCATTCCTCTGACTCTGTTCTTGTCATTCAGTATTGACTTGGCTATTCTGGGTCTTTTGCCTCTCAGTGTAAATTTTAGAATCATTTTGTTGCTATCCACAAAATAACTTGCTGGGATTTAGGTTGGGATTACATTGGATCTATAGATCAGGTTGAGAAGAACTGACATCTTGACAATATTAAGTCTCCCTATCTGTGAACGTGGACTATCTCTCCATTTATTTACATCATTCTTTGATTTCATTCATCAGAGGTTTGTAGCTTTCTTTGTGTGGCTCTTATACAAAATTTGATAGATTAATACCTAAATATCTCATTTTTGGAGTGCTAATGGAAATTGTCATGTGTTTTTAATTTCACTGCTGGTATAAAGGAAAATGACTGGCATTTGTGTATTAACCTTGTGCTCTGCAACCTCACTACAATCACTTAATAGTTCCTGGAGGGTTTTTTGTTCATTCTTTCAGATTTTCTACATAGACTATTATGTCATCTGCCAACAAAGACAGTTTTATTTCTTCCTTCTCAATCTATATAACTTTTATTTCCTTTTCTTGTCTTATTACATTAGCTAGAATCTCTAGTACAAGGTTGAACAGAGTGATGGGAGGGGACAGTCCTGCCTTGTTTCTGATCTTGGGACAATTCTAGAATCTGGACTTTCTATAAATCACTGACACATGAGGCACTGATGAGGTGGTAGTGGACACCTGGCAAGTATGGCCCTACAGGCAGGTTGGCTGCACAGTGTGACTTACCAGGCACCAGGTCTGCACAGAAGGTGTGCAGGGGGCATGAGAGATCGCCCATCTGATTTGCTTTGGCTGATTAGCAAGTACAGAAGTTGGACCCTGTGGTTTTAGAGGAAAGAGACTCTCAGTTCTTGCTCATGGAAGTGCTAAGCAAGGCAGAGAGGAAACAAAACTGACAGGCTCTCAGAAGATTGAAAGCAGCAAGTGGCTCCTGGTGTGGGCCCAGGCAGCTCAACCCCAGAAGGACTTTTGGTACCTCTGAGGTGGATGCAGGAAATTGTGCTCAGAGGGAGGGAGGGGATGCCAGGGCCTAACACATCTGCCAGGCAAAGAGCAAGAGGGATCACTGTCTATTCCCAGTCACCAGCACCCTCAGTATCATCTAGAGGGTCAACCAGGGTGCAGAGGCTACTGGATGAGAGGTGCTAATAAGATGGACACATGGACCAAGTTACCGGGGCAGAGCACTGCACCTACTCACTGCCATGTGTGCCACCCCTGGAGTTGTACCCAATATGGAGGAATTCTCAGGGATTAAGCAAATGTGGGGAACAGAGGAGGATGTGACAGCAAAACTGATCATCAGGGGTGGCAAAATGAGATTTTTAATGAGATGGGAAAAAAAGACATGGGGTCCCATCAAATTCTCAACATGGCTTGAGGCACCCCAGAAAGGCATTCTTTGAGAATCGTAGCAAGGGTGGCTGGGAACACAGTCAGGAGTCATGCAGCCTGGGGTCAAATCCGAGACACTTCACTCCCACCCCTTGGCAAGTGACAATATTCACCAGGATTGTTTCCTCCTTTCTGAAAGGGGGAAACAATTACACTTTGTAAATAGCTGAGTACCTCACCTTTTGCCATTTCCCAAGAGCAGGTACTATGCCCCTGTAAAGATGCATTTTGGGAAGGTAGTGGAGGAGACAGGCAGCAAAATCACTCTCAATTAACCCCAGGGAGTCATTCGTTCTAGCTGACCACAGAGCTGGAAAAGCAGAGTTAGGATGGAGAGTTTCCCAGGCAAATTATAATTGTGGAGGGTGGGAGAGGGAGTAGGGGTGAGAACAGGAGACCCATCAGTGAGCCAGGCTCTGGGATAGCTGCCCTGGATGCCTGACAGCTGCAGCTATTTCAGGAATATGAGTGGAGGGGAGGACACCTCCACTTCCTCCGTTTTTCCTGCCCCATGCCTGGAGCCCAGCGCCCACCGGACTTCTGCAGGCATGCCAGCAGTCAGCACCATGCGGCCCCTTCCAGAAAGCCAGTCTACTGGCTCTCCTTGTCAACTAGTGCTGTGTGCAGGCTGTTCTGAGAACCCGGCTCAGCCTGGGTGTAGAGGAAGGACCAGCTGGTGTGGAGGAGTGAGAAGCTTCCATGTGGCCTATGTGGTGGCTGGGCAGGAGGTGGAGACAACTGGGCCAACCACACCAAACCTTGGCATTTTCAGAGACAAGATCCACGTTGAAGGGGACACTTGAAAAAAGTGAAAGGAAATTCCCAAGCGGGGCCCTCTGCGAGCATGCCTTCCATCCTCACCACGGCCCCGCAAGGTCATCATGGCTAGCCCATCTTATGCATAAGGACACTGAGGCTCGGAAGGCTCAGGGTACCATGAAAGCTAACACCCCAACTCTGGAGGCAGAAGATACATGTTCTAACTGAGGCTCCATCACCAACACTCATAGCCAAGGGACCCTGGACAAGTCACTCAACCTCAGCGTGCCTCAGTTTCTACAATTAGAAAATAGCTCATGCCTCCACCTCCTTTAGAACGCTCTTCAAACATCCCTGGTGGACTGTGTCATGACCCACAGGACTAGCTGCCCCTTCCTGGGCTTCCCTGCCCTCGCTAACACCAGGTTAGCCTCATGTCTGGCTGCCCAAAGAAGCGTGAGCTGTAGCAACTCGCTCCGAGAAGGAGCTTTCACAGCCAGCATGCCATGTGCTCTTTCCTTTTCTCATTGCCATGATTCCAGAAATGTCCCAGAGAAAGACAACAACATGATTCTGGCTCTGGAGGGACAATGACACAGAGCAGGACCCAAATGGGTGGACACAGAGAGCAAATAAGACATAAATCTCTGCGGTGTCGGGCGTTGCTGTTTGGCATCATGTACCCTGCCATGAGCCCTGACCACCCCACACGTTTGCAGCTCTGTGCCCAGCCCCACCTGCACTGCAGCCTCTGTGCCCCTCCATGCGTGATTTTCCTGCAGCACTCCTAACATTTACAACACTGTGTATTTTTCCTTTGTGTTGCTTATCTTCTGTCTCCCCTTAAAAGAACATTAACCCCATAAAGCAGGAATTTTTGTCTTTTGTTCATTGCTATCTTTTGCGCCAGAAACAGAGCTTGGCAGGTGGAGGGTACACACACACACACACACACAAAACATGGAATAAATAAATATGGAATAGCAGAAATTAACCGAGGCTCTACCCCAAAATGAAATACAAATGCATTTAATCTTCCAAATGACCCAGTGTTTCAAACACTATTATGATTCTCATTTTACAAATGAGAAAAACAAAGCACAAGGGTTAAGAGAATTTGCCCAGGGTCACATGCTAAGCCAGCGTGCAAGTCCAGGCCACATTTTCAATCACTGTGCCCTTCGGCCTGTCAACAATACCTTCTCTGTGGCATTGCTAAGAAGAGGTAAAGGGCTTGAGGCATACAGGGGCATCAGCAAATGGTAGAAGCTGCAGAAAGCATGCTGTTGGCCTGCTGATGCAACTTGCCCAAAGTCTGAAAGCAAGGAAGAGACAGAGTGTATGTCCTCCTGGGCCTCCTGACCCCAAAGCCCGTGCTTGTTCTGAGATGTCAGCAGGTCCCAAACCTGGCCAAGCTCCAGGATCACTGGGGGGATCTCAAAAACTATGATTGCCTGCACCTTGGGTATAAGTGCAAACCTTTGCAGATAGATCCAAACACCTGTAGTTTAAAGAACAATTCAGATGGAGTGGCCTCCCAGACCAGTGTAGAGGAGCCTCTACACCACTCTTGGCTCATCAGCTGCTGGTGAGACCCTCTACTCTCCCCTGAGGCTGGATGATAGGACCGTCACCCTGCCTGTTAAGGGGTCTGGCTTTGGGTTTCCACCTTCATGCTAACAAGTCACCAGTTAAATGATGTGCTGGGCTTGTCAATTCCACCTCTGACTCCAGCTGAGACCCCAGCCCAGAGCCCTGGTGCTGCCAAGAGTGACAGAGAGGTGACCCTCTGTATGTCAGCCATGAAAAGGTCAACAGTCATGGTCTACACAAAATTCTGGCTGTTCTCACAAAGGTGGTTGGAATAATTTCTCTCTGTGGGAGCAGAGCCTCCAGGTGCCCACCAATATCTGGTGTTTCATTTTTCCCTGAACACTGTCCCCAACCCCCAATTAAAGACCCTGACCCCCTGAAAATGAGAGTGAGCACACAATGCCAGTAACTGTTCTTTTGGGGAATTTCCTATCGGAGTATGTTATGGGCCAAACTGTGTCTGCCAAAATCCTGTGTTGGAGTCCTAACCCCGAGCACCTCAGAATGTGGCCTTATTTGGAAATGGGGTCATTCCAGATGTAATAAGTCAAATGAGGTCATACTGGAGTAGGGTGAACACTTAATCCAGTCCACTGGGTGTCCTAACAAAAGGGGAAATTTGGGACATAGAGACACACACAGGGGGAATGCCATGTGAAGATTAAGCAAGACCCAGGAGATGTGTCCACAAGCAAAGGAATTCCAAAGACTTCTGGCAAACTGCTATAGGCTGAGAGAGAGGCCTGGGACAGATTCTCTGTCACAGACCTCAGAAGGAACAAAGCTGCTGATACCTTGATCTCAGGCTTCAGCGTCCAGAACTGGGGGAGAATAGATGGTGTTACTCTGAGCCACCCAGTCTCTCACACTTCATTACAGCAGCACTGGGACACTTGTGCAGAGTGACAGTGAGAACTTCCTGCATCTGGGGGAGGAGCTGAAAGAATGGCCTCATGGGCCACAGACTTCTGTTCCTTGGACCACGATGAAACTCATCTCACACAGGAGAGAATGAAGTCACAAAGAATGCAAGCAGGAAACAAAAGATTATCTGGATGGTGACAAAACTCTGTTTCTAGTCCCCAAAACCCCAGGGACAATCCTAAGACTGCTCCTTGGACTCCATGACTTCTATGCAGGTGCCCTTCTTTTTTTTTATCACAATGCTATGAGCTAGATTGTTTGGACTGAAAATGATAGAAACCTGATTACTGCATGTGCTTTCTGGAACAGGCAAGCCTTTGGTTGGTGTCAGACCCTTAAAAGCTCAGGATCCCAAAACCAAATCCTAAAGGAAAAACTCAACTCTGAAGACCCCTGCTTCACCCATTCACCAGTTTCTACATTGTTTCCAAAGCAGAGCACGACATCAGGGTTTCTTCTTGGGCGACACTGGTTGTTTCCTTCCCAATGGTCACTTCCACTTCTTCCTACCTCAAAGCTCTCCACAGCCACTTGCTCATAGGGTAGGGAGGACTTCCCTCCTCTGAAATTGAAATGTGGTTGGTCTGAGCCAGTCCTTTCCCTTGTCGAGGATGGGTTTAGGTGCTGAGGTGTGGCTGGTAGAGTTGAGGGACTAAGCATTTAAGAAAAAACAGAATCATGGCCAGGAGACCCATGTTTTCCTGTGGTGCCCAGAATCACTCTTTCCATTCTCCACCCTTGGAGCGCAACATGCCTGCTATGTTGCTGATGGCAAAGTGGAAGATGAGAAGCTTCCGGGTTTTCATAATGTCACCATGATGTTGCAACAGCAAACTCTGGGGCTACCCACCCCCTTGACTTCTTGTTTTATGGGATAACAAAGATCGTACTGTGTACACTTTCTTGGTCAGATCTTCTGTTACTTGCAGTCAAAACCAACCGAAGTTTCATACTTCCAAAGCAAAAATACACAAAGGGGTGATTGCTCGCCCAGGGCAATGTTGGTGAGTGGGCTGCTGTCCATGGTCCTGGTCTTGCCTGGGTTCAGAGAGGGTGCTCAGAATGCATGTACATAAGGAAGGCTGATGTGAAGGCACATACATTGTAAACACCAAACTGATGCATTGGCAACTGCCCTAAGATTCCCCAAGACCAAGCCAGGAGTTGTCTTGTCCCAGCGAACCAGGATTGTTGAATAAAGGGCCCATCAGTCAGCACTGCATCTGGGAAATGACTCAATGAGAACCCTTTGGCAAAATAAGGGCAGGGAAACTGAGATGTTGGCAAAGGAAGAGGACTTCCACTTTGTGTTATCTCTTTGTTGAACACATCAGGACCTAGCTTACAAGCTGAAAGTCACAGCGAGTTTCTCCCGAGCTGTGGGGATGTCCTTGCTCTCTGTTATACACAAGCCATGCAGTGTATCGAATGACACTTCTCCTCTAGGGGACTTGGAAGGGGAGAAGAAGGTTGATGAAAGGAGCCACCACCACATGCCCACCAGACGCGCCATCTTGGACAGAACCAAGAATCAGTGGAAACCTAGAAACCAGAACTCTTTATCCAAATGAGATCCAAATTTATCTAACAAGATTGGTTATAAGGTTTTAGAAAGTTGACACTTTTTTTCTTCCTATGTAGATTCCTGGGGCTCTTGTAACAAAGTACCACAAACTGGATGGCATAAAACAACAGAAATGTATTCGCTTATACTCCAGAAGGCCAAAGTCCAAGATCAAGCTGAGGCAGACTTGGTGTCTTCCAGGTGCTCTGAGAAGGAATCCATTCCATGCTTCTTTCCTATCCTCTGATGATCTGGCAACAATTTTGGGCATTCTTGGCTTGAAGATGCATCATCCCAACCTCTGCTTCATCTTCATACGGCATTCTCCCTGTGTGCATGCCTGTGTCCAAATTTCCAGTCATGTTGGGTTAGGACCCATCCTGATGACCCCGTATCAACTCTTACACCTACAGACTCTATTTCCAAATAAGGTCACATTCAGAAGTATGGAGGTGGATGGGGTTCTGATTTATTTTTAGGGAACACTAATCAATTGATAATAACTCCTTAGTTCAGAATGTATGGTTTGAGAAGAAAACATACGTGTCAGAAGGATAAGGACTGAAACAGCAGCCTTTGGTTGCAAGTGAAACTGATTGAGAATGTGCAATGTCGATCAACAATCATAATGAGCTCCCTGGATTGAATTCGCCCCTCTCAGATATCACAGAGAAACTCACATTCGATGGAGTATATTTCCACAACCCCCCTATGTGGGCAGATAATTGCAGAAGCAAAGACAAGAAGCTGAGCTTGCTCCCAAATTTACCCATCAGAGAATTCCGTCCTGCAATTTGGGCTAGGACAGGTTCCATGGATAGAGCTACAGGATGCAAAATAAAGTACGCTGTAATATATATGTTAATAGACTGTTCAGTGAGTCTAGACTGGGTGACAGAAACATATAAATATTTTGAACATCTGAAGTCTCAGGGGTTGGGCCATGCCTTATCCCAGTTGGCACAGATGCCTGGCTGCTGGTGTCCCTGACTTGGGCAGCTCCTGAAAACTGTTTGTTAAATAGACATACAGATGAATGTGTGTGAAATAGGGGGTCAGTCTGACACAGTATTTAAATGCTTCTTTTCCAGCCAAGGAGAGGGGTCTCAGAACAAATCAACCCGCCAACACCTTGATGTCGGACCTCCAGCCTCCAGGACTGTGGACGGGGAAGCACACGTCTGCTGTGTAAGCTCCCAGTTGGCGGGACTTGCAAGGGCAGCCCTCACACGCTGATGCAGAGGTAGAGAGAAGACCCTCCGAGGGAAACCGCACACACAGCAAACACCCACAGAGTTAGAAGGCCATGAGCTTGGGGTTCTGACAGAGACCACAGAGGAGAGGTGAAAGCAAGAGGAATCCAACACGAAGGCACCACCTCCCCCTGTGTGCCCGCAGCCCCGTCCAGTGTGGTCCCGTTTGCTTCCTGTTGGTCTAGGAAATGTGGAATCACGAGTCAGGGCCCCTAAGCCAGCCCTGGTGTTTGCATTTTGACTAACACCTGACCGTCAGAGGTGAAGGTGGGCAGCTCACTGAGCCAGGTCCCGGAGGGAGGCCTGCGATGGAATCACCGTGTCCCAGATCGAATGAGCATCCAGAGGAGAGGGCAAGGGGGAAAGAGAAACGAAATTGCCCATCAATAGTTTGGAGCCTTGGGGGTGGGGGGATTACAACGTGGATTCCAAAATGCCATTCGGGACATTGTTTTCAACCCATCAAATAAGGAGGGTCGGGGGGAGACAGGAGGGGCCAGAGCGAGGAAGGGAATTCGTGGGACGGACCCAGTCTGTCTTCACGATGTCGTGTTTCTGATCATAAAAGTAACAGACAATGACTTCAGAGAACTGGGAAAGAGTGTGAGGGTCAGGCATGGAGGTGAGATTTCTCAGGAACCCACCCGGAGACAACGGGTCTGTCTGGGTGTGATGCTCGGTGTAGACAATCCGTGTGTTCTTGTCACTAAACATCGTGTTGTGAGAAAGTCTCTCTGGTGATAAAAATAATTCCTCCAAACATCGTTTCTGCAGCGTCCCAAGGATCCGTCCTGTGACTGAGCCGCCATAACTGCCTCCTCTATTTATAGGAACGAGGTTCCTCCACTTGTTCCTGATTTGAAGTAACAATGCCATTGGCGTGTTTATGCTTGGAACTCCATTCGCATCTCTGACAGCTCCAGCAGAACTGCCCCCCGAGTGGGAGTGGCTGAGGGGTGGGCACCTCGGGCTCCTGGTTCGCACGGCCAGATCATTTACCATTTAGCAGGAAGGCATGTGGATTTGCTGTGAGCAATGCAGGGCAGGCCCGCCCCACTGAAAGACAGGGCCCTCGTTCCTGAAATTAGAGCAAAGTGAAACCAGATTTGCTGAGGAAATTGCACAATAACTTCTGAAATAATCATTTATATCAGGGAATGGTATAAAGAACCAGACTTAGCAATGTCATCACGATGCCTTCAACACAGGCAACGTGATCTCCCAAGGTCCTGTGAAGGGATCTGCCCACGGGGTCTACTTCTCACGAGTCCCCACTGCACCCTGTGTCTCGGGGCCCCATCCACTCCTGCCTGGATGCAGCTCTGGGTGTGGAAGCCCCTTCGTTCCCGTCTCATCAGAGTCTCTCCAAGTGTGATCCGAGATAAGAGAAAGCATTTTCTTTTTGCACTTGCTAATTTTCTCCTTTATCAGAAAGATTTACATTTGATCCCCGAATGCAAACGTACTTGGCTTCAGAGTAAACCTGGAAGAATCCGGGTGTTTCCAGGCTCTGTGGGTACCTGAATCAACAGCTAGGTTACAAGTCCTTTGCTGGATGTCTTATTTCGCTCTTTTGTCTCCGTCCCCTTGGCTGTGCACACAGAGGGGATCAGTTCTCGCTCTCTCTCCCACGGCCTCAGACACCAATGCTCCACGCTTGTGCTTCTGGGCAAACAGCTCTGTCCCTGCTTAGGAAGCACGCAGCTGCTGTCAGGTTCTAAGGAGGCTCTGCTTGGCCAGACTTCCAGTGTGCTCTCCAGGTCAGCAATGGCTCTCAGAGGAGCAGGTTTCCTGCAGGGTAACCACTTGTCACCGGAAGGAAAGAAGGCCACCTCTGGGTGCAGGGAGAGCACTCCAAGCCACCAAGACCCCCACACTGTCGCACCCACAGGGCTGCTCACACCCACGTCTTGGACCAGAGCCATTGTGGCCTTACAGACCATGACCGTAGTGTCCAGAGGCCTGGATCAACATCCCAACCTTGTTGTGACCCTGCGTGATCACCTGACCTTGTCAATCTACAGCCTCCTCATCGGGGGATGAGGATGCCTACACTTTCCCTTCTGGGACAAAAGACATAATACACACAAAGCTTTCAAAATCACGCCTCAGAGCAGCTCTTAACAGACGCGAACTCCCCCAGCCATCACCCGTCCTGCAGCTGTCCCCCCTAAATGGGTACCCACTTCCTGACAGCAAAGGAATAAGCCAACTGAGGGCTCACTCCTTACCTGGCTCAAGAGTGCATGGGGAAGGTATAGGGCAATGGAGAGAGGGCTTAACATAGACCAAGCTGTGCCTGCCTGCTTGTCCGGGGTATAAACACAGCCCAGGACATCCCCACAACAAGACGGGCTTGCAGAGAGGGGGCTGCAGCTCCCCACGCCCTGGTTGCACCCTCAGGTCACAGGAGCCTCCCTCTGACAAAACCACTTGTCTCTCCCTGCCATCTATCCCAAGCAGCTGCGGACACTCCGGAACAGCCCCCCCACCGCCGAGTGTGATTCCGAGGTGGGCCTGGAGAAATGGCACAGAAGCTCCTGGCTCAGCTGGGGGCAGGCAGGTCTCACACCCTCCCAAGGTGGGGGCCCAGAGCTGTCCTGAGACTCAGAGCTGCCTTGGGTCTATTTCCTCCCCTCCCCCTTCCCCCCGTCTACCCCCCTTTCTTTCCTTTCCTCCCTCTGTTTTCTTTGTCCTTTATGCTTTGTTCTTCAAAGTATAGTTTACATAGAGTGAAGTTGAAATGCAAAGGTTCTAAGGGCAGTGTTTATAAATCTTGACAAATATACCATGTAAATATCACGCCCATCAAGATACTGAACATTCCCAGCACCCCCAGAAAATTCCCACATTATCCTTCCACCCAGTAGCACCTCACCACCCCCACCCTGGGCAACCACTGCTCTGCTTTCTGACGCCACAAATCAGTTTTCTCTCTTCTAGAATTTCCCATAAGTGGGATCAGACACTATGCAGTCTTCTACGCTGGCTTCTCCAGCTCACCATGCTTTTGCGATTCATTCTCGTCGTGTGAGCTGCCGGCTGTTCTTTTATGGCTGAGGAATACCCCGTGCATGCGTGTGTGCACCATCTGCTGTCCCCTCGCCTGCTCGATGGGCATTTGGGTTGTCCCCATTTGAGGCAACTGTGAATACAGTTGCTATGAACACTCACGCACCTTTGGATGGAGGCATGTTTTCATTCTCCTGGGTAAATGCCTAGTCGTGGGGTGGCTGCATTGTAGACAAGAAGCACGTGGACTTTAAAAAACCTGCCCCATGGTTTTCTGGAGTGGTGGCACATTCCGCCCTGCCCCCAGTAGCAGCTGAGCGTTCCCACGCTCCCTGTGTGGCACCAACAAGCCCCAACGATGGGGACACTGGGCAACCATCCCACTAGGATACCTGTGTGGTTGGTAAGGGTTGGCATGCCCCATCAGGGTCTTGTTGTCTTCAAGACCACCCAGGAGTGGGCAAGAGACTGACAAACCACAAACAGATCAATGGGCTTTCAGATTCTTACTACAGGGTGAGCCAAGAATGTGGGGTGCCCTTTCTGTCAGCTTCCATTCAGGATTCAGTCCATCTTCCAGTCAAGACTAATTAAGGCTCGTGCCCTAGACACACCTCCCTCTGAGAAGGTCTCAGGTGTGAAACCAGTGCTCAGGGGTGGAGATATCAAAGGCACCCCATTCCTCTCCACCTGCCTCACTGAACCCCATCCAAACTCAGAGACCGGGTCAATGTCCCACCGACTGGCCAGAACTGGCCCCACCTCTTACCAGTTGGGTGACCTTGGGCAAGTCACTTGAACTCTTTATGCCTTTGTTTCCCTGGCTGTGAAATTAGGATGAATAAAGTACCTTCCTCATGGACGTTGGGATGATTCAGAGAGAGCAAATACCCAATGAATAGAACAGCACAGGCCACACAGGAGGCAGATGTCAGCCTTGATGTGACCACGGTGAATGATGATGACAACAACGCCTGTACTTTCCGCCTGGATTACAGCCTGTCCCCTGTCTCTCTACTCCCAGTCCTAGTCCTGACAATGGCAGAGGCCTCACCCAGGTGTTTTATGACACAAGACTGATTATGACATCCCCTTCGTTAAGTCCAACAGTGGCCCCCACAATCTTCAGGATGAATTCTAGACACGGTGGCATGGCCCTCTGTGATCTGATATGTGTGCTTTTCCAGCTCACTGCCCGAACAAATTCACACAAGTCCTGTGGTCTAACCATGCAGCCAAATGCCTGCAACTACCCACTGCCCCATGACCTGGGCTCTCCCCTTCTCCCCAGTACACGTGTAAATGTCCCTCCCTCTGCTCATGCACTACTCCCCATGTCTGCTTGACTAATTGCTACTTTTTCAGGGTTAAGTCACCTCCAAGATGCCTTTCTTGACTTTCTCACATTGAATCACTCACCACTCTGGGCTGCATTGCACATTGCAAAAGGAATGCCTTACTACTAGTTTGGCACTTTGTACATCACCGTGATCTGAGTAGATCTTTTGAGCGGCCTTTCCTGAGCAGGGAAATATTTGTCTTATCATTTCTCTTTCTAATAAGCACACAAAATGGACTCAATAACTGTTGCCAAATGGATGGATGGATGGATGGATGGATGGATGGATGGATGAAAAGTGGGTGGGTGGGTGGGTGGATAGTTAGTGAAGTGTATGGGTAGATGGGTGGGTGGGTAGATAGGGGTGGGTGGATGGGTGGGTAGGAGGTGGGTGAATAGATGGCGGTAGATGGGTAGATGGAGGGGTGGGTGGATAGATAAGGGAGTGGTTTGACAGATAGTAGGGTAGGTGTATGGATAGATGATAGATGGGTGGATGGATGAATGGATGGATGGATGGATAAGAGGGTGGGCGGATGGGTGGATAGATGGATGGAATGGTAGATGGAGGGGGTAGGCATGGATGGATGGGTGGTTGGGTGGATAGATGGATGGGATGGTGGATGGAGGGGGTACATGGATGGATGGGTGGTTGGGTGGATAGATGGATGGGATGGGAGTTGGGGGAGTGATAGATGAACAGATAGGAGTGGTGAGAGTGAACTGAATCTAAGTGCATGTGCCACAGAGGATGTGGTGACATCCTCCTTGCACATCCGCCTTGATATGATCCCTCTTGAGTGGGACTCCTCAAATACACAGAGGTCTCAGCCAAGTCATTCTTTGAAATGGTCAGACAGGAACAGAAGGATGATGAGCCTCCCGCTTCATTCCTTTCCTGTGTGAACCCATCCCTACCTCCACCATTACACTAGCTTCCCCTAAATACCTCTTCTTATTTGGTTTCTTTCCAACAATGCCCTCTCCCCACTTCACCCACCACTGCCCTAACCATGATTTCTAGAGTTCTAGGAAAAGATGCCTTAAGACTGAAGCTATTGGCTGCAGAATATTAGGAAACCATGCTGACAAATGACCCATCTCATGCCATTGGAGTCAGCTGACAGACTCACAGAAATAACAAAAACAAAACTAGCAACATCAGCAGATGTGTATTGAGCACTGGTCACATGCCAGAAACCTCACTAAGGGCTTCACACTCACCCCAGACACCAGACGAGAAGCAGCTTCCCAACTGCACGTTTTTATTAGAAACTTTGGCAAAGCGATGACTCAACCTTTGGGTCAATTCAATCTTGTGACTATTGATCCGGCGGGTGTCAGGAGCTGACTGTGAGGAAGGTCACCTAAGGCCCTTCTCTCCTTACCTGAAGATGAATCGAGAGGTGTTTCTAGGCTGGGGGCCACTCATCACCCTAGAGATGAAACCAGATATAACCCACCATGCCAGAAGGAGGAGGGTGCAGGGACGTTAACAAGGGACAGGAGCTCCTGTCTTCTTATTTGAGCCTGTGCCATGGTGTTCATGGTCAATTTATTGTGCCTGATTAGCAAACCCCTCAACAGCCCTGCCTTGGGCTCATGGGGAGCCAAGGCAGAACGATGTGGTAATTAGCACAGCTTGTCCCAAAAGCCAAATGTATGATTAGGGGATTAGCAGGGAGCAGAGCCCATCTGTGGCCTCCCTTGTGGCAGACCTGAGAGCTCTGTGACCTTGAGAACAGGACAGAGCAATAGCCCAAAGTCTGGAGCCACGTTCCCAGCTGCTTGGACAACCTGCCCACTGGGGACTAGTACCAACAGCAGCAGAGCTCTCTCTCCAGAGCCAAATGGCGTACAAACATGCTGCAATGTCTCCCTTCTTTAGACGCCCGGCTGTGACACCTGGCAGAGACTCCCTCCTTGACCAAACTTCAGTTAGGATTCCCTGAACCCTCTTCTCAATAGGCCTTGACCTTGGCCTGCCTTTAGCAAGAATCCTGCTAAGTCAGTTTAGCAAGAATCCCCCCCACCATTGACATCTAAGTCATTGGCCTGCTGTTAGCAAGAATCTACATGGACCAGCTTAGTAAGAAACCACCATTGATGGCCCCTCATCGCAGTTTTCTGTCCATGGCCCCTCATGCTGCTCCTTGGCTAAAAACCCCACTTGCCCCTGCTGTGTTCAGAATTGAACCCAATCTCACTCTCCTGGTGCAATAGTCTCAAATAAAGTCTTCCTTTCCGTTTTAACAAGGGTCAGAGTAATTTCTCCCCCTCCCCATTTCCTTCCATTTACTACCCCATCTTTTTGGCAAACTTCATAGCAAAATCCACATGCCCTCTCTAGCACCTCTCCCTGGTGTCTCTTGAATATATTGCAACTGTCTTCACTGTTCTGCTGAGCTGGCTTCTGCCTGAGTCACCACAGACTCCATGTCACCAACTCATGGGCCACTTCACTCAGCAGCACTGAACTTGGTGTTGCATGCATGCCTTTCAATATCACATTGTCTCAACCCCTGGGACAACCCCCTATCTGTGTCCTTCCTCTATCTCCCTAGCCACCCCACCTCAGTCTCCCAAGCATATTCCTCACTGTCCCCTGAATTCTAATGTTTGACTACCTAGGTCTAGTACAGCCTCTTCTTTTTCCTCTTCCCCCTTGTCCTAGGAGACCTCGGAAAGTCCCATAGCTTTAATACCACAGATGTGCTAATGACTCCCAGCATTTATCTCTTGACTTATCCCAGCAGCTCAAGACTTGCACATTTATCTCTTGACTTATCCCAGCAGCTCAAGACTTGCACATTTAACTGGCAACTGCTTATTTGCATTGGGATGTCTGATAGATCTCAAAATTGTTTGCCTCAAACAAAACCATTCAGTTCCACCCACACCCCAAATAAATACAACAAAGAAAACCAAAACCAAACCAAAACAAAAACTATTATTCCTCCAGTCTTCCCCATTCAATCATTCATTCATATGGTAAATATCTACTGAGCACCTACTAGGAGCAGGCATTGTTCTAGGTGCTGAGGATACTACATTTTATAAGACAATAATTCCTTCTGGAAAATGTCAGCACCATATACCCAGTTCCTCAAGCCAAAAGCCTAGGAGCCATCCTCATTTCTTTTCTTTCACTACATCAGTGACTTTTAACTGTGTGATTTTCCCCCAGGGGACATTAGGCAAGGTCTGGAGACAGTTTGGTTTCATACTGGAAAGGGCTGCTACTGGCATCTGGTAGGTAGAGGTCAGAGACGTGCTAAAACCCTACAGTACACAGGACAGCCTCACACACAGCGAAGAATGAGCAGTCTAAAATGTTATAGTGCCAAGTTTGAGAGAACTAGTCCATCAACACACACCATTTACTTTGCTTCTGACATAGACCCCAATCTCACAACTTTTCTCCACATCCATGGCCACCAACCTGGTATAGACTGCCACTTTCTCTCATCTGGTTATTGCAACAGGCCATTTGGACACTGAACTTTCTCTCTTTTTCACTAGGCCTTAACTCCTGTCATCAGGGGTTATATTATCCTTTTCTGAATCCCAGGCAACAATCAGAGTATTGGACACTTATTCATGTGTACCATCATTGTCATCACCATCATCATCACCACTACACCATTATCACCATCTTTATCACCATCATCACTATCACCATCACATCATCATCACCCTCATCACCACCACTATCATCATCACCATCATCATCACCCTCATCACCACCACCACCATCATCATCATCATCACCATCATTGTCATCACTATTATCATCACCATCATCATCATCATTACCACCACCATCATCATCACCATTATCACCATCTCTATCACCATCATCATCATCACCATCACATCATCATCACCCTCATCACCATCACCATCATCACCCTCATCACCACCATCACCATCATCACAACCATCACCATCATCACCACCACCATCACCATCATCACCATCATCACCACCACCATCATCATCACCATCATCACCATCATTGTCATCACTATCATCATCACCATCATCATCATCATTACCACCACCATCATCATCATCACCATTATCACCATCTCTATCACCATCACATCATCATCACCCTCAACACCACCATCACCATCATCACCACCATCACCATCATCACCACCATCATCACCATCATCACCATCACCATCACCACTATCATCATCACCATCATCACCACCATCACCATCATCACCACCATCACCATCATCACCATCATCACCATCATCATCACCATCATCACCACCATCACCATCACCATCACCACTATCATCATCACCATCATCACCACCATCACCATCATCACCACCATCACCATCATCACCATCATCACCATCATCATCACCATCATCACCACCATCACCATCATCACCATCATCACCATCATCATCACCATCATCACCACCATCACCATCAGCACCACCATCAGCACCATCAGCACCACCATCATCACCATCATCACCATCACCATCACCACTGTCATCATCATCATCATCATCATCATCATCATCATCATCATCACCATTCACTGAGTATCAACTATTTGAGGCCCTGTTCTGGGTACTTAACACACATCATTTCCTATAATCCACCTAATTATTGTCCTAATCTTATAATGTCTCATTAGCTGAGAGATTAGCTGCTTAAAATCCATAATTAGGCTGCCTGGCTCTGCCAATCACCCCTTTGTGTCATTAGTGGTAAGTTAGTTAACCTCAATATTTCTCAGTTTCTTCACCTGTAAAATGGTGTAAACAATAACGTTCACTTCGCTGAGTTATTTATAAGGATTCCAAGAGATGGTCCATGGGAAAGAATTAGCATGGTTCTTGGTGAGCAGTGAGTGCTCAAAAAAATGTTAACCAGTCTATCAGTTCACTTGAAAAACTAAGGAAACTGGGCTTTAACGAGCCATGTGATTAGTGGCCAGCTCATAACTCACACCGCCACGCAAGGCTGCCTCCTTCTGGAAAAACGACTGAACAAAGGAACAAGTGGGCATCCACAGTGACCGCCAGCTTCTTTGTTCTAAAGGACTCCAGAGTGGCAGGAGATTTCCCTTCTCGATTTCTATATATGTTCTAGAAACAGCAAAACCCCTGAATTAGGCTCTATTGTTTTTTCAACTTTGACTTTTCTGAAATCTCTCTGCTCTCCTTTCTGACCCTACCAGCACCATTTTAGAGGAAAAATGAGACAGGAGTCCTCTTCTGCCCTTTGTCCTCTCAGACGCCATCCTAATCATCCCCTCCCATTACCCTGCTGTCCTCCACACACCTGCTCTTAAGCCTCAGGTCCCTGAGCCCAGCCTTGTAAGTATGGAGACCGAAAGGCCATGGTGTATCCATGACATTTGCTCCACCATAAATTAGCTTGTCTGCAAGGCTGGAGAAATTACTCTGAAAGTTGCCTACAGTTCATTTCTGATTACAGGGATGGGAGCATATCGTTAGGAGACTTCAGAAGCTGAGAAAGAGAAAGAGCCATTATCCCCAACAATGGGGTGTGTCTCAGCCCCAAGAGGAGGGGCTCAGCAATCTGCACTTGACCTAGGGTGGGGAAGCACAGCCCACAAGGGGCTGGCCTCTGAGGCATGATGGGAAGCCCTTTCCACAGGGCCCTGAGAGCTGCATACCGGGCAGAGCAGCTGTGGTCCCTTACTGCCTTCCCACCCCTACAAACACACTGTACTGTCTGCGCACTACGCTCCATCTGCAAGAAATTCTCTTCCTTCCCTTCCAACCCTAGCATACCCAGCCAAGCTGAGCAGGCGCGGGGGCGGGGGGGGGGTACTTCATCCAGGAAGCCTTCCTTGAATCTCCTTCATGTACATCTTTTTATCTACCCGCATTCTTTCAAGGGGCTTGCCCTGTGTTCCAAGAGGCACACCTGTTTCCACCCAATGACATCTCTTTGCTCCTTTGGAACATCCCTGAATAACCCCCGAAGGACAGGTATGAATTCTTTGGCAACTTTTCCTCCCCTGATGACACACAGCCCTCCCTAGCTCCCCTGACAAGCCCCTGAGGGAGACAGCCCTTCTCAGCTGACCCAGATTGAAGGAGGACTTTGACACCAGACAGTCTAGCTTCCCCTGCCCTGCCTCTGTCCAGTCTGCCAATTCCCCTGGCCCCATCCCTCCTGTCAAGGACCTCAGGCAGAAACCAGGAGCCACCCTTACAACCCCGCTGCTCACCACCCCATGTCCATCCTTACCACCTGCTGGCTTAGCCTCATTCCCTTGTCTCCATCCTCACCCAGCTCCGAATTGCATCACCTCCCACCTGGATTTTTTTCACTGCAGCCCAGTGGGTTTCTGGCTTTGTCTTCTTAAATGACATCTCAACATGGCAAAACCAGAGCATCCAAACCTGGGCATACCACTCCATGAGCAGGAGCATTTCTGCAGTGCACAGCCCCAGACCAGAGCATCCCTGGCCTGGTGTGAATGGCTTCTGATCTTCTGTGATGCCATGCGGCCAAGAACTAGGATGAGCACCTGAAACCTGGCTCTGGAGATGTTTGCAGAGTCAAACCTCCCCCGCAGGGTGCTTCGGGCCCTTCACGCCTCCCCTCCAGCACCACACGGTCCTCCTTGCAGCCCTTTCTCCATGGAAGGAGGAAGGTTCCAGAACTCGGACTGCAGCAACCACAGCCTGAGCAGCTCTCCCCGCTCCGTGCAAATCAGCGTCAACTTGAAAAGGAGCAAGAGGCCTCAGCTACGCTTCAAGCCCCGGAGCTTGGTTCACGGCGCTGCCTCTCCCCAGGCCATCTGTTAACAGGCCTCGGCGGCGAGAGGCATCCCCAGTCTCGCGAAAGCTGCCTTGCCCGTGGAGGGATTTGTGATGTCTTGGCAGACCTGTCGCCTTACAAAATACCATATGCCGGAAGGAAAGAAAGATGTGCTTTGTGTCTGGTAGGCACTCGAGGTGATGTCTCATGTGCACAGAAGAGAGGTAATTTAACCAGAGTGCCCCCAGCAGGTCTGCACGCTCCGGCCAGCAGCACAGAGGCTCTACGGTGACCCCAGAGGACCCCCTGGGGCAGGATGGGGTCAGGACACCCAGGGTTATCAAGCACCTCTCCTGTGCCAACAGCAGCTCCAGATGGATGATGTCACCCCTTCACCTGTACTGTGGGATTCGCTTTGGAACAGAAGCCCCACTGTGGACCAATGACAGCGAGAAAGGCCAGTGTTACACAACTTCCCTTCTCTGGGGTCCCGGGCTGTCTGCGGGGCAGAGCTTCTAAGTCCTGGGGCGTCTGTGACAAAGCACCACGCACCAAGGGTTCACCGACAGACAGTGATTTCTCACCGTGCTGGAGGCCGGAAGTCCCACAGCAAGATGCCAGCCGACGCGGTTTCTGATGAGGACTGTCTTCCTGGCTCTCGGACGACTACCTCCTCCCTGTGTCCTCAGCTGGTGGGCAGACAGAGCCCTCTCTCATAAGGATGATCCTACAGGATCAGGGCCCACCTTCATGACCGTGTTTCACCTAATCGCCTTCCCGTGGACCCTATCTCCTAAAATAGCCATATTGGGGGTCGGGGCTTCAACATATGAGTTTGGGGGACAAACTTTGTCCGTAGCAAGGAGCACACGCCACCGGGATGGTGTCTCTGAATTTAAACAGCTCAGCAAACAGAGTTGAGAGTAGAACCTGAGGGGTGCAGGACGGGCTGGAGCCCCCAGTCCCAGGTAGGAGTGGGAGGCCCAGAGCAGGTCTACTTCCTGGGAGTGACAGAAAGCAGCCAGGAATCAGGGCCCCGTTCAGGGGTGGAGAAAGCAAGCCCTGAGAGATAGAGGCCTCTCGTCCTCCCAGAGCCGGCTGACGTGGGGCTTCATGAAGAGACCCCATGCCAGGTGCTCGCAGAGCAGCGTGCGACCCGGGGGAGCCGCCGTGTGATAAGCCTCGCTCCGAGGCCAGCATCCAATGAGGAAATCCTATTGAAATGTCCATGGGAAATGAAGTTGGGGAAATATAATTACTTAGAATGGACACTATGCTCTGATGAAGGCAAGTCTGAATAGGCTAGGCTAAGCCACATGATTAATCCAATTAAAGGAAACGATCCAACGAACCCAAACTGGGACCCGAGAGAGAGGAAGCTGAGCTCCTGCCTGCAGACGCGAGTGCTCCAGGTGGGGCCCTGCAGCCAGGCCCCCGGCGCCAACCGCACGCGCTCGCTCGCTCACTCAAGGACAAGGCCACGGCCCGGGCGGCTTTGCCCCAGGTCTTGGAAGCCCTGTCCAGCCCTGGCAGTCTCGTGGCGTTGTAAGGACAGGGCGGCATGTGCTTTGCTTTCAGAGTGTGTCCAAGAACGGTTGTGGCGAATCCCACCAGCATATCCACTTTGCAACATTTACCAAGCATGTCTCATGCTAGAAACTTCGTGGGGGGGAGGGTAAAGGAGGCTAAGATACAGCCCCCTCTGTCCACCGACCCTGCTTCATCCTCGGTGTCTGGACCCGATCTTCGCAGATGGCAGACCCTCCACCAGCACTGTTGAGTGAATGAGGGTCCTGAAGGCAGGAGCCTGGGGACAGGGGGCAGGGGTGTTCCAGACAGAAGGGTGAGCTGTAAATAAGGCCAGAGGCAGGAGAAAGCCGGTGTGCTTCCAGGAGAGTCAGGGGGCCAGAGTGGCTTACAGAGGCAATCACGGGTGGACAGGGCTGGAGGAACAGGTCTCGAGCATGTAGTGTCCTCAAACGTCAACCAGGATCACTCCGGGCCACGAGAAAGCTCAGGGTCTAGCTCAGAAGGCTGGGAGGGGCCTGAGAATCTGCATTTCTCCAAGTGCTGGGGGAGCCGATGCTGCCTGTCCTCGGGACCATGGTGCGGGAGCTTGCCGACGGTGGTGAGGAGTTTGGGTTTGTTGTAAGAGTCGCAAGAGGAGAAAAGGCAGGCGTCACAGGTGGAGAAGACAGGAGATGTTGCAGGTGGATGGGAGGTCACCTGGAAGGGTCTGGTGATGTGGGAAGCTATGGAAGCCAGTGGGCCAAAAATGGGGGGGGGGGGGGACAAGGGAGAAGGCAGGGCCAGAGGAAATGAGCAGACCCTTGTCACTTTCTGCTGGTCTCTGCCCAGCTGGCAAAGCAAGAGGCCTCAGGAAAATCCTTCCTTCTGGGTCTGCAGGCAGAGAGGAGTCTGCCATCCCGTCCAGCCTTCCAGCCTTGTCCGAACGCATCCCTTAGACCCAGGACCTTCGGCTAGACCCCTAGGCCTGCCTTTGTCCCCCCAGCATCCTCTGCCCTGTGTGACAAGATGTCTAGTTAGGTTTCTTGTGAAGACAGACTCTGACCGGAGAATTAAAAGTTCTTTATTCTCCCCTCAGCCATCACATTTCAGGTCATGTTTGGACAGACACAAAAGGCCAGAGACGGAGAAGCCCCACGGACTGTTCAAGCAAATGCTTCCGTCTCTCCACTTAATCCACACGGACTGCGTTGTTTTCTTCTTCGCAGTGCTCCCACCAGAACAAGGGCCTGGTCTCATTACCAAGTACACAATACTATTTTAATGATAATTACAGGCTTTCTGTGACCGAGCAAAGCTCACAGTCCAGCACAGGTGGGTGCTGTTTAAATGATTGGGGGTGGGGGTGGGGGAAGTAGCTGCCCCCCACACCCCCGCCCCCACCCCCCATCCCACCCCATCCCCATTCCTCCCCTCGTGCCTCGGGGTAAATTGTACCAACAACCACACAACACGAGCTGTTATTTGCTACCATGAGATCTGGTCTATGTGAATAATTCTATTTAAAGCCACGCCCAAACACAACGTTTTCTGCAGGTCCTGCCTGGCCTGCGGTCTCTGACAATGGGGGGCTCACTCGCCCACAATAGCAGTCTACACAGATGGGTGGGAAGACCCAAATAGCTCCCTCACAGCCGCCTCTGGGCAGGGCTAAGCTGTGTAACCCGGAGCACTGAGCACCGAGCACTGAGCACTGAGCATGGAGCACAGAGCACTGAGCATAGAGCATGGAGCACTGAACATGGAGCACTGAGTACAGAGCACTGACCACTGAGTATGGAGCATGGAGCACTGAGCACTGAACATGGAGCACTGAACATGGAGCACTAAGCACAGAGCACTAAGCATAGAGCACTGAGCACTGAACACGGAGCACTAAGCATGGAGCACTAAGCATAGAGCACTGAGCACAAAGCATGGAGCACTGAGCACTGAACATGGAACACTGAGCACAGAGCACTGAGCACTGAGCCTCTCTGAGCCGGCTCAGGTCCATTTCCAGATGAAGCAGGTAAGACCCTCTGGACCACAATCCCAGAACCAGCAAACATCCGACTGGGTAAAAAGCAAGAAAGCACGCTCGAGGGGAATAATGGTCACTCCCTCCCAGGGTGGTTGTGAAGATCAGTGTTACCCTGGTGGTCTTCTGTGGCTGCCGGAACACAGTGCCATGGATGGGGGCTGAGGCCACAGACACGTGCTCTCCCCCAGGTCTGGAGGCCAGAAGTCCGAAATCAAGGCATCACAGGGCCACATTCCCTTCGAGAGTCTGGGTGGGTCCCTTCCTGCGTCCTGCAGTTTCTGGTGACGCCTCCTCACCCCACTCTCTGCCTGTCTTCTCGTGGCTCCTCTCTGTCTTCTGTTGTCTCTTCATTCAGGGACATCAGGCACTGGATTAGGACCCCGCTAACCCAGTGAAACCTCATCTTAGCTCATTAGTTCTGCAAAGGCCAAATTTCCAAGTAGGGTCCCATTCTGAGGCTCCAGTTGGACGTGGGTCTTTGCGGGGCACACCACAGTGTAATCCTCAGACGACAGTTATTTTTCTGTAAGACAGCATTTTGAAACGTGCCTGGCTCTCAGTTCGAGCTTTGCAGGCGTGGACCATCATTATTTTTAAAGTGGTTACATAAAGGCAAGTTGATTTTGTGATTTTTCTTATCCATACAAAATGTGAATAATCCCCCTACTGGAGCTGTGCTGCCGTCCGTGGGAGCCGATCCTCTGTGCCACGGCCAGGACACAAACAGTGGGCTCAGACCTCGAAACGGCTCCCTGTCCCAGGAGACACTGGCCAGCGGCTCCAAGTCAGGCGTGTGAGTGTGCCCGAGTGTTCTGGTTCTCGGCACCATGGCGCCGTGGTTAGAGGACCCTTCTGGGAGACCCTGCATCGGGATGTAAACTCCCTGAAGAGAAAAGACAAAGCAAAGGGAGCTTTCCCGCGTGCCAGCCCGTTCCTCCATCGACCCCTCCAGCCTGAGCTCCCCCGTTGCTTTTGCAGATGAAGGAGATCATAGCTGTGCGTGTGTGCTTAGGGATTTCACGTATATTATTACCGTTATTTCCATACCTCGGCAATGGTGGACACCCCCCCCCCAGGCTCCCCACTGCCTCTCCTGTGGTGATTCAATATGATTTACCCATAAACGCGGTAACCAGAGCCCCACCTAATTACGCCTAATTACACTTGGCAGACGCTGGAGAAAATGCCACCGTGGCTGCTTGTGTCATTGGGGAGCCCAAAATAACCCAGGCATGTGATCTGAGTGGCGGGTGCTTGAGCTTGCAGTGCTATAACGGGACGTTACCCTATAATTTTGAGAACCACCAAGTTTTTCCAAATGAGTAAAATTCTGAGGAGCGGAATGGGGCGCCTCCGTCACCGTGGAGCGCAAGCAGGGAGACGGTGACGGGGCACTTCTCGCAAATCACTTCGGACACCTCTCTCCCTGGGGACAGTAACAGCATGAGCGTGCGTGCAACCGCCAGCCGCTCATCGCGTGAGCTCGGGGAGAGTGTTACCGCCGGGGCCGGGTGCCGGAAAGCTCCTGACTGAAGCCGAACGCCACATGAACGGTTGCCCTTTGGGTCTTTCTGGAACAGGGAGAGATTTTGTTTTTCTCCCCCCTCCCCGCCCTCGTCAGCAAAATCTAAAGAGGGTGCTGTGTGTAAATTGGTGCCCCGCAAACACTTACACAGTAAGTGCTGTTAGAAGACACCGTGAGCACATCAAGAAAATAGAAGCCCACCTGGTCTTGGCGCTGCCCCTCCTTCACAAGTGTAAGATGCCCCAGTCCTTTGTTCCAGGTGAGAGAGCCCCTGAGCAGCGAGGGTACCTGCCCTGCACCCCTGGGGGCTGAAAGGACACACAGGTGGGCCCCGCCTTGGGCGCCAGAGACCCGCATGTCGTTGGAGTTCAGTGAATAGTCAGTTGGACCGGAGACCCGGTGGGGGATGGGGTGGCCGCTGTGCCGCAGGACACAGAGGTTTTGATTTTCCACCGCGTCTGCCGTCACCCTAGTTCTAACCAGACCAGGACAGCAGCCCAGGGGCAGGCACTCTGACCTCCTGTGTCACTCCCAGCACGGTTCTGATCTTCCCCCTCTCCTGCTCAGTAACCTCCCATAGCTCTCTGTGGCCTCCGACTGGCCCCTGGCATCAGCTGTCCCTGCTCCCTCAGACACCGCTACCATCACACGTGCTTCTGCGCCTTCGGTCAGCTCTTCCCCCTAGCAGGCGCGCTTCCCTCCGCTTCTCTATGGACTCATCCGTTCCGTCAGCTACTATTTCTTGGGCACCAGCTATGCCCCCAGGCACTGTCGCAGGTGCAGGGCACGGAGCAGAGAATGAAGGAACAGAAAGCTTGACCTCATGGAATTCTGGAGAGTCGAGATGCTCACTCCCATCAGGCTTCGATGCGGAGGCCCCTCTTAGCGGAGGCTGGCTGTGCTCAGAGCCCCACAGACACCCTCGTTCTCTGCTGTCACACGAGCCATCTGTCTGCCCCGTGTCCACCACATGTCCCCTCTCCTGGACCCTGAGCTCCAGAGGGAGGGGACTGGGTCCTATCCGTCTTTGTCTCCCCAGCTGCATACACTAGACCCCAAGACCTAGCAGGACTTTGACCAACGTGTTTTGAATGAGCAGCAGGTCCACTAATGAGCCCATTCTCACCAAGCTCAGGTGAGCCCCGGGAAAATGGAACACGTGACAAAGGAATCTCTAGGCCAGATGAGAGTCTGTGGGGCTAGTGGGACCCTCCGTCAGGGCAGAGGCCGGCGCAGAGCCCAGAACCGCAGGCCAGGTGCCCCACCAGGCTGTGCCCTCAGCGTGACAGCGCTCCAGTCCCGCCCTCCCTTACAGGCCCCCTGGGCACCATCCTCACAAAACATGGGGTTCTTCTCACTTCCACGCCTCTCTCCTCTCCCCCGTCCTTCTCAAGACCTAGGTCATCAGGAGGAGGACCCACACACCTGGGTGGGGCCCTGAGCCCCCTGTGCAGGAGGAAGCGGGGCACACAGGTGACCTGTCCCAGGAGCAGAAGCAGCTGTGCAGAGGAGTTGTCATGGAAAAGCATCAGTGCGGTGGGGGCAGCAGGGCGACCTCCCGCGCACACAGGGCAGCAGGGATTTCAGGGGAGACTGGGGGCTCCGTGGTGGCTGCAGCCCGGCTTCTCCATCCTGCCCACTGGCTTCACATCTTAAACTCTTCCTAGATGGACGCTGCTCACCTCCCTCCCACCCCGTCACCCCTGCGCTCACCCAGGACGCTGCCTCCCCATTGCATGTGGAAGCCCTCCAAGGACCCCCGCCCCCTGCACACTTTCCCCTTCCATTTAAGAGCTTGTGAAGAGCTGGCATATCTTATAAACTTGGTGGATAATGGCTCAATGGGCCATTTCCACGGAACTATGGGCAGCATTTGATGTGGACGTGGTCACGGGAGCTTTTGGTGGACTCCTAATTTCCCTGGAGCACACAGCTGTGAGCGTGTGTGGGAGTCCCTCCGGCTGTCAGGGAGCAAACGGGGGGAACTGAGCAGGACCCCTCAAGGGCTCAGGAGGTGTGGGGGCAGCCTTGTTGGGACCGTGCCGTCAGGTGACTCAGACAGAGCGATTGGGCTGCCAAGGGGAAGCTGAGAGAAGAGAGGTCCGGGCTTCCTATCCAAAGATGATGAGATATTTTCAGGAACAGGCAGGTGAGCAGATCCCAGGGAGCTGAGACGCCAAAGCCCTTCTGTTTCCAGGCAGGCCTAATCCCCGTATAATACCTGAGTCAGATAACTGCCTGTGTTACATTTCAGGTGTATCCCTCACTGCTCCTTTTGGCTCTGAAACAAGGTAAATAACATTTAATTTGGGTCAAGAGCGTATATTAACTCACATGGAAAAGCCTGAGCTACAGCCCAAGAGGCCTAGACACTGCTCAGAGGAGAGCGAGAACCAGCCATCATGAAGGGAAAATGGTCCTCAGATAGTCTAGCACCCCAAGGTGCCGGTCAGGCCCCCAACCCCAGAGAGACAAGCAGCGAGGGCCCCTCTGCCCCCCATGGGGTAGGGGCTGGGGGTCCTCCCAGTTCTCAGAGATGGGAGCTTCTGCTGTGTGAGAGAAGGTCCCCAGACTTTGTCCGTATCTTACTACATACCTGGTGAGCACTTGCTCACGGGCTCCTAGTTCACACCTGGTGAGCACCTGCCCACGGGCTCCTAGTTCACACCTGGTGGGCACCTGCACTGTGTCGGCTCCACATCCTCTCATACCAGCCTCTGGCCACGTGGTTGTTTTCTCCATCAGCTCCTAAAAGTCCAGTCCCTTCATGGCCTGCAGTGAGAAGGGATGGGCCCCTGCATGTGCCCTTGCTCTGTGCATTGCCCGGGGGCGCATCCTGTCTGAACACGATTCCTGTCCTCATGAAACCCCGGACACAACTCTCTACTGAGCAAGCTGCTTCACAGAGCGATTCCGCTCAGGACGTTTCAGAAGGATTCCACACCTTCTGGTCAGATTTTATTTCTAAATCTAACATAGCACAGCCTGTACGTGCCCCTTGCCAAGACCTTCAAATGGCAATGATACTGAAGAAGCTGGTCTTCTCTTCATCTGTCTGAACTGGCAGGGGCCACGCCATGCATTCTAAGCCGACTCTGCCTCTCAGAGCTCCTTCCCTGCCTCCTCCCCACCAGCCCGGCCTCCTGACTTGCGGCTGTGCCCCGGGACACACGGCGGCAGGGGCAGATTGAAAATGCTGTGTGTGGTTCAGACCAAGGGCTGTTCAAACCCCAGTTCTGCCACTTTCTGGCTTTGGGACTGAGGACATCACTGCAGTTTGCTGAGCCTGGGCCTTTCCATCCGGAAGGTGTCGGGCGGTTGAGAGTGTTATGTGGGGTAACAGCTGGAAGGCTCCTGTCCCGGAGCCTTGCACGTGCTATCATTGTGGTGCCATTCACAGAGCGCCTGCAGCGCTCATAACATTGTTATCAAACGATGTGATGTGGGGGTGATGCTTGCAAGCCCTGGGGGTGCAAATCACAGGAGGAAATCGAGGCCCCAGCGTGGCCTCTCACTAAATATGTGCCCACGGGCTGGACACACAACGGCATGGACCTTGTAGATTCACTCTGAGGATTACATGATGGAATGAATGTAAAATGCTTCACTAAGTGCCCGGTTTACAACACAGTCTTGATAAATACCAACTATTAGGAATAATAGCCAACATTTATAGGGTACAATATGCATCAGACACTGCACCGAGCATGGGACATCTGCTCCCTCTTTGAATCTCGTACCTTCTCTGGGGAAGTAGTCATCCTGTTTCAAAGGGAATAAATCGAGTACAGAGATGTGACATCATTGCCTGGAGTCAGAAGGGCCTGGGGAGCTGCCTCGCACGTCAGCCTCGTGGGCAGTGCTGTCTTCCCCAGCAGTGGTGGAGTCTGAGTGCCTGCTTCACCTGCCTCCCCGGGCTGCGTGTGCAACACAGGCCTGCTGAGTGAGCTCGGCCCACGGAGATGTCCAGGCACGAGCCTGCACCTGGCTCATGGGTTTTCAATCCCGAGGAACCAGTAATGGGGCAGGGGGAGGGTTTGCAGTGAGCTCTGTCTGCTCCCACCAGTGCCTGGAAAAAACCCAAACAAGATGACATCTGCCACTATGTTACGTCAGATGCAAGAAAACGTTCGTACCATCCCCATGAAAGGGAGGTTTGTGTGGGGCACCTTTCCATGGGCCGATGACCGCAGCCCCGCATGGGGCCCACAGGACCGCTGTGGGGTGCTCACGGGTCTGCAGACAAAGGCATTGCCTCGCTGGCCTTCCTTTCATGCCTGCTCCAAACACAGAGGCATTTCAGGGAGAGCAGGAGCCCCAGGCCCAGGGGCAGCACTGCATGTCTTCACAGCCCTGCTGGAGGCTCCGTGGCAGACCCTGGCTGCATAACGTCCTCGCCACTAAAGCAAGTAAATGGACGAAAGCAGAGCCCTCCCCTCTCCCTGTGCCAGCTTCCAGCTGATGTCTATGCTGACCGCAGGGCGGGCTGTGCTCGCTGTCAGCCGCGTGCAGCCAGCAGTGAGACGCGAAAGCCCCAGCGCTGCGGGAGAAGCTTTACTCCTACGCCCGTGCACACACGTGTGCACACACGTACACACCGCAGGAGCACACGCACACGCACCACGCAGAAGCTAGGAAAGGGGTCTGGAACAGGCTCTCCCTCTTCGCCATCGAAAGAACCAGCTGTGCCAACTGCTCCGTCTCCGACTCCGGAAATGAGTCCTGCTGCTCTGAGCCTCCCCGTTGGGCCCTTCGTCACGGCCTCCCCAGAGACGAATGCGGTGTCCTGGGAAGCCATGGGCCAGAAACCACAGAGGACCCCCCAGCCTGGGTCCCTGCATCCAGATGACAGGGTCCTGCCCGGGGAAGCCTTGTGTGGATCCCAAATCCAGCCACACTGGATGTCTAGATGCCCGCGCAGGCAACTCAGCACATCCCCTTTCTGGCCTCAAGCCAGAGTCCCGTGAGCATGGACCGCAGCCGGGAGCACCCACCCCACCTCTCGGGAGCGACGAGAACAACAAGATGCCCCTCGGGGTGGGCAGCCAGGGTGACCCCCTCCTGCGTTCACAGTCAGCACTGTCTCACTGTCTCTCTGGGCTGAAGGGTGACGCGGCCAAGCGTCCATGCCCCACCCCCGCCCCTCCAGGGACGAGTCATGTCTTCCATGGCGTCAGCTCTTCCTGCACATCCTGGGAAGAGCTGCTCATCCTGTCACTTCTGCCTTGACTTCCAGGCCCTTGCCGCTGTCTTCCGGCTCCCCCCACCCACCACTTCCCTAACTATCCTGGGGCGGGGATTAATTGTGACTCCCAGCCCTGCCAGCTGACAGAGACCTCGCTTTTCCAGTCCAGCTCAGGGAAATCAGCTTCACCTCGCTCTGGGTCACTTGCCACAAAAACGTTCTGGAAAAAGAAGCCGCTGAGCCCCCCTCAGACCTCAGACTGAGCAGAGAGCTGGCTGCACTGGGAGATGCAGCTCCGAGGGAGGGGTCCAGAGACCCTGCAGCTCCCCGTGCCTCCCAGATGGGTCTTCCCTGAGGCCCTGCCGAACAGCGAGCCGAGCTCAGGGGCTGCCTCAGCCCCAGCCCATCCAATCAGCACTTCCAAGTCGTCCTGGACGCCCCCTCCCCTCGCATCCAAGTCCTGACCACACAACCACCCGAGACCTCTGGAACCCCTCCCCCGCCCCCGCCGTCACTCTGCTCCTAGCCACCATAGACTCCCGGACCACCGCGGCCACACGAATGACCTCCCACTTCCCCTCTGGTCCTTGTGTCCTGGGCTGAACAGGCCCCCCCCCCGATTTATGTCCACCTGAGACCTCACAATGTGACCTTATTTGCAAATAGGGTCATTCCCGATGTAATTAGTTCAGCTAAGGTGAGGTCATGCTGGAGTAGGGTGGACCCTAAATCCAGTGACCGGGGTCCTCATCAGGCCACGTGAAGACACACAGGGAAAACGACCATGTGACCACAGAGGCAGAGGCTGGGGTGACGTGTGTGCAAGCCAGGGATGTTGGGAGCCACCAGAAGCTGGAAGAGAAAGGAAGGGTCCCCCCTAGAGCCTTCGCAGGGAGGGCAGCCCTGCAGACACCTTTGACTTCTGACCGCCAGAGAACACAATTCTGCTGTTTCAACCTGCCTGTTTCATGGTAATCTGTTACAGCAGCCCCAGGAAAGGAATACAATCTATAACTTGATTGCCACATGGCGAGGAGAACAGACTTTAAATCTTCCCCTTTACCCTCTGCTCAGAAACCTTCAGTGGCTTCCCCTTACACTGAAGGTAAAAGTACGAATTCTCAACACTGAGTCTCCAGGTGCCTGTGTGGCCCCCCTACCACCTGTCCCCTCCTCTCCCTCTGCCCTGCCCTGCCCCCTGTGGCCACCAAAGCAGGAGCAGACCCTTCGCCTGCAAGGACATCCCCTCTCTTGCGTGTTCTCAGTTAGGAAAAGCCTCAAAACATGAAAAAAAAAAAAAAAAAAAGATCCGTCTAACAGACATTTGTGCACCTCCCCCCTGTGTGTAAGGCAGGTCCATGTTTTACTGGATGTATTTTGGGTCTTTTCAAAAATTAGTACGTTGCAGAGGGAGTCAGAGGTCTCCAAGGTTCCTGCGCCCCAGCCCTCCGCGCCCCCTAGCTGGGGGGTTTCCTTTTGTCCATGTTTGTATTTTCTCTCTCCCTTCCTTTTCTTTTTCTCAACCCCTGTCCTCTTTCTGCATCTCTTTTTCTCTCTCAATATATATGAATAAATATTATATCTGAATATAAGCACATGCACACATGCATACACATGCACATACACATGTGAACGTGATACTATTAGGAAAACTTTGTAAGTTTATGTAAAGAACATAATATCATACAAATCCTCTTGCAACTTGCCTTTTTTTAATAGTATAGCTTTGCGATCTGTCCATGTTGATAAATATCAGTGTAATTTATGGGTTTTAGCTGCGACACGATACCCTACGGTGAGAAGTGCCATCGTGTACTTAACCAAACTCCTCCTTATTCCCGGGTGTGCAGGCCCGTTCCGCTCCACAGTAGCAAACACAGGTGCCACAGTATCCAAAACATATTGTGAATATTCTTTTGTGTGTCTCTGTGCATGTGTGTGAATGTTCTCTCAGTTGTACCCCCCGGGGGGATGTTACGGGCTATCGAATAGGAATATTTTCCATGTTACTTTGTTTTACCAAATCACTCTTCTAAGGGTCGTAACAATTTATACTCCCAAGAGCAGCACACTCTCTCATGCATTCATGCGCTCATTCATCAGACATTTCTTGAACACCTACTATGTGCGGACACAGTTCTGGGCACGGGACACAGTCATGAGCACATCGTTTGTGCTCTGTAGCAGCCCTCCCAGAGCTTGTGCCGGACGCACAGCTCACTGACTGCGGGAGCCTTGGGTGGCTCATGGGACATTTTTGGACCCTGGTTTCCTCGTCTGTAAGTGCTGATAAAACTGAAAATACTCAGATATAGGTACCCACATAGACACAAATCTACACCAGAGGCACGGGCAGAGAAAGAGACAGATGATGTAGACAGATCGGGATGTGGGTGCAGGTACAGAGACAGAAACGCACCAAGACACACAGCATGTGCAGATAAAATACACGCACAGGTATAGATATGCACAACCACAAATGTCTCCTCTATGCCTCAGCCTCCCACCTTACAGCAACTGCTCTGAGGTTCGTCATGAGCGTAACATGAGATAATAAAGAAAAGGTACTTAGCTCAGCACCTGGCACAAAGTAATGCCCACACCACTAACTCTGATTATTTTGCTGGGTTAGCACACTGCCACCAAAGCCACCAGGGGTGCACACGGCATATTTGTTGTCTCACTGCAATAAGGGAGCCCCGGAGCGTCTTAGGGAGAGAGTGTCAGAAAGATCCTAGATTTGGGCTTGTAACCAGTGAGTTGGGGGAGGGATTTGGGCTTTGCTCTGGATTGGATGCTATTGAGAAGTGTGAGAAATTCCGTGATTGGATATCTGACAACAGAGGAGGTACAAGCCATCATGGGCAAGCAGTCCCGGTCACTCACCCCGCTCAGGAAAGGGGTGTTTGGTCATTTTGTGTTTAGGACCTTTGGACTGGATGCAGACATGGCCCCAGGGTGGCCCTGTGCGTCTTGATGTCCACGAAGTGTTTTATGATCAGCAGGAGAAAGAATGCCCACATCTTCTCGCCTGTTAGACAGACTTGGCTGGCCTTCTTTTTCTTGTTTACCCACTGTATTTCTCCTCCCCACCAAGAGGTCCAGCTTTCTGGGCTCAGCTCTGTGTCTTGCCTGCAGTTCTCCAAGGACGACACTCCCCAGCCAACTTGATAGGAAGCACATTGTGCCTTCCATCCTTCCTCCAAAGCCAGAGGACTCCATAGAGAGCAAGAGAGCAGGACCGCCACAGAGCCCTTCCTCAGCCAGGTCCACCCGGTGTGGGGGAAGTGAAGCAAAGCACCTCGTTCATCTAGCCAGGGCAGGCACCATGGGGACAGGGTGAGCGGCAGGGAGGCCTGCCGTCTATAGGCCGCGCTTCCATCTTGGCTCGACAACTGCACTGGGTTGAACAGGCACCCCCAAATTCACATCTACTCAGAACCTATAAATGTGACTTATTTGGAAATGGGTCTTTGCAGATGCAGTTAAGATGGGGTCATACTAGATGGAGGTGGTCCCTAGGCCCAATGACTGGTGTCTGTATAAGGAAGGAACCACACCGAGGTACAGAGAAGGTGGCCACGTGGCAACAGAGCAGAGGTCCTGGTGATAGGTCTGCAACCAACGGAACACCAGCAGCACCTGAGCCGGGAGAGAGCCCTGGAACAGAGTGTCCCTCGGAGCCTCAGAGTGAACTAACCCTGCCCCCCCTCGATGTTGGACTTCCGGCCTCTGGAACCGTGAGAAGAGAGATTCCTGCTTTGAAGCCCCCCAGTTTGCGGTGATGGGTTATAGCAGCCCCAGGACGTCAGCCCAGTGACCTTGAGCTGCCATGTTCCCACCTGCACACCTGGCCCTGACCTCTGAGAGGGGAGCACATCTTCAGGTGTGGCCACAGCCCAGGCAAGGCCGGCACCAGGGGGCCCTAGGCCCTCTGCTGTGTCTCAGTGGCTACCCGAGTCTCTCTCTGGCCGATCTGGGACCCTGGCTCCTGCTGCTCAGCCCGTCAAACGCCCGTAGTGTAATGACTATCATTATGTGATTGTGGCGTCGCTGGGGCCAGCGATTCATCATTGTCAACATTTACCAAGTGTCCAGTCCATCTGCAGAAAATGATGATAATAAAAAATAGGAGGGCTCCCTTCTGACTGTCATGGGCCTGCTCAGAGGGAAGATCCCGGAAACGAAGACACACACAGGCGGAGTAGGGATGGGGATTGGATTATTAAAGATGGACAGTGGTCCGAGCTCCATATTCTGAGCCCCTTCAAGTAAGTCCCCCAAAACCTGACCGTGTTGACCAATGTCGGTTAACATGTTTCACTAGGGACACAGCGAGGGTCAGGTCACTAATCAGCGCTGGTCACAAACTCGGACACGGCCAGATCAGGTACCACGGCGGGGCTGCCCGCAGAGACAAGATGGCAGGACCAGCCCAAGGGCAAGTTAATTCACTTTCCCTTATTTTTAGGCAGGTGTTTTCTGGCGCGGGCGTGCGGAAGGGGGTGCTCAGGCTGGGCTCAGCGGCCAGGAGGCTTCCCGGAAGGAAGGAGTCTACTGGGTGCCTCAGAGAATGAAGGGGAGGAAGAGTGAACCGCATCTCATTTCCCTGACACCTTGGAGGACTTACCCATGTAAATGGGAGGCTCCCCAAACCAGAAGTTTCATCAGCTGCCAGAAGATAACTGGTTTGGCCGTAAAGTTCATGGCATCCACCTGGGAAGATGTGAAGGCTCATGGGAGTCTGGAGGCAGTGTTTGGGTGTGACAGACACCAAGCAATTCAGTCACGGGTGAGGTGGCCTCTGCAGCATCCCCCTGCCCCCCACACCGAACCCTCAGGCTCAGGCAAGCCTCTCTCGGTTTTCCTGGTTTTCGGAGGTCATCCCAGTCAGTCTGCAGGGAGGCTGCCCAAGGGGCTGGGAGACAGAGCAGTAAACTTTCTCAAGATCCACGATCGAAACCACGCACACTGGATTCTCTGCCTGAAGTCAGTGGATTGAGAGACCACGGGGAACTCATCTGGGGAGAAGGGAGCTGGTAGAAACAGGCATGCTGGGGTCTCAAGAATGAAATTCCCCGAAATGAGCCTTCACCAGGACCCCTAACAGATGGGCCCAGTTCAAGAAGGGAAAATGTTCTTCCGAGTGTGTTTGGTCAGGATTCAAAGTTTCTGCAATGGTCAGGGTACCTTCTGGGGTGGGGGTGGGGGCTGGGGATGACCCGGTGTGTTCATGTTCGGGATCGACAGCACAGAGAGCAGGGGAGGGTCCAGACTCCCATGACTTCAGTGGAGAGAACCGTTTGGCTCCTTCCCCTCCCCCTCATTCCCATCACCCAACCTCTAAGCTGGGGCCCTGCAGGTACATCGGGGCTTGCTGAAGGAGGGAAGCCCCAAGCTCACAAAGATACCCTATCCCTCAGGTACAGGGGTCAGGGCCTCCCTTAGAGCTCTCTCCGGTGCATATCCAGTGTCAAATAAAAACACATTCCAAACTTAAAGAAGAAGAGAATTGATTCTAAAGGATTATTGCAAGAGAAGAAAAGGGCCTATTGCAATGGGGGGAGGAGCTATGCAATGCGGGAGAGGTCTACTCTGTAGCTGAGGAAGGGGTATGGCAATGAGGAGAAGGGGCTACTGCAGTTGGGGAGGGGGTATGGCAATGGGAGGAGGGGTGATTGCAATCAGCGTACTCCAATCATGAGATCGCAAGCATCACAAAGGTCAGGCTGAAAGGGCCTTTTCTTTCAGAGAAGAGCAAACAGGCTAGGCAGGGCAGGATGTGTGGAGCTCAAATAAAGGTGGAGGAGATGATGGGACAGCAGACCAGAGAATGTCTAACTCTGGGGTCAAGAGGGGCCATCTGCTGCCTCAGGCTGAGGGCAGCCAAGGTCTAGGGGCCTAGGGGAGGAGAGAGTCTCAACCGAGTGTTACCCACAAGTATTTTGTTCCGTTGATCAGTGGAGACAAAACAGACCAGCTTAGCATTGATGGGGCTAAGGCTGGGAATTTGGAGATCTGTACCTGGCTTCATCCTAGGTAACCATGGGGGCCCGGTGAGCCTCGCTGGTCATTATGGGGAAGGCAGGTTTCAGGAGCACAAGTGGGGGGGGGGTCCTCTTTAATAGTCTCTGTTCAGCAGGACCATGGAAAAATGCAGTGTTGACACAGGGCTGTGATGCTGCATTCGAACCCTTCCTTGGTCTGAGCTAGACTCAAAATCATCAGATTCTGGTCCAGATAAATAGGTCAGAACCATCTCTCCAAGTATGGAATATGCTGCCTCCAAAATCCCAAGGGGACCCTCTAAGGTTGGTGCATTTTTCTTAGCCATGAGAGGTTCAAGGTGCCATAACCTATCCTTTATTTGGGGGTGGGGGGATGTCCTGGTATACCCAGACCACTGATAAGCCTTTGCTAGATCCCCAAACCAGTCACCGACGTGCCCGGCTGTAGCCTCAATAAGAGTTGGCTCCCACCTTGGGGGTGTATGCTGTCACCAAGGCCTCCCACGTACCTGCCATTTCTTGCTCAGAGGGTCCATTAACATGCTACTGATGACTGGAAGGCCCATGCCCTACTCTGTGGAATTTCCCATCAGTCCCTTGAACTACACAGCGCAGGAGAGCAAGGGAAGATATAGCCCCTGGCAAACCAAGCGTATGAACTGTTGGCCATTCCACAGGAATGCCGACCACTCTGCTTCCTCCTGGTGAGCACAGAGACTCCCGGCATCAGGAGCAACTCTGTCCCCACCAGCTCCCTTTGCACGAGGGACAGTCACGCAAACAAATGCCCGTGAGTTTCTTTGGGGAAGACTGCACATAGCCACTTGCAATGTCCTTCCTAGGAGCCTGGGCCTCTTCTGCACCCCACGGGTCTTCCATCCAAGAACTAGCTTGGGCTTGGAATTGTGGCAGGGGGTCATGTGCAATTAGTGCAGCTGACCTCGACCTCCTCTCATCCTTGACCATGTTTGATCAAATATATTAAGTGTCCTCCTGCTGGCCGCCCATCATCACGCCCTGGAACGCCACGTTCCATGGGTCACCGAGCTCGAGGTCAGCAGATCCAGCCCCTGCCACTAGTCTGAGCTTCCTGCCCACTAGCTAACTTGCTTCTGACCGATTGGGACTCTGCTGTTCTGGGACCCATCATCCCCTGCACCACCATCTCCATCATCCCCCTGTACCACCCTCTCCATCATCCCCCTGCACCACCATCTCCACCATCCCCCTGTACCACGTCCCCAGCCCTGCACCACCGTCTCCATCATCCCCCTGCACCACCATCTCCATCATCCCCTGCACCACCGTCTCCATCATCCCCTGCACCACCGTCTCCATCATCCCCTGTACCACCCTCTCCATCATCCCCTGCACCACCGTCTCCATCATCCCCTGCACCACCGTCTCCACCATCCCCTGCACCACATCGCCAGCCCAGCACCACCCGCCCCGTCATCCCACCCCACGTGCCTGCTCCTCTACAACCCTGCGTAGCCTTCAGGCAGGGAAGGGGCTGCATCTCCCAAGGAGGGACATGCCATTCCCACAAGCCTAGAGGGTTCAGGGACCCTGGGGCTTCCAGTCGCTCAACTGCATCTTCCGAGACCTCACACCTGCATTGGGGTCCATCTGCTTCCTCACTGGGGTCCTGAGTCTGGCAGAGGAGGCTCTCAAGGCAGGAACGCAGCCCTCATGAGGGTCGCCCCCTGAGGTTGGGTCCTGAGCCTGGGGCTCCTCGCTGTTCCCCAGAAGCAGAGCCCGAGGTGGGGCTCGAGGTCCGTGACTAAGGACCAGCTCTCAGCGATGGGAGCGGGGCAAGCATAGAGGGCAGGGAGACGAGCAAGAAGTTGCCTGGGCTGAATCAGCAGCAGTTGGACCCCACAGGAGCCCTGGAGTGGGGTTTGCACCTGCACTGACTTCTCCTTCAGATGCTGGGCCAGCTGTGCACCACCCCATGCCTGCCTTGGCTGAAGACATGGCCCCAGGATAGGACATAAACTCAGGGACGGGGGGTGTCAGCTTCCACAGGGCAAGAGCTGTTCTCAGAGCAGGGGACAACTCGGGGACGGGGCACCAGCTGGATGGGGCTTGAACAGCATCTACTACAGAAATGAGCATGTTCTACCAGCTTCTTGCAGGATTTCCAGGGAACGGTGATCACAAACCAGTCACGGGGCCTGCCCAGCCTTGTCTCAGGACAGCGTGCGGCCCTGTACGGCCGCTTCCCTGGGCCGGGAGCACTGCACAGCGATTACCATGGTGTGTGGTGCTGAACCGTGTCATTTCCCACGAAAGGCCATCGAAGACAGACCCCCAGAGGCCAGCCAGCTGCCAGCCGGTGGATAAGAGAAAGTGGCACACAGGATTGATATGTTTAATCTAACACGGGGACTTTCACAGTGGGCAGGATGCTGTTCCATTTATCAGGACAAGACAGCTCCCCGGCATACGAGCGTCCGAGTCTCGCCTTTCTCCTACCGGACTGTTGTGTTATCAAGCACAGGTCTCTGCGCTGGAGAACCCACAGGAAGAAGAAAGCCTTTGTCAGATGCTTAGATCACAGCCGGCCTTCCCCGCTGACCCTCCAGGCACGTGCCCCCACTATGCCCCTCCGCTCCCTTTCCACTGTCAGTTTTACAGTGCTCTGAGAAGCAGAGAAAGTCGGTCTCGGACCTGCACCCCCCACCTGGCTGGCCTGGCGGCCAGAGCACCCGTGCAGGTGTCCTCTGCCCTCACACGGCACCATCCAAGCAAACACGCAGGAGGAGCTTTTAAAGTCACAGGACCTCACGGTCCTGAGAGTGAGATTCTGGGAGGCAGCAACAACGTCAAGACCCAAGGGCCATTTCAGGGAAGAAGACCTGTGTCAGCAGACCTTACGGTCACATGGCAGCCAGAGCAGCTAAATGTGTCTGCGTCACCCCCGGGGGCATCTCCCATCTGAGGTCCGAGGGTCAGGATCTCTGAGGGCAGGGCCCAGGAGTGTTCATCTCAAAGAAGCCCTGGAGATGACCCTGGTGTGGCCCAGAGTCTGAGAGAGGCTGTGGATGGGGGGGAGTGGGGGGCGAGGGCCAGCCCTGCCCCAGGCTTCCTGGCCCTCCCTCAGCCCCGGTGCTGGGTCCTGACTTGGTTCCTGGGTCTTCCAGAAAATCCCCGTGCCCTTGTCAGCTGGGAGTGGGAGCTAGGGCCCCTGCGTCCCCTCACTGCCTGCACAGAAGTGTGTTGCTTCTCTGGGGCTGTCCTGACAAAGCGCCAGAGGCAGGGGCCTAAACAGAAATTTATGTCCCGGGGGCCGGAATTCCGGGGTCCAGGGTGGGCAGGGTTGGTTCCTTCTGCAGCCCCTCTCCTGGGTGTAGACGGCCGTCCTCACCCTGCGTCCTCACACAGTTGTCCCTCTGTCGGTGTGTCCTGATCTCTTCCTATACGGACACTAGTCAGATTGGGTTAGGGCCGACTCCTTTTCCTTGATCACCTCTGTAAAGACCCCGTCTCCAAATACAGTCACATTCTGAGGCCCCGGGGGCTAGGACGGCAACCTGTGAACTTGCAATGCGGGGATGCACTGCAGCCCATGATAAGAAGCCACGAAGAGCCGGAAGGGAAGCAGCAGGCTGCCCCTCGGCCGGACTAGAGTGACACTTTGTGTCCCAAGTCAGAGCCACACAAAACACCACGTCACAGGGGCGATTAGTCTGCTTCACAGCTGCACAGAGCTGACAGGCAAGTAGAACAAAATTGGGGATACGGGGTCTTTGAGGGAGGTGGGCGGGAGAAGCAACGGTCGTGCTCACTCTCCCCGGCCCTCTCGCAAGTCTCAGGGGTGTTGCTCCCGGGGCCCCGTATTTCCAGCAGAAGAGACTCCTGCTTTCAAGCACGTGCTCCGGGTCTCCTGCCGCCCTCAGAGGTACGACTGTTTGGTCTGCTCCTGCAAACCCCTCCCGATGCCCCCAGCCTGTGCCCGGCATTCCCCACCTCCTCCCGGGGACCCTCAGGCTTCCCTGAGGGTGGGATCCACCAGAGGAATGCCAGATGGCCTCCAAACCCCCTGCTCGCTCACCCCAGCCCAGGGGAGAGTGGGTAGTCAGGCAGCCAGAGCTGCAAACCCTCGCGTGCTCGGAGCTAACCTATTACAGAGCTCCAGCCCCGAGGGTTCTCTTCTCTTCATCTGCCCTGCCCATTGCAAGCAGGCAAGGGTCTGCTTTGCTGTTCCCAGTTTTCTCTAGGTGGGCCAGTCCTAGTTCTAAGCTTTGGAGGGAGAAACTACAGCCCCTATGACCCTGAAACCAAAGCCCTGCATTCCCATCAACTGTCAGGATGAAAGCTGGTGTTTTATCCCCATCTGCAGTCGCCTCTGGAGTGGGTCACCGGTATCAAAACCCTCAGCTCACTCCAAACCTGGGAAGGCAGGGCGTGGCGGTGTTTTTTACCCCATTGACTCCGAGGTCACCTGTTCACTAAAGGTTTCTGGATGCGTACCCTACACTCCACGCTTTCCCACCATCCACTCAGCCATGTGTTAGAGCCACAGGTGGTCCTTGGACCCCAAAGTAGGCTGATGGGACCCCAGGCAGAGCCAACCCACGAAATGCATTTGCTACCCCAAGGAGAAGCAGCCAGCACTGGGGAGCAGGGGAGGAGCCTGCCGGGTGTTTCCAGGTCCCATACTTGAGTCCCACTTAGAAGTCAAACAAAACAGCGCCTAAGTCAGAGGCTGTGAAGAGCTCTTGCAAAGTACATGCTGAGTATATTACGGGACAATTCTATTTAACCCTTGAGCTCCACTGGAAAGACAGGAACCCAGGCAAAGAAGAGCCTCTTGCCTCAGGGCACACAGCTGGTGGACCCCGGGCGGGCAGGGGAACACGCCTTTCCACTGCTCATGCTCAGCACGGTGCCTGGCATGCAAAACTCAGGAACAAATGGCTAGGACGCACTCATCTCCGTCCCCGCCTCTGTGACCTCCCACCGTCCTGCCCCACAGGCCACCTCCACTCTGTGGGGGCCCACTACCAGCATCGGGGCCATGAGCGCCCACCAGACACAGCCCCCATGGCAGCAGAGTGTAGCCGGAAGCTTGCCTCCTCTTTCCCCCTGAGGCCACTCTTCAAGCCAGTCCTTTGATTGCTTCCTTCCTGCTCTGCCGGTCCTCCCTCACTGAACCACCAACGTCCTTGAAATAGTCATCCACACCTGCAGCCTCCACGTCCCCCCCAGGTCCCTACGTATTCCCCATGCTCTCACTGAATACCCCCACCTCTGAACCCCAACCACCCTTTCTCAAAGATGACCGCTGACCCTGTGTTAGTTCCTGAAGCTGTTAGGACAAATTACCATAAATCAGACAGCTTAAAATAATAGAAATGCATTCGCTCCCAATCCAGGAGGCCAGAAATCTGAAACTAAGGTGTGGACAGGTTTGCTTCCTTCTGGGGGCTCTGAGGGAGAGTTGGTCCCAGGTACAAGCAATCCTTGGTGTTTCTTGGCTTGTAAATGCATCACCCAGATCTCACATGACAGTCTCCTCTTTGTCCTCTTCTGTCTCTTATAAGGACACTCTCATTGGATTTGCAGAAGTCACCTGAATCCAGTATGGCCTCTTCTCAATCCTTATCTCCATTACATCTGCAAAGACCCTACCTTCAGAGAAGGTCTGAGGTTGCAGGCGGACATAAATTTGGGAGATTGCACTGTTCGACCCACTGCACCCACTGTATTAGGGTTCCCCAGAAAAATGAAATATATAGAGGCAGGATATATGTGTACAGAAAAAGAGTGGGGATGAGATTATTATAGGGATTGGCTCATGTGACCAGCAAAGCTGAGAAGTCCCAGGATACGCAGTCTACAAGTTGGAGACCCAGGACGGCCAGCGATGTAAAGCAGTCAGAGTCCAGAGGCCCGAGAACCGGGGGAGCCGACAGTGTAGACTCCAGTCTGTGTCTGAAAGCCTGACAACCCAGAGCTCCAAGGGCAAGAGGAGATCAATGTCCCAGCTCAAGCAGTCAGGAAGAAGGGGTGACTCTACCCTTCCTCCACCTATTTGTTCCATTCAGACCCACAGTGGACTGGGTGAGGCCACCCACATTAAGGAGGGCCACCTGCTGTATTGAGTTCACTGAAATAAGAGCGGGGGTCCTCAATGGTGGGCAGGGAGTAGACCCCACCTGCCCTCCCTACCTGTCCTACCTAAACCAACTCCCTGACCCATGTCTTCATTTCCAAGAGGAAGTCCCACCACTCTTCCTGCCTCATGGTGTGGCCATGACTCCCACAGAACAAGCCAGTGGACCCTGCCATCTTTGGGGCCAGAGGAGCCAGGCCTCCCTGACAGCAGCCCTCATCTGAGTGCACATTTCGCTGGGCCTTTCATTGTGTTTTGATGTCTTGTCCCTCCTATATGCTTGGACTTCAAAGAATCAGTTTAAAGCATATTGGAAATAACTGAAATGTGCGCTAGGCAGTCCGGACTAGTGGGTAGGAGCCAGATTCTGGAGCCGACCGCCCAGATGCAGGAGGCAAACCCAGCTGTGCCCCTACCAATGGCCCAGGGAGTGATGTGGCTTTTCTGGGCCCAGGTTCTTGTTCTGAAAAGTGGAAGCGGTACGCATGTCTACCACATAGGACCGTAGGATAGTAAGCAAGTTAATGTCACCAAGCTCTGGGAGCAGTGTCTAACGTGTAATAAGTGCCTTTTAAGTGTGTGTGAATAAATAAAAAATGAGCGTTTTGTCTGTCCTTCTGGTTTCAAGTGATTTTTACCTACAATCACGGTGAGGCTGTGACTAGCATCCCTGGAGAACATCCCCCACCCCCCCCACCGCCCCCGTCTTCTGCAGGCCTGGCATCCCTCATTCCCTCAGCATTATGATGCTTAACTAGACACATCCTGTCAGCTTGGCAGAAAAAGCTGCCCATGGCATTTAGGAAGGGAAAATAAATGGTTCTTTTCTATCTCTCTCTGAAGTCCTGGTGTCCCCAGGGGATGAGACACTAAAGTATTTCACAATAACTTTCCTGGGACATGACTCAGGAAGACAAAAACAAACACTATTCATGTGTCTGAAAGCACCCAGGAAGGCCAGCATGGTGGGAGGGGCTCCACTTCTGAAGGAGAGGAGGAGATCTTCCTCCTGGGGGTAAAGTTTCAGGACTGCTGTCACAATTCCACCCCCCCCCCGAGAAGTACCTAAACTCTCTTACCCTGTGCTTGTCCCTCTCCTCCTGCAGCCCCAAATCACCCACCCTCTGAATTCTGGAAGGGCTCCTGGAGCTGCATATCCAAACAGTTGTCAACCGCAGCACCCAAAACCCTCACTGTTCTCCCTAATTCCTGTTGAACATTTTGTGCAGGAAAGCACCTGCCTAGTGCAGTGGCAGATGCAGGAGTGGACAGGACACGAAGAGCCCAGGTGGGGGAAGAGGCAGAAAAACATGGGAAGTTAATGGTCACAGAATATGCAAGTAATACTTCTGGGTATGACAGGGGAAAACAGAGCCACACCTGAGAGAGTGCCCAATAGATGACCGGTCATAAGACTAGGAAGTCAAGGGAACATGGACAATAACCTCTATGGACCTCAGTGTACTTGCCTATAGAATGGGAATGATAATAGCACCTACATCACAGGGTTATTATGGGGATTATATGAGCTACTATGCATAATGTCTGGGAAGAATAGCGTTAGGTATATATCGGGTGCTATTATTTCCATCTCCATCATCACCACCACCATCAGCATCAACAGCAGCAGCAGCAGAAGGAGCAGCAGCACCACCTCCATCATCATCACTAATATCATTACCATCATCACCATGATTTCCATCATCATCATCATCATCATCATCATCATCACCTTCACCATCATCATCACCATCATCACCATCATCATCACCATTATCATCATCATCATCATCATCATCATCACCTTCATCACCATCATCACCATCATCATCATCACCTTCATCATCATCACCATCATCATCATTAATACATCACCATCAGTATCACTCATATCACCATCATCACCATCACCATTATCATCACCATCATTACTACCAACACCATCATCAACAACACTATCATAACCATTCTACCCTAGAAGGTAGAAATGATGCTGGCCTCTAACAGATGTGTTATACTGGGATGGGAGAGAGGGGAAAGCAGTTCAGACAGGTGGAACGAGAGAAATAAGGAGCAGAGGTTAGCAAGAGGGAGGATTTCTGGGGCCAGTTTCCTTGAAGGGCCAGCAGCAAAGCCTGGTGGTAAAGGTAGGCTGGGGTCAACTGGCAGCAGCCTCATAGGAGCGTAGAGTCTCCCTACCTCCTGCTTCTCCCTGACTCCTAGCTTTGCCCCTCTTCCCCCTGATCCAATTGTCGCACCTGTGCTTGGTTGGTAATCACTACTCCGTCTCTGGAGCGTCACTCCCCCTTCTCGTGATGTGTGTGAACCCAAAGCAGAAGCCCCATCATGCTGCCCCGTGGTCAGTCTCCTACACCCTCCCTTTACAGGAGCATGTCTCCCTCCCCAGCAACTTTCTGTCTAGCCCTCTTGGCTTAACAGAGAGGCATCCTGGGTTTCTTCTTAGAGGCTGATTAAAAAGTCCTCCTGGGCTGGGAATGTGAATGGCATGATAATTAGCTGGCAGACCACAGTCGCCAGGCCTCTAGCGCTGGACCACTGTAATCAGAATAACGTGGGGGTTGATTTGTTCTCTCCAAAATGTACCATTATTGTTAGATTTCCCACTGGCTAGCTTTGGCAATAGTCATTTATGTCTCCTTCCCACCTGGGGGGCCTCCTGATCCCTTCTCATGAAGGGACATGGCATCTCCCAGCTAGGCTGTAAATGCCTCATTACGGCTCTCAGCTGCACATTTGGTCTTTTGTCTCACTCTGGGTCACATTTCATTTTGGTTTAAATAATGAAACCAGCAGACCGGAGATTAGAGCCGTTAAATGATTTTGCTCCCAGGAAACAGATGCCTGTCCAAGATATAGACTCACCGACAGCTCAGTGGACTCTGTTAGCAGGGCTGGAGGAGGTGGGCCGAACTGGGTGGCATGGCTCAGAGACAGACTTACACTTGAGTCTGAAAGACCAGGAAGGCAGCCATAGCACATGCGGTGGGGAGATAGGCCCTGGGCCCCCATGTGGGATGGAAGGCACAAAGCACACCTTGAGGGTCCCTAGCCCACATCTGGGGTGAGCCTTGTCCGGAGGCAGGCAGGGGATCCCAGGGGTGGAGATAGATGTCTTTGACCCTCATGGGACGGCAAGAATGATTCTTGACCCCTTGTGCTTTTCGAGGGCTTCCCCATATGTCTTCCTTTGGGCTTCCTACCACTCAGAAATTCACTGGGTTATTTTGCTGCCCCTACTGAGCAGACAAGGAAAAGGTTCCCAAGTTCTTGACCCAGCCAAGACCGGTGATGGGTAGTAAGGAGGGCACTGGGTGTTATACGCAAGTAATGAATCATGGAACTTTACATCAGAAACTTGGGATGTACTGTATGGTGACTAACATAATATAATAAAAAATTATTATTAAAAAAAAAGATAGCCTAAAACCTCCTAGGGCAAGCCCTGACAGCAGCCTTGTGCTCTTTCCGCTTCACTGGCCTTTTCTTTTCCAGTGGAGAAACCAGGGGTCCAGAGAGACTGACTTTATGTGTCAGTAGGAGAAAACTCAGACCATTTGCTGTGTTCTGTCCAGGGAATGACTTAACTCCACTTTCCTTGTGGACACAGGGACCCGTCTGCCAGGACACAGCGGTGGATCTCAGGGTCACTCTGAACTCTCCGAGCCTCAGCTGCCTGATCTGTAAAGAGGGAGCAGTAATGTCAGCCTTGCAGGACTTCTGCTGAGATTAGAGAGTGTGCATGGACCCCCTGAGCTGCTGTTATAGTTGTGACTATGGGGAGAAGAACGGCTGGCCACCGCTGAGGCACCCCTGCTCTCCTCCCTCTTGCTGGGACAAGTGCCCTGAGCAGCTCAGGATAAAACGCGCTGGAGGATGTCATGAATGTTGTGCTGAAAGTGGGGGAGTCGGGGCCAGGGAAGGATCACGCTTTGCCAGTGCTCCCCAGAGACAAGAAATTGCTCCCGGTGACTTACACAACTTGTATGGAGACAATAAGCACCGTCACGGTGCTTGTGAAGGATGTGACATGGAGCAGATTGCACGTCGCATTAAACAGGCTGAAATTAGCATGTGTTGAGGGGCGGACAACAGGCTGGCACCTTGCGCCAGACCCAGCTGAACAGGCAGTTGTGCCCCCAGGACAGAGGCAGGTCCCCATTTCCCGGGCTGTCAGCCCTGCTACAGCCACACAAGGAGCCTGGCTCCCTCGGGCCACAAAGAGGTCGTGGTTTCCACTGGCACTGGCCCAGGGCAGAGGCACTCCGCTCTCTGCCTCCTTCCTTCCCCCACCAACATGACCATTCCTGGAGCCCAACCCCCTTCTAAGCAGACCCCTGCCTTCCTTGGCCCCCAGCTCCCCTCTGTCTCAGACGCTGGCTTGGCCTCTGGAGTCTCGGAGCCATCCCTTGACCACAGGTTCAGCTCGGCTGCCCTGGTATCCCTGGATGGTGTCTCTCTCCAGCCCGTTCCACAGACAGACTTAACTCCGGTGTGCAGCACTTCCACCCGGACAGCCTTGAGCTCCCAAGAGCCCAGCACCCAGCCTCCACCACTGGCATGTCAGAGAGCCTCATTGATGGCCCGCTCTCCAAGATGGTGGCTAAGCTATGCAGCTGGGTTGCTGGCCGAGCTGTTCGACCCCCCGGGACTGCTTTCTGACTGTCCAGGTTCCAGCAGCTTCTTTCACCGTGTGAGGCCTTGGTTTTCTGACTTTTGAATGGGGCAGCGGAGCATTTTCTGGAGCTGCTGCCCTCCCTTTACCATCTGTCACCCCCACTCCAACCTTGCATCCCATCCTCACCATTCTGCTAATCCTGAGCTTGTCGAGGTCATGGGGCTGTTGCCAAATTCAGTGGACACTCCTTGCTGTTAACGCTTAGGTGTCATTCGGCACATCTTCCTACTACTGCCTTCTTGAAGCTCCCGGTCCGCTCAGCTCCTGGAGCCCCCACGTTCTCCTTGCTTCCCTCCTGCTGCTCTGGGCTCTCATTCTCAAGGCTGCGTGTTGGCCACACCTTTGCTACGTCAGTCTGCTCGGGTGACATAAGAGGATATCACAGGCTGGGCGTCTGAAACAACATACATCATTTCTCACTGCTCTGGAGGCTGGAAGTCCAAGGTCAAGACTCCCACTGAGTCAGTTCCTGGAGACGACGGTCTTCCTGGTTTGTAGATGGCCACCTTCTCCCTGTGTCCCCACATGCCCTTTCCTCCGTGCACGCACATGGAGACAGGAAGCACTTGGGTGTCTCTCCTTAGAAGGGCACTGATCTTACTAGAGCAGGGCCCCACCCTCTGGGGGTTACAGTTTTGGCAAATGAATCTGGGGGGGAAGCGAACATTCCATCCACAGCGCCATCCCTGTGATGGGCACTCCTCAGGACTGGCCCTCCCTCCATCCCAGCACTGCCCAGTGGAGCCCTCTGCAATGACAGGAATGTTCTAGGTCATGTGGCTTCTGAGTGATAGAAACGTGGCTGGTGTGAGTGAAAGACTGAGCATGTCATCTACTGTAAGTACTTTCAGGGCCGGTGGCCATGTGCGGCTCGTGCTGTGGTCCTAGACCTCACAGAGCCCCACGCTCTCCTCACACAATCCCAGGCAGAGTTCATGGCTCCCAAAACCCCCGTACCCCCTGACCGCACGTCCGGGGTCCTGGCCCATTGCTGAGATGGAGGACACACAGCCCCGTCTCAGACAGGACTCTCGGCCCTCCCCCACGCCTCACCTTGTAAGAGTACCAGCATCCATGCGGTCTTTCTTGCCAGAAACCTGGAATGACACCCAGCTCCTCCTCTCTGATACCCGAGTCCTGCTGGGCTCACCTCCTCGCACACCTGGAGGCTGTCTGTCTCCCCGCACCTGCCAGCTTCCACTCTTGGGGCTGCTCACAGCTCTCCTGCCCCCTCTGAAACAGGCTCCCCACCGTAGCCACCTACGTCTCTTCAAACCCCCCACATCACTTGATGGCACCTGCCTTGTGCTTCTCTCTCCTGTGCCCTGCTTTCTCAGGATGCCCTTCCCCCTGCACCCCTCCCCCTGTCCAACTTGACTGGAGGTTCCCCCCCACCCCATCTGCCTGATTCCTGGCTCAGCCACACGCTCCCTCCACTGGCCCCTCAGGCCAGCAGGAGGGCAGGGAGGGAGTGCAGGTGCTGAGTCCGGGATGGCCTCGTGCCAGCTGTGCCGTCCAGGGCAAGTGCATGGACCTCTAATTCCCATTACCGGACAATGGGAATAATAATAGTGCTTTCCTGACAGGGACGATTAACTTTAATGATGATGACATGAGTTAACTCATGAGCACGGCCGAGGACAAAGTAAACCTTCAAAACCACTAGCCATTAGGAACCAGCAACACCTCCTTGAAGCACGAGCCGGCCCGCCCCCATGCATGGGCTTCCGTGAAGAGCCTGTCCTCCCAGTCCCCCCGCACACACTCCTCACACCTCATCGTCATCCTCACCCCTCCCTTCTGGCCTGTGAGCCCCAAGAGGGCAGGCCTGCATGTGCCACCTCACCCCAATTTCTCCACCTTGCAGCCACGTCCAGTGGGGAGAAGGCACGCAAGTAATGTCCGCTAAAGGAGTTGGTGACAACCTCTCGTGTGTGTTTACTGTTCTTAACACCAAGAGATCCGTAGGTGCCCCCGGGCTACAATGAAGCAAATACAGTGTGGACACAAAGGAAGCCCCCACCCCACCGTGAGAGCAGGCAAAGTCTGCTGACTCAGGGCTCGGGGCAGCAGGGAGGCCGCCACCAGCACCCGGTTTGGTGGAGACTCAAAGGCAGGCAGGGAAACGGGGGGGGGGGTGGCTTCCAGGTGAAGGTTCCAGGTGAGCCTAGATGGGGCCTGGGAGCCGGAGGCCATAAGGAGAGCAGGTGTCCCACGTGATCGATCGGTGGGGAGCACGCGGCTTCCTCCGGCCAATGCGGAGTTGGAGGCTGGAGGGGGTTGGGGAGTGGGGTAAGTCTTAGCGAAGCCGCCAGCGATCCATGAAGTCCTGGCACCTTGGGCTGATAGTTACAGAAGTTATTACTTTGTTTCCTGTGCTGTTGCTGGAGACGGCAGTGTGACTTCCTACCGGTCGGACTCGCAGCGGCTTCCCGGCCGGTCACTGTCCGCGGGCTGGAACAGCAGCGGCACACTGGTGCGCAGCTGGCTGCGGGTCAGGGCTTGGAGTTCTCTGTGTGTGTGGTCTGGCCATTGTCCGTTTGCACCTTCAGTCTCTGGACAGCTAGAAGTTGAGAGGGCTCTTCTAACACACTCCGAGAGCCTTCTGTCTCCGTGCTCAGCCACCATGGACAGGCGGGTCCTCGGGAATCTGCTGTCTCTGTTTCAGTGACCATGCTTCTTGTATGTACGGCAGCTGTCATGTGTGTGTGTTACGCGTGCACGCGCATTGATGCCAGATCTCGGGCACTGACATCCCGAAGGTCCCCCTCTGGGGGTCTCTCAGCAAGGTGTGGAGAGCAGTGTCTGCAGGGATCAGCAGGTGCCTTTCTGGAGAAGGATGAGTAGGGGAGGAGAGAGGCCGCAAAGCAGGACACTATCCCACAAGCCTGACCCCTCTGTAGGGTCCTGACAGAACCAAGAGCACTTTCCTTTCCTCTTAATAGAGAATAATCATTGAGACCCAATTCCCATTTTGTTTTTAAATTTATACTGAAAAGAGTATTAGAAATGAAACATTAATGGAATGTGAAAAATGAACTCTGCGTTCAGCTCCCATTTACCAAATTGCTTGAGCTCGTTGCAGGGAAGGAAGAGGGGGTATAACTATGCCCAGAAACTTCACATTTCCACCCTGCATGCATGGCTGGCCGCCACCGAGTTAAATGGATAAATATTTTATGTGCCTTAATTTTCTCATCTCTGGGCTTGGTGTTCTGAGTCATCTTTTGTTTTATTTTCCTACTTTATAAATGTTGAAAGTGCGTATTATTTTCCTTAAGGAGGACAAAGTTCCAGGTTTCTGTTCTATGGCTTTTCCCTCGAATGTATGAGGACAGAGATGTTTTGGGTCACCTGCCTTTCCTTACCTCCTGCATTAGTCGGGGTTCTCCAGAGAAACAGGCCAACAGTGCATGTGTGTGTGTGTGTGTTAATTTATTACAAACGATGGGTCCACACAATTATGGAGGCAGCAAGTCCCGAGATCTGCAATCTTCAGTCAGCAACTGGGGACCCAGGAGAGCTGATGGGGTAATTTTAGTTCAAGTCTGAAGGCAAGAAAAAGCCAATGTCCTGATACAAAGGCAGTCAGGCAAGAAGAGTTTCCCCTTACCTGAGGGAGGGTCAGCCTTTTCATTCTAGTCAGTTCTTCAACTGATTGGATATGGCCCACCCACATTGAGTCTACAGATTCCAGATTCCAGCATTACTCTCATCCAGAGACGCCCTCCCAGACACATCAGAATCATGTCAGAACAAGTGCCGAGTCTGCGGCCAGTTGAGCCAACACAATATCAGCCATCTTGCCTCTTTGCCTGTCTCTTCTCAACCCCGTCTCGCTCTCAGTCACGTGCTATGTGGAATAAGCTTCCTGTACTATTTCTAACCAGACCCTGAAGACTCTTGCACTGAGGTGGTCCAGTTTCCCCTTACTCATTTTAGTGTTTTCTCCCTTGTGGTCATTCCGCCGCCTTCCTCAGCTCCATTTCCTCCCTGAGATCTGGATGCATCAGAAGGTGTCACGTGCCCGCACAGAGGGCCCCATTTTGCAGGGGACAGCCCCGTATTCCCCTTAGCATCACTGCTTTCCACAGCTCCGTGCCCCTTTCCGAGTGACGGAGGTCCCTGTCGAAGGGGAACACGGAGGCGCAGCCTCCTGTTGAACCGGAGTACACGGCCGGGACAGCAGCCCCCGCTGTTCCCAGCCCAAGAGGGGATTAAGGCCCGACGGAGACGTGGGGAGGCTCACGCCATATGTCACCCCAACGACCTCTGCGAAGGGCTGTCCTCCTCCAGCCCTGAGTTCTGTTTTGTTTGGCAGAAGAGCTGCATGGCCATAACACAATCTTTTACTGTTCTGTGTCTCAAAAACAATCATTCAGAAAGCAATGCAGGAGCACTATTAAGGAATTTAAAGATATTAAACCACTCATAATCCCACGGCCCTAGCACAGCTACTATTTTTACTTGGAGTAATAAGGTCTTCATTTAAGATCTCCCCATTAGCGAAACGCATATGCTCTCGCGGAAAATGACATGCGTGTGCAGCCACGCGGGATATATTCAGGTCCCAAGTAACCGCCGTACTCCACCAAGCAGAATTTCCCTACCGCCTAGGACAACGGGCACGGCCACACAGACAGAGGGCAGCCGGCCTGGGGTCCTCCAGCCTGAGGACAAGCCAGCTGCGTCCGTGCGGCCGTCCTGCCCAGGCTGGAAGTGGATCTGTCCTTCGCGAAAGGGCCTCCAATAAACTAGGGGGTGAAGCTGCTGCCGTGCAGTCCCTCGGGAGCAGAAGCCCCTCCCCCACCTGTGGCCCTGCCGTGTGTGGAGGCTCCGGGGCGTGAGGCCCTCCTGAGGTCTGCACCTGGGAAGGAGCCCTCCCTCTGGAGCCTCAGCCAACTTCTCGGCTCCATTCCCAGCTTCTGTAGGCTACCATGTCTCCAGGTACCATGTCTCCAGGCCCAACTTGGAGACGGAGATTTCCCAATCTGTCATTTGTCTTTAACACCCAGTTCCAACCTGCTGTCCACTGTGACCAGTGCCACCCCTTCAGTGTCCTCTGACCGCGCCTCAATCCAGCCCCCCGCCTCCTCTCACCTGGGTGCTGGCAAAGCCTCCTGGATGGTCTGTCTTGACCCTTCCTCTGACCGCTCCCCCTTCAGTCCCTGAGTCATCCAACCCTGACAGCGTCCCCCAGCCTTCTGCCCGTCTAGGGAGTGTGGGACAGGTGGCATTCACACAGGAGTGCTCAGGTGTGTGCTTGGCCTCTCGGCACAGAAGGAGCAGGCAGGGAACGCAAAGACGGCACGTGGAAGTGCGATGGAGGCACCGGCACGCACGTCAGCAGACTCTGCTGCCTCTCACGGCCCAGGGCCCTGTGCAAATGGCCCAGGGCTGCTCCTCACCTGCTGGAGCTCCGTCTCCTCCGCTGAGTCCGCTGGCAGCTGCCTCCTCGCCGCAGTGCTGCCCGCCTGCCCAGACAGCGCCGAGCCAGGTGCTCCCCACACGCGCCCAGGGCTGCTCCTTTCACTGTGCCATTGCCCAAGCTCTTGGTCCCACCTGCAAGCACCCCCCACCCCGGAAACCCTGAATCTGTTGCCACCCCAATGAGGCCAACTCTCCTCCAGGGAGCTGGGCAGGGCTGGGGAGCGACCACCCTTGCCTCGCCGTCCCTGCGGTGTCCAGGCCCACCTCTGTCTTGGCACCTGCCCGTCGTATGGCACTGCCCTGTTCTAGAGTGTTCAGCAATTCTGAAGTGTGTCCCCAGGGCCCAGCACAGTGTCTGGGACACAGCAGCGGCTCAGCGAGGGTTGAACTGAGCCTGACTGAGGAGAGTCTGGGTCTTTCCTCTTGAGACTGGGGGGTCTGTTGTAAGGGGAGAGGGTGCTGCAGACGGGATGCCCGTGGCACCCGTGGGCTATGAGGATCCACCCTGAGCGGGCTGGAAGACTGCAGGCCAGAGACCCAGCGTGTCCCTTCCCTAGAGGTCACGCGGACATCTGCCACCTCTGAGTACTGAGGATGCCGAGATGAGGCGGGTGAAGCGCTGAGCACGACGTCTGCTGCTAAAAGTTTGGACACGTATTAGTTTCTGGTGGTCATTGCAGCTACGGCGGGGCCTCCTGCTGGCTGGCCAGTCCTTGCCGACCCCAACCTCGTGCCTATAATCCATGTTCCTCTTAGTTCCCAGATCTGCTGGGAGGACCCAGTGCCGTCTCACTGGTCCCATGGAGGGTGAAAGGAGCTGCCCCTGGAGCCCAAACAGACAAGCCTTACCTGTCCCTTGGAAACATGGGAAATCACACAGCCCCCAAATAAAGCCATGGCCCCAAGATGGACACATCAGAAAGGGATTCTCCTGAGAAGCATGCTCACACCCAGGAGCTCAGACCTTGCAGAGAGGCTGACAAAACCCTGCAGCCTGCCCACGCCCTACCCTGCTTCGTGTCTGCTGGCGGCAGTGGTCACCTCCACAGACTGCTCAGATCTGTCGGGACGCCCGTTACATTTCCATGTGTCTACCCCAGCATTTGCTCCTATTGCCCCAGACCTGAGACTCTCTCCAGGGGACTGACCCCTCTTCCCCCTGGTGGGGAGGGAAGGATTCCCATCTTAGGGTTGTGGGATGACCAGACACAGGACACCGACACTGGTCAGATAAGGTGGACAGCACTTTATGAGTCACACGTACTCACAGCCCAGGGAAGGGGGCCCCTGCCCCATGAGGGGCCACAGGGGGCTACGCTCAGGTATAGACTGAACCAGCAAGGACCATGGGAAGCAGGCTTCTGGAGACCCGAGGGCAGGGTGGTCCTGGCCTCCTACGGGAGCATGTGATGGGCTTGTCTGAATAACTCTGAGGGCTGGTGGGGAGCAGGCAGGCACTGTGACTGGCCCCCTGGCAAGAAAGCTCATTTGGAGGGGGATCTCAGCCATGCAGCAGCATGGAGGAGAGGAGCTTGTGACAAACCATCCAAGGCCCTTCTGGTCTCCAAGAGCACAGTGGTCGTACACACAGATGGTTGGGGCAGCCTCACCTGCCAGACGAGAGAGAGGAAAGTCTAGGAGCTAATGCTCTCTCTCTCCAAGCCCCTTGGCTCCATGTAGCCCCCGGTCAATGGCTGGCTGGCGCAGGGACGCAGCAGCTCAGGTCTCCCAGCTGGACACACACAGAGGCTGCGCTTGAGCCCCAGAGCTCCCTGCAGGGTCAGCCTGAGGCTGGGGCTCTGCCCCAGACCACACTCCTGCTTTACTTCTTCCTGGTCTCTGTCGTGTGCTCCCCACAGCCCCCACACCCTTCACTGGTTTTCCTGAAAGATCCAATTCCTTGTCTCAGGGCCTGTTTGGGGGAGCTGACCCCAGACAGCACGTGATCCTTGTACAAGGATTAGTCGTCCATCAAGCACTTTTACAACTTCCTTACATTTGATTCTCAAACTAGACCTGAGATGTAGGACTCAGAGATCACTAACTTCATTCTGCAGACAACACGGCCCAGAGAAACGTGGGGTCTTCCCAAAGTCCACAGCTGATAGGGGCCGGAGCGGGATTCCAACACACGTCTGAACCATGCCTCCAACGTGAGGCGTGTGTGTAAGATGCAGTATCACATGAAGTTCCCACCCCCCAAAGACCCCGAGTCTCTCCAGCCACCTCTCCAACAACCTCCCTGCCCACCTGCGTCCCAGTGTGCCCGCTGCCTGTCACCAAGCTCTTCCCTGGCCCCCTACAGCTGTCCTCTGGTCTGGCTCGGTCACATCGTCCTGCTAGTCTCCTTGCAGCTATCTTGCTGATATATTCTTATCAACCTGGTTTCTAATCATGTCTTCCAGGAGGCTGTAGAGTCCATACAGGCAGAAGCTCATCTCTCTGGTTCACTCGTGAACAGTTCATCATGGGTCTGGGCGGGGGGGTTGTTGCATTCATTGAATATTTGTCCAATAAGTACAAGAATTAATCTCATGAAGCTGGCAGATTTCTGCTCGAGGAAACTGTGGTCACAGCGTAATTGCCATGTGGGCTTTTCTGGGGTCCATCCATTGATCTGGAGAGATGCACGGCTGTGGGGCTGGAGAGACAGACACTCTATAGAATAACCACCTGACCACGTCTTGCCACGTCACTGTCACCTCCACCCAAGGAGCCAGACACCGGTACTTTCGCTCGGATGTGAAGAAAGGTGCTCGGGCTGCCTGGTCGATGGGCAATGTGGAGACAGGGAGGGTGATGGATGTTTGGTGGTGGCTCTCCTAATGGTAACACGAGGGAAAGACTTTCACCTTGGGAACAATAAAGATAATCATACTTCAAATGTATTTATCACCCTTCCTCCAAGAAGGGCAAGGTTGGAGAGAAAATGGTCCATGCGAAGTACAGTAATGAAGAAAAGGGTGTACAAGGTGCTGGTGTCATAAATGTTCATCTTAAATGAAACAAATTAACATGGCATTATAGTTCCAGTTAACCATCTGTTCGCTCGGGAAGTGATTGATCACCCCTAATGGGTCACGCTCGTCTTCCGGGCGAGTCCCCTGGTTTGGCCTTGGATGGACTCGGTCATCGCCTCTTGCCACCCCCCACCCAACACACACACACACTTTGCAAGACACTTACTTATTCCCTTCATTTCCACCACCTAGCCGGAAACAGCCTGAGTAAATGCTTTTCAAAAACAAGAAACTCTCACCCTTCTCTAATTAGATAATCTGAAATCAGGCCAAATTGAGATGTAACTATTTTTACGTGGCTTGTCAATACTCTTTGCTTGAAAAATCATTAACAGAACTAGTACCTTGGTGGTGAAGGGCGGTATTTAGCCCCCCACTAAATCTATAACAATTCTACCTTGCTAAAAATAAAGGGAAAACGAATAGATTTAAAAAGCTTTGAATAGATTTAAAAAGTTACCTTTCTCAGGTAACTAATATTCATATCAAGATAATGCAGAGGCAGCAGCCGTGCTCACAGGCCCCACGCACCTTGGACCACCCCTCACGTCCCTCCTCCTGCCGGTTCTGTGAACCTTCCCCCTTCCCCAGCTCATTCCTGGGCTCATCTCTGATACCCCTGTGGCTCAATTTCCCAAGATGTGCATTTCCCAGCAGCATTTCACACTCCTTTCCTTTAATGAGGATGTTCTAAATGTTGATGAATATTTGGATACAGCTACGTAATCACGTATTGAGAACCTACCTAATGCAAGATTTGGGACACGTGTTGGGAACACAAAGATGAATAGGCATGGTCCATCCCTGAAAAATACTCTAGGAGCCCTTGTTCAGAGGCTTGGATGGAGCAAGGACCCTCCCTGGAAGGGGCCTCCCACACCAGAACCACGGACAGTGCCTGACTTCCGCCTTCGTTCCTTGCAGGCACCTGTGTCTCGTCCCTGGCCTGCTTCACAGCTCAATTCCTGACTTGCCCTCACCCCAAGGTCCACCTTGCGCCTTATATCCAGGGCCGTGCACAGATCATGACCCCAAGTGCACAGAGAGGGCTCAGACACAGAGCACTCACAGCCAGGGAAAGCCTCCGTGGAGCTAAGACTCCTGCCCTGGACTTTCCACCTGCCTGCTGCTCCCTCACCCCCCTCAGCCACTCTGTAACCGACCTCCGGTTCTTCCCCCTGCTCCACTCCCTGGGATTCAGTTCCGTGCTGACAGCCAGGCTGTCTTCACCAGGATCAAATGTCCTGGGGCAGTGAGTTTGGTGTGTTTTGTTCATCGCTTTATCACCATGTCCAGATGAGTGACTGGGACATGATTGGTGTTCAATAAAGAATGAATGAATGAGTGAGTGAATGAATGAATGAATCCCAAGGATGGCCAATGAGCCAGAGGCATACAGAGGGTAAGCACTGAGCATTATTCCAAATGCTAAAAGTTCATACAATGGAAAGACCTGCCCTCTGCGTCAGGGGCCCACACGATGCTCTGGATGCCAGGACGAGGGCTTCTTAGCCATTTCTGGTGGGGGGGGGGAGAAGCAGGGAGGTGTCTTGGTGGAAGTGATGGTTGGGAGAGTCTTGAAGGGTATATTCTGATATTTACTAGACTGGGCTCTTTTTGTATCTTGTTATCATGTCCACCAGGGAGGCCAGTGCCTTCTGGCTTTGTTCTTCTTCTCTGAAACCCCTGCACCTAGTAGGAGATCATTATGGGGACAGTGGACGATGTCAGGGGTGGGAATCAATGCGTGAGTTCCTAGGATGCCTTATCTTTTGAAATTATGCCCATCCAGAGACACCTGGGTGGCTCAGTCAGTTAAGCACCCGCCTTCAGCTCAGGTCCTGATCTCAGGGTCCTGGGACTGAGTCCCATGTCAGGCTCCCTGCTCAGTGGGGAGCCTGCTTCTCCCTCTCCTTCTGCCCCTCCCCCCTGCTCCAGCTCTTTTGCTTACTCACACTTGCTCTCTCTCTCTCTCAAATAAATAATTAAATAAAATCTTTAAAAAAAAAACAGAAAAGAAAAGAAACTATGCCCATCCTGTCCCTGTCTCTTCCCTTGACCAATATCAGGTGTAAACCTAGTGACCACACCTAAGAAAAGAGGGAGGAGGTCTGGTAGGGGTGCCACATTGAGGAGGAAAGTGTCATCCCCAGGAGAGATCTCTGCTGTGGAGTGACCTCAGGGTCTGACCCGTGACAGCACAGCCCAGAACCTCGTGAAGAGGAAGAGGTGTGTTGTCTTTCCGCCCCAGCCCCGCTCCCACCTCCAGGAACGCCACACCCACACTGCCGGGGCGGGGGGAGGGGGCGCATCACAGAAGTTCCATTCCCTCCATCCTTCTAAATAACAGGAGAAATGATAAGGGACTTTCATATGCCTTCAAAGAGACAATGAACAGGGGCGTCTGGGTGGCTCAGCCATTAAGCGTCTGCCTTCGGCTCGGGTCATGATCCCAGAGTCCTGGGATGGAGCCCCGCATCAGGCTCCCTACCTGCTTCTCCTTCTCACACGTCCCTTGCTTGTGTTCACTCTCTCGCTGTCTCTCTCTGTCAAATAAATAAGTAAAATCTTTAAAAAAAAGAGAGAGAGATGATGAACAAATACTAGGAGAATAATTCAAAAGTGTATCCCATGCCTCAGATGTGTCAGAAATGACTGGTCCAGGGGAGGCAGAGATGTTCCAACATGGTCCCCACCTTCCAGGAGCTCCCAAGGAGTCAGACAGTGAGGGTAAGTTATGTTAGTGAGGCCACCTCCCTGCACCACCTGCACTTCCCCCTGCACCAGCCCCCAGCTCCCCCTGTACCAGCCCCAGACCCCATACCACCTCTACTCCCCTACACCAGCCCCCAGCCCCCTGCACCACCTCCACCGCCCCTGCACCAGCCCCCAGCTCCCCCTGCACCAGCCCCAGACCCCCTACCACCTCTACTCCCCTACACCAGCCCCCAGCCCCCTGCACCACCTCCACCGCCCCTGCACCAGCCCCGCCTTCACCCGGGCCTCTGAGCTCAAATGCAGGTTGTGGTTAGAAACAAAATATGGTCTGCATGTTGGGTTTTGGGTTTTTTCCATGTAGCAGCTTTAAAGGGCCAATAAACAAACCCTTTCCGTGACCCAGAGCTTAAATGAAGTCAATTGAGAGAGACAGCCATCAGGCAGATATCACTAATAAGAGCTGGAAGGCCAAGCTAGCTGTGAGGCCACAGTAAGGAGCCCCTGGGTCTGCAGGGTAATTAGCCTCACCCGTACCTACGCCCCTAGCAGAGTGAGGGAGACCAGGGCACACCCTGCAGGCCTCCCTGGGGAGGGAGGTGGAGCTGCACACGCCCCTTTGCTGCCGCTCACCCCACCACGTTCCCCCTTCAGGGCAGAGCAACGGGATCAGTGGCCCCTGTAGGATCGAGGTGCATCACAAGAAGTGCCCCACGCTCGGACACGCACGTGCACAGGCACAAGTAACACAAGAAGCGTGAGCACTGGAGGAACCCCTGACTCTATGGGTCAGTGGGAAACCTTCTCTGAGCCCAAACGGAACAGGTCCCTGTTCCACGGTCTCACTGCAAGTTGACTTCTGGGGGGCTCAGATGACAACCGTCAGTCAATAGCTACTAGCTTTGCTCCTTCCCTGTGGCATATGTGCTCCATGGGAAGAGGACTTCCCGCTGTCCACCCGCAGCAGCCCAGAACCCGGCACAGCGACAGGTCTTCCAGGGTGAGCAACTTGCCCAGCTCCCCTGGAACCCTCCCCCTTTAGCTCTGAAAGTCCCACATCCTAGAAACCCTCTCGGTTCTAAACCCACCAAGATGACTCATCCCCATCAGATCGTCAATGAGTGCTTGCTGGCTGGGTGAATTCAGGTCTTACAGGTTTGCCCGCCTGCTCCAGAGACGTTGAAAAACAAACACGAACAGGAAACTCTGTGGCAGGTAGCACCTGTCAGGGGGGAATCCCAGCCCACCTAACTCCGCACAGGTGGGGACTCGGTGCTCCGTACACAGTAGCGCGAAGATCTTCTTTCCACTCAGTGCTCTGCCCCAAATATGGCCGCATTTGGGGAGGGGCCTGGGGCCTGCGACCAAAGCCCTGAGGTTGCAGAAAATTCCTGGGAAATTAACACCACCCGTTCTTTATCCTCAGCAGCTGTGAGAGCAATCATGGAGAAAAATGATGTGGGAAGAACCTATGTTGTGGATTTTATGAGAGTCAAAGTCTCCCGTGTGGTGTTGATTACTGGACCAGCCCGAACATGCAGAATTATTTCTAATTCCGTTTCAAAAGTTGATTTGCCCATAAGAGAAGCTCTGTAAATTTTCGGAGTGCTGACACATGAAACTCCACAAAACATCAGGCAAACAAGCGTTTTGCAGACATTCGTGGGTATTTGTGAACATTGTGGGAATTCGTGGGCATTGGCGGGCCTTTACGGGTGCCCACGGCGCATCAGACGTGGCCGAGGCGAAGGAGAGACGGGGTTCCTTGCGGATCTAAGGGAATCTGCACCACAGTCCACATTCGGTAAGTCCCCAGGGATCTTACCGATCACACACAAAAGAAGTGGTTTCAGAAGCTTTCCCAAACGTGCCACCAGCAAATGAGAAACCAGAGACAAACGGGATGCAGGCAGCGTGCACCCCAGCGGCCTTTGGGGCGCAGTCACGCAGCAAGGCCGCTCAGGATGCTGTGGGTGCCACTATGCTGTAAAGAAAGGCAATGTGCCGAGTAAAAGAGAAGGGGTTTCCAGGTGGGAGAAGCCGCTGGAGCCGAAGCCTGGAGAATGGAGTACAGTGGCATGTCACGGCATGGGGACCAAACAGCAGCTGAAGAGAACAAAGGACAGAATGGAAGGGGTGGGGAGTCCTTCCCAAGCCCACCCTCACCGTCCCACCCCCAGGGTCAGACCTGTCTCCCTAGCGTGTGGTCCGGGCAGCGCTCAGCAGGGCTTTCTCCTGCTCCAAGCAGCAGACCCTCCTTTAGTGCTGGGGCTTGGGGGACCAATGAGGAGCACTGCGTGGAACAGGGGCTGAGGGGGAGTGTGGGACCGAGCCGCTTCTGACTGAGAAGGACGATTAAACATGGGGACACACGGACTTGCTCACACTCCTGGAATTTCATCTGCCCAGGCTGGCCCATGATGCACCGGCCAGGGTCTGCCCAGCACGTTCTCTGCATGGCCAAGCAGCTGAAGGACCTGAAAGAGAGAGCTCAGACTGGGCCTCAGCTCCTCCCCCGCTTCCCCAGGACACCAGGTAGAACCGTGAGTAAGGGCAGAAATACGGCCCCCATCTGTACCTCCCCCTGTGCCACGTGTGGATCCGAGCAGGGAGAGAATAGGGTGGCCAAAACAGCGCAACTTCATTCTATCCCAGTTCAGGAGCCCAGGACTCTGAGATCCCGGTGCCCGGGCAGTGCTGGCTCCTTCTGGGGGCTCCAGGCCTCTCGCAGCGTCTGGGTGTTTGCTGACCATCCTTGGCGTTCCTCGGCTGTACACACGGCACCCCCCATCTCTGTCCCCGGGTCACACAGCCTGCTCTGGGTCTCTCCTCTACTTCTCAGGGCATCGTTCACCAGAATAGGGACCACCCTGAACCAGTATGATTTCATCTTGAGATCCTTAACTAATTATATCTTTAAAGACCCTATTTCTAAACAAGATCACATTCTGAGGCTCCCAGTAAGCAAGAATTCTGAGGGGACAAAATTTCACCCACTGTAGGGCCCCCCAACACTCTGGACCCCCACATCTGTTGCCTCCTCAATCTCTCTGTCCCTAGGGGATCGTTCCCGTCTGCCTACAAATCTGCCTTAAAAGCCTAGTCCTGAAATAGTGATCACAAAAAATACGACCCCTTGACTGCATGTTTCTGTGCCCTGCAGCCCCCTTGCTCTCCCCCCTTTTCAGCCAAGCTCCCCATAGCCCATGTTCCCCATCTCCCTGTCCACAGCCCCCACTGCCCTCCTTGGCCACCCCTGTGAGCACACATCAACACAGCACCCTGACAAGGCTCTTCGCTGGTTCATCAGCCACCTACACGCTGCCGATTCTCTCTTCTCATCTTACTCAGCCTCTCGGCATCATTTGACGCAGTTGAGAGTCTGAATGTGCAAATAGTGGCCAGAGCACATGGGACGGCGGAGCTCTGACCCCCCAGCTCTGCTGTGGCCAGCCTAGATGCCGGACCACAAACTCTGCAGCCATCGTCCCAGCCGTAAATGATGGCAGCATCCCCGCTCTGCTCCCCTCTTCTAGCTCAGGGCCGAATGTGCTCCCCAAACCGATTACACAGGACACCTTGCTCCAGCGTCCCCAGGTCCACAGCCTCCATCCCGGCTCGCATGGAGCCCTCTCTGTCTCTGCGAGCTCTGCCGCCCCTCTGCCTGCCTTTGAGGCTCTGCCAGTGCTGACCTTCACTAAGTGGCAAGCTCTGAGGAAGTCCCTCCATGCGTTCTCACTGGGTGGTCTTCGTTTCCACACAGTAGCGTGGATCTCAATGACATCATTCCTTCTTTGAGCATGCAAACCCCCACATGCTTGATTTCCCATAACTCACCTGCTGCCCAGGAGAGGTCCCCTTTGCTGAATTCCCCTCAACGTCCCCACATCACAGGGCTTTGCATGCAGCCCTTGTCTTTCCAGGCACTGTTTGCCTTGATGGTCTTACCTGTGAGCTCCCAGGCTGACATTTCTGGAAGCCGGCCTGAGCTGTCCTGAGCTTAGAGCCAAACGGCTCCCTCCTTCCCCCGCAGGATGCATGCATTTGAACATCTGACAGAAGGCTTCAAACTTCATGGCTACGTTAGCCAGCAGTGTCCGCAGCAATGCTGCAAAAATAATGGACTGCTCTCCGACTCAGAGGCTTCCAGCTGTCCGTGTGCACTCTCATGTTCTCGTGCTCCCAGGTTCCCAGGCTGACTGGTTTGGCTGGAATCAGCTGAGGGGCTCTACTTCACTGCTTCACGCAAGTGATCGACCCCAGGCTTTGCGTTAAGTGCAAATTCAAACACATGCATTCGTCCCAAGGCCCAGGCTGTGGGGGAAGCTCTTGCCGTTGGGATCCCTTGAACACAAGAGGCCAAAGTACAGCAACACATTGAAGCCCTTGACCTGCATTGCTGTCAACCACTTTCCTTCAGCAAAGTAAGCCTCATGGCCACGCCTAACTGTAAGGGAAGGTAGGTACCCTCTACTCACAGCGAGGGAAAGAGAAGCAGCTGTTTCCCAAACAGTAATCCGGAAAGCAAAGGCATAATGATTGGTAAACTCTCTTGATGCCCAGACAGTTACTGTATATAGAGAATCCAAGGTCATACATAAATTATGTAAATTAATAAATGAATTTAGCAAAGTTGCAGGATACAAGATTAATATACAAAGTGAATGATATTTCTATGAACTTAACAACAAACAATTGGGAAATTAGATACAAATAGCCTCTATAATAGCATTAGACTTAACAAAAGATGTGTGGGGCTTGTACCATCGCTGAGAGAAATGAACGTCTAAAAAAATGGTGAAAGATCGCAAATTAGGATTTATTGCCGAGCGTCCATTTATCGGTGGATTTAATGTGATTCTAATCGACATCTCAGCAGGCATTTTGGTAGAAACTGACAAGCTGGTTTTAAATTTTACGTGGAAAGGTCAAGAACAAATAGCTAATAGATTCTTTAAAAAAAGAATAAAATTGGAGGGTTTAGTCACTTTATTTCAAAACAGACTGTAAAGTTACAGTAACTAAGACAGTGTGGTAATGGCGAAAGAATAGACAAATAGATCGACAAAGCAGAGCGGTGACTCCAGAAACGTGTAACGTGGGTGGGTGGACGTAGATGTGTGTGTGTATGTATGTGTGTATGGAAATGTATACATGTGTGTACGTGGATGCACTAATTTTTTTAAAGGCACCAATGTGGTTCAATGGCAAAGGAACATATTCTCAATAAATGTTTCCAAAATAACTAGATATCCAAATGGAAATAAGCAATAATTGACCTCAATCTTATATCATACACAAAAATTAATTTGAGATGGACCATAAACTTAAATGTGAAAGCCCAAATCGTAAAACTTGTAGGAAAAAAACATAGGAGAAGATCTTTATGATTTGGGGTGCCCAAAGATCCTTTAGGACACAAGATTACACTACCCATTACCAAAAAAAAAGAAATAATAACTCTGATTTTTTTTAAGATTTATTTACTTATTTATTTGAGAAAGAGCAGGGGTAGTGCAGAGGGAAAGGCAGAGGGAGAGAAGCAGACTCCCTGCCCAGTGCAGAGCCTGACGCCATGCTCCATCCCAGGACCCTGAAATCATGACCTGAGCCAAAACCAAGAGTCGGCCGCTTCACCAACTGAGCCACCTAGGTGCCCCAACTCTGATTTTTCCTAAATTTATGCTCTCCGTTCATTAAAGGTCACTACTGAGAAAGCAGAAATATGAGTCACACAGTGAGAGAGAATATTTTCAATATTTATGTCAAATAAAGAACACACACTCGATATTTGTAAAGGACTCTGATGAATCAAGAATAAAGAGACATGACTCCCCTCCAAATGTGTGAGATATCAGAGCAAACAAGATAACCAAATGTATGACGAGCCCAGGAAAAGCTGCTTGCTATCACTAGCGATCCGTGCACATTCCAACCACCATGAAGAGCCCCACGCACTCACCAGGACGGCCGCAGTCGCGGAACCCATCAGCCACAAGTGGCAGTGAGGGCACGCACCCACTGGAAAACACACCCGTTACGGTGGGGGCATCAAGTCTCAGACCACTTTGGAAAATTCCTCCAGTTTCTTACACGACTGAACATACATTTGCCCTAAGACCCAGCAATTCTGCTCCCAGGCATAGCCAAGATCCAACAGGCACGTGTCCATCAAAAGACTCGTGAGAGGGGGCGCCTGGGTGGCTCAGTCGTTAAGCGTCTGCCTTCGGCTCAGGGCGTGTTCCTGGAGTCCTGGGATCGAGCCCCACATCAGGCTCCTCCGCCGGGAGCCTGCTTCTTCCTCTCCCACTCCCCCTGCTTGTGTTCCCTCTCTCGCTCGCTGGCTGTCTCTCTCTCTATCAAATAAATAAATAAAATCTTTAAAAAAAAAAAAAGACTGGTGAGAGACCAGCTTGATTCCTAATAGCCAAACCCTGGAAAAAACCCAAATGGCGCTCATCAACCAGGTAGCGGACGGGCAAACCGCCGCGGATCCATTCAGAGGAATTCAACTCAGGACAAAGAAATAAAAATAAATAAAAAGAACAAATTGCTGATGGCTACGGCAACTTGGGCGAATCTCAAAACCATTACCTGGAGCATGGAGGCCAGACACAACACCGTACCAACTGTGATTCCATTTCCGTGAAGTCCAAGAACAGACGAAACTAATCCGTGGTGATGGGGGTCGATCAATAGTTGCCTGCAGGGGCGGGGAGGGACGGTTGACGCAGAGGGGCCGGAGGAGTCTTTCTGGGGTGATGAAAATGTTCTGTATCTTGATTGGGGTAAGAGGCGATTGTCAAAATCCAACTACCTGTTCACTTAAAATTGGATGGTATGCAGATGATGCCTCAGTAAATCACTGTTAAAATAACTCTAAAACAAACTGAGTGATCGTATGCAAAAAAGAAACGACGAGAAAGAAAAGAAAAGAAGGAAAAGGGAAAAAACGCAGGAAGGAATCACGGCAGCTTCCGCTCGCTCCTTGAGCACGACACGTTTTCTTGGCATGGTGCTAAGTGTATCACGTGCATCAGCCCATTTAGCGCCTACACTAATCCCCTGGCACAGAAAGCTTTTTCTTGGGCCCGGAGGCATTTGGTGACTTTCCTAAGGTCAACCAGGCCGTGCAAAGTGACAGCCAAAATATCAGGCAGGCATCCCGCACACGGAGTCTTCGGCCCTACATTCTCTCCCGTGCTCTGGCTGCTCTCCATTTATTTGTGTAAGTCCCATAACAGCCATGAAAGGTTACCATTATTATCCCATTCTAAAGGCAGGACAACAGACTCAGAGAGTGACGGGGTGAATCCAAGCCAAGGCGGGGGGTGGCTGTTACAACACCACCCGGAGTGGCTTCAACCTCGCACGGTGGGACTACTTGCTACCCAGCTTCTGGCTGCATCCCAAAGACTGTGCCACCCGGGCACGTCCTTGGCTGCTGGATGCAGACAGGAAAAGCCTCAGCAGCTCTGAGGTGGCAGCAAGGATCAGGGCCGCCCAACATAGAAAAGGCCGTTCCCTGTGGAGCAACAGTGCAAACCCACAGCTTCCAAATAGCACCAGAAGCTCGTAGGTGACCCACTGTCTCTGGAGCCATCGGCTCTAAGTGTTGGGCGTTGGAGCTCGTGCAGGGCTCCTTCCCCAGACGGGAGTCCAGCACATGCATGCTTGCGCAGACACAGGTGGCCTCCAGCAAGTGTCGTCTGAAGGAATGAGCACCATGAATATTAATGGTCCTCGTGACTGCAGAGTCCAACCCACTGTCATCCCAGACAGACCAGTAGCTCTGATCCTGCCAGGGGCAGGCGGCTTCCCACCGGCTCATGCAGCTAACCCAGAGGGCAGGAGGGGGGCCGCAGGGAGGCTGGGGGGCCTCTGGGAGGGCAGGTTTCACAAGGGAGCCAGCAGCTGGCCCGGCTGCAAAGGTGAATCAAGGCAGAGCCATAGCAGGGATGCCACGAAGGATAACTGAACAGCACATCTCGTTCTCGCTGGGACGTGCCCCCCAGCTGGGCTGACTGCACGCCTCACCCGCGGCCCCAGCCAGAGGCCATCTGAGATTTGGCTGGGCAGCGCCAACATCTCCTTCCCTCTCTGGAATGGGCCACAGGGCAAGGCCAAAACCAAGGCTCTTCCGACACCCCCGCCCACAGCTCCCTCTACCCACAAGTTTATTGGGAGGAAATGACCCGACCTGTGGAGGCTCGAGGGACACTTCTCTTATTCCTTGTGCAGCCCAGCTCCGACATGCAGGCCCCTGGGGATATGCAGGGACAGGGGACAGCGTGGACACCGGTTCTTGAGGAGCCCTTGAATGTCAGCTTGGCTACAAGGGGACAGTAGCCCTGGCCAGGTCCTGCCTAGGGACCGTAAATCAGGACAGGCGGCAAGGGCAGGGGTAGCAGCATTGCTGAGCAGACCTTCCAGCTAAGCAATATGTTGTAGGATATGGCTGCTGAGCACTTGATCTGTGGCTAGTGTGCAGGGGACTTAACTGTTCATTTAATTTCATTAATCCAATTTTTGATTTGCGTGGCCACGTGTGACTACTGGCCACCATGTTGAATGGCATAGCCCTGGATCCCAGAACATTCACAAATGCTGCTTGGTGACCACCACCGCCCCCCACCAGTTCAAGGGCTTTGACCTTGCCCGTGGTCCCTGCTCTTCAGCCTGGGAGAAGAACGGGCTGGTTTGGAAGCTGTGCAAGAACAAGAACCAGCTGTGGTCCGCTAGAGTGGTCCCAGGGGCTTCACTGCAGACCGCTCTGAGGAGAAGCTAAGCCCAGTGTCTTACTGGGGTGGGAGCTGTGGTGCCTTAGACAGGCACTCCTCACACCAAGCCCCCGGGGCACCCTGTGCGGGCCTAGAAACCCAGGCCCCAGAGAGACAGTGACATCCTTAGTTTCTGGAATAAAAGGCAAGGAGCAAAATGCTGGATACAGTTCTCCTCAGCCCTCCCAGCTGAGTCTGAGCTGGCGGTAAGGGCTGGACCGTGCTTGAGGTCCTTGCAGACGGGCCTCTAAAACAAGTCCCATAGGGGCAAGAAAGCCTGAGAACCTGGGATGGCCTCTGAACCCGCCCATCCTGGGTGTGAGGACAAGGTCTTGGCCATGTGGCAAAGACCAATGGCAGTGGCATGAGGCGCCCACCCTCTGGTGGGAATATCCCCAGAAGCGAGCAGGTGGCCTCACAGAGGGGCTGCCCCTCCTTCCTGCCCACAGACCCATCACTTGAGGGCTCTGCAGGAAGCACCTGCCTTTCTGTCACCAAATCCCACATGACCCCCAACTGTGACAGCAGAACAGGCCCTGTCTTTAGGGACCCTTTCTCAACCCAAATTTTCAATGGCATCTACTTGGCTTCCCTGTTCTCTCCATTGTCCATTCCTCTGGGAAGACATCAACTCAGGAGACAACTTATTACAATGTCTCTTCTGCTGGGCCCTTTTCCCCAAGCCCTAGTCCCCTCGCCAATGGGGAGACAGGACTATTTTTCAAGTTCAGGAAGGTCTCCAAAATCCTGGCATTGTTCCTACAGAGCAGTTGTGAGGGGAGGACCCTCTAAGTTTACCAACATGCTATTCAAGGCCCAGCATCCTGCCTGTTAAAAGGGAGAGGGGCCTGGAGGAAGAGCAGCTTTGATCCATTATTCATACCCCGGAGATGGGGCTCCAATTCAGAAGCAGAGAGACACAGACTTTGAAACGGCCACACGCCAGCTCAGATCTCCTGGGAGGAAGTTCAGGCTGGCCGGGCTGAGTCACACTAGGGAAAAGAAATGTCAAGGTGGCTGCCAGCCCAGGGAGGGACACAACGGCTTTGGTGACAGTGGAGAGGGTCCAGGTCCAGCTGACTGTCCCTCTCTCTACTTTGAAATGTCCAAATTAGGGCCATTCCTGCAGAAGAAACACCAGCGCCTCTCTGCGGCTTCCCCTCCTGACACATTGATTTTGACGAGTGAATTCTACTCTGGGTCCTTTTTCTGCCCTGGACACTTTTCTCCTCCAGAGGCACATCCTTATTCTGGCTCCAAGTCCACTTTTAGCCTCCATTAAGGGCAATCTGTGCATGTGTGTTTCCTTTTACCCAAATAAACACTCCTGGCTCACATCACCTCCCCAATCCTCAGGCCACGTGCTAGCAGATGTCTTTCATCTCTGCAGTGGGAACAGGGCAGCAGCCTCGATGACGGAGAGCCCTGGGGTTGTGGTGGGCTCCCCAGCTCTGGCAGAGACTACAGAGAAAGGCTTCTCCTTGTGAATGACCTTGTACCCCCAGCAACAACCAAGGCCCTGTGTTAGCAGCTACTCAGCAGACCCCATGGAGGCAAAATGGAAAAAGCATCAGGCACAATCCAAAGGAGAGCACGGCCTCCAGGAAGAGGGCACAGACCACAGAAGGGAGGACACAGAGGGTGGCTTAGCATCCTCCTGTCTGCGTGGAGGAGACTTGGAAACCTCAAGGAGTTTGTGCCACAAGGAAAATAAAACTTCACCACCCCTTCAGGGGGGGAGCTCCTCCTCTGGGGCCCTAGAGGGGAGGGAGGGAAGGAGGGGCATGCCTGAACTTGGTATGCCTTCAGAGAAATCTCTCCCTATGCTCAGCGGTCCCCACTCAGGAGCTCCCTCAGCACAGCCCCCACCTGGGGGGACCTCACAGGGATGTGCAGGATATTTTGAGCTCTGGAGAAGGGAGAAGGGCATATGCCAGCTCAGCGAACTTAATAAAGCAGAGCCTCCCACACCCCACATACCACACTGGTGCACCAAGCCTCCATTACTTGGGAACCGAGCCCAGTACAGACACAGAGGGGAACCCACTGTTCCCCACTGGCACTTATGCTGATGGGTTAAGCACGAAGGTAGGGGGAGGATGTTTAAGTACTGAGCTGATAATGTGTGCAATCACTCCATCTGGATAGAAAGGTAGAAGAAAGACACTGCACTTGGGATGGAAACTGTATTCACCAGTCTTGAATTGTGATGATAAGCTAGTCTTCAAAAGGGAAGGGGAGAAAGGGAGAAAGGTCAGCTAAGAATTAATGGAATACCAGAGGCCCAGCAAAGCCTGTGCATGAAAAACAAGTCAAGGCTATAGCCCTCGGGTTAAGTGGAAACCCAGCAGAAACAGATCAGGAGGGAAGAGCACAGGTGTGCATGGGGAGGAAAGAAACGTCCACACCAGCTAATGTACAGCCTCCCCAGCCTCTCCACAGCGTCAGCAGCTGGTGCACCATGACCGCCACGTTGCCTTCTGCAAAGAGCAGAGGGGGGCACCACCCACCCCAGGCCAGGGACTGGCTGCAGCGGCTGAACCTCACTGTAGGTGCTGCAGTCCCCCTCACTCGTGTAGGGCAACAGAAGAGGCAACTCCAAATATGCCACTTTGGCATAAGGATTATTTTGAGCTGAAGACAATTGAGAAGAAGCAGATACAAGAAAAACTCCCTGCCCTCTCTCTGTCTGCCTAGAAACAGGACATATATTTGTGAAGGTAACCTCCCCCCCGCCCCATACCAGGAAGGACAGAAGTTAATCACCAGAGACGACACCAGACCCTGATCAGCACCAGAGGCAGCACCAGAGGCATCTACACAACAGACCTTACTGACCACCCCTTGTCTTCCACTCCCCTGTGCCCTTGCCTGCCCACAATTTGCCACCCTAGAGACTCAAAGCCCTTTTCCTTTGCCTTTTCACTACTCTACAAACGTATTGTTCTATTTCCTGGTTTTATATAAGCCTGAGTTCTACCCATGCCTTTGAGTTACTCTCTCTGAGAGCTCCCGTGCGTGTACATTATGCACATATTACTAAACTTCTGTTTGTTTCTCTGGTTAGTCTGTGTTTGTCAGTTTAATTTGTGGGGCCCAAGCAATGAACCTGAGGTGGGTTGCAGGGGAGGGAGAGATTTTTTCCTCCCAGACACTTGCTTCCAGCTATTTCCACCATCTAGCCTCGATTCCAGCTCCATTCAGTGGTGACTCCATGATTCTGGGCCAGGCACTACACTGAGCCCCAGAGTATAAGAAACAACTTGACATGGACCATGCCTCCTGCTCAGACCTCACAGTCTGTCAGGGGAGAAAGGCAACTAGGGTACGTGAGCAATGATGGAGCTGCAGGGTGGGAGGCACCCAGACGGCCATGAAGAACAGGACACACTTGTGGACCTGACCTTGGTCAGTCGCTGAGTCTCCAGGAGCCTATGTTTACCCACCTATAATGGGACTGGATACACCTCATGGTACATGGAAGCTTCTAGTGCCTGGTTCGAGTAAGCACTTGTATTGTTCAGGGTTGGCTAGGTTGAGCTGTGTAACAAACAACCCAAAAATCTCAGTGGCTTCAACCAGATTTATTTCTTACTCACACCACTTGTCCACTGCAAGTCCACTGGGTAGGCGCCCCTACTCTGCCCACAGAATAGCCACTATCTGGGATGCTGCTGGCCACTGTGGCCGAGGGAAGCAGAGGGCAGGAAAATCACAAACTGGCCCTTCAATCTTCCCCCTGGAGCTAGGTCATGTCCCCTGCATTCACATATCACTAGCCAAAGTCCCACGGCCACAGCTAACTCCAATGAGGCAGGGAAGTGCAATCAGCATGTGCACTGGTAATGCAGGAGGCCGTGTAAGTGGGAGCTACCAGCCCTGTGCTCAGTGGCGGGGCTGGCAGCATTGCTGATGGGGTCCTGCACGGGAACATGCAGGACCACAGCAGCCCCACTGAGACCCTTCAAGGATGTCACCTTGAATGCAGACAGGGTTCTGGCAACACGGTCATCCTTTCAACAAATGCCCACAAGGGTCTCCTTGGTGCCAGGCACTGTTAGAAGCTGGGAACATAGCCACGGACAAAAGAGACGGCAATTCTGTCCTCATGGGCAGCTCAGGTTCTAGTTGAGGATATACACGATTTGCATTCTATGTACCTGCACTATATAGGGCAGCACTGTCCAGATAACCCCCTGGGACAAGGGAAACATTATGCTACACATCTGGCCGCTGAGCACCTGAAATGTGGCCACTGCAACAAAGAACTGGAATTGATTCTCTTAGCTAAGTTTAACTCACTTAACTCTAACCAGCAAGTGACCAGTGGCCACCACGCTGGACGGCACAGATAGAGACCCCTAAATGATGCTAAACACAGAAGATAGAGACCCCTAAATGAGGCTAAACACAGAATACACATGCAGCAGGGGACAGGGCTTGAGGGCAGTCTAGGGGCTGCTGTAGTTGAGGTGCAGGGCCCGAGAAAGGGGCAATCAAATTGGGACCGTAGTACAGAGCAGGCTGTGTGGAAAGAGCTGTGTAAAGAGCACTCCAGGCAGAGGGAATGGGGAGGCCGAAGGCCCTGAGGCAGGAGCATGGCTGACATACTCAAGCAAGAGCATGGATGCCAACATGGAGCAGAGGGAAGGAACAAGGAGGGCCAGGCAGAGAGGGCCCAGGGAAGGGGCTGTGCTCAGCTGAATGATGCCCCCACCCCGGGGATGTCCCCATCCTCATCCCTGGAACCTGTGACTATGTTTCTTAATTGGTGAAGGCGTTTGGCAGATGAGAGTAGGTTAAGGGTTTGGGGATGGGGAGAATGTCCTGAATGATGCAGGTAGTCTCAAAGCAGTAACGAGGGTCCTCATAAGAGGGAGCAGGGGGAAGTAGGAGCTGTGGAGGGAGATTGGGAGAAGCCGCCCACTGGCTTGGAAGGTGGGGGAAGGGGTGCAGGTGCCTGCATAACCTGGGCTCTCCCCTGGAGCTTCCAGGAGGAACTAACCTCAAGCAGCTTGACTTTAGGACTCCTGCCCCCCAGCACTGTGAGATAGTAAATCCATGTGCTTTTGAAGCACCAACTTTGCAGACCTTGTTACACAGCCACAGAAGCACCACTGCCCGTTGGCCAGGCTGAGGACTGGCTGCTGTTCTGAGAGAGACGTCCACCTGCCACAGCACAGCCAGAGCCCCAGCGTATCCCTCGGTCCAGTCTCTGTGCCCTGGGCTGTTGCAAGCCGTGGGGTGCAGGCAGCTGGGAAATGGGGAGCTCAAGGCACTAAGTTCAGCCTGGAGGAGCTGTGGCCTCTTACCCTCAAATCTCAGACCCAGTGGAGGCAGATGGTCTCCCGGAAGCTCCTGAGATAATCCGAATAGCTGTAGTGCCCTCGCTGCAGCCAGCAGACAGAAGACCCGGTGTGCTCACACGCGGCCCCTGTGGGAGGATCTGTCGCCAGGAGACGGGTTCCCCTGACCCTCAGCAGGGACCCAGCCTCCGTGCTTGTCCCCCAACAAATTAAGTGGTGATGAAGGTAAGGCCAGGATGCAGCAGGGACCACAGCTGACCCCAAGGGGACAACCCTTTTGACATCCTCCCTGCCTAGGATGTGAGCCCTGGGTGCCCCCAGCCCTGCCCTGCCCCCACCAGGCACTGCCAATGCAGCTAACAAATGAGCAGGTCAGCGTGGAGCATGTGACCAAGGTGTTTTCCCAGATTCTGCGTGGCTCGGATGCGTTCACCCTGATCCCGCTGGGCTCCAGAGGGTTCCCCCGTTTGCCCTGCACCTGTATCCTCCTGGGGACTCACGGACCCTCGCCTGCACAGCTGACTCTTCTCCAGACCCAGAACCTGCCCACTTGGGTTCACACTCCCCCTGAGATGTCTGTGCTCGGCCAGCTATCAGTCCACTGACGTCCAAAAATACCCGAGCATGACATTCGGGGTCCTGCAGGCCAGGTCCAGCATCCCCTACCCATTCATCCGCTTACCCGCACCCTCACCCAGTCTCTAAGTATTGATGGGGCTCACAGGGGCGCCCAGCCCAGGGTCGGGACTGGAAGGAGTGGTAGCCCGAGAGAGAGTCCAGGACCCCTGAGACGTTGTCATGAGCTGGTAGCGGAAACGGTACCTGGTCGGCACTTACGGGTCTGGTGGCACGTGCCCCAGTAGGACTCCGTGCAAGGCAAGTGACAGGCCCTGAGGGGTGAAGGCAGGTTTGTTTGGTCAGGAGACAGGGAGGCCCTGAGAGAAAAACGGAGGGCATCTGAGGCAGAGGCCTCCTGGGGGAAGGCTGGTGTCCCTGAGAGCCTGGCCCACCGGTGAGCCTTCCGTCCACCCCTCCGTGCATCCATCATGGCTGGAGGCCCACGCTAGGAGGAGAGGGGGAGCCCGTGCAGGTGTTCTCTGCACGCAGCCACCATGCAGAAGCAGGAGGAAGAGGAAGTTGGGCTCCCGCCTGCTCAGAGCCGGGCACCCCAAGGGTCCCTTTCTGCCTGCGGTCAGTGCTCAGCCCACCTGGTGGGGCCGAGATGCTGTCTCAGAGCCCAGCACAGCCCAGGGCCCCCGCCCTTCCTGGCCTCACCCTCCCCGTTGGAGGAAGGATGGGGGCCAGCTGCGGGTGCCTGAGGATGGTGAAGAGGGACAGGCCATCCGTCTGGCTCTGGGGAGCCCAGGGACAGTGGGCTGTGTCCCTTCTCCACATCCTACTCAGCCGACCGTGCCGGCAAGGTTTCAACGGGCAGTGGGCAGCTTCCCGGCAGAGGACACCGGTTAGGGTGTGGACGCTCCTCTGGCCCCGGGACTGGATTCTCGGGGGGCAAACTGGGCACCAAGTTAAGAAACATGTGTGTGTATGGGGCGCCTGGGTGGCACAACGGTTAAGCGTCTGCCTTCGGCTCAGGGCGTGATCCCGGCGTTGCGGGATCGAGCCCCACATCAGGGTCCTCTGCTGGGAGCCTGCTTCTTTCTCTCCCGCTCCCCTGCTGTGTTCCCTCTCTCGCTGGCTGTCTCTCTCTCTCTGTCAAATAAATAAATAAAATCTTTAAAAAAAAAAAAAAAAGAAACATGTGTGTGTTTCTACCCCGTTGCCGCTGAGTCCCTGAAAATCCTAAAAGGAAAAGCCATGTCTCTTCCAGAAGTAATTATTTGGTCAAGGACGAGAGGCCCGTCTTTGACCGTGTCGCTGTGGACGTCTGGGAGGAGGTGAAGCGGACCCATAACCCTGTGGTCCCGGGGTCACCCTCCGGCTCCGGGTCACGCCCTCCTTCCCCCGTGAATGGGGCCGTCCAGAGGGGACTTGGCCAGGACAAGGCTGTGCCTCGAGCCCGGGGAGCAGTGCCAGGCTGGCTAGTCACAGTGAAAACCCGCTCAGTACCCTGCCACGTCCGAGGCCAGCGGCCGCGGCCCCATCGTGCACCAGCTGCATCCCGACTCCCACCAAGGGCCCAAATAAATACACAAGGCAGCTCGGCCGGCCAGCGGCTGATGAATGGGGGGAGGCTGGAAATCCTTCTCGCAGGCAGCGGGCTGGGAGCAGGTGCGCCTCACAGGCCCTCCTGTGCCTTCTGTCCCGTCTCGGCCGATCAATCCACGTCCCACCGAAGTGCAGAAACACGAGCCAGCTGGAAAGACTACACGCCTGGCTTCCCATGAATGGCGAGTCCCTGTTCCCTTCCACTTAAAAGTATACATCTGTCTAATAACGAATTACTTATTTGTTCCAGGGGAGGCCTCCCTCATATTTCTCCAAGCCCAGGGTCCCTGCCCACACCAGCAGTGAGATTCTATTTCTTCTGCCAACACTCGGCTCCACTTCCCTGGCCTGATGTAGGTCTGCTCTCGGCACTTGGGAGACATCAGGGCCTATGTGTGGGATGAATGAATCGATCAATCAATTTAGGGCAATTCAGTCCCTGGTGGGACCAGGAGGGACCGGAGCAGGAAGAGGGATTTCCCATCCAGGATCCAGGGCTCACCAAAGGGAAAGACAGACATTCAAAGCAGGAGGGGCTTCGGGGAAGGCCACCTACTGGGGGTCAGGTCCCGAGGAGCCGCTTCTCAGCCAGGTGAGTGCAGACAACTCGTTGAACCTTTCTGGGGCTCGGTTTCTTCATCTGTGAAGAGGGTATAAACACCCACCACTTCGGGTTGTAGCACAAAATAAGTGAGTTCATGTATTGAAAACTCCTGGCTTATAATAAATTCTCTATAAGAGGAGGACTGGCATTCTATTCTCCCAACCCAAGGTGTTCACCGCCCCTCCTGCATTAACCGTGCTTTTCATTTCCCGGATTCCTGAGGCTCTGACACATAGGGCCTCGCTAGCCTGGCACGATGGCTCCTCCAGGCTCAGCCAGTTCCCGGAGCTGGTAAATGATGGCAAACACGCAGACCAACCGCGCCAGAGCCCCCACCCCACCACCGTGTCTATCGGGCTGCCCCTCAGGGCCAGGGGCAGACAACAGAGAGCGGCCCCTCCACCCCGAACCCACTGAGATGATTCACACTGGACAGCCCTAGGCCTGCTCGCCCCGCTTTCCCCGTTCATTCCACAGAAGCCACAGTCGGGGCCCGTGCCCACACGTGCCCTCCTCCCTCCGGGTCCTGCCCGAGCCCGGTGCTTCCCTGGGTAGCTTCCTGGTTCTGGGGGTCTATGAGCCTGAAATCCTCCCCGGAAGCCGTTTCCACACCGTGTGTCCTGCCATTCCTGATTAAACAAAGCCCACGGGCCATCACGACACGCCCGCAGCTTCCTCACCTGCATGCCCGGAAGCAGACACCTTGCAGGAAGTCTGATGGGGTGCGAAGAACTGCGGGCTTCTTTCTGGGATGCAGACGGAGACAGGGACAGACCGGCTCGTGCTGCCTGGAGCTGGAAGCCGGGGTCCCAGGCAGAGCCCCACTTGGAAGCCCTGACCCTCTCCCCCCTGCCCCCACCCCCACATCCATCGGTCTCTCCTCCCCCACCTGACACTGACACATGAACTTCAGCAGCCAGAGGAACAGCAAAGCAATAATGACTTGTTTACGACTTCTTGTTCACGTCGGGCTCCTGCTTTTTTTTTTTTTTTTCCCAGAAGACACTAATTCAAAAATGAAGCCCCAGGCAAAAGGAATTACCACAAAAGACGGAGAATAAAATGCTCTTGGTTGATGTGTGTGTTGCCTTTTTCTCTTTCCCATCCAGCCAGGGCCATTAGGTAAGGAAACAGGAGGCATGAGAAATGGCTCTGATCTTGGGTCTGGGGGCCCAGCTCACAGGTCAGGCACTGGGCCAGGTGCTGGCTGTCGGCCTCCCACCCCTGCCGAGTCCCAGCCAAGTGGGGCAGACAATCTTCACCGGGTGAGAATCTGGAATGCTCCGAGAAGTGCAGGTGGCCCAGAATAAGGTCTCTTCTCCAGCATCGTTCTGTGGCCATCCCACCTCATCCCTAACCCACCAGGGCCATGGGGGGGGGGGGGGCTGCTTTCTTAAAGACAGCTTCACACAACGGGAGGAACTTGGCCGAGCGGGACTGCTATCCAAACACGTTTTATCACTGCTCTTCTGCAAAGACAATCACCTGGAAAATCAATTAATGTATGTATTGGTTCTAGGAGCATTTGTTGTGGAAATGAACCCTCTGGAGATAAGAAGGGGTGTGCATGCAACACCGGCTGGGCCCCCCGCACCGGCGCCGCCCGTCAGAGTGGACGCTGGGAATCTTGAGGAATAATGAGTCTGATTTGGCATTTTGGAACACCCTTAGACACCTAATTACAGGTTTTATTTTTTTCCCCTGACACCCACTTAGAATGTTGCCTTTAGCTCATGTCCCCTATAAAATTCTCTATAGGGCAAATTTGTTACTGTAATTTGGGGAAGTTTTTGCTCAATAGCATCATTATTTTCATGTAGGAGCAGACCCTGGGTGAAAACAGCTGTATACTTTAGATGGTAAGTTGCAGGTGGTTCTTCTCCACCTCCACTCCTTTGAGAGGGGAGGGGGTAACTAAGGGGTCCAGCTCCAGGAAAAGGCACAAGCAGCATCTCACCCCCACTCTCCCCTCCCCCTGTCACGCAAAAGTCATAACCAACACCAACCCTCCATCCCGCTTTCCTCTCCTATACTGCTCAAGGCTCAGTGCAAATGCAGCTAGTCTGGTCCATTGTTTAGAACTCAGAACACTGTCTCCATGGAGTCTGAGTATGGCTGGGCGGGTCCTGGGTCTGGCCCCTGAAGGCTAGAGGACCTGCAGGATCAGCCAGGAGCTGTCAGCTTTGCTCACTTCCCTCATCTCCAGGGGAGGAGAGAGGACCTTCCTCTCAGGAACATCTGCTCTTCCCAGTAGGGCCAGTTTGATTGTCCTGGCCCACATTCGTGAGGTCACCATGTCTGCATGCCCAGAAACTCTCTCTCTCTCTCTTATATTCTGAACCAGTCAAGGGCAGTCATCATGGGCGGGGCCTCTGCGTGAATTCAGAAGCTAGTCATGCAAAGGCCAGAGGCTGACTGACCCTGATGAATGGATGGATAGACAGGTGAGTGGATAGATGGGATGAATGGTGGGTGGGTGGATAAATGGATGGACAGGTAGTTGGAAGGAAGGAAGGAAGGAAGGAAGGAAGGAAGGAAGGAAGGAAGGACAGATGGGTGAATGGATAGATGGGTAGATGGACAGGTGGATGGTGGATGGATGGATGGTTGGATGGGAGGAAGGAAGGAAGGATGGATGGAAGGATGGATGGATGGTAGATGGAAGGATGGACGGATGGATGGATGGATGGTAGATGGAAGGATGGATGGATGGATGGATGGATGGAAGGATGGATGGATGGAAGGATGGATGGAAGGATGGATGGATGGTAGATGGATGGAAGGATGGATGGATGGAAGGATGGATGGATGGATGGATGGAAGGATGGATGGATGGTAGATGGATGGAAGGATGGATGGATGGAAGGATGGATGGATGGTAGATGGATGGAAGGATGGATGGATGGAAGGATAGATGGAAGGATGGAAAGATGGATGGATGGAAGGATGGATGGATGGAGGATGGATGGATGGAAGGATGGATGGAGCAACAAGAAGAGCTAACCTCATAGTGCTTACTCTGCACTGGGAGTTGGACTCAGGGCTTCACACATCTATCTTTACAAAAAACCTCTGAAGTAGACACTGTTATGAGCTCATTCTACAATTTGAGCCACTAAGAGAGGTAAGGCAAGGCTCCCAGGGTCTCAGGACAGGATTATTGATGAAACATTGAGGCCATGGAGGAGTTCAGCAGATTTACTTTCTGTTCCTTATCCCTGCCTCAGGGGTACCACCCAGATGGTTTCTTTGAGAGGCATCACCTTTCATGAGATTCACTGTGAGATGGAGAAGGGGGTTGGACAAGCCATGTGGGGAGTTGGGAAGCTGCCACGAAGGGAGAGGCCACACTCCGTCCTAGTCTCCACTGGGAAACCTGTCTTGAAATCAGTAAACAGCAGCACCAAGGCCGTGGGGAGGGGTGGGGGTGGGGGGCAGTCGTTAGGATGCCAGGCCCCTAGACATGTGGGGTCCGCACCTGTGCCAAGCTTGCTGCGGGATGAGGAGCGGGCACAGAAGCAAAGCCGATCCCCCAGCCCACCCAGACCCAGGGCCGCCAACTCATCCCATTTACTCAGTACTTTTCTGGTTATAGCAGTGCAGTCCTCCATCTGAGGCTTTGCCTGGGACTGTCCCAGTTTTAAAACCAAAAGTTCTGTGTCCCAGAAACCCCCTTAATTCTGAGCAAACCAGGACGGTTGGTCACCCTACCAGGTCCCCACCCAGAGAAGGGCATTCAGGTCTTAAAGGCACAGACAAGGAAGTGGGACTTTGCGGAGGAGCACCGCAAACCATCTCTGGGTGAGGAGCTAGCCGCCCACCCCCTGCCTGGGGGGGAGGGGAGGGGAGGGACTGTGTGATGTCCTCTGCTCCTCTGAGTGACATCTGTCCTGGCGGATGAGCTGTAACCTGCCTTGTCACCTGAGCCCCTGGAGGCTGGCAGGGTTGATCCGCACATTTTCCTGTGCGCTGCTGCTGTTGGTTTTCTTTTCATCATGTGTGGGAGTATTTCTTCATATTCTGTGAAGCAACTGCTGCCGATCTCTTGTGAAAACCCGAAATGTTTCCCCTGGGCTCCTGAGTCCAGGAAGGTGGCCCTGAACCGGGTTGATAGCTCGGCACTGGCAGCTGGGGTGGAACCGGGGACACAGTTCTCAGCTGTTGCTGCTGGAAACCTGCAGACAGGGGTGGGGGTGGGGGGGGTGGGGGGGTGGGTACTGGAGTTCCTGCTTCAGCGCACTCCCTCCTGTCTGCAAATATGCAGCTTCCACCAGTGGAGAAATATCCACTAATTTTCCTGTTATCTCACTGATCCAGACGTGGGAAAAGAATGAGCAAAACGTCTGATTTAGAGAATTGTTTTCATTAGCACTTCGAGATAACAGGCAGGACGATGAGCTCGTAAGGAAGTCAATGAAACATTCCATCCGCACAGCCCTGCACGGAGCCCCTGTAAGAAGCTGAAGGTGAACTCCACTGAGGGAAGCCGGATGATGCCATTGAGTCTCTCTGATTCTGGCCTTTGAGAAATTTCCAGGCATGTCAGGTGCTGGAGCCAGAAGAGCAGGTAGAGTTTGGGTGTCCTCGAAAAAATAAAGTTTCTCTTTTCCTCTTGATTCCTTTCTGTCTTCATCCTTTGACCACACAGATCTTGGCCATTGACCCAATTATAGCCTCCCATGGGTTCCCAGACACTGCCTCACCCAGATACTCTCCAGGTCTGGCAGCAATGTCCTAAGGCACCATCTCCTTCTGGAACCTGGTTCCTAAGGTCCTGTGTCATCAGCACCATGGAGCAGATTGTCAGCCTCCCTGTCTTTGGAAACCAGGTGCCCACTATCACGGGTGGCCCCTGAATTCCAGGGCAATCCTAGATTGCAGAAGAGCAGCTGGGGTCCAAAGATGCCAAGCAGCCTGACCAAGGCCACATAGTCTAGAAGCTGTAAAGCCAACAAAGATGCCTGAACCTGGAGCCCACGCACTTGACCACAGCTCTACCCTGCCTCTCTGAATGACCGGGAGCAAGTCAGCACCCAGTAAGACTGCATTCAATACAACAGAATGGAATAGGAGAGACGTTTGGAGTTAGAAGGGGTCAGGGATGTCCTGTTTTATGTTCTGTGAGTTAATAATTCATCAACCATTTATTGGGTAGGCCACAGGAGTCACAGATGTCAACTTTAGAAATCTCTGGCTTTGAGAAGCCCCTAGAACACCAAGGGAAGCAGCGGGCCACAGAGCAGAAGCACATGCGTGAGGGAGGGGGACAGATTTCTTCAGTGGCTCAGGCACCAGCAGGAGGGAGGGTATCACTGAGGGGCTGACCCCTGGGCTGGGCTGAAAACAAAGTCACTGGCAAGGGAGAGAGAGACAGATATTTCAGGAGGAGACCCTGAGATGCAGAAAAGTTGGCATGTTCCAGCAATGGGGCAAGGGGGAAAACTTGCAGGAAGTGAAACTGGCAAGACAATCGTTTATTCATGGCCCCAATAACGGTGTGAAAGAGAAGAAAAATCTCAACCTCATAAGCATTTTTCATGATTGCATATTTAGCTAATCCTAGTTACATGCTTGGCTAGAATGATAATTTTAGCTGACTGATGTTCCCTGTCACAGACAATCATTACTCTACCCTTGATAGGCTTTCGTGGAAAACCCACGTTCTGCAAAACAGCACAGTGTAAGACAATCTGCACGCTTCCTGAGAGGCCATCTCCAGCGTACGGTCCACAGACCCCCGACGCCAGCTGCAGGTCACATCCTTCGTCTTGATGCTTGTAAAACATCGAAATTCAATAACCCAACTACACAAAGTTTAAGAGGGCAGCATGGTGCATTAAATATTCTAGATAAATACTAGTAAGAATGATCACAGCTATCGTGTTTTGAACACACACTAGAAGCCAGGACTGTATGTAAACACATGCATTCTGTAAGCATAAAGTAGACAAGTTATAATTCCTTTTACAGTTATCAAAGGTCAAGTTATTGAACGTCTCAGAGCTGCACTATCACACAGCCCAGAAGCGGCAAGAACAAGATTTGAGCTGGCGTCTGACCGACTGCAGATCCAGGACGTGCACGCATGGCTGGTGGAGAGCACACCTCCACGAACCCCAGAAAAGTGTCTCTCAGACCCCGTTACAACTAAACGTACTCTCACCCCGGGACTTCGCGATTCCATTTCTTGGAAAACACCTTAAAAAAATGAGTACAAAAGAAATGTACCAGAATGCTCATAGCACCCATATCATGATAATAAAAAGCTGGAAAAGGGTTAAATGTCCAACAACAGAACAGATAAGTAAATTATGTTATAGTCTTGCAATGAAATTCTTTACAGCAATGGAAAGAAATGCGGTGCAACTACACGCAGAAACATGAATAAATCTCGTGTACATAATGTTGAGCAAAAAAAAAGACAAAAGAGTAATTCTGCATGATTCATTTAAATGACATTCAGAAATAAGCAAAGCTATCCTATGGTGGTAGCAGTCAAGAGGGGTTATTTGGAGGGATAATGATAGGAAATGGCATGAGGGACACTTCTGGGGTGCAAGTAATGCCCCGCACCTCGATTCTGGTGGGAGCTGGATGGGTGTGTTCGCTTTGTGAAGCCCGAACAAGACGTGCATTTAAGCTGCATACGATTCACTCTGTGTAGTTACGCTCTAAGACAAACATATGCAAACAAACAAAAATGCCAAAAACTCTACTGAAATTTAACACCTCCTAATACAAAAGGCCCGCTAGGTTTCCACAGGGTCATCACTGAACACACTGTCTACACACATCCTTCGGTCAGCAAATATTTGTTGGAGGCCACGATGTGTCAGCCCCATAGTAGGTGCTTTGATGCAGTATTGACTTCTACTGTCATTGGGATTAATATTTACAAGACATGCTGTGGAAGGCATAAAAAATTGGACTGAATTTCTCTTGATTCCAGAACATACTCAGTATGAATTTATCTATTTATCATTTATATAGCATGTGTCTTTTAAACTTGAATCTCCTACTTTGGGGCTTTCAATATCCAAGAATTTATTCTATAAAGACAGAAGCTCCATCAAAATGCAAAAATATACTTCAACACAAGAAAGGAATCATCACCATCATCACCATCACCATCGCCATCATCACCATCATCATCATCACTACATCACCACTATCACCGTCATCACCATTACCTCCATCATCATCCTCACCACCACCGGCATCATCACCGCCATTATTATTGTCACCATCATAATGAATGTGATCGTCACCATCATCACTATGGTCATCATCACCATCATCATTACATCATCATCATTATCACCACCATAATCATTAGATCACCATCATTACTATCACCATCATCACCACCATGATCATTATCACCCTCATCATCATCATCACCATCAACACTATATCACCATGATCACCGTCATCACCACCACCATTACCATCACATCGTCACCACCACCATCATCACCACCACCATCACTGTCATCATTACATCATCAACATCACCATCATCATTACATCATCTCTATCATCACCATCATCATTACATAATCCCCATCATTACATCATCACCATCATCACCATCACCATCATAGTAAATTAGAGATATATTTTACACCATTTTCCAGAGGTTCTCTGTGGGATTAAGCTCCAGACACCCATTGATAACAGACCTTTGGTAATGCCTTCTTTTTCCTGTATCCATTTCCCATACTCCTCCCCAGTAAACAACTTGCACTTGACTTGTTGCCCCTGGGTCTGCTTCTGGGGACAGCCTAAACAAAGAGAGTCCTCCTAGGGACATTGTGAGGTTTAAATGAGGTAAACTGAATAAATTCTGACACAAAGGAGACAGTCAGTAAATCTTAAGGGTCATTGGCCTAAAGAAGTTGTTGAGTTCTTGACTTTAGGGACACAAGTTATGGCAAGCACAGCTGGAATTGATAGGGCTGTAAGCAGAGGGTTTGAAAATATTTTCTTAAATAATATCTGATCTGTTTTCTCAGTGAATTCATCACTTCCTCACCCCAGCCTAGGCTCCCCCAGAAAGAAGCATCTAGTCTTATTGGTTTTGTAGCCAAGCACTTAACAAGGATGCTCATTAAGTGATAAGTAGGCGTACTTGACTTTCTGCAGCAGCTAGACTTCCCTCTCACAGCCCAATGACAAAGGAAGAGAGCCCAGGCCAGATATCTGTAACCTATGTTACTGTGGGGTCTTGAGTTTGCCATTTGATCTCTCTGGCCATCCCATGATTCCTCACCTCTACAATGGTAATTGCAGTAATAACAACCCATGTGGTTGTCTTGGGGTAAAATGAGGCAATGTAGCTGACGTGCTTAGCACAGAGCCAAGAACAGGTGTGTACTTACTGAACATTTGCTTTTGTTAGTTTTTATTTAAGTCCTTTAATTTGGCAGCAGCCAAATTTGACTATGCAGTTCCCGTCTCTAACCTGCAGACTCCTTTCAAAACCAACTAGGAAATATGCAAATGGAGGTGGGGAACTCTTCACAGGTGCACCCACCTTTGCCTTTCCAAGCCAGACATGAAAGCAGCAATCACACCCAACCCGCTGGATTTATATTGCTTTCATCCTGGCAGCTACATCAGCGATGAGATGCTGGTCCCAAATGTTCTTTCTAATTGAAAACCCAAGTTAACTTTGTCTCATAGACAATTGGTGTCCATGATTCAGTAGGTAGCAAATGGATAAAACTTTCCCTGGTCCCTATTTCTGCCACAGTTCATTTCCCTAGGATGCTACTGGTCCAACAGAAACGCTGAAAGCCTGGGCAGAAGGGTGAAGAGGCTGGTGTGAGATAGCCTTCCCCCTTAGTAAAAATCAAGGCACAAAATTCCTGCAGGAGAGAAGAGCTCAGGAGCAGGAGGCCTTGCTCATGAGAATGTCACCAGGGACAGATCTCAATTAATATTTGTTGAATGAATAATCCAATGAATAAATGTAATTCTCTTATACAGATCTAGCCCTTTTCCCTTCTTCATACCTAGAGAGAAAATATGGGATAGGGGCTTTGGAATAAGAGATTCATGTCCAGGCTGACTGCTCTCTGGCTCTGTGATCTTACGCATGTGATAAACCTCCCTGAGCTGTGACTTTCTTGTTTGCAGAACATGAGTAATAATACCCAACCGATGGGGTTAACAGGAAGAGTTGGGACAGCACATGAGGACACAGTGAGCTTCAGATAACAGGAAATCTTCCAACAGTGGCTGAAACTGTGAAGGGGTTTAACATAACTCACGCAACAGGGGTGGGCAGTCCTGCGCTGGGGAGATGATCAGCAGTGATGTCTGAGACCCTGGTTCTTTTCTCTTCTGCTCCACCATCTTTACTACGGCTTTTAAGCTCATTGCCCTGAGCTGGCTGCTGTGCCTCCAGGCATTACTTCCAGTTTCCAGTCAGGAAGTAAGAGAAGGTTAAAGGGGTGAAGGGCAAAGAGCAACCTCTAGCAAGTCCTTGCATTTTTTATTTGGGAAGGGCTCTCTCCAGTGACTCTTCCCAGTAACTTTCATTTGGGTCTTATTGGCTGAAACTAGGTCATGTGGCTTCAGTTCCAATTGGGCATATGCCACACTGAACAAACCAAGATTCTGTGATTTAAAAAGTGGAAGGAGTGGGCCAAGAAGCAGCATATGTCCCTTCATAGTACATGGGAGGTAGTAAATGTTAACCTACTGCTAGTAACCATCATATCCCCCCAGCACTGCCCTGTGCACACTGCGTGCCTATGTCATATTACAGTAATAGAAATCCCCTTACAGGATGCTTGGGAATCGTGCAGACTGCTGGACCATGTTAAGGAGTTGAGATATTAAACTATTTCAACCAACATCAATTGCTCCTATTTCTGAAATCCTATTTCATCTGAGTTCATTTTAAATCAACCAACGAATACTTACACATCCCTTTGTGCATCAGATATTATACCTGGAGCTGTAGCAGCTCCTAAGAAGTATAAGACAGAGATCTCTGGGGCGCCTGGGTGACTCAGTCGTTAAGCGACTGCCTTTGGCTCAGGGCGTGATCCTGGCGTTCTGGGATCGAGCCCCACATCAGGCTCCTCCGCTGGGAGCCTGCTTCTTCCTCTCCCACTCCCCCTGCTTGTGTTCCCTCTCTCGCTGGCTCTCTCTCTCTCTGTCGAATAAATAAATAAAACCTTTAAAAAAATTTAAAAAAAAAGAAATCTCTGGTACTAAAGGATCTGCCATCTACTTGGGAAGCTGCTGATTGAGGTTAATAGAATCCACGTGCAGAGCCATCATTAGAGAAGCATCTACACGCAAGAATCAAGAAAGCAGGATTGCTTTGGGCGATTTGTAAGGCTGGATACACAAGTCACTTCCCCAAATGCAGTTAATTCTCTGTTATGTCTACATCTCTCTCAGGCACACAAAATTTAGACCCAGGAGGAGAGGGAGAGAAAGAACAAAAGCAAGAAAGACAGAAGAAACTGTGCTCCCTATAAAATATGTGAAACTGGGGGATTTTGCTCCTGAAAGTATAATTACCAATAGCTCATGTGTCTGGCAGCTCTGTGGAGGGATGCATTTAAACCAGATCGATCATAAGCTATTTCCTGGGTTTGTGATTCACAGAGCTTTCTGGTAGACCTCAGGCATGTTTCGGTAGATTCTAAAAGGTGACCTTTCCTGAATATCCCTTCACGCGGAAAATGCTTCTCCAACGAACTCCCTGCTTTTCTTCTGCAGTTGATTTGCTTCTCTTCTCACACCCTACCCTCCAAAGCCCTCACTGTCCTTCCCAGGACTCAGAAAGGGATATGGGTGTAAAGCGATAACAACCTGATTTGGTAAGTTGTGGATGGCCCTAATTTCTTGCAGGTGAAAGGAAAGAAAAAGTTAGGTCCTTGCCTGGGAGAGAGGTTTAGAAGCCAGGGATGATGGGGTTGTGATCTCCTGGGCCTGAGACCCATCTCAGCATCCACTGCTGTGGTCCAGAAAGCATAGAGGAGAGTACAGATAGACAAAGGCAGGTCTATGACACAACTATGAGGCTTAAGGGGTAGAAAGGTGTCCTGATCCACACCAAAAGGTGAGTTGAAACCAGGACTCACAGCCTGGCTCTACAACCCACCTGCCCAGAAGCAAGGGAAAGAAACCCAAACTCCAAAGAGATAGCTAAGGTCAAGGAGAAAGCCACCCCCAATCCCTGTGCCCACCTGCATGCCCACTCCCAACCCAAGCTCCCAACACAAACCCAGGAGGTAAACCTGAGCTGACTGGTGACCTGACATCAGTGTGCACAGCCATTGTTCAGCACCCGTTTGAGATAATATTTCTCCACCATTGCCCAGCTTGGGGCAGCAGAATCCTTGGGCCCAGGGTAGGGATAGACATGGAGCTGTGTGTGCAACATGCTGGTTTCTGGTTGACTCTTAGGTCTCCATTCCTACTCAATAGTACCTCCATGACAAGTTGGGGACTCAGATTTCAGTGACTGGGTCAGCTAGCTGCACCAGATCCTGCAGGGCACAGGGCACAAGGATGGGTCCAGCCCTCAAGAAGCCCAGGCTCTATATGAGCAAACACAAGTCACAGTAGTGCTACAGAATACAGCTCATCATGACTGCGATGCACCAACACTGAACCGTGTGCTACCTCTGGACAGGTTCAAACCTCGCCTCTGCACTTACTAGCTGTGTGACCTGGCACAAGTCACTCAACCCCCCAATGACTCTGTTTCTCCATCGTTACTGTGGAAATGATGGTAATGCTCAGAGGAATGCTTGGAAGACAATCTGAGATAATGTGTGGGAAAAATCTAGGGCTGCTCAATGAATATGTCATCCTGATCTCTCAAGATCAACAGTGAAATACAGTTTCAGTTGTCCTTTATGTAAGCTTTTGATAACCTTGACTCCTGTATGCTTTCTCACACCAGCTACTGTGTATTTCTACCAGACAAAGAAATTCTGTTAAACTTTACTTCTGTAGTTAAAAAAATAAAACATGAGAATAACCTGGTAGTTAACGTTTATTCAGTACTTGCTTATGTCAATGAGCAAATTCACCCTATTATTTTTACAATACCCATTACATATGACAGAGTCCTTACAACCTTTCTCATGGGGCTTTTCTGCCTCATTATTCTCTAACCAGGGAAACACAGGATATTACCATGCAGGGCTCTGGAATCAAACATTCTGTGTTTGAATCCCAGCTCAACCAACGTCTAGTTTGGTGACTTCAAACAAGCCACTTTATCTTTACAAACCTTGCTTTCCTCACTGTGGACTGAGGACAGTAACAGCTTCTGGCTCATTGGGTTGTGGGGGGTATTGGAATTATGCTGAACACACCCTGGAGTGTGTGATCGTGTTCCTCAATATCCTTGCCTGTGTATGGTCCCCTCCCTTTAAGTGTGGGTGAGACTTGTGGCCTGCTTCTAATGGATAGAATGTGGCAAATGTGAAGGGACTTTTCAGATGTAAGTAAGATCCTTAATCACTGAGCTCTGAGATCATTAAAAGGGATATTATCCTGCGTGGGCCTAGCCCAATCAGGGTGCCTTTTAAAAAAGGGGCAGGAGCCCTCCCTGAAGTCAGAGGTTCCAAGTGGCAGGTTCTTTCTTGATGGCCATGATAAACAAAGTCTCCATGAGCTCTGTAATTTCCAGGAAATGAGTTCTGCCAACCACCCTAAAGAAAAGTAGGCACTGATCCCTCCTCAGTCAAGCCTCTGATGAGAACACAGTCCAGCTGACACCATGACTGCAGCCTGGTGGGACCCTGTGCAGAGGACCCAGCTAAGCCATAGGTGGACTTTTGACCTGCAGAAACTATGAGATAATAAACAGGTTATCACTTTAAGCTATTCAATTTGGTGATTGATTACACAACAATGGAAAGCTAACATAGAAATTCATGTAGGACATTGAACATGGTGTCTGGCATGTTGTATAAGCTACTATTATTAACTGCCACATAATTTGGGGGTGGAACCATAAAAAGCAACAGTCACATCCACATCCAGTTGGCCAGCCTCGGAACCAGCCATTGTTCACGGTTGTTAGACCAGCTGGTGCTCCTTTCTCAGTACCAGAGTTAGCCCAATGGTTGCACCAAAAGACAAAATTCTGGCCAAAAAAGTCTCCAAAGACAAAGCCCTAAAAGGCAGCTGAATTCCTATACCAGGTAACCTATTTCTCCCTGACCAGGCCCAAGTCCTCGCACCACTACATTCTTAGACTTCTTTGCCCTCTTCGCAAGCCCACGTTGTTTTGAGCAGCAATAACGAGTGTTTTGAGTCATGTGCTATTGGCTGCTGGACACCAGCGTGCTGGCGTTTGACAGCCTACGTCTGAAACAGATGTTCTCATTCTTCCCTCAACATCAGACCCTATACAGAGTCACACCCAAATCCTCAGGCACCCAGTCTGAACTTTACAGCTGCTAAAATATTCAGAACAACACAGTATCTAATAAAGCAACCTGGTGTTAATGAGCCTCCTAACCCCCACTGCCCCACCCCCAAGAATCCCTGCTGCATACCAACAGAAGACACATGTTTATCAACTTTTAAATTGTTTTCTCATTAAAATGTCTTTAATGCCTATTAAAATGCATGTTACAGATGCATGTTCCTCATCATAATTGAAGGAATCAATGTGACTTTCTCATTCTAGCAGATTTTCAAGATCTTTTCGGAAATTATTTTCATCCCTTTAGGGTTTTACAGCCGCACTTCTCATTATCTGCCACGTAAAACTTTGTTTCCATGAAGTTGCCTGGAGGGAAATTAATTCAGGTGGAGCTGCTCCTCAGACTCTCAGTGAACCCGACTTAGGAAACAAACGTGGAGAGGGGCACCTGGGTGCCTCAGTCAGTTAAGTGTCTGCCTTCAGCTCAGGCCATGATTTTGGAGTCCTGGGATCGAGCCCCATGTCAGGATCCCTGCTCTGTTGGGAGTCTGTTTCTCCCTCTCCCCCTGCCCCTTCTCTCTCTGTAATAAATAAAAAATCTCAAAAAAAAAAAAAAAGGAAAAAAACATGGAGAAACCTGATGTTCTTGTCCACATCCACAGCTGAGTGGTATGAATTTGGGTCAGATAGAGGGAAAGGCTCTGGGTTGCCTAATGCACAATGTTGTGTGCTATGAATGGCTTTAAGACTGCCAAACCTGCCCTAATATCTTTCCCTGTCTAAGGTCACAGTAAAAATATCACCCCAAAACTCTCTCTGAAGATTTTTAAACCTTCCCAACTATTCCTACTGTGGAAGAGTAACACCTGTATTTCCACAACCATCATGAATTCCTTGTTATGAGTCAGTGTATCAGTTCCGTTCCCATTACCCAGTAGGGTCTGAGATAATGAGTCAGAGTTTAGGTTAGCATTCACAACAGGACTGGCAAAGAAGGGGATGGGAAATGCCCAATGGTAAATCAACTCAGGTGTGGTCTCTCCACCAGTTCTGTGGCTCCAGGAGCAGATGGAGAGGCCTTGGGCCTTTTTGCTTCCATCTAAGGAACCAAAGCTGCAGCCTGAGGCATGTGCATAGCCTCCAGTATGGCAAAGGCTCTGAATTCCAGAATTCCTGCAGGGCCTAAGGCAGCCCTGTAATTAACTCAGCATTAACCAAGTACTTTGTATGTGCCCTGCCCTGAGCCAGGACCTCAGGTGGGGATGAAAGGCAAATGTGGCAGAATCCTATCTCATTCATTCACTTACTCATGCATTCATTCATCAACCACTTAGTCCCTGTGATGTACCTACAGGGGCCATTCTGAAGTTCTGCTGCCCTTCCTGAGAACCCATTTGTCTAAGAGATATCCCAGGTGGGATACTCTAACTTCTCACCCACCAGCTACATTTTTCTCCCTTCCTTAGGTCCCTGGCTTGCCCCAGGAGCTGGACCTTCTCAAACTGTTTAGAACAGACCAAGATCTTGCCTCTGTCTGGACCATGGACTCCCTTTCCCAGATGTTCCACAGAGCGACAGACACAAAGCCCTGCTTCTGTGGTTGCAAATTGAACGATGACAATAAGGAGCCCCACACTCACCCCCATGCAAGCATGTGTCACAGGGAGGCAGTGGAGGGCTTTAACTTTGCAAAGAGAATCTCACATGGCTTGGTCTTGCCAAGAAATGGGCTGATTTTGATTAAAACAAACAAAAAAAATACTTATCAGAGATATTTGTTGATACAGAAAAACCTTAATCAGATTTTGCATCCTCTCTGCTAAGAGGTTGCAGATCCTGGAACCCTGTGGGCAAAGGGGGGTTAACTCAGACTTGAAGTTCAGCAAATTTCCCCTTTTGAGTCTGTGGGGGAAATGTTTTGCATATTAGGAAGTGTTGGGTGGGGAACAAAAAATGAAAATCATCAGGGTAAGTTAGAGTACAGGTTACCTGGGGTTAGCTTCAGTTGGTAGAAGGATCTCTTGGGGCTAAGCCTAAAGGCTGACTTCCCTCCTCCCCACACATCCCACCTCCACCCACACAAAGTTTAAATCCTGCTTTGCAAATGAGGACAAGCCTCTGAGCTACAAACGATTTAAGTTTTGATCCAAAGCAAAACATCTTCCCTGCTCCCTGTCCAGTTAGCTTTCCTTTGCTTGGAGGAGGGAAAAGAAAGAGCCTGACATAGGACAAGACTTTCATATAGATTTCCAATAATTTCTGGGTCTCATTTGTGCCAGCAGCAATGAAGTGCCACTTGGAAAATCACATTTGATGACGACCTTGCAACGCGGCTGGACCTGGACAAGCAGCCAGCCTGACAAGGGCATCGCTTTCCTCTGACCTCCCAACACCACCTCCTGCTGCATTTCCACCAGAGCTTTCTCAAGAAGGCAGATTCAGCACAGCACCCTTGCCACTTCCAGATATACCCCATCTCAACAACGGGGCAGCAGACTTGGGTTAGACGTGTTCCCTAAAATGCGCAAATCCTTAACACCAGTCTGTTTCGAGGGCATTAAAAGAGCTAGCTCTTTGGATGGGACGTATGAGGAGTCTTCTTGTACATGATATTGCCCCCTCACCCTGGTTTTCTAAATCCAGATTTTCTATATGCTGCAACCTGGGAGGTGACCTACTGGAGAGGCAAATTCCCTGACAAGTCCAACCTGGGAAACTAGGAGCTAGCACTAATGGGACCCATGATTTTCAATTCTAAAGTGACCAAGTGGCAGCTGCCATGTCTCTGATAATAAGTGAGGAGCATCTGTCCCCTGAACTCCTGGCAGAAGCTTCATCAGTGTTGTAAGGACACAACATTCTCTGTGGAACTGCTGAGGGGCCCTTCCTTTGCTTTCTCTAGAAACTTGTCAAACCCTCCAATGCCTTTACACAGAAGCATCTGCATATACATTGATGACTAATACTGACCAAGAGCACACACACTATCTTAGTCTGCTCAGATGGCCATAACAAAAGAGCATGGGCTGAGTGGTTTAAACAACAGACATTTATTTCACACAGTTCCAGAGCCTGGAAGTGTGAGATCAGAGTGCCAGGATGGTCAAATGCTGGTGAGGAGCCCTTCCTGGCATACAAACAGCGGCCTTCTCACTGTGTGCTCATATGCAGAGAGAGTGCTCTAGTGTCTCTTCTTGTAAGGGCATGAATCCCACCATGAGGTCCCCATCTCCAAATACCATCACATTGAGGGTTAGGGCTTCAGTATATGAATTGGGAGGACACGAACATTCAGTTCATGACACACACACTTACCATAAGTCATGCCATTGCCAAAGCCTCAATATTCACCATCTCCCTAGATTTTCATACCATCCCATAAAGGGTACGATTATCCCCATCTTAAAGATGAAGAAATGGAGGAGTATATTCAAGCATTAGCCCCGGGCTATGCAGCCAGTACGTGGCAATGTGGGATTCAAATACAGGTCAGTCTGGCTCAGGAACCAGGGATCTAACACAGCATTACTAAAGCCCCTTGAAGCTAGTCAGGTTTTTCAGGGCATCAGAACTTGGAGAATATTTAGACAAATGGCTTTGGAATATATTTTAGTCAATACCATTGTCACAATAAAATCTTACTTGGGATGTCCATATATAAAATAGCAAAAAATTCCAAGTTGCTGTGTTTGAAGCAGGGGCTCTGGTGCCACCAAACCAGCACTTTCTAATTTCTCACATTCCCACATTATCTTCCCACCCCCCCCTCCAGCCCCATTCCACACCTGGCAGAATTGGAGCCATGTCTCCCCATCCCCCAGGGGTCCAAAGACAAAACTAATACAAAAACTACATAAATAAAAAATAAAACAAGGGAAAAATATTTTTTGAGGTTGTACAGTGGAGTAAGCTCCCAGTAGACCAAACTTTCCACAGAAAATAATTATAAAGTATAGAAAGAAAGAAAGAAAGAAAGAAAGAAAGAAAGAAAGAAAGAAAGAAAGACTACATGAAGGCTGAAGAAAGTGAACAAAAGCATGAAAATTTTGGAAGGGAATCTGAACTTGGAAGAGGGAACCAGTACATGATGAGTGCCGATCTTTGTGTTAATTCCAGCAACATGCAGTGAGCTAGAGCTCTGATAGAAAACCCACCACCTCTCTGTCCAGGAGAAGAAAAAGCCAGGGTGGCCACAGGTGCTGGTGAGTGAGTAGGGAAACTCTTAAGGAATACAGCAAGACAAGGGGAGCCCGATTTGACATGTAAATGCTGGGACTGTGACCAACCTTTAGACTGCCATGCATGCTGCAAACGGCCAACAACCTAGTTAAAGGAGAAACAACAAGAACAAAGGCCTGAACTGAGATCAGAGCTACTACTACCTGTAGGTGAAAGACTTTGTGGTTTGAGTCTATCCAAGCTAATTGCACACGAAACTTAAACAATAGTACTTCTTAGAGAACTATAATAGAAACCAGTCAACACAGTATTCCTGATGTCCAGGATACCATCCAAAATTACTCAACATACAAGAAAACCAGGAAAGTGGGACTCATTCTCAAGTAAAAAGATAATCAACAGAGACCAGCTCCATGACTCAGATGTTGAAATTAACAGACAAGGACTGAAAAACAGGCTTTTTAACTGTGCTCCGGGAGGTAAAGTAAACGCTCTGATAACAACTGAAAAGATAGGAATTCTCAGCAGAGAAGCCAATATATAAAAACAAATCAAACGGAAACTTCAGAATTGAAAATTAGAATATGTGAAATAAAAACTTAATGGATGGGTTTAATAACAGAATGGAAATGATCAATAAAAAAGTCAATGAAGCTGAAAATAGATCAATAGAAATTATCCAATCTAAAGAATAAAGAGAAAAATATTAGAAAATAAATGAACAGTGCCTTGGAGACCAACTTGAAAATATAATTGGAGACAAGAGAAAGAATGAGTAGAAAAATATTTGAAGAAATAATGGCTAACAGCTCCCCAAATTTGGTGGAAAACATAAATGTACATTTTCAAGAAGTTTAGCAAACCACATATAAGTACAAAGAATGACGTTTCTAGGCACATAATCATCAAACTGCTGAAAAACAAAGATGAAGTAGAAATCCTAGAAACAATCAGAGACAAATGATAAGCTACATACATGGGGAAAATAATTTAAATAACGGAAGATGTCTACCAGAATTGGCGTAGTTTTCCCATTTAACAGTGGAACAGCATCTTTAAAATCCTGGGGGGGGGGGGGACCTGTCAACAGAGAATATCTATATAGTCACAGAAAATATCCTTCAAAAATTAAAAGAAAATAAAAACATTTTTAAATAAAAATAAAGAAACAGAATTCACTGCCAGCACACCTGCACTACAAAAATATTAAAGGAAGCTGTCAAGCTGAAGAAAAGGAAAATAATGCCAGGGATAAATTTGGCTCTTGAGGAAGGAATAAAGAGGATGACAAGTAGTATATAGCTGGTAAATATAAAAGACTATTTCTTCCTCTAAATTTTTTAAAATACATATGACTGTTGAGGCAAAAATCAACATTGTTGTCTGGAGTTTATAGTGTACACTGATGTGAGTTTTTAGGGACTATAGCATTAAAGGTGGTAGGGAGTGCTAAATGCATCTACAAAGTTGCGACATTTCCATACCCCTCATGAAGTCCTACAATGTCAGCTTTAAGTAGACTTCAAAATTTAAGTATGTATATTCTCACTCCTAGAGCAACAACTTAAAAAAAAAAAACAGCAAGAAAGAACATCTAAAAAGTCAATAGATAGATTATAATGGAATTCTAAAAATATTCAAATAAGGAAGACAGGAAAGCTGGAACAGAAGAACCAAAAGGGAGACAAACAAAAAATAAATAATATTGGTAAACCTGAATTCAACCGTATCAATGATTACATTAAACGTGAATGGACTAAACCCAATACCTACAAGGTAGTGAATTTCAGAATGGTTTAAAAAAGCAAGTCTCAACTATAGGCTATCTAAAAAACATGAACATCATAGAGAGGAGCAAAGTTGAAAATAAATTTAAAAACAGATAAATTATGCAATAAGTATGTATAAAAGTCTGAAGTGTCTGTATTAATATCACAAAAAGGCTTTAAGACAACACTCTTCAAAAAGAGTACTGTCAGGATAGTGGAGGACAATTCATAATGATAAAAGCATCATTCCGTCAGGAAGACATAGCAATCACAAATATGTATGTGCCTATTATCAGAGTTTCAAAATCCACAAGGAAGAAATTAACAAAAATAATGGAGGAAATCAATTACACAATAATAATAGATTATAATGTCACTTCCTCATCAATTGTTAGTATAACTAGAGCAAAAATTTAGTAATGGCAAAGATAATCAGAATAACTCTATTGACCATTGGCAATAAATATTTACAGAACGCTGTTCCCAACAACTACAGAATATATACTTTTTTTATTAAAAAAAAATGTTTAACAAGATAAACCTTATGCTGAGCCATAGAATAAATTTTAATTAATTTAAATAAATTTAAAAGGTCTAAACTCAGAGAACAATGATTCTGTGACCACAAAAGAACTGAATTAGAAATAAATTCACTGGGGGTGCCTGGATGGCACAGCGGTTAAGCGTCTGCCTTCGGCTCAGGGCGTGATCCTGGCGTACTGGGATCGAGCCCCACCACAGGCTCCTCCGCTGGGAGCCTGCTTCTTCCTCTCCCACTCCCCCTGCTTGTGTTCCCTCTCTCGCTGGCTGTCTCTATCTCTGTCAAATAAATAAACAAATAAATCTTTTTTTAAAAAAAGAAAGAAAGACATTCACTAAGAAATCTAGTCTAAGCCTAAACATTTAGAAATTAAACAAGACATTTCTAAATCATCTGTGGGTCAAAGCAAACTGAAGGAAAATTTTTAAATATTTAGATTTTAATGATAGTGAAAATATGCCAGAATTTGAGCTATGCCATTAACCAAGGCTGAGGGCAGAAGTTTATCACTTTAAATTCTTTTTTTTTTTAAGATTTTATTTATTTATTTATTCAACAGAGATAGAGACAGCCAGCGAGAGAGGGAACACAAGCAGGGGGAGTGGGAGAGGAGGAAGAAGGCTTCCAGCAGAGAAGCCTGATGTGGGGCTCGATCCCATAACGCTGGGATCACGCCCTGAGCCGAAGGCAGACGCTTAACCGCTGTGCCACCCAGGCGCCCCGATCACTTTAAATTCTTAAATTGTAATGAAGAAAGATCTAAAACAACCAACCTATGGTTCACCTTAAGCTGGAAAAGGAGCTACAGAGGAAGAACAAAGGACAAAATGAGGATGAAAGCAGAAACCAATGAAATGGAAACTAGAGAAATGATGGAGGAAGCCTGTCTGTCTGTGGGGGACCAGGCAAGGCTTGCTAAGGGATCCTGCTTTGATGTGCAGGCAAGGGGTGTAGGGAGTGACATGTTCTCATCCCCCAGCCCCTCCAGCCTCAGGAAAGCATTTCCAAAAATGCCCAAATTATAATGCCTGCCCTCTCATCCCTTGGCACATAGGAAGCCCCATCTCCCACCACATACTCACCCCCAAGCATCACGGACTCACAAAACCTAACGGGATCATCGCGATCAATGGTTTTCCTGCATCACCCACCCTACTGCAGAGCTTGACAAGGTGATCCCTGACCTTCGCCTGCCTGTTCACTGCCCATGCCCTTAGCTCAGCCTGGAGTAATAACAAACAAGAAAAATGCTTTTCAGGCTGCTTGGGTCCCCACTGAAAGGACGAAGCCCTCCTTTACCTCTGTATGGATATAGCCAATCTCTGAACAGCACACTTGACACCCACGAACAAAGATACACACTTGTATCCACCTGCACCGGCCCAGCTCCCCTCCCCCCACCTCAGAAGGAGGGTAAGTGCTGGCTTCACGTCACAAGGACTGGGGCTTTTCCAAGGCAGCCTCCCAAAGCAACACAGTCCATTTATTGCCAAAATGCAGACAGTGGGAAGCCCCACCCTTTTGGAGGCTGCAAGGGTCACCGAGAACGGACAGGGAGCCACCGCAGGAGCCCGGCCTGGTGGCTTGATATCCTCACGGAAGTAACACGCAATACAAAGGGGATACCCTTACTATTCCTGAGTAAGTGGGAGAGTCCAGAGGCAGGAGCCCGTTCCCCAGACTATGGCCGATCCAGGCGGGAGGGGAGGAAGGCCTGGGGCAGAGGCCGAGGGCTGGGAGAAGGGGTTATGCCAGGCCCGCTCGCTCCACAAGCACTTGCTGGGAGGCGCAAGGGGAGGCCCTCCTCTGGACGGGGAGCTGGCAGCAATGACAAGACAGAAACCGCTGCTGTCTGGGAGGGAGCTCCCTTCTTGTTGTCCCTGGAGGAGGCTGGGGGAGGGTGCAGGAGCCAATGGCTCTAGGTCTAACGGGACCGGGAGCAGCACTCGTGATGGAGAAAAATCCGGACATCTTCAAGGAGCCGTAATGTTGACCTTCTCGTCAAGCGGCCACGGAAAACTCACTACTGACTTCAACATTGAAAAAGGAAATCTGTGATGACAATGTGGGCAGGGCATGACATGAGCTGGGGGTGAAGGGGCACCCGCCTGGCATCATGCGTGCGGGGCTGGCTGTAAATACACTTTGTGAAAACGCAACCCCCCCATCTGGGAGAGTCTCCAGGCCTGGACTTGGGATCACTCTGCCCTGAGGACTCTGCACTAAGCAAGAGAGCAGTTTGCCCCTGGGGGTGTGCCCCAGAGGGGGTGTCTGCCCTTGTGAGAAGACCCTCCCCAGGATCCTCCCAGGTTAGGGAGAGAGCAGAAGCGCAGGGAGGAGGCGCGATTTGCTACTGGCCTGCCCAGGAGGCTCCGCGGCTCTTTGCAATTACGCGGGGCTGTCGAATTGCTGGAGTGATTACCTAGGAGTCCACAATCAGGATAGATAGATGGCCAGCGAAGCTTGTCACTCACCTCCCACCCCCAAACAACCAGCGCCCTGGGGTAGAGCAGGGCTCTAAATCAGACAAGGAGGAAAGAAGGCAGGAGCGTGATGGAGGCAGCAACGGAGGGATTACGACCTGGGAAATGGCCCCTGGAAGAAGACCTCCAGCTGAGAATGTGGCCCACGCAGGGCCACAGCCACAGGCCCCCAAAAGAAACCTGCCCTCCTCCCTCTGCGTGCCCTGCGCCCCCTCTCCAGCCCTGCGGCTGTGAGCTCTGTGCCCCCAGCCTCAGTGTCCCTTCTCCCCGGCCAGTGGCTACACATCGCTGGCACGGAGACAGGCACCACCCCGCACACTTCTGACCACGGCACGTCCCCAGCAAGCCCCCACCCCAGCTCACCAGGGACCCGAGGGGGAGGGACCATGAGGGAGTCATCCTGGGCAGGGTCCGAGGGCCAAAAGTGAAAGTCCAGAAACAGAGGCTTTTCCTCACGGTGCTCATTCGTACCAGCAGGAAGAGTTTGGGCGGCATGAACGGCTGACCTGTCTTGTCTGTCAGGGTCCAAAGAGGCTGGAACCCGCGTCCAGGCCTGAAATGAGTGCTGTCAAGGCAAATGGCAGAAAGCCACACTTTACAGAACAGGCATTAAAAGCCCAAACCTGGATGCCCCCAGGAAGTAACGCAGAACAAGTGTCGTATAGAGAGGCTTGGAAAGGTCTGGAAGGATCCACAGTGGCCTCTGAGGAAGGGGTAAGAATTGGGAGGGGGGAACAGGTCACGTTTATATCATTGGAATTTTTTACAAAAATGGATTTATGTATTTATTTTTTCTTTACTATTTAGGTTAATTTGTAAAAGAGGAAGTGATACCTGCTTGTGAAGAGAAGCGACGGGGAGAAGGAGCCCTGCGGTCTGGGGGTGGCCGTCCTTCAGCAGCATCTGACTGTGAAAGGGGGCTGTCTGGATGGGGACGGCCCAGGTCTGACCCTGGTCCCTTGATCATCTTCACCCAGGGCCTCAGCTGAGGAGGACAGGGTGGACGGCGTGGACCGGAGGAAGAGCCATCCGGCGAGGGGGGTGTGGTGGAGGAAGGGGAGCACTAGGGGATGCTGGCTCCGGGAAGTTCTGGTTTCCCGCCTGCACACAAGCTCAGACCTCCTCGGGGACCAGTGATGTTGCCCCGGACAGCTGCAGAGTGGGGAGAACAGCAGGGTGGATTCGAGGCTAACCCAAGCCTGACTGCCCCAGGAGGGACCCCTCCTCTACTCCCAGCCATACTACCGGAGGGCGTCCAAGTCACTCCTGGCTCCAGGGCCCCACCAGGACCGGTGTGGCCAAACACAGGCCCCATCCCCATGCTGCCTGAAGACGCGCAGAAGGCAGAGCCGTCTCTGGAAGCATTGGTTTAGCGTCCTTCTTACCCACCTGTGACGGGGCAGGTGCGGCCCCAAGAGCTGCTGTAGCCACTGGGGAGTGCGTGCACGGGGCTGCCTAGGATTCCAACACGGAGAAGCGGGGATGGGAAGGTGAGTGCCGGCCAGAGCGCTGAGCCCTGATGAAGCCTCACCAGAGGCCAGAGCCATCCTAGCCGTCCGTCCTGATGTGAGGAGCAAGGAGTCCAAGAAGTCTTTAAGCCTCATGAAGGGAGGGACGGAGCTCTTCTGAAACTTGCCCTGAGAAAACCCTAAGCGACGTCCCAGGAGGCAGATGCACATGTGGGTGGTGCTGAAACCCACAGGGGACCACAGGGTCCCGAGTCACTGCTGCCCTGTGGAACCACACCGTGGCCGTTCAAACCCCCAGTTCTTGAGATGCGGGGAAGCTGGGCGGCCGTCCCTAACAGACCCCAGCCCCTGGCCGTGGGTTTCTCTCAGAGCACGACGAGCTTCCTCATTTACCAAGATGCGTTTCCATGGAAAATAAAACTCCTGTTGGATTTTCAAGTGCTCACTCCCCAGCTGCCCACTAACGGAAAACATTTATGGTCCAGTTAATTTGGGTTGTGTCTCGGTAATGGACCTAACTGGATCATGCCTACACCCCGGAGACTCCAATGCCCTAACAGCCGACAAGCTGCTGGAGTGAAAATAATGAATCAGCCACCAAATGCTGTACCCACAGCCAATTTCCACGCAGTCAATATGGAGGCCCATTGAACAGAGCCGTGGCTCTTGTCTTCCTGGAACAAACGCTTTATCTGAGGAAGGCGACTGCCAGAGCCACAGCCCAGCTGTAACAGAGCAGGTGACCCCGAGTCCTGGGGGCACGGAATCAGGAGAGACTGGACTGTCATCCACTGAAAGCCGTTTACCGATGAGGAAGCTGGGACCCAGGGACGCCGTCCTGCCTCTCTGTTTTTATTTACCGACTCCCTTTGCTGTCCCTGCTTCCCTTTTAGTCCTTTCTCCTCTATTTTGAAAATAGAGGGAGAGAAATAATAGGAAAAAGCAAATCTGAGCTGTTTCGGACAGCATTGGTCAACGAGGCTTCAAAGACAGAAGAAAAAGCCACTCACGGCCAAGCATCCTGGCAGAAAAAGCCACTTGGCAAGAGAGCAGCCTGGTGGTGAAGCCAGGAGGGGGTCTGTGCGGGCTCCTCCCGCCCTTCTCAGCGTGAGAACGACTGCTTGCAAGCTTCCATGATAGAACTCTTCTACATTAATTTGGTTTTTGAATCTTGTTTTCAAGGAGAGAGAAGCACACAGAAGAAACTCAGTCCTGAGTAAAGGGGCACTGCCAGCCACAGGGATGAGGTCACGAGGGCATCACCCTTTAGGAGCTCGAGACACAGCGTGAGTGACAAGTGCTAGGGAGGAGCAGAGCGCTAGGCATGTGCACCATGCCCCACGTGAGTTTCTAGAAGGTTCCCTCTGCTCCCAGTGTCTCTGTTGCTTAACTGTCCTCCGGGATCTGCACACTGTCCAGCAGGGCCTCCTGTCCCCGGGACGCCAGGTGGTGACCCTCTGAGCGTGCCCTTGGCCTCAGGCTCCTTTCGCTGGGTCACCCACAGGGAGCCCTTCGTGCGGGCAGCTGACATTTAGGGTCCGTCTCTCACACCCCAGCGGCATGGGATGGGGCCGAAAGTTACCTGATGAACTGAGATGTTAGCTCCCGGTGAGCCGCTTGCGTGCTCTGTCGTGCTCCAGCGTTTGCGAGCATAGCAGGGCTCCTGTGGAAGCAGGGCCAAATCCGGCCTCCCGGCGGGTTCTGTTCACTGCAGTTCATGACCTGGAGCTCCTGGTCCTTGACACCGGTTTTAATGCCTTGTCACCGAAGGTGCCCCACCCAGTGCAACAGACCCCCCCCCAGCTTGCACCTGAGGTCCCCAACGGGCAGGAGGTGGCGAATTTACCCACTCGGAGCTAGAAGACTCAAGAAGAGAAACCCAGTATCCCTAACCCAGTTAGTTGTGGGAAGCAAATCCTCCGGAGCCAAGACGCCTGGGACACCCGCAGAGCCAGCTGTGGCCTGGGCAGGCTCCGGGGTGCACGCTAGTCAAGGATGCACGTCCTAGCTGCCCGCTGGACACGGGAGGCGGTGCGCATGGGGAGCGGGGGAGACCGTGGCGTGAAATGCAGAACACCAGTAAAGCTTTCCCGTATAAACACACAACGTTCTGCTTCTCCAGATTCTTTCCACGCGTCGCCATCTACCCCTGCCACTGCGCCCCGAGTCGAAAGCAATGCAAGTTTCCTTCCTTTCCAGCTGGGGGGTGGGGACGGGAAGGGCGCATCCCCGGCTTCTGTGAGGAGCATGGCTGTCATATGCATTGTCCCAGGCACCCCACTCCATGCGGTCACCGCGCTCAGCCCGCCCAGGAGTAGGCTTGATAGTCACCGACCACCCCCAGGTTTGTCCACTGCTTCTGTGTCCAGTGTCCTGCGCTTCTGGCTCTGGCTGGCTCGGCCGACAAGCGGCGGTTGGAGGTGTGGAGGGAGGCAGAGAGCAGTGGGGGCCCGTGATTCATCCACCTCAAGGTGCAGACACTGAGGCTCAGGGAGGGGCGTGGTCTCGGAAAAGACACCGGAGGCGCGCCCAGCACCCCCGACAGAGCCCTTGCTGGGGCAGCCTGCCTCTCCGGGGGCCGGTCGGAGCCCACACCACCGGTGCAAGCAGCTCCGCTCCGCTAACAGTTCGCCAGAACCAGCTCTCCTGCTTCGTGTTCTCTCTGAAACCCACGAGGGACCTGAGAGAAATGTCTTCCTGTGAGAAGAAACGCGGCGACCGAGCACCAGGAGTGGCTGTCCCTCTGCGCCTGGCCGCAGGGCCCCGTCAGTCCGCACAGACGGCTGGTCTAGCACCGGTGCCCCCGCTGCCCCTGCGCCTTCTCGGAGGCGGAGTGCGTGAGCTCACGGGCATTCTCCGGATAAGCGTCCCGGGGCAGGTGCCGGTGTGTCTGCTCGAATCCTATCAAGATTCAAGCCCTGGGCCGTCAGCTGGGCTTGAGGCTGATGAGGAGGAAAAGGATCACTGAATCACCCCAGGCTGGGCTTCCCCGCTAATTGCCTTGCAGCCCGCTCTGCCCCCAGCTGCCCGGCTTCAGTGTTTGCAACGTCTTATTCCGCAGCCCGTCCCCTTGGCTGGTTCATTATGCAAAGAGATTCCGTTTTTAAGCCTTCCCAGTTTGACGGTTCGTGTTGGATGAAATCCTCAAGCTGTGTACAAATAATTCATATTAAAATATGACTGCCATCGATTCAGTAGTCAGCTGCTAAATACGGGCTGGGCGTGGGCCAGAAGTCGTCTCTTTTGCCTGGATGGGAAGGTAATCATTTGTTGAGAGTAAACTGTTTTAATTTTTATTAAGCCGTGATTACCACGTTTGATTTGTGTCATTGGGGATGCATACGGTGTGACTTATAGTGGAAGAAGACGCCAAGATGCAGGAAGGTCCCTGGTTTCAGGAGGACTACGACAGTTTGCTCCACCGGGTGAAAAACTATCGGGAGACACTCCATCCAAGTAGATCTGCAGTGTTCTTGTCTCTGGGAACCTGATTGGTCCACATAAGGGTTTCCCCCAGGGGTGTGGCTGGAGACGGTTCTGACTGTCGTGATTGGGTGTGGGTATCGGCATCTTGTGGGTACAGGCCAGGGATGATGCCCAGGATGGCCCCAGGACAACAGGTTACCTCGTTCACAACGCCAACAGCTGAGAATGAGACGCAAGACAACAAAGAGCAGATTCCCAGGTCCCCAAGCAGCAGCCCGTTTGTCCAGGGAGGTGGGCACAGCGGCCAGCAGTCCGTGCCCCACAGTGCCCCTGCCCCCCATGCCTCAGTGTCCCACCCCGGTCCAGAGCCCATCCAGGTGAGTGAGGAGGGGGGTTCTCCAAACATTCCCATCTCTGTCTTCCCACACCAATGTCTTTTAAAAAAGGAGAGTTCGAGTTGGGATGGTAAACAGATGAGATCACTTCAGGGGGTGCTCTGGCCAGCACCCACTGACCCCGAAGACAGAGCTAACTAACCTGAAGTCCTGCCTCGCCCTGAGGAGTGTCTGGGGAAATGCACGATCCGCACATGGAAGGCCTGGCCCAGCTGTCAAGAATGTAGGCTCCCAGAGCCCAAGAAGAAAGGGGGCCTTCAGGTCTACACTCAGGCAACTCCACGTCCAAACCCCTGGACAGGAGCCCCTGCTCCCAACGGTCTGCATGCCCTGGGCCATTTGCTAGGTCTCTCGGTGGATTTAACCACTGACTTCGTGCAATCAGCTCCCAAATTTACATCATCGCCCCCACCGGAACTCCAGACTCTCCAATCCAGCTGCCCAACTGAACGTTCAGCCTGGTGGTCTGTGAGCGTCTCAAACTGAACATTATCAAAAATAAACTTGATTTCCCCCTGCTATGGACTGAAGTGTGTCCCCTCCAAAATTCACGTGTTGAAGCTCTGACCCCCAGGGTGGCCATGTTTGGAGGTCATTAAGGTTAAATGAGGTCTTGTGGGTGGGCCCTGATCCAACAGGACTGGTGTCCTTACAAGAGGAGGGGACACCAGAGTCTCTCTCTCTCTCTCTCTCTGCTTCATGCGCAGAGGGAAGGCCATGTGAGCACAAGAAGGTGGCATGTGCGAGCCTGGAGCAGGCTCTCCCCACCCCGAATCTGCCAGCACGGGATCCAGAATCTTCAGCCTCAAGAACGTCGAGAAATCAATGTCTGTGCTTAAGCCCCTGTCTGTGGTGTTTATGACGGTGGCCGAGCTGACTGACGCTCGCACCAAACCTGCTCCTCATTTCCTTCCTCATCTCATCCAATCACACCCCTCCCCACCAAGTTCCATGGGCCCTAAACTTTGCAGGTCCCTGCCTTCCCCTCTCTTTCTCTCTCTTATGCACCTTTCCATCTGTCTGTCTATCAGCACTCTGTCTTCTGTTCATCATCTGTGTATTCATCCATCCACCCACGCATGCATCCATCCATCCATCCATCCATCCGTCCATCCATGCATGCATGCCTCCATCCGTCCATCCACCCATGCATCCATCCATCCGTCCATCCACCCATGCATCCATCCGTCCATCCATCCATCCATGCATCCATCCGTCCATCCATCCATCCATGCATCCATCCGTCCATCCATCCATCCATGCATCCATCCGTCCATCCATCCATCCATCCATCCACCCACCCATGCATCCATCCGTCCGTCCACCCACGCATGCATCCATCCATCCATCCATCCATCCATGCATCTATCCAACTGTCTGTCTATGCATCTAACACACACACACCTGAAATCTCTCAGCAAATCCTGTTGGCTCTACCTTTAAAATAGATGCCAATTCAACCACTTCTCATGACTTCTGCTGCTTCCCTACTGATCTACCACCTGCCTCGGGTTCCACCAGAACCTTCTAACTGGTTTCCCCACATCTGCCCAGTCCCCTAGCAGATTCTCAACACAACAGTGACCTTCCTAAGACAAAAGCCACTGTTGCCCCATCTTGGCTCCAAAGCTGCTGACGGCCGCCTGCCTCACTCAGAATCATATCTAGTATCTGCACAGAGACCCCCAAGCGCCAGCCTATCTGCTCCCGTCACCCCTCAAACTCACCCTTCTCTTCCTCTCTCTGCTCCAGCCACCCTCCTGCCCCAGGACTTTTGCGTCCGCTGTTTCCTTTCTGAAATGCCTTTCCCCAGGTATCTCCCTCACTCCCTGCGGACAACCCTCTGGACAGTTTCCAAACTAGGGCCACTGCCTCTCTCTGGCCCCTTCCCCGGCTTCCTTTCTCTGCAGCTCATTATCACCATAGAGCAAACAAGACTAACAGTAAGACGTCTGTTTGCAGCTGGAGTGAAGCACGTTCGCTCACACATCATCAGTGAGAGCGTGAGCTGATGTTGTCTGGAGAACTTTGGCCACACTTTCAAATTAAACACCATTTAACCCCCCCCCCCTCTGTTTCTACTACAGAGAAACTCCCAGAATGCATGATGGACATGCACAAAGTTTTACTGCATCATTGTTTATAATATTGAAAACTTCGGAAAATACCAAAGAGCATGGACAGGAAAACTAAGTGAACTGAGGCGTGGGAATGGTACGCGTGCCTAAAACGGTGAGGCGGGCTCGCGGCAGCTCCTTGAGGGATCCCCGAGGCGCGTCGTGAAGGGCAAAGGCAAAGTGAGGAGAACAGTAGACAGGGTGTGAGCAAAACCACCCCCGCTCCCACCGCTGGGAACATGACACACGAACCTACAATCCTGCTGCTGGGATTCCTGGAGATGGTGCGGGCAACATGCCGACAGAGTCCAGACGTGCAGCCAAGCTCACCAGCGGTGAGGGGAAACCTGGGGCGAAGCAGAATGAGAGACTTACGGGCAGAATGGGGAGTACGGGGGCTGAGGCCACAGCTGCTGGGGGGGTGTGTGTGCGCGTGTGTGCACGTGCGTGTGTATGCATGTGTGTGAGTGTGTGCACCTGTGTGCTGGGGAAGGAACACATCTTGGTCTCCATAACTGACACAAGACAGGGATGAGGCCGAGGACCCCGCAGGCAGGGAGCTAGACGTGTAAACCCTCCTGGAGGGGCCTCTGGAGAAAGGTAGGCTGAACAAAGGCAGCCTTCCAACGCAGGGCGCTGAGGCCCTTGGTGTCCACCGGGCTCCGTGGGGGTGATGTCTCTGCAGACTCACAGTCACGGTTGCCCTCGAGGACACCACGGGTAGAGTCTCACACATTGTGCAGTCCAGGAACATCCAGGCTGAGGCAGCCACACGAAAGACAGACACGTGCAGGAAGCAGAGGCTCGAAGGCCCTGGAAGAACGCCCTGTCACCGGCCGCGAGACGTTCCTGCAGATGACCAGCCGTGCAGGTGCTGTGATAGCCCACTGTGTTCCCAGAGCGCTACCCAGGGAAATGGTGACTCTCCACGAGCCCCGCACAAAGCCCCCACCATCATTCTCGTTCTACAGAGGAGCAAACCAGGACACAAGGAGGATAAATAATTCCTCCAAGGTCACACGTCTCGTGTGCAGCAGAGCCAGGAATTAAACAGCCGTCTGGCTCCAGAGCTGTGCGCTGAACCCCTCCACTGTCTGCCTCGCTGGGGAGAGGCTTTGTTAAAGAGGAGCGTGAGCCCCAAACAGAATACACGAGGACGCCGTCGACCACGGGCAATAGCCCAGACACAAGGCAAGAGCAGACCCAGGCAAACTCTGCGGGGAGACCTCGGTTGGGGATGACAAGTCCGGTCTGCGCTCGGCATCCATCCGGCCGCTTCGTTAGAGAGGTACGGCTCACCGGAGCCATCACAGGGATGAAACAGGGTGCCGCTCTCCTGGGGCATTTCCTCCATCGAGCAGCTCGGAGTACAGGTAATGGGCATCTAGTTCTGCCCTGTGCCAGCGGTAGAAAACACCAAGAAGAAACAGCAAGGCAGCCTGGGAGCCTGGACGGTCCCACGGGAGTGCCGCTGCTGCTGCTGCTGCTGCTGCTGCTGCTGCTGCTGCTGCTGCTGCTGGGAAAGATGAGGACAGTCCTGCTGTGGGACAACGTTTGTCCGGAGAGTGAAGGGAACCAAGGCACTGAGCAGGGCCCCATCTGCAGGGAGAGTGCGAGGAAGGAGGGCAGGGAAGGAAGGAGCGGTGGCAAACAGAGGAAGGGACGTGAACTGCAGGGCAAGGTGAGGCACCGTACAAAATAGCAGGTGCATTTCCACATGAGCCAAATAAATCACTGAAATTTGAATGAATGGGTTTTAAAAACTTTTTAAAAGTAGCTAAGAGACATGAGGGATAGCATGAAAAGGGCCCAGCAAATGTCTATGCTTTCTAGAAAAGGAGCAGAAGGAGGACAAAGGAGAGAAAAATACTAGAGAAAGTCATGACCATGAATTTTCCAGAATAAATGAAAACGTGGACCCCTCAGATTCGGTGAGCATGGATCCCAAGAAGTACACCTAAAGCCTGTCCGGATGCGCGGTGGTGACACCGCAGAACTCAGACACAGGTGTCGCTGAAAGGGATGAGCGAGGAAAGACAGGTCACCTGGAAAGGTAACGACGCTCAGACCTGTGACAGTAGAACCCCGAAGCTAGCCCTGCCTCTGAATCATTAAACTGGCTTGTCCAAAAGTGGGAAATTAAATCCAAAAGGAGGGCCAGATGCACAAAGGAAGGCAAGCAGAGACGGAAGCAAGCATGCGGGTGGGTCTAAACAGGGATCAATTAGACGAAGCCATAATAATGGTTGCAGATGAGGATGCCTCCAGCCACACTTGATGCTTCCTTCTTGTGAAGGAAATTGAAGTAGTGTGACTTCGGGCCTCTCTCCAGGCTTCCTCCTCCTCACCTGGACGATCAGTCAATTGGGAAGAATGAGAGCCCCGCTCTGCCGTCCCCGTGCTTCTACCTGGTGAGTGCCTGAGTTCTCTGCTCTGTGGTGTGCTGAGTGCGGAGTCTTACCTGGGCAGATGTCTGCGTGGACCATCTTCCACCGTCTAGTGCTGCCTATGACCAGGTAAATCTTCCTATTTCCAGGACTGGAGTTACACGCTGCTATGGACTAAATGTTTGTGTCCCCCCCACCTCCATATGCTGAAGCCTTAACCCTGTTGTGATGGTATTGTGTGGTGGGGCCTTTGGGAGGTGATCAGGGTCAGACGAGGTCATAAAAGTGGGGCCTCATGATGGGGTTAGTGTCCTTCTAAGAAGGTGATGAGACCAGAGCACACCCTCTCCTTGCACAGACACCAAGGAAAAGCCACCTGAAAACACATCGAAAAGACAGCCATCATGGGCACCTGGGTGGCTGAGTTGGTGAAGTGTCTGCCTTTGGCTCAGGTCATGATTCCAGGGTCCTGGGGTGGAGCCCCATGGTGGGCTCCCAGCTCGGTGGGGAGTCCTCTTCTCCCTCTCCCTCTGCCTTTTCCCATTTGTGCATTCCCTCTCGCTCTCTTTCTCTCTCTCGCTCTCAAATAAATAAAATCTAAAGGAAAAGAGGAAGAAGACAACCATCTTCAAACCAGAAGGAGAGTCCTCGCCAACAACCAATCTGACAGCCGCTCGATCTTGGACCTCCTGCTCCAGAGCTGAGAGACAGATGTCTGCTGTGTAAGCGGTCAGTCTGTGTCCTCTTGCTATGGAAGCCCGAGCTGACTGAGACGCTGTGCCCATTTGGCTCACCCACTAAGCTGCTCTTCCAGGTTGGACTCTAGCAAGAGTAAAGGTGATATTTTGGCCTTGATTCTTTTAGCGATTTTATTCCAGAAATTGTTCAGAGCCTGAGTGGGAGAGAGAACGATCATACATCAGGAGCCCCCTCCTGTAGTGAGTATCTTGGGGGCATATCAAGATCCGGAAGAACAAAAATTTTGTACAACGAATGCATGAGAGGCAGGAAGAGGCAGCCGAAGATAGGTGCTGGCTCACCCTGGTGTTGTGCGGGGGGCAGTAGAGATTTCGAGGCGAGCATCAATGCCCACATGGGATAGTTAAGTACAGTTAGCTACCGTCTTTGCTCAAATGTCACCTTCTCAATGACACTTGTCCCTTATTTGATTCTGTGATCACTCCATTCCCATACCACTTATCCTCCACATCTTCCCCCATTTTATATATATATAATTCCCTCACATATCACATCGATGTTTATATCCCCACTAGAACTTAAGACTGTGGGGCTGGGATCTCTGCCTTGTTCAATAACAGATCCCATAGTCCCAGAACAGGGACCCGTCAAATATTGTGACCATCTGTTGAACAAATGGATGAAGGGAAATAAAATATATCAATGCAACCCAATGAGGGGGTGGGAATCCCATCAAAACCGTAAAACATCAAAGACGAGGATCTTAAAAGTCAGAGAGAAAAGAGAACTTCCTTAGAGGAACAGCTATGTTGACAACAGGCGTCTCAACCGCACAGCAGCTGGTGCTGAAGACAGACAACACAGCAACAACACAGAGCCGCACAGAGAAGGCCACTGCCAGGCTCGAAGAACCCAGCGAGATAGAGATGGTGCTAAACAAAAAAAGATTGAGAAGGTTTACCATGAAAAGACCCTCAGTAAAGCAATATGTAAAGAATATACTTCAGGGGGCCGCCTGGGTGGCACAGCGGTTAAGCGTCTGCCTTCGGCTCAGGGTGTGATCCCGGCGTTATGGGATCGAGCCCCACATCAGGCTCCTCCGCTGTGAGCCTGCTTCTTCCTCTCCCACTCCCCCTGCTTATGTTCCCTCTCTCGCTGGCTGTCTCTATCTCTGTCAAATAAATAAATAAAATCTTAAAAAAAAAAGAATATACTTCAGGGATTAGGACAAAGATCTCAGAAGGAAAGCCTGAGACACAAGTAGCTCTTTTGTTTGAGTTGTTTTTATTTTATTTTGTTTTGTTTTGTTTTGTTTTGTTTTGTTTCACAAAGAGAATTAACTAGCTCCCAATTCTTTTCAAGCCTAGTTTTTAACCTCTGGCAATCTTGACTTTTTAAAAGAAATTTAATCCCCACCCTCTGTGTTTTTTCTATACCATAACATTAAAAATTTTTTGCTCAACTAACTCTCATTGCAAGAGCTCAATAGACATTAGCAATGATGGTGATGATGATGGTGATGGTGATGATGATGATGGTGGTGATGATGATGGTGATGATGATAATGGTGGTGATGGTGATAACAATAATGGTGGGATGATGGTGGTGATGATGGTGGTGGTGATGGTGATGACAATAATGGTGGGATGATGGTGGTGATGATGATGGTGATGGTGATGGTGGTGATGATGATGGTGATGGTAAAAACTGTAATAATAGTGCTGTGTACCTTATAATCACTACAGCGTTTAATCCTACACTCATTCCAGGAGTAAACAGAGTCTTATCAAATTAAACCACTTACCCGAGTTGACACAGCCTAAAGCTAGTCCTGTGTGACAACGACATTAGGATTTAACTGGTAAAGTCTATTACCAACCAATCCACTTAAAGTTGTAAGAAATGCCCAGACAGCCTTGCCCTGCAATGCCTTCCACGCCAGGTTAATCTATAATGGGAATCACAAGCATCCCTCCAGTGATGATTGGCCAGGCATTTTCTCTCCAGAGAACTTAACCAGGAGAGAGTTGCTGTGAGTCTTATCAAATGCAATCTTGAAAACCCTGGTCTGAGCTCTTCACTGACAAGTACCTCCTTCCATGGGGCTGCTGAAAGCTTTTGTACACTGGAGTTTCCAATAAGAAATCAGCTTGTTTACACAATTTTCTCTTAAAAACTACTGAGCCCCCTCTCACACAGCTGGCTGCCAGCAGTAGATGTTAAGACCCAAGGTCCCTGTGGGCCAGTCTGCCTGGACCTTGAGTTTCCCTGCATCTGCTCTGTAGTTCCAATAGTCTGAAATCTATGTCTAGAACCTTTGGCTACCCTCCAATGTCTGAGTTAAGAACCCTCTGGATGTGAAGTCAAATATTTGTACTTTTATTGACCCCTAGCTATGGTTGCTTCTGTTTTAGGCCACCCCAGAGAAACACTTCCAACTGCACCCCCAGTCTTAGGGTTGCCCCCACCATCCAACTTCCTGGTCAGAACCCCATGAGGCTTGAAGTCAACTCATCCTAAGTGTATAGTCCCCTCTCCCTGAGACCTCAAGAGCTCATAAGAAGGTTCAAAGGATTCCTACAAAGGGTGGAAGTATAGCCATTGGGGCTGACTCTCAGTTAGTTGAGTTTGATCAATCTTACAATGAGAGCAACATCTGGTCCCCACCCTCAACAAGCTTGACATCTAAGCATAATGGTATACATGCATGTATGGTAGATGGCAATGCACAGGTAAAATAGCAACATGGGAGTGTGGCCAGGCTTGTGGGCTCACTTCCCTTCTTAGCGTCAAGGTCAATTCATGGTGATGGGTAAAAATGCCAAGGTCATTAACAAGACTAGGGAAGATGTCTTGGGTAAGTAGGACCCAAGATGGCCCTTGATGTGGAGTCAGTTTTAGAAGAGCAGATGGGGAACAGTCATAGAGTCGACAGCATGGAGAGAAGAGGACAGGCTGGCTCTCTCTACCAGGGTCCTTCTTTTGGACCAAAACTACCTTTGTGCAGTTTCCCCAAATGTAATCTATAGTATACCGCCTAAGAGATGCCAAATTGTTTCTCCAATGAAACAGGTTTTGGAAATTCTTCACACTGCCTCTCCCTCTTGGAAGTCTATGGCACATGACACCATATGTGCATGTGTCATAGGATACATACATGATAAAGACGCAACAATCTTGCAAGAAAGAGAGTGGCTTCGTTTTGTTGCATCCAGCGCTTCTTAGCACTTTGCTGGGTGCTGACCATGTACTAAGCCCTGTTGTAGGACCTGGGGCAACTGCAGTGAATAAAACAAGCTCTTGTCACCCAGAACTTGTTTGCTGAGAGGGAGACATGCAATCAGAGGTAAGGCTTGCTTTAGAAAAACAAAGGAGAGCAAGGAGTATTGGATATTCTCTTGCAACCAGGGTGTGTGGACCACTTCTCTGAGGAGCAGAGCCTGAGTGAAGGGAGGAAGAAACCATGTGACATCTAGGAGAACATGTCCCAGGCAAAGGGATCCTGAGGTAGGAGGCAGCTTTGAGTTTTGCATATTAAGAAACAAGTAGGAGACCCATGGGGCTGGAGTCAGGAGCCAGGGAGCATGATCCAAAATGAGATCAAATAAGAAACAAGACGAAGAGGTAGCCAGAGGTTGGAGCATGGGGAACTTCAGCATTGGCAAGGACATTCATTCACTTGATCCGCAAGCTCACTGAGCAAACGTTCATTGAGCGTTTCCTCCATGCCTGACACTGTTGGAGCCCCTGGGGATCCTGTAGTGAATAAAGTAAGCAAAAATCCTTACGTGAACAGAACAGTCACCCTGCGATGGCATGTCCTTGCTCTGGAATCTGAGGGACTTTTCCACTGGGACTGCTATAAACTCCCCATGTGTATTTTCCACCATAGAAACCTCAACTCTCACAGAGTCTTCCACGCCATGTGGCCCACGTAGCAAGTTGCTGGCACTGCGGTCTGGACCTGCTCCACAGCCCTTTCTTACCCCAGGCCCCACTCAAAGCTGGCAGCTTGTCGTGCCTCTCACCAAAAAGGAATACAAGAAGCATTCCCAAGTGGAGAACATGCCCCCTCCACCACCCAAGAGGCTCACCGAGCACTGCACTTTCTCCTTACCTGTGGGAGGTGTGAGCCGCCATTATCTATCCTTTATCCAGGGACTGTCTTGGCATGACTCGGGCCCTAAGATACCACTGATGTGGTGGGTCCCTGAAACTTTGAGGGGTCTTCTCTCATGTTGTAGAGTTCACACACCTCATCAAGGCCACCAGTATACTTGCTACTAATTACTCATCTAGTTCAAGTAACATGATGTCACTGATAGAGCGGCCAATGTGATGTTTTGCAGAAACAGAACATTGTCTTGTAGATTGTTCACATATCTTTGGGCCATGATTATGTCAGGGCAGGAAATACGAGGCCCTGAGAAAAGACCAAAGAGTATAATTTGGCCTACCCATGTGGGTACAAACTGCTTTTCATGTCTCCTGATAAGGAGTGAAAAGACCACATTCGGCAGATCAGTGACTACACACAGTTGCCTGAGTCTGTGTCCACCTTCTCCAAACTCAGCCCAGTGGCACAATCAGCCCCATTGCTGGACTAAGTCTGCAGCTCTCCACAGGTGCCCCCCAGGGCCCATCTGGCTTCTGTGCACTGGACTGTTGAATTAGATGTGAATCTGATGGGGGCTATCCTCGTATCCATTAGGTTTTCATGGGTGGCTGCCATCCCCCAGGATATGGCACTGTTTTTTATTTATTATCTTGAACAGCATTCCAGAGACATCTACCCTGTCTTCCTTGCTATAATAGTCCTTACCCTGAAGTTATGGAGCAAATTGGGGATTTAACCAATCCAAGTCTGTCCACTCCGATTGCAAGCTGGGAAATCAAGGAAATGATCACCAAGTAAGTCCATGAGCCAAGGGGAGGGGTATCATTAAGACATGTTTCTGTAAGGGACAGAGGGAACGGAACGAACTGTGCAGTTGCAACATTATCCACCTTATTTCTCATTGAAACATCCAATTTTTAGCTACTATAGCTATAAGGTTGGGTGCCAGTGGAACCCTGCTGGCCTGGGGACAATTCCATCACCTTGGTGACTTTGCATATCCCTGCCATGATCTGGGACTTGATAGATGTCCTCTCAGATAACAGCCTCATATCCCCCCCTTCCCAGTTTCAGAGGTCACCTTTCCTGGAACTTCCCCGTCCTCCTCATTTGCTGACTACAGCAGAGAGGAGAAGGAAGGGCATTCCAGAGGAGCCAGTCCTATCAATAAACGCTGGGTGGCTGGTGCTGAACAGCATGTTTGGGGCACAGAGACCAGCCTGCCTACCCAGGCCTCCTTCAGAATGCTCCTTGACGTCCATCTGCTTGTTCTCTGGGGCTTCCCAGCTGCAGTAACTGCCTCGGCCAAATCCAGATCAGAGCAATTAACTGGATAATTGCTCTAATGAGAGCACAGAATGAATCACCAGGACCAATCTCACCCCGGAAAAATTAAATGGCTAAACTGCCTGTCTATGGCTCTTTGGGGCTCCAGCAGCTTCCTCTGTGATCTCCATGGGCCTTCCCAGGAAGATTTGATCCTCCGACACTATGAGAATTAACAGACAAATGTGATGATAGGATTTTATTATATGGTTATGAGTTTGGGGAATGGAGATAATCAAGACAGTGCTGGAGGAGAAACCATCGTGCACAGTATATGAGCAAAGATTTTAGTGTCAAACCACCCAAAATAGAATTCTGGATCCACCATGGCAGAGTCGGGACCCTCAAACTCCACTCCTGCATAAAAGCAATGAGAACATGGGGGGGAGATGGTCCAAGTCAAGTTTTTTAAAACTATGGAGATTACCAAAGTTTTGTAACAATGCAAGAATTTATTCAAGAAAAATGGCTAAATCTTGGTAAGAATCGTGAGCCCTGTGGCATTTTAAGGAGGGAGCTGCCCTCTCCCCAGCTACATGGTAGGCTTCAAAATCAATGGCCTCCCAATCATGGTAGCTGTAAAAACCAGCAGCCTGACAGCCACTGGAGAGGGAAAAACAGGTCTGGAGCTCCCAAAAAAAGCAACAACCCAAAGGATGGTCACTAACCGACCTGTGAGTTCCCTGGAAAAGCTCCATTCCCACTGTCTCCATCTGACCTGATACCAACATCACTCAGTGAGAACAGCCCTATATCAAGGGGCTGTTCAACATTGTAGCTGCTGGAGACAGTGTTACCAAGTGATCTGATGAAAGCTCTGACTTATTGCTAGGAATCTAAAAGGCCACAAGCATGTGCAGGGCTGTGTAGTCCCTGGGAAGCGATGAGAGTGACTGGGGAGCAATGAGAAGGTCCTTTTCTCTCACTGATGGCTGGTGCTCAGGCTCTGCACAGGGAGGAAGTGAAGGCTAAGGCGGAGTTGCAAATTTCCTGCCCAGGCATTGAAGCCATGCCCCAGCACACGCACAAAAGCCCCACAGCAAAGGCCAGGAGACTTACTGATTCAAGTCATTTAAGAGAATCTCTGTCAAGTCATTAGCTGACTATGAAGCTAATCAAATGGAGACTTCATTGGCCTCAGACAACAAAGAATACAGATTTGGGCTCAAAAAAGTCAGTATACAATCAGCACCAAAAATGAATGCCCTGGTGGGCAGGGGGGGGGGTCAGATTTCCAGAGTTCTCACATTAATTATGTTGAATGTCAAGTATTCAACAAAGGGTTACAAGACATGCACGCAACCAGAAAGTATGACCAATGAGCAGGGACAAAGGCAGTCAATAGAGACTTTACTTAAGAGAGGACAGATGGGAATTCCCAAAAAGACTTTATTATTATTATAAATATTATTATAGGTTGCTATAAATATTTTTACATGCCTAAGGGCAACCACAACTAAAGAATTAAAGGAAGGTAAGAAAACAATATCTCACTAAAGACATAATATCAGGGCTTCTGCATAGCTCAGTCAGTTAAGCAACTGACTCTTGATTTCTGCTCAGGTCATGATTTCAGGGTCGTGAGATCAAGCCCCACATCAAGCTCCAAGTTCAGTGGGGAGTCTGCTTGAGAATTATCTCGTTCTCCCTCTACCCCTCCCCCTGCTTGAGCTGTGTCTCTCTAAAAAGTAAATAAATAAACCTTTAAAAAACAAATAAATAAAAAATAAAGACACAATATCAATGCAGAAATAAAAATTATGAGAAAGAACCAAATAGAAATTCTGGACTTACAAAAGTACAGAGACTGATGTGAAAATTTCACTAAAGGGCTTCAACATCAGATTTGAACTAGCAGAAGAAAGAATCAGCAAATGTGAAGATGGATTGATTGGGATTATCCTATCCAAGGAATATAGAGAAAAGGAACAGAGAAAAACTTGTGGCATGCCACCAAGTACGCCAGCATAACAGAAGTCCTGGAAAGACGGCAGAGGCACAAAGGGAAGGAAAAAAAATCTGAAAATAATGAGCAACAATAAAAATCCTCAAATGTGATGAAAGATGTCAATCTACACACCAAGAACCTCAGCAAACTCCCAAGTAGACAAACTCAAAGGCAGCCACGTGTGGACACATCACGGACCAAACGACGAAAAACAAATACAAGGAATCTTGAAAGAGGCAAGAGCAGGGCCACGTCACACACAAGGGGTCTTCACAGCTGGCTTCCCATCAAAACCAGGGAAGCCGGAAGGCAAGGGGGTAACATAGTCAAAGTCCTGAAAGAAAAGAACTGCCACGTGAGGATTCCATATCAGGCTAAACTATCTTTCAGAAAAGGAGAAATTAAGACATTCCAAGATTGACCAAAAACGAAGTGAATTTGTTGCTAGCAGACCTTCCCTATAAGATATGTAAAGGGAACCCTCCAGGCCAAAATGGGATAGTAACACAAATCTATCCAAAGGAAAAAGGAACACCAATAAAGGTGAATACTAAAAGGTAAATATAAAGGCCGTGATAAAAAATAAAGACAGTATTTGTTATAACTCTTTTCTTCTCCTATCTCATCTAAAAGGACCCCATAGCACAATTGCAAAACCTTGTTGACTGGCTTGTAATGTCAAGATGTAATTTGTATGACAACATTAGCACAAAGGAAGGGGGAAGAAATAGAGCTGTGTTGAGGAAAGCTTTGGTGTACTTTGAAATTAAGGCAGTATTAATCGGATCGAGATTGTTTTATGTTGATTGTAACCCCCATGGTAGTGACTGAAAGGACTATGCACCCCACATAGACATCTCGATAAATACAGAAAAGTATTTGACAAAATAAAACACCCTTTCCTGATTGAAAGCACTCAAGAAACCAGAAGGAAATTACCTCAACCAAAGAAGGGAACCTAAAAAAGAAGGAGGAGGAGGAGGAGGAGGAGGAGAGGAGGAGAGGAGGAGGAGGAGGAGAAGAAGAAGAAGAAAAAAAGAAGAAGAAGAAGAAGAAGAAGAAGAAGAAGAAGAAGAAGAAGAGGAAGAAGAGGAAAGAAGAAGAGGAAGAAGGAAGAAGAGGAAAAGAGAGAAGAAGAGGAAGAAGAGGAAGAAGAAGAAGAAGAAGAGAAAAGAAGAAGGAAAAGAAAAGAAAAGAAAAGAAAAGAAAAGAAAAGAAAAGAAAAGAAGAGAAAAGAAAGAAGGAAGGAAGGAAGGAAGGAAGGAAGGAAGGAAGGAAGGAAGGAAGGAAGGAAGGAAGGAACCAGGTAACATACTTACTGGTGAAAAACTGAATGCTTTCCCCAGAAGTTCAGAAACAAGCAAGGATGTCCATTCTCATCCTTCGCATTGAACATACTAACTGGAGATGGCAGCCATGGCATTTATGCAAGAAAAAGAATTAAAAGGCATCTGAATGGTAAAGGAGAAGTAAAATTATCCCTATGTGCAAAGCCTATGTCCTTGTAGATAGAAAAATCCTACGGAATATACAAAAAAATATTTATAACTGAGTTGAGCAAGGTTGCAGGATGTGGGATCAAGATACAAAGTCTCTAGCCGGGCTAACCGAGAGAGAGAGAGAGAGAGAGAGAGAGAGAGAGACACCCAAATGACTACTGTCAGAAATGAAAGAGGGCTGGGCTGGTGATGGGCAGTAAGGAGGGCACGTACTGCATGGAGCACTGGGTGTTATACGCGACTAATGAATCATGGAACTTTACATCAGAAACCAGGGATGTACTGTATGGTGACTAACATAATATAATAAAAAAATATTATTATAAGAAAAAAGAAATGAAAGAGGGGTCCTCACTGATGACCTCATGGACATTAAAAGTGTAATAAAGGACTATTGCGAACAACTCAGTGCCCACGTGTTGGGTAATTTGGATAAAAGGGACTGATTCCTTGAAAGTCTAGCAAAACTCACATGTGTGGTGAGTTTCTAGATACAACATCAAAAGCACAATTCATGAAAAAAATTTTAATAAGTTGGACTTTATCAAAACAAAATCTTCTGCTCTGCAAAAGAGACTGTTGACAACAGAGAGAGCCGCAGTGGGGGAAAAAAAAGTACTCGGAAAAGGTTTATTTTGATAAGGAATGTTACCCAAAATATACAAATAACTCTTTAAAAGCAACAATAAGGAAACAAACAATTCAGTTTAAAAATGGACAAAAGATTTGAACAGACATCTCTCAAAGAAGGTACACAGGTGGGAAATCAGCATATGCAAAGCTACTCAACAGTACAGGTCACCAGGGAGCCACGGCTAAGACAGCGACGTGATATCACTACACGCCTACGACGAAAATGACTAAAATCTAAAAATCTGGCAATACCAGACGCTGAAGAGCATGTGAATTAATTTGATATGGACTCAAAACTCAGTGTAAAGCTACAATTGTAAAACTTTTAGAACAAAACGTAAAAGAAAATCTTCATCACCTTGGGGCAGGCGAAGATTTTTTTTATATAAGATGTTTAAAAAAATCATAGATCAGAATGATAAATTCAGCTTTTTCCAATACAAACTTCTGCCCTTTAAAAAGTACTATTAAGAAAATGAACAGGGGCGCCTGGGTGGCACAGCGGTTAAGCGTCTGCCTTCGGCTCAGGGCGTGATCCTGGCATTCCGGGATCGAGCCCCACATCAGGCTCCTCCGTTATGAGCCTGCTTCTTCCTCTCCCACTCCCCCTGCTTGTGTTCCCTCTCTCGCTGGCTGTCTCTATCTCTGTCGAATAAATAAATTTAAAAAATCTTAAAAAAAAAAAAGGTGAACAGAGATATGCAGGTGTCATGTAAGCACATAAAAGAAGCTCAACTTTATTTGTCATCAGAGAAATACAAATGAAAACCACAGTGGAAACACCACCATGGATTTACAACGGCTAAACTTAAAGTCTTTCAATACCAAGTGTTGGCAGGAACATGGAGCAGCTCAGACATCCGTCCTCGCTAACAGGAATGTGAAATGCTAGAGCCAGGCTGGGACAGTGCTTGCCAAGTTCTTAAACACCTGACTATCCTTACAACGTATCCCCAGGTGCCACTGCCAGGTATTCACGCAAGAGAAATGAAAGTCTACGTCCGCACAAGAGCTTGACCCGAGGGCTCATCACATCGCTATTCATCACAGCCAAGTGAATGAGCGAACACACTGCAATGGTCACACGAGGGGGTACACTCGACAGCAAGATGGAACGGACACAACAACACGGAGGGACTCAACGTGCCTTCCTGAGTAAAAGAAAAACGAACTGGATGCTGGAGGCACAGACCTTCACGTCGCGTATCTTAGAGCTGCGCTCTCTGAGCTCAGGGGAGGACGGGGCGGTGTTCGTTCCCCGGGGCACGACCCGAGCGCCAGGGGGAGTAGGGACTGGGGATGGCGGAGTAGCCACCTGGAGGAAAACAGCACAATTAGGTCTCTATCTCACATACCCCACGGAAGCGACTTCAGATGAATCAACAATGTAAACATAAAAAGGTTTAAAACAGGAAATAACTGTTCATACGGTATTTGCTGATGCGAAAATAAAAATCTCCTGCAAGGCAAAACAAAAGCAGAGTCAAAAGCAGAGTCAAAAGACGCATGTGGACTGCAAATATTATATAAGAAGCAAAGGAGCGAGGGAGGGAGGAGGGGAAAGACTTTGTTTCTGTTACAGATAAGAGCTAGTTTCTTTAACGCACAAGAAGCACCTGAAAGTCTCTAACAAAACAACCAACCGCCCACAGAAACGAAAGCTCATTGAAAACTCCGCACAAGGGGATCTTGATGATTTTTAACCTCGCTCCTAATCAGAGAAATGTGTTTTCAGTATGAGGCAGACGGGGTGGAGTTGCAGCCTCCCCCCCCCCCCAGGCTCCGGGCAAAGTGGGTCACGATCCACTGACAACCTCCCTGCAGGTTGACTGGATGGAGAGCACAGGTACCATTTAGCCAGAACCTTACTTCTGGGCGTCCACCGTTTGGATTTTAGCCGCCGGAGGACAGAACGTCACGTGCCCGAGACTCTTCCTTGTTAACAGTAAAAGATCAGGAAACCTCCCGAATCCTTCTCAACCAAGGACGGTCCGAGAATTATGAGGCACCAGGGAAAGGACTGCCTGGCTGCCGTTGAAATAACGATGGGACTGTGGACGTGCAGCCGCAGCGGGGTCTCTAGGACCCTGTCGAACTGGGACGGGCGAGGTGCGGCAGAGGGCTGCGGTGCCCTGCGGCGTGCAAGACGGAAGGGCAGGCGGTCACCCCCCAGGCTGCCTCGGACGTTTTCAGCCAGGAACCTGTGAAGGGAACCGTAAGACATCTGGGTGCCTGCGGGACGCGGACGGCAGACCGACCCTGTGCGGCGGGCCCGGCGTACGGTTTGCATTTGGGTGTGTGCGTAAAACAAAGCAAGCAGAACCACGTCTCTGGAAGCCACAGACCCAGGCAGGGGCTCTGGGCTGCTGGTTCCGCGTGAGGGGCCCGGGGCCAGCACACTGTTCTTTACTGGCTCTCTAATAATGACAGGCCCAGGGGGTCACTGTGATGGGGCTCTGCGGGTCTGAACTCTGCCCTACGGCTCTCAGACCGCCCCCCGCTCCCCTCCTCTGCCCCCACAACAAACACAGCTGAGCAGGAAAACATCACCTCCTTTCCATGGCTGTTCTCAAACCAACGAAGCCTCCGGCACCACTTGAAGTTCCTCCTGTTTGTGACCCCCCCCCCGCCCCCAGGAAACACAGGTGGGTACCACCATGCCGTGACTTGATACCAAGACCAGACCAAAAGAGGTGATTCACTCTGCAACAGACACCGGACGCGGGCGTGAAGAAATCTGAGTGTCTCAGGAATAAGCATTTTTCACAAAGTTGCTCAACCCAACAAGGATTACATTTTGATGAGAAAGATCATCTGTTTTTATTCCAAGAGACGTGCAAGAATCACATTACGATTCCATGAGCTCTCGGTAATATCTTAGGAGAGCTGGTAATACATTCCTGCTCTGCTAAGTTTCTACAATAATACACTCCAGCGTTAATACTTTGGAAGCTTCGAGGGAAACTCGTGCAATTATGGTAAAAACAATTGTCGCGATTTCTACAGAGAGCACAGCTGTCAGGTACAAGAGAACATTTCAAAACATCTCCTCCAACACCTGTGTTTATTTTTAAATGCATGTATGTTTTCACTGGGGAATAAAGGAACAGAGGAAAACACATCAGACAGACCTCACTTACAGGGGATTTGAATCACACTGTTTGACAGTTGCCCACCTCACCGCACACGGACACCACATACCAGTTAGGAAGTACTTATTTATTAGATCAAAACCCAGTCATTAACAGAAGCAAGACTGCAGAGCCCTAGACAACGCAGGTCCAGAACAGGAAAGGGGAATTGGTGTTTTTCAGCCGGCCCACGTGGGTCCAAGGACAAGAGGACTCCGGGCAAACAGGACAGCTGTGGGCCCATCTGGCCATTTGATGGATGTCCCAATAGGGGAGCCACAATTATTCCCACTTTCCAGGTGAGCATGAGCTCCTCTCGGCTATTTCCAGTGTCATCGGAAGAAGGACTTCCAAGCGTCCAGGCACAGAGACTGTAGCCTGCTGGCAGGGGGGGCGTGATCTTGCTGCTTCGCATTTTTCTGGTCAGGTGTGACTTTTAATTTAAATTAATTTGGGGGAAATCCACCCTACAGCCCCTTTGGTCAAGTTGGGAAAGGTGCCAGGGAAAGAACACAGGACTGGGTGTCACTGTCCTAAGCCCATCAAAGGGCCTGACCGCGGGCCAGGGTCCCGCAAGGGGAGATGGGAGGAGACAGAATGAGTCCCTTCCGCAAGCCTGGTTCCTGCTGGTTTTCCTAATCCTCCTCTTCTCTGTCTTGACCTGGCTCTTTCCAGCAGCACGAGAGACAGTGCAGGCTGTGTAGACACTAGAATCGGGTTCAAATCCAGCCCTGACAAATTTCTAAACTTCACTGAGCTTAGGTTTCCTTATCCGCTAAAAAAATAATCGGCAGTAGGGGTTAATGTCATTACATTTATTCCTGTTTTTTTTTTAAAGTGTGTTATGAAATGTCCTACATTGAAAAGAGGGTGTCTAACATCTCCCCGCAGCTTAACAAGCAGCCGTGACACAGGTCACGAGGTCTACCTAGACTCCCGTTGGGGACGCCAACTCGGATCACCCTTCAAACCGTTGCCTGGCTTCTCCGCTGAGTGGGTACTGGTTTCCTCTGCTACGTGAAGCACTTTGGGACCCCACAAATACCCTGTCCCCACCAACCCTCCACGCCAACAGCACTCATTGATGACTGTCTCCAAAACCCATCTTCCCCACAGCGGTTGGGCAGTGATGACGGCGCTCTCCGTCCACACTTCTCGGCCAGCGGCTCACGGTGAGCCAGAGCCCTCCCTTTCCCCTCACTGGCTCACATACCCGTTCAATGCTCAGTCACCTCCGTGTCACGGACGTGGACTTACACTCTGTTGCTATCTTACTGTGACGCTCTCGTCAGCCCAGATGTGCCCAACAGCAGCCCCAGTGTCCTTTCTCCATCAGCCTCCCCCGCTGATTTCTCATGGACGTCGCACCCGTTCACCCTGAAAACTCCAGTACCAGGCCAGCCCGACGGGTTTCCCACGCCTTCCTCCGCTCTGCATCTCCGTGTCCTTCATTCACGGGGCAGTTCTGCCTCCCGGCACCTTGACATGTTTCGTCAGGTGCTCACTCCCGGGGAGATGCATAAAACAGCTCCACAGCCCTTCACCCTCCCCACCCAAACCAAACCTCCGGAGCTAAGCTCTAGGTTGGTCTGCTCCTCTCTCCCTGGTCTGAGGGTATGTCGCCAGGCTCCTGGTCTAGTCTTTGGTGTTAGCTGCCCCCCTTCAACGCGGTTATATCATTCAGCGGAAAGACAGCTGGATTCGTTTGTTTCTTGTTGCACTCAGTTCGAGAGCTTTGCTCATCCTTGCCGTGTTCCCATCTGGATTTTATGTCCTGCTGCCTTCCCACTGTGGGTTCAGTTGTGTCCACCGAAAACTCAAAAATACGTATGTGGAATTCTGAACCCTTGGGACCTCAGAATGTGACCTTATTTGGAAATAGTGTTGTTGCAGTCATGATGATGTCATACCGGAGGAAGGTGCATCACCTGGTAGGACACAGACACGTGCACAGGGAGAGCGCCACGTGAACGTTAAGTCAGGTGTCGGCGATGCTTACAAGCCCAGGAGCAGATGACGGGTGCAAACCGCCAGGATCGCAGCACGAGACGTGGAGCAGATCCTGTCTCGCTGGGTAGAAGGAACCAACCTGCTGGCACCGTGATGTGGGATTCCAGCCTCCAGCGCCATGAAGATTAAATTCCTGTGGTCTAAGCCGCCTGGTCCCCGGTGCTTCCCTCCGACACACTCCTGAATGCTTTCATCGCACTGGCTGGCCTCTATCACAATTCTCGAAGCTATCCTAGTCTCTGATGATTGAGAGTTTTACTTTCCTGTGCAGTTCGGTACTTCTGCCTGACTGCAGTGGCAGACCCCCGCTGTGGAGGCGGGGAGGTGGTGGACACCTGCCCCGGGATGGGTCTGGATCCCTGCATTCATTTTCCTGCCATGTGGCGCTCTTGGGCACACGCGTGCAGCCGTGGACCCATGTGTCCTCCTGCAGCCGGGCATGTGCTTTGCTGAGAGCCTTTCTGGTCTGGACGGTGCTGCCGTGAAGACCCTCAGCCTGTCTCCGGCACATTCCTGGAGGGACAAGGGTCCCGAGATGCGAGCAGCTTCTCTGCCCACCCACCAGAAGTGACGGCTGGGTTGTTAAAGCAGCCGTAACGGCTTATTCTCCTGTGAGCGACGTGTTCGAGTGCCCGTGGCTCTGCGCTTTCTCCAAGGCACCGCGGGGAGCATGTCGGTGAGGAGGGCACGGCTGACTGGCCTGAGCTTGCTTCTTCCTCGACCCCAGTGAGGCGGACCCAGGTGTCTGTCTGGAAGCATGGACTGTGTGTCCCCTTCTAGAAAATGCTGGTTTCATTCTTTGCTTCCCATGGCCTCCTTTATATTCTAAATACTACTTCTTTGCTAGTTTTTTGCATCACAAGCCGTTTCCTCCAGACACAGACTCCTCTTGGGTCTTGATCTTCACTTTATGGTATCTTCTGTTGAACCGGCATCCTTAATTTTAATGAGGCCAAATGTATCCGTATTCTCCTTTACAGCTACGGTTAATTTTTATATCTTGTTTAAGGAATGCTTTCCTACCATGAGGTCATGAAGATATTTTCTCATATTATTCTTCTAAAAGTTTCATTGGTTTTCCAATAATTTGGGTATTTTCTGTAAAAAAAAAAAAGAAAGAAAGAAAGAAAATTGTCTAAAGACTATTAGAAAATCTGAATCAGTCAATGTCCGTTAAAAAAATGAGTAGATTATCAGAAATCTCTTCCTGCCTCAAAGGACACCAAGGAGAAATAGTTTAGAGGCAACTTCTAACAAAGCAAAGAATGAATTATGCAAAGATTTAAAAATAATAGTTAAGTTGTTTCAGAGACCGTAAGCAGAGGGTAAAGTAGCCAACTCACTGGAGAAGACTGGTATAAACTTGAGGACAAACTCACAAAAACGGTAAAACCAGAGATCAATTTCAAGCACAAACATACACACAAAACATTTTTTAATAATATTTTTATTATGTTACGTTAGCCACCGTACGGTACACCCCTAGTTTTTGATGTAAAGTTCCATTTTAATACGTAAGCCAATCAAGGGCAGCAGTGTAATTAAAAAAGATTATGTTTCATGACAAAGAAGGATGTGCCCAGGAGATCAGCACATTTCAACATCCAGGCATCCCGTAATAGAATTAATATTTGCAGGGCGCCTGGGTAGCGCAGTCGTTAAGCGTCTGCTTTCGGCTCAGGGCGTGATCCCGGCGTTCTGGGATCGAGCCCCACATCAGGCTCCTCCGCTGTGAGCCTGCTTCTTCCTCTCCCACTCCCCCTGCTTGTGTTCCCTCTCTCGCTGGCTGTCTCTATCTCTGTCGAATAAATAAATAAAATCTTTAAAAAAAAAAAAAGAATTAATATTTGCAATTAAAGAAGGCCACCTGTGCACATTTCAGGGGATATAGATGTTTGGCCCCATCAGTCATCAAGAAAACACAGATGGGCACAAAAATGAAATTTCTCCGACTGCACAGATTAGCAAAAATCATAGATAGATTGTGGAATTCTTACAAAATGACGTGCGGTGTCGTAGCTGAAATAAGTGAACAGACGTAAATAGATCCACATGGAAAAATCCGTACGAAGCCAGTGTCTGAAGAGGGAACCGCTTTGCTAACTGTGGAAACATGCCCCAAAGCGTTTCATGCCGCAGGAGGAGACAGTGCGGGGATCTTCTGACGAGCCGGGTAGGGCCGCTAAACCCGCCCTCTGCCCTCGTCTGCATGTTTAAGCATGTTACAGCAAGGAACAGCTCCTGTTTTTCAAGATGCAAGTTCCTTTTTTTAAATTTTTAAAAATTTTTTTTAAAGATTTTATTTATTTGTCAGAGAGAGAGAGAGAGGTACAAGCAGGGGGAGCGGCAGAGGGAGAGGCAGGTTCCCGGCTGAGCAGGGAGCCCGACGCAGGGCTCAATCCCACGACCCTGGGAACATGACCTGAGCTGAAGGTAGGTTCTCAACTGACCGAGCCCCCCAGGCGTCCCCATGATGCTAGTTCTGAAGGTTGCTGGTGGCTGCAGGCTGGAGACGTTACGTCATGTGTATTTCACTGCAGCTGTAGATAGATGCTTGATGATAGTAACATGTTGAGGAGCGGTCAGAGCCTGAGCGGCCCAGGCCTGCCGTGGGTCTCTCTCTCGCTGTTACAGGAACTCACCAGCAGCCCCCGTGAAGCCTCTGGCACGAATAGGCAGTCCGTCCACGGCGGGGGTCCTGCCCGCAGACACGCCAGAGCAGTCACGTGCCCGTTTCCCGGCTCCCGAAGCTCCGCGAGGGCCCTTTCTGGCCACAGACACATCAGGCCATGCTCCGGCCACGGGCTGAGGCCACGCATGCTTTGCTCACGCCCTTTTTAATGTTGTCCATCATCCGCACATCAGTCTCAGGTGCAGTTGGGATGGAATGACGTGGAACAACTTGAATGCTGCATTTCTCCATCCCGACAGACCCCGGCCCCCCATTCCCCCAGGGACGCTAGCAGGGCAGCCGGCCCACCTGTCATTTAGGTCACTGGCAAAGCACATCTGTTTTTCAATTTAAATTCTCAGACGGGCCTCACCCTGCAGTGAGCAGGGCTGAGCGGGACCCCAGACCCCCCGTTTTGGAGCAAATGCAAGATTTTGCCAGCTGGGCCGTCTTGCTTTCCTCATGCGGACTTTGCATGGCCTTCTGGTGGCCGGGCATCTGTCACCACACTCCTCTGATTACCCACCAGCAGCATCTCATCGTCACACATGTTTCTCGGGGAGGGAAGGGATCTTGCCTTTAATTAAAAGATGCCGGCCTCACAAGTTCAGTTTAATAAAATCCGCAAAATCCCTGAGCGGGCATCTGGGAAAACTGCGTGCATTTCAAACTCTGTCCTTACTGCACACGCTGGCGAACTTGAAATGAGACGAGCAAGGGAGAGGACGCCAAAATTCAGGGCCGGCGTGGCCTGTCAGCCTTGAGAGTCCTGCAGGACCTGGAGACGCCCCCTGACGGGGTGACCCCGCGGCTGCGCCTCGCTGGCCTGAGTCCTCCAGGGTCCCTGCTCGGCTTCGTTCAGTAACTTCCAACCTCAGGGCTGACCCCGCCCCATCTCAGTGTCAGCCCCCCGCGTCTCGTTTGTGGAGGCCGGAGACGCAGAAACGTCCGTCAAGGAAAGGCAGGGAGGGGGCGGCTCCGAGGATGGACGGCGGGAATGAAATGAAGAACACTCCCTGGTGTGTTTTCCGAGGCTGCAGCCCAGGCGGTCATGAGAACCGAGGTCTCCCCTCCTGGGGGCTTTTCACGAGTGTTCATTAAGGGAGGAAAGGGCTCAGATTTTCTCTAATTCTAAAGCATCCCTGGGCACGAGGTACCCTGGTCATAATGTGCCACTGGCTTGATTCCCAAATTAGCCACTGAGTGTCGTTCCCTCCAACCAAGAAATGAGCGTGTGTTGTAATAAAAGTAGTGCGGTTTTGTGGCCGGTCAGCTTCGCCCGTCAGCAAATGGACTGTACCGACATGTACACCAGCGGGACCTTTCTTCTAGAGGTTTCAGCCTTGGCCCTTCCGTCCCATGCTTCCCTGAAGATGCGTCTGCACGATCAGAGTGAGTTAAATCAGACGCCGTTGGGCTCACACCCTTTCCCGGTCTGAGAAAGGTGGGGGGGGCAGGACCTCAGTGTCCTGCCACGGCTGCGACCACCACTCACGAGTGGCTCCAAACCACACGCGTGTGTTATCTGACAGTTCTGGAAGTCGGAACTCGGAAATGGGTCTTACGGGGATGAAATCCAAGTGTCTGCAGGGGTGCGTTCCTTCTGGAATCCGCAAGAGAGAAGCTGTTTCCTTGCCTCTTCCAGATTGCAGAGGCCGCCTGCCTGCCTTGGCACGTGGCCCCTCCCTCCATCCTCAGCGCGCGTCCTCGCAGCCTCTGCTCCTGTACTGACATCTGCGTCCCTGACGCCTTCCCTCCTTCCTCCCGCCTCCCTCTTACAAACCCCCTTGGCATGACATTGGGCCACGAAGATAATCCAGGATAATCCCCTCAGGGCAAGATTCTTGACTTAATCCCATCGGCAAAGTCCCGTGAGGTCACATATTCCACGTCGAGGGACTAGGCTCCTGTTAACCTTGTGAGGTCAGTGCTGGGCTTTAGGTTTTCTGAATTCTACCAGATCTCTTCGTTTACCTGACTTTTCAGGGGAAAAAAAATGCATAAAATCAGTGTCTTACCCAGAGAGGCGAGTGCATCTGAATAACCACCAATCTGAAACTGTCAGTAGGGAGACACCAGAGTCCCTCTTGCTCCTGCGTCGTCAGCTCTCCAGGGTGCCCCCCCCCCGGGCAGGCTCAGCACTAGTGGTACCATCCACATCCACAGATACAGCCAGGACCGTGGTGGGAGGGGAGGGGCCGGGGCTTTGAGACCAGCGTCCATGCTTCTGGCCGAGGCTTCGCTTCCACCCACGTGACCTCAGCCAGAGCACGTCCTACAGCCACTCCCGAACTCAGGAGGCCAGGAGGTGAGATCTCCCCATGTGGACGGAAGCAGAAGAGAAGCCGACTTTGGTGAAGGGTGTAAATGCCAAACAGGCTTCGTCCCGATGGCCGGACGTGGACAACAGGCTCGAGGCGCAAGTCGCCTTGGGCGTGATTTCTTCCACAGCAAGAGCCGCAATAACAGAGATTCTGGGAAATAAAAGCAAAGCTTTTTTCTAGTCATAATGGAGATAAAAGGGAACTTTAATATCTTTTGCTAGCACGTTGGGATGCCCGGAAAGAAACAGGAGTCTCTCTGTCCTTTGTTATCTGCAGAATAAACAAGTCCGCGGGCTCTCCTGGGGCGTTCTTCTCAAGGCCACCTTGATGTGTCCTGTTCTCGGTGGGACCTCAGAGCCGGCTAGACCCAATTCATCTCTGAGACTGTCAAGCGCTGAGCACAGCAAGGACGGCAGCCAGCCCCCACTCTCCTTGGAGGACGCGTGCCCACGCCCCGGCCAGGTAATTTTCAGGATCTCTAGATTTGTCGCCGGCGAGGGGCTTTGGGGGCGGGATTGTCAGCGTTCTAACCACTCAGGACCTTGCAGCTTTATCCTCCTCCACTGACTCCAGGTTCTGAAAGATAATCCAAAAAAAACCACCCCATGTATCTAAAAGATTAGCACGTTTCCTGTGTTTTGCTCCTCAAGGGTGTGTGATGGATCCGCAGTGTCCCTGCCCTGCGTGACCGCTGAGTTTCCATCCAGCTTCCACGCGGCTGCGTCTCCTTCACAGCAGGCAGAAGTTTCCATTAAGCAGCTTGACACAACTGGTGTGGCAGCCCTAGGCTCCCCGTGCTACTGCCCTTGACTCCGGGGCTCCCCGGACTGCGGGTCGGGAATGGCCGCTCACAGCCGCCCCCCGTACCCTGTACAGCGCTCACTGCACCAGATGTGCATTGATCCACTCTTATTCCTGAGCCAGTCCTCTGACGTGGGCGCTGCCGGGAGCTCCGTTACACGGGAGGAAATGGGGGCCCGGAGAGGGTGAGTGACTTGCCCGTGATGACTGCAGAGGTAGGACTGTGTTCCCCCCAAAAAAGTTGGAGTCCTAACCCCCAGGGCCTCAGAATGGGACCTCAGGTGGAAGTGGGGCCGTAGTGGACGTAATGGGGTAAGATGAGGTCCCACTGGAGTTGGGGGCCCATGTCCGGTTGGACTGCTGTCCTTATGGGAAGGCCAGGTGAAAGCAGAGAAGCCCAGGGAGAAGGCCATGTGACCACAGAGGACTGGGGGTGCATCTGGGAGCCCAGCAGACAGAGCACCAGGAGGTGGAAGAGGCAGGAGGGACCCTCCTCAGTGGGTTTCCAGGGGAGTCCAGCCCTGCAGACCCCTTGGTCTCCAACATCTGACCCCCAGACTGTGCAAGAATAGATTCCTGTTGTGCTAAGCCCCCCATTTGTGGGGCTCTGTTACCGACACCCCAGAATGGACTGCAGTGCCCCCACTGCTAAGGCACTGAGCCGGGACTCGAAGCGGATGCCAGGCACTGGGATCTGTGGTCCTCTCCTGCCCTGGCCTCCTGTCTCTTGTTGACACACTGCCCATCCAGACCAGGAGAGGAAAGGGAGCCGCCCCACCAGGACTCAAACCAGGCTCTCCTGGGAGCTCGTCCGCTTGGCCAGCTCTGGCACCGCCGGCGCCTCCACACCACCCATGGGAACTGCCCCCACAAACAACACAGACGTATGGGGGGAGGTCTGAGCAGGCGCACACAAAATAGGAAATTCCTAATTATTTATGGGTCTGTGTCGCTGGTTCTTAGGGGCATGCCCGCATACCCTGATTATTTCACATGGGATAAAAACCGAGGATTGCTCGGTTCCTAAGCCTGCAGTTCCCCACTGCTCGGAGGGTCACAGGCCACCTCGAGGATTTATGAAAGTGTCCTCTCTCCGCAGGAAGACACGCTCGCGCTCATGGGGGCGCCTGATGCACCGCCCCTGCCGGAGCCCTTTCTCTACAGACAGCCTTCCCCAAATGAATCAGGGCAGGAGCGGCCCCGCTAGCTCGCAGGTGCAGGAGGAGGGCGGCCAGAGGAGGCTGCAGCGCCAAGAAACAATATTCATCCTGCGCTTCTGACTCAAAGGTCGCTCAGCGCCCTGGGCTGGCATTCAGGAAAACAAGGACTCTTGCGAGCACACTTAACCCGCGGCGCCCTGCAGCCCGAGCGTGAGCGGAGTCTGGAGTCCCAGCACCTGCGGAAGCAAAGCTGCCTTCACACCCCAATCCCGCCCATCATCCCAGGCGCACGGGGCACTTCCCCAGCCTTCTGTAGAGACAGGACTCGGGACACCCGCCACTCAGGGTTTCAGGGAGGAGCAAGCAGGGCACTGGGTCGACATGCGTAGCGCAGGCCAAGGAGTCTCGAGGCACAAGCTGGAGCTCGGGGGTCAGGCTGGAGACGAGCTGGAAACGGACAGAGAGAAGGGAGGGAAGTGGCAGGAAAAAGGAGGTCGCTGGTGTGCGGAGGGCAGCAGCAAGGAGGGCCAGGGAGGGAGCTGTGTCCAGTGAGCCGGGCTGAAGGCAGCAGGGTGGTCGCAGGCACCGGTCGCCATGTGCTGTACGCTCTCTGCCTGTGTTGTGTCCCGAACCTTCTGAGCAGCCCCAGGGGGGGTTCTGCTGTGGGTTAAACTCTGTCCTCCAGAAAAGTATATTCGCATCCCAAACCCTGGTACCCGTGAATGTGGCCTGATTTGGAAGTAGGGTCTCTGCAGATGTCCTCAATTTAGGATGAAGTCCTAAATAGTCCCAATAGGACTGGTGTTTTTAGAAGAAAAACCAGAGAGACACAGGGTAAGGGCAGCCATGTGAAGATGGGGGGACAGAGCCTGGGGCAACAGACCCACAAGCCAAGGAACGTCAGGGCCTGCCAGCAACCACGGGCAGCTGGCAGGGGCCTAGAGCAGAGCTTCTCCCCAGAGCCCGGGGGAGCCAGCCCTGCCCGCACCTGTATTTTGGACCTCGGGCCTCCAGAGCTGCGGGAGAATAGATTGCTGTGGTTCTAGATCTCCCAGCTCGTGATAGGTTGTTGTGGCAGCCCCAGGACACTGACGCGGGCTCCCGTCAGCACCCTTACCTTAAGAAGGGAAGTGAGGCTCGGAAAAAACAAGAACTAAGAAATGCGCTCTGGAATCCACAGCTCTGCAGGAGGCAGAGCAGCTGGGCTCCAGGCCCTGACCCGAGAGCCCCCGTTAGTCTCCCTTTAGAGAAAGGTCCTGTGCTAATGTCCTGGGGTCACCACAGCAAAGTCCCACAAACCGCAGGGCTAAGAACAGCAGAAATGGATTCTTTCACAGTCTGGAGGCCAGGAATCTGAGATCAAGTGTCAGCAGGGTTACTCTACCCCTGGAGGCTCTGGGAGCGGATCCTTCCTGCCTCTTCCCATTGCAGGTGGTTGCTGGCAATCCTGGCGTCCCTCTGCTTGCAGACACTTCACTCCAGTCACCAGCCATCTTCTCCCTGGGTCTTCCCATCATCTTCCCTCTGTGTACCAGTCTGTCTCCATTCCACATGTCCCCTTTTTACAAGGACACCAGCCATATTGGATTAGGACCCACTATAATGGCCCCATTTTAATGTAATGACCTCTGTAGAGAACTTATTTCCACACTGGGTTACACTGTGAGGGCCAGAGGATTAGGAATTCAGTGTATCTTTTGGGAGGGACCTGATGCAACCTTTCTACCACAAGACCCTGGATTTAGTGCCCACCCAGATAATCCAAGATGATCTCTTCTCAAGATCCTTACCTTAATTACACTTCAGAGATGTTTTTCCAAATAAGGTCGCTCATAGGTTTTTGGAGTTAGGAGGCAGACATATCTTTTTAGGGGGCCACTGTTCAGCCCCCTACAGGTCTCCGGGGCCAGGTTTATCCTTCAGTGTATCTTCTCCCCCCAGCTGCACCAAGCCCCAGGCCTTTTATAGAGAGAGCCCCTTGCTGCTTACAGGGCATTGAACAGTCTCCCTGCGGCTGCCCGGGCATTGGGGTTTACAGCTGCTCTCAGCCTTGGAGGCTTATTGGAACTGCCTGGGATTCTGTCCAACAGTGTTGTTGGCAGACTGGGATATGGTGGGCCCATGTGCGACCAGAACATCCATCCTAACCTCCACCCAGGCTGAGAACCCCTGGTGTGTAGGGTCGTTTGGGGATCCAGTTCCCTACCTTTTGTTTTCACCCTGAATGGTTGGACCAAGGCGTCTGGGACTGCTTCTCCAGATGAGGAAATCATGGCCCAGTTGAAGACCCCCAGTTACATGCTAGGCAATGACAGATGTAGAATCGAGACCCCAACCTCCCAAATCTTCCCCCGGAAAACCTGTTCCAACTCCCCTTCCCCAAGCCTCTCCCCACCTCCCACCCAAGCAGCCCAGTCTCCACATTCACCCCAAACTGAGAGCTTCACAGCATCATGGGACTGGGCCAGGAGTGGCTGACGTCTGTCTGAGTCTGGAGGAGTGGCTCCGTGTGGGGGCTTTCAGAAGTGCACAGTGAATAGGGTTGGAGCAGAGACGGAGGCAGGTGGAAATGGGGGCCGGGGGCAGGGCAGGTGCCAAAGACCACAGCCAGGTCCTAGGATCATTGAAAGGCAGTCTTCAGGAGCATATTCTCGGAGGTGGGTCCTTCCTCTGGACCACCTGTTCGTGCACCGACGGCGGCTGAGCTCAGAGCACATCTACGGCCCACAGTCCTCTAGCGGGGTAGCTACATCCCTTCAGGGAGGACACTTCTCCTGGGTCCTTGCAACTGGTCCACAAGTTGATACAATATATCCTTCAGAACACGCAGTTGGGCACCTGGGTGGCTCAGTCGTTAAGCATCTGCCTTCGGCTCAAGTCATGATCCCAGGGTCCTGGGATCGAGCCCCACATCGGGCTCCCTGCTCAGCAGGGAATCTGCTTCTCCCTCTCCTCTCTGCTCGTGCTCTCTCTCCCTATCTCTGTCGCTATCTCTGTCTCTCTCTCTCAAATGAATAAATAAAATCTTAGAAGAACACACGCACAGTCACAAGTTGCTATACTGTGTCCTTCAAACCACAAGACAGCAGCCCACACCTGCATCACTCGTCCCTGACACTCTCAGGTGCCTGTGAGCACCTTAGTGGGCTGGTCCTGTTTACAGCAATGCAGGCAGGGATGCTTTTGGACGGGTGGCGGAAGGAGTCCAAAGCCTGCCCCTGCACAGGGCAGCTCTTACTCCACTACAGCCAGTGCTTTCAGCGTAAACTTCCCTCTCAAGGGTAAGCGCGGTAGAAGCATGAGACAGCGTGGTGGATTGAATTGCCCCCTTAAATATGTATTGTAAATCCCAATTCCTGGTACCTGGGAACGGAACCTCATTTGAAAAGAGTCTTGGAGGACACAATCTGCTTAAGGTGAAGTCATACTGGATTAGGATGGGCCCCAAATCCAATGACTGGTGTCATTGCAAAAAGGGAGAAATTTGAACACAGACAAATGGGGGGAAGACAGCCATGTGATCACAGAGGCAATAATGGGAGAGATGTAGCTGCAGGCCAAGGGTCCCCAAGGATTGCCAGCAAATCAAAACAGGAGCTGGAATCGGACAGGAAGGAATTTTCCCTAGATCCTTCTGAGGGAGTAAGGCCCTGCAACACTTGGACTTCTGGCCTCCTGGACTGTGAAAGAATCAATTTGTGTTGTTTAAAGCCTCTGGTTTGTGGTAATTTGTTACAACAGACCCAGGAAACAAATACAAACTGTATTAGGTTTAGACGCAGACAGACCCAGAGGCAAATCCCCGCTCTATCACATTCCTGCAGTTTGACCTTGGACACGTTCCTGCGCGTGCCAGCGCAAGGTGCCCACATCCCCGTCTGTGTAGCGAGGACAGTCCCAGAACCTATGTGCACGCTGACATGAGAATGTGAGAGCCTGGTGCACAGGTGATGAGCTCAGCCCAGTGCGGACCGTGCAGCCCTTGCACAGGAAATGCAGGGACTGCTATCATTTCTGACTCTCGATTATTCAAAGCCAAATTTTCCAGAGTGTTGTTTTTCTATGTCCTGAGATTCTCTCTCCTCTCATCAGAAAACAAAGAAAGGTCCTTTTTCAAGGGTGTCTCCACGTGTTCAGCAAACGACACATCTAAGTGCCGGTGGAGCTCGCCCAGAGGCCGGCACCCAGAGCTCTGGTTATTCTTGATGCTTCTGGGTCAACTCTGCCCATCTGCTCATCTGTCTGACTGTCCATACGACCAGCCCTGACACAGAACTGGGAGCTCCGGAAGGCATCCAGAGGTCGTTTCCACTGGGTGGCATGAGGGCGGGAGTCTCTACCCAGAATAGGCGCTGGCATCTCCAAATGGCACATCGGGTGTGGTCCAACAGACCCGGAGAAGCAGCGCAGGTGGGTACAGACTCTGTATGACGACGGGGCAGGACCGGAGCGGCTGAGTCCTTGCGACGGCAGAATGGTCTTGCATCGCAGGATAGACGGAGAGCCTGTTTGGCATTTCCCGGCTCTTCTAAATGCAGCCGACCAGAACACAGAGTAATCTCCGTGTTCCAGAATGGACTCTGAGTCCCATCTTTGATCGCCTTCCCCAATGCCTCCTCACCACGTTCAAGCTAGAGTCCCACAGAGCCACAGAAGCGGGAGTGAACTTTAAATGGCATTCAGCAGCAACGAGATTTCCTGAATTACATCATCGCATCCCGAGAAATATGCAAATGGACGGCATTTTCACTGCTGAATGTTCTCATTATGCTTTCTGAGCACTGTAAACCCAGCTATGGGTTTAGAGAATTCTCCCTAACACAGCTTTCTGTAAACACGCCGGCTCGTAATTAGCACAAGGATACAGCTCCCTCTGTGCAGGACCTTGCCTTTGATTTGGCATTTCCTAACAGTCATGGGGAGAAAAATATCCAGCAATCGGTGGAGAAAATCGTACTCCTTTCCCTCTAATGGGTAACTGGCCAGGCGTGATGTGTGGACCCAGACTGATGGCTTCGGAGGGGTCAGGTTGCAAGGGCACCACCGGGACCACCTGCCCTACTCCGTGCCAATGGCACACCCACTCTGCTGGACTGCTTCTCCTAGAAGGGTAGGCTCGAATTGAACACCTCCAAAGATTCTAAACAAGGCACAATTAAAGGAGAGTAAATACGACTGCATGTGAGTAGCTCATTAAAAGGAATAACCTACAAAGAGCCACAGAGTGGCTTCAACAACAGAAATGTGTTATCTCATGGTTCTGGAGTCTGGAAACGTAAGTTCAAGGTGTTGGCAGGGCTGTGCTCCTTCTGAAGACTCCAGGGAAGGATGTTCCAGTGTGTGTGTGTGTGTGTGTGTGTGTGTGTGTGTGTGTCCAAATTTCTCCTCTTGATAGGGACACCAGACATTTGGATCAGGGCCCACCCTAGTCTAGTGTGACCTCATCTTGACAAATTACACCTGCAGCAACCCCACTTCCAAATAAGGTCACACATTTGAGGTTCTGGGGGTTAGAACTTCAACATATGGATTTGGGTGGGACACAATTCAGCCCACAATGCAAGTGGAGGGATTATTTTAAATCTTACCCCATACTCCACAATCCACTAGGATTCAGCTATTGGGTTGAATTAACGAGTCCATCAAACTCTCTAGGAGTCCATTCCTGGATGTGTAAATGTTTGGCAGACCGCGCCCGTGGTCAGTCAGCCTGATGCTGGGGCCCAGACAAGGCGGGGCAAGACATGGCCTCAATGTGTGGGAAGCAGGGTCAGCACCTGCTCAGACCTAAGACTGAGCATCTCCTTAAATGTGTCTCCAAGGTGTCTCCCTCGCCTTCCTTCATCCGTATCCTGATGAGAGCAGCTCTGGGAAAGGGAGCTGGTTCGACTTTTCTAAGATCTGCATCAAGCCCAAACTCAAATCTCAGTCTGAAGTAAACAAACAGGACCCATGATTCAGCTCTGAAGGGCCGTCCGAACATCCTGCAATATGAGAATATAAAAACCACATCGTTAACGCAGAAGACCCAAAAAAGGCGCTCGAATATTGTGGGATTATTTCATTTCTTTCTAATTTGTTGCAAGCCACCTTCGGCAAAGAGATCACAAAGCTTTTCTTCTCTCTTGTATAGGCTTTGATTTAAATCCAGCCCTGAAAAGACCCGAGGCAAAGAAAAAACCTACGGAGTGAGCAAAAGTTACTTTCCATGTATAATTGGAGAAAATTGAATGGGTCTTGTTCTGCGGGCCCTTTATTAAAAAGTTTTCCCCAGAAACTCCTTGCAAACAAGTTTTAGAGAGAGCCAGCTTCTAAGTGCCAGGATGCATGTGTCCCTGGGGGGCAGCTTAACTTGGCAAATAAGAATGTTCCCAGGACCATTTTCCCCCTTGGTTTATATAAAGCGACAGCACTGATTCAGGAGAAGAACAATAAGGCTCCCTGCAACTCTTCTTTTTAATCACAGGGAGCAAAACAAGAAGGAAAGCCTTGCACCGCCACAAAGGAGACTAATCAATAGGAGATTTGTGGCTTAGATGCCTTATCGGCGGTCAGCCTCGATGGAGACTTAACTGTGCTTACAGGGGTGCACAGCTGGGCTGCTCTGAGGTAGTTATGACGTTGTGGGGTCCCTATGGAAAACGGGCCCCTCCGAAAACCTCAGGCAGAAATCCCGTGCAGGCCATAGGAAAGCATCCAGGCTGGCTTGACGGCACGGCAAATCTAGATGCGAACACCTTCACCCCAGCCCCGTGGGATCTTAGCTTAAAAGCGGTCAGTGTGACACAAAAATCCATGAGAAGGACATTGCGATAACTGGACAACATGCCAAAGAAATTCTTGGAGCAAGGATTCTACGTAGAATCCCCAAATCCCAGAGCCAGCAGGGCCCGGAGTCTTCAGAGCCCCCATCCATTCCTCTAAGGATAAACAGAGAAAGGACACTGGGGCTCAGAGAAGGACAGCAGGTGGCCAAAGGCCTCAGGACAGAGGAAATCCAAGGCAGTACGGAGGTCACCTGTATGCACCTCAACTGTCCTGGCCAGCTCTGTGCTGCACACAGCTGGGGTACAAAGATGTAAAGGATCACGTCCCTTCCTATAGGAGTTTTCAGCTCGGCAAGGAAAAGCCCTACGATACAGACGTAGTGAAGAGAAGAGCCATATGCACCCCAATGTTCATAGCAGCAATGTCCACAATAACTAAATAGTGGAAGGAGCCGAGATGCCCTTCAACAGGTGACTGGATTAAGAAGTTGTGGTCCATATATACAATGGAATATTACTCAGCCATCAGAAAGAACGAGTTCTCAACATTTGCTACAACATGGATGGCACTGGAGGAGATAATGCTTAGTGAAATAAGTCAAGCAGAGAAAGACAACTATCATATGATTTCTCTCATCTATGGAACATAAGAACTAGGATGATCGGTAGGGGAAGAAAGAGATAAAGAAAGGCGGGGTAATCAGAAGGGGGAATGAAACATGAGAGACTATGGACTATGAGAAACAAACTGAGGGCCTCAGAGGGGAGGGGGGTGGGGGAATGGGATAGACTGGTGTTGGGTAGTAAGGAGGGCACGTATTGCATGGTGCACTGGGTGTTATACACAACTAATGAATCATCGAGCCTTACATCGGAAACCGGGGATGTACTGTATGGTGACTAACATAATAAAAAAATATTATTATAATAAAAAAAGAAAAAGAGAGAAAAAAAGAAAATTACACTATAACTTGAAAAAAAAAACAAGATGTTTGGAAATGCTACAGAAAACATGGTGGAGGAGAAGGCTTTTGTGGTGGGCTTCAAGCTTCAGAGAAGCTGAGAATTTCAAATAGCTCTCCAGGCAGGAAGGACTGAGAGGTCTGGGAAAGCACAGCCAAGGTTTGCAGAAGATGACAATTTACTCATTCAACGAGTATTTATTGAGCAACTACTATGGCCCTGACAACGTAGGGATTTAAAATGTACCAGCCCCTGAATTCTAGCACCTCGTGGCCTGTCTGGTGGGGGAGACGGTTAAATAAGCAGTCAGCCATAGTGCTCCAAGACGAGGCTTCACACCCAGTGGGGCTCAATACATATCTGTGGAATGAATACTAATCCCAAGAAGGTGGACCACTGAGGTTGCATGGGAGAGTAAGAAGAATTTCACTAGGACTGAATATTCTATGGCTAGATGGACACCATGACTTCAAAGCGGGGTTGTCATGGAGTTGATGGAGTCTGCCAAGCCCCATGACAGTCACCAGGAACGTGGTGAAGGGTGCAGCTGGGAGAGGTGGGGATGGATGAAAGAGGCCACCGTGAGCAACGGTCTGAAGCCAGAAAAGCTCTACTGTGTTTAGGACCATGAACAGATTGACTGGGTAAGGCCAAGACTCATGTAAGGGTCACGGGGGATGAAGTTCAAGGTCATATCCGGGAGCCAACGTAAGCCGGTTATCTTTCATCCTGCAGAAAGCAGAGAGCCACTGAGACCCCTCATAGCTAAGCTCAAATATCTGTGAGTTGTGACTTCAGAATGTGGTAAACACAGACCCATGTTCGTAACTGGGGACAGTTTTGTCCCCACCTCTCCAAGGGACATGTCCCCACCTCTCCAAGGGACATTTTTGGTTGCAGGGCCTGAAACCAAATTGCAGGGCCCTCCTCTCCCAGGCTGTGAGTGCACACGACTAAGAAATTGTTATCGACCTCACTTGTCTGGCATTGGGCATTATGAGTCAACCATCTCATACCATGTAGGGCAGGGGGCCTTCCTCACCAGAAGGGTGAACAGGAGGTGATCAAACACCTCTCTCCAACAACAAGGACAAGCAGCACAAAGTGTCAGTAGTCGACAGTGCCAGGTACGACGTGAGCTGTCAGAGAGCTCGTGGGCTTACAATCTCCCTTCCGACGATGTTCTCAGGCCCTGACATCTCCTCGCTAGATTCGGTTATTGGGTTGTTCTTCCATGGGCCTCTTTAAAATATATATATATATTTAAATCTCTGAGAAGCAGAAAGTGCTAGGCAGAAACTTTTCTGTGAGAGAAGGGGATTCTGGGCACATGCCTGAGTGTGGGGATGTATGAGAAATGTGGAGGTGTGAGCAGCATTGACGCCTGGGGCCACACTTGGCCCACGTCCCCAGATCCCAGCCACCAGCTGCAGAAGGGACATTTTCAGCTGGTGAGAGACTTCCAACATTGTGCTAACTGGCTTGTTGGGTGTTTCCTCTGCCTCTGAGGCTGAGAGATAGGACTGGGGAGGTTAAAGGGATGGGAACGGGGTGTGCGTGGAAGCGGGTCGACCTCCTCCCAGCACAGAACAGTCCCCACACTGACTCCCACAGCTTGTAAGACACCTACTCAGAAAAGCCTTCACCAATCACCCTAGGAACAGTCTCTTCTGGACAGCTTCTGAACAGTCTGTCATGCTGTTTATTCCCCTCCTGGTCCCTTCCTAGCTGACACAACTTCTTCTATGTATCAGCCCATGTGTGTGTCATTGGTCTCCCCCATGAGATGGTAGCTCTCTGAGGACAGGGGTCTTGTCTGCCAATGCATCCGGCTCAGTGCCTGGAGGAGGGGTGGACAGATGGGAGATGCCAGCTGAGTCCACCCCACAGTCTCCACAGCACTGAAGCTTTCTGAAGAGGTTGAGGTCCACACTGACTCCCAGAGGGTTAGTAGAAGCCATGGCCCCTAATGACTCCCACCTCCTGGAACCCTCCCCATGTGTGTGGGCTGGCCTGTGAGCTGCTTCTAACCAACAGAAAGGAGAGCAGTGATGGCATGTCCCTCCATGACTGGGTTATGTTACAAAACACTCCATGTTGGTGGACTGAGCTAGAGATTCTTCTTGCTGGCTTGATGAAATGAGCCACTTGGTTGAGGATGCCCACCTGTCAAGGAGCCATGGGCAGCCTCCAGGCCCCAGCCAGCAAAATTCCAGACACCTGGTCCCGCAGCTGCAAGGAAATGTCTCTCGCCAACAGCCTGTGGGAGCTTGGGTGCAGACCCTCCACAGTCCAGCCTCCAGATGAGAACTCAGCCTGGCTGACAAGAAGTGGTGGTTTGTGTGCAGCTCTGAGCAGAGGCCCCTCAGGCTGTGTCCAAACTCCTGACCCACAGAAGTTGTGGGTATCATTTTAAGCCACCAAATTTGTGGCAATTTGTTACACAGCCATGAAAACTAATATAAAAACACTCAGCTCTGAAATGCTACCCAAGGCCACTGTTTGTCATGGGGCCTGGCAGGAGGTCCCGTGCAGCAGCTACAAATGAAACGTGAAGTCTCCCAAGCAAGGGGTGGGCTGTGTGGGCACTAACAAGGAGAAAAGTGCCAGGAAGTAAGCCCCACAGAAGGCTCTTCTGCCATCCACTCACATGCCTATTCCACAAATACATAGTGAGCACAAAGGTTGGCCCCAGAGCCACAGTCATGGATGAGGCAGGCCTGGCCTTTCCCTTTGCAGGGGACAATCCAGGCTCCCTTCTTTAAGTGACTCAAGGGAGCTCCCATCCTTCAAATTCGAGGCTGAACTCCATCCAGGCCTGACGTCTGGCTGCTCATGTTGTGTATACAAACTCAGATGCAGTGGCTGAACTCTCCAGTCTCAGCCAGGGGCTCCAGCATCCCATCTACGGGGCCTGTTCCTCACCCCCAGGGCTTCCCCCAACCTGTGACGTACCACGAGAAAACATGCTCGCAGACACATTCACTTCCACCGCTCCCAAGCAAAATCCTCTGGAGGAGGAAAAGTCTTCAAGAGAAAGTACCAAGTGCTCATGCAGTGAGAAGAGAATTGTATACACGGTGTGCACGGGAGTGACTGCCATCAGTGGCCGACCGGGCCATGTTCTCATCCGGAAGCTCGGTGGGGAGCAACCTGCACCCAAGCTCCTGTAGGATGTTGGCAGAACCCGTTTCCTAGCAGCTGTCATGGGGCCTGGGTGGAGGCCTGGTTTTTCTCTAGCCAAAGTCTGGAGGCCACCCCAGTTCAGCCCCAAGCAGTGCTCAGAAGTCCTCACCCTGGACGGGAAGTCCTGCTCCAACAGTGGCCAGCTTGAAGAACCTCGGTTAAGACATGTAACCTCCTTATGCCTCAATGTCCTCGTCTGCAAAACAGGACACTGAGAGAATACCTAATGTATAGGGCGGTTGAAACGATTGAATGAGTTGATAAATGCAAACAAATTAATGCGGTGGCAGGCACACTCGTTCAATAAACAATAGCTGTTATTCCTGGTTTTCTCACCATCGTGCCTTCAAAGCCCATCTACCACTGACAGCTCCCAAACCAGTACTGCATCTTGTCCTAACTCTTGAACTCAGACCCACACAACCGCTCCACTCGAGATTTCTAAGAAGCACCTCAGATCTCCACTGCATCCCAAATGGCTCATCCCCTGGTCTGCATCGTCCCAGGAAGGAGCACCTCCATTCCTCCCAGAGCTGGAGCCAATGCCCTGGAGTCAGCAAGTGCTTTTGGCTCTACTTTCAAAATATATCCAGCATCCACCAACCGCTGGCACCGTACTGCTGCCTGTGACCCATCCCCAGGGCTACGTCATAGCCTCCGGCATCGCCACACTGTGCCCTCTGTGCTTCACGCTCAGCAGAGCAGCCGGGAAGAGCCTCGTAGAATGCGGGTCCAAGCACCCGCTGTGGAGTCTTCCCGTCTCACTCAAGGACCTGCGTGGGTGGCCTTCTGCAATCTGCCCCATGACCCCCCTGACCTCAGCTCCTGCAACTCCATGGCCATCACCCCTCTCAGTCTTTCTGACCTCTCTTATTCTGTGGGGCCACTGCCCTTATGCTCTGGTGCCCACACACCCGCTCCAGGTATCCCCATGCCACCTTCCCTCCAATATCACATCTTTATTCAAATACCACCTTCTCAGGCATTACTCTTTCTAAAACTGGATGCCCCCACACACTTCCCATCCCCCTTCCCTGCTCTGCTTTTATCCTTAGCATTTACCATTGAATTATCATGTGTTTTATGATTTAACTGGTTTATTGTCTGTCTTCTCCAGTAGAAATTGATCTCCACGTGGGCAAGGATTCTTGTCTGCTTTGATGTGTCTCGGTGCCTGGAGCATAATAAGTGTTCAGGACACACCTGCCAGGTGGAGGGAGAGGGACTCGCAGACTCCCTACACACCCAGCGGCCTGCTGGTGCTGCTTTTGCAGCTGCCCCTGGCTGGGGCCGCTCTTCTCCACCATCCTCCGTTTCCTTTGGCTTCTCTTCTGCCACCGAAAGTTAGTGGAAGGGAAGAAAGATGGGGAGAAAAGGCAGAAACAACCATAGTCCTGGTGGTGCTGTAGTTTCCAGGGGGAATTTCTCCAAGTTGTTAGTTCTCCGTTAGAAAAAAATACTTCCTGGTTGTCTGTAATATCCCAGAGATCTCTTTGGAACATTAGGTCAAGGCTACTCTGCAGTTTCGTATAAATCCACTGATTAGGAGAATATACTCAAGATCCGGTGTGCAGTGATTATGATTTACTGATAGATGCGACCATGGCCGACCTCAAGGACAGAGGAAAAGGCAGATTTTTACAGCTAAAAGGCAAGAGAGTTTCCACAGAAGAACAAGGACACCGAGTGGGGAGAAAGAGGTTTGAGGGACACGAGAGTCACCATCAAGCAGTGAGAAAAGCCTTGGTACTCAGGATGCCCCCGGGAGCCTCCTTCTGCCATGGCACAGAGACACAGGCAGACCCAGCTGATGCTGTGGGGTTCCAGACGCCCCCTCATTCTGCACCAACACCCTCCAGTCCAGGGTGTCCCTCCTGACCTGGGGGGGGCCTGCCAACTCCGTGAAGGCGAGCAAATCTATCTAAATCCTTCAAGAGTCAACCCAGACCCCATGTGGTCCCTGCAGGGCAGTGTCCCCAGTAGAAAACCTCCCAGGCACGTTCCCTGAAAACCTCCCAGGCACGTTCCACGTCTGCTCAGTAAGTCTGGGACTATGAGGCCCTTTCTAGAGAAGTCCTACAGGAGTGGGCTTCCTTAGACCCTGGGTCTGGGGGTGCTGTCCAGCACCACCGCTACCTCCTGCCGAGATCAATGCCTGGAAGGGGTGCAGAGGGAAGGAGGAAGGGCTGAACCCCCTGATCGAGGGACGGAGGGAAGCAATGCCCAGAAGCTCCTTCTCAGCCCTCCGGAGCAGAGAGCTCTCTCCTCCAAGGTGTGGGCACCCAGCCAAGTGCTCACCTGCTTCAAGAATGTCTCCTGCAGCTCTGCTCACTGAGTGACATTTTGAAGTTGTTTAAAGAAGTTACAAGTAGGAACAACTTGGGCCTCTTGACTCCCGTGAGAGATTGCTACTTTCTGCAACTATTTATGTGAAACTCAACATCATTTGCCAACTATTTTTCGGAGATGGCTGACAGCCAAGTGAGACGAGTACTGCAGCTTTCTCTCCCCCGCCCCACCCCCCGTTCTCTCTCTTTTTCTTTTGCCTGTTAGTTTGCTTGTTCCGGATAGCCAAGACTAATTACGATGAGACATGAAACTTTCCAAATGGGAAGGACGAGGCTCTTCACAGTTTGGTGTAATACGATGGGTAGAGAGCAGCTGTGCCATCCTCGGGACGCGCGAGTGAGCTGCCAGCTGTCCACCCACCTTGTCTCTTCGGGCCTCTGCCTCTCGGGGCACCCCCAGCATCCAGGGGTCCTGGTCCCTTCACTCCTGTGCATGGCTGTCTTCTCCAGGTTGGGAGGGAGCCACCATGGACCCTTTCACCTCCAGAAAAAATAGGCAAAATAGGACATTTGTGCTTCGAAGGACACCCTCAAGGAAGTTAAAAGACAACCCGCAGCGTGGGAGACGATATTTGCAAATTCTGTATGTGATAAGGGATTTTTATCGAGATACAGAAGGAACCCTCACAACTCAACAATGAAGATAAATATTCCACCTAACAATGTCAAAGGAATAGATATTTCTTGGAAGAAGACGGACAAATGGCCAAGAAACATGTGACAAGATTAGTGGAAATGGAAATCAAAACCCCCAGATACCACTTCAGACACACACAGAGAGGCGTGTGGGTACAGGTGCCTCTGTCCCCAAATCCTTGCTAGTTGCCTAGTCCAGTGAAAGGTAGTGGGGCAGGGGGAAGGTGGGGGGCCTGGCCTCCACTATTGGTACTAATGGGGACGGCCATCCTCTGTGGACCTTAAGGAAGCGGGGAATGACCTCATGTGGGCCCCCCTCTGCTCCTGAGGGCATGCAGCAGGCATTTCAGGACACAGCCCTGGAAGGGCTCAGGAGTCTGTTTCTGCCATTTCTTCCTTGTGTGACCTTGGCCAGTCCTGTCTCCTCCCTGGGCTGGGGACAGTTATTTGTGAAAGATGGCTTGGGGGAGGTGACCCACTGCCCCTTCCAGCTGTAACCCACTCGCCAGTTACTACATGTCGCTCCTGCTTCTGGTCACTCAAAGCTGTCCCTTGCAGCCTGCGAGCTGGTAACCCCCGAGTCCCCAGTCGCAGCACAGCTGATGAAAGTCTGGCAGCGTCAGGATGCTTTGCAAACTGGAACCACGCGTGGTTAGTTTTGAAAGATTCCCTCTCCGGTGACTCACAAAAGCTTCCTGTCGGAATGTCCGGGCAGCAAGCACAACGGCACACCTCAAAGCCCCAGAGCAGGGCCAGGCCTCCCTGCTGGGCCGAGCTGCCCTCCTGGCTGTGCCCTGCGGCCATGCTCTGTAGAAAGCAAGCTTCCCGAGGAGACTGAGACAGATAGCACCAGTCCAGCCCTGGGAAACAAGCCATCAGCTGACATCTCACACCTGGACACTCATCTACACATCCTTTATCCTGAAAGTCTAAACCTTCCTGGCCCAGAAATATGTGACATTGATTTTACACACCATGCTGCGAGCTGTGGACCATGGGAACATCCAGGAGAAGGGCCAGGGTGTGCCCAACTGACCAGCCTTCTGATGCAAACCCTACAAAGGTTTCGATCGCTGTGAATGGAAAGATCAAAGCCATTTTCATGTCATCCTGTGCACGGAAAGGGACTTTTTATCAGCCCCATCTGCCTGTTTGGGTTAATTCATATTCTGCAGGTGTCGCACTGAGAACCCAGTGGAAGAATTATACCGGCCAGTTGACTCCCTTCTGAGTGGGGCACCATCGATCTTGCTTTCAGCTTGTTGGCAAGATAAATTCTTTGACTGGGATGGTTTGCCGACTCCAGCGAGACCACACTCCATTTTATGGAGACATCTTTGCATCTTGCTTTCTTCTGCAACTCTGCTCTACCAGAGCCAGAGGACACTAAACTAATATCTCGTCCAGCACAAACCACAGCCTCCAGAAGGTCCCCAGGCCCCCCAGGAGGTGAGGACCGTGATCAATGGGAAAGGAAGGAGTTTCTTACGAACACAAGGCCTCTAGCCTCCTGGTAGGTAACAGTTTGAGTATCACAGGACCGTTCTCCCCCGGCTGGGCTGAGTCCGAGCGGCTGTTGAGCGCACACGTCCTGTCACAGGCACAGAGGCGTGCTAAACCCACCTGGCTCTGGGAAGCGCCTGAAGTGATGGACTTCTAGCCATGGTAGTGGCCACAGGAAAGTGACGGTTGGGAAGGGATCCACTCCTCACTGGTGACATCAGCAGCACCCTAACGAATGGCCTCTGACGTTGGCCATGCCCCCAGGCAGGGGGACCACTTTGCCCCAAACCCGGGGATGGGGAGAGATTTCCTGGAAGGAGTTGAACCAGCAGGCTCAGCAGAGCAGGCTACTTGGAGGAGGCCGCAGATGCAGGAGACTTCCAGCTCCATTCCCTGACATCTGCAGGCTCGGTCATTAGAAGAGCCTCCTTGTGCCTCAGTTTGCTCGTCTGTAAAATGGAAATAGCAGTACCTCTTACATCAGTGCCCTGCACATAATTAGAACCACAGGCAGCTAGGAATACAGACAAATCCTATGTTACCCCGCATCCAGAAATGACCCCATCCAGCCAGTCCTCATCACCCACACTGCTATGCCTCGTCCAAGCCACCAGCAGAACACATCTGGATGTTGAGAAGAGCCTCCCTGGATGCCTCCCCACTCACACTGTTGCTTCTCTCCAGGTCTTCCCCACACCCCAGCTGCACAGCTGTCCTCCCAGCAAGTAAGGGCCAATCCTACCACACCACAATGCCTTCCCACCACATGCGACTGAGCCCTAGACTCTGGGCCTCACAGTCATAGATCCCACCCACTTCCTCTCCATCCACCTCCCACCACTCCCAGGCCCTTCCCCTTGCTGTCCCCAGCACGCCCCCCATTCTCAGATTCTCTTTCCTAACACCCTACATTGGCCTCCCACTCCCACTAGCACTTCTCCCTCGCTTCGTCCTGCCTTATTTCCCCAAAGAAGGGCCAGCACTCAGCACTGTACTGTGTGTTGACTCCCAGTGTGTCTGTTCATCTCCTCCATGATGATAAACTCAGGGAACATGTCTCAGTCTTACCTTTCCACCCCCAACTTTAAGCTACATCTGGAACACAAAGAAACTCTAAATGGCTCTTGCCTGAGATAACGCCAGGCAGGAGATGGGGGCAGAGATTTGGGCATAAATGGTGAAGGATGAAGGTCTAGGGAGCAGGTGGAGAGGGAGATGGAGTCAGGAAATGTCGAGGAGGGGGGTGACTGTGAACAGGGACGAAGGATGAGGAAAACGGAATTGAGGGTTGGCCAGTTTCTGGGTGGAGCACCTGTGTGGGGGGCACCTGTCTTGGGTTGAACTGTGTCCCTAAAAAGATATGGTGAATCCTCCATACCTGTGAATGTGACCTTATTTGGAAATAGGGTCCTTACAGACGTAATCAAACTAAGATGAGGTCACACTCAGCTAGGGTGGGCCCCAATCCAATATGACCTATACCCTTATGGGAAGTGAAAATGAACACAGAGAAGGCCGTGTGCCCATGGAGCAGAGACTGGAGTCATGCATCTACAGGCCAGTATTGACAATCTCCACCAGGAGCTGGAAGAGCAAGGAAGGATCCTCTGCTAGAGCTAGCATGGCCCTGTCAACACTTTGATTTGGGACTTCAGCCTCCAGACCTGTGAATGAGTTTCTCTGTCTAAAGCCCCTGGTTGGTTGTCCTTTGTTTTGGCAGCCCCAAGACATGAATACAGATCACCCTTCACTGGGATCAGAAAAGACAAGACAAGGATGGTTTGCACGGTTGGGGAGGAGGGAAGAGAGAGGACATAGCCTTGACTGAGTTTTGGCAGGTCCATTTTAGGAGCACAAAGCATCCCAAGAAGTGCTACAAAGGCTGCTGACTACAGGGATCTGGGCTCAGCGTGCATGCTCGGGGGGAAGCTGAGTGCAAGAAACCCCCAGCACAAAGCATCTCAGCCAGGAGCAGCATGAGACACGGCGGCCAGGCAGCCCAACCCCGAAGGGAGCGTCAGTCTCCTAAGTGAGTGGGAATGACACACTAGCCCCTACAGGGTCGTTGTGAGGATCGAACGTGTCATTCTAAGTGAGTGATTAGCCTGGTGCCCCACACACAGTCACTAGCCCATAAACATTAGCTATCCTAGTCATTTTTGTGAACAAATTCCCAAAATGACATGCCCCCAAATAAAAACAATCTGTGGCAAAATTTTTGCAGCATCCTCCTTTTGGAAATTCATAGCACAGATGTGCACATTAAAAGCTCTGGGAAGTCCTGCAATGAAGAACATTCTGGAACCCACAGTGTACCAAAAAGCAGGTTTATTTAGTTCATGCTTTACCTAAACCTTTACTATGCTAATGCCTATTATGGATCTCCAAGAAGGGGGCACAGAGAAGGTAAGTACCTTGCCCCAGGCCACACAGCTATCAAGTCTCTGTGCAAAGAATGCAAAGCTATCTTAACCTGACTCTTTGCTGTTGTTCTTGATGTCAGTGTCTTGTACAGAGAAAGGACTCCATCTGGGACAGACCCCAGTGCTGCTACATATTGGACAGAGAAACACGGAAGGAACAAGGAGAGATATCCTGCACAATCCCATTTCCCTTGGTTCTGTTTCCAAGAATGAAGAGGTGACTCCATTGTCCAGGGCAATGTAAGAGATGCTGTTTTTGCTTTAGCAGGATATTTGCCACTAATGTATCAGTCTTGGACTGCATGTGTCACACACCACCAATTCTTTATTTCTTAACTTAAAATGTAAGCACACTGGCTTAGCAATATTCATTCACTTATTCTCTGAACATTCACTGAGTGCCTTGCACCTACCAGGAACCATGCCAGCTGGCTGGAAGAGAGACACAGAGGCACAAGGTGGGCTTACATGAACACAATGCTTCATGAAGCAGAGTCTTCAAGGCCACTAAGGCCTCCACTTTGAAGCCATTACTGAGCAACTTCCTAAGGGTCAGGTGGAAGGGAGAAGAGGCAGAACCCAGTGCTGCCCTCTGACAATCAGGGAAGACTTGTAGGAGGCGGTGCTCTGTGAGCTGTACCTCACAGACGAGTAGGAGTTTGATAAGTTAAGTAAGGAGGCAGCCCCAAGAGGAGCCATCATCATTGGAAAATTCCAGAAGCAGGGGCTTCTGGGGGGAAGCTGCCCTACACCAGGGGCGGAGTGGGAGAAGTGAGGAAATAAGACTAGCCAAGCAGATCTGAGCCAAGCTGAATCTCCTGCTGAGACCTGCACTTCCAGGTAGAAGGGGCATGATGCTGAGGAGTCACCAAAAGTCCCTCAGGTGGAGACTCCTTCATATTTATCAGGTGGAGAGGACCCAGTGTCTGCCAGCATGGCTTTGGGGTCAGGAGAGACATGAGCTGTGGCCCTAAGGCAAATTACTTCACCTCTCTAAAGTGGGCAACACAGTACGCATCACCCAGAGCTGTTGTTGAAATGATGTGTGTAGAATGCTTGGCCTGGTGCCTAGTTCAGCCAGGGCTCAAAGAGAGTCATTGCTGCACTAGGAACAGTAGTAGTTGTTGCTTATGTGCAGAAAGAACCAAGGATAGGCAGGGGAGGTACAGCCACAGAGATGAGTCACTTCATCATTCATGTATTCATGACTATTCAGCCATGTGCCAGGCAACATGACATGTGTAGGTGAAATGGTGACAAACAAAAGCAGCCCTGACTCCTCCCACCATGGATCTCACAACCCAGGTGGGGAAAAAGAGGTTAAGCAAGTACTCATGACAAATAGGGGAGGAACAAAATCTTTCCCTACGCTCCTCAGGTTTATTACTGGAGCCCCACAAATTAAACTGACAAACACAGACTAACCAGAGAAACAAACAGAAGTTTAATAATATGTACATCATGCACACACAGGGGAGCTCTCAGAGAGAGTAACTCAAAACCATGGTTAGAACTCAGGCTTATATAAAACCTTGGCAACAGAATAACACATTTGTGGAGAAGTGAAAAGGCAAGCGAAGAGGGCTTTGAGTCTCTAGGGTGGCAAATTGTGTGCAGGCAAGGGCATGGGGGAGTGGAAGACAAGGGGTGGTCAGTAAGGTCTGCTGTGTAGATGCCTCTGGTGCTGTCTCTGGTGCTGATCAGGGTCTGGTGTCGTCTCTGGTGATTAACTTCTGTCCTTCCTGGTTCAGAGGGGAGAGGGACATCTTCACAAATTTATGTCCTGCTTTTAGGCAGACAGAGAGAGGGCAGGGAGTTTTTCTTGTATCTGCTTCTTCTCAATTGTCTTCAGCTCAAAATAATCCCTATGCCAAAGTGGCATATTTGGGGTTGCCTGTTCTGCTGCTCTTCACTAACAACTGGTAAAGGACGGACTCCATAGTCCAGGTGAGAGTCACAAAGGGCCTCCAGCACAGCAGCAAGAGTGGAGTGTTGGAGGAGGAGGTGGGCTGGGAGACACTGGAGGGGACAGTAGATGGGCCAGGTGGGGACATGGAGAAGAGGATACAGGTGCACAATGGCTGAATGATGACTTGGCAATGGGGGACAGGGGCAGCATGGGTGACAGGCTCAGAGAAGACAAGCCAAGCTCTGGGCAGGTTGAGTTTAAGGAGCTGCAGACCATCAGTTGGGTGATGTATAAAAAGACACATTGGCATTTGATAAAGAAGACAAACACCTGCCCAGCCCCACATCAAACCCTTCTCCTTGTGGGCATGTGAGTATGGATGTTATGAGACACATAGCACTTAATGAGTATGGACTTGCTGTTCTGGGTTTTTTCTCTGTGGAGGCTTCGGGCTCCAGAGCACATGGTGCCATGCCACACACATCAAAGGGTGAATTCCCTTTCCCATGCAGTGCCTGGCCTTGCTTCCAAGGTCTTTCTTGGGGGGTCTCCTACCAGCTCAGGGAAATTTGTGGTCAGTACAAAAGCTTGCAAGGACCTAAGAGTCTCCATTTCAGGACTCAACGTGGGAATGCAATAGATGATCAGGGACAGGAGACAGGAAGATGGGGCTGGAGAAGGAGCAGGAGGGCGGGGAGGGGTCGGGAGGTCCCGTCTGCCTTCTATAGCTGCTCTCCACTCTGAAAAGGTAAGAGGACAGCTCCCAAAATGCAAACTCTTGCTCTAAAGAAGAGGAAAAGCAAAGGATGAAGGCTCATGTACATGTGAGGTCACACACTTAGGAAAAAAAAAAAAAACAGCAATTTGTCTCAAATCCACACTGCCACCGCTGCAGAGCCATAGTCTGAGGACCGAAAAGCACAAGTTCCTGGAGCTTGCTGGCATTAGCGCCCCTCCACCATCTGCAATCCCCACCTCCACTGTTGGCGACCCTGCACGTTGCAGTTCCCCATTGGCAAATGACTAAAAATTGGGCCAAATTATCACCGATATGATGTGCATCAAGAAAACAAATTAAGTCTAACATTTGTGCAGTGACAGCTGACCTTTGCCTGATTAAAATGAATGGCTGCGAAATGAGCCAGATTAAAGACGTTTAACTTAATGGAGCAATCTCAGAAGCCTGGAGAAGTTTCTGGTGAAACCTATTCTGGCAAACCTGAAGGAAAGATAAATTGCACCCAGAGCCTATTTGCCACCTGCCGGCATGAAGAGGGGCTGCCGGCCAGAAGAAGGTTGAGGGATGGGCATCTGGACCAAGGGATATATAATAACCTCTCAGGGGCCACTGAAGGACCCCAGCTCAGCCCATAAACACCAGCATTCTCTCCCACCTGCTTATTTGGAATGGGGAGGGGCAGAGCCCTTAGCTCAGTTCCCCTGAGGTGGTCCCTTAATTGTGCAGGGCAGATGAAATCCCAGTCCCTGGGACTCTAGGGACAGAAGCAACCGCTCCAGCAGTGGTGGTGAATAATAATGTTACCAGACATCTGTGAGGCAGCCCGGCTCTCTCCGGGAGCACGGAGCACTCTGTAGAAAAACATGTTCATCTCTGCCAAGCCACCCCTTCCCCCGGGTGCCTTTCAGCTGGAACTTGGGTTTGAAAAGAGGGGAAAATATTTTGGCTTCTTCCAAGAAGCCACTTCTGACCCTCAGGTGCTTGGAGCCACGAGTAGCCCTGCTCTTTATAGAGATACAAAGAAAGTGTGCCGTCATAGCTTCTGAACACCTTTGCTGGGGACTTGGGCCAAAGCAGCTTGGATCCAGGGGTCCCTGATGGTAGGAGAGTTCTTGGAATGGCATCTTCGTGGGCTTGGCCAGTCAGGTTTTCACTTGCAAAATTAAAAGATTTTTGGCTCTTTTTTTATATTAAATTTTTTTGATGTAAAGTTCGATGATTCATTAGTTGCGTATAACACCCAGTGCACCATGCAATATGTGCCCTCCTTACTACCCATCACCAGTCTATCCCATTCCCCCACCTCCCTCCCAGCTGAAGCCCTCAGTTTGTTTCTCAGAGTCCATAGTCTCTCATGCTTCATTTAGTTCTTATGTTCCATAGAAGATTTTTGACTCTTTATCAAAACCTTGAAGACTTCAAGTTTTATTTTGTGTTGTGGTGTGTTTTTATATACAAGTGTGGAGGTTTTGCAATGTGTGCCCTCCTATACTCTCTAGGCTTACTTGGTGGCCAGGACCATGAAGATTTTAGTCCCAAGGTGTCACGAGTGGCTTCAGAACCAAGAGATGGTAACTAGCCAACACGGAGTTGTGGGACCCGCCTACCCTCTGGATTCCAAAGCACCTCGCTACCCGCGGTGCTAAGGAGGCAGCACGGGGAGAGCGTCCCTCACCTGTGAGCAAAGTTCTAGCAGATAATGAGACAGCAATACACTGAATCCCATCGCAAGGACCAAGAACATCCTGGCTATTACCCACAAGTGGGGTATCCTGTATGTTTATAATCATCATTATTTGAAGAAAAAATATGACACAAAACTGAACTCTAAGAATAGCTATCTGTGGCCTTACTTGTTTCTGTAATTTGGGGAAAAGCTGCCACAAATGATTTTTTCCTAACCAATCTGATTTCTGTCAAAGCTTTGACTATTATGGTCCCCTTTCTTGGGGGTGGGCGCTTTACTATTTATTTATTTATTTATTTATTTGTAATTAATTGCAGAGCTAGCAGGTTACAGTGAAAAGGCAGGCGCACACTGAAAAGGAGCAGGTATGTACCTACCACTCCTTGAGTTGTCTGTCATGCTTTCAGATCCCCAAACTTTGTGCTGTAAGGGTGGAAACTTCTGAAATAAATGATGCACTTCCTTGCCTCCCTAACCCAGGAAAATAATTGGGCTTTTTAAAATGAGTAAAGTTCTCTGTGCACATGCACTGGTTGGGTTACAGGGAGTGCAGTGTGGAGTCTGCCGTTAAATCGTTTTTGCTTCCCTCTGTGGTGTCAGGCTGTCATCCGTCATGTCTCACGGTGTCTGCCACTAACAGGTTCTTTGATGATTCACTCTCAGGTCTATGACAGACCAAAAACCAGCTCACAGGGATTTTTGGTAATTATGTGTTTAAGAAAAGCATTATAATAAGAAAAGTGATAACAGCTAAGATTTATATGACATTGACTACTGCACTTTACATTTATTAACTCCTTTAACCCTCACCACAGCTAGTGGACAGGGGCCATCATCACCACCAACACCATCATCACCCTCACAGTCACCATCATCACCACCATCATCATCATCATCACCATCATCATCATCTTCATCACCATCACCATCACCATCACCACCACTATCACCAATATCATCACCATCATCATCATCACCATCATCACCATCACCATCATCACCATCACCATCTCCATCACTACCATCATCACCATCATCATCACCACCATCACCACCATCATCACCACCATCATCATCATCACCATCATCACCATCATCACCACCACCATCATCTTTATCACCATCATCATCACCATCATCACCATCATCACCACCATCATCATCATCATCATCACCATCATCATCACCATCATCACCACCATCATCATCACCACCATCACTACCACCATCATCTTTATCACCATCATCATCACCATCACCATCTCCATCACCACCATCATCAACACCATCACCATCAACATCATAGTCACCATCCCCATATTACTGATGAAAAAACTGAAGTCCAGGGAGGTAGGGTGCCTTGTTCAGGGGAACTGGTAGGGATTGAATTGTGCTCCCACAAAATTCATATGTTGAATCCTAATTCCCAGCACCTCAGAATGCATCTGTATTTGGAGGTAAGATCTTTAAAGGGGTGATTGAGGTTAAATGAGATTACATGGGTGGGCCCTAGTCCAACCTGACTGTCCTTATGAGGAGAGGGAATGTGGAGAGACCTACACAGAGACCAAGAATGCACGTGCTCGGAGGAAAGACCATGTGAGGGCACAGCAGGAAGATGGCTGTTGGCAAGCCAAGGAGAGAAGTCTCAGGAGAAGCCAACGTCACTGACTCCTTGATCTTGGACTTCCAGCCTCCAGAGCTGTGAGACAATACATTTCTGTTGGTCAAGCTGTGCACTCGGTGGTATCTGGTTATATGGGAAATGAATACAAAGATCCAGCCAGCCAGAGGCCAACGACAAAGTGTGGGGTAAGAAGGCTGGCACAGAAGCCGCTGCCACTCCCGAGCACCACCGTGTAGAGAGAAAAGACTTCCTCACCAGAGGAGCTGGTAGCCTGCAAAAGCTGGATCCTCCTGAGGCCCCAGGAGCTCCACCATCGCCCCCATCAGGAGCTCCGCTCTCTTTCCCGCCATGCTGTCAGAGACGCCCCACACCCTGCTTCCGTTAACCCTCTGAAGCCTGAGCAGGGAGGAGCATTGCCCATGGTTTGACGTCCCTGAGATCTGAGCTTCTGGAAAGTGGCCCACATGCATCCATAGAGGCAGAGCTGGGACACAAACCCAGGGACCCCTAACTCTTCTGATGGGAAGAAGGACACTGGATGCCAACACTCCCAGCAGCCCTGTTGGGAGGGCAGAATAATGGCCTCGGGAAGAATGTAAGGGCAACCGTGCTGAGAGCCTAACAATGGAGCTGGTGGGAGACCGAGGAAAATAGCGGAGGACGTTTCCTAGACCAGGAGATGAAAACAAACACCTGGCTTCTACCCCAGTCCCCCGGCAGCCCTCCAGCCCCAGAGCTCCACCATTGCTGAGACAGAAAGCTAATGTCTTCTCTAGTCTTCACCCTGCTGCCTCCCCTCCATACTGAATTAGGACCACAACCCCACCGAGAGCATCCTTGACACGAACAGCACCGAATTTAACACACTTGGGCTGTGTCAGCACTCTACGGACTGGAAGCCTGGGGACAACTGGACTTCATTTGAGGCTGTCGTTACAAGCAGAAAGCAGAGGCTGGGCAGAAGCCGGCAGCCTTTCACTGGGGCTCCCTCATGGAGTGAAAGGAAGAGCCGGGGAGGCCGCAACCTCTGTCAGAGAAGGATTTTGACCCCAGGGGGGAAGGCTGTGGTGAGGCAGGGCTGGGCTGGCCGTGCACATACAGAAGGCAGGGCCCTATGTCAGCCGAGCCAAGGTGAACATCACCCAGAAGGCAGCGGAGGAAATGCCAGACCGGAACAGGGAGGAGAGGGACTCAGGAAGAAAGAGGAACCCAAGTAGGAGTCAGGAAAATGTAGTCAGGGCTAGACCAGAAAGACACAGTGCAGGATGGCCAAGGCAGCAGCAAAGACGGGCAGACACCAGGGCAAAGAGTACATCTGGGCTACAAAGCAGGTGACATTGGGCCATTCACCACCAACCTGGGCACCTTGGACATCTTAGGGCCTGAAGGCAGGCATGCTGGTTTATCGGGTGCCTTCATGTCACTTAGAAAAGGGTACCCAGACACAGCCTCTACCAGAGCTTAGAGCTGAGCCAGGGAAGTGAGGGCTAGAATCATCCAACCTGGTGCAGTGCACAGCCTGTGCAACACTCTGGACTAGGAACTCTCACCAGGCACAGGCAGAGTCCTTAAAGGGCTAGACCCATTGGCCCAGAGCTTGAGGAATGCCTCAGGAAGGTCAAAGAGCCGGCTGGGGTTTGCGGCATAGAGAGATGATCTGGGGGGGAATAAAGCGATTAGACACCCCTGAAGAAGGGGCGAAAGAGGGGGCAAAGCATGCCGACAACTAAAAGCTTGAAGGAAGTCTCAGCAGTGCTGAGAGCTCTTGGCTGATTCCCTTGCAGCCTCTGTGCCTGCAGGGCGGGCTCCGTGGGGCAGGCATCGCCCATCCCTACAGCTCCTGCACGGCCTGTGCCCGCCCACAGAGCTCACAGTACAGAGACGAAGGAGGCTCATCGGTGTGTGTCAGGATCTGAAAGGCAGGAGTCTCTACTGTCCAGGGTGCAGGCTACCCTCTCCTTACCCCTAGAAGGCCCAAAGCCCCCACTGGAGTGTCCTCCCAATTTCTTGGCTTTTTTGTGCACTTCCCAGTGTGAGAGGCACCAAGAGTGACAAAGGTTGCCTCACCTTCCACCCCAAACATGCCACACACAGAGGGCACTGCCATCCTGGGGGGGACTCTGCCATCCTGGGGAGGACTCCGCTGTCCTGGGGAGGGCACCACCATCCCAAGGAGGACTCCTGTGAGGAATCTCTCCAGACCCCCCGTGTTGACACAGACCATCCACTTTCAGGAAGACTTTTTGGCCATGAATATTCAACTGGAAATTCCAGGTAGGGATGGGTTTTTGTTGAATCTCTTAACCTGGTGCTCACCCATCTTGAAACTTATTAAATATGAAACGTTAACACCTGCAAAAGCTTGGAGGGTTCTCGGGGTCCTGGCCCCCAGGGAGCTGGCCAGATAAGTGCTGCTCAGGGGGGCATATCTCCCAGCCATCCAGAGATCTTGCTCCTGGAACGGCCTGACGGGGAAGCAAGATCACATGCATTTGACTTCACTAAAGCGTCATTTGTCAGGAACGTGGGATGCAAGCACCCGGGAGGACCCGATGATGGCGGCGAGAAGAGGGAAGGGCGCCGCGTCTGTTCCCATGACAGCTGGAAGTTTGTTTGTGTGTTCTTTGGTGTTTTTTCTCAAGGAAATGTAGTGACAGAATGGATTTCATCTCACGCACAAACTTTCAAAAAGTTTCTCAAGTCAGAAAACTAATGGAGAGCCCAGAGATATAAACAGAGGGGTGACGGCAGGAGAGGCCCTGGGTGAGTCCCCGAGCTGGGGACCCCGGGAGGCACAGGCACAACTCAGACGTGTCACCTCCGAGGTTCCTGGGGATCCCTGAGTGGAGGTGACTGCAGGTAGCAAGGGGGTCACTGGCAAGAGGAACAGGGACGGTTCGGGTTGAGATGTTGGTGGCGGGAGCCCCCTCACTGTGAGATGTTTCTAAGGAACAGCAGGTGGGCAGAGGCGGAGCTCAGAGGCTCCAAACCTCACCCTTCTTAGCAACACCACCAGGCCAGCCATGCAGATGGGAGAGGCAAGCAGCAGCAGGACGCCAGCAGCCGCCGGGATGCTGAAAACGGCTTGTCGTCCTGCGAAACTGGGGACAGCCCTTCGTGTTGAAGCATTCTCTGTAAAAATTTGGGAGTGTGTCTACACCCCCACACACACGCTCTGTGCCTGCCCGAAGATGCTGAGGGAAAACAGTGACGATGCAAAGACAAGTCACAGTTTTGTGTCTCTCTTGCTTCATTAAAAGTGACAGAAGGAGCCACCTCCAGTGTCCCCACACTTCCTTTTCTGCCCGCAGCACCTCCAGACGCCACCCCTGCCTCCACTGGAGTTCTGTTTGTTTTGCTTTGTCTTTACGACGTTGTCTCGGGAGCCATATGGGAGACCCCGAGAGGGTGTGATCCCACAGCCTGCCAAGGTGCCCGTGATCCCAGTCTTGTCCCGGAGTTAAGGCACAGGACCCCTAGGACCCCCACTGCCTTTGGAGGGAGTGACATTTTCAGCCTTAATGGTCATAATGTGTGCTCCAAAATGCGCCTGAAGATAAAAAGCCCAAATATGAGTCAGTTTGCCCTGTTAGTGGTGATGGAGGAGGATTCGGGAGCTGCATCGGGAGGTGGGAAACAGGTCAGGACGGCTGGGCTGGAAGGGGGGCAAGTGCCTGTGGCTAGCACCTGGAGAGCCGCCCTAGCGGGTCAGCCTCGAGAGAGGGGCCCAGAGGTTGCCGGCCAACCTCAGCTCCTCTGTGATTTTCCTCCAGCCCAGTCTGCCCCCACCACCCTGCCCCCAGTGCTGGAAGAAAATGGAAGGTCTCCACCCTGCTAGCACACTCCAGACAACTGGTCTACCAGCTCCTACCTGGACGCCAAGGCAACAGAGCCCCCACACCTGCCCAGTTGTCCACTTTCAATGGTTCTGAGTCTTAGAAAGTTCCTCCTGGGATAAGCTGGAGAAATGAATAAAATTACTAGTCATCAGTGTCGATTATGAAGCATGGCGTATAATCCTCTTCTCACACAGCCCACCTGTGCTGTTGTCATGCCCGTTTAATAGCTGAGAACACGGGCCAACCCATAACCATAGATCGATCACACACTGACCTTGTCCTCAGCACCCAGGTGAAGGTTTTAGGTACATCGCCCCCTTTAACGCTCACAGCTCTGTGTCATCATCCCCGTTTTATAGATGAGGAAATTGAGGCTTAAGGGGCAAGCCGAGGTGACAGCCCTCACAGCACCCCTGCACACAGGCAGGATTCTAACCCAGGTCCGGGAGCTTCAGGGCTGTTTTGCAGGCAGTCTCCACACTCCCGGGTTGAGGGCATCAGCCTTGCTCCTCTTCCAACCTGCTGAGCTTTCAGGGACAGTGATGGGGTGTCTCTACCCCTGCTCTTTGCTAGACTAATGTCCTGGGGTCACCCCACTCCCAATTCAAGGGCAGGTTCTCTGGCTCAAGGACGCAAGGCAGGAGAAGGGAGAGACAAATGGGGGGGGGGATGGAGGACAGCTTCATTATCTGGTCCTCACCTGGATCACTCTAGAAGCTGGGAGGCGGCTCACGCATCCAGAATTAAGAGACTGATGTAGAAGCTTCCTCAGCTCCCTCTTCCCCAATGTGCCATCTCTCCAACCAGCCCCTTCGTGGACTCTTCTGGAGACTGTCTAGAGGGACTCAACACACTTAGGTGGCAGCTCTACCCACAGAAACAGAACCAAGTTAATGAGGCAAACTCTGCCACCGGAACAAAGTTTACTGCCATCAGGCGTTTTCTCAAGTGTGCCTGCAACACACGTGTGTGCGTGTGCGTGTGTGTGCGTGTGTGTGTACAAATATACACTGAATTTGCAAAATAACGGGGAGAAAAGATAGTTATGGATGTGACATAGATGTGGGTATAGCTGGAAGGACATATAGACACGGACACAGATATAAATCACAGATCCTCTCCGCAGCCCCTCGACCCAGAGCCTTCTGGAAGGCCGGGGATGGGGAGCGTTCCCTCCTCCTCTACAGCTCACTGTCCCCAGCCGTGCCCCGTGCAGTGGCAGACCAAGCGCCCTCAGTGGTGTTGGACAGGGTCACCAGCAGCCTGGAGCCCAGGGGCTTTCTCTGAGCCACCCCACCCCCACCTCATTCCCTCCATGTGCCTCTCTCCCACGGTGTCATTCCATCTTACAGGTGCGGAAACAAAGTGCAGCCTGTTCCCAGGCTGCTCCAGGCAGAAATCCAGGTCCTGGCCTGTTCCCCAAAAGTTCCCTGTCAGTTACAAGTGAGGAAAACCCAACGTAGATCTTGGCTCACGCGTCTTACCATCACTGACGGTCGGCTGAAACTCCAGGAGCTTAATTCTGGACTCAGCTGAGGTCCTCTGGGCCCATTCTGCTCCCTCTGGAGTACCCCCACCCCACCCAGGACAGTGGAAGAGAGAGGTCCCCTGGAGTCTGGGCTGTTCGGGGGGAGAGTATCTATTTAATCATGCTCCTAGAGGACTGATGGTTAATTTATGATCAACTTGCCTAGGCCACAGTGCCCAGTTTTTGGTCAAACACCAGCCCAGATGTTACTGTGAAGGTAGTTTTTAGATGGAATTAACATTTAAATCTATAGATTTTAAAGTAGGTCACCCTCCACGTGCGGGTGGGCCTCACCCAATCAGTTGAAGATCTTAAGAGGAAAAACATTCCTTCCCTCATGGAGGAAGGAATTCTACCTCCAGACCGCAGATTTCAGACACGAGATTGCATCATCAACTCTTCCCTGGGTCTCCAGCCTGCCGACCTGCCCTTGCTAACCCCCACAATTATGTGAATCAATTCCTTTACATGAATCTCCCTCATGTGCGTGTGCGTGTGTGTGTGTGGCTGTGTGTGTATGTGTGTGTGTGTGTACACGTCTATCTTCCATCCCTGGAGAACCCTGGCTGGCACAGGGGCCATAATGTTGATTTCATCTCCTTATCGCTCCTGGTTCCAGCCCACCAAGCCTTCCCTTTTTCCCTGAATTATGGAGACTGAGGTCCATATTCGGAGAAAAACACCCGCTGTATACACGTTACCATGAGTAGTGCAATCCCCGCCTGGAGCATCCCTACGTTAGCCCACACCTGGTTCCAGGGAGCGGCACATGGCCCACCGTGGGGTCCCCGCAGCAAGAAAAGCACCTCCAGGTCCTGGAAGGAGTGGAGTGCAGGACCCCATCCTGCGGGCTCCCTGCGTTGTCACACAGAATCAAATCTGTCTGAAAATGAATGAAAAGCAGAACATAGTTTAGGAAGGATCCTAACTGGAATAGGCTGGTACTCATGCTCTCATAAGAAATGCTTAAGTGTCTAATGTCCCCTGACACTTAGTGTAATTATGTCAAATGTGAACTTGACTTCCCTGTGTTCCCTTCCAGACACCAGCGAATGTCACTGCTGTTCCGTCTTCTGGCGTAGTTACTTGTACTCCCCGCAGTGTCCACAGCCTCCCTCAGGTGCTGGCCGTGCTGGGGTCCCGGGCAGTAGCCCCCAGCCACGGGGCCCTGACAGTGACACCCCTGAAGCTTCTTTAAAGGTCTTCGCCAAGAGCGATGGCCCTGCCCCCAGCCCTCTCTGCAAAAGCATTGCTAAGGGAGACCCTTCTAAAGAAAAGCAGGCCACCTGGGCATCTTCCACTGTCTTCTCTTACCCCCTGGCCTCCTCTGGACCTTCCAGAAGCCTTGTGATGACATTGGGCCACCCAGATGCTCCAAGACTCTCTCCCATCACGAGGTTCTTAATTTAATCCCATCTGCACAGTGCCTTTGCCATATAAGGTCACATATTCACATGTTCCAGACACTGGGATGTGGACACCGTTGGGGCCCATTGTTCTGCCAACCACAGGACCAAAGTCACCTAGGGAAAGAGAGAGAAAGGGGAGTCAGAGAAGAGAGCTGAGGGGGCCTGGGTGGCATGGGAGAGCCAAGGGGTGGAGACCACACAAGAGACAGGGAGTCAGGGAAGGGCCACCTCGGGAGGGGGTCGTGTCCTGGAGGACCCCTGGAGTGCTCCAAGAATGGGGGTGTCAGGGCGTCTGGGTGGCTCAGTCAGCTGAGCACCTAACTCTTGGTTTCAGCTCAGGTCATGCTCTCAGGGTCCTGCATCAGGCTCTGCGCTCAGCAGGGAGTCAGCTTGAGAGTCCCTCTCCTTCTCCCTCTCCCCTTCCCCTGTTAAAAAAAAAAAGAAGAAGAATGGGAGTGTCTGCCCGGCATCAGCTGAGATGCAGCCCAGGGACCACCCTGCAGCAAAGTCTCAGTGAGAGGGGGATGAAAGCAGGGGTAGGCCCTCTGCGGGGCATGAAATGGGCAAAAGGGACAGGCCTTGCGGTGAGTCAGAGACGCCAATCCATTGCCCTGTACCAAAGGGCACTGTCAAGCCCCAGGCTTCATGCAGGACCTCACAGCCCCCCAGCCCGCTTGCCCACCCCCAGCTGGCATCCGCGGAGATGGGCTGCCTCCCAGGATGACGAGGACGCCCAGGGAGCAGAGCCATCTCATTGGCCTCCCACAGACCTCACAGGGACACCGGGGCCTGTCGGGGGCAGGAAGTGGTTGTCCCACCTCTTACCCACTCTGGAGGTCCCGATGTAGGTGGTTGCCTCGAGTGGACCTATTGCCATGGGATATTTCAGCCCCGGGGTCCTGTCTGGGTGCTGCTTGGACGGTTGTCGCCCATGGGAAGCTCTCATTGCTGCTCCGGTTCCCATAACCTCCTTGTCCGCAGAAGCGTCTCAAAGGCACGCAGGTGATACACCGCTGAGTACCCGGCCGGACACCTGCTCCTGAAAACATGTGGCAGGTTCCTCTCCTTGCGCTGTCACGCTTGGGGTGCACGCTCACGGCGGTCACAGGGCGTGGTTCCAGGGGACTTGCATGCAGTTTGTCTCAGCAAATTCCAGAGAGACTGTTCCATGTGTAAGAGATAAAACGGGATGTAGCTTCACGAAATATAAATATTTTAAATACGAATACTTTTACGGCACAGAACAGGTGCCGCGTACCACAATCCTACGCAATCAGAGAGATTTCAAATCATCAAAGTTCCTAGTTTGTCGACCTCAAAATTGAGTTTGATTGAGTGTAAAGTTTTATCCATGACTCAAATGTCAATCATTTCAAGCGAAATTGGGAGATAGGACAGCAGACAGTGCCCACTGTGTTTGCCTGTGGCTTTTCCCAAATGTCAGTGGCCGAGCTGGAGGCCACCCGCTCTGCAGCCCGGACAGCACAGCCCGGGGAGTCTCCAGACTTCAGGGAGAAAATCCCATAAACCAGATGTGAGGCTACTAAGGAGATGTGACATGAAAGTGGGGTGAGGTGGGTCAGACCACGTGGAAAGGCATTTACCATGTAAATGACAGAGGACAGTTGAGGCAAGACGTGCCAGCCGCGGTTCTAAAGGAAAGAGTTCAGGCCTTAACGGCCCCGCGTGTCTTCTGGGTGACGAGAAAGGCTTGAGGCTGGAGAGAGCTTGCGGTTGTACATCGCGGATGCACTAAATACCACTGAACGTAACGTCTCTACACGGCGATCTGTACGTGATGGGAATCTCACGTCCAGGAAGGGAAGTTGAGGAAAGCTAAGGACGCAGGCCCTGGGGACCGGGAGTCACCCCACGCTGCCCCTCAGATTGGATCTCGTGTTTGCAGAGCTCCAGGCACCCAGCTCAGTCCAATTGATGTAGTTTTGGAATGTAGGTGAGATCCGAAGGCCAAGAAAGAATTCTTGAGATGTCTTTGGTGCAAAAAGGTGATTCTATTAAAGCACAGGGACAGGCCCCGTGGGCAGAAAGAGCTGCTGCCCTGGGGATGTGAGGAGCGGCTGGTTGTGTAATTGGGAGCTGAGGGAGGTAAGGACTAAGGCAGGTGTCCAGAAGGACTTTCATCTGCTAAAGAAGGCCCTCAGGACACTGGAGGCCTGGCCATTGTCAAGCTAAGGTTGCTTTTCCCTCTAGCAAAGCATTAGCATTAAGTTAGTTGGAAGTTTCCGGGAGGAATGTCGCACATATCCCACCCAGGAGTGGGGCGGGAAGGAGGTTGTGGGGCGTCAGCTTGTGCTTTGTCCACAGCTTGCCTTCTGCTCCGTCATCACGAACACCCACGAGTGCCCCATGAGCTCCCCATGAGGGCCGGTCAGGCCCATCACTGGGTTCTTCCCAGGCTGATCTTAGCTCCTTTTCCTGGTGCCCACATAGAGGGGCTCTGGGGATTTGGGAAGGACAGAGATCAGAGAGAATTCACTCCCTAGTTCTACCTGCAGCTGGAGGACCAAAGTGAAGACGCTCACCAGCCACAACCCCTAGGCCCTCACAGCAGAGACCCTGGAGGAAGGTCCCGGAGCTTCTCAAGTGCCCAGGCCCCATTCCTGCCTGTGTGGACAGGCACAAGGTAAAGGACAGCCAGAGCTGGGGAGCAGAGGGGACAACTTGCTGACATTTTTCACTCTGCCAGAGAATGCCCCCAAGACTCTGACAGTGGGGTGGGTTTTGGGGGGGGTCTCCTGAAGTGAGGGGCCTTGGGGAGGGAGCCCTCCCCCCTCCCCCACTCTGCAGGCTCAGCTCAGCTCCTACGCTGTTCTCAGGCCACTGCTCTGGGTGGAACCTTTTGCCTCTCTCCCCAGAGGGTAATTATCATTTAAAATAAAAAAGGAGATTTTTTAAAAAGTGCCCATTATTAGGCCAAATCAGCTCTTGCAGGCAGGACCCCGGGAGGAGACGCACAGCTCCGTCACAGCCTCCGCCAGCCAAGCAGGTCTGGGAGCTGAAGCCTGTTGGATGGGCGCGTTACGGAATACTTCACACTTGGGTGTGTGAGCCGACAGCAGCGAGCCTGAGCTCAGCCCCCATCCTGGGGCTTCCCTCTGGCTCAGGCCTCTCGAAGCCTTCTGGGTAAACACACACCCTACACCAGACACACGTGCATCCCACACAGAGACACATGCCTGGCACACGTGGCTACACGCACATCTCTCTCTCACACGCGCACACCCCTTCTGATCCCCCCAAGGGCCACCTCCTGTCGCTGCCTACACTGTAATATTTCATGAAAAGCAAACAAATTGCATCTCTCTGATTACATTTCCTGATTTCTTAGAAAGCGGAATGGTAGTAATTGGTTTACATTAAGCACCATGCTATTTGAGAGAGGGGAATTAAATAGGATACCGTTCGATTTGATTCGTAGGCAAACATAGTTAAATGAAAGCAGAAGCAGACGTTTGGAAACGCTTCTAAGCAACATCATTGCGGGCAAATTACCGTTTAAATAACTGGGGACTTTGAAACACCATTCTGCCTGGGCCCTGGAGGATGGCGCTGGGAGGCTCCAGGCCCCGCGGTCTGGGGACCCTCCCGGAGCCCACCGATGAAGCCAGACTTCCTCCCACCTTATAGGGCACTGCAGAGGTGAGGGTTCTGGAAGCGCACTCAGCAAAGGTCATCCCTCGACTCCCGCCAGGCCACAAGCTCAGCACCCAGGGCTCGGGAATGCGGGCTGTGGTGGCGCTGAGTTTGCTGTGCACGGCCTTCAAAGTCACCTACCCATCTGCCGCCAGGGACGAACCCCAGAGTCAGGAGAGCCCTCAGCCAATGGCCTTGCCCTGGGGGAGCATTGAGAGGACCCCGCTCCTCATAGAGCAGGGACTTTCCAGTCTGGGTCACCCGGCTGAGTCCCCGCCATCCCTCCCTGCAGCTGAGCGGTCCACCCTTTGCACTCCCTGAGGGCAGGGCCTCTGGCTTAGTCACCTGTGCCACCAGCCTCTCCTCATCGAGCACAAACTGGGACCCTAACGCAGCTTAAGGAGACCAATGTCACGCCAGGTCTCCCTCTGGCAGAAGCCCGTGTGCGATAACACACCCTGTGAGTGAGTGTTGAGCGAGGACCCATGGGGCTGACCGTAGGCTCCACTGGCACCTGTCCCCTGCAGGTCATAGACCGTTAGCTCTGGCTGTGCTGGGGGCACCGGGGCTAGAGGACGATCGTCCTCACTCAGTCCCTGCCCTAGACACACAGACAAACGTGCTCCCATCGAGGGAGCTGTCAGTCCCTGCGCACCGGGAACTTCACCAATCACCGAACTCTCCACGTGGGTTGTTTGTCTGATTCTCCCCAGCCTGGGTGCTACACGGGGCAGACGGTAGCTTCTTTCCTGGAAAATGGTGAGGACTCATGCTGGTTCTACCCCTTTCCAGCTCAATGACCTCGGGTCAGTGTCTGCTTGTCTGTTAGAAGATACACGTTGGATCTGATTCCAAATCTGCCGCTCCCTCTCCTGGAACGGGCTCTGCCTGTTTAAGTTCAAGCCACATGAGTAAACATGGCACCAGGGACTCAGCTTGGCCACCTGGAACAGGCCAGAGGTTAGCGCAGTTGAGGGAAGGGGAAGACAACGGATGGCGGCAGGCTTTCCACGCGTGAGAAATGAGCGGGAGAGGAGCAATTTTTAAGTTTCTGTGTGTTGCGGGGGCCCGGTACCCTTGGCAACACCTCAGTAATCACTTTTGGTGTTCAGATTGGTATTTCTTTGAAGGCTAAGTTGGCTTGACGGTGAGAGGGGCGGGCCCAGCTTGTGTGGTGACACCAGTCAAATCCCCCCAAAGACCCAGGGCCCCTCTTAGTCCACTTCCTGTCCTCCATCCATGCGGGTGAGACACCCTTCCGCGCATCTCATGGGTTCACAGGTTGAGCTCAGGGTCCTTGCCCTCTGTTCCACCACCATGATGACCAACCCATCCCAGTTCGCTCAGGGTTTTCCCCATTTAAATACTAAGCCCCACGTCCCAGGAACCTCCTCATTCGGGGTGAACTGAGTGTGTTTCCGTCCTCACCATGCGGTGGACTCTGCAGCTTCATGCCAGGTCAGGGCTGGGAGCCTCTGCAAGGGCCAGGGCCACCGCAGGGCAGAGGCAGAGCCATCCGACAGGCCCAGCTCGTCTGCACGTGCACGTGCATGCAGCTGTCCCTGACCTGCGGGTTGAGCCCAGCCCCGGCTGGCCAGCCTTTGTGCACCTCTTCTCTCCAGAAAGGCCCGATCTCCGTCGGATTTGGTCCCAGACTACAAGCATGTGTCTGGGTTCTGTAAAGTGAGGAATGTCGCCGTGTGTCTGGCCCACGACACCCTATGGAGGGAAGAGGGCTACTCCACGCACAACAAAATGACCCACTTTCTAGGGAAAGGACCACGGCTGTAGGGGACAGATTTCCCCCTCCCCCACCCATCCCCTCTCGCAAGGGCACCCAAGTGTGGCAGGAAGGCGGGGGAGGGCCCTCGCTTTCCTTCTCCGTCCCCAGCCTCATGACACTGAGGGCTGACCCCACCCGTCTGCTCCTGCCTCATCCTCTCTCTTCCTCGTCATGTCACCGTATCAGCTGCTCACCCTAAGTTCTAATTATCTCTGTACCTGATGTGAAACGAGAGCTCTAGAGACCTGGAGCCACCTGTCGCTCGCTCTAGGGTGGGCCTGACAGTTGGAACAGAAGCCTTCGGAATGACAAATCTTCTTTATTAACAGTCCTTATTTTAAGAGCATCAGCCCCGCCTCCGTGTCAGGGTGCTGCAGACACACGGGGGAAGGGCGGGTCATGTCACAGAGCAAAAATGTCTTAAACAGCTATGCTTTTTCTTCTTTTTAGTTTTTTTTTAAATGTCAACTGAACGAAAGGAATTCTCCACCGCATTTCTTTCTTCAAATTGTTGTAACCCAATTCAAGAGGACTTCTGTGTAAACTTTGGGATAGAGTCCCAGAAACGGAAGTGAGGGGCACGTGGGGGAACCCGAGCGATCCATGCAACCTCCCCCCTCAACATCACTCATCGAACACCTGGGACAGGTGTCAGGTGCCAGGTGCTGGGCCCCAGGACCCAGGGGAGTCCTTGTCCTTGCGAGAAACAGAGTTCACACCAGAGTCCAGACCCAGAGAAAGCCCGTACGTGCCAAGCCGAGACACCGGTCCCAAGCGTGCGATGCCCCTCTGGTCACGGCAAAAACAAGTGCTCCAAAACCAAGACAGTTCTAGAAAACTCTAGAGGAAAACTTCCAGAATGCGGGGCTTGTACGTTTCCGATAGGAGATATAATTTCTGTTGTAAACAAATTTACATTTTAAAAAATATAAAATATCGTGTTACTGACATACTTGGACTCCAAATTCTAGGAGGAACAAGCTTGGAGTTTCAATTTTCCAGTTACCCTCTGCCCCATTTCTGTGGGTCTTGTTGGGTTTGTGTCTCCCGAGGCTGATGGCCTGAGGTTGACCTCTCCCTATCGCTGACCCTGCGGGCACCGCAGCCATGCTCTGTGTGAGTCGGAGCCCCAGCTACGTACCCTGCTGTGCCCAGGGCCTCCTGCCTGTTTGTCCTTGGATGGAACTTACAACCCAAGGCTCCAGGCTCCAGCCCTCGTTTCCGGTCCTGCAGCTCCCGAGGGCAGCTGCAACTCACACTCCCTGCTCTGTGTGCATTTCTGGCCCGGGGCATTCCTGCTTTTCCTGCAAAGGCCACTGTGCATTGTTTCAAGTGTTGTAATTCATCCGATGTTTCTTTATGCTTTTAAAAGGGAAGCTCTGTGTGACCTCAAGCCATCAATTTCCTGGAACCAGGAATTTGTTTGTAGAATTCCGAATATTGTCACACAGCTAATGCATTTTTTCCAATTATAAAATATAATGTGTTCTCATACTGTTCGGACCACGTAAAACCCTAAAATGGAGAACAGAGGAGTCACTGGAGAGAAAGCTTTAGAAACTGGAAGTGTGGCTGTCATTGGGGGCCATGTCTCATGCTGAAAGATCACCATTAAGGAAATGGCTACAATGGGTCAGAGGACACTAGAGAAACACTGTAACCTTTACCCAGCCAAACTCCCCATGGCAAATAGTCTCCCAGGTTCCAGGCTTGGTGGTTAAGAGTCCATCTGTAGGGGGCGCGGGAAAGACAAGCAGCAGAATTCTAAACTATACCCCCACCTTGGTCATTCGTTGTCTAACGACTTTAAATATGGACCAAGTAGAAAAAAATGTTCACATGTCAAGAAGTATCTCCACAAGCCTTAGCCAAATGATAACTTCACATCACGCCTTCCTTTGTCTCTTGGAAAAGGACGTGTAGATGTCAGGGTGAGATTTCTTACCTGGATGGTATCTTCAGTCCTTGAAGACCACTCCTTCCAGGTGAAGGGACCAGGCACCTTGATAAATTGCGGTTCTGAGTTTCAAAATTATTAGCAAGATGGTTGGCTTCCACTGAAATAGGAATTTTTATTTTAATTTATATTGTAATGAAAGCTTGTAACAGTACTGTACCATAAACACAAACAGCACAATCTTATAAAAATTTCATCTTTATCTATTTTGGGGAGAAACAGTCCTGTCTGCCTAATTGAAGCATCTGTCATTCTGACATTAAATACTGCATCTTTGGTCCTTTTATTATATTGTGGTGCATTTCTCATACACTGTTAAATTGAAATAACGCTGCTCGCTTGGAGATAAAGGAAGATAATAGGTATTTTATAATGAGGGGGAAGGAAGATTCATCTTGGGTCAGGGCTGAGGATTGCTTTATCCTTTTCCTGGGGTTTGCTGCCCTAAAGGGAGTTTCAGCTCGTCACATCTCTCAACACTCCAGTAAGAGAAGGATCAAATAAGAAACATTTAGACAAGCATTAGAAATGCGATTGCCGACCGCCAGTCATCTGTGCGTCCTGGGATCTGCTTTACGAGCAGTTCGCATAGGCAGGGCCTTGGCCCAGCCACCCACAGCCTTTCAATGTTGAAAATTGAATACCATTTACTATTTTTAATAGTCAAATATCTCTCCCCCGAGCTCCCAACTTTTGTTTACAAATCTGTGAACATGTTTCAAAATATTTGACCCAACTCACTCTCTATTTTGGAATTGGTTACCAGAATAAACAGTTTTCATTAAGTCACAGAATTTCAATGGCTGAAATGACTTAGAGTTAATTATTTGAAGCATCTCACTGGTGCTTGAGTCCCCTCTGAGGCTGCCCTACAAAGCCATCCTCCTTCCAGGACTCACACATTCCCAGGGTTAAGAGCTTGATTGAGATTTCCCAACACTGACTTCCAACTCTTCCGTGTGATGCTAGCGGGTAGTCTCTCTGCGCCTCTGTTCCCTGTCTATGACATACGGACGGTAACAGTGCTTAATCGTGGTCCTACCAGGGCTTCTATTCCTTCTTTAACTTCTGATAATTATAGCTGATTAAACTTCTTTTTGCCAGGTGATAAATCATGAAAATCATGGCAATGATGGTGATGATGGTGACAGCGATAATGATGATGGTGATGATGATGGTGGTGATGATGGTCGTGATGAGGAAGGACAGTGATGATGGTGATGATGATGGTGGTGATGATGATGATGATGATGGTGGTGATGATGATGATGATGGTGATGATGGTGATGTTGGTGATGATGATGGTGATGATGGTGATGATGATGGTGGTGATGATGATGGTGATGATGATGATGATGGTGATGATGATGGTGATGGTGATGATGGTGATGATGGTGATGATGGTGGTGATGATGGTGATGATCATGATGGTGATGATGGTGGTGATGGTCGTGATAAGGAAGGACAGTGATGATGGTGGTGATGATGGTGATGATGATGGTGGTGGTGATGATGATGCTGATGGTGATGATGGTGATGTTGGTGATGATGGTGATGATAATGATGATGGTGATGATGGTGATGATGATGATGGTGATGGTGATGATGATGGTGGTGGTGATGATGATGGTGATGATGGTGATGTTGGTGATGATGGTGATGATAATGATGATGATGATGATGATGGTGATGATGGTGATGATGATGGTGGTGATGATGGTGATGATGATGATGATGGTGATGATGATGATGGTGATGATGGTGATGATGATGATGGTGATGATGGTGATGATGGCGATGATGGTGATGATGGTGGTGATGATGGTGATGATGGTGGTGATGATGGTGATGATGGTGGTGGTGATGATGGTGATGATGGTGGTGGTGATGATGGTGATGATGATGGTGGTGGTGATGATGGTGATGATGATGATGGTGATGATGGTGATGATGATGGTGGTGATGATGATGGTGATGATGATGATGATGGTGATGATGATGATGGTGATGATGGTGATGATGATGATGGTGATGATGGTGATGATGATGATGGTGATGATGGTGGTGATGATGGTGATGATGGCGATGATGGTGATGATGGTGGCGATGATGGTGATGATGATGATGGTGATGATGGTGATGATGGTGGTGGTGATGATGGTGATGATGATGGTGGTGGTTATGATGGTGATGATGGTGATGGTGATGATGATGGTGATGTTGGTGATGATGGTGATGATGGTGATGATAATGATGATGGTGATGTTGGTGATGATGGTGGTGGTGACAGCAAACCAACAGTCACTAGGCATTAGCTAAGTGCTGCACTGTTTTAAGTGCTTTCGTATATTTACTCATGTTATCCCCACAACAATTCATGAGGTAGGGACATGATTACAAATGAGGAAACTGGGGCTTACATTTGTTAATAACTAGCCCCAGGCCACCCACACGGCTAGTGGCCTGACTGGGATTCAGGCTCAGGCAGAACTTCCATTGACCCGCCCTGCACAAACCCTTCTTACATTGATGGCACCAACCGGCCCTCTCTTCCCTGAGGGCCCAAGGGCAGTGGCCTGAATGTTGAGTGGGAGCCTCCTCTTGGCATCCCAAGTAGAGGAGACCAGATCCAAGGACAGCCTAACCACCAGGGCTCTCACTCCACGCAGTGAGTTCCTCAAATAGGGCAACAGAGCCAATGGCCATGAATTTTCTGTCCTACGCTCAGTAGGAATTGGCTTATTTTGAGAAGGAAATGCTCACATGAAAGAGGAGTTACATTTCTGATACCAGATCCCGAGAAGATGATGCCTCATCTTTGTGCCCACAGACATTTGAGGGGGGAGAGCAGCTCCCCGAGACTGAGTTGTGGATTAGGAACGCTAAGTCCCTGAGAGGCCCCCTGCTGAAGCATTCGTCATGCAGTTCCCAACGTTCGTCCAACCCCACTCACTGACCTGTGAGTCAGCGGGTGGATGCTATAAGCCCCAAGTATTTAGCTGAAGTTTTTAAATTATAGTTTTAAATGTTTCAATTACACCAACACTCCCCTCTGTTGGACTCGGCGTTATGTAATAGCTGCCTTCACGTTGTCTGAAGGACTCGCCCGTAAATTTCCCCGAACCATGAACCGTGCAAACAGCACAGGTGCATCTCGGGTCCCAGGGAGAGCTGGAGATGGACCTGGCTCATCTCTCCAGTAACCTGTGGGTAGCAGGGGTTTTGACAAGATAAGTCACTCGACTCAGTATTTCAGAATAATCACATTAAGTGTGTGACCCTGAAGACTCTTGCTGGAGGTGAAGACTCAAATAGAGTTATGATGACAGCTTCCGCTCCGTGCCACAGCCAGTAGAAGCTGGGCCCAGTGATACCCCAGGAGCTCTCAACCCCAGCAGGCAGAGCTCTACTCGAGAACCAGGTCTGTGCCGTGACTTCAGATGGAACCCATGAGGGTCGTGTTCCCCCCTTTGTTGCTGAGGACAGCAGACACACACGTGTTTGCACACATGCACACACCTATGTATATGCACAGTGGCACATACAAATATGTGAGTGCACACACACGAGCACGCTCACAGGCCATGGTGTCCCCCTTCCTTCTGGGGCCTCCAATAGGCAGCTCTGGGCATGGAGGGAACATGGGAGTGCCTCTCGGGAGCCTAATGTGTCCTTCACAGGTGATGTCAATGTCAACGGTGAAGACAGACTGTTGGGGGGAGGGGACCTGGCTGCCCTCACCCCCAAGTCAAGCTGGGCAGAGTCAGCCCTTGGAGACAGAGCAGGACGGTTGGCAGAGGGGCCCTCAGCCTTGGAGAGGCTCCTGGGTTCTCCATCCTCAGTGGACAGGGGCACCGTGAGTGCATCCACGCCCTGCCTCCGGCTCCGGAGTTCCAGGAATCCTGGGGCCTGGCGGGAGGTGGGGGTGGAGCTAAATGACCTCCAGAGACCCTCGATACAGCCCAGCCGGTCACGGGTTGGGTTCTGTTGGAGTGAGAATTTCCCATGAAACCTTGCATTCCCGCATGGGAACAAAGCCTGCCTTCCCTGCTTGCAGAAACACCTTCGGAGTTCTGATTTTCATGAGGTTTTCTTTCTTTTACCTGATCTTGAACCCAGTGCCCAGTAAAGCCTAGCAAATGGGTGCAGGACACATCTCCTTGAGTTCTTGGTGGAAAATCACTCAGAATTTGCTGGAGACAGGTTGTGGGTTCAAGCTGTGTGAGGCATGGGTACCAGCACTCAGGTCTGACTGTGCGAGTCATGAGCGGGGGTCTTGGTCAGGGACATGCTGGGGAGCACTCACAGTAGGCTAGGGGGCTAGATGGCGCACCATCCTTCTATTCTCTCCACTCCTGGGTAAAACCAAAGCCCCAAGATTCAGAAACCTTCGGTCCCTATCCTCCCATGGAGAGAGTGAATACATGAGGACCATGGCCAACGCACACACTGAAAGAGAACTCCATCCCCTGACCTGCAGCCAGCTGTGCACCAGTGTGCCACGGCTGTACCAGCCCCCATGTACCATGGCTGTACCAGCCCCCGTGTGCCACGACCCGCCCAGGAAGGAGGTCAGACTGCCATCTCCAGCAGAAACAGAGGATACTAATAAGTTCTGTAACAATCAGCCCAAAGCGCCAGGACTTGATTAATAACTAACAGCTTACCCAACTTTCATCCCAGCTTCCAGCTCAAGACCAACCAGAGAAAGCCAAATGTGCTCCCCAACTAATCTCACGGAGCACCCCTATCTGGTTAGTGTCCCAGCTCCCCGGGGCCCCAGCCCCCAACACAGCTCACCCAAACCCTTCTCTTTTCCACTGTGAAGCTCCCCCCTCCCCTGCCTGCCCTTGAGTCCCCCCAAATACAAGCCACATGGCTGACCCCCTGCTACAGCACAGTCTGAGTAAGCAGGTCTGCCGGCTCTCGCGTGGGTGGACTTCACGTATGGCCATGCGCGGAACACACAGCAAGGCCAAGCAGAGCGGCAGTAACCCGCCCCGTGGTGTCCCCTCTGCTGCGTGGGACAAGCCCACGGAAGGAGGAAGGCCACAGGTGGAATGTTCTGCGGCAGGTGGAGGGGGTCCCAGGGGGTCTCGAGCTCCCCCCGCGATCTCCGTGTCCATTTGCTGAACACTGAGAGGTGAATGCAGGGGACAGAGGGAGCAGTTACGGGGTCAGGGAATCGGAAGAAAGACACTTTCTTCCCAGGGCTGTGTGGTGAGTGGGATGGAGCGGGCCTGGGTTCGAAGCATCTTTCAGGACACGCACTGCCGTGAACGGGAAGAGGACATTTCTCAGCTTCGTTACTAAATGTGCAGGGACACAGCATCACTCATGTTTCTGCCACGGTTAACGTTTACTCCCCTTATCTTATTCTTCAAACCGCAGCCTCGGTCACCATCTCTGCCACCAAGCTGCCCGAGTCAGCCCCAGTGGGAGCCTCCGAGTCCAGAAAATCCCAAGAACTCAGTGATGTGACGGAAGACTCAGCCTGGACATTAAGGGGTCCCGGGCTCCCCGGCCTCTCAGCTCTGGAGGACAAGCCTGACTCGGCAGGAGGTGAAGGGAAGGAAGACTGGCTGAGATTCTGGGAATGTTCCACATTCGAGGTGGGAGTGTGGCTCTGAGGTCACACCACATACAGGGCCCGGGGACTCGAGAGCAGGACGGGGGACAAGCTGGACAGAGGGAGTATCTGCCTCCGTCCACATGGGCTGAAGTAGCCGACCTCCAACCAGGTGGCTGAAATGGCGCACAATTACTTCTCACCGCACTGCAGGCTGGAAGTCCAAGGTCGAGCTGCTGGCAGAGCCAGTGTCTGGTGAAGGCCTGATTTTCGGCTTGTCCGTGGTATCTTCCCGCTGTGTCCTGGCATGGAGGAAGGAGTGAGGGAGATTTGTGAGGTCCTTTTATAAGGGCACTAACCCCATCATGGGGCTCCACCCTTATGACCTAATTGCCTCTCAGACCCCACTTCCCTCCAGCACCATGACCTTGAAGGTTAGGATTTGCACATTAATTTGCAGGAGACACAAATATTCAGTCCCTATCAGTGTCCCCACATGGGCGATGACTGAGCCAGCCCCAGGCCAACCTCGGGGATGCTGGGTCAGGTGGCCAAGCCAGGCCAAGCCCAGGAGATACTGTCACTCTGGAACCAGGCTCCAGGAAATGCTGGCAGGAAGAGGCAGCCAGCTGTAGGAGGACAGCACTGTGGGGTGGGGAGGGCCAAGCACTGGAGGGCATTGGTGGGAGAGGCAGGAAGGGGTAGGTCACAGCAGAGTCACAGCTGCCAGTGAGGCTCTTGCCGAGCGGAGAGGGCTCAGCAGTGGCACAAGGAGAGGTCAGAAGGGAGGCCAGACTAGCCCAGCAAAGTGCAAGGATGGGTTTTCTGGGGAGGGGTGTAAGCAGAACCAGACACAGCGGGAGTGGGAGGGAGGTGAAGAGGACGTGCAGGCAGGCGGCCAGGATGTCTGGACGGGGAGGGGAGGTCAGCGAGGAGAGTGTGGGTGAGTGGGACACCTCAGGTGGGAGTCGGGGAGAAAAGGAGGGTCTTCTGGGACTGAAACGTGTCAGGTCCCCCTCACATCTCCATCCGATCCCTGTTCTCAGCTACCACTCAGAGCCTAAACCCAAAAGCTCCCCTTGGGGGTCTTCACATCGGCCCTGGAGTTGAGCCCACTTTGGTCGACACACGCCTCTAACTTCGACAGCAAGCCCTTCTTCTTGGCAGAGGGGACGGAGCAGACAGGGGACAGGCCCAGGTGGCCATCCTGCAACAGGCTCCAAGCCCCCACCCCACGCCCGCCCCTCTTCTCCACGCTGAGGACGTGAGGTCAAGAAAGAGAATGTGCTTTTCCGGTTACCGTTTGCGGTTGCTGCAAAGGAGTGTTTTAGGCTAAGCAGGACACGTTCGTCAGCGGGTTTGGAAGCTGCAGTTCCTCGTGGGGGATTGATCTCCCACAACCGAAGTGTCACCTGATTCCTGTGGTCACAGATCTTGGATGTCCGGGATGTCCCCATCCCCTGTCTCTCTACTCTTTAAAATAAAGTTGACTGGTCGCACACATGACTTAAATTTGGACCCTCGCAAGACTGTGTGTATAAATAAATTTAAACATCAGGGAAAATGCTGTCAGAACACAGACCGGCTTGGTGCTTGGTTTTAGAAGGATCATCTCTACATCACGTCGATGGACACTGTCTTCCAAAGGAGAAGTCCTTAAGTAAACGCTGTTCGGATGATTCCGTAATCGCTGTATGTAACTGGAGAGCCCCTGGGTACAGAGCTCGAGGTCCGGGAATCCCCTGCACGGAGAGCAGACTTCTTGGCGAGCTCGAGGGGTCCTGCCTGGAAGCGTGCAGACGCCAGCAAGGACGATGAGAACACTCCATCTTAAGGGCAACAACGTGAAGACCCAATGTCCCGCAAACAGGAATGAAATGGGCTTCTCCATCTCGCAGTCACGGCAGAGCCTGATGGATGCTTCCCTTCAGAATCAGTGGCCAACTTTATTTAGAGATTTGGAAGGGGGTTGGGGGGAGGGGTGGCAAGCAAATATTCCCCCAGCTGGTTTTCCCTCACATTGAGATCTGTAAATAATATTCTGCAATAACGAAAGTTATGAACCAACAGTTCATACGGAGAGGAGAAAATATTGGCAAATAAAAATGCTCATTGCCCAGAACATAAACCATCATTTCTCCTGAGACTGACAAATGGAAACACTTACCTCGTCCACCAAGGGATGCAGCGACCGGGGACGGGGCGGGCGGCATGGAACCGGGGAGACCAGCTCAGCCCCCAAGCCAGCTGTCCATTCATTTGTCAGCTGAGCCCTCCACGTACACTCAAGGTGGGCACTGAATGGCTCATAAAAATGATTTGCTAGGCATTTAGTTTTTTAGATAAACAATGGGGTGGGGGGCAGAGGACGAGGAGATGAAGTTCCGCAGGACATTGGCTCTTTACCTTTCAAATCAATAAAAAGAAGCCTGTGGTAAGGGAGGTGAGCCAGAGAAGGAGTCCGGGGAGGGTGAGAAGGATGGAGAAAGAGCCTAGCCAGGCTCGCTTCGGGGCCATCCCAGCACCAGCCGAGCGCGGCCCCACCTGTTTCCACACCCTTCTACCAGCCTAGGTGTCCGTGAACAAGTCCGTGCGTGTGATTGTCTGTCTGGCATCATCCCCACTAAGGGAAGAGAAGGCTGACTATGCACGGGCACTGCAAGGGGGTGGAGGGGGAGCTGCACGGGCTCCCTGTACCCTTCCTCCTCACATCTGCCCTGGACACATCCAGGGATGACACAGCGGGACCCCGGGGCTGGGGACGGAATGTGCAGCCTGAAGCGCATTGTTCCCCAGTACCTACAACCCTGGCACACAGTAGGTGCACAATAAAAAAATGTGTCTGGGGTAATGGATGCTCTTGAAGGGCCCAGTTCCCTTTTAGGGAAATCAGACTTGGAATTTTAAATAAACTGCAGAATTCTGGGACCGGAAGGGACGATTGGCCAGCATCCCACCCGTCACCCCCAGTCTTTGAGTAGAGCGGCACCTAATCCCGCCACCACGCCCCAAGTGCCCCAAGTCGTGCCCCAGACCAGGCGCCTCCTTGCCACAGGCTTCCCCAAAAGGCCACCAGCCCCAACCTGCCACAGTAAACAAGCCCGCGTCGTCCTCCGAGCGTGATCACCTTCTACCCCGTCCCTCCTCGGGGCACACGGCCCATGCCGAGCAGCCCCCGGGCAGAAATGTCAGTTCCTAAATCAAAGACATACATCACCGGCCGCCCAAATTAACACATTTATGGAGCTGTAAATGATTTTATGATAAATAGGAGCTGAGGGTTATGAATCAGGTTCTGCAATCACTTTCTTCCCCTCGGCCCAGATCCCCGTTGCTCTCAATTGGGAGGCAATACAGGGGGCGCGGAATGACATTTAGTTACATTCATTAAATTGCAAACGCGCCTTTCTTCTTTGCTGTTTTCCCCACATAAAATAAGGATTAATGCCCCTTCAGCAACTGGGAGGCCTTGCTCAGCCGCGGTAGAGGGCTCAGGTGCCCCTGGGTCACTGTTCCTTAACTCATGAAGCTCTGGTCCGTCGCGGGGAACCCTGAAGGCCACATCTGGCCAGCGCAGGGTGGGACAGGCCACTCGTTAGCAAAGCCGCTGACAAAAAAGAGGAACACGGTGCCTCCAGATGGTCAATGTGCACCTTGGGTGCCCCGCTTTCCTGAGATCTGGAGAAGTCATCCCTGCGAAAACATGCGAGGACTTGATCCCGCAGCCGGAGCACAGGCGTACCTCGGAGACACCGTGGGGTGGGTTCGGGGCCCGCACGGTAAAGCCCGCCAAGTGAGTTTTTGGTTTCCCAGTGCATATGAAAGTTACGTTTCCGCGATGCCGTAGTCTCTGAAGTGTGCAACGGCGTCCTGTCTTAAACACCACAATGTCCGTACCTTAATTAAAAATACTTCTTTCCTGAGAACTGCTAAACATCACCTGGTGTTCAGCGTGTCATATTCCTTTTGCAGGAGGAGGGTCTTGCCTCGATTTGAGGGCTGCTCACTGATCAGGGTGGTGGTTGCCGGGGGCTGGGGTGGCCGTGGCGATTTCCCAAAATAAGACAACGAAGTTTGCTGCATCGATTGGCTCTGCCTTTCGCAAATGCTTTCTCTATAGCAGGCGATGCTGTTTGATCGCTTTGTACCCACAGGAGAACTTCCTTCAGAACTGGCGTCGGTCTGCTGACCCCCTGCTGCTGCTTTGTCCTCTGATCTAGGTCTTCTGTTGTCATTTCAACACCAGGAGTAGACTCTCCCTCAAGATGCCACTTTCTCTGCTCGTCCGTAAGGAACAAGTCCTCATCCGTTCAAGTGTCATCCTGAGATTGCAGCGACTTGGTTCCATCTTCAGGCTCCACTTCTCATTCTGCTCTCTCGCTGTTTCCACAGCTGCAGTGACTTCCTCCCCTGACGTCCTGACCCCCTCAGAGTCGTCCGTGAGGGTGGGAATCCACTTCTTCCAAACTCCTGTTCCTCTGGACATTTTGTCCTCTTCCCATGAGTCATGAATGTTCTTTCTTTTTTTAATGTTTTATTTACTTATTTATTTGACAGAGAGATAAAGAGAGAGCACAAGCAGGGGTAACAACAGGCAGAGGGAGAGGGAGAAGCAGACGCCCCGCTGAACAGGGGGCCCAACGTGGGGCTGGATCCACTTAACCAACTGAGCCACCCAGGTGCCCCAAATCATGAATGTTCTCAATGGCATCTAGATGGTGAATCCTTCCCAGAGGTTTTCACTTTACTTTGTCCAGATCCATCGGAAGAATTCGTGTCTAGGGCAGCTATCCCCTTATGAAATGTATTTCTTGAATAGTAAGCCTTGGAAGTTGAAATGACGCCTTGATCCATGAGCTGCAGGATGGATGTTGTGTTAGCATGCATTAGTCTCCTCGCACATCTCCGTCAGAGCTCTTGGGTCACCATAGGCATTGTCAGTGAACAGTACTATTTTGGAAGGGATCTATTTTCCTGAGCAGTAGGCCTCAACAGCGAGCTTAAGATACTCAGCAAACCATGTTGTAAACAGATGTGCTGTCACCAGGCTTTGCTGTTCCATTCGTAGAGCACAGGCAGAGTAAATGTAGCCAGTTCTTTAGCGTAGTTCGAAAATTCGCACCATGGCAAATGAGCATTGGCCCCAACAGGAGAGGCAGCCTGTCCTTGGAAGTTGGAAGCCGGGGGCTGACTTCTCCTCTCCAGCTGTGGAAAAGCGAGGTAAGCCTTCCAGCAGCAGGTGTTTCGTGTCCGTGGAAAATCTGTTGTTTCGTGTCGGTGCCGTCGGGAATCCTCTGAGCTAGATCTTCTGGAGAGCTTGCTGCCGCTCCCATGTCAGCACTTGCTGCTTCCCCTCGTGCGCTCCTGTGATGAGCACGGCTTCCCTTAAACCTCATGAACCCACCTGCGCTGGCCTCAGACCTTTCTAGTGCAGCTCCATCCCTCTCTCAGCCTTCAGGAACTGGAGAGTGAGGGCCTCGCTCTGGATGACGCTTTGGCTGAAGGGAATGCTGGGGCTGGTCTGCTCTTCTGTCTAGACCACTAGAACTTTTCCCATTTCGGCACGAAGGCTGTTTTGCTTTCTTACCCCTATGTTCACTGGAGTAGCACTTCTAATTTCCTTCAAGAGCTCTTCCTTTGCAGGCACAACTTGGCTGTTTGGCAGGAGAGGCCTCGCTTTCAGCCTGTCTCGGTTTTCAACATGCTTTCCTCCCTGAGCTGAATCGTTTCTAGCTTTTGATTTAAAGTGAGAGACATGGGCTCTGCCTTTCACCTGAACACTTAGAGGCCATCGTAGGGTTGTTAGCTGGCCCGATTTCAATATTGTAGTGTCTCGGGGACCAGGGAGGCCTGAGGAGGAGAGAGACAGGGGAACAGCTGGTCAGTGGAGCAGTAGGACACACCCGACACTGATCAGTAAAGTTTGCCATCTTACACGGATGTGGTGTGTGGCATCCCAGAATAATGACAGCAGCAACATCTGATCACAGATCACCTTAAAAATATAATAATAATGAAAAAGCTTAAAATACTGCGAGAATGACCAAAATGTGACCCAGAGACACAAAGTGAGCAAATGCTGTTGGAAAAATAGCACCAATAGACATGCTTGGCACAGGGTTGCCACAAACCCTCCACTTGTAAAAACTCAATACCGGCGAAGCCCAGGAAAGCGAGGTGGGCCTAGAAGTTTTGAACTTGGAGAAAGAGGGAGGAGAACGCTAAACTAAATTAAATAACACTTAAGTTTCTTAGGTGAATGGGCGCATTGTTAAGCATGAAGAAAGTGGGCAGAGAATCAAGCCTCTTCAATGAAAAACAGAAAACGTTTCTCCAATCTGTGACTTTCCCCATTCAGTAAAAATACAGTTCCCACTTGGACCAAAAACCTAGAGGAGGAAAAGGCTTCTCTCTTGCAGATTTTAGAACCATAAATAAGTCAAACATCTTCTCACCGTTCTTTGCACCTGCTTTGTGCCCCAAAGGCATCTGAAAAAATATCTTCTTGGCCAACCAGTCCTGGGAGAGCTCTTGGTCCTTGGGCTGAAACTCCCATCTTTGCTAATAACATTCCATGTCTTGAGTGGGCCCCGGACAAGGAGCAAGGTCAGCTGCAGCCCGTTTGGTAAGGAAGGCTGACAGGGAGACCCCCAGAGGAGGCAGTGGGGCCACGACCCCCAGGAGGGCAACGCCAGGCACGTAGGCTTAAGGTGCCTGGGGTAGCCTCTGCTAATCCATAGTATATTTCAGAAACAGAAACAGTAAGTGAGAATTCTGGAAGTAATAGATCAGCCCTTAGGCTCTAAAACAAAAATAAATCCATCTTTTTGGAAATGAATCCCAGTCTCAGGTCTCCAAGGAGAAGTCTGAGCCTCCCCTCTTTCTAGATATCAGGAAAGCATTATACTCAGCTTGATGCGTTCAGAAGTCAGTTAAAGAAAAGACAGTGATAGATGTGGGCAATATGGAGACGAAGCAGAGGTTCACAACAAGGGCACCAGCACATATCCTGCTGTTGGCGGGAACAGAGCCCCTCATCCAGCCATCAACGCCACATCAAGTCGACATTTGCCGCTTGAGTAAAAATGTGCGTACTTGAAAGCTTGGGGCTCCTTCTTCATCAGCAGTCGATGTTTATTGCATGGTGACTATGTGCTTGTCTACGTCACCAGTGGAGGAACCGAGAGAGCAAGGAGTTTCTGAAGAGCCAAGTCTTCAGGAGCTCACTGGGAAATCTGGGGTGTACACATATGCCTGTCTTCATGGGCAACCTTTAGCTGAGTATCCGAAACTTGAGACACAAATAGACATGCACATTCTAGGCAGTACCTCCCCTGCCCTTCTGCCTCACTCCAGTTCTGCAGGAAAAACAAAATGCAAAGTATCTGAGAAGGCCAGTATGTAGACAGAAGCCACAGACTGTTTCTGCAACCCCTACCACAAAGCCGCTGGGCAGTGCTGGAAGCTAGGAGAGAGCCCCTTTCAGACATGGTCGAGTTTCCATCCGTGACGCCTGCAGCCAAGAAGAAAGTAGGAAGCCTCGCTGCTCCAGACCTGTTTTCCTAGCATGATGTGTCTCTCCTGCTCCCAGTCCACCCGGAACACCTGTCAGAAGTAAAAATTCCCGAACCCAACCCAGCCCTTCAGAATCAGGACCTCTGGGCATGAGTCCTAGAAACTTGCATTTACGGTTCCCAAACGCAACTTCTGCACAAACGGGTTTGAAACGCTGCCTCTCACCCCCGTGGCTTCCTTTGAGAGTCCACACCTGTGCCAAACACGTGTCCTAACACCACAGACGCACCTTACCTCTGGGCATCTTCTCTGCCCTCATCTGTCCGCACATCCCAGCAATCGCATTCTGGAAAGGGAGGACTGAGGGGGCCTTGGCCCTCTGCCTCCCTCCAGCTCCTGGAGAGGGTAGCTTTTCTGGGGATGCTCCCCAGCTCTCTGGCATCCATCACCATGTAATGACTCATTTAGGGCTGTCACCCCACCTGACAGAGCTCTGCTCAGATAGGCACCAAGCCTGGTTCTTTCACTGCCAGATTGCCAGTGCCCGGGGACATGCCTGGCACCAAGGAGGAGAGAGATGAGAGAGGGGTCATTAGGTGAATGAACTAAAGTCCAACAACCTGACTCTTACATGATTCACTAGTCTCTGCCATCATACTTCCTTTATGGTAACAATAACAGCATGTCCCCACAGGTGCAATGAGCTTTATAGATTATAAAATGATTTGTGCATTCCATTCCATGACCCCACAACTGCTCAGAGCTCAGACAGTCAGTGGGGAGCACAGGGAGCACGCTGCCCCAGAGCTGACAGAGCTGGTAAGTCACCAGCAGTGCTGGGGGGGGGGTGCTAACATACAGCAAGCCTGGAATGAGGCCTGTGCTCAGCAGAACAGTACACCACCTTGAACCTCCACAGGAACGGTCTTTAGAAAACCTGCAGGAGGAGACCCTCTCTCCAGGCACGAAGCTCAATTCCCCACCCCCACTATCTGCACCCCCCCCCAAGCCCAAGAGCTGTCTCCTGAGCTGGACAACAAGGAAACCACATTCAGCATCAGGGCAGAAGGCAGGGGGAGAAGACATAGAAGAACCGGTCCAATGGCCCCAGAGTTAATACCAAAACCCACCATGGCCCCCAATGACCAAGCTGACCACCTGCCATGCTTCTTTGGAAATAAATGCCTCATGGAGGGGAGGCAAGGGAGGGGCACAAGGGCGGACTCCAGGCAGCCTCGCTCTGGCCAATGGGCCATGAGCAGAAGTGACTAACTTCCCATGTGAAACTTCCCAGCAGGAACGAGAGGGCCCCTTGTCCCGGAGGGTGAAGCCACAAGCCAGAAAAGCCACTCCAGCCTGGATCCCTGTGTGAGTGTGTGGAGCAGAGCCCCAGCCACCCCGCCAGGCCTGAGTGCCAGCTTCCGTGGCTGAGCAGGGCTTTGCTACAGCAGCAGAGCCTGGTCTCGGTGCAAAAATAAACATGATCCATCTTATGAGATCTCAGCCCTGGGTTCACAGCTCTTTAATATTCCCTGTGGTCAAATGCAAATGCTCAAACCGAGGTGGACCGTTTGACACAGGGAGAAGCGCTGGAGTCCTGAGCTGAACTAGCCACTTTCTTTTTTAATGAAACATTTTTACTTGAAAGAACGGTTAAGAGGCAAACTGTGGTCCTTCGGACTGGGGGATTGGGCATAGGGTCGCTCGGTATATAGAGAGTGAGCCTGTCACTCCAAGGGAAACAACTGGCAGCATTTGTTACCAATGACAGAATTCCAGCTTTCGAGCAAGAATTAGAATTTTGGGAGGCTGGTCTCCACCATCATGAGCTTGACAGCTTCCCGGTACTCGGAGGCTTTTCAGACGAAGCAGGGGGTGACATTAACGAATGCAATTTCTGGGGATGCGTTGACATTCGGAAGACGTGCAGAACACAGTGAGATGGTATTTTCCAGATGACCAGTGTGCGATGTTACAAAATCACACGTGGGTGACACACCCACTGCAAGAATGGATTTTCATGTCGCAGGGAAGAAAAAGTTGTTGATACAGTTTCTGAGTCCACCCAGCAGCCAGTCTTTAAAGAGCTGCCACTTGTTGACTTTCGTTTCAGCATCAAAGCAGAACGTCTACAATTATTTGTAGACCGTCCACAGAATATCCGATAAAAGCTTTTAAAACCCCCCTCTGTTTTCTAACTACATACCTGTGTGGGGCCGTATTTTCTCCATATACTTCAAACAAAACAACATATTGCAACAGCCTGAACACAGAAGTCGTTCTGAGAATCCAGCTGTCTTCCACTAAAGCCGGACATCAGAGAAGTCTGCTGAGAGGCGAACCCACGCCACGTTCTTCACTATCAGGGAGGGGACACACATAATCACTCTCCCCAAACAGGGTATTTGTCTCAATGTGTCATTGGCTTTGTTATTGTTACTTTTTAAGAACTAATAAATATATAATTTTTAAATGTCTCCATTTGCAACTTTAATGAAGTAAATATGAGTAGGGATAACCCACAGTCAGAAGCTCTTTGGGAACCTCGGTAACTTTCACGAGTGCAAAGTGCTCCTTGGTTAACTTCCCACGCAGGTCCCCTCGTCCACTCTGAGCAGCCTGAGGTCCACGAGGGAGGCAACCATGCTTCATCCTGGTGCCTGTGTGGGGCCTGGCCCTACAGTCATGACCATGGTGCGTGCCACATGAGCGGACAAAGGAACAAGAGAATGGGACTTCCCATCCCCCAGGTCTTCCCTTTGGATGGGAGAGTCAGAGACCTTCAACTCACAGCCTCCAGTGAGATCCTTGGTGTGGGAGCTCTTTGGTGTCCCTTCTGAATCCAGGTGGGAGAAGGAGCCGCAGCCCTCCAGACCACAGCATCCGGGGTCCCCCAGGGTCTCCCAGAGCTCCCGAGACAGATGGTCCAGGGGCCATCTGCCTCCCAAAGCCTCGGCAGCTAATTGAGATTTCACTGAAACCAACAGGAAATTAGAGTGTGCCTTTCTAAATTATGAAAAGCAAGAATATTGTACTAAAAGCTACATTAAGGTGTACGTGGTATTTAACTGATCCTGCGTAGTCACCGTTCAGTATGACTGACAGAGCAGAGAGCAGCGGATTAAAGGTTTTCCAGCCCGAGTGGCTCCGGGGTCCTCCTGGGTCCCCGTGGACCACGGTGCTGTACGGGGCCATCTCCCACCCATGCTGACACCCAATCCAGCAGCAGGAAAGAGAGATCATTCCCATGAGGACAAAGGGGCTGTGCCATCACAGGGCACTCCTAGCTCTCTGTCTGATACCTGCTGCTTTCCCAAAAGGATCTGGGGGCTCTTTTCACTTTGCTCCTAGCATTTTTCTGTGTGTTAACCTCTTTCAGATGTAACTCAAAGGGAACAAGGTCCATCTTTAACTCGGGCCACAGACACACAGAGAACATGTGACCTGTTTAAGAAATAGAACAGCCAAAGTTGACCCAGGTCCCCTTCAGGCCCACAAACACCACGGAGCCAGGGCTCTTCTCTGGTCCTTCAGGGGTGGTGAGACTGGCCACTTCATCCTCCTTGACTCTTTGCCATTTCTGCATAGAAGGTATCGGACATGTATTAGCTCACCAGCTGCTGTAACAAATAGTGGCCAAAGTCTGCGGCTTCCCCATGAAATGTATTTCTTGATCAGCAAAGCATAATTTGCAACAGGCAGCAGTCCCAGTGGCTCTCTGTAACAATGTCTCATGTATCTGGGCTCGGGCATCCCAGGACTGCCACGGGATCCGCCCCTTCAACCACATCTACATCCCATCAGCAGACTCGGTCACGGGGTCCTGAGCTCACCGCGAGGAGGCTGGGAAATGTGGCTGTCCTGTGGAAGCAGCCACAGGCTCTTCCACAAGCTCCCCTCTGGTCTCCAATATGTGCTCTGTCCTTTCTCCCACACAGAGGACACCCCGCAGCCCCTCCTGGTCACTGCACGCAGCACAAGCGTAGGCTCTCCAGGGAGGCTCAGAGTCTCCCCCCGCAGGTCTGGATGGCAGCCTGTAAATGGAAAGGGCAGCTATCAAACGCCTCATGCACACACCCATAGGTTCCCAATATCCGATGATGGGCAGGGCCGAGGTCACCCCATCCGAGCAGAGGAGCTGGAGAGATGAACAGCACCGCCCAGCACCCAAGAATCTTTCAACAGAAATCAGATCACAGGGGCACCTGGCTGGCACAGCACTTAAGCATCTGCCTTCGGCTCAGGGCGTGATCCGGCGTTATGGGATCGAGCCCCACATCAGGCTCCTCCGCTATGAGCCTGCTTCTTCCTCTCCCACTCCCCTGCTTGTGTTCCCTCTCTTGCTGGCTGTCTCTATCTCTTCGAATAAATAAATAAAATCTTAAAAAAAAAAAAGAAAGAAAGAAAAGAAATCAGATCACAATCTCTCCCTGTTCAAAACCCTGCAGTGATTCCTGATGTGGTCCCCATGGACCTCGGTGCTGGACGGGGCCATCTCCGTCCCCTAAAGTAAAACCCCAGCCTCGGACCAGGCATGGCAGGCCCTGAACACATGTCTGGCCTCGACACTTACCTCGATCCACTTTCTTAGTCCTGAACGGCCACTTGCACCTTCCTTTCTTCCCACCTTCACATTTTTACGTTCATCATTCCCTCCCCGGGAGCACCCCACCCTACCTGTTCCCACAGCCAGCAACTTCTCACTATGTAGGTCCCCACCCCAAGTCTCTGGGAGCCCCTCGCACGCTGCAGCCTCGTCCCTGAGTTTTCATCCGGCTATGTATGCACACTGATCTTCTGTTCCATCTGTGAAGGAGGGCAGCCCGTCTCCTGAGCCCCTTCTGGAAATCTGATTCTTCAGCACCCTTGCTTTGACCAGAGATGCCCAATGCTTTCCCCTAAAATGAAGACGATTCCAGCAGCATCTGCTCTAAAGAGGCCTCTGAAGACTGAACAGGGCCACCCAGCCTTGGCACATCCTAGGCGTTTTATCCACGTGCATTGTCAAGATCCGTGAGGGCAGACTGTGTGCTTGTTCTGTGGATTGCACAAAGACGGCCTTTCATGAATGCTTGCTAAGTGGAATTCATGGGTCTATTTCTCCTGAGAATCTAAGCAAGCTGAGACCCAAGCTGTGACCACTTAGCTTTCCCATGATATTGCACCTTTGCTCCACTCTAGACTTCATTATCTGCAGCTGAGACTGGGCCGCTCCTTCCCCATCACTGCGGATGAATTGATATTCCCCCCCCCACAGATGGACCGTTCATCACGAAGGAGACCCAGGAATCGCAGGGCACACTCATCCTGCACTTACCAACTGATTTTGCCGGCCGCCTCACATGAGCACCGCGACTTGGGGCCGGGAGAGCAGCTGGTGTCGCTGCCCACATTTTACAGATGATGAATCTGGGTCTCGGGAAGGTTAAGTGATTTGCCCGTGGTCACCCAGCTAATTAGGGAGAGCAGAGCGGGGTTGTGAAGCCGACTCCTGTCGCCTGGGTCTCTTTCGTGCAGCGCTCTCGAAACACACTTGCACCTGGGAAATCGATTCGAAGTTGTCCCAGTCCCTGTCAGTGCGAGAAGCTGGAGTTGCCTTCCAAAAAAATTCCGAGGGAAGTCACCTGCTCTGGGAAAAATAAGAATTCACGGCATCTAACTCAAAACGTGTGCTGGGCTGGCTACGCAGCCCACGGGGGATGCCAAGGGCTGCTCAAAATGCTGGTGTTTCTCCAAATCGGGAGCTGAAGCCAGCTGCTCTGCCTGGCTCACACCCTGCTCGTTTCCACTTTCCCAGCTCATTCCACACTCCCCAGTCGTCACAAGTGAAGTGCGAAGTGGCACCGAGCCTCGTCTCCAGTGAGCTAACCGCCTGGCTAATGTCCCTGCACGGCGCGTCCGCTGCTCCGATGTCCCTCTCTGCCTTCGCCGATGCTCATAGAAAGCCCGGGGCTGCCTCGGAGCTCACCGAGGAGCATCACGACGTTTCAGTCTCAGACCCCTCTGTCCTGTCCAAACAGATCGGCTTCCTGGGAACGTCGGCCCGCACCTCACGGAGAAATGGGGAGAAATGGAAAGCTGACCGCTTGCGAAGCTCATGGGTCGGGACACCTTCTCAATTAAAAGCTGACGACAGCTCCTCTCGTGCTCAGTCGCCCGTCAGCCCCGCCTCCCGCCTGCGGTAAGGAAGGAGCGCTCCCTGAAAGGCGCCTCAGGGTAGGGTCCCCTCTAGTGCCGCACACCCCGAAACATATCGATTTGTACTCCACAGCCGACGGGCGCTAATCTGGGCCATAAAAGCTCAGAGTACGGTTCTCTGCTGAGGGCCTCTTTGATTGGAGAATCAGTCATTGATCTTCCCCAAGACGTTTCAGGGAAGAGCCTTCAGTGACCCAAACTCGTTCTGGTGGGGTGAGGACTTGGCCAGCAGGCTGTCGCCCCTTCTAGGTGGAAAGATGAGTTTCATCCCTCTCCCACCTGAGCCGCCTGGAGGCCCACAGACTTCGCTCAGATTAAAGGATGGGTGAGATGAGACAAGCCCCAAAGGGAAGTTTCTGACTCCAGTCCCCACGCACAGGTCCCAGTGTCATGCCAAGTGGCAGAGGGTTACCTGCCCGAACCCCTGTGTCTTGCCACATGTACTGAGTTGAACAGTGTCCCCCACCCCAAAGTCACATCCACCCATAACCTTAGAATGTGACCTTGTTTGGGAAATTTGGCCTTTGCAGGTATAATCAAGTTATCACTGGGGTCATGCTGGATGAGGGTGGGTGTCCTCCGAGGACTAGGGAGGGCTGGACACAGACACACAGATCACGCAGAACGGAGGCAGGGTGGCGGTGTCTACCAGCCACGGATCGCCTGTGGCCGCCAGGAAGGAGCTGGGGGGGGCTGGGATGGACTCTCCCCCTGCCCGTGCCATAGCCTCCAGAAGGAACCAGCCCTGCCCACAGCTGGATCTCAGACTTCTGGCCTCCAGGACTGGCAGAGAGCACAATTCTGTTGTTTTATGCCCCCTATTCTGTGCTGCTCTGTCCCGCAGCCCCGGGGGACTAACAGCCCCAAACCTCCACGACTCTCCTGCACCCCCAAGCACAGCCGTGCAGGACCCTAATCTAAGCTGCTGCTGAACTCATGGGTTTCCGTTTCTGCTTTGCTTTTCTTCAGGGAGGGAGAGGGGCTTGTGTTTCTTCGTTTCCTGAGACCAAGCCTTTGGAGCCCCATCTGCCTTCAGCAGTCAATTCAGAAGTCAGCTCTCCGACCCCTTTGGGACTCACTCCAGCAGCAGGGCCCCTCGGCTCAGCACCTCATGCTGCCTGTCCTGCCCCTGATTCCCGCATCTGTCCTTCCTGGTGGGCAGAGAGCTCCGGGGCAGGGAACAAAGCTGGGCAGAGGGACCCAGGCGCCGTTCCCACCAGCCCTCCCCTGCTGCTTCCTGCGGAACTGGAGCCTGGAAACACTTCCCACGGAGGCGAGGTGGAAAGCCGCAACACGGAGATCACAGGGAGACACCAGGGGAACGGCCCTTGTTTGCAAGACCCAGAAGCATCTGGACAAACAGGCACAGAGGGAGGCGTTTCTCTTAAAACCCCTGGCTCAGCGGCAGCTCCATTCTGGTCAGGTAAAGCCAGCTTCAAAGGCCAGGTCCTTCCACTCCATTAGCTGCCCCCCCACACACAAGGCTGGGGCCTAATTTGACAGTTTTGATCAGCAATTTCAAGCCCATCTGGAGACCGAGACACTGGAAACTCCTGCCCGCTCTTGAAATAACTCAGCCTGGCTCTGTTCACCATTGAGCGGCCAGCCCTAGAGCCTCCGTGTCCAGGACGCCGGGTGGGGCACACAGAATGAGCTTGGACGCAGCCGGTGTCAGCCTCCCTCGTGCGGGCCGGGGGCGGGGGTTCAGACCCTGCCCAGGGCTGTCTGGCTCCCCGACCACCTTCCTTGGAGACAGAGTCCCCAGCACCCTGAGAACAGTCACTGGCTTCCAGCCGACCTCTGTGCTTGGCCCCGAGCAGTGCTCCATCCTGGGAGGGAGGCCCCGCCACCAGCCCTCCCCGGTCCTCCTCCAGACAAATCCCTCTGCACCCCACCCCAGCCCCTCGGGGTGGCAACCATTCTGTTGGGTACACACACCCTCCTAAAAGGTAAGTGGAGAGCCAAGATGGAGCCGGGATTCCCATTCAGGGCTTCATCCAAGCAGTGAGCTGGGGGATTTGAGTCTGTGGACAGGAGGGCCTTTCCATCCCCTAAAAATCACACAATCTGCTCATTCACTTATGATGGTCAGAGCAGTTCCGGAGTCCAACAGACCTGAGTTCAGGTCCTGGCGTCCCACTCACCTCCCCGGCTGCCTCCACTCTGCGTGGGGACTCTGGGGCCGTACTCACAGGTGTGGGATTTTGGAAAGTATCGAGTGCTCTCCTCTGTGCTTTCTAAACCTAAGAGCACTACACAGATGAGAGAGGTACTTTTATTCATTGATCAAACCTTTATGGAGTGTCTATGAGCTGTGCCAGGCGTGACTTGGCCCCTGTCCATTACCATGGCCCAAATAAAGACACTCTGCCTGGTTCTTTCTGCAGGGAGTCGAAGGGGCGGCTTCCCTAGGCAATCCTGGAGGCCCAGAGCTGGAAGGTGAGCCCTCTTTGGATTTGAATCACCCCAGAGCTACCATGCTCTGGCAGTTGGGAACAACAGTGGAGCTGCAGACAAGTGACAGTCAGGACAGAGGACGTGGGTAGACAGAGCCACAGCCCAGGATCCTGAACAAACCAGGGGCGCTGGTCTGCCTCACATGCGGAATGCCTGCAGAGATCCCGACAGAAACTCCTTGGGAATCACAGGCAAGCCCAGCCTGTGGCAGGCACTTTGCAGAACACGCTCTCCCTGTCCTCCGCATCGTGCAGCAGAAACTCCTCTGAATAATTCAGAGGCATTAGTTAAATCGGGTCTCACATGCCTAAATCCATGTGGGCCTATAATCAAATCATAGTGAGTCGATGCTGTTAAGCTCTTATTAGCAGTAATAGTATTTTAAAATAACAGAATTTTTTCATGGTATGTGATGGAGTTTTTAAGTACTTTTGTCATGTCAGCTTCCAGCTAGCATCTGTGGTTCCCCCAGCCATTAATTTTGCTGAAAATTAATGTAATAGTCAGCTTCTGTTGCAGTAACAAACAGTCCCAATATCTCAGGGGCTTACAACAAATGTGATTTTCTTCTTCATTTTCCACAAAGGCTATATACTGACTATGATTCTGCTGGGCTCTGCGGGTTCTTCTGAGCTCTTCTGGGTTCTTCTTGGCTCTGCTGGGCTCTGCTGGGTTCTCTTGGGCTCTGCTGAGGTCTGCTATGTTCTGCTGGGTTCTTCTGGGCTCTGCTGGGCTCTGTTGGGCTCTGCTGGGCTGTGCTTGATTCTGTTGGGTTCTTCTGGGGTCTGCAGGTTCTATTGGGCTCTTCTGGGCTCTGCTGGGTTCTTCTGGGTTCTGCTGAGTTCTGCTGTGTTCCGCTGGGCTCTCCTGGGTTCTTCTGGGTTCTACTGAACTCTTCTGGGCTCTGATGGGTTCTTCTGGGCTCTGTTGTGCTCTACTGGGCTCTGCTGGCTTCTGATGGGCTCTACTTGGCTCTTCTGGGTTCTGCTGGGCTCTGATGGGTTCTACTGGATTCTTCTGGCCTCTGATGGGTTCTGCTGGGTTCTGCTGGGCTCTGCTGGGTTCTGCTTGATTCTGCTGGGTTCTGCCAGTCTCTGCTGGATTCTGATGAAATATCCTGGGTTCTTCTGGGTTCTGCTAGGTTCTTCTACACTCTGCTGGGTTCTGCTGAGTTCTGCTTGGTTCTTCTGGGCTCTGCTGGAATCTACTGGGCTCTTCTGGGTTTTGCTGGACTCTGCTGGGTTCTGCTGGACTCTGCTGGATTCTGATGGAATCTGCTGGACTCTTCTGGGTTCTGCTGAATTCTGCTAGGTTCTGCTGGGCTCTGCTGGATTCTGCTGGGCTCTACTGGGTTCTTCTGGGCTCTGCTGTGTTCTGCTGGGCTACACGTGTTTTGTTTTGTTTTCTAGAACCCAGGTTCAAGGAGTACCCAAAACCTGGAACTTGATATTCTCATGGTGAAAGGCAGGAATAAGAGCAGCAGAGCCAAACCACGTATGCACATTTAAAGCTTCTGCCTGGGGTTGGGTGTGCAGAGGGCTATATCACACCCACTCACATTCCTTTGGCCAAAGCAAATTGCATGGCCACACCCAAAGTCAAAAGCTGCAAGAAAGTGCACTCTGCCTGCATGGCCAGGAATAAGAGGTATCATAGGCTTAATTGTGCCCCCAAAATTCAAATGTTTAAATGCTAACCTTAAGAACCTAAAAATGTGACCTAATTTGGAAATAAGGTCATCATAGGTGTAATTAGCTGGTCAAGACAAGGTCTTACTGGAGTAGGCCACCAATGTGACTGGTGTCCTTATGAAAACAGGGAATTTGGGTACAGACATACACGTACAGAAAGAAAACTTTACACTCCATTTTTATACCATGTAAAGATGTGTGGGATGGGATGGTGCATGTATAAGCCTAAGAATGCCAAAGATTACCAGCAAATCAGCAGAACCAACAGAGAGGCCTAGAACAGAGTGTGCCTCAGAGTTCTCAGATGGAACCAACATTGCTGAAACTTTGATCTTGGGTTTCTGGCCACTAGAACTGCGAGAGAATGAATTTCTGTTGTCTATGCCACCCAGTCTGTGGTGCTTTGTTATGGCTGCCCAAGGACACTGACTCATTCCAAGAAGGAATGAGTAATTGTGAGAAAATAATACAATGAACCCCAGTTGAATAGCCAGGAGAAAGTCTGAGATGGCAGAAGACCTGCCTTCTATGTCATCAGTGCTGGGCCTGCTAAAATGCCGTGCAAGCCCAGGGGAGTTGATGTTTTCCATATTCTTGCCTCCTAAGAGTTTAAGTCTATGTGGTTCTACCTGGTTGTGATCTAACAGTGAGCTTTGGGGGCAGGAGATATATTTCCAATCTAGTGTTATTACTGGCAGGTAGTGACTCCAGCTTTTTGATATGGCGGATGCCTTGATGGTTGCCCTTGGTGGTCCAAGACAATTCCACTGGGGATGTGTATGGACCTCTGCTATGAAGATGCTATATCCAAAGGATGCTCTGGGAACATCCAAGAGGCAAAGGGTCCCAGAGGAACAAGCAGACTTTGAAGTCACAAAACTCTACATGCAAGCCAAGCTCTGAGGGTAAAATGGAATAAGACACTCCTCCCTGCCTCTCCCACTGTACGTAGCTATAAACACTGGACAGAATATGCAGAGAAGCTCTGTGAGGGCTCTGAAACATAAACATCAGACCAATGGAGGGTGACCAGAGTTCAAAGTATCAGTGAACCTGTGATAAGTTTACCATTTTGCTTTCCTCTGGTATCTCCCAGTCTAGACCCAATCCAGTCCAGAAGTGAGCACTGACAAGGACAGAAGAAGCCCCAGGAGAAGCTCTCTAGCTCTGTTTTGAGGAGTGGATCTCTAACACTCAGAGAGAGTAGAGGAAATGCCCCTTTTTTTCTTTCTTCCATTCTTATACCCCAAACTCCAAGCATTCCCACTGTGACAACAGCAACAGCAGCATCAGTGAGAATCCAAGGGGGCCTAAAATCCTGCAGGAGAATCTTCTCCAATTGGGGAAGCTGTGGTCTTACAAGAGTGGAGTAGATCTCACTGTTTTTATCCTTTCCTTGTCCTCCCACAATTTGGTCCAAGCAAAATTTGTTGTAGGAGTACATGCCAGAGCAGGATAAATAAAGCCCTATGTATGGCCACAAAACCATAAAGGGGAACCCCCCCCCAGATGATCAGAAAGAATCAGGGATACTGCGGAGAGGGAGAAGCTTGAGAAACTTCTGGAATTTTTCCCAAACTGTGCATATGTGGCTCCAATCATAACCGATGTGAAAAACGAACAAACAAACAAAAGAAAACTCTGAGAACTGAGCTAAGAAATAGACTACCTCCTAGGTCCCAGGCTGACCACTGAGTGGCAGAAAGGCAGGACATATCTAAACATCAATGCAAGGACTTTAAAAATGAAACTTCATTTCAACCCCCACAACCCTTAGTGGGCTGGTCATAACTCGTGGCCCAAACATAAATAAGTTGATGGTGTGTCAAATCAATAAAAATATCAGCATTCTATATAGGATTTAATTAAGACAAAGAGACACATAGCATAATATTCAAACGTTCAGAATCCAATCCAAAAGTACTCAGCACACAAAGAAGCAGGAAAATCTCAACACTGGTGAAAAAAGACAAAACAGACACTAATGCCAAGGTGATACAGATGTTGGAGTTATCTGACAGACTTTAAAGCATCTACTATAAAAAGTCTCCAACAAGCAAGGGACACTCTTGAAACTGATGGAAAGATAGGTTGTTTCAGCAAAGAAATAGAAGATACAAACTGAAAAATACAATTACTATAATTTTTAAAAAGCCATTGGATGGGCTTAATAGCAGAATGATGATGGCAGAGCAAAGAGTCAATGAACATGGAGATATCTCAATAGAAACTGTCCAATCTGAACAGAAGAGAAACAGAAAAATTGAAAGACATTAACAAGAACTCTAGGATCTGTGGGAGCATTCCCACACCAAGCTCTGACCCTTTATAAGCTGAGTGTCCTCGGAAAGGTTCTGAAATACAGTTTCCTCACCCCTAAGTAGAGATGATGTTTGTCTTCCCACTAGGCACCAACATAAATCATCTCAGTAAATCCTCGGGACAACCACCTGATACATGTATAGGCAACAACACCTTCATTTCACATGGAAGAAAACCAAGGATGGAAGGAGTCTAGAAGCTTTATTCAACCTAGTGATAATTATGGGCTTTTAACTTGACAGAGCAGCACCAGAGCCCATATCCTTACTCTTGACAGCTATCCTGCTTCCTTCACTGAGCAGCTGTACTTGTGATTGTGGAATGATGTATGGATGGATGGATGGAGGGATAGATGAATGGATGGATGGACCATGCAGTTTGGCAAAATGAGACAGAAGCTTCATGGAAAATTTAGAAGAATGAGTTTGGTCCATCTCACTGCGCACTGATAGCATGACCCAGGGCAAGTTACCTCCCTCATCTCAGCTAAGCTTCCTCATCTATAAAATTAAAAACTAGATTATACTATTTTGGGGACCATTGTCTACTCTGACAGTTAAGGATTTCAATCATCTTCCTCCAGTGACATCCAGCTATTGCCTGAATACACCTTAGGTTGGATCGCAATTCACTAGAGGGCATGCGCTGTCCTGGGTGCTGAAGGGCAGACTTGCAGGCCCTGGGAGTTGGCGATTTTTCTGAGCAATGTCTTTCCCTGGGGCTTCCTCCAACCTTTCTGCGTGAGTTCCACCGAATGCTGACACTGTTTATAAGCATATTTCATGCTGGAGGGAGCCATTCAAGTTAATCCATTTTCTCTCCCAGGCTCCTGCCTCTTGCCAGTGTGTTTAAGACCTCCCAGCCCAGCCCTGAAAATGTTCCCTCCCAGGCGGTTCATGTCCGCAAACACCTCTCTGCCTGCCTCCGCCCAGCTGCCATTCTCACAGTTGTCTTTCTCCCAGTTCATCTGTCCTCTGAAGACTTACCTATGGGGCTATAACAGGCACCAGCCTGCCAGCATGAGGGACGCTTGGATTTGTCTGTAACAGAAGGACATATTCAGAGGCACACACACACACACACACACACACACACACAGAGGTTCTGTAGACCCAACTGTAAATTGAAGAGTACAGCATCTAGTTTCCCACAGCACAAGGTTTCTGAGATTCCTAAGCCTGGTAACTGGACCCCATTTGAAACCAAAGAAGAGTTGGGTGTGGAACCAGGAAAGCATCATCTCGGGCCAGAGAGCAGGAGGTTGTGAGTCAGCTGGGAGCTGTGTGCCACCAAGATTTCCAACTCCCCACCTTTCCTCCCATTCTGAATTGGTTAGTGGAAGAAACCCAATTCCAACCCACGGAAGCTTCACTTGTTGAAAGGACCTAGGGGAACCTCACAGAATTCAAGGAAGAGTTGGTAGGAAGAGCAGGAATAGAGATGGGCCTCAGAAACAGCTTGATCCAGGGACCAGAGTGTTTCAGGTCATCCCTTAAAATATAGCGTGCTCCTCCGTGCACATTTGTTTCGCTCTCCTTTCCTTCTGAAGACTGACTTTTTTTGTTTCCCAACCCCTATGGAAAAACTGGACTCCAACAGTTCTGGGGTTTGACATGTTACTGTTTCAGCCACTCAAAGAGAGACTGTCCCAATTTCTGTCTTTCCCAAATCCAGAGCTCCCAGGAAAGGGATTTAATGGCTTAACATGGGTTGGGCACCCACTCTTGGACCAATAACTATGGCAAAGTGCTAGGGTCATTCTTGGAGTCCCTGTGTGCCACTGAAGGGCAGCAAGGCGGGTCAGGATGGGAGGGAGAGGAACAGGGGCTCAGGAGTCCATTCCATTCACAATGATGCATGTCCGCCCTTGTTCCTGGCCATCAGAAGAGCCTCAGAAATGGGCAGGGATGATTAGCAGTCTGCCCTGGGAACTCTCGAGGATGACCGGCAATCTTCTCCGTCCTCCGTGGCTTCCCTTGTCACTCTTTCATACCCAGAATTATCCACAACCCAAAATGGGGCAGATCCTGTTCACACAGGAGATTGAAGCAGTAGCCCTTGACTCTCTTCTTACTCTCTTTTTTTTTTTTTAAGATTTTATTTATTTATTTGACGGAGAGAGAGACAGCCAGCGAGAGAGGGAACACAGGCAGGGGGAGTGGGAGAGGAAGAAGCAGGCGCCCAGCGGAGGAGCCTGATGTGGGGCTTGATTCCAGAATGATGGGATCACACCCTGAGCCGAAGGCAGACGCTTAACGACTGAGTCACCCAGGCGCCCCTCTCTTCTTACTCTCTTGAGTCAGTATATTCCTGCAGCTTCCTCACCCATCCTGTGCTTGACCCACCCAGGAAGCTCCAGAAAGCTGGACCAGAGTCATTTTTCACACTCCTTGTCAGCCAGGCAGACTCACCCTCGTCAGAGGCCACTCCAGACCCCTGTCCTTCCACTTGCCATAAATCAACTACCCCATGCCCGGGTGGTTTTCCTGGGAATCCCCTCCTCCCTGAGAGCTTTGTCAACAAGCTCCCCTCCCCTGCCAGTGTCCTTCTCTGATGCATTTGGACTTCAATTTATACAATAGTCACACTGACTAACGTACACTTTCTCATCAACTTCTTTTCTACTTTTATTGAATTGTTTTCCCTTTGGCTTACTTTTAAAACTCTGCCTTCTCTTCTGCCTGACCTTTAACTTGACATATTTAATATTACTGCTATAAGGTTCTTAGTCTGCCTGTCCCATCTGTCACAGACATGCCCACGCACCCAAGGAATTCACGGTTTACAGGGTGGAATCTTTGGACAAATGAAGCATCTTTCATAATGTGAATTTCTGCCCACGTTGTTTTCATGGGCCCAAAAAGTTCCCAACGTCAGTGGCAGCCTTGCCCTCCCTGCAAGCCATCACATTACCACCAAGTGAACTGATGACCCGTTTAAAGCATGGTCACAGTCTTGGAGGAAGGCAGACTGTTTCCAGCAATCTCTGGGAGAGAGGTATGATTGTTTCCAATTTGGTCGCACTGTTTTTCTCCCAGCGGTCCCTCTGCCCGAGGATATGCTGGAAAGCCTGATGCTAAAACACATCAGCTCCATATCTGAGGGTTTAACACGCTCTCAATGCCTGGAGGGCTGCCTGGTCTCTGAGCAGCACAAGCATATTCAATGTCTAGACCCCTTCAACCCACCAAGAGCCCTCCTGGTCACCTGTTGCGCTGACCCACGTATCCTCCGGTGTCTGGAACAGGCTTTTGGGCATGAAGCCGCCGTAGTCTCTCTCGCCTTCCACTGATGTCGATACAAGCTCCTGTTGTAGCTGGTGCAGGTCAAGCGTCTAGATACTTTACATCTTTCAACTTCTTGCCCGGCACAAACTCAGACAGGGAAATCTGGTCCCATAAGAGGTCAAGGAAGGCTTCACTAGGACATTACTGTTTAAATTGGCTTTCCTGGAAAAGATTTGAAAAGGAACAAGGAGGGAGAAAAGGTTGTTCCCTCTAACATGGTCCAAAAACACTTCTCTCCTTCTGCCCAGCCTTAACAAGTGTTCATTTGGAAAATGCTGGACCCAGGAATTGAACGGGGTTATCTCAGTATGCTGGCATATTGAAAGACACAGGTCCACGCCTGCGTGTGAAGTCTCTTCAGAGTTTCAAAAAAAAAAAATGGAAAATTTGACCCCATCCAGGTATGAAGACCCATCTTTTCCAGAAAACCTTCCTTGGCCGCTCCAAACTCTCAGTCTCTCCTTTCTTGGAACTCCTGAGGTCTCCACTTGGCTTTTACAATTTCTTACCAGGAGTGATCATTATTGATTTGCTATGGCTATAATCTCCCTTACTGGATTATACATTCCATGGACAAGGCCTGGGCCTGATTCCTTCCCAACATACATGTGTGTACATGAGAGCACGTTAGCAGACACGGACCCTAGCGTTAATCTGGCCTTGTATTAACTGACCCTTTCCAAAGGCAAATGACTAAAAAGAACAACTCAAGCACCATTGGGTGAAAAGAGAATGCATTTGTTGGCCTAACAGGGAAATCCAAGATTGTCTTGCTTCAGGTATGGCTTAACCTAGGTGCTCTCAGGACTTGGCTTCTCTCCAGTTCTCAGCTTTCCTTTCATTGTGTTGGTTTCATACCAAGATCCGCAAGGCGGCACCTGACATCTTCAGGTCAGGTCACCCCAGCGTTCCAAGTGCCAGGAGGAAAAAAAATGCATGCCCCTTCCCAAGAGCCTGCACCCAGGCCTCATTGCATCTGACTGACTCTGACCGGAACACATGCAAATTCTGAACTGGCCGGCATGTGGGGCTCTGGTTGGCCAGATCTGGGTGACGTGTCCACGGCAGGACTAGAAGCAGCAGTAATTCCCCCCAAAGCATAAGCACCGAGAGTGAGCACTGGGGGAAAGGTGAGGGTCCTCACCAGGGCAGAGTGGGTGATGGAGAGCACCAACTTTATAACAGCAGCCCTGGAAACTGGTACAGGGACAGACGGGAACTCCCCAGGAAGAGAGAACTAACCCCTCAGCTTGAGTGCTGGAGCGAGGGCACAAGTTACAGACGTGGTGCCCAAGGGGTGCCTTGTCCTGCTGACAGCCACTCTCCTGGCCATGTGGGAGGCAGAGGAGGAAGTACCAGGGGCCCTGAAGCCCAGGAGAAGGAGCAAGTGCCCAGAACACGGACGCCCAGGGAGGTCAGCCAGTGAGCCCAACCGTCCCCAAGGCCAGCCTGAGACCCCTCGACACTGACACCCTCTGTTTGTAAACACCCAGTTCCCTCCCAACTTGGCCCTCTGGGAATGTGCCCCAATAACGTAGCAGCTCTGAGTTCCTACCCCCTTCCTCTTCAGATCATGTAGCGGTTGTGACCCCACACCATCCACTGAGTGACGTGACCATTTCAGCCGATGGGGCAGCGTCCCTGAGCCTCAGGAGACGGCACTGATTTCCTGGACGGCACTGTCCAGACCACCGGCCGCTTCTCATTTGCTGCCCGTTACACGTCCCCATGTGTTGGCAGGGCTGCCCCTCCCCCCAGTGCTGCCCAGGAGACCAGATCCGTGTTTCTTTGCATGGCTCAGAACCAGAGACCAGCAGCTGCCACCCAAAGAGGGGGAACATCACGGAGGACGTGAACCCACACAGAGAAGCAAACCCGCCAGGTCAGCACGGTGCCGGCCCAGGAGGGCACCGGGAGACGGTGAGCCTCCCCAGCTCTCAGTGCCCCCGGAGACAGCCAGGCCCCGCTGGCAGAGGTGAGGTCACCGTCGCAGCCGACAGAGCTCGGATGAGCGCTTGGAGCCTCTCCAGTCGCGTCTTTTCTGGGGACAACGTTCCCTTCCCCTGCAGTCCTCGCTTCCATCAAAGGGAGCCCTGCCCCCCTCCGCTCTGCTCCAGAACAGCCAGAGTCTGGGGAGGACTGACTGGGGGCGTTTCAAGCAGAAAGGACACTGACCTCAATGCCCCTCGTCCTACCACAGACCTTGCAGTGCACGCGCTGGCACTGACAGCAGAGGGCTCGGGTCAGGCTCGAGTGTGGCTGTGGCCTGGGGCAACGCGCGTTGCCCCTCTGATCCTTGGTTTCCTCCGTCGAAAGCCCCCACGCACCTGCTCACATACACGTTGTCTGAGAATTAAACGAGAGATTCTCCATGTGGCAGACGCTCCTAGGGGTCCACTCAGTGTCTGCCCTCATCTTCTTCCTTAGAACCATAATCCCCGTCTCACGCGGAGCAACAATGTACCCCCTAAACAGCAGCATTTCCCATCTGGCCAACGAAATGAGAGCACTGTGTGCCGCTTCCACTGAAAGGACATGCGTGGGCCCCCACCTGTCCCTGCTCCCTTTCTCTCATTACCTGCCGCGGTGCTGGTTGAAGCGCTAGTGGGACTGTCAGGAAAGCCCCGCTGGGCACTGAATCAAGTAGAAGGGGCATCTCTTTTATCCTCCCCCACCCGGGTTCTCTTTCTCTTTGACTAGAACAAGAATGTGATGGCTGGAGCTCCAGCATCTAGGTTGGCTCATGAGGTAACTTTAAGAATGGAAGTCTTGTGTGGCATAGGAGGAATGCAGAGGACCCTGCATCCCTGATGACATCACGAACGCCGAGGCAGCTTTTAATTCTCTATCGCTTAGGCTCCTATGTACCTGAGCCAGGGCTATTTTGGGTTTTATGATACATGCAACCACAGTTTATCTTGATGGTTACAATATATAAAGCCATATGCACAGTGGCCAGCGCATAGTAAGCCCTCAGTAAATAAAAGTAGCTATTATCAGGTTCACCCCAGGACTCCATTCTGCCTCTGATTTAGAAATTTGGAATTATTTTTCCTTCAAATAAGTGCTATACACATGCCCATCATCTTTACAAAATTAGCTACAGTTCAATTAATAAGTGGATTTTTTGGTATTGTTTGTCTTACCACCTGCAAGAATAACAAACATTATTTCGCAGCTTACAAACTCTGTCTTCTGATTCTGAACAAATCGTCCAGCTCCCAGGTCCCTCGTCCCCGCCTGAAACGGAGGCCCAGAGAGGCCTGTCGGCCTGTCCAAGTCCACCCAGCCAGTTCGCGGCTGGGTTCTGGCGCTCTGACTCCCCGCCCAGGGCCTCCCGGACAGCACCGCTGTCAGCGGGTCTCTGCTCTCTGGGAGTGCGTGCACACCAACGGCCCAATGTGTGCAAGCAGAGTCAAGAGCCAAGAGCACGGGGAGGGGGCGGGGCCATCCAAGCACAGGGGGTGGGGCGGACATGGCGAGAGTAGCTGAGAGAGACCCAGAGGACAAGACAGGCCTTCCCTGGGCTGGAGGAGGCGTCTGGGAGGGGCAGCAGCAGGACCACGGGCAGCGAGCGCGCCCGCGGGAAGCAGCCATCGGCCCCCCCATCCCCCGGGGGTGTCGCTATGCAAACCCTTGACTTCCGTGGAGCACCCACACACCGCGTGGGCTTGTTTTTGCTGCATCCCCTGAGCCTGGTGCTTTTTTCTAACTGCACTCGGAGTCTGGAGAGAACCCACTTCAGCCTGAACACCTGGCTCTGCGGTGTCCGCCTTGGCCCACCAGCAACACCCACCCTGCCATACGCACACAGCCCTGCACGCGACTCAAGCCGCCCCACCACCACCGAGCCCCTCCCGACCGCTCCGGCCTCTGGCCCCCACGCCAGCGCCTGGGGGGTCTTGCAGGGAACGTCTCTCAGCAGAAAGCGTGGGCAGGACACGTGCATCTGAGGAAGCATTGCCAGGTCATCTTCTAAAGGGCATTTTGGGAGTGAAGGATGGTCTAGAGGGAACAGTGCTGGGTTGCTGTGCTCTTCCTGAATTAGAAAGAGGAGCCCCCAGGCCAGGGCCTGCCACACAGGAAGGACCCAGTAGCTGCTGGCTCTGTGGCCCATGGCCTCAGCATCATCCCTGAGCGACCTCTGCTCGTCCGCAAAATCCAGGGAGGCGAGGCCGCGGAAGCCCTCATCTTCGTGGGTGTGATTATGTGTGTGTCTGTGGCTGGGTTCACTGGCTTTGGGGCTTTGGAAAAATTCATTCTGCTTCTGCTCCAAGAGCATGGAGGGGTCCAAACTGCCTGCACCTCCAGCTTGGGGCCAGAGTGGCTTTGGGTGTGTGTCTTCGCGGTAGACATCCCGGGAGGAGCGGGGCTCCTGTTTCTGAGAGCCTCCCCACTGAGTCCCGCGAATTCGCGGTGAAGGGAAAGGTGAGCAGGGGAGCGCTTGCACTGCGGGCACTGGCCCCTCCGCCTCGCTGAAGGGAGACGATGATTCATTCCTGACCTTGACTGACCCAGTGCTGGGCTTGTGAAGACAGTCATTCCAGCATGGTTTTGTTTGCTTTCATCGGTTTGTTCCTGCCTCTGACCTGTGACACAGCCCAAACTTCAATCAGGTCTTAGAAGCCGGCTTCCCCTCTGTACATCAAAAGCACAGACAGGCTGGGGGAGCGGGGGTGCTCGGCATCCAGGAAATGCCCTTCGTCATGCCTCCCATCATTTGCAAAGCCGTGTGAGACCAGATCCCACGGCTGCCGTGCGGCTGTCAGATGAGGGACTTAGAGTCCACGCCGTGGAAAAGAGTGCCGGAAACCATCAAAGGCCGCTGGGGCAGACACGAAGACGAATTCAGGCTCTTAGAAAAGATTGACATCAGCTCCCGCACTTCTGAAACGCCAACAGCCTTTTGGGGGAAATCGTGAGGAATTAGCTTAGTGGCAAACACTGGCCAAGCACAGGGAAAGACCCCTTGAGGGATTGAGGGGAGCAAACCAGGCCAGAAGGCCCGCCTGGAGAACCCCAGAACCCAGGGGGCGCAGGGCAGCCGTCTCAGGGTGAGAGGGTCTGTGGCTCGGGGGTGGGGCAGAGCCAGGCACTGACCGGTACCAGAACACCAAGCCGGAAAGCAAGACCAGGGGGGTCCAACTGTTTCCAAGCAACATAACCACACCCCAGAAAAAAGCCCCAGCTGGTCCCCACCCACCGAGAGGGCCTCCACGTCCAGGGGCCCCTGCTGCCCGAGGAAGGGGTGAAGCGGGGTCCCCCCCACCCTCACTTGTCTCCACTGTGAGGAGCAAAGGAGAAGCTCACGGGCGAGAGAGAAAGGTTTTCTCGTTGGTGGGGGAGGAACAGAGTCAGACAGAGAGGGAAGGAAAGGGCGGGAGAGAGCCAGGCAGAGAGAGGCAGGGGGCAGGGATGGAGTTGCGTTTCGTTCTGCGTGGCTTCGCTGATTCCACGGTTCTAGACAGCAGCAAGTGTCGGGAAGTCCGTGGCCGTCACTGGTGCCTCGGACCTCTCTCCAGGAGCAAACGGGCAGGTTGGCCCTGGAGGCGACCGTGTGTCAATTAGAGGTAAATTCTAAGTTCTGAGCTCCCCGTCGTGCCCCCGAGGTTGGCGATGTTGGACTTAACCCGTCAAAGGCCGACTTCACTCGACCAGAAGAGTCTATTGTGTTCTGTTTCTCAATAGAGATTCATGGATATGTTTTCAATGCTAAGAATAGAATCCTTCAAGGATGTGTGTGTGTGTGTGTGTGTGTGTGTATGTGTGTGTGTTTAAGAATGCTAAGAGGCTCTGGAAGGAGGACAGGCATGAATCTGCCAGCCCGTCTCCATGCATCGGGAAGACGGCTGCACACAGTGTCTCAGGCCAGGGGAGCAGGCCCGCACCCACCGCGGAGACGGGCAACCCAGGAGCTGCCAGGAGCCTGCCCTGCCCTTGGCCTTTGATTCGCTTCTCAAGGCCCCCCTCTGCCCCAGGGACTGGCCAGCCGGGGCCTGCTCGTCCGCTCACGACCAGCAGCTGTGTGTTGAGTGTGACCTGCAGGACAGTCTCCCATGGACCCTCCAGAGCCACACAGCGGCATCCTCGTCCCCATTTCACAGATGGCAAACTGAGGCTCACAGAGGCCGTGGGAGGAAGACGAGCATGGACTCAAGCCCGGGAGTGGACGAGCTTCAGAATCCATGGAATCAGGTAAACCTGAGAAGGAACAGACCCCACCCCTGCAGCTGTGGGTCTGCACTGCTCCTGGATCTGTGATGTAGCCATCTGTGAAATGGGGACAGTCATACCCCCCGTGCTGGGCTGGTGTGGGGAAAACAGATAACATGCGCTCAGACCTGAAGCACAGCACGTGCTCGAGAAGCTAGAACCACCCAAAGATCACGGACCGCGGCCTCTGCGTGCTGCGGGGTCTGGAGGGCAGGGGCTTTGGGAGAAAAGAGGGGGAACCCCTGAGGGTCTTGGGCTGGGGGCTGCTCAGGCCTGGCCAGTCTCAGTACCACTCCTCGAGGCAGCACAGGGACTCCACTGTCCCAAGGCCACCCCATGCTGCCCACAGCATCACGTACCACTAAGAGGGCAGACTCCGGAATCGGAGCATCCCAGACCGGCTGGGTGACCCCAGGCATCCACTTTCCTGTCTGTGAAGTGGGGCCCTTGGGGGAGGTTGGGGGAGTTGCCTCTGCAAACCCCCTTATCAGAGGAGGGGATGCTGGGAGCCGCTGTCTCGGGGGAGGACCAGCGAAGTCCAGCCAGGCCGAGGCCTCCGGGTGTCACCTGACCTGAGCAGCGCCCCATGTGGAAGGCCGAGACCTGCTCTCCCTCCTGCAGAATTTCCCGGGCGAACGTCTGCAAGGCAAAAGCTGGCATTTACAGAATGTTCTCATCCACCCTTTGTACTTCTTCCTACAAGGCGGGGAAGAGGGCCTCATCCTTCCCAGCGAGCTGGCAGCAAGGTGTTTGCACACTTTTGACGAGATTCAACAAACAGGGAAGGAGCTGAATCGGCAGCACATGCGTAAAATCCTCTCCATGTTCTGGTCACGAGCGACTGCTTTCACTGCAGGAGCAGAACCCAGGACCCAGGCCGCAGCCTGTCCCGCGAGGGGAGCGCGGTGAGCTGTCCGGCTCGGGCAGGCATCCTTCACCAGCTCAGGAGCGCTCGGGAGCCAGACGGATTTGCCGGGGATGGGACCCCTTTTAGAACCTGAAGATGAGCCCTCAGCACGGAGGAGGGCAGAGAGGGGACAGGAGCTATTCTGGGCGAGTTTCCATCTGTTCCCTTATGGTCCTTCCTGCCCCCCCTCCCGCCGCGGCCCCAAGCTCATGAATATCCACAAACTCGGTCTCGTCTGTGCTTGGTTCCCCAGGCCTGCAGACGGCGCCAGGTGGCCTGTGGGTCAGGGTCAGCAGCAGAAATGCTGGAGAGGACGCGGGGCCCCACTGAAGATCGGGGCAGCATTCCCTGGAAGTGCGTCCTCTGCCTGCTGCCCTGGGACCACGTGTATCAAGTTCCACAGAAAGGGGAAGGGCGGTGGGCCCCTGGGGTGCTGGACCGCAGCGGGGCTTCATGGCGGGCAGAGCTGCGTCCCCGAGCCCCTAGCAGGCAGGTCCCCCGGCCAGGCGGCACCATCCTCAGCCCCATTCATCAAGAGGAGCCTCAGGTGAGGGTTGTGCAGGGAACCTCCAAGGGGCAGAGCTGTGGGGCAGAGCCCGCGGGGTCTGGGCTGGGCCGGGGCCGGGGGGGGGGAGGGGTGCAGTTTGTGCCCATGACCACCACATGGCAAACACTGTCCGGACCACCCACTGGCGAGCCTTTCAGTCCCCATCCAGGCTCCCAGATAGCCATTCTTCCTGCTCCTGCACCAGTCACCTGGGACCAGGGTGTGGGGTCCAGGTCAGCAGGACCCCTGGGTGGGAGGAAAGCTTGTGGCCAGAAGGGAGGGCCCTTGGGAGGTGCCAGATGCCCAGGAGGGGCAGCCGCCTGCCTCCTGCTCCCTCTCTGCCTCCTCCGCTCCATCCCTTGGACACAACTGGCACTTTTATTTTGCCTTTTTCACTTTTTTATTTATATGTTTGCATTTCCCCTTCACATCTGGTTCCCCAGTGCACAGGACTGAAGCTAGGCTCAGCTGTGACTAATCTAAAATGCCATTAATATAAATTGGGGCTAATTACTCAGTCCCTCTTGGCAATCCGGCTCTGGGCTTCTCGAGACAGAAACCTTCTAGAAAACTCTGGGAGGACGCTTCCGCGGGTAGAGGCCAAGACTCCCCCTGGAACGCCCACCAATCCCCAAGCTCCTGCAGCTCGGTTTTCTTTGGAACGGCTTGTTTTGAGGATTTCTTTCCCCTCTGGCTACACAGCCTACACGAATGTACAAATCAGGAGCACATTAAAGATAAATGTCCTGGCTTCTCGGTGGCAGAATGGTCGAACACAGGAGCCGAGCGCCCGAGCCCACTGCAGCCAGCTCTCTGACGGCTGCAGCTGCTCTGCTGTGCTCTCCGGAGCCTTCCTGTGGGCAGACTTTCTTGATCATATATTTATCAGGTCGGGTTCGAAGTGAGCTGTGAGTCCAGGAAAAACACTTAGCACAGAGACCGGATGGAGCCATTCATTCTCCAGATCTTTCAAGCAAAGGAGCCAGCATCTGAGCAGAGAGCAGGCACCCCTCCCCCCGAAGTACAGGAGTCCAGAGCTGGCTGTTGGAGCTGGGGGTGGTGTCCCGAGGCCGGGGGGTGGGGGCTCCGCATGCACTCTGCTGTGTTGAGGGCCACCCCCCAGGTATGAGCGCTGGGCTGGAGCTGGGGCCGGCAGGACGCAGGAGGCAGAGCAGTCCTCCAAGGGAGAAGCTGGTTCACCCAGAGGCCCTGCCTCTGTCCACCTGACATCCATACCCATGGCTGCCAGGTGGCCTCTGTCTCCACCAAAGAAACAGCTCCATTGCAGCAGGGGCCACAGCCTGCCACCCTACTGTACCCCCAATCCAGCACCAGCCCTCGTGGGAAGCATCCAAGCAAAGGGACCGAGATGTGTGTCGAGCTCAGAGGCACAGAGGGGAGTGCTGAGCTCAGCCAACTCTACAGTGAGGAGGGGGCCAAACAGGGTGGTGACTGGTTGCAAAGGTTTTTTTCCTCAGGAGCGGGTGGTTCCACGACCCTAAAATTGTCCAGGGTGGAGAAGGAGGGCTTGGGAATTGGTGGCTTCCGACAGGACCACGTATCAACCTTACCTGTCTGTGCAGATCACCTCCTTGGGTCTGGCTTCCCCTCCTGAAAACAGCTCAGGACCGCATCGTGAGGTTGGAGTGAACGTGGAAGGCCTGGCACACAGCCGGCTCCAAATAAATGCTTGTTCTACCCATCAGGACCTCAAACCCCAGGGATGCCAGCCTCAATCCACCTGAGCAGGGATTTCTGGAACCCACAGGTGACACAGTGAGCATCAGGCGTGCACACCAACCAGCACCTTTCAGTAAAGTCTCTAAGAACAAAGCATAGCATTTAAAGAGTGTATACGGGGCTGACGGCCGAGACAGACGGCATCTGCACGCACGCACGCACCCACCTAGAGCGGCCTCGGGGGGGACGACTTGAACCCTCCCTTCTCACTCTCTTCCCACCATGACCAGGAGTCCTGGCTCGCCATTCGGGATTGCTGGCGTGGAAGCACGGCTGGCAGGGCTGGTGGCGGCCGGGCGCCCCCAGGCAATGAAGCCCCACGCTGAGGAGCTTGTCACCGCAAACCCCTGTCGGAGCTGTGTGTGATGGCAGGTTGAGCGGAGGTTGGGGACTGAGGTGTCTCACCTGAGGGGGAAGAGAGAGGCGGCCGTGTTGCTGCCTTGGACTGGGAGTGCTCCTTCCGGGTGTCACACAACATTGGATGGAGCTTTCGAATATTTCCAAAACAGGTCCTCAATGTCCTGCCTCAGCCAGCAAAGAAAAGCATCATGACTTGGAGGAAGAGTGAAATTTGGTGCATGAAGCGTTTTCGCCGCAGAACCGTCTTCTTAGGCAGCCCTCGTGTCTTCTTGGCCTTCAAATCACGCCGTTGGCCGTGCAGTGACAGCCCTTTCCGGGTGTGATGAGCGTTGAGAAGGGCTATTTCAACCCACCTCTCATTTCAAATGCCTGTAAGCGCGCTGACCCCGCAGCGTCCGCGTGGGAGAGCAGAACATTGGCTCCTCTGCCCATTTCCTCGCAGGGTCCCCGGCTGGAGGAACATCCCGGCCTCCGTGTCACTATTCCCTGCATATGCCGTTCTCCGTCCCCGTGCACAGCGCCACTCAGCCACTCAGCTCAGGACCGCATCGTGGCCCTCAGGGCCCCCTGGGCCACCTGTGCACCGGGACCCCACCCAGTGCACACGCACAGATGCACGGTCCCCGCGCCGACCGCCATCCAGCTTTCTGAGTTTTTGCCACGACTCACCAGAGCAGCATCGGCCACGAAAACTGTCTTCACCTTTCACCTGCAGCGTGGACGCGGGATCCCCAGGCTCTTCTCGCTCCGTGTGAAATGCCCACACACCGAAGCTGTTCGCACTGGGCCCATGCATGGTCCACCCAGCCACGCGGTAACGGGCGTGCTGGCGTGCACCCGCATCAGGAAGAGCACTTACACACACTACGTGTCCGGAGTGCCACCAGACAGACGGATGTTGCCAAATCGTCCTCCTGTCCTCTCTGAGCTGAACAGGTGCCTTTTCCTGGTTGTTCAAGCTTCGCGGAGCTGGCATGGCACCCACTTCTTGCTGCTCTAAGGGGTACAGAGTAGAATGACACCTTCATTGCTTCGGTCTCCTCTCTGTCCACAGCGACAGAATTTATCGCTTGTCAGTTGTGTGCCGGGAAACATAATTTAGGGCTTGTGAAGATTAGCTCCCTGGGTTGACCAGAGCAACCACTTGGCTCTTCCGAAAATGAACTGAAAGCTTCCAAGACGTCCTGTCACCATTTGAGAGTCTCCCAAGAGATCACACCCTGCGGCCCATGGGCAATCAGCTCCCCATTCCAGTAAGTTCCGCTTGCGGAGCCTGCAGGCTCAGCCTGGCCGCCCCAGCACACAGAGCTGCAGGCTGTGTCTGCCCCGGGGTCCAGGGCACACGGTGTACATTGTGTCGAGTGTTCTAGGCGGTGGTATTTATGTTCCCATTTGTATCCCTAAGTTTTATGCTTTAATAACTACTTTCAAATGTTGATCTGTCTTCAGGAACTAGAAATAGATTACGCCACCCCCAAAAAAGTAAGGAGAAGCACAGATGTTTACAAACATAAATGATAGCATGCCAGTTACCAAAAACAGAATGACCTGAGAGTGACAGCACCCTGATAATTTCTGCTCACGGGAACCAGCCAAGACTTGTGGCTCATGTCCATCCTGAAAGGCACAGCAATTACTAAAACCGCAGTGTGGCTTTTGTACAACACATGCAAACAAAGTTGTTTCACTGCTTTTTTTCTTCTAAAACAACCAACCCCCTGTGGACCCAGCCTGGTTGCCGGAATCGGCCCAGGGTCAGCAGCCCAAGTCTGGAGAAACGTCCGCTTCCCCAAAGCTGCATGTGGCTTCAGAGCCTGGGCTGGGGTGTGAATCAGCAGCAGTCCTGGCGTGACCCCTGGCAGGAGAGCTGCCGAGCTGCGGAGTTGGAGACCGGGTTCAAGTCCTCCAGCCTGGGAGCCAGCCAGCTGGGCAGCCTCTCTCTGTCCCACATCCTCAGGTGAAAACAGCCGTGGGACCTGCTTCATGCTTGCAAGGGTGCAACAAGATCACACGTACACACTTCCCCGCACGGAATAAGCATGCGTGGCTGGCCGCTCTCATTTATTATGTAGCCATCAACTGGTGATAATATTAATCACTCAGAAACTCATTTGGGGAGGAAAATAACTGCTTGGGAAAAGCCCTGATTCTGAAGAACACCCATTATTTTGCTCTCATGAGCCAGCGAGTGCCCTGCCCGCCGAGAAAAGACCAGCTGGGAGGTCCAACAGGGGAGCAGCCCCTGTGAGTGACGAGAGCCTCCATCCAACCAAGTGTTTCCATTTGGAAACCTGGACGAAAAGGCAATTTGCTGGATGCGGCAGATGAAACCATTCACTGGCAGTTTACTTTTGGCTTGGAACACGTCTCTTGCTTGTTAAATATTTATGATGTGTTTTTATTTATTATTTATGAGGCCCTGGGGAAACACGCAGTCTGAGTTCGGCTTCGTGGATGGGATCCCTTTCATTCCAGGGGGCAGGCTCCAGGCCAGTGACACACCAGCTTCAGGCCTCGGACGGCAGACTCCCTCCAGCCCCTCCTCACGGCGACTCCCCTCTCTATACCGCCTGTTGTGGCTGCCACCTTCCCAGGAGGTGAGGGAGCTGGGCCTCCCTGTCCTCAATGCCATTTGCTGCCCAACATGCCCCCACTCTGGCTCCACCTGACCCCATTCTTCCCAAGTCAGAAAAGAAAAGCAACCCTCTCCCCCAAAAGTGTCGGTGGTGGAACTTTTGTCTCAGGAGTGTTGGGATCCCCACCCTTCACCCCTCCATTTAAATTGATTAATTGACCTTTAAAAATGTACCCAGAAAATAAATTGCCTAATAAAATAAATTATCTCATATTCAATGATGCCTGAAACCCACTGAAACTTGAGAAGAGACTAATGAAGCAGCAAAGAAATGACTAATGAAGGAAATACGCCTAATAAAGAGTAATTGATTGGCGATTGCAGGCGTCTCACGCTCCACCGGGGCTCCTGGGAGAGGAGGCTCTGGTGGGAACCCGGACCGGAGACCCCAGGTAGGCCGTATGTGGCCGTCCAACAGCACCCCTCCCTAGCGACAGAGGGCAATGTGTGTGAGTGCTCAGGAGGCCAGCCATGGAGACAACCACCAAGCATGTCCTTCACCAGCTTTGGCACCCCTGCCCCCAACAGATCGGACACTGAGCCTGGAAGGTGGCTGGGGGTTCAAAGCAAGTGGGGCACCCTGAGCCCGGCAGGTGTTTCAGCCCCATAAAGGGATCATTGGACAAAGGTTTGGATGCAGATTCTAAAGGGGCCAAGGTGGGCGTGGTGGGCCTTTCTCCCTCTAGAACCAACAGATCCTTCAGGGACAGCTGCAGGAGTGACCACCCAGAAACCTGCATCTGGACCAGGGCCAGATCCATCATTTTCCTGACATGGAGCAACGAAGATCCAAGAAGAAAGTCATCTGGGCCAAGCTGAATGACAAGGACACCTTCTCGAGGTTGGCCGCGTCTGATGCACAGCCACGAAGAATAGTTCTGACGTTTGCAGGAGGGGAGGGAGTCGAATGGCTGAGTGTCCTGAGTTCAACTCAGATGCACCATCTGTATGCAAAGGGGCAAACACTGCAGACATGGCGTCGCTCCCCCACCCCCTGCCCACAATGGGACACATCCATGGGACACGAGCCAAACCATGGGACATAGCAGAGCCCAATGGAACTTGTAGGCACTGAGTACCAACAGGGAAAAGAGGAGACAGGAAACTGCTTCTTATCGAGAGCCTAATCTGCACCAGATTCTGTGCTGGACGTTATACCTGCATTTTTTCATTTGATCCTCATAAAAACCTCGGCCAGCCAGAGCTTAGTCCATGTTTGCACCCCACACATCCTACCCAGTGATTGCATCCCACACATCATGCTGCTCCCACATCATATCACTCATCCAGCCAGCCAGCCAACCAGCCATCCACCCTTCTATCCATCCATCCATCCATCCATCCATCCATCCATCCATCCATCCTTCTCTCCATTCATCTTTCTATCCATCCATCCATCCATCCATCCATCCATCCATCCATCCATCCTTCTCTCCATCCATCCATCCATCCATCCATCCATCCAATGAACCATCCATCCATTCATTGTCCGCTCACTGAACAATGCTCACAGAGTATCTGCCAATAGGACCCAGTCTCCATCCTTGTCTCCCTAGCAAGTTGGCTTCACATCACATTAGCTCACAGGGTTGTGCTAAACCAGGGCCTCCATCAAGTTCCCGTTGGTGACCCATCACTCCGACCATTGTGGTCTCAACCCTTTGGGCATCTTCAGCCTTTCTTTTGGTTATTTGAGTCTAGAGGTGGACGTGCCCATACCCACCACCCCAGCACTCTAAATTATTTATTCAAATTAGGCTTTTGTTGTCAGGAAGTCAATCCTTGACCAGTGGTCTATGACCAGGGTGAGAAAAGCCAGCAGGCCTTGCAGAAGGGCAGGAAATTCCTCAAGGCTCAGAGGAGGACTGCTCTTCTGTACTGTGCTATCAGGTGGGAATTTTCTCCTGATTCAGGGCTCACCCACCTCCTGTAAACACATGTCTCTATGAAAATGTAAGGAGCACCTTTGAGTTTGTTATGCCTCAGCTCTCTTGCCCAAGAGAAAGAGGTAGTAAAGAATTCAACCCTTCCAAAGAGAGGTCTGGTATTTGCCTTCAGCCCCTGGAAAGTGATCTCTAAGCCCATGGAATGTCCTGTCTGCTAAGAGTGTCCTTGTTTACCTGGGGACCATGGGCCATGCTGGATAGTATAACAATTTGATTTAGGGTGGGGATTTCCGGTCAGGTGGTATCAGCTCACCCTTAGAGGTACTGGAGACTGAGGTCAGCCATGTAGGTGGTCAACCATGTCTACATGATGACACCAATGCTGGTGGACTTCCCTGGGGGGGGTGTCAGCATGTGTGTGGTCACCACTGCTGCTGGAAAGAGCTAGCACCATCCATGCCTCCACAGCGGGAAGGATGGTGGGAGCTCCACACATGGAACTTTCCTAGACTCCATCCCATGAGTCTCTTCCTTCGGCTGATTTTAATCTCTGTCCTTTCGCTATAATAAACCATAACTATAACAGATTTCAGCTAGTTCTAGGAGTTCTTCTAGTGAATTATTAAACCTGAGGGGCATCCAGGGGACCCCCAAAAAGCTGCAGTTCATGTCAGAAGTAAGCTGGTCTCAGAGAGCCATGAACTCTGCAGTTGGGTCAGAAGTGACGGTGGACTCAGGGATGTTCTCCTGACCTTAAAGGCAGATTCTCACTGTGTCCTGGGACTCGGTGCTGGGGACCTGGGCTGAACATCTACAGACAACTGTTGGGAGGCTGCCAGCGTCTGTGCATGTGGCTGTGATAAATCCCTGAGGCATGTGGGCAGATGCCTTTTGCATGGCCCCAATCCCCGCGTGGTCCGCTCCTCCCTCGGCCATTATTACTGTCATGTTTTATAGGCAGAGCTCAGATGGAGTGAGCAGAAAGCACTTCAGCTTGAGTCCCATCAGAGGCAGTAATGAGAAATCCATAAGTCTTGTAAATAGGTGATAAGACAAGTCTTTAAAATAAATGGGGGGATAACTTAATCACATGTAAGGCAGAGGCCTGAGGACAGCTGGCTGAGATCAAGGCTGCTTGCCAGGATCTGGAAACACAGCCCCTCCCTGAGGGGGCCCTTAATGTACTTCTCCCCCAAGAAAGGAAGTGGGGGCCCCACTTATCACACCCAACCCGGGGGCTTAATACATCACTTCACTCAACCGTAGCCGTAACCCCAAAAGGGCGGTGACCTTCGCCATGAAGGGAGTAAAGGTCCTACCAATGGGTACGGTCCTGGGTCTGCTCCCTCCATGGCTGGAGATCTCTCCCACCTGCCAACTGCTCCCAAAGACAAGTCCAACGTCCAGGGACATAATGACACTGTGAGATCCACGGACAGGCCAGTGGGATGAAGGTCATGGCTACACCCTTGGAGCCCCCATGACTCTCTGGCTTCACTCCCCCCACAATCCAGGTCTCCTCTTCTCTCCAATCCCACAAGGGTGGGGCCCAGTTTCCTCAGATAGTCATTGTGCTGTGGGGGTTAAAACCTACCTCCTCCCTTCTGCAGGATGAATGTTTGTGTGCCCCCAAAATTCACAAGTTGAAGCCCTAATCCGTGGCGTGATGGCATTTGAAGGTGGAGCCTTCGGGAGGTGATTGGTCATGAGGGGGCTCTGCATCAGTCAGGGTCCTTCAGGGAAACTGGAGACTGATGGAAGGTGTACTGATATACAGAAAGAGATTTACAGTAGGGTATTCGCTTCTGTGATTACAGAGACTGAGAAGTCCCGCGACCTCCCGTCTACGAGCTGGGGACCCAGGACAGAGAGAACATTTGCCCTTCCTCCACCCCTCTGTTCTATTCAGGCCTTTGATGGCTTGGGTGATGCCCACCCACACTGGGAGGGCCAGCAGCTCTACTGCTTGCTGATTCCATGCTAATCTCTTCCAGAAACACCCTCACAGACACAGCCAGAAATAAGAACTGTGAATCCCTCAGCCCAGTCAAGTCGACCCATAACATTAACCTTCACAAGCCCTCGTGAATAGGATTAGTGCCTTCATAAGAAGAGATGCTGTCTCTCTGTCCCGCGAAGACACAGCAGGAAGGCGGCTGGTCATAGACCAGGAAGAGGGCTGTCGCCAGGCCCCGGCCGCGCTGGGCCTCTGACCTCAGAACCAGAAACACACGTCTGTGGCACGTTGTTGCAGCTTTCCTAGGCAACCAAGACACACAACTCCTAATTTGTCCTTCCAGGGGAAGGCATTGATGCTCCCATTTTAGAGAAGAAAACACAGAGGCAGAGCAAAGAAACCTGCCACAGCCAGCACCTGGGGTAGAACCCAGTGTTGCCGGGATCTGTGGGAAACAGAGGCCCCGAGGCTCAGGCTCTGGCTCAGATGCTCTGTCAGGAGGAGGGGGAGGTGCTCAGACCCAGTCCTGAGCTCGGGTCGGGGAGGACCGTGAGAGGCAGCCCAGGACACACACCCAGTCCTGCCCAGAGAGGTCCAGGCAAGTAAGGTGGGCATTTGTGGCCGGGTGAGACCAGTGCAGAATGGACCGCCTCATCCCGCTTTGCCTGTTAGGGCTGGGAGACCAGACGCTCCTGAGCGTTGCTGGTTCCGGGGCACCGGAGCCTGCGGCGCTGATAAACCTCGGGGACAGCTCACCGTGGCGTGCAGAGACAGGGACGGATGGCATAGGCCTTTAGTGAAATCAACGTTTTAGTCCTTTCTGTCCTGCATCCATTGGGATGGTATGTTGGTCTGCTTCCTCTGCCGTAACAAAGAGCCACAGAGATCTCTCTCTTCCCGTCCTGGAGGCTGGAGGTCTGAGATCCGGGTGTGGGCAGGGCTGGTTCCTCCGGAGGCCTCTCTCCCTGGCGTCCTCTCCCTGTGTCCTCACACGGTCATCCCTCTGTGTGTGTCTGTGTCCCCATCTCCTCTTATTAGGACACCAGTCACATCAGATTAGGGACCAATCCAGTGACCTCATTTAACCTCATTTGCCTCCTTAAAGCCCCTATCTCCATACATGGTCACATTCTGGGTTCCTCCTAGAGGTTAGAACCTCTACATATGAATTTGGGGGGAGACAATGCAGCCCACAAGAGATGGGTTGGGCTAAAAGCCAAAAGAGGATCCCAAATGTCATCTAGATGTCCTCACCAGTGCAGTCTTGTCACCACCTGGGACCTGAAGAAGTTCTGAATTATTCTGCAGGGAGCACGGAAGCAGGGACAGTCAGCATCTCCGGGACCTGGAAAGCTGGCTCGCCTGGGACCTGGGCTGCTCTGTGACTATAAACAAAACACAGCTTCCGTTGCTTACTCTCCTCTGGCATCCCTGAGCCGGCCCCCTTGCACAGGGCAGGCTGGTGGCCGGAGTCTAGAGAGCTGCCCTCCCCAGGACAAACGCCTGCACTCCATAGGCAAGGAGATCAAGGCCCGAAGAGGGGCAGGCACCTGAGACAAAGTCAAGCCAGCCCCACCCGATTCCCCTACATGAAGTGGAGCATTTCTCAGCTGCCTGGACTATCCTCCAAACCAGGCTAAGAAGCTGAGGGACCCATCCTTGCCTTGGACCCCCAGCACCTCTCCTGGCCCGGCTCCCATGAACAGTGCTGCAGGCAGAGGAGGGCATCCTGAGTCTCCCGTGCCTCTGTGCCACCTTGTCACCCAGGGCATAGAGCTCTCCCTGTCCCCCAGCACCTGCCCCCTGCAGCTCCGCTGACAGTCCTGGAGCCATCCGCAGTCCCATCCGCAGACCTAAGCTGGCCAAGGCACACCCCATGCCTTATGGTGGGGACACCAGGGCCCAGAGGGAAGAGCGGTGTTCCCAAAGGGGCATGAGGAGAAGGAGCCAGCGCCCTCGTTGGATCCCATACTCCCATGGCCCTGCCACTCCACGTCTCCTCAAGCCATGTCCCACACCTCCCCTGGGCCATGACCTGCTGTGCAAAGGTGCCCAGGACCAACTCCCTTTAAAGCCAGGAGTCCACCTTTGGAAACATTTGTAAAAGCCATCAGTGATGCCAAGGAGAAAAGGAGAGAGATGCATGGGCCAACAGAAGCAGAGGCACAGAGTGAGTCCAAAGGCTTATAATGGAAAGAACACTTGGCTCCCTAGCACAGAGCTCAGAGTTCACCCCTGCAGCATGACCATTTACCCCACACTCAACTGTCTTTTCTAGGCATTCCCACTTGATTTATTCCAAGGGTAGTGGTTTGAGCAATGAGATCTTCTCCAAAAAACATTGTCAATTCATGTTTTAGATTCAATCTAAAAGCTCACAGTGTCTCCATGTGGTGACCATGCCCTGAGGTCACTGTCTTAATGTAAGCAGGTGGAGTAGATACCCCTCTGGGGTTGCAATCTCTAGAAAGACCCCCACCTGCTCCTGCTTGACATTCTTCAGGCAGAGAGCAAGGTCCTTTGGGGCACCAAAGGGAGGGAGCCTTAATGCAGGTAAGAAGGTTCATACCAGGAGGGAGTGATAGCAAAGCCGTTGCATGGAGTGTGGTTCTGGTGGAGCCATGGGCAAGGGCGTTTCCATGAGGAAAGAGAAAGGAGTTCTTGCATCAGTCAGGGCTCCCCCGAGAAAAAGTACCAACAGGATATGCACACACAAGGAAATGGCTCATGCAATCGTGACGGCTGAGAAGTACCACAATCTGCCATCCGCAGGCTGGAGACCCATGAGGGTTGGTGGTGTGGCTCAGTCCAACCATGAAGGTCTGAGAACGAGGGGAGCCAATCGTGTGAGTCCCAGTCTGAGGGCAGAAGATAAAAAAAGATACCCCATCTCAGCAGGCTGAAGTGGGTCCTTCCCCGGCCAAGCCTTCAGATCAGACCCCAGCCCCGACCGACATCTCCATCTCAGCGTGTGAGAGACCCTGAAACAGAGGAGCCAGCTGACCCAGGCCTGGACTTCCGTCCTCCAAATCTGCCATAATGAGTGTTCTGTTCAGGGCGATTTGTTACCCAGCGGTGGAGAACGGACACATCACATGTCCACACTGCAGTGGGCACTTCACTCCCCCTCCCACACTGTCCTGACTTCCTCCTCACCCTCAGAAGCCCCCAGATAAGTCCACAGAGATGAGTTTTTGAGGGAAAGTCCACATGCACCTGGCCATCAGCTCAGACAGGGCTGGGACCAGGCCTGACCTCTTTCCCAGCTAGGCCCTGGCATGTGGTAAGTGCTCTGTGGCCACCGAAGGGGACGGAGGGCATCAGGACCTCCTCTTTAAGAACTCCCATGTGCCATGATGCGGTGTGATTATGGAGACTCCCCATGCACCCCGAAGTCCAGTACCAGGGCGCGATGCATGCAGTCCCTTCGTTCGTCTTCTCTTCCATTCATTGAAAAACATATTTTGGGGGCTTCTACTATCTGCTTGTTACGAGTGTGGACCACAAATAATTCAGGCTTCTCGGGGAAAGAGATATGAATTTGAAACAGTCCTGAAATTGACCCCAGGAGATTCACGTGTTCCTCAGCCATCCCCTCGTCCAGGCCCAGGGACTAAATGCCGTGGGAGCCGTCCACCCAGATCGCCCGCCGGAAGCTCACTTCCGAATCATCGCCCCTGCAGGGGAGCAATGTCTGCTCTGAGCCGCCACTTGTGCTCAGCACACAGCAGCCCCACCCTAAAACAGGCCCGGAGATTTGTGTGGGAAGATGTCAGCTCTGAGCCCATAACTCATGTTCGGTAACCAAATTATTTTTCTTTGGAGGCATTAAGGGTAAATAAAGGCTTAATGAATCAAGCCTTCTGAATCGCTATTGCTCCTTTAATTTGTAGTTTACAAGGTTCTTGTAAATTAAAAATGGGAAAAGAAATCCCTTCCCATCCCGCATGCACCTCCCCCAGGCAGGAACAATTTGGTTGTTTTGATTTTCATGTCCCTACAGCCCTTATCTCTTTGAAAAATTATTCCTTAATTTTTATGAGGTTGCTGGTAAGACGGGTGAAGTTGAACGATTGTCCTATATCTTGTTCCCCTTTCCCTTCGAGTTCACTGTGAGTGGTTATTGTTCCCTGGGTGGGAAAGAAAGGTGGAAGTGCTCACTCTAATTTACTGTTTGCAATAAGCAAGGCTTTATCAACATCCCTCCAATACATTATTTTTATTGCCAGCCTCATATTGCCAGGAGCAGTGGCCATGAAAATACTGGTACAATGAAGATGCAATCGCATTGGCCTTGGCCCCAAGAGAGCTGGGATCCGCCAGGTGGGTGTGGGAGGAGCTGCTGGGTCTGGGCCACGAGAGTGAGACAGGTCAGGGTCTCCCCGCGTTTGCACGGCAAGAGAAAGGGGCTCAACCAAGAGGGTCGCCCACCTGTTCAGGGTTCACACCAGCCCTGGAGCGACTGGCCCATGTCCCATCAGTGTATGTGGGGTAAGTGTGGCCAGCACTGGAAATCAGGATGCTCTGAAGCCAGGAGGACGTCTCTGTGTCTTGTAACTCAGGGTGGGGACACTCCACCCTTCCCCAAGCCCGTGAGTGCACGGTGGTGGCCGTCTTCCGCAGTGACTAGTGCCTTTCTGTCTCCTTCCCTCCCTGCACTTCTCCCTCTCTCTCTCTCTCTCTCCACGTGGCATATCAAGAGTCTGACATAGAGTCCAGTATGAATGACACAGGACAGCCACCCCACAGTTTGAGCCTCGGGAACTCTTCCACCCAGAGTCGAGGGAGGAGACCCACTCTCTCACCAGGAAGGGTGGACAGGAGCTCTGCTCTGTCCTGCTGTCCTTTGGGTGTTTTCAGGACAACTGGGGATGATTCTTCCGTTGCTTCCGGGGATGAGAACCTGCCGCCCTTTGGTGTATCAGGACCCAGCCTTTGCCAGAAACCGCCACACTGCACACCTCTGCTATCCCCAATGGTCTTAATTAGCTGAAAAATACACTTCCCAAGTTAACGGCTGGCGTGCACTATTTATACAAGTGTTCATTACTTTGACACTTGCCCGTGTTCAACAATAGTGTGCAATTTGAGAACAAATCCATTAGGATTTTGCTCTCCTTCAGTGGAGAGATGCTGTTTTCGGGTACGTGTTGGAGTCGCTGGGGCTGCTGAGTATCACAGTGGGGCCGTGCACGGTGACTGCTCGCCCTGCCACGTTCTGCAGAGCAGCTCGTAGCACCAGAAGCGCTGCTCGGAAAGAGGACCTTGCAGCTCATCTTCAGGCAGCCCCACAGGCTGACGCTGCACCCCGCTCACCTGCGTGCATTCTGGCACAAAAACAGATGCCCGCCCAGAAACACGTGGCGATGGGACACGTCGTCCTCATGTAGCTCCCAGACTGCACATTTCTCAAAGGCAAGGGCCAGCCAGCACCACAGAGGTGCCCTGAGGTGTTTAGCACCCAGCAGGTGTTTAGCTGGCTCTCCTCGATTACATCGGAAGCCTCTCGGCATATGGAGAAAGCATATGCCCCCCTTCTCTACAGAAAGCACACCGTCATTTATTCTGCGAGAAGATGGGGAGGAAAAGGGTGTGTGTGTGTGTGTGTGTGTGTGTGTGTGTGTGTGTGTAAAACGCAGGACGTAGGCAGAGCCCACCCCTGCTCAATCCTTTGTCCACTGTGCATGGGAAGAGCAGAATGGCCCTCGTCTGTCCAGATTCTGTCCCTTGAGATGGCGAACATGTTGGGGAGCTGGCATTGTAAACCAGGGTGCACACTGCCCCAGCCCCAGCCCTTCCTAGCCCTGACAGGCAGGTGTCAGCTGGCAGACGCCCGGGGAGGCAGAGCAGAAGGGAACAGGGCTGAGCCTTCCCATCTGTCTGCATGCCTTTGCACCTGGTTTCACCTCCCCTCCTCCCCCTGCCCCGGGGGAAGTCATCACACTGACACCGTGATCACCCTTTGGGGGAAGTCCTACTGTTGCCCCATTTTACAGATGAGCAACATGAGGCTGAAACAGAGGCACCCGCCCATGTCCACCAGTGAGAGCAGACCCCAGCCAGCCTCTCACGACACTCCACGTTTCTCTTCCACCTTCCACAGAGCCTCCAAGTGCCATTTCTCTACGGGTGACATCACTTTCTTGGCAGGTGCAGAGACATCACTGTTGCTGGCTCCTGGCCCTGCTTCTCACTCCAGAGGCACAACCATGGGGGAAATCTGTCCTCGTCCTTGACCATCTGGCCTCCACAGCAGCCCCTAGCATCCCATGAAATCCTCCCTTCCCCACTTGCCAGGAGCTCCCACCCCATGGAAACAGCACAGCTGCCATTTGTGAGTACCTAGCACACCTGCACAACCGCTGATCTCTGAGGCTGCCATTGGGTCCTGGAGCCTCCCCAGGGCTGGACTGCAGCACCTTCAGCCCACAGTGCAGGGCTCCAAGCATCCCACAGGCGCTGGCCAGCACAAGGCCACAGCATTTCCAGATAGGCCGGGGTCCGCGCATGGACTGACTGCAGAAAGAGGACACGTTCACACTCTTACACGCAGGCGTGCGAGCAGGTATGCTGCAGTCCCCTGGAGCAGGTTAGAATGCTGGCCCTGTGGGTGACTAGCTATAGACGCTGGGCACGACACGCCTCCCCTGCCAGCCTCAGTCTCCCCCAGCAGTGGAGCCAAGAAGCAGTTCCAAACAACCAGGACCACAGTGAGCCAGCCGTGGGAAGTGCCAAGCGCCTGGGGAGGGCTCAGTAGCATTAGCTCCTAATATTTTCAATTAGATCAGCACCAAGAAGAAATACCCATCTGTGTAGGGAAAATCTCCAACGAGATCACTGCTATGGAAATACACTGACATCCCCATGTGGTCCCACTCTCTCCCGAGGGAGACAGCCAGTGTCCCTGCAGGGAACGGGGTCCTTTGTGAGACGCACACGCGGGAAGCAGAGGGTCCTCGCTGCAGTGGAAGGGCCGGAGAGGAGGGCCATGCGTCCAGCTCAGGAGCGGGATCAGCTGGGCCCTCTTGCACTCACGGTATTTGCTGGCTCAGCCGGTTATCCTCCCGGCGGCCAGATGGTTGGAGCGTCAGCGTTCGGCGTGTGGCTAATGGCAGGGGTAGGGAACTACCTAATACCCTGCCATGTGCAAGAGCGGAGCTCCCCGAGGGGACGCGCCGCTGCCCTGTGACTCTGTCCTGACATGAGTAATGCTCAGAGTCCTGGAAAGAAGCAGTGGTAGGGAGGGAATAAAATGTCAACCAAAGAAGACAAGACACAAAGCAAAATTTCCCCAAAGGGCCAGCATGAGTCAAAGCCACGTCATGGCGCCACCTCCAGGCTGCCCTGCCCAGTGGACGTGGCCAGGTGAAGCACTTTCCAAAGGGACAATTGGAAGCATAATAGAGACCACCATATAAATAAAATTAAAGGCATAGAGCCACTTTCCAGGGGAGACGCTGTATGACCAATGGGACTTCGGCCAGTGTCAAGGTCACATCCACGGTGGGGAGTCACGACAGCAGGCACCCTGGTGTGATGTGATAGGAAGGGCACTCACTGCACGTCCTCCCGAAACCCATCACCCAGTCCAACCATGAGAAAAACACCAGACAAATCCCAATGAGGGACAGTCTGTGAAATACCTGACCAGTCCTCCGGAGAATTACCAAGGTCACCAAAAATAAGGGAAGTCTGAGAAACCGTCACTGCCAAGAGAGGCCTAAGGAGACACGATGACTAACTGTCATGTGGCATCTTGGATGGAGTCCTGGAAGAGAGAAGAAGAATATTAGGTAAAAACTAAGGAAATCTGGGGAAAATGAAAAAAGTATGCACTTTCGTTTAAAATACCGTATCTGTGTGGTTCGTTTGTTGTGACAAACATTCTGCGCTGCTGTTACTAATGGGGGAGGTGGGTACATGGGAGCTCTGAGGACATGGGCACAACCTTCCTGTACATCTGAATCCAACTGGAAGTTGCAAGTTTACTCAACAGTTACTTGAGGATGCGGTCTATGGGGAGGCAAGCGTGGAAGGAGGACTCCGTGGCCAAGACACAGAGGTGTTCCCCGCTGACACGGGCGATGTGGAAGCCTCCCTAGGACGCCATCAAGAACACCTGCAGATTCCGGGAGTAGGAACTTGGAAGAGGTTTCTTTTTTTTTTTTTTTTAAGTGAAATTCCAGAGACTTGTTAATATTACAGAGAGGTGAAAGAAAACACGGTTATGCTAATGACAAATCATGCAAGAAAAAAAAGAAAGAAATCTCCAGGAAACAGAAATCTGCACAGAAAAGAAATTGCAAGCGTAGTACCACATGGCTATGCAGCCACGTGTATACGTAGTTACGAAAAGGCAAGCACCATCTGCTGGTTCGTAACCTCCAGAGTCGACATGCACACATGCCTTGAAGACTTTGTTGTGGCTTCAGGAGAGGACATGAAGGCTGGGTCACAGCAGGCTCTCTCCCGGGCTGGAAGCAACCAAAGGGAAAAGGGATCCTGTTCCCTGTGCTGGACGCTGCCTCCGTTGCTCCGTAGGTGGTACAAAGAGCCAGCTCCGAGCACGGGCTTTGGAGTCCCGGCTCTGACGCTCACTGGCGTCGGCGGACAGAATGAATTGTGTTCTCCTCTCCGCCCAGAGCCGTTATCGGGGCATTGCCCCGCGCGGAGAGCACAATTCCCAGACACGGAGAATGCCTAACAAAAATGAGCTGCTCTTGTTAACTTGTAAATTTTTAAAAATGAAGACAATTTCCTTCTGTTTTCACTAGGAGGCTCAGGGAAAGGAATCCACTTGGAGTGTAATCGCCTGACTCACGCCCGCAGGAGAACAAAAGCAAACCAACAATCCCTCTGAGCCTCGGCCACATTCAAGAGGCCGGGGGTGGAGGAGCCTCCTTTTGGTAGGAAAGCAGCTCTGAGGCCTCCCGCCTTCCACATCCTAAAACTCTGTCTGCTCGTTACAGAGGAGATCCACGGACGCTGGAACCCACCTGGCCCTTCCGCCAGCTCGGCAAAGGTCCCTGCTGCACTCGGGAAGGAGGGGGCTCCTGCCGGTACACGCTCACCAGTGGCTCTCATGAAACCCCGAGTCGGCCCATCCAGCCCAAGCGCCGTTAACAAGCAGACATCCACCAGGCCCCGACGTCCCTCCTGCACCTGCCGTGGGCAGAGAGCCCCTGCGATGCACCCCGATGGCTGATGGATGCAGAATGCTGGAACAGGTGATTATTTCTGCAGGAACAAGGTTTCATTAATTACCCTGACCGGTGGGCTGGGGCCCCGCTGGAGGTGGAGAAGTGTTGGCGTCCCTGCAGTCCCAATCCGACACACTGGTGTTAGTATCTCGTCTGTCATCGAACACTTCCGCGCACACGAAGTTTGTGCCTATTAGTCAAAATCCCATCTTCACGACTCCACAGGTTGTTGTAAACAAATTGGGTTTTCGCTCAAAGCCTTGTTTTCATTTAAAAACGTGCCCCTACACAACATGTCAAGAACAGGGACACTTTCAGCAAGACAAATGGGGCCCGGCCACATCCCTCTCTTCAATGATTCTGTGGCCTTTTGGAGGGGCGCCCCGCAGCGGGGTAACATGACCATGTGCCAGCAACAGCTTCCCTCCTCAGCAGACAGAAGAGCTGGGGTCCCCCTGGCCCTGCAGGGGTGCCGTCTCGGTCCCTCCCCTGCCGGGAAGCAACCTGTGGGTTCCCTGTGCCCAGCCAGCCACCAGCGGCCCCAGCCAAGCCCGCAGCCCCACGCACTGCAGACCCTCGCAGCTCCAGGGAGAGGTGAGTCCTGCGCTCTGCTTCCAGCCCCCGTCCGGACACGGGGCTTCTTTAGACGTTCAGGAAGGGCATTTTTTGCAACTTTAGTTTGGGCTGCATAACCAAACAGCACAGACTGGGTCGTTGGCACAAGAAACAGGTCTGGATTAGGGAAAGTACAAGGCTGGGGAGCCGCAGAGCCAAGCCCCCGGAGCCAAGCCGTGTCTGCCAAGCCCCTGGGTTCTGCTGTGCAGACGGCCACCTTCCTGTTTTGCCACCCTGTGGCCCCTTCCGGGCACATGCACAGAGCGAGCTCTCGTGCCTCTCCCCCTTCTTAGAAGGGCACTAATCCCCCCCAAGAAGTCTCTGCCCCGCTGACCCCACCCCCTCCTGACATGGACACACTGGTGGTTGGGGCTTCAGCATACGAATCTGGGGAGGGGCGAGCACTGTCCGTAACACAGCCCACGTCGATAACATACCCCGCAACCGAACACTCTTGGAATCGGGAGAGCCTCTTGGGTTCTGTCTACATTTGTCTTGCTCTGCACCAACTGGCGGTGTTGCCCGTTCGGGCTGGCATGACCCTGACTCCTGGCCCAGCAGCCACTCGGCCGAGGTGTGCCAGGTTCGGCTGGAGATGCCCCTCGACTCCCGCTGCTCCAGAACCATGGGCATGATCTCACCCTTCCCGAATGCCCGGGTCTTCACTTACCACCACGATGACCACCAGGACCCCTGCCACCTGCCATTCTGTAAATACCTGGGCGGAACCTCTCCTACAAGCCGCAAGGACCCCACTCCTCAGATGTGGGCATCTTTGCCTCCAAACAGATGTGCCCCTGAGTGACCATCCCTCGGGGCAGGTGACCCCCTCACTCCCCCGGGCTCCCACCAGACTTTGCCCAAGCCATTTGATACCCCCTGAGAGCGTCCCCTCCAGGCCGCTCTGCTGGACAGACAGATGATGAATACAGGAAGCAGTGGGTGAGGAGTTCCCGGGTTACGCAGAGGCTCATGCCCGTTTTCCCCTCCTCAGGGAACAGCGCCCCGATTTTCCTTGTGGGCAGCCAGCCTTCCCCCAGTTCATGCAGCTGTCAGCCCGGCTGGCAAGGAAGGCCTGGGCCAGACGCAGCCACCTGACCCCCATCCAGGATTTGGAACCTGAGCACAAGACGCCTAGGCCCACGCCCGGGAGCTGCTGCCCAACCACAGAGACCCGGCCCGTCCTGTGGGGCCTGGACCCTCAGCAGCGTCTCACTTTCCACACGCTGAGTAATCCCCCCACCCCTTCCACCCCTTCCCCTTCATTTTCTCAGCTAATGGTGGTTACTTTCTTGGTAGAATGGTAACTGACCCAGTTGTCCCAGAGTGGACGTGGGGGTGCTGGAGCCCTAAGTACTGTTTTCTGGGGCCATGGGCAGTAGGACCAGCCCAGCCTGATGCAGAGTCACCTTCTCAGTCACTGACCTCTCCACCCCTCACATCATCCTTCCAGAAAAACGCTGCAGTCTACGTGTGGGGAGACCTCTCATTCTGTCACTCACTCGCTGTGTGGATCTGGGCCACTGTGGACTTCTGTTTCCTCGTCTGACACACGGACGCAATAATGATGCCTGGTCAGCATCTCCCAGGGATGTGTCTTGATAAAACAAAAGCTCTGACAAAGGCCAGAAGCTCTGGCTGTCGGTCCACTCCAAACACAGAGGACTCGGGGCAGCAGCTGGCTCAGTGGCTGGTCCACGGCTGAATGCAGAGTCAGCTGCCCCCTCCGGGGTTGGGAGGTGGAGGGATGGGGCAGGCCTGGGGCAGCAGGAGCAGGTTCCCCAGCACCGTGATGACCAGGGCTCTCTCCTCCACCGTGGGCTGAACCAGCCTGCCCAAGTCCTGCCTCAGCTGACCACAGATGGGCTGCAAAGGGACAGGATACGGGACCCTGAGCCCAGCACCACCTGGAGGAATGAAGGACAGCAGAGGGACAATCAGCTGGGCAGAGGCCAGCTGCGGACACTGCTGTTCATGGCGTGTCTCTGGGGGCAGCCTGGTGCTGAGCCCTCTGCCTGTGATCACTGGCACCAGGCTTCAAGGGGCCCTCTGCGGGCCCTGCCTTCCAGAAAAGGCTCCGAGGCTTGGCAAGGTCACCCGAAGGCTCAGAGCCAAGGCCCAGGCCCAGGTAGGTGGCCGGGACCCCTCACAAGACAGAGCACACCAGACCCCCATGCCCAGCTGCAAACACCCCCGAGGTCTGATGTCCTCACGTGTTAGACTGAGACAGAGAAACAAAGAAAGGTAGATAAATAAATTTTATTTATTTATTTGACAGAGAGAGAGACAGCCAGCGAGAGAGGGAACACAAGCAGGGGGAGTGGGAGAGGAAGAAGCAGGCTCCCCGTGGAGGAGCCTGATGTGGGGCTCGATCCCATAACGCCGGGATCACGCCCTGAGCCGAAGGCAGACGCTTAACTGCTGTGCCACCCAGGCACCCCAATAAATAAAATCTTTTAAAAAAACAAAACAAAGCAGATAGAGAAAGAGAGACAGACAGGCCAAGCTGCCTCTCAGCTTGAACTACCCCAGGAACACACTCAAAGGCTGCCTAGCTCAGTGTCCCAGTGGCAGGACCTTCTCTCCTGCTGCAGGTTCCCTGGGCCCAGGCTTGCCCCCCGCTCTGAGGATGGGGGCTCCCCTCACAGGGGCCCCCTCCAAGGCCGAGGCCCCATGGATTCATTCTGTGCAGGTCCCCCGTCCCACTGGCCCCAAGTTCATTTCCTAATCAGCTTCTGATCCCAGGTCAGGGAGCTCTGAAAGCCCCGGGGGCGCAGGACCCCGGTCTCCAACCGGCCTCCCGTCCACTCCGGTTCTCTAGGGGATGATTTTGTGGTCATGCGAATGAGGGGTGGGCCTGAGCCTGGCACCAGGCGAGAAGCAGAGGCAGCTCTGGGGCGATGGACGTCAGGAGGGCTCACGAGCCCCTCGTCTTGTCCGGGGTCGGGAGGAGGCCTGCCCAGGAGCCACGTCCGACCGTGCCTGCATCCACGAGAGCCCCAGGGCAGGTGTTACAGTGGGTCCTGCTGAACAAGGCGCCCGAGGCGGCAGCAAACGAACCAGTGAACCGTACCTTCGCTTCCTGCGGCCGCTGTCGCAAATACCGCGGGTCTCGCGGCTTCGGACACACTTGCTCTCCCCCAGGTCTGGACATCTAGGTTAGGGTGATTCTGGAAGCGTCCCTGGCCTCCCTGGGCCACAGTACCTGCAGCACAACACAGAAAGGGTGTCCGGACCATGGCTCACGACGGGCAAGGCTTTTCCAACCAGCAGAGCTGCCCAGAGGCACGCTGGCCTTCAGTCCCCGGAGGGGCTGCCTCTGAGGCTTCTGCGGTGGCCAGGAGACTCTGCCTTCTGGAGGCCCCATGGGACCCGAGAGCCCCTCGGGGCTCCAGCCTCTCACCCTGGTGGCGGCTCCCTGTGGTTCTGGGATTAGGGACATGAGTCTGGGTGTCCCCAGAGCCCAATGAGCCACACACCATTAACCACCCCTTCTTCCCGTTTGCTCGGTGCCTCTGACCTCAGGGCTCACGGGCACCTGTCAGCTCAGCACCATCCCCATCCCGGAGCGGAGCCCAAACCGGACCGGCCACAACAGCCGACCTGACCTTATCTTTGGGCCCTGCTCCCCAGGCCCTGTCACCCTCATCCCGTTTTCTAGGAAAAGACCTCAAGGGGTTCCGAGTGTGTGAAGCCCCTGAACAGGAGGAGGAAAATAGCCCCGTGATGGGCGCTTTGGATCTAATAGGAAACGATGATGTGAAATGAGGGGTTTCGTTCCTGCCGTCCCCGGTGATTTATAGGGACAGGCCCCATAATCAGAAACAAAATGTCTATTTTCAGCTGCGGATTCTAACAAGTGAATATATTACAATAACTTTATTAAAAAAATCAATGCACATCAATTCAATTTTCAAGTTAATTGCCTTCCTCACGCTGCAGCGTGAGAGGCCTGGCAGCTACATTATGCCTCTGATTTATGCAGAGCGGCTAGCAAATAATTCATCCGCTGTCTTATTTGTTTCCACCAGAAAGTGGCAGAAGTTGAGCGAGAGCCTCCCTGCCCAGCGCACCTGCCCTGCTAACAGGTGAAGCAGGTCTGGGCGGCCTCCAGGCGGGCTGGCGGCCCTCGGAGTCCCAGGGGCCCCGAACCTTCCCCACACACTCATCAAGGTGAGGGTGGGCAAAGGGATGCCCCCTGGACCGTCTGAGCAGAGATGGGCCCCGGGGCCGTGCCCCCGCTCTGCAGCCTCGGCCTCCACGCCTCTAAGGGGGACGAGAACCCCAGGACGCCGGCATCTACGTGGGCCCAGCAATGCCCCCACCACCACCACGTCGTCGTTGTCATGCCCTTACCGCTGGTATGAAATCAACATTATTATAATTTGTAAATAGTTACAGTTGTCCCTCTGCCACAGAGTTGCGGAATTACGTGCGTGTGGAATTACTCACGCACGCTGTCGAATTTACATATGCAAGTTGCCATCATTCCCTAAAGACCTGCCAGGTCGTAGGCGTGTGTTCCCGACAAACAGATCCCTGTGAATCAGGTCTCCCAGCAGGACACCAGTGTCACCTCTGCTCTCCTGGGGACAAGGTGTCTCCACCTCTTGGAGAGACATCGTCCCCCCAGCAGCCCAGGGCTCACGGGTCTGTGGGTCCACCCCGGCCGGCACGAGCCCACACTCCCTTGGCCCCCTCCACACACCTGTCCTGACCCTGAGCCCACCTGGGCAAGGGTGCTGTTTATGCACAGGGGGACCAGGGTGCAGGAGAGAAGATGGAGCCGGCTCCAAGCCCTGGATGGGGAGCCTGACGTTTTCCCCCACAGCCCCTAGAGGAGTCCACCTGTAGAAGCTGGCTTACCTGGCCTGGGGCAGCCATTTCTGGGAGCTCCGCCACCTCCCCGAGTTAGCAGAGGGGAGGCCCGGGCTAGGTGCTGACACACCTGTTGTGACCCGGGCATGGTGTACACACTCCTCCTTGCACTGCCGTCCACCTGCCGTGTCAGCACTGACAGTACAGACTCCCTGAAGCCAGGAACCAGCAAGCAGAAGACCTGGGCTTGTGCCAGGCCCGTCTGCCTCCAGGGCCACAGTCCGAACCACAACTTCCGATGGCCACCTCCCAGGACAGCACCCAGTGTGGGCCACCTGCAACAAAGGCCCGCCTCTGGGTTGGTTTGTCATTTGAGGGATTCTGGGTAGAGCCCAGGGGTCCAGCATCACTGGGATACAAGAACACAGAGCTCTCCTCAGCAGGTGAGGGGGACAAGCCCTGGGGAGATGCTGAGCCCTCACCTCTGCCCTCTGCCCCCCAGGCTGCAGAGAACCAGGAGCTGGACCATAGACTGGCCTGCAGCCTGGGTCCATGATGAGCTGATGGGAAAAGTGCTTCCTACTTTGGAGGGCTGCTGGCCGTGACCCTGGGGCTCCCTCCCCTCTGCCCCTCGGACACACACACTCCCCCACCCCCCGCCCAGAAACGGCAGCCCCACCTGCCAGCATAAATCCTGCCTCCACGCGGCCAAACCTGTCTGAATATAACTGGCTGTTTGGAAGGCGCTCAGAACCCCGTGGCAAACCTCTGTTCTGAGCATGTTCCGAGGCACGGGCTTCTTCCTGTCTCACATCTGACAGGTTAATTATTTATTAAGGGTAATGGGTTTAATCTAAACAATTACTTCCAGCTGGATTCTTCTCTAAGTCACTTGAGCTGGTGAAGAAACATCACACACTCCCGGGCTGAATGCCAAGCCTGACAGCGCACCCTGACATTCCCGCAGGCTGAGATTGACAGTGGCATCGGAGACAAGACAGAGAACAATGCAGGGAGGGTCACCTGTGGGGGTGCAGAGCACAGTGTGCGGGACGCGGGGAGGGGGCAGGCTGAAGGTGCAGGAGTGCAGACGATGCGGGAGGGGTGACAAACAGGAGCCACGCTAAGAAATTTGGACTATATCCTGAAAGCCCTGGAGTTTCAAACCAGAAGTGATATTATTGCCATGGGGGACATTTGGAAAAGGTTTTGAAGGATGGGTAGGAGTTCTCAGAAAGAAACATATGAAGGTTGGCGTCCCAGGAAGAGGAGGCAGGACGCACACATACGAGGGTTTGTGCAAGAACCCGGGAGCTTCACAGGGGCAGGTCGCGGGACAGGATCGTGGAGAAGCTGCCGGAGAAATGGCTGTGAAGGAAGCAAGGACCGAGGGGCACTGAGTACCAGGCTCTGGAGCCCAGGTCTCGACCTGAAGACTGCGGGAAAGGAGCCGAGGGGTCAGTGGTGGGGAGCTTTCTCAGCCGGAGTCACACACTCATCTTCGTGCGTTAGAGATGACGCGAGTGGGCTTATGGAAGCTGAACTTGGCATTGGAGGCAGGGGTCACACGATAGTCTGGAGGACACAGAAAGGGCCTGAGAACAGACTTTTTTTAATGTGAATTTCTGTATTTATTGACGTAAATATAAAGTAACACAGAAAGAATCGCCGAAGAAAATCAGAATCCCCCGTCGTTCTGCCACCAAGCAGTAAACTGCCTTTGCCTACCCCGTTCAATCCTTCCGGCCTTTGGTCTGACGAGTCAAGGTGCAGTTTTGCAAAACCAGGATATAGTGAACCTGATTGTATCGTAACCTACCTGCGTGCTTAACATGTTCCGAAAACGTGGCGAACGTCTCACCGTCGTCCCGCGTGACTGTACCATAACGTACTTAAGGTCGTTTTTCACTGTTTTGAACATGCTGGTGAAGCCCTTGGCCCCCAAATCTTGGTGCACATCTCAAACAGTTTTTCAGAATAACAAATCCTGGTAGTGGAGTTGCTGGGTCTTGGCATAAGGACATGGGGCAACCTTTGAAATGGCTGCTAAGCCCCCGAGGAAGGTTGTCCCAGTTGCACTCCCACTCCAGCTCCAGGACTGCAGGCTTTGAGTTTGTGAATCGTTCCTCTGTGTCTCAGGTCTCCGGGCCCCTCGTGCACGCTGCTCCCTGCCTGGCATGCTGTTCCCTGCGCCGTCACAGGGCTGCGTCCCCACTCTCCATGTTTTGGGGACACCATTCCCAATCATCCTAACTGCATGGGTGCCCCCTCCCCGCAAACCCACTGCTGTTCTCTGCCCCCCCAGCCTCCAGCCAGCCTGCGAGCTGCCGGAAGTCTCACACTCAGGGTTTTACCAGGGCCGGGCGTATAGCAGGTGCTCGCTCAAGATTTTGGAGGAAAATGAGGGAGGCGGTGGATGCGTGAAATGGGCATTTGTCTTTTTTTCTTTCTGATTTTACAGACGTCTCTCTATGATTGACTCCCTGCATTTTCAAGAGAAAGGCTTGCGCTCCTGGAGTGGCATCAGTCGCTCCCTCCGGCAGAGGTTGGTGGCCAACCTGTAGGACTCCCCGCACACCTGGGGTATCTCCACCCCATGTCCTCTCCCCGCCTCCCTCCCTTTCCTCCTCCTAGAAAACCTCACTCCCGGCTCTACTCCCAGAGCGGGCTCCGGGCGCCCGGGTCAGCCGAGGCTGCACGGCCCAGCGGTCAGCTCACTGCACTGTCCCCGCAAGCCGACTCCCACCCATCTCTCCTGGAAGAGTTTGCCTGGCCAGGCCCTGGGGAGACCGGGCTCCTCCGAGAAGCTGATGCGAGCAGCGATTTGGCCCGAACTCTGCCCTGTAGCTGTGGGTGCAGCGCGGTGCCTTTAGGAAGTGATGGTGCACGTGTGAGCAGTTAACTTCAGGAACTGACCTTAAGGTGAAGGAGACAGAATTCCTCCTTGTGAGATAAGCTCGCAGAAAGAAGACCCCAGGGCACAGCAGGGGCTTGGGCGGGAGTCCTGCCAGGCAGGCTGGAGGCTCCGAGCTCCTGGACAGGTGCTGGAGGCCCTGGGGAAGCCGTGTGCACGCAGGGGCCAAGCTCTGCATGTTCCCAGCAAAAATTGTTGACCAGAAAAGCCCATTCCATTCCTCTGGCCGGCACCTGGGATAATGGGTCCAGACAGACGGGACAATGCAGGGGGACTGCCACCTCTGCATGGAAACACGGCCCGGAACGCCAGCCCCTGGCCCGCACGCTGGAGTGTGCATGTCCCTTATCACCGCCCGGAACGATCCCCTCTGACCGCTGCTCCACAGGCTCCCACCGTCACCGCAGACGCTTAGCTCCCTGGTGCTGAGTGCGGCCTGGCGGCTGCTCCGGTCCCCACCATACCCACGGAGGAGCACGGAAGAGCCCAGGACGGTGTTCCCCTCTTTCCCTGGAAAAGTGGGAACTCACCTCTGACGAGGAGGTCCTGGCCCCACAACAGACCCACTGCTGTGGCTCCGTGTCCCTGCCAGCAGCTGTTCTAGACCAGCCGTATCGTCGCTGGAAGGAAAGGGGCACACTGGAGGCTGGACAGGAGGTGACAGCCATGTCTCTTCTGCACAGTGGCCCGGAGACCACCGCCAAAGCCCTGACCGCCATCAGAGGCTGGCTCCCGTTCACCGTGTGCACGGCCCACAGAGGAGAAGAGAGAGTGGCACGGACCTGCTCTCTCCCTCGGACGCCTGGTGTGAAGGGCCGTGGAGGACACTCAGATGTGATTTAGCGGGCAGAGCCCACACGCGGGTGTGCACACGCAGTGGTGCAAGCAGTACCTGCCTCCAAAGAGCTTGTAAAGTGCGCAGCCTTGCAGTCTGCACCCTGCGGGGCTCGGCAAGGGCCCCGTGGGACCGCGGTTCATTTGCGGCTAGGAGGATGCAATTTCCTGGTTTGGAGGCTCGAGCCCCGGAACTGAACAACAGTCCTGGGCGCCTCCAGAGGCTGTGAATGGCTGAGCTGAGCTGGTTGCATGTCAGAGGGAGCTGGGGCAGCTCTCCTTGGTGAAGGGACAAGGAGAGCCCTGCTGAGCCTCCTTCCCGCAGGGAGCAGAGGGAACCTGGTTTCAGAGGGCAGGAGCTGGGGCTGAGGATGCTCAGAGAACCCCACCAGCCCCTCACTCTGTGCCGTCCGCTGGGGGGCACCGCCCCGGCCAGCTCCCGTGCTCCATCCCTCCGCTCTGTACCCCTTGGTGGCACTCAGGGAAGGTAAACTAAACCTGGCATTAGCCTAATTAGTCATAATTAGGAGGCCCGACCTGCTGCAAATGTAATCAGGCGATTCATTTCAAATCCAGATATAATTGACTTTTGGATTACCCACTGTCTGGGATTATTCAAGCTAATGCCTTCTTCCCTCCCGTAAACTGTTCAGACCCTAAAGTGAGGCCCCATCTCCCGCTGCTCTGGCTTCCTGCTGCAGAGGCCTAGCTGCTCCCCTCTGGTTCTGCCTCCCCCATCAGCCCCACCTGCCCCTTCCCTCTTCCCCCTCCCTCCTCCGTCAGCCTCCCCCTCCTCCCTCTTGCAGCTGCCCTCTCCCAGCACCTGCCTGGTCCAGATCCTGGGTCCAGAAACACACCCATGTTAAAATCTTCCCGCTCTGGTCCCACCCTAAACCAGGCTCTGCCCTCCCAGCGCCTCCCAGCCACCAGAAGGAAAATAGTTGGGGCCAAACCAGCTGGAGGAGCTGACCTATATCCACCGTGAATCAGTTTGCCACAAAATATTGTTCTATCTTGGTGTCGTGAGGGGTTATAAACCCAGCGAGGGGGGCGCGTAGTGCCGAGGGAGGAGGAAGACCCCTGGGCCAGCAGCGGACATCACCCCGTACTGGAGAGGTGAAGGGTCAGACCTCGATAGGGCCAGTGTGTGCAGGGAACCCCCAGCCCCGCGACAGGAAGAAGCAGCGCCCGCGGGGTCCTAAAAGCCTGGTCCCCAGCGTAGGTGAGGGAGGGGGCCCCACGGGCAACCTCAGCCCCACAGGAATCACTGCCTGCTGCTGGATTGGTCATGGTGATACACGGCTCTAGGGCAGAGTCCCCTGGGGTCTTCCTGCTGTTTTAGGGGCAGACAAATGAACCTGAAGCCCTCGTCTGTCTCATGAGGAAGCACGTTTCTGCAGATTTCCACGAGGTCCCGACCTCTCGGACCTCGGAGCCACAGAAGGAGAGTCCTGGACTCCTGAGTCCTCTGGAGGAGTGCTCCCTCCTCTGGGCAGTGCCCCCAGCCTGCACCACAGGTGCTCTCTCCGCCCCGCGCCAACCTGCGCGGACGCCCATGCATTCAGGAAACTGCGCTGGCTTGTTGGGAGATGGGCGGCCAGAGGGAACCCACGGACAGCTCAGAGTCACTCACATAGCCTCCAGGACCTCCTGACCCACCCTCCGCCTTCTCTTGTCTGCTCTCACCCCACCCCAAGTCCCCGTCCTTTCTCCTCTCTCGCTGGGCCTCAGAAACCCACCTTCCATCTCCAGCCACTCAGCAAGGCATTTTCCCAAATGAACACAGTTCCCTTCCAGAAAGGAATTCTGTTGCCAACGGTGAACATGATACATAATTTTTTCCTCTGCTGCCAATTCCAGACAGAAGTTACGCCCACATTCAGAACCTAGAGCATAAGTGTTTCTCAAGGCTGGGCTCTCAGAGAATGGTGGTGTTCCAGAGCCTTCCGTGACCCTCACTGCCAGGCTCCGTGTGGGTCAGAGAAGCACAGGACAGTTCCAGCCGTCACCCTGCTAGTCCAGCTGCATATCTCTGCTTCGGGAAGCCTTCCTCCCCTTCCCCGGTCAGCCGCTCTGCATCCTACAAGATATGGCTCAGGGGACACCGCCCGTGAAGTCCCCCCAGTCATCTCCAAGTGGACCCACCCCTGTCCAGTCACCTGTCATGCTCCACAGTGTTAAGGGGAGAAGTCTTTCTGCTCTTCTGGTCTACAAGCCCCTCAAGAGAAAGGCTGACAGAGGGAAAGGGGAGGCCCAGGAGGGAGGGTTTCTCATCCATCCACCCATGGGGCCTGGGTCTGTTAGCTGTGTGGACACCCTCAAACAGGCAAATGGAGTAGCACAGTGAGGTCAGCTTCTCAGAAAATTAGCAGACTAATGTTCACGGGCCCTGTTGAGAGAGCTTGCAAAGATGGGTATTGGCGCTCCCTGAGGGCTGGCGGTCCTATGGCATAGCTCACCGTCAGCCTGGGTCCGGCATCCCCCACACTCCACCCCATATCTAGAACCGGGCCTCCCGCCCAAAGGCCAAGTTGAGGGTGGCTCTCGCCCATGGTGAGGCAAAGGCATCTGCTCGTCCGTGAAAACCCCGCGCCCCTGCAGTTCCCAGTGCCTCACGGTGAGGGGCCACAGTGGGCTTTGAGCAGGAGCGAGGCCACGGCTAGATGAAGATGTTCCGGCTGTCTCTTGCCCGGATGTCGACAAGCTGGCACCCCCGCGCTGAGACGCACCAGCGATGGAAAGGCCTGGGCCCCAAGTCACTGCAGGGGCAGAGCTGCCCTGGGAGCTGCCGGCTCCGTGGCAAACGAACATGAATGCGAAATAAACGTTCACTGTGTAAAAGCCTTAGGATGTGGGGACTGCGTGTCACCGCATGTGGCTGGTCACACAGACTGAAACGTGCGGGCTAAGTCCCAGGGCAGAGCTAGCTTTCCAGTCCTTCTGGCGAACGACAGAATCTACTCCTCACTGTGTCCCAGACAGCGGCAGCGAGCAGGGGGAAGGTCTGAATGAGGGTGAGGGGGCCAGAGGCAAGGGCACCTGTCCCGGGCCCCACGGGGCGAAGGCACCCCCTGCCCGGCTTCTCGACGACAGCCTGCTCCACTAAGGTCACCCACCGCAGGGTCCCGGCTTCGCCACCAAGTGCACATTCTAGAACCTCCGCTAGTGGAGGAGGCACCTGCGCCCAGAGGCCCCGCACGGCAGCCCCACCTAAGATCCTCCATCCGCTCGCCAGCTGCAGGACCGAGGCAAGGAACTCACCAGCCCCGCGCCGGGCTTCCCGCTCCGTCCGGGGGAGAACGTGCCTCCTCGAGGCCCAGTGAGGATGAAACCAGCTGACGATGGAAGCACGTAACAGGTGCTCAACACAGGCAGGTGTCTGTGCACACGTGTGCACACACACACCCACACACGTACACACGCCCACACACACGCCCGCACACATGTGCACACACACGCTCACACGTACACACGCCCACACACGCACATGCACACACACGACCACACACACGGCCACACACACATACACATGCCCACACGCCCGCACACATGTGCACACACACTCACACGCATGCACACACCCCACCCACGTACACCTGCCCACATACGTGTACACACATGACCCCATACACGCACCTACATGCACACACATGCACAGAGGCCCACTCATGTGTTCACACACCGACACGCACATGCACACACACAGTGGGAATCTGCCCTTCCCAGCAGAGGTCACCATGTGCCGGGCCCACCAGCCCTCTGGCTGACTGTCCTGGGAATGGACACACACCCCAAGCTGGGCCAGTCAAGGCATCTCGCATGAATTCGGACTTTGGACACAGAGCGCTGCCATTAGCAAGTGGGGCCACATAGAGGGGGCTGGAGGGAGCCAGGAGTAGAGACAGAGCTGCTGCTACAGGGGGTGTGGGATCATTCCCGGGCCCGCCTAGCAAGCCTGGAGCTGCCGTATTCCGACCACGGAAGGTTCTGGCTCTGCTGGCCTGAGTGCCATCCGCTTGTTGCCACAAATGCACCCAGACCAAGATGAACGGGGTCTGCTCCCAGCATCCTGCACCTGCCTCCCCAAGGCTCCCCGCAGCCTCCCCATTCCAGGCCCAGATTGTTCTGTGTGTGTTTTAGAAAGGTACACACCCGAACACACTCGCGTGCACACACACGGCCCAGGCCACTCAGCCAGTCATCCCGATCTGTCCTCACCTGCTACTCCCGAATGCACCTGGAAGCCAGGTCCTTCCATAACGCCCAAGGAAAGAAACGCCCCTCCGTGTTTGTGACAGAGGCTGCATTTTCACTTCCCTTGTCCCCATGACCTGGGTCCTCCAGATGCAGTCCTGAGAGCCACGACCGAGGCCAGCCCCCTGCCGAGGATGGAGCACAGGTGACCCCTGACCACAGGCTGCTCACCAGAGGCAGGGTGGCACTGGAGAGGCAAGCACAGGGGCCCCAGGATGACTGTGGGTTCCCAGGAGGCTGGCAGAGGCCCCGTTCCTAATGTCTGTCGGTGGGGAAGCCACTCCCCACTCATCTCATCATTCTGCCCAGCTGCCCCGCAGGTGGACAGGCCTTATGTGGCCCAGGGCGGTTTCACCGCCCAGCTGCGTGCTGGTTTCTGCCCTGGGCTGTTCCACTCAACCGGGGGTCCCTGGCCATGTCCCGAGCCAGTCCTGGAGGAAGGATGGAGCCACGAGCAGACAGAATCTCAGCCCACTTTTAGGAAGACAATGCCTGTGACCCCGCTCGGCTGGGTCTCTTTCCAGTGACTCTCTGTAATATGAACGCAAAAATCCCAGGAGTCCCTCCAAGCCATCCCAGAAATCCCCCCAGAGAAGGGTCCCCACCACGGGAAGGCCCATCACCCCCAGCTGAACTACGGAAAATGCTGCGGTCCGACTCAGAGGAACGCAGGGGCCTGCCACGGTCATACCGACCCCCTGTCAGGGAGAGCGGTCAGTGTCCCTTCAGGCCAGCTGCTCTGTGCCAGGGCCAGGATGACTCAGACACTCTGGGGCTGGCAAGGGCTTCCTTGGCCTGTGTCCACCCTCCTCCTTGGTCTGGGACGGAGGACACCAAGCCTGGATCTGTGCCCACTCTGCCCTTTCTCGTCTGGCTGCAAACAAACCCAGCCGGTCACTGAGTCCCAGGTGACCTACACTCGTGCCCTGGGGCTGCGGGAGCAAGACACCACAGACGGGGTACCTTCAACAGCAGGACCTCGTTCTCTCCCAATTCTGCCAGAAGTCCGAGCTCAGGTGTGGGCAGGGCTGGTTCCTGCTGGAGGCTCTGAGGGGTCCTCTGTCCCAGGCCCCTCTCCGCATCCAGGGGCTCCTTGTCTTCCTTGGCTTTCAGCCGCGTCACCCCAATCTCTGCCTCCGTCTTCACATGGCCTTCTCCCCACTTCTGTGCCTCCAGGAATCCCTCTCCTTACAAGGACCCGGCTGTGGGATTTAGCCAACCCTCACGCAGGACAAGCCCATGTTAGGCTGAGGACACCGGCGAAGCCCCTGGTAACGTCTGCGGCTCCAGCCCCCGGCATCTTCAAGGGGGAGCAGCACAGCCCAGCTCAGCACTGCGTGAGCCACAGATGCTCAGGCTGGAATAGGCCGTGTGCTCGGCAGCCTGCACCCTGCCGGGGTCCACTCAGCCACGGCTCCTGGTCAAGGCCGGGCCAGCCTCGCACAGCCCGGAAGAGACGTTTGCTGCACACTCACCGAGAGTCGACCGTGTGCTGGGGACTTGCTGTGAGCCCCGAGGACAGAGCTGGGGACGGGAGCTGCTGCCCCGTGAGGCTGGAGCTAAGCACAGCCAGGGATCCGCAGGCTGGGGGAGCAGGACGGAGTGTGGCGGGGGCGGGGCTAAGCAAGTCTCTCCTGGGAGCTCTCCCTTGAGGGAAGGCCGCCCCACCACCTCCCACACAAGCAAGGGGAGCTCACAAATGTCCCCAGTCTCCTCCAGCGTTCTTGTCGCCTCGTCCTTCAGTCATTAAATAAAAATGGGCCCAAATCCCTGTCCAACGCGTGACAAATCCAGCTCCCTTCCGCCTTTTCGAGAAGTGTGTCTGGTCGGGTGAGGGCAGGCACGCTCCATGGGCCCCAGCCCACCCCCCCCCCCCGGGCCCGCTATATTCTCCACCCCTCTTTGCCTGCCTCGTGGCCCACCTGTCCCCACAGCCCCCGAGGTCGCCCCAGCCTGGGCTCGAGTCCATCCAAAGCTCAGCCCACCCAAGCTGTAGGGCTGCGCTAAGGGTGCCGGGTGACGTCCCAGCCCCAGGCTCACCTAATATTGGACGTCCCTGTTATGAAGGGCACCTCGGCCAGAACACCCAGACCTCCTCCCCGGCACCGCCTCCAGCCCACGGCCCAGGCTCCTCCCGCTCCCTCGTTCTCTCCCCTCATTCGCCAACGCCCCTTCCTCCTCCAGGCCCAACTTCCCCAGCATCTTTGTTCCTGTCCTTCACACAAGCCTCAGCCCGGCTCTCCAGGCGCAGGGGCGTCACGGTCAGGTCACCACGCGGGGAACAGTGTGGTCCAGCTCTGTGAACAACCAGGATGCTGTCATTCTCTCGCTAAGCTCACCACACCCTGGGCCCGCGGGGAGGTGTGGGTATGGAGGGGTTCCCGGGGTAGGGTATCCACACAACCTTCTGAGGGGCCCTGGAGGCCTGAACAGGGGAGGGAGGCAGAAAGCAGGAAGGAAACCGGCAGTGCTTTCTCCACGGGGTCCTCCTCCCCACCAGCTTCCACCTGTGCCCCCAGAGCGGCAGGTGAGTCCCCGGAAAATGGCTTCACCTGCAGCTGGTCCTCGGCGCTAGCTTCTCAGGCGTTCCCAAGGCCAGGCTCAAGTTTGATTAAACTGCCTTCTCTTCCTTTCTTCCCTGCCCGAGCCCGTCTTGCTGAGGCAACACAACAGAGCACGGTAAGCGGCTTCGTGCATGTGCGGGAAAGCAGTTTTCCCAACAAGGGCTGAGGGCCATTTCGGTTCATCAGGTCCCCGAACCCATTTGCTGGACTTGGAGGGGTTTTTAGAAGACTCGGCTAAGGTATTTTCATCTCTCCCCAGATCTGAGATTTCAACTACGTGTGTTATAATAATAAACACCAAGCATGACGGTCTTCTGTCTCCTCGGGGAGTAAAAGGCGTGTGCCACTTCTCCCCGGAGCACAGCAGGCGTGAATAAAGGTGTCCACAGCAGCAGACCCAGCCCGGGGCAGGGGCAGGGGCGCCGAGGAAATGGTGGGACTCAATTTATTTCTGATGAAATGCCCCTTGTGCTCCTGAGGTTGGGGGTATGGCTTAGTAAAGAAGAAATATGTGGTCCAGGTGGGACAGCGGAAGGTTCTGGACAACTGCCCAACCTCCCCCTGCTGCCCTTGCTTCCAGAATCCTGTCTCTCGAGGCCACCCTGCACATCACCCCTGCGAGTGCCCAAAGCACAAACCGACTCTAGTCGTGTCCCTGCCTAGAAACTCAGCAGCCCCCGTGGCCCCCAGAGGAAGCCACCTCCAGCTCCCCTCCACGCTCTACTGTGCACGGGCTCCATGCGCAGCCCCGCCAAGCACCCCACTCCCCAACACTGTGGCTGTTCCACCACCAAGCCTCCGCACGGCAGGTCCCTGGGCCGGGAACGCCTGCTCCCCCACCCCCACCCCCAGCCTCCCTTCCACGTGGGACTGAGTTCACCATCTGTTTGGTCACAGCCACACAGCACCATAAATATTTGCTTATGTGTGTTCCTTTCCCCAACTCACGTTGGGTCAGCTCAGGCCGCCATAAAACGTGTCACGGCTACCTTGGCCCAAGCAATGGACACGCGCCTCTCGGGGGCTGGGGAGTCCAAGATCAAGGGGTCAGGAGGTTGGGTTCCTAGAAAGACCCACTTCCCAGCTTTCAGAAGGCACCTTCTCTGTGTGACCTCGCATGGCAGGAGCGGGAGGTGGCCAGGGGGTGGGCGGGAGTGGAGGGAGAGGGAGAGAGAGCGCTCTGCTGTCTCTTCCTATAAAGGCACCAATCCCACCCAAGGACCCCACACTCGTGACCTCACCTAATACTACTCTGTTCCCACGGGCTCCCCCTCCAGATACCATCACACTGGGGTCAGGGCTCCCACACGTGCATTTCGGGGATACACAGTTCAGTGCAGAGCCCCCGCCCACCATCTCCCAAGCTGGGGCGGGAGGTGCCCTCCCCTCCAGCATCTCCAACATGGCATCTCCAAGACTAGCTATGCTTCATTCTCGCTGCACCAAAGATGTTCTATGTCTCAAACCCTCCTCCCGGGGTGGCATGAGGATTGTAGTGGATTAAATGGCGCCCCCAAAAAGGTATGTCCTCGTCCTAGTCCCTGGGACCATGAATGGAACCTGATTTGGAAAATGAGACCTCATTTTGCACATGTGATTAAGGTTCTCGAGATAGGACCATCCTGGTGTTACCAGGGGGGCCCTAAATCCATGACAGGTGTCCATATGAGAGACACACAGAGAGAAGTCCTTGCGAAGATGGAGGCAAAGACGAGAGGGATGTAGCCACAGCCCAGAAAACCCCGGGGCCCCCGGGAGCTGGGAGAGGCAGGCAGGGGCCTCCCCCAGAGCCCCTGGAGGGAGCACGGCCCCGCCACACCTGGATTTCGGTCTCCTGCCTCCAAAACAGTGAGAGAATGCATTCCTGTTGTTTCCAGCCCCCTGGCTTGGGTAATTCGTACAGCAGCCCTGGGCAGCTACAGGCCCGGCCACCGGCCGCCGGCACCCCCGCTGTGGACGCTCACTCCTCCACTCCCCCCTCCGAAGGATCCAGGCCTGGCCGTGACCAGAGCTAAGTAAAGAGAAGCCACGGTAGAGGCATGGACGTTAATTTCCTAAGGAAACCTTGTTTTAGAGAGTTTTAAATTTGGGGGGAGGGATCCTTTGGGAAAAGTAAGAAAATAGATTTCTCCCATCTCAGGCAGGAAAATGTCCCTCACCGTGAACAGCAGAGGCCCCACGCCATCCCATCATCCAAGACTATTAAAATTTTTAATTAAAGTTTTCAGCTATCAAACTGCCTGAGGTTGGCAAAGGTTTGCTGTTATCTTGTTAAAATCCATCATGATCCACATAAAATGAGATTAATTTGAGATGCCAAAAGAAACACAGGTCAGCAGAGCACCGATGCCACCGGCTGTCCGAGCCAGGGGCTGCAGGTGGCACTGGGGACCCACCTGGCCTGCAGGTGGCACGGGGGCCAGGAGCCGGAGGGAGCGAGGTTCTCGGAAACCCCGGGCCACAGCTGGGCACCTCTCCTCCTGCTGGAGAGCATGTGCTCACGTGCAGGTGCCCGAGTGTGTCCTCTCCAAAGTGACTTTCCTTCTCCTCTGCCTCCTTCCAGCAGGTTCCCCGGGGCCCCGGCTCAGCACCCCAGGCTCCCATCACCCTAACGACGACCCCAGCCAGCCTTAAAGGGAGCCGCTCGGGCAGATGGAGTGTGGAACTGTCCTGAATTCCAAAATCACGACGTTCAGCCTTGTTTTCGTGGATGGAGCGAGCAAGGCCTTCCCAGCCCCAAGTGGAGAGTCAGCCACATCACAGCCCCACACGTGCTGGAAATCAGGACCATAAAAGGGTCTAGTTTATCACAATAGTCTGTTTACATACCAGGCAGGTAGCATCTCAGCAGATCAAAGCTTCTGTGTGTCCAGTGCCCCTGTCTGACCACCCAGCTCGCCTCCAGCAGCCACTCCTGTCCGTACGGGAACTTTCCGGCCGGCCGCCGAGCTGCCCCGGGGCTGGGCCTGATGCTGCCCAAGCGTTTGCCCTTCCAGCCTCTGGGACAAGAATCCTGCCTCCTCTCTGTCTCTTCCCCCACGCGGGGCACCACAGCTCCCAGGCTGCAAAGGAGGGAACAAAATCAGGCTGTGGGGAGGACCCTGCCATGCCTGAACCCCACGAACACTCAGTCAGGGTGCCCCGGGCACAGACAGGACAGTGACTGCTGAGCGAGACGATGCGGAGCAGGGAGGAGGGTGGGGAGAAGGCGGGGCCGGCCGCACAGGACCTCCCGGCCAGGCTGAGCAGCACACAGTAGGGAACCACAGGAGCGCCCGGCTCGCAGTAGGGAGCCACAGGAGCACCCAGCACACAGTAGGGAGTCACAGGAGGGCCCAACACACAGTAGGGAGCCACAGGAGGACGCTATGCAGAGAAGTGGCTCTACTGAGTCACATTTGCCATGAGCACCGTGGAACGAGGGCCAGGAAGGAGGCTGCTCTGGAGGTTACCTCGGGGAGACGGAGAGCTGGTTGCAGGTGGTGCTGGGAAGAGGAGGTCAGACCCTCTCATTCCTCCAGAGAGATGGACCGAGCCTCCACTAGGCCAAGGCAGTATGCGGGGCCAGGGGGGCGGCGAGCAGGCAACGCCCCCTCTCTGACGGGACAGCGTCCTAGCCGCAGACACATAATGAACGTTGCAACGAGAGGGTCTGACAGGGAGGAGGAGTCCCGGGTGTCTCCTAGAGCTTCGCCCTGAGCAGCTGAGTGTGTGGGTGCCATGCACCAGGCGGGAAGCCTCGGGAGCCGCAGATGGAAGGGACCAAAGTTCAGTGGGGTCCCGCTGCGTGTGGGGTTCTTCCGAGAAGTCCCGAGGCACGCCGGGCTGGCGCCCCAATCCAGGAGCCTGGCTCCCTGGGGCAAAGCCATTGGCATAGAAGCTGCCAACACGGAGACGACTGTGAAGCCGCAGGGATGGAGGTCGGGTGCGGAAAACTAAGATTTTTACAGTAAAAACATGCCGTGAATGTAGGATGCTCAGAGTCCCTGTTGCACGGTGATACACGAGGTTAGGGACCCAGCAGAGACGGTGGAAGGAGGGCCGGGTGGGGTGGGGCTGGGTGGGTGGGAGCCCTCGCAAGGGCAGCGGAGCAGTGAGGAGGGGGCCCGGCAGGGGAGCGCGGGTGATGGGGACAGGGTGCACCGGTGGGGCCTCGGGCACCTGCCGTGGGGCGGGGCTGTGAGGGACGGCTCTGGAAGGCCACTCCGAGCGGGGAGCTGACTGTTCTTGACTGTGACCTGACTCTTACACGGGGCACGGTGTCGGGCCGCGTCCCTCCCTTGGCCTGACCTCCCACACAGGGGTGTCTGAGGCTCTTCCTACCTCTGGCTTTCCTCTCAGCTCACGAGGCACCGGCAGCAGCTGGGACACGTGGGAATGAGGCTCCAGCCCCAGCCCTCCCACCCCCCAGCCAGAGCCGCTGCATCTCCGTGAAAGAGTGTGGAAGAGCATCGTTGCATGCTAGCTTTGGGCCCCTCCGTTCCCCCGCACCTTCCCCGTGGCCCCACAGACCCTCAGCCCAGCGAACGCACTAGGGCCTATTCCAGAAACGCCTCCTTCACAGAGACAGCCTTGGGGTCCTCAGTGTGGAGCCCCGAGAAGCGAAAGCTTGGCAGGAAGCCGGCCTGGTGGGTATCTCCTCAGGACTGGAGAGTGACGTGCGGCACGTGCACGCGTCACCTGCGGCCGAGCCCGAGCCCGACGCACCTGCTCGAGCGGCAGCCCTGACCCTCGTCGTAACAATTCAGCTTCTTGGTTTTGTGCTTGATCAAAGATACCAAATTTAATAAAAGAATTTGCTGGACGCCTGAGTGGCTCAGTCGTTTAAGCGTCTGCCTTAGGCTCAGGTCGTGATCCCAGGGTCCCGGATCGAGTCCCGGATCGAGTCCCGCATCGGGCTCCCTGCTCAGGGGGGAGCCTGCTTCTCCCTCTCTATTGCTCGTGCGCATGTGCTCTCTCTCTCTCAAATAAATAAAATCTTTATTAAAAAAAGAATTTGTTGAGGTTACCTCATCACTGCACAAAAAAAGATCAAGCTCCCCTGAATCCTGCCCACCCCCTTCCCGAGCTGAGAGACGTGTGTGCGCGTGTGTGTGCGTGCGTGTGTGTGTGTGCGCGCGTGTGCGTGTGTGTGTGCGCGTGTGTGCGTAGATGTGCACGTGGCATGCATGGTGTTCACCAGAGGCGGTTTCAACGCCCACGTCTCAGGAATTCCCAGGACGCTCACGCTTTTGTGTCTGGCTCTGGAGCTGAAGCTCCGCCCCTCTCCCGGCTCGGGGGCGTCATAGCACCGCGGCTGGGAATGTGGCTGCTGCCGCCACTTTGCTGGGTCCGTGTTTGCTCTAGGTCCCCGGACAAACAAATAAAGGGACCCCGGATGCAAAGGGTGGAGTTCATACAGGTATCACCTGGGAGCATATTTCCACCCCGGGTCTAGGCAAGGTTCCCACGCCTCTTTACCATCTGGACACATATTCCCCCCTTCAATCCCCAGCCTCTCCCACGCCCCGCCCCCTGCCCCAGAGGCAACAATTTTGTTTTGATCACCATAGCACCGTTTGTATGTCGCTGTTCTTCCCAAATCAGCCGTGTAGCCTTCCCAGCATGTATGTTTTATTTGCATAAATGGCATTTATATCTCATTCTGCTCATTCTGCTTTTGCTCCAACCGCTGGGTTTTTGAGCCCCTTCCCTGCTGCCGTGTGCACCCCTGGCCTGTGGTTTCCATTACCCACACAGCCCTCCACCGTGCCCACCGCTGAACACTGCGGGTGCGCTCTCCCATGGCGCCTTGAGCACCCAGGCAGCCCCAGCGCACAGCTGCCCCGTCGCCTCTGCAGGTGCCCTGGGAATGCCTCTGGGCTGGGTCTCCGAGAGCAGAGCTGCTGGGGCCCCAGGTGTGCATATGCGGAGCGTTCAGCTGCCCCCCCCTCCGCCAGCCTTCCCGCGTTGGCTGTAGCATCCACCCCACCCCTCCCCAGCCATCATGGGTGTTCCTGCAGCCCACGTCCACACCAGCACTTGGCTTAATCGCTTTGTAAATTTTTCCCAGTCCATAGATGTAAAATGCTATCTTGTCCTAATTTTCCTTTGCGTGATTCCTAATGACTTTGAGCTTCTCTTCTCAGGTTTATTAGCTTTGGGGTTTCCTCCCCCATCGATTATCTGCCCATATCATTTGCCCGTTTTTCCACTGGGGTCCCCGAGCTCATCTTTTTTATTTGCAGGAGTTCCTTGTAAATTCTAGGTCTTAATCCCTTGTCAGTTTTTAACATTGCAAGTATCTTTTCTCATTTGCTCAGTTGTGTATTAACTTCGTCCGTATTGTCTTTCACTGAACAAAAATCTCTGGCCCTGGTATAATGAAATGCAGGGATTTTTTGCTTTATGGCTTGAGGTTTTGAATTTTTATTGAAGGCATTCCTGCTCCTCAGTGACAGAGATTTTCTCCTACGTTTTCTGTAACTTCTGCTTTTCCTAGTAGGACTTTATGCAGATCCTTTCTCTGTATATGTCATCAGGTGGGGGGGGGGTCAGTGTTGAGTTTGGGGTGGTTTTTTCGTATCTTATCACAAACGGGTGTTAAGCCTTATCACATGTCCTCGCTGCACTGATCGAGCTCCCTGGGGTTTGCCCCACAGGGAATGACAGTGAGAGTTTCAGATGTTCCTGGTAAAACCCTGCTTCATCAGGAGTCCTTCCTCTGATACACTGTTTGATTCGGTTAACATTTTACTTAGGATTTCTGCAACTTTGCTCATCAATAAAACGGGCCCATAGTATATTTTTTTACTCTCATTGGCCTTATTTGATTAAGAAATCTGGATTACACCTGATTCACAAAAGAATTTACCTGCTCCTAGGAAATACCGTAGAAATCTCCCAAAAATTCATCTGGACTTGGGGCTGTTGCTGGCTGGTGGGGGAGGGTCCCGGCCACGACCGCCCTCGCTCCCTGCGTTTGTCTATCAAGCCGGCGTTCGACCGGACACCAGTCTGCGCGTGTTATGCTCCTTGTAAGAATTTATCCGTTCCATCTAAGCAGCAGTTTAAAGGGTAAAATCTGCCTGTTTGTGACACTGATTTCTTATTTATTCCAGCTTCTCCATCTTTTTTTTTTTTTATTGGTCTTTGCGTGGTCTAACATGTTCATTTCTTTTAACCAGATTTTGGGTTTAATGCCCTCCCTATAGGGTTTATCTTTTTCATTTGTTTCTGCTTTGATCTTTATTTCTTTCTTTTTTTTTCCGGTGGGAGAGGGTTAGCATCGCATTAAATGCCTCCTTCACTTCCAGCACCTGCTGCTTCCTGATACACACATTTGCTACTGTCCGTTTCCCGTTAAGAACCGCTTCAGCTCTTTCCCACCAATTCTGACACGTTGACTTTGTTATCATTTATTCTGTGTGTTTCTTTTTTTTTTAAGATTTGTTTTTCTTATAATAATATTTTTTATTATATTATGTTAGTCACCGTACAGTACATCCCTGGTTTCTGATGTAAAGTTCGATGATTCATTAGTTGCGTATAACACCCCGTGCACCATGCAATGCGTGCCCTCCTTACTACCCATCACCAGCCTATCCCATTCCCCCACCTCCCTCCCCTCTGAAGCCCTCAGTTTGTTTCCCAGAGGTCATAGTCTCTCATGCTTCATTCCCCCTTCTGATTTTATTTATTTATTTGACAGAGAGAGAGACAGCCAGCGAGAGAGGGAACACAAGCAGGGGGAGTGGGAGAGGAAGAAGCAGACTCATAGCGGAGGAGCCTGACGTGGGACTCGATCCCACAACGCTGGGATCACGCCCTGAGCCAAAGGCAGACGCTTAACGACTGAGCCACCCAGGCGCCCCTAGTCTGTGTGTTTCTTCAATTCCTTGATCGTCCCTGTGAGTTATTCAGAGATACGTTACTGAGTTCCCCCAAAACTTCGGGTTTCTGAAAAAACAAGATCCTTTGTTAGTTTGAACGTCACGTATGTGTGGTCAGAGCACATAGTTTATCTCCTAATAATTCTTGGAAACGGACCGAGACCTCCTCCAAGACCCAGTACCCCCCGCCGTGCGTGGGCCGGGGCGGACACACCACCGCACTGGTCAGGACCCCGTTTCTCACTTTTACTTTGATCTGTCATTAAAAAAAAATACCATTAAAATTCCTCCCTGGATTTCTGCCAGTATCGCTTGGTATTTTTTTGAAACTATGCACTTAGGTGCCTCTATCTGTATGACGAATAGCTCTTCTTTATTGGTGATGACATAATGTTCTTTTTCTTTGTGATTTTTTTCATTCATAAGCTCTGTTTTGAGTCTCTCTTTTCTTAAGTTCAGAAGACTGAGGCTAACACTCCCTACATCATAGAATTAATATGAGGATTAAATATGTTATCTGTGTAATGCATTTAAAACTGGTCTACTGTTGTGAAAAGAAGGGGCACCTGTACCCCAATGATCATAACAGCATTGTCCACAATAGCCAAAGTGTGGAAGGAGCCGAGATGCCCTTCAACAGATGAATGGATGAAGAAGATGTGGTCCATATATACAATGGAATATTACTCAGCCATCAGAAAGGATGATTACCCACCATTTGCGTCGACATGGATGGAACACGAGGGGATTATGCTAAGTGAAATAAGTCAAGCAGAGAAAGACAATTATCATATGATTTCACATATATGTGGAACATAAGGAATAGTGTGGAGGACCATAGGGCAAGGGAGGGAAAACTGAAGGGGAAGAAGTCGGAGAGGGAGACAAACCATGAGAGACTCTGGACTCCGGGAAACAAACTGAAGGTTACAGGAGGGAGGGGTGGGGGGATGGGGTAACCGGGTGATGGGTAGTAAGGAGGGCACGTGTTGGGATGAGCACTGGGTGTTATATACAACTAATGAATCATTGAACATTACATCAAAAACTAATGATGTATCATATGTTGGCTAATTGAATATAATAAAAATAAAATAAAATCCAGTTTAAAATGAAAAAAATAAAAATAAAAAAATAAAACTGGGTCTAGAATATTGATGCCCCGTTAAGTGTCAACTTTCTTTTTTTCCCCCAGTTTTTAAATACCACAAATCTCAACACTTCTAGATGGCCTGGGCCCCTCTGCCAGTCTCTGGGGGGTCCTGCCTGAATCTCCTCTGTTTCTGCTCAGCAACGGGGTACCCGCTGCGTGGAAAGAGCTCGCAGGGCTCAGGGAGGGGGAGGAAGTGCCGGGCGCTGTGACAGAACTCCCCCACACCTGGCGGAAATTAGAGTCCCTCCAAAGCCGGATGGATGGGCACAGGCCAGATCAAGAGGAGATTCTGTCTGGATACGGTGAGTGACGGGATGTACCGGAGAAGCTGGTCGATGTGACAAGTGCTTGCAGCCAAGAGCCCTGGGATCAGAGTGATGGGAGCAGCCCAGCTTCCGCATGGATGGAACCTTCCAGAAAGATTGCCCTGCCTTGTTGGTTAGACCACAGAGTGGGGGAGAGGAGGCAGAACCCTACCCAGGGCCTCACCTCTGCTCCCAGGTCTCGAGGCATGCACGCAAGAACCCAGTGGCCAGAGCGGCATCGATCCCTGGCATCAGGGACATGGACACGGGCCTGGGAATTCAGCATAAATCACCCCCTGTCCCCCGGGATGGCGTTGGCGGGACTCTGCAGCAGGGAGCATAACTCAGTTACTGCTGGGAAGGCCAGCCTCCGACACGCGGTCATCAATCTGAATTAAACTGGGGGTTTTACTAACACACCCCTGCCAGGAGCCCCCCTCCCAGCTTTGACATCTCCAAAAGAAAGTGCCGGAGCCAAAGGGGAGAATAAGTAATCGTTTTTTACTGTGTTTTGTTCCTTGTGGTTTACAGGGGCGAAGAGCAAGAGCCTCTGACAAGCGGTCCCGAGCGGGTTCTGGGCCTGACGCCCCCCAGGCCTGGGAAGGAACCGGGGTTACCAGGCCCTGGCTTTAGCAGGCCCGGCGCTTCCCCAATCCCAGCAACGGCGTGTGGGAACGACACTGGAGCCTGTAGGACACGCAGCTCCTGGGGCCCCTGCCAGCCCCACTGAACCAGAAAGTCCAAGGAGAGGAGGCCCGGGCATCTGCCCTCTAAATCCTGACCCGCCATTCCCGTGCTCGGCCCAGGGCCTACCCTCCCTCCAGCTGTCCTCAAGGGCGACAGCAAATGAGTCCACTCTTCATCCCTTGGCTAAAGCATTGCCCTCAGCGGGTTCCTGGGTGCTCTTCATGAGAGGACTGTGATATTGTGACTCATAGTAAGAAATAGGTACTTGGTCTTGACCTCTTTCCTGGCACGGAGCTCCTAGAATCCTTGGAATTTCCTAAGTGCTGAGAGCCATAAAGGTGTCTTCTGTTACATTAATGACATGACTTTGGGACTTCACCTAGGCTGGGGGGCTGGGAGCCAGTGCAGCCACCCATGTGATTAGAGAATGGTACTTTCAGTCCCACACCCTCAACACCCCCTCCCGGCTGGCCCCTGGCGAGGCGAGAGGGGCAGGAGGCTGAATCAATCACCTTTGGTCAATGATTTGATCAGTCGTGGCTATGTAATGAAACCTCTGGAAAAACACAACGGACAGGGTTTGGAGAGCTTCCAGACGGTGCAGGCGTGGGGGCGCGGGGAGTGTGGCTTCCTCCGAGGGCACGGGAGCTCACGCCTTTCCCACGTACCTGCCACTATCCATCTCCTCCATCTGGCTGTTCCTGAGCTCCATCCTCTCATAATAAACTAGTGATCTTGCAAGTAAACTGTTTTTCTGAGTCCTGCGAGTCACGCTAACAAATTAATGAAACCCAGGGAGGGGGTCATTGGAACCTCTGATCTATAGCTGATTGGTCAGAAGCGCAGGTGCCAAACTGGGCTTGTGAGTGGCATCTGAAGGGGGGGTAGACTCAGGGGCCTGAGCCCCTTAATTAGTGGGACCTGACACTAATTGCAGGTAGACAGTATCAGAATGGAGCTGAACTGTAGGACACCCAGCTGCTGTCTGAGATTTGCAGGGAGGATGGCGGGGAGGGCACCCCACACATATTGGAATTGGAACCAGAATTCTAGAGGCTTCCATGGCCCAATAAGTCTGAGAATTAATGCTGGTTGCCTCCCCAGTTCCCAGGCAGCGAGGACCCCCCGTGGCTTCAGGAGTCTCATCTCCAAAAATACACAGAGGAAAGTTTTCCAACCCTGCAGTACTGAAATCCCATCTGTCTTTCTCTGAAGATTGAAAATAGTAAGGTAGTCAGTAAATCTACCTTTTGTGTGCCCTATGGAAAATATTAATTAAAATATGCTTGTTTATCTAAAAGTCTTATGAGCAACTGGAATGCCTAGCTAGGCTCTGGCTCCCTGGCCTACTAAATAGGGCTCCTTGACATAAAATATGGAAATTGGCAATAGTCAGGCTCAGAGAAGCTCATCACCTATCGAAGGCCACACAGCTGGGATTTGAACACAGCCCACTTGAATCCAAAACCCAAGATTCTGCCCCCATGTCCCCGTACTTCCCAGTGATGACAAGTACCAACTGAAATGGAGGCTCAGTGCTCAGGGAACAAGTACCATGGGATGATAAGAACCAGGGACAAGAGGGGGACGGAAGACTGGCTTCTACAGTTGAATTTGGATGGGGACGCAAGCTCCCTGCAGAACAGGTAACCGGGTGGGAACGAGAGAGAGTCGCTTATCAGAAAGGGGGGAGCACGCACGTTCCTGAAAGGAGGGCTCTGTGTAGTTGATGCTGGGAACCCCATGGGAAAAAGCAAAAATGTCCTTGATAACATTTTTGTAGAAAAGGACCGTGGCTGCACTTCATGCAGCTGCTTCTCAGAAAGATCTCAGCAAACGTCAGGGGCAGAGCAGAAACTGTGACTTGGTGAAGACCAGGCTTTGCCAAGACAGGGTCATGTGGTCTCCATATGCAGGCTTCTTGCTCCAGAGAGAGGATGTAGAACACCCAGAGGCATGGACGTGTTGCATACCCTGCAAACGATCATCTATTTTTAAAGAGTAATCATTGGGCTTTTGTTAGAAGGCGCAGAGCACACGCACTATGGTGGCTGACGATGGATGGGGGTTGTTGGTTAGGTTGACCAGATGGCCGGATGAGTATCCTAACCAAAACTCCCGCTTTGATCAAAGGTCCCCACCCAAGAGAGTCTGCAGGGAGCCAACTGTTTATTCGTAAGGGTGGCTTTGGCTTCAATTCCAAAGATAAAGCACCATGATCACATCTCCCAAATTCTGTGCTGTAGAGCGTGGCCAAGAGGACGTGGCTGTGGAGACACCATTAGCCCACCGCAGCTGTGGAAAACTGCATGTGTGCCACCTGGACCATCTGATTTTAGCAACAGGGAGTCCCAAACACCCTCCAGATGAAAGACGTATGAAATGGGCCTCTGACAATTGAATAAATCAACCTTCTTTATGGAGCTATTGTTCATTTCAATGTAATTAGATTCTCAAACATTTTGCTTAAATTTTTAAGAATCCAAGAGGATTCATGGGGGGAATTTTCTCTTGTTTTTTTTTTTTTTTCCTCCACTCTTGTGGGAGAAGTAAAATGTGTTCATGATTTTCTTCTGGTTTAATAGAGAAAAAATAACAAACATTTATGCCTTCAAGAAAACAAAGACATTGATTTAAATATTATTGCCAGGGCAACACATTACCCATTCAGATGCCTTATGGGAACCACAGCCTGCTTTGAAGACAAAGGTTACTTTCTCAAGGCCCAAGGACACTTGCACCCAGGGTCCCCCAAGGTGCCTTTTTCAGCAGTGACGTCAGCGAGATGGCATGCGTGGTCGCAGCTGCAGGGAGGCCGGTGCACGTGCTCTGTCGTATCTTGCTGGGACATCCTGCGCCAGACGTTGGACAGGGCCGCAGTTCCCAGGCTACATCTGAGAAACAACACCGACGGGCAGAAAGAGGAGTTTGTCGAGTTTCACATGCCCGCTGCTGAGTCTCTCTGACGACGACTGAACGGGAGTGGAAACCACATCGGGTTTGTGCAGTAAAAACCATACCATTGATGTAGGGGAGGGATCTTGGTGCATCCAGAACAGCTCCGCCCCCACCAAGGCCATGATGGGAATCAGGAGTCAGAGATTCAGAGGGGCCAGGCAGCTGCTGGTCCAGTCATCATGTCATGGGGGATGGAAGGGTTAGTCGTGTGACCCGTTGCAGGCACAGGGGTGTCTGGGACTGGACTCAGTGATGGGTCAGGGTGTGCACTGGGTGGCCACGCTCTGAGATGACCCCCGGGGCCCCACCTCCTGGTATCCACACCAGGGCAGCTGCATGGACTGCCCTCCTTCCCCCTCTTCCCTTGAGCTCAACCAGCTCCTGTTGTCCTCCCTCTGAAATGGGTACATCTCAGTGCGGTGACACAAACCTAGCTTAATGCTTGCAGCAAGCCCGTCGCTTAGCATTTACCCCACCAAGGAGCTTCATGGGAAGCAGGAGTTCTCTCTGCAATGGGAACAACTCTGCGTTCAAGTATTTCATGCACAGGCGCATGCACTGTGCTTTACGGCAGAGCCTCCAGACTCGTCCCTTGGGACCCTCCCCGGCTCTGGTGTGTCTCTCTGCCCAGGGCAGGCCCACAGGGTACACCGTGTTGCTTGTGACGGACACAGCAACTGGCTCAGAGCACCTTCTCCCCAAAGCGGAGAGTGGAGGCCACCCCCTGGACCTAAGGGTGCAGATGTTGGCACAGCCTGGGTTCAAATCCTCATCAGGCATTTGTTGACTGTGTGACTTTGGGTAATTTGGTTAACCTCTCTGTGCCTTGGCTTCCGTACCTTCTAAAGGGTGGGGGTTGATGATGCCAACCCTGGAAGGCTGTTGTGTCAATTAAATATGCTAGCCACGGTGAATGTTCACGTAGCAAACGAGAGAATGACCAGGCCTGCTGCAGCCCTTCCTTCCCCCTCCCAGGAGCAAAGAGCCCAGCACCACCCCTATTTCCCTGAGAGCTGGTAGTGCACAGCCTCCCAGGACACAAGGTTCTTTTGCTCGAGCTGTGGCTCTGGTGGCTTCGGGCCACTTACTGGCCCCTCAGCCTTGGCCCCTGTTATTCTCAGGGCTGAGGACCAGCTCCTGCCACCTGCACCCCATCTTTGGCCTTGATACCCGCCCTTGCTTTTCAGGCTCTGCTGGAAAAGCCTCTTCCTCTACCAAGGAGACCCCCAGCCTCCCTTTTGTTTCTGAAGATGAGGAGTGGAAGATTCTGGAACTATAGTGATTGAGAGCAGAATAGCCGGCCGACAGAGAGTGCAGAGTTCAAGAAGTGGAAGTCGGGGGCTGGGCACCCGGAGGGTGGTGGGCAGCAGGGGTGGGGGCAGAGAGGAGGCAGGGAGGGGGAGGCTCCCAGGCTCCTAGAGCACGCAGGACTGACCGGGGTGCGGGCTTTCGTTCCAGCACAAGTGCAAGGTTCAACAGGAAGGTCAGTTTGGGGCCTGCCGCGAGAAGCCCCCCACTCAGCAGCCCCAGCATCACAGGTCACCCCAGGGACGTGGCCCTAGCGTGGCGGCCAGTGGCTCAGTCGGGCCCTAAAGCACATCTTCAGGAAACGGTCCCTGGAAGCCACCGGGGGTGGGTCCTGCCTCCCCGCCCGTCCTCCTGCGGATGCGGAGCCCACGCCCCAGCGAGGGGCGGGCTTCCCTCAGGACCCACATCCAGGCTCAGCCCGGACACGGAGCCGCCCCACAACCCACTTTCCCGTTTAATATGATTTCTTGAGTTTCGAGGCCTCACGAACAGAACAGGCCCTGTTTTGATCTGTCAACTTCGAGGCACCCACGGGGGCTCCTGGTAATGACGCTAGCTTCCTACCAGCAACGTCGCAAAGCGCCATAAACACGGTGGCTTAAAGCGACACAAATTTATTCTTTCACTGAGGTCGGAGTCCAAGACGGGTCTTGGTGGGCTCAAAGCCAGATGTGGGCAGGACTGGGCCCTTCCGGAGGCTCCACGAGGATCCGTTTCCCAGCCTCTCTCTGGCCCTGTCTCTGACCTCCGGTCCTGCCACCCTCTTCTGTTTCAAGGACCTTTGTGATTACACTGGGTCCACCTGTGGGTAAACCGAGATCAGCTGCTCTGCAGCCTTAACTCCCCTTTAGCGTGGAAGTTCGCCTGGTCACGGGATCCAGGGCTTAGCGCCTGGACATTTCTGCAGACCGTCACTCTGCCCACCGCAGCGACCAGACGTCTCTGGCTGGCAGGAGTTTGGGGATTTGGCTGACAGGTCCCCCCACCCCTGCCGCTCATCCACAATGGTGAACTACTCAGAGCTGCGCTGCTGATTCGTGCGAGCAATCACAGAGTGGACTGACCCTATATTCCAGGACGATCCCACGGCTCCCTGTTGTGGAAAAGCAAGCCGTGTCCCAGTCCCCAGGCCCTGGCCTGGACAATTTCGCCAGAGCAGGACAAGGGGCAGCCACCAGAGGCCCTGGTCACCGTGAGCATGCAGCCACACAGCAGGGACCGCTGGGGCCTCACCCTCCCTCACTCTGCCCTCTCCAGCCTCTATTCAGAGATATTAGACCTTTCTCATACAATGCAACTTGAACCATAAACCATGACAGAAGACCCTAACATCCCCTATGTACGATGCCAAGGGCTACTTCTGTGACATAGCTGAGGACCAGCAGCTCCTGGGGATGCCACTTACGGTATCATCTTTGTGAATGGCACCCCTCGGGTTGTGCAGTGCTCCTCCTGTGCAACTATGTATGGCGGCCCTGAAGACAAGAGTGGGGAGTAGAAGAGAGCAGGACATTCTTCACATGGGATCCGAGAGGAAATAATGAAGCCCACCTTCTGCATTTTCTTGGCGTGGACACATCCATCATCTCGCCTGTCTTATCCTCCATAAAGACCAACTATTTCTCAGTGGGCACCCGAGTGTTCCCTGCCTGCCAAAACCTGACAGGTGACCTTTGCTTAGGTCCACGATAGATTAGAAAAGCTAACCACATTCAGGCAGAGGCTGAGGTAGAGAATATCCGCCCCATCTCACAGCAGAATGGAGGTTTCCCAGAGCCGTACAACTGGTAGGGAGCCCCAGGGTGAACAGGCAGGCTCTTCTGCCACCAGTATGCTGTGTGGCCCATCAGAGACTCTGTCCCCATCAGGAAAATGAAGTCGAAGTTCCCAGCGGCTCTAGGGCACCCTGTGCCCCACAAGCCTGCAGACAAAGCCTGGGAACTCAGGGCCAATCACAGGCAGGGGTGGAGCCAGCCGGTTGCTTCTTGAGACAGCCATACCAGGAACGGCCAGCGTGGAAGCAGCTGGCAGCCACAGGGCCGTGGCTTTGGATGAGCAATGAGGGGAGCTGCACCTGTCCCCCCGAATTCTGCTGCTGGAATCATCAGCTGACTCTGCAGACAGAATGTACATCTGACCCTGTCCTGAAACGCGGGCTGCTAGCAGGAAGCTCGTCCTCCTGCCTCGGGTCCTGGCGGGAGACTCTGCCCCAGTGGTGTGGGACCTGCCTCCTGGTGGGGCGGGGAACAGCACAGGCCCCTGCAGCCAGCACAGCCCCTCAAGAAGACAGAGACAGAGGTCCGGGCACAGTTTACAGCTGACACAGACCCACCACCAGTAACCCTTGCCCTTACCCCGCACTGTCCCCTGTAGGAGCAATTCCCACCCAGCTTCCTACCTCGGTCACGTGGCACAACACCCTTTTGGGGTACTCTAGGCAGGTGTAACTGTTTCCCATTATACAGAAAGGGTACCTGGAGGCATGAAGTTCTGCCTCCCTGTCCATCAGCTCCCCGGCACCAACAGCCTCACCTCTCCCATCTGGCCAGTCTCCACCCCTCCTTCGGGCTGGCAGCACAAACCCACTACCCGTCCAAAGGGCCTCCCTGCCCGTGGCCCTAGCCAGCACAACCAGCTAGAGGACAGACGGAGGCCATGAGTCTGCACGCTTGCCGGCCCTCCAGAGCGGTTCTGCGGAAATGTCTAAGCATAAAGGCCCACAACAACCCAGCATCATATGAAAACCTGTGCAGAAACTGGAAACGGCGTATTCCACACCCCGCCTTAGCCGGGCTCTGTGCTGGCCCTGACACATCCGAGCGCTACGGCTGGACTTCATGGTCGTGTGGACAATCCCTAGGGCCCAGGCGGCAGGGCAGCACCGGCGAACAGACGGATTGCACCCCGTTTCACGCTCCACACAGACACGCTCTCGGTTATTTGGGGCCAGCACCACATGGAGGCCGGGGGGATACACCCTCTGACAAGCGTCCCCGCAAGCAGCCATGCTTCCTCCTCTGTCACACAGGAATGTGAGCCTCTGCTCCACACCCTCTCGGCGAGACCCTGAGCGCCGATGGGATAGCTCGCCCCACGCGCCCTCCTGCTTGCCAGGAGGAGCCCCCAGGCCCCCGCCCAGGGGTCTGCCTCCCGGAACTCCGTCGCGCCAGCAGCACGTTGGGTCAGCGCTCACCGCCTCTTGGCATTCAGGGGACGAGCATCCTCGTTACCAAGGCTCCGGATGCCCTTTCAGGCCCCTGCGGCCTACGGTAATTAATCCCGTGCCCCTCGGGGACGCCATACACACGGAGTCCACTAATGCAGAAACCACGCTGGGAACAGTCCTTGCCACGGGCCCCTTGTGGCTGAGGCCTCAGAGCATTTCGCACACGCCCGGCTCAGCGCGCACCGAGTCTTCCCCAGAACCCCGCCGGACAGGCGCTCTTGCCGTCCTCCTGGTGGTCAGAACATGAAAATAAAAACCCTGAGGTTTCACTGGTAGTGTGGGGACCCTCACCCCGGCCCGTCTGGCCCCAAAGCAAGCCCAACATCAGAACCAGAGAAGCTGAGGTCCGAGGTGCCTGTCAGCAGCCTGCTCCCGTGGGGACGCGTGAGACAGGGGTCAGTCGGAGTCAGGGGCCGGCACCCACATTCCTGGAGACGCCATGTGTCTTAGTCCCCAGGAGTAGCCCCAGGAGGTCCGGCCCCCTCCACAGAGGAGGCACCCAGGGCTCTGACCTTGTAGGGCCCTGCCCTGCGGAGCCAGCAGCAGACCTGGGGATGGCACTGTGGGCCTGTCTGTCCCCGGGGAGGCAGGTGGTGTGGGGGTGTGAGCACCGCCCAGTGGAGACCAGAAGGCTAGGGAAGGACCCAAGGAACACAGAGGAAACGTGCACCATCCCCTGCCTTCCCTTTCATCTCAAAACCACATCTTCAGGACAGAACGGGGAAGGCCTGCTCACGGTGCAGCCTCCTGCCCGTCCAGTGGGTGGTGGCCAGCTCCCCTTCTGTCACATGCCCTTCTGCCCCGACCTCAGGGCAATGCAGACACAGGGACACTTGGTTGATTCATGCTGCTCACAGCCCAGCCTTGGGGGCCTGCCATCTTCCCCAGGGACACAGGGACCCAGGGCCCTGCACCCAGGTGTCTCCAGGACTTCTGTAGGGTCCTTCCCGCCAAGCACGGGTGCAGCCCCCTCCCCTCCTCCGGGCCTTGCACACACCTCTCCCGACCGTCCAGTTCTCAGTCGCAGCCTCCCTCCCAGACCCTGGAACTTCCCTCCTGCACACGCGGCAGGTTACAAGGCCGTCATAGAGTTAAATGAGTTGAATCACAGCGCACAGGTACAACTGCAGCTGACACGTAACAGCTGTCGCTATATTGTACTGAGAGGGTTTCATTGAATTTAAGACGTGGTCCGTGGCAAGACGCTCTGTTACTTTATGTACCACTAAGAAAGAAAAACGCCGCCAATTAAACTGACACGATGTTTCCTATCCTGTACAGTTTTTATTTTATTCGTATTGAAGGAGCTCTTCCGGACTTAATTAGACAGGGCTTTTTACTGGCTATCACTTCGACGCACACATAAAAATAAAGATAAAAGCAAAATGAAGAGGTTGAAGAATTCCTAAAACTTGTGCACACGCAAGTCCACGTCCTCTGATTTGGTGTCCCCCACACTGGCACCCTCTGAGATGTCGGGGGTCAGCTAGTCCTAAGGGAACCCACAAAAGGAGGAAAAGCGGGGCCCAGAACAGGCCTGGGGAGGGCGGAGCAAGCCCACGGCATCCACTCGGAACTTTGGCGAAACAGCTGATTGTCCCCGTCCCTGGTCACCTCCCACAACCTGTCTCCCGGGGCAAGCGTGCCTCACTGGGGTCTCCAGACTTTCCCCCAGGCCCACTGCCACCTGCAAGTTGGGGCACACTTGGGATATTCAAGTGGGCGTCTTTCCCTCACCCTCACGGGGTAAGTCTCCTGAGGACAAGAAGGCACGAGGCCTCTGGGTCTCTAACTGTGTCGAGCAGGTTAGAGCCAAACCAGGCAGGCGCTCAGCCAGCCGCCGTCCGTCCGTCCATGCTGTGTGATTACTGAGTACTTACTCTATGCCCGGGCCGGGACAGGGCCGCGCCCCCCGGCAGGTGCAGGCTGAGATGCGGTGTGTGCTGGGGGTCATGGGAGACCAGAGAGGCCCTCCGCAAGGAGGTGATATATATACTCGGCAGGAGAGGAAGGTGTGACCCAGGCGGAGGGGGCGGGGGAGGGACACAAAGTCAGAGAGACAGAGAGACGGAGGTGGGCAAGGAGGGCAGGCGGGCGAGCTTGCGGTGATGTGGTTGGTCTGAGGACCTCCCACAAGGGCCCGGCTGTGCACAGCAAGATCACGAAACAGCCCCGAGCCCTTACCACCCAGGGCTGGAGTCAGGGCCCAGGGCGCACGGGGCAGCCCCACGCAGCACCACAGAGGCCGAGGCGACGCTGCAGACCGGGGACACGCACCCGCTCATCCATCCTCCTGCACCTGCTTAGGGAACCAGCTAGTCACAGAGGCACAGACACCGAATGACCCCACTCTCCGTAGGAGTCCTATCCACAGAGACAGAAGGTAGAAGGGTGGGCGCCAGGATGTTACTGTCCAGCAGGTGGGTGTGGGGATAGCGGCGCAACAGTGCGAATGTGCTTAACTCTGTCCCCGTCTGGGGCTTCAGGCCAAAGCTGAGCCAAGAGCCCGTCCAGTCCAGCCCCTTGAGACTCAGGGCACGTGACATGGCTGGAGCCCAGCTGGGGCTGGACGGTCTTACTCAGAAAAGCCCCGGAGACCCGCTGGCCATGGGCAGTGCAGGCCCTGGCTCCCTCGGTGTCTCCTCTCGTCGTTGCAAGAATGAATGAAGCCAGCTCTGTGTCATCTTCCATTTCCTGGTGCTGCCCGAAGAAGAGTATAACTGGAGGGCTTAGAACAACAGACACCTTTTTCTCCCAGTTCTGGAGGCTGGGAGTCTGAGATCGAGGTGTCTGCAGGTTGGTTCCTTCTGGAAGCCCCAAGAGAGAATCTGCCCCATGTCCCTCTCCAGCTTCTGGTGACAACCAACAATCCTTGGTGTGTTTTGGCTTATAGACACACACCCTTAATCCACATCTCTGTCGCCATGTGGGCTTCTCCAGTGTGCCTCTTTGGTCTCTTAAGATCATCAGATCTTATGGTCATCAGATCCAGGCCCACCTTCATGCAGCATGGCCCCCGTCTTACCTGGACGACACCTGCAGAGACCATATTTCCAATAAGACCACGTTCTGAGGTCCCCAGTGGAAATGAATTGGCGGGGGGGGGAGGGACACACTGCTCAATGCTCAGCAGGTTGGAAGGTTGAAGTGGGCTTAGGGCTGGAGGTCACAGGCTGGTATCCACAGCTCACGTGCCTCGAAGCCTCATCTCGGTCATCTGCAAAATTAAGGCCAGTAATATTTGTTTTATGGAGTTGGGAGGATCCCAAGGGGGGGTGTGTGTCAAGACGCCTGGCACAGAGTTGGTGTAGCACAGAGGAATGAATGAGTGCATGAACAAACTGGCCCCACCTGCACCAACAGCGAGGCCCCACTGGCCAAGCCCCAGCCCCACAGGGCCCGGCACAGGTGACCCGTCGGGATCTGACCCGCAGCAAAGCAGCACGGGCTCCGTTGCTGGGGGAGGTTAAGCGTATTATGTAGATGCATTTGCGTGTTTGTGAATCTCTTCCCAGCGAGGGATTTGATTCTTCGAGTGCCGATAGGATGTTTGAGCAAACTCCACTATTGTCCTGATCGTTGCTACTAAGTGCAGTTGGCGCAGCGTGGGCTGAAGAAGGGGATCTATTTTCCCGGTTAATAAGGTTTATTTTTACTCCAGCTGAATAATACACGATCAGTGTCAAAATAAATTACAATCCTTCCATTCTAAACCGCTTGGCTGTCCTACACCCGTGCGGCGTCTGCCTTCCCCTCGACTCCGAGCCGCCTTCCCTTCTGGAGCTCCTGGGAAGCCGCCCTTCCCTGCCTGCCGCGGCTCTGACATTCATTCTCTCCGCGGCAGAGCGGAGTACAGATCCGGTGCCTCCGGGACCTGCAAAACTGGAGAACACATTGCATTAGGAATTGGTTTCGTGGCTATAAATTATGTAACAGCTCCAATCCCAAACCAAGCTGGTATTTTCATGTATGGTGTAAATAAAAACATTAAAAGATTTTTCTAAGTGTTTTGATTTTTCTTCTGTGGTTTATTCCCCTACTAAATTTCTATAAAGGCCCATTTATTCAACTTTGGAGGAAAATACATTAAGCAGTTGTCCACTTGGTATCGACAGAGTCAGCGGAGCTCCCAGGCCGGCCCCTGCCTGCGGCTGACCACAGGCCTCTCTGCCTAAGCCTCTCTGCCTCAGTTTCTCCTACATGATGGGGGGGCACAAGTGCCATTTTCTGAAGGGCTCCTTTCCAAGTCAAAAAGAAGGAAGCGGGAGCAGCATGAAACAGAGCAATGCTGGTCGCTGGAGTGTTTGATATGTATAAAAAATTGACACAGGCACAGCACAGATGCCTCATGGACCCCGGCACCAGGAGTCGCCTAAGTTATGATATTGACAAATACCGCTGTGCACCAACCCGACAGAAAAAACATTCTGATGTGAAGGGTAAAGGAGTTTCTCTTTAAGATCCAGAGAATGGATCCTGCCAGAAACTCGTTTGTCCGACCCCCAAGGCCTTCATGGTGTTGCCCGCTCTCACGTCCTGCCAGCCAACACCTAGCAGGTATCAGCCAGACGGTCTCCTCCAGCCTAAACAGGCCCTACCCGCACTTCCATCCCCCAAGGCTCCGGCCAAGCTCGCAAACTCCGGGTCCAACACAGTCCTGGGCCCAAGTCTGGACTCTGAAACTTACCAGCTCTCCATCTCCCTAATAAAGGGCCTGCCCCTGGCTCAACCGCCCACAGAAACGGCCAACCCCAGGGCCCGACGGAGGAACCCCTCACCCCACGCCCCTGGGAGGCCCGCATCGCTGCCCAGCCAGCCCTGCAGCCCCTCCTCATGTTGTCGGAGCCGTGACTATGCATAACTTGCCCTTTGAGAACAGGAGCCCACCTTCGCCTCCTGGGATCTCCTGCCGGAGCTCAGGGTCCCACAGCCAGGGGCCACTCAGTGGCCTGGCAAGGGTGTCCCCATTATCCCACTGGGGATACGAACGCCTACATTGTCAGAGTTCTGTGCATTTGGGTGGGGTTTTCACATGCTGGGAGCTGCACAGTATCGTCTGTCGTCTGCCCCCAGAAGCCCCTTTGGAGACACCCATAACACAGACCCCCACCTCCCACCCGCTATGCTGCCACTTTGCTTCCAGCTCCAGAGCCCAGCAAGACTCTGAGCTGGGCGTGCAAACACCAGAGTTGCACTTTTTTTAACCAAGAGGTCCACTAAGTTTCTTCAATACAGGCTGGCTTCTGAGGCTCGATTAAGATCGTGAGGTATGCATCTGCCTGGTTCTATTTGTCGGGCAGGAATCGGGTCCTACATTTCCAGGGAAGTCAGGTGAGGCTGCTTGGCCATGCATGACCTTGTTTGCTTAACCTGAACACAGACCAACAGATCTGCCGACGTCACTATCTGTGCGGACGCCGTGGGCAGAAAGATTTGTCATGTGTGACGTCCTTCCGTGAAGCATGCCACACTTGATCGCTGGTATTATTAAATTATTAACTATTATTGATGGGAAGGTCCCCCAGGAAGGACAGTAGGAACCCTGCAGCTGGGATGTGGAGGAAGAGCTCCCTCCCTACCGCATTCTCCCCACATCCCACAGAGACAACGAGAAAGCGAGGCACAGACGACTTTGCCCGCCCCTTCTGCTGATCGCAAGGTTGATTCATGCGACAAGTCAAAACACTCTTCTGAGATTAGGATAACCCTATTTCTTTGGCTCAAAGACAGAGAACTCCCCATTGTGTGCTCAGCTGGGCCTTCGGTGTGGAGACCGGCAGAAAGTCAGGTGGCCTCCATGGTGGAGGCTGGGGCAGCTGGGAAAACCCGCATTGTGGAGCTTGCTGGCAGCAGAAACCCTTTGCCCCTCGGTGCAGGGCTCCTCCAGACCCCCGGCCCCAGGGCTCCAGCACAGCACAGCTCCCGCTCAGCCTGCAGTGGCCACTGACCCTGCCCTTGCTGCTGGCATCTGGCTTTCCACAGTCACGGTGTCCTTCGGCATTCCATCCTTCTCTCACACTTCCGAGAACAGAAAGAGCCATGTCCCGTGGATAACTGATACGGGGTGACCGAGCTCCCTGCACCCTATCCTATGAGCCAGAGAGAGTGGTTTTTCATGGTAAAACATGACATTGCATCTTTAAAAAAGCAAATCGGTGCTTTTAATTCAGGATGTGTACTTCCTCCTGATTTTAAAACAGGATTTGAAGCAGAGCCCTGCTTTATAAAAGGTGTTTGTATGTCTTCACCTCAAACAAGAACAGACCTGGGGGTAGGTGAGCACGCTTTCCCTCCACAGAAATGCTTGGCTTCTATTAACCACATCGGGGAGAATGATCAAGAATCTTCAGACTCCCCTCTGCCCTGAGCGTCTGGGACGGCACCCTACATTTCGTGGGTCAGGGGGAGACACTAACCAATATTCAATCCACAGACACATCGGGAAAGCTTACTCCTCCTGCCCAACACGGGCACGGCTGGGATTTATGGAATTACTTTTGGCACAAGCGGCTTTAAGGCTCAGAGCTGAATGACTGTAAGCCCTGGAGTCACAATGACGTGGTGACGGACGGTCCTGACGAGTCGCTTTAGGACAGAGCTGCCGTGTCTGCTGTTTTTAGGGTCCTCCTCTCAAGAGACCTTTGTTTGCGTCTTTAGAGTGTGTTTTATGAGCACAGGAAGGAACAGCAGAGGTAGAAGTGGCCCCTCTGGGAACCAGCGTATGGGGAGGTGGGGGCCGGACCAAGGCCTCTAACCGTGCCCCCCCCCAACATGGAAGGCTTTCAAACATGTGCATTCATTCTGCAAGGAAAGAGAAATAATGTTAAAGGTTTGGTCTTGTTTGGGTCTTTCGTTCGTGGATAAAAACTCACAGAGCTGTCTCCTGCTGTTCTTACAAGGTCTTTGGCAGCTCAGATGTTTGACTGCTTCAGGGCAAATATATGACAAGTGGGAAGCAATCAAAGCCTTCCTTTCGGTAGCTGGTGTGTGGAAAGCTAAAAATCACTCAACAACAAAAATATAACAGTACACATCCTTTTCAGAAGTGGGAATAAATAACAGTCATTTAAAGTTAGAGCTCAGACCCGTGGAACGTTCCTCCATGAAGGATCTAGAACTCGGCGTGTCCAGATCACGCCGGGGCCTGGGATCCCCTGGCTGGCATGACGTGCCCACTCAGAATGCTTCCCCCCACCTCAAACTCAGGACTTTGTCCTGTTGGGGAACCCCTCTCCCCAAACACACACAAATCCAGTTCTCCAGAGGTTCAGTGTGGGGGGACCTACCTACCCTTTCTTTCTTGATTATGCCTGACCCAGAGTCTGATCTGGGGCCAGACTCCGAGCTGCGGTGAAACAGCATCAGACCACCCCAGGAGACAGAGGGGGCGTCTCTTTCCTGCAGGGAGCCCCACCCCACCCACCGAAACCCACTTCCAACAGAGAAAGTAGGACCTGCTTTCCAATAAAGGACGATTATCATCGTGAAGTGAATCGGCAAGATTTTCACACAGGTTCCCTGCTCTTGAGCGATGCTTCTGGCCCAAAAGTAGTCATGGTCATCAAAGTAGCTCACGTTTGTGGGGGCACGTGGTATGACTGCAATGGCATGGACATGACTTCACTGCAATCCTTCCTTGAAAGCTATTATGTTCTTTTTTTTTTTTATGTAAGGCTCGATGATTCACTAGTTGCATATAACACCCAGTGCACCATGCAATACGTGCCCTCCTTACTACCCATCACCAGTCTATCCCATTCCCCCACCCCTCCCCTCTGAAGCCCTCAGTTTGTTTCTCAGAGTCCACAGTCTCTCGTGCTTCATTCCCCCTTCTGATTACCCCCCTTTCTTTATTAGTTCTTCATTTGCAAACAAGGAAATGAATCTCAAGTAGATTATGTGGCCTGTCTGAGTCCCCATGGGCTCAAGAGACAAAAAGCCCAGGTAGCAGACGCCAAAGGCCTGTCCCTCCATCACTTTCTCCACCCAAAAGAAACAAGTCGTCTTTTTAAAAATTTTATCCTTAATACTAAAATAACATGTTTATTTAAAACAGAGATGTAACAAATTTAAACTTCACCCACCTTTGCACAATTGAACTGTAACTGCCCCTGAGAACTACCATGATAGACAGAAGTGTATCTGTTCAGTATTTTCTACATTTCCTTCTTTACAGAAATGGGACTTAATACTGTATATGCGCCTTTGTTCCTCGTCTTCTTCCCCCCGAGATGGGGTCGGTGCTGCCTGACCAGAGGCCTCAGCAGAGCCCTGCTTCTCCTCCTCCCCACCTCCTTCTCCCCCATTTGGGATAATGAAGCTCATCTTCTTCTCTGGGTGATCTGCCCTGCTGGGTCACGGGAGATGCCTCACCCCTGCACCCCTGCGGGGTCAGCTCCCCCTCTCTCAGACCCCAGGAAGCAGACTCCGCAGGCCAAGCAGTGGAGGTGGAATCAGGCCACAAGACTATTATACTACATGGGGGCTCAATAGGGTCAGACTGGTGCAATAAGAAGAAGTTTCAAAATGAAAGCATGTGGTGCAGCTGGTGTGGGGAGGAGGTGAGGTGTGGCCAGTGAGACACGCCCCCTCCTCTCACAAGGGCCTTTGTTCAGCCAAAGGGGGAGAAAGATCCCCAGACGCCATGCCAGCCCTCAAGCAGCTGACAGTGCAGGTGTAGGGAGCTGTGTGTGGTTAATAGAATACCACATGGTAATTCTGCACTGCAAACGTGAACCCAGCACAAGAATGTGGGGGAAGGAGACAGGAGCCCCCCTGGGGTGGGACTTTCTTGGATTGCCTCCCTGCCTTCCTCTACACTCAGGGCCAGCAGGTTAGAATGGTGACTTCTCAGCCTCCCTTGCAGCTAGGAGGGAAAGGACTGGGTCATATCATCGTAAATAGATGTAGGCAGAAGTCCCTAAGGAATATGTCCCTTCCTGGGGCACCTGGGTGCCTCAGTCGTTAAGCGTCTGCCTTCAGCTCAGGGCGTGATCCCGGAGTCCTGGGATCGAGCCCACATCAGGCTCCTCTGCTGGGAGGCTGTTTCTTCCTCTCCCACTCCCCCTGCTTGTGTTCCCTCTCTTGCTGGCTATCTCTCTGTGAAAGAAAGAAAGAAAGAAAGAAAGAAAGAAAGAAAGAAAGAAAGAAAGAAAGAAAGAAAGAAAGAAAGAAAGAAAGAAAGAGAGGGAGGGAGGGAGGGAGGGAGGGAGGAAGGAAGGAAGGAAGGAAGAAAGAAAGAAAGAAAGAAAGAAAGAAAGAAAGAAAGAAAGAAAGAAAGAAAGAAAAGAAAGAAAATTAAAAAAAAAAAAAGGAATATGTCCCTTCCAAACCAAAAGAGAGGCCTTCAAGAAGAAGTGGCTTTTGCCCTTCCTGCCTTCTTTCTGCCTAGGATGTGTGCACAATATCCGGAAGAATGGCAGCCGTCTTGCAGTCTTGAAGATGAAGGGTACCTGCTACGGATGACAGAATGGGAAAATGGACAGAGCCTGGTTTGTGTCCCAGCCCTCTACTGCCTTTCTCTGGACCTCTTCTCACAAAGAGTTAAAGGCAAACAAGGAGGGAGGGAAACCAGTCAGGAGTTAAAGTTGACACCAAAAGCAAGGAAGAAAAAGGGTCCAGAGCTCAAAATGATCTTCTGGGATATGACCCAAGAAGAAACCATGGAATTTGTTCTATTCTCCAAATGGCTGGTGCTTTCTCATTCTTCAGGTCTCAGAGCTAATCACTTGATTGGAGAAACCCTACATTGACCATTGTGGCTAAGATACCCAGTGTTAGCCTTCCCAGGGCCCTGTGTCCTCTGTGAGGCATGGAGTCCTCCATCTCCTTCACCACTCTCCCCATCCACATGGATAGATGGATGGGTGGGTGGCTGGCTGGGTAGGTGGAGGGATGGATGGTGGGTGGATGGATGGATAGATGGTTGGGTAGATGAATAGGTGCATGGATGGATGGATGAGTGGATGGATGAATGGATGGACGGATGGAAGGAAGGATGGACGGACGGGTGGATGGATGGATGGATGGATGGATGGATGGATGGATGGATGAGTGGATGGATGAATGGATGGACGGACGGATGGAAGGAAGGACGGATGGGTGGGTGGATGGATGGATGGATGGATGGATGGATGGATGAATGGATGGAAGGACGAAAGGAAGGATGGACGGACGGGTGGGTGGATGGATGGATGGATGGATGGATGGATGGATTGACGGAAGGAAGGAAGGACGGACGGGTGGGTGGATGGATGGATGGATGGACGGATGGAAGGAAGGACGGACGGGTGGGTGGATGGAGGGATGGATGGATGGATGGATGGATGGATGGATGGATGGATGCCCAGTGATCTCCTCATGTACCACACTGCCCTTCAAGCACAAACTTGTTTAAATAAAATGTTGTGACTGTTTCACATGTAGGGCAAAGCAGAAAATTCCCTCTCATCCGTGAAGACATGGCTCGCACAAGAAGGAAGCACCAGAGAAGGAAGCACACAGGGCAAACCCCTGGTCCTCTCTGAGCCTCAAATGCCCATAGGGATGTTCCACGGGGCTTGCTGGGCCATAAAACCCAGTCATTTAATGATCAAATTAAACAAGGTTGCATTTTTCAAAACCAGTGGCTCAAAAAGGCTGTCACTCCAGGTCCTTGAAATACTAGCATTTGGTTTCCAGGTCCCCTTATCCCCTTGGACTATGTAGTTCCGGAAGCTTGCCAGCGCTTCTCCAGAGCAAGAGGCAACTGGACTGAGGTTGGTTCAGGGAGGGGCTCCCCTCCAGGAGGTCAGCTGGGGGCTTAGCCTCCAGACATCAGGGGACCCCAAAACGCAGGGTCATGCACCTGACCAAGGCCTCCAGCAGCCTGGCAGATGGACGTGGATCTTGTTGCAGGTTAGGGCAAAGTCCCCGCTGAGAGCAGGTCCTCCACCTTCCTGGGCAAATGCCTCTCTGATGGCACTCAGGGGAGAAGGGACTTCATTACACCAAATTAATAAAACATAAAGATAGGCTCCGAAATCTAATCATAGCTGGTTTACATGCTAAAGAGGCTGCGAGGAGGAAGCTCCAAGGCCGCCCGCCCCACTCAGCACCACCGGGCCTGGCAGCTCCCTGCAGGGGAGGCTGTGTTCTCTTGGTTGGACGTATACCTCGCAGGTGGCCCTCACCTAGTGCAAGAGGTTCATTTGTAACAATGAAAATTTGTTAGGTGAATCTGATTTCCTTTTGACTTTCATAAATACAAACAAGGTCATGTTCTCACAGAGAGAAAAAAACCCAGTAACTATTAGGGCTGGTGAAGCAGCGTGTTCTTGGCATAGTGAGGGGCTGGGGCACAGGATACACCCCCGCAAGGAGGGAAACCGCTTTGCAGCAGGATAAAGGACAGAGTCCTACAATAGCCAGCCTGTGCCAGACACCTTGCACCCAGTGAGCCCCCGGGGCATATTTATGGCTTGGAATGAGCACAGGTCCCAGCACACCCAGGTAACTAACCTGGCCCTCTCATCCTCATGGAGGCTGGTGGAGCCTTCACTGACCCCACTACCCACTCTCCCCCAACTCTTAAAGCCTTCCCACTGTGACCTTTGGAGCCCATAGCCAGTCATTGCCAGAATGCCCCATATCCTCAAACTCTTGTCTGGAGAGCCCCCTCATGCTCCTGTTCTATGGGGTCCTGGTCCTCCCCTGCAGTCACCGCTCCCCCCACAGCCTCTGACCCCTGCACCTGGAGGTAGGGGAGGGGGCCTCCTTGCTTTTCACTGTGGCTTTCTGATGGTACCAGTTAGTTTTGCTGCATAACGAATTTCCCCAAAGCCTCTTGGCTCTGGAACTAACACAACATGGGTCCTTTCTCGGGATTCCGGTCTCAGCTATTCCCGGCTGATCTCTGTGGGATCTCTTGCAGGTCTGTGGTCCACAGATGAGCTGGCTAGCACCTGGAACGCCCAGCTTGGCCTCCTCACCTGTCTGATGTCTGGCCGACTGTCAGCCGGCTCCTTGCCTCTCCTCCTACAGCATTCCTCTTCCAGAGGGCTGAGCCGGGTTGTGCAGGTGTAGCCTCAGGGCTGTGAGCACAGAGAGAGGACCAGCCTCTGGGCACAGGGGCTTCTCACCCTTGCTGCTAAGTCACGTGGCCAAGCCCAGCGTCTGCATGGAGCCCGTGCCTCCCCCCTGCCCCCCCGCCCCCCAAGACCATGGACTCAGCGGGAGGAATGACTGGAGTCACTTCTGTCACAGAGACCCTGCTCCCTCCTTCTGGGTCAAAACCCTCCTCTTCAAGTACCAAGTCCTCCGTAAAACCAGACACCGCCCCCCAACCTTTCTGGCATCTGCATCATGTGGCTCAGTGAGGATGGAGGAAGACTGTGCAGACTGGTCACTGGAATTTATGCCCATAAATCTCCAGTGGGCCCCTACTCCACTGAGTGTGTCCCGCGTGGCCGTGTCACACCACCCCCTGACCACTCTGCTGTGACGACTGCTGTTCTTTTTTTTTTTTAAAGATTTTATTTATTTATTTGACACAGAGAGAGAGAGAGAGACAGCCAGTGAGAGAGGGAACACAAGCAGGGGGAGTGGGAGAGGAAGAAGCAGGCTCCCAGCAGAGGAGGGAGCCCGATGCGGGGCTCAATCCCAGGACCCTGGGATGATGCCCTGGGCCGAAGGCAGATGCTTAATGACTGAGCCACCCAGGCGCCCCAATGACTGCTGTCCTAATTCACTATCAAGGTTATACGCAACTAATGAATCATGGAACATTACATCAAAAACTAGGGATGTACTGTATGGTGACTAATGTAACATAATAAAAAATTATTATTAAAATAAATACATAAATAAATAAAATAAAACCTCTATAAGAAAGAAAAAAAAAAGTTGGAGTGATTAGAGGGAATCCACAGAAGCTTCTGCCACCCACCTGCGGGGTTGCCTGTTCTCCCGCCTCCTCTCTGGACACCACAGACGGGCCCCCTCCAATGCCAGCCCCTCCTCTGCCCATGCATCTCCCGCTCCTACCCCAGTCTGACTCTGGCAAACCTTTGTCCTCTCTTCCGCATCTTCAGTCACTCCTCTCTGCTAGGTTATTCCCAGCAATATGTGCAATTCACTGGGCACTTTTTTCCCACCTCAAAAAACTGACAAGTACGCAGAGATAAAGCTCCCCTTACGCTCCATGTGTTTCTCTGCTCCCCGTCAGAGAGGAGCTCTGCAAGAGCTGTGTGCGCTCAGCCTCTCCATCTCCCCTGCCGTCCTTTCCAGAGCCCACCACCTCCAACCACGGCTCCACACCGTCTGCTCCAGCATGACTGCTCCAGTGCCAGCGATCAGTTACCTTCACCCTGCGGTCAACGGTCAGCTCCCGCTTCTGGCGCTCTGTGACTTGTCAGCAGCACTCGACCCTGTCCATGGCCCCCACCAGCCTGGCATGCTCTCCTCACCTGGCCTCCAGGACCCCGCACCCTTCCAGCCTCCCACCTGCTTCTCTGCTCACTCCTTCGCTGTCTCCTCTGCTCAGGGCCTCCGTGTGTGGCCACACAGGTTGTGCACTGCACAATTCCAAGGGGACAGTGCACACGGCAATGTGGATGACCCGCCTTTGCCCTCTCCCTCCTGTCCCAACACTGGAGACCTCAGGTTTTCATTCTCAGATCTCTCCTCATCTCTGCCCACCCTCACTCCCAGGGTGGCTTCGTGTAATCTCATTCCCACCCTCAGGACCCCCAAACATGTATCTTCTAGCCTGGGTCTCGCCCCAGATATTTTCCTGCCAACTTGGATGTTAAGCAGGAATCCCATGTTTCACATATCCAAAACCAAGTTCCTCATCTTTATCTCCAGAGCAGTTCCCTCGACAGTATCCCCATCTCAGTCATTGGCGACTCCATCCTCTCAGCTCCGCCCGCCAAACAGTGACATCAGATGATGTCACTCTCTCTGCTCAAAACCTTCAGGTGGCTTCTCGGCTCACTCAGAGGAAGAACCCAGCCCACCAGAACCGCCCTTGAGCACCTGGCCTCCTCGCTGCTCCTTGAGCAGGATGGCACATTCCTGCCTCAGGGCCTTTGCACTTGCTGTGCCCTCTGCCCGGAATGCCCTCTCCCCGCATGTCAGCGTGGCTCTTTCCTTGCCTCCTTCCGGCCTTCCTTTAACCACACCTTTCCAGAGAGGCCCCACGCAGACGCCTTGGCGTAAGCTGCAGTCCACCTCCCTCTCCGCTTCTGTGCTCCAGCTTCTCCGTAGCGCTCACCCTCAAACACGAACACGCATTGACCTTCTCAACAGCTGTTCTTCCTGCGCCGGAATGTCAGCCCCACGAAGGCAGGGATCTGTCTATCTTGCTCATCACCGCATCCTGGACAGCCGTGTCTGGCACCCACAATAAATCTTCCTTGGCACTCAGTAACTTCTAAATGAACGGTGAAATGAATGTCTAAATGAGCAGTCAGGTTAGCAGCATGGCCAGCGGGCTTCCTCCCAGCCTTCGAGAGTGCGCCATCCACAGCGGCCACACTTCACTGGCTCCGCCGCCGGGGTTTTCTGCTCTTGTAACCCTGGGAGCCGCCAGCCAGCCCGACCCCCAAGGGCATCAGACGCTCAGCCCCACCCAGCTCCCAGTGTGGGTCCTGGAGTGTTTGTCAGCACCCAGGCAGGGGCACCAAGCCTTAAAGGAAAGCCCTAGAACCACTCCTGCCCTGGGAGTCTGGGCCAAGGGGAGGCGTGTGTGTGCATGTGTGTGCATGTGCACTTGTATGCATATGTGCATGGCGCCTGTGTGTGCACACACGTGTGCATGTGTGGGGTTTAAGAGGCAGCCTGCTCCTTACTCATTCCTAGTTTCATGCTGTCCTCGTGTCACCTCATAGTCCAGGGGAAAAAGGGCATCCTGGATGTCCCCATCCTGGCGTGGATCTGTAAAGTACCTTGCCCTCTGGAGCAATGAGATAAGGGGCAGTGTCTGCTGCCCTCCCTGGACATGCTCCCTGGCATAGGACCCACTTCCTGCTCCGGCCACACTCCCTGCTGCAGGACCCACTTCTTGCTCAACACACACTTCTTGTCCAGTGAGCCGTTCTCCTTACTTGTGACGTTCTCTCTTTGAAGACAAATGTTTGCTAACCTCACAACTGATGGTGGCCCTCCCCCATCCAAGTCCCCACTTGCCCCATCTGCTCACTTCATGCCAGAGCCGGAGCCCTACTGCCCCCCTTGGACAGAAGTAACAACAGGGCTGACGGCCTCTGGGCAGCAAAGCTTGGCTCACTCTGCCTTTTTGCCCTTCTTTTAAAGTCTGAATAAAAATGCTCTCCAGCTCTGTGCTTAACCCAGAGCCAACCTGAGCACTAAATGAGCAGGGTTTCCCAGCATCTCTGAGACAATTGCAATGGGTGGTCAGACCCCACAACAACTGATTCCCCAGGACATCACAAGTTGTGGGTTGCTGTGTGTTCACTCCCTAAGTCTGCCCTGGATTCTGTGGGGAAGTGGTTCCCAGAAATGTTCTAGGAACCCCAACTGCCTGGACAGCACAGTGAGGATGGGTCTCTGAACTGAGGTGGAAGACACAGTCTCTGCAAAAGGGCTTGTTCTGGACTGCAGTAGACCTGAGAACTGGCTTTGGGCAAGTCCCTGATATTTCAGCCATGTGCACATGTCCGTGGACCCTTGGTCCCGAATGCCGTTTACCTTCTGCACGGTCTTGGGTCCTTACCACTTCACCTCCATGTGCTTCAGTTTCCCCATCTGTATGACTGGGTGACATTAATTGTCACCCACCTTATAGGTTATTGTGAGGAATTAGTGCATTAATTCATACAAAGCATTTCAAACTGTCCTTGGAGCACAGAGGCATTTATAACTATTATTTCAGAAATTCAGGAAGAGACAGATTAGGGGTTGGGTCAGGTACCAGGTGACCAGGTTTTCCAACTGGTTTGGAGCCCAGGTAGAGTGTTCTCAGTTCTCACGAGCCAGTCATTAAGACTTTCAACCCAAACCTCTGCAGGGTACTGACCAGCAGGAACAGGAAGACGCTGCCAAGAGCTGGCTCCTTTTTGATCTTTATTTAAAGGGGATTAGGAAATCCTGCAGTATTGAAAAAGCCTATAGTGAGGCTACTGTAAGGATAGAACTTTTAAAGCAGACAGATCAAAGAGGTAGCTCCTTGTGCTTCCAACATCTGAAGCCATCCTTATAATCACTCCTCAGACTGCCTCGAGGTCAGCGGACGACTGTGTGGTTCATCGTCCCCAAACCCGTGAGATTTCCAGGCAATGAAACCACTGAGTTTGGTTTTTTCCCTACAATTTGGAAAAGGGAAAGGAACAAAATTTCATCGAGCACTCAGTTGTGTGTCCCATACAAGGCCAGCATGTCGCCTGTGTCACCTCATTAATCCCTGTGACAACCCTATGAGGTGAAGAGTATTATGCCCTTGATTCAAATGAAGAAGGCTGTGCTCAGAGAAACTTAATAACTTGCTCAAGGTCACACTACTTGACTAATGGCCAGTCTGGATTCCATTCCAGGTCTGCCCCCAGAACACACTTTCTTCCCACTGCCCACTGGGGAAATAGCCTTTGATTCTGAGCTCTCAGGAAAGTGAAAAACAGGTTGGGAATTATTTACATTTTAAACCCTGTATCCCTTCATTTTTCCTCACTGGGTCCTGGGGGCTCGAGAGCAGAGAAACCATGACCGACTACCTCTGCATTTAATGATGTGCTCAGGAGGACCCACCCCAGGGACCACCTGCTCACAAGATTTCCCTCTGCCTGCATGGTCTTCCCATCCACCCACATCCCGGATGTTCAGTCCCCTCGTGATGGGTCTTCTGCAGCTAACAAGGTCAAAGCTACAGTACATTTTTCAGAGAGCCACATGCAGCCTTTAGCAAGTGCTCCTGGGCCCCTCACTCATGAAAGGTGAACATTACGTCTCTTTTATGGCTGGGAGACCTATAACTCAAGGGTGCTGCAGGCAGAAGGAAAAACCTGAGCAGACTTCAGAAGTAGAAGGAAAAGTAATACCCTTCATCGGTGAGCTGTTTAAACTCTCCCACGGGGGAGCACTTTGTTTTTGAGGAACCAGCTGACATTTGTCTCCAGGAGCCCAAACTGAGAAAAAGGGGGCAGCCACTATTTATCCCAGCCAGAGATTACAGTGTCCTGACCTGACACCCCCTGAGGTTCTAGCAGACTACTTGACCAAAATACAAAAAACCAGAATCAACATGATGTTTTCTCCACGCACAGATGCAACAGCTGGTTGTCTGATTTTTCCCCTCCACAAACAAGAGTTGACAAACAAGTTACAGACAGACTCCCAGCTGGTGTACTGCTCTCTGCTCTCCTGGCACAGATGCTGTGTGCCACCATTAATATAAATCCATAGGGATTTTAGAGGTTGAGCTGAAGTGCCAGGACCATAGGTAAAGGAAATTAGATTTCTGAGGCAAATGCGTATTGTATGGCAGGCAAGGCATAGTGCATCACCAGCCTGATGATGAAGTCAAGTGTTTTGGAAGCATTTTGGATCCAAATCCACTTGTCGGGAGTAGCAGACACTGGTGCTGTTCCACACCTTAGCCCCTCAGCACACCTGACTTCAGCACCGTGGTTGTGGACAGTTCCCCATGTCTCTCCCAGACTTGTGCCTGTCAGCACACCTGACTTCAGCACTGTGGGTGTGGACAGTTCCCCATGTCTCCCCCAGACTTGTGCCTCTCAGCACACCTGACTTCAGCACTGTGGGTGTGGACAATTCCCCATGTTTCCCCCAGACTTGTGCCTCTCAGCACACCTGACTTCAGCACTGTGGGTGTGGACAGTTCCCCATGTCTCCCCCCCCCCCCCCCCAGACTTATTTGCATCGGGTCTCTGCCCTGGCTTCAGCACAGCCCACGGTATGAGGAAGATTACAGCCTAGAGGCCCTGGAAAAATAAGGACAAGAATTGGTGGATAGATGCCCCTGTTTCACTCTCTTCAGAGGCACAATAACAAGAGGCATTCTGCACAGTGCTTACAGGGTCCCCTTTGGGACTGAAGCTCAGCTGAACACAATGGTAATTATCTTCATAGCAAAATCTTTCACTAGATTTTCCTCCTGCCCTTTTCCATTCCCGCTATCCCTGCTCCTACTCCTTGGGATCACTTCTCCATTAAAGTACCTGTACCCTTTCTGAGGAATCCAAACAAAACAAACTTAGAAAGCCGACCCTCAGAATGGAATCCTGGAATTCGATTACTCCCTTGTAAGACAGCAACAAGGAGCCCATTTGTAGGTGACAAATAGAGTGATGACAATTCCTGGTGTGCAGTAGCACCACAGCTATGGACAATCTCACCTGTAGAGTGTTGAATGAGGTACAGGTGGAAGCATTGGCTTATACAGTAACTAGCCATTGTAGGCTGTAGAGGCAATGGTAGTTATAAGGCTGGGGGAGTTTGCTGGATTTTGTTAACTGCTTTAGACTTGAAGAAAGAAAACGACAAGCTCAGGTCAGCCAATTGTCAGCTCAGGGTATGCCATCAAAGCCAGAATGTTTCCATGACAGCATTTAAAGTGACTCTCATCCCCTGTAGCCAGACAGCAGATGGTATTCAACATCAGGCCTGTAATTACACTGAAGGTTAGAAAACTATAAGGGACCGAATGCGTAGCCTTGACAGGCTTCCAAGGTAAAGGCTGGTGGAGTGGAACCCTGAGCCAAGGGGTGGAGATATTTGGATGAATGCACCTAAGAATCTTTTTTCTTTTTACTGTCTTTACTAATTTTCCCCCATCCCCCTACCCCACCTCTAGCAACTACCAATCTGTTCTCAGTATCTAAGAGTTTGTTTTGCTTTTTAGATTCCACATATAAGAGAGATCATATGATAATTTGTCTTCCTCTGTATGACTTGTTTCACTTACATAATCCCCTTGAGATCCACCCATGTTGTTGCAAATGGCAATATTTCATTCTTTTTTATGGTTGAATAATATTCCATTGTATATATGTGCCACATCTTCTTTATCCATTCATCCATCCATGGACACTTGGGTTGCTCCCATGTCTTGGCTATTGAAAATAATGCTACAATGAACAGATAGGAGCATATATCTTTCCAATTTATTGTTTTTATTTTCTTCAGATAAATACCCAGTTGTGGAGCTGCTGGATCATACAGTGGTTTTTGTTTTCATTTTTTGAGGAACCCCACAGTTTTCCATGGTGGCTGCACCAATTTACATTCCCACCAACAGTGCACAGTGTTCCTTTTTCTTCACAGCCTTGCCAGCACTTGTTACTCCTTGTCTTTTTTTTTTTTTATCATAACCATCCTAAGAGGTGTGAGGTGATATCTTGTTGTGGTTTTGATTTGCATTCCCCTGATGATTAGTGATGTTAAGCATCTTTTCATGTGTCTGTTGGCCATCTGCTCATCTTCTTTGGAAAAATGTCTATTCAGACCTTCTGCCAATTTTTTGTCAGATTGTTTGTTTGTGCTATTAAGTTGTATGAATTCTTTATATATTTTGGAATTTGTCCCTTTTCAGAGATATGATTTGCAAATCTTTTCTCCCATTCAGTAGGTTGAATTTTCATTTTGTTATGGTTTCCTTTGCTGTTTATAAGCTTTTTAGTTTGATGTATCCCCATTTCTTTATTTTTGCTTCCATTGCTTTTGCTCTTGGTGCCAGATTTTAAAAATCATCGCCAAGACCACCATTAAAGAGTTGATTTCCTATGTTTTCTTCTAGGAGTTTTATGGTTTCAGGTCTTATGTTCAAGTCTTTAATCCATTTTGAGTTTATTTTTGTGTGTGGTGGAAGATAGTGATGGAATTTCATTCTTTTGCATGTGACTTTTCAGTTTTCCCAACACAATTTACTGAAGAGACACCTTTCCCCACTATATATTTTTGGAGCCTTTATCATAAATTAATTGACTATATATGCTTGGGCTTTTTTCAAGTAAATGAGATATTAAAGTCCTATACCATTATTGTGTTGTCGTCTATTTTTCCCTTTAGGTCTGTTAATATTTGCTTTATATACTTAGGTGCTGCTTTTTTGGGTGCATATATATTTACAAGTGTTATATCCTCTTGTTGAATTGACCCCTTTATCACTATCTCACAGCCTTCTTTGTCTCTTATTACAGTCTTTGTTTTAAAGCCTATTTTTTCTGATATAAGTATAACTATACAGCTTTCTTTTTGGTTCCATTTGCATGGAATATCTTTTTCCATCCCTTCACTTTCAGTCTGTGTATGTCCTGACATATAAAGCGAGTCTTGTAGGCAAAATATAGATGCGTCTTTCTTTAAAATCCATTCAGCCATTCTGTGTCTTTTGATCGGAGCATTTAGTCCATTTACATTTAAAGTAATTGATAAGTATGTATTTATTGCCATCTGGTAATTGTTTATTGGCAGCGTTTTTAGTTCCTACCTATTCCTTTCTTTTTATTTGTTCTTTTCCTGTGTGGTTTGATTACTCTCTCATTTTTTTTTTTTTTTTTGAGAAACAGAGAGAAAGCATGTGCATGCGCAAGTGGGAGTGGGCAGAAGGAGAGGGTGAGAGAATCTTAAGCAGGATCCATGCTCAGTGTGAAGCCTGATGCCAGGCTTAATCTCACAACCCTGAGATCACAACTTGAGCTGCAAACAAGAGTCAGACGTTCAACCAACTAGCCACCCAGGCCCCCGATGACTTTCTTTAATGGTATGCTTATATTCCTTCCTCTTTATCATTTGTGTACGTACTGTAGGTTTTTGTTTTGTGGTTACCATGAGGCTAATATATAAAAACTTAAATCTATGACAGTGTATTTGAAGTTGACTTAAGTTTGATCCCATTCTAAAGATCAACATCTTTCACTCCCCTCCCACATTCTGTTTTGATGCACATTTTGCATCTCTTTGTCTTACCTTAACTAATTATTGTAATTTTAGTTACAAACAAAAGTTACTACTTTTGTCTTTTAGTCTTCATACTAGCTTTGTAAGTGATTATTCTATTACCTTTGCTGTATATTTCCCTGTCCAGTGAGGTTTATTCTTTCATATATTTTCTTATTCCTAATTAGCACCCTTTCTTTTTAACTTAAGGAAATCCCTTTAATATGTCTTATAAAGCTGGGGTGGTGGTGATGAACTCCTTTAGCTTTTGCTTGTCTAGAAAAATCTTTCTCTCTCCTTCAATTCTGAATGATAACTTTACCAGATAGAGTATTCTTGGTTGGAAGTTTTTTTGTTCAGTACTTTGATTATATCATGCCACTTTCTTCTGGCCTGAGAAGTTTCTGTTGAAAAATATGCTGATGGTCTTATAGGGGTTCCCTTGTATGTAACAAGTTGTTTTTCTCTTGCTGCTTTTAATATTATGGCTTTGCCTTTAATTTTTGACATTTTAATTATAATGTATCTTAGTGTGGGTCTCTTTATGTTCTTCTCATTTAGAACTCTCTGCCTTTCTGCATCTAGATGTCTATTTCCTTTCCCAGGTTAGGGAAGTTTGCAGTCATTATTTCTTCAAATAAAATTTCTGCCCTTTTCTCTTTCTTTTCTCCTTCTAGGAGCCCTATGACACAAATGTTAGTCTGTTTGATGCTGTCCTCCAAGTCCCTTAAGCTGTCTTCACTTTTGTTGTTGTTGTTTTTGTTCTTTTTTCTTTCTGTTGCTCTGGTTAGGTAAGTTCCACTGCCTTGTCTTCAGGTTCACTGATTCTTTATTCTGCTTCATCTAGTCTGTTATTAAACACCTCTAGTATATATTTTTTTCATCTCAGTTATTGTCTTTAGCTCTGCAGCATCTATTTGGTACTTTCTAATATTGTCCATCTGTTTGCTGAAGTTCTCTCCATGTTCAACCATTCTTCTTCCCAGGCAGGGAGCATTTTTATGACCATAATTTTGAACTATCACCAGGTAAAGTACTTATCTCCATTTCATTTAGGTCTTTTCTGAGGTTTTTTCTTGTTCTTTCATTTGGAACATATTCCTCTGTTCCTTATTTTGCTTGACTCTCCGTGCAATAGATGAAATAACCACTTCTCCCAGTCATGAAGGAGTGGTTTCATGTAGGAGAAGAAACTTGTCATTCAATCCAGCCCCTGCTCTTTGCTGTCTGTCAAACCTCTGTGCTTGTCCAAGTAGCCTATTATATTTTTAATGTGCCAATACCTGTCAGGATATCAGTACCTAGATCCAGGCTATTTGGAAGCCAGACCCTTTGGTAGAAGCTTTTTAAAATGTATAAATATATATAGTCCTGTGGGAGCAAAAGTGTAAGCCCCATCAGGCACCAGAAGCCACAAGAACTGGGACAGCAGACATAAAAGCCAGGGTACCAGGTGCATGTTGGTGCTCTTGAGCACAGCAGAGGGAGAGTTAAGATAACACCCACATTCTGAGGCATCTGGAGAGGATAACAGTCAGCCCCCAGATGTGTGTTTAATTAGAAGACTGCCCTTCAGGCCACAGCCATGATGATTAGCTATTGAAGCCTCCTTCACAGAAAGACAGATCAGGATCTGTTGTCTCTTCCTGTGTCCTGGGGGGTCATAGATATTTAAGAATTCTTTCTTCATTTGAGACAGTCCTGTGGGACCCAAAAGTCTAAGTCTCACTGGCCATCATAGCCAGGTGATGTAGAGGTGTCCCCTGGCAGCAGCTGCAAAAATCAGGGCACCAGACAGGGGTCTGAGCTCCTTTCCAGGTGACACCAATTATTATAGTCCTATGGGATGAGGAACGCAATCTCCCTTGGCCTCCAGCATCTGGCAGTCAAGAGGAGTCCCCTGAGCAGTGTCTGCAACAATTGGGGCACCAGAAGCATGTAAAAGCTCCCTTCCAGGAGGTAATGATGCTCTGGAGCACACGGAAGGAAGAGTGTGAAGGTGGTGCCCACCAGCCTGGTCCCCAGAGAGTGTTCCAGTAGAACACGGCTAGATGCATGTGTTTCTTTAGATCCCTGCCCTCAGACCCACACTTAAATATAAGCAGGTGACCCTTGTCCACTTCAAGTCTGGGTGTGATCAGCTGTCTCTGACGGAGGAGCTTTGAGTAGATTACACTCCTTGGATAGGCCACATGTGGATATGTGCCTGGTTCAGGAGTGACCAGTTTTCATTAATTGGCTTTAATTGTCAGTGATTTAAAACATGCAAATACAGGGGCACCTGGGTGGCACAGCGGTTAAGCGTCTGCCTTCGGCTCAGGGCGTGATCCCGGAGTTGTGGGATCGAGCCCCATGTCAGGCTCCTCTGCTATGAGCCTGCTTCTTCCTCTCCCACTCCCCCTGCTTGTGTTCCCTCTCTTGCTGGCTGTCTCTATCTCTGTCAAATAAATAAATAAAATCTTAAAAAAAAAAAACATGCAAATACATTAAATCATGACAATTATTGATTTCTCCCATTTTCTGGGGATAAAGTTCTTGGCTTACCTTGGTTTGCCTCAGCTTACAAGGTCTCCCCTGAAGCGGCTCCTCCTGACTTCTGTGACCACAGAACTCCTCCCCACGCCATCCTGACACTACATGTCCAGTCATATGGAGTGACTCTGTTTTATGGGACCCATGCTCCCTCTCACCTTCTGGCCAAAGCCCCAGGACTTAGCCATCTGGAGGAAGTCTGTCTGTCCCCACCTTGTGCCCACCTGAGTCTATTCTCACCTAATTATCCCTCAACTGCCCTGATGCCCCCCTGCCAGGATGTGCTGGGTATCCCTCCTAGGTGTTCCCAGGGGCTTGTCATGTTTAGCCAATATGTCATAATTATGACTATATTCTGATGTGATCTATTGACTTGTGCATATAAACCACAGTACTATAAGCTTTATCAAAACAAAGATGCCATCTCACCTATTCCTATAACCCAAGAATCCAGCACTTTCCAGAGCACATGGCGGGTGCTCAGTAAATAACTGTTAGGAAAATGAGATTGGTGCAAAACAGTCGTAACTACAAATGTCATTATAGTCAGTTCATGAATGTGTTACTTTCCTACAGATGTTGTAACAAAGCCCCACAAGCTGGCTAGCTTAAAACAAAAGAAATGAACTCTCTCATAATTCTGGCAGCCAGGAGTCCAAAATCAAGGTGTCAGCAGGGTTATGCTCCACCTGAGACTCTAGATAGATCCTTCCTTACCTCTTCCTGGCTCTTGGTAGTGGCCATCAATCTTTGGTGATCCTTGGCTTGCAGTTTCATCACCCCGATCTCTGCCTCTGTCATCAGATAAGCTTCTCCCTGTGTCTCTGGCTTCATATGGTGTTTTCTTCTTCTTATGAGAATACCAGTTGCTATGGACTGAATTGTCTCCCCAAAATTCCTACTTATTATCACAACCACATTACTGATGAATAACTGAGGCTTAGAAAGTTTCAGTAACTCCCTCTCTCGGTCATTTTGGGGCTGCTGGTACAAAATACCATGGACTAGGCAATTGGAGTCTGAGCTGGAGGCACCGGCAGACCCAGTATCCAGTGATAGCCTGTTTCCTGGTTTGTAAATGGCTGTCTTCTTGCTGTGTCCTCACATGGTGAAGAGCAGAGAGAGAGAGCAAGCTCTTCCCTGAAAAGGGCACTAATCACATTCATGAGAGCTCCACCGTCCTGACCCAATCACTTCCCAAAGACCCCACCTCCTAAAACCATCACCCTGGGGGTTAGGGTTTTAACATGTGAACTGGGGGGCACACAAACATTCAGTCCATTGCACAGCCCCCAAACCATCCTGCTCCAAGGGTGACAGCGAGGGCATATGGTCTATGACAGGTGCACAGCGACCTCCAGGCCAGTAACTGCATATCAACTGAGGCCAGCCAGGAAGATTGACAGTGTTGAATTTCTGAATATTTTTAATGTATTCTAAAAGGACATATTCTTTTCCCATTTTTTCTTATGGAAAGCAGCAAGGTATGGCAAGAGCACCCCCAGCAAGGGCTCTGAAATGGGAGTGCTTGCTGTGTGGCTTTGAGCGGTGCATGTGTGCTCTCCGTGCCTGAGTGGTCAGACCTGTGAACCGAGGCTCACGACCCACTGACCCGTGAAGGGCCACGTGTGCGCGCATCTCAGCAGCCTGGGGCACTCGTGGCCTGGGTGACATGCATCTCTTGGTCACTGCACATGCCACCAGCTTCCTCAGAGTATCTCCCTAGCTCAAACTGCTCCAGGAAGTGGTGGGAGGGAGAGAGGGAGTCCACAGGGGGCCTGGAGCCTGCTCACTGCCCAGTAAGAGCTCATGTTAAATTTTTAGGGATTTTAGGAGCCAGTTGTTAAAACATAGCCATTGTTACAAATTAAAGTATACAAATTCACAGTTAAATAACTTATAATAAAAACAGAGGTAATAAGGACTCAAAATTCCTCAATCCCTAATGAGTCTACCACATGTTATTGTTTTCTGTGCCCTGAGGTTACCGTGTGTTCGCCTGGGGGGACCGCGTGACCATGGCTTACCTATGTGACCTGCCCACCTCCTGCCAGCCCTGCTTCTCCCAATGTCCCCCCAGGGGAGCTGCAGCCGAGCCATGGTACCATTTACACCACGGAAAGTGGCAGTCACTATCCATCAAGGCTTGATTTATTAGTGCCAAGGAGGCAGATCGCACTTAAAAGTGTGTTGTGTGTGCAGTCACTGGCTACACTGCGGAGAACACAAACCATTCAGGAAACATCCTCCCGGTATTTGAAAACCATCATCATCGACAAACTGTTGCCGTCCAGACGTGCAGCTCTGTCGTTTTACTTCTGTCTCGTTCACCAACATGAACAAAAGCGCGAGCTCACATCCGTGTCAGAGCCGTGTTCGTTCATCAATGGCAGGCAACGGTTGACTACGAAACATACAAGAGTTCAGCAAAAATCGACCAGAGCAATCTGTGAGAATCAATGACCATATGGAACTTACAGTACCGAGTGTTGTAAATGTTATTATTACTTGTAAATTGCGTGCTGTGTATCTTCTTTGTCACTAAAACACTTGTGTGCACAGGTGTGAGTACGTTTCGTCAGGGAGCTGGTTGTGACACGTCACCAGCACACCACTAACTCCGAGCACGGCCACCCTTGACCTTTGAACCCTCAGCCTTTCCCACGCCTCCCTTCCCTGTGGTCACAGCGGGTCCTAGAAATGCCGCAGTCACCGGCCTCGACCACGTGGGGCAACAGGACCCGGGGGGCTGCCAGGCATGAGTCCCCGCGAGGCTGACTGAAGACTCTGAGGCCTCACAGGAGAGAGGGATCTGACGTATGAGACCAATTGCCAGGAGGAAACGTCATTTTCGCATAAAGGTGATGACAGCCTCAGCCTGCAGACCCGTCTGCTTCTAGGGCTCAGCTCCCGGGGCAGGCAGCCCGATGTACCTGCAGCCCAGAAACGCTCCCTTCGAGTTTTTGTGCTTTGACAAAGACTCTCTCGCTGCCCAAACTCTCGTCTGCCTCCCCCAAGTCCGTAGGACTGGACCTCGTCCATCCCTCGGGAACCTACCTCATCCAGTCGTAGCAGGAAACCTGCAACATCAGCGTGGACGGAACGCCCACCCTGTATATCTGATGGGGTCCCCACCCCCACCATCCCCAGGGCATGTCTGTCCACCTTGGCCTGTCGTCAGCAGAAGCCTGTCAGTCCTGTTTCGCCAGAACGCCCCTCCCTCCCGATGTTCCCTTTCCCTCTCGGTAATTTCCACGCACGCCCCGGGCTGCTCCCCACTTGTCCTTGCTGTCCTCAGAGCTGAGGCCCATTCTTCCCCGAGCTCTCTTTCCCCTACTGCAAGAGTCCTGACCAAAATCTGTTGTTACCACCCACACTGCAGCCGGGGGCAGCCTCGCCCCGGGTCCCCCAGTGAGTGTCAGGGAAGGCGTGTCCAGCTGGACCAAAGGGTGGGCTTTCTTGACAAGACAATTTGGCTTTTTTTACATTGTGGTAAAATATACATACAATTTACCACTATAATTATTCTTTTTTTTTTTTTTAAAGATTTTATTTATTTATTTGACAGACAGCCAGTGAGAGAGGGAACACAGCAGGGGGAGTGTGAGAGGAAGAAGCAGGCTCCTAGTGGAGGAGCCTGATGTGCAGCTCGATCCTGGAACGCCGGGACCACGCCCTGAGCCGAAGGCAGACGCTTAACGACTGTGCCACCCAGGCGCCCCAATTCTTAAGGGTGCAGCTCGGGGGCATGAAGCACATTCACGCTCTTGGCAACCATGCCCGCCACCGTCTCCAGACTGAAACTCCATCCCCACTAAACGCTGACCTCCACCCTCTCCCCCTCCCCAGCCCCGCGCCCACCCTTCTGCTTCTGTCTTTATGGATCCGACCACTCTGGGGTCCTCACAGAGGTGGAATCATGCCTCTGTGACAGGCCTAGGTCACCGAGCATGGTGTCCCCAAGGTCCCTCCACGCTTTAGCAGGCGTGGACACGTCTCCTTTCTAGGCTGTATAACGTGCCGCCGTGGGGCGCCCCCACTGGCACGTTAACCCGCTGTCAGCGAGCTCTTGGGCTGCCCCAGTCTGGCTGTTATGAGTAACACGGCTGCGGACATGCATGTGCAAACACCCGTTCAAGTCCCTGCTTTCGATTATTCAGGGAGTGCCAGGTGCCTGACGCCGGATCATACAGTAATTTTATTTCTGATGCTCTGAGGAGCCTCCACCCGGCTTCCCACAGCCGCAGCCCCCGTGTGCACTCCCGCCGGCAGCGCAGAGGCCCCGTTTCTCCGTGCCCTTGCCCACGCTTGCTGCTGCCTGTGGTTTTGAGCCTGTGGGCACCCCGAGGAGCGAGGGGCGGGGTCTCCCGGTCACGCTCACTTGCGCTTCCCTGACGATCAGTGATGGCGAACATCTCGTGGCCGCTGGCCCACCGTCTGTCTTCTTCGCAGGAACGTCTGTTCAAGTCCCTTGCCCTTCCTCTGAGCAGGATTGGGTGGGGTTCTGGGTCGCGTTGTCAGGGTTCTTTATATATTCTGCCCATGCACCCTTATCAGCTGCGTGATGTGCAGCCCTTGTCCCCCCTCCCGTGAGCTGTCCTTTTCCTCCGTCAACAGCATCTTTGAGGCACAGAAGGATTTTACTCCGATACAGCCCAGGAGATCTGGCTTTGAATTTCAAAGCACAGCTAATTTCCACAGGCCTCGGATCCATCCTGGGCCTGCCCCCTGTTAGGTTCTGGGTGCCCAACGGAAGAGCCGGCGCTGCCTGCGGTCAGCATGGTGGACAGACTGGCAAGCCGACAGTGCTGAACCGGCCTGCCTCGGTTATGGCACCCGATGCAATGTGCTCTAGAAAACACACACACACACGTGCACACACACACACGTGCACACAAACACAGGTTAGGACAGCCTCCTAGCTAAGGAAACATCTGGGTCCTTGCACAACCAAAGTGACCCTAGGACCATCAGCTGGCAAAGGGTGGCTTGCTCAGCTCCCCGAGAAACAAAAGTCACCATGGAGGGCCCAGCAGACCCAAGGAGGCCCCTGGAAATGAGAGGAATTTGCTGGGGACCCTCCTCTTCGCCCCCAGGACTGCAACCCCAGGACCTCAGTGAGGCCTCGTGATCTGCTGGGGCCGTGACCACAGTTGGGCTCATGACTCGCCCCCACCCCCCAGCCCCATCTGCGGAAGGGAATAATGATCCATTTGTATTCATAAGACTATTGCTGGGAAGATTAATTAAAAGGCGAGGGTATTTTTAACCATCTGTACTAATTTAGGGGAAGAGTTTAGAAATATAATTGTATTATCTGTAACTGAGGAATTCACAGATCCCTCTTGGAATCAGAATATTAATGTGTCGCTCAAAGACACTCAGCAACATGAGCAAATCACGGCCGCCATTCCTCCTAAATTAGCCCAGTTAAAGAAGGATAATTTTAAATGTTCGGCTTGAGGGGCAGGGGCTGGGGGAGTGGAGTCACACACTGGCAAGAAGACCAGGCTTTCTCCCCCAAGTCTGGGGAAGCCGCATCTCTGACACAAAGCTGAAGGCCAGCCCCACGGCTGCTGCCCTGGTCCCCGAGGGCTGGGATTCAAGCCCGAGGGGGTGGGAATGGATGTTCTCCCCGTAAATAACGCAGCAGAGAAATCAAATCAGCCTCAGGGATGGGAGGGAGGTGCTCAGAGATGCAGCCCAGGGCCAGCTGAGTGGGTCCTCGGAGCTCGGAGTTGGTGACCCTAAACTTCTGTCCCCATGGGGCCCTCAGAAAGCACGAGCCCTCCACGCTGCCACTAGTCAGTTATTGAAAGACACCAGGAATAAAGCCCCAGGGCAGGGTTGAGCAAGGGGGCAGTTGGGAAGCCTTTTGCTGGGTGGTGGTGCCTGGGGACAGGGAAGCGTCCATAAAGCAGACCCCAGGCTGTGCCGCCTTGCCTGGACTCAAGCCAGAAGTGGAGCCAGGCTGGAGGACTCCGCTGGGCCCTGGGGAGGTGCAGAACTTCCACGCCCATCAGAGGCCCCACAGGGGCTCCGGGCCACTGAGGGCTAAGGAGACGGAGGGGGCTTCCGCGTGTGCCAGAGCCTGGGGTGATGCAGGCAAGGCAACTGCAGGGCCAAGCTCCTTCTGCTCCTGGAAGTGTTCCCTGAGCACCTCCCAAGGCCCTCGGTATTCAGCGGCTTAGCTCAATTTCGTAGCGCATGTCCGCGTGTGTGCTGCCGGTAAACTGCTCGCCAAGGGATGCTGTACCGCAGGAGGTAGCGTGATCTACAAGTGCGTACGTGCGTGCACACATGCCCTTGCATGCACACACGTGAGTGTGCACACACATCTGAACACACATGTGAGTCCATGAGTGCACATGCATGCACACGTGCCCTGGCATGTACACATGTGAGTGTGCACACACATCTGAACACACATGTGAGCCCATGAGTGCACATGCATGCACATGTGCCCTTGCATGTACACATGTGAGTGTGCACACACATCTGAACACACATGTGAGTCCATGAGTGCACATGCATGCACACGTGCCCTTGCATGTATACATGTGAGTGTGCACACACATCTGAACACACGTGTGAGTCCATGAGTGCACATGCATGCACACGTGCCCTTGCATGCACACATGAGTGTGCACACACATGCAAATGTATTTGTGGGTCCATGAGTGTACGTGCATGTGCACACGTGCAAACATACATGTGGGTACATGAGTGCACACACGTGTGCACATGCATACATGTGCACACAGGCTTTGAAACGAGGGTTCAGATATTGGTGCTGCCTGTACTAGCAATGCGACTTTGGACAAGCTTTGGAACCCTTGCTGAGCCTCCAGTTCCTCACCTGCGCTGAGAGTGGGTAAAATCCCAGCCCACAGGGATTGGTAGAAATGTGGATTCTAGTGGCCAATTTGTTTCGAGAAAGCCCAGCTGACAGGCAGTACCCCGACTCAGGAGACCCTGTCCTCTCTCTGCGTCCCCCATCCCCCTGCTCTCGTATGCCCCCTGACATGGGGGAGGCCTCCATCGAGTGTGGAAGTAGGGAATCATCTTCCTAAAGGACCAGGGAGGTGGGAGCTCAGGTGCAATAAAGCACGCAGAATGGTGCCAGAGCCAACCACGCGTGCAGGAAGCATCCTCCCCAGACGGCGCTCACCGCGGCCGGCATCGGGCACCTTCCTGGCGCTGCGAAGGTGAATGTTCTCCAGGAGATTTCCCCAGGCTAGAGTTACACACGGAGAAAACGAACAGAGCCGCATCCGAGGGGTTCTGTGAGACACTGGGCATGGGGGAGCAAGGATGGACCCACGCCTGCGCCCCCCGATGCACATGTGAAGAATGAGGTCCCAGTGCCCCCTTCTGCTGAGCAATAGATTCCACCCCAATCAGCTGCTTCTTCCATTGCCGTGTCCAACCCCCCATCCGGAGCCCAGGACTTGCAGTTGTGGCTTCCAGAGTCAACGTACATTTTTGATCAAACAGGACCAACATGTGTGCACAGAGCACCTACTGAATACAAGCCCCTAGGTCACGACGAGGTCAGAGAAAGTTGACTTCAGTGAGGTTTCAGGGCAGAGCACAGCTCCTTAGACCATCAGAGACAAAGGAGTTCTGGGATTGGGGACAAGGATGGAATAAACTGGGGAGCAGCTAGACAGCCAGAGTCCCCAGGCACCCTATTCTGTTATTTTGGGAGGAAATGAGATGCAAAATAGCACTTGGGCCCCTGCACACGTGGGATGGAAAGGGGTGGTCGAGTTGCTCTCCCCAGATACGCTGGGCTTCAGAGCTCTTGCCCCACAGCTCGGTGAAAGTTAGGGTAGAGTGGACCCCACTCTGACATACACCATCAAGTCCCAGGTAGAAAACTGAGGCCAAGGGGAGAGAGGCTCAAGGTCATAACCCAGGCCCTCCCTTCCAGTCCCCCTTGAGTTCTGGGGGAAGATTCTCCATATGTCACCCTCAGTCCCATCTTGCTTACCAGGAAGCCGTCCCTGTGCCCACAAGGTCCTCCAGCCATGACTTCCCTGGGACCTGCCCTGCAAAGCTCTCCAGGGGACAGAGACACTCGGGGCAACCCTGACAGGGCTCTGTCCCCGTCCATGGACACTCCACCCACCTCTGCATCTGTCCTTCCAGCCGTCCTCCAGAGGTCACCAACATCCAACCAGTCCTTCATCCACGAAGCACTCATGATCGCCTACCCTGGGTCAGCCTTCAGGCTGCGACCTGCAGACAGCCAAGAGCCAGCCTGTTCACTCCTGCCTGGAGAGAAACCCCTTCAGTCTGACCCTTGAGAGGCTCACACCTCACGGTCAAAATATTCTCCCTATGACAGCAGCCCCTCCCCCCTGAAACAGTCCCTCCTCCATGACAGCAGCCCCTTCCTCCTGACAGCAGCCCCTCCCCATGATGGCAGTCCCTCCCCTCTACTGACAGTCCCTCCCCGCTGACGACAGCAGCCCCTCCCCCTGATGACAGTCCCTCCCCCGGATAATAGCGCCTCCCCCATAACAGCAACCCCTCCCTGCTGATGACAGCAGCCCCTTCCACCCCTTACAAGAACCCTCTAGAATAAAGTGCGTCCTGCCTGAGTTGGACTGTTTCCCCAGACAGCGATCCCAAAGCTCTGTCTGGGGAAGTCCGGTGGGAAGAACAGGACAGGGAGAAGCCCGCTGTGCAGAGCTGGGAGGAGGAGGACGTTCCAGGCAAAGCAAGGTGGGAGAGGACCAGCAGTGGAGAGAGGACCCCTGTGCAGGGCAGCGGGAGTGGCCTGGGCTGCGGTGGGTGAGGGGAAGGTCAGGCCCCCCCATGGACGGTTGTGCAAAGGGGAGCAATGGCCTAGGGGTGGGTCGGGAGGCTTTCCAAAGTTGCTGATTACAACGGCACGGCCGGCACTGACCCAGCGACCCGGGCAGACGCATCTGATGAGGCGGGAGCGCACAGATAAGTGCAAAGTCCTTGAGGAGGCAGGGGACGGAAAGCACAGCCCAGGACCCCAGAAACAGGAATTGTCCACCGCACCCCCCCAGAACTGCCCGCCGGCAGAGTCACCCAGGGCCAGGCTCGGCGAGGTTGATGTGCTCTGGGGGACACGCCTCCTTTCCAGCCTCCTGAACTCACCGTGTCTGTAACAAACCCACCATGAACCATCCGCTGTGCTGGGTCTAGGCAGAACCAGTGAGCTGTGGGTTATCTGGTTTCAATCTGGGAGCAGTCAGCCGAGGGGGGCAGGGGGCCCAGGGCTTCTCCTAAAATCGCCTCCCTGATTTTATTACTCCCCTCCAATGTCTGAGTGAGCCTCACACCCTCTCTCTCTCTCCTTTCTCCTCAAAACACCTGAGTGGCTTCCGTGTTCCTGCCCAAGTCCTGACTGATAGCAGCTGCAGGGAGAGGCAGGCAAAGGGAGGGTCGGTGCTGGCCCGGGAGAGGAAGGCTGAGCATCCTGTGCTACAGGGAACGCACCCCCAAGATGTGGGAGGGAGATGCAGGAAGAACAGAGACAGCAGCACGCTGGCTGGGATGTAGCAATGATGGCAGGAGCTGGGGCAGCTATGTTGTGACAGCAGCCCTGTTGAGCACAGCACACCCGCAAGGACAATGGCTCCTGACATTGCAGAGCCTCCAACAAACCCTGGTCAGCTTGTGCCTGGACCAGTCCAAGCAAGAGAAACTGACTTCTCTGCTGTTTCGGCCGCTGCACTACTCCTCCCTTGTCGTAGCCACGGGAGCCTGTGTTTTAAAGAGAAGCTTCATCCTCAAGGGAGGGCTCAGGGCTAGAAAGCTATCCGGTTGTTCTAGGTCTGAAATTTTTTTTAATCTAGTGTCCTTGGGCAGTGACCACTGCAAATTTCTATGTCAGGAGGCAAAACAATGTGTTCCATCTACACCTCATGGTGTAGTATTCCAGCATTCTATCATGTTCTAGCATTCTATCAGATTCTAGCATTCTATCATGTTCTAGCATTCTATCAGATTCTAGCACTCTATCGTGTTCTAGCATTCTATCAGATTCTAGCACTCTATCGTGTTCTAGCATTCTATCATGTTCTAGCATTCTATAGTGTTATAGCATTCTATCAGATTCTAGCATTCTATCATGTTCTAGCATTCTATCATGTTCTAGCATTCTATCAGATTCCAGCATTCTATCGTGTTCCAGCATTCCATCGTGTTCCAGCATTCCATCGTGTTCCAGCATTCCATCGTGTTCCAGCATTCTATCGTGTTCTAGCATTCTATCGTGTTCTAGCATTCCATTGTGTTCTAGCATTCTATCGTGTTCCAGCATTCTATCGTGTTCCAGCATTCTATCGTGTTCTAGCATTCTATCGTGTTCCAGCATTCCATCGTGTTCCAGCATTCCATCGTGTTCCAGCATTCCATCGTGTTCCAGCATTCTATCGTATTCTAGCATTCCATTGTGTTCTAGCATTCTATCGTGTTCTAGCATTCCATTGTGTTCTAGCATTCTATCGTGTTCCAGCATTCCATCGTGTTCCAGCATTCCATCGTGTTCCAGCATTCCATCGTTTTCCAGCATTCCATTGTGTTCCAGCATTCCATCGTGTTCCAGCATTCTATCGTGTTCCAGCATCCCATCGTGTTCCAGCATTCTATCGTGTTCTAGCATTCTATCGTGTTCTAGCATTCCATTGTGTTCTAGCATTCTATCGTGTTCCAGCATTCTATCGTGTTCTAGTATTCTATCGTGTTCTAGCATTCTATCGTGTTCTAGCATTGTATCATAGTCTAGCATTCTATCATAGTCTAGTATTCTATCATCGTCGAGTATTCTATCATGTTCTAGTATTATGTAAGTTTCCAGTATTATATCAGGTAAGGTAATGCTAATTGTTCTAAAAAAAACAAACCCAAAAACGAGTAATGGCCCAACACAGCAGCAGTTCGCTTTGTGCTCAGATGAAGTCTGAATGGGTGTTCCTGATGACCAGGTGGCTGTCCTCCCTGCTGTGACTCCACACTCTTTCCACCTCGCGGCTCTCCCATCACAGGGCAGTGGAGTCCTCCCCTGCATCCTCTCATCCAGGCCCTCGATGCAAAGGGAGAGAAGTGCATCCAGGGGAGCGCTGGAGCAGACTCCATCCCTTCTGCCCACACTCCTTCATCCATACCTCCGTCACTTGAGCCTGCCTCATTATAAGGAGGCTGGGAAGTGCGATCCCTGCCTGGAAAACCAGTTCCCGGTACCGGCTCCACAGCTCGGAAGGAGAGGACCGATCTTTGATGGATAGCCAGCTGTCTCTGCCGTGACTCCCGAGTCCCATGATGGTTCCAGCCACTGACACTAAGAATCCATAAAACCAAGGGTGCTTCTCCCTGTGTGAACATGAGCTACCACCCACACCCCACTCTCTGCACCAAGGAGACAGAGGCGGGCATGGGAGCGACAGACACAGCTCCATTTGGGCTGGGAGCTAAGAGCCGGCTCCTGTTGCAGCAGACTCGCCTTTCAAATCTCTTGCTGTTCCTGGGCTGCAGGGAGTGTGTTTTCTTCACCAAGTGCCCCAGAGTCTCATGTGAGGAGAGAGAAACCAGATGGGTCGCCAGAGGAAGGGGAGTTCAAGGAAGAAGGGTTCTCTGATTCATATCATTTCCGGATGGACATCCTGCCTCTGTCTTGTCCGGAAGGGATTCAGCCTGAGTCAGGAACGTAACCCAGACATCAGCTGGGGTCCCCTGAAGGCCGCTCTCCACAAGGATCCCCACTGTCCAGCATCAACGGTCTGGTTTGTAGTCCTCGGCCAGACCTCCTGGAAACTTCTTCCCTCGCTTCCCTAATCCTCTTGCTTCCATATCTGTCCCAGAGCCTCTCACGGGGAAAGCCCCAGGAGCTCTCCGTGACATCAGCACGTTCGGCTCTTGCCTACCCCCTCCTCTTCCTCGCCTCTCTGTGATGTTATGGAGATCCACGCAGCCTTCTCTCTGCTCCAAGCTTCCTCTGGCCCAGCTTCACCCCAAATCCAGAGGACGAGGAGGGAAACCCCGCAGTCCATGTGGGAGGGCACGGATCCCTTCAGTGGGCAGGGGGAGGAGAAGGCTGGGACCCTCACAATTTAACAGATCTTGTCCCATCACCTGAAATGCGCACAATTCACTGATACAGTGTGAACCGTGAGTGCTTGAGGACGCTGGGCAGAATGAAAGCCAAGGCAATGCGGTAACCCAGAGCTGGAAATGAAGCGAGGCCGCGGCCCTGAGGCTACCGAGGGCTGCACGCACAGAGCGCTGGGCAGCCCCCACTGACGGTCACTGGTCAGAAAAGGCGAGGCAGCTGGGACAGCCTGCCTGACTTCACGCCGCTGGTAAACGGCGAACCAGGACTCAAACCCAGACCCATCCACGACCAAAGCTCAAATGATTAATCATTCTTCTAGGAGAAAGGACACACACCCGTAACGAGGAGCCTGTGTGGCTGACCCCGGCCGCTGCGTAAGGACCCCTTCCAAGGGCGGACTTCCCAGCGTCCACTCAAGCGTCCCTGCACGGGGTCTGCGCGCCGGGACCAGAGCTCTCCGAGAGCGCGCAGGGGCTCTTCTGTCAATGTGGCTTTGCCTGACGCCACGCGGGTCCCCTGGCCTCCCCTGTGGTGCGGGGGTCCTTTCTCCCTCGTGAGGGATGCCGTCTGGGGAGGACAAGCGGGCGTGTGAGTGTCAGCACGAGGTCAACACCGTGATGATCACAGCCGAGGGGGTCCCCAGACTTCCCTGTACACTGCCCATTGGTTTTTGCTTTTCCTCGGCCGGGAGGAGTCAAGGGGGGGCTGCCTTCGCCATGATATCGGTGCCAGTTCTCCTCCCAAGCAGAAGAGGCACAGCGTGTTGGCTGTAATTAAGCGCTAACCTGGAAAGCATGGGTGGGAGGAGAGGGGGAGCCTGTGGGCGATGAGGCTGAGCCTGAGGCCATCCGGAGCAGGGAAACAGCCGACTCCGGCAGTATCAGAACAGAACTGGGGCCACGGGAGCCACGGGAGCCACGGGAGCCATCGGGGTGAGGTTTTAAAAGTGAGGGAAAGTCCCTTTTGCCTTCAGATCCTGAGTCGTGGAGACCCTAACACCTTTAAGACACCCCACAGGGAACAGGACCCCCTGAAGCTGAGCCCATGGGCCACCATCCCACAGACAGCAAAGTTGTGCCAATGGGTCTGGGCTCCACTGGCCAAGCTCTGGTCTTTGCCCACGAAATCCAGCCACACCTCCAGTTCTAAATCATTATTCCTCAGGGTTCAGATTCCCAGATCCTACCCTCCCCCCGACGAGCCTATCAACAACCCCACGGCTGGCCCAGGGCTCCTTCCCTGGCCCAGGATGAGCTTCCCCCTCCCAGGACACACCTGTTCTCGCCCTGGACTTTGTGTCTGCCCCCGGCCCACCGTGGCTGGGAGGCTTCCCGGCAGCCTCTGGAGAATGGCCTCCACATCCTCTGAAAGGGACCCCACCAGTGGGCTTGGGCCCCCCCATGTGTCAGATCTGGCCCCCACCCCACCTGTCCTGGGGTCAAGCCCCTAAGGATTCACTGGACAGCCTGGAGCTGTGGGGAGACCCCGTGTGTGGCCTCACTGCCACCTGCTCCATACACACCACCAACTTCACCCTCCCCTGGGACTGGCACCAAACCCCTCGTCCCAACCGTCTGTCGCTATTGCTCTCATCCCCATGATGGAGTGTGATATAACAGAAATAGTGGGTTCCATTTGTAATTTAGATTGAATTTCTTTTGGACACAACAGAGGCAGGACATAAAGAAATTACACAAACCATTCAGAAGGGAGTGGCATTGGAGCGGGGGCTGGAATGAGGAGCCGGCCGAGCATGGGGACCAGGCCGTGGGGAGGGTCCAGGCAGAGAGGGTGAATGGCACACAGGTCTGCAGGTTTTCCTTGCAGTGTGTTACGGACTGAGCTGTGTCCCCCAGATTCCTGTGCTGAAACCCCAAACTCCTGCAGGGTAGTACTGGAGGGGGCCCTTGGAAGGTGGTTACTGTTAGATGAGGTCATGGGGAGGGGGCTATGATGGGATTAGTGCCCTTGTGAGAAGGGGCGGAGAGACACCAGAGCTCACTCTCTCCACCATGTAGAGACCCAGCAAGAATGCTATGGTCTGCAAGCCGGGAAGAGGGTTCTCACACAACCCAACCGTGCGGACACCCTGACCTCAGACGTCCAGCCTCCAGAACCGTGAGGCTAAACGTCCGCGGTCAAGCCCCCGCCCGTGGAGTTTGTTACAGCGGCCGGAGCTGAGACGAGAGCATCTCTGTCTCACTCACTGTCAGCGTAACTCATACACTGAGATGGGGAGTGTCTTCTCTTTCATAGGAAGAGTTTGTGAAGATTTGGTATGAATTCTTTAAATACTTGGCAGAATTCAGCGGTGAAGCCACCTGGGCAAAGGCCTGTGCGGTGTGTTCAGGGCAGAATCATCAGGCCGGTGTCACTGGGGGCAGAGGGCAGCAGGTGCGTGCAGGGCCCCTCGGGCCACGGTAAGGAGGGCGAGCATTGCACAGGAAGAGGTGGCCGGATATGCCTTGCGTAGTGCAGGAGGCTTCCAGCTGCCGGCCTGGCTGGAAAGGCAGGACAGGAGTGGAGACCAGGAGGCCAGGTGGGTATTGGTGGGGTGGGCTCTCACTGCATGGTGCACGTGAGCTCGTCAGGGTGCCGTCTGGGATTTAGGTCCCCTCTATGGAGTCCAGGGTCAGTGCCCAGAATCAGCCCAAGGTCATCTTGGGGGTAGGCCATGTCTTGGACCCTCCCTTCCTCCCAGCCTCCTGCACACCTGGCTTCCCACAGGGGGGGATCCCGGGCTCCAGGAGGACTCTGGAGAGTACGTTTCATGCTCTACGGAGTACAAGCCATGCTCACCGCAAACCATGATGGCCCCTTGAAGTCGTCAGACTGGCTACGTGAGGAGTGAAGAGGAAGGAAAAAAAAAAAAACAATTTACAATTGCAAATTGGAACGCGTCTCTCCAAGCCCGCACGGTAATCTAGCTCACGAGACAGATGGCAAAGAAGCGTTCCAGGAACATGTTATAACACATCACTGAACAGCCAAGAGCAGACGGGTTCCAGAAGGGCCGGCTGCCTGTCATTCCACCTTGCGGGGCTGGGACAGGTGGCAGAAGCTGGCCCCAACCACCTCACTCTTCTCTTCTGACCATCCCTCAGCCCTCAACTCTCTCCACTGCAGGGGGGTCAGAGCCACAACCTCAGGGCACCAAGACCCCAGAGTCACAGATGCATAAATCACACGCTTCTGCAGCTGTTTCTGGGGGTTGGGGGACCAGATGCTCCCTGTCTGCTGTGTTTTAAATTCAGGACAAGGAGGACACGGGGCATGCCAAAGCACACTCGAGTCTGTATCACAGCCCAGAGCGAGGCGCAGGTGGGGGAGCTGCGGGAGAGAGGGGTGGACGGAGGGAGAGAGGAAAGCCCAAAGAGGGAGGAGAGAAGCCCCCCCCAAGTCGCTCTGCTTTATGCAAATGAAACAGGTGTACCAAAACCCAGTGCACCTGCCATCCAAGACACACATCCTTGATTCACGCGGAACGTTGCTCTTTTTAGGGGGAAGAAAAAGGCTTCCCTCCACGGATGGGTTTTCTTAGTAACCGTGCTGTCGTTCCCTGAGTGCGTTCATTCGCAGGCCCACTGAGGGGCTGTCGCTGAGAGCAGGAGCCATGGCAAAGCGAATCCAGCCTGCACCCGTGGAGGGAGGCCACGCGTGGGGGACCTGGCCTCGGGGGGCAGATGGGGCACAGTGGGTGTGGCAATAGCTGGACACGGGGCTCTGGCCAGATATGGGGCCGGCGGGGGTGCTGGATAACGGGAGGATGGCGAGATGGCCAGGCGAGACCCCAAAGCCGGAGTGGGGCCAACGGAAAGGAGGGTCCACCCACTGGGAACCACCTGAATGTAAGCACAGCGGAGGGACAGAGGGGACAAAGCTGAGGACAGCTGGAGGTTCCATCAGACCAAAGGACTCTGGAATTTTCTACGGCTGAGTCTTCAAAGCAAACTGGAAATTTTGAGCGACACGGTAACAAAAGGCGTGTACAAGCAGTCAGAACAAAAATGCACGCGTGCACACGGACTGGACAGAGAGGGGCACAGGGGCGGGTGAGCCGGCGGAGGGAAGGAAGGAGAGAGGGGGCATCCGGCCCCTGCACAAGACCTGCCTTTTCCGGTGCCTGCTTTGCTCCTGGCTGCCATGGGGGTATTCGGAAGCACCAAGGATCCGGAAGGTTCTCAGGACCCAGTGCTGCTCTGTGAGATGTTAACTGGTTTCAGCATAAACCCAATACATTTCACAAACAATTTCCTTAATGCACCGCCTGCTTCTCCCTGAGAGAACAGAAGTGATTAATAATGTTAACAATGAAAATGGAAAACCCCCAAAGACCATTTGAGGCCATGCCAAGCCACACTTGGATTTGAGTCAGGCCAGCAGACGTCGCTCCATGGAGAAGGCTTTGGAGGGACACAAGTCTGCCGGCCGCCCAGCCCTCCTCTCCTGCAGAAACGGCCCAGGGGCCAGGACTCCTCGTAAGGGAGACCCACCCGCCCCCAGGCTGGGGCCACACCGGCCTCACCCCACTGCCTGGGAGAACGGGACACCCCGGGCAGCTCTGCTGGCCCCAGGAGAGTCCCTGGAGGCCACTGGGCTCCGGAGACGTGGCCTGTGGTGGCCACGCAGGGCTGGCGTCTCGCAGTTTTCCTCGGGGAGTCATCCCAGCAAGTGGGACTCACTTGCTCAGTCAGTCCTTCATTTATTCACTTGTGAATTGTGAAGTTAACTCCGCAAATATTTACAGAAAGCTCTAGCAAGCTCTGTGAAGGGAAAAATGAAGGGCCTTGGCAGACTGCCTGCCTCAGCCTCTGTCTTTCTGACTCAGGCTTCACAGGAGGCCTCGGGGCCATTTGCAAAGTGTGCTCCTGCTTCCTCCAACCTGGAGACGCCAGCAGGCTGGACACGGAGGCCACTGGTTCCAATCCCGCTCCACATCTTTGAATCTTGCAGAGTCACTCCATCTGTGTGTTAGTCTGCTGGGGATGTCATAATAAAACACCGCAGACCGGGCGGCTTAAAGCAACAGAAATCTATTCTCTCCCAACTCTGGAGGCTGAACGTCCGAGATCCAGGGGCGGGTAGGTTGGTTCCTCCAGAGGTCCCTTTCCCTGGGTGGGGATGGATGTCTTCCTGTCCACACAGTGTTCTCCCTGACTGCATGCCTTAGGTCCCGACTTCCCTCTTGGGGACACAGGTCCGATCGGGTCAGGGTTCACCCTAATGATCCCTCTGTAAAGACCTATCTCCAAACAGGGTCACATTCACAGGTACTGGGGGTTCGCACATCACATGTGCATTTAGGGGCGCACAACAGCCATCTCGGAATCCGGCTCTCCTTACACTTGCTCCAACTCCCTCCCAGAGCCTTGCAGGGCCGTGCTGATGGGAGTGACCAGTTTCCCTGGCCAAGGACAGGAAACCACAGCTCTCTGGCAGGTGGGAGAGGACGTCAGCAGGTGCTCAACCAGCAGAGAAAATCCTTTAAGAAAAGCCAAGTTTCCTTGAAGAGGCGTGAGCGTAAGGTCAGAAACCTGGTGTCAGACCAATCCATTTCTCCCCACTAATTACACTGCCTGCCTGGCTGGTGGCCTGAGATGCTAACCAACACCAGCTCTTCAGAGGTAACACAAAAAAAATTAAAATAAAAAAAGGCAGCCCCTTGGTGGGAGGGTTTTTGGCGTTTCATGTGAATTCCATAATGAATAATTTATATAAAGGCTTTATCGGAGCCCAACGTTGCACAGTAAATGCTCCCTGAGAACATACGCAAACATTTCAACATCAATTTCTCTCCGGTGGATTCGGCTGACAGCCCAAACCAGATTGGAGTTGCTACATTGCTTATTTACGAAAAATATCATAATCTTACTTTTATTTGCATTTTTCCAGGCATTCGCAGGGTGATGAATTTGAGGCACGGGCTGCAAACGCAGCTGATCCTGTTGGATCCGGGAGGGAAGGGGGGTCCTGAGTTTTGGAGCAGGAAGTGAGGAGAAGAGCTTTCTGCCTGCACAGCGGTGAGAAAAGAGACTAGGAAGGAAAGAACCCCTAGTTTCTGGGGCATAAAAGCGACATGCGGCCACATGTCCTGGGCCATTCCTGAGTGGGGTGGGGCGTGGTGCAGGCACGAGGGACTTGAGAAGGCCGTGACTCAGCTTGGGAAGACGACTCCAGGGTGCAGGCTTGGCCCCAAAGGCTCCAAGAGGACGGGTTCAAATCCTCCCCTCACTGGGCTACATGGGTCTCTGAGCTGTCGCCGCCCCCACTCTCCAGTGCAGTCAGAGGGTTTTAACGAGGTGATGCTGGCAGCGTGGCCAGTGCAGGGTTACTCGTGCTCAAGAAATGTCTGTCGAATGGATGGGTACACGGATGTGTGTAGCCCAGCACCTGCCGTGAGCAGGCCACCAATGAGAACTGTCACCATTGAGGTTCCTGTCTCCATGGGCAGATAGGGTGGTCCTGACTCCGCTGCAGCATGCAGGGGTGCACACACCCCCACACTTGCTGCCCCAGGAGTTCACGCAGCCTCAGCTTTAACGCATTCTTAATATTTTGTTTTTCTCATTCATGGATTCTTTATTGTTCGACCCAATGTCCTTCTAAGGGTCTCTCGGTCCCCCAGCCCTGTGCAAGTCCAGAGAGATTGAACCGGGTATGCGGGGAGGGGATGGGGACAGAGGGGCCCCCAGACACTGGTTCTGCCTTTCCCACCCCAACCAGGGGGGTGGTGTTCCAGTTTCTAGGCCATCAGGACCACCTGCCTTTCAAGAACTCTTGGGTGTGGCTGAGGGTCCCTGAGCAGTCTGTGCTTTCTGCCCACTGAGGACTCTCAGCCCTGGGAGGGAGGGGCAAAGATGGGGGGACACTGGGAAGTCAGTGGGGTGGGAGCCAGTGCCCTGGAAGTCACAGAGACACCCCATCTGGAAAAGACCTCGGTGGCCATCCTCGGGCATAGTGGCCTGTGATGGGGATGCAGGCACCAGGGACGTTGCTGACCAACTGTGCAACTTTGAGCGAGTTTGTTAGTTCCTCCATGTCTTCATTCCCTCGTCTCAAGGATGGAGAGATTGTAATCCCTTCCCAAATGGACACTGGAGGGTCTCCGATGGGATCGTGCCTGTGCAGCCCAGGACACGGTGCCGATGCGGAGCCAAACGTACACCCGAGAAATGCGGGTTGTTGCATACGCTTATTCTGGGGAGACAAGAGGGACACATAGGGGACTCCCATCATCCTTCGGTGTGTCTCTGGGGCACAGGTCACCTAGGGCCTTTCCCACTCCTCCCCTATTTGGTCTGGTGTCCACCTCTCCTTTGCACTGCCCATGGACTTGGATAGCCAATTCCATCTGTCATCCTGGGTTAATCCTGATTAACCAATCGCAGTATGCCATCCCCTTTGCCAGTGATTATCTCGGCCAATCAGCACAAGGAATACTCCTGGTGACTATTATAGGTCCAGGCAAGGACACATTATCTAGGCTGGCCAATCAGAGTGATGAGAAGAACTTGGACTCCATCTATCTTTCTCCCCCTGGGTGTTGTCCAATCGATAGCTGGCAGCACATATCTTGAAGCTATGAGGGAGGCTGCCTGGGGACAAGGAGAGGCAGAGTCAAGAGAATCACAGGACAGTGAAGCTAGAGCCTTGATGGCACCGTGCCTGCAGCTGACCTCACCTCCGAACCTGTGTTTACGTGAGATGATGCATCTCTTTATGGTTAAACCAGGCTGCGTTGGTTGTTCCATTCTTATGATCCAAGGTATCCTCACTGGCACAAGTCTGAGAGTCATTCTTTCATTCATCCACTCATACCGTCTTTGCTGAGAATCCAGTACACTCACTGGGGTACTCTCTCCTTAGTGCAAGGAATAAAAAAACCAAGTAAGAAAAAGTCTTCTGCCCCAAGTGCTTATAGTACAGGAGAGCAGACAGATAATTAACAGACATGTACCACCCAGGTGAGCAAAAGACAATGAAGGAGGGTCTGAGCAAGCTTGGCTGAGGGGTGGAGGCTCAGGGGAATAGGGTCAGGGAAGTTCCCAGCAGAAGCAGACTTGTGAGCCATGGTTGTGTTGCTTCCTCATGGTCCCTCAGATGAACCATCTGACTACTGAGAAATGCCCGCTATGTCTAAAGTTAGAGGGTCTAAAGCGTGGACAGACCTCCATGGCCCCTCAAAAGTCCAAGCCTCAGCAAAGTGTGAGTCAGTAAAGGAGCACACAGTGAGACAAAGGAGAAAAAAAGTAATGGCCAAATTGAGGTTATCTGACCAGATTTTATTCTAAGCTTTGTGGATAAGTTCACTTCTGTTTTTGAAGACCCACACAAAGTACTTTCAAATTTAATTTAAACCCATTCCTCACCATCCTGGAAATGTCCATGAGAAGAGCTTCCTGGGGAGCTCCCTGCTGAAGCCTAAGCCTAACCTCAAATGAGGCAGGACACTGGGGTGGCCGAGAGCCCCACTGCCTGCAATTGCCCTCACCACTCACTAGCTGAGTGACCTCGGCAAAGCTCAATTACCTTCTGTGGAAAATGGGATAACAGCAGTGACTACTTTACTAGTTAATGTGAAGAGTCCATGGATAAGAGAAATAAAGTTCTTAGCACTGCTTCTGGTATGCAGTGGGTGCTCAATAAGTGTATTATTTTCTAGATACTTTCACTCTAATTAAATGGTCTATTGGTGAAGATTAATCTTTCTGGCCAATTGGTATAACAGGGATTTACCTTCCCAGCTAAAATAACCAAGAAAAAAAAAAAAAAAAAGGAAAAATATATGAAATAAGAGTTTTCATTCCATGGACATCAGGCAACAAAAGAAAGTAATTTCTAAGACATAGGAAATAAACAATGTGAGCCTGAAGATCTCCCCTGCTTGCTGCTTACATTGGGTGAGTTTCCAGATTGCAGCACAGCACAGGGAACCCAGTTGGAGGCCAAGGGACCCTGAGTGGAGAAGACAGAGCTAAGAATCCAGGGAGGCCAAGGCATCCAGAGTTCCCAGGATACTGCACTGGAAGGGAGAAAGCAGCAGAGAGAATTCTGGAGATCTGCAGAAGACCCCCTTCAAGGAGTACAAAAGACACATCTGTTAAAGGACCGTTACCCAAAGTGCACCAAAAACTCTCAAAACTCAACAATAAGAAAACCAACTATCCAATTTTAAAATGGGCAAAAGACCTGAACAGATGCCTCACCAAAGAAGATATACACATGGCGAATAATCCTATGAAAAGATATTCCACATCATACGTCATCAGGAAAATGCAAAACAAAAAACGACGAGACACCAGAGCACACCTATTAAAATGGCCAAAACCCAGGATACTGACGACACTGAAAGTGGAGCACTAGAAAGTCTCACTCGTTGCTGGTGGAATGCCACGTGGCACAGCTACTTTGGAAGACAGTTTGGTGGTTTCTTACAGAACTGAAGGTACTCTTACTATATGATCCAGCAAGCATGCTCCTTGGCATTTGCCAACATGGGTTGAAAACTTACGTCCACACAAAAACCTGCACACAGACGTTTACAGCGGCTTTAATCATAGTTGCCAAAACTTGGAAGCAACCAAGATGCCTTTCAGCAGGTGATGGGTACATAAACTATGGTGCATCCAGACAATCAAACAGTACTCAGAGCTGAAGACGAGTGAGCCATCAGGCCACGAGAAGACATGGACTGATGTTTAAAATGTGATTACTACGTAAAAGAAGCCAGTCTGAAAAGACTACATATGTGTGACTCCAACCATATGGCATCTGGAAAAGACTGAACTGCGGAGACACTAAACTATCAACAGCTGACAGGAGTGGAGGAAGGAGGGATGAACAGAGAACAACGGATTCTTAGAGCACTGTTGTGTGGGATAACAACAGTGGACACGTGGCATTATACGTTTGCCAAACCCATAGAATGTACAACACCAAGAATGAACCCTCACAGAAACTATAGACTTTGGGTGATAATGATATGCTGACATAGCTTCCTCCTTGGTTAAAAAAAAAAAAAAAAAAAAAAAAAGGCCCCCTCTGATGAGTGATGTTGATAATGGGAGAGGCACAGAGTATATGGGAATTCTCTGTACTTTCCCCTCAATTTTGTTATGAACCTAAAACCTCTCTAAAAAACAAGCCTTTTTGGAAAGAAGAAAAAAGAAAAGTTATCACAATCACATATATTCAAAAGCTATAAAGACATGGAAAATATTTTAAAAGACCCAAATAAAACTTCTAGACATGAAAACCACAGTATCTGAGATGAAAAATACACTGGATGAAATTAGTAACGGATTAAACTGGGCAAGAGTAAAGACTAATGAACGTAAAGACATAGCAATAGGAAGTATCCAAAACAAAACACAAGAGAAAAAAATAATTTTGAAAAATTACTAGAGAATTAGTGAGCTGAGGAACAACTTCACACAGCCCAATATAGTGTAACAGGAATCACCAAAGAAGAGGAACACAAAACCTATTTAAAGAAACAATGGCTTAAAATATTCCAAATTTGGATTTAAAAAAAGAACTACAAACCCACAGATTCAAGAAGCTCAGTGAACTTTCAGCACAGGAAACATAAATGCACATCATTTGTTTACCTCCAATGATAAAGTGAAATTTGCAAAATTAACCAGAGGAAAAAGACTTGTTACATAAAGAGAAACAAAGGTCAGAATAATAGCAGATTTCTTACTGCAAACAATGAAAGCGAGAAGACAGTGTATCAACATCTCTAAATCACTGGTTTTTTTTTAAACCGTCAACTTGGAATTTTATACAGTGAATTATCTTTTTTAAGAAATAGAATTCTTTTCTGTATTTCAGTATAGTTGACACAATATGCTACATAGTTTCAGGTGTGCAACATAGTGATTAGACAGATCTATAAATGAGGCTACACTCACAAGTGTGGCCACCACCCGTCACCATACAAGGCTACTACAATACCATTGACTATATTCCCTGTGCTGTGCCTTTCTGGAAGCCTTATATAATGAAAGTATCTTTAAAAAATGAAGGCAAGGATTCCAACTTCAGATAAGATAAAGTAAGCACACTCCACCTGGTCTCTCCCACTAAACGCAACTGTAACACTTGCACACATATACGGACCAGTTATTTAAGAGTTTTGAAAAGTAAATAGTAGCAGGCAGATTGAGAAAGAAAAACAGATTTTTTTAAGTACCAAAAGTGGACACTGGCACAGAGGGAACTTAAGAAAAGACTTCTAATTCTGACTGAAGGAGAAGGAACAGAGCCCCTAATGCTCAGAGAAAACATGGACATGCCACATCTTTCCTCTTCTATTTTCTCACGTCCCCACCCCCACACGATCCTGTGGCAGGACCACACTAGAAACGAACGAGGGCCAAAATTCTGAGGCAGAGGACTCTTCCTCTCCAGTCAGTGGATCAAGGATCCCAAGAGGGCAGGGGAAGCCCCATTGATCTTTTCCCTCTTTCTCCAACACTGGCACCAGATAAGGACATAGTCGCACACGTGCATGTCAGGGCAGGGTCACTAGAGCCCTAGGTTCCTGGCCAAAGGACTAAAAAGGGCCAGAGATCATGGGGAAGATTGCAGAGAGGGAAAAGCTCTGGAAAGCAACCCCCTGAAGTTGCTATGAACTCCTGGTCTCACCTCCCCAGCCATGCATGGCATGAATCTGATCCTAGATGGTATACCAAAGACTTGGAGAACTGAATCACCTCGGGCTCAAAGACTAGCCCCTCAGCAGAGCACAGGTGAGACAGATTTGAAGGGTGTCCCAAAGGCTTTGAAAACTGAACTGACCTTGGAGTCACAACCCACAGAAGATGTGTTGGAAAATGTGGCTGGAACCCAGTCAAGCTTATTGTTTGCTGAAACAAAAACACCACCATTCCTCAAAGTATACAAAGTACAGAGTCTCATAATATTCCCAATGTCCAGGATACAATCCAAAATTACATGGCATATGATGAACCAGGAAAATCTCAACTCATATGGAGAAAATCAACAACCATCCCCCATGGCAAGATGGCACAGATGTTCTGATTATCTGACAAAGACATTAAAGCAGCTATTATAAAAAAATTCTCCAAAAGGCAAACATGAATCGTTTTAAAACAAAAGGGAAAATACAAAGTCTACTTAGCAAAGTGGGAGTCATAAAGAAAAACCAAATGAAACTTTAGAACTGAGAAAATACAACGATTGAAATGTTAAAACTCCCTGGACAGGGTCAAAGTAGCTCACATACAACAAATGAAAGAGTCCGTAAAGATCAAGATAGACCAATAGAAATGATCAAATCATTACAACACAGAGAATAACAGCTGGAAAATAGAGACTCGGGGATCTACGGGATGATTAAAACAGAAAATCTACCTTCACGTCACTGGAGTCCCCGAAGGAGGCGAGGAAGAGCACAGCGTGGAAACAGTAATAGCTGAGGAGCTTCCCAAATTTGGTGAGAGACATAAACCCACAGGTTGAAGAATCTCAGGGGACCGCGGACAGGATCAACCCAGAGAAATTCCCTTCTCTTCGGCCGGGTACTGAGCGGTGGGGAATTTCGAGCATACGTGGCTCACCCGTTCCCACGATGTGCCCAGATGTGGAAGCAGCTGCAACACATTGAGTCATAGGAGAGGCCGCTCCAAGTTATGCTAGCCTCTCTCTCCTTTCCCACAGTTCTCTCTCAGCCTCGAACAGTCAGATCCAGCACTTGGAGAGGTATGCCTACAGCTTCCTTCTGGCTTGGGGGGCGGGGTGACTGAGAGAAGGCTAGAGCCGCCAGAGGGTTCCCACTTTGGCTCCTCATCCCAGGGCCCCCCTCCCCTCCCCGGGCTCCTCCGGGCCTCCAGGGGGTACCCTGGACTCTTTCTGCCCCTTTTGCTTGCAACCATGGCTTCATCCCACTGTTCTTGGTACCTTCAGCCCCATGTGTGCCCTGTGCCCCTTTTCCCCATGAGACCGTGCAGGGTGGTGACTTGGGTGCTTGTATCCAACAGAGCTATGAGCAGTTTGAGCCCCTCCATTCTGAAGACCCCAGCATATTTGGACCAGAGCATAGGGCCTTTGGTTCCGCTCTGGGGGCAAAGAGACCTTGACCCCACCCCTAACCTATAAAGCAGCTGAGGTCAGAAAGGACGAAGGGATCTGAGAGACGCAGAGGAAGGTTCTCCACGCCAGTGTGGGGGACACATTGACTTACCATAGCTGCTCATGGCTCAACTGTCCTTGTCTTGGGCCCCCCGGCAGCCCTACCCAAGCTCCGGGACCTGCTGAACCGTTTCTCCTCCTGCCTGGAGGGGAAAGCAACACACAGACACACTTCTAATGTTTTCAGCCCACCCACAGTCCTGTGTCCGTGGTGGGGGCTCCTTTTCCCCTCGCATCTGGAGGAGAGCACAGCTCGGCCTGCTGATGTCAACCCCCTCCCAACATCCAGCTTTCATCCACCCCCCACCTCTCCTCATTTACAGGCGACAACCAAGAGGACCACGTATTGCCCGAGAGACCACACTGTTTGGTTTGCTAGCAATTCCCATGGGATTTCCCCCAAATGCACTGACCGAGCCTCGGGGCCCTCAGCTTCCTCGTTCTCTGGACATCGCTGGCAGAATCCCATCGTCATCACCAACACGGCTCAGCTGGAAACCAGGGTGGGTCCGAGCTGTTGTCCTACTGGCAGGCTGGTAAGTCAGCCAGCCAACTTTACATGCTCAGGCAGAAAAGTACAACACCACTCACAGGGTAGCTTCCGGAACAGTGCCTCCACGTGAGTGCTCCGGGCCCGTGTGCAGAGGGCTGCCATGCCCAGAACCCCACAACTAGGACACTTGGGGCTCCTTTGGGGCTGGCATGTCTGCCCTTCCCTCCCACCCAAGAGACCTTATCTCCTGAAAACACGCCACCCCCAGCTTGAGAAGGAAGGCCTTTCAGCTCGTAAGCAGAGCTCTCTGAGCAGAGGCATGCCTGCTGTTCCATCAGCTTGCCAGTCCCCTCTGCTCGGTGAGCCCGGACTGTGCCGATCCTGACGTATTTGTGGAGAATTCTCTCCCCAAAATTAATAACTGAGTTGGAGGGATTTGTTTCTAGTTTGTGACTGAAGTAGAAGGGGCAGAGGGGGGTCATTTGGCCCCAGGTGGGCTCCTCCAGGGGCCACCCCATACGACACCGTTGTGGACAGCCGGCAATGGCTAGAGGGACCTCAGACAGACTGGACAACCTGGTCTGGGAAGGACAGGGCTCTCACACCGAGGCAGTCACCAGGCGTCTAGTTCCGTCAGGGAAGGAATTGGGGCCTGTGAGCGTGGAGGCCCCCATGCAGCCTCACCCGGAGGGCAGGACTGCGGACCACTCTCTAGGTGAGGCAGGGGCCACACAGCCTGGGGACCATTGGACCACTTGGCTGCCTAGTGGCCTCTGTCTCCCGAGGCAAGCAACGTCCTTGACATTCCCGCACTCTACCCTGCAGGAGCACAGCCCCTGCAGTTGGACATCCTGCTCTGCCACTTGCCTGCTGGGTGACCTCAGGCAAGTGTCCACCTCCCTGTGTCGATCACGTGGGGGAAATGGCAGCACCTGCTTGTCTGAGCGCGGAATGAGCTGATGAAGCGCTTCATGTAGTGTGGACTGCACAGAAAACGCCCAGCGGCTCTTAGAAACAGCTCCCCTACACTTGGCTTCTCAAGGCAAACCGTGCTGTTCAAATGCAGGCCAGCTCCTCCCCCACCCCAGTCACCGCCACCAAGGAGGGCTCCCCTCTACCCGCCTCTCCTCCAACGAGGGCTCCCCTCTACCCGCCTCTCCTCCAACGAGGGCTCCCCCTCTACCCGCCTCTCCTCCAACCAGGGCTCCCCCTCTACCCGCCTCTCCTCCAACCAGGGCTCCCCTTCCACCCGTGTCTCCTCTCAGGAGGAACAAAATATGGCTGTCTTCGTTTCTGGGGCTGTAGTAACAGAGCACCAGAGATGGGGGTGGGGAGGGGGCTTAAATCACAGACATCTGTTCACCCCCAGGTCTGGAGGCCGAAGTCTAAGATCAGGGTGTCGGCAGGTCAGCTCCGGCTGAGGCTGAGGCTCTGGCCTGGGCTCGCAGCCGTCTTCATGTGTCCGTGGCGCTCCCACTACGGTCCGCATTTCCCCTACGAGGACACCAGTCCTGCTGGATTGGGGCCTCATTCAGCCCGAAACACTTCTTCACAGACCGTCTCTCTAACAGGGCTTCCTTGTGAGATAGGCCCGTGAGGGCTTCCGCATGTGAGTCTGGGGGGACACCATGCACTTGCACCCGGCTGTCTGCGTTAACGCCCTTCCTGCGGGTGAGCTCGCGCAGAGGGGTCTTCCCTCACCCAGCGCCACGCACGGGGGGCGCGCGGCACACAGCAGCGCAGGCGGGGCCCCAGCGCCCCCTCCAACTGACTGCTCTATTTTCTGCTCCACGTGGGAGCAGACAAGTCTTTTGTACAGTTTCTTAGGACGGAGACTGCTCTTTATACCTGCAGCTTCGGGCGGGGGTGGGGGCAGTGAGGCAGAGAAGGGGCGTGGAGAGCTGTGTCCAGGCGACTCTGGGCCAGCAGATGCAGACACATGACAAATAGTGCTCAGGTGGGCTCCCCGCTGCCAGCACGGCCTCTGCACATCTGCCAGGAGGAGGAGACAGGAGCTGACTCCCAAATTGTCCGGGTCCCAATTTCCCTTGCCAAGAAAAACAAAGCCATCAGGCATTGGCTCCCTGGTTATTGTCTCTGCTCACTGTCTGTCTCTGGCTCTGAGAATTACCCACGGTGCTGGTAGCCGCATCAGAGGAAGCCCTAGGACCTGGTCACTCAAAGCTGGGCTCGAGCATGACCCCGAGAACCCAGAGGGTCACCTGCTGGAGGCGTGTCAGCACCCCCCGGAGTGGGGTTCCCCCACCTCCCTGCTGAGACCACTCGGAGGCATTCAGAGAGGTACTGTTGGTGGGAACTTAATAAACTGTGGCATGAAATATTTATCCACTTATACCAGCTTAAGTAATTTAAGTTTGCTGGAAATCAGCATCATGTTTTCATTTTTAATGAGCCTTCTGTAAAGCAGCCCCTTCTGTCACTGTCAGGTGTTGGGGGCAGGAGTTTCCACAGCCCGATGCAATTTTAATCTCCCTCCATAAACAATGCTGAACAATGCACCATGCGTGGAAGCCTTGCCCAAGGCCGGGGGGAAGCTTGGCCTTTGTTCTAAGTAAGTCCCATGTCCACTAAGGTGTCTCCTCCCTGCTCTCCCTCCTCTCTGAACACCAGGGACACGGGTCACTGCTTAAGCAGAGCCCGCAGGGGCTGTGGTTGGCTGAACGATGGCCCCCAAAGGCGCCCCCATCCTAGTCCCCACAACCTGTAAACGTGTCCCCATATGTGGCAAAGGGGACATTGCAGGTGCTAATGAATTAAGAACATTTAGATGGGGATGATCTTGGATTATGTGGGCGGACCCAATGTCGTCACAAGGTCCCTATAAGAGGGAGAGGTGGGGGTGTCACAGAGAGGAGATGTTTTGCAGACAGAGGAAGGGTCCACCAAGGAATATGGGGAAAAACAAAGAAACAGTTTCTCCCCTAGAGCATCCAGAAGGAGCACAGCCCTGAGGACCCATTTTAGACTTCCTGTCTCCAGACCACAGAAGAACAAATGTGAGTGACTTAAGCCACTAAATGTGTGGTCATCAGTTACAACAGCAATAGGAAACAGATCCAATGAGTTTCTCTCTTCTGACTGCCCCCCAACCAGGTGGTTCTCACAGGCCACCCCAGTTCCGCAGGTGCCAGGCTTCAAACCCACCTCCCACCGCGTCCTGGCCCTGGGCCCCGGCAGGTGCCTGAGTTCTCTCTAAGATGATACCGAATCCCTGGGCGGCTGGAATGGGCTGTGAGCCGTGGCGCCCCCACAGCCCTGCCCCCTCTCAGAGCGGTCTGCGGATGGCGCCCGCAAAGTGGGAATGTCTGCCACATTAGTGCTGCCCGTGTGTCTGAGACAGCGCCTCCAGCAAAGATGAAGTAAGGAGCTCCCATGGCTCAGTTAGGACCAGTGACAGCAACGGTAGGCAACATGGCTCCGGGTGGGGGAAGATTCGGGCCGGAATCCCACGAGGGACTCTGTGACTCACAGTCTAGGACAATAACCTGGGGGCCTCCCTCCCAAGCCTAGCACTGCTTCCGGGAGAGAACTGAGCTCCCCAAACATTCCAATTCATGCAGCCCACGTTCTGAGCCCGGGGGGCGGGGGGGCAGACAGGGTCCCTGCCCTCTGGAAGCCCAGGGAGGGGGTGGAGGAATATCACTGGGCTGCAGTGAGCTCCTGGAGGCGGAGATGGGATGCAAGGGAGGATCCCACCTGCAGGCAGGGAGGGCTTCCTGGAGGAGAAGGTGACTGAGTACACACTGGTCCAGATGGTCACAGTTAGGAAAGGTGTTTGCCATCTACTTGGAGACAGATGCGTCCGCATCTCCCACATCTCACTGTGATTCTGGAACCCATGAGGGGTGCTAAGGACCACCCAGGGCAGGGGACTGCAGGGGAGGAAGCCCGTCCAAGGGCTACTGAGGAGGCAAACAGACATAATTGAGAGGCTGCTTCCCTGAGGGGCCAGGAGGTGTAGGGACTTGCAGGGACTGGCTGGTTTGGGCCTGGGGGCCTGGAGAAACAGAGGTCTGAGGGCTGGCCAAAGGTCAGAGCCGGGCTGGGGAATGCAGGAGTGATGTTGGCTTGGGTCCGCAGACTTCCAGGACCAGGCAGAACATCTGCGGTCAGACACAGGCAGCTGCCACCCGGGCTTTGCTCCGGAGACAAGGAACAGTCAGAACCAGACGAATGAGGCTGCCAGCCAACCAGGAGCCCTCTCTGAAGAGCAGACCCTGCTCTTCCCACGCAGGGATTTTATCTCCCACCCCTTGTTCTTCTCCCCATGGCTGACGGCAGGGGAGAGATACCTGTCATTCTCCTCACCCACAGTGATGGGGCCCTGCCTCAAAATCCATCCGGGGAATGTGTGGGGGTGGCTTGCCTGGCAGGGGCGGGTACAGGCGAGGGAGGGACCCTTGCCAGACGAAGGGCAAGCAGGCCCTGCGGAAGGAGGAGGAATGTGCCAGGCAAGGCATTCCTGGGCTGGACAGTAGGGCCCAAGCCAGCTCCTTGAAGATGTCCTAAGGTCAGTCTCTCTGGCAAAACCCTGGGGAGGGCAGAGCTCACAAGGCCCACTTGGGAAGGCTGTCTGTGGCTTAGCAGGAGCTGTCAAGGTGTCTGTAATGACCTCAGAATTTCTCTTGATCCCTCCAACTCTGCGAGTGCCTAACCATCCATCCATCACCAGGGGAACGTGGGGTGCCATGTCCCCAAGTGACCCTGACCTGTCTGGACCACAGGTGGGCTGGGACAGAGGCTCTCTCTTCTCGTGGCCCACAGGCTGCTCCCAGCTGCAGCTCCCACGACCCACCCACAGGGCAAGAACCTCACAGGCCCAGGGTCCACAGAGCTGGGCAGCTGGCGTTTCCAGACACAGCCAATTTCCCTCACATGCCCTATAAAAACCTAAATGTTTGGGGAGGCACTGTCGCTCCCCTGGGACACAGACCAGGCCTGGCACCTCTCTCACTGCCAGGCCCAAGGTGGAGTCTTTTCTCACCACCCCCTAGTCAAGCCAACCCCTTAACCCACACTCTGTGATGTGAGGGATGTGGCCCAAACCCTGACACATTGCTGGGGAGAATGAGGTCTGTATTCCCCCCTCCCTCTTCTCGAAAGGACCCTGGTCACTGGATGAGGACCCACCCTAACCCTGTTTGGCCTTATCATAACCGGATGCCATCTGCAAATAAGGTCACATTCACAGGTATCGGAGTTTGGACTTGAGCAGCTGTGTTTGGGGGGGGGGCACAATTCAGCCTACTACAGCTGCGAACATCAAACCAGAGTGAAACCAGACACGACATGCCTCTGGATGAAAATAACTCAGCACCTTGCCAAAGGGACCACACTGGAGTCCAACTGAGCCTCTGGTTTTAGGGGCCACGTGCCAGGAAGAGCCGAGGACAGAGGGACATGACAAAGTACACCATGAGGGTGCAGTCAGCAAACCCGGAGTGTGGGCACCTCCGCGGCCCAGCGGCCGGGGCCTTGACAGACAGGCTGTAAGGGAAAGCAAGGGGTGGATGTGGAACCTGTCAGCTGAAAGAGACATAACGATAGATCAGGTTTAAAATAATGGGTAAGACTAAACCAAGTTCCACCTGTTGACGGGGGTGGGGGCATCAGGGCTGTTGGCCTTAATAATCCATGAAGCTAACTACAGTTTTCTCTATAAGTGCTTTACTTTACAATGGAAAGGGGGGTGGGGCAGGGAGAGGCAGAGGGAAAGGGAAAGAGAGAATCTCAAGTAGACTCCATGCCCAGTGCAGAGCCAACACGGGGCTCGATCTCACAGCCCTGACCTGAGCCGAAATCACGAGTCCGACACTTAAGGGACTGAGCCTCCCAGGCACCACCCCTACAATGAAAGGTTTTAAAAGTTAACTACTGTAATTATTATTAAAATTACCATCATCTCCATCACCCTCATCAGTATCCTTAACTCATGCCGCAAGTACTTCTAGAGTCCCCTCTGTTGGCACTAACCTGGGTGCTAAGCATCGGGTGATGAGAAAAGCAGGCTTGATCCCTGCACTCCATGAACTCACCACCTGGGGCAGGTAGGTGGCGAACAGGTAAACATCCGTCCACATACTACCACACAAGAATCGCACTTCCCCAGCCCAAGCTGTGTGGGACGGGGGCGGCCCTGAGTCTGGGGGCAGCACGTGAAGCCTCAGGAAAGGTGGGCATCAACCCACAGCCATCCACCTTTCCCACTCAAGAGAGGATGCAGGGGCGCCTGGGTGGCTCACTCGGTGAAGCGTCTGCCTTCAGCCCAGGGCGTGATCTCAGGGTCCTGGGATCGAGTCCCGCATCGGGCTCCCTGCTCAGCGGGGAGTCTGCATCTCCCACTCCCTCTGCCCCACCCCCTGCTCATGCTCTCTCTCTCTGTCAAATAAATAAATAAAATATTTTTTTTAGAGAGAGAGAGAATGCATCTTGCTCCTGGGAAGGATAGCAAGATGTGGCAGCGAGCCTGTGGTGATCGCCACGTCCTGGCACGTCCCTTCCTAAGAGCCCGACGTGGTGACTCAGTTATCGCCATCCCACGTGGAGAAAGCAAAAAGAAGAACTGGCTGGGGCTGTGGAACGCTGTCAGCGGACATATGACCCACACATGGGAACAAATGCACAGTCTCAGTGTTCACTGCAGAGTCGGGCAATTCTGCCCCAAAGGGGAGTACAGGAGTCTTCTCCATCAGCCCAGAAAGTCCCCTGGGGCCCCATCCCCATCCATTGCTGCTCTTCTAAAAGCTTCACTTTTCCATTGTGGACACCTGATCCAGGCGGATCTGTCATAATCCTGCTGCTGCTTTCCCAAAGTGGAGGCCAGGCCTGGTTGTCATCCCCAAGGCCCTGGACACATCACTGCCCACCGTCACCCCCAAACCTGCAAACATGGGCAGGAAGAAGTGCCAGCCGGCCAACCCTTGGGGAAGGGGCAGAAGGGCGTGGCAAACAGGTACCTGCCAGCCTCGGACCACAGAGTTCAGCCAGCCCACCTGCCTTCCCACCTGCCTTCAAGGGGTGAGGGCCCAGGATCCATGCCAGCCCCAAGCAGCAGGCTGGCAAGATTCCAGAGCAATCCCGGGAAACGGGGAGGGGGCGTTCCTGCGTGGTTGGAAGTACCACTAGGACTGGAAAATCAGGCGTCTTTGTCTCCTTCTCCCAGGCTCCCAACAGGCAGAGGAGCTGGCGGCAGCCGGTTTCAGGGAGTGGAGGGCAGCTCGTGTCTGGATCTTTCTCCAACAGTTCTACCCACTGACTGAAACGTCCCTGGAATTGAAGCAGGTGTGCAGTCCCCGGAGGTGACTTATCCCTGCTTCCTGGTGTCCCAGCCAGCCACCTTGACATTTGCCTTGATCACAAGCTAAAGTGGCGGAGAACGTGGGGGTCTGCCGATAAGACTAGCCCCCACTCCCCATCCCTGCCCACTAACAGAGCATCCGCTCCAGGGGCAGGAAAGAGCATAGCCACCCACTGCCACCATCGAGAAAGGGAGGTGTTTCCACGCAGATGACTTCTGAGCCCTATCTGGTAAAGGAAAAAGATTGTCCCTGCAAAAGCGGCTGATGTCTGTGGGCCGGGAGTAAGTGCCAGGAGGAGCTGGCCTCCGGGCCGGCCTTCCTGGCGCACAAAGTCTTCCTCTGAACGGAGTAGGAGCCTCGCATGAGCCGCGAAGCCACAAATAGCGCTGGAGAGGGTGAGTCCTTTGTTGCTGGTGAGTCCAGAGGCGGGAGGGAGGCAACCGGGGGTGTCTTGCCTGAAGGGTCAGGATCCCACGGGCACCACGCTTCTGTGTCCCTACAGCCCTCTGCCTCCTCTTTCGCAGGTCCCCCAGGTGGGACCTGTCCTTTCAGCGGCCCCGTGGGCGGCCTCCAGGTCTCAGAGGCGTGGTCACAATCTGACATCACCCACCGTCCTGGCTGTTTGCAGTGGGCATTTTTGGATGAGAATTCCACCTGGAATTAGTTCAAGAGTTTCGTAGGAAATCTGCTGCGTGAATGTCAGTGAAGGGAGTCTGGAGGCTGGATTCCATCCCCCATGAGCTAATTCCGCCTGTGCTTATTCCTCAAAAGGAGGTTAAGTACCGACTCCCACCCCCGGGCCCAGGGTGCGATGTAATCCGGATGTTTTCCTGCGTGCCCTTCACAAGGCAGCTGCACAAAGCAAGCCTGGAGAGAGGACCCTCCAGAATGCTGGCAGCCCCGTTCTCCGGGCGACCCACGGAGGTGAGCAGAACCAGAGTCAGCAGCTAAGCCCGGGGTGTGCAGTCATGGGATCTGTCGTCGCCTCCTGGGCTGGAGCCTCTGGGTGGCTTCTCTTAGGACCGCCCGAAACCCAGAGTCATAACCCGTGCTCTCCCCACTTTCAGAGAAGGAACTGAGATGCAGAGGGGTTGAGTAGCAAGGTCAAGTTCACACAGCAATTTAGTCGCAGGGCTGAGCTCTTCACTCAGATCTGTCTGGATCTGCCCGAAATAAACCGCGTGTGCCATCAGCCCCACATGCAGCATGGTTTCATAGACCCCGGAGAAGCACAGAGGGCGCCGCCGACCACACTTGACCACAATGCTTTCTGGTCTCTTCTAATCGATCTTAGAATTCCTGAAAACAAAACTCCTGTGGGTTTATTTACAGATGTCTTATCCCTCTTTCCCTCCTGTCCATGCTCAACAGGAAAATGTCTGTGCGAGAAGGTGTCAGAGGAAGGGTGTCGCCCCCACGCGGAGCCCCTGCTCCTTCTTCACACGGTCACGTGTGGTTTGTGGCCCGGGGTCTCCAGGAACAGCCGCCATGTCCCCACGAGAGCCTCCAGGGACGACCCCAGCCAGGCTGCCCCACTGGCTGTGCCCCACATCCCAGGAGGGGGAAAACGTGCATTGGGGTTGATGAAGTGGGTTTGTCTACACGGCGTTCTGCCGTCTGCAGAGCATGAGCTCACGCACTATCTCACTTGATTCTGAGAGGAGCTTCAGTGGAAAGTATTTTTATCTGCACTTTACTGTGAGGACCCAGGGATCTGGAAGTGTCCCCAGGCCACGCAGAGAGTAAGTGGCAGAGCCCAGATCCCAACCCGAGCTTTCTGTTTGGCACGAAGGAAATACCAACGTGGAGAAGAACACGTTGCTGCCTCGAAAATGCGCGTTTTAAAGCTTGCCTGTCACCCAGGTCTTTGGTGGGGGGGACAAATCATACCACCCTCTTCCCATCCGCGTTCTGAACTGATTATGAAATCAGACGAATGAGTCAGTGTGGGGAGAACCAAAATCTCACTGCTGCCGTGAAGGGTTGGGGGGCACAGCCTTGTGGCAGAGCCAGGAGGGCTCCCTGCCCCAGGGCAGACCTGGCTGGCTGCGCCCTGCCCCCACCACAGTCTGGGCAGAGAGAAAGGAAGGAGGGAGACCCAGTTTCCTCGGCTCATGATGTGTCCTCTTCTGTCGGCCTCCCACTGGCAAAGGTGGGCCAAGGGCTGCCCCCCACCCACCAGGAGGTTCGCTCTGCTGGGAGGGAGGAGAGCAAGGACAAGAGGCCCGGAGCCTTCCACAAAGGGACATCTCTCCCCTGGAAGGAAACGTGAGGAGCAGGCAGTGACCACCCACCCAGATGCCTGGGCCTCCCCATGGCACAGAGACGAGGCCCAGAGCCCCCTGTGAGGTTGGACGGGTTTGGAAAAAGACCAGCTGACCCTCCTGGTGCAGGGTCCTCTCCTCGTGAGGAGGCCGCACCCCTGCTGAGACCTTTCTCTGTGAGCCATCCAGGGCCACTCAAGAAAGCAGAAGTGCTGCCCACATTTCAGGAAAAGGGAGTTTCTCATGGGAATTATGGCTTCTGAGAATGTGGGGGGGGTGCCTGGAGGAGTGAAGGTCTGGAGGGAGGGGAGCGGGGAGAAGGGCACAGATCCCTCCCACCTAAAGCAGCAGCAGGTGGGAAACTGAGTCTCAGGAGCCGAGGCCACGAGGGTGTGGCCCCAAGAGGTGCCACGCACGCGTTCTGTGGGGGGATGGCTGAGCCCCAGCCACTGCCGCCCCACCATGCCAACAAAGCCGCTGTGTCTGAGCACCACCACATGTGGTCGCCAGGCCCCCCGAGAGCCACGGCTCATGCTGCATTGAGCCCCGCAGAACACACACTGGCCAACCCGGCCTGCCCGGAGGCAGATCGCAGTCTTTGCAGGAGAGGCCCAGCAAGTGGGCGAGAGATGCCCCAGCCCTCTGGGTGGAGTGACAGAGATAGTGTGAATTCTGGGGGATGGGGAGAGTCCTCTATGGGACTTGGGGGGCTGCACACTGGTGCTGCACTAGGGAGGAGGGGAGAAATGCAGCCAAGGCCCAGCGTGGACAGAGGACCAAGAGACTTTTCAGAAGGATGGCAGTCAGCTTCTCCCTTCTTTTCCCTTTCCGGAAGTTTTTGTGAGTCAAGAGGGGCCGAGAAGCACCACAGAGCAAGGGCGCCATCGGTCAAGCCCAGGGAAAAAGCTGGGATGAGCAGGGGCTGGGGGTACCGGACACCCCAGAAGGCTCTGTTCTTGAGGAAGCCCGTGCCTGTGATGGGTCTCTGGGTTCTTGCAAAGAGATGCCCGTGGCCCCAGGTGACCCCTGTGCCTGCCAGTCTGACAGCAGATGCAGGGGCTCAGGTCCTGCCTCTTCTCTGGGCCCTGGTTAACTGAAGATCTGGGATAAAGTTTCTGAGGGGGTCTGGGAACCCCCGAGGCAGAGTGTTTGTGGGGACTGTCCATGTTCAATCAAGGCTGGCCTCTCCAGGGAGCCTGAGGGGCACGACCCCTGAAACTCAGGGACCCGTGGGCTGCTGGAGTCCCTCCTCCTGTTGGGCTGGGGGCTTCACTGTGTGGCCCAGGAGAGAAGCTGAGGAAGGAACAAGGTTTGAGACACAAGATGGGAAGGAAAGCTGCAGGGAGAAGAGGGGAGTAAGGAGCAGCTGGAGTGTAGAGCAGAGACACAGAAGCGATACAGAGAGAACCCAGCCCTGCCCCCAGGGGGACGCACACACCCCCAGGAGCAGCCCAGCCAGCAGCCCCAAGGCACGGTCAGGGCCTCGTCACTCTGGGCTTCCGCGTCTTCCTTCATGACTGAGGGGTGTGGACCAGCACATCCCTCCCTCCATCATGATTCACTGGAGGCCCCACAAAGAAAGGGCGTCTTCCAGAAGAAGCCCATGGAGTGGGGAGTGGGTGAGAGAGGGAAAGTCTGCAGCCTTGACCTGGGTCCCAAATCCTGGCTGTGCCCCCTGGGTCCTAGCAGCAGAGGCCATGTGGCCGCCTGGCAGTGCCCCGAAGAGCGCCGCGGAGGGGCTGGGCCAGGGGAAGCAGAGGGTGGGGAAGGGCAGGGCGAGCAAAACTCCACCCACCACCAGGACCCCCAGCACAGAAGGCGCATGCTGGCATCCCTGAGAATCAGATCAGCGTGGCCTCCAGGCCCGCGGGCGGACACTGTGCAGGTTGGGGGGGGGCGGGGAGTCCCTACTGGTGGCGAGCAGGTGAGCTCCTCCATGATGACCCTGCCCTGATAGCAGCTGCCTCGTCTCCCCGATTCCCGTTCAATACGCTGATTTCACGCCCCACGTCCACCAGGGTGTTGGGAATCCAAGAGGCACTTTCTCTACAGAGGTAACTGCTGCTCACTGGACCCTAGCCCACCCGCAGACTCCGAAGGTCATCAGGGACGAAGGAGCGGGTTCCCTGCCCCGCACCTGCACCTGCCGCCCTCCTCCCCAGCCTCCTCGGAGCCCGAGGCCTGAGCGGGATCTGCTGCCGTGGCTGCAGTTCCCTGTCTCATCCTGCCCCCTGCTGTCAAGACCCAGACAGCCAACTCTGCAGGGTGAGCGGCTGGGACGGCTCTCCACCCCGCCACCCTTCACTCAGCCCTTGCTCTGCACCGGCACTTCCCCTCCCTGGGGGACAGGGGCCTCTCCCCTGCAGCCCACATGGCGGGGAAGTTCGGGCAGGGGCAGGATATCCAAGTCCAGAACCTGACACTACCACCTCCTCGTTATGGGGTCTTGGGCACCTGACCTCTCCTCCCCGGGCCTCAGTCACCCCAGGTGTAAATGGTGCAATGAGAGAACCCATGTCTAGGGTGCTTTGAAAATCAAATGAGATAATGCATGAAAGAAGCTTAGAACGGTGCCAGGCATGATGAAAGTGCCCTCAGAACATGTAAGTGTCACGGCTCACCCCATCAGTGTGGGGGCTCAGACGCCGAACATCCCCAGGTTCTCCTGACTTGGTTATTCTATCCACACTCACCAGGGACCTGCCAGGGGCCCGGGCCTGTCCCGGCACGCCCCACCTCTGCCTTAGCCACCTTTGCAGGGGAACACCCTCTTCTCCACAAAGGTGACACCCTCGAGCTGGTCAGTAGTTGGGGAGGCTAAGTGTGCAAAGCAGGGGCCCCACACCTCTTCTGATGCCTGCACAGCCTGCTTGTCCCGCCGTCCTCCGAAGACTTCCCCAGAAGACCGCTGGGCACCTCCAACACCAGCCCACAGGCGTGGGGCTGCACTGCTGGCCTCGTGGTTCAACGAGTCCTCGGCGTAAGAGCCGCCCAGGCCGGAAGGCTAGACAGGTATGTGGACATTCAGGCCTGGGCCACCGGACCTCAGCAGCAGCTCTGCTATCTCAGAAAGTTGGACGTACCTGACCCTGCAAAGTTTAAAAAGCCACTGCTAGGGAAAGCCCCGTGGAGATTCTCAAGCTGAAAACAGCACCATCTGGACACAGCACCATGCCTAGTGGGCGACGTTAAGTAACCACCAGCTCCGGTGCCGCCGGGCACGGAACCAACAAGGGTTTCCTGACCTTAAAGCACATCCCTCGTTAAAACTCCAGGAAGCAAAGGCACAGCAAGAACGACGTCTTCCCTTTGGAGAAAGAGACGACTAGTTTGCGGCTGCCGGGGAAGGCTGGCCTCCGGGGAGCACCAGGGGCCAGGCTCGCTGTGGGCTGGGGGGCAGAGGAGCCTCGCCTGGGTCCCGGGGGTCCCGGGGAGGGGCAAGGCTGAGCCTCCTCCACCGGCCGAGGGACCCGTGTTTCATCGTCTCGGTGAGTTGGCGGGAGTTGTTGCACAAATTACTGTGGTTTGGCGGCCCCTGGGCTCTCGTGGGCCTCATTTCGGAGCAGCGCAAATATTAAAACATCGTTATCTGCGTGCCTCTCCGCGGGGGATTGCGTCCTCACAGCCACGGAATCAAAAAATTTTAGTAAATTAAAAAATTATTCAAAAGAACATTTCTCTCTCACCAAGAAAAAGGCAGGGTGCCTCTCATTTTCCTGAGAGGAAAAATGTTCTGTAAAACCTTCCCCTTTGTAATCAGGTGAACACAATGGGCATTAGTTCCAGGGAATTCAGCAGAAATCAAGAGAAAAGAGATAAGGAAGTTCCAACCAGACTATGAGCGGGGGAGGGGGAGTTACGGACCCACCAGGACACTTCGTTTCATCTTCTCCATGGGAAGGGGGCAAATACTTTAATCCGGCCTTTGGCCCCCACTTGTGGGCAGTCACCTCTACCATGTCCTGCCTGATAGGAGGGCCTGCCTTCCTGGGGGCCTTGGGTCACCCTGGGCAACCCAACAACCTGACGCAGAGTGGTAGTCTTAGGGTAGGGCTGGCCGTGCCAGAAAGACCACCCCTGCGATTTGGGGTGGGGCTTCGGGTCCCAGGTACCCTTACCTGGAGACCAAGGTCAACCATGCAGGGGACCGACGAGTCATTAATCAGTCGATCGTTCATCAGTCACACTCTATGAGGCAGTCCTATCTAGCAAGTGTGTGGGGCAGCGAGGCTCGGGGGCTTCCTGGCTGGTGATGCTCCCTCTGTGTGTCACACACACAGGACGGTCACGGGTCCTGACCCCGTGGGGAGGGGACAATGGGCACTCGCTTTGGGCACTTTCCAGGAAGCGTCTCTTCCTTTGGCTGATGTCAGTCTGTGTCCTTTCCCCAGAAGAGCCCAGTGAGTTCGGCTCCTTCTAGAGAATTAGCCAACCTCGGGGTGGTCTTGGGGACGCCCAAGCTTGCAGCTGAAGTGAGGTCTTGTGTGGACCGCGTCCTTTCACTTAGAAGTTAACTTGCGCCGTGCGTGTGAGACAGACAGACCGACAGGGCAAGAGACAGAGAGAGAATGAAGGTCAGTCCCCCGTCTCCTCGTCTGGTACAAGCGTGTCTTCTGGAATACCGAGGTTCTATATCCTGGGACTGACAAATCCAAGGGGAAAGATTATCCCCACCTTTTCACCTCCACACTCATGCCAACTGCGTTACTTTGAAAATGTCCAAGAATTCCAGATGGTTCAGTCATAAACCTTGTTAGCCGTTCCCTGTCCGTGAGCCAGCAACCCCACGAACCGAGAGACGTGTGTGTGGGGACCAGATAACAAAGCCGGCCTGCCTTCCGCTCTGTGCCCAGACTCAGAAAGTGTGGCTGGAGCACGATGAAGCTGAAACCGTTCCATTCAGCAGCCGGGAGGGAACGGGGAGGAATCCAGCCTTGGCGGCAGCACCGCCCAAGAAGCAAGGTGACCTCCACATTCGCTCACACCTGTTAGCTGCTGAGAATGAGGCCGCAGGTAACCCAGCAGGGCCGCTCAGATGTACGTACAGCTCCATTTATCCAGCGTTTAGCTGCCTCGAAATGCACTGACCCAAATCTGTTCTGGATTCTCAGCAGGCGGCAAGACGGGAGTGCCGGCCACGGGGACACGAGGAGGCCAATGCCCTTAGAGGAGAATGGGGCTTCCTTCGTGCAGAGTGAGGGGAGGCTGACCGCTTGCCGTGCTGCTCCCTGTGCCCAGGGAGCGAGGGAGACCTCCGCTGACCCACGCGGGGCGGTGGGGGCGTGGAGGCCCTTCCTGCGTCCCTCAGGATCCCCGTTGACTCAGGGCAGCCTTCCCAGGTCGACCTACAGACACATATCAGATATGGTTTTGTGAATGAACCACCTCCCCTGTCGGATACCTTCCTCTGTTCCCCGAGCCAGGAACCACCCGTGTGATACGGGGAAATATGGGGCTGCCCTGACTTTGCCATGTTTCCCAACAAATACTACCGATGCCAAGTCTCTCCAGCCCCACATCACCGAAAGCAAACCCATGCATAGTAACGGCATGTCTTTCGTGTGGTTGAAAGGCCACGGGAAGCGAGGGCTTGGTGCATGGTGGGGTCCTCCGGGGGCGGGCACCTCTGCCTTCCTGAGCTGGCCCTTCCCCCGCTGCCCATCAGAGGGCCTTCATCGCCTGCGCGGACAGCCGGACAGCCGAGGAGGACGCAGTGCCTGACAGCATTCCGCAGCCCAGAGGAAACGCATCTGATTTGGAATCTGATGGAATTCAGCCCCTCAAAGCCACGGCCAGAAACGGACCTAGACTCGGGGTCAGTTGTTCCTGGTCCTACTGAATCTATGTCCTGCCAGAATGTGACGACGTCAGTGCGACCTGGCAGGGCCCCCGCTGTGCCTTCCCCTGGGTGGGTGGTGGCGGGGTCCTACTGTGCTCGGGATTCGGTGCCTGGGACTCAGACCGTTCCAACAGAACCGCGGACAGGGACGCGGCCACGGAGGGGAAAACCACCACCAGTTAACAATCACCACACTTGGGGACAAATTTCACTTCTTTGGCGGCTGTCCCTAACGCGTCACTGATGCCTAGCCAAATGAGCCAAAAGGGCAATGGGACACGGAAGCACTTGTGAGTGGGCGGCAGGAGTAAGCCCACTGTGAGCGCCTCTCACACATCTCGGCTCCGCAGCCCAACCCTCGCTTGGCGGTTAATAGGATCATAAGCTGATTTCTACCACCACCACCCCGCTTGCTCCAGGGCAAGGGAGCTCTCAAAACAGGGCTTTTCATCTTTGTGTTTTTCTTCCTGCCTGCCCAAAGGTTCTCATAAAATGGCATTTTCTTCATCTAGCTGGAAATTTAGCCTTTTCCAGGCTCTGCCAAGCCCAGGTTTTTTATTCAAAGGACATTGTAACTGCGGTACCCCCCCACCCCCCCCCCACACACACCATGGGCAGCAAGCCGCTGGGAAGCTTCCAGGCCAAGGGGATGTCGGGGTTCGTGGTCTGAACACTCGGTGCTGATGGCAGCTCCTTTGTACCCCAATGGGAGTGTTTTCTGTGCTTCTCTGTTATCAGGACTGGCCTGGTCTCGACGCTTCTCTGCTCACTTTCTGAGTGTTTCTGTCTGTGGAAGTCGGCAAGCCCCTCCCTCCTGAGCGGGAACCACACCTCCCCGAGGCCAGGGTCCCAGCGCCGTGGTGTGGCCTGCCATGTTTCTCGCGGTCTGGAGGCCCCACAACCAGCTCCATAAATGTTTGGTGAACGAAATGAAGGTACAAGGGTAGCAGTCACGACGTGCTAAGGAGGAGTCAGGAGACAGTTCCTGGCTGATTCCGGCTGCTTTTCACTGGTCCAACGTTGGTAGAACATGGAGGCATCATTAGAATTTTCTTTCGTGCACGTTGACATCTGACTGCGTCCCAGAATGACCTGGGAGTTGCTCTCAATACAAACAGAAGCGCTGTTAGATTTTTAGGACACACACCTAATTGCAGAAAAGACAGGAGGCAAGAACTGAAAGCCAAGTGGACGGAATCAAATCAGCGTCAAGAAATCCTGAGGAAGGACCCCTCGGGTGGTGCGTCCAGGTGACCACAGCTGTGAGCGTGGAGGGCACCGGTTCCCTGTCTCCGAGGAGCCAGAGGAGACTCTGGCCCTGGATAATGACCTTCCGTCGACCATCAACTACCGAAGCATGAACACGTGTCATCCCCCATGCTTGCACACGCTTCCCAGCAGTTGTTCTCCAACATTTCAACTCCACAAACTGTCCGATTAGCCTGCAAAGTGAGCTACAGAAGTCCCATCCGCGTTTAGCCACGGGGGGAGCTTTGTGAAGGGGCAGCACCAGGCTTCCCCCCCACCGCCCCACCCCTGCACAGGGGCATGCACACGTACCCCTCCGCGTCCTCCTCCGGCTCGGTGTGCACACACGTTCTGCACATTGCCTCCTCCAAAAAGCTCTTCTTGCCCAAACTGACTACGGTGACCACTTCCTGCTCAACGCTTGGCGGCCCTCTGGCACACCGTGGCACTTCCTGGCGGCCGCAGCAGGAGCTCTGCGTGCCTCTCACGTGCCCGCTGAGGCTCCGAGCCTGCACAGATGCCTTACACGCAGTGGGGCCCCGGCGAATCTGTGTGGTATTAGCCCATGTGAGCAGTCGACATCTTTTCAACAGCAGACAGCTGTCCGACCAGGGGGCTGTGCTTGTCCAGACACCTACGATGGAAAACCAGGCTGCGAGCTTCACTGGTCTTTTACTTTTTTAACCAATGCTTAAACGTATCACATCCCTTTTATAAGTAGACCTGTTTTTCAGAGGAGTTTAGGTTCACAGCAAAACTGAGAAGATACTGAGATTTCTCCTATTTCCCCCCTCCACTATCACTCAGCCTCCCCCACTATCAACACCCCTCCAGACTGGGACATATGTTATCATCGACGAACATATGTTGACACGTCATCATCCCCCAGAATCCACAGTTTACACAGGGGTTCATTCCTGGTGTTGTATATTCTACGGGTCCAGAAGAAAATAGAAATTCCTCACCCGGAGTTGCTTCACTGTCCACAGTCCCGTGTCCTCAGCTCATGAGCCCGCCCCACCTGCCCCTGGCCACACCGACCTGGGTGCCCTGTCTAGTTTTGCCTTTTCCAGACGTCACATAGTTGGAATCATACAGAATGCCTGTTTTTCTGATTGGCTTCTTCCTCTTAGCGTGATGCATTTGAGGCTCCTCCGTGGCTTTCCACGGCGTGATAGCTCATTTCTTTTTAGAGCCGAATAATATTCCATTGTCTGGATGGACCATTTTCTTTATCCACTCGCCTTTTCAAAAGATCTTCTTGGTTGCTTCCAAGTTTCACCAATTACAAATAAGGCTGCTAGCAACATACTTGTGCAGGCTTTTGTGTGGCCATAAAGTTTACCTCCTTTGGGTGGATACCAAGGAGCATGACTGCTGGATCACATGGTAAGAAGGTGTTTAGCTCTGTAAGAAATGCCAGCCTATCTCCCAAAGTGGCCAGGCCATGCTGCACCCCACCGGCGATGAGAGAGGTCCTGCTGCTCCATATTCTTCCGTGAGCTGGTTTGCTTGTGGTTTTCCCTCACTTAAAAAAAAAAAACAAAACTATTATATCTGTCTTTTAAACATAAAGGGTCAGCATGTGCAAGACAATCCCTCATCATACAGGCCACCACCTGCTGGCAGAAAGGAGACCTGCTCTGGCCAGGATGACCCCGGTTAACGAATCCACTGACTTAATCAATTGAAAATTCTCTTCAACTTTCTCGTCAGCCCCGCAGTGTTTGTGCAAGGCAAACACTGAGCTGTGGACAGAGTGGTGTTTGGGGGGTGAGCTTGTGTTATGGGCGAGAATACAAAGTTTCCTCCCAATCTTCAATCCGCAACTCCCTTATATGCATTCTTACCACCATCCGTCCCTTCCACAAATATTTGCTGAGCACCTAGCAGCATGTGCCTGCCTCGGAGCCAGGATCTGGGGCCGTGGTTGTGAGCAAAACACAGGCCTCGCCTTCTGGGAGCTTGCAATCCTGGTGGGGGTCTGACCACAAACAAGGACCACACCAACCTCACACGCCTGCCATCGAGAGGACGGGAGGATGGCCGTGGAGGGCGGGGGCACAGCTAGTCTGGAAGAGGGAAATGAAGTCCATGTCAGGAGCGAGAGAATCCAACAACATCTCCTCCACCAGCTCGGGGCTTCCCGCCTCACCAGGAGGGGCGGCCTTGGCCCAGGTGTGGGCTCCTGCCTGCTCCCTCCTGCTGGGCCTCTGACATGGCTTCTCCCCTGTGGCTCTCCTCACTGCTGCGGATTTACAAGTCCTTGTGTGATTATTCCACCAGCACCCATCCCCCTGCCCCCTCCCCCCACTCCCCCACTCCCACCACCCCCCCAGCTGGACTAAAAGAATGACAAAGGCAGGCCGGGTGACTCCTTGGAGGGCACCACTGCCACTGCTGTAACGCTAGGCCGAGCTCGGTCCCAGGCACACAACAGGAGCTCAGCACACACACTGAATGAGTGAGCAAGCGGAGCGAGCGAGCCATGCTCCAGGAGAGAAAAGAGGCAAGCTGCCCCTCGTCCTGAAGGAAAAGCAGAATGCTAAATAAGGTATAATGAGGAGACTCAGCTTGTGGGTGGCCGGGAGACTGCTGGTAATGCCCCCTCCCCCCCAAGGACATGCAATTTAAGCTGATTTGAGGTTCAAAGTGGGGATTAACCAGGAAGGATAGGTGGGGGGCTGGGGAGAGCAGGTTTTCCAAGCAGAAGGCACAGCACGGGGCCAGGTGGGGAAGGGGATTTGCTGCACTCTGAGAACTAGGAGGGGAGCGATGAGAGCAGCAGAGAGTGAGGGGAGAGGGCAACAGGGTGAGATGAGCCCGGAGGAAGGGCAGTGGTGGGCACCTTGCCTCCAACACATTCATTCAACAAACATTCCCTGAGCACCTGCTATGTGCTGGCCTTAGAGGTCATACTACGTCCGGTTCTTGATCCTAGAAGAGGGGAAGCAGGCCCCCGCCCACCCCACCCCCCAAGAGCTTCAGCAGGGGTCAGGCCACCACTGGTAAGTGACCACTCTGCTGCTGGAGAAGCGGGACCAGCTGTGCAGTCTAGAATTAGCAGGAACGGTCACTGATTGGAAGTGGGCGGTGAGGGAGGGTAGCTGACGGGGTGGCCCTGGGTGTCAGGCCTGAGCAGCTGGGGGGCTGGAGATACTGTTCACACAAACAGGGGGGTCAGGGGGACGGGGCAGCTTTGTGAACAGAGTTGAAGCCCTGCTCTTGGGAGGTTGCACTCCAGAGGCACCCAGGGCTCGGGCCTCAAGGAGTCAGGCGTGCCCAAGCAGGGGTCCTGACATCCGCTGACACCGTGAGCAACTGGAGAGCCAAAAACTGGCTGGTGGCAATCGACTCCCAGTTTATGAGAAGTGGAGTTCTGAAGGACTCCAGAATAAAACCACTGAACCTAGCTTATTAGGAAACCAATCTCAGCGAAAGTGGGACAGGTTAGGTGTTTAACATGGTTTGGCCTTGGGTTTCCCTCCAACAGCTGGCGGTGATTATATTAGTTTCCTTTTCAAATGGATTTTCCTGCCAGTCCACATTTGTCTTCTCCCTTCCACATAGACCGTGGGAAATAACGCAGCGGGGAAGCACAACCCTGGGAAGGAAGAAGGATTCGGCAAGCAGCCAGGTAGATGAGTGGCTGTGAGTGTGCATGAGCCTGTGAGCGTGTGTGAGCATGTGAGTGTGCATGAGCCTGTGAGCGTGTGTGTGCCTGTGAGTGTGTGTGAGCATGTGAGCGTGTGTGTGCCTGTGAGCGTGTGTGTGCATGTGAGTGTGTGCATGTATGAGCATGTGAGCGTGTGTGAGCATGTGAGCGTGTGTGCATGTGAGTGTGTGCATGTATGAGCATGTGAGCGTGTATGTGCATGCGAGCGTGTGTGTACATATATGAGCATGTGTGAGCATGTGTGTGTGAGCATGTGAGCGTGTGTGTGCATGTGAGCCTGTGTGCATGTGTGAGCACATGTGAGCATGTGTAAGTGTGTGCACATGTGTGAGCGTGTGTGTGCTTGTGTGTGAGCGCATGTGAGCATGTGTGAGTTTGTGTGCATGTGAGCGTGTGTGACCATGTGAGCATGTGTGTGTGCGTGTGTGAGCGCGTGTGAGCGCGTGTGAGCGTGTGCGCATGTGTGAGCAGGCTTCACTCGCTGTCAGCAGCAGCCCCCGCGTGCGGTCCGACTGAAGGGGCCCCACCTGGTCTGCAAGGCACGGAAGAGCTGGCTGGACCCTGAAGGACCCTCACTTTTTATGCACCAGACAGCGGCAGCAAGTGTATTTCCAGGCTTTGAGGGAGTCGTTCCACAGCAGCAGAGAACATTAACGCTCCTGGAGGAGAATACGAATCACCCTCTGCTGAGGAACGACACACAGAGGGACCCTCAAGCGGTACATGAGGCCCAAGCACAACACAGGTCACTTTTCAACCTTCACAGTTTAACTGGAGCATCTAATGCGTCTGACAAAACTGCCTGATTTAAATGTTCTCACCTGCAAAAACATAATAAACACCACTCTCATCGACTTGCCACACTCCTGTGGTTGCCGCTGCAACGGTGCGGGCCACCTGGAGGCCAGTTCCAGAGGGGCACCAGCCAGGCAAGCGGACAGCGCTGGGTGTCCCTCAGCCCTCGGACGGGGGGGGGCTGATGGCCACCGCGTCCTCTTCCAAAGCACATGTCCTAGACCGCGGAGCTGGGGGCCTGGGTGTTTAAAGGCAAGACTGGATTTCATCTTTTTTTAAAACTCTCAAAATTGGTCATGGCTTCAATGCAGGGTTCCTGAGCTGCCAAGAGCCAGGACACTGGAGAGGGGAGGGGGCCGCGCCGCCGGCCGTCACCCTGAGGCCGGGGCTGCGGAGGAGCGGTGCTGGAAGGGCTGAACCCCGGGGAGGAAGGGCCGTCCGAGGGCCGTCCGCGCTGCAAGAGGGACTAGCTGCGGTCCCCCTCCACCGCGGGACAAGCTCGGGCGCGGTAGCCAGGGTCCCTGCCGCCAGCTTCGGGGCAAAACCACGCGGGGACTCGCCGGCCCACCTCCGGGGGAAGGGGCTTCACCAGCCCCCAGGCCAGGAGCATTACAGCACAGTCGCGACGCTCACACACCAGGGACCAGAGACTAGAAACAGACGTCCCCTTTGAGCCTGGAAGAGACCGCCCTCTGGTGAACAACCACTTCCCGCCTTTCCCCCAGACACGTGGCCGGCGCTTCAGGGAGATGCCCCTAACAAACATGGCCTCCGCCCCTCTTTAAATGCTGTGGCCGCGGAAGCAGCCGGGCAAGGGCCCCTCACAAACATGGCCGTCGCCCCTCCTAAACGTGGCCCTCATGGCAGCCGCCAGAAAAGCGCCCCTCACAAACATGGCCGCCGCCACGCCCAGTGCTACATCGCCGACTTTGTTGGGTCACATGCCTGGGGACGCCGGGCTGTGATTGGCCAACCTTCTGGTGGCGTCAGACGCCGGGGCGCGGGCCGAGGTCCGCGGGGTTGCAGCTCCTTGGAGAAGCTTTAGACCGGGACGCGGGGATTTGGGGCGGTGCTGGGGGCGGCAGCGCGCCGCTCACACTCATGAGGAGCCGGAAGGTGAGGGGCCGAGGCCGGGTGCGCCGAGGCTGCGCCGAAGAGGCTGGGGCTTCGGCCACCCTTTGTCTGGGGAGCAGAGGAGTGGCCGCAATTCGACCAGGGCCGAGGGGCGGCCTCTGGTCGTCACCCCCTAGGCCACCCCTGGGTAAGGGGGCTCCCAGACTAGGGCCCCGGGGTTAGGGGGTTTCCAGAGCACGCCACCGGGGAGCCGGGGTATCCTGGGTCACGCCCCCCGGTTAGGGAGCGCCCAGACCATACCACGGGGTGGGGCGGGGGGAGAGCATCTTGGGTCACGCCCCACCCCACCCCCAGAGTAAAGGGCTCCCAGATTACTGCCCTGGATAGGGGGGCTCCCAGAGCATGCCACCGGGGGAGCCGCGGTATCCTGGGTCACGCCCCCCGGGTAGAGGGCTGCCAGACCACATCCCAGGAAAGGGCGTCTCCTTCTCCAGAACTAGTTTGGACCCTGGGAACTGCGGCCCCCACCGAAGCCCTGGGTTCTTCAGCGTATGATCAGCTTGGCCGCAGTCGCCTCAAGTGCAAAGGGGGTTGGGAGGGGACTGACCCGGGCGCCGGTTCCTGCACTGGGTACCTGGCGACGGGCTGGGGCCCACAGTTGGGTCTGCGGGTGGGGGTGGGGGTGTTCTACCGGCCTGACATCTCTGTCTTTCATGGAATTGTTTGGCCCGTTCACGTTTAAAGGTACTGATAGGGTTGGATGCACAGACGCCGTTTTACTCTCGTTTTCTGTAAACATGTCTGTTTTCTTCTGCTCCTTGTTTAAATGGATTAAAATGAGTATTTTCTAATGCAGCATTTTAGTTTAATTATTCACTGTTGGTGAACATCTTCGCAGCAGTTGCTCTGGGTTCTGGTGTGTGCCTTGTAACATAGTGGAGTCAGCTGCAGAGGGGCAGCTGCTCCGTCCCAGGGAGAGGCAAAAATGTTCCTGTATCCCTTTACCCGCCATCTCAGGATGTTGTTAGACCTATTGCGTCTCTTCCTGTTGGAAGCCGGCAGCCCCTGCTTTCATTCTGTCTCCATCTGTGGGCGTTTTCTCAGCCCGGGACAGCCTTGCTACCACCCGTCCTTTGTGCCCTTGCTGCCAAATGAACCACATGCCTCTGTGTCTACAGCTGCTTTGTGAATCAGTAAGAAAAGGGGTGCATGGGCATGTAAACGGGGTTCTGTACGATAGAGCTACTTTCCTGGTGCTCCTCCTGTGAACTTTAGTTCCCGTCGGGGATCCTGGAACTTCCTTTACTGGTCCTCGGAAGGCCAGTCTGCCCGCAGCAAACTCGGACCTCTATTTCCCTGGGACTGTCTGCCTTGCTGTCCTTTTTGAAGGATTGCTTTCTTAGATAGACGATTCTTGGTTGGCAGGTTTTTTTCTTTGAGAACGTTGCGTATGTTTGACTATATCCATTGTTTCTGCTAAGTTAGCGGTTTATTTATCGGGCTACCTTGTCAGCGAAGAGTCATTTTCTGGGGCTGTTTTCAAGATTTCTTTTGTTTGGCTTTCCGTGTTTAAACCGTGCGGTGTCTGCGTATGGAGCTTGTTGCATTTCTCCTATTGGGAGTTAAGTTCTTGGAAATTCCTGTGTGTTGGTGGTTGTTTTGCAATAAATTTGGGAAGTTTCAGCCATTATTTCTCTGAGTATGTTTTCTGCTCCTTTCCTTCTTTCGTGGTACTCCCATTACACGTATGTTGGTGCACTTAAGTGCATCCAGTGTTTTCACAAAGACTTCCTTTTGCTTCATTCTTTTCTCTGTGTTCAGTTCTTTAGTTGTGGTTTTTTTTAGTTCTTGAACATGTTCGTAATGGCCACTTTTAAGGCTTTTGCTGATAAATTCACCCCTGGTCGCTCTCACAGGCACTTCTCTTGGCTGGCTTTTATTCCACTGTAGGGGTCTGCTTTCCTGTTTCCTTGCACGCTCCATAATTATTTGTTGAAACTGGACATTTCAGATGATGTAGCAGTTCTGGGTTCCTGTCTCCCACCCCCACCCCATGGCATATTGTTGTTAGTAGGCTTTTTATTTGTTTAGTGGCTGGGCAGATGTTTCTATTGGACTTGATTTCCCACATCTCATCTGTCCACCAGGGCAGCACTGGACACGCCCACATTCACCCTGGGTTGGCGCTCTTCCTCTCTCCCTGACCACACCTGGCTGTTAAACTCCCATTAAATGCCATGTGATTGCTCAGTTGATTCCAGCAGTAGCCTGGGGCAGAAACTGCTCTGCAAACTAATCCAGTCTCTGGGTGGCTTTGAAGGCTGAGGCCTAGTTTCTGGAGTCATGTTCGATACTTGTTCTGACCCCAGGAGGGCTCCTCCAGCTGAGTCATTCCCTGCTTCTCACCTGCAGACTATCTGGCCGAAAGCCTGTCTTCATTCTCTAACTGCCTTTTTCCACCTCCTCTTCTGTTCCTGAGAGCCCGCTTAGGCACGACCTTCACATTCCTACGAACGAAGTCAGTTCCTTAGGGATCAAGAGCTCTCTGTTCTAATGTCTGCCTCTCCCTCAGGCGAAGTCTCAGAGTCCGAGCTCTGTCCTGGGACAGTGACAGGACAGGCTTCACTGCAGGACACCTCTGTCATACCGAGAGTGCTCTCAGAGGGGCGGGGTGGTGCCAGCACCTGAGATGCCCTCGGCGTGCTTCTCCTGGCCTGGACCCACCTCCACAAGCAGAGGCCAGGGTGACGGGGCCCCAGTCTTCTTAGTGCTCTGTTGGGGTAGAGCCTCCGTCCCACAGCTGGGGTCTGGGCAGAAGAAGCCCCCTCCTCTCAACCACACACATACACACACACACTCCCGGACTCAGGCTCAGAACAGGAAGGATGAGGAGAGAATGAGAAAGGCTGACATGCTGCTCCGGGTGGGAGAGAACCCCTCTGTGTGGGAGCGGGAGGGTGCCCTGTAGTCTCAACGGTGGCGGTCTAGAGTTCACATACCGCTGAGTTTTGTAGGTGGTTTTGAGTGAGTATTTCTTCATTTGTTCTTTGCCCATAGGACCATTTCCAAAATCACCTGCTATGTCAGTGCTCAGTGATACTCGGTGATAGTAGCAGCTGTCCTCAGGGCCAGTCGTCCATCCATCCATCTGCTCCCTGCCCCCCCCCCCAGCACAGTCACATGAGAAAGTGTTGGGAGGAGGACTTAACAGAGAAGAGGAGACAGTCGGTGGCCTGGGACAAACGTGGCCATTCCCTCCTGGGGGGAGAGGGCTTCAGGAGGTGTGCTGGTATAGGGCAGGGAGGAAGGGCATTCTGGAACCTCTGCAGGCTCCGCTCCCTGCGTGTGGCTGTGACCCCGCCACTGCCAGGCTCAGCCAGCCCTACTCTTGACACGATGTGGGCCTAGACCCAGTGCACCCACCCAGCAGGCCCTTTACCTGGTCCAGAGCTCCTTGTCCCCACTGTGCTCGCAGCTGGGAGGGTACCCTGTCCTTCCACAGGCCACTGCCTTTCCTTTTCCTTGCATTTTGAATGCTCTCTGGGAACGCTCCCGCTATCTCACAGCCTGGGTGAGCCGCCACCTCCCAGGGCTTCTGGAAGCCTCTAGGGCTGCAGGCGGGGATGGGTGGGACACCACTGTAGAGATTTCTAAGCCAGCCCGTCTCCTCTTTGACTGGTTTCCTCTTGGTGAGCATGCTGCTCTTTACCCGGCCCTGGGGCCCCCAGTTTTGGGGCCTGCTGTGACGAGAGCCCTCAGGCTCCCACCTGCATGCCCACCCATCCTCACTCACTATTCTGTGTGACTCACTTCCATTGTCAGGTTTCAAGCTGAGCTTTAAATGATATCATTTTCTAAGTGCATCTGGTATCCATTCCAGAACAGAAAAAGGAATCAGTGGAAAAGCTGGTGACATTCAAATCAAGTCTGTAGTTTAGCGAGCAGGGAGGGCTGCCGGCAACACAGGCTTCGTTTTGCCAGATAAACCGTGGGTTATAAGGGTTCACTGTTTTAGCTCATTCCTTCCTTGTCATTAGAAGACTGCCTCGCATTAGGAGTAAAATGGACACAGACCGTTGATAAGATTAGCTAGAAGTTAACTGCTTTAAACGCATAGAATCGGGACTGTTTCCTCCTATAACTTGAGGGAGGGTGGAGTGTGGGGGTGGCTTTCATTTTTCATGTCACCTTTTATCAGGAACTTGAACACCAGGTGGAATTTGGAGAACCTGAGAAAGGGGATGTGCTGCTTCTGAACACATTTGAAGTTGACTTAGTATCTCCTAACTCCCAAACGGAGGTTCCTAAAAATGTGTAAAGGAGACAAACTGCCCCAGGCTTCCAGGACTGTAGGAAAGAGTAGATCTGCATCTTAAACCCAAAACAGTTTTGTTTGAATTTGCACAAGGCCACTGGTGTTTTTCTGGAAGGATGATGAGGGTGGGGGTGGGAGGGAGGCTCCAGCGCTTTCTGCAGGTAGGACATCCGCGTGTCCGTGCTCACGTCTCGTCTCCCAAGAGCACTTTCTGATGCTCCGGGGCCTGCTGTAGCTCACAGGTGCAGTGCGGTCTTCAGCGCGCCTCCGAGCCCGCCGCTGCTCAGCCAGGTTGGCCTCTGCCCGGGAAGCCGGCACCGCCACGTCTGCCAGGACAGGATGTCAGGTGAGCCTTTTGACCACAGAGACGCCAGCACTTGACCGGGGTGTCCCTTTCTGTACAAAACGTTGGCCCTGAGATGTATCAAGAAAGAGTGCGCTGCTTACACCCCAGACAGAAGACAGCAGTGCTGTGATCGCTTTCAGGGAAAGCTGTGCTCTCAGGTCCGGGGCTGTGCTTTGGGGTGTTCGCCCCTCCGTGGGCATGTGTGTCTCGCGCTCAGTCTCCACACGCACCTTTCCAGTCACTCTTGGAATTCGACCTTCTGCATGACGTTGGCTGGCGCGGGCCACGCCCCTTCACCCCTCAAGTCTCGGAGAGAAAGGTGTGCTTATGCCCGCCGTACGGGTGCCTAGCAGCCCTAGTGCCCCGAGTCCTGGAAGGCTGACCTCCCATGCGGCACGCTCACAGGTGTGGTTGGGACATGGTCTGCCACCAGCAGCTAACACAGTTTCACTTCCGTGCGCTGCTCTGGAAACCGTGAAGTCCCTTTGACAAAGACTTGCTGAGCGCCTGCTCTGCGCCAGCACGCAGACCCTGCCTTCACGCAGCTTACGTTCTCGCAGAGACGCAGGGGGACTGGAGGTTGGTTGTGTTACCGTCTGTCCTGCCTGCTTCCGAAGTTCCCTCAGGATCGACAGCGCCCCTGGGGAAACTGGGGGGGGGTAGGAGCGCCGGGGGTTGTGTGTCTGCGTTCGTCCCCAACCGCAGGTTTAAATTCTGTCCCTTTGGAGGCACTGACCTAACCCTATCATAGAAGTCGTGGAAGGTGTGAGAAGGAATACTAACCTCTGGGACTGAAACGTTCTTAATTTGCTCTCTGCCTCGTAATCCTAGATGTGTCCCGTTTCCCCTTACATTTTTCTCTTGACAGACCTCGTCACACAAAGCCGCCGACAGGCGAACTTCCAAGAAGTTCAAGTATGACAAAGGTCATCTCCTGAAATCAGAATTACAGAAACTTGTCCCTAAGAGCAATAGTGTTGCATTGCCCAAAATACCACCCGAGAGCCCTTGTGCCAGTGAGACTCGGGGGTTTGCTGAAGACCACGTGCTGCCTCCAGGAAAAGGAGCTTGTGCTCTGGCCCAGCCGGAGGCCGCGGGGCGCCCCCTCGGGCCCTGCACCGCTGTGGGCGCCGCCAGCCCAGCAGGGACCGAAGACGGCCCACGCCTGCCCGCGCCCGGGGCTCTCACAGGAGAGGAGCCTCCCAGCAGCCGCACGGCGCGGGGCGGCTCAGCGCTGCCAGCGGAGCAGGTCCACAGGCCCCCGCTGCAGACGGATGACAGCGTCTTTCTGGACGAGGACAGCAACCAGCCGATGCCGGTGGGCCGGTTCTTCGGAAACGTGGAGCTCATGCAGGTAAGACTGGCGCCTCCTGCCCCCACGGGCGCCCCCACGCGGGCTGCACGCTCGGTCAGCACTCCCCCCTCCCGGCGTGCGTGTGGCGCTGCCTCGGGACAGACTCCAGTCCCCGCGAGGAGCAGACAGACCAGCTCCCTGGGAGCAGCCCCACTCTGAGCAGAGGATCCCTGCCAGAGTGCCAGCTACTGCCGGGAGGCCTCTCCTTCCTTGCTCGGCCCTCGGGGTGTGGGCTGCTGTGTGACTGGGCCTCCCCGCACGGTTGTGGGTGGGAAGCAGCGCCCCACGCTTACGGGGCATCGGTCGTGGGGAGCGAGCCCTCACCTGGAGTGCTGACCGGAGCGGTGGGCTGCTGGTGGCTGAAGTGTGTTTCCTTCCTCCAAGGACCTTCCACCGGCGTCTTCGTCTTGTCCTTCAATGAGCAGACGAGAATTCAGGAAAATGCATTTCCGAGCCAAAGAGGACGATGATGATGATGACGACGGTGCAGAAATGTAGAGAATAAAGTACATGGTGATTTCCTTGCATATTTAATAACAGTTAATAGTTTGACAGTTTAGCAAGTGATGAAATTTATATCAAGTTTATCTCCCAAGAAAATGTATTCTTAACCAGACGTTGAAGCCGACGCACAGAAGTCCTCGTGCAGAACACCAAGAACCTGGAGCGTTGACACTCGTGACCCAGAACCATCTCGGAGGCAGCCCAGCCGCTGCTCCCACGCACGTGCATTTTCTTGTGTCTGTGTGTACGTGATGGCAGCTCGGGGTTCACTGGGGAGACCTTTCTGAAGAAAACTCCTCACTTAAGCTCTTTAGTTTTGATAATACACAAGTTTATTTTCCATTATCAAAATTTGATCATACTTATGATTGAGTCAATGCCAGTTCTTAAAGAACTCTCCTTTATTTCTATATATGAAGCTAATGTTTACCTTGGAAATTTTGCAAAATACATATGAGAAAGAAATAAAATATATTTTGAAAATATTTTTAAGAAATCTTTACGTTCCTACAACACTATTCCTTTCTAAAATGTTTGAGAGCCAAGTGGAGAAAACGAATCCTTTCCTCTCTTCCGCGTGTAAGGCTGGGTCAGCCTGGTTCACGGGGGTGGGGGGGAGGGGTGACATCCTTGAGTGCCACCCAGAGTGGAAAGCTGAGGCTGTGCACTAGAAGGGACGCGGCCCCCCTCGTGTGGAGTGTGGGGTTCCTGAGATGGCAGCGGTGGTCCTCACGGTCCTCATCCCGTGTAGTGACGAGGCCGCCGGCACCGAGGGCTATGCGCTCCTCTGTGGTACAGGGAGTTACAGAGCGTTGGGAGGGGAGAGCACCAGGAGGGGGCCTGGGTCCCCCACGACCCACACAAGGAGAGAAGCTGCCTGCAGCTCAGGAAGACGGGCCTTGAACATCCGCTCATGAGCAGGTCTCTTGTTGAGCTGTGGTTATGTCCACCCCCTCGTCCTTGCCCACGGTTTTAGCCAGGCTCAGCCGCAAGTCAGAAGCAAGTGTCCTCCCTGTGACCCGTCGTCAGAAGATGGGAAGTGGCCCGATGCTGCGTCGCCCGCCCACGGCACTCACCTGCCTCTCCACACGTAGGCATTCATCACGTCCCATCCCCCCGGGGAGCAGGTGAGTGCAGGCCCGGCAGAGCGCGAGACCACGGGACCCGACCTCACGGCAGTGCGTTGCTGTGATCGTCGTGTGTCTGTTGGTCACAGGTACGCCCGGTCACGGGGTGCGTACAGGGGAAAGATGGCACATAGAGGGTTCGGGACGAGCCGCGCTTTCAGGCACCCACTGGGGGTTACGGACATTTCTTAGTTACGACAGCTGCTGGAGTTAGCCCTGGGAAAATGCGCGGTGGGGCACGGAGTGTACCTTACAGGAAGGATCGCTTGGGGGCAGATAGTGGAGGTTCCCCGAACGCTTCCCGCGTGGCCCCTCTGCTTCCACTGTGACCATCTTCCCGCCAGCAGCTGTGACCTCCGCCTACTCTGGATAATTTTGTAGTGTATTGATCAACAGACTATTTAATAATTTGAAATCATTGCTCGTAAAGGCATTTTGATGGCAGCCAGAGGAAACAAGTAACTACTTGAGGTTACTGTGGAAATAACTAGTAATCACGGCACCTGGTTCGTGGCGACTGGGCTCCCTCAGATTCCAGGAGTCTCCGTCCCACGTCCTGGCTTCTGGGAGAAGCGTCGGCCTGAAGCAGCACACCTGCAGGAGAGATGTGCGGCCACATTGCCACCAAAATGCAAAATGAAAACTGTGCCCCTAGGGGACCAACCCCTGCTCACGCCACGCGGGATCTCCTGGGGTTGGGAGGATAGCAGGGGTGGCGAAAGTGTAACCGTGCTGGTTACTCCGCGGTGAGGGGCAGCGTTAGAAGGAAACTCTAGGTGTCCCGTCACCCTGAAGCCCGTGCAGGGTGACGTCGGCCAGATGGAAGGAAGCAGACTCAGCCCTGGGAACAAAATGAAGTTTCAGGAAGCCTATTAAAATAGCCATTCACTCTCAACAACTTTAGTTGTGCGTGCTCGGTGATCTGTCCTGCCTCGGAATGCCGGCTGCAGGCCCTGTAACTGTGACTTTCTAGAAGCGCTCTCTGATGTTGGTATTCACAAAACCACGTACCCGTGGTTGGGTGAGCAGTGCAGGAACTAGGAGAGCCATCCTGCCATGCTGTCTCAGCGCCTGTTGTGCAGGGACCCTCAGACCCGCTCCCACAACCCCCGGGATTCAGGAGAGATGCCACGATACCCACGGTCCCGTTTATCATGGAAACCACACAGGGGACAACGTGCCAGAGGAACAGCCCCCCGCGGTGACTCCCGGTGGCGGCACAGACGTGGGCCTCATTCTCCAGCCACGCGGGAGGCTCACCGGGCCTTACTGCGGTCAGTCACAGAGGCTTCGACTGCCCACCTGAGGACCTCAGCTCCTCGGGTCTCAGGCAGTCTGGAGAGCAGCTCTCTTGGGACCCACAGTCAGGCCCCTCCCCAAATTGCTTCAAGGGCTTCCTAGAGCATCTGGAACTGAAATCCCCCTCCCCCCGGTCTCACCTCATCAGCCCCTGCCGTGCTCGCACCCCTCACTGGCCTCCTTCAGCACAGACCCCCGCACCTCGTCCCAGCCCCCACTCCTCTCCCCACGCTGAACGGCCGGCTCCCTCTGGCTTCCCTGCCCTGACTCCCCATCCTGGCTGCCATCAGAGGCTGACTGCCGGCCGCCCCTCCCGTAAGCTGCAGGATCAGGATCTGGAGGTCCTCCCTCTGCTGCCGTGCTGACCAAAGAGCCTGGCCCATGGCAAGTGGAGGGCCTGCCAGTACAGGGGACCTCGTGCCCGGGCAGTTCTGTACCCACAGATCACCGGACCCTCCACTCATAGCTCCCAGATTTTTCCTCCCTTCTTTTGTTGAAAACAGCCTGTGAACCCCTCATTTGCAAAGAGGTTGTGCCACCTACTCTGACCTGGGAGTCTGAGGGTGACAGAACTGCTGATGATCCCCCTCCCGTAACAGTCACCCAGCACCCAGGCCGAGGGCCCCGAAACAAGCAAACTGAACCGCGTCACAACCAGGAGAGCCTTGCGCTCTTGCTCAAAGTCAAAGACTGGATTTCCGATGTCCCACCTCCCGAGGGCTTGAAAGTGCCCATCGGAAAGGTGAGCGGCGGGGGCGAGGCGGCGGAGCCCCAGCAGATCAGATCTCAGCGCCGGCCAGGCGGGCCGCACCTGCCGGGCTGCAGGAGGGTCAGCAGGACAGCCCAGCGCAGACACCCTACCCGGCCGACTTCGCCACACCCCCACTGGTGCGCTTCCACGGGGCCGGGTGAACGCCACGAGCTAAGGCCCCACACGCAGGATGGGCTCCTTCTAAGACCTCTCTAGTTCAGTGGAGAAGAGAGAATCATTTGCGTCATTTTTTAGAAATTACTGACCCTTTGTTCTTATCCTTATTTTCATCATTCCCACAGAGTGCAAACTTTTGACACGTCTACTGAAAAATCTTTATTGCTTTTTACGATTATACAAAAGTAAAAATTCAAATATTACAATGCGTAGGACTTTAAAAAGTAAATTTTAAAAGATTATGAAATACATGTTCATTTTAAAAACTTCAAGTTTTATAAAATACATGATTTAGAAAGTTAGCCCTTTATAATCCAGTGCATGCCCACCGCATCCCCAGGGTCACCGTTGTCCCGACGGCACATTTCCTCGCAGACTGTCCCGCGTGCACTAACACACACGTGTGACACAAGCACAGACGTTATAAAATCAGCAGGTCACACTCCGCGTGGAGCAGCCTGACGCACAGCCCCCCGTTTCCGTACAGGAACACAAAACTGCTGCCCCGCTTTCCATGATGTCGACGGGTAAGACCGAAGCACGACAGCTGAGTACGTCTAGTTCACAAGAACAGCAGTTTCCTGTGGTTCAGCACGAGACCACAGTCAGCCCTTCCCCTGCGGACACACGTGGACAGTCTCCCTCTCTCTGCCATCACAAAGGGCACGGCAGCGCGTGTCCTTGCACCTGCTTTACGGAATACAAACGTTTTACCCCACGGGGGCAGCAACCCTCGGGAGCCATCAGAAACACCCCGAGGACAGCGCTCTGCATTCGCCGCGGACTGGAGACCCAGCCGAGAGCTGACACAGACTACTTGTCCCGGGACCGCGCGGCCACGTCTGGCCTGACGCCGTGTCCGTGTGGAGGCCACTGGGCATGCACCCGGCAGCAGGACCATCAGGGTAGGAGGGGCCCCTGAGCGGAGGACAGTGCCTTGTCCCGGCCGACCCACCCGCGCCCCGGCCGTGCACCAAACTGGTCGTCTGGCGCTTGGGCTCTCGGAGGGGCAAAGGCCGACTGAGAAATGTAGTGAGGTCAGAATCTGTAGGAGGACCTCTGAAGTGTCTCCAGGAGCCACCGCAGTGACGAGCACAGAACAGCAGCCACTGGAATGGCGCGCGCCGGGGGAGGCGGCACGTGTGGCCCGTCACCGGCGCTTCCGGGCCGGCCGCCGCCTCTTGGGCTTCGTCTGCGGTTGGTAGATCCTGCGTGGGTCACAGCCGAGCCTGTGGGTGGTTTTCTTATGGCAGGCGATGTGGACCAACTTCAGGTTCTCCAAGGTGAAGAGCAGGCCGTAAAAATACTCCCAGGCCACTTCTCTGCCGTCTCGCTCCGTAATGGCTTCAGCCAGCGCGGGGACCACCGTGCGCTTCTTTTCTATTCTGTAAAGGAAGTAAGAGCCGGTCACTGTGCGCCATCGCCATCCCACGGCACCTGCCAGGACGCCTGCTAGGACAGCACAGCTGAACCGTGAACCAACGTGGGGGCTTCAGGAAAAGACGTGAGCGCGATGGTTCAGATTCCAAAAGGCGCCGCGCTTGGAAACACCCCGAAGGAGCAGCGTGGCAAGGACACCTCCTGTTGCTGTCAGCGGCAGGAGGACTGGGGGACTGTCCTTTACCGGGGCATCACCGCACGCGGCCACGCCCGCCGGCCCGGCCTGGTACAAGCAACTTGGCTTGTCTCCTGCAGGACGCTGGGGCCATGCACATCTCTAAGTCCTGGGAAGTATGCCGAGGGAAAGGGGTCGAGCCCGGCGTCCTCAGTCCCCACCAACGCCTGTCCTCGCGGTGAGCAAGTTCCTCAGCAGAACCTGTGTCCTCCCCGGAGAGCGTCATGGTCAGGGCTGACGTCTGTCTTTCCAACCCGAGCCTCGTGCTTGTGTGTGCCCATAGTGCTTGCTGTAAACCTGTTTCACTTATGAACAAACCATTCAAAGCCCTGTACTAACAGGTACGGAAGCCTGCAGACCAACAAGAAGGCCTCACAGGTACCGGAGCTGGCGGACCAAACCACACAGACTCGCGTCCCCACCGCATGGAGAGATGCTGAATAAAGGGGAAAAGAAGTACATGCTTGAGATCACAAGAAACAAGGGGGCCCCCACTGCCAGAAACAGAGAGGTCTATGCTTGACCTGCAGGGGTGAGCCACCCTCCTGCAGAGCCCCAGGGGAGAGCCGGGGAGGTGGGACTGACAGCCCCCTGCAGCCATCGGTGTGGGAAGGGGAATGGTAGGGAGCCCGGGGCTCTGGGGAGGGAGAGAAAGCCACCCCATCAGCTGCTACGGCTGCATACCCAGCCCCAGAACAGTGGCTTGTGAGGGTCAGTGTGGCGGGGCTCCTGCTGACCCTGACCCACTCCTAGGGCTGTGCTGGCTGGACGGCTGACTGGGGCTGGGCTTTCTCCCCACGGCACTTTTCACCCTCAAGGAGCCAGGCCAGGCCCCTCCCTGGTGACGGCAGCACCCGGAGAACGGGCCCCAGTGAGCAAGCACGTATCAGGGCTCCACTGGCATCCTGTCTGCTGGAGCCACGTGGCCGAGCCTTATCCAGCAGCAGGAGGGGCGGGGAGGACACACAGGGTGCCCACAGCAGGAGGTAGGATTTGGGGAGCACCAACAGCAGGACCGTTTCCACAGTCACCCAGAAAACCAGGACCTTCAGCTCACCGTTTACGGACAAGCAGTCCGACCTCGCGCCACCACACGGCGTGGGGGCCAAGCTAGAAATTAATACTCAGTGGTTTCGGCACCACTGAAAGCCCCGGGTGTCCAGCAGAGACAAATGCAAAACCACTCTGTGGGGACAGGACAAGCCAGCGCACACAGAACGCCTACAGAAAACAATCCCACCGAGGGTGGACTGGGGTCCGGACACACCACCGTCGCAAGGACCCCCGAGAAAGACCGGGTTACAGCCTCTGAAGCAGACCGCTGAGAGCTTAGGGAGGGCTCCCCGAGACCTCTTCTGACGCCAACTGTGAAGTCCAGAGCTCCCCGAGACCACCCCCTCTTCTGACGCCAACTGTAAAGTCCAGGGCTCCCCGAGACCACCCCCTCTTCTGAAGCCAACTGTGAAGTCCAGGGCTCCCCGAGACCACCCCCTCTTCTGACGCCAACTGTGAAGTCCAGGGCTCCCCGAGACCTCTTCTGACGCCAACTGTGAAGTCCAGGGCTCCCCGAGACCACCCCCTCTTCTGACGCCAACTGTGAAGTCCAGGGCTCCCCGAGACCACCCCCTCTTCTGACGCCAACTGTGAAGTCCAGGGCTCCCCGAGACCACCCCCTCTTCTGATGCCAACTGTGAAGTCCAGGGCTCCCCGAGACCACCCCCTCTTCTGATGCCAACTGTGAAGTCCAGGGCTCCCCGAGACCACCCCCTCTTCTGAAGCCAACTGTGAAGTCCAGGGCTCCCCGAGACCTCTTCTGACACCAACTGTGAAGTCCAGGGCTCCTCGAGACCACCCCCTCTTCTGATGCCAACTGTGAAGTCCAGGGCTCCCCGAGACCACCCCCTCTTCTGACGCCAACTGTGAAGTCCAGGGCTCCCCGAGACCTCTTCTGATGCCAACTGTGAAGTCCAGGGCTCCCCGAGACCACCCCCTCTTCTGACGCCAACTGTGAAGTCCAGGGCTCCCCGAGACCACCCCCTCTTCTGACGCCAACTGTGAAGTCCAGGGCTCCCCGAGACCACCCCCTCTTCTGACGCCAACTGTGAAGTCCAGGGCTCCCCGAGACCACCCCCTCTTCTGACGCCAACTGTGAAGTCCAGGGCTCCCCGAGACCACCCCCTCTTCTGACGCCAACTGTGAAGTCCAGGGCTCCCCGAGACCTCTTCTGACGCCAACTGTGAAGTCCAGGGCTCCCCGAGACCTCTTCTGACTCCAACTGTGAAGTCCAGGGCTCCCCGAGACCTCTTCTGACGCCAACTGTGAAGTCCAGGGCTCCCCGAGACCACCCAGCTTTGACAGTTTGCTCAGCAGGCTCAGAAGCCCCTAGACACTGTTATACTCACGGCTGTGGTTTATAATCACAAGAGGATGCATATTAAAATCAGCCAAGGGAAGGGACCCACAGGTAGAGTCCAGAAAAGTTCCAGGTGCAGGACTCCGGCCGCCCTCTCCCCATGGCGGGCAGAGGACCCCCCTTGGCAGCGGCGGTGAGCACACGCGTGGGGTGGTGCCAGGTGGGGACGCTTCCCTGGGCCTCGGTGTCCAGTCTTCACTGGGACTCTGACACGCGGGCATGGCTGGCCACCCAATGATGGGCCTCATCTCCGGCCCCCATGAGACCAACAGCCCCACCCCAATCACACTGCTCCACCGTGCAGCGAACCACAGCCCCCAGGGGAACAAGGACGCTCCTAGGCAGGACACTCCGAGGGCTTCGGGGTGACCTCCCACGGGTCGGGGGCATAGGCCACATCTCTCTTTGGACATAGCTAAATTCTTTACAGCCATAAAAACAAATATGCTTAAAATGAATAACCAATGAGATTTAAAATAGAAATAACAATGAAAAAGGGGTGCCTGGCTGACTTGGTCGGGGGAGCACGTGACTCTTGATCTCAGGGTTGTGAGTTCAAGCCCCACGCTGGGTGTTAGAGACTACTTAAAAATAAAATCTTCAAAAAAATAAAAAATAAAATAAAAATAAATAAAAAATATAATGAAAACAGATTGGTATAGAAAGGCTTGTTTTACAAAGAACCCAGAAGCACTTCCAGGAAGGAAATATGGAGTCGGTGGACAGACGGGAGGCATCACTGCTGCAGAGGGAATGAGCGAATGAACGACAGGGAAGCGTCCGAGGTGGCCCAGGTGCATCGCAGACACCACGCGCTGGGGGTGCAAGCAACAGATGTAGCTTCCCCCAGTTCTGCGGCTGGGTGGCTGGCCGGGGCTGAGAGTCCCTGGCTCAGAGAGGCACCCTCCTCACTGCGTCCTCACCGGACGGTCCCGCAGGTCAGGCCCGCCCTCGTCACAACCGCCCTGAGGACCCATCCCTAGACAGTCACGCCGGCCACCAGGGCTTCGATGTACGAATGCAGGGCCACAGCTCAGCCCGTGGCCGGACGTGGCTGGGAACACCGCAGCAGAGCTGGAGTCTGAATGACCAGACGCGGCACAGGGGAGCCAGGACGAGAAGGCCCAGCACGCAGCCGCGGGTAGTTCCAGAACAGCCAGACGGGGAGAAGCCAAGAAGTCGTGACTAATAAATGCTTACGAGTCTTCCAAAATCCAGGAGAAAGTCATCTCAGAACAAAGAAGACAAGTCCCAGTGAGAACGTGAAGGAAAAATCGGCCCCTGCACACACCACGTTCAAGGAGAAAGAGACAACCCGAAGATGCCACCGAAGAGGCAGAGAGCAGGCCGACGCCCGGAGACCCTGCCATCCTGCCTTCCCGGCTCTGAAGGGGGACCCCCGGCGCCCCAAATAAGCACGCGGGAGTACAGGCTACAGGGACGTCTTCCAAGACGGAAGAGCACGGAGCGCCCACAGACCCGCACAGAAGCAGCGCGTCTGAGGTCGGGAAGGAGGCTGGAGGTCAGACGCACGGAGAAGCCGGCCGGTTTGCTGGAAGGTCTAAGTGCTGCACTTACAGACGAAGATATGACCGAAGTTTCAGAAACAGTGCTCCCGCCTCTGCTGCCTCATCTGCACTCTGCTCCAGGCTGGTCTGTCCCACCCTTTAAAGCTGGGACTGAGCCCCAGATTAATGTCCCCATGCCCCAACGGGTCATGGAAAGTAGCAGACGATGAGCTGGGGAGCCCAGACGGCATCTTGGGGTGCTCGGCGCCCGTCAGAAGGGGGGAGGCCCAGCCCCGCAGCTCAGGCACCAGGACGGCCCTTCTCCCCTGGATGTGCGCCTCCTCCCCGGTGCCCGGGGAATGGCTGACAGGGCCTGAGAATCTGCCTTCCTGACCAGTCCCCAGATGCTGAAGCTGCCGCCAGCCCGTGGACCACACCTACGTGGCCCAGAACAGGAGACCACGCAGGCATGTCCCGAGCAAGTGCTCACCCCAGGCTGTCTTATAAGAGTGGAAACTCAGAAGACCAGACACGCCTACCCGTACACACAGAAATGCAGGTTCAAATGACATTCCAGTCACAGGGTGAAGCGCTCTGCCCCTGGGGAAACGAACGCTCTGAAGCTACAAACGCGTCCCCGTGAGCAGGACTTAGAATGGAGAAGCACGGCGCGGCACCACGTGTGAGCCCGCTCCGTCCATCCTCAAGCTCAGACCTGCAGGGGAAAGGCCTGGACCAACCAGTATCACAAGGACCCACACGCAGAGGAGCAGTTGCCGGGGGGAACTTCACACACCCGGGTGAAAGCAAGAAATGCCCCACACGCCATATCAGAGCTCTCGCTCTGAGATCATCCTGCTTAAGGCGGGAGCTCCCCCGCCCCAAGTGCAATGTCGTGACAATGCCCACTGGGCCGCACAGATGGGAGCTGAACAGGACAGGGGGACATGCGCCACGTCACATGGATGTGGGCGGGAATCGGACCAGTTCCTGTCAGAGCCCGCCACGGTGAAGGACACCTACCCACACAGGTTAGGAGTGTGCCTCCCGCCCACCCTACACGCCCAGGACATGGCTGGGTCCATAACCCACAAGCTCAGCACAGCAAACACAAGGCAGCCGGCCAGCCACGGACGCCACAGCGTGGACAGGTCCCAGCAGGTGCTCTTTGGGTCTATATACTTAGTTCGCAACAAGAGACAGTCCTGACATCTACAGAACCCATACTCACATGTGGTCCAGGTTCCACGTGCTGAAGAGGACCCGGCTCTCCCTGTTACCATAGGGATTGATGGAGTGTTTGGAGGCACAGGTGTCCACGTCAAAAGGACCCTAGGTCAAAAGAGAACAAGGTCCACGAAGTGAGCTCAGCTCTAACCCACTGGCCTCATAGCTGAGAAGAAGGTCTCCCCCAGAAGGGGATTCAGTCCTGGTAAACAGCATGCTGTTTGAAGCAATTAGGAATTCTGTCTTTGGAACAGTCTCCCCCTTTTCCCTCGTGACCCCCAGTATGATACTCTGCATTGGCCAAGGGGACAAGCTAGTTCCTGCCATTGTGAGGAATGCCAGCTTCCCGACCATGTGCCTCTGGGGTCTCCATGCCCCACACCTACCGTCTCCAGCCCTCCCCACACGCCTGCGAGCACTTGCCACCACCCGCCCCGTCGTGGGGAATGAAGGCCCACGGCCCCGCCCACACACTGGCTGCTCCCTTTCCATCTGCTCCACACGCCTTCCCGGTATTTCCCTACAATCACAACACAGCGCCTGGGCATCAGAGACATCAAAGAGTCTGAACTGCCCGGCTTCAGTTTTCCTGTGGTCGGCGTTCCTGGCCATGCCATGCTTCAGTCACTCCTACACAGACGTCTGCTGAGCACACGCCACATGCCGTGGTCCCCACCCCCCATCCTACGCTCGCCACCCCCAAGGCTTCCAGCTCCCCAACAGAGCCCGCTGCCCCCACTTTCCCACCCTTGTCCCCCCGCAGGGTCACTTGTCCACTCCCACCTCATTGTTCAACCCAGCTTTAAAGTGTCACCTCTTCCCTGAAGGCCCCTGCTCACCGCACCTAGGACTGGCCTGTCCCCTGAGGGCCTGCACAGCCTCCCAGCTCCAAGCCCACCGCCCTCACTCGCTTACAGGCCTCGGACCTCAAGCTTCCTGATGATGTCAGGGTGAAGTCCTTATCTCTGCTCCTCCCCCACGAAACACCTGGGCTCAGGTGATGCTCGTGGAGAGTAGCTGGGGTCATTTGCAGGCTAACAGGAAGTTGGTTGGGAAGGAGCAGTGTTCTGCTGGTCAGGGCCCCTCACCCACAGAAGGAACTGCCCAGGCAGAAAAGCACAGGGAGCCGGCCTGTGGGAGGGAGGCCATGCCCGCCTCCAGGGCCTGCTCTGTACCCTCAGGCCACAAGTGGGGGGAGATTTTACTGGACATGCAAAGGAGCCCAGGTACTCAGAGAAGCCCAGGAGACCAGGAAGGAGGCATGGGCAGCAGGACAGCCCCTGCCCCTCCTTGCAAAGGCCAAGCTCCCAGACTCGTGACATTTCTCCGAGTGTCCGGAAGGAGGCCCAGAACACTGCTTCCAGCTGCTGGGACCCCACCAGGTCACATCTGGCCACATATCCTGAAATCTGAGCTGCCATCTAGTAGGCTTCCCTTGGGGGACACACCGCATTTCAGAAGCTGTGAAACTGTCCTTCCCTTTTCCGCCCCCCCACTCTCCTCCCAACGGGGCCGAGGGGAGGCCTCCACTCCCGGTGCAACTGTGCACTCCCGACCACATCAGCGATTCTCAGAGGAGGGCCCAGACGGCAGCACCACCGGGGAAGGTGTCAGAAGGGCTGCTGAACCAGTGGGGGGGGGGGGCGGCAAGCGGGCGTCTTCCACCGACCGTCCGGCAGATGGGGGTTCCAAGGCCACCGAAGTCGGAGAACCACGGGCTGAGCTGACCCTTCCCTCAGGCCAACGCCCACAGGGCTGCCCAGGGAAGCCATGGGAGGCTGGCTCAGCGGGATCCAGGGCCCACGGCGCACCTGGCAGCAGAACCAGCCTTCCGGCGTGCAGAGCCGGCCGCCCGCCTTGGCGCCTCTGTCGAAGTAGCTGCCGTTGTACCCCGCCGCCCGGAGCTTGTGGCACATGAGATCAGCAACGCGGGAATACTCCCCCCGAGCCTCCACGCCGACCACGGAGGCGTAAGAGTGCACCTGGGGGAGAGCAGGGGACGCTGCAGCACGCTGGCGCTCGGCGTCCGAGACCCGCAGCCGGCCCGGCCCGCACACCCACCTCTCTCAGGTAGCTCCGGATCCGGCTCTCGCAGCTGTACCTCAGGTACCCAGACTTACTCTGGAATCGGGACTCCAAACCTGCCAGGAGCGAGACAAGACGAGCCCCCCTGCATCCCCGGCTGTGCTCTCCTGCCGGCAGGCTGGGCACACCGCCGGCCTCGTCCAAGAATCGTGCGGTGTCCTGCTCGCCGGCCCCCCCGCTGGGCATCTAGACAGCACCCAGGGCCTCTGCTCCTGCCCCCCCAGCTCCCTCGTCCACAGGGCTGCAGACGCAAGGGGCTGCGCCCACGGGCTTAAAGGCCGGCCCCGAGGGGGACGCACCCCGTGTCCGTGGCCAGGTGACGGACCAGCAAATGCGGTCCAGCCATGCAGCAGAATGAGAGCAGCCAGAAGAAGGAAGGCGGCTGTGACACACGGACAGCACGCATGGCCCCCGAGGGCACGGTGCTGAGTGAAACCGGCCAGGCTCAGGACACACACTGTGTGATCGCGTGTGAGGCCCTGCGGGGGGCAGATGAGAGACAGAGCGTGCACACGGGGGCGCCAGGGGAGCGTGCACGTGGAGCGGCCACAGGGGCTGGTGTCTCATAGGACAGTTTCAGTTGAGGAACCTGAGAAGGTTCTGGAGAAGGATGGCGGTGACGGCTGCACGCCAGGGTGAACGTGCTCAACCCCATTAAACTACACACTCACACTGGTTAAAATGGAAATTTTATGTTGTGTCACTTTTCCACAGTTCAGAAATAAAAAGGCCAGCCCCAGGGCCGCGAGAGCAGAGATAGGCCCCGGCCCGGGAACTGCAGCAGGATCCGGTCCCCCCTGCACGGCCGGCTCTGAGCAAGCCCTCCCGCTCCCAACCCCCCAGCTACCTTCAAACCACGGCGGGTCCTCGTCCCTGGTCTCGGCCGCGATGTTCTCACTGACTGTGTGCAGGAGGTCGGCCAGCAGCTTCTGCCGCAGCGGGGCCTGCTCGTCGGAAAGCAGCTGCCGGGCGGCCTGGATGAGCCCCGCGTGCGGCTTGTGGAACGCGCTGAGGAAGCGACTGAGGTCACTCACATCTGCCACCAGAAGGGGGACCGACAGAAGAGCCAGCAGTCCTTGAGTGCTGCCGCGGGAGACACGGAGCTGCGGGCCGTGAGAACGGGCTCTCCGCACGTCCAGCACCTCCTCGCTTCTGGAACTGCCCAACCTCAGGGATGTCCTGGGCCCCAGTCCTTGCCCAGACACCAGCGAGCCGTTCCCCTGCGCCTGGGCCTGGGGACCCACCCCACAGGCGATGTAGGGTCGGGTGTGGAGGGGACAGCACCCAAGTGAGTGGCTGCCTTTCTCTTCTCCAAATGAAACCTCCCACATCCATGGGCCTCCTTCTAGACCCCCCTCTGGATCTCCCCACCACAGTGCTGTCCCCCCAAGAGCCCCCCCCCCCACACCTGCTCATGGCCGAGCAAGCACGGAGCACCAGCAGAACCAGAGTCCACCAAGACCCTCCGTGACACCTCGGCCAGCATGTGCACGAAGAACAATGCCCCAGGCCCAGCGGGGTGGTTCCAGGGACGAGAGGCTGTTCAATGCTCAAGAATCAACCAGAATCATCCGCCCTTGATGGGCTAAAGACAAAAATCCCACGACCACATCCACTGCTGCAGAAAGACTGCAAGAAACTCTTCCAGGCCAAGGGCTTGGTGAGAAGTTTCTGGACTTAACGTGGAGAGCACAAGCACAAAAGGAAAGTACAGACAATATGGGCTTCATCAAAATGGAAAACTGTCGCTCGGTGAAAGTCTGTTCCGGGGACGCACAGCCAAGCGACAGAGCAGGAAGGAATGCCCACAGGCCACACCTCACAAAAGACTCGTATCCAGAACTCATCATGAGAAAAACTCAAAACTCAACAGTTAAAAACTCCGTGAGAAGACGGACAAAAGACATATGGACAAAGAGACACTTCCCCAGAGAGGACACATGGACGGCCGACCACACCACCCACACCAAGACCGCCCTGCACACCCAGCCGGGCTGCTGGGGCAGCAGACAGCCACACTGCCCGAAGCTGGACATGGGACAGGTGCCGCGACTCTGGAACACAGTCCACTGCTCTGTTCTACAAAAGACCACTTTATCGAGATGGGATCCCCACCCCTCACAATTCACCCGCTCGAAAGGTACAACCCCGTGCTCCCTAGTTTGTTCACCGAGCTGTACGACCATCCGCAGATCAGAGCACCCGCATCGCCTCGAAAACGGAGTCTGCACCGGTCAGCTGGGATCCCCTCCCTGCACCCCCGCCCCAGCCCGAAACAACCACCAGTCTCTGTCTCTGTAGATGTCTCCGCTCTGCACATTTCAATACGAACGAGATCACGGGATACGTGATCTTCTATCCTCGCCTCCTTTCCCTCGCGCGAGGCTGTCCATCCCCTTCCGAGCGGTCAGTATATATTCCAGTGTGCGAACACACCACACTTTGTTTACCCCTTTGTCTCTCGGGACGCTACTGGGGTTCCACCTTTTGACCATATGAACAATGCTTCTAGAAATAATGATGTGCAAGTCTTCGTGTGGACGTGTGCTTTTGTTTCTCTGGGGTGTGTGCTGGGGTGGACTGCGGGGTCACAGCTGACTCTGTTGGATCATCGGGGGAGCCACCAGCCTGTCCCCCACAGCGGCGGCACCATTTCCCACCCTCCGGCAACGGCGAGCGCTCCGGTTCCTCCCGTGCTCACCAGCTTGTGAGCGGCGGGTGCGAGGCGGTGCCTCACTGTGGGTGCGATTCGCATTTCCCCGATGAGGACGACTGGGTTGTGAGAGTTCTTGATTTATTCCGGATACAAGTCCCTGACCTGATACACGATTGGCGACTTTCTCCTCCCATCCTGTGGGTTGTTCTTGATGGTGTCACAAAAGTCTTACACTCTGAAATCAAATGTATCTATTTTTTCTCTAGTTCATGTTTCTGGCGTCATATATAAGAACCCTTAGTCAAACTCAAGGTCATGAAGACGGACTGCTGGGTTTTCTTCTGAGGGTTCTACACGTTTAGCTCTTGCATTTAGGTCACTAAACCATTTTGAGCTGATTTTCGTATACGGTGCCAGGTGAGGGCCGGGCCCACTCTTCAGCACCTGGATGTCCCGCTGTCGCAGGACCGCTTATTAGAGATTATTCTTTCCCCCACTGGAAGGTCTTGGCACCCTTGGCACCATCCGCTGATCGCAGACCCATCGGTTCCTTTCTGGAGTATCTTCTAGTCCGGTGTCTTGACTACCGTTGCTTTGTAGTAAGTTTTCATATGAGGAAGAGCGAGCGCTCCTCCTGTGTTCTTCTTCAAGGTTGTTTTGGCTACTCCAGGTCCTTTGAAATTACGTAGGAATCAGGGATTAGCATCAGCTTGTCAATTTCTGCAAAGGAACCACCTGGAATTCCAAGAGGGACTGGGATGCTCTGCAGGTCAGCCTGAGGACTGCTGACATCTTAACAGTGTTAAACCTTCCGGCCCATAAACACAGTGTATTTTCCCAGGTATTTAAATCCTTATTTTCTTGGAACAATGTTTTATACTTTTCAGAATATAAGTTTGGCACTTCTTTTATTACATTTATTCCTAAGTATTTTATTCTTTTTCATTCTGTTATAAACATAATTGTTCCCTTAATTTCATTTTTAGGGTATTCACTGCAAGTGTACAGAAACAAGCTGGGTTTCATGTATCGATCCTGTATCCCACGGTGCTGCTGAACCCACTGATCGGTCCTAATAGTTTTTTAGTGGATTCCTTAAAATGTTCTATACACGAGTCCACAGCATCTGTGACTAGTGATAGTTTTACTTCTTCCTTTCCAATCTGCATGCCTTTATTCTTCTGGACTAACTGCCCTGTGCAAAACCTCCAGAACAGCGTTAAACAGACGTGACAAGCGTGGACAGCCTCGTCTTTTAAAATTAAACACACACGATATGACCCAGCAACTGCACTCCGGACGTTTATTCCAAAGAAATGCAAACTTATGTCCACACAAAAACCTGTACATGACTGGCCATGTGGGCTTTATACGTAATAGCCCAAAACCAGAAACCAAAACATCTCTCAGGAGGTGAACACGGCCGCGTCACGGAATGCCACTCAGTGAGAAAAAGGAACAGACTACGGGTACACACACCACATACGTGGATCTCGGGGGCTTGCTCCTGAGTGAGAAAGCCCATCTCAGAAGATCATACGCTGTGTGATTCCATTTCCGTCATGTTCTCGAGATGACAACGTTACAGAGATGGAGAACACATCAGTGGTTGCCAAGGATGAGGGATGGCGGGGGTGGGAGAGGCAGGCATGGTTATAAAGGGGCAGCGTGCGGGAGAACTTTGGAGGGGGGGTGCTTCTGTACCTTGACCGCAAACACACGAGCCTGCACAGTGATAAGACGACACAGAACACACGCCCTGGACCAAGGTCAGCCTCCAGGCTCGGATGCTGTGCTAGGACTATATCAGGTGCACCCTTTAGGGGACACTGTCTTTGCAACTTCCTGTGAATCTATCACGATTTCAAAATAGACAATTTAAACTTTTTCTTTAAAGAAGTTCACCAAGTAAAATGACTAGTGGTCTCAGCGGAGAGGGAGGGGGAGACAGGGAGAGAGAAAGAGAGAGGGAAGAAGAGAGAGACAGAGGGTGGGATGGAGGGAGACAAGGAGGGGTAGGTGGGAGCAGGGAGGAGAGCAACCCAGCCTGGTCTGCTCTCAACTACACCATGACATGGGAAAGAGAAGGAACAGCCAAAGATTCTCAGGACCACAACCCTGACCTGCCCAGTCCCCGCCTCCTGCGAGGGGCCATCCCAGGTGGCATCACAGTGACTCTGCTTTCTGGCTGCCTCTTCCAGAAGGAAAAGGCCCCACAGAGAAAAAGCACTCACGACCTCAGAGCACACACTAGATGGGTCACCCCTCACTACTGACAGCAGAGTCCCAACCCCACGACAAAGCCACAGGCACACTACTGTGGGGCGTCCTTCTGGCCCTCGGGCCAAAGAGGCAGTTATCTCCATCCTCCAGGCTGCCACTTCCTTCCTGGGGCACCAGAAACATCTCCTGAAATGTCAGGCACTTTGCATAAGAGCCAGACAACCCTCCTAGGAGAGCACACTCGCTTTGCCACTGGCCTACGGCTGCAGCGTGGAACTTGTCATCTAGCTGGTGCTTAAACACAGACACCCCTGAAGAACCACTCCTGAAAGCAATTGCTCTGACAAGGCCCCCAATGTGATAGCACACCAGCCAGCGAACACCAACGCAGAACAGACACTGAGCACGGCTCCAGCCACTGCCCCTGCCCTCGGAGCCGCATGGCCCACCTGCATGGAATGGCATCCCTCCCTCTGGCTCTGCCTCACCCACAAACCTGTTCAGATACCAACCCCCCAATCCCTCCCTCCTGCCCTCGGGAGTTACGAGGACACTGCAAATGAACATAAAATTTAAAGAACTCAGAAAAGAAGAAAAGACACCTGAAACACCCAACTGGAAAACTGGGCTCCTGGGCAAGAGGAGGGACAGCTCTCCTGATGCTGAGGGCTGCCCCCTTGGGAGTTCGGGGCGGGAAGACCCTCCCTTTCCCAGGCTGGTATCCATGGCAGGCCCCCAGCACCTCCAAAGCCAGTCCAGCTTCCCAGCCACGCTCCCACGTCCCCGCCACTTACAGCCTTGCCAGGTCTGGCCCGAGGTGAGAACCACCAGCTCCGAGTTGTCAGGGACGCTCCAAAAGTAATCTCCAGTCAGCTCCGTGCCATCTTCGTAGAGGCACAGGCGGGAGCCGGCGACCGGGAGCTGCAGAGAGGGAGGGCAGGGCAGGATGCGTCTGTGTTGGGTCTCAGGCAGGCCCACCCTGACAGCAGGAACCTGAGCCTTTCCACCGCGGTCCTCACAAGCGTTTTAAAGAATCACGACCCGATGCCGTCTGCATTCTACAGGTGGACAAGCACCTGAGACAGTGCTGAGGTCTCAAGAACCCACGTGTTGAAACAGACACCTCCTGCAGGTCATTCTAAAATACGACAAGTCGTGTAAAAATGTATACACCGTGGGGACGACTATGCACCACGCAGACACTTTCGACGTGAGCTCCTGAAGGGCACTGAAAATCCCAGCCTGTTTCAGAAAATGACACCTGACTGCTTCCACTAAGCCCATAAACACACCCCCATCAAGAGGGCACATCACCTGACTGGTGTCGGGACTCCCCCACTCAGCGCACTCAGCTTCCTTGGGCGATGATTCATGAAGGAGAACATCTTACTGGAAAGGACTCATGGCCTCGGGCTGACAAGGCATAACCAGCTCGAGGTACCACCAGTTGGCTAACACCTGCTGGACACTGACGCGTTTTATGAACGTGGATGGCAACTCCTCCCGCACCTGCGCCCCACTTATACACACACCCACAACCCGCCCTGCTCCAAGTCCAAGTCCAGCCAAGAAAACAAATGCAGTAAGAATCCAGTAAGAATAATGACTGAAATCGCTGGAACAATAGTGCTAGAAGGGCCTTTCGTGGGCCTCTGAGCACAGTCCTTCATTTTACAGAAGGGCAAACTGAGTCCCAGAGAGGCCGAGGGGCTGTGCTCTGGAGCGCACAGCGAATTAGCAAACGCGCACTCGAACCGGAGTCCCAGAATCTCAGGCCAGGGCTGCCGTGATCCTCACGGTCAGAAGGGGGAGGTGTTGCCCCAGAAGCCCTCCGCAAACTCCCGCCGAATGGGGCTCGGGAACCAGAGGAAGAAGTGAGAGGACGCGCCCGGTCCCCGGACCCTGGCCACAGGCACCTGCAAGTGGAGGCACCCCTTCTGCAGCACCTCCTGGCAGCTCCTCCCCGCCACCCCGAACTTCTCCTGGCTGTGCAGAGCCCGCAGCTTGAACGTCTTGGGCTTCCGGAACACCGCCAACATCCTCAGGGCCTCCGAGCCCGCCGGCGGTACCTGCTTGGCGGGCCGCTCAGGCGCGTGGTCGCCCAGGCCGCAGATATCAGCTGAGCGGCGGGGGTCCTCCGCCCTGTGGGCTCTGCTGCGGGGACGAAGGTCGCACGGAGTGCCCCGGAAACTCCATTACCCAGAAGGCCCGGGGAAGAGGAGGCGCGGTTCCGTCTTCTGCGCAGGCGCCGCCCCCCAGAGACTGCATTACCCAGAAGGCCCGGGGAAGAGGAGGCGCGGCCACGCCTTGTACGCAGGCGCGGCCCGGTCCGGCCGGCCTGGTTGTCATGAGAGCGACGGCCGCGGCCCTGGCGCTGGGCGCAGGAGGCCGGGGCTGCTCCTTGGCGGCCGCCGCCGCTTTGGCTCTGGGGTGCGGACGGGCGGTGGGCGGCGGAGGAGGCGCCGCCTGAGCTCCGGAAGGCGCTGCCGAGGGGCGGCGGAGAGCCCTGAGGACCGTGCAGGCGCCGAGGTCCGGGCGGGCCTTCGGTCCTGACAGGTACCCCGAGCTCCGACAACGCGCGGACCCGGGATGCGGGGCCTGGCGGCTGTGGGTGCGGCCCGGGGAGTCGGAGGGCCGGGAGGTCGGGGTGCGGGGCCTGGCGGGTGTGGGCGCGGCCGGGGCAATCGGGGGCCGGGGGCTGGGCCCAGGGTGCGGGGCCTACTGGGGTGGGCGCGGTCGGGGGGCCGCGGACCCGGCCGGGGGCGGGGAGCTAGTACGAAGGGTGCCCCTGCCGCGTTGGGCGCCGCCCGCCACTGCCCAAGGTCCGGTCTGCGGTGGCCTCCAGCCGGCGCCGGATTTACCGTCAGGTACTGTCCGCACGTCCGGACCTCCCTGTTCTGGGCGCACAGATGACCCAGAACCCTGCCTGACCCGAGTGAAGAATGTGGTTACGCCCCTGTGCAGGTTCAGTGCCTCTCTTCACCCCCACTCTCCCCCATCTTTCTTTGGTTCCTATTCAATTTCAGATAGGCTCTGCGGCACTTTCAGTCTTTAAGATTACTTGACCAAAAATTATTTACTCGTGTAACATTTAGGTGTCAATAAAAAGAAAAATGGAAACAAGGTTTGTTTCTTAGTCTTGTAGCAAAATGTTGGGAAGTTGCTGGATTGTTTCTGTTTAATTCATAGATGTCAGCAATCCTGACACATAACTGGAAAGGTACATGTTGATAGACTTGGTGAAGGAACCCCGAGCTACCTTGGTCCATGCAGGTACTATCAGGCGTAGCAAGGAAGCCGTGGACAGCAGTTGCTGCTTGGGGTCCTGCATGCTAATAGCTGAGTATTCAACAGAGCTTTGATTTTTCCCAAAACGTTGGTGGTGATTTTTATAGTCTAATGGCAGTGTCCTTTAGTGACATCTCAAGTATCATGTAACACTCCTGAAGGTTTCCACAAAGGGGACCCAAGGGTACAAGGTGGAAGGGCTTTGGAAGAGGGTGGCCAAAAAGGAATCCTTTTCAATTACTTAAAGTGAGTTAATAATGTTGTCTTTACAGTGCCCAGGCATGTCTCCTACCTGGTTACTAAATGCCAGTACTTTGTTTTGAATTTTTGAGGCAATATCGTATAGTGGACACAACCTCTGTTTGGACTTCAAAGGTCCTATTTTAAGTCTTAGAACCTTAGCAGAGGGTTTTGGTCAAGATCAGAGACTCTGGAACCCAACCAGCTAAAAATACTCTGCCTACGTGGCTTACTAGCTGTGTAAACTTGATCATGGGCCTCTCTGTACCTCAGTTTCCATATCTCTAAAGTTGTGTGACAACAAACCTATGTCAGGGTTGTTATGAAGGTATGTGTCTAGGGCTGAGGACAGTCCTTGGCACACAGTAAGTGCTTTAAAGGTAGCGTCCATCTGCAAGCAAGAGTGCTATGTAAAGGAATATACGTCTTCTACAAGTGGGGCAATGTGAATGGTATTTCGGATTTTAGAATTTCAAGGTACATAATCACATTTCGTTGAAAATACTTAGTAGATGCCTACTAATTTCAAGGTGGAATAGAAAGTTACGGGCCCTGCTCTTAAGGATGATGGAAGGTTTTGAGAAATTCAGAACAGAGAGATAGAACTGAGCTTTAGTTAAGTTTGGCTGGACTTCAGAATTCGAACAGCAGGTCGATCAGGACACTGTTGACCCTTCAGCCCTGGACAGGGAGCACATCAAGAGCTCTGAGTTAGGATACAGGTACTGAGGACCCCAGTTGTGCTTGAGGAGGAACACAGGACAATTGGGGGCAGTGTTCCAAGTGGGGAGTCTGTGGTCACCCACTAGAAAAGACAGTGGGATGGAGAAGAGTGCATTCAATCGTAGTCAGTCATCTGAAAGGCAGGACCAACAAGACTTGGCACGTGATGGATGGAAGTGGGGAGGAGAAAGTGCGGGGTAAGTGGAGGCTGAAAGCCCCAGCTCGTGGAAGGAGCTGCAGTGTGGACGACAAAGCCCGTTCCTGGTGGGAGCACAGGTGGGGCTCTGCAGCACGCCTGCATACAGTCACGCTCATTCAGTGTTGGCGTTTGCTTTCCTTTATTTTCTGAGTGAGTTTCCTTTAGTGTTCCTCTGCTATACTGTGACGTCCTTCAGCAAGCTTGTGTCAAAAATTATGATCTTTAATAATGGTTTATTATTCTGTTAGTAATGCTTTTGTTCATATATTCGAAGAAGAATGGCGAGTACCAGCCGATGATTAATTTATTGATGTGGGTCATTTGAGGTTTCGAGTGAAAGTACAAGACCTAGATCATGCGTCAAGCACATTAAAATAAGCAAAATCATGCAGGATATATGTATATGTTGCCTCCTACTCAGGATCTCAATTGACAGTATGTCCTACCCCAGAGAACTTTCTGGAGAATTCTTTATTTTCTATCTTAGTGAGGACTCTTCTTGTTGCAGATACTTAAAGCTAATTCAGATTGGCTTACTGGAAGGGAATTTGACTGGCTCAGGAACTGGAAAATAACCAGAAGTTTATGGGTAGTTTGGGCCTTAAATGTGGCTGAACCTCTGGGTTCCCGAGGCAGCTGTTTCCCCGTGTCAGCCTGCTCTCCGGCAGGACCTCCCCACTGGTGGCCACCAGTAGCCCCCGGAAATGTTCCCCAGCTACAGCCCCAGCAAGAGGAAGGCTTCTCTTTCCCTGTAGCCCCAGCAGAGTCCGGGGATAGAGCCACGTTGGTCCCGTTTGGGCCCTCTCATGCTCCCACCCCTGAATAGCTGCTAAGGAGGGACGTGGAGCCCACAGACTGACTGAGCCCGGGAGCGGTGCGGGCAGAAACTGCCGCTGAGCTGCTGTTTTCAAACCAGGACAGGATGGGTGCTGAGCAAGCAAAACCAGATGTCACGACATCCATCCTCGAGATGATATTCAGCCATGGACTGTTCACTCAACAATGACGTAAAAAGTTCATCCAACCACTATTTAAATATCTGACGCAGGCCCAGGCGCACATCTGCCCCTGGCGTGTATCCCCCTGGAGTCTTGCCCTCCCTGCTCGGGCCGTGCCTTTGCATTCAGCGGTCACCATGCTGTTGATTAAACTGCCCCTTTCCCCCTTATTTTTTTATAACTTCTTAGCGTACCTGTTGTAGTAGTTTCTTAAGTAATATAAAAAAATTTGGTGTTTGTATCTTAACAAAACTCTTTGGTCTTGCCATATCAAAGTGCCCAAAGTGGGTGACTTAGAACAACAAAAATGTACTCGGGAGGCTAGAAACCCACAATCAGGGTGTCAGCAGGGCTGTGCTCTTTGTGAAGACTCCACGGGAGGGTCCTTCCTGGCTCTTCCACCGTCTGGTGCTGACAGAAATGCTTGGCATTCCTGGGCTTGGCTTCTTGTCTGTGTGCATGTCTGTGTCTCTCAGATGGACACCAGTGCTTTTGTATCAGGGCCCACCTACTCCAGCACCACCTCGTCTTCACCCCATTACACTGCAAAGACCCTATTTCCAATAAAGCTCATATTCACAGGTACTGGGAGTTAGGACTTCATTCTCTTTTGGGGAGGACACCATTCAACCCACAACACTGGTCAAATTTTTAGGACATGTATTTGGAAAAAGTCAAGATAAATGGTACCTGAAGTAGAGTTAGAGGCTCCTAGGAGAAACACTTAACAGAAAAACTGGATTCGTTGAAAGTGATGGGAAAATTCTGATATGTTGTGAATTATTTTGTCTATGAGCAGGGCATGAGCTAACAGGTTCAATGCTGTAAAGCGTCACCAAGTTCCTTTATCTTAAGGAAGTCTCTCCTGCCCTATCAACAGCCCAGCACCCAGGATGCCCCACAAGATTGGCTTCGTCGTCGTCAGCTCCTCTGGACATGAAGATGGCTTCAGCGCCCGGGAACTAATGATCCACGCACCAACCGTCAGCGGGTGGAGGTCACCGAGGTGGGCCGGGCAGCGGCCGTGGGCTGGGGCGGCGGGCTGCCTTCTTTCTGTGCTTCTGCTTGTATTACGACTCAGGCCTCAGAACCACACGCCGTGTATGCAGTGATGGGATGGGTTATTTCCTGCTTTTAGTGTTTTTAAAGACAATTTGTTGGACCTTATTTCCTGGTAACATTAACTGACGTTCACTTAAGAAATGTGCTACGGAGGAGAGGGAGAAGGGACCACGCAGGGTTGTTAGCCGTCTTCCCTAGCCTCATTCCCATCCGTGTTCTGTGCCGAGCTCCTTAGTTTCACAACTGTGCTTCTGTGGGTGAGATTTTGTGAACCCCAAACTTTAACCAGGAACGTCTCTTTCAAATGTTTGTCTACGATATATGTGCACCTTTAAAAATGTCCATTACTTGAGAAACAGTACTAGTTAGTATTTTTCTGAAACTAAGCCTTTTCCTGAGAGGTGTTCAGTCTTCACCAAAGGTGGAGTCATAGGTGTTCAGGAGCCCAAGCGCCTGATCAGGCTTCCTGCCCGTGAGGCCAGCTCCCCATCCCGGTCCGCCCCCTCCCAGTGTCCCTGCCTCTCACGCTCCCCACCGCCCTGTCACCTCTTAGTGTCCCTGAAGGGCTTTGATGCGTGCTTGAGCTCGATAAACTACGTTTGAATTACACACTCCCAGGCCCATCTTTTGAAGGGTTTTAAAAAGCATACAACTTCCAAATTTTGTCCATTGTCTTTTCCTTAAACTGCTTCGGAGGGTTTTTTTCATCATCGGTCACTAAGTGCCTTTATGCCTGGAATGACCTCACCAGGGGTCATAACATGTGCTCATAACATGAGGCCAGTTTGAGAGCAGTAAATATCTTACACGCCTGAAGCCACGCTTGCCCACCATGGGAGACTGAGCAGTGTTCGTCTCACAAGCCCGTCCTAGCTGCCCTCCTGCCCCAAGTGCATTTCTCTTACGAGCTTTTCATTTCTGAAAACTCCAGGCGACGGTGCCCCTGGGCTGAGAGGCCATCTGATCTGAGCTCACCCCCCCTCCTCACCACACACCCTCCCCCAGCACCCCTGCACACCCCTCGGAGTTAGACACAGAGGCTGCACAGGTTCTCATGCACTCAGCCTGGTGTTCCTTTGTGCACTCTTCCCTCCTCGTTTCTGTTGTGCTGTGTGAGACCGGGCACTCGTGGTGCAGCAGTGGGTGAAGAGGGCCCCAGGGGGGTGGCGCTGCTGCTGCCCGGTGGGCAAAGCAGGGGGCCGAGGAGATTGGCTGCGAAGGGTGGGGGAGGGTGGCTGGGTCAGGAGTTTGTTTTGTCTGTCATATCCTATGCCTTTCAGGTGACTGCATGGAAATGTCAAGTCACCAGCTAGATCATAGGCTTGGACTTGGGGTGATGTCTACTTGGGGTTCCTTGACAAGCAGGTTTTTAAAGCCAGGTTCTGATAGGCTCCCCAATGGTAAATGTAGGGAGAGGGAGGAGTCTGGAACCCAGCCCAGGGGCAGTGCAGGCCTGGTTAGAGGGGAAGACACCCTAAGGTCATAAGGGCTCAGGCCTATGGGCTGAGTGAAGCCAGGACCGGAAAGTACACTTGCACACAGCGTCATGGGTCTCAGCGGTGACCTTGGCAAGAGTAAGCTGTGAAAACACGGGCCAAGTGCCCTGGAGGGGGCTGGGGAGGGGGTGCATGAGAGAGCTGTGCTGGTTTGCCAAGGGCAGCCAAGTGGTGGCATGGGACCTGAGAAGGATGTGGGGTCACAGGAAGGGTTTCTTAAAACAGGGGGTTCTAGAGTGTGTTTGTGTGTTGATGGGAGTGACAGGAAGAGAAAAGGCTGGGTGGGGGCAGGCAGGCTCCGGAGCAGTTCAGGGGAGTGAGTGGGGGGTGGGGCACCAGCAGGGAGGCTGCTCCGTTCAGGGAGCAGTGGGAGCAGCCCCGTTTGAGGCCAATTTTCTCAGTGGAGTGGGGGGCCGCTGGGAGAGGTGGCAGAGAAGGGGGGAGCATGGCCAGTGGGCAGGAGGGGCCTCACCTAAGAGGCCGCTGGGCCCTTTCCAGCTGTTCCATCCTTTGCTGCTTCCCCCACCCCAGGGCTTTCGACGGCCCACTGTTGTAGCAATCCAGCGCTCGCCGGCTCTGCCTGCAGAGTGCCCACTGTCGGTGCTCTGTCGCTCAGTCACGAGCAGGTCCCGCAGCCGACACTGGTTCTCCAGCCTGTTCTCATGTAGGTTGTTAATGTGCTCTCACTTACGAGGCAAAGCTAGAAGCTCCGCCGTGGACCGTCGTAGACTTCTCCTGCGGACACTGAGCACGCGTGGTAGGCACGCATCGTTCAGGGTTCTCTGAGCAGGTGGCTTTCCCGAAGCGTTTGGGTTCCTGTGCAAAGTCCTTGGGCTCCGTGTTTCCCGCTAGTACAGCCTCTTAAGACCGACGTGTTTATCTCGTGTTGAAGTTCATTTCAAACCGTTTCATTTCATACCATTTTCCAGCTGCCAAAAGCGGCGGGGGGGGACAGTCCGAACTGGGGCTCCCGGTCCGCATGCCCGGGGTGCTGGCGCCAGCCCCTGCGGACCGCCGGGAACCCGCACGTGTTTGCTTCAGGTTTTGCCAGTTTCCGCAAGAAATCGTTCTCCAGATGGTGGAGCGGTGCCGCGTCCGGAAGCTGCAGCTGCTCGCGCACCAGTACATGGTCCCGAGTAAGGTGGAGTTCTACGTCAGCGAGAGCCTGCCCGGCTACTTCGTGCCCTACCAGGCCGAGCGGTTCCGAAGACTCGGGTAAGCGGGAGCCCGCGGGCTCGTGAGGGCGACCTGCAGCCCGCCTTTCCCGTGTCAGCTCTCGGTCCTGGTCTGGAGGCGCGCTCCATCAGCAGTGTGTCAGCAGGACCGCCGGTCGCGTTCGTCTCTTCTCCCCAGGGACAGAATTTGCTCTAAGAGAACTGGTTAGAATACGATTTCTGGGCTTCTCCCGAGGTTTTTCCATTGTAGACTTGACTTTGACTGAAACCCACGAGTTCAGTAGGAGCAGAGGCCAGTTCCGTGGCACACACGTTTTCTGTCAGGTGATTCCGGCGTGTGCTCTCCCTTCCAGCTACGTCTCTCTCTGTGACAACGAGAAGACGGGCTGCAAAGCCCGGGAACTGAAGTCCGTCTACGTGGATGCAGTAGGACAGTTCCTGAAGCTGATTTTCCACGAGAACCACGTCAACAAGTACAACATATACAATCAGGTGAGACGCGTGCTCCCCACCTCCTCGCAGCATCACGGGGCCCCGCGCCCCTTGGCAAAGGCATTTCAAATCTTGCTTTGAGATGGTAACTCTTACGGGAGAACGTGAGCTCTCCGGGAGCCGTGCTGTGGGATCAGGAGCTGCTGCCCCCGCAGCAGGTGCACGCGGGGCACCTGCCGGCCCAAGTGCGGTGGGCCGCTCAGGCTGGCTGCCCGCTCGAGCTCAGAGGCTTTGTGGGAGGAGAAGAATCAGTTATGCGGTGAAATGATAGTTTCGTGGTGATATTAGGTTTAAAACCAATATCATCTGCTGCTTTTTACAATTTTTTACTGTGTCCACTAGAAAATGTAAAATTACCCACGTGGCTTGTGTCGTTGCTGTCAGGTGACACTCTTCTAGATAAACCCCTAAACTTCTACAAGATAACGCCCCTGGTAGGACTTGGGCATGTGATTTCGTGGTGGCAGCCCAGCTCTGAGTCCTCATTCTTATCTCTCCCTCCCTTGCATCCCGTCTTTCTGTCCCTTTTTCTTGTCTTTTCCTTTAGTTGTGTTTTTGGCGTGCTTCATGTAGTAGGTTAGTTGTGTCCAAAGCAGACTCTTCGTTAGCATGGATACTGGCATCAGGCCCTGCCCCTCTAAACATTCCACCAAGTCAGGGTTTCACACCCAGCCAGCGCACTGGGGAGAGCTCTGGTGTGCAGTTCTGTTGTTGGGCCGCCGCAGCAGAGTGGCCGCTAACCTGTTTCTACGTGGCCCCAGCAGTAATAGCCCCTCACGTAGTTCCACCGCAGTGACGCTCCAGGAACGGGGGGTGTGGGAAGGGCTCCCCTTGAAGGGGGAGCCACGGACCCAGACAAACGGAGCTGTGCTAATGCGGGCTTTCGGTCCATTGTCCAGTTTACCAGGATCAAACAGATGGGACCCTGTGCTGGACTATGAGGGGACGGTTCGATGTGATGCTGTGTTAAAACCGTGGAGGTTTTTAGCCATTATTGTTTTAACGTACTTTAGACGTTAAAGTAACCATTGGATTAGGCATTAGAATATTAACTTACATAATTTACAATAACTATTAATAATAATTCTATAGCTTGACATTTTATAATTACGTGGTTTGTTGTACGTCATCCCATTTGATGACAGTATGGGCAAGCAGTTTATAATAAAGGGGGTAAATCATCACAAATTTTATACTTAATTTCGACTGGTTAACTCTTTCTTAGGTTGCTCTGGTTGCAGTAAATATCATTGGAGACGCTGCAGATTTCGGTGATGAAAGCAATATTGTAAGTTTGGGAAGTTTCATTCTTGAAGAAAATGTATTTCTAACAAGAGGGGATTGATTATTTTTGGCACAAAAAGTGTCATCTTGAAAATCTTTATACAATTGTTGAATAACTAGCAGATAATTTCTAGCAGCTATAGCATATTAAACTTTCTTTCGCTCAAGAATTTTAACTGTCTGTCCAAGAGACTAGGATTCTCGAAGCGGGCTGACGTCTTTATATCACACCACCTCTTAGTTAAGGTTTCATGTTGTTCCTGTTTTCCTCTGAGACGCTAAGCAGAACTTTTTGCTCCCAAAGACCTCTAGAGAGAAGCTGATTGATCGTTATCTGGGGCACAGCGGCGAGGACCCAGCTCTGGAAGGAACTTGTACTGGGTAAGAGTCCTCCCCCCAGGGCCGCCAGCTCCTAGGACTCTCCGCAGAATTGCCCGGGTGTGAGTCACCTCCAGAGGACTGTGGTTCCAGAGCCTCTAAATTCAGTTCCGAGCTAGATAAGCCACAGATGGGATTGACTTAAATACACTTAAAGATTAAGGTCACTGTTGTACTTCGCACGTCTTCGTTTATTGCCCTTTGGAGACCGCTCCATTTCTTGCGTGTTCAGGTATTACTAGAAAGTTCCCACATGCAGGTAAAAGATCTGTCGGCCGTCCTTTGATATTGTATTGGCACAGGCAACTTCATAGGTAAGAATTCAAGGAATTAATTGACCCAGATTATCAGTTTCTAGCGCGTTCATCTTATGTCTGCTTTAAGCCCTCCCCTGTCTCATCCAGCCCATGTTGGTGTGGCTCCCGCCTCCCTCAGGCCAGGGGCCCTCATGAAGCCCAGGCTGCAGGCCCAGGGCAGGCCACACTGGCAGCAAGGCTCACTGTCCACTGGTGCACGCCCTTAGCACGGCAAGTGGCTCCGGAGTGACTGCAGAGATTCTCTCCATAGTTTACGCAAGCCTGGCTTAAGAATGAACGACCTCGTCACTGGTTTTGACTGCCTTGCTTCCTGTGGCGCCTCCCTGGGCCTCCAGCCTGGCTGTCACAGGGCGGGTGTCAGTAGGGAGTGCTTGAAAAGTAGAGGCTGTCCCTAAATGTGGATTACAGTAGTGAGGAAAGTGACCTCTCACCTAGGCAGCCCCTTGGTCTCCTGCAGACTCTCCTGTGCCTGACAGAGTAACAGCAGTGCCCGCCCTACCTTTCCGGGTGGGGACTGCCACACTGTCCCTCCCTGTCCGTCAGCACCACCCCCGGGACAGCTCTTTGGCTCTGTCCTCCGTGAAGCTCCTCCAGCTGGTGAGACATGGACAGCCAGTCCCACTGGTTGGTTTTAGCATCTCCCGTAGAAGGTCTTCGGGTAATTTGGACTCTGTTTACGCCAGTTCTTTATCAGGTTAGCCCACTGGGCTGGCAGACTGCGGTTTGTCTATCCTGACTCTTCTGCAGGGCTTTCCTGAAGGTAAAGGGAAAGCAGAGCCCTCTGTGGAAGGCGCGTGTGCAGGGCTGAGCCAGGGTCACCACTAGGGGGCGTTCATGGGCCGGGCAAGACCTGCTCTTGGGAAGCTGCCCACTGCCCTGGAACTGACTCCCATGCCAGAGGGCGTCTTGTTTTCCTTTTCCTGTAGCATTTTCATGATGAAGTCGTTGTTTTCATCTCTAGGACTTCAAGGCAAAGTAACTTTGACCTAAAAGTGTAGTATCTGTATTTAGGTAAAAATAATTAATCTTGTGCCAATACCAAAGCGTGTTGCTGTTTGGTCCTTGCTGAGATTAATTGCTACTGTTCAAAGCTGCCGGGGCTGAGCCTGCCCCCAGGCCTGGAAGCAAACAGCCTGATTTCCAGGGGTCAGGAAGTGTTGGGGAGATGTTTGATCGTTCTGAAAAGTGATGTTGTCCTGTGTCCTGTTTCAATTGATTTTTAGACAACCAAATTTTTTATAAGTAATGTTTTTATTAAAATTTACCTGTATATGAAGATATCTGAGTCAAAGCTAACAACCGGCTTATTTTGTGTAGCTGATACGGCCGACAGAGACTTTGAAACATGTTCTCTGTCAGCACTTTTGTTGCGTGGTTAGACTGGCATTGTTCTCAGTGTTAGACCCAGGAGAAAGCTGCCAGACTGCTGTAGAATTTGAAAGAAAGAATGAGGTGATACTTCATCAGGAATGGGTTACTCAGATCACTGAACAGATCTTTTATTCCTGGAAGAATTATTCTGATCTGTCCAGGACATGCAATGTAGTGCAGCCTGACCCTCTGGCTGAGGCCCTGGCATAGCCCATCTGCGTCTTTAGTCTCGTCATGGTCACTGTGGCGCTGGTGTCGAATGTGGATGCCTGGACCACCTGGGACCCACCAAGGCAGACTCTAAGGATGGAGCCTGGCCGTTTGCTTTGGCTTGGGCTTTCCCTCGTCTACAAATGATTCACGGCACTGTTATGTCCCCGGTGCCCAGAGCAGAGCCGGGCACAGAGTCCACACTCAGAATATCTGTGGAAGAGCCAATGCAGCAAGGGCTACAGTGCCCCCAGTGCAGTTTAACTAACGGTCCGGAGCACAGGCTGTGCAGCCGGAGAGACCTGCCTGCACGTAAGAGCTGGGTGACCGGAAGCCCATTCCTGATTTTTCTGAGCCTCCACTTTCTGTGGCAAGAATGCTCCGGAGCAGATGTGGTGGGGTGCGTGGCTGCGACCATACCTCCCGCACCGAGCCCGTAGCACTCCCTCCACCACTGTCCTGTCACACGTGGCAAAGTCAGCGCTAAAGTATTTCTTTCTTTCCTTTAGGAAACCTGACTATATCTCTCCACTAGATGACTTAGCCTTTGATATGTACCAAGATCCAGAAGTTGCCCAGATTATACGCAAATTAGATGAAAGAAAACGCGAAGCGGTCCAAAAGGAACGTTACGACTATGCCAAGAAGCTAAAACAAGCTATTGCTGATTTGCAAAAGGTACTGCTCTGGAGAGAACAGTCTTCCTCGGGTGTGTGAGACGGCGGTCAGTGGTCCTGAGCCGCAGTACAGCAAACGCGTAGGTCTCTATAAGCTATGGCCACGAGTGTGGGTCCAAGAAGGTAAGTGAAATAAAGTTACGGATGGATGAGCCCTGAATAAAATGTAGGTGAGGGCACACACTCAGCCTCTTCAGACGCCACCCGCAGAGGCCACGTTGCTGTCCTAAAGTGGTAGGAAGACATAAGATGCTTACGTCCCTGTGGACTCGCGCCGTCTCTCAGACGCCCTCAGTGCGCCTGCTGCCGTGTGGCCCGGGCTCGGGCCCTCCTCCTGGCGGGCTACGCGGGCGGGCAGCACCTGCGTGACCCGGGCCTTGCTTTGCCCTGGCCAGGGGCGGATGCGCATTTGAAGCAGCACGACCTTGTGTGCTTCAGGTCGGAGAGCGGCTCGGGCGGTACGAGGTGGAGAAGCGCTGTGCGGTGGAGAAGGAGGACTACGACCTGGCCAAGGAGAAAAAGCAGCAGATGGAGCAGTTCCGCAGCCAGGTGTATGAGCAGCTGCAGCTGCACAGCCTCGTGGACGCCGAGCCGGTAGGTGCCTGGGCACCGGTCCCGAGGGCCGCGGAGACGCACCTACGGGGCCCGCGTGTGATGTGCGCACAGCTCCGTCGTGCACCGGTGACGGTTTGGACAGCTGGCGCCAGCTCTGGGGCCTGCAGTGGGGGCGCTGCTGGACCCGAGCTTGCAGGAAGACTCAGGGGAGGGGGGGAGGTGACGAGCCAGAGCCAGGGATCTCACCGCTCCTCCCCGGCTTGGCTTCCTCGTTGGTAAAATGAACTGAGGGCAGCCCTGCCCCGTACGCCCCATGAGTGGCCTCGGGAGTGTCATGGTGGATCATCCTAAAAGCCTTGGCTTGTCGAGACCGTGTTTCCACCACTGATCTTTGGAACCCCCCAGGCAGTTGGTGTACCCCCCGACGTGGCAGAGTCGTGCGGGATGGTGCGGACTCTGGAGCCGTGCTGCCTGGGCTCTGATCTGGCCCCTCGCTGGTGGTGTGGTCTCAGGGTCATTCCTTACCCACTCTGCCTCAGTTTCCTTATCCCATCTATGGGGTAAAAGTGGTGTGCATTAAATGAGAGCCTCTGTCTGGCACACTTACCGCCATGGCCGGTGCACGGTAACTATGTTGTGATGACACAGAACAGCCTCTGCTTTTGCAGCCACAGGGCACACGGCCACGCCAGGGTTGGGGTCCCGCCCAGGTGCTTCCTACTCCCCCATACCATGTCCTTGCTGGCAGGGCCACATGCGTGCTTCCACGCTGTGGTGACGGAGGCACTGTGCTTGCTGTCACGCCGGCACTCTGGTGTGCTCTGTAGGCCACATGGCCACCATGGAGAGACGGTTGAAAGGCTGTGACAGGACTGGGGGACACCGTCGATGCAGACTGTCACTCTGCCTTCCTAAATGGTCGTGTCCCCCAGAATGGTGTGGCAACAGTACTGGGAGTGAAGTGTCCCATTTTTCCCCAGATGCGAAGGCCTTCTGACCTGCCCCTCCAGCCCCTTGCTCACTCTGCCAGTCCTCGCCACCAACAGCCAGTGCCGTCTCTACCGCAAGAAGAAAGCGCACCAGACAGCCGTTTTGCAGAGCATTTCCTTCAGGAAAACCTTCCAGCGCATCCCCTGGGCCCCTGTCAACGCGCCACAGTGGACCAGTCACCGCCCGCCACAGACCCTCATCTCAACGCCCATGTAGGTAACTGGGTTTCAGATCACGTGCAGTTTATTCAACAAACACATAGGACCTGCACAGTGCCAAGGTTTTCCCAGTGCAGGGGATGAATCAGGGTGCACAATTGCAGAACCCCTTCCTGCCGTACGTTCCAGGAGAGGGGGGCAAAGGTTGAAGCCAGAACGGGGTGCCGACGCAGCCAGCAGGTAATCACACCTCACTGGGAGGCCCTGTCCACACTCAGATGTGCCGGGCCTCCTGCCTGCTTCTGCCCCCACCAGCCGGTGGTCTGGGACACCCCATCCTTCTGAGCCTCTACTTTTCTCTCTATAAAAGTGTATGAACATCTGCTAGAAGGATTGTTTCCAGGAATAAACGAGACCGTGTTTGTAAAGTGTCCAACGTGAACTGAGTCATGTGTGGTTACTGTGCTTTGAGGATTTTCTGGCTTTTGTCACTCAGGACTTAAGAGTTCATGTAGGTTTCAGGGTTCAGTAGCTTCACGGTGTCCTCAACCGCCTCCTTTCCTCCTATCTTTCCGCTCTGTTTCCTGTGGTTCCAAGTCACCCTAGAGCTGGAGCCGTCACGTGGCCCTCAGCTTCATGTCTGCACGTGGTCCCCTGTGAGGGGAGAGCGCGTCCCATTCTAAGCTAGAGTCTCCGAGTTTATCAGCCACACGCCAGCCTCTGAGTGATGACGAGGACCCAAGGAGGGCCTTGCTGGAGCTCCTGCTGGCGCGCAAGGCAGCGTGGCTGGCGGACTCCGGGGAAGAAGGCAGGGTGTCAGGTGGGCACAGGCAAGTGTCTGCTGCAGCCAGAGGCCCAGGAAAGCTAGAGAGGACAGCACTCGTCTGCTGGCTTCCCAGTGCACGTCTTTGAGGGTCCCGGTCATCCCCACTGGGAGCATCCGGTCTGTAATGTCATTGCTTTAAGTCATATTGAACACTTGGGTTTAAAATACTCTAATGTCTCCGTTGTCAGCACGTCACCATGTTCTGTTCTATAGCAGGGTAGGTTTAGACTAGAGAAGCTCACTTGCACACGCGGCATATACCGAGTTAACATCTCATCGGGGGTTAAATGTGAGTGTCTCTGTGACACCTGCCTCAGAAAATGACTGGAATCTCTCTTCTCACTTAAATTCCCGAAAGTCTGCCACATACGTACGTGCCCAGGTGTGCGTCTCTGTCTCGCGTGTGGATGGAAGTCCCAGGAGGTGGGCCGTCCATGTCGCCCACCGCTTGCTGGGGGGCCCAGCAAGCTCCTGCGGAGCTGACGGGGGGCGTGTGGCAGACAGCTGCCCGCCCGGAGCACAGCAAGGCTGTTGAAGGGTTGTTAGCTTGGCTGCCTGTTTTAGTAGACGTCCGCCAGATAATGAACACATTTAAAACGAGGCCTGGTACTTATTTCTAAGCCATAAACTAAGAAAGAAATCAGAAGTCTTGTCAGGAAAAAATGTAATAACTTTTACTTCGTAAGCTACGTGTCCGCTGAGCTGTAATCACTATCGTAAGCTGCATGTCCGCTGAGCTGTAATCGCTATCGTAAGCTACATGTCCGCTGAGCTGTAATCGCTATCGTAAGCTGCGTGTCCGCTGAGCTGTAATCGCTATCGTAAGCTACGTGTCCGCTGAGCTGTAATCGCTATCGTAAGCTACGTGTCCGCTGAGCTGTAATCGCTATCGTAAGCTACGTGTCCGCTGAGCTGTAATCGCTATCGTAAGCTGCGTGTCCGCTGAGCTGTAATCGCTATCGTAAGCTACGTGTCCGCTGAGCTGTAATCGCTATCGTAAGCTACGTGTCCGCTGAGCTGTAATCGCTATCGTAAACTACGTGTCCGCTGAGCTGTAATCGCTATCGTAAGCTGCGTGTCCGCTGAGCTGTAATCACTAGGGTTAAGTAGTAACTGAGGCCGAATCGATACCACTTTTCTGTTGGGTCTACTAGTGAGTTGAATCCTATTATATAAATTATTCCGATCTGATAAAAGTACCATCATGCAGAGCAGTTGGCCTGCGGTGTAGACGTGGTGTCAGCAGGTGGGGAAACCCGGGGAGCTCTGCAGCCACCCTTCCTCTCCTGTAGCTCCAGTCAGTGCCCTACGATGAGCGGCCCCTTCCTGCCTCACGGAAGCAGCCGGCAGCAGCGGCCCCAGAACCAGAAAAGAGTGACACTGATGTCAGCGAGGCTCCCAGAGGAGGTGCTGCTGGGGAGCCGGAGCCCTTGACAGAGAAGGCCCTGAGAGAGGCTGGCCCCGCCGTGGATGTGCTCGGAGAAAGCCTGGTAGGTGGAGTGCCGTGTGCAGGTCCGCGGAACGGGGAGCAGGCAGGCCGGGGAGCGCCCTCAGCTTTGTGATATTGTTGGCGTCCGTTTGGCCTCAGTATTCAGTTGAAGTCTTTCAGTAATTATTGATTATATAAAACAGCAGAAACAGAAGCTAGAATTTAAGATTTTATGAATGCGTGTTCATTTAAGACTGGGTGTTTCTGTCTAGTACTGACAGAGCTAGAATTGAAAATCTGCCCCTTCTGGAACACCTGGCCATCCCAGGGGAAATGATGGCAGAGCGAAACAGGAGATGGAAGTGTGTCTGTATGGAAATGAGCCCAGTGGGTTTCCCCTAGCTCCCAGCTTCCCAGTATTTCTCTTGGCAGAACTTCTCCTACTTCCCGTATTTTAATAGGGTCTTCAGAATTCCATATTAGAAAAATGACTTCCTCAAACGCACATACTTACTCTGCTCCTACGAGAGGTTTTTCTCCGTGTGTCAGGCCGCACAGTGCTGGGGGTGGCGGCGGTGTCACTGACGTGCCTGCTCTGAGTTGGGCCGGCCTCCGATCTGTGGCAGGTCGCAGGGGCCTATTCCAGGACGTGGTCATACCGGGAAGACGCACTGCTCGCCCTGCATAAGCAGCTGATGGAGGCGCCTGCTGGGAGCCCGAAGGAAGAGCTGAAGAGCACGCTGCGTGCGTCCGTCTTCCTCGTGAGAAGAGCCATCAGAGACATAGTGACCCCGGTGAGTCCCCTCCACCCCCGGTGACCCCGGGTGAGGTGCCCCAGGAGGTCGGGTGGCCTGGGGGTAGCGCGGCATGTCCACTAGGAATGAAGGTTCTCTAGTGAGAAATGTCAGCCACTAGCCTGCGGAGTCTGTCCTCACCTGGCCGCGTGCCCTGCTCCGAACGGCAGCAGCTTCCCCACGCGGCCGATAAAACGCTCGGGGACCTGAGGAGCTTGGGGTTATTCCTGGATTCCCCTGGCTCTGGAAGGGGCCGTAAGAGTGAGCACGTCCTCCATGCACGCTGCCTGCGCGTTTGCAGTTCGGCAGGAGCGTTGGGGCGCAGCCTCCAGGGCAACGCAGGGCGCGTCCCGACACCGACTGAGAGCACACGCCTCCCGTAGGCCAGGCGCTGCATTAGAAGGCGGCGTTCCGTTGGCCTCCCCAGCCCTTCGGGCAGCCAGAATCTCCAACCTAACGTTCGTACTTTGTACCGGCGGTAAATGTGTTTTCTTCGCTGGAATGCAGTTACGGGAGCTCCACCATTTCTGCCACTTTTTCCTTAGGTTTTTCAGGCTTCTTTGAAATTGTTGAAAATGATAATTACGCAATATATTCCTAAACACAAACTGAGTAAGCTTGAAACTGCTCACTGTGTAGAAAGAACCATCCCCGTTCTGCTCACCAGGACTGGAGACTCTTCTGCTCGCCTCCGAGTCATAGCTTCAAATTTTATTCAGGTACGAACTTCACCATAAAATTTGAAACAGGAAATAATGAGCCCGTTACTACGCTATTTGACTTTCTAAATACCTCACCAGGTTCTGTCTCTCCTAAGAGCGTTATCGACCCTCCTCGTGACTCGCTGGTGCTTTGATTAAAGTATAGTTTGCCTTGCCTAGTATTCCTCTTTTTCAATATATGCTAGTAACTTTTAGTAAAAATATACGGAAAACTAAACCGGAATAGCAAACTGGGGGTAAAGAGATAATAAGTGTGTAACGATCTTAATCTTAATAGTTTTGTTCGTTCAACAAACGTGCCTCCTCCGAGCCAGGTACTGTGGGGATACTGAGAGAGTGCTGGGAGTCTTACCCTGAGTGAGGCCCGTGCTTGGGCTTCAGCGAGTCAATGAATTCCTCAAATGTTATACAACGTTCTGTTGGGAAGGACTCCAGAGCTTTCCTGGTTTCTCAGAGGGGTCATTTTTCCAGTGTGAAGAACCACTCATCTCATCTCCTTTAACCTGAGTTCTGGGGGAGAATGAACACGAAGTACATTATACTCACAGGAAGGTAAAAATAAGTGACACTGAAGCCCACCAGATACTCCCTCTCAGTGCGGCTCAGAATCTGCGGGAGGTGGCGTCTGTCAAAAGGCGTGTTGAAGATGAGAGTGTGTTGTTCCTTCATGTAGTCATTCACTTTTTAAGAGAGGGAGAGGAAGGGGTGAGGAGGGGGAGAGGGAGAGAGAGAATCCCAAGTAGACTCCCTGCTGAGCACAGAATCCAACACGGGCTGGATCCCGTGACCCTGAGATCATGACCTGAGCTGAAACCAAGAGTCGGACGCTCGACCAACTGAGCCACCCAGGCGCCCCCAAAACTGATTTCTTTCTATATTGCAACCCATGAGCTCCTTTATTTGATCACTCCTCTTTCTGTGTCTGGCTGCTTGAATGATAAATACCGTAAGTATAGGAAGACTTGCTCATTGGCAGTGGGACTTCATGCTCTCCCGTCGGCCCGCCAGGAGTCCCGGCCGCCGGAGACTGTGCACTGCTGCCCTCTCGGCCGCCATCTCATAGAGACTAACAGTACTCGTTTGTTTTAGAATTTTAGAAATCAGAAAACCTTTTTCTTGAAGTTAGGAAATCCTGAGAAGAGAAATCTTAAGTTTTAGATCACATTTGTTGTAAAACTCTCATTGATCTTTGAGTGATCGTAGTTTTATTTTTTATGATTTGAAGTTTTGTTTTTAATCATTATATCTTAAATAGAAATATAAGCTTATTAGAGATAAATTATTTTACCACCATTTTTCATTCCCTGTTTTTTCCTTGGACATTTGAGGTTTATACTAAAGTATACTAAATGCCTCTAGCATTTTCCAGTACAAATTAACACAGTCATGTTGGTTTTTATAGGAAATGGCCTTGTTCAAGGAGGTTAGGTCTCTCCAAATTATTCCATCTTACTTGGTGCAGCCATTAAAGGCCAACTCTTCGACTCATCTGGCAATGAGTCAGATGGGCCTCTTGGCCCGGCTTCTGAAAGACCTGGGCACCGGGGGCACAGGCTTCACCATCGATAACGTGATGAAGGTAAGCGCGCCTCTGGTGTCACATGGTCGTGGCCTCGGCACTTGAGGTGGGCCTGGAGCATGGTGGGTGTCTAGTCAATGTTTGTTGCATGAATGAATGAATGACTTCAGAAAAATAGTCAGTGTCATCTAACAAAGGAGAGCAAGGCTTCCTGCTCCTCGTTCTGCCGTGAGTCTGTACGTACGTGCAGACGTCGGTCCGTGGTGGTGGACAGACCCTGAAGAGCCCGTGTCTGTAAGAGAGGACTGCGGTGTCACTGAGGACATCAAGTCTACGGGAGTGTCGAGCGGCTGAAATGGACAACCTGATGAAACCACAGACGTTCTGGGAGAGAAACTGCCAGAGCAAGGATTCCCTCCTGCCTGATTTCACGTGTGCTGGCAGCGAGCGCTGAGCGTGCAGCCAGCATCTCGGCCAGACGCGGAGCTGCAGCGCGCTCCCGACGGCTCATTTCGGTGCAGCCCGCACGTCAGCACTCCACGTTCGTTCCTGTCGGTGCGGGAAGGGGAGGGTCTCCCTTCTCCGTGGATTCCACGTGTGCCTTGACTCGGAAACCTGAACCGGGTCCTCACACAATCAAATGTATAATCAGGAAAGACAGGATCCTATGAGGCCACTTCCATTCATGTGTTTCCTCTGAGGACGTATGATTTAGACACTGAAGTAAATAAGCCTTTGAAACACTCCCTCCCTTGACTTCTGGAGCTCTGCACCCCACTTTCCCCACGCTTGGCCTTGTTGTCTGGGTCCCTTTTCTGGTTCTTCATCCTCCTGATCGCATTAACATGGGAGTGTCCAGGCCTCCGGTTCTCATTTCTGTGCACATACCTTCCCTCGGTGACCTCACCCGCACCTCCCCACCGTCCGTGGAAGACACAGTCTCTGCACATGCGCTTCCCGGCCACCTGACTCCTCAGGTAAGCCGTGTCCGCCTGACGTCCAGATGGAGCGCCTGCCCTCCTCTCCGACCCGCCCCTCCTCAGCCTTCCCTGTTTCTGTAAATGGTAACGCTGTTCTGTTTGCTCAGCAAGTGCTCTGGGCTCTTCCTTCGAATATATCCAGCTGCTGACCAGACCTCCCAGCTCTCTTGCTGCACTCAGGTCCAGCCCCTGTCATCGCTTGCCTGGCCGGCCACTGCCAGCTCCCCAGTGGATTTTTCTTCTGCAGTCACGTGGACCACCCACTTTCTTGCCTCCAAGTTCAGTTTCTTTGCTCCCCAGCACAGAACACAAAGCCTACCCCACATACCGGAATCCCTGTTACACGGTGCCCCGTTTTAAGATAGCTGCATTGACATCGGTCCCTTTGAGCTCCGCGGCACTATAGACATTTCAGCGGCGTAGTGCAGGGAACGTTCATTGCTCTCCCGCGTGGTCCCGTGTAGTTCGCGAGGGGAGAGGGCGCTCTGCCCCACGCGGGCCTTCAGGCCTCCACCTCCTTCCAGTAGGATGCCACCAGCCTTCTCACAACTCAATCACTGAATGGAGGAAGCGAGTGGAGGGTGGTGAGGGAGTCTTTACGGCCGGGCCGCTCCCACCTACCCTTCCCTGGACCTGAGCACACGTGGCCAGGAAGGGCGGCACAGCTGTGCACATGGAAGAAGGCAGCTGGCTTGTCGAGCACGTAGCTGTATTCAGGTCCACCTGCATGCTGGAAGGATGGATCCAGATGGAGGGAAAAGAGGAAACAAAGACACAGAAGTTGGAAGGAGGAGTCGGTTACTGCAGGAGCGAAGTCCCTGAATGGCCAAAGGGATTGGGCTCTGGCGTATACACAGCAGGGCTGGCTGCACGTGGAGTGGGGAAAACGTGTCCTCTCCACGGACGAAGTCTGCTCAAAGCCAGACTGGATAATGGAGGTTTGAGAGACAAGAAGGATGAATGAAATGCCCCCTTGACATCTGGGAAGGTGAACTGACCAGAAATGCCTCGGGTCAGGTCACTGTTCATTGCCCAGGGCCCCCATGGCACCTGTCATGGCAAGTCTGGCATGGGGCCAGTCAGCATGCTTCTCGAGTCTGCAAGCATGTTCAATTTGGCCCATGACTACACAGGAAGAAGGGGTCCTGGAAGTGACTTAGTGATGGACACGCTGGGCAGGAAAGACTTGAGGGAGGTGACAGACAGGAGAAGACAGTGGTGGGTCCGGAATAGACCGAAGACCCAGAGGGGGCTGAGGAATTGTCCAGGGAGGGAATACGAAAAAGTGGGAAAGGTAGGAGGTGACCCTCAGAGGTTGGGACCCCTAAGGCCGGGACTCCTAATGGCCATGCCACAGTTGGGGGTGCCGGGGTCCAGGGTAAAACCAAGAGCCTGTGGCAGGCTGAGACTGTGGGAAGTGAGAGGCTGGCGCCCAGAGCCCCACGGGGAGACATCAACTTACTGAGCATGGTAACGACCGCGTAGGACGGGATGAACGTATCATGGTAGGTCCTTGTGACAGAACACTGTAGAGCCTCTGAAATGGATCATGACAAACGAACGTCCCCGACAAAGGAATGTGGAGTCGGAGGAAAGAAAGTTTCAGAGAGATAAGCACAGTATACTGTTTAGAGTGTCGGACAAAAACCGCACATGTGTAACCAGCATGTGTATGCACACACACACACACACACACCGTACACACGGAAGCGTGCGTCTGGGTGGGAGCGCGCAGGCCGGCGTCAGGAGAGCCGTGCCTCCACGGAGCGCGGCAAGACCGTGGGGCCGGGGAGCCTTCTGTGGGGACTCATGGCATCACCACGGTGTTCCCTTAAAGACAAAGATCTGAAACAAACATGGCAAGATCATAACATCGGTTACTGTGGATGGTGGATGCGTGAAGTTTCTTATATTTCCTCTTCTCTGATTGGAATATTTTATAATATTTAATATGAAGTCTGCGGAAGGATATAACCTAAAGAATGTTTGTTGGCACGTTAAGTGGAAAAAGCAAAGCACAAAGATAGATAGATAATAGATAGATAGATAGATAGATAGTAGATAGATAGATAGATAGATAGATAGATAGATAGATAATAGATAGATAGATAATAGATAGGTAATAGATAGATTAGATAGATAGATAGATAATAGATAGATAGATAATAGATAGATAGATAGATAATAGATAGATAATAGATAGATAATAGATAGATAGATAGATAGATAGATAGATAGATAGATAGATAGATAGATAATAGATAGATAGATATCTCCAACATGAGCTCCACTGCGTGTGTGAGGCAAACACGGTGGGAAAAGCTCGGTGTCGTAATAGCCAGAACTCTGGGCCGTCGGCGGCAGTGGCGGGGGGGGGGGGGGCTTCTTTTATTTTCTTTTTCAAATTTTTATAATGTGCCTGTATTTCTTTTATGCTGGGGAAAAATAAACTGTTATTGTAAGAATCAGTAACCACAAGGACCCCTCCCAACTTTATGTTTAGTTTTCAGTGAGTGCCCTGGAGCACAGAGTGTATGAGGTTCGAGAGACAGCGGTTAGAGTTATTTTGGACATGTATAAACAGCACCGGGCTTTTATTCTAGAGTACCTCCCTCCAGACGACAGCACCACACGCAAGAATGTTCTCTATAAAACAATTTTTGAGGGATTTGCTAAAATAGACGGCAGACCTACAGATGCTGAAATTAGGGTAAGTCAACTTTTATGACATTATGACTTAATCCTCTATTGAAGTTATTTGGTCCATGAATAAACCAATAGATGACCCGAGAAGCTTCAGGTGCAGGAAGCCAGGGAAACGTCATCTCCCTGAGTTCAGATCCTGGCTCCCCCACGTTCTGCCTGTGAGACTCTCAGTTTCCCTATCTGTAAGTAGGAACAGTGACAGCCGAGAGGACGTGTGTGGTTTTATCTGTCCGTAAATATTTATCAGATTAATCTGGTGAAGGTACTTCGACCCCAGTTATGTTGTTAGTCTCAGTGACTGTCATAACATATAAGAAACATAATTCATATGCCGTAACGTTCTCCCAATTTCTAAGATTACCCTCAAAAGATATTCTAATGGAAAAATAATTTTCATACCAGGCACAGAAGAAAGCAGCTACAGAAGAAGCAGAAAAACGAAAGAAAGAAGAAATTAAAGCTTTACAAGGGCAGCTGGCCGCACTCAAGGACATTCAGGCCGAAGCCCAGGTCGGGAAGGCTGCCGCACCCTCACCCCTGCGCGTTCGTGGACGCCCTGAGTGCTCGTCCCACAGACGGATGCACGGCGTGCTTGCTTTCCTTTCACGGCATTACGCAGATGATATCTGTAGGCTTAGTTGCTTTTTTAAAACTAGTTTTGGGTCACATAAAAGGAATCTTTCATCAGCTAGTTTGAATTAGATACAGTCCAGGGAGTGGTATGAGCTGCTGGTGATCTCCTCTCTAAAGGAGGAGGCGGAGGGTAGATTTCGCATTCGGAGCTCCGAGCCTCCTTCAGAGGCAAAGGAGGACAGTAAGCTTGTGTGTGGAGATCTGATTCCCATGCATTGAAGAAGGCAGGTTTCAGGGAAGTGTTCCCCCTCAGGAAGCCTCTGGTCCTCACCCTCTGGGAGACGCCGTCTGGGGGTGACTGCCCTGCTTCTGGGACTTACACCCGTTTCACGACGTTCATTTTGTCATTCAGTTCCTTAAGTTGAAAGAAAAGGGGAAAGGGGGTGGGGAAGAGCTTACCAAGGAGCACGAGGTTTCAGGGGTGCAGGAAGAGAAGGTTCCAGAGTGTGCTGCATGGCACTGTGCCTATTGGTGACCCGACCGCACTGTGCCCGCAGCAGGCTGTTAGGAGGGCAGACCCCTCAGTGAGGGTGCTTACCACGGCTCAAAAAGAGAGAAACGCAACTGAGTGTGTGTTGAAGTGCCTGTGGCCCAGAGTCACAGTGACGCCTTCGGCGGTGCTGGCAGCTGGCAAGAACAGGACAGAAGGGGCCTTTGAGGAAGGGGGGATTCATGGGGATGGGGCCTCACACCATGGAGTCAAGGGTGGGCCTTCTTTTTTTTTTTTTTTTTTTTTAGAATTTTATTTATTTATTTTGAGCAAGAGAAGGGGTGAGAGGCAGAGGGAGAAGCAGGCTCCCCGCTGAGCAAGGAGCCTGATGTGGGGCTCGATCCCAGGACCCTGTGATCATGACATGAGCCAAAGGCAGACACTTAACCCCTTGAGCCCTCCAGGTGCCCCCCCCGAAGGTGATTCTTTAAGACAGTCATGTTTGGTCCGATTCTCATAGCCGCCCACTGAAGCAGGTCTGGCAGGTGCTCCTGATTTTTCCTAATGTTATACAAATGGAGAAACAATTTTTATTTTATTTATTTATATTTTTAGAGAGGGAGAAACAGCGTGAGCAAGGGAAGGGCAGAGGGAGAGAGAATCCCAGGCAGGCTCCACGCCAGCTCAGGGCCCAACACAGGGCTCGATCTCAGGACTCTGAGCCATAATCAAGAGTGAGACCTTAACGCACTGAGCCACCCAGGCACCCCAATGAGGAAACAAATTTTTAAAACTAAAGTGACTTACCCAAAGCACAGACCTCTCAGTGGTTAAGCCAAGACAGCCGGGCTGTGCTCTTACACCCACCCCCCCCCCCATCACGGTGCAGCACCGAGCTGCAGTGAGCCCAGCCTCAGATGCTGTGGGTGCTGCTGAGGTCACGCCCCCCCCCCATAGATACCTGTGGAAACGGTGCTGGGAAACCTTGTCCTTCAGCTGTCCGGGAGCACCTTCACCAGCTCATCTCCATCCAAATCATGTTTGCTGAGCACCTGCTGTGTGCCAGGCGCTGTGCTGGGCTCTGGAAATAAGCAGGGAACAGAACCAAGTGGCCCTGGGCCACTGCTCCAAGAGGAAGAGACAGGGAAAGAAAAAGTAACACAGGGTGGATGGCACGGCGGAGGCAGACATCGGCCTGCGTGTTAGAAGGACTGCTGAGGACTATGGTATCTCTTCCTCTGTTGTTTTTACCATGGTGAGATATTCGTAGCATATTTCCCATTTTAACCCTGTTTACACATACAGTCCTGTGCCATTCAGTGCATTCACAGGGTTGGCACTGTGCCCACCATCCTGCTCCAAAACTTCTGTGAATGACAGAGTATTTTTAGATTGCCTGATTGCTCCTGAGTTTTAGAAAAAAGGATTTAAAAATTACTGATTGGTTTCCTAAGCTATTCAAAGCATCGATAAGGTAAAACTTGAACTAAAATTCAGCTTTCGGCATTGTTTACACTGTCTCCCTGCAAAATGCACAAACCCATCTCTCTTAAGAAGTTTTGATGCCTAAAGTACAGTCCCGCTAAGTTTGCTTCTGTGTAGGCATACAAATCGTGTGAGCCGCGTGCCAGCTTCTCGTTAATCTGTTACCCCCCAGCTCTAAGACTGTTCTGGTGTGCGCTTCCTGCTCCATGGCTGGCTGTGACAGAAGTCACTTACTGGGACATGAAGCTTAATTCTCTACAAATCCAGCAGACAGCACCCGTGTTTGTAACATGTCACTTAAATGCTACGTGTAGGGCCACCCACTGTCCCTGTTCTCTGAAAGTCCAAGAAGGCCCTCAACCCCCGCCCCCCAGGCCAGGCTGGTTGGTGCCCAGGGTGCTGTGAGGCGCTCACCACACGGTCAGGCTTCGTAGGGACGATAGCAGTGTCCAGAGAGCCGGCGAGGAAACGTGCTAACGTGGCTCCCAGAGCTCTGGGGCGGGGGAGACTGTGGCGGGAAGGCCTGAGCCCCCACACGGCTGGCCACCAGCAGTGACACTCAGCTGCTCCTAAGGGACCCCTCTGTCCACTCCGCCGCTTGGAGCTCCCCTGCATCCTTAGCACCCCAGACACGGGGTGTCTGACACAGGAAAGGAGCCTGGCGGGAAGAGCGAGGCCCAGCCCACCACACTGATGGCTGCCTTGCTGCCCGGCGTCTGCCTGGGCACGGGAAGGCTGCAATGCCAGGTTATCCATTTAGTCCACAAGCGTGCTGGGGACAGTATGCCAGGGAACAGAACAGACAAAAATCTCCATCCTTGGGGACGCTCGTCTCTTTTAGGGGCGTCAGTGATCAAGATACATGAGGGATTGCATGGGGGTGTGGTGGGGCCGAGGAGGGGCTGCCAGCTGACACCTTGCTCTGGGGAGGCCTCTCGGGCAAAAGCCTGGGTGAGAGGAGGAGAGGGCCAGAGCTTGTGTGCCAGGACCCCTGGAGGGGCGGCTGGAGCCAGGTGGCTGGTGTACAGAGAGCGCTGCAGACAGGAGATAAGTGGACAGGTGAGCCAGGAAGCCGGCTGAGTCCCAAGCAAAAGTACACCAGCCTGCCGGGGCACTCACGGGCCCGCCAGCCGCTGCTGGGAGGGCCCCCAGAAGCAAGGCCCCGACCTGGCAAGAGGAGGCCTGGCCTGGGTGTGCTCGAAGTCCAGCCTCGGCTCTGCTGGCGGCCTGACGGAGGCTGAGTGGGCAGAAGGGGAGAAGTACGAGATCTCTCCCAGGGTGCTCCTGGGGCTCTGGAACCTGGTCTGTGACCGGGCAGCCCACGGCAGCAGCTCAGCCTGCTCAGGAGAAGCTGGGTCCTGGGACCCCAGGGAGAGAGGGCTTGAACCCTTGGTCATCCACAGAGAGGGCTTGTGAGCCTGGGAGCCGGGACGAGCACCCCTGGTGTGAGGAGCCAGGAAGGGGGAGGCGGCTAGGAGACGGGGCTCATGGGTCACCCCCGGCGTCGGTGGAGAAGGGTGACAGTCCTGTGCTGCCCAGAGCCCACGGGCACTGAGGACGGTGAACCACTGGGAAGCGGCAGCGGGGACAGGAGCCCGTTGTTGGGGCTTGTGAGGGGAGGGCACACGTGTGGGCATGGACGGCTCATGGAGCTGTGTTACTTGTTGGTAGAAAGTCTGAAAACAGAAGAACTTACTTTTGGCGTCAGAACGTGCCCTGGACGGACTCACTGTGCAGCCCTCTGTCTCTGATCTTTCCGTTTTTGTTCTTAGGGGAACGAAGGCCCCTCGGTGGAGGCGGAGAGTCGGGGTAGGTGCTGGGCCTGGGGACTGTCAGCAGCGGGCACCTCGTTCCCTGAGCAAACACCCGGGGAACGTAATGAGGTTAACACGACCCTTATCGGCTAGTACGCTTTTTTTTTTTTTTTTTTAAGATTTATTGATTTGAGAGAGACAGAGCGCTCAGGAGCACAAGTGGGGGGGGAGCAGACGTCCCACTGAGCGCAGAGCCCAACACAGGCTCGACCCCATGATCCGAGCCAAGACCAAGAGGCGGACCCTCAACCGACTGAGCCCCCAGGCGCCCCTCAGCTTGTAGCTTCTAAATGTGTTTCACACCAAACCGGTGGCTAAAAATGCGAGAGTAATTTTTACAGAAAGTTATTTTAAATGCTTTCGTTTTTCATTTCAGACACGCAAGGAGGGAAAGCAGCCCCACCTCCGGCTCCAGAAGTCCCCGGGAGTCACTGTTTAGATAAGTGAGTAGGGGTGGCCTGAGCCTGTGCTGTGGGGACTGAAGGGACTGGCCGCGTGCAGATGCCACGAAGTCAGTGTGTTCTCCAGCGCAGTGGGATTACGTGAGCGAACCGGCTCTTCTCGGTCATTCATAAAGGTGGGGAAGCGGCCCTCCCGACTGCCGGGCGTTCCCGCCGGGAGAGCCAGGATGCCTTCCCGCTTTGCCCCCAGAGAAGTCAGCAGCCCATTGTCAGAAGTGCTGTTAAAGGCCCAGAATCCTGTGACAGCAAAATCCTTTCCCCGTGCGGCCCCCACAACAAATCTCCAGGCATTTCAGTAAAATATCTTTGTTCTCGCGACTTAAGTAGCGTCTGTGCTTGATTATGCTGACAGGTTAGAATTGGAAGGGACCTCGAGCTCAGGCGTCACAAACACCGGCTCTTCCTACAGCGCACTAGCGGGCTGAACCCCCGCGGACCCTCCAGCAAGGTCCCCCGGGGCCGCCCGCGGACAGGGCAGGTGTGGTGTTTCAGGCGACATCCCTGCCTTCATCTCCGGCTTCTGTTCTCTTGCAGTCTGTGCATCTTCTGTGGGGAAAGGAGTGAGTCCTTCACAGAAGACGGCCTGGACCTGCACTACTGGAAGCACTGCCCCATGCTGACGAGGTGCGCCCACTGCAGACAGGTCAGTCCCCCTGCTGACCAGGTGCGCCCACCGCAGACGGGTCAGTCCCCGTGCTGACCAGGTGCGCCCACCGCAGACGGGTCAGTCCCCCTGCTGACCAGGTGTGCCCCCCGCAGACGGGTCAGTGCCCGTGAGGACAGCCCCGGCTGCAGCCTTTTGCAGCTGGATGGAGGGCTCCCCAGTGTGTGTGCGGGCTGGCGGGGGAGGACTGAGCTGTGTGCGAGCCGGACGAGCTGGCCGGCGGGGCAGCACACGCTGCAGCGTTCTCGGACACAGGCATCCTTCTGCGTTTCGGGATGCAGGTGGTGGAGATCTCCAGCCTGACGGAGCACTTGCTGACGGAGTGCGACAGGAGGGACGGGTTTGGGAAGTGTTACCGCTGCAGCGAGGCCATCCTGAAAGAAGAGCTGCCCAGACACATAAAAACGAAGGAGTGTAACCGTGAGTGCGGCTCAGGCAGCGCCTCCGTGTCCGCGGTGCCCTGCCGGGTTGGGGGGGGGGACCCCGCTGCAGAGGGGGCGTCGGTCAGGTGTCTGCTGCTCCTCGGGCCGCTGTCGCGGAGGAACTGAATCTTGTCTTATTGACACCACTGCAGCTGCCAAACCAGAGAAGCTGGCAAACCGGTGTCCTCTGTGCCATGAGAACTTCTCACCCGGAGAAGAGGTGAGGGCCTGACGCGGGCCGCGAGCCAGCACGGGGTGGCCAGCGCCGTGCAGGGGACGGTGACGAGGTTGTCAGGGCTGGGCCGCAGGCGGGGGACCGTGAGTGTTCGGGGAGCACCCTGCCCTGTTCAGTGCCGCCCGAGCGTTCCCTGTGCTGAGCTGCCTGCTCGGGTCCCCTCCTGCCGCCGCCCTAGACCCTCTGCGGGGGCCTCGGCTCTGGGGGCCGATCGTGACGGGCTTTGGCCTCTGTCTGGTCCCCACGCTCCTCTGGGCGCTGGGGCCCCTGATGGCAGCTAGGCTGGACCACAGCACGCCGGTCCCTCCTCATTACTGAAACCGAGCCCGGTGCCGTTTGAAATTGCACCTCACGGGTGACTGCGGGCTCTCCTCCCTTCCCTCCGTCCGCCACGCCGTGACTCCAGTTCAGTGCGCGAGGGGCAGGACCATCCTCCATGTGCCGGGCAGTCCACCGCTGTGTCCTGTGGCCGGGCTGTCCTGTCCCAGCTCTGGGACGTGTGCCCACGAGACGACGGCTCAGACCCAGTGCGCTGTGCAGAAACCAAACAGTCAGCCCTGTACCCGTGCAGTTGTCCCAGCTCGTCCTCTCTCTCAGAAAGTGTCAATACTATCAAGTCCCCAGCAGAGCAGAGGCGCCTGCAGGCAGCCTTCACGTCCCGTCCGCCGCTTGACTGACGGTGGGCTCTCGTTTCATCTGTACCCCACCCGTGGGCCCCTTCTCGTGCTCCCTGGAGGCACAGCCAGCAGCGCGTCCCTTCCTCTGTAAATGCCCTGCCACGGAGCTGCACCAGCAGCGTTGAGTTTTAAAACTTAGTTCTCCTGCGGCTGTTCCTTAGATGCTCGCGCGTTCTTCCATAATAGACGGGGGTTTTTCAGTTAAGTCTTGTAATGACATAAAATGCTTTGCTCGTCCCAAAGTCTATAAAATGGGACATATTCAGGGAACGGAGAGCAGCTGCTGTCCCTGCCCCTGCTCACCACCCTCCTTCCTTACGGGCTTCGCCTTTTTAAAAGGTACATAAGCAGTTCTCACGTGCGCACACTCTCGCGTGCCGTTTAGTTTTAGAATTTAGGGGCCTTTGCATTTCTGTTCTGATTGCTCCCGTGACACTCATGCTGCCTGTGACACCCCATCCCCTCCTCTGGCTGCTGTGTACTGTGGGGGCTCTGAGCCTTGCAGCCCTCGGCTCCTCTTCCTGCGAGCCCTCCTGTCCCCAGCGCCCGACCGGGAGCGGCAGCCGGGCTCACAGCTACGAGGCGGTCAGCAGGCCTCTCGTACTTCCCCTCTGCTTGCTCAGAATTCAGTCCTCCGTGCCAGGAAGCAAATCGCCACACACTTTCTGAGGGCACAACCGACTGTCTCGTCTGCTCGGGGTCTCACCAGGCTGCGTTCCCATCTGCGGGCCAGGCTGGGCTCGGGAGGGACAGTCCACGCTCACCCAGCTGCTGGCAGAATTCTCTTTGTCATTAGAGGACTGAAGTCCCTGCTTTCTTGCTGGCCGTCCACCAGGGGCCACTCTCCACTCCTGGAGGCCACCCCACAGCCCCATGCCCCGTTTGCTCCCTAAGCCTCCACGTTGGCGCCACTCCCGTGACAGCGCTCCGGGCACCCGGTCGGGCAGGAGCCGTGGCTGCCCCTCATTTCAGCTCTGGCGGGAGCTCATCTCACTTGTGCCCTTGGTGGCCTGGCGGACACACCGTGTGCTTCTCCCTTTGTTGCAGGCGTGGAAAGCTCACCTCATGGGCTCGGCGGGCTGCACGGCGAACCTGCGTAAGACCCGCGTGCTGCACAAGGCGCCCGCCCTGCCGCCGGGTAAGGGCCGTGCCTGCCGGCACCTCGGCACCCATGTGGTGGGGTCCCCGCCCCTCTGTTGTCACTTAGTCTCTGTGTCTTGCCTTGGGCGCTTAGTGAGGAGGCCTACTGTGTGACCAGAACTCTCTCTGTCAGCACCAGACCCTTGCACAGATCCTGCCCGTCCCGGAGGCCCCACGAGGGCGTCATCAAGGCAGCAAACCCAGCCCCCGGGTGTTCCTCAGGGGCAGACCCTGGTTCTCGGCGTCTGTCTGCACCACCAAACCGGAGTATTTAGAAACACAAAGTTAAATAGTAGATTCACAGATGATGCCACTACCCGTTTTATAAATCGTAATTTTCACTATTTTATGTTAGACTTAGAATGCCTTACAAGGAAATATATTTTCCATTAGAAAATTATTCCTGACCAAAACACTGTTGGAGGCACAGCTTTCCATTAGGGGCGAGCAGGAAAGTCACCAACACGAGTGTGACGAGACGTGGGTCCTGGGCTCCGTCCGTGGCAGGCGCCCTGCCAAGGGCCTCGCAGCAGCCTCTTCCGTAAACGAGGAATACGGGCCCTTGGAGGGCCGCCGAGGTTCCTCAGCCCCACACGGAGTTCCAGTCCTGCGGCTGCTCCTTTCCTTCGTCCCTGGAGCTGAGTTTCTGAAGCCAGCAATGGGCGGTCGGCTCCGGGCTCTTCCCTCCATCCCTGACGTCAGGCCCTTCCTCTGAGCCCTTTTCCTTCCTCCTCTGCGGGCTCAGGTGCACGTCCTCAGCAGGTGCGGCCGGTCCTCGCGCCTGCCCTGCTCAGCCCGGCCCCCCGCAGACCGAGGGGCCACCGTGCCTGCACCGCGGCCTCGCGCTCTGTTCGTGTCGTGTCCCTCCTGACACGGTGCCTGTGTTTTGTGTGTCTGTGTGTCCAGCAGGGAAAGGCCCAGCCATGGCCAAATCGGGGACCTCAGGATCAAAGGTCGGAAGCAAGATCCCTACCCCGAAGGGACTGAGCAAAAGCTCTGGCAGGACATACACCAAGCGGTGACGTGACGCGTTCTGTCTCCTTTGTCCTCACGAGGGCCTGAGCAAGTTTCCTGCCTGTGAACCATTTGTCCTAAAACCCGTCCTTGGACGTGGTCCCTCGGCCCCGCGTGCCCGAAGAACCCGCATGCCGGAGTTAGGACCAGACCCGCCGCAGCTCACGCAGCCAGGCTTCTGACCTCCCAGCCCCGTGTGACCCAAAGAGCATCGGTCTGTTTGAAGGGCAGCGACACCGTTGCCCGGAGGGTCCGCCCGCGGAGGGTGTAGCGCGAGCACAGCGCCCTTTAGTCACGCGCTTGCGGTGATTTCCATAAAGGCTTCCCCGTGAACCTTGTGCTGTTGGTCTCTCACACGTGGGCCTTGGCCCCCCGCGCAGCGGTCACCGGCCGGAGAGACGGCGTGCACGAGTCTCACCTGGCGCCTTCCCCCCCAGGCACGGTCTGCCCCCCCCCGCCCCCCGCCCAGCACAGCTCCTCACCTGTGTCTGCGGAGCCCGCGCTCCCCCGTCACAGGTCACCGAGCATGGGTCCCCCTGCAGCACTCGCCCGGCGCGGGGTCTGCGGCCGTCCCCCCCGTCAGGGCAGTGCCCCCGGGGGAGCTGAGGTTGTCGCTGCTGTGCGTGCTCACGTCCCTTACGTGCGTGCCCCCCCCTGGCGCCTGATTGTCCTGTGCTCACCTGACCACTCGTGTAGGTCGGAACAACCCTCTTAAACCCTAGAGGCAGATGTGGCGCTGTTGACCCTGGCGCAGAGTAGCTTCTAGTTGCCGAACCATCACAAGTGAGCCTCCGGCACAGACCACAGAGCGTCCTCCTCGGGCCTGTCGCGCTGCCCCTCCCACGTCGACGCTGGAACTGGGACCGTGCGTTCATTTTCTCAGACGCGTCCTGTGATACTTCAAGCACCAAACATCACTTCCCAAGAAGAAACCAGACCTCGAAGTCCAGTCCCGTCTCCAGCTCCTGAGCAGCCATCCGGTCCTGGGGAGTGGCTGCGCCTGCTTCCCGTGCACGTGGCCGTGACGGAGCCAGTGCGTGTCTGAAGTCTGCTGGCAGTGGTCTCCCCGTGCAGGCCTGTTCCCCGCAGCCGAGCTTCCCGGGGACCCGAGGCGGCTGGCCCTTCCTGTCCCACCCTGTGGCCGGGGCGTACTTGGCCGTCCCCCTGAGCGTCAGGCAGGCCTTCAGAATGCCCATGAGAACTGGGTGCAATGGATGAAATGTGGACTATATGGTTAGCGTATAAATGTGTTTAATTCCCAACCGTGTGAAACAACAAAATGGATTTTAGGAAACCCCTAACAGCTGTTTGGGCAGTGTGCTCCCCGAGCACACTCACGTTGGTGGCCGTGAGTTTGCACGACTCACTCTCCATCTGGGCAAACTAATACCGTCTCGTATACAGCAAGAATAAGACTGAGAGAATTACCCTCAAAAACAATAACCAGTTAAAAAATCAGAAGTATATGGGGAGAAATCACGTAAACCTTCAGTGGACCGAGCAGAGTGCAGATGCCAGCCCATGACGCATGAGGCTTCCTGGCTCTGGGAACCGTGGCTCGACCTGCTGGCCCGTCCTCCACGCGAGGACCAGCCGCTTCCGTAACTAGAGCCGCGGTGACACGAGTTAGTGAAGGAATCACTCCTTCCTCTCCGATCAAAACTTTCAAATACATATGTCCTATTCTCTATATATTGTAACTTAAAAAATATTTGTAAAAATATTTAATTTTACTGATTGACAAACAAAATCAGGTGCATTTAAGACCAGTCAGCGTTGCTGGTTATGGAAGAATCGTGCATTTCTCTTGATCCCTGGCAGTGACTCATGGCTACTGAAAGCCTTACAGAGTTATACACTATTAAGGAACCACACGGAAAAGATAAAAATTTGGAAGGAACTGTAAGATCCCTTGGCCATTTATAAGTAAATATGTAAATTCAGAACAGGAATTAATAATTGACTTTTCATTCATGAATATGTTGTGGATATTTAACTATTTATTTCTATTATTTTCATATTTCAGAATATTTTATCAAGCTAATTTAAAAGAAATGTGTCTATAAATTTGGCATCAGAATACACATGTAAATACTTTTAATGAAAATTTACAGCTTTTTAATGTTTTAACATAGTTTTCTATTTGTCTTTATTTCGGGTACCAGAATTATAATATCTAACTAATATATTTTTGTTGTTACTTCAGGGCCTAGGGGTCACTTCACCCTGAGCATATTAACAAAATAAAAAGATCACTAAATGTTTTGTCACTTTTATTTCAAGATTACAATTACAAGGCAGACGGAGTGTCGTCTACTCTGGCCTGGCGCGCAGGCCGGGGCGCAGAGCCCAGAGCCCGGCCCCCAGGATGCCGGGTGCGTGTCCACACGAGCTTCCTGCTGAACCAGCTGAAGGACCCTCAGCCCCATGTGGGTTGGAGGAACCAGTTGCCCAGCTTCACCCTGTGAGAGAAAATCAGAATGTTCCTCAGACGGTCTCACTGTGCCCACTGCACGTCTCCACACCTGGTCCCCTTGGCCAGAGGGACGGCATCTTACTTTCAAATGAGTAAAAAGGCAGTATTTTCTTTGTTCATCTGTGGAGTGACTTTAAGCTTTTCTGTTTGGCGAATTGTAGAATTGCTTCCATTTTGAAGTTCTAATGCGCAGTTTTTTCCCTTCCACAAACACGTGTTAACGTAAAGCTGACAGCATCGCAGTCTCAATGGAACAATGACTTCGTTTTCTCTTCCTTTGGTGACTGGGGCACCTGCGTGGGGGAGGGGCCAAGTGTGTGTGCTGCAGAGTGTGGGACAAGAGCACAGGGTCCAGAGAAGCGCTCCACTCACCCCTGCAGAGGCGTGGGAGGAGGGGCCCTTCCGCGTGCTGCTGGAATTGGGTGTCGGTTCCTGCCGTTGCATATTGGCTCTTAAAAACCAGGAAGGCGGCGGGCCCAGATGAGAACTCTGGATCAGACCCGGGATGCCTGTGAACAACAGCTCATCCCTGCCTCGGTTTCCCCTTTACAGAGTGGAGCTGGGGAGATGGTGCTGATGAGGCCCAGCCTGGCCAGTGGGTCTGCAAGTTCGGCAAGGGAGCCCACCCCTAATTGGAGGCGCACCCCCGCAGTCCTTCGTCTCTCATTAGGCTGTGCCTGCAAGGGGTAGGAAGCAGGGAGACTGAGGCATGGACCCCCACCTGCCCAGAAAACCTCAGAACTCCACCAAGCTTCCAGGCCCCAGGCCCACCCACCTGAGCCCACTAGTGCTGGGATTGCAGGGGAGGGGCAGGGAGAGTGGGCAGGGCTGAGGTCAGACGCCCCATTGGGTGGAATTCCTTGTGCACGGAAGGAGCTCATCCCCAAGCGAAGCCTTTTTGTGGCCCCGGTCCTGCAGGTTGAGGACTTCCCAGGAGAGGCGTCCCTGGCTCCTCTCAGTGTCCCGGGACCAGTCCGGGAGAGGGAGGGGTGCAGGGTGCTGCCTGAAGGTGGGGGACATGGCAGGAACCACTGCTAGCGTTCTGGATAAAGTTCTCTCCCCATGGCGTAGGGAGCAACTTGGGAGTGCTGTTTACCAAATGCCGGGATCCTAGACTGGGGTGGGGGGTTCCCTGGTGGCTGGGGGAGGCAGGAGGGGGAGCCGGCAGGTGTCCAGGCTCCGAACCTCAGCCTGGGCGGGGCCAGGCCAGGAGCAGGGCCAGGAACAGAAAAAAATCACCACTTATGTTCTTCCTATTGAAAGTTTTACAAGTTTGCTTTTTAACACTGCCATCTGTAACCTACCTGGAGCTGTTTTGTATTTCCTGTTCCCAAATGAGGTAGAGATGTGTGAAACAAGACACACACACAACAGCTAAACGATGGGTCACCTGACTCCATTACAATCATGAAGACTGTGTCAAAGGTGCATTGAGACGCCTTTACAGGAACAGAAAACCAGAACCCATTTGTTCACAACGTGCGGCCAACAAAGAACTGGTACCGAAAAGACACAGAGAATTCCTACACAACACAGGAAAGGGCCAAGCAGGCCTCTGGTGGGCTCTGTGAGTGCAAATAGGTAAATAATTCCAGAACAGGGCACGGCAGGGATCTGTTGCTGCTGCCACAAGTTATCTCGAGCACAGGGACGAAGATCGGGGCTCAGCCAGGTGTGGGGGCCCCGAGGGGATCCACTCCTCGCCATCCCAGCTTCCAGAGGCGCCCACTTTCCCAAGCTCGGGGACCCTCTGTGCAAGGCCAGCCAGGCACCCCTGCTTCTCACACTGCTGTCCCCCTGGTTCTCGGCCTCCACCTTCCTCTTCTACTTGTAAGGCCCCTGTGGTTTCACTGGGCCCACAAGACCATCTCCCCATCTCGAGGTCCAAATACTTCAAATCCCCTGTGCCGCAAAATCTACCACATTCACAGGTTCTGGGGGGCGTGGACCTCTCTGGGGGCCGTCTTCCTGCCCACCACACGCCTAATGTCTGCATTGCTTTTCACAGCGGCCCTCACCACCTGGAAGATACACAGGAAAAGTTTAACAAAGATTAGTGGTGGTGATACCAGAAAAACAAAACAATACTAGCATATCCGTACTTATTTCACATAAAAACAGTATTTTCACCAAAAATGGCTCACAATTCATATGACACAAATACCAAGGCAACTTAACATCCAATGCATTTAAAATAACATACACTTGGGGCACCTGGGTGGGTGGCTCAGTTGGTGAAGCGTCCGCCTTCGGCTCAGGTCATGATCTCAGGGTCCTGGGATCGAGCCCCACGTCGGGCTGCCTGCTCGGCGAGGAGCCTGCTTCTCCTTCTCCCTCTGTCTGCTGTTCCCCCTCCTTGTGCTCTCTCTCTGTCAAATAAATTTTAAAAATCTTTAAAAAAATAAAAATAAATAAAATGACATAAACAAATTACAAAACATTAAATGAATCGTAAATTCATAAAGGTAAAGACTGTAATTCATCATTCAATAGATAAACTAAGGAAAAATTTATAAAAATATTAAAAATACACTAAGCAATATGCGAGTGGAAAAATACAATTAGTAACACATTCTTAAATGAAACAATATTTTCTTTTTAATATATGCGTGTGGAGTTATTCTTAGAAAGCATATTGTCAGCCCTAAGGGGTGACGGGAAGCAGCGGGAACGTCAGCAGCGTTCCTGGTCTCAGGGTATTGAACGCAATGGCCCGGAAGGAACAGGATCCCACGATCCCCAGGAACAGGGCATAGGTCAGGAGCCAGGAAAGTATGTAACTCCCAGTGCCCCTTCCTGCACCTGGCGATGGCCAGCACGCACATGCCGCTCCTCCCTTACCCCGTGACAGCCGCCCTGCATGCCTGCGCGTCTGGGAGAGTGCAGGCAGCTCGAGGGCTTCAAGATATTTGCCCCTTTGTACTCCTGTCCCACGCCTGGAGGCATCTGTCCTTGCTTTTCTGATAAGAACAAATGCTCAGTGCGGAATCCAGCTGGCGCTGCTCTCGCAGACGCGGTCCCGCACGGCGCTCAGATCCTTGTCTGAGAGCTTGATTTCCGTGCGTGACGACATTCGGCACCTGAACAGGGACTTTTTCAGGGCTCGAAATAATCCCCATCCTGCACGTCACTCCTCAAGCCCGAGAAAGGGAAACGACGTCCGCTACAACACTTGACACCTGACACGGAGCCACGATTGAACTCGCTTTTCTCTTTCTTTCAGGCACGTGGAATTTTACTTTCAATTTCTCTCTGATCTGTTTTTCTGTCTGTTATAAACGCGTCAGTTATGGGAACATCTTCCAGTAAGCAACAGGCTGTCCGTAGGGAGCAACTGCATCGGCCGCCGCTTTCTACGGGGCAGGAACTGATAGGACATAACGCAAGTGTGTCTGTAATAGGTCAGCTGGCCCCCGGGACCCGCCCGAGGGCTCTTCCTCAGCTGAGGGCTGGGGACGTGTGCGCAGACGGCTGAAAAATGCACTGGGTCCCCTTAAAGCTTCTCATTTGCATACATGGAATCTTTGCCCGATAGCTATCCACTCTTTACAGAAAAAAACCCACCCCATCTAGTTGGCAGGACCTCACTCCTCCCCCTTCAGATCGGCCAACGCCGCCCCGTCTCGGCAACAGCCCCGATGAATGGAACCCCCAACACCCCACCGGAGGCTCCAGTATTAACCCCCGATGGATCCCCTCCTCCGCCCTCTCTAGCGCGGAAAATAAAGGGGTCAAGGACACTGCCTGCTTCTCCGTGGTGGAGAAAACATTAAAGGAAGGCCAAGTACAGGAAGGCTTCATTGGCTGTCCTTGGGCCCAGGCACGAGCGCCACCCCGGGGTCATTTACGTTCCAGGTCTTCCAGGAGCCTCGGAGCGGCCGCGAGAACGGGCTCTCAAGTACTTCCACGAGGGGCATTATGGAAGGGACAGGTGGTGGAGATGACATGACCCCTTGGCACGGCAAACATCAATCAAAATGGTGGTTAACGCCACCCTGTATTCTTCACGGCTGCACGAATCTCGAGGTGCTGCTCGGATACCTGCCATGGGCAACCTGACAAATAACACGCCATTCCAAGGGCCTTCTAGGACTGTGGTTCGAAGGGCACGTCGGCAAGTAGCGGATGCGGCCCCTAAGCACGGCCCGGACTCCAGATTCTCAGACCCCATCTGGCTCCTTTGCTACGGTTCGGCAAGGAGCCAATGAACCCTGTATGACCTTTACAGAGAGACGACAAACTGCACAAACACTTCTGACGACACAACGGGCCTAGGAAATGCCAGTCAGCACCGCCAGAAGGGGCTGGCACCTTTAAGAGGCCAGCGCCCAAACGCTGTGGAAATGATGAGAGCCTGCCAAAATGCGGGCGCCGTCTCGTAGGGCAGTATTGCTCGCCTCCGCTTTGAGACCTCAAAAATGCTGTAAATGAGGCAAAGAGGGACGTTTTCAGAAACAAGGCCGACAACAAGAGCGGAAACGTCCCACTCAAAAATGCCCCAAATGTAAAAAGGGCTATCACTGGACTAACCAATGCCAGTCCAAGTCCGACTCGCAGGGAAACCCCGTTGGGAAACTTGAAGAGGGGCGCTGGTTCCCGAGCCCCCATGCAAACCGGGAGCCAATCCTCGAACCCAAACGCCCAAATGCGGAATGTCAACGCAAAGACATGGGTCCCCAAAACGTCCAACAACCCCTTCACCCCAGACGACACTGAGTGATAGACGTGCTCGCTGCAGACAGCGCAGGACTGGACCCGCCTCTTGCTTTGATGTGACCTTTAAAATGGTTGGGGAAGCAAAAAAGGCCCCCACAGGCATAGTTGGTCCTTTGCCACCCAGAAAAGCAGGAATAATTTTGGGGCACTCTAGCACAACTATCCAAGGCATATTCATTCTCCCCGGGGTTACTGATTCCGATTACAGAGGGGAAATTCAAATAACATTGACTTCTTTTACCGATACAGAAATACCGCCACAGACCGCAGCAGCACAGTCGCTCCTGCTTCCTTACTGGGCCCCCAAACAGTTAAAATAGACAAAGACATGATAAGGGCTTTGGCAGTACCAGTGCAAAGCAGGAGGCCTTTTGGGCTCTGCCCATCCAGGACACACGACCCACATTACAAATTACAATTGCAAAAAGAACTATGAAAGGCTTAATAGATCCTGGGGCCAACGCACCTGTCATTCAAGCCCAAGACTGGCCAACCGAAGTTCCCCTTGTGCCCACTTCACGAACTCTTACCAGAGGAGGGGGACAAGACAGTCCCCTACAAAATAAATTTGCTGTTGTATGCGCTGATATGGAAGGGCACCGAGCCATCACAAGACCTTTTGTCCCAAACATCCCTGTTTCTCTCTGGGGAAGAGACTTATGAAAGCAATGGAATCTTTCCTTGCAAACAGATTTATGCAGACGGCCATTGCTGCAGAAATGCCCCCACTCAAGCTGTCTTGGAAACCAGGTCCCCCTGCGTGGGTGGAGCAATGACCTGTAAAAGGGGACAAACTAAAACCCCTACTAAGCCGAGTGGAATTAACTCCTGGACGTAGAGAACCTTCGACCAGCCCACGGAATACTCCTCTCTTTTGTATCCCCCAAAGTCAGGCAAATGAAGATTGCTACATGATTCATGGGCAGTTAATGCTCAAATGATTCCCATGGGGCCCTTACAGTTTGGTCTTCCAAATCCTTCCTTACTCCCTTCAACTCAGTCTCATTGGGATTGATCTCCAAGATTGCTTCTTTACTATCCCCTTGCACCCCGAGGATAAAGAAAAATGTGCCTTCTCAGTCCCCACGATCGACAATCACAGAGCTGTCCAAAGACACCAATGGAAGAATCTGCCTCGGGGGTGGAGAAGAGCCCCCCCCGCCAGGTGTCAGTCTTTTGTCAGGGCAGCCCTTCAACCCACCAGAAATAGATTCCCACGCATACGGATTCATCATGACATGGAAGATATCTGCTTGCTTCAGATAATAACACCCTTCTCTGTACGTGTTTACGATTTCTTATTGATTCAGTCACCGCCGCGGGTTTGCTCACCGCTCCTGAGAAAACACCACCGGCAGCTCCACGGAGTATCTGGAGTATAGGCTCGCGTCGCAGACAGTCACTGCTCGACAGATCGCTGTCCATTTTCCGTCGCCACTTCACTTTTAGCTCACTCCTTGGGCACAGCTGCGTCCCACTCTAGAAATTCCTACTTGCCAGCTGACCTCCCTCTTTAACTTATTACAGGGAGATCCAAACCCTGCGTCCACACGATGGATGACGCCTCGAGGAAACCAACGAGATCTGTTATTCCAACGACGAACCTCTACTTTGTCAGACCGCAGAGATCGCTCTGTCCGCGTAACTGTCCTTGCCTTGAACACCCCTCACTCCCCTTACAGGGTAATCTGCCAAGTTCTGCCTGATAAATGCCTTGTTCTTGAAAGGCTTTTCCTCCCAGCCCAACCCAAACACAGGGTCGCCTCTCACCTCTCTCTTGGATTGCAGCTCCTATGAGAGGGTCGGAAAAGAATAATTCAGCTAACTGGTTTTGATCCCCAATATATCTACTAGGCATCAGCAAAGAAGAAAAGCACGACCTACGGATACATGATGGAAAGTTCCAAACTGCAGTGGCTAATTTTATGGGTCAATTTATCTTCCTATTGCCCTCAGATAAACGTATCCAGAGCCTTAAATATTTCCACCTGTCCTCCTACTCTCTCATTTCTAATAAACCCTTATCTGATGCTCTTACAGCCCCAAAGCAGCCGCAGGAGGGGCTGTAACATGGAAACAGGAATAAATGGAAAGAGGCCTACAGAGCTTTACCATATCCGCTCACAGGGCAGAACTGGCTGCTGCCATTCTTGCTCTAAAGGTCTTTTCTCGAACACCTCTTGATCTAATAACAGACTCCCACAATTACTGGGACCTCCCTGCCGCCGCTCTTAACACACACACTAACCGCCCTCTACTATGTCTGTTTCTTGAAGCTCGGTCATTGTTACAACACAGGCTTCCCCGTTGTTTGCCCTTCACGGGCAGTCGTTCTCATCAACCCGGGCCTCTTGCGGAGGGCCACAATCTTGCGGATTCCTGACTTACTGGATCTTAATTCTCCTCTGCCTTGGATTCTCACTCCTTTCTTAGCCAAGGGGCAGTCTCTCTTTCACAAGCAAAACACATCACACGCTTCTGTCCCAACCGCCAGTGATTTTCTTCTGCTCATCTTCCTGGAGGAGTCAGTCCCTGTGGTTTATCCACAAATCAACCATGGCAAATGGACATGACCCGTTTCCCCTCATTTGTTACTACTGCTACTTACCCTGGATATATATGGGCCTCTGCTCAGAGCGGTGAAGCTCCTCTCATGTCATCAGTCATCTTTTGCAATGCTTTGCCAAAATGGGCATCCCCCAAAAAACGTAAACAGACAATGGCCCAGCTTATATGCCCCATCGCATAACCCAATTGCTAAATACATGGGGAATCACACATTCCACTGGCATTCCCCCACAATCCTCCAGGTCAAGCCACTGTTGAACGTGCCAACAGTATCTTGAAACTACTGCATAAACAAAAAGGGGGAACTGAGGCCCCCAAAATGAGAGTAATGAAGGCACTGTTTACTATTAATCACTTACAACTAGACAAACATTTTAATTCGGCTCATTCAAAGCATTTTCGGGTTGAGGAACCCCTTCCCAAACTGCAAGTATGGTATAGACTGCCCAACGGCCGGCCACGGGGGAATGGCCCGGCACCTTTACTCACCTGGGGGAGAGGTCACGCTGCTGCACTTTCTCCACAAGGTCCTCTGTGGCCACCCGCTCGGCTGATAGCTGGCGCGAGGAACTCAAACACCGGCTTCCACGCTTCAGCCTGAGGTCGGTAACTCCACCAGCCGGCATGCCATCAGCCGAGAGGAGGAAGAATGAACCAACACCTATCAAAGACCTCTCACAGGGTGATGCAGAACAGGTCTTAGGGATCCCACTGGCAGCTCTCTTAGCCATCAGGGCTGTAGCCGCTACCACGGCAACCACTGCCACATCTTTGGCTCCCTCCCTCCAAAGGGCACAACAAGTGCATTCATATATGCAAAACACTACAACTGATTTAGAAGAACAGGTCGAAATTAACAAATTTTAGCTAGACTGCTGGCTTTAGAAGCCGCTGTTGTCTGGTTAGGAGAACATCACCAAGCACTCTGGACCAGATCCCAATTAACCTGGGACTCGGAGTTGACATCCTACTGCATTACTTCAATTCCCTACAGCAAGTCTTGGGGGCAACTGAAAATTCATCTTAATTAAGCCTTTTCCTCCTCCTTGAATCTGTCCATTGAAAATCTTTTTTTTTTTTTTCTTTTTTAAAGATTCTATTTGTCAGCGAGAGAGAGAGAGAGTGCGCATGCACAAGCGGGGGGGGGGGGGTGCAGAAGGAGAAGCAGACTCCCGGCTGAGCAGGGAGCCTGATGCCGGACTCCATCCCAGGACCCTGGGATCATGCCCTGAGCCAAAGGCAGACACTTAACTGACTGAGCCACCCAGGCATCCCTCTCCATTGAAAACCTAAAACTTAGGTTACAAGCACAAATACAGGAACTCCAACAAGAAAGTCAACAAGCTACCCTTAATACTCTCAATTTCATTTCTACCTAGCTCTATCCAAAAAACTGGTTTTCTGAACTCAAACCCCGCTCTTGGTTTCACATGGCTGTACTGCTTATACTGATCTCCTTTCTCTTTACAGTCATCAAGGCAAGCCTCTCCTGCTGTTCCGCCTGGAGGACCCAAAACACACTTGTAGCAACCACGCAGATCCTCGTCACCCCCTTCAATAGCCCACCTACATATCCCACTAAACAAAAAGGGGGGCTGTGGAGTTATTCTTAGAAAGTATATTGTCAGCCCTAAGGAGTGAGTGTGGAAGCAGCAGAAAAGTCAGCAGCGTTCCTGGTCTCAGGGTATTGAACGCAATGGCCCGGAAGGAACAGGATCCCACTATCCCCAGGAACAGGGCATAGGTCAGGAGCCAGGAAAGTATGTAACTCCCAGTGCCCCTTCCTGCACCTGGCGATGGCCAGCGCGCACATGCCGCTCCTCCCTTACCCCGTGACTGCCGCTCTGCATGCCTGCGCGTCTGGGAGAGTGCAGGCAGCTCGAGGGCTTCAAGATATTTGCCCCTTTGTACTCCTGTCCCACGCCTGGAGGCATCTGTCCTTGCTTTTCTGATAAGAACAAATGCTCAGTGCGGAATCCAGCTGGCGCTGCTCTCGCAGACGCGGTCCCGCACGGCGCTCAGATCCTTGTCTGAGAGCTTGATTTCCGTGCGTGACGACATATGTGCTGAAGGGAGGACTATTTTCTCTTAATTTTGTTTAAAGAGAGGGAGGGAGCGAGAATCTCAAGTAGACTCCAAGCCCAGCGTGAAGGACGCAGGGCTCGACCTCATGACCTTGACATCATGACCTGGGCCGAAATGAAGAGTCAGAGGCTTAACGGATGGTCCAAGCCAGCCAGGCGCCCTTGGACTGCTCAGGGTCAGACGCGGGTGGGGTCAGGGGCTCCACTGCTTAGGGTTGGACAGGGTTGGGGGGGCCATCACTGCTCGGGGTCGGACCCGGGGGACGCGCCGCTCCGCTGCCGTGACCCGGTCGGGCGGCGGGTCCCGGGCCCCCGAGCAGCCGCAAAGGCCCGCAGAGTCCTTTCCCGTCAACGAGACACCTCCCGGCCGCTCTTCTCCCAGAGGCGCCCGGGGCTCGTGCTGTGTCGCGGGGCCTCCCCTTCCGGCCCGGGCCGGAAGTGGCGCGCCGTGCCCCGGAAGCGCCCCGGGAGCGGCGGCGGAAGTGGCGGCGCGATGGCGGCGGCGGCGGCTCCCGCGCCCGAGGCCTGGCCCGAGCTGGAGCTGGCCGAGCGCGAGCGGCGGCGCGAGCTGCTGCTGACGGGGCCCGGGCTGGAGCAGCGGGTGCGCGCGGCGGGCGGGCGGCTGCCGCCGCGGCTCTTCACGCTGCCGCTGCTGCACTACCTGGAGGTGAGCGGCTGCGGGAGCCTGCGCGAGCCGGGCCCGGGCCTGGCGCAGGGCCTCCCGCAGCTGCACAGCCTCGTGCTGCGGCGCAACGCGCTGGGGCCCGGCCTGAGCCCTGAGCTCGGCCCGCTGCCCGCGCTGCGCGTGCTCGACCTCTCGGGCAACGTGCTGGAGGCGCTGCCGCCGGGCCAGGGCCTGGGCCCCGCCGAGCCGCCGGGCCTCCCGCAGCTGCAGAGCCTCAACCTCAGCGGCAACCGTCTGCGCGAGCTGCCCGCCGACCTGGCGCGCTGCGCCCCGCGCCTGCAGACCCTCAACCTCACGGGCAACCGCCTGGACGCCTTCCCCGCCGAGCTCTTCCGCCCCGGCGCGCTGCCGCTGCTCAGCGAACTGGCGGCCGCGGACAACTGCCTCCGGGAGCTCAGCCCGGACATCGCGCACCTGGCGTCGCTCAAGGTCAGCGGGGAGCGGCGGGGCGGGGCGGAGCCCTGGAGGCGCGGCGGCGATGGACCTGCTCCCGGAGCCGGGCCGCACTCCCATGCCGGGGCCTCCAGCCTCGCGGGCCTGGCTCCACTGGCGCCGCCCTCTGCGACCCGCTGTTGGGGAGTTGTTGGCAATCTCGGCTCCCGTCCCAGGTCGGGAGAAGGTCAGCAGTACGGCCCCATGTCTAAGTGTCTCTAGCTCCAAACATTTGTGATTCCGTGACCGTGGTGGGTGGGGAGGCGGCCCCGGGCAAGGCTCGGAGATGTGAAGTAACGGGAATTCCCATAGTGCAGCTCCCTGTGATTTCATGTAAGGTATTTCCTTCAGCCCTGACGACTGCCTTCCAAGGGAAGAGATTGTTACTCCTGTTTTACAGAGGCCGGAAGGGGTTGTTCAGAGTCAGCAACAAATACTTTGGGTTTTCCTCTAGACTCCCTTGTCCAGGAGCTGCTTACTGACCCCTCCCCAGGCCCCAGCAAAATACTAGGCGGACAGGTGTCCATTAGGCCTGCGGGGTGTAGTGGGGAGGATGGAAGTTGCCCGGCCACACCTATATCCAGTCCAGAAGCTCCTGTGCAGCCCTGTTTCCCCTGTGTCTTCCCATTTCATCCTTAAAAAGGCAGACTTGTATTTCTTCTTCCTCCTACTTTCATCCTTTAATGCAGATTTTCTTAAGCAATAACATATGTCTACGCTTTAACAGCTGGTCTATTTCAGCAGGAGTTACTCTTAAGATACTGTCAACTGATCTTACAAATGTGTGTATATGTCTGTGTACATATCTAAGTCCGTGTCCGCTTGGGTGTATGGACGTGTGTGTGTTTGTAGTTGAGAGAGTGCCACGTGCTTGCTGGCCTTTGCAGAGCGAGGCTGTGGGGGTGACTCCCGGGTCACTGTGGTCATCCAGGGCTGGAGGCTTCGCTTTGTGGCTGCGGTGTGACAGACCACGTACAACACGGTTCACTCCATCTTCCCATCTGTCAGATTTCGGTTTTCCGGAAGGTCAGCATACCGGATGCGCAGCTGAGTACAGGCCATGTGAGTGCAGTCAGTTCTCCTTCCTTCAGATCCAGAATGGCTTCCCGGTGGTCAGGTCTGCTCTGAATGTCTGTACTCGTGTGCGGCACCCACCAGTGACATCCGTGGCTTCCGTTTTGTCTGGACACCATCGTTCAGGGCATGTGTCCTCTGCCAACCCCTCCCCCCGCCATTGCTAGGCTTCTGTCGATCTCTTCCAGCTGAAGAGGGCTGTGCGTGTCGCGGAGGGTGTTTTGCCAGAGCTGGTTGGAATCCCTTTTGGACTTAGATGTCCTCCGGGGGCCTTTCTAAGATGATGTCTCGGTGAGCAGTTGCTGCACGCATGCCGGGGTTGTGCGTCCAGATGTCCCTGCTGGTGCTGCGGGAATGCAGCTGGGGTGCAGGAGACTGAGCTCGGAGGCAGAAGTGTGGGCGCTCCCAGCATCTCGTGGCCATGCCGCTGGTTCCTGCACTGTCTTTGCCTGTGAGAGGCTTGTGGGGACGCCACAGGGCCGTGAACAGGGAGGTGGCGGTACTGCGCGGGCCGTCCGCCACTGCAAGACCAGGCCAAATCCTTGCGCCAGAACAGCCAACAGTTGCTCTATGTGTGACGGTCTCTGCCGGGGCTGGCGCAGCTGAGCACCGCTGTGCTCGCTGGCTCACGGTCATGAGTGCCTGCGCTCAGCTGGCCGTGAGCTCAGGGCTGGGCCCAGCTGGAACGCTGTGATGGCTGCTCTGTCTCCAGGATGTCTTGGCGCCGCTCTCTGCCCCGCAGGCTAGTCCACTTCTTACGTGGCAGCTCAGGGCTCCTGGGAGCACCACTTCGAGAGGACTCCTTGAGGAGGAGGCTCGGAGCTGGTAGCCTGGCACTCCCACTGCACCTGGCAGATGAAACGAGTGAAGGCCCGTTACGTTCCTGGGGAGACTTCACCCAGGATGTAAATTCCTGGAGGCACCGGTTCCCTAGGAGCCACCGGAGAAGCCACAGACAGGCCTCTGCTTGTCGCCTCCCTCACTTCCTGAGGGGGGAGACAAGTGCCTCGGTGCGCCCTCCCCCAGGGAGCTGTCCCAGGCGGTGGCCCCAGACTCAGACCCGACTGCCCTGAAGGCCTGGCCCTCTTCCCCACTCTGGCCACCAGTGACAAGGGAGCCCAAGAGATGGCTGAGTCCTCACCGGCTGGTTAACGGCCTGTATTGAGCCCGGTTCCATCGCTATCCTGGTGTCTGGCCATTCAGCTTGGCTCCCCACAGGGGGCCTCGGAGCATCTGGAGGGGTTTCTCCCTGGGGGCATCTGTCCTTGCACTGGGGTTCTGTCACCTGTGGGGCCCAGCTGCCAAGGCAGTGGTGCACCAAGCCTGGCGGCCCCTCACGTCACTCCTGCCTGCGTCACAGGTGACTGACCCCAGCCTGGGCTCTACCCAGCCAGGGCTGACGGGGACAGGCGGGACACATGTCCCCAGGGTTTCCCCACCCCTTGCCCTTGCAGGTGCCCGCCCCCATTGGGGCCACCCAGGTCACTCACGTGGGAGTCCCCACGGAGAGGTTAAACTCGGAATGTGAAACTCTGCCCGGCGCGCAGACACACCGCAGTATAGAAGCCGTTCCTCCGTCTTCATGTCTTCCCCAGTGGCTGCAGAGGTGACAGCCGGCTCGGTGCCTGGGCGGGGTCCAGGTACCCTCGGGCTGGCATGCCCGCAGGAATGAAGACAGTCCCTAGCGTCCCTCCAGAAGTGGCGTATGAGTGTCGGGTTGGCACAGCCAGGGATTTAGGAGCCCTTCCCCGGCAGCATGGCCCTGCAGCAGTGATGTTCGCAGAGGCGCTCAGCAGCCCAGGCCAGGTCAGCCGTCTGTGTGACCTGCAGGAAGGGAGCAGACGGTGTCTCGGCGTGTTGGCTCCAGGCAACAGGCAGGTCTCGGGGCACCAGTCCACGTGCAGTTCATTCCACTCTGCGTTTCGTACCCTTCGGGGGCACGCACCGTCCAAACTTGGCCTCCTGCCCTCCTGCACTGTTGCCTGTCGTCTCCGGGCACCTCCTGGGGCTCCCTTGTTCCCTTAGTGTTCCTTTTCTAGGCGTGAAACCCTCCTGAGTCTGCTGCTCTTACCTGCTGGTGTCCACGTTTCTGCAGGGCCCCCAACCTCCAGAACCCTGATCTGCCGACCCCCCTCCCTGTCCACATTCCCACAGGGTCCCGCACAGGGCCTGAGCTGCTCTCTGGGCCCTGACCGCCTCCCCTGCCTACTACTCTGAGATATCCACGATTTGCTCATCCTTGCACCTGAAAGAAGCCCCCCACCCAGGACTCTCGTGCCGTTGGCCCCTGTAGTGGGGGCGGCAGCCAGTGAGGTGCAGCCCCCCAGTCTCCCCTCCTTGCCGACTCTTCTCTGCTGCCAGCACATGGCGTCCACCTGGCTGGCCCGTTTCATGCAGCAGTGAGGGTGCCCCTGACGGAGTCCTCAGGCTGGCCAGAGCCCTTCAGACAGTGTGGCGGACCCCAGAGCTGTGTGTGCGGGTGGAGCTAGTACAGGCTACCCCAAACCTGACCTCAGAACACCAGCCCCTCGTTGCTGCTCACAAGCCTCCGGGTGGTGGGGACCTGGAAGGGCCCGATAGAGTCCACCTACCCCACCCTTCCCGGTCCTGCTGCAGCGAGGAGAAAGGCCCAGTGAGGCACAAAGTGGCCACAGCTGTAGGAAATAGCATTGCCCACAGCCCCTCGGGGCCACTTGGCCCCCCAAGGGTGACTGATGGCCAGGTCTGGCTTACGTCCGTCCATCCTCCCTCCCTCCCTCCCGGTCCTGAGTGCGGAGTGGAAGGCTGTTCTAGTCGCTCTCTCTCTCTGAGCTCTGGTACAGCCTTTAGAGGCTTCTCAGTGACACCCGCCCGGCATTCGCTCAGCTGTGACAGCCCTTCTGTGCACTGGCTCTCCCGGCTTCTCAGCAGCCGCAGGATAGCCTCATTCATAACTGGGGGCTGGCTTGTCCTTGCTACCAGCCAAAGCAGACAGCGTCTTCTGGATCCTCAGAGCCCCTGCTCCCTTTTCAGCTCGTGATAAAGTCCGTCACCAGCTTTGTTGGGGCCTGTTACATCCCAGTCAGGGCTGGGACTGGTGCCAGCCTAGCCACCAAGTGTGAGCACTTGCTGGGGCGGGGGGGCTGCCCGCCAGCATTGCTTTGACTCTAGGCACCATCCAGATAGGCCCCCTCTGCTCCAGAGCTCTCCCCAAGCCACTACCCCTTGCCACCTCACTTTCCAAACACTGGTCCCCTGTGCTCATGCCAACTGACCAGATAACAGGTTTCTCCCAAGGCTGCCCCGTCTGGTCTCAGCCGTGCCGAGCAGGGCAGTCCTGAGCTTCCCAGTGGCCCGGGAGGAGAACGTGATAGAGGCAGTCCATGTACAGTCCCAGTGCTGCCTGGGCCAGGACCGCCACTGGCACGGTCACGCTGGGAAAAGATGGGGCGGCGGCTGGCCTCTTCCCGGGGGGGCCAGTCCCCACCACAGCAGCAGAAGGGGAAGCAGAGGACCTGCCGCAGACCCACCTACTAGAAGACGGCTCCGTTAGTGTCCCTGCTGTGGGCGGGATGACCCCGCAAGGTGGCTGTTTTGATGGTTTCCCTCATTTCGGGGATACTGATGCCAGCCATGCGTTTTTGTCCAAGCCCAGTCATTAACAGTGATGGAAGGTTCTTCTGCATGGGCCAAAGGGCTTCACGAGCCGCCTTGTGGCGCTGACAGCTGTGGCACTAAACCCTTCCTGGGTCAGGATGGGAGGCCGAGAGCCCAGGCCAGCATCCTTGCACGCGGGTAGAGCTGAGGTCTCTGCTCCAATTTGTTGCTGGGGCCTTCGTATTGCCATATGAAGAGTAGTGCTTGTTACTCATGCTGTGCTCTTTGTAACCCCTTTAATTTAAAAAGTGTGAGCACCATTTTGTGGGGAACCTCTCATCTCAAGTACTTACCTGTTCATGACCACACGTTCCCCTTTCTCTGTCACCTTCGTCCATCGGGATAGTTGTCGCCACGAGGAGCCTTGCAGGGGAGCAGGAAGAGGAAGACGAGCGTTCCCCGCGGTGGGGTGGGGGTTGCTGGCAGCCATCACCGTCGGCTGCGTGGTCGTGGTAGCAGGTGTCAGTCTGGGCGCAGAGCTGGGGATAGGCCATGTGGGGTGGGGCAGTGCTCGGGAGGCGGTGTGTGACCGCAGGCCCTCCGTCTTCCTCCCAGACACTGGACCTCTCCAACAACCAGCTCAGTGAGGTCCCGGCGGAGCTGGCTGACTGCCCCAAGCTCAAGGAGGTCAACTTCCGGGGGAACAAGTTGACGGACCGGCGGCTGGAGAAGATGGTCCACGGCTGCCAGACCAAGTCCATCCTGGAGTACCTGCGCAGCGGAGGCCGCGGTGGTGGGCGGGGCAAGGGCAGGGCGGATGGCCAGGACAAGGACGAGGCCCGCAGGAGGCGGCGCGACAGGCGGAGGAGGGAGAGTGGCGAGGGGGAGGAGGACGAGGAGGACACCACCCGCAGGCTGCTGCTCCGGGTCCTGCACGTGTCCGAGAACCCCGCCCCGCTGACCGTGCAGGTCAGCCCCACGGTCAAGGACGTCCGGCCGTTCATCGTGGGGGCCGTCGTGAGAGGCATGGACCTGCAGCCTGGGAACGCGCTCCGACGGTTCCTCACCTCCCAGGTGGGTGCATGCGGCCTGGTGTCGCGGTGTGTGTGCACAGAGCAGGTCAGACCTGGGCCTCGGTACCGGGGCTGCCTGTGGGGGTGGGCGCCGTCTGCTCGTCCACAGAGACCGTTGCAGTCCTGCTCGTTTCTGAAGTCAGCTTTGTTACAGTGGGAGATCGACGTTTCCCCGAGTTTCTGATGGCTTGGGGCATTTTCTGATTTCTGTAATAGTATGAAAATCGTCAGCTCTTGCCAGCTGTTGTCACGGTAGAGGAACGTCCTGATTTGTTTTTCTGTGCAGTCTGCCCAGCTTTTAAAGTAGAAGCCACATCTTTGATGTTTGCAGACCCCCCACCATGGCCCTGTGGGGACGACGCAGCTTTCCCGAAGTCTGTGTCTTGTGTGCTCCCAGCCAGGAGTTTAGAACGCAAACATGAGTGTTTTTGAAGAAAAACGTGCTGGGGATATTTTTCTTTTTAAGTCCTATTTTTGTTTATTCAGTCATAAATTTTAGTTCAGGAAGGGTTCTTTGAAGTCTCAGATCCTCTGTTACAGAAAGAAGAAATTCTGGGGCACCTGGGTGGCTCAGTCGTTAAGCATCTGCCTTTGGCTCAGGGCGTGATCCCAGGATTCTGGGATCGAGCCCCACATCGGGCTCCCTGCTCCGCTGGAAGCCTGCTTCTTCCTCTCCCACTCCCCTTGCTTGTGTTCCTGCTCTCGCTGGCTGTCTCTCTGTCAAATAAATAAATAAAATCTTTTAAAAAAAAAAAAAAGAAGAAATTCTACCCCTGAACAAATAAGAGCGTTTTCCAGTGACCGTTCCACAGGATGCATTTGGGGCAGGGAGGCCGCGGGAGCAGGCAGAGGGGCATGGCGCGGGGCGGCCAGGGCGCTTGGGTGCTGAGCTCCGTGGGTCTTGGTTACAGACGAAGCTCCATGAGGACATCTGTGAGAAGAGAACGGCAGCCACCATCGCAACCCATGACCTCCGGGCCGTGCGCGGGCCCCTGCTCTACACCACCCGCCCGCCGCAGGACCTCAAGGTGACGTCACATGCCCCTCTCCCCGTTTGCTCCTGTTCCTTTTGCGGTTTTCAGTGACCCGCACGCACTAGTGAGGGCGCACCTGCGCTCTGGGACAGCATCTGACGCTGCCCGGCGAGTACAGCAAGTTGTGCCCGGGCCGTGTGGACGGTTGTGAAAGTAAACTCATCAGAGTAGGGAGTGACTTCCAAGTGGTTTCCCTCATTTGCTCAGCTTTCACCAAACACTGTGGTTTATGTCCCGATTGCAAAACCCGTCCTTTGGAGTTGACTCGCATGAACTTGGTTCATCGAAGTCCCACCACGGTCTGTTACTCCCTGTGGTGCACCGGGGTCCCCAGCGGCTGCCTTGCGGTCCTGGTGCCCAGCTGCACGCCTGGCTTGACGGGCCGCGGGCCCTGCCCCTCCCCCTTCGGCCCTCTAGGGGCCACAGGCCTGGGAGATGCCATTGCATGGGGCAGGTTGAAGGTTAAGCTTGGCTTCGAGAGGACGGGTGTGTGTGGCTGTCAGGTCCCTGAAGGGCCTCTGTGGCCCCCTCGTGCTCACGCCACCATCCCAGGGAGAATGGAGGGCAGAGCCGAGAGGAGACGCTGTGCCGATGGCCACATGAGCGGAGGCCCGGTGTCGTGTGGTGGCCTTGGCTCTAAGGGGAGCTTGTTTCCATCCGAGCTCACCACCAGGTGTTCACCCCACAGATCGTCCCCTTGGGGCGCAAAGAAGTCAAGGCCAAGGACCTGGTGCGGCAATTACAGCTGGAGGCCGAGGAGCACAGGAAGCAGAAGAAGAGGCAGAACGTGTCGGGCCTGCACAGGTGGGCAGGCCTCCCCTGCGGGCGCCGCACCCACCCTGCCGGGCGCACCTCAGCCTCCACTTCACTCACGTGCTGCCGTAACTTGAGACTTTTCCTCACGGGTGTTAAATCTCCCACACTTCATCCCTGTGCTGTTAGGGATTCTTGCGTGAGGTACAAGGAGCCGCCTCTTCTCAGTGGAGCCGGGGCTCGGACGCTGCTTTGGGGAGAACAGGCTTCCTTGGGCACGCAGGCCCTTCTGGAGTGACGGGTCCTCCTGCACGGGGGCAGAGGAGGGCAATGTGGTCACAGCCATCACGCCCATGGCATTTTGTCCACACCACCAGCGGCTCGAGTTGGGGTATGGGCGGCCCGCTGCACTAGGCCTGCGTGAGCACGGGCTCTCGCACGTCTTCCTCCCAAGCTCCGAGACGCCCTGACCTTACACTGACTTGCTCAAGAGCTTACGTTTGTCCGGCATGACCCGTAGGCGTGCGTCCCCATGGCCTCCCCTGTGTTTCTCCCCCACAGATATCTGCACTTACTGGACGGGAAGGAGAGTTACCCCTGCCTCGTGGATGCGGATGGTGACGTGATCTCTTTCCCACCGATAACCAACAGCGAGAAGACGAAGGTAGGGCAGGGCCTGTGTGTGTCCGTGTGTCTGGGGCCGCTCCACCGTGACATCCTGTCTGCACGCCAGACCGTGCAGGCCCCGAGCCCACGCCGCTCACAGAGGCCCCGTCTCCAGAGCCTGTGTCCCTGTCACATGCGGGGCGGCACCAAGCGTCACCATGTGTGCGTCCCTGCCTCTGCCTGGGAACGGGACAGTCCTGGTTTTCGTGGCACCATTGTTTCTGGGTTTTTCCTCAGAGCGCCTGCTGATGTCTCTGGTAACTTTATTCTTCTCTGACACCCCTCTGATTTCTTTTTAAGATTAAGAAAACAACTTCTGATCTGTTTTTGGAAGTAACAAGTGCTACGAGTCTGCAGACCTGTAAAGAGATCATGGACGCCCTCGTGCTGGTGAGTCCGTCCTGTTGCCCAGTCGGCACTCTGGCCATGAAGGACGGATGGCGCGCCCCCCATCTTCCTGCTGCCCCTCACGCACAGGGCTGCCCCAGTCACCCCTAAAATGGTATTTTTCCTTTGCAGAAGATGGCAGAAATCAACAAGTACACGCTAGAAAATAAAGAGGACGGATCCCTTTCAGATCCTGAAGCTGACGTGGTCTCTGGACAGCCTCCGGGTCCCAACGCGAGCCCAAGTGCCGAGAAGGCCGGGAACACCCCGCTGGTGGTGGAGCAGGTCCGGGTGCTGGACGAGGACGGGCACTTGAAGGTGGTGTACCCCTCCAAGACGGACCTGGGCCTCCCTGCTCCCCACGTGACCGTGATCCGCTGAGCCCCGGCCGCGGCATGCCCGCCAGCTCCGCCACGCAGGTCCTCAGTTGTGCCTGTTGTACTGACGTTAAGTTATTCGTTACGTTCTCACCCCGGTGGTTTTTGAGATCCATGCGTTCTGTTCGGTTGTCCAGACGGTTCTGTCCTGTTGCGGAGACGCCCCATTGTCAGGGGCTTGAATCGTTTTGCCTTTCCAGCGCTGAACTGTTTTATTAACGCTTTTTACGAAATTACTCAAATCCTGGAATTCACTGTTCAGAATGTTCTGAAATCATGTGAACACAGCAAACACCTTTGTTCAGGGGAAAACAGACTCTGATGGGTTTGGATATTCAACTCTAAACTGGGAAGCCAAGCGACGGCGTTTCCGGGAGCCGCACCATTATTTTTGTACGATTCAGCAGCTTTGCGAGCTGCTCCCAACCAGCGGCGCGGCCTCGACTTGGGAGTGACATCCTGTTCCTAGCTTGCCCCAGATTGTCCTCTTTTTATGAAAAAAATATTTTTAAGGTGATCTCAGAATTGGCGAAAGCATTTTATTCTTAATATTGTGGTTGCATGTGTTAGGGTAGAGCCGCTGAGTCCCCTCGTGCGGCCGCGGAGGGAGGAGCAGATGTCAGAACGCGCAGCTCAGGGTTTGCACGCGGCTCCCTGTCACAGAATCGGCTTCCACGGACGGGCAGGACCCTTCTGCCGTCAACGAGCTAGAGGACAGACCGCGGCGGGGGGTGGGGTGGCCGCGGGAGGCCAAGTCTGAAGTCAGCAACAGCCACAGAGCGGGGCCAGGCGAACAGTTCTTCAGCATTTTGTGTTTCCGGTTATGTCCAGGTTTGAATGTCTCGGGCCCTAGACCGGCTGTGTGAGTGTGTGTGTGTTTCTGTGCACAAGTACACGTGCACACACCCCCCCCCCAGAGCCGCAGACACGGGCCAGCCACGAGGTGGGTAGGTGGTTTTGACTGACCTCCCTGCTTCGTGATCTGGCTGGGTTATGAGACACTGACTCACTGGCTTTTGGTCTTTAGTGACCTCATCTGTGTCATGTTCTGTGGCCTGCAAGACACAGTGTGTGTGTTCTGACTTGGGGAGCATTTGCAAGAGGCCCACTGAGCCCATGCGTTTAGCCATCGGAACCAGCTCACGAAGCCACGTGGTTCTCCCAGAGCTCGGCCTGCCCGCGCCGTAGGACCCAGCTCGACTGCCTTGAGACCCCGACCCGGCTCTAGATGCCTCTCGGCCTTCCCTTCTTCGGTCCCTGGACGCAGCTGGGCTGAAGGAGGTGTGGTGGAGGGTGGCTTTTCCTTGTTCTGTTAGCCCTGGGCACTTCGGGCAGCGACCGCTGCGGGTGCCGTGGCTGGTGTGGGTCTGCAGCTGGGGGGGTGGGGGGCACATCCTGTCAGCTGGGACCTCACTGACGTGGACAGCTGCCGGCCTGTTGCCCTTCTGACGCAGCTCAACCCCATGTGAGGTCACCACCGGAAGCTGGACATCCTTCCTCTTGCCGGTCCGGCCCTCTTACAATAAATGTCATTTAATAAGAACATTTCGGCTCCTCCCCAGTGAATCCTTTCTTGCCAGTATTTTGGGGTAGTGTCTGTGGGGAAACAGGACCTGAATGCCCCCTGTCCCAGCCCAGATCTTGCTAGCAAAAAGCAGGAGGCACTTAACTATCACACAGGCTCTGCCCCTCTGGGCCTGGAGTGGGGGGTGGACCCCCCTCCCAGGGGCACCTGCCCCCAGCAGCTCTCATTCCTGAGTCTTACGTGGAGGGGAGACTGCCTGACAACTCAGCGGGGTGCTGTCCCCCTTCCTGGCCAGGGTCTGGGGGGGCCACATCTGGCAGAGACAGCTCACAAGGAGGTGGCCTGTGTCCCCAGGGCCTGGCTGCAACCTCTCGCGCAGAGGCCAGGCTGCTGGCAGAGCCCACGGAAGGGGACGTGCACATCCACCAGGGAGTGGGCTGGTGCACCCCGCTCTCCGTCCCGAGGCTTGCTGGGCCTCAGAGCGCGCAGAGCACGAAGGCCAGATCCAGATGGCTTTTGTCATCTGCTGTTGCCCACGGGGTTCCCCCCAACCCAGGGAGGAGGTACTTGTGAGGACCCGCGGGGACCACTGGGCATTGCTGGGCTGAGCTGGGGAGGCTCTGAGGACTGGTTCCCCACAGTGCCCCTCACGCGTGGACCACACCTGCTTGCTGCCCCCCACCCCGCTCTGTCCCCCCTCCTTGCTGGGCTCTGGCCTTGCCCCCAGCCCCTTCATCTGACCTGACCCAGGGGCTCTCAGGCAGTGGGACCCTGAAGCCTGCAAGGCGTTTGGGAAGTGAGGGGGGGCCAGAATGGCCTGAGAGAGGCCGGTGGTGGGCAGGCAGCCGCCAGGGGCCCTCCTCTCTTCTGTCCAGCTCCCTGGCCCGGCTTTCGGCAAGGGCTGCACCCAGTCTTGGGGAGACCCAGCCCCTGCACCTCAGCAGCAGACTGCCCTCGTCCTAGAGCCCATGGAGGCCACGCAGCCCAGCTGTGCCCCCTCACCCAGTGCCCACCCTGTGGTGGCTCCAGCAGGGGCACCAGGGGAAGGCCGGCCAGATGGGGGTCGGCTGGTACCCCTCCCTCCTCGAGTGTGGCCAGACGGGCTGGGAGGCGGGGCCGCCTTAGAGACAGGTGCCGAGGCCCAGATGAGGGCTGGCTGGATGAGGCTCTGCCGATGCCCCTTACCCACCTTCCCTTGTCCCCACCCCACAGCAGACCCCCCATCACTGCTTGGAGACCCTAGCCCAGGCCTGCCCCCGCCCCGGCGCCACTCCCTCCTTGTGGGCAGAGCAGGGACCACCTGGGTGGTGCAGCTGTCCCCAACAGGCCAGTCTTAGGGGGTCTCTGCCCTTCCCTGCCAGCTTGGCCTCCGACACGCAGGTTTGCCATGTGACCTCCAGTCTCAGGCCCCACGAGGACAGGGACCATCCCTCACCTCCCACCCTCAGTCCTTGGGGAAAAAGCACTCTGCTAAGGTGTTTCTGGCAAGGGCCTGTGGGGCCTGAGATGTGCGCTTGTAGTCAGGTGGGGGTGAACACAGGGCCCCGGAGGGCACCTCCTGGGAACAAGGCAGGGGGACAGCACTGAACCCCTGAGCCGAGAGGCCTTGTATGTGTTCAGTAGGGTGAGGCAGGAACAGGTCCCACTCGCGGCCAGTCCTCGGGCCTGCCCCCAGGGGCTCACTTCCCACAAGAGAGTCCAGCCAGGCAAAGACACATTCCAAGGCCCAGAGCCAAGTGGGAGGGAGGACAGGCCCTTCCCACAAGCCTCCCAGTGTTGTCGAAGTGCCCTCCAGCTGGCCTCACCTGGCAGGCACCTGGGGGCTGGTGGAAGAGGCCCTCACCCATCCTTCATTCAACAGACTTTTAATGGCTGCCTTGGCACAAAGGCTCCCACAGGGCACAGGCGGGGAGGCATCTTCCCACTGGATCTGCTCCCTCGAGGGAGCCAGCCCAGTCCACTACAGGGAGGACTAGGTGGTGGGTTCCAGACAAGGGCGGAGGCCCCACTGCCCACCCTGCCCAGGACTGACTTCCAGGATGGGGTCTTGGCCCTGGGAGGGTGGGCAGAGGGACACACATGACCCCTTCAGAGCCACCCTTGCAAAGAAGAGTCAGAGGACCGAGAGAGGGCAGGGGACCACCCAGGGCCACACAGCCCCACAACGTCCGCTCAGGGAGGACCCCTCCCTGGAGCTGCCAGGCCTGGACCCTCGGCAGGGGCTCTGGGGGCGTGTCCTACAGTCTCAGCTCAAACTGGCCCACGTCTCTGGGCCATGTGGTCTTGGGCTGGCCACCCACGCCAGGCACATGCACCTGTGTCCCTGTGTGCCCACGTGCCGGCCAGTGACCTCTGCACCCTGGGTCTGTGTGTGTGTCGGGGGCAGGGGCACGAGTCTGTGCAGAGAGAAAAGTCTTCTGTATACGCGATCATGTATATAGGGTTCTGTGTATACAAGGACATTCTGGTGTACGGGACGCCCGCCGAGCCCACGTCCCCACGCACGGGCATCCAGCCCCGAGCACGCGTGCTGGGTAGCCTTATTTGCACTTGTGCACGTAGTAACCAGTGAGATAGCCAAGGATGAAGACGACCCAGAAGAGGGCCACTCCACCCAGCACCTTCATGGCGATGCCCAGCTTGCCCGAGCACAGCTTCCGGGAGACCCTAGGGAGAGAAGCCCCCGCACATGAGCCCCTGAGTGGACTGGGGGGCTAGGCTGGAGGGGAGTGGGCCCTGGGGCAGGTGGACCCCGAAGAAGGGTGGCCTGTACGCTCTGCTGACTCAGGAGATAGGAGGGAGCCCAGCAAGGGAAGCCGCACATGGAGGTGCAGGGCCCAGGTTTGCTGGGACTGCTGGGGCTGGGGTGGGGGGCCTGCAGCGTGGAAGCCACCAGGAGGGACATGGAGGTGGAAGGCTCCCCCTGCTGGCCTGTGGGCCTCCGGGCCCTCACCTCTGCCAGCTCCAGGCCTCCTCTATGCCGGACCCAGCCACCACGTGGACTTCATCCCGGCTGCGGTCATCCCACCTGCTGTACTGGACTCCGCTCTCCTGGGTCTGCATGCTGCGGGGGCTACAGAGAGGGGCAGAAGGTGAGCTGAGGCACTCTCGGGTGGGGAGACCGAGGTCCGGTGTGCAGGGCCCTGACTCCGGTGAGGGCAGTGACCAGGGCTCCATGTGGGGCTGCATTTAAGGCCAGGGTCTGCCTGGGGGTACAGGCAGGAGTGGGGAGGCACAACGGTGGGCTGTCTCCTTCCCCCAATCTTCTTACCTGGCTTACCAGGGGACCAGGACACCAAGTGGTCAAGCCACTTGCCCAGGGTCACATGGGAGGAGGGAAAGCAGGAATTCCAACCCAGGGAGGCTGCAAACCCTTCCCTCAGGAATGTGAGAGGCTGTCTCCACCCAGCACAGTGTGGGGGGGGGGGGAGGCGGGGCACCCTGGAGGATACCGTGGGTCCTTGACCTGATAACTGCCGTCCTTCCCTCCCTATTCCTGACAGGCCCCAGAGCGTCTCCGGAGGCTGGGAGGGGAAGGGATGGGGCTGCAGCTGGTACCGCCGTCTGGCCGGTCAGGGGAGACCTGGAGCCCAGAGCAGCGCCGGCAGCTGTGTCCTGCGTCCTCCGGCCTGTCTGGAGTTGCAGCCCCTCCCCTCCACCCCGCGTGCGGGAGAAGCCGGAGCCTGGGGGCACCTGGGCCTGCGGGGAGTCCAGAGGCTGGAGATGCAGGGGCCTCTCTTCTAGGGACCCCCTCCCACAGAATCCTGGAGAGAGGCTTAAAGGCACAGCAGGCCACTGAATGGCAAGAGCCAACCCAGAAACTCAGGAGACCTGGCAGTTCGTCAACTCCTGACATGCCTCTGTGTCCACCCTTTCCCCAGTCCCAGGCCAGGGAGGAGGAAGGAAGGGAGCTTGTCTCCGAGCCACAAGGCCTGCCTCCCAGGTGGGAGCACCTGCTTTGTAGGGGCCGCTCAGATCAGCGGCCATTCTCAGGCCCAAGGGAGGCCAAGCATCTGCAGCGTGTGGGCTGCGCTTTCCCAGGTGTGTCTGGGAAAGTGGCTCTGGGCCCACTCTGCTAGCGGTCTCCCTCACGGCCACCCCTGCCGCCTGGGGGCAGAATCCCCACTCTGTTCCAGGCAGCAACGTGCCACCCCAAATGACAGCCAGGGGCTAAGACAAGCTTAATACCCTGGCCCTGCCTTCCCATGTCACCCGGATGAGGGCAAAGTGCTGGGGTGTAGCAGGAGCTGGGCTTTCTTGCTTTCACCAAAGAAAGCAGCCATTTCTTCCTTCCCGCCCTGGCACGGCGGCTGGAGCTGCAGCAGGCACCTTGCAGCCCGGATATCCAGGCAACACCTGCCCTCATCGTGTGCGGTCTCCAAATCCACACCAATGACCCACCCCTGGGCTTGCTGGTGAGAAGAGTGAAGCCCCACCTGTTCAAGCCTGGGTTCCTGACGTGCGCAGCGGAAAGCATTCCTAACTGATGGAAACTAGACTTTGGCTCTCAAGTCCTCTTGGTTGGACAAAGCCACTAGAAGCGCCTAGACCCTGACAGCCTCACTCTCCAACCCCCCCACTGCAGGGTCACGCCCTGTAGCAGGAGCCGGGCTGTGCCGCCTGGAGACACTCGCCAAGCTAGAGACCCTCTGGGGTACGACCGCATACCTTAGACCCCTTCGCCCCCACAGCACCTCCTGGGAGCCCACAACTTACAAAGGTGGAGTCCTGGCGTGGGGGCCTGGACTCCGGCGCCCAGGAAAGTGGTCAGGTGGTCGAGCCCAGCCAGTGGATCTCGCCCGCCTCCTCCCGGGCCGCAGGTCAAGGTCCGCGGTGCAGCCGATGCCTGCAACCTCAAAACAAAAAACAAACAAACAAACAAAAAAAACACAGAAAATAAAGAAAAGGTGAAGAGGAGCGGCCGTGCGAGGAGCGGGTAGGGGAACGGAGCCCCGGGGTGTCCCCGAGCGGCCAGCAGGAGCCGCCCGGCCGCGGGGAGGCCCAGGGGCGCTCGGCCGGCTCAGCCCTCCCCCGCCGCCCACCCCGCAGCCCCGGGACTCCCGGGAGGCCGCTCGCAGGCCAGGAAGGCCGCGGCCAGGCCCACCTCCTCCGTCCGCCTGCACGAGGAAGCTGCCCCCCGACGCGCGTCCCACCCGCGCCTCTGCCTCCTGCCCTCCGCGCCGCGCAGACGTGTCCCGGCCGGGAGGGGCGGGGCCTCGGAGGGGCGGGGCGGCCTGGGGGCGGGGCGGGGGGGGCTAAGCCGGCACCGGGGCGCCGAGTCCAGGCCCCAGGTGATCCGGACCGCGCCGCCGGAGGGCGTGCGTGCCGCAGAGAGAGGGACTGCAGAAGAATGAGGGGGCTGCCGGGGAGAGGGGGCAGCAGAAGATAGGGGGCCACAGGGGAGAGGGTGCCGAACGGGCGAGGGGTCGGCAGAGGCGAACCCCCCCCCCCGGCGAGGGTCTGCAAGGGAGAGGGGCCGACAGAGGAGAGGGGGATTCCCGGGCGAGGGGTGCCGGGGCGGGGGGGGGGCGGGAGGGAGGGGGCTGCAGCGGAGAGAGGGCCGCCGGGGAGAGAGGGCCACAAGGGAGAGGGTGCCTCAGGGGCGAGGGGTAGGCAGAGGCGAGCCCGCTCCCCCCGCCCCCGGCGAGGGTCTGCAGGGGAGAGGGGCTGCCCAGGCAGCAGGGCCCTCAGGGGTCCCAGGGTTGAGGGGGTCGGGTCCACCCCCAGACCGCGCAGGTGCGGAGCTCTGGTGCAGAAGCTTGCCCTGGAGCCTCCAGGCGCTCCTGAGTCTGATCCGACTGGCGAGGCGGCCCAGCCGGGGCGCCCCGGGGGAGCCGACGTGGAGTTCCCAGCTCCGTTCCTCCAGCTCCCGCACTGGGCCCGCGGCGAGCGCAAAGCAGGGAAGGCCGGCGGCGTGCACAGGTGGGTGGGTGGAGGTCGAGGACAAGACGCGACGCCGCGGACGGGTGCCTGCATTCAGCGCGTTGCTGTGCCCAGAGCCTGAGGCGTGCGGGACGCAGACAGGGTGAGCGGCGCCGATCAGGGTGCCCGGCCGCCTGGAGCTCTCGCCCCCGCAGCAGTGACGGGAACAGGAGAGAAAACCGCCTCCACCGTCTTCCAAAGGGGTTTCCGCAGCAAAGCAGTGCCCGGGCCAGGGGAGCCCCCGCCTCACACGGCTGTGCTGCGGCTGGAGGGAAGGAGCGGGGTAGGCTCCCGGTCTCAGGCCTCCTAAGCCTGGGGCCTCGGGGGACGGCCCTTGCCCAGGGTGGGGGTCTCCCCAGGAAGGAGCCAGGGGCGCAGATGGGGGCTGTGGTTGTCGCCCAAGCCCCCACGAGCCCCGAGGAGAGAAAGAAAAGCTGAGTCCACGGCCAAAGACAGTTTAATTCTAAAGCGAAAAGGCAGGGCCACACAGAGGTGGCTCCCTGCACTGGGTCCAGGCCTCCGCTGGGCGGCGGTGTCTGGGGGTGCAGGCTGGGTCTACTTGGAGGTTATCTTCTTGGACTTGTTCGGGGAGGACAGGGCCTCTGACTGCTGCAGGGGGGGCACTCGGACACCCTTCTGCTTGAGCTGACTGTAGTAGTCGGCTCTCTCGGAGACTATCCTCTGTAACAGAAGTCCAGGCCTGTGGCTGCGGGGCCCTGCCTCTCCCCCCCAAGGGCCCCCAGCAGCAGCGTTGGGCACTGACTGTGGACCGCCCGCTCTCCGGGGCGGGGAGGGGAGCCCTGCTCTACAGCATCTGCTGACTTCTGTGCTGGAAACACCCCACCACCGCTGATCCCGCTCTGGAGATGAAGCCCCAGAGCTCAGAGCTGGGAAGACAGCCCGCCACGGGGGCGTCACCTCTCCCCCAAAGCAGCGCCAACTCCACTGCTTATGTCCTCTGAGAATGTGGAGCGGTCCAGACCGAGAGACCTCGGAGGCCATCGAGTCTGTCCCTCAAGTCCCTTTCTGTCCTGCGCACAGGGAGACGGCCTGGCACCCCCTCACCCCTGCTGCTTTGGCCTGTGCACCACTGTTTTGTGTCCAGCCCCGCAGAGGAAAGGGCTTCTTTCCTGGCTGCTGGGGGGGTTACTGATGCCTCCTCCCATTCCTCTCTCCTCCCCACCCTTCTCCCTCTCTCCCACACCAAGCAACAGGAGCCAGGCTGCCTAGACCCCTCCCCAGGTCCTCTTGCAGCCCCCACCCAGGGGCACTGCTGAGCAGGGCCCCACCCGACAACATAGAGGAAGGAAATCAGGTCTCCGGGAAATGTGGGTGCTGGAAGGTCATGGGCACCTGTTGAGGCAAAGGGCCATGTCATGGGAGGCTTGGGACATGGGGACAGAAGCAGCCCCTAGTGAGAATCCATAGAGCCCTGCACAGAGCGTGTGATAGTCAGGGGCTCTTCTCCCAGAGCCCTCCCCCCCAACCACGCCCAGAGGCAGACAAGCTCTCTCCGTTGAGCAGAGGGAGGCTCTGTGGCTCAGTGAACTCTAGAGCCAGCCTCCAGCTTGTCAGGCAAGGCCCGCAGGGGTGGTGGCTTGCCCCTGCCAGCCCCAAAGCCTGCACTATTTCTCCCGCACCACCCTGCCCCTGTGAGGCCTCTGCCTGGGGTCAGCAAGATGATAGCCTGAACCAAGGCGAGGGAGGGGGGCCACACTCAGGGCCTGGCTGAGCAGACGAGGATTCCAGCTGAGGCCACTCCGAGGTACTAAGAAGCATCCCCAAGAAGGCTGAACTAGACAGTCTGGGGGGGGAGGGGGCGGCTCCTGCTGTTGGAGAGTCTCCAGGACCCCAGCATCTTGGCCCCCTCCCCACTGTACCCCAGAGGTGAATGCCAAGAACAGCCTGGCCTTGCGATGGGGAGATCTGGAGCTCCCTGCCTGAGCAGAGAGCAAGGATGATCCCAGGGGCACGGTGAATGGTGACACAGTCAGGGCAAGGATGGGGGTCCCCGGCATCCATGCAGGCTCCTCCCCTCAGCCCCTGGGCACAGATCAGCAAGCATTGCCCCGGAGACGCAGCCTCTGGGACCAGAGGCAGCCCAGCGCTGGGTATACCTGCAAAGCTTCCAGAATGTCATTGTCAGAGATCTCAGTGGCAAAGGACTTGACCCCAGAGGTGCTGAAGGTGGCTTGGATGATCTTGTTTCTCAGTCTCTCGAGCTGCGAGCAAAGGGGAGGAGGGGGCGAGTCACGCCCATCCCTTAGTGAAGCTTTCCAGAGGTAGATCTGTCCTCACTTCTCGCAGCTTTAGGGACTGGAAGGGTCTGGAGAGGCCAGCTGGTCTGCCTGTGAGCTAGAAGGTGCCAGATCAAAACCTAGACCCCAGGGTGGCTGGGCACCCAGGCTCTAAAACTTTCTACTACGTTTTTTTTTTTTTTTTTAACTGAAAAAGGAAAACCTGCACATGGTTTAAAAAAGAAAAAACAGTACAAGGGCTCTGGCTGATCCCGGGACACCCTGCAGGCTTAGCAGTCCCTCACCGTTAGCAGTGCAGGGAACACCTGCGGGGTGTTCCTCCCTCCGACTGTGCTCCCAGCCCTTCCTCCTTTTCTCGTTATGGTGAGGTGTTACCCAGCCGTGAACGGGGCGGTAACCAGGCGCAAACTAGGATGGAGCTAAGCCTGTCTAGTCTTACTGCCATCAGCATCATCGTGCGTGTGCAGAGCCCCAGCCCACCTCCCCCAATCTGTACCCCAGAAGCAGACGGGGCTCCCCAAGTTATGGTGGCAGCTCTGCACCAGCTCCTCCCCCTCAGTGTCCAGAAGCCCTGATGATGCAGAGATGCCACATGAGAGCCAACCTCAAGAGTTTGCCTTGCCTCAGAAGGGTTGCAGGCACGTCTGCTTTGCCTCGGAGACAGTGCTGAAGTGACAGAGGGCATGTTAGGAGCCCCTGGACCTTGGGTGGGGAGGGGGCTTCCTTTCTCTCCAGTGTGGATTGATGACAGCTCTGTGCCTGGTACCATGCTGGGTATGGGGGTCACGGAGGGAATGGGGGGCCCACTCCTGCCGGGCAAGGGGTGGCGGTCACCTGGGGTGGCAGTCACCTGGGGTGTCTGGCCACAGTGCCCCATGCCCGGGCTGTGTCAGGCATCACTCATGGGTCACAGCACCACTTCCTGCTGACCCCAGACCTGCCCCCACAAACTTCAATACAGCATTGCAGGCTCTACCAAACTGACCCGATGCACCACCCCCGCTCACACTGGGCTGGGAGGACTGCTGGATCGGAAACACAGTTTTAGGAGAGAGCCTGGAGGCCGGTGATGCCGAGCCATCCAGCAGGAGGCTGCCCGGAAGAGGGTCGGGGGGACACACGGTGGTTCCATTACAGTAGGCACTCTAGGTGGGTGGGGAAGTGTTCTTTCAAAAGCCTACACACACAGGACTTTCTCTTTGCTGGTGTTCGGATTCTGAATCAGGTCAGCTTGTCGCTGATTTCCTTTTTGGCTTGGGTGCCTCAGCAAAGGGCACCTTGGCCTCCCTCTCCCTCTGTGCCTCTGCTCACGTGTCGCAGGGGGGCTCAGATATGGGGTCGGCTCCTCACATCCCAGCACCACCCTCACCCCCCCCCTCCCCGCTCTGGGGGCCCCGGCGGGTCACTTCGCCCTCAGGCTGCAGGCTCCTTATGCGAGCAGTGAGGACGCTAGGAACACCTGCTTCGTAGCTTTGTTCTTCACGAGGTTGGGAGACTTCAAAGAGCTGCTTAGAACGGAGCCAGACCCATGCGCGCACCCCCAACACTAAATAGACTGCGTTGTTACTATCATACCCCGGCCCCCCAGAGCGCTCCTTCCTGGCCGGCTGTCCAAACCCTCGTCGTGTCCCTTCACAGGACAAGCCAAGACAGCACCCTCGGGGCTCCCTCCCGCCGCCCGGCCAAAGTGTGCAGCCCCATCCCGCCTTTGCTCTCTCCGCCACCATTTCCGGAGCGCCCGCTGGGTGCTGGGGGCGGGGCTACGAGGACTGAGCGAGTCTAAGCCCGCCCTGCTCCGCGCGCCTCCTGCCTGCTCCGCGCACCTCCTGCCTGCTCCGCGCGTCGCCCGCCCGCTCCGTGCACCGTCCGCCTTCCCCGCGCACCTTCCGCCCGCTCCGCGCGCCTCCCGCGGGCTCCACGCACGGTCCGCCCCCGCGGGCGGTGGGCGGGCGCCGGCGCTCAGCACGCAGGGCCTACCCGGGACTGGGCGCTCTCCAGGGCCACGCGCGCCTGCTGCTCCGCCTGCTGGATCATTTCGTTCTTGCTCAACATCTCCTCCTGCAGCCATTTCCGTCTCTGCAGGTGGTTCTGGTTCTGGCTCACCTGGGCCTGCAGCTGGCTGACCTTGGCGTCGAACTCCGCGATGGTGTGCTCCTGCTTTGCGAGTTTGCTCTGCAGCTCCAACACTTGCTGCAGGGGAGCCAGGGAGGACAGGGGAGTAGGCCCACCTGGCCCAAACGGGTCCCCAGTGATCCCCCCCTTCTTCCCCCAAAAGACAGACGGCCGACTCTCGCGGAGTCAGGTCTGGGGCCGGCAATGGCAAGCAGCCTCTGTGTGCGCTCCTGGGATTCCTTCACTGGGGTGGTACCTAAGGGAGGGGGGCCCCGACTCACTGCGAAGGGGTTTCCAGCTCATCTTGCCCGCGCTGTTGGGACTTACAGCAAGAACAGCGATCTGGCTGCTTAACCACCCCTGGCGGTCACCTGGCGAAGAAGAAGGTTGTCCTTCTCGATGATGCCCATCATCTCTTCGTGCTTCTTGTCTTCCCTGATGTTGGAGAACTGGAAGGCAGATGGGGGGGGGTGTTGGCTCAGGGGGACTCGGGGGGCAAGAGGACAGATGGAACGCTCGCATCCAGCTTTTCTCCCTGAGCCTCAGTACGATGAAAGCAGCGGGACTTCTGCCCAGAGCAAGAAGAGGGGAAACAGCAAACAGGTGGGGAGCTGGGCAGCAGGGCCCGGAAGGCCGGAACCTCCACCAGCGGGGGCGGGGCGTTGACAACAAGCCCAGCTCTCTCTTCAGAGTCCCTAAATCTCAGAAATTGGTGGTGCAGCTTCTTCCGGATCCGGACCCTAATGTGGGGAGGATCGTTGGATACTTTTCCAGAAACCAAGAGCCGAAGACCGGTCCCTGCCCTCAAGCGGCCGGGAGCCTGTGCCGTGTTCCTCTGGTGGGAGGCTGGATGTCGGGGGCACAGCAGAGGGTCTGCAGCTGGGGAGGTGCCAGGCACAGTGGTGGGTGCACCCCCAAGCTCCAGATGGGGGACGTCAGTGCCGAATGTGCATGCCCCCGCTGTCTTCTGGTCTTGGCTCCCAGAACACCGGCAGCTAGGCCTTCTCATTCCAGGCAAGAAACTTTCAGGTTCCCAGAAGATCTAACAAGACCATCTCCAAACGCTCAGCTGAAACGCCCACACGTGCCCGCACATGTGCAGCACAAACTTACCAGCCCATGCGCAGAGACCCCTCAGCTCTGACACAAGTGGGGCTCTCGTGAAGAACAGACACCAAGGCAAAGGGACCCAGGGCACTTGCAGGAGATCGAAAAGGTTCAGGAAGCTGGGCCCAGCGATTGTGAGTGTTCCGTAGGGAATGGACAAAAGACACTGAATCGTGAAATAGAAGAAAAAAGGACGTTCAGAGAACAAGGGAGATCTCGGAAGCCGTCCGAGCGACAAAGCAGAGCACAGGAGGCGGCTGTGGATAAAGTGCCCGAACGTGGGCGGGGGAGCAGCAGGGAGTGGGCAGCAAGAAGAGGAGGAACAGGGGTCCTGGGATGCCAGGAGGAGGGTTCAAGAAACAAGACGGAGGGGAGAAAAAACAAGATAAGCGATGTAAACTTCCAGAGCGGAGTTTCAGGACTCCTGGGACCAAGATGGCGCCCAGCGGTTTTCCAGAGAGGGAGCAGTGCGCCCAGACTGCTGTCCCAGGCAAGTGAGTCAGGAACGCGCAGGGGTCCCCCCAGCAGCCTCGGCGCTCGGGCCCCCGGGGCAGTGCCTTCTCCGGACGCAAAGTGCTCTCCCGGCTGTGGTTTGACATCCCAGCAAGTTCTACTGACACGTAGAATAAGGACATTAGCCCCCCAAATTTGCACCCACTTATTCTTTTATCAGAAGACTACTGCAGGATGCACTCCAGTGAAAACATGGGAGTAGATCAGAAAAGAGAAGGAAACTTAGTTCTGTTCAGCAAAACCTGTGTTTGAGTCCTGGGCGGGCACAAGCTGCTGACAGCCATACCCCGAGCACCGCATAGTGGTGGGACGGCACTGGCGGGAGGCACACCTCCCTGTGCTGGGGGGCCTGGGCAGGGGAGGAAAGAGGGAAGCACTAGCTAATGCGAGGATGGAGAAAATTCCAGAATGGGCATTAGAAGCATGCCATCTGGAGACCTGCAGAGTGATGCCTAAAGAAGAGGTGAGAGCAGTCGCCCTGGGGGACGGGAACACGAGAGGGTGGAGGGTGGGACATGCCCAGTTGTGTGACAAGCCTGTGGGACTATTTGATTCTCTAGCCTGTGTGCATGAATAACTTCAATAAAACAAAATGCTTAGCAAGGGGTGGGCTTGGTGGACTGGTGGCCTCTCTAAGCATGTGTGTGTTCAACCCAGGGACTCAAGCACTGGGGATGCTGGAGAAGTGGCCGGGAGCCCAGAGGCCCAGGGAGGATGGTGCGGGCCAGCAGGCAGTGCAGGGCCAGGGGGCATAGTGTGACCCAGGACAGGCCACCCTGGCTCCCAGCGCCGCCTGCCCAGCAGCGGGATGGCCGGGGCTGCTGGTGCCCACCCTGTGACAGGGGCACGGCCACCTTGTTGGACATGGCTTGTAACTGGTCCTTCCGCTCCCGGAGCTCCTTCTGCAGGGTCTCGTTCTCCATGTTCAACGTCTGCAGCTGCGATTCCTGGAAGTCCACTTGGCGTTGTAAAGACGTGATGGCCCCTGTGTGAGCAGCGGGAAGGAGGGGAGAGAGGACAGGGGGCTGAGAAGCCGAGACAGAGTGGCTCCATGGCCCCAGGCTGAGGGCTGCAGCCACCTGCCCTGCGTCGCTCCGTCCCTGGGCCACCCTCCCTCCGGGGGCTCCTGGGCCCCCAGCGCCCCACCTGTTGCGAGCGAGTATCTGGTCCTGGTGACCTCCAGCTCTGTCTGGAACTCCTGGATCACCTGCTCGTACTCCTCCAGCTGGGCTATCAGCTCCTGCTCGAAAGTCTCCTCCAGGGAGTGGGAGCTCCTCCTGCGCTGGTCCCCGTCCTGCACCTCCTTCTCCTCCTCCTCCTCCAGCTCCTCCTCCTCCTCCAGCTGCTCCTGCCACCCACCCCCCTCCTTGGCTGCAGCCCCCTTGCCGCCTGCTGCGCGCTTCCCTTCCCCCTCGGCCGCCTCTTTGGCCGCCTCTTCAGCTGCCTCTTCAGCCTCGGCATCTGCTGCCTCTTCCTCTTCACCACCAAGGGCTTCCGTGTCCTTGCCTCTGCTGAGCGCGGCACACTCCTCCTGGAGCTGAGTAGGGAGGGGGTGCTGCACAGGAGGGCAGGGGGGCGAGCACACCGCCCGCAGCCGCGACGGCCCCCAGCCTCATGGTCTCGGGAGACCACCCCTCCCCCGGGGCAGGGGAGCTGGAGCCCCCTTTTCCGGGAGCTGCCCTGCCCCCTGCACCTGTTCGCCTCAGGTTTGGTGGAGGACCCCGGCGTCGCCCGGCAGCCCCGGAGAGGTGAGCTGGGCCAGGCCTGCCTGCTCAGCGCCCCGGCCGGCCCGCACCTGTCTCCAGTGCTGCAGCTCCTCCTCGTCTCTGAAGGAGCTTTTCAGGATGCTCAGCCTCCCAATGGGCCTTGCCACAGTCTCCTGCAAGATGCCCACGGGAGCCTCAGGGCTTCCAAACTGCACCCGCGGCTCCCCCAGGTGATGTGCTGAGACCTGTGCTTCTGGAAGGGGCAGCAGCCTCTCCGGGTTGCAGGGGAGAGGGGACCCAGTTCTTCCTGCCAAGGGTGCTGTGTTGGTGAGAAGGGGGGCAGTGACCTGCAGTTCCCCTGGGAACATGGGGTTTCTGGCCCCCCTGGATCAGCCGTAGGAAGTGGCCTTGCAGCAATGGGCACCCCTCCTTTGTTCCAAGAGCGGAGGGCCAGCCTGCCATGCCCACGTTGCACGTCCCTGCAGGCCCAGTGTGGGCTCACATCCAACAGCCCCTTTGAGGCCAGGGAACCAGGAAGGCAAGCCTATGCCCCCAGGCCTCTTCAGACTCCTGCTGCCCCTGCCGGATGGTCCCGCACCATCCTTGTCCAGGCTGCTTTCTCTGGGGGCATCTCGGGGATTCGGCGATGGTCCAAGGCCCCCACCCCCACCCCAGCATGGTGCCCGGCTGTACTCTCAGGTACGAAAGAAATCAGGTTTTAGAAAGACCAGGTGACTGCTCCACCAGGACCTGCCTCATTCAGTCCTCTGCCCAGACCTGGGGAGGGGCAGCACCGCCTCCCTGCTATACAGGCAAGGACACTGAATGTCCTGCAGCCAGAACAGATCAGGCGAATCCAGGCCAGCACACCACAGGGTCCACGGCTAAGCCAGGTCTGCAGACTTCACCTGCAGGGGGCCTTCCATGCCACGGGGTTTCAGAGGGACTGGCCTCATCTTACAGGTAAGGAAACGGAGTCCAGAGAGCAGCACGACCTGTCCCAGGTGGAAAAGCAGGCCGGCAGCCAAGCATAGGGGTCTAGCTGCCCAGCTCACGGCTCGTTTCCCGTACTGAGCTCCCATGAGGACGTGACAACCTTCTGGGGTGACGGGCACTTGCCAGGGGCCTGAGGCCACCTGGAGCTTTGGAGGCTTTGGACGCAGAGCCTGTGTCAGGGCGTCCACTCACCTTCCCTCTCTGGCAAACCCATGTCTCCTGGCCTTTGCTTTGGAGGACGCATTTCAGCTGTTTCTTCAAGGCCTCCCTCTCCTCCCAGAGGGCCAAGACCTCCTCATCTCGCTTCTGAAGCAGCGCCTCCATCTCAGACAGCCGCTGCACTTCCTCCCCCAGCGTGAGCAGGCAGCGATCCTGGCACGAGAGCAAGGGCAGCCCCTGGTGCCACGCAGGCTCCTCCGCGACCCACCCTCTCCGGGCACCTGCCGGGAAGCAGCTCCAGCCCAAGAAGAGCAGACCCCGAAATCCCAGCCGCTCCTGCCCGAGGGCAGGGCCCAAATCCTCGCCTGGGGAGACTCCTGGCAGCCTCCCTTTCAGGCCTGGTCCTGGCCAGCTCCCCAGTTGCAGGGGGAGCTCTGTTCTTCCTTGTGGCCCCATAGCGAGCCAGCAGCACCCTCCGAGAGCCACCCCCTGGGGCTTGTCACAGAGCCAGACCCTCTGCCCTCCACCTTCCATGCTCTAAATCACAGTGCCCTCGCTTCCTCAGCCTTGGAGACATGACACTGACATGTTCGGGTCTACGGAAACAGAAGGACTTGCCATCAGCAGCTCTGAACGGAAAGCAGCAGTAAAGGAAGCCCCCGGGCCCGCAGTGCACCCAGCACAGTCCCAGGAGGAAAAGGAACGAACTTGGAAGTCCCCCAAGTGTTTGGAATTCAAGTGCCAGCTTCCTACATGGTCCGTGAATCAAAGCAGAAGGCACAGAGGAAGTTAGAAAATGTTTTAAACGGAACAATAATGAACATTATCAAGACGGATTGAGACTTGTGGGGTGAAGCTGAGTTGTGGAGCGGACAGATTTGTAGCCCCCCGCGCATCGGCTAGGGCAAGCAAGGAAACAGCGTCTAGGCATCCGTCGGGGGGATCCTGGAAAAAGCTGCGGGCTAAGGGAGGGAGCAGTACGGACGGGAAGGCGGAGGACCCCGCCGGAGGTGGGGGAGGGGCAGGGGCAGGTGTGGCAGGACACCGGGGATCTCAAGTGTGCGTGGAACTATTTACACGACTGAGCTAAACTAATGCCCCGGGCCGTGGTGATTTAGACCCATGACCCATGCCCCTGTCCCACACCAGACAGAGGTTTCTGGAAAGGGGATGCTTGTTTCCAATGGGGCCGCTGAGTGGGCACCATGCCAGCGTGTCGCTGGCGGTGACTCTCTTGCCTCCAGTGGTGTGACCTCTGCCAGCTCAGACCAGGTGGAGATGAGAGAAAGAGCACCCTGAAAGAGCACCGTGGAAGGCCACGGTCGCGGAGGCAGCCACACCTGCAGCCCCTCCCCTGGCTGCTTCACACACGTGAGCTCTCTCCTTCCCGTGGTTTGCAGAGAGCATCCTCTTACACAGATCCGCGAGGCTCTGCCTCACTATAGCCTCAAGCTTTCCCCGACGTGGAATTGCTTTCCCAGAAGGGGTCAAAGGATGTGGACGCCTCTAAAATTGGGACGTCTCTCAGAAAAGGCAGCGTGGCAGGAATACATGTAAGATGAAACCTCATGGGGCCGCGCTATCCGGGCTACCCAGCATTTCGTGGTGCTCATTTCCGTACCTGTCATTAAAGCCTCACCAGCTTTAAAACACCACCACCAACAGGAGAAAGAGAAAGAGAAGGGCCAAGTTAGCACTGTCAGGAATGGAAAAGAGGCTCTCTCTCCTGCAGAAATTAGAGGGGTGTTAAGAGACCACTAGGCACAGGATCAGGCTAATAAATTTGAAAATTTACATGAAGTGGACACATTCCTCGAAAAACATAGCTTATCCAAACTGAAGAGGGAGAAGGAAATCTGAGTATTTTTCAAGGAAGTCAATTTATTATTTGGAAAACCTGCCCCGTGAGGACTCTCCAGGCACACACGGCTTCAAAGATGAATTCTTCACCAATCCCATGCAGACTCTTCCAGAGAATCAAATGGAAAAGAGAAAATGCCTCCCAACTTTTTGATTGTTTGTTTTGAGGCCAGAATTACTCGGACACCAAAAGCAAACAAGGGAATTCCAGACAAGCGAGCTGCGGGCCAGCCTCTGTCACAAAGATGCAGAGGGCAACGTCGCAACAAGTCAGCTCGGAGCTGGAGCTTTGCCTACCGAGCGGATTACTACTGTTTTTAAGAATATATGCTCTTAAGTGGAAATGGTGGGTCAAAGGTAGGTGGACAGTTGATGTCATGATACGCGTGGCCAGCTGCAGGCTAGGGAGGGGACAAGATCTGTGCCCACTCAAACCACCACGCGCTGGGATGAAGATGGACGGGCGCCAGAAGGTCTGGAAAGAGCTGGGTCATGGAAGCCTAAGAAGGGTCCTCGCGGTCATTTTTGGCCACGTCTGGAGACCTGCTTGGGTGGTTAACCAGATACCAGAACAGGAGCCCGGGGGGGCTGGCAGGGCCCTCCTCGCAAGCCGGACACGGAGCTGGGGCGTGAGGGTCAGGCTCTCCGCCCAGGACTCAACACGCGTGGCTGTACCTTCTCGTGGATGACCGAGATGTACCAGGGTAACTGTTTCTTCGGGTGGCTCTGCGCCAGGACCGGGCTGCTGGCGACCGGGCTTATGGTCTGGGATTCGCTTCTCTTCCGCAAGTAGTTGAACTCACAGGCACTCTTACTAAAGGGAAGGAGGCGCCCTGTGGAGAAGCCGCAGGGCGTCAGACTCTTTGCGTGCTGAGCCGCCCTGGGGCCTTCCACGGTCGTGTCCCCCTCGCAAGATGCCCCTAGGAAACCCTTTGCTGCCCAGCTGGGCTCCTCCATGCTTCCTAGTGCTGACCCTCTGCACCTGCCCATGCGTGTGTTGCAGAAATGGAAGGAGATCATCAAGGCAGCCCTTGGAGATCCCCAGAGCCTGGGAGTCAGGACACCGGCGGTCACGCTGATGGCCCAGACATTTGCGAGGGGTTTCCTCGCATTCAGATGAAGGAGACCTCTGTGCGCAGAGATCATCTTTGGATAAACCGAAGTAAGTATATTCATGCGTGGGAACAGCGTGTTCTACTGAGGGAGGGGTGCATCCTTGTAAGGGGCATAGCGTCGGGCAGGTGGTCCTGGGAAGGGAGTCCCATGGGGGCATGATCAGGGAGCCCTGGGGGGAGCGGGGGCCCCAGCAGGTGCAAGCAGAGGCCTCAGAGCTGGCCTGCCAAGGAGAGGACCCCAGGGGCATGCTCGTCCCAGTGGCGGCAGGCCCTGCCCTCACCGTCCACCTTCGTGTCCAAGCCCCGCTGGCTGCAGGACGGGTCCTGGGTCACTTTCCAGGAGTCGAAGCCCATGCACGAGTCCTCAGGCATCTCGGCCGACGTGGACGAGCCTGCACAGTGTTAAAAAGGCCAGCCGATGACAGCTAAGGCCACGTCTTCCCAAGACCTCCCGGGCAGGGACTATGATTTCATTTCTTTTTAAACTTCAGGTAGGATTAAAGGTGACTTTTGTCAGTGGATGTATGGGATTGAACCCTGGGACTAAATCGAACCGCAGTTCCGTCCTCCTGCCCGCCATGGGTATGCCCACCCGGAACAGACCAAGTGCAACTTAACCTCTGCAAATTGATGCGTCCCCTCCCCTGGAAGGACCCCATGTCCCCTTTTATAAAAATGGCTCAGCCTCAATGTCTCCAAAAGTCCTCTCTACCCTGCCGGGCAGACCCCGTTTCTGCTCAGACGTCATGAATCATGCCAATGGCAGGTGCCCAGTGGGCAGCATGTAGGACTCAGTGTGGTCCCTCAGCCCATCCCAGCCCTGCCCAGAATTCATGGACCTGGAGCACTAGCTGCTGTCTGAGGTTCCAGCCCTGAGAAAGGGGAACGTGGAGCCTGCATGGCTGGGGGCTCCTGCTTCTGACATGAACAAGGCCCCCATGGCTAGCCACAGGCACTAAGCCTCCATTTCCCTGTCCCTAAGGACAATGCCATGTATGGGGACGTGGAACCAGCACAGGCCCAGGAACTGGGAGGTCTGGGGCACTGCTCGGCCTGGCCACTGCCCCCCCAGTGACCACTGAGCACCTGGCTGCTCTCCCAAAGCCTCCTGTTCTCCTGGATCAGAACGGTGTGCGGTCACACCAGATCGTTGTTGGGCTCCTTACCAGAGTTGGTGTCTGTCTTTGGCCTCAGACCTCTTTCCTGCAGCTTCCAGAATTTTGAACCTTCTCCCTCTCCCCTGCCCCCAACCCTACTGAGTCTGGCGAATCAGACAAGAGAAAAACAAGAAGGCTCTTCCTTCCCCCTGCCCTCAGCCTGCCCTGCTGCATGCTTTAGCTGGTGCTTCTGCACGCACAGTGAGTTCCCACCACTGACCACCACTCTGGCTGATGAGTGCCGGGAAGGTGGCCTCACTCCTCCAGGGAGGGAGGTGGTTTCCACGCGGGGGCCCCCTCGTTCGTGGCTCTCACCGTAATGAGACATGGACGTGGCCTTGGTGCTGAACTGAGGACAGCCAGGGCGCTTGAGAAACACCTTTCTCAACTCCTGAAGTTCGGCCATGAAGCTGGTGTCTGTGAGGCTGAAGTCTTGCTTGTATTCACCCTGGTGAAGTGGGGACAGCAAGACACTGGGGGAAGAGCCCCTGGAAGCTGCATGCAACAACTGCAGCCATCTGCCCCCATCCCCGAGAAATGCAGGCTTCAGGACAGGCATGTGCACCCACTGGAGAAATCACCGGTGTCCACCTGGGGATCCACAGGTGGCTCTCCGGTCTCCCTGAGCCCACGGCAGATTCAGGAGCCTCCCAACTGTACTATTCTTTCCTTGTCCTCTCTTCCTCCGACTTCGTTCCTTTTTGAGCCTCCCCTGCCCCCCCACCCCCGCCAAGAGGAAGGCTCAGGGTGGACAGCCATCTTCTCTCCCAGGTTTCAGGGCTGCCAATTCTTTGCACTCCCAGAATGGGTCCGTCTTCCTCTGTCACCAAAGTGTATTTGGAAGGCCATGGCGGATGCCCAGGCTCTGGGTGTTCCGTCAAGGGGGAGAAGCAGGCCAGCCCCACGTTCGCTGTGCCGCTGCCCGGCCATCCCCCTCCCGGTACCCCGCACCTTCTTCCTGTAGAAGCGACTGATGGCCTGAGCCGACTTGCTGAGGGACTGCTGTCTCTGGCGGAGTTTCCATGCCGGGACCAGGTTGTCCCGGCAGGCCACGCACTGGAGGATCATCAGGCCCTTCTCCATCAGGTTGGGCACCGCGCTGTGCTTCTTCGGCGTGCTGGCTCCACCGACTGGCAGCATCCTCAGGGCGGGGCGGAAGGACTGGAGGATGCCTTGGACAGATGGCCCCTGGGGGCCTCTCTGTCTGGAGCAAGGTGTCGGGGTGGGGGGCAGGGGCTCGAGTGTGGACCTGCCGCCGGGCACAGCCCTGGACACTACCAGCTTCAGAAGCTCCACATCCTTTGGGATCCTGGGAGTGTGTATGGCATCACAGATGTCTCCATAGCAACAAAGCGTGTCATTCATCTTAATTTTCTGTGATTTGACCTCACTGGGAGGGACTGTGTCTCCAGTTGCATTCAGCCTTTAGACTATGTGAGGTGGCTCGTCCCCCTGGGGCAGTACACAGCCCACACCTGCACCACTGGCTCCCCTCGGGGTCAGGCGTCCACATCTTGGGACTTTTGTCTTCTAAGTACTTCTCCACCTCGCTTCTTCATCTCTATCCCTGATGTAACTGTCACCACTCAAATTTGTCACCTTGCAATAGTCTCTCCCTGAATTTTTGTGACAGATTCTTAATTTATATTCACTCCCTCTGCACCCACCCCATCCCGTGCCCAGCAGCCCAGCCCGGCCCTCGCCTGCACTGCCTCTTGCCCCAAAGCTGGGCTTGGTCGGTTATCACTGCCTGAAACAAGGAGGGTGCTAGGCACCCCGGGTTGAGTGAGGATTGAGGTGGCCCCCTGGGTTCCTGGAAGACCCCTGGCATGGGCACCATTGTGTTCATCCATTCACAGTGCAACGCTCTGCACCTCCACACTGTAGAGGCCTTGAAAACAGGACCTGTGCAACCCACTGAGTCCCGCCAAACATCTGTGAATTCCCTAGCACGCGGTGAAGTGTGCCTGGTACTCTGTGTAGACATGGGTCCAGGCGTCTGCCTGCAGTCTTCCTTACATGCATGGGCGTGCACACACGTCTACACAAACATCCCCCGCGTGCACACATTCACACACAAAGCCCGGCCTGTCTCCAATGTGAAACCGCATTTGACTGTGATCGGATCCGAGGCAGGAAGGTCGGAAGGTGGCTGCAGCCCGACCGCGTGAGCTCAGATCCCAGCTCTGACAGACTAGGATCTGCATGTCCTTGGCCAGTCCCTCCCCCTCTCTGCACCACTGTGCTCGTCTCTGTAACAGGGATACAAATGGTACCCATCTCGTAGCGTCGCTGTGAGGATTTAACTAGGAAGCAGGGAGAGCTTCGCGCCGCAGGCGGTACCTAGTCAGTAAAGCCCCCGCGTCGTTGACTTGATCCTTGCTACGACCCTCACCCCACCTTTGGCATCACCCGCTGCCTGTCCTGGGGGACTGGGAGCACTGGGAGCGAACAAAGGGGATGACTGATAAAAACAAACCGTGCTGACCCCTGCTTTCACCGCATGCGTCGTGAGCCCTCTGGATCCCACGGACGCCTTCTACCCTTGCCTTTCTTCCCGCCCTTTTGGCGCCTTTGGTTTGTCATGAATTCTCTATCACTTACTGAGCATGTGCCAGGCGCCAGGCGCTGCCCTAGGCCCCGAACACCCCGGGGAGTCTGCCAGACAACCCGCGTGGCGCTGGGACCGGCGCTTTTCTTGACCACATGGCCTGTCCTTGCAGGGCTGCCACTGGCTGAATTCAAGAAAAATTGCTCTGACCCTGGTTAGAATGGAAAGGAAAACTTTATTCCAGGATTGCAACAGGGGAGAGATCGAAAGCCAACACCGACTGGGGCGGGCGAGGGGGTTTCAGCCCAGGAGCAGCGAGAGGGGTCGTGGGTGGAAATTGCTCAGAGGGGACAGAAGGGTGGGGGGTTTCTCCCTCAGGGCAGGCTGAGCACTCAGACGCAGGGCCTGGCCATCGGTGGTGCAGAAGAGGAATTCGGTCACCTGTCAAGGGTCCAGGGACTCTCTGAAAACTGGCCTAAGGTTCTTGCTGAAACGGGGCTTGGCAAGGATAGACGGGGAAGGCCAGGAGGGAGGCCCTGGTGAGAAGAGGGCTCAGGGGAGACTGATGAAGCTTTGGTCAAGGACAGAGTCAGGCCAGTTGCAGTCAGTCAGGGACCCAGGCTGACGAGGCTCCTCCTCCGTGACCAGCATCTGGGTCTGGGTCATGGACGCAGAGGGAAGGAGCTCTGAGGGCCCCTGGTTAGCAGTACTTTGGCCTGGAAGTGAGGCCCTCACTTCCACTCACATTTGACACCCAAAGCAGACCACCTGGTGCGCGGCATTACAAAGGGGTGGGGAAAAGCGGGCCCACCCTGATGGGTTCCATCATACCCCCCCCACCAGAAGGTATGTTGAAGTCCTAACCCCAGGACCTCAGCATGTTGCCTTATTTGGAAATAAGGTCTTTATAGAGGTCATTAGGGTAGGTGCTGCTCCACCCAGGTAGTGTCCTTATAAAAAGGGGAAGCGGACACAGACATTCACGGAGGAAGAGGTCTGGCGGGGATGGAGGACTGGAACAGGGCACCCATTAGCCAAGGAACTGCTGCAGCGGTAGGGACGGGCAAGGAAGCGGCCTCCCCTGCAGGTTTCCAAGGGGGCACGACTGCTGACACCGAGTCTTTGAACTTCTGGCCTCCCAATTGTGAGAGCATTCATTCCTGTTGTGTAAACCCCCAGCCGTGTGCTTTATTACCACCCCCAGGAAGCTAGTACACCCACCACATGCGGGCCCTGAATGTGGGCAGTGCTGGGGGCTGCACGGATGATCCCCACGACCAACAGACATGCCCCAGGGCTGGGCTCGGGGACCTAGCAGGGCGTGCGAAGTGTCCGGGTGGCCATGGGCCTCGAGGCCACGCATACCCCTAAGAGGGGCATCCCGCAGTCTTTGGGGGGAGCAGGGGGAGCAGGACCCTGAAAAGCTTCCTTTGGGAGGCACGCCGAAGCTGAGTGCTGAAAGTCTGGTGGGCTTCGGCCAGGGGTGCGCGAACTTTGAGGCAGAGGTGGTGAAATCCTGCAGGAGCTGAGGACCCTCCCCGGCTCCGGGCGGCTCAGTGCACCTAGAGTTCACAGGGACCGAGGGCAGCTCCTCAAACTGTGCCATGCACGGGAGTTGCCCAGGGAGCTCGTCAAATGGAGATTCCCATTCACCAGGCCTGGGAGCAGCTCCTCGCTGCCCGCCTCTGCGGGCTTTCTCTCCACCCTGGCACTGAGTGCCTGGGGGCAGCACCTGGGGCCCTGGCGCTGCACGAAGCCTACCTTTGACCCCTGTCAGCCGTCCACAGCCCTTGCAGCTCTTCGGCTTCCGAGAGAAGGGCTGCCCGGCCCTCCGAGGGGCCTCCGGAAATGTAATTCATGCACGCTGCACGGCCTGCCTCTTAAGTCGACTTATAGTACACGTGACCCTCAAGTTTACTGAGGAACCATGGAGACGTTTTCACATGATGCAGCGACAAAGCTCTTCATTTTTACAGATTCATACCAAAAATCCACCAATAAAGTATGCAACACCACCAAAGTCCTTAACCCGCTATATTTTTCCTAGTCTATACGAGCCCTGAGCAGGCTTTCTTTCATCCTTCCTTTCCCCTGACAAACTCGTGTGTCTCCCGTGTGCCTCCCGTGTGCCTGGCTCAGCACTCCCAGCTGGCAGACGGTGAAAACTCCCATCTGCTGGGTCCCTTCTCTCAGGAGGCCTACAACCCAGAGATCGTATGAGAAGATGACCAGAACAACTGGCTCCGTGATACTGCGGAGTTCCAAGGACAATCGTAATCGCTCTGGTTGCAGATTTCAAAGGTAGAGAAGATATCTGCATATCCGTAGACACAGCAGCATTGCTGACAATTGCCAGAAGCCAGAAGCAGCCCAACTGTCCCTTGACGGGTGAATGGAGAAACGGAAGAGAGTATGGCCACTGACTGGACTATTACTAAGCTCTGAAAAGGAAGGCCATTCTGAAGCTTGGAGGAATCTTGAGGACATCATGCTAAGTGAAATAAGCCAGCCACAGAAGGACAAACACTCTGTGATCCCACATAGATGAGGGAGACAGAAGCAGAAGGTGTGCGGGTGGGCGCCGGGGTCTGGGAGGGGGGTGCGGGGCTCGTGCTGAGCCGGCAAGAGCTTCAGTCTTGCAAGACGAAGAGCGTGTTGGACACGGACGGTGCACAACAACGCAAAGGTCCTGGAGGCCACTGAGGCGCGTGCCCAAGATGGTCAGTTTTATGCGACTTCTGTTTTGCCACCATTTTATCTAAGGAATAGCTTTTTAAAGGTGTAGAAGAGTCCTTTTCTTCTCCTCTGGTCTTTCCTCCTTCTCTAGCCGATGGAGAGGCGACAGCATGAGAAGAGGTCGGGAAGGGCCCAGAAGAATTCTTAGCGTTGCCACGGCTGAATGCCAGCAGCGCACATTCTAAGGTCCCCATCGGCCCCCGCTGGAGGCAATTGCACGGCTCCCTGCGTGGTTTGAGCACCTCCCATGAGCCTGACCCTCTGCTGAGCACTGACGGAAAGATGGTAGCCTAGTCCTTGCTCTTCTTATGTTCCAGCGGAGGAAACGCAAAAGCTGTGAAGCAGACCCACGGAAACATTTCGGCTTGTGGGAAGGGCTCCAAAAGAGAGAGATCCATGGAGGCCGAGGTGGGGGGAATGGCAGACGCTGTGGGCATGCCACAGAAGATGGGCTCTCACGGCGATGTCAGGGCTCAGAGCTGATGCCACGGAGTCTAGCCCCGGAAAATCAGGAAGAAGAGCTTTGCTAGCAGAGAGCAGCTCATCATCGGGAGGCGGGAGTGAGCGTGGCTGCTCAAAGAGCAGCAGAAGCCAGATTCTTGGGACCTGTACTCCTCCTGGTGGGAAAAGGCCATGGAGGGTGTAAGAGCTTTGGGGATACAGCCAGAATCCCCGAGCGAGACTTATACTGTACTGGTTTCCTGGGGATGTCAGACAGGACACGCAGTGCACGGACGTTCTCACACACGTCCCGGAGTCCAAGATAAGACATCAGCAGAGCGGTTTCCTTCTAAGGGTGTGAGGGAGAACGTGTTCACAGCCTCTTTCCTAGCTGCTCAGGGTTTGCTGGTGGTCTTCAGTGATCCCCACCTCTGCTTCATCTTTGCGTGGCATTCTCCCTGTGCGCACGTCTGTGTCCAAATGTCCCCTTTGTAAGGACACCAGTCGTATTGGATGAGGGGTCCCCCTACTTCAGTAAACCTCACCTTCACTCAACCAATTCCATCTGCAATGACCCTACTTCCTAATAAGGTCACATTCATAGGTACTGGGGGTTAGGACTTCAACATGTGAATTTTGGGGAGACACAGCTCGACACATAAGAGCCTCCCTGGAGTGGGAGGATGGGGTCACTGGGTGATGGACATTAAGGAGGGCACTTGATGTAATGAGACTATATGCAACTGATGAATCACTGAACTCTACCTCTGAAATTAATAATACACTACATGTTAATTAATTGAATTTAAATTTAAAAAAATGAAGAACCTCCCTCAGTCAGCAATAGTAAGCGCAGGGTTCTCTAGACCCGATTCCCCAGCCTCAGAGCGCCTAAAGCATGCCTGGCGTGTAACAGGTGCTTGAAAAATATGTGGCTGAATGAAGTACTATCTCTGGCTTAAAGGACCTGGAAGAAAAATGCAGTAAACACTGAGGGCACTCCAGCTTCTTTTCGTCCTTCAATTCAGTAAGCATTTAAGGCCAGTGGAAATGTCAGCCTCGTTTGGGGTGCTGGGGACAGTGCAGTGAAGTCTCGGACCCTGGAGAGCTAACACTTTATACTGAGACATTTGGCTTTACCTTTACTGTTACTCAACTGTGACCCAGGAGGCATCCTGAGTTCAAAATCCAGAAACGAGACCGGATGGCAACTGGACAGCTGCAGTATGCGATTCTCTCTTTAAAGAACCTGGGTTTTGTGCCTGGCAGGAATTAACCCAGCTAAGACAACGTTCCTCAGATGTGCAAGAGAAGGCACTGGGTTTCCAGAGAGGTCTCTAAGTGGAGAGGGGCTTGCTTAGGTTTGAGCCCTGATCTTTTTACCTTCCGTTTTCCCATCTTTAAAGCAATGTCCAATCTTCCAGACCAGGAACTGGCCTTCAGAATAAAACCATTGGCCAAAGAAGACCAAGAAAAGAGAGGGAAGCCTGTCTCCCTGCTGATGATCTCCCAGCCCTCAAATGCTACACCTGCCGAGGCTCGCCTGCACCCCTGGCGCGCAGGTGCCCCTGTCCTGCACCCTGGTGGTTTCAGGACCCTCGTTCATAAAATCCCAGCGAACATCAGATTGCCCCCAAAGCCTATGATTTTTGTTACTTTAAAAAAATATATTTTATTTATTTGACAGAGAGAGTGAGAGAGCAGCAGAGGGAGAGGGAGAAGCAGACTCGCCTCTGAGCAGCGAGCCCGATGTGGGGCTCGATTCCAGGTCCCCTGGGATCATGACCCTAGCTGAAGGCAGAAGCTTCACCGACTGAGCCATCCAGACAGCCCTGATTTTTGTTACTTTTTTAAAATTTTAATTGCAAAGCCAATTTTTGCAACGATAGACATTAATACGTGAGAAAGCCCTCTCTCCGGTCAGGGAAACCCTGTAGGGGGAGAGGCTCCGCAAGGAAACAGATGCTGAGCAACCGCCCAAAGGTGAGGGCGGCGGGAACCTGGAGACTGGCCGTCATTCCACGCCACGCCCAGGCCACGCCCAGGCCCCGCCCCGAACCCAGAACCACGCCCCCTAGAGCTGCTTCGGTCCCGCCCCTCGCCCAGAACCACGCCCCACGCAGGACCTGGCGCCTTACGCCCCCGCACTTCCGGTTCCGGGTCGGTGCGGTGTAGCGGGGGCTTTAAACCGCGGGCGGAGGCGCTTTGGTTCGCTGCCCTCCTGGCCCTCAGCCTCCGCTCATTCCCTGGAGCCTTCCCGGCACCCCTGGCCTGGGGACCCTGTCCTCCCGCTGGCCTCGCGTGTCTGCTCCCGCCTCCCCAGCGCCATCAACTCCTCTCCCACCAGCGCCGCGTCTGCCTCCGCTCGCCACCCGGCCGTGTTCCCTGCTCTCCGAATGAAACGGCCATCGGTCCCTTCTAAGCAGGCCGACCAAACGCTGCCCTCAGATGCCTCTGACGCCTCGTCGTCCGGCCGTGTCGCCAGAGCCGCGGACCCCGGGCTCTCCTGCGCTGCGGAGCGTGCGGGGGATGCCGGCACGTGCCGCTTGCTTTACGTTGTGAAGCAGACGGGTTCGTGACGCAGAGCAAGCCGGCAGAGACCAGTGCGTGGCTGACCAGGATGCGGATACCGTCGTCCGTGAGCAGCGGTAGATTTCGGTCTACGGACGTTCACTTACCACCTGCCGTGGGCGGCTCGGCCCCCGGTGCTGCAAAGCCCTGGTCCTGTGCTGCTGGATTTGGTGGAGAGACAGACAGTAGATCCGGCGGACTGGGTTCCACGAAGAGAAGTCCAGCTGCAGAGGGAGCGGGAGGGTGGAGAGGCTTCGCAGAGGGGTCATGTGGGCAGGGACCGAATGGAAGAGCCGGCCCTGCAGTATCTGGAGGAGGTGCGCTCCGGACAGAGGAAGCCAAGCCCCTCTTAAGGCTCCAGGGAGGCCCAGTGGGGCTTGTTCAGGGTATAGCGACGCAGCCGAGCTGGCAGGACTGCAGTGAGCTCGTGGTGAGGGGTAGAAACGAAAGCAGAGTGGTAGGCCTAGACACTTCGGGTTGTGTTCAGAGTGCCTTGGGGAGCCCCCCCCCCCCGGGGGGCGTGCCTGAAAGGCTGGAGTTTTGCAAGCATTGCCCCAGCGGGTCCTTGCACTGCTTTGGAAGACCCCCACCCTATCGGGGCCAGGGGCAGAAGGAGGCAGGGAGACCAGGGTGGGGGTGGGGGCATCGCAGCAGTTGGGGCCTGGATGAGAGTGGCAGCATAGTTGGGTTTGGGGTGTTCTGAACGTAGAGCCTCTGAGACCTGCTGAGTTCCTCAGGCCCAGCTCCCTACGTCGCACAGCTGAGCAGGACCTGAGCCCTTTCCAGTAGCAGTGTCCAGCAGCTGAGCATAACACTGGGAGCCGGCAGCATTCTGGACTCACGGCCAGTGGCATCTGGCATGATGGCAGCAGCCCAGCTGGTGGTGTCAGGTGCAGCCCAGCCAGCCACAGGGGAGCAGGGCTGGTCCCCTCCGCGTGTGTACTGTCACGGAGCTGGCTGCTGGCTGCCCAAGAGTGGGTCTGGCTGCCAGGTTTGCCGTCACACTGACGGCTCCTGTCCACCGTGACGCTCTCTCCTGAAGCCGTGTCTACTCTGTGAAATCTCCTAATTAACATGTTAAGAAGGTTTAAGCCTGACTTAATGCACATAGACCGGTCTGAAAATGTTCAGCTGAATGGTGTCCAGTACTTGCCGCCTTTTTGTCACCTAAGCACGTTCGTGAGTGTTTAAAATTTACGTGTTGTTGGAAAGCTGGCAAATTGTAGTTTTAGATTATATATGGTTATATCTTCCTGGTACCTCCCTTCTGGACTTAGGAGAGTTTGCACCCTTTTAATCGAAGCATAACGTTCGTAGAATAAACACATTCGTACATGACCCGACACGGACAAGTGCCCGAGCTCCACACGTTTGCAAACAACAACCCTGTGGCCTGCCCCCAGAACGCTTCCTGTCCCCAAGACCCCCTCGGGCCCCCTCCCAGTGCAGACCCAAGATAACTGCTGTCAGCTGCGAAGGAGCTCAGCAGGTCGATACCCTGACAGTCTTACTGGTGTCGGTTACGCGGCGGTCTGCGATACTCTGCACACTTCCTGAGAGGCCCGCGGTCAGTTAAATCTGGCGGCCAGTCGTGCTCACTGGCCGTGTTTCTGTAGTTCACTGTGTCAAGCCCTGTTCCTTCTTCAGTCGTTCTCTTGTACCTGAGATGTACAGAGGTGTTGACAGCATGGATTCTGGAACTTTCTAGCTCTCAAACTGCAACACCCTCCTAACATTCCGTTAAATTCCTCCAGGGTCTCTGCAGTCATCTAAAACTGGAAGCAGGTGGGGCCAGAGCTCATTCTGTCTGCCTTCCTGGTCACGTGTATGGTTTCCGGCGGGCATTGTACTGGGGAAGGGAAAGGTTCTGTTCTTCAGTACATTTGGGGAAAAGCATAAGGAAATGAGATGATTTAGCTGGCCATTCCACTTGCATATAATTTAGTATACCCTTACAGTCTGGCATCCCTCCCATCATTTTTGTGTTCTAATTGTGCTCAAATACACGTAACATAAAATGTATCATCCTAACCATTTTCAAGCACACAGTCCAAGGACACGTAAACACATTTGCATTGTTATGCAGCTATCACCACCACCCGTCTCCAAAAACTTTCCATCCTCCTGACACTCCGTCCCTCCTTCCACCCCCAAGGAACCCCGGCCCCATCCCCCTCCAGTCCCGGCGCCTCCCTGTCTTGGCAGCTGTATGGGTCTGCCTCCTGCGGGTCCCGCATATCAGGATTCGTCCTTTTGTGACAGCGCCTTTCGCATCGCGTGGTGTCTTCAAGGTAGATGTATGTCGTATCACGTGTTGGAATTCCTTTCCTTAAGGCTGAATCATACTCCATTGTATGGGCAGTCCATGTTTTGTTTACCCCTTGACGTGCCCATGGACACTGGGGCTGCTTCCACCTTTTGGCTCTTGTGGGTAATGCTGCCGTGAGCATGAGTGTGCAGGGGGTCTCTTCCAGACCCCCAGTCATGTTTGGTCTTTGTGTCTTTCAGGGGTTCGTGCAGGAAACAGAAGCTACCTGGGTGTTTTAAGCAGCAAGGGACTTAACATAGAGACCAATCGTTGGCAGGTTGGGAGCTGGGGCTCCCGGTGAGGTGACCTCAGTACTCGCCTCTGCCTCGCTTGAGAAGGCCAGTAGGCAGGAGGCTGCCCCCGGGGCTGTTGGGTGTGAGGGCCGTGGTCTGGGGTCAGGACATCTGGTTGTCTTGAGGGCAAATGTTGGGATGCTGTTGAGGTGACCCGGTCAGAAATCCATCCCCATTGCTCTGATCGGTCTCCCTAGCTTTCGGCAGTACCGTGTCTTGATTCCTGGGGTGTCCGGTCAGGTGAAGTGAAATGAGGTGGCGCGAGTCCTCCGACTTGTTTGCACCTTGTTTTGGTTATTCTAGATCCTTGCCTTACCATATACATTTAGAATCTCGTCTGCGTGTATAGCAAACACCCCGTCCGGATTGTGATGGGAGTCGCTCTGAGTCTAGATCGGCCTGGGGAGAACCGACACCCTCGGGGTAGGGTCACAGCCCGCCTCTGCGTTGATGGCAGTCTTCCTCGATTTCCTTCATTACCGATCTGTAGTCTTCCGTGTCTAGATCTTGTGCGTGTTTTGTCAGATGTTTTTGGTGCTGTTGTAACTGTTACTTTCGTGGAGATTCCTAAAGGGAAGCCTCACTGAAATGGAGACTCACGCCCTACTGCTCCTGCCCAGGAGCGCGCCTTGCACGTGGATGGTACCGCACTGCCCCAGCAGGAGGAAGAGGGTCTCCTCCCCCTCCCCAAAAGCTCCCAGTTTGCTCCAGTGCACTTTTCCTAACCACAGCCCTCCCAGCTCCCCGTTCCTCTGTGAAGTGTACTTCTCAGTTCTCCAGACCTGCCTGTGGGTCCCCCATCAGCTGCTTGTCCCAGATGGCAGTTCTCTGCTGCTCCCCAAAAACCCACCCTTCGCTGGTAAAATAACTGGCAGTTTTAGTTTTAAGGTTAACACTTTTAAAATTTTCTGTTTTCATTGTTTCTTTGCTAGTGCACATAATACGATTGATTCTCATACAGAACGTTGTATTCTATGACCTCGCTAAACTCCTGTGTTCCATTCGTTGGCTTTGTTATTGAGTCTCTGTCGCTGGCACGCTTCTCTGTTTCCTGTCTACTTGCACTGGCAGGGACCTGTCCTATAACGTGGAGCGGGAATGAGGAGAGCCTCGTGTTGTGCCCAGTGTTAGGGTGGAGGCCTTTGTCTTTTACCACGAGTGTGGTGCCAGCTGTGAGTCCTGTCGGGTTGGGAAATTTGCCTTCTGTTCCTACGTCACTCAGAGTTTTTATGATGAGTGGATGTTGAATTTTATCAAATGTATTTTCTGCATCCATTGAGATGATGGGTGATTGGTCTTCTGATATCCAACCAGCCTTGCATTCCTGGGAGAAGCCCACATGATCGTGCTGTATTTCCTTTTTTATATATTGTTGAGTTCCATTTGCTAAATTCCTGTTAAGAATGTTTCTGTCTGTGTTTATGAGAGATGTTTGTCTATAGCTTTTTTTATAGTGTCTTTATGGGGTTTAGGTTTCAGGGTAATGTTTGCCTCACTGACTCAGCCGGGCATGTTCCCCACCCCCCAGCCCTTCAGTTTCCTGGAAATGACAGAACGGGCACAGATTTCTAAACATATAAAAGGCCATTTTGAGCTCCCTAGGGTGAGCCAACACAGACCTATAGCCCTGGTTTGCCTGCGTTCCCCTCCTATGGGGGAAGCGAGGTCACCATAACTTCCATCTGAAGCAGGCTTTTTCAGTATTCTGTAAGAGGGCCTTAGGCTCTTAAGTCATAACCTTCTTATTCAGAAACCGTGGGCTGACCATTATTTATGGGAAAGAAGTTCTGGAAGTGCTCCCGGGACTGTTTCTGAAGAACACGGACAGTGCTTCTCTCAGAGCGCCGCCTCACCTAAGGACTGATCTCTTGGCCATTCTGGGACAGGAAGGCTTACCTACAAAAGGGGCCACTGTGTTTCCCAAGCTGGGGTGTCCTTTGAGATCTGAGAGTTTTCTGCAAACATTTCCTAACTCAGCATTTATGTTTTGGTGATCCAAGACCATCTGTGGTCATTTGAAGGGGCCACATAGACTCAAGCCACTCTCCTGGGGTCCTGCCCTGGCTCGGCCACTTGGAGCTGTGTGACCCTGCCATGATACAGAAATGGGAGCTCCTGCTGGGTTTGCAGCACCCCGTTCAGGGCCCGTGCTCCGTCACAAATGGCGGTCTTGTCGCTGCTCCTGACCGCTGGGCGAGCATGCTGCGGCCAGTATTGTGTAATTTCAGTTACCAGACTGTGGTGTCCAGCGTCGAGACATAGACTCTGATTGCCGCGGTGCTGTGCGGTGAGGGGAGCGTCTGCGGCAGTGGGAACGGAGAAGGTCGGGGGAGAGGTCAGAGCTGCCCTGGGAACGCGTCCTGGGGGAAGCCCGCAGCTGCTGGGAGACTGGTACTCTCTGCAGGAGCGCTCATTACAACAGTGTGTCTGCTCGTCAGACGCACATTTATCTGCGTTTACCAGGTATTGTGATTTGGGGTTTAGTTTACAAGTTAGATTTGGTTTAATAGTTATATGAGGAATTAATATGTTATGTAGGTTATATTCAGAATAAGTCAATGCTGGAAATGCATGGAATATTTTCCTTCAGAAGATATTTGCATCTTATGCAAGTCTGCGAAATACTGATAGAAATTCCCTCGGCATTTACAGATTCGGAGGTGGGTCTCTTTTTTCCCTGCCTTGTGCTGTGCCATTAAAGTGGTGTGCCTGACCCCTTTTGTCACCAGGAATGAGGCTCTGGGCGACAGCTGCCTGGCCTGAGGGTGGTCTGTGGTCGTAGAGAAACAGGACTGGCATGTTCAGTCCGACCTGCTCTCTGTGCTGTGACTTCTTGGTGTGCCGGCAGTTTTCGGGGAAGGGGGTGTTGTGCGGGCGACCTCCTGGTCCGGACGGGCGGGCCGCTGAGTCCTGCTCTGGGGACGCTGGCCCTGGCAGCCCGTGGTCCGGGGGTGTTACAAGAGGAGCCTCCTGGGGACTGAGTTTTAAGGTTTCAGGTACAGTTATGTATAATACGCAGGGTACTTTTTTATAAAAAAAGCTAACCTGTAACCCCAAAATGAGATTCTCATTTCCAGGAGTGAGAGTAACTGGCTTTTTCTGTTTGAATATTATTTGCCGTAAAGAGACCCACTCTCAGGGGGTCCCCAGGGGAGAGCGGAGCGCGGGCTTCAGGCTCAGTCCAGCCAGGTTCCGCCACTTACCAGCTTTGTGACTTGCTTTGTGACTTTGGACCCAGCCTCTCAGAACCGCTTTTGTTTTCTCGGAGATGCGGGAGTGTGGGTCCCATTATTGTGTGTTGACCAGTTTCTTACACTTCTCCTGGTTGCCAGGAAGCACGCTGGGCGAGGGGTGTTTACTGGGGGATAAAATAGAATGGCCTTTGCACTCCTGGGCTTAGGCTCTGGGAAGAGGGATGGCTCCCGAGCAGGTGAACAGCCAGATACTTAATTACGAAACTCGCACGGTGCCTGAGGTGTTAGCGTCGGGGTGACAGTGGGCAGGTGCAGCTCGCTCCGGCAAGCTTCGGTAGGGCGTGGAGGGGTGTGGTCCTGAAGAGATTCTGGTGCGGAATTTGGCCCTGGGGGCTCGGCCAACCAGATGTGCTTCTCCAGTGCAGGGCGTGGGGGGCAGGAGAGGCCCAGGGTCTGATCCCTCCAGGCGCTTTGAGCCGGCTCTCCAGTTCTCACCGGAGCAGAGCCGCCAGGGCGGGCCCCTGGGCTCTGCCGGTCAACTGTCTGTACCCGGCAGCTTCCCGGGGTCTCCTGAGGAAGTCAGGTGAGGACCCCCATTGTGGACGTGCACCTCGCTTCCCTTCTGACCAGAGGACCGTGCGGTGACGCTCCAGTAACAGCCCTTCAGGCCGGCTGACAGCGTTGGCTCGCCTGTGTGTCCCCGTGGAATTTTGTCCGGTGCGCCCTGCACGACGTGGATGTCATCAGCTCGTTGCCGGGAGAACCGCACTCCAGACACGGCGTTTGCCCTGGGGAGCGCCCTCTGCCCAGGTAAGACCGCGGTGTTCCTTTCGGGGCTTTCCAACCAGCGTCCACAGGCTGGGGATCCCGTTCAGGACGCTACCCCCACCCCAATTTGAGGAGCAAGTAAAGTAACGTGAGACACGCATTAAAAACGTCTGTGAAGAGTTACGTTCCAAATAGCGTTACCGAATCCCTGAGCTGCGACAAAGGGGCTGAAAGGCATCACGCAGGACGCATTTCCCTCTAGCGGACCTTCGGCTGCCATCTCTGCATACACAGAACCCCAGCGCCTCCGCTGTGACAGGCCCTTTTGGGTCCCTGAGTTGCAGAGCTGAATGTTGGGGAGGGAATCCCAGCCAGGTTGGGGGCGCGCAGAGCAGCAGGTCACCTGTCAGCAGTGAGGACAGGGGTGCACCCCAGCCCAGCAGAAGAGGCCCAGTGAGTCTGAGAGCTGAAGACAGGGGCGGGTTATCTTTGCCCACACTTAACACTGTAAGGCGGTAGCCACCTGGTAGTTTCTGCTCCCCAGGCTGGGCTGGGCTGGGCTGGGCGAGGTCCTGCAGTGACTGCAGTCTGCGGGCTGGTGGCCAGCCTGGAATGGCTCAACCAGGGCCCCGGGGCCGGGTCTTGCTGTCACCTGGGTCCTCTTCTCTGAGGTCTCAGGGCCCGCCCTGCCACACGGCCTCTCCTTGAGTCTCCCAGCAGGGTGGCCACACTTGTGCCGGCCTCTCAGGGTGCTCCAGAGTGAAGCATCTGGGCCTCTCCCGTCTCGGGCCCTGAGCAGTGCGCTGTTACGTCCACCACATTCTTTGGGTGGGCGCAGGTCCCAGGCCCGCCCTGGCCTCAATGTGAGGGGACTGCACAAGGGTGTGAGTACCAAGGGGCGGGGGCCGTTGGGGCCACCAGGGCAGCCGCTGCGTGATAGCTGGTTAGGCCTTGGGGGAGAAGGCAGGGCAGGGAAGGGCAGCCGGATGGAAAGAAGGGTCTGGCCAAGGACTGAGGCAGTGGACGGATGGCAAGGTGTCTGGGGGGGTGGGGTGGCATGGACAGCTGTGTCACCCCGAGCTGTGTGGAATGGGTTACAAGGGGGTTTGGGCAGGGCGTACCTAAGTGGCAGTGATGAGGGCTTGGTCTCTCAAGCCCTCACTGGAAGTACCTGGTGGGTGACACCCACCAGTGTTGGGCTGTGAGCGGGTGTTTGGGACAAGGAGTGAGAGGCCAGGCCAGGGGTGGGGAAGGCCATCCCTTGTCTGGGCTCGTGTTCCCTTGGACTTCGGCTGGAGGGCCGGGCCTCCGGCATCCTCTGCTCTCACAGCCCTCCATCCTTCCTCCCACTCTGCATGGGGTCCCTTCTGCCTGCGCTTCCTCACGCCCCCACTGACCCCGAGTGGCCAGATCCAGCGGCAGGAGCTGCTCTGACTCATTTCCCAGGGCTCAGATCTCCGCCGTGGGTGGTGTAGCCTAGGCCGAGTCCTGCGTGACCCCCCAGATCAGCTTTCCCTGCCGCCAGCACTGCTGACTGCCCGTTTCCATGTCCCGCCCCAAGCCCTGGCTGCATGTCCGCTCTCCGGACCAGGCATCTGCACGCACACGCAAACGCACGCACGCACAGCTGGAACGGAGCGCAGCCAGAGCGGGCTCCCCGCAAACGCACGCACGCACAGCTGGAACGGAGCGCACCCAGAGCGGGCTCCCCGCAAACGCACGCACGCACAGTTGGAACGGAGCGCACCCAGAGCTGCCCGCCCCCCGCCCCCCCCCCCCCCCCCCCGCCGCACTCTCCCTCCTGTGCCTGTCCTCATCTTTGGCCCCTCTTCTGTCACCGCCTTACATCCTCTCTGTCGTCGGCAGCTCCTGTGTGCACTGCCTGGCTTCCCCCAAGTTCATCCCACGGCGAGACCCTCAGGATGGAAGTCGATCAGCCTCCACGAGCTCAGGGTAGATGCCACCCTCCTTTCCGACCGCAGCCCTTCTTGCTGGTTCTCAGGGCACTGCGGGCCCCTCCTTGGGGATTTGTCCTTGCCCTGTCCTTTGCCTGGATGTGTCCATCCTAGGCTCTGTCCTAGGCTCCTCTGTCCCGCTGGGACATTCCTCAGATGTCACCCACAGGACTCTTGCCGACACCATCTGAACGGTCTGCTCCACTCATCCCTCCCTGCGTGCTTAGCGCCTGGCCCTGCCTCGGTCCAGTGCTGAGTACAGCTCACCGCACACAGATGGTGCCTTTTCATTGTACGTTCTAGTGGGGTCCGGCCACCACGTCCTCAGGTGTGCGGTTCTCTGGGCACTTTCCAGACCCCCTGGGCATCTCTGGCCGGGGCACTGCCCTCTCAGACCCAGGCCGGGTGCCACCGTAGGGGTGGGGTCAGTCCTGGGAGGGGTACTGAGAGCTCTTCGGACCCGGTCTCAGAATCCTTTGAGGTCGGGGAAGTTCACAGGAGGGACTTGGGTATGCTGACTTTCTGCCAGAAGGTGTCCTTCCACGTTCTGGTCAGTGCAGCGATCTGCCGTTTTCAGAGCGAACGCGCATTCCGGATGTGGGCGTCACCTGCAGCTGTCTGCGTGATCACCCACCATCCGTCCGGGAGGCGCCCCGTCGAGGTTGTATGAATACGCCCTGTTCTGAAGCACACAAAATGACAGGAACTTCCCCATTCCAGGGGTCTGCTGAGTCCTGCATCCATGCACAGTGGGGAGGGGAGACAAGATGACATCAGGCAGGGGCAGTGGTACCGGGCTGGAGGCGTCAAGTAGAGGCCCCCTTGGTGCCCGCCCTGGAGGCCCGTGGCCTCTCCTCACCCCTAACCGGAAGAGGACTACCTTGGGCTCCATTTGGGGTCTTTGTTTTTGCCCTGAATCTGTGCAAACACACTGTGTCCGGGGAGAGACTCTCCTGTAGTCACCAAAGAGCGGCTCCTGGGGCCCTTCGGGTGGGGCTGGCCCGTGGGCTGTGGACCTGTGACAGGAAGTGGTTCAGGCCTCTGTGGTCGGGACGAAGCACCATGAGCGACGCTGAAGCTCAGAGCCTTTCCTTGTTTCCCATCCGGTTCAGAGGTGTCTGTGTGCCTCTGATGGGGACTCCCGTCCCGGTGATGGGGGAGGGCTCGGTCTGCTCAGCCCTCCACATCGCACCAGGAATAGGTAACAACTCTGGGCAAAGGAATGAGCGGGTTTTGCTTGGAGTGTGTGTGTGAATGAACGGGCCCAACCAGAAGGGGTGGCTGGGGCCCCAGTGGGGCCACCTAGGCCTGCCTGACCTCTCCTGGCCTCTCCAGACCCCTCCTGACTTCTTCTGGTCCTTTCTGACCCCACTTGACCTCTCCTGGCCCCGCTTGACCTCTCCTAGCCCCTTCTGGCCCTCCTCCTGGCTCTACTTGACCTCTCCTGGCCCCACCTGGTCTCTCCTGGCCCCACCTCAGCTCTCCGGGCCCCACCTCACCTCTCCTGGCCCCACCTGACCTCTCCTGATCCCACCTGACCTTTCCTGGCCCACCTGACCTTTCCTGATCCCCACCTGGCCTCTGCTGGCCCCACCTGACCTCTCCTGATCCCCACCTGGCCTCTCCTGGCCCCACCTGACCTCTCCTGATCCCCACCTGGCCTCTCCTGGCCCCACCTGGCCTCTCCTGGCCCCACCTGACCTCTCCTGATCCCCACCTGGCCTCTCCTGATCCCCGCCTGGCCTCTCCTGGCCCCGCCTGGCCTCTCCTGGCCCCGCCTGGCCTCTCCTGGCCCTGCCTGGCCTCTCCTGGCCTGCCTGCGTGTGGTGTCTCCACAGAGCTGTCCCTGCCTCAGTGAGTGCCAGAGGAGTGTGGGCACGGCTCCATCTGGCCTTTGTGTGTTTTCTCTTCTGCTTGGTTTTAGCCCAGTGTCTAAAAGACTTGGGTCCCCCTCCAGGTTGAGCAGACTCAAGAGGCCTGTTTTGCTGGGGCAGCGTCCCATCTCCTGCATCCCGGAAATCCAGAAAGCTGAGAACAGAGAGACGGAAGGGAAGCTCTACTCCAGGCAGCTGGGAGGGTGTTCGTGGTCTACCTGCACCCCATGTGACCTTTCCGAAGTTGAGACCGCCGCCCGCCCCCCACCTTGGATGAGGGGTCAGGAGGTGGAGGCCGAAGTCAGGCCCGTGAGGTCAGGCAGCTTTGCACGGACGGAACGCCCGTGTGACTCCAGGCAGCCCTGAGTGCGCGGCTCTGCCGTGCGGACAGCCTCATCGCACTGAAAACACGGGAGAAGCCCAGTGGGGCTGCTCAGGCCCGGCGTAGAGGCCACAGGTCCTCCCGCCCATGAGTGTGTGCGGTTGTCTTCCTCGTCTGAGTTACGCAGAGACAGCCTTCGGAACGTGCGCTTTATTGTGTTACAAAAACAAAATTTCCCACCAAAACACAGCTAAAAAAATAACACATTTTCCCAAGATTACATTACCAAAAACAGTTAATATCATTGGAATAGATCCATTAATACTGCTCGAAGAAGCATCAATTACATTAGAAACATAGGTGGTATTTTTTTTTAACCTTACAGCGTTAAAGTGCTTTACCCTATGGAAACAGGGAAGCGGCTGTGTGCGTCTGAGATGCTGACCTGTCCCGGATCCGTGCGTGCTGCGGGCCTAGGCCGCGGAAATGACCGCTCGGCAGCAGCCCGGCCCTGGTGACGAGGAGGCTCTGCGGGCAGCCGAGCCTGTGGGGGGCAGCGAGGGGCACGAGGCAGGACAGGCGGGGGCCCCACAGCAGTGCGCTTTCTGGCCTGAGCCCAGGCCGGCTGGTGTCGGTGTGGACGCACGGCCCACCCCACTCCCCGGGCTGCTTCCCGGCCAGAGCGTCCCTCCCACCTCGTCACCGCTGGAGAAACCCCACACCTTCCAGGTGTATTTGTTCTCGGTGTTTGAGTTCTGTGGAGCCAGACTTTCCCAAACCTATGGATTGTCGCTCCTGTCAATTCGCACATTCCCTGGAGCAGGGCCGGGTGTCTACGCGGTTGATTCTCATGGTTCCTTCTCCCGGAACGTGCTCACCCTACAGCATGGTGGGAGAGGCTCCGGGCGCGCAGCCTGGAGCCCCCACAGGAGGACGACCTCCTCCCTCCTCCCTCCTCCCTCAATGTTCGGGGGCTCTGCCTGCCCCACACCCACCCTTTCCAGGGCCCCTAGTGGGGCCTCGGGGCATTTCCGCCTGGACTCGGGTCCACAGGAGCACGCCTCGGAGACAAAGCCATGGGGGCCTGGGCTCACCGTGCACACAGCTGGGTTCGTGGACCCCAGGGAGTTGGGGGATGGGTCCCCAGCGCCTGAGCTGGAACAAGGGGGCACCACCGGGGGGTTCCATCGTGTGGCCGCAGGAGCAAGCGCCAGACTCTAGCCCAGCCCCGATGCCCGAAATGCCGGACGTCACGGCCCCCAGTAGCCCTGAGTCTGTGGCCTGTGACTGCAGTCCTCTAGGGCAGTGCGTACCCTGGGGACACTGCAGATCCCCGTGCGCCAGAGCCCGTCTGGGCTAGTGAGCAGAGCTGGCTGCCCGTCAGAATGAGCTCGTTCTCTCTACCCAGTTGGCCCCAGCCTGGAGGTCAGAGCCTCCTGGGTGCGCTGACACCCTGGAACGTGGGCCCCAGGGGATGCACGGTGGAGGGGGAGGGCTGGCGGCATAATCCCAGGCGCAGCCGCTCACGGCAGCACACACAATGCTTTCACGGCAGTATAGACCGGCGGGGCGTCCAGGTGACGTTCCAAGATGAAGTCCTGGTCTGGCGTTGTTCCGGGACTCCCTTCCCCGGCCGGCCAGTCTCTGAACCACTGGGCAGCAAGTAACACCCCTCCCTCTTCCCAGTGTGGACATCTAAGAAAGAAGCTGGTATTTTACCACCCACCATCTGGACGTCCAGCGTGGAGAGGGACGCAGCTCGAGTCCTGAACAGACACCTCTGAACACGTAGCCTGAGGAGTCCGTCCTGCCTTCCCTGGAGAGGAAGCATCTCCTGGGGGGCTCACGGCAACAAGCAGAAACCTGAAAGGCACTGAGGGCTGCGTCTACACCTTCCCCTGGCCTGGAGGCTTCCCTGCTCTGTGCAGACACCAGCAGAGGACCACACGTTCTGCAGGCACAGCGAGGAGCCAGCTGTGCTTGGGAAGCTCCGTGTACCCGCATCCAAGGTGAGTTTCCGCTCATGAAAGAGGCCGGCCTCCCGTTATCCTGCCTGCCTCATTACCCATGGTCCATGCTTCTCCGTGGCCCTGTGTCCTGCCCTGGACAGTGCGCTTGGTCGGTCAGCTTGCTGGCCACAAAGGCTCACGTGGTTCCTTGCCAATGAATATGGCCCCACGCCTGCCCCCAGCCCGCTGATGCCTTGGGGTGCCTCGTGAAGGACTGCGTCCCCACCACTGCCTCCTTGCCATCCCCAGGAGCACAGGAGGGCCTTCTCATCACCGGGCCTTTCTCCGAGCCCCCGGTCAGCACCCTTCCTGCCGACTGCTCCCTCCGCCTAGGAGGGGCTCTCCCCACGGCCCTGAGAAAGGTGACCCATTGCCCTGCCCCCAGTTTGCCAGTGTCACCAATGGAGTGGAGCTGTCCCCAGTGGAGAGCTTTGCATCCAAACAGTGGATGGACCTGCTCTGCGCCTCCATGGCCCTGTCCAGCATGTGGGAGCGAGAGGCTGACCCTCGCCTGGCTTGCCCTCTGCTGTCGTAGTGCAGCCTGTTTATACAGACCTGGGAGGCCAGGAGTGCCGCCAGGCTGAACCCTGAAGGGAACGGTAAGAATGAAAGCAAAAAATAAAAGCTGACCCGCCAATACAAAGGGTATCATTTTATCAAATATTGACAGTTTCCAGTAGTCTAAGAAGCATGCTGTCCACGTCTGTGCCAGGAAGGTCGCCGCAGGGAGGCGGCTGTGGCCAGTGATGTTGGCGTCGGTGTTGGCTGTGGCAACTGACCAGAAGTTTCCTTGCCTCCCAGGAGGGACCGCACACGCCTCCAGTTCCAGGGAGGTCCTGGGTTTCCTCTTTGGGCAGGAAGTGGAAGGTAGCTGCATGGTTTGAAGTGTGAGGGACAGACTGACCCTCAAGTCCAGCAGAGGGACCCAGCCTTGGGCAGAGACAGGGTCTGAGGCATCGACCCAAAAATAAACATGTTTTAGACACAATCCTGGAGCCACTCATTGCCAGGAACCAAAAGACGTCGAAAATACTTTTCGGCAGTCCGTCGTAGAGGCAATCCTCGTATTCCGAAGGATCTCACTGGGGAGCAGCAGTGCTGAGGATGACGAGGCCCGTGGCGGGCCCACCTCCAGGCCCGGACACGGCATGCCACCTGTCCAGGGCACCGCGGACACCTCGCCTTTTCCGGGGCACAGCCTGCAGGTCCCGCCTCCCTCGGCAGTCTGACAAAAGGATGAGGAGACAAAACACGGCTTCCCCGGGGACTGCGGCCACGGCTGCTGCCGCTGCTGACCCCGCACTGTGCCCTCCATGCCCGCGCTTGGGCGAAGCCCGGCCCCTCAGTGAATCTCGCCCTCTGTGAACTCCTCTTTGATGGACTGTTTTCGGGACTTGCAGTCCGGGAGGTCGAAGCCGAAGTCTGCCCACTCGTCGGGCCCCGAGCCCCCGCCCGGGCCCCCGCGGTTGGGGATGGTGATGGTGTGGCGCACGCGGAAGTGCACGGCTTCCATGACCCGCTGCCGCTGCAGCTCCCCCGAGCTGCCGATGGAGACGGTGGAGGCGTTGCTGCTGGAGCGGATCAGCTGCTGGGTCCCGTAGTCGTGGCTCTGCTTCAGCTCCTGCAGGGCCCTCCAGATGGTCATCCGGTACTGGTCCGGGATCTTCAGCGCCCCGAGGTCCTGCGGGAGCCGCGGGCGTGCCGCTGTCAGCAGGCCCTGCCCCCACCCCGCCCAGAAGCCCCCTCATCCCCAGTGGTGGACCCCGCCGGGAGGAAACGGGGCAGCTAGCGCTGCATTTGCGAGGCCGTGGCCTTCCCTGACCAGAGAGCCAAGAAGGGGCGTGTGCTTGGAGGGTGAACTCATTCCTGGGCTCTGCAGCCTGCAGCCCTGACCACAGCCAGAGCGACCCTCCACCGCAGGCCCCGTGGGGACCAGAGCAGCTCATCGAGCCCCTGCGCCCTCCCCCGCCACGCCAGGCACGGGGTCCCGTGGGTGAGGGGCACTTAATGTGCACTGAACTAGGCTGGCTGGGGTCGGTGGGGACAGGGGAGGGGGAGGGCATTCGTCCGAGTGACTGGCCCCAGTGCCTCCGACAGGCCCGCACCTACGGCCCGGGCGGGAGCAGGGGCTCACGAGGCTCCCTGGGATCTGGGGCTGCCCCTGCGCCCTCCCCCGCCACGCCAGGCACGGGGTCCCGTGGGTGAGGGGCACTTAATGTGCACTGAACTAGGCTGGCTGGGGTCGGTGGGGACAGGGGAGGGGGAGGGCATTCGTCCGAGTGACTGGCCCCAGTGCCTCCGACAGGCCCGCACCTACGGCCCGGGCGGGAGCAGGGGCTCACGAGGCTCCCTGGGATCTGGGGCTGCCCCTGCGTCTCCGGGGCTCTGGAGGCTTGCGCTTTCCTTGGTTAATCATGCATTACAGCTCAATGCAGCCCTAGGCTGCGAGCCGGTGACTCCCTCACTGTGTAGGAGGGACTCAGTGCTGGTGTTCTTGTCTGAGCCATGATGAGCCATGGCCATTTGCTTCCAGCCTGGCACAATCTGAACCCAGGGCATACGGCAAGGACGAGTCTTGCCTTCTGTAGGCCTCAGTTTCTCCTCATGTAAGTGGCACTGAGTCGCACCAGCTCCAAGACCCTTCTGGCCTTGGCAACTCTCCGTGCTTTGGGAACAGCCTGTCCCCCAAATCAGAGGCAGCCGGGCCGCTGGGTATAAGAGAGAGGCTTCACGTCCAAGTGAGCAGTCCAGCTGCCAGGGGCCCAGGCGGGGGTCCCATCCAGCCCCTGCCTGCCCAGCCGACCTCCCCGGCGCCTAGAGAGCTGACTCGATAGGAAGCCAGACGTGAGAGAGTAGGTTGGGTTTGGTCTCAGGAAGAAGGGTTTTCCCAGATTCCCCCACCTTCCCTCCCTCAGGGAGAGCAGGAAGCAGAGGGCGGCTGTGCCCCGGGGCCAGGGCGCGGTGCTCTGGTCCGTGGGCGGGGCTCCTACCTCTATCGTCAGGTTCTGCAGGTGGTAAATGTTCTGTAGGCCCTGGGACGTGAAGTACTCGATGCAGTTGGGACACCCCAGTCCTGTCAGGAAACTGCGGACAGAAGGCGGGGTGGAGCGGCTCTAACTTCCAAGCACGTGCTCGGCTGCGCGGCCTGGCACCCCTGCCCACCCGTGGCCACTCCAGGAGCCCCTTCTGAGCAACTCTGGGGTACTCACTCCTGCCCTCGCCCCTGCTGCTGTCTGTGCTCGAGGGCGTGAGGACAGGCAAGACAGAGTGCAGACTGCCCAGCAGCCCCCCAGGGGCTGAGGTCCGTGGCTTCGTGGCAGGACTCAGCAGCACACACATACCTGACCAGGCTGGGGTCGGCGTGGTAGGGGGGTGGTGGGGTGCAGTGGGACCCCGAGACCATGGACTGGGCGCTGTGGCTGCCGTTCATGTCGCTGCTGGCCGGCAGGGCGTGGCCGTGGTTGTTGAGAATGCCGGGGCCTAGGCAGGTGGCAAGCCGGACCGTCGGGGCCAGCCGGGTCGGGCGTCCCCCGCTCTACAAGACTGGGAAGCTAGCACCGTGCGGACCCACGGTGGGGAACGGACTGAGGGCACTGTCCGTGGCTGTGCCTCCCGCCCGTGGATGGGAGCTGCCGGTGGGAGGCGGCCGTCGAGAGCCCCGAGCTGGGCAGCAGTGAGTGTCTGGAGCCAGACCTACCCTCTGTGCCACCCCTGCCTGAGCCACTTACCCATGGGCCCCAGGTTGGGCCCGGCTGCTGAGCCGTGCGGGGGCGGCTGGCCCACCAGCTGGTTGACGGAGGGCAGCTTGTTGACGCCTCCGTGTGCTTTGTTCATGGGCGAGAGGACGGGCCCGTAGGATGCGGGCTGCAGGTGGCTCCTGCTCGGACGGGGACGGCTCCTGGTCATTTCCACGTAATGCCCCGTGCTGCTGGGGGCCTCCCTCCTCACCCAGCATTTCCACCCAGACCCGGGCCAGACGGCCCCTGGCCTGCCCTCCCGCAGACACAGGATAGAGCCGGCTGCTGCCGCTGGAATCAGCCAGTGGGGTGGCTGTGCTCTGACCCCCCACCTTCCAGCCAGGGAACACTTAGGAGGCCGCCCTGTGGGAGGGGCGGACTGGTGGCCCAGACGGCCATGGTGCACGGAAGGCTCCCAGGAGAAAGGGGTCCCAAGTGGGGGCCCTGGGTGCCTGTGCTGGCGGGGGCGGCGTCCTTTCGGAAGGCTCTGCGGGTAGACGTGGTCCCGGCCTTCCTGCCAGGTGGTGGCAGGGTGGGGGTCTGGGGCTGGAGGGGCTGCACTCACGGCCGCTGCAGGAGCTGCTGCTGCTGCTGCTGCCGGTACGTATCCACCAGCTGTTGTGGCACCAGCTCCATCAGCTCCAGGCTCTCCTTGACTTTCATCAGGATCTCAAAGTTCTCGCGGCCCCGTACCTGAGCACAGATGGGGACCCTCGGCACAGGTGTCTGGGCGAGTCCTGGGGGACCCTGGGCTGGCGCTGAAGCTTCTCTCTCCTTTCACAGAGCTCCCTCGCATCCTGCGGCCTGGGAGCCCCCCTTCTCCCCTCTTCCCCAGGAGCAGGTGTGGGGCCTAGTGAGCGCCCCCCATTCCTCCCGTCCCTGAGGCCCTGCACACTCAGGGTGCTGGGGCGGGGGCACCCACCAAATACAGGGCTTTAAGAATCAGGAACTCATTCTGGAATCAGGTTCACATAATGGAAGAGCCGTCCTAGCAAAGCTCATGGGTGGTTTGGCCCATGTGACAGCCGTATAAACGGGTCACAGACTTCAGGATTCCATGCTCCCTGACGCACTGTCCCCCGAGGGGTCTGCATCCCTCCCCCGTCTCAGCAGGCCTTCTCTTGAGGGGGGGTGGAGCAGTGCAGTCACATCCCCGCAGTCTGGCTGGCTGGGAGCTTCCTCTCCCGGCGCCCCGCCTGCCGCCTGCAGAGCCCAGGGTCCGGCTCTGAGCACGCCGCAGCCACTCACGTGCATGTAGTACACGTCCTCGTCCCCGTGCCGCCTCTTCTTCACGTTGGTGCCCAGCGCAGGGACGGCCGGGGGGCTCTGTTTGAAGGCTGCAAGGGGAGGCAGGCCACACGCAGGTGAAGCCATCAGGATACCCGTCACCCGGTGTGAGCTGCCCTCACGTGGGCGTGATCGTGGATGGGCCCGGAGACCAGTAACCCATTCAAGAGGGGCCGACCCAGGGTAGGGCCCGTGCTGGATGGAGCTGGAGCCGGGGCAGCCTCGTGGCTCATGCCCCAAGGCAGGTGCAGCTCTGTCTGACATCCTTGGCGGCCCCCCCGCCCCCGCCCAGGCCGCTCACCACGCTTGCCAGCGGCCCCGTTCTTCGCTGCGCTCTCGCTCAGGGCCTGCTGCTCCCGGTAGTGGTCTTCGTCGGCTTTGCGGTCTCGGCCAGGACAGGCGCAGATGCGGCCCTCAAAGGACCGGCGGCCCAGCACCTGTCCACTGGCGGGGGCCGGGGGGGGGCATAACCAGAACCATGAGCCTCGGGGACCTGCCCCCCAGCCCTGCGAGCCCTACTCACCATCGCCACCCACCTCGCAGAGAGGGATCCTGACGAGCCAGGGGGTGAAGGCTGAGCTCGCAGCCCCTCTGGGACACCAGGTCCCCTGCCGTCCTCCCAAAGCCCAGCTCCTGCTCCGGCAGCCCTTGCAGCCCGGGGCGGGGGGTCCATCTCTCCTTAAACTCACCTCCAGGGCTCGCATCATCCCTTACCATGCCCCGGATTCATGCGCAGCCCCCAGCAGCACAGCCCCAAGCCCCTGTCGAGCCTCCCCCACCCCACACGCCCGGCAGACTCACTCCCGGGTCTCCAGGGTGATGATGATGAGGATGGGCCGCCGGTTCATGCCCCCCACACAGCTGCTGTTGCACATGAAGTTGTACAGGATGGTGGTGAATTCTGTCCCCACCTGCACATGGGGGGGGGGGGCTGTCAGCCTGCAGGCCCTAAACCACTGAGGTGGGGCTCCCAGGCTGGGTCCTGACTGGGTAGGCACAGGGTGGAGGCAGCCCCTGCACTGTGGTCCTTTGCCATCCATCCGTCCACCTGTATATCTGCCTTCTGTCCACCCATCCGTCCATCCATCCGCCTCCAATCATCCAACCGTTCACCTGCATGCGCCCACCCACCTCCATCTCTCTATCCATCCACCCACCTACTCATGCACCATCCAAACCCTCCCCGCATCCGCCTGCCCATCCGTCCATCCATTCATGAAGCACACGGAGTGCCATGCGCCATGCTGGCTCCCGGAAGCACAGAGTCCTTGGTCTGGTGGCTCTGGCTCTCTCCCTAACACAGATTAGAGGTCAAGCCCTGGAGGCTGGGTGTGGGCTGGCAGGTGCACAGGTTTCTGTGAGCACATATGTGTGTTCTGCTGGCCGTGGGCTCTCCTGGGTAGAAAGGTGCTCGGCGCTGTTCTGGCAGAGGGATGGACCAGAGCCATGTGGTCTGGCCCCATCTCCAGCTCATGTGCCGTTTCCCAGGGAGTCTGTGGACAGCTGAGTTATGAACCCAGGACTTTTGACCCCTGGGTGTCCCAGGACCACAAAATGGGTGGTGGTCATGGTCTCCCTGGGTCAGGAGATAAAACTCAGTCGCTGACGCAGGCAAACCTGGCCTTTCACAAAACCACTGGCACATGGCAGCCACAAGGGGGCAGGAGAGCCCTGCTTTCCTGATGGGCTCTGGCAGGCGAGAGTCTGGCTGCGGAAGGAGGGACAGCAGGGTGGGAGGCCTGGGGGGCCCGAGGGGCCAGGTACAGGGACGGGGTCTGAGGGGTTGATTGCAGTCTGGGGGCCAGAGCCAGGTAGGGAAAAGGTGGGGGCTCACTGTGCCCACTCACCCTGGGAAGCGTGGTGCATAGGGCGCAGGGCTGCGACCAAGTCCCCCTCCCCCATCCCACCACCAACCCCCACACCCACTTGACTCCACCCCCAGCTTGGCCCTCACAGGAGCCCCAGAACCTTCTGCTGCCTTCGGGTCACAGCAGAACCCCGGGGGGGCTCTCCACCCACCCCCCATTCTGGCCTCATCCCTCACCTCCAGACCCTGCCTGCACCCTACCCACCTCTCTCCCACGGCCAGAGAGGGCCCGAGGGGGTCCCACTTAGACCTGCACACAAGTGGTCAGAAATGGGTGCCGGGTGCGGGGGGTGGGCAGGTGAGGGCGAGGAACTTGCTCCGTGGCAGGACTGGAGATGCCGGGGCCAGCTGGGCTGGCTGGCTGAGCTGACATGAGTGCTCTCTGACCGCTGGGCCCGCACCCTTGTGGCCAAGTGCAGGGGCCCCCAGCCTACCTGCGGGGGCTCGTAGGGAACCATGACACTCTGCCTGCCTGTGACGGGGTCGTCCACGTACTGCGAGAGATTGTTGCCCTCCACGCGGATGAGGTGGCTGGCCGGAGCAGACTGTCCTGCCGGGAGGGGACACCGCTTCAGAGGGGTGCCCAGCTGGGGTCTGGCCACCCCATGGCAGGTGCATCGCAGCCAGCTGGGGACCACAGGGCCGGCCCCACTGGCCTCCTGCCCTCAGAGCGCCTGGCCCAGCAGCCCGCTGGCCTGTGGGCACCTGCACCCGAGGCCCCAGGTGCAGCTGGGGCGAGAGGGGCTGGGGACGGGAACGCTGAGCCCACGCTGCCAGCCCCTGCTGCCTCCCAGCCAGGAGGCCCGCAGCCAGCCCTCCCCATCCCAGGATGCACCGCCACAGACACCGCTGGAGGTCTCACCTTCGTTGAAGTCCCGCCCGAGCTCGTGGTTGGGGCAGCGCTTCACGACCTCGGTGACGTGCTCTGCCTTCTTATAGACGGGCATGGCGCGGATGACGGTGCCGGGGGGCGGCGGGGCGGACACCTTGATCTGGATGGGGCAGGTCTTCGCAATTTGGCAGTACAACTTCTTCAACAGGGGGGAGTACTGGAGGGGGCAGGGGGCGGGGTCAGGTCCAGCCCCAACTCAGCACCTTCGAGACCGCGTGCCCAGTCAGGAATCCCACCCCCAGCTCTCCGATGGCCTGCTCGTCCTTCTTCAGAGTGCCTCCTCGGGGCACCCCTCACCCACTCGGCACCTGGCCCGTTTGGGAGCAGGGAGAGCAGTCGGACTTTCTGTCTGGATCTCCCTGGCTGGAGGTTAGCACCATTATGTCCGTCTTACGGGTGAGGACAGTAAAGGCTGGGGAAGTGAGGAGCTGCTGGTGAGCGGGGGCTGGGAGCCAAGCCCGGCTCTTCCCACCATCAACCTTCAGCCCCCAGATCGTGGTGGTCTGAAGGAGGGGATTTGAAGCATTGCATCTCAGTTTTTAAACACCCAGAGTTAGGCTTTTCTGGCATTTTGATGAGAGACATGTAATTCTGAGACAGGCTGAGTCCCTATCCACCGAAGCTTCAGAAAGGAACTCCCTAGAACAGCAAGTCTGAGGGGTGGAGCTCCACAGCTTGGCATGGGCCACTGGTGTGGGGGGCCCTCTGACCTCAAAGCTCCAGTCCCTGCAGCCCGGGACCCTGTCTCAGGGAGGATGAGCGCCCAGGGGACCATGTCACCCACCTAAGAACCCTGGCCAGCTCTCATGAGTTCAAAGGTGACCCTGATGGTGGCCACAGGACACTTCCTGTCTCCGCCCCATAATCCCTATGCCCCCCCCAAAGCCCTAGTAACCTGGAGTTAGCCACAAAGCCTGGAGGGTGCCCCATCACACGCCCCCGTGGTACAGCCAGGGCAACTGTCCTGAACCAGGAGACACCGCCACAGAGAGGTGTCCAGCTGGGGTCCGGCCACCGCCATGTGGTGCATCACAGCAGACTGGGGGCCACACACTGGGGCTTCGGGTTCACAGTGGGAACTGTACCCACAATGGTTTAGTCGGGGCAACTGAGGATGGATGCTGGAGCTGCCGGCAGAGGCAGAGACAGTCTCAGCCCACTTTTGCCAAGGAAACTGGGAGGTCCTGACACGCTCATCCCGCAAAGGTAAGGCCCCCACTGGCCACCAGAGCTCCCTCTCTGGCCATCAAGGGACACTGTGGACCCTCAGGGACTCATACCCTCAGCAACTCCAAGTATACAAAAAGCAAGGGGTGGCAAACACAGCCCGAGAACAAAGGGTCCCCAGGGCCCTCAAAGCCCTTGGCCCCACAGTGTAAGCCATCCCTCCCCTGATGAGCTGGCCGGGGCTCCCTCCCGGAAACACTCACCCAACCCCAGAGTGGAGTCCAAGGGGGCTTGGGGGACAAGTGGGCTGGGGTCTCCCTAGTGGCATTCTCGGGGTGTTGGACCCTATTCAACTTTCCCGTGGTGCTGAATTCAGTATGCGCCCTTCCCGACCCCCATCATGGACGGGAACTGGATGCCCCTTGGGCTCACCCCCTCACAGGTGCCCCACTCATCGGGGTCCCCAGAGCCCAGTGCAGCCTGCCACCCCATCCCTGGGACCCCCACCTCTGAGCAGAGCCCCCAGACCTGTTTAAAATGAGGGAAAGAATGATCCCGCACAGCCCTGCAGATGGAGGTGAGGCACTGCTGGGAAAAGCAGAAAACAGGGCTGCCTAAGGTTGGGCTTGGGGCCACAAGGGGAGTGGGGGGCTGCCTGCTTGTTGCAGGGGTCAGTCCTGCTTCCCAGGAGGTGACCGCTGACCTCCAGTGTCCCCATCACTCCCCAAAGCACCAGTGTGGGGATAAGCTGGGCACCCTGCCCCCAGGGCTGTGCCCAGAACAGCCGCAGCCCAGCCCAAGGCAAACATTAGGTGCCAGCCAGCTCAGCACCCAGCTCTTTGGTCCACCCACAAGTGAGGCTTCAGAACTGGCCCCTGACCCTCAGACAACGTGCAGGTAGAGCGTCAGGCAGGGAACTGCCTGGCCAGCATCCTGGAGGCACACCGAGAAGCTCAGCATGAGAGCAGTCATCCAGGGGGTCTTCCTGGGGGAGGAGGGCCCCACAGCAAGCATTTGTTGAGAGCCTATGGTCGGCCAGGTCCTAGACTCACTAGGGAAACTGGGCTGAGAGCCCCTTCAAGCCACAGAAGAATCCAGACTTACTGGAGGTTGGCACCTGAAAGCCACACAGCCCTGGTGCTGGCCGGCCTCAGCTGGTGACCAGTGGGACTGGGCCCTTCTGTGGCAGCTGGTGGATTCCAGAGGGCATCCCTGTCCCCTGCAGGGAACACAGGGACCCCAGGAGGGCCTGCAGAGGTGTCCAGTGAGTGGGCCTGAGAGGGGGCATGCAGAGGACCCTCAGAGAGGGGCCTGCTTCATCCCAGAGTGGGGTGTGGGGGTGGGCAGACACACTGAGAAACAGGCCTGGCCTGGGAGGGGCAGGTCACAGTCCTGGGTGAGCAGTGGGAGAATGGCCTTTGAGGTCTGGCTCTTGTGCTTGGCCCCCGGGGATACTGTAAACCACTGGACAAACCTCTCCGAGGCTTGGTGGGGGGCCAGTGACTGACTACACTTAATACCCTTGGACCGTGTTCACAGTGGACAGTTAGTGTGCGGTAGTCATTCCCACGGGAGATGATTCCTGGCCCCTCTCTGAGCAGGGTGGAGAGTGCCCCCAGGGGCGCGTGGACCCTGCAATCCCCTTCCTGGAGCAACCACCCAGCCCAGTGGCTGCCATCAGTCAGTCATCCGACCTCCTGCTCCCTCCGCAGCCAGAAAGGGCCAGACGCCTTGGCTCACCAGCCAGCAGGGACGGTGCAGGACTCCAGGCCCAGCCGCGGGCTCTGAGCCCGGACAGAGACGGCGCGCGAGCCCCCTCGAGAGGTCCTGCAGCCCAGCGGGGCGGGGACGCCCCAGGGGTGCGCTTCGTGTCAGGACTCGGGGCGAGGTCCCGGAGAAAACGGCGGGACTCCCAAAGGCACGGGCGGCGGGCGGGAGGGCTGGGGGCGCGCCCTGGACGCCCTGCCCCGCCCCGGGGAGGAGCCGCCGGGAGCTGTCCGCGGTACCCGCGCGGGAGCGGGCTGTGCGGCGAGCGCGGGGCCGCCTGGGGTGGGTGAGGAGAGCGCGCGCGGCTTCCTCCCTTTGAGTCCCTGACAAGGCCACCACCAGCCTTGGGCCTAGCCCCACTCCCCACAGGGGTGTCCCCAGCCCAGGCCCATCCCCAGCTGGCTGCTAATGTGGCCTTGGGCACGTGCACCAGCCAGCCCCATCCCTGCAGGGGGGTGAGCCCACAGACCACCAGCCCCTTGGTGTTGAGCAGGCGGAGGGATGCCTGAGGTTTCCCTATACCTGGTGGCATCTGGCTGGGCTACAGCGGCAGGAGGGGGGCCTGGGAGGGGCCCTGGGATGGCCACACCTGGGATGGGGCCAGGGTGGGGGCCTGTAGGAGAGGAAAGCCTTCTCAGAAAACCAGGCCTGTGTCGAAGAGGGCGTGAGCTTCCACCCCTCCGCCAGCTCCATCCCTCCCCCCTTAGCTCCTGGGCCCCAGGCCCTGGGCAGGTGGGGAGGAAGACTCCTGGGTCCCATCTATTCTATAGAAAAGGTCGCGTGAAGCCACTTCCTTGCCCTCCCTCCCTCTTGCCTCTCTTTCCCTAGAACCGCTAGATGGATGTGTTTCAACAGATTCGGAGCTGATAAAATCTTATTTATCTTCGGCTGTTGACACAGAACCGTCTGGACTTGCCTGCTCCGGGATGTGTGTATTCCTCTGTGCTCACAGGAAACGGTTTGCCCAAATGCTGGTGTATGCCCATCCCTGCCCTCCCCCACTCAGACCCTCCCCCTCCCTTCCCCCATCACAGTGCGCGATGGGCCTCGTCTGGCTGGGAGCCCAGGGCCTGGCAGGGCTGGCGCGGGGGTGGCGGGCGAGGCGGCTCTGTGGCTGTTAATTTCCTCGCACCCGCTCCCCGGCAGCTGGGTGCCCGGCACGGGCAGGTTTGGACAGGAGGAGAGTGGAGAGGTGATAATAAGTTGTCTGTCATTTTCCAGGGACGTGTAGCATCTTGCAAACCGCAAATACCGTTAACCAGCTTGGGCGAATCTGTTACAACAGATTCTGGAAGACGGGGCCTGTGGGGGGGGCTTTTATTTTTTAAATGATTTTTTTTTTTATAGCCCACTTTTATCTGCTTCCCGTGCGTGCGTGCGTGCAAGCGTGCAGAGCACATTTCTGTCCTCTCTCTGATTTCAGGCCCCTTTGAGGACCCACCCAAGGCCACAGCCCATCTCTCCCTGGAGAAGCTCTGTGGGTTCGTAGGGTGACCCCCGAGACCCACAGGAAGCCTAGGCCCACAGCCCCCATTGACAGACATCCCGGGTCCCTTTCTCCTTCTGGGGGGTGTGACACAGCCACACTGCTAGAGCCCCTCCTATGGCCTCTCCCACCCCGAGGAGGGCTGCTGGGAGCATGGGGTGGGCTCTGGTACATGTCAGGGAGTCCTGGGCAGGACAACGGGGAAGCTGCCAACCCACTTCAGGGCACCCAGGGTCAGGAAGCAGTGAGGGTCTGAGCACAAGGAAACCCACGGGCCTGCTGGCTGGAGGCTCCTGGGTCGCTCAGCCACAGCCAATGCCTGCAGACATGCCTGAAGAAGAAGGCTGCCATGATCCCTAAGAGCTCCTGGCTGGGGGGAGGGGACAGATGCATCTGACTAAGGACTGGACAGCAGGGCTCCCCTCGCTGGGAGCCCAGATAAGGGTAAATTGGAGGCAGAAACAGGCTTTGCAGGTGCCAAGTGACCCTGACCACTACCCAGGGGCATCCCCAGAAGCTGCTACCTGGAGAGGTGGGGCTGGGGCTGGTGGGGACACCCCTCAGGACCCAGGCAGCCTGCCCCCCTACTTCCTAAAGCCAAGTCCCAAACAAGAGAGTAGGGGTCCTGGGACTCTCAGGATCTGGAAGTACTGTGCCCTGGGAGATGAGAGTGCCCCCCTCTCGGCTGCGCCCCCAGGCCACAGGGCCTTGGGCCTGCTCAGTCCCTCATGGCACACATGGCTGCAGGCCAGCAGGGACACCCGCCAATGGCATCCGTCCTGGGCTAAGATCAGGGGTGGGCAGCTGTGTGCGTGCAGCTGACCCAGGAGAGAGGCAGGTGGACACCAGGTCTGCCGTGCAGGGTTAAGAAGGCCCAGGGGGGCCAACGGGTCGGGAGGGAAAGCCCGCACCAGCAGCCTGGGCAGTGGGAGATGCGGTGGGCCTAGAGGGGAGGGGAGGGCACCAGGGGTCTGGGGACACTGCGTGGGCTGCGGGAGAGACCGGGAGACAGTGAGCCCGAGGCGGGGTGCAGTTACCCTGCTTTCTCCGCAGGGCTCACAGGGCCACCGTCGAGGCCACCATTCACACTGACAGGTCCTCCTCGGCCCCGGGTCCACGCACACATGCTTTTCACCCCCAAGGTCATGAATTGTCACAGAGCACTGCTTCTAGAAGCTGCCAGCTCAGCAGGGGTGCAGCAGCGTTGAGACCCCGAAGCTCCCTTTGTCACCACCAGGCCTTACTCGGGTCCAGGAAGACTCAAAGCAAGGACACAGGTGCCAAATATGACATGCTTCTTCCTCTGGCCTGGGGTCAGGGGTAAGGGGACCAATGCGTGGGGGCTGCCCTTGGCCTCAGTGACCTGGACCGGGCAGTGTGGGAAAATCTGGGCCTCCCTCCAGTCCTTATTCTGTGACCCAGGCATGCCATCCGGCTTCCCCTGAACCTCCAGGAGGGGACCTGCGGATGGAGTGGGTAAGCAGGACGTGTCTTTGGGGACACAGCTGGGCTTGCAGAGAGTCCCAGCACTCCCACCGGGAGCCGCCCTCCTGCTCCAAGGGCACAAATGGTGGCCGCATCTGAAGCACCAAGAGCTGCCTTGGCTGGGTCCGAACACCGGTTTCTCCGCCCGTGAACTTGGTTTCTAAATTTGCCAGCTGGAGAGCACATGCCTGTCTGTCCTGAACTCCTGAAGAAGGCAGACACTCCACTGGCTGGCCCGGTGGGAAACGCTTGGCAAGGACCCAGCAAGCAGGGCCGTGAGCCAGCCCGCAGCGCTGCATGGCATGGGGACGAAGTGGGGAGGCTGGCCAACCGCCGGGCTCTGCTCACCGCAGACAGTCCCCAGGGGAAAGAGCCCCCTATGACCCTCACCCCCCCACCTGACTTGTGGCCTTTTGAGGGGGCTTGGCCTTGTCCATGTGGTGAGTTTAAGGGTCAGCCCACCTGGGTGGTGTGCTGGGGTCAGCAGGCATCTTCTGCCAACGGATAGTCCCGGGGTCCTCTGAGTGTGGGCACACCGTTCCAGACACCGCTGCGGGTCTGGTGAGCGCGGGCACGGACGGGTCAGCTCCTTCCCCCGGTGCCCTGAAGCTTCCAGATGGCCTGGGGCTGGAGCTGGCCCAGCTGCAGGTGGCTTGGGAGTGGGGGAGGCTGGCCCGGCTGCTGCTGCGGCCACAGTCGGGGCAGGTGCTCAGGACGGGCTCCCCGGCTCCAGCAGGGAGTCCCCTGTGCACAGGCTCTCCTGCCTCTGACCTTCCTGTGGGTAAGTCTCCAGTTCCAGACCTCAGTTAACCATGTGCCCTCCGGACAGAGAGCGGTGAGCGGAGTTTCTTCGCTTTAAATAAACGCAACTCTCAGCTGGCAGGAGAGGAGCCCACTGCACTCTCGTGAGCTCCGGGACACTCTGGACGCATGGCGGGGGGTCATTTTCCAGCTTTTAAGGCAACGGTCAGCTGGAATCGAGGTTTTCATGGAAACTTGTAAATACCCAGTGAAGTACGTGGGGCAAGGAGAGCTTTGGCTCTTAAACATCTGATCCCCTGCAGAGGGCAGTGGCTCCGGTGCCAGGTGGTGCCAGGCCCACGTGGCCTCCTTTCATCCCCCCCAAGAGGAGCGGGGAGAGGGTGCCTTCCCCGGGGACCCATGACCATGGTGGAGGAGGCAGGCCTGCGATCCTTGATCCTCGGGGGAGCCCTGGCTTTAGGCCACTGCGGGGTCCCCCAACACCCTCTGAACGTCCACTTCACCGAATCCCGGGGTGCTAGTCCTTTTTCCAAGGGGACTTCCCTGCCCTAACATGAGCCGCAGCATCACAGCGTCGGGGGCGGGGGGGGGGGGCTTATGCACACAGCCCGGACCTGCCCCTGCCCCTCCCCCTCAAGGGAGCTGTTCCCCTTTCCAGTTCTGGCACCCTAGAATTTCTGCCCCCTCCTCTTCTTGGGGTGCCTGGACAAATAGAACGCCCAGGAGTGGCCAAGGGGCTTCTCCACCTGGAGGCAGGGGGATCATGGCCACGGGAATTCTGAGGCCTGGGGTCCATGAACATGAGCTTGGCTTCCAAGTTCGGGATCTGAGAAAATCCCCACACAGATTTCCCCCACAACTGACCGTGGAAAAGCACCACTGCTGCTCAGCTGAGACCCTCACCCACAGTCCCCCAGGGCTGGAGGTGCAGGGTGCCCAGGGGAAGGTTTCCCCCCATAAAGGGGCTACTGACCCCGGGGGTAGGGGGAGCCAGGCCTGGGAGATGCGCAGGGAGAGGCGGGGAGGGGCTGGTCCCCTCCACTCCCAATCCAGGCCCCAGCCCCTCCTGGCACGCCATCCCCTCTCCCTCTCTCTGCTGGTCAGCCAGGAGCGTTCTAACCATAAGGCGCCCTCGAGGGATTGTTATTGTCAACAAATAGGCAGAAGCCAGGTGGCCCACCCTCCCCTGCGGGTGGCAGCTGTCACTCACTCATGGGCAAACAGGAACCTCAGGCTGCTGGGGCCCCGGCTGCTCTGGGCCTCCGAGGGTCAGCCTCTTTTCCCAGAGGCTCACTGGGGTCCCCAGGCATCCCGGGAGCTGGGAGAAGACTGCTCACTCGGAATGCCCCCACGCTCATGGGGGTGCCTACATGGCCGCCCCTCACAGGCTGCTCGACAAAAGCCAGGGCTCAGGAGCCCTGCTCCTCCTGCCTTTCCTGAGCCTTGGGTCCCCACCATGGCTGCCGGGAGGGCCATCCTCAGCCACGCACTGTGGCGGGAGGTGGGGGGTAGGGGTGACTGTCTGCCCCCCCCCCAGTCAGCACTGCCAGACAGACATTCTAGAATCTATGGAGCTATACCCATTTGGGAACAAGTCCCAGAAAATTGAATTCTTCAATAAAACACTGATTGCATCCAAATCCGTGGACTCCTACCCCCGCCCGGGGGCTCCCCCTCGCATCCCCCACAAGAGCCCAGGTCGGGGGAGGAGGAGACTGCCTGGGCGCACCTCTTAACCCCTGGGACTCAGGGCTGGGGGCCTTCCCTTCCACCGAGGCCTCCAAGGCCAAGTTCTGTGACCTCCAGGCCCCGGGGCTCCAGCTTCAGAGGACAGGGAGACAAGAGCTGATGCCCGGCTCTGGCCAGAGACCAGGGCCAGCCTGCAGGAAGTGGGTCCGCCTCAGGAGAGTACCACAATCGCTGCAATTTCCCCTGCTTACTCCTCATTCTGTCTCCACAGTAGACACTGTTAGAGCTCTTGCCTGGCCCTTCAGTGCGTGTAATTGCTACTGGTGCCAGTAAAAGGTATTAATCCCACTTACGCATTCCATAAACTTCCAGGGTAACGCAATTGATACCGTGATCGTGTTGGGACACCTCCACTATTATTTTCCTGCTTGCAAACCTCCGAGGGGCTGGAAAGTTTTCTCCCGAATCCATTAGTGTTGACTCAGCCACATTCTACCAGGAACCCCGTGTAGGGCCTTTGTGCCTCCCCGCCTGCCTTCCACAGGTCCCTCCCTGGCCAGGAAGGTGGTGCTCACCCCGCGTGCGCTGGCTCGTCCCCAGGACGGACGGACTGGCACTCACCCACAGTCGTGTGTGGGGCAGCTGGTCATTCGGGGGTCTGTGTCCGGGCTGGCGGGCTGTGGGGGGCCCCCAGGGACTCGCTAAGCCCTCATGCCCATGTACACCCTCACTGGCCTGCCTTACACTGCCTGGCTGGGCCACGGCTCCAACCACACCAAGCCTTGGCTGACCTCGGAGTCCCCTCCCAACCTACCAAACCCCAAGGACAGTCCCCTTCCCTGGCACGGCCCAGCCTGGGAGCCGGAGGAGACGGAGCCGGGCTGGACAGCATCCAGATGCCCCTCTCATCGGGCTGCTCCTCGGGACTCCTGGGACCGGCCCTCTGTGTTATTGCCAATCCCTGGGCGGCCCCAGGATGGGAGTGGCTGCCTGGGCCCAGAGGCCAGGCGGGAGTGTGCTGAGCTTGGGGACAGGGACAAAGGCACAGACTCTGCCATCCCTGGCTGGGCTCCACTGCCCCCCAGTCCAAAGAGCCTCAGTGCCCAGGGGCGCCAGCCCCCACCCACAACCCTGACCTCCCACTATGAGTCTCCCCCGGCGCCCCCAGAACCCCGAAGACCCTGACACAGGACAAGCCCCGGCCAGGATGGCTCAAGAGCAGCCATGTGTGGGGCGCTCCCCAGGCTCCAGGCCCTGTTCGCAGGGGTCCCAGGAGCCAGCGCACTCGTCCGCGGTGACCAGTCAGGCTGCAGCTCACTTTCAGACCCAGGCCCACAGCATTGCAGCAGCTCTGGGACCTGGACCCTGCCGGCCAAACTCCCAGCGTCCGGTCCCTGGTCCCCAGTTTAGAATCTTGGAGGCTGAGCACACACCCCTCCTCTGGCTGCTCAGTTGCGCCCCGACCCATCCGTCCTGGCCTCCTGGGGGAAGGCGTTGTCGCACCCCAGGTAGCGAACAGCAGAGGCCTGCCCGCGTGCCCGCGTGTCTGTGCGTGTGCGTGTAGTCGCGTGTATGCACGGAGCCCAGCAGAGGCCTGCACACGTGCCCGCGTGTCTGTGCATGTGCGTGTAGTCGCGTGTATGCACGGAGCCCAGCAGAGGCCTGCACGTGTGCCCGTGTGTCTGTGCGTGTGCGTGTAGTCGCGTGTATGCATGGAGCCCAGCAGAGGCCTGCACGCGTGCCCGCGTGTCTGTGCATGTGCGTGTAGTCGCGTGTATGCACGTAGCCCAGCAGAGGCCTGCACGCGTGCCCGAGTATCTGTACGTGTGCGTGTAGTCGCGTTATGCACGGAGCCCAGCAGAGGCCTGCACGCGTGCCCGTGTGTCTGTGCGTGTGCATGTAGTCGCGTGTATGCACGTAGCCCAGCAGAGGCCTGCACGCGTGCCCGCGTGTCTGTGCGTGCGTGTAGTCGTGTGTATGCACGGAGCCCAGCAGAGGCCTGCACGCGTGCCTGAGTGTCTGTGCGCGTGCGTGTAGTCGCGTGTATGCACGTAGCCCAGCAGAGGCCTGCACGCGTGCCCGAGTGTCTGTGCGTGTGCGTGTAGTCGCGTGTATGCACGTAGCCCAGCAGAGGCCTGCACACGTGCCCGAGTGTCTGTGCGTGTGCGTGTAGTCGCGTGTATGCACGTAGCATGTGCACGTCTTTCCATGTGTGCGAGGTGCTTTGTGTGTGTGCGTCCATGTGTGCACACACGCCTGTGAGCAGAGGGCTCCCCTCGGTGCCCAAGGAGCACATATGTGAGATCTGGGGGCAGAGGGACCACCTGGGGCTGGGGGCACTCGCCGGGGGCCTTGGTCAGGCAGAGGCCAAAGACCCCATTAACAGCTGTGATCCCTTGGGCACTGGTGAGGGTGTTTTTTTCCTGCGCGAGGAGAGGAGTGAAGGCAACAGTCAATTTGGAATTGTACTTGAGAAAAATATGAATTATCTATCAGTTACCAGCCGGCCGGCATGGCGGGGCCGCGCATGGCGTGGTGCGGAGGCCCAGACAACACGCCGGGGAAGCAAGTCTGGGCAGCACCCACGCAGCCGGACCCCCAGAGCTGTGAGCAGGCGGGCTGCCCGGCCGTCCCCATCCTGCACCGTGAGCCTGTCCGCCCCCTCCCCGGGCAGGGAAAGGAGCCTGTGGGGGGTCTGCTCCCAGAGAGCCAAGGTGCCAAAAATCTCATTATCAATGTCTGTCCCACCTCCACCCCCTGCACTGATGAGGGCTGGGGAGGGGGAACCGTGTGCGCCCACAGCAGTACCCCCCGGCACAGCCACAAGAGAGCAGAGGGCCCAGGCAGGGGGGCAGGGTAAGGGTGGTCAGAGCTTGGGGGCAGAGCTGCTGGGCACAGGTGAGCCTTCCCCTGTCCCCCGGTATGGCCGGCCGGGACAGACCACGCCATGGGGCCACGTAGGGCCAGATCACTCTGACATGTCATGGGCTCTCCAGGCCTGACACTGCATCTCCGACAGGGGAGGTGGAAGCAAGTAGGGGGGCGGTTGGCAGAGGCCCCAGCGGGGGGTGGGGCGATAGTCAGCAGAGGGGCAGCTTCTGTCGCTCCCTGAGGACCAGCTCAGACCACCTCGGGCACTCCAAGTCCCCCAAGACACTGCAGAGACCCCACCAGCACCCTCAAACAGCAGAGAGAAAGAGCCAGGACCCCTCTCCAAGACTGCCAAGATTCCTAGGGGTCCGGCAGAGGGTCCAGCAGCTCAGGCCTTGGTGACAGTATTGGTGCGGGAGGGGCTGGGACCCACCCCTGGGAGAGTAGAGAAAGGGCGGGTTTAGGGAATAGTATGAACATGGAAGAGGATAGGGAGTGAGCCTCCTGTCACCAGAGGTGTGCAAGTGTGGGGATGCCTCAGGCACCTCCTGACCTGGCTTTCAGTCACATTGCCTAACCTCAAATCTGGGGTCGGGGGACCAGGACCCCACAGGCCATAAGAGAATCCTCCAGCAGGTACAGCTGCTGTCCAACAGCCTCCCCCAGGAGGGCCAACTCCAGGGCACCCCAGCCCCAGCCCTGCTGCTACGGAAATACCAATGTGACGTCCCGCTCCTCCTGTACTAGCCCGTGCCGTGTGGACAGCATCCCTTCTAAGGAGCAACAAGGAGCTTCGCGGAAACATTCACGAATTTGCAGGCGCTCTGGACCAGGTGCCCCGCTCGGCCACTGGAAGCCCTGCAGTCAGCGATGGGTCAGCGGCTGGGGGTCCACAGCCGGAGCGAGAACCAGAGACAGCCGCAGGGGGGCCGTGCCTGGGGTCCCAGACCTGGACTGATTGGCCCCTGCACAGCCCAACTGGCCTCCCTGTGGGTCCACACCCCCTCCGGTCCCCCAGGAGCGTGGGAAAACCACAACCTGGCCAGCGGGGCAGTGGGGATCGTGAGACCCCATTCTTAAAGCAGCAGAGCCTCAGGGTCAAGCCTAAGCCTCAGGGTCAAGCCTGCTTGGTGCTCGGCCGCCCCGTGGGGACTTCTCTATTCCAGGGTCCTGTTTCCAGGGGCTGGGGGAGACCGTGGAGCTGCTGTTCCCTGGAAGAGGTGACGCTGCCCCATGGCCGGGACCTGCTAGGCGTCCCTGGGGCAGGTGCCAGGCAAGGCTCACTGTCCTCTCCCTGTGTGGGGCCAGGAGACCTGGAGTGTCCCTGGGGCTGCCTTTTCCTGCCAATGCCCTGCGTGCCCCACCCTTGGAGGAGAGCCTGTAGTCTGTCCCAGGGTCTCAGAGTTCCTGCAGAGCCCCTGCCCCTGTGGGCATGTCCAGCAGCCCGGTCCTCTCCGAGCTGTACCGCGGTTCGGAACCTAGAGCCCCCAGACCTGGAAGCCCGGCCACAGGGTCCAGGGAGCACTTTCTATGAGCTGCTTCCCCCCCTCCACTGCCTGTGGCCAGGCCTGGAAAACGGAATGGTAACAGATCCTGCCTCTTGGGTCGCTGGCGGTTTCAAGACTCAACGTAAACTCCAAGCACCCAAGGGAGGCCATGGGTGCAGGGCTGACATCCAGCCGTCATCCAAGTCGGTGAAATCCCACCAGGGGCCAGAGTGCAGGGCGAGTGCAGGGCGAGCGCAGGGCGGGCGCTGGGCAGGGAGGAGAGACCGAGTCCGAGTCCGCAGGGCTGTGGACCACCCCCCACCCCTGACTTCCCAGTCTCGCGCCCATGCTCCGCGATGACAGCGCAGACGCCGGCAGGCAAAGCCCCAGCCCGCCAACCACCAGACCGCAGACCCCAGACCCCCCTGCCCATGACGCTACCTGGAGGAGGCGGCAGAGCGGGCGTGCCCCCTGCTCCCCACGGGCAGGATTCAAGCCCCACCTCAGGGCAGGGATGCCAGTGGGTCGACCTCGCTATGTCTGCCCCTCTGGGGCCCGTCGGAGGCTGGCCGCTGGGGCTGCATGTCCGAGGGGTGGGCACGCCCAGACTGCCCAGCCCCAGACCCGCCTCCCGCCCGACGCTCCTCCCGTGGCGGTGGGCCAGGGGGAACCCTGTGCGGACACCTGGCAGGCCTCCCTCGCTGCGGGACGGTCGGGGGGAAGGGGGATCGGTGCCCTTTCCCACCCCACGCCCCGCAGACGCCCCTGGGAGCAGGGGCCAACTCACCGTCCAGGTGGCTGACTTGGCCGTGCTGGACTGCTGGAAGGTGACGTCGAAGTGGTGGGGGCCAGGGTAGTCGGTGTTGGAGGGGATGGCCGGCGCGGGCGACATGGTGTCGAAGGTGGAGCTGGGCTGCGCGTAGGGCGAGTGGGTGGGCACGCTGGCGGCGTGCTCCGGGGTGTAGGGGCTGGCCGAGGCCGCGCGGCCGCTCAGCTGGTCCATGGTGCTGCTCAGCAGATTGAACTGGGACTAGCGTGGGAGGGGGAGGGAGGGGGACACAGTCAGGCTGGAGAGTGGAAGCGCGCGGCCAGAGGTGTCCTGTTACAGGAGCCTTAAAGGGCCAGCAGCTCAGTCATCCCAAATATTTCCCGTCCCCCCTCACCCGACAGGTCACTGCTTGTGTTGGGATAAACTGACATATTCACCTCGCCCTCCCCTCTCCATCAGCCTCCCCGTGCCAGGGTTTCCAGGGTTCCAGGGAGCGCACCTGGAGGGGAACTGTACCCTGAGGGGAGCTGCTGGCAGGGGTGCTGCCTGCCTCTGGGCGTCCTGGCAAGCTCGGGGGCTCAGGGGCAGTATCCCCGTTCCCTGTCCCCGGGCATGGCCCGAAGTAGGGAGACCCCGGGCCCAGGGAGCCAGAGAGGGGCAGGGGGAGGCCCCAGTGTGTGGGGCCCTTGGTCCCCTCCTGCCATTCACAGCCCCTCCCCGCGGGGTCACACCGCGCAGGAGCAGGGACTCTGCGAGTACATCCCCAGGCCAGTCTCTTGGGGTCAGCCCCTGCCTGGAGCTTTCGGAGGCCCCAGCAAAGGAGGGAGGGGACAGATCCCAGTCCGGAGGCTTCTGGAGGTGGGTTCGGAGGGTACAGAGCAGCTGATACTGGCCAGAAGGGCTCTAAGCACAAACATGTAAGCCGCTCGCCCTCTCTGTCTGATGGCCACCATGTTTATTTTAATCCTCTCTGTGGGCCTGAGGTGGACACTGCTATTATCCCATTTTACAGATGAGGACACTGAGGCATGCAGGGGGAGTGACTCGCCTGGGGTGAGGCGGTGGCTCTGACAGACAAAGTGGGGGCATTAGCCACCCTCAAGGCAGTCACTCTGAGCGCCTGGGGACAGGAGGAGATGGTGACCCGGGGGGCAGAGGGCCTGGGGTCCCCATGGGGTCAGAGGCAGACCAGCAGCCAGAGCGGGAGGGGGGCTTGCCGTGCAGCTCCCTTCACCAGCCTGCCTCCGCAGATGGCAAAGCACAGAGCACAGCCCTCGGGGTGGGCTCAGCCCCTTTCTGCCCTGGGTCGTCTTCTCCGTCGGGAGGCTGGTGTTCCTCACCCAGAGCCCCCTCCAGCTCAGCTCCCCCTGGAAGGCACACGTTCCCCTGCCTGGTCTGTTCATGACGAGGGTCCTTGGAGCGTCTAAGGGAGGTGGCCGCCTGAAGGCAGCTCCGTGCAAGTGATGACCCCAGAGGTGGGAGGGGACAGGTGACAGATTCCTCCTGAAGCCCTGGCTTTGTGCCTCCTGGAGCCCAGGCCGGCGCTTTCCTGCTTTCCTCAGATGCTCCAGCCCCCGGGGACGGCCACCCGCGGCCTGGCTGAAGCTGCCACCAGAGGGGCCCCTCCGTGGCCGTGGCCGTACACCTGGGGCCGCGTCCACCACCAGCGGGCAGGAGACCCCTGCAAGGCACAGCTGGAGGACCTCTGCCCGGTCTTGCTCCCCACCGCCTTCCTAACTTCCTGTGCCTTCACCTGTCCACTGGGGAGGCCCCAGCGCCCACCGGCCGTGAGGGACAAGTGGACAAACTGCAGGTCCGTGGGTCGTAACACTATTGACCCCCCCCCTCCAGCACATTAAGGAGCGCTGAAACAGCCAGGAGGACCACAGCCCTGGACAGAGAACAAAGCCTGATGCAGGAGTGCAGGAGGGCTCCTGCTGGGGTCCCGCAGGGGCTGGGCCGTGGCCGCAGGGGCTGCGTGGGGCTGGGGGCCTCGGCTGGGGGGGCGATGAAGGTGCTCTAGGTTCACTGTGCTGACCGGGGCACAGAGCTGTGGCTGTCGTCAAAGCACACTTCGAACAGGGGAGTTGTGTGTTATGTAAAGTGTGGGCTGTTAAAGCTATTTAAAACAAAAGGACCGAGGGGCAAGAGGAATTAGCCTCCCACTGCACGCAGGCCCAGGCCCTGGCTGGGGGAGGCTGGGTGACCCCCCCACCCCGCGCACTCTCGCATCCCTAGGTTGCATTGCTTCCGTGTCTCCCTCCCCTGGGCTCTGACTCCCCGGACTGAGGGCTGCCACATGTCCCGCGCATGGGACCGTGCAATACGCAGCCGCTGGCCACGAGGGCATGTGGATCACGGCCGAAGTGAGCGAGGGGGCGCTGGGGGCGCTCGGCAGCCGGACTCCACGCGCTTGGTGCGGCAAGAACATAAAAATGAAGGATCTCCTTCTCAGTTTCATGCTGAACACACGCCAAAACGTGCATCATTTTCAATAAGTAAATTATTGCATTATTTCCACGAGTTTTTTTTAACCGTTATTCTATGTGGCTACTGGAAAATGCAGAATCACACCTGTGGCTCACACGTGTTTCTGCTGGACGGCGCTGGACCCTGAGTGTGCGGCCCCCAGGTGCTCCCGGCCTCACCTCCACCCTCACAGCTGCTGGCCGCACCTCCCCCCCCCTCCCCCCCCCCCCGGGTGCTGTGGGCTCTCATGCCAGGCTCCTGCTCCAGAGCTCTGCTGAGCCAGTGGCCCAGCAGGGGCAGGCAGGAGGGAAGGAAGGAAGGAGGAGGAAGGAAGGAAGGAAGGAAGGAAGGAAGGAAGGAAAGGAGGAGGGAAGAAGGAAGGAAGGGAGGGAAGGAGGGAAGGAAAGGAGGGAGGGAGGGAGGGTGGAAGGAAGGCAGGAAGGAAGGATGTAAGGGAGGGAGGGAGGGAGGGAGGGAGGGAGGGAGGTGGGCGCACCAGGCAGCAGGGTGGCTTCTCCTGTCCAGATGCTCTGGACCGTGGACGGGGGTGTGAACCCGGTCCTCCACTCAACCAGGCTGAGAGCCCTGTGGGTTCCGGGGTGGGGAGGGCGGGGGTGCCAGCCTGCTCCCCACCCAGAGTCCCCGTGACCTCTCTCTCCCGGGTGACAAGCCGGGGCCCCACGGAGTGGGCTTCCCTGTGGCCCCGGGCCCCAGGCTGCCCAAGGGCTGCTGTGGGAGGCTTCGCTCCTCCTGGCCTCAGGGAGGCCAGCCCCACCGGGCTCACGTCTGTCCTCCCCGCTCCATCCCCAACAGGAGGCCAGCCCAGGCCAGCAGGGCAAAGGGCCCCCCATTCAGGAGAAATGAGAGGCAGGCCCACGACAACAACGTTGTTCAGATTTTAACTTGTCCACATTCTTTACCGATCTGAGGCGGGGTGCCAGGGAATTAGTCACTGAACCAAAAGAGCAGGGCTGATAGCATCTGTGCGCCCAGCAGCCACAAGGCGGGAGGGAAGGGAGGTTTCCAGCAGGCAGGTCCCTGGGGAGAAGCGCAGGACTGCTCTGCACACGCAAACCCATAACAGGGCTATGCCCCCCCCCCCAGAGCGCCAGCAGCCCTCAGCGCCCCAGCGCACCCTCCCTCTGGTTCTGGGCACTTCGTGGTCCAGGTGTCTGGGGAGCGGAGGACAGCAGCACTATGCTGGGTCCCTGTGCAGGGGACAGCCGTCCCTGCAGTCCTTCCCGGGGTCCTGCCTCCCCAGGACACCTCTGCCTGAACCCACGTGCGGGGTGCAGCTGCTGTTCTGACAGTGGCGGGAACCCCGCTGGTGGGACTTGCGTTTGCACGGTGGCTCCCACAGGCACTGCCTTCCCTCCCTTCGCAGTCCTTCCACGTAGGGATGGGGAGCGCTGAGGGGGGGACCAGCCCCACCCCCATCTGGATCTCACTGCCCAAACTGGCCCAACACAGCCACACGGAAGCCTAGTGTGCAGCTTGTGCAGACCAGAGGCCCCTGGAAGCCGGGGTCAGACCCACTTGGCAGCAGGAGGAACCCAGGCAAAACGAGGACTTTTTTGGTTTGTTTTGCTTTCAATCAGAACTCCCAAGAGGAGTGGGCTAATTGGGGACACGCCCGGCCCCAGGCGGCCCGCATGTACCTACATGCGCATGCAGAGCTCCTGGGCCAGACCCAAGGAGGGCTGCAAGCGGGGCGGGGAGCGAGGAGCCGGCGGGTGGCCTCCCCTCCAGGTCCCGGGGCAAGGATGAGCCCGGCCTGCCTCAGGAGCCCGGCCTGCTCAGGGGCCCCGCCTGGCGGGAGGGCCCGGGCTCAGGGAGGGGCTGAGGCAGGAGGGCGCCTTTCCTCCCAGCTCCCCAGTGGGCCTTGCTGGATGGTGGGGGCTGATGGCCTGGGAGCGCCCTCCCGCCAAGACAAGACGGCTCCCCAAGACACTCTCTGTCCATTTGCTCCACAAACATGTTTTCTGCTGCTCTCTGCCAACTTGGAGAGGACACTGGGTGGGGGCAGAGAGGGGTCAACCCGCCCTCAGGACGAAGGCAGGGTGTCCAGCCGCCGCAGGGGGCCGGGCTTGCTCCCAGAGACAGCAGCTCTTGGACCAGGATCCCAGGGGGGCCCATTTCTCTCAGGCAAGAGCACACGTAGGTCTGGGGATCACATGCACAGGTGTGCTCACACACAGGGCTCAAAACACACGCAGGGATGGGGCGAGGGGCTTAGACCTCAGGCTGCAGAGGGAGGAGGCCGCCTGATGGGATGGGGGTGGGTGGAGAGCCTCTGGCCCTGGGTGGAGGCCCCTGGACTGTGTCTGAGCACCTGCCCTCCTCCGGGAAAGGAGCCGGACCTTCAGGGACCTCAGAGTCCCAGGGAAGGAGGGTGCTGCCCAAGGACAAGTGGGAAGAGGACGAAGGGACCCACCCTGGGTTGGGGCAGTCCCCGGCTCCAGCCCAGCCCACCCTGTCACCGCCTCTCCAGCCGGGGCCTTCCCCTCCTCTGCAGATCTGCTGGGGGCCCACGAAGAGACTAGCACCTGCTGGGGACCGTGAGCAGGGGAGAGCTGCCGGCATTCACACGTGGGGGGCGCCCTGGCCAGTCTCAGCTTCCAACCCCCTCCCCAGACTTGCTGCTTCGATCCATCCCACGCCCAGGGCATGGCCACAAATAGGGGCTCGGTGGGGATTTGGAGGCCCCAGCTCTCTAGCCACACCTTGCTCCCCCACCCCCACAGGCAGCAGAGGGTCCGGCCTGCCCACTGGTCTTCCTGCCCAGGAACCTGACCTCAGCCCAGCCCCGCAGCCCCTGCCCCACAGGCTAGACATCCTAGTCCAAGCTCCCAGCGCCCTTTGCCGGCCATGCAAGCATTGGGGGTTCCCACAGCTGATCAGGACACGGTGACTGGGTTGCTATCCCACAGCAATGGGCTCTTCTGGCCAAACCCACTGCCCACCTACAGGCCTCTCTGGGTGTCCAGGTCCAGGATGAGGGCCGCCCACAAGGACCATGTCCTGGGGCAAAAGGAGAGGGACAGCAGGGACTCCTCAGGTCCAGCTGGGCAGAACAGGGCTCCGAGGTCAGGAGACCTAGGGGCCGAGGCCCCAGCCCCACCTGTGTGATCCAGCTCAGCACTCCACCTCCCTCAGCCTCAGCTTTCCCATCTGCAAAGTAGGGGTGAAGTCATAGGTCGGCTGTGGGGGTCAGGAGGGTCCAGAAAGGCTGTAACCTGTGACCTTCCACCAGGAGGAATGACCCCTGCCCGGGAGACTTCCCAGATGCAAGGAGCCCACCAAGCGCGATGCACTCATCTCCCCTCCTCCGCACAAAAGCCCCAGCAAGGAAAAGGCTGCGGACGAAGAAGCAGGCGAAGAAGCAGGCCTGGTCTGCCCCAGACCCTCCTCCACTCACTCAGAGGCCAGGGCTGAGCCCAGGCACAGAGGTGGGGTGAGCAGGAGACCCCCATGCCCCAGAGAGGGCACTTCCCACCGTCCTGTCACGCCGGCCCCGGACGGGATGCTCAGAACTCTGGGCTGAAAGACACAGACCCGGGAGCTCACAATCGGACCCCAGAGCACGTGGGCCTCCGTCTGGGGCCTCCGCCCTGCTCTTGCTCTGGGTGCTCTTTGGGGCTGAAAGCCCCTCCTGCAGCCCTTCCAGGTGCACCTGGTGGGAATGGCCACAGTGGGTGCGGCCAGCCAGCCCTGCCCAGGGGCCAGGCCGCCTCTCTGCACCTGCGCCCTCTCCTGCCCCGTCGCCTGCCCTCAGCCACCCGAGTTCTCCAGAAACGGGACTCCCCCCGCTGCACTGGTCAGGCCCTTCACTGGGAGCTGGGCTTGCAGCTCTGGAAGATTCCTATTTCAGGCGTTTATTTATTTAAAACTGATAAACCATCTCAAATGAGTTTTTGGGATGTAGATGGAAAACAAATTGTTTTTAAAAGCCTGTGCCCGGGGGCGCCTGGGTGGCACAGAGGTTAAGCGTCTGCCTTCGGCTCAGGGCGTGATCCTGGAGTTATGGGATCGAGCCCCACATCAGGCTCCTCCGCTATGAGCCTGCTTCTTCCTCTCCCACTCCCCCTGCTTGTGTTCCCTCTCTCACTGGCTGTCTCTATCTCTGTCGAATAAATAAATAAAATCATTAAAAAAAAAAAAAAAGCCTGTGCCCGGGGCGCCTGGGTGGCACAGTGGTTAAGCGTCTGCCTTCGGCTCAGGGCGTGATCCTGGAGTTCTGGGATCGAGCCCCACGTCAGGCTCCTCCGCTGGGAGCCTGCTTCTTCCTCTCCCACTGCCCCTGCTTGTGTTCCCTCTCTTGCTGGCTGTCTCTCTCTCTCTGTCAAATGAATAAAAATCTTTGAAAAAAAATAAATTAAAAAAAATAAATAAAAGCCTGTGCCCCGATTCCCTTCTCCTGCCCTGCTCCCTTCCCAGCATCCGCTGCCGCCGTTAGCGCGGACTCCCGGCTATTGAGACAGGAAAAGCCAGAGCACAGCTGGGCTGTGACCCTGTGGCGGCCGCAACAACAGGTGTGTGCAGGGGTCACACGTGCTCTCTCCGGAGGGGGCAGAAAAACTTGACACTACAATTTACCGCAACTCTCCGTATGTCCCCAAAGGCTCCATTCCAGGCTGACTCACTTGCTAGTGGAGGGCACTGGAGGGAGAGGGGGGACATCTCCAGCACCGTCCCTGCACGGGGCCAAGCGGGGCAGCTGGGGACGGTGGACTCGAACCCCAGTTCAGGAAGCATCTGCTTGTCCCTGCCACAAGGACACACAGACTCCAAGGACAGAGCTCCTGCACTTTTGGGTGGTGGTATGGGGTCCCCCAAAGGGCCCCCCATTCCCAGCCTCCTTTGGACCCTGCTGTCTGTACCAGGCTTTTGCTCCTGCTGGTCCCCTCCTAGAACACTGTCTCCTCCCACCTGTAGAGCCTCTCAAGGCACACCTCCTCCTAGAAGCTTCGGGGCTCTCCACCTCCCTGAGTTCTGTGTTCCGTTGCTTTGTCTCCCAGTTCTCTGGGTGGAGTAACGGACATCAGGGTCCTTACCCCTGTGGGTTCATATCCCATGGGGTGTCCCATTTTCCTCTGGCTGCAAACCTCTACAACACTGTTGAACCTTGAACAACACCAGGTTAGGGGCGTGGACACTCCGTGCAGTCAAAAATCCAAGTATAACTCTCGAGTCCCCCAAAACTGAACTCCTGATAACCTATTGATCGGAAGCCTGATGGGTAACGAGTCAATTAACACAGAGGCTGAATGCTGTGTGTGTTACAGACACGTTCTCATAGCGAAGGAGGCCAGAGAAAAGGAAATCTCACGGGGAGTCATAGGAAGAGGAAAGCCATTTCAGGACCGCAGGGTATTTATAAAAAAAAATCCACGTCCAGGTGGACTCGAGCCGTTGGGGCCACTGGTGTTCAGGGTTGGCCATCGCCGTTCCTGCCGGTTTAAAAACCTGCAGCAAGGGGCTTCCCCAGCTGACCCGGCCGAGCTCACCCAGCACCGTACGCCCTCGACCCCAGGAAGTTCTTCCTGGACACTAAAGCCCATCCGGCTCCCTGTGCAGAGAGCAAGCAGGGGTCAGCTGGCCTGCAGCCCTGCCCAGGCTCTTCCGCTCTGTGACCTTGGCCGGGCTCATGGGGATCATGCAGGGGACCCCCGAGTGCCCAGAAAGGGAGGTGCGGCTGGCCGGCTGGTGCCATCAGAGTCCTCCACCCGTCCCCTGAGGCTCAGGACAATGGGGAGTGAGGACATTTCCAAAGCCCTTCCCAAGAAAGCCGAGAGGCCCAAACGTGACTCTGAGCAAAATCCACCGTGACCTTCCCAGATGTAGATCATGGCGACACAGCTGGCCTGAGGCATCATGGGTTCCTCTCCTCCCTCCTTCCTTCCTTCCCTCCCCACCAGGCTTTGCTGGGACCTGGCACCATGCCAGGCCCCAGGCAGCCCCACCTGCTGTGTCCACTCTTCCTTAAGCCTGCAGCACATGGACGTCCTGTGCGGCCCCAGGGCCGTGCAAACACGTCTCTCTTCACAGCCCCAAAGGAACAGTCTGGAGGAATGGTCTTCGTGGGTCCCCTCAAGGTCAGCCCCTGTACACCCCACATTTGAGCCGCCCGTTGTGGGCCCAGCACAAGGCCACACCCTGCAGCCTTTGGCAGATAGCTGCCCTGGCTTCCAGCCCGCGGTGGGGCTGCCCGGCCTCCCTGGCCCCTTCCTCATCCCCTCGGCCAGATTCTGCCCTCCAGCCTCCAGGCCCTGCACAGAGCCCACCTCCCCAGGAAGCTTCCCGGCCCTGCTGCCCCTCCTGGCCAGGGGCTGGGGCTGGAGCTGAGCCCAACTGGCAAGGCACCCAGATCTGTCCTTTCCCAGGTCGGGGCGCTCCAGAGGTGGGAACCACATCATGGGGTCCTGGGCTTTGCCAGGGAATCAGGAGACTGGGGCCCCAGCTTCACCACGGCCTGGCTGTGTGGTCCCCTTCTTTGTGGAAAATGGGTGAATGGTGGCTTCCTCATGGGACCAGAGTGGATCTAACTGGAGGGGTGGGTGCAGGGGTCTTGACCGTGACCGGCTCGGGGAGGGGTCACTGGAGCCCCAGACACTCTGCTGAGCCCTCTGCCCAGACCTCCACAGAGGGGGCATTCCCTGCTCCCCACTCAGATGTCCCCCCCTGGGGTGAGCGCTCCCCACTCCTGGGATCCAGCACTGCCTGACCCCAGGGTGAGTCCAGCACCACTGGGGGAGAGGCTCTGAGCCCAGGCCTGTAGCCCCTTTACCCATGCTGCGGGCACCCCTTTGATCTCGGAGGGCTCTGCCTTGTGTCTGCTCTGACCCCCATGTCCCCCAGCTCCCCAGAGAATACTAAGACCAGACTTTTTTACGGAGTATGAAACTCCAGCCCCCCTGCTCTTCTCTGGCGGGCATGTCCGGGCTTGGGTGCAACCTCACCTGGAGGTGAGGGACTGGCAAGCCGTCTGGGCTTCAGGGGGAGATAACCCATCCCACTCGGAGCAGGACCTCCATCCCGCGGTGTTTCCCACAGCATCTCCCCGAGTCTGTGATTAAACGGGTGGAAATGCCAACAAGACCGGACTCGTGCTGGGGGAGGTACCTTCTCTTCCTGAAAATATGCGCTTACCCTCTCTCCGCACCCGGGACTCAGGAAAGGCCTTGCCCGATCCTACGCCAGGGCCATGTGGAACTTTCCACACCTCGCGCTGGAGAAACGTGCCCCCAGAAGCCCGCTCCTGCAGCTGCCGAGGCGTGTGTCTGCAGGACGCCCCTGCCCGCCTCCACCTGCAGACAGCACTGCTGAGACACGGGGGCACCAGCGTGGGGCCGGGGGCAGGGCGGGGTCCCCGTGGGTCTCTGGGCTGCGCCCTGCCAGCCTCTGTGGGGCTGCCCGTGACACAGGCAGGTGGCCCATCGATGCACGGACTTTATTTTAACCCCCAGGACATAGCCCCGTCCAGGCCCCACCCCCCAGGATGCCCAGGGCCTGGAGCAAAGCTGGGGCACAGCTCATGGGGTACCCCTCGTGCCTGAGCACCACTGGGGACAGTCGGCCTTCCCGTCCCCCTGCCTGCTGCCCTGAAGCCTGACCCTGACCTAGGTGTCTGCCCTGACATCCTTTGCCCACGTCTCCCTCGTCTGTCTGTCTGTCCATTCTGCAGGTGCTGATTAGGCCCCGCCCACAGCAGACCTCCCCCGAGGGGCCGCAGCTCTCCCCCGTGACAATGTGATGAAGGTGAGGGAGGGTGAGGGAGAATTACGAGTGTGCCCCCTTCGATGGCCAGGACCCAGGGATGGAGAGACTGCCACGCACCTCTCAGTGAGGTGCTCGGCCGCTGGTGTGCTCATTCCCTCCCCTAGTTCAAGGCTCTGGGGGGGACAGACGGGCCAACCCCAGTCCCTCCCACCAGCTCTGCTCCCTGACTGCTTCCTGGCAGGTGGGGGTAACCCATCCTCTCCCCACACATTTCCCGGGCACCCTCTGGGGTGTGGGAGCCAGTGGCACCTCGCAGACATGGCCCACGCCCTCCCACAGCAGCGAGAAGACCAGCGAACGGGGGGCTCCGGGCTTCAGAACAGGCTGAACACAAACACAGCCGGGCAGGGGGCAGTGAAAGGTGGGCAGGGCACAGGGAAGCTTCCAGACTGGAGACCAGAGAGCAGTGCATGCAGCCTGAGGAAGGGACCCCCGAGTCAGAGGCTATGATGTCGGCCGTGGAGCAGAGGAGGGGCCTGACACATTCAGAGGACATGGGATGGGCTCTTAATGACCGGGACGCTGATGTGTTGCAGAAAGAAGGGTCAAGAATAGCTCCCGGGTTTTGGCTAAGCAAAGGAGGAGTGGATTTTCCACTCGCTGAGACTGGACACGGCCCCCACGGGGCAGGTGGGTCTCAGTGTGGGCTGCTAAGTGGAGGTGGGGCTTTGGAGAGGCTGCTAGCCCTGGAACTGCGGGATAGGCCGAGAGCCAGGCGGAGGGAACAGGAGCCTGGCCAAGCGGAATGTCAGCTCAGCAAGCCTGGCGAATGGCGTGATCCCTCTGTCCCCCCCGAGGCAGGCTCTGGCACTCCCCTTCTGGAACAGTCCATCCCTGCCCGGGCCCCCAGAGCCTTGTGCTGTCCCTGCCCCAGGTCAGGGAGAGGATGCTTGTAGCCGCCAGCCCCTTCTGCAGCCCAGACCCCCGGCCACTCAGGTTCAGCTCCATCCAGCCACTGGAACCCCTCCCACCTGGTCCCCAGAGGCCTGTCCTCGCTGCCTGCCCGTGCCACCCCCTTCCTGTCCCCCGCGGCACCCTCTCCTGGCTCCCCTCTTCTCTCCTGCGAGGGACCTCCGGTTTGGTTACTCTTCCTCTGTGCAGTCCCCACCCATGCCGGGGACTCCCCACCAGTCATCACCACCTGATGCCTGCCCCCAGGGATCAGGCCGTGGCTCTGCCAGCGGGGCTCACGCTCTCTCCTCCCCAGCTGCTCCTCCCCAGCCCGGCAGGGCTGCTGAGTGGCTCACACACAGCAGGCAAAGCCAAGCTCACTCTTCACCCCAAATTCCCCTCCTATGGCTCCCCATCTGAATAAACAGGTGGTGACTCCCTTCACCCAGGCTCCTGGGTCCAACCTGGGTCCTTTGCCCTCCTCCCCCAGCCCCCCAGCAAATCCAGTGGGGAATGCCCGGTGCTCGCGCCTCCCCTGGTCCCACCTGGCCCAAGGTGCCCTCGCTTGCTCTGTGGGCTTATCCAGCAGCCTCGGGGTTCCCAGCCTCGGCCCTGCCCTCCTGTGGCCTGCTCCCAGCACTGCAGCAGGGGCGCCTCCTAGCACCCCTGCGCCATCTCCTCCCTCCTCCCCCATGTGCCTTGGATACAGGAGGCGCTTAGTACCTATTTCGTGATGCAGCAGGTGGCGTTTCCCACCTGGGGCCCTTCCTGCACAGAGGCTGCACTGTCTGCAGGAACAGAGTGACCAGACCCACGCTGGACAGGGGTTGCAAAGCGCTGTGCCCTCTCCTGTGCCTCCAGGACCGCGGAGCCTGGTGTTCTCACAGCACACACCCACCACCACCCACCGCAGACCGGCGGACGGGGGAAGAGGCCAGGTCCAGACGCCCATGACCCGGCCCAGGATGATCCTGCAGCCCAGACAGCCCTGGACCCGGTCAACAGACAGGCACGAAAAGAGCCAGTGGGGTCTAACACGGACCTCGCTTCTCTCTTGAGATGCTAAAGCTTTGCTGAATGATGAAATGGCCCCAAAGAGTAGTGAAGGGGAAATCTCGAGATTTCCATCCGGGAAAGGTCAGTCCCAGGTGCCCGCTCTGGATCGCGTCCAGTGTGACCTCGGGTGAGAAGGGCCCCTGCGTGGAGGCGGCTGGCTGGCCGCAGGTGGGAGAAGCTGCCCCAGATGGAGCCTGCAGCCCTCCGAGCGCCGGCCAAACGCCCCTGGTACATGGGAGCCCCCAAAGGCAAGGGTTGCTCAGCCCTAGATGGAGAAGCAGACCCTGAGCGCAGCTGAGACTGCAGGGAGAGGGGGTGCCCCAGCGCCCCGAGCTGACCCCAGCACAGCGCTGGCCGAGCAGGTGTGGTGGACAGGCGAGGAACGGGGCCACACAGGAAACCTGGCCCGTGCTCCTTGCCTGGGGCCAGCTGGCCCTGAAGGGTCCCAGCAGCCAGGGAGGTGACCACATGAGCTCTTATTTGTTCATGTTGGGGTTTCAGGTGCTTTGAGGCAAATCCCCCTTCCTCTTTTATGATGTTTGCATGCAGAAGGAAGCTTCTGTCTCCTTCCGGGACAGAAACAGGAAGCAGACACTTTTATACATCAGTGTGACCAGCCCAGCCTACTTCCCCTGGGGGCAGGGGCTTCGGACGCCGTCACCTGCCCTGGACCCAGACCCACCAGAGCTGCTTGGCGGACACTCGCTTTCGGAGCTGTCCCTGGTCGACACTGAACCGGGAGGACACGCCCGACCCTGCTGGTCCCCGGGGCAGGGGCCACAGCCGCAGAGTGGACGCCAGTGGCCCTCTGCTGTCCACCGCTCATGTGGGGAGGCGATGGTCCCTCCACGGTGCCAAGGAGAACCCTGTACCCCTCGCCCCCACGCCCCGGCAAGGAGGCCGCGTGGCAGCCGTGCTCAGCCCTGCCTGATGTTTCTACTGCAACAGCCGCTTCATTCGAGAGAAAAGGTTATACCAGAGTCCCCGTGTGCCCAGGCTTCTCGGCCGGCCAAGCAGGCGCACTGGGCTCCGGAGTCCGGGGTCTCCCGGCTCGGTCTCGGGTGTGAGCGTGAGAACCCCAGTGGCAGGGACACAGCCCCTCCTGACTCCCACGCTGCCTGCACGGAGTCCGGGGCCCGAGGCTGCTTGCGTGCCGTGTGAGCCCAGTGACGTGTGCCGTGGGGAATTGAGTCAGTGACAGGGTCAGGGACAGAGAAGGGGAGACGGGGAGGAAAGATGTCCTCCCTGGCCCAGCAGTTGCCCACACTGGTTTCAGACCCAAAGCTCATGTCGGGGGTAGGGAGAGGCCATGGAGATTCCAAACATGAGTGCACGGAGCCAGGGTCAGAGTCAGGGCGTAGAGACGGGTCACCCACACCCCTCACCCCTCCTGGGCCCCCCACACACCTGTCACTCTTTCCATGGCCTTGCTGGGGACACACGCCCACAGGCACAAACACAGACGTGCCTATCCCAACACACAATGCCCACAACACACGCACACACGTTCTCACTCATGCTCACACTCACACACTCACACACACTGCGGAGAGCATGCGGGTCTCCAGAGGCTGCCGCGCCCCCAGGATCCTGTCCTCTGCCCGTGGAGCTTGGGAGCCCTGGCACTCTGTCCAGCTGTCCATCCTGTCCCTCTGCCCACTGCTGGGTCTCCCACAGGGCACAGGGTACCAGTGGCCCCCACTCTACCTGCCTCCTTGGCAGGAAAAATGGCTCCACCGTCCACCTGCTCAATTAGCTGCCTGGTGCCTGTCTGGCCCCAGGGACCTGGCAAGTCTGGAAATGAGCCCAGGTCCCCAGGGTCCAGGCTGCAGGGGCCAAGCAAACCCACAGTCTCTTCCTTCCTCTCTGCCGGGTGGCTGCCCCTCCATGAGACCACGACAGGACACCATGAGGCCAGCCTGCTGCAAGTCCTGGACCTTGAGCCCAGACCTAACAAGCAGATTCCCGGGAGAGGATGCTCTTGACTTGGGAGCAGGTGGGGGCAGCCTCGCAGCCCAAGCCCCGGGGGAAGGATGACCTCCAGGGTCCACTGAGCTCCCAGCAGCTTGTGGTCCCTGAGCCTGGGACAGAGCCACCAGCCCAAAGCTGGGGAGCCTCAGAAACGCCCGCATCTCAAGGCAACCACCCAGGTCTGACCAATAACCACCTGCCCTCCTCTCCCTGGCTGAGGGCACGGGTCCCAAAATTCCTCTAGGATGGACAGGCACTTGCCTCTGCGCCTGGGACCTGCCCCAAACCCTCCGCGCACCTGCCTCGGCTTACCCTGGGCTGTGGCCCGCCGGCCAGCACAGGCGCCTGACCGGGAGACAGATAAGAAAGTGCCCCTCCTCGCCCTTCATCATGGCGAAAGCCCCAGCAAGGCCCCCCGAGGAGGACGGCGATGGGTCCGGAACAGACGCGGCGCACCTACCGTGGTGAAGGGCTGCATGGGGTCACTGACGTACAGCATGGTACGCGCGCGGGGGCCTGCACACGCCGGGGAGCTGGCGTGCGGCGGGGCGAGGCATGGGTCTGGGTGGCCGGGGGGCGAGGGCTGCAGTGCTGGCCGCGCGGCGGGGTGCAGCCAGGCGGAGAGACTCCGTGGCTAGCGGGGTGGGAGCCGAGGATGCTCCGGGACATGTGGGCTATTTGCTGGCATTTCCCTTCTCCCTCAGTTGTCAACCCGCTGCAGCTAACAACAAAACCGGCAGCCCCCCTTTATCCCTCATGCCTATTCATCACGTCCAGGCAGGCCTCAGCTTGCCCACGGATGTGTCGGACCGCACCACGGAGGCGCGCGGGGAGGGGCGGTGCACCGGGCCAGCGCCGGCTCCACAATTAAGCCACACCTGGCTCCCCCGGAGACACCGCCCACGGGAGGCTCAGGGGGCCTGCACTGTAGGCCCCCGCCCCTGAGCACCGGGGGGCCGGTCCGGAGCCCTTGAGACGTCCGTAGGTGAGGCCACACCACCCTGAAGGGAAGAGATGGTGCTGCGGACCCGGCGCCGTGGGCGGAGCACATCTCCCTCCTGCTGAGGGAGCACCGTGGCCCACCGGGGACACCCTGAAGGGCTGCACGGAGTGGAGAGCACCCCGGGAGACTGCTCCCCCGTCCACCTGCAGGGAGACTCGCTCCTGGAACGAGCTGCAAGGTGTGACCCAAAGCGTGGACTGAATGTCGGATGCAAAGTCCACATGCTCCCGCCCCGCCTGGGCTGCCGCTGACCGTGTCCCCACCGGGGCCGAGCCCCTGCACATAGCAATGTGGCCCGGAAGGAGGATGGCTGGGCCCCGCCCACCACAGCATGCTGATCTCGAGGCCCTTGGCACCTCCAGGTGCACACCAGAGGCCCGCCTGGCAGGGAGCTTGAAGCGGTCACCCCGACTCCCTTTGGGCAGTCGGAATTTCCATTCTAATGGAAACATCCGCAGCACAACATTGCTTTGGGGAAGGGGCTGGAATTCTCGCTGGAAGCTGGCAGGGCATCAGTTGCACACAAATAAATCATGGGACCCTGGACGTGCCACCCTCAAGTCCAAGTTCCTCCAACAAGAGCTTACAGACCCACAAGGTGCTGGAAAGAGAGCACATTCTCGCCACCTCCCCAACCGCGTCCCAGCTCCTGGGGGCCTGGGGGCAGCGGGGCTCAGGGCAGAGGGAGGCTCTGCTGACCAGCCCAGCTCCCCGGAGAGGGAGAGCTGGGGCCAGGGCCTGGGGCACAGCTCACTCCCGTGATCCCATGGCTGTCAGCTCCCAACTCGCCACTGCCCAGCACTCATCAGGAGACACGGGAGGAAAACAGAGGTGGGAAAGGGAGTCTGCAGAGAGGCCCAGGCTGGAAGCTCTGGCTGGAGGCAGCAGCGGAGAGCCTTCTTTTCTTCGCCTGGAACACTTGAAGACGGGAAGGCCTGGGGTGGGGAGCCCCCTGCCATCCCCCGGGCTCTTGTCCTTCAGTGAGGTTTTTGGAGGAGGCTGGGGGTGGAGGCGCCTCGTGGGCTGGGCCGGCGGGATGGAGGGACACAGAGCCAGACCCTCTGCTCCCCACAGGGCGTTGTGTGAAGTTGGGCCACTCCCCAGTCTCTCGTGGGGAGAGAGTCAGGGCAACATCTCCTGCTGGGGCTCTGTGCACAGCAGCCGGGGGAGCTCAGCTGTCTTCCTAATCGTGCTGGATTTGTAAAGACCACAAGGGGGGAGCAAAGGAAAGAAGATTCTGAGGGGAGAGACCCCCAGGAATGAGCCCAGACTGGCACACAGGGGGCCTAGTGTGGGGACAAAACCCCAAGGTGGCCCCAAGACTCCCACTCATGTGATGACAGCCCCTGGGATTAGGTTACAAACCAGCCACTCTGAGTTGATCAGCAGGGAGACTATACAGGTGGGCCAGGCCTAATCAGATAAGCCCTTCAAAGAGGTCAAGGAGACATCCTCCCACTGGCCTCGAGGAGCACACGGCCAGGTTGTGGAGGCACCGCAGGGCAGCAGACGGCAGGCAGCCTCTAGGAGCCGAGAACGGCGGCCCTCGGTTAGCAGTCAGCAAGGAAGCTGTGACCTCAGCCTGACAGACGCAAGGAACTGAATTTCACCAACAAGCAGAGCCTGGAAGAGGCCCTGGGCCAGACGACACTCAGCAGCCTGGGAGACCCTGAGCAGGGGACCCAGGGGAAACAGGCTGGACTCCTGACCCACGGAGACTGTGAGGCCACGAGGGCTGTTTGAAGCCACCAAGTGTGCGGTGAGACCTTGGGCAGAGGAAGCCAGGGCTCTGGGGGTGTTCAGGCCCCTGGGAGGGCCCGGGGGGCACAGGCCGGGCCCAGGGGACGCTGGCTGCCCAGAGGGAGGGCATCAGGTTGAAAAGGTATCCTCTCTCGAGCCCCAGTGGGGGCACTGAACGCAGAGGGTGCAGGACAGAGGGGCCACGCCCCACCCACGCTACGGAGGCACCACGGAGGAGGCTCGGGGGCTCCTGGGCCTGATGACCAGCACTGTCCCCCTCACTGTGATCCTGGGCCAGTCTGGGGTCCCCCTCCTCACTTGGTCCTCAGCTGCTTCCTCCAGGTGTCCTCCCAGGTGTCCCCTTCTGCAGGCCAGCCCAGTCCTGAGAACCTAGTCCCGGGAGTCCACAGCGGGCTGCGCCCTCCCTTCTCCTGCACCTGGGCAGAAGTGATCCCTCCCCAGGCTGGGAAGGTCTGCCCTGGGTGCCTGCTGGGGTCTCGAGCCCCCAGAACGTCGCAGGTTCTAACCCCAGGCATCTGCCTGGACGTGCAGCGCTCCATGAGCACCTGAGCAGGTGGCAGTGGGGCCCCAGCACCGATCAGCTGTGCCTGCTGCCCCTGCCGGCCTCAGCCCTACCCCCTGCAGCCCACCCGCCCACAACAGCTGTCACCACGGAAAGGCGCCAGGAGCGGCGGGAAGGAGTGCAGGGGGGAGGCCCTCGTGATGGGCGGGCGGGGACAGGTCGCTCCACAGGCCGGGCCGAGAAGCTGGGAGGAGAAAGTGGAGGGAGGCCAGCCAGCCAGCCTGGCAGGGGCACCGGCCATCTCTGCCTTTCCTGCATCATCGGAGCTGGGAGGGGCCTCCCCCGGAGAGCCTGGCCCTCGTTTGGTCCCCAGGGATGCTGAAACTCAGAGGGGACACGTGGGCCCTTAGCCCAGGCCCAGCACCAGCAGAGCGCAGGTGGGAATCAGGATTCCTGGCACCTCCTCGGGACACCCGGAGGACTCACGACGAAGGACTTCATCCTGTCTGCGGCCCCCGCCCCCAGACAGCGAGCGGCCTCCAGGGCCAGTGCAGACCCCACAGGACTGCCCTCCTCACGGCGTCAGCCTACCCTCCTCCTGAGCCCCTGGGGATGCCAGGGACCCCATAGGCTTTACTCCCCTTGCAGGAGGCGGGAAGCTGCTTGAGAGCAGCTGGTGCTGGGCAGTCAGCCACGTGGGGTAGACTGTCACGGCCACCACCCAGGGCAAGGGCTCTTCCTACAGAGACCCCAAGGAGGCCACAGAGGCCGTGGGGCGTCGGGTCCTTCCCGGGCACAGCTGCTCCCAGGCCCTCCGGTCCCTCTTCAACACGGAGCCTCGCCTCTGCCTCCCCTCTGCCTCCCCTGCACAACATGTAGCTTTGTCACACACTCCCCGTGGGCCAGCCACCACCCGCATGCTTGCCATCCTGATGACTTAGATGTTCTCACCAGCTCCATGTACAGACGAGGAAACTGAGGCCCGGGGAGTTAAAGAACCCCGCATGCATCCCTGGCAAAACGGTGTAGGGATGGGCTGGGTCTTGGAGCTCCCCACATCCACGGCGGGCTCCCAGCCCGGAGGCCTCCCTCTGTGCCCCCTCAGCCATATAGTGTGCGGGGACCCTGGCGGCAGTGACCTCAGGGAGCTCACCGTCCCCCCAAGAATGTGTGCTCTGGGACCCCTCCAAGGCCTGCCCAGGGGCCAGCTGCCCTACTGGGGCCCCATCCTCTTTACCGCCCGACTCGGCTACTCAGCCGGTCCAGGGTGGCAGGCGGGTGGTCCGAGGACGATGACCAGTCCTTCCCGCAGGGCTGGGCAAGCCTGTGCTGGGGCCCCACATGCCCTGACACCTCCAATTCACAAGCAAGGACTCAGAGTCGCGGGGGGCTTGATCCTGTGACAGACCGGCCCCTCAGGTGGGCCATCACCCGCTCTGCCACTGGCCACGATAGTGGTGGTTAAGGGCATCCGGTGGGCTGCCCGTGGGAGCCTGCCCATCCCGGGGGAAGGAATCTGCCAGGCCGCCAGCAGGGCCAAAGAGCAGAGGAGACCCAAAGCCCAGACAGTGGGACGTGCCACCCCAGAGGACCGGTGTCCCGCCACTCCAGGACTGCCTGCCTGTGCCTTGTGGCTGGAGCCCCGGCACAGAGGACGGACGGCCTGCGGTGTACGCGCCAGCCTTTACACCCGGCCCGCGTGCTGAGTCCCTGGCGCGGGGCTGGCCGGGCCCTGGGAATACAGGACTCCACAACCGCTCTCCTGACCAAGGCCCGGCCTGGGAAGACTCTTGTCCAAGGTCACCAGCCTGGTGTGGGGCTGCTCCACCTCCCCGCCCTCCGCTGGGTGGGGAGGGAGCCGTGCCCTCTGGCTCCCAAGCGACAGGCCACTGTGCAGTGTGCCCCGGGGGCTCCCTGCCCGCACCTGGCTCGGGGCCCTGGGCACATGGGGCGGAGGCCCTTGGGCAGGGCAGCCGGGCAGCGGGCTCTGCCCCAGCGGCTATGCGGCCGCCATCTGCGTGACGGGTCTGCGTCGGGGCCTCACAAGGGTGACGAGTGGGCAAGCTGTCTGCACGGTCGCTGTGCCCAGACCGGTTGGCTGCCCACGACGGGCCAGGCAGGGGTCAGCACGAGGCCGGCCAGGTGGCTCCAGGGAACCCCCACCTTTGCGAACGGAGCTCTGCACCCGGTTGTTCCTGCCTGACAGATTCGGCCGTCTTGCTGTTTGCAGAGGAGGGAGACGCTCAGCACCCAGCATCCAGCCAGGTGGAGGTGGAGAATGAGAGCCGCCCCCCCCGCCCCGCCGCCTACTGGAGCGCTGAACCCCCTCCTGACGCCGGGGCCGCGGGGTGTCCAGGGCCCTCCGCCCTCCAGGGGCTGAGCTGGGCAGTTGGGGGGCACGGCTTCCCAAACTCAGGAGACAAACCTCTCAGGAGACCACACTCGGGGTCCTCCCTCCCTAGAGCTCCTGTCCCTCCACAGAGTGGACAGCGTGAGTGCCCGGCACTCGGCTTCTGATCCGGAGGCGGCCACTCAACAGACACCCATCTCGAATAACCGCATGGCTGGCTGCCCAGCTAGAGAGAGAGCCAGGCCGCCCCACCATGCGGTTCCCCTCGTAAAAGCCCTGAGTGACCTGGAAAGCGGACCACTCGAGTGACCCTGCTCTCCGTACCCGGGCTTTAAAGCCGCTCTTAGGTTTTAAATTCACCGGTAAAGAGTGAGCCCCCGAAACACCAGGCCCTCCTCCTTGCCTCCCATAAAGGCAGAGCCCCCCGTCTGAGCTCTCCCACTCTCTTTCCCTGCCACCTGGCTGCACTGCCCCGGGCCTGTCACGTGCCCTCCAGCCCCTACAGTGAGGAACCTTTTCTCTCAAAGTCACTGACATGCGTCCTGCAGTCATTCGAGGCGCAAGGGCTGGTCCGGCCACAACCTGGGCTCCGTTGGGAGCGAGCGGCCCGGAGACCGCGAGCTGACTGCTACATTACCGACATGCTATGGGGACACTGATGTCCAGCGGGGGACCAGGGAGGGGAGAGGTCAGGACCCTTGGCCCCTGGGAGCAGCTGGGAGGACAGGGAACGTTCTGGAGGGACAGGATGCAGCAGCCCGACCAGTCAAGGCCCGGTCTTCCCCAGCGTCTGCCTCAGCTGCCCCACCCGTAAAATGGGAATCAACAGGTGCCCAACGCCGCGAGCGTTCTCACTCCGACGGTCTCCTGAGGGAGGCAGGAGGCTGGCGCCGGGCTGTCCGATTCCTCAGACCCGGTGTGAAAGGTTCCTCCGAGGAAGGACTCCACGGGCTCCCTGCCCCCCGCACCCCCACTCCTGGGCGGCAACTGCACAAGTCCCATGCGGGCCAGCCCGGTGTCTTTGACGGACACAACCGAGGACACGGGGGACCCTCCTGCCCCCTGCCCCCACCACAGAGTCCCCCTGGCTCGTTCACACGCCTGGAGCCACACGGTCCTTGCTGGCTGCCAAAGGCTCAGGGTTCCTCAGACGGGGTGAAGGGCTCCAACCGTTTTAGGGAAAGGGGGCCAGGCTCTCCTGGCCTCCAGAGTTCCCAGCACTGCCTCCTTCCTGCGCCCTGGCTCTCGGCCTGGTGCTGGTGCTGGTGCTGGTGCCCTGAGACAGACACACGGGGCTGCAAGAAGGCCGGTGGCCAGCACAGCCACCATCCAGGGAGACGGAGCAGCCTGGGGTCTAGCGGTGGCTGTCCTAAGCAGGCCACCGCAGGGGGGATGCTGGGGACGCAGGCCACACTACCCTCCCTGGGGCCAGGGGTCCTTACACCCCCTTCTCATGCTCTGCTTGCGGCAACCTCCTCTTGATGCACAGGGCCTTGCAACGGGTGGTGCACCGGCTCCCACAGCCCTCGTGCCAAGAGGGACGCCCAAGGGGGTAGGACCTGTGACACGGCAACAGGGTGTCAGGGCCTCAGTGGTCCCTGTCTGCCCTCATCCAGTCCCTCCTTGGGAAACAGCAGCTCAATCTTCCTTCGGGGCCCTCTTCCCACTCTACTCCATCTCATCCCGCCCCTGTCCCACGGGACCCAGGCTGATCAGAGGCACAAGGATGGCTCAAAGGTGGCCACCAAACCACATTCGGACCAGTGAGAAGCAGGCCTGCTGGGCAACCAGCAAAGAGGGGTCTTCCCTGCAGGGAGGGGGATGCTGGCGGAGCCTGGTGCCCTTCCACAGAGACTACAGGCTGCCACCATGGAGAAAGCAGGGCAAGAGACAGAGGCAGCTGTTGGATCACCTAGATCCAGCCATGCCTGAATCCATCCCTACACTTGGATCCAGCCACGCCTGAGTCCATTCCTACACCTGAATCTGGCCACACCTGAGTCCATTCCTACACGTGAATCTGGCCACACTTGAGTCCATTCCTACACCTGGATCTGGCCACGCCTGAGTCCATTCCTACACCTGGATCTGGCCATGCCTGAGTCCATTCCTACACCTGGATCTGGCCATGTCTGAGTCCATTCTTACACCTGGATCTGGCCACGCCTGAGTCCATTCCTACACCTGGATCTGGCCATGCCTGAGTCCATTCCTACCCTGGGATGAATGGTTTCAGGAGCTGATACATCTCCCACTTTGCCACTGAAATGTCCTGCAAGCCTGCGGAGGAAGCGTACCCCGAGCTTCTGTCTCCGGGCTCCACAGGCTCCCAGTCGGGACAGCGCATGCTTCCCACCCCCACCCCGAGACCTCTGCACACAGCAGCCCCACTCACCATGACAGGTGTGGTCATGCCCTGCAGGTGGAAGACGTCCATGCCGGCCTCTGCACCGCCCACCACCTCATTGTCTCCCTGGGTGGACTGGGGAAGGTCAAAGTAGGTGCTGTCTGGTTCCCTGGGAAGACGGGAACAGGGCTGTCAGTCCCAGACCGCCCAGGCCTGGTGCTTGGGGCTGGCCCTCAGCTCCTGGGAGGCCTGCCATTCAGCCCCCCGTCTGTCTCCTCTGCCCCCTCTCCTTCCTCTGCCGGCCTCTCCAGGGCTAGGCCACTGGGGACGTGTGTTCCCGCACGAGTTCTGTCCTCTGACCTCTCCTGGCCAAGACACTGGACCCCGCATCCCCAGCAGAAAGGCCATGCCAGCAGCCCCCTCCTCCCCCTCACTTAGCCCGAGGCCAGTACTCACAGGGAGCTCCAGAGGTGCTCGAACGTGGCCCCCTCATCAGCGGTGGTGGGCTGAGACATCTTTTCCGCACCCAGCCCGGAGGGCTCCTCACTCTGCAAGGAGGGAAGAAGGACAGTGGGTGCTTTGGGAGGGCCGGCCTTCGCCCTCCTTCAGTATCCCCGGGGCTGGCCAGCGCGGACACCATGTCACACCCCCCGCATCCTCCTCCCCTTTCCCGGGCAGGACCCCACCGTGCAGAGGGGCAGGCCCAGCTCCACACCCAGGTTGGGGGGGCAGTACCCGTGTGCGAGGCTGCTGTAGGGCCCTCTGGGGGCTCAAATTTGAAGTCCTTGCTGTGTCTGGATCACAGCAAACACCCAAACAGGTGTGGCCACTATTACTATGAACTGTGTCTCTAGGTTTGGCCTTCGGGGCTCAAGCCAGGTTTGGGGGCTCCCAATGCCCCGGGACGTGAGGACAGCTCAGATCCCGGGTCGGGCATGTGCAGGGCAGGCCCAGAGGCTGGAGCGAAGGCCTGGGTCCGAGGCTAGATGTGCCCTGTGGCTGTAGGATGTCAGGCAGCCGTCCACCTCTGAGACAGAGGTGGACTTTGGCCTAGACACAAAAACAGTTCGGACCCCATGAGGCAACCTCAGGCCAGGGCTGTGAAGCTGTCACCGGAGTGGGATCACTGCATGGTGGTTTCCCCATCACAGGAGATGTCCAGGGACCCGGTGCTCTGACCCGGTGCCCAGACAGGCCGGTCTTTGTCCCCAGGGTTTCTTCTCCCAAGAGCGTCCACGCCCAGCTCCCACTCCCCAGTGGCTCCACCAGCCCAGGACCAGGCACAGCTGGGGCCCCTGTCCTCCCATGGTGGGGAGGGGCAAGGAAACCAGAGCCCGCCCTGCCCACCACCCCACCCAGGCCAAGGTGGTGTCTCCCCTGAACCAGCCTCTGGGTCCTTGGCAAAGGGCCGTGGGAATCAGCTTGGCCACCATCCGCCTGGCAGTGCCCCCGCGGGCAGGCCCAGACCTGCCCACAGCCACTGGGGGAGGGAGGGTGCACCCGCAATCTGTCACTTTGTCCCCAGGTAGGCAGGCGCTGGTGGAGGTCTGTGGCACTCTCCAGGGGCTGCCACGTGCCAGCCACCGGTCTCTGGCGCAGTGGCACGAGCCGGGAGGGCTGCCTCAGGGGCTGGGCTGGTGACGGGATGCCCGAGGGCCAAGGCGGGCAGAGCAAGGATGGCCTGGGACTGGCAGCTGAGAGAGCACTGGCCCAAACCAACTCTCCCGCAGGCTCAGAGAGGTTAAGTGACCTCCTGAGGTCACACAGCACGGCTGTATGCACAGGAACGACCGAGAATTTCAGGTTTCCTCAGAATTCAGAATTAACTTAGTCGCCCCCCACCCCCCGCACACATGCCTTCAGCACACGGTCCACCCACAAAGGTTTTTTGTTTTTTTTTTAAGATTTTATTTATTTGAGAGAGAGGGCGTGTGCGTGCGCAGGCAGAGTCCCAAGCAGACTCCGTGCTGAGCGTGGAGCCCAACGCGGAGCCTGACCTCAGGACCCTGATCACGACCTGAGCTGAAACCAGGAGTCGGACGCTCCACGGACCGAGCCCCCTGGGCGCCCCGCCCACAAGGGTTTTAACAAGGTCTCCTGTTCTGGGGAGGTCACTCCCACCCTGGGCTGAGCTGCCCAAAGCCCCGTGGAGCGGAGTGCTGGGTGTGGAGCTGGCCACCCGGTCATTTAGAAGGGGGTAGACTTGGCTGCTGCAGCTGCCGGCTCGGCAGAAACCCGCCCCGTCCCCTACGGCTGGCCCTTTCCGGGCGAACGGGGATGGTTAGGGGGGCGGCTGCCGGGTGTGGGCAGAGCACCGACAGGGGGCTGTACTCGCTCAGGCCATTTGGGCCCACCCTCCTCAATCTGCAGATGGACCATCCGAGCCCAGAGATGGAAAACACTTGGCTAATGTCACACAGCAAACGGTCAGCAAGACGCTGCGAGTCTAACCACAGCGGCCGAAAGATGCCAGCAGCCCACGTGAGCCCCAGTGGATGAATGGATAGGCCAACGTGGCCCAGCCGTACAACGGGGGGTCGCTCGGCCACGGGAAGGAATGAAGCGCGGCCGCTCGCTGCCGCGTGCGCAAGCCTTGAGGGCACCGTGCTGAGCGAAGGAAGCGGGTGTCACGGGACTGCACGGACGGCGCGTCCACAACAGACAACCCGTGGGCACCGAAGGCAGGTCTCCGGCACGGGGCCGAGGGCAACGCGGAGTGACTGCGGAGGGGGACGGGTCTCCTTTGGGAGTGGTGGAATGTTCCGGAGCCAGACGGAGGCGGACAATGCACAGATCACGACCGTGTGAAACGTCACTGCATGGTTCGCCTTCAAAGGGGTAATTTTGTATTATGTGAATTTCACCTTGATAAAAAATTTAACCAAAGAACCTAAGGGCGAGACTCGGTGCCGCAGAGCTCGCGCTGGACACGTCCCCCACCAGCTGCAGAGAAAGGAGGACCCTGCATCTCCCAAAGCCCTGCGTCCGGGAGCCGGCACAGGGGAAGGGGGACACTCAGCCTTCAGCCCCTGCACCCCCCTCCCAAGGGACCGGCCACGGAGGGTGGCACTCCAGAGCCCTCCCCCCGCCGTTGCCAGGGGACACAGCTGGCATGTCTGCCCTCCCCCTCGCCCTGCTTCGCCCGAGCTGCACCCAGTTCCCCCGGCTCTGGCTGGCGGAACACTCACCCGCTGTGACAGCGGGGCTGGGGCAGGGCAGACGGAGCCGGCTCGGCCTCAGTGGACGGCAGCAGGAAACTGAGTGGCACCCAAGTCCCTGGGGCCCTGGCGAGGAGGGGCAGGGAGGAACTCCACGGGGTCATCACACCCTGTGCTCAGCAGATCCTGCTGCTTTTCCGCCAAACTGTCCCCAAACCCAGGACCCCATGTCCACCGCTCCCCCACCTCCCCTGCCTAGGCCAGGCCCTCCCTGGGTCCAGCCTGGCCCCTGCAGTGCCTCAGACCTGTCCCCTCCCTGTCTAACCGCCCCGCAGTGGGCTGTCCCTCACGCTTGGGATGAAGCCCCAAGTGCCTCGCTGTGGCCTCAGGCGCTGACCGCAGAGCCCACCCCACCCACCTCGTCCCCCACAGGCCTCTGCACAGCTGTCCTGGGCTGGGGACACTGGCCAGCACCTGGGGCTCAGCTCAGAGGCCACCGTCTCTGAAAGGCCATGCCGGTGCGCAGTCAAACCAGCTGCCACTCCCCCCGTCTGCCTGCGAAGCAGCTCCAAGCTCAAAGATGCAGAGAGACGGAGAGACAGAAGCCCACGCCTACCTGCTCACGTCCCACCGGGCCCCCCACCCAGGGCGGGCTCCGGGAGTATGTGGCCAGGCGTCCCCCCGTGCAGGGCTGCCATCACCGTCACCCCCACGTGTCCTGCTACACCAGCCCTGCTCGCCCTCGGCCCCGGAGTTAAGGAAGGCGTCCCTGCCCGCCTGTCCGGGCTTCCGCGCTCAGCCATGGGCTCAGGCCCCTGCAGCTGCCACACAGGCCTGGAGTGGACTTCACCCCCGGCCCCGAGACCTGCGCTGTGGGCCGCCGGCTTCAGAGGCACTGGTCCGAATGCATATTCCGGCGGTGCCCGGGGGGAGGGGGTGCAGTCGGCTGAGGATCTGACTCTTGGTTTTGGCTCAAGTGTGATCTGGGGGTTGTGGGATTGAGCTGAGTCTGTAACTCAGAGCCTGCTTGGGACTCTCTCTCCCTCTCCCTCTGCCCCACCCGCTTGTGCTCTCTCTCTCAAGTAAATAAATAAATCTTAAAAGTTAAAAGAGAACGCATATTCCAGGGCCCACACCCAGGGGCTCCGACAGCGGGAGCTCAGAAATCTGCATCTCTAAGTGGCACCAGGGGGTTCCCCATGACTCGGGGACAGACCCTGAGCCCGGCAGAATGAGGGTCCGGACACCTGCCCTGCCCTACTTCCCAGATGCTGTGGGGCCTGAGCCAGAAAGCCACCGACTCCATGGCTTCCAATCTCCCGGGAAACTCCCCTGAGCCAGCGGCACTGGACCCAGGCCCCCATGACCATAAGTCAAGGGAGCAGTAGACCCCGTCCCCGTCCCCGTAGGCCCTGGGGAGCTCCTGCCAGGGCAGGAGAAAGAGGAAATGCTGATGTCGGGTCGAGGATCAGGACCCCTCACTGGGCACCTCCCCTGGAGCCCATGGGCCCCCTCCTCTGTCCTCAGGGCAGGGGCAGGGTCTTCCCCGGACCTGCTGCGGCATCTCGGCCCAGGCCGGCAGAGGTGAGACACAGAACAGCTCCTCGGAAGGAACGGCCGATGGCCCCAGTGACCTGCATTTTAAATCTGGAAACACGCTCGCAATGGAAACATGGCCCCCAGACGTAATGGCAGTTGCTTTTGCAAACGTGGCCGAGCGTCATAAGGATCACGTGTTGGCGGGGAAAAGACAGACTCCCGAGGAAACATGTTTTAGGTCATCACCGAGTTGCAAAGTGCAGATGCGCCCATGACCGCCCGGGGCCTTTGATGAAGAGCGAGTTCCCCTGGAGGGAAGTGCACTCAAGCTCGCAAGGAGCAGGGGGCCCTGCGGTATAAGACTGTGGGCGCAGGAAGCGTGGGTGTGCCATCGCTGGGCACGCTCGGGCCCGCCCAGCACCGCCAAGCCAGAGGCACCCACCAGAAAGGGTGCCACGTGTGTCCCCGTTCTCAGGGTGCTGGGCCGTGCTGCGGGCCCCCTGACCCTGCTGCACCTTAAGGAATTTCCAGCGTCTGTAACTCAGGGAGCGCCGCGGGGCTGCCAGCGAGGCGCCAGGACCCACAGAGGCGTTGTGCGGCCCAGAGCTGGAGTGGAGGCACGGACCACCCCCCGTCCCTTCGACTTCTTGATGTGACTCACGGGTTTTCTGAGTCCTCAACCCACGGCAGAGAATGCTCTGGGGCCGGGGCTGCCGGGAAGACATGAGGCCACACCACTGCTTCTAGCTGCCGCTGGCCAAGCCCTGGACCGGGCCTCCGGGTGCTCACACCGCCTGTCACGCCCAGTCCCCACGTGTCCCCTCCCTGCCCCCGTCCTGTCCCCGCGTCCCCTCCCTGCTGCCTACCCTGTCCTTGTGTGTCCCCTGTCCCCCTGTCCTTTCCCCAAGTGTCCCCTTCCTGCCTTCTACCCTGTCCCCTCTGTCCCTACGTTTCCCCACAAGCCCCCCATCCCCTGCCCCATCTGTGTCCTCCTAGGCCAGGCCAGACCCAGCCTCCTCCAGGAAGTCACTGCCCTCCCTGATCCCTAATCAGGACACCCTCGTTCTCTGCCTCCCATCACCGAGCAGGTAGGGGGGCACAGCTTCCGCCGTACAGCCCACAGGACAGCCTTGTTGGTTGGGCAGATTGTGTCCCTGTCCCCTCCACCTGCCCCAGGCTCCAAAACCACCTTTGATAAACTGGGGCTACTGTGACCACCCCCCAAAGACAAGCACCCTGTGCATGGGGATGGCCGACAGAGCCTCCGTCACCCCCTCCCACTGCTTGTAGAGTCCTGAGACAGGGAGTGGACGTTTGGCCTGAGCGCAGGGAGGGCCAATGCAGGGCTCACAGGTCCCACCCCGGCCATCGGGATACCAACGTCCGGGGGGAGGCAGCTCCCTTCAGTTCAGTGGAAAAGCGAGCCACAGAGCTCCGTCCTGACCCTCACTCCCAAACACTCCACCCCCACCGCTCGTCCGACACCACGGGTATGACAGGGCTCCTTCTCACCATTACCCCCTTTTTGCTCAGTAAACTCGGACCATCGCAGGAAGGGACCCCAGGGCCTCCCCGGGCCCCTTCCAATTAGCCCTGTGGCCTCGAGGGGACTGAGAATGCTCTGGTGCCCAGAAGTCCCCCTACCTGGGTGGAGGGGTCAGGTGGCCAGCAGGCAAGGACGAAGGGGGCAGGCAACCCTCTGTGAAAGGGCGCTCTTCCCCAGGCGGCAGCCCAGCCGAATTCCAGCAGGACGCTCGGGGCCCAGCCTCCCGGGGCCCTCGGCGCCGAGAGGCCTCTGCTGCCCCTACCACCCCCCAGAACAGGGGCTGCCCTTGCCTTGTGGGGTGCGGCCGGGACGGCCCGAAGTACCTCCTTCCTCAGGGATCCAGGGCAGCGGCCTCCTTTGCCCGCCCCTCCGGCCTGTGGCCCAGGCCACGTGACCACGGGAGTGCTGGGCAGCCCTTGCCACATGGGGTGGGGTAGGGTGGGTCAGGACAGGGCAGGTCCTGGATCTGCGCCTGGGACCTCCTGCGGAAAGACGGGGTCCCTGGTGAGGAGGACATGGCGGGGGGCCTCCCGTCACCTTGAGACGGCTCGCGGTTACCCCTCTGCCCGTGCCGGGGGAGACCAAACGCTGGCAATGAGAGACAAATTTAGCCTCCGACCCTGGGCCAGGGTGCGCTTGTGAAATATGGAAACAGCTGGAGGCGCCCGATTAAGCTGCCCTCCCTCCCTCCTGGGCCAGGGCCCACTCGAAGGAGGCAGGTCGGGGGTCAGACTCCAGAGCCCCCTCGGCCCTGCTGCTTCTGGTCTGCCGGCCTCCGTCACGGCAAACGGCCCCTCCGGCGCCCGGGCCCACGTGGAGGACTGTGAGGTTGCCAGCAGTTTGGGCGAAAGTCTAGGCATTGGCTTAACATCCATGTGAGACAGGGCAACCGTGCCAGCCCCTGGGCACGTGGGCTTCGCACGCTTCCAGAAGGAAACGATGGTAAAGCAAGCCACCCAGGGCCGCAGGGCTCTGGGTTCGGGCCTTGGCTGGGAGAAGCCCTCAGCTGAGCAGTTTTGGGGACCCACCATGAATACCCCAACACCCGGCAGGAAAGGGCTGTCACAGACCAGCTCCTGGAAGAGGAAGTAAACCGAGAAACACCCAAGCATCGCTAACCACTACAGCATCCCCGAGGGGGGTTGTGAGACCAGCAAATTTGCAGCTCATTTTACTGTCAATGTGGAAACAGGCACAGGGAGGTAAGATCACCTGCCCAAGGGCACACAGCTAGTTGGGGCCGGGAATCAAACCCAGCAGTTTGGCTCCAGCACGGCTGCTCTGGACCCTGCTCTCTACCTGGCCTGACCCTCCCCAGCCCGCACACCGTGCGTCCTGCCCGGAGAGCCCCTTGCCCACTCCTTTCTTCACGCAGCACCTCAAAGCCCTACCCGTGGTGAGGCCCCCCTGCCCTCTAAGGATCTGCCAGCATCCTTCCTCCAGTCCCCGATCCCAACACATGCAGGTCGTGCCTGGCCACACAGCTCCTGTCCCATGGTTTCCTGCTGTGCAGCTTGGCACTGCCCCACAGCTGCGGCTCCCTCTCCCCCTCCTTCCACGTCCACGCAGCCCACCTCTGCTGCTCCGCACCTGTGCCACCCTGGACAGGTGTATTGCCCATTCTGAGCCTCTGTTTCCTGCCATGTGTGTGGGGAAAAAAAGGAAAGCACCCGGCAGGGCAGCGACCCAGACACATCCCAGGAGCTTGAGAAACAGCAGTGATTTGCAGCTGACCGACGGTTACTTAGAATCAGGTGTCCATGGAGGAAGAAGCAGCCGAGTCCTGGGCAGGGGTGGCGATGCCCAGAGGCCAGGCCTGGTGGCTGCCCTGTCCCTGGTTCATTAGCAGACGTCCCCCCTGCCCTGGTCTGTCCAGGAACGAGGCGCCTGCTGAATGAGACAGACCAAGGTCCCATCACAGGAGCAACCTTCAGAATGTCCTCAGCTTCCTCTACTAGAGGTCTGCTCCCCTAGGGCCAGTGGCTGCTGCTTCCCAGGTCCCAGGCTGCCTGGCACACTGAGCTGGCAGCCCGTACCTGTCTGTGCATGGCAAAGGGCTGCCCTCTCTGGAGGAGTCTTTACCTTGGGGACTGTTGGGACGGGGTCGCCGTGGGGCCTGGGGTCGATGACCAGACACTGTCCTCTCGGCCGCTGGGCTGCCAGGCACCGCTGTCCTTCCCATCTGTCTCCTCCCACCCTCCCCTCCCTGGCCCTGTTTCTGCCCCGAGAGGTCACACTTCCATAGGTTAGTGTGTCCTCATTGGAGGTGGCTGCTCTGTGCTCCGGGATCTTCTCTTTCCCAGGCAAGCACGTGAGTGCCTTCAACCATGTTCTGGACGATGGTTCCCAAGCCATCATCCCACCCAGCACCCTTCTCTGGACACCTCCACATTCCTAGGAGGAGACCCCCCCCAGAGGCATCCCCACCCCGTCCAGACCCTGTGCCTCCCGCGCCCCAGGCACCTGCTCTGGACCCAGAAACGCGCTGTCTGAGGTCTCTCTCCACCCCGCTCGCCCACTCCCAGTCGGGACACCGGACACTTTGCCCACGCTCCGTCTGACTCCATTCTGTTCCTTCCTTGCTCTGAAGCCGGCCGCACGTCTGACACGACTTCACCCAAGCCATGATGTTGGTCCCTCCCTCCCTCCCTCCAGAAACATACATCAGGGTTCCACAGAGCTGCCGCTGTCCCCCTTGCTGTCCCTGTCCCCTATCCCCTAGCCTTGGGCGTGTCTTCTGATAACAGCGCCCAGAATCCACTGCACACTCCCTGTCCCAGCCCCAGGCCTGAAGCCTCTCCATTTATTGACCTCTATCTTCCACATAAGGTGGTAGGAAGGGAAGCACTCTACACCCCTACTCCAGATGTTCTTACAGCAGCCTGGGGGCGGGGTCACTTGCCCTGGGTCACACAGCTTGGAAGTGCCAAGGCTCCCACCAGGCAGCCCCTCCCTCCAGGAGCCCCCGCTACTGGGGGACAGACAAGCAAACCAGCTTTTAGCGGCCAGTGTAAAGGGCGCCCCGAACAGGTGTGGACCATGACCAGGGTCAGCATGAGGGCACGCAAAGGCCCACATCAGCACTGCCATTTGCAGGTCTCCCAAGCTGACGTTGAGCTTGGGGGGCCGGGAGGGAGATGGGCAGTGGGGTGGGGGGAGGCAGGAATAGCAAGGCAGGCTGGAGAAGGGACAGGGCCCTCTGGAGGCCACATGAAGGCCCCTGAGCCCATGGACTTCAGGGAGCAAGTTTCAGGGTTCAGCTCACGTGGGGCGCAGTGCAATATTCGTGGGGAAGGTCACCCCGGCAGGCACACACGGGCCTGGCGAGCCCAGAGGTGGGTGGTCAGTGGGGCAGGCCTTGGGGGGGGGTCCAGGTAAGGTGGGGGGACATGGAAGAAGTGGACAGTGCTGGGGATGCAGGGGGGCAGGGAGGGACAAGGACGTGGGTCCTGCCCCAGGACCCCCTTCCAAGCCGATTCCTGTCACTCAATGCACTTTGTAGTAAACCTCCACCAGCCACAGATTCGGGGGCTCCCAGCCCTGTGCACGTGGGGGGTCTCCCTGTGCTGGCCCGCAGGGCAGCGATGGTCGCACCCATCACACACAATCGAGCGACACACGAGCATCTGGCAGGACCCCTGGGCTGGCTCGGGGGTGCCGAGCGTGGCTGCCGTGGATGTGCAAGTGAGTGATCTCTGGGTCACACCTCATCCTCCATGCAAGAGTACTCCCAGAAGCCTGCTCCCTGTCACGCAGGGAGGGGACGGGACCTCGGCTCAGCCGCCCCACAGCCTCTCACCCACGGTGCACGCTCACTCCACCTCCCTCACCTCGAACACCCCCCACCCCTCTGCAGGTGAGGTGGGACTGGACCATCCCCTACCTCGGGAGTCCAGCTGTGCTGGCACTACAGCGGTGGCAGGTGGGCGGACATAGGAGCAGGCCCTGCCGTCCAGGTCTCCACGGAGGCGGCCAGGCGAAGCAGAGGGCTGGGTCTGGACAGGCGCTAGGGCCCGTGCAGGGGAGGGAGCCTGGGGAACCGGGGCGCGCTGGCCCCAGAAGCTGGGGAGTGCTGTCCTCCAGCTTGAGCAGGTGGTGCCACCTCGGCAGGAAGTGGGAAGTTCCCAGCAGGCCCACGACCGGGGAGGAGGCGGACACGAGAGTGACTTCTGCCCCCACCCAGCCCGGCCCCCCACCCAGTGCCACCCCCGGGAGCAGGTGGCCTGCAAAGTACCACCCACAGCGGCCGGTCCTCCTGGCCTGAGCCCCATCAGGAGAACTGTGGGCATGGCCTCCCTGCACCCGCCTGGCCACCAGCCCACCTGTCTATCACCCTTGCCCCCCACTCCCCAGCGCCGGGGGGAGGCAGTGGGCAGGGGCTCTGCCCCCTGGGGTGGCCCTGAGGGGCTGCTGCTGGGCAGCAGGGGGTCGGTGACAGGACCCCAAGCTCAGGCCTGAGAGAGGCAGGCCAGGCTGAGCCCAAGCCTACCTTGGCGGGAGCCCGGGCCCCGAGGCTTGAGGTCGGTGTGGATGGGAGGCAGCTGGGAGGCCCACAGCCTGCGGCTGGGCAGGCAGGCGGTGGTGGCAGCGTCCTGGTCGCCTAGGCGATGACATTGGAACCAAGGAAGCAGGGAGGCCAGCCTGGAGCACGGGGCAGCCGGGGCGGAGCGTGGCTGGGAGCCCTGAGGCAGGCAGGCGATGCCATGCCCTCCGCACAGTGACCTGGTGACCGGCCCCTGGCCTCCAGGAAGCAGAGCGGGAGCTGGGGGAGCCGGCTGCGTCCACCCGCGCGTGCACTCCTGCCTTCTCCTCGCTGCAGAAACGTCCACACGCACGCAGAAGCAGAGAGAAGGGAGTGCCAAGCCCACAACTCTTCCCCTGGCCTGTCCTCCAGCTAAGGCAACTTCAACAGGTCGGATCATTTCACCTGCGATACGTCAGGTGATGATTCCAACAACCAAGGACCCATCTTGTTCAATATTAGGTCAGACCATGGAATTGTCGATTTTCAACTGGTTTTCTCCTGCCCACGTGCACACACATACACGGTGAATTCAGATAATTCGACGTGGTAGGTGGCCTTGACACCACATTCTGCATTTCCCAAGCACATGCTTTTAAATGCTGGCCAGAAGGACTTTGAGGAGGCCCGGATGTGGGAGACTCATCTCCGTCCCCCCGGCCCCCGCCATGGGCAGCAGCGTAGAAAGCCAAGGCCCCCTGAATGGACGTGACGGAGGGACCGTGCAGATGGGATGAAGGGCCACGTCTGGAGGCAGAAGCACTGTCCGTGGGCCATTTGGGCCTGTGTAAGCACAGGGTCCCGATCCGAGGGAGGCTTTGCGGAGGGAGGAAGGGGCCACGAGCCAGGAAGTGCAGGTGCCTCTGGACCCCAGACCGGCCGAGAGGCACCCTCCCCGAGGAGGAGCACAGCTGAGCTCTGGGTCAGGAGACGGGGTTCAGACTTCCGACCTCCACAGCTGCAGGGAAGGGCACCCATGATGCTCTAGGCCACCACATCGGGGCTCATATTACAGCAGCTGCCGAAACTAATACAGGTCCACCTAACCCAAGTTTGGGGACTGTCATTTCCTGGAGCCCCTGCAGCAGGGCCCTGCTGCCTCATGAAGCGTGAGGAGAAACCTTCTGCAAGCAGAGTGCTCAGCCCCGCATGGTGCCCCCTGGGGTTGGATGACAGCTGAAGGGGCCACCCTCGAGGGAGCCGAGCCCCCCCACCCTTCGGAGACGTTACGCACGCAGGCACACGCTCCCGAGGGACAGGCCAGGGACGCCCGGTCCTCTCAGCTGGACTCTCGGGGAGGGCAGGGTCACCAGGGCAAGGGGATCTCCTCCCCGGCTGCTCCTGGGGGACGGGTCAGGCTGCAGCCGTGGGCTCCCCGACCCCTGCTGAACACAGACCCAGCTCTGAACAGCCCACGCCTGCGGGCAGCCCGAAGGAGGCTGCCTGAGTCACGAGCAGGTGTGAGGCGTTAGGGCCACACGGGGATGGTGGGTGGTGGGAAGGAGGGGTTCCCTAGTCCTGGGAAAAGACGCAAAGGAGCCAGTGGGATGCCAGGCACTGCCTTGCCCTCGCCGGGGGTGCTGCCGGGCTGCCCTCGGCTGGCCGTGGACCCAAGCAGTTTGGTCCCATGACCCACACCTCCCGGAAATGGCCCCTTGCTGAAGCCAGGCAACTCTGGGAGGGGTCCCAAGGCCCATCACCTGGGCTTCCGGGCCGGTGAACTCCTGGCACGCCCTCCTCCCCAACCCGTCCCCTGCGGAGGGAGGGAAGGCCTGACTCGGGAGGCTGGGGCTCGGCCCTCCCAGCAGGGATGGTGTGGAGACATAGCCCTAAACACTGAGGGCTCACAGGAGCCTGGGCACAGCCCCTGACGCCCGAGTCAGAGACCAAAGGTGTGTGGGTGGTCCCGACGGCAGGCGGGCCTCTGGCCACAGGACAGTTGACAGCGTGAGGACGGCCGCCAGCTCTGGGTGGGGCGCTCAGCGCGGAGCCAGACAAGCATTTGTACACACCTTCCTGCCGTAGGACGTGCTTGCAAAGCTCTTCCCTCGCCACTCTCACCCAGGCCCGGGCCTGAGATGAACCCGGGAGGTCCGAGTGTGAACCTCAGCCCAAGGCCTGTGTATCATTTGAGTGGGAGGAGAGCAGAAGGCCAACTCGGCAGACGCAGGCACCGCCCGAGCCCCCGTCCCCGTGTACGCGCACGGACTCTCTTAGGGTTCTGGGGTCAGAAGTCCCAGGACAGTCTTGTGGGACCAAAACCAAAGTGGTCGCAGGCTGCTTCCCTGTGTCCCCCTCTCCCAGCGGCTAGGGGTGCCCACGTCCCTTGGCTCGAGGCCCCTTCCCGCAGCTCCGGAGCACATCCCTGCGGCCTCTGCCCCATGGCCACCTCCCCCTGGGACTCGGACCCTCCTGCCTCCGGCTCACTGGGACCTTGGTGATGATGTGGGCCCCGCTGGAGGCCTGGGCTCATCACCACCTGTAGGTCTGTGATTGAATCATTGTCCCTTTTGTCACATGAAATAACGTGACTCTAGGCTCTGGGCCTTAGCACGTGGGTGCTTCAAGGAGCACATCCCGTGAGCGGTCTGTGTGGGAGTCAGCTGAAGCCACGGGGGCCCCCGAGGAGACACCGAGCTTCACGCTGGCCTGGAGACTGTGATGCCACCCGCAAGGCCCGGGGTCGGTGTTTCCTCATTCCTGCAGATGGAGGGCTGCCCGTCCCGCTCGTTGAGACACAGCACACGCCTGAGATCAGAGGTCACCTGGCTTCAGCCAAGGGTGAGGGGAGGTGGGGCAACGCCAGCTGAGGGGCCCGTCTCCACTCAGCCCCCTCCCGGTCCTTCACGGCCCAGCTGCCCTTCCCGTGCCTCCGTGTCTGTCGGCAGCCCCTCCGTCACAGGGATGGGCTCCCAGGGCGTGTTCGGGTCACCCAGCAGGCCACACTGCTTACCCCGAGCTCTACATGGATCAGTCACTGGCCACCACGCCAATCCCACGAGAAAACCCATCTCCCTCTTACGGATCAGAAGGGGGGGCTCAGAGGTGAAGTGACTTCTCTAACACCGGCGGGTGAGCGAGAAGCGCCGTGGGAACGAGAGACCATTACGAAGGCCCCCCCAAGCCACCCGCAGCACACACGCATTTCCTGCACCTCATGCGTTTCCTCTTTTCTTCTTGATTTTTGGTAAGCTCCACGCCCAATGTGGGGCTTGATCTCATGACCCCGAGATGGACACTCACGGTCCACCGACGGAGCTGGCCAGGGGGCTCAGGCGGTGCCTGTCTCTGCCCTCATAGCCCAGTACAGTCCTTGGGCTTGTGTCTCCTGAGCACCAGATCGGCCAAACTTGGCCACGTTCGGCACACCTGCTGGGAGGTGTTCAAACGCTGAGCGACTGGGCTCGGAGGAGCCGAGAGGACAGGCCCTCTGGCTTCCCAGCAGTCCCCTGGCCCCCACCCCACTGTCAAGACCCGTCCCCACCCCATGAACAAAGGCTGCTCCGAGGCCCTACGTGGTGGGGGGGTGGGGGGGCTTAAGGTCTGGCGAGCCTGGGACGTGGCTCTCACTTGCTTGCTCAGAGGGTCTGCACCGGGGAAGGGCAGGTGCCCCGTAACAAAGAATCGTGGATGAATGGACAAATTAAGTCTTAATACAGCCTAGCTCAGTTCTGCATCTTTTTTGGGAATTTTGAAATCCAGGGTGCTCAGAAAACTGGAAGATTTTCCTTACGTCTGGGGCAGACTCCTCTGGGCAGATGCAAACCTCTCCTTGAGCCTTGCTGCCCATTTAGGGTAAACATCCATTTGTGTTGCTGTAGGAACAGGGTGGCGGGGAGCTTGGCTGTGTGGTGTTTCCAACGACCCGTTGGTGGTGTCATAAAATATAGGATTCAGGTACTGTGTTACTTTTCTAAAGTAATTTTTGAAAAGTCTAACTTCTGAAACACCAGGGGTACAGGGATATGGGGTACGAAATGGCAAGCTTATGCTTCGTTTCACAAACCCTATGGCGCCCCCGGGTCAGGCCAGGAGTCACCAGGATGAGAGGCCGTGGGCAGCGCTCTGGGACCACGGTGGCTCAGCTCCCCTCAGCGTTTCTGGGGAGGACCCTTCTTCCTCTGATCTTACAAAAGCCTAGCTTAGAAAGGGTCACATGAGTAAGGCCTGGGGTGGATTTGAGCCCATTTCTGGCTGATTCCTAAGCCAGCCACCTTTGCCACGAAGTGTTGTCCAGGAAATGCCCTTGAATAGCACGAAATTTGGCAAGCCAAAAGGCACAGCAAGGGTCCACCTCCCGCCTCCCGCCTCCCGCCTGGCCTCCCGCACCTGGCAGGGCCCTCATGGCTTCCTCTGAAAGGAGGACAGAAACGCATCGGAGGGGTTTTCATTGCAATGACGGGAAGAAGGCGCCACTCTGGGTAACTAGGTTCTGCTGTTCAGAATGACTCTGGGGCCAGACAATCCCAAAACTCTGAAAGAGCAGCCTGCCGGGGTTCCCAGCCATTTACGGGGCGGCCCCCTCACACTGTGCCTTTCTTACAAAACGTGTTCCCACAAATTACTTAGCTGCAGGTTTTCCCGTCAAGAGGAAACTCTTCCTATTATTCTCGTACTTTCAAACATCAAACCCACCGGAGGGAGGTTAGACAGTGTTCTTGGACTTACATTGACCTCAATCTTACAATCGTCTTTTCTGCTATTTTTATCAGAATCCATTATTTTCACATTAATCCAGTTAGCGTCCGGTTTACCAACGCCTCATTTTTACATTTGCGGCTTTGCCTGAAAGCTCAGGGACACGCTCCCCGCTCGATTCCTTCTCCCTCATTACTGCCAAATAAGTAGTCAAGGAGCATCCCTGATCAAAAATTAAGAAGCCAGGAGCAAGTTGGGGCATGCCTTCCTCCGAAAGAAAAAAAAATGACGGGAGATGACTAATTAGGGGCTTTTGTGGGTGGTCAGGGGCAGCGGGAAGCAGAGAGCGCAAAGGGAAAGAGAGCCTGTGGTTCAGAGTGTCGCAGATCACAGCTGTTAGGCGAGGAGCTCCCTCCCATTTACATCCCAAAGACTAGCACGCGCTGCGCTGTGATTTGCGGAGCTGACCCCACATTGGCCCTGCACTCACCGTAGGTGCCCCCAGCACAAACTGTCCGGCCACCTGGGAAACCACAGCTTCGGGTCTCTTTATTTAACCGTTTACCCACCTTTCTAAATGGGGAATGCCCCTTTCTCTCTTGTGGCCTTGCCAGTGCCAGCTGGTGAGGGCTGCTCCCTCTGCAGAAGGGACACCTGTCTCCGTGGCCAGCCCGCACTCTTCAGACCTCTCTACCACACGTCACCTCCCAGGAGCCCAGGACCCACACCAGGACCCACACAGCCCGGCTGGAGCCTGCGCCAGAACCTGTAACAGAGAGACCCTGGGTCGTGCTCACGTTGTGCAGAACAGTGGAGAAAACAGCCCAGGAAAGTCACCTCTAAAATCCCAGGAAATGCGGCAGGCGGGGTGAGGGGGCATCCTCCCTGCTCATTTTAAAGGACCCAGTGCAATCCCCCCTCCCCCAAGAAGCTACCTGCCCAATTAGCCAAAGGCTTCCCCAGCTGCCTGCTCATCCCCCACCCCCAGGGCCTGGCACCTTGGAGAAGCAGGTGAGCAATTAGAGCCCCTTGCCCCCTCCCCACAGGCACCCAGGGCCACAGGGAGTGACTTCGCCAGCTGGCGCTGGGTGGGGATGGCAGGCACAGAGACTTGCCATATGCAGCCACACTGAGCAGGATCATAAAGGAGAGATGTCCCTGGCTACACCGGGTACCCAGCCCAGCCCTGCCCGCTTGGGCCCCTGAACCCTAGCTGGCGGCACTGGCAGGATGGGCAATGCCCAGGTGTTCAGTGCCTGCCTGGTGGAGGAGGCAGGAAGAGGCAGGAGTTCCTGGGCACTTCGTGTCTGCCCTCAGGTGTTCCGGTGTGTTCCCACGGCAACTCACTGGAGGGAAAGGCTAGGGCCTCCCTAGAGAGACAGGGCACAGTGCAGGGAGGGCACAGTGCAGGGAGGTGGGCGGGCCCACAACTCCCATACAGATGAAGAGCCTGGGGACTTGTCCCAGGCCTCACGTGGCAGAGCCAGGCCGGGATCTGGACTGCTAGCAGGGCCCCGCCTGCTGAGAGCTCTCCCAGGCATGCCGGGCATGCTCGGCCGGCCACGCCCCGATGGTGAGGATGCGGGACTTCTGGCCCCCAGACCAGAGAAAAAAAGAGAAAGTTTTTGTTGTTTAAACCACCCAGCCGGTGGTGAATTAGTTAAGGCCCCCAGGGAACTTAACATAGAGCTACCAAAGTACTCGAGAAGCAAGTTTGTTATCTAGCTCTCCCTGTGATTCTCTCCGGTCAATTGACAAGTCCCCCGGCAGGTCTAATAACTCATGATTTCAACTCGGTGATAAGCACAAACGAAATTTTGAGATTTCTGCAGCGACGGTCATGGACAATGAAAATATTGGTGATTCCTCTTGGAGAAAAGGTCACAGGTGCTAACATAGTGGCTTGTTGCCTGCATTCATACTTGGAGGGAATTCTGACATTCCCTTTGCAGTTAACACAAAGGAAGATGCCGTTTTCCCCACTCAACTTTACAGCACCCCGGAATTCTACATTCTGGTTTAGATGGTTCCCAGGACCAGGGTCGGGCGTGTCTCCCGGTCACGCTGCCTGGTCCCGGCGGGAGCCCCCACTGGGGCACTCTGCAGCTTGTAACCCTGGACCAGTACGCAAGCTGTTGAAGCCTCCCCCTCCCCTCTGTACGTCAGCACCCTCGCATCTACTTTGTGGGCTGCTGTGAGCCTAACAGGGAAGAAGCATATGGATTTGTGAAGTTCCCCACAGCCGGGAAACGTTAGCTGTTTCAGAGGGGCTCAACCAACACTTGTTCGGCTGAATTTTTTTTTTTTTTTTCTCTTTGGGTCTCTGATTTAGGGCAGCATGTCCCGGAAAAGAAAGCGCCTTTGATGAGCAAATGTCTGCTCGGCCAAGGAACACCGGCCAGAGAGTGGGCAGAGATGGGGGTGGGGCGACGGACAGACAGACGGACGGATGGGAGGTTTATAACCACTGTGCTCATCTCTGGGAGCCAACTCGGCTATGACTTGTCTTTAACTTGAACCCCAATGAGCAGAGCGAGCTTTTCTATAAACCAGAATCCATTTTCTTGTACAGAAACAGGAAGAAAAGATTTTCCAGGCGTCCTTACTTACTTGAGAAGGCAAACTTATCAAAGGAGACGTTGTGGTGTGTTTTGGTTACACACAGGTAGATACCGCTAGTTACAGGTGTGTGTTCCGTTTGTTAAAGAACTCTGGGCAGCACTGGATGCCCGTGGCAAGGGCAGATGATCACGCAGTGTACCCGCCTGGCGTGGGGGGATGGGTCCTGCAATAAAGCTTTTCCCACCTAGAGAGGAGACCCCTAGGGTAGCAGGGGAGCTCGGTGTTACTTAACCACTCCTCTGTTTCTTTTCCCCTTTTTTGCTGTATGAAGTTAAGTCATCAGAAAACGACATATTTTAAAATATTGACCCAGCACTCCCACAGAAATGCCCAAATTGGGAAATAAAGGTGTGCCCTCCCTCTTCACGGGGGCTGGATAGCATAGACACACTTGGAAAATGCTTCTGCTTTTTTGTGCAAACCCGAAGTTCACTGTGTGTGCAATGGCTTTGTTCTCCCTTATTTTATTTTAACAACGACTTCCACGTAAGTATCTAGAGGATAAATTCCCCCTGAAACTGTCTCCCATGTGGGCGAACGTGCTACTTCTACCCACCCACCAAGGAAATGAGCTCCCTTTCGGGTGTCAGAACCTCGGGGTGAATGTTTGCCTCTCTCCCTAAGTCCTCAGCCTCTCCACCTCCGTTTTAGCTGGGTCGTTTACATGTGTTCAATGTTATAACTCCATTCCTGGATGTGGGTGGGGCATACTCTATAAATAAATCCTGAACTGAGGCATCCTCACTGCAGTGCCCCTGACAGGGGCCATCAGCTCTGCCCAAGCCCTGGGCAGATTCCTGCCTCAATGCCAGCCACTCCGTTCCCTCCATGGGGAGATCTGCTGGCCACCCCAGAGCTGCCCCCACCCCCAGACTCCTGGCTCTCCCAACTCAGGATCAACAGCCATCACTTTTGGCCCAATTAGTGAACACAGGCATTACTTGTCAGTAGAGAAGAGGGGATTTGGACCCGAGGATTCTGCCTTCCACACCTGCCTGCTTAACCTCTGTACCAGACTGGCTTTTTCATGAGCTACCCTTCAGAATTTAGAGACACTCCCTTGTTCCCCATAGCCCTCACTGGAAGGACGGCGAGTAGGGTCTAAGCGCTCTCTGGCCAATGCACAGGTACCAGGCGCCAGGTCAGCTCACCTGCGGCAGCCCCAACCGACCGATGACTGAGCAGGCACAGCTCTGTAGCCTCGTTTTTAAAAAATTACATGCACAATCCATAAATTCGTATGTTGCAAAATTTCAAACATCCTGTCCTATTGTTCTCGATGCAATGCCTTTTTATCTTTTATGAATAGATCGAAAGATAGGTGGCTGAAAGTAACAGTCAACTCGAGCGGGACAATGCAATGTATTTCGGTTTACTCGTTTTCTTTCAAAGCTAATTATTAAGGCTAAACAAATAAACAGCAACAATGACAGCAAACAAAACCAATTGTGCTAATGGTTCCCAAATGTCCAGTTATTTAATAAACAGACATAGTCCATTGGGAAGGATTGACCATGCACTGACTCCCTGGTTCCTTGCTGGTTGACAATGGTCTACCTGTCACCCATTTATTTATGTAGAAATGTGAATGCTTTCTGCATATCCACTTAGGGACCAGACAAAAATACAAGCTGAGTAAGAAGGTAATAATAGCTTCCTCCCTCCAAAGGCTGAAAGGACAGTGGCTGCAAGGCAAGGAGAAGGAGAGGGAGCCAGGAGGAGGAGCTGTTTCCTCCAGGGTGGGCTGGGGCCTGACTCTGCCTGTCCGCTCTCCACCTGGGACAGACTCAGCAGACAGCCGGGGCATCCCTGGCCAGCTCTGAACCACCTGGAGATGCCCCTCTGGAACCATCGCTCTTAGTAGCTGACTCCATGGATCTGGCTTGGAGGTCACGCCCAGTTCTGCTGGTCCAGGGTAGCACTAGGTCTCACTCAGCCTTGGGGAGTAGAGGAGTGACGCTGCTGCCTGGTTTGCACGGCCCTCTCCGGTGCAGATGGAGTGGGCACCGGCGGGGAGGAGCTTGTCAGCGACCCGTACGTTCACCAACTTCCACCCGCACCTGCACCCTTCCCGAGCCTTTCCCCATCGCCTTCCGAGCCTCCCCTCAAAAGCTGGGTAGAGGGGTCTGCTGGAGGAAGGCCCTCCGGGAATCCCAGCGAGGCTGTTCCTGGCCCCAGAGGCACTCTGGCAGGGCCCGGCATCTCCTGGCGGGCTGAACTCCGCCAGCTCCCTGCCACACGCGCAACGTCCCAGGAGCCGGTTGGACTCGGGAGAGACACCCCACCTCAACCTCTCTCACAGCGCCTGCACGCTTGCTCCCTCCTCGCAACCTCTAGCTTCGGAGCCCCTGAGCCCCCCGCCCCGTGCTCCGGCCCCCGGGCAGGCCGCGCCACGCTTAGGCCCCCGCGCGCAGGCTCGCAGCGCTTCCTACCTGGTGCGGTCGGAGCCGGGAGGGGGGGCATCTACGCCGGAGCCGGCCCGGCGCTGGCCCCGTAGTGGGTGCACGGCGAGCGCGGGCTGCCCAGACGGGTTATATGGGCGCGGGGAGGGGAGGCTCCGCGGGCAGGGGCGGCCGCTGGCGTTAGCGCCTTGGGCCGCGGGCCGGGCGGGAAGGCAGCGCGGGCCGCTCAGCGCGGCGGGAGGAGCGCGGGCGGCGGGGCCGGGCGGAGGCCGAGGTGGCCGCCGGCGCCCCGCCCCCCCAGCTGGCCGAGTGCAAGTCGGGGTCCTGGGCGCGCTCTGCCCCGCCTCCTTCCCGCCGCCTTTTGGCGCGCGTCGCCCCCGCGGAGCCTGCTGGGCCGCCTACCCCCGCCGGACGCGTGCCGGGCGCCGGGGCGCTCCCGCCGAGGAGATGGGACGGCGACCCTAGGCCAGCTTGGGGGCGCGGGCAAGGGCGCGCGGGAGCGAGGGCGGGCAGAGAAGCAGACTCCGCGTCCCGACGCCTTGCTTTCCCTAGACGCCGCATTTTCCCGACACCCAAGGCTGTCCTCCCGCCCCCACCGGCGCTGTGTCCCTCGGTGCGCCGGGCGCTCAGACTCCAAGGAGCAGGGGAAGGGCCATCCTGGTCCGCGGAGTGTCCGCCCTAGCTGCAGAGAACAGGGGTGAGGGTCGCGGCCACAAGGCCGGGGGGTTTGGGTGGGGCCGTTTGGGCCCGGGTGGTTCCAGTGGGACCCGGAGGAGGGCGCGACGTCTACACTGTCACCGAGCCAAGGTTCTGGCCCCGGCCGGCATTGCAGATTGGGGGGACCCTCTGGGAGAGACTCTCTGGTTCCAGCCCACGATCTTCCTGGGCGGAGGTTGTGTCCCTCGGCCGCTAGGAAGTAACTGGTGACGCAAACACTCCCAGGTCGCGGCCCGCACCCTGCTCCCTCCCCTGGCCACCGCCTGCTGGCCCCGGGCGCCGGTTTCTGTTATGCGTTCGCCCAGGTACACGTGGGTGTCCACGGCGACACGTGGATTGTGCAGTTGGAATTGCTCTCTACGAGCAGAGACCCCCCCTCAGGCCGAGTCTTCCCTCGGACCCGTGACATTTACTGCTCCAGGGGCCGGGACCCACGCAGGGCGGGGCTTCGGCCGCAGAACCGACGCGCATGTCACGTTTGGAGAGGCTCCGGGCGGCAGACACCTGCTGTGCACTGCCTTCTGGTGTTCCTGCGACCCGTTATCTGCCTCCGAACCGCCGTCCCCGGGCTTTCGTGACCCTCGCGTCAGTGTCGCCTGTGGAACTGCGTGCGAGCCGGGCTGGTGCAGACCGGGTTTTCCCGCCGCAAGGGTCCGCATCTCACCTGGCGCGCCTGGCTCCCTTCTGCACACCTTTGCTGCTCACTCCTGGTTTCGAGGCGCGGGGGCACAAAGACGAATCACACACACGGATTGATTTGGCCCGGGACAGAGGCTGGCACCGCCTACCCGGACGCGTACACGCATCCCCTACCGGTTTGTTGCAGGAAGTTGGAGGGCTTCCGCGGGGAGCAGGCCGGCGACTGTGCACCCCGAGGTGTGCTGAGGAGCCAGGCTGGGTCTGGGTTCCCAGAGGGAGGGTCGAGCGCGAGGGTCTGGGTCCGCGCGCCCGGGTCGGCTGCGGAGGCGCTGGCCAGGGCCTGGGGGAAGCCTTCGTTGGGGAAAGGGGACCGGGCTTCCCGGAGGGCGAGAGGACAAGGCACTCGCAGGAGAGCGAGCAAGGTGCGTTGCCCTGCGTGCCGAGGTTCCCGGCCCAGCTCGGCCTCTGCTCGGTCCCTCTCCTCTGCGCGGGTCCAAATGCAGACGGCGCGCGTGCGAAGAACCGGAGGGTGCCCGCGACCCACGGCGCTGCGGAGTCAGCGGCCGAGCCATTCTGCCCAGATCCGGGTGGAACCAGAGGTGAGGCGAAGGCCTCGCTATAGGCAGGGTTGCCCAATGCAGCTTAAAGAAAACAAAGAAAAACGAATGTGCACTTATACACCATGTATAAAATATAACATATGTATATACAGTATTACATATTTATATACAAACGCATATTTATGTGTAAATGTACTTACATATAAGCGTAATTACATAGAAGTATAAATATACATATAAATGTAAATGCAGTCACACGGGACGCCCATGTACATTTGAATTTCAGATAAGAGGGTACTTTTTTAGTATAGGTATGTCCCACGCCGTTTTGGGAACATTTATCCACAAAAATGACTCGTTGTCTGAAATTCAATAGGAGCGCGCGCGCGCGCGCTGCGTTTTTCTGGCAAACCCAGCGGGAGAAGACCGCCTGGGCGGGAAGGAGCGCGGTGGCGCGTAACAGCGCGAACTACAAGCCCCACAATGCCGCGCGGCACCCGGGGCCATGATAGGCTGTGCCTTGCTTCCGTCTTCGTCACTTCCGGCCGCGGAGGTAGCGGTTGCGCCAGTCCTACCTGCCCTGACGTTCGCGGGTCCGGGGTCGGCGGCCGCCATGAACTTCTCTGAGGTGTTCAAGCTTTCCAGCCTGCTCTGCAAGTTTTCCCCGGACGGCAAATACCTGGTGAGCGGCCTCGGGGCTCCGGGGGAAGCAGCTCGGGGGTCCTCGGGTACGGGCCTCAACCCGGGGATCCGGGCGGATGCCTGGCACAGGAGCCCAGGGTCAGGGTACCGGGGCAGTGGTCCTGGTCAGTGGTCCCGGGAGGATGCCCGGAGCAGGGGCGCTGGGGCAGGGGACCGGGCAGTGGTCCCGGGCGGATGCCTGGAACAGGAGCCCAGGGTCAGGGGACCCAGGTAGATACCCGGAGCAGGGGCCCTGGGGCGGGGGACCCGGGCAGTGGTCCTGGGCAGTGGTCCTGAGAGGATGCCTGGAGCAGGGGCCCTAGGGCAGGGGACCTGGGCAGACATCCCGACCCAGGGCTCGGTGTAGGTGACCTGGGTGGATGCTAGAGCAGGGGTTTGGGGCAGGGGACTTGGGCAGTGGTCCTGGGCAGGGGACTGGGGCAGATATCCTGAGCGGGGCTCTGCGCAGGTGACCTGGGTGAATATCTGGAGCAGGGGCTCAGGGCAGAGGACTTGGGCAGATGCTCCGAGCAGGAGCCCCAGGAACCAGACTTGGGCAGGTGCCAGCCTCCATGCACCTCAGTTTCCATCTGTCAGAGGCAGATAATGGCAATGCTGTCCTCACACATTTGAGGATACAGGGGTATCAGCTCATTGTTATTTTGACACATAAAGGCAGATAGATGATTCTGTTGGCTGTAATCTGGTGCAGTAGTGCAGCCTCTTTGTCTTTTCCGGCCCTCCTCACCTGTCTCTACCACGTGCCAAGTAAGTGATGCAAGTAATACCAATCCGTGTCCAGATAAAGGGAGTTGTCTGCTCTGCTGCTGTTTATTTGAGCCGTTAGGACTTGAGCCGTTCATTACTGGGGCAGCAGAATGGTGCTAAAATCACTGACCTACTCTGTACAGGAAATGTAAGTTTTGAAATAGACCGATATCATCAGTGTTATCTCCTCAGAATCTTGGGTGGGGGAGGCAGTAGGAGGGAGATAATTGACATTGGAAATCCATTAAGAAAAAAATCATGCCTTATGAAAGTGTACTTGGTTCTGTGTATGAACTGACTGATGCTTCAGGATTCTTTTTCAGATTGAGCCTTACTAACATTCCTGTTATCTGTCTAGCTCTTTGAGAATATAACTCCTTTATAGAGGCATTATTCTAAATCACATAAATTAGCATTCAGCTAAAAAATACATAAGTCTTCTGCTTTAAGTTCATCCCAGAAACCGTAGTATATTTGTCAGAGTGCTCCCCATAAATTAGGTTTTTAAAAATCATGTATATGAAGATCCCAGTAAATTATAGAAAGAAAGACTGTATTACTTTGCTTTCTTTCTGTTGCTCTTTTGGCTTCTACACTCTGGTGAAGATATTGCAAGACACATGATTATAATGTTACTGGAATCACGTTCTTCAAAGGTCTGTCCTAAATCCTGAAGAAAGTAGGTCTGTGTTGCCATTTTTAATATCTTGCAACAGATTTGACATGGTTTCACAAGTGTTGATACAGCTATTTCATTTCGTAAGGAGTTCATTGTAACTGATCACAGAGCTACAGCGTGACCCATGTTTGTTCTCCCCTCTCCTTTTGACGAGGAAAACTCATGAGGCCTCTTTAAGATGAAAGTTAATAGAACACAAACCAATAATCTAGTTTGATCTTGATAAGGACAAGAAGGAAACAATTAATATTTAAAAATCAGTTCTTGATTTTTAAATTGTAGTATAATCTACAGTCAGCAGATAAGTAAACTCAAATTATTTGCTTAGATATGGGTATTATTAACAACCATGGCCATAAACTGTCTTCAAGAAAACAGTATTGACACTTGCACATTTTCCTAGTCAGTATTCAGAATAAGGCAGTGCAGCTGTAAGATAAACGTCCCTGCATTTTCCTCCTGTGCGGGGAAAGCGTAATCCTCATCCCACACATCTCCCTTGAGCCTCCAGGATACCAGTGGGGTGTCCTACGACTCAGTTCTGGCACAATCTGCCTGGAGACCCACAGGTCGACAGTACCCACCCCACGCCAGATGCCAGCCACAGGAGCAGGCCTTCAGGTTACCCACAGACTCACCAGGCTACAAGTTTCCACAGTGCCCTCTCAGGTTTGGTTAATCTGCCAGAGCGGCTCACGGAACTCAGGGAAACACGGGCTTACATCTGCCCGTGTGCTGGAGCCTAGGCCAAGGGATGCAGTGACCAGCCAGGTGACGGAGAGTTACGTGGGACAAGGTCTCGGAGGGTCTCGGCTGCAGGAGCCTCTGTCCCCGTGGGGGTGGGGTGTATCACCTTCCCTATGTGGGTGTGTTCACCAGCCTAGAAGCTCTCCGACCTCCGTGCTGTTGGCATTTTACAGAGGATTTCTCACGATCAATTGTTAACTCCATTTCCAGCCCCTCTCCCCTCTCTCAAGGATGGGGTGCGGCTGAAAATTCCAAGCTTCTAATCACAGCTGGTATGTCTGGTGACCGGGAAACCTGCCTAGGGTTGCCTCATTAGAACAAAAGATGCTCTTACATCACTCAGGAGGTTTCAAGGGCTTCAGGTGTCCTGTGCCAGGGCCCCAGGGGCAGAGACCAGTACATATGTTCTGTTACCTGGAAGTAAGTGAGCATTTGCAAAGCATCCTTACGTCTCAGTGGTCCTTCTCAGCGAGGACCCCGAGACCTCCATCCTCACTTCCTATGACTTGTCTGCAGGTGCTCCAAGCAGCAGAGCCCTTGGTTAGTGACAGAAGAGCTCGTCCCACGCTGCTTCCTACTTGAGTTCTTAATGTGTAAGTAGGGAAGGAGTAGAAAATGACTCGAGTAGAGAGTTTTAACAGAATACTTTAACCTGGAACATAACAATTTCAGCTGTATCCCTGTGTGAACTTCTCTGCTGTTTGGAGTGGGCGATACAGTTGGTGAACATGAGGCCATCCACATAGAAGGCACGTCTGCAAGGAGAGAAGGAAATGGGATTCCTGGGCAGAGAGGAGCTCAGATACTCAGAAGGCTCCTTTCTTTAGATTGCAGGCCGTCAAGGGCTGTCTTTCCCCCTCTAGGCTTCTTGTGTCCAGTACCGGTTAGTGATCCGGGATGTGAACACCCTTCAGATTCTTCAGCTGTACACATGCCTGGACCAGATCCAGCACATCGAGTGGTCGGCGGACTCCCTGTTCATCCTGTGTGCCATGTACAAGCGGGGGCTGGTGCAGGTGCGCTGCCCGCAGGGCTTGGAGCCGGGAGGCCTTCCCAGAGTGTAGCCTGGACAGAATGCTCGTGTTCTGTTGCCATCATAGTTTGGGGGGAGAAAAGGGCAATGTAGCTCGAAGCCAGTTTTCTCTTAAGATTATAATAGTTCTGATGGTTTAAGTACTTTCAAAATGAGAAAACACTTAGATATTCTTAATTTGTAACCAAATAGAATTCCATAACAGGAAGTGTTCACAGACAGCTGTGTAGCAACTTGGACATCATGGGTTTTGGGAAGCAGTAGATGTGGTGTTTTTTATAGCTCTGAAGTCTCCCTGAAGGAGCTTTTAGGGCTGGCAAAGGGAATAAACTGTTTGAAACAGAACACAGTGAAGTCACACAGCCGTGTGGCTTTGTGCTGCAAGCAGGCCCCAGTCCCTCCTCATGAAAAGTTTGGCAAGATCCCCCGTGTCGTGAGCTGTGTTTGCCGTGGTCCGTGTGCTGATCCATCCCGGTTCTGCACTCGTGTGTGTTGCACATGCAGGTATGGTCCCTGGAGCAGCCGGAGTGGCACTGCAGAATCGACGAGGGCTCGGCCGGGCTGGTGGCCTCGTGCTGGAGCCCGGACGGGCGCCACATTCTCAACACCACCGAGTTCCACGTAAGTGCGCGGGCCCACGTCGCGGATCCCTTCCTCCCGAAGTCGCATGGCAGCGGTGAAGTGGGTGAATTTTGGAGAAGGACGTGTGTCTTAAGTCAGAGTGCTATAATCACATCGTGTCATTACATAATCTTTTTGCCCACATTTAAAGAAAACTAAAGCAGATTTTTAAAAAATTCTTCAGTTACATTTTTAAGGATTTAAGCAGTTCCTTCACTTTGGCAGTAGAAGGTGAGCTTCACTGTGAGCGAGCTTCCGTGTTTTCCTGCAGCCGCCTCACCTGTGACCGTTAGTGGCTGCTTCGTCCTTCCCTCCCCCTGGCCACTGGCAGCAGCCGGGGCTCCACAGACGGAGACGGGTATTTGAAATCTGGTCATAAATCCTGGGATAGTGTAAGTGTGCCTCATAAATGTGTAAAATTAGGGGATTTTGTAGACGGTGTTAGGGTAGGAGGTCTTTGGTGTCGGCAGAGTTTGTCTCAAATGTAGAAAAATGCATGAACCCCTTTAGTGATGTGATCTTTGAGAGGCTGTTATAAGCCAGTGTTTGGGTCTGAAGCCGCTGAGGGCCATCTCAGGTCTGGGCTCCCAGTCGGCCAGTGCACGCATGTGGCAAGGGAGCCCTGAGGATGCGGAGTGACCCTGTGGGATGTCGTCCGGTGTTTTTCAGTCTCTTTCACATTGGCATCGTCTGGGATAAGGTTTGTATCCAGCCGTGCAGGGATGGCTGCTTCAGATGGCCACGTGGCTTCCCATAGCTTCTGTTTTGGTTTGAAAACCTGCTTTAAATGTGGTGTCTGCTGATGCAGGCTGTCGGACGGTGAGCAGGACACAAAGGGCACTTGGTTTCCCTGTGGTGCACATGTTGGCCTTTTCAAGATGCTAACAGCTTGTGTTTCCTCTCAGATACGGTGATTGGAGCTATATATGTGGCCTCGCCTGACAGTCTTCATAAGTAGAGTTCTTGGGGCCAGAACCCAGTCTCCAGATGGGCACGTTCCGTGGACTCCCTGTCTCCTGCACACCCACGTGACAAAGACATTGTGGGCCCTTTGGACAGGGTTCCAGGCGTGTAAGAAGGGAAGCCCGGTGTGTGCACACACACCCACACACGAACGTACACACTGCTGTTTGGCCTTTGTTTAAAGTTTCTGTACGTGGACTCATACTCTGTGTTCTGTGGTGGTTCTGTTCCCCTCGGTGGTTTTCAGCTCATCAACACGGAAGCTATGGCTCCTTCTTCCATCCCTCCTTGGAGAAATCATGTCACTGTGCTATTCTGGGCACTCGAGGGACCCATGTTGCTGAGCGTCTATTGTACCTGACCTGTCTCAGGTGTAACCTGGGGGGTTGCCTGGTTAGGGTAGATGGCATTCACCTTTCCAGAGTATTTGTGTCAGGGTTTAAAATGATTGCCAGTCCCGTAGAGCTCTAGTGCTGTTGCATTTTGGTTTTAATTTTCATTTCTCTATTAGGTCGAGTGCTTTCGCATCTTGTTTTAAATACCTACACACTCTCACACTTCATTTAAATATGTGATTCAGGGTGATGTGGAGTCCATAATGGTGTGTGGGGTGAGGTAGGGATCAGTGTTCATCTTTTCCCCAACAATGTTTATCAAGAACTGAATTTCTTTATATTTATAGAACATTTCTGACTTTTTTGAAAAAAATTGTATAGATTTTATTTATTTGAGAGAGAGAGAGCAAGCGCAAGTGAGGGGAAGGCAGAGGGGGAGGGAGAGGGAGAGAGAATCCCAAGCAGACTCCCGCACTGAGCACAGAGCCCATCCTGGGGCTTGATCCCATGACCCTGAGATCATGACCTGAGCCGAAACCAAGAGTCGGATACTCAACTGACTGAGCCACAAGGCGCCCTGAACATTTCTGACTTTTCACCGTATTCAGTTGTTGGTCCATCAGTGTGCCAGCTGCACACTGTTTAGGTCCCTGGGGTTTCTAGCATGTGAGTGTCTGACAGGACTGGTCCGTCTTCGTTGCCCTCGTTCTGTCGGTTGTTTTCAACGTACTTGTGAGGCTGTGTTACTAGCTGCACTCAGTGAGGACCGTTGTCTCGTCATGATGCATTGCGTTCTTCTGGTCTGGGCTCTCGTGCTGTGTTTTTCAGTCCTATTACTTTCCACTTCTCCGAGTCCTTGTAAACAGTTTATAGGTGCCTCAAAAAAATAAACTCGCAGACTTTTTCTTACATACCCACAAAGCCGGTTAACTATCCTGGTAAACGGTACCACCCAGCCCTTGAGGTGCCCGTGCAGCGGGAACAGGGACACCCCGTCCGCCCCCACGCTGGTCCTCGCAGCCACGTTCTCCATCAGCGGGACCGCGGCATGCGGGCGTCTGTCACTTGGCTCCCTGCTGTCGTCGAGGGGATCCGCGGGTGGTTCCTGGTAGTGGGGCACCACCATGCCGCACGGAGATAGGCATTTGCTTTCCGCCCGCCCTTGGACACAGTTGGGCTGTTTCCCATGTGCGCTGTGAAGAGCAGAGCTGCTGCGAACATGCACATGGGAGTCTGCGCACGTCTCCTCGCTCTGGGGGAGCCCCCGGGGCTGGGATGCCGGGCGGTGCCCGCGAACCTTTCAGGAGGCTCCGACTGGCCTCTCCCGTGCCCTGCATCCCAGCCACCGGCAGGAGAGCTCAGCTGCTGACGCTCACTGCCACGTGTCATTCCGCGTTTCTGCCGTGAGTCTGTGCCGTGTCACGCTGTCTCCTTGTGGTTTTAATTTGTGTTTCCTCGTGACTAAGGATGTTAGACGTCCTTCAGGTGCTCGTCACCGTATGACTTTTGTCCGCGTCCCCTGTCGTTTCTTTATTAGGCTGTTTGTCGCATCGTCGCTCGTTGCGCAGTTTCCTGTGATCTACTCTGGGTGCAGGTCCTTTGTCGGACGGTGTTTGGCAGGTGTTTTCTGCTGCTTGGCTGCTCGCTTTCTCATTTATTTAACCGCTTCCTTTAAGAGCAGAAGTGAGTAACAGAGTCTAACAGATCCACTATTTTTCTTTTATGTTTAGTGCACTTAGTATCTAAAGGAATCCCCACCCAACCCAAGATCAAAAAGAGTTTATTCTGTTTTCTCCCAGAAGTTTTATGGTTTTGGCCACTAAGTTAGATGTATGACCTATTTTGAATTTATATCTTTTCTGGTTGCACGTTTTGTCAAAAATCAGTTGGCCGTGTGCGTGTGGGTCTGTTTCTGGACCCTGTTGGTCCACTGCTCTGTTAGCCTGGGTTCGTGCGAACAGCACGCTCTGCTTATTGCACCCAGGTCGTCGTGAGTTTTCCGGTGTCGTCCTCATTCACAGTCAGCTGCTGGACACTCCTCGGGTAGTGAACTTCCACATTGGCCAATGGAAAGGGCATGGAGATGGTTTTCAGAAACAAAACTAGGAATTGGGCTTAAGACTTTCTGGCTATTCACTTTTAGGCTCTGAAGGGATCTAGGGGGTTGTAGACCCTCAGTATTAGATGCAAGTGTAGACGGGTGTTTGGACGCTTGTGTGTTGTGACAGAGAGGCCCACGTCCCCTCTGAGGGCTTTTCCTGGGGACACGTGGCCGTGTGCATGCCGCCAAGCGCTCGGGTGGGAAAGGAGAGGACAGGCGGCTGAGGGCGGCACCGTGGTCACCCCCAGAAGCCCTGTGCGGCAGCAGCCGTGTGTGCGGGCGGTCCCGCCGCCACGTCCTGCTCACCTGTGTGCTGAGACGGAGAGGGAAGCGGGTCGACCTCACTAGGTGCTGGGGACCCCGGCGTCCCGTCCAGCGTTCCCACATGAGCTCTTGGACTGTGGAGCTTCTGCGGGTCTGTTCCAACAGGAAGATCGCCCTTACTTTGAAGTTTCAAACTAAAATGCACTTAGGTTTGACCTCGTGGTGCTCACCTGCTAGTTACAGTGAAAACCAGATACTCAGAGCATGAGGTTTAACAACAGTAAACTCAGAGGCAACATCCCTGGAACTATGACTGTTTTTAATTCTGCGGTAAACTGTTACTCGGGTCACTGAGTGGGACGCGGTGGGAGACTTAAAGCGGTCTTTGGAAAACTGCTAAATGTGCGCTGTTTTCTTTCCCCTTCCGCTCGACAGCTGCGGATAACTGTGTGGTCCTTGTGCACAAAGTCTGTGTCTTACATCAAGTACCCCAAAGCCTGTCAGCAGGGTGAGTCGGCCAAAGCTGATTGGAGAACCATTTCTGTGTAGTTTCGGTTCAGGGAGGGGGTGCCCTCTTTTATCGCGGAGAATTTATGGGCAGAAGCAGCCTCCGCAGCGTATCCGTGCATAGCCAGCCTTTTTTCTCTGCACCCAGACCCGCTGGTGTTTCGTCTGTGACTTCCCACGTGTGTCTCTAGAGGACAGGGACTCCCCTTTCAAGATAGAACCAAAGGGCTGCAAAGAAGCAGGGTTTGCGTGCGGTCCCCTTCCCTCTGTCGTAGGGTTGGGCTCAGGTCCCTTCAGTTCATGCCTCTCCTGGGACACCCCCCCGCCCCCGTTCTGAACTTCAAGCCTCTAGGCCTCCTGGCGGCCAGCCCCGCGGTCTCCATGCCCAGGAGAGTGCAGCCGGGTAGCCTCCGGAAGGCTCTGCACACGCGGCCCACCACCACATGACTCTGTGCGTGGGCTGCCGGGAGCTAGCGGGCACCCGGTCCTGAATGTGCAGTGGTGTGTCTTTCATTTAATAAGCAGAATGAAGCCTTATATAATTTGAATATTTTTCCACTTTTTCTGTTGTCATTAGCAACCTGGAACTTGAATGTGAATGAAATGCAGTTGCACACTTTTTGTGCTTATGACTTGAGTCTCAGCGTCTCTCGACGGCACACACATTTCCTGAGTGGAAGCGACAAGTGTCTGTGTGTTCTTCCGGGTCATGAAGTGTGAGATGCGGTCCAGGGCTTTTTGAGCTCATACAGACCTGGAAAATTAACATTTTCAACTGAAGTATTTCCAGATTCTTACCTTAAATTTACTTTTTTCAAGTAATTAAATTCAAAAGTAAAAATAAGTGTAACAACAAGCTGACTTTAAAAACCAGCAGAGTCCCCGACGATGTATTTTCTAAGTACATGACAATCCGTAGGGTGTCAAGTAAGGGGTAAGCTGCATTTTTCAGTAACATTCTGTGGCTCTTCGGGGCTTCAGCCGTGGTCTGCGGGGTACGTGGAGCAGCCCAGCCAGGCGGTAGAGCCAGGACCACGTCGCCGTCTGTGGGGCCCTGGATGCTTGCGCTCGGCTCTTCTCTGGGCCACGTGCGACCGTCCCTTCCTGTGCCCGTCCCTTCTTGCCACCTCTGCTTCTCATCCCTCCTTGAACGTGTGATTTCTCCTCGGCCCTGGACAGCAGGCCCTTTTCCTCTCGGCAGGGATTACCTTTACCCGGGACGGCCGCTACATGGCGCTGGCAGAGCGGCGGGACTGCAAGGACCATGTGAGCGTCTTCGTCTGCAGCGACTGGCAGCTCCTGCGGGTAGGAGGTGCTCAGTGACCCTCTGGGTGGGGGTGGCTGACACGTGGGTTCCTGGCGGCTCCAGGGCCCCTTTGGGAAGGTGTGCAGCAGTGCGACGTCCTCTCTCCAGAGCGGGGTGGAGAATGGGCCCGTCCACTGGGCGGTGGGCGTGATGTGCCATCATTTCGAGCCGTTTTCCTTTTGTTATGGCGGTGGGGTTTGCACGTGCGTTGCTGTATGAGGAGGAAGAGTGCCTGCTCTGGGCAAGATGCCAGGGTGCCAGGGCGCTGAGCAGCCAGGGCGCAGAGCCCTCCCTCCCCTGGCCGGGCTTACATCTGTGGGAGGGCAGGTGCAGAGAAGCCTCCGGCATGAGAATGCCCACTCCATCAGAGCACCGAGGAGGTCTCATCAACCGGGCATGGAGTGTGCTGGCACGACCTTGCCTGCATTCCCCTTCCAGGAGTGAGGCTGAACCAGGCGGGAAGAGGAGGGAGAGGGGCGCGTGGGGTGGGTAGCATGGGGGGCTGTGCTGGGTCCTGTCCTGCCTGGAGGGCTCCAGCCATGTGCTGGCCAGCTTGGGACCTCCTCGGTGCTCAGGCAGGATTTTAACTGCAGAAGGACAGAACTGTAGGTATAAGGAAATTAAATACTAAATGTGTTAAATGAAAACATAAATTATAAATTGTGCATCTGTTTAAGGAAACACTTTCAAATTTAATCTGTTTCTCCCTCTTACCTTTGGAAGCACTTTGATACAGAGACCCAGGACCTCGCAGGGATTGAGTGGGCCCCAAATGGCTGTGTGCTGGCGGTGTGGGACACCTGTCTGGAGGTATAGAAAGTCACCAGGTAGACCCTTTGTGTTTTAAGTGCTTTGACCTGTATTTACCTGATGCTTTGGGAATGTGGCGGCTCGGTTAGCTTCCTGGGCTCTGATGCCGAGCAGCAGTCCTTTGACCAGAAAGTCCTATGTTTGTGGCCAAGGTCCCCACTGTCGCCTCCGCAGGAGGCCTGTCTTCCCTCCAACTTCCCACTCACTGTCCGAGTCCCGCTGGCAGATGCCTGCGTCCTTCCTACGCTCAGGTCAGTGTGAGTTTCAGCAACCGTGGTGTCCCCTCCAGTATAAGGTCCTGCTCTACTCCTTGGATGGCCGGCTCTTGTCTGCCTACTGTGCGTACGAGTGGTCCCTGGGTGTCAAGTCTGTGGCCTGGAGCCCCAGCAGTCAGTTCCTGGCGGTTGGAAGCTATGACGGGAAGGTGAGGACAGAGCAGCGCACGGGGTGACACCGAGGGCACAGTGCAGACGGGGGGCCTCACGCGCACTTTCTCTCCTTAGGTGCGCATTCTTAATCACGTGACTTGGAAAATGATCACAGAGTTTGGGCATCCAGCAACCATTAATAATCCCAAAATAGTAAGTCTGGAATGCATGCTGCCATCTGAGCAATATTTGGGGAGGGGAGGCAGAAAAATACTGCTTTTTCTCTTTACGTTCTTGTGATGTAGGTACTTACATCACTAGAAAATTCTGTCATTGTCACATTTCAGAGGATTGGAAGCAGTGTCCTTGCCCTGTCCTCCCCCTCCCCAGATGCCTTAGATCTGCCCCTGCTTCCGGCACAGTAACCAGGGTCTCCTACTTGCAAGCACTGAGCATCTGGGGCTGGAGAACCAGACCAGAGAAGTAGGGAGTGGGTGTCCCTGGGGCAGGCAGGGACAGGCAGCCTGCTGAGGGATCATGGGGTCAGACGCCAGGAAGAAGTGATACAGGTTCTGAGGGAGAAGCAGTTCAGGCAGGGGGGATAGGAAGTGCAAAGGTCCTGAGGCAGGTGCTGGGAACAGGAGCAGCACAGCAGGAAACAGACAGACCCGGCCTTGGGGAGCTTGTGCACAGATGAGAAACATGAGTAAAGACGGGAGGAAGGCCAGCAGGCGTAGGGCTGCAGGTACCACCGTGTCGAAGGGAAGGGGAGGAGGGTACCTGGGGAAGTCAGACTCAGGCAGAGGACCTGAGGAAGGGCTGGGCTGGAGGCCTGGCCAGAGGTGCAGGTGAGCGAAACCGTGGTTGTGGGAGGCCAAGTCCAAGCAGGTTGGCCATCCAGGCCTGGAAGGGTGTGCTGCAGACCCTTCCAGCCTGCAGCCCCAGCGCCCTCTAAAGCTGGAGGGCAGGCGGGGGCTCCCTCGCCTCCTCAGGCACAGGCCTGCCAGGCTTCAGGCCACAGATGGCCCCTCGTTCCCTGGCCTGTGTCTGTTAACCTGCCACCTGGGAAATGCCCGTGTGCACTGGCCAGGCGGCCGGCTGCGTGATACAGGCTTACATGCAGCTGGCACTTGCCGCCAGCACAGCCTGAGGGTGCTGAGAACACCCACAGGGAGCGGGTGTGGCTGGGCCAGTGTCTCTGTCCTGTCACCAGGAATGGCACGCCTTGCCGTGAGGTCAGGCGTCACCATTACCAGGTGCTGTCACCGCCTCTGCTCCCACCCATCCTGAGCGGAGCGGTAGCAGGACTGTCATGTGTTCCAGGTTGTGTATAAGGAAGCCGAGAAGAATCCGCGGCTGGCGCTGGGCCGCCTTGCCTTTCCCCCGCCCAGAGCAGCGGCTGGCCCAGCCTCCACCACGGAGAGCAAATGTGAGTAGCAGAGGGCGGGGGTCATTCACTTGTTTTCCTTTTCTTTTTTATGAGAGAGTCCCATTTGTCCAGGTGGAGTTCAGATGTTCTTTGCTTTTTTTTAAGATTTTACTGGTTTGTGAGAGAAAGAGTGGGCACGTGTGTGTGAGCACACAAGCAGGCGGAGGGGCAGAGGGAGAAGCAGACTCCCTGCTGAGCAGGGATCCTGACGTGGGGTTTGAACCTGGGACCCTGAGATTGTGACCTGAGTCGAAGGCAGACGCTTAATCGACTGAGCCACCCAGGTGCCCCAGACATTTGGTTTTTTTAGGTACATTTTCCCTTTTCCGTAACACCTCCCAGCCAGCGCCCCTTCACACCCACGGATCAGTGGAGCGGGGGGGAAATGTTTGCTGATTGCATCTAAGCGCTGGAGATCCAAATCTGGCAGCTGGTGCTCTGAGGGTGGTTTCTTTAATGAACGGTAAGGTGCCCTCCGGTAAGCCAGGAAGGGGTAGGAGCAGTCAGCCAAGGGCCCAGCCTGGAGCTGCGGAGCTGATGGGGGTCCCGGCCGTGGGGTCCTGGGCAGGTGGCTAGGCTTCAGGCCCGGCTTTGGTACAGCGGGCGTAGTGAGGGCGTCACGCAGGCTTCAGGAGAGAGGGGGCGCTGTCTGCGGCCCACCTCCGGGCTCAGTAAGCACCCCATGGGGCGGGCAGGCCTGAGCGAGCACACCTGCCTACCTGGCCTTCATCATCCTCTTACGACCTTTTGCTGCTGGTTTTATAATGTTTTTTAAGACTTTTTTTGTAGAGCAGTTTTAGGGTTACAGCAAAATCAAGGGGAACGCATGGAGTTCCCACACGCCCCTGCCCCGCGTGTGCGGGCACCTGCACTCCGCGGACCCCGCTGCGGGTGCGCTTGCTACATGGACGCGGGACACGGCTCCTAGTGCCAGGGCCCGTGAAGCCTGTTTCGTAGGAGTTTGCCCCACGCGTTAACATGATGTCGTGGTTCCGCGTGAGGGCGGGGAGTCGTCACAGCGGTGTCTAGGTGTGCGCACACGCCGCGGCCACATTGCAGCGTCCCCTCTTCAATGTTCTAGACGAGATTGCCTCGGCGCCAGTTTCCTTACAGACTTTGAAGCCCATCGCTGACAGAGCAAACCCGAAAATTGGCATAGGGGCGCTGGCCTTCAGTCCGGACAACTACTTCCTGGCGACGAGGAACGGTCAGTGGCTGCGGGCCCATGCCAGGTCCTCTCATGGTTTCCTTTGGTGCCCAGGCATTCAGACCGTATGAGGAGTAACCCAGGTTAACAGGCTTCCCAGCATGCCGTGTGCTCCCATCTGGTGCTGGGACCTTGTGCCCACGGAAGCTTCTGGAGGCACAGGCCTTGTCTGGCAGAGCAGCGGCTGGTTGGCCACTGCGCCTCAGTGTCCCGCCTGCCGCCGGCCTCTTCCTTTGTTTGGGAAAGAACACGGTCCAGGTACCACCAGGGCGTGGGCCTGTTCTAGACAGAAGGGTGTTTACAGTTTCTAAGGGCTAGAGAAACAGGCGTCACACATGCCCGTGGCCCGTGAGCCTTGGCAGGATGGGGGGGGGGGCGTGCCCTGTCAAGACGCCGGAGCAGCAGTGCCCACGGGTCCCTGGCCTGCCCTGCACCGTGAGGAACCGGGGTGCTGCCCACATCTTCCCTCCTCAGACAGTGTCCCGAACGCCGTCTGGATCTGGGACATACAGAAGCTGAGACTCTTCGTGGTGCTTGAGCAGCTGTCCCCGGTGCGCTTCTTCCAGTGGGACCCGCAGCAGCCCCGGCTGGCCATCTGCACGGGGGGCGGCAAGGTGTACCTGTGGTCGCCGGCGGGCTGCGTGTCGGTGCAGGTGCCCGGGGAAGGTGAGCGCTGTCATGTGATCCTCGGCCAGCCGTAGGCAGGACCCCGGCAGACGAGCGCACCCTGGCTCATTTGTGTTACTGCCTCGGGTGTGAAGTGACAGTCACCGTCAGTATCTTTGGGTGAACGTCACGCCAGTCCCCAGTGTGCACACCTGGCACAGGCCCGCTGCTCTCAGCTTCTGGGGGATGGAAGAAGGCCCGCCTGAGCTGGGATTTGGGCTGTAGCTGGGTCTCTCCAGATCTGTTCTCTGCCCTCGGGGGTGTGGGGCTGTGCTCACCCTTTAACCCTCTGGCCACCTGTCTTTCTCCAGGTGACTTTCAGGTGCTTTCTCTGTGCTGGCATTTCAGCGGGGACTCCCTGGCCCTTCTCAGTAAGGACCACTTCTGTCTGTGTTTCCTGGAGACCGAGGAGAGGGTTGGCACCGCCTTCGGACGGCCCGGTGACCACACATAGGACCTGTGTGTATCCAGGCCCGGGTGAGGCCAAGGCAGGACACCTGGCACGTGCTGGCTGCGGAGAAGGGACGGGCTTCTCTGGGGAGTTGCTGCAGCCACGGTGGCCCACAACAAATGATTTGCTGTTATTTTTCTATAGCATTTTTGTAAATATGTATGGTATGAAACTAATTTTTATTTAAAATAAACATTTGCTAATTCATAAAGCAGTTGATGCCTGTGTTCGTGAAAGGTTTGGGTCATGGGAAGGACTACTACTGGTTTGTTTCGGGTTTCGGGTTCACTGTCTGACGGAAAGTAACCGACCCTGTTTCTCCCTCAGACAGACATCTTGTTCTCTGGAGCCGCCAAACCCCGTCCCTGGATGTTTCTGGAGAACGGGCCTGGGCTTCACGTGGGCTGTGTTCTGGAGTGCGGGGAGGGGAGCCCCAAGCAGCGCGAGGGCAGCGCCACACGGAGGGGGTCAGGGAGCGCAGGTCCCAGGGCCGCCGGGTGCAGCGGCTCTACGGGGGTCCGCCTCTCAATTCGGGTGCTGCCGACGGCGGCCAGGACTGGGAAGCGCCGGTGTGGGGTCCCGCACCGGACTCGTTGTCCTGGCTGAGGCCAGTCTGCACACCGCTGTCCGGGGTCTCTGAGAGAACTGTGCCGGGACAGAACTCCTCAGGGCCCCGAATGTGCACTGCAGGTTGGCAGGTTTACAAGGCTACAGCTTCCAAGAAGGAACGACATCCGCTCGATTGTAAATGTCTTTATTATGAGACTGAAAGCGAAGGCTCAAGACGCGGGCGGCGTGGCAGCAGCCTTTCGATTCGGACAAGCGGCTGCATTGGGTCACATCCACGCCAACTACAGCTACGCCAGAGTTGTCAACATGGAGGAAGAAACCGGAGCCGGCACTGCAAGCTGGGAACAAACACTCCCCGCCGAGCCAGCAAGCCGAGGACACGAGGGCGCATCGGTGGGCGGCGAGCTCTGGGTCCCACACGGACATGCTCCGCGGCCGCCACGGCTCAGGTGTGCTCAGGGCGACACGGACAGCCCCAGGTCTGCGTGGGCGCTGCGGTCACCGAGGCGGGGGTTAGCAGCATAGATGAGACTCTAATAACGGTCCCTCTTTAAAAGCAAACTAAGCAATTCCCATTTTAAAGATGAATTTGAGGACACAAACCTAGACTAGGCATAGTTGTCAAATTGTTTGCAAAGAACTACCAAGGTGACTCTCAGATTAATGAATTGTCTAAAAATGACTTCCTGCAAACTTCTGGGCCTGGGAAAGATGCCAGGTATGAACACAATACAATTTTAGAAAAAGTGTGACTTTAGGTCAAACACATATTTACACAAAAGCAGCTGTTCATTCAGGAGCTGACGAGGCAGACTCTCGTTTAGTTCAGCAGTCTGGCTTGTTTTGCATTTAGCTTTAAAAAAATGGATTAAATTTCAAAATACAAAATTTGACACTAAGTACAAAGGTATTTGCAACCGCAGGCACTGGGGTTCAGGGACCCCCCGGACGGAACGCTCTACACAGCTGAAGCGCTAGCGGGGAGGCGCTAGTGGGATCACACGTTTATTAACATGCGAGAGTGCTGGGCTGGGAGGCACCACGAGAAGCCAAATGCAGACACTCCAGGAAAAACACGGAAACAGGTTCTAGGAGACGGAATACCGGCCAAGACGGGCAGCTAGATTCACTTTGCTTTCTGTCTGTAGCTCCTATTACCAGATGTCCAAGATTCAGCTAAAGTATAGAATTCATTTAACTATTCTCATCGCGCTCAGATCCCTAAAGGTTAACAGCCCCGACCCTCCCAGGGGCAGCAGAGCTGGCCTGTCTGACGCCCTGAGTCCCCAGGTCTGCCTGCGGGCAGCGTCTAGAAGCCTATTTTGCCTCTGGTCATGGAATAACCCAATTTAGCCTCGTTGTTAATGAAGGACATCAATCCCACGTAGGTCTCAATGAGGAGGGGACGCTCCAAGACCAGTACACCGTTGGCTTGTCCCGGCAAAGGACTCTCTTTCTGGGCTTTTTTGACAGCTTGGATTAACATAGCTTTGAAGCTTTCCAACTTTAAAGAAAGAGAAAACATGCTGCCGATCAGTGATCTACCCCAGGAACCCTCACCCGTTTCTGCGCCAGCCCCCATCGCTGCCCTTGGATGAGATGCCTTTCCAGCCACATCCTGGTAGCCCCCAGCTCATCTTCTCGACGTGGCTCTCTGGACACGTCAGACCCTGGCCCTGCGCTCACGGGGACAGAGCCTGCCCTCCGCAGGTCTGAGCATGCTGCCGTAGGGACCTCCCTAATCCCCCCACCCCCACCAGGCTAGTGAAGCAGGCCGACGTGCACGGCCGGCAAGTGGGGCCCAACTACGTCCTCTCCGCTGGACCCAGGGCGTCCTCTCCTGGTTGCAGGCCCTAGCACAGACTGCCCAGAGCCCTGCTGCGCCCTTCTCCAAGGCGATCGTGGCTGCAAGGGGCCGTGTTACAGAGCTACTCTGACCAGGAGCCACTAGCCACATGGGGCTATCTAAACATAAGCTAACTAAAACTTCTAAAATTTAGAAGTTTGTTTCCTCCGTTTTACTAGAACAGTTAAGGTGCTCCACAGCCACATGCGGCCACCGTGGTGGGCAGGCCAGGCCGAGAACATCACCATCACAGCTGGGCAGCGCGGTTCTTACGGTCTTACCTGGCACAGAGAGGCTGTCTTCTCATCCGCACCGGCCATCGGATGCTCTATGAACGTGGCATAGGGCACATTGGTGGACCAGGGGTTCCATCTGTTTATGAAGGAAGGGCGGCTCTGTTTGTCCCACTGAATGCGAATCCCAAAACCTTCTCGCCTACAGAGAAAAAACGAAGACTTCACACGGCAGGCCACAGCGCTCCCGGGCAGCCCGATCAGGTTTGGGGGGTGACGTTAGGAAGCTGCTCCACGGCCACAGACAAGACCAGCAGAGGAGAACTTGTGGACTCTAAGAGTGACAGCAGTCTCCAGTCAGCACACACCAAGCACTCTGAATACGACAAACTGAGTGTGTCGTGTTGCTTAAGCCAAACAATCTTTACACAAGTAGTGCAGTGTAAGCAGCGTAATGGACAGTGGGAAGTCTGTGGGTGGGCTAACATGAATGACGCGTTTGCAACTTTCGGTCTTTGGTCCCGGACTTCTCACTGCGAGCTGGCACTCCTGACACGCATAGCATCCGGTCCCCGATCAAGTCTCCTCAGCAAAACTCTACCCAGACTGCCAGAGTCACTCAACCAGACTAAAGTCTAGGCTCCTCATATTGCACAATACTCCCTCTGCAAGTTGGCCACTAAACGTTCTCACATTTAACTTTCAGAGACATCTGTAAATTAAAATAACACACTACCTTTTTTTCTGTTAAAGTTCAACTAGAGCAGAGCTTGACGGGGCCCCGAGCAATCCTTTCCTAGCCAGAGGTAAAAGGCTGAGTTTGGCCCTCATCTTAAGAATGCCACGTCAGGTCTGCCTGCGCAGACCTCAAGTTCATTTTTCCACAAGCCTAAGCGCTTTCTTTTTGTGCCAGAATTCCTCTTACTGCACCTGCTGTCAGAAAGTCTCTCGCTTCTATCGATCTGAGGCCGACGCTTTTATGTTCCTGCATAATGGCAGACCCAAGACAACCGGGGGGCTGGTTTGGGAAGGACTGACTGCAGGCCCTGGTACAGGGCTCGCTGTTGAACGGACTTACTTGTTGAGCGATTTCGGGGGAAACTGGAATTCTCCGCAGGAGATGGTGTCCACCGCATTTAAGGCGATGCGGACCACCTGCTGGCACTGAAGGCTGATGAAGTCGTACTTGCAGATGAGAAGCGCCTGGTCTGTGATGAGCACCAGCCGCTCCTTCTCGTTGTTCCAGTGGTCAACCCTGTCCGCACACGACATGAGTCACCCGGCGCGCCCCGCGCACAGGCCACCCGGCCGGTCCCCGCGCCCCCGCGCGCCCCGCTCACTCGGTCAGCAGCCACACGCCCTGGATGTCGCCGTCCTCCACCGGCCGCACCACCACGCCGATCTCCTCCACCGCCTGCTCGATGGTGCCGGGCTGCGCGGTCGGAGGCGGGGGTCACTCTCCGGAGCCCCCCAGCCCCTCCCGCGGCCCCCCGCCGGCCCACCCCGTCCCCGGCGCCCCCCGCCCGCCTCACCCGGAACACGAAGTACTCCTTGACGCGGGCGCGGCGCGTGGGGTCGTGGATGCTGAGCGGCCACAGCGTCTGGCGCAGCGGCGTGCCCGCGCCCGGCCGCCCCCCAACCGCGCCGCCGCCGCCCGCGCCGACTTCCTCGCCGGCCGCCAGCACCGCCGTGGGGCTCGTGCCCGCCGAGTCCACCGAGTCCCGCAGCTGCAGCATGGCCAAGCTGGCCGGCGCCCCCGACCCCGACCCCAGACCTGGCCGGAGGAGGCCGCAATCACCTTCGTGTCGCGGCCAGCCCCGCCCCAGCGCCGGCCCCGCCCCGGCCCGGCACCGCGCGTCGCCGCGATTGGCTCGGCCTCGCGCACCCCCGCCTCAGGCCCCGCCCCTGCCCGCGCCCACCGGCCCTGGCAATTGGCTCTTCGCCAGCCGTCTTCCACGATTGGTCCTGCTGGCCGCCAATTCACAATCGCTCCCGCCCCTCTTCGTGCCGGAAGCTCACGCCGCGCGCACGCCCATTTCCTCTAGACTCGAGGGGGAGAGGGGGTGGGGCCGAGGCGGTTACCAGGGAGACGCAGAGGGTGCGCTGGGAGTCCAGTGCCGGTTACCCGTAGAGGGGGTGACTGCCCCCTGCCCGCGGTCTCCGCCCCCCCACCTCCCCACCCCCACGACGCGCCCATGGTCTCCGCCTCCCTCTTCCCACCCCTAACCCCGAGGCGGCCCAGGCCGCGGTCGCCGTCCCTGTACGCGTCCCCCCTTCGCAGTCTCCATCCCCCTCTTCGCGGTCATCTCCCCCCACCGCGGTCACCGTCCCCCCGCCCCGCCGTGGTCACCGTCCTGGGACCCATCTCCCGCCCGCTCCCCCACCGACGCACCCCTTGCCCGCGGTCACAGCCCCCAGACGCGACCCGACGCCAGGAAGGGCCGAGGGTTCGTGCATGGCCGGGGCAGCGCCGGCTTCCCAGAAGGAGGAGCTTCGGCCCTGGGGGCAGAGCGCTTTCGTGCGCAGCCGTGCCTTTCCTGACTGCAGCTTCAGGGATGCAAACGGAGCGGCGGGGGCCTTGGGCCCAGCGCTCTGAGGGGCAGAGTCCTCCCTGAGCCTAGGAAGCGGCCCTCCTCTGATCCCCTTTCACAGAAGGGGACACTGACACACGGGCCTGGTCACTTGCCACAGCCACTCAACAAGGGTCAAGCAGGATTCATGTCCTGCAAGTCTCCCAGCCCCTGCGCCTGTCCTCTGGACCCTAGATTTCATCTCTTCTTCCTGTCGGTGACCTCTTTGGCTGGAGCTGGGGCCACCCTAGGCTTCTGCTCTCCCTGTCAGGGGCCCCAGCTCGAGGTCTTTGCCCCCACAGGCCCCAGGCTGCCTTCATCACCGACCTTCTTGCAGGAACCCAAAGACTGCATCCAGATCCTCACCCAGTTGGCCACTTGGGATTTCCGCTGCCCTGACTCATGCCACCCTCTTACTCCCCCCAACTCCAGAAGCCTCCTTGCCTCACCCCTACTGTGTCCATCCTGCAACACCCGTTTAAGGCCGCCCTCCCCGGGGGACATTGCCATTCTCCACGAGTCGCTCACTGCTTTGTTTTTGTTATTTTATCTAATAATCCACCCTGTGTGCGTGCACGTGCCCTGTCAGGAAAGCTCGGTGCACTGGCCCTTTGCGTGTGGTTGCACTTTGGGGTTTATGGCCACTTTCATAGTTCTTGAAGTTTCACCAGCGCCCAGGGATGGCCACATATTACTGTGCATGCCCCCACGGTTTTGGAGAGACCTGGGGGCATGCCTAAGGCTGCCAGCTGGCTTTGCCCCTGAGCCAAGTCCCTCCCATCCCTCCACCCAGTCTGTGCAGCTGTGAATGCCCTCACAGGGGATCCACCATTCAAGGGTGGGCAACTGTCTGTTCCCCAGGGCCTCCTCCTAAGGAGGGCGCTGCAACCCTGAGCACAGCAGATCCCTGACACCACTGACCGCTCCCCTTGGATGTCAACCTCCACAGAAACTGGGGGCCCCGGAATGCGGAGAGAGAATGCCTGGTGTGGTGGGAGGGCTCCGGTTTAGGGATCCCCCACCAGAGACCGACATGAGGATCTGCACTCGAATAAAGACAAGGGGAGGAAGGTAGCAGGCACAGAGCTGTCCATCAAGGACAGTACACTCTCAGGCTGGGGCAGCGGGCAGGCCCAGAGGCCGCAACTGCCCCGGGGCGAGGGTGGTCTTTTGATTTTTATGTTTGCAGAGTTTATGGGTCCTAGCCAGGGCAGCCTCCAGCTGAGGTTGTCTCCAGTCATCTGAGGGACTCCTCCTACAGGTCAGGAGGGGGAGTTCTTGGCCCTACAAAGTTCCCGCCAGAGCTGCCAGGGCCGGCTTCCCCTCTGCAGGAGGCTGAAACCGCAGTGTAAATAGAGTGTAATGAAGCTGTAGGTCACTGTAGGCTGGAAAGAAGAGCCCAGGCGCTGCACCTGCTGTTCTGGGGCTCCTGGCCCCTGGGGGTGGGAAACCACGAAATCACTGCTAACTGCCACCTCCCCCCAGCTCATGTCTAGCTAACTAACTGCTCTGTCCATAACTGGAAGAGTTTGGGTACTTTGCTTCCTGGAAAAGAACGTCTCAAAGCGTGCTGAGTGAGTGTGCAAACTTGGGTAACAAAGTGCTTCTACCCCCTCTGGCCTGCTGAGGTCGGGTGGGACAGAGGCTGCTGCCTTCTGTTGACTCCGGGGGCCCGTGAAGCCCTGTTTGGGCCCTGTCCCTGGGGGAGGGCAGGGGAGTGCCTCTCTTCTCTGGCAACCAGAGCCGGGGCTGAGCCTGCTTTGCCCAGTCCCCATGGGGTGGGCCTAAATCAGGCCCCTTGGGCTGGTGTCTTCTGACCCCTCTCTTGGGTCCCCTCTCGGTATGGAGGGGAGTCAGAACAGAGCCAGGGACCCGTCAAGGCTGGCAGCTGGCACGTGGGCTCGGAGCCCGTCTGTCTGTCTGGGCTGGGGTCCTGGCGTCTCTGCCTCTGTCCGCGAGGACTGGCACACTGAAGTCTCTGTGCCCCACTTTCCTTTTCCGTTGAACGTGGATCCTGGTAGTTCCTACTCCCAGGGGCTGTTGGGAGGATGAAATGAGTTGATGCCTGCAGCGTGTCTAGCACCCTGCCTGGCCCACATTCAGAGCACGTCAGTGTCAACCGTTCCCCTTATTTATGCTGGCCCTAAGTGCCAGGTATTTATGCAAATATTGCCTTGCTCCCAACACGCATGCTTTGGGGGCAGTGTTACCCCCTTTTACCGAGGAGAAAACAGTCCCAGAGAGGTGGTCACTTTGCGAAGATCACCCATCAACCAAAAGCTAGGACCTCCTGAGGTTCCCAGGCTGTGCTCTAGCCCCCATGGCCTGCTCCCGGGCCAGTGGCGCCTGCGAGGGGCAGACGGGAGTCCATCCTCTGAACACAGTGACCTCCAGGGGCATCTCGCTGGGAGTGGGGCTTGGGAAGGGGAAGCAAAGTGCAAGGGATGAGGCTGCCCACAGGCAGGTGTTTCCGGGGGTGGACGGCCAGCCCCCGTGGGCTCAGCCTGCTCTGGATCTGAGTTCTGACCCGTCTGTACAGACCTGTGGCTGACCGTGAACCCATCACTTAACCTTCCCGCTTGCCTGTGGGTGACTGTGAACCTATCACTTAACCTTCCCACTTGCCTTTCTCGTCTGGAAAGCAGGACTGAAAGAACCGGGCTCACACAGTCATGAGGTTTACATGAGCTAATTCGTATAGAGGGGACCTGTCTGAACGGCTCTGAGCAGTGTTTGTGCCCCTGACGGCCCAGCCTGTGGAGATGGGCGGCGAGCACCGTGCCGGGCACCGTGCCGGGCAGGTGAAGATAGGCAAGGGCCCGATCACAGCGCAGGCTGAGGGAACCAGGGGCCCACGGGTGGGGGTGAGCTGAGGGCGGGAGGACACTCTCTGCTCAGGGACCAGGTGGAGAGAGGTGAGTCTTGGCAGGGACAGGAGGGGCACTGCGACTTTCTGGGGACATCTGTTTTCTCCAGTGGGAAGGGGGAGCTGGAGGTGGGAGTTTGGATAAAGGGGATGGGTTGACAACAGCTGGGAGGAGCAAGGGAGCTGATTACGTGCAGGCACGGAGGTCCCTGGACAGCTGGGAGGCCTTGGGGGCTTTGCCCTGGGCCCTTCCACGTGGCAGCCACTGGGAGTAGGAGAGACCAGTGGCTGGACTGGACTAGACAGCAGGGGTTAGGGGTTTCGCTGGGTTGCCGCGGTCCAGGATAAGGGAGACAGGGGAGGGCAGATACTATGATGGAGTATTTGCCAAGAACGGCAAGGGGTCAGGCTTTCACCCCACTTGGGAGCGAACAGGCTAGGCTGCCGGATGACAGGAGACCCCTGGGTCCCAATCAGAAGCCCGTTGCAGGAGAAAGCAGGCGGGGCCTGGCGTTGCCGGCCATGGAGGAGGGGGTCCAGCACTGTCAGCGCGGTGGTCCTTGAGCCCGGGTTTCCGGTCTGGCTGGAGCAGGCAGCGGGTGTGACAGGGATGCGGGACCAGGAGGGCAGGTGTCAGAGGAGGTCGTGGAGGGCACGTGACCACGGGTTGCCTCTGGAGCTGGCCCCTCACCCCCGCCCTGTCGTTGGGATGTGCGCTCTGCCCCCCATTCCCACGGCGGGAGCCGCCTCCAGGGACGCAGACTTGAGGTAGTGCGGGGCGCTCAGGCCGTCCCAGGTGTGGCGAAAGAGCCCAGGAAGGCCTCGGTGCAAACTCGAGTTTCAGGAGGGTGTGGCGAGCTCCCTGACTTGCGGCGCCCAGGAGAAGCCGCGGAAGGAAGGCCCCTTGCTTCCTGAGACCACGGCCCAGCAATGCGGAGCGGCCGGCCTCCTGCGGCTCTGCCTGCCCAGCGTGGGGGCCGGTGTGCACACCAGCCACGGAGGGCCAGAGCATCCCTAGCTCTGCAAGACGCAGGAATCGGACATACCCCAGAGAGCCCCAGCTCCAAGCCCCGCACATGGCGCTCCTCCAGGTGGAGCCTCTGCCGCGGCTCAGATCCCCACGCGGGCCACACAGCACGCCTATTTGCAGCGGTGGAGTGCCCTGGGCACCAGCCCGCTGCCCCCAGAGATGCGGACACTACCCGCCCTGCGCAGGAGCACGCGGCTCTTCCAGATGCCCACGCCCCGTTCCCGGGGTGGCTCTGGCAGCCGGTGGGGGGAGTGAGAAAAAGTCCGGCCAAGGACGCCTCCAGTACTGACAGTTCTGTTCCAGGCAGTCCCTGCACAGGGACTGTCCTTACTGCTCAGCCCAACACTGACCCCGTCTGACCTGACGGAAACAGGGACAAACCAGAGCCGCCCGCGGTGGGGGGGGGGGGGGATCCCTCACCGCCTGCCGTCAACCCTTTGTGCTGACAGCTGGGCTGTCCTAAAGGGATGGACCCTGCAGCTCGGACAACGGGAAGCTGAGGGGTGATGACCGTGAATATGCCTTTTTGGGGTCAAGATATGTGACAAGACGTTTGGGGTGACAGCCAGAGCCCCAGGGGTCCTCACTGTCTTCCACATCCTGGCTCCTAAGGCACTGACACCCGCTGGCAAGCAGGAAGATGACGCCCCAGCTCGGGGGGAGCCCTAGCAAGTGACCCTGCAGCGGACACAGCAGACTGGGGTGTAGAGAGAGGGGCCGCTGTGCCCCCCAGGTGGGACGGCATGCTGCCAAGGACGCTGGGTGGCCCCTGAAGCACGGGACCTGGTCAGCGCGGTGACAGCCTGTCCTGTGTGTTTGCGACCATACTCAAGGCAATGCCAGAGGCGTCTGGGGCCATCCCCGGGAGTCCCAGCTCGTAAGGACTGGCACCTTGATTATATCGGCCCTTCCCTCTGAGCGAGGGTTGCGAATACGCCCCCGTGTGTGCGGACGCTGCACCTGGCCTGACCCACGCTGTCCGGTCCCCACGCGAGCCAGCCTGCCGCCATTAGAGACGCGAGCACCACGTATGGATACCCTCTCCCACTTCACAGGCCGTGATGCGGAGGCTCCCCCTCCCCTATAACCTGCAAGCAGCGGGGGTGCTGGACGGGGTGGAGGGTGTGGAAGAACAAACCCGCAGATTAAGTTACGAGTAACATCACCTCCTGGGTGCACTGACGTACCATCCAGGTTTTAACACATTTCAGTAATCACCCAGGTGGTCCGTTGCCCCCGGCCCAGACTGGGGACCCCTGCAGAGGCACCCACATGGCCAACCGACCATAAAGGTGTGGGAGCGGAGGGAAAGCGCCGTTGCCCCGACTCTCACCCCCGATCAGTGCCACGCTGCTGAGAACACCAACCCCATCACACCTGGGAGCCAGCGGGTGCGACGGGCCTGCTGGAGGGGTGAGGCACCACCCGCTTTCCCTGGGGTCCCATTATGTGGCGACACGCTGGACCTGAGGAAACACACTGTGGCTGGAGTGGACTGTGCACTGCGTCCCGGCCGGCACAGCCCACCCCAGGCCAGCTCCTCACGCCTCACTGTGTGGCCTTCCCACCGCTGTGTGCTGTGCACAACCGGGTCCAGTCCCTGAAGCCGCAGCTCCCTCCCCGCGAGGCCAGGCGGGTGGGACGATCATTCGGCCACCGTCTCTGTCCCCGCCGTGGGCCTGGAGGATGCCACAGCACACAGACCGGCCTGGACTAAACCCACTGGCAAGCAGTGAGTGAGACCCGCAGAGCCCATGTTCACGGGACGTGGCAGTGCCCCGGGAGAACCGTCCTTGGAATGGCAGGCCTTGAACCTCACTGCTGCCTCTCGGGGAGGCCCTGGCCGCATCCAGACAGTTTGTGTGTTCATACCTGAGAGCCTGAGAATGCGTCCTCTTCATTAAGTCACACCAAGGACGCAGGTGAAGGCCCTGAGAGCTCTGACCTCCAGCCTGGGGCACTTATGAAATGCATGGTTCAGATGATGGGGCTCTTGCTGGAAAAAGGTTGTCACTTATTTTGGGAATTATTGTCTTCATCTGTGTGTTCTCTTGTGTCTATACTGTTGCGGTGGCCTCTGCCTCCAGTGCAGCCAGAAAGCCACCAAATGAGCCACGTCCATACTCGTGGCACCTCTTGCTGACCACTGAGGGCCACACTGTGGAAGAGGGGGCGTGTGAGACTGTGAGGGCCAGACACAGGTCACCGGGGTGGGGTGTTGTGACCATGGTTGCCCCTGGAGCCGGCCCCTCACCCCGCCCTGTCTGGGACGTGCTCTGCCCCCCGTCCCTACGGTGGGAGCCGCTCGCAGGAACGCAGCCATGTCTGTGCGGTGTTGAGACAGTGTGGACGATACCAGGGCCGGAACCCCATGGAGGCCTCTGTGTAAACTTTAAGATTCTGGTGGGCAGGTGGGGGATCCCCTCAACATGCACGCCCAAGACCAGCCTCGGAAAGCAGCTCACTTGCACACGAGGCCCGCTACCTGCCAACCTGGAGCGTCTGCCCCTCTCAGTCTCTCAAGGCCCTCCGTGCACAGGGGCCAGCTTGTGACCCAGTGGCTGAAGGGATGACACACAGGGGCCCAGAGGGAGCGAGTCCAGGTGGGGAAAGCGAGAGCTGGACATCTGGGCGCTGTGGACCACGAGTGGGGTGCTGGAAGCCAGACGCCACAGAGAGAACGCTCTGCCTGATGGCAAGCCTGAGTCTCGGTCTTGGGACCGGTTGCCGCGGGGTTGGGATGGAAGATTGGGCGCTCAGGGGCCCGGGACCCGTTAGATGGGTGGGTCCTGCGGTCCCCAGGATGGTGGCAGCAGGGGGCATGAGGAGAGGATGCTGGCCCGGGTGCCTGAGCCTTTGGTGTATGTGGGGGCCCCCTGTGGGCCCCTAGTTCAGGAAAGGACAGAGAGAGGAAGGAGTATGCGTCAGGTAACAAACAGCGTTGGCTGGTGCCCCAGTCCCGGGCCGCCCCACCAACGCCCACACCCCGGGGGCTGATACAGCAGGACGTGGCCTCAGCTCTGCAGGCCAGAGGCCCATGACCAAGGTGCCTGCAGGGCTGCGCCCCCCCTGAAGCCTGTAGGGGAACCCCCTGGCCTTCCTAGCATCTAGTGTTGCTAGCAGCCCTTGGCGTCCCCGGGTCTGGGGCTGCACCCTACAGTCTTTGCCTCCTTGGCCCCACAGCCACCTCCCCCGTGTGTCTCCCGTGTCTCCTCTTCCTCTAAGGACACTGGTCACGTGGGACGAGAACCCACCCAGTGCCCTCATCCTAGCCTGCCACACGTGCACGGTCCCCATCTCCAAATGAGGCCCCTTTCCTGGGACCGGGGTAGGACTTGAAAGTATCTGTTTGGGGGACACGACTCTGCTGGAGGAGATGGGCCATCTGTATGTGAACAATGACAGGGCTCCCTGGAAACCGCGGCTCGCCGCACACATATACATGCTGGTCGTGGGCAGGGGACTCTGGCTCCTGGCTGGGCCCCCCTGGGTTTGTGATACTTCTTCCTGGGACTTTGGACAGTAGGTGGCAGACTGGCCCGCACTCGCGGGGCCTTCAAACCAGAGTGCCTCGCACAGCGGAAGATGAAAACATAATTCTTCTTCTCTTCCCAGGAGGACTGGGAAGTGGGGATTCCTATCTTAACTTCCAGATGTTGTGGTTAGTGTTTTGTGAAATCATTGGGTCCCACCTTTGATGTCTGTCTCTGAACGGAAGCAGCAGTCAGGGGCAGGAGGGGCCAGGCTCATGCAAACAGGAGCCCCCCAGGTGGGATCTCAGAGCTCTGGGCAAACCGGCTCCCCATGTTGGAGGTGAACGCGTAGCCCAGAGAATATTCCCGTTCGCAGGGTCCATAGGCCGAGCTCATCTTCCAGAGACGGTGCACTCTGGTGAGACCACTCCGTCCTGGGAGGGACTGGGGCTGCCTCCATGGCCGGCCAGCGCTTAGAGGCCATTGTGGCCCAGGGGCCCGTGTCGGAGCTGTCAGGTGGTGTACTGCCGACCGCCCTTAGTCTTTGGCTTTGGCAGGTTGAAGCAGAAGCAGGGACAACGTCGACAGAGAAACACCCTTCCCAGCAGATGGGGGGGCCTAGGGCCTTGGGGACCAAGAGGGCAGGTTTCCAAACCTGACTTTAAAGGAAATCAGCAGATCTGGGGAACTGAAAGGGACAGTTCTCTTGCGGTTTCTAAAAGCTGAGTTGTTTCGATGGCAACTTCTGTCATATCCGCTCTCGCCCGGAACGATGGTTTTGCTGTGCCCCCGCCAAGACGCCCACCTTGCTGGGCCCAGGCGCCCCGAGGGCTGTGTCCAGTCCTGCAGGAGCCACGGCCACAGCAAGATGGCGGCTCTGTGAGAGGGCCTGGCTTCGTAGGCCGCCCTGGGGTGAGCTGGAGCCGGGAGGACTGGGGGTGCGGGCCGGGAGATCTTGGAACGCACACTCGCAAGGACTGGAGCGTCGGTTTTGGTGAGGGGCAAGGGGGTCACACGCTACGTTGTTCCTGAGAAACGCAAGGGCTGCCCCGCAGAGCGCGTGTCCAGCAACAAGTTCCCAGCTCCCAGACTTGGCTTCCAGAGGAGAGCTGCCGAGACGCCGGGCGGGAGGCGCCCTCCGGCATGCCCCGCGTTTGGCCAGCTCCCCTCTAGGCCAGGGGCCCCACGGGCAGGCCTCGCCATAGCCCGCACGGGCTTCCTGCGGCTGCCAGACGAAGTCCACAGACGGGTGGCTGAAACAACCGGCCTTTCTTCTCTGGTTCTGGAAGCCAGAAATCTGAAATCCAGGTGTGGGTGGGGCTGCTCCCTCCTGGGGGCATCGAAGGACATCCGTCCAGGCCTCTCTCCTTCCTCACTTCCGGGGGTTGCCGTGACCTTTGCTTTGTAGTCCCAAATCTCCCTCTGGTCTCCGTAAGGACGCCAGTCAACGGGTTTGGGGTGATTTCATCCCAACGTCTTTAACTTAATTACATCCACAAAGACCCTTTTTCCAGATGCAGTCACGTGTGCAGGTACTGGGGCTTAGAACATGGGCATGTCTTTTTGGAGACGCAATTCCGCCCACGGTCCCACTGCGCCCCACCCCCTGCTCCTTCGTGCGGATGGGCAGTTTTTTGCCCTTGCCGTTGCAGCTGATCTCAAACACCCTGGTACCATTTGGGGACCTGATTCCTTTCCCGTGCTGCGTCCCACCCCAGGGAAGGGGGGGCAGTGCCTGTGGTGGGGCGTGGCCACGCCTGTCTGGTCACCAAACGGTAGTAGGAGTCAAGGCCCAGCGGGAACCAACTTCGGAGGCCCCACTCTGCCGGTTCCGGTCACACATGAGGACTGAGGAATGGAAAGACCACATCCAGGGCCACACACAGGACACAAGACCCATCCAGGGGTACGTGGCTCGTCAGCAGAGGGGCCCTGACCCAAGCGCCTCCTCCAGGGTCCCCATCTACCCACCCGCTGGAGGAGATTGCTTCTTTGGCTTTAGTTTCTCTTCTGGGGCAAATGCGGAGGGTTAGGAAAGAACCTGAGAACCAGCTGCTGGAAGACAGCCCATTGAACAGGCAGAGTCGGTGCAGGCTTTCAGCTGCCATATGGGATCGCCCCCATCTCCGGCTCCAGCGACGGTGCTGATTCACCGTGTCCCCTCCCAGCGTTGAGCTGCCTCTGCCTCCAGGCTGGACAGAGCGGGCAGGTGGGAGTGTGGGGGTTTCAGAAGACAGTAAACTTACCCTGCTAGGGACTGAACCGTGTCCCTCCCCAATCCACACGTTGAAGCCCCAAGTCCGAGTGTGCCTGTTACTTGGAACAGGGCCTTTCCGAGGTAATCGAGGTCAGTGAAGTCAGAAGGGGGAGGCCCTGATGCTCTAGGGCTGGTGCCTCCTAAGAAGAGGAGGAGACAAGAGAGCCTTCTCCCCCCACCCCTGCCATGCCCCTCCCCGCCGCGGGAGGGCAGAGAGAAGGCACCCTTCTACAAGCCAGGAAGAGGGTCCTCACCCGGATCCTGCTGCCGGCACCTGATCTTGGCCTTCCAGGGAGCTGGGAGGACATGTCTGTGTTCAGGCGGCTGGGTCTGTGCGGTCCTGTTACAGCTACTGGAGTGGACTGGGACGCCCCCCGTGGGGCAGTCGGATTTGCGGCACCCCTATCTGCTCTGTGCTTCAGTGGTTTTCTCAGAGTTAAAGGCCGCACAGCAGGGGGTTTACCCAAGGTTCCCCAGAGCCAGACCCATGTATTCAGCCCTCAGATCTGCAGTTTACAGGCTGGGTGACTTGGGGGTACTGCTGCCCGCTCTGACCTCAGTTTCCCCATCTGCACAGCAGGGAGGCAGCAGGGCTGGCCTGGCAGCTGCCATCCCCAGATGACTATAAACCTCCAGGTGGCGAGGAGGGCTCAGAGAGTTGGGGGTGGGGCGCTGACAGCTACTGGTCCCTCCTCCCAAGCACCCCCCCCCCCCAGCCAGGGTTCCTGTGCTTTTGTGTGAGGGCCAGTCACTCGGACCACATGACATGGTGGACCAAGAAAGCCTCAAGAACAAGGGCTTACCAGCCTCGGCAGTGGGCCTCAGCACCTGTGGGCCTCTGCAGTGGGGCCTGGTAGAGGCTCTCCCTCCTCACGATGTGTGACTAACTGGGAGCTGAACTCCTGGCCCCTCATCTGATTCTACCCAGGCTGCACCTTCCCCTGCTCTTCAAAAACCTCCTGACGGGGTTGTTTCCACCCCAGGGGCCCCTGACCCCCTGGACCCTGGAGCACCTGGTCCTCACCTCCGGAGTTAGTGAATTCCAGACCAAAACCAGGTTGGTTGGTTGGTTGGTTGGTTTTTAAAGTAATTCTCTACCTTCGACATGGGGCTTGAACTCAAGACCCGGAGATCAAAAGTCACGTGTTCTACTGACTGGGCCAGCCAGGTGCCCCCAAACCAGGTTTAAACGGAGGGAAATAAATCCTCCTGCCCCCCAACGGGACTTGGGCACCCGCGACTTCAGGCCGCTGGCCAAGATCACCCTGCACAGAGTAAGCGTAAAAATGTCCAGGGCGTGGTCGGTGACCAAGCACGCGGGTGCCCAAAGGGGAGTGTCCAGAGGCGCACGGAGGGTTGCAGAGGCCACCCCCCCCCACCGTCTCCCCGGCAAGGGAGGGGATACGGCACCGCGGTAACAGTGGATGGAGCGTCCGCGGGGACTTAAGAGGGACGGAGGGATGAGGGCCGCCCCTAAAGACGGGCGCCTGGGTCCGAGGTCCGTCGGAGCTGGTCACTCGGTCGCAGGGGTCAGATGGATTTGCAGCCTGAGAGGAACGCGAGCGCCAAGGCTGGGGTCGAGGACCCGCGGAGCTGGGGGCGGGGCTGGAAGCGGCGGCCTGGGAGGGGCCGGGGGCGGGGTCAGGGAGATGGGCGGGGCCTGGGCGGGGGTCCGGGCCGGGGGCGTGGCAAAGACGGGCCGGCCTCTGGCGGCGGGGCTGGGCGCGCAGTGTCTCGCGACGCGGACGCCGGCCGGGCGGGAAGCCGGACCTTCCGCACCTGCGGCGCCCAGGGGCTCGGCGGGCCCGGCGCGGGCACCTGCGGCTGCGCCCTGCGCGTCCCCCGGCCATGGCGCACGTGGAGGCGGCGGCTCCGAGGGCCCGCCGGGGCCTTCTGTGAGCGGGGAACCGGAGCAGGGACCCGGCGCGGGGCCGCGGGCACGATGCCCGTCCTTCCGGAGGCGAGGGCGGCGGGGCGCGCGGTGGCCCTGGCCCTGGCTCTGGTGCTGCTGCTCTCCGCAGGGCCGGCGGGCGCCCTGCTTCGCCTGCAGCCCGGCCTGTGAGTAGTGGGAGGGGACGGCTCCGCTGGACGGCGGGAGCCCCGGGCCCCTGGGCAGCTTTGTCCCTGGGGCCCTGACCAAGTTGGTCTCTTTGCCGTAACTGGGGAGCGTCGGGGCTTGGGTCTGGGGGCGCTTGGGTAGCAGGACCACCTCCTCCCTTTCTCACCCCGCCGGTCTCCCTCCACTCTGTAATGTGCGTCCGCGCGCCCTGGCAGATGCCACTCTCCAGTCGGGGTCCTTGCCGGCAGGGTCTGGCTAGCAGCCGCTCCGAGAAAGCAGGAAGGAAGCAGCCCCTTCTCACTTCCTTCCAAAGCCTGCCTCTCAGGGCCTGGGGGGGCCTGTGCAGGGGCGGGGTGCGCCCAGACAGGGGGCCCCTGGACTTGGTTTATGTGTTAAACACGTGCGTGCTGGGGCTGAGAGACAGGAGAAGGAATTCAGTACCAGAATGGGCAGGAAGAGAGGGTCAGGGAGCCAGCTGAGATGAATTCAATTTTGAAAGATGATTCCCCAATGGGCCGTTTAGCGGTCTCTCTTAAACAGCAGATCAATCCTTGCGCTGGCCTCAAAGGAAAGCTGGTGCCAAGTGAGCCAGGGAAGAGGAGCAGGAAGAGGGGCCCCTACTGGCGGCCCCCACTCCAGGGCTCCAGCAGGGTGCTGGGCCCCCGGCCTGTCCAATGTGAACAGGCTGCTGAAGGCTGCAGAAGGGCAGGCGAGAGGCCCGGCCTGGGTTAGGGACCCCTGCCCAGCACCTGGCGGAGCAGGACAGTCACTTCTGGACAGAGCTGGGGGAGGGCAAGTCCATGCCCCAGGACCCCCACCCTGGGTCTTGCTTTGCCCCAAATGGGAAGGTTTCCTTGTGGCCTTTTCAAAGGAAAAGGGGGCCTTTGCCTCCCGAAATGTGAGTGGCCTGGGTCCCGACTCTTCGCGTGGCTTCTGCGGGACATTTTGCTTTCCTGCGATCCCAGTGAGTTAGTTTGTCTAAGGGGAGCTGCAGCCTCAGAAGGGTTCTCACAGTGGTGGCCTGGCCACTCAGTCTGCCTGTTCTTTGCAGGGTTAGCGGGGGACTTCCAGAGGCCCAGACTCCTGAGAATTCCAGGGTGCTGGTTAGGGGGACAGCTGCTCAGCCCATGAGGACAGAGGGCTCCTCCGCCCCAGTGTGCTTGTGGAGACTGCTTGTCACCCCTCCTGAGCCCCTTTTCCTGAGCCCCTGAGGAGCGGAGCCAAAGGCCTGTGTCCTGAGGTTGGCCTGCTCCCTGGGGCTCCAGGAAGCCTCTGGCCCGGCTGGGGCAAGCATGTCAAACCAGCGGCTAGTGGATTGCCTGAGACCTCTTCTTTTCCTGCTTCATGCTTTCCCCAAAGCCTCCTCTCCCCTGTCCCCTCTTTCCTTCTCCTCTTCCCCCTCAGGGAGCCTCCCACGTGCAGGGGTGGCTGCCCTCTGGGGGCCTGTGTCCCTGTTTCTTGGTGGGACGTTTATTCTCAGATCACCCCGGGCATGTTGAGCTCTGTGACAGCTGGGGGTACACCTTCCTCTGTTCTACTGTCTTTGCTTATCTCTGAAGTACCCGGTGTGGGCCCCAGCACGCAGTGGGGCAGGAGTGGGCACTGCTGGCCAGCTGAATGCTTGAGGGGGCGCACCCTTCTGTGAACCCCCGGGAGGGGAAAGCTGCTGGGCTCCTGGAGGTGCCAGAATTTGCTCTTGGCTCCTTGCACCCCAGAGGATCACGGGAGGGGGCCCGGAGAACAGCCAGGGTTCCAGAAAGTGCTTTGTCCACGCCAGTCCTGTGCCCCCTGCCATCCTCCCCTTGGAGATCTGATGAGCCCGCAGGGCCTGGCACAACCATCCCCGACCTCTGTGGCTGGCTTTCCGGAACTACCCGGTGGGCCTCTGGGGGAGGCAAAGAGAAGAGGGGTACCATGAGGGGGGGTCCCACTGATTCACAGCCCTGGTACTCAGGGGGGCCTTTGTGGACCTGTGGGAGCCTATGGCTGGTTCTTTGGCTCCCACTGGCTGACTATGTCCAGATTCAAAACCCTGCAGCCTATTTTTATGTATTTATTTGTGTCTCTAAAGTGAATTTCTGGTGGAAGAATGGTTGGCTTTCCTTCCTGGGGCCTGGAATGACTGCTCACTCATGCAGGGCTGGCCCAAGGCTACTGGCTGGGCTGGGGGAGCAGGGTTGGGACAGGGAGATGGTGTCCCCACACACTGGAGCTCCCTCTGGCCGCAGTCCAAGGCTGCGGGGTTCCAAGCTCCATGCTGCGCCCAGGCCGGGGGACATGTGTTCAGAGGCCCGCTGTGGGGTTCAAAAGGGGAGTGTGTAAGAACAGACGTGATGGAGACGCTTCTTGGTAGCCTAGCCCTCCTTCTGGAGAACAGAGTGTGTGCAGCTGGGATTTCCCGGCTGGGTGAGCCTGGCCGCCTCTCCCTCCCTGCCCTGGTTTCCCATCCTCACTCCTCACCCTGAGGCCATCGTCTGGGCGCCCAAGGGCCTGGAACCACCCACCCTGGAGGGACCCTTCTCATGCCTACCTTCACCTTCACCTTCACCTCAGCCCTGGACAAAGGCCCCCAGCCTCCAGGACCCCCCCTCTGCCAGGGAGCAGATGTCCAACTGAGCCGTGTTCATTTTGTAGTCTGGGAATCGCCTTCCCTCCCCAGATGGGAAGCCGTAGCTGAGGGCCACTTGGGCTGACACTTCCGTCTCTCTGGCCAAGGTTATGCTGGTGAAGGGCTGGGAACTCCCCAGACGAGATCATTCCCGTGCTCACCCCTGTCCCTGTGGGGCCGACGGCGAACCAGCCAGGCTTGAGGCCGTTCTCAGGGCTGTGGCGAGAGCAGCCCAGCCTTCTAGGGGAGCCAGGTGGCCCTGCAGGCTTCAGGGAGGAGTCAAGCAGGTGCCCCAGGGTGGGGGCAGGGCACGGGAGGTGACCGGAGGGAACGAGCCCACGGGGCTGCTGCAGGACCCTCGGGGTGGCAGCTGGCCCCTGGGCTGTGGTTCGAGGAGGGCCACGAAGGGAGAGGGGTCTTCAGAGGAGAAGCCAGCCCACTCCATCCTCTTCCTCAGAGGAATCTGGCTGGCCTCACAGACTTTGTGCAGCCTTGCCTTCTCTCCCGGACTTTGTGACACTTGCCTGTGTGGGAGCACCTGGTCCCTGAACCCGGGCATGCCTGGGGCAGGCTGTGCCCCCTCCCCACCCCGGAGCAGGGCTGGGCCCCTTCTGCCGCTTCTCAGCCACCTTCTTCTTCCTGAGTGTGGTGTGCTCCTGGCCATCTGTTCGCCTGCGGGGGCTCCTGGGGGCCGAGGAGCCACTGAAATCACAGGGCCCCCACTGTGCCCCCCCACGCTCCCGGAGACTCCCCTCCTTCCATCCCTCCTTGCTCTGCTTGCGCTTCCTGGAGCGAACTCCCAGCCAGCCGTGTGCCAGCACCCGGTGCTCAGGGGCTGTCTCCGAGGCTGGCGTGGCTGGGGGAGAGGCGGCCTAGGATGGGAGTCACTGGTACGCAGGGTTGATGTCACTGTTCCCACGGACCGTCCAGGCCCCTGTTCAAGGGGGCAGCAGTATCTACACATTGGGGTCTTGGCGGAATGGGGCCTCCTCTGAGGCCCATACCCTTGAGCCTGGGCCTGCTGCAGGCCTGGGAGGGGCCCCGGGCTGGGTGCCCTGCTGTGGGGCCTGGCCATGATCTGGACCGCCCCCCGGATGGCTCCATGCCCCAGGGTGGGTGCGCAGGAGGCCTGGTGCCTGCTGGCTATTGGTGGCCGGGGCACTGACCATCTGTCCTCTGTCCCAGGCCCCACGTGTGTGCCGAGCAGGAGCTGACCTTGGTGGGCCGCCGCCAGCCCTGTGTGCAGGCTTTCAGCCGAACCGTGCCCGTGTGGAAGCCCGGCTGTGGGCGGCAGGCGTGGTGCGTCGGCCACGAGCGGAGGTATGGGCCGGGACCCCCGGGTCCGGTGTGGGAGTGGGGCGGCCAGGGTGGGGGGCTGTCCTGATCTCAGGGCCTTCTTGGTGCAGTGGGGGTCCTGCTGGGAGGAGGGGACTCTGTGGGAGGGAGGCTCTGAGGGGAGCAGGGACCCCTGCAGGGGTTTGGCCACATGAGAGGGGAAAAGCGGGGTGCCCAGCCTGCTGAGATCTGCGGGACTGCTGTGGCCGAGCCCTGGGCCTCGTTCCCAGAGGAGCCGGTGTGAAACCTTTTATTGCTCAAGATTTTATTTCAAAATCAAATTAAGGAGTGTCTTTGCATACCTCTCCACTTTTTATAGACTCGGGCTCTGGAATCTGTGCGATTACAAAGCCGGGCTGTGGGGGGGCCTCCGCTCGGGCCGCTCCCCCGACTGGAAGTCACAGTGCTGCTGGGTTAGGGCAGGGAAGGCAGGAACGGCCTGAGGTGGGGTGTGGGGTCCAGCTTCGCAGCGAGGCCTTAGGGGGTGAGGGCCGGCATGGGTCCTCCGTGTGGGGCCTGAACTCTCTCCCTGGGACTTTGGTGGTGTCTGGGGACAGCGTCTGTTGCCCCAGGTGAGCTGAGGGGGCAGGGACGCCGCTCCATGTCCTCTGATGCTCAGGACGGCCCCACAAGCACGAAGGGTCCTGCACGAACATCAGGGGCTGATGTTGAGAAACCCAGGGTGGAAGGGAGACCGCTCCCCTGGCGCTTCCCCTCAGAGAGGCACTCTGTGCAGTTCACAGCTTGGGCTGTGTGCCCCCAGCCACCCATGGTGAAGCTGCTGGGAGCCCTGTGGCCCCCGGGCTGGAGAGTTGGGTGGGTGGCTGTGCTGAGGAAGCGCCCAGTCTTCCTGTCCCTGGCTCCAAGGCTCCCCCTCCCTGGCGCCCAGTCTCTCCACATCGTTGGCCCCCAGTCTCCATGTCATTGGCCCCCAGTCTCCCCATACCTGGTCCCCAGTCTCCCCATCATTGGCCCCCAGTCTCCCCATCCCTGGTCCCCAGGCTCCCCATCCCTGGTCCCCAGGCTCCCCGTCGCTGGCCCCTGGTCTCCCCATCGCTCATCCACAGTCTCCCCATCGCCAGTCCCCAGTCTCCCCATCGCTCGTCCACAGTCTCCCTGTCGCTGGTCCCCAGTCTCCCCATCGCTGGTCCCCAGGCTGGCCTGGGTGGGGTGGGAGCAGTGTTTCCAAAGCATCTGGGTGCCTTCAGTGTCCTGCTGGGGCATCCGGGGCCCTGGGAGGAAAGTCCCCCTGTCTGGGAGAGCCTTGCTGCCCTGGTTACACAGGGCTGGGGCTGCAGGGTCTCTGCCGTGCTTCCTGCCTTGGCACAGAGGGGAGGGGGGTGCATTATGTGTCATGGTCTCTTGGGAAGGCCCTGGAGGGGCCATGTGCAAAACGGGTCCTGGGCATCCTTGCCTTGCCCAGCTCCGGGTACTTGGGACCCTCCCTTCGGGTTCAGCAGGAACAGTTTGGGTCCCTGGCCTGTTGGTCTCCTGGCCTGAAATGCAGCTGGGGTTCACTCCACCCTACACGGGCTGTTCCCCCCCAGCCCTCCACTCCGTGTGAATGAGAGCTGTCTCACCACCTCTGTGTGCTGTGGGGTTTCCTGAGACCTGCACCAAGCACCTTCTGGGCCCGGCCCCACTTCCTTCTGTGGGGCTCCTGGCAGCGAAGCGGTCGTGTCCCTTCCCATGATGCCGCAGCGGGGCCCAGCGTGCTGGCTATGGGCAGTTGCCCGAATGCCTCGTCCAGATGTTCCTCCGGCAGCCGTCGAAGCTGTGGCCTCTGGCTGGCATGCTCCCCTTCCTCCTGCAGGAATGCACAGAGGCTCGGGCTTCCCTGGGAGGCGGGCCCTGCCCCCGCCGCCCTTCTCCCCATCTGCCAGCCCCGGGGGCCAGCTCTCCTAGCGCGTCAGGAGCATCTCCCCGGCAAACCACCAGCCAGCACAGGCCGTGCCAGGCCTGAGGAGCCCCCCAGGCTGCGTGCAAGGCCCCTGCCCTTTGGGGGGTGTGGTCCGTGCAAAGGGAGGAGGAGGGACCCCTCCCTCCAGGCCTATCCTCCAGACCTCCTGCCCTGTGGCCCAGGCTCCAAGGGACCTGCAGAAGGTGGAGATGTGTGCACCAGCCTGGTACCCCCGTCCCCCTGTCGCCCCTGGCCCTGCTGTGAGCCAGCTCCCTGGCAGTGGCCAGAGCCCTCGTGAGGTGTCCCCTGTGAGCTGTGCACCTCCATCCCCCATGAGTTGTGTCCCCTGTGAGCTGTCCCGTTTGGGCTGCAGGGGAGCTGGGGTCTGCTCTTGGGGGGTTGAGGGGACTACAGTAGGCACACCAGCTGTCTCAGAGGGTCTCTAACTTCTGAGGGGGGGGAGGCGGCAGACGGGCCGGTCGTCTCTGTTCTCCGGGTGACCGCGAGGAGCAGCACGTAGCCCCGGGAGAGGGATAAATATTTACGATGGAAGGGCCCAAACACTGTTTGCTCTGCCAAATACTGTCCATTGCTGTGGTCGGTCTCTCTCCAGGCGAGTGGATTCATGTCCTGCCAATGTGGTGTTTTGCAAAGCCCCCCCCCGAGCTGCCGTGTGCGGCCTGCGCGCATGAACTCACGCTTCCGGGAAGTGGCCCTGTTTGTTTGTGGGGTCCCTGGGTTTCCCACGGCTCCCCGGGGCCGAGCCCCAGCGAGCAGAAGGGTGTCATGTCACCTGGAAACGGCGGTCCAGGCCCTCGGGCCGCTCCTGGGGCTCAAGGGTCCTTGACCCCATGGCCGTTGGCCGGGCTCCTGTGCCGTTCCTACAGACAGCGGTGGGGCCGGGATTCTGTGTCTGAAGCTGAGAGTGGCCTCGGGGCATCCCCTTCCTCTGTTACTCTGCTCTCTCTGCTCAGCCTTTGCGGGAGCTGCTCCCATCCTGAGCGGGAGTCGGCCCCGGGTCCAAGGCCCAAGTGGCCTCCCCTGGGAGGCCCTCCCAGCTGCTCCCTCCGACCTCAGTGCCGTGTGCTGATCACACTCTGGTTCTTCTCTGCTGTCCAGGGCGCTTCTCCCGGTCACCCTGTCTCCTCAGCTCAGCCCTACGCTCCTCAGGTGGGGAAAGGGTCCCTCACGGATGCTCCAGGGCCGTGCTGCCATATGCTGGCGGACTGAGAGCCTGGGCTATGAACTGGCATCACCCGCCCAGCACTGGGCACCTCGAAGCCAGCTTGTTCCTAAGCCGGACGATCAAGTCTGACCCCCAAGCCCTCAAATCAGGCCTGGAGAGAAGAGCCAGATGTGGGGTGCTATGCCCATCCTGACGCCAACGCGGAGCCAGGCCCACAGCAGGGGTGGGGAGGCAGAGCTGGCCGGGGCTGTTGTTGCTGGCTCCAGGCCCGTCACGTGTCCCCTGCTGTCCCTCTTCCTGCGGCTGCGGCTCTGCTCTAGGACACCTTCCACTTGCCTCCGAGCCTTGACCTGCTGAGCCTGAAATGGGAGCGATCAAAGATTCAGCACAGGGAGCAGTGGGGTGAGAGCCTAAAGCAGGGGGAATGCCGCCAGCACTGCTGTCTGCACAATGTTTCTCCTCTCCCTTCTTTTCTAGAACCATCTACTACACAGGCTACAGGCAGGTGTATGCCGTGGAGGCCCAGACCGTGTTCAGGTGCTGCCCAGGGTGGAGCCAGCAGCCTGGTGACCAGGGCTGCCTCTCCCGTGAGTGCCCCTCCCCCGACCCTGCATAAGTGCCGCCTCGGAGGCCCTGTCTAAAGGGGGCGCCCCCTGGCACAGTGGGATGTGGGCCCTGTTTCTGCACTTGGTGGCACTCGTCACAGTGTGGGAGCCTTCCAGGGCCATGCATTCCCTCCCTCTGCCCCCCGAAGGCTGTTAAAATGGAATAGTAAAAGCCAGAGGAACAGTGAACCCCACAGGCTGATGTGGGCCAGGGCCGAGGAGCAGGGCTGGGGCTGCTGGGAGCTCCCAGCAGGGGGTCGGGGGCTGTCTGCCAGTGCCCAGGTGCCTGGCATCGGGAGGGCCCGAGGGAGGCCCTGGGCCACGTGCTGCTGTCTGTGGGCTCAGCTGCCTCTCCGGGGTCATGTCATGGAGCATGCCCATCCCCCACCTGCCGCATCACAGCCACGCCCTTGCTCTTGGGTCCTTCCGATCTCCGTTCCCAAGTGGGCCCAGGGCTGGGCATTGGGCCCCTGGCCTCTGTGGGCGGTTGTCTGCGAGACAGTAGCTCCTGTCCTGCCTCCCATCCTGGCACCCTGGGCCTCGGTCTCCTCATTTGCTTTGTGGAGGTTTGTTGCTGCCTCCCTCAGAGGGGGGCTCTGATAGCCGCAGGAGGGAGGGGGGCCCTCTCTTGGCTTTCGTGAGCCTCACTGTGAAGCCTCTGCCTCAGAGACTAAGTGGGGCTCACAGCTGCGGAGTCTGGCTGCGGGGACTCTTTGGAAGCTGTTCCTGGCCTGCGGGTGTGGGCACAGTGGGCCAGCAGGTGGGTGTGGGACAGGTGGGTGTGGGACAGGTGGGTGTGGGACAGGTGGGTGGGCACAGTGGGCCAGCAGGTGGGTGTGGGATAGGTGGGTGGACACAGTGGGCCAGCAGGTGGGTGTGGGACAGGTGGGTGGGCACAGTGGGCCAGCAGGTGGGTGTGGGATAGGTGGGTGGACACAGTGGGCCAGCAGGTGGGTGTGGGACAGGTGGGTGGACACAGTGGGCCTGCAGGTGGGTGTGGGACAGGTGGGTGGGCACAGTGGGCCAGCAGGTGGGTGTGGGACAGGTGGGTGGATACAGTGGGCCAGCAGGTGGGTGTGGGACAGGTGGGTGGACACAGTGGGCCATCAGGTGGGTGTGGGATAGGTGGGTGGACACAGAGGGCCAGCAGGTGGGTGTGGGACAGGTGGGTGTGGGACAGGTGGGTGGGCAGTTGGGGCTGATGGGGTAGGAGGTGGCGGTATCCCTTCCCTGGAGAGGTGGTCCCAGAGGTCTGGCCTCCCCTGAAACAGTGACATGGCACCCCTGACGTGAGGTGAGGGATGGGGCCTGCAGTGGGGGTGGCTGGGGGGGGGTCCCAGCTCCCCCATACTGGGATAGGAGCTGGACTTCAGGGGCCGTGTTCCGGCCTGTCTCTCTGCCCCTGGGTCCCTCCACACACAGGAAACATGGGAGCCCCGAACAGGAGCAGAGACGTTTTTACACGAACTGCAGTGGGAAAAGGGGAGGAGAAGGATGCTGGTGCTGTTTTTCTGGGAGAGGAAATGAACAACTCTCCCCAGGAAGGGAGCAGGAGGGAAGAGGAGAAGGACGCAACTCTGGCGTCCCTCGTGGCAGGAGAGGCTCAGGGCACAGGGTGGGTGCCTAGCTGCTGGCCCTGGCCCTCCGCTGGGAGGTGCCCCAGGGCCCTGGCCCCGCAGCAGCCCTTCTCCCCACGCTCTCTGAGCCTGGTCATGCGTGTGTTCCCTGCTTCTGGCTTCTAGGAAACAAAGGAGTCTGTTGACTGGGGGTGCAGGGTAGGGGTCGAAGCTGAGGGCCCTGGTTTCCGCTGTGAGACGGGGCTCCTCAGGCCTGCCGGAGGCGGCCCTAGTAACCTGGAGAATGGCGGGGGCGGGCAGAGGAGGCAGGGGCTTATGGCACGGGGTGGAGTTGGGGAGCACGGCCTTTTACACCTGGGAAGGGACATGGATGCACAGCCACGTGGCTGGCCTGCGGTGTGGGCCCTGGGCTTGGCTTCCTGGGAGGGCTGGCGGGGGTGGGGTGAGTGGGTGCGTACGCTCTCATGGGCAGGGGGAGGGGAGCCAGGGTGCTGGTCAAGGTTGGTACTGCCATGTTCCCAGCATCCATGCTCCTGAGCTGGGGCCGGATGACCCTTGGTTTCCCCTGTGTCTTGGAGTGACCTTCCCGGGGTCAGGGCAGGGGAGGAGCATCAGGGCCCAAGGGCCAGCCGGATCCTGGGAGGCCAGGCTGGAGACAGGCCCAATGCTGGCCTTTCAGGGATGGGAGGCCGATTTCAGCACAGGTCCACGGGCCATGACAGTCTGTCCTGTGCAGTCTGGCTCAGCGTGAGCTCCTGGCCTGTCCTGTGGCTCTGTCTGCCTGTGCTGACGGCCAGGAAGGACAAGCTGGCTCTGCCTTGGCCTGGCCAGCTAGCAGGAGGCGGGATGCAGCCGTGGGGCAGGGAGATCGCTGGCGAGTGGGGCCTAAAGCCGCCCAGGGCAGCCTTGGCCTTGCAGAGGTGAAGGAGCCGGGCTGGGGACAGGGCTGTGGTGGTGAGGAAATGGGGCGTGTCGGCCACAGGGCCTGGCCTTGGGGGTCCAGGTGGTCCTGTTGGCCTGGAGACACAGACAGGGTCTTCCCGTGTATCCTGACCTTGAGGCTTTAGCTTTCTTGATTGTTTTTAAAAAAGCATTTTAAGTAGAGAATTTACTTATTTCTGTATCTGGATTTTCTCTGTTTATTTGAATGCTCCAGGAAAAGCCCTGTGATCCGGCCTCTTGGGACACCCACTTGTCCCCCAGGGTCTGGGTCACCGGCACGTGAAGGGGAGGGTGGGACGGGGAGGCCCACGTGAGGCAGAGCCTGAGCCTGGGACCCTGACCCCCCAGGGCTGGCTGTTGCTTAGCTGTCATTCGCTCTGGGGAGTCGGGGCCTGGCAGGGAGGCTGGTAGCGAGCAGACGCTGATGCGACAGGGGTGGCATGGGGAGTACAGAGCCGGCTGGGGCTTCGATGTGTGGATGGGCGAGGCAGGCCCGCAGGGGTGTGGGGCTGGAGCGTTCAGGGAGCTGGAGGAAGTGAGCAGAGGAAGGCAGGAGCACCTGCGGGCTGTTCATGTGGCCGAGAAGGTGGGCTGAGCACAGGGAGTGCCTTCCTGCCGTGAGCTGAGCCCTTGCGGTGGCTCGGTCACTCTGTTTCCCTGTCCCAGGTGGAGCAGGAGCCAGAGCCCCCAGCCCCTGGGAAGCCCTGCCCTGCGGGGTCAGGAGAGAGTCTGGGGTGGCTGCCTCTGGCCCCCTTCCTGCTGGCTTGCCTGTGGGTGCCGGGGCTGGAGGCTGGGTCAGGGCCCTCTGAGCTCCCGGGCACGAGCAGTGGCTGGGGTGCTGTGCCCCTACTTGGGAGAGGAGCCCACTTCCTGCAGAGGGGCTGGGGGGTCAGGAGTCTCTGGCTTTGGCCCTTCCCCCATCCTTGGGCCATTGGTCCAGTCCTCTCCAGCACCTTCCCCCAGTCCCAGTCCAGGCTGTCTGCCCACAAGGGAGACCGGGTCGGGCCAGGGCAGGGTGGGGGGCAGCCCCCCATGCTGCTGACAGCCCCAGCCCCGGCCCCACTCCACCAGCCGTGTGAGACGTTCTCGCTTCACATGACCTGGAACCACACCCAGCCGCGTGCGGGACGGTGCAGGGCCCCCGTGTTCACGTGGGAGTGAGGAGGAGACCATGCTGTGTGAGAGAATGACAGGAAGCTCCTAATGGCCGCGGTGATTTCTCAGAGACCCACTTAGCGGCGTGTGTGACCTGGAGGTGACCAGAAAGGAAAAGTGCTGGCTGGGTGGGGCGGTGTTGCCTGGTGACCAGGGGGCTTCCCCGGGTCTGCCTGGTACGTGGGTGCCCCTTGGGCAGCTGGGCGCCGACCCCTTCTGCTGTTGGGGTGCCAGATTCCTGCCTGGCGCCTCTCCAGTCCACGGCCATCTCAGTGGGCTGAAGATTTCCCTGGGCCCTGGCTCCCCTTCATAATGGGGGCCCCTGAGTGTGAGGGTGGGTGTCTACTCCCACTGCTGCAGGCAGACCCTGACCTAGATGGCCCCAGGAATGAGGTGCCTGGAAGATACGCTGTGGCTCCCTGCTCTAACTCCCCGTAGGCTGAGCTCCGGCCGTCTGAAGAAGCCGCGGGATGGAGAGGCAGAGCCTGAGCAGGTGCCAGGAGCTGCAGCTGTGGGATGGGAGGGGTTCTGTGGTCCGGGAAGCTCTGCCTAAAGCAGTGAAGCAGGGTCCGTCGTTGCAGGACTTATCAGAGCATTTAACAGACTACTGTGTCCTGTGGGTTCCTGAGAAAGACTATGTAGTACTTTCCAAACCAATTCTTTCTTTAAAAAGAAAGGAATAAAAAGATACAACAAAGTTGAAAAAATAATCAGTGTCCCTAAAGCATGCCCTGGGAAACTCTGATACAGGCAATCTGCCTGACGATCATTTGTGCAGGGCTGACGACGTGCCCTGCGGTGTGCTCACACGCGGGAGGCGGCAGTGGCAGAGACTGGGACTGGCCCTTCCTCCATTGTAGCTGCTCTCCTGTGCCAGGAGGCACGCGGGCACGTGCACAGGCGGTTCTGGGCCAGCATGGAGCCGTGCTCGGGAGAAGGCTGAGGTGGGGGAGGGGCATCGGACCAGGCGGGGCTGGGCGGGGCTTGAAACAGCTCCGGTTCAGTCCCTGCAGGCCGGAGGTGTGCCATCCAGGTGTGGGGGATCCTTCCCGTGTTGTCCTGGGCGCTCCCTGGCGTGTGGCCGCATCAGCCCCCTTCTGCCGGAGCGTCCTCCTCTGTCTCTGAGCGGGGCCTGCCTACATCCGTGCGAGCTCAGTCCCTGCCTTAGACACATCCGCAAAGACTCTCTTTCCAAACAAGGTCACTTTCTGAGGTCCCTGGGCCCATGTGAGGATGGGGAGCCCGTGCAGGGTCTGACTGGGGAGGGACACGGTCTGCTACGGAGGGCACAGGTGACGCAGGCCCGTCAAGGAGCCACCTTGGGCCTGGTCCCAGCAGGTTGCAGAGTGTGGTGAGATGTGGCCGGATTCTGGATGCATGGACGGAGTGCGAACTGGGTCTGGACGGCATGGCCCAGCCCCATAGGACCCCTTGTGTGCCTGGGGTGTGTGGGGCATCGGGCCCTTGACTCTGGAGCAGACCCTCAGCGGTGACCATGGCCTGGGCAGGACACTGCAGGGTGACCACCCAGAGCTTTCTCCACAGGCTGTCCCAGCCCATCATGGTCACTTATGCCTTCTTGCTGCCCAGTGGATGCCAGGCCAGCTGGGAAAAAAGTTGCGGCCTGTGAGGGCTTTGCATGAGGGTGTGTGTGGGGGGATTGATGCGGGAGCCTGGGATGGGCCGCACATGGGCCAAGGGGACAGAAGCCCAGGCTGCCGACCACCTGGCAGGCTTGCCCTACGGCTCTCCCTCCCTACGTCCCACCTGGGACGTGGCTGTCTCCTCTGTGATCCTGGGGCACGGGAAGGAGGAGCAGGAAGGCTGCTGGGGGACCCGGGGATGGCCGCCCTCTGCCTTCCTGCCTCGCCGTTCGCGTTTCCTTTTCCGTTCTGGATGCATGTCAGCCCTGCGCCCAGTGTGGGAATCTGCAGAGCTGGCGCTCTGGCCATCCTGTCCACGCTGTGGACAGAGATGCCCACGCGGCTGCTAGGGGTGGGCGTGTTGTTCTGCGGTGACCCCTCATCGCCTAGGTGTCTCCGGACAGTGGAGGCACACCCAGACTCACATGGTGCTGTGCCGGTCACGTTTGCACACTCATGCACGCTCATGCACACTCGTGCACTGGACCAGCATGCTATCCACCCAGGCGAGCTCACCCACGTCACAGCCTCACACACACGTGCACGGTTCATGCATGTGCTTACACACACATGAACACATGCATGGCACACAGTCACACATGCTCACACGTGGATGGTCTCACACATGCCGACATGCTCACCCTCAGACATATGCCCACGCCCGTGTGCTCACGCATGCACGGGCTCCCGTACACACACACAGTTGACGCACGTGTGTGCACCACGTGTCTGCTTGCTCGTGTGTGTGCAGTGCTCACACCTGTGTGGGTGCACACATGCACGGGTCTGCTCACGCCTGCAGCTGCGGTCCTCCCGTGGAGCTTCCCTGCCTTCCAGCCCAGGTGGGTGCGCGGCCATGGCGGAGGCCGGCCTTGGAGTCCCGGGGCCCCGGGGCAGGCGCTGGTGCGGCTGTTCCTTGGGAGCTTGAAGGCCGAGTGACTCCCTCCCTGCAGCAAGGGTCTGGAATGAGGGGAGGTGGGGTGGGGGCTTGGGCTCTAGGCCTCCCGCTGCCGGCTAGCATTGGGTCAAAGGCCAGCAGGTCCGGTAGCAGAACAGGGACAGAGGGACCTAGTGGGAGGGGCCTGGGGCCTGCTCTGTCCCCTGGGTGCCCAGGGAAGTGGCCTCCATCCCGTCGCTGCCCTTTGCAGGGAGGCAGGCTCTGTGGTTCCTACTCCTGGCCCCTCCCCCAGCACCTCAGCTGAGGTCTAGAGGCTGCCCTGTGGCTTGGTCGATGAGGTGAGGGCCACCCTGAGCCACAGTGCTGATCTAGCCTCCCTGCAGGGGGCCTGGGCACAATGTCATCCTCACCGTCACCCCCTTCGTCCGGGCTTCCCCTACCCAGCGTTGTTTGAACCCCTGAATGCCTCCAATGGTGGTGGACAGAGGTACTCTGTGCCGGGTTCAGCCCCGACTCCGCCTGGTGCCGGCCTCCCAGGCCAGTTGCCAGAGGAGCGTTGGGGCATGTGTGTCCTCTTGGGGTTCTGACCTCCTGTGTGTGCCCCAGCAGCCCTGGGAGAGTTTCCTGGGCACCCGGGCCGCGTGGCACACACCCTGTCTCTGGCTGCCTGGCGGCTTCGGCCACGGGCAGGACCGTGCCCGCTGCTGGTACCCCAGCTTCCTTTGCCGAGCCTGGGAGCCAGGGACCAGCCGACGTCAGATTGGTAGGCTGTGTTCGATCTGGCCTCTCTGGGTTTCCGTGAGCCAGGCCTGCACCGGGAGCTCACGCGGGCGGTTTTATTGGGCCCCCACGTCCACCACGTGTCTTGATGGTGGGCTGAGCCCGAATTACAGTGGAGGAGCTGTGGCCCAGAGAGGAGGGGACCACTTCCCGAGAGGCCCCTCCCAGCTTCATCCTGACAATTCTGTGTTGGGTGCAGGGAGGGGCTGAGGTCCCCTGCACGCCTGATCAGGATGTGACCTCAGCCCCAGCCAGCAGACAGGCGTGCCCCCCCTCTGGGGATGCCGTGGGGGACCTGGCGCAGGGACGGGGCTCCCCTGCACCTGGGCCCAGCCCTCACTGCAGGGAGTGGACGGGAGCCAGAGGCTTCAGCACGGGAGGCCCATAGGAGGCCGTGCAGCTGGGACAAACCACAGGAGAGCAGGGTGCCTGGCCAGGAGCTTTGTCTTGGGTCTGAGTCGGTCCCTCTGGCCCTGGCCTGCTCGGGCTACAGGATGATTGAGGGGTCTCTGGGCTGCGTGGGCAGAGGTGTCCAGGGACAGAGCTCATTTGCAGTGCTGGCCTCCAGAAGGCTGACGTTTGTGCCCCACGCACATTTGGTGACCTTGGCTGTGTGTTCAAAGCCTGCGGGGGGCGGGGGTGGCCCAGCAGACCAGGAGAAACTTGGCCCGGATCACACCTGTCCCACCTGAGGCCGCTCAGCTGTCCAGCAGGTAGCTCCTTGGGAAGAGAAGAGGAGGGGCAGTGGGCTCAGCCGAGTGCCCGTTTGGGGAGGTGGCCCGGCCCTTGCAGAGGAGTGGAGCCCTGTTGCCATGGTGAGCCCGCCCCAGGACAGGTGCCGCCCCGCTGCTTGCCACGGGGTTCATGTGAGGTCCAGCCAAGCGCAGGTGTTTCTTGTCACCCACCATGAGAGAGGGTGGCTGGCATTAAGATACCACAGAAGATGTCCAGGGGTGCTGGGTGGGCCAGTTGGTTGAGTGTCCAACTCTTGGTTTCGGCTCGGGTCATCCCATGGGTCATGGGATAGAGTTGGGCTCCGTGCTCAGCGGGGGCTCTGCGTGAGATGCTCTCCCTCTGCCCCTCCCCCCATGATGTGCGTGCATGCCCGCGTGCGTGCTCTCTCTTTCTCAAATAAATAAATAAATAAATCTTTAGAAAGGAAGGAAGAAAGGAAAAGAAAAAAGATAGATGTCCAGATGCGCTGCCCTCGCCCTGGGGACTATGCCCCCATCAGGGCCCTGCCAGCCTGTGGTTCTGAGGATATGGGTAGACCCACCCTGATTCACCCCAAAGCAAAGGCCTGGTGTGGGGAAGCTGGGACGCTTGGTGAACGGTCCCTGTCCCTGCACCTCCAGCCCCATTCTGCACACCGGGGAGGGCGGTATTCCTCCTTCCCTGTTCAGATCATGGGCGAGGAGACCCATCAGCCCTGGAAGCAGGCTGCTGCCGGGCACCTGTCCGGCTTCAGGCTCAGGCTGTGGCCTGGAGGAGACACTTGGCAGTGTGAAGGTCCCTGAGAATATTGTATTCCACATGTGTAAACCGCCTGTCCTGGGGCTTAAGCTGAGCTTCTAACCCACAGATACACATCAGACCAGAGCTCGAACATGTACGGACAGGCCTTCCCACTAAGGCATCTGGGCCACAGGGAGCCAGCAGGGGTTTGGGGCAGGGGGAGAGGCGTGCGCAGTGGTTCCTGGGGGGCTTCTCCACCCCGTGGGACTCCCCTGGCTCAGGCCTTCCCTCTGCCTGCTTGGCCTCGGAGACCATAGCCGACCCTGTGGGCCCCACCGGCCCAGGTCACCTGCGGCTGCCCTGACCTTTCTCCCTCTCGCGGGGACAGACGGTTCCTTTTGGGGCCCCTGAGGTTCCTGTGGCTGCAGGCCTGGCCAACCTGACAGCCTGAGGGATGGTCCCCATCAGACCCCCTGCCACGGCCCCAGAACATAGTAGGTATTTGGAAAAATCCACGACTGTGAAGTCGAGAACACGTTTGTTACTTGGAGATCTCTGAGTTGTCTGCAGGGCATCCGTCCAGCCTTCATGCACAGCCACGTGTCGAGTTCTCATGGTTTTTGTTCAGCGTTTCTGACCTAGTCCGTCTTCCTGTCTGCCTGGTCCTTCCTCCCGCACAGGGCCTCCCCGTGTCTAGTGGAGGCTGTCAGACACGCTGATGTGAAAGCCAGGCTCTGGCTCCCGAGCTCTGTCTGCCTGGGTGTGAGTTCTTGCAGTGCTTGCTTGGGCCGAGTCTTTCCTCAGCGGCTAGTGGCGGGGGTTGGGGTCCTTGTCCACTGTTTGTGCTGCCCCCTCCGAGGGGTGGGGGAGCGGGCTGTGCTCTGCCACTGGAGGCGACCCTCATGACCCGGGGGAAGGGGATTCCTATTGTGCTGCCTGGCCCCCCAGGTGGGGTCATGCAGGGGAGGCCCCCGCCTCCAGGCCCTTGGGGTGGTGCCCACTCCTTGGCCTGTGCACTGGGGGCCTCTCTGGCCCCGTATGCCACTCCTGCACAGCACCGCTCCACACCCCCATGCAGGCCCTGCTCCCCAGGCCTCCCTCTGCGGCTCCCCGACTTCCCTGCACCTGTGCGCCTCCCTGGATGCGGCCCTTCTCAGTTCGGGGCCCAGCTTCCTGCGTCTTTGTCTTTCCTGGTTTCGTTTCTGTGGCCATGCTGCCTCGTGCGCCCCTCCATCTGGGGACACCCCGGCTCTGTCCTTCCCCCTACGGCCTGTGCGCCCACAGCTCTGCATGCGCGCAGTGCGTTCTTGCCTCCATCCCTTCGCCAGCACTCCGCGGCTCCGGAGCAGTCAGTGTGCGGGCGGGGCCCAGGAGCGCCGTGGGTGGTGCTCGGGATGCCTTGGTGCCCGCACTCAGGGAGTCCGTGGCCGCGGGGGGAGAGGGTGCCGTGCTGTGGGCACTATGTGTCTGGCGCTTTGGGCGGCCCCCTGACGAAGTGACATTTGGGGAAGACACAGGTTGTCCAGGCAGGTGGCAGCCCAGAGCGGCTCCGGGGTCAGACGGGCGGGCTCACGGTGCGGGAGGGCTTCGCCCTCAGTGCAGAGCCACCGAAGGGTTTGCAGTCAGGGACCCTACGGGCCCGTTTCCGTTGGACGAGATCACAGCTGCTGCGGGGTGGAGAAAGTGGGTGAGCAGGGCGAGTGGTGAGGGTGGCCTTCACCGGCACTGTGGTGCTGCGGCTGGAGGGGGAGGTGGGCTCCACATACTCTGGAGGTGGCTTCCGGGCTCTTACCATCGGGGGCGCTGATGCTGTCCACACCCCGGGTCGGCCCCTCTGCCAGGCTTCCCTGTGCGGGCTCCAGGGTCACTGTGTGCGTCCTCCCCACATCCCTGAGGCACCGTTTCGTCCCCAGCCCCCACTCCTGTCCTATTTCAGATGCATCCTCAGGCTGCAGGTGTGGGGCTGGAGGGAGGAGGCTGTGAGATCGGAGTTTGCCTGCAGGGTGGCCTGAACAAGGGGGAGCGCTCCCTCCAACACTGGGACACAGCCATGGGTGTGGGACAGGGATGAGGAAGAAGCATTCCACAAAGGGCCTTCCTGACCCCAGGCTCTACATAGAGGATCCTGGGGCCTGGTCCCTGCTCGCTGGCTGTGTGACCTGGGGCCACATACTGCCTGTCTCTGAGCCTGTTTCCTTATCCAGCATAGCGTCTGGCCCAGAGGGCTGCTTGGACCCTTGTGCCTGGCCAACAGCCCTCCCTCAGGCCTCCCGCCTTCTAGTTTCTCTCTCTGCTCCTGATGGGGGTGCCCTTGGTGACCCATGAAGTCACTGAGCCCACGGCTCACGCCAGGCGCTGGAGGCTTTGGGGGTAGGTCACTCTGCAGAGCACCCACTCACCCATCAAGCGCCCCTGAAGCCTCCGGACTGGTGGGGTCCCAGGGTGGGGGCATAGCCCACCTGCCTTGGCCGTGCCCTCTGGTGCGCAGGGATATGCGGGCCATGGCTGCAGGGCCAGGAAATCGGTGCTGGGATATCCGGTCCAGCCCGGGTGGGTGTTCTCGCTGGGACGGGACCGGCAGGCAGTTTGGGACTCTCGGGCCCTCAGCGGCTGCCTGCCAAGCCTCACAGACCTGCCCTTCCCCACGCACAGCCCCCACCTCTCCGGCCAGCTGCTTCCTGCCCCGCACACTAGGATGGGGGTCATAGGCACGGGTGGGCAGCTTCCTGGGCCCGGTGGGGTGGAGTGTGGGGCGAGGGTCTGGGAGCAAGGGTCTCCTCTAGAGAAGGAGGAGGGGGCCAGCATCTCCCAGGCCTGACCCCTCCCTCCAACCCTCCTACCTGGGCTCTGCTGGCCTGCGCTGGCATTGCCCCTTCTAGGGGCCGAGCAGCCTGGTGGTTGGCACGCTCAGGTCCCTGAGCAGGAGGGGCGGGAGCTCAGCAGTGGGTTGTTCCCCCACTGCCCACCCTCCCCACCTCCTCAGGCTCTGGTGGCTGTGCCGGTGTGTGACCCAGGACAGAACAGAGCCAGGACCGGTGACCTGATGGCAGGGTCGGGGTTGCCGGCCTGGGAGACGGCCCCCCTCCCCGTCCCCTGTGGTCGGGTATCAGATCTTAAGGTGCAGTCTGGGCTTTTGTGGGAAGAGGGCTTTCCTCTCTGTGGTGAGGGTCTGGGTCCCAGCCAGCCCGAGGCTTCGCATCCTGGGGGACATGAGAGAGGGTCCCCAAGGAGGCTGTGGGTGGGCTGGGGCTGCCCCTGGGCTGCTGCCCCTCCTTACATACCTTCTCTTCTCTCTCCACAGCCCAGTGCAGCGCTGGTCTCTGTTTTAATGGCGGCCACTGCGTGCCTGGCTCAGCCCAGCTTTGCTACTGTCCCCCTGGCTTCCAGGGTCCCCGCTGTCAGTACGGTGAGTGGACGGGCATTCTCCCACCCCTCACCCTGCTCCCTGCGGCTCGTCTGAGGTTGTTGGGGGGAGCGACCCTGAGACCCCCTCCACGGATGCCTCCACACCTGTCATCTTAGAGCCTGTCCAGTCGTGGCCTCCAGACAGGTGGGCAGGGCCTGGCCGGGTTGCTGGGCAGCTGGGAAGCGGCCTGTCCTGGGGTCTCCAAGCAGCATTCCTGGCTTGCTGGAGCCCCTTGTGTCCTTCATGTGGAAACATGGGGGGCATGTAGGGTCCTACCGGAGGCGATTGGTTCAGTGAAACTTGGCACATCTGTGAACTGATACATCATGAAAACCGAGCTAGGCTACATGCCCTTGAACAACAGAAACTCAACCGAGTGGATTTTGGAGATCTCGTTGGCTTTGTTAATGGATTCATGAATCAGGCAGAATCCCATCTAGCAGAAAAGGAAAGATTTTTAAGGGGAAGAGAAAGAGCAGGAGAAGGGAAGTTGTCGCTAGGCAAGGCAGCCCTCCTCACGGGGACGTTTCCTGGAGCCGAGCTCCCATGCCGGCTGCTGATAGGTGCCGCTCCCGGGTTCGGGGCTTGGTTTGCAGAAGTGGGGCCTTAACCTAAGTCATACCGTTTTGGGGGCCTGTGGTTTTATTTTTAACAATGCGCTGTCGGGACAGTGCCGGCTGGGTGCTGGGCGGGGGGGTCAGGCTTAGCGTGGGTGTGGGGGCGTTGGAGTTTTTGTAAAGAAAAGTGCACGCAAGTGCATGAAAAATCCTGAGGTTCAAGTTCTTTGTGACGGGAAGGCACGAGCATTTCTGCAGGGCTCCGTGCTTTGTCCAGAGTTTCTTCGTTGAACGTGAGCGTTCAGGGTCCTGTCGGAACGGGCGCAGAGCCATGGCCGCCCGGTGAGGTGAAATACTCGCAGACAGTTTCCGGAGCTTTGAATGTGCTCCTAGCGAGCAGCTGGAGGCCCCTTCCAGGTGGATGCCAGGACGGACGTCCGCCGCTCCTGTGCCTTGGAGCCCAGCAGGCCGCTGGGAAAGGGGCGGGCATCAGTGAATCATGGGGAACGGGAGGCCCCCTGTTTGTACTGGGGACCCCGCCTGCTGGCTGGTCCCTGTGTGTTCACATGTGGTGGCCTCCCCCCTGCCTCCAGCATGGTCTGAGGGCAGGGGTCCTGGGGAGGGGCTGGGTCCCCAAGTTCTGAGACAGGTGCCAGCAGCTGGGGGTGCTGATGTTTGGAGAAGCTGGTCAGGTGGCTCTGGTTGCTGACCAATGCCCTCTGTTAGCCGGAATGTTCCTGGCTGAGCTAGCTTCTCGATCCTGCTGCTTCATGGGCTCTGTGGGCTGGGCGGACAGATGCCTGGGCCATGGAGTGAGGGTGCCTCAGCCAGACCTCCTGACTTTAGGACCCTGCGCCCCTCGGCGAGCTGGCCAGGTGTGACCCCCCCCCCCCCCCCGCCCCAGGCCGGCTGGGCTCCAGGCTGGGTCTAGGCCTGGATGGAGGGGGCCAGCTGTCACACCTCGGCTCTTCTCGGTCTGGTCGGTGTTTATGGCCGTGGGTGGAAGTGGGGAAATGCTTTGGGAACCTTCTGACTCATTCTGCCAACCTTAGTGAACTGCGTGCTGCTTGGCATGAGTTTCACTCAGGTTGGGGTGAGAGAGCTGGTTCTGGTGGCAAGCTCCCTTTGGGGATGTTGCTGGGACAGGGTTGTGGAGATGCTTCCGTGGTCTCTGCTGCGGGGGGAGGGCCGTGAGGCGTTGATGCTGGCATGTGGCCTGTCTTTGGTCGTGTCCTCCAGGAAGCAGCTGGGGACACCTGCCCTGTCCCCTGCTCCTCTGCCCCTGCTTCCTGTCAGCCATCGGCCACCCCTCCGCTCCTGGCCTGACTGTCCAAGGGCCCAGCTCTGAGCCTCCCGGGCTGGCGCTCCCTCTGGCGTGAGCAGCCAACCCCACCCTGAGACCGTAACACTTGGCTTCCTGGGTATGGGGGGAGGGGCTCGAGGGCTGAGGGGCACTGTAGGGAGGGAGCTCAGCATGGGGGAGCTCAGCATCCAGCAAGTGACCCTGTGTCTGTGGGAGGGTCCCAGGGCCACACCTGTGGGGTGGGCTCAGGCCCACACTTGGTGTCTCTGGGTGGGGTGGGAGCAGTGCTCACATGCTCTGCCCTCTTGCTTCATGGGCCTGGGCTCCAGACTTGGCTTTGCCTCCAGAGCAGTCCCTGCTCTCCACAGCGATGGCGGGGGTGGCCTCTCGGGGCCTGGAGGCCAGCCTGTGCCACCTCGGTGCACCCTGTGTTCCCTGTGCTGAGGAGGAACCCAGGTTCAGGGAGGTCAGGCAGCTGCTTACCACTCAGCAGACCTGGGGCTAGAAGTGCATTCTGTCCCACTGAGCCCTTGGAACCTTCAGCTGGCTCCCAGTGCAGCACTAGACCTCAGTGGGGCTGCATCAAGCCTTGCTTCAGAGAGAGAACGGTAGATCCCCTGGTCCCCACCCTACCCTGACTCTGTACCCGGGGACCTGGGCTTGTGACCAGCCTCGGCCCTCTGGGGTAGGCAGGCTTTCTGGGAGAGTGGCCAGTTGGGGGGCAGATGTGGCCTTCAGGAAGCGGTCGATCAAGCTGGAGGGCGGCTGCTGGGCTTCCTGCTGAGGCACTGCCTCCTGGAAGAAAGGCTGGATGTGCAGGGTGGGTGTGCAGGGGTGGGTGTGTGGGGCTGGGTGTGCAGGGTGGGTGTGCAGGGATGGGTGTGCAGGGCAGGGTGTGCAGGATGGGGTGTGCAGGGATGGGTGTGCAGGGCAGGGTGTGCAGGATGGGGTGTGCAGGGGTGGGTGTGCGGGGCGGGGCGTGCAGAATGGGGTGTACAGGGTGGGTGTGCAAGGCCGGGTGTGCGGGGCTGTGTGTGCAGGATGGGGTGTGCAGGACTGGGTGTGCAAGGCCGGGTGTGCAGGATGGGGTGTGTAGGACCCGCCGCCTGCAGGGACGCCCCCGCCAGTGCCCCGCCCACACCCCCCGACAGCACCGCCCTCCAGTCTCTCCATCTGGGTCTGGATGAGGCGGATGGAGCCTCAGCACAGTCGGGAGTATTTAACTAACCCCCCAATTATAATTGATTCCAGTTTTGAAAATAGAAGCCATATTTTTTTCTGGTTCCCCAAATTCTTTCATTTGAATCAAAGAGTGGGAGGGAGGGAGGCACCCCGCTGGGTTGATTGTGGAGAGCAGAGGGGGAGGGGGACCCTAGGAAGAGGGCCCCCCCTGCCGTGGAGGGGGGCCAGTGGCTTAGCCCTTTGTTCTACCTCCACACGCCCCCATCCCCCTCCAGGAAGGCGGAAGGCTCTCTGCACAGCATGGGGCAGGAACACAAAGGGGGCCTGTGCTGGCAGAGCCCAGGGTGGGGCCCCGAGTGTGTGGGGCTGGGCCCCGGCACCCACAGCAGAGCCCCCTGCCTCGGTGCGGTCAGGGCCAGCTTCCGTGTCCTGGAGGTGTGACCCTGGGCAGCGTCCCCCGTTTGTCAGGTGGAGAGGGAGGGTGGTTTTGTGCAGGTCCCAGGTGTCCACGCGGGTGAGGCTCAGCACCCTGGTAGAAGGAGCGGGGGTGGGGGGGTTGGCAGCGCTGTCTCTCCCCAGAGACCTGGTCTGCTGGGCATGAGGACATTTGGGTGGATGACCCGGTGGCTGGGGATTGTCCCTGGTTCTTGGGGGAAGTGCCTGCAAAGCATGCCTGAACTGTGGGGCACAGCTCACACGTGGCCCCTCCCTCCGGTGGCCTGGAGTGGGGACACCCCCAGGAGAAAGGACCCCCCTGCTCTGTGGGTCGGCACCATCAGTCAGTAGAGGAGGGCGTGTACCGCGGGGACCCCTTGTCCTTGGTTGGGCTGCAGTGGTCCCATCCGTCCACCAGGACTGGTTTGCACCCACAGAAAATACAGCTGTCTCTCCTCTGCACCCAGATCACGCTTGTGTGTGCTCCTGAGTGAGCGTGGGCCAACGCCCCCACCCCCCAGTACCTGCTGGCCACGTGCGTGTTTCCTGGCTGCGGGCATAGGGCTTTAAGGGAAATCCAGGCAGGAGACGCAGCCCCCCGGAGCGTACCACCTCTTAGCACAGCTTGCTTGTACACTGGGCGTCATGACGGAGCCACCAGTCCTGTCTTGGGCCTTGATCTCATCCGACCTCGTGGGACAGAAGCAGATGGAAAACTCAGGCCTGGGTTATCTCTGGGTACTTTCTCCGTCCAAGAAACTTTGGCTTTGGTTTCCCTCTAGGCCTCAGTTTCCTCACCTGTAAAATGTCTCTGAGGCAGTTTTGGGACTCTGGCTCTCGAGTCCAGCTGAGCAGAGAGCTGGGCGGCCTGGAAGTCTTCCTGGAGGAGGTGGGCCTGTGGGCTGGGGAAGGTTTGGGGAGGTGCAGGTGGTTCAGAGTGGGCTTTCCAGAGGAAAGAGAGGCTAGAGCAGGGCAGCAGAGAGGAGAGAGTGAGTCAGCGTGGCCTGCAGGGCCTGGGCGGGGACTGCAGGAGAAGGGTTAGCCTGGAACCCCCAGGGCCCTTGGCTGCCCTCTCTGGGTCGGTGGAAGACCTGAAGCCGGGACAGCTGCCTGGGGGCTGGCTGGCCTGGCAGGTGCCCCAGGGGACCCAGTGTGACCTGCTCCTCTGCCCCCACACCAGCCCAGCAGGGACAGACGTCAGAGGTCCTGCCTGGAGCCTCCGTGCCCTGATGGGTCCTGCCTTCTGAGCAGGAAGCCAGCGGGTGGGGGACCCTGGGTGTGGGCTGGAGCCTGCCGTGCTGGGAACCAGACCAGTAGGAGCAGGCCGCTGCCCCTGCAGGGCGTGGGGGCAGGAGGCAGGCCCCGCGGTCCGAGCCCCTGGCCCTGGCTCAAGGGCGGTTCTGTTTCTAAATTGGGATGATGGATCCATGGAGAGGAAGCAGGCCCTCCCAGGCTCCCTTCAGTGCTGCCCACTGTGTCTGAGGGTGGGAGTCTGACCCCTGGCCCGAGGTCCAGACACCAGCACCGGCTGCTCTTGGCCAGCCGCTGTGAGCAGGGCTGGGAGCTGCTGCTGCTGCGGGAGCCTGGGCCTCATTGAGGGGTGGGCAGGGGAGGGGAAGTCAGCCAGCGTTGCCCACCCCGAGGGGCTGGGGGTACGGCCTGCCGAGGCCAGGTTCCAGCACCCCGGTGGTCCTGCCGCCCGCCGTGGCGTTGCTGTCCCCAAGCTGGCAGCCACAGCGGCCCCGGCCTGGCCTGAGTCCTTCAGAGGCAGCTCGGCCACTGTCCTGTGGATGTGGTCTTGGGTTAACCTGTCCCGACCTGCCCCTGACCCTGATCCTGGGCCGTGGTTCCGGGTTCCCTGCGCCCTTCCCTGTATAGCGCGGTGTGGTGGCAGGGCCGTCGGAGAGTCCTGTCGGCCGTCAGCAGCTGGGTGCTTTCTGACCCCCACAGCCGGGGGCAGCCCTGTGAGCACCCAGCACCTGCCCCCCGGGCTGGGGACACGCCCCCTTGGCTTCCCTGGGAGGCTGCCCTCAGGGTCCAGCCTTTGAGGCGCTGGGTCCGCTTTCTGGGTCATCAGAAAAGCCAGCCACGTGGTGACCTGTGGTGCGTGGCTCTCCTCTGTCTGGGTGGCCCACTGCGCTCCTGTCCCGCCCGAGGGGCTGGAGCGGCTGCGGGCTTTGTCCTCACGCACGTCCGCCTTAGCTGTGGGAGCACGTCCTTCCAAGACAGCTCCCGAAATCTCTGGAGCCTCACTTTCCTGCAGGACGTGGCACTGGGGGGTCTGCCTGGCCTGGGGGCCACCTCGGCCCTTGGGAGGGGAAGGCCTGGGGGGTCAGATGGAGGGGCGGGTGGTGGCCTCCGTCCTGCTGCTCTTGGTGGTTGGCTGGGCCAGGTGTGGCGGCTGCTGGTCCCTCCAGCAGGCGGGCCGGGCCACGTCCCTGCAGGGCAGCCAGTCTACAGACGGTCTGTTCTGGGTCAGCCGAGGCTGGCCACACGCAGAGCCCGAGCTGCTCTTTCAGAGTGGCTGACTCTGAGAGAGACATTGGTGTCCACATAGTGAATCGCTGAACTTCCAGGTTTGACCTCCCCCCGCAACCAGCCACAAAGGCGCTTCTGTCTTTTGGGATGACTGTGGCCTCCGGGCCTGCCTCGTGCACGGTGGGGCCATGGGCCTCTCCCAGGACTGACTCCAGAGTCGGGGGTCAGCTTATGGTGTAATTATAGGCAGGAGAACCAAGGCGCAGACCCTCCCAGTAGTGGAGGTCTGTGAGCCTGCCCCCTTGCTCATTTGGTGAGTGAGCAGCTCAATGCCCCTGCCGACGTGGGGCCTACTGTCCAGGCAGGATTGAGGCTCAGATTTAGAGGACAAGGCCTCCCTGCCCACCCCCCCAGCCTGCCCCAGGCTAGAGGCCCCGCCCCATCCTCCTGGGTGGTCTCCTGAAAGGACTGTGACTCTGTCCTTTGCCTGCCTCAGCCACAAAGCCCTGTCCCCCCTCCCCAAAGTTGACCCAGACTCTTCTGTGAAGTGCTCTGTCCCTGGACTGCAAGGGTGGTCCTAGGGTGTACTCTGGGCGGGCTGGGTGCTTGGCCCATTTTATAGATGGGGACACTGAACCCAGGCCCTTCCTGACCTGCTGGGCTCCGTGGTGGCTCAGTGTTGGCCGACAGCCTCTTGGACCCACCAGCGCTGGGCTGGATGCTCGTGGGGGCCCCCCCTGGCTGAGGTGAGGGAGCCTGGGTGGTGTCCGTGTGGGTCCCCAGAGCGGCGTTACCTTGAGACATACAGGCTGTGGTGCAGGAACTCCCTGTCGTGTGTTTGGGGCCAAGGGGCCTCTCCTGGGCCTCTGGCATATTTTTCCCGGTAGCCCACTGGACTGAGTGGAGCCAGCAGCTGCCCACTATTCCAAGAAGCCACAGAGCCAGATTTTACAGCACCCAGCCGGCCACGCTTGATGGCTCGGCCACGCCGAGGGGGGCAGGCTGCCTGGCCCCAGGTCCTTAGGGACCCCCGCTCTGCACAGAAGCTGCCCCTTGCCCCCCTGTGCCCTTCAGAGCCTCACTGCCTCAGATTTTCTCTACCAGTGGAGGAAGGCAGAGCTCAGGGGGCCTCTACGGTGGCTGTGTGCCCGGGAGCACTCCTGGCCTGCTTGGTGGTCCCATGGGTGCCTGAAGGACAGGTGTCCGGGTCAGCAGAGGTAGCTGGATGGGGCCGGGACACTAGTGCAATGTGGGGGGTCCTGCACTTGGGGAGGTCCCAGCCCGGATGTGGGAGAGACCCTCACAGCACAGGCGAGGACGTGCATCTATGGAAGGAACTTGCTTGGGAAGCCGTGGGGTCCTCCCTCCGTCCGCGTGTGGACCCGCCATGCTAGCAAGGCTGCCTCCTGGATGAGGTCCCCACTGTGCTGGGCCCCCTTCTCATTGCCCCGGAAGTCTGCCCCCGTGGGGGCCTCTGTGGCTTGCCCCTCCCGCCCCGCGCCTGGCCACTGGAGCACTTCACGAGTCAATAAAATGAAGCCAGCCACTGAGCCGTTGCTGGAGACTTCAGGGTCTAAATTCCTAAGAATTCCTGCCTGGAGTGGTCCTGCGCTCAGGAGCCCATTCTGGGCCTGGCTCTGCCTCCTTAGTGGTTGGGCCCCTTCGGCGGGCCACCTCCCTGGCTCCTGGCCTGGCAGTGCCCCGAGACCTTGTGGAGGGAGGGCCTGAGGCGGCTGGCAGTGCAGCTCCGGGCCAGCCCCCTACCCCTGGCTGCTTTCTGGGCTCTTGGAGGGTGCGATGGCCTTGTGTACTCTCCACCCAGCCAGGCACAGGCCGCCCACCTGCCAGGCACTGGCCGCCCAGAGTGCTGGCTCTTCCGGAGGCAATTCTAGGAAATGTGCCGATAGCGTGTTTTCAGGACTCCTGGGGCTCGTGCCTGGCTCTCCATCCGGGGAGGATAATTAACGAGGGTTCTGCAAGCAGGGAGCTGGCATCGGCAGCCTGAATCTGCTCTCGGGTCTTGGCGGCTCCAGGCATTCCAGAGCGGGGCCTGGCCCCCTGTGCCCGGGTCGAGTGGGGCCTGGACAGCATCACACGGAGTCAGTTCGGCTGATAACAGGGCAGTTACTTCAGGAGGAGACGGCAGTGGCCAGGGTGCTGACAGCCTGCTCAGCCGGCCTCCGGGCAGCCCTGGCTACCAGGGAGCTGCTGCCCAGGTCAGTCTCTGCTGGGAGCCGGGGGTACCAGGGAGTCACCCCGCCTCTTGGGGTCAGGGCAAGGTGAAGCTGTGGATTAGCCTTCCACCGTGGGGTCCTGCAGAGCTGGCCCTGTGGTCAGAGGTCTCAGGAGGGAGGAGGCCACATCCCCACCAAGCCCCGTGCTGCTGGCCATCCTGCTTCTCGTCGGGTTTCCGCAGAGCCAGTCTCGAGGCTGGAACAGAGCACAGGCCACTCTGGAGCAGGACGGGGTGCAGGCATCCCGCACACCCGTGCCCTCCCCAGTGGATGTGGCCACCCTGACTTGGGGACCCTTGACTCTAAGCAAACCACAGTGGGTGTTGGCATGCATGGACCTGTGAATCCCTGGGGGCAGAGAAACCTGGATAGTCCTGTGGCCATTTGGTTTATGGGCAATTTGGAAGATTCTTGGACACTGGACACCTGGGTGCTTAGCCCCAGTTCCTAGCAGGGAGACTGTCCCTCGCCTAGCCCAGCCTCGTGGTGCACACACAGACAGAAGGGACGTGGGCTCCCGGTCCTGCCCCACCTCGCACCCAGCCCTGAGTGCCTGCCCTCTACTCTCCCAGCTCCCTGGGGCAGCCCGACGCCCCCTGCATGGCCCTGGCTTTCCGACGGGCTGGCTTTGTGCTCACCGTCTGCGGACTCCTTTCCAAAGGACGGGCATCGCCTTTTCTGCTCAGGGACAAGGAAGGGCGAGTTTTGGCAGCAAAGCCATGACGTGACTTGTCCACCAGGAAAGGCACACTCCACGTCTCATCCACCGAACATCGCCACCCGACATCCCTGTGTGTGCTGTGGCCCTGGCAGAGAAGTGGGGCAGACAGTTCCGCCTGGTGCTGGCCGGGCTTGGTGGCCTGGCGAAGGGCCAGCGGTCTGTGTGACCATGGAAGCCTTTGGGCCTTTCTGCTCTCCCTGGGGACCCTGGATCCAGCACCTGGGATCCTGGATTTGCCCTCCCAGAAGTTGGGATTGCAGGGCTGGGAGCTGAGGTCCCCTGAGGGAGCTCAGGTGTCCATGCACTACGGGGGCAGGCGGGCTGGACTCAGCCGCAGAATTCTGGCTCCCTGTCCCTGTTTCCCCACCGGCGGGACCATAATCACTTTAGGGTCTTGGTGCGTGTGCCCTGCGCCGGCCCGTTCACCGCCAGTCCTCTCCGGATGCATTTGCCCCTGTCTAGGGCCATCCTCCTGACTGAGGGCAGGCTGGGATGAGTGGACTCAGGCTGGCTCCGGGCTGGGGCCAGGACAGTCACCACCTCCCAGGAACGGCTTTCCTCTGGGGCAGGCGTCTGTAGGCACTACCAGGTTGACAAGGGCCCACAGGAGGGGTGGGACGGTGTCCTGGGGAGGAGACCACTGGTGCTGGCCCCGTACTCAGCGCTGGGCGAGGACCTTCCTCTCCAGCCCGTGTGGGGAGAGCGTGTCTGCTGGGGGGCGCATCTGGGGCTCACACGGCATGTCCCTGTTTTGAGCTGCGTGGGGGTAACTGCTGTCGGGATGGCCCTGTGAAGGCTATGGGACGAGGGAGCCGGGGGGACGGGATGTGCCGCTGGGTGCTCGCCCTATCGTGTGGCGTCCTCTGACTTCGGTGAGGCCCCCCACCCAGCTTTGTAGGCGGGGTCCCTGAGGGGCCATGTTCTGAGCCAGGTGGCTGTCCTCCCGCCTGCCCTGTCTTGGGGTGACTTGGTGCAGGGCTGAGCAGGGCAGCCTGTCTGTCACTTGGCAGGTGTGGACACAGGGCGGGTGCGGGCCACGCTGGCCACTCTGCTCACAGCCTTTGGGCCGTCCCGTCTTCTGCGTCCTGGGAACACACGGAGCTGGAGCCATCTGGATTCCAGTGTGCGGGGGAAGGTGCCAAGGTCTCCGGCCCTTTTGTGGTGTGTGGCGAGAGGGTGCGCCGCCTTGGCCCAGCCATCCCCGGGATGTACCCGCCGGACCCAGAGCTACCGGGAAGAGCCTCACGTGTCCACCTGGGGGCGTCAGGAGATCATGCAAGGAGGGTCTCGGGCAATGGCCCCTCTGGCTTGGAATGCCGGAGCCTGGTACCTCCCCTAGCCCTTTGAGGCCACAGACACCCCTGCTCCCCATGGGGGTGGGAAGATGACAGGTGGGGGGCATCGGGGTGTCAGGCCCGGCCCGGAGGGCTGTCTCTGGGAGCATCCTGAGCCCCTGCTCATCCTCGAGTGAACACGGTTTTGTCTCCCGTTTCTAAGCCACAACCAGGCTGGGGCAGTGGGGCCGGCCCGGGTGGGGCTGCGGAGCGCGGACAGCGTCCCCCACCCTGCTCCCACAGTGTGCACGGAGAAGCTGAACCTGCCCATCTCCGAGGCCGGGCTGCAGGAAGGGGACAGGGGGGCCCCGAGCCTGGGACAGCTGCCTGGCCCTGCTGGGCTGTCTCCGCAGGTGGGTGGGGACTTGGTTTCCCCTGATGCTGTGGGATGATGCTTCTGCTGGGGAGCCTGCCTTGACCTGAGAACCCAGGGGTCAGAGGTGGCTGATGGACACTGTCTGGCCCCAGCCTCTTCTTTTTCCAGACTGAACTGTGTTCTGAAGAGGGGGCAGGTCTGCTGCGGCCCCTCCCCGTGTGCTCCCATGCGGCAAGCCTCAAGCCGGGTCCCTGCGGGGCCGTCTGTGTGCTGTCTGAATGAATGAAGGACGGGGGTGGCCCATAGCAGGCTCGCTTGTGCATCTGCTCACACCCTGTTCTCTTCCTTGGGGCTCACTGGGGCAGCCAGCTCCCTTGGGAGCCTGGAAGGCAGGGGAGGCCCTGAGGGTGCTGGGTGGGGTGGGGTTCCTGGCAGGAAGAGGTTGCCCTGGGGGCCCCCGAGGCACAGGCCTGGTGGGATGGAAGGGCAGGCAGCTGGCCCTGTGCCCTGAGTGGTGTCCCCTGGGGCTTTACCCCACGCAGGGCAGACGTCCACACAAGGCCAGGCTGTGTGTTCCCTGCCCTTCTCCATGCTCACCTTTGCCCTCAGCCGGCACCGGGCTCTGCGGGAAGGGTGAGGAAGGCCCAGAGGTTGGGGGGCAGGGGAGCCCCTCGCAAATGGGGCCCTCAGCTCCGGGCCAGCCAGAGGTGCCGCCAGTGTTCCCCAGCGTCCCCCAGCCTTTCCAGAGTTTTCTCCAGGCAGCAGGAAGGCAGGAGAGAGCAGCCATGGGGAGGGCGAGGCCTCAAAGACCCCCTCGCGGAAGGGGCTCCTGCCCCAGCACGTCAAGCCAGGTGCCTGCCCTGAGCGCGCGGTGGGGGTGGGGCACCGGCGCCCCCTGGTGGCGGCTAGAGGCCAGAGCAGGCGCCGAGGGATTTCAGGCCAGAGCAGGCGCCCGGGATTTCAGGTCACTGAGCAACGGGCTGTTCATTTCCTCAGCGCCTCCTGAGCTGGCCCAGCCTGGTGTCACCTGGTGTCACTTGTGACAGCTGCTGAGGCCTGAGGGAAACCGTGGGAAAGGGAGGATGAGACCCAGATGGGTGCCTGAGCGAGAAGGGAGGGGTGGTCTGGGAGGTCTGGGGGGCAGACAGCCGGAGGTGAGAGTGATCCCGGAGCACAGGTGGAGGCATGAGCCAGGGGGAGGGGTGGAAGTGACCGGGGCCTCATCGGCGGGGATGGTGGGGGCTCTGAGGGCTTAAGTACGCACCACGATGTGAGTGTGGAGACCTGGCGGGTCCCGGTGGGGACAGGGCCTGCATGGGGGGGCCAACCAGGCAGGGGCCGGGTCCCAGTGGGTCTGCTAGGGCACAGCCAGGGGGCTACTTGTCACCGTCCCCAGGACTGCTGAGAGCTCGAGGTCAGGATGGTGAGGGGGCCCGCCTGAGGCTCCAAGGCTGGCTGTCCAGGGAACCGTCTGTGGTGGCTCGTGCTGGGGATGGCCGGTGGCCACGACAGAGAGACGGAGCTGGCAGGGCGCAGAGAGAGGCCGACTGTGGGTACAGGTGAGGGGAGGGGTGCCGCGAGCCCAGCTCCGTGTGGGGTGTAAGGGAAAGCGGGGGCTCTCAGGGTCTGGTCTGAGGGGTGGGGAGCATAGTGACCCCTTTTCTGAAGTTGAGAAGACCAGGGCCAGCACAGGCCAATGGGCACTTGGAGCCTCTGTGTGGGCCTCTGGGCCAGGAGGGGCAGGAATGGCAGGGAGGTGCCCTCTGGCCTGGGGGTTTTGCCCAGGATGCTGGGGGGTGGACATGTGCCTGGGCAGGGTGTGGACAGTACAGGGCCGGGGGCTCCAGACGCTGAGGTGGCCACACCAGCCTCTCCAGTCTGTGTTCCTATCTGTAGGTTGGGCCTTGGTTTCTAAGCCCCAAACACCAGTCTTATCCCTCCTCCTGGAGACATCCGGGGAGTCAGAGGAGGGCTCTTTGCAGAAAACAGAGAACTTGTACCCAAATCCCAGATGAAATAATCATCACCTCTAATCTCCCCTCTTTCAGCAAACTTTTTTCCAGCGAATAGTTGTTGGCTTTCACTGTGTGCCAGGGGCTGTGGGGGCGGACCCGATCCGGGCTGGCGGGCAGGCATCCCATTACCAGAGCAGTGATGCGGGTGCTGGAGGGAACATGTAACCTGGGCCTGGCCTGTCACCAAGCATGGGGCTCCATGCCGGGGCCTGTAGGGAGTGTCCTCGAGGGAGGTCTCCAGTGATCTACAGAGAGACCGTGGAGCCGGGGGGCGGTGAGTATCTGCCAAGGGTTTGGGCAGATGGGACAGGCCACCTGCAGAGGTCCATGCGATGTGCGTGCATAGCTGGGGTGCTGCTCACATGCAGGGCCCGGGCCGGGCAGGGGGCTGAGCTGGCCGGCAGAGTGGGAGGCCCCTGGAGAAGTGACCCTTGTGTGGGCTAAGGAGTGTAGTGAGAGGCGGGTGGCGCCGAGGTCCCCGCGTGGGCAGTTGAATGCTTCTCTGGAGAGCTTGGGGAGAACAGCTGGCCCACTGGAGGCTAAGTCCTGAGGGGGCCCGGCTCCTCCCCTCTGCTGTAGCCGCTCAGGAGCTGGCGGGGGCAGGGGCTGCCGGCCCCCCTGGAGTCCAGGATGGGGCGGGCCTGGCTGAGGGGCTCCTGGTGGGCGAGCTGCACAGCTGACCAGAGGCTCCAGAGTGTCCAGCCCCAGGGTTTCACACCAGGGAGGTGTGGGGGGCCAACCAGGCATCGAGCACGGTGTCAGAGCCCCGCTCGTGGCTCCCCCTCTGGGGTGGCTGGGTTCCCAGTGAGGCCCAGCCCCGTCTGGGTAGAGTTCTGGGCTGTGTTTCAGGAAAGAGGGGCCGAGCCCCCCAGCCCTTCCTGACCTTGGCCTAGAAACTGAGCAAGATGCAGAGAGGGTGTCACATCCTGTTGTCCAGACCAGAGGGAGGATGCCTGGGGACAGGGCCTCCGAGGCCTCTGGGTTGCACGGTTCTCAGGTCTCGACTATGCCGGGGATTAGATTTGCTATGGATGGACTGGTTGTGAGTCTGGAAATCAGGGTTCTTGGACAGAGAGAGACCTAACACACACACGTGCACAATGCACACACGTGCACGTGTGCACATTGCACATGTGCACACATGAAAACATGCATGCATATGCAAAGTGCACGCGCGTACAATGCACACATGTGCACACATGCACACACATGCCTAGGCAGCCATGCACACAAATGCACAATGCACACGTGCACAATGCAGACACGTGTACAACACGTATGCACACACAGGTACGGTGCATGCACATGCATAGTGCACAATGCACACACATGCATGGACATGCACAGTGCACACATGTACAACTCACACACACATGCACACACACACAGTGCACACACGTGCACACATGCCCGCACACACACACAGTGCACACACGTGCACACATGCCCGCACACACACGCAGTGCACACATGCACACACATGCACACACACAGAAGAGCTGGCTCAGAGTGTGCATGGCTCAGCCCACACCAGCCCTTCCTAAGCCTCACTCCTGTCACGGGTGCAGCCCCAGCCGCTGAAGCCATGAGCCATCCCGGGAACTCGCTGACGGGGTGAGTGGAGACCTGGACATTTGGGGAACCAAGGAATGTTCTTGGCTTCCTTCTGGGCCTTTTACATTTTGTCTTGTTTTCTGGGAAACAAATGGAAAAAAAGCCCCATTCCCACATATTTGAAAGCTGATTTGTATAAACAGAGCAAACCCGATAACTTTCAGCGTAAACAGAGAAACTCTGTGTGATGTCGGGGAAGGCAGTCCTGGTCCTGGGCTGGCGGCAGGAGGTGGTGCAGCCCTTCTGGTCCTGCCCCAGGGCGGGCCTCGTCATTCAGTGTCACTAGTGACACCTCCATGCCAGTTGCCCGCTGGGGGCCTGCTTGGGAGCCTCCAGGGCCCCTTGGCTCCAATTTCGATGAAAGCCCTACCCCGTCTCGCACCTCAGGGGCCCTGCCTGGGCTGGCAGCTGAGAGCTCCCCCCCCACCCCCCCGCCAGCTCTTGTGCCTCGACAGAGCTCCACTGGAAGCCCCAATTTCCTTTTTCCACCACTTCCGGGCCAGAGCCAGTGACAGCGTCTGCCTGGCGGGACGGCGCCCACCTCCCCTTCCGAAGGTGGCCTCCTGCCGGGCAGGCCCTCTTCCTCCATGGCAGCCCTGCTTGCCAGAGACGAGGGTGTGCGGCAGGCGCTAGGTGACAACTTGCAGCCTCACTTGACCCCAGGCCACCTCCGCGCCTGGCCTTGGGGACACAGAGGGGCCAAGAGCTGAGCCCTGGAATCTTCTGGGAGAGGCTTGGGAGAGGGAGAACCCAGCACCCCACTCTTGACCTGTCCCTGTGACCTTCTCCCAGAGGGGACTGCCGGGTGACCCTGGAAATCCAGAGCGGGTGAGGCCTGTCTGACCGTTTCTAGGCGACCCACTCTTGGTTTCCATGGTTGCCCTGGAAACCACAGACAGGGAGGGGTTTGATGGGAAGGACTCCCTTGAACCTGCGGGGCTTTCCCTGCCCCCCAGGCCGTCCTCCTGGAAACCCACGTGGACAGCTGCGTGTTCGTAGACGCCTATCACCGAGGGAAGCAAGTGTATGTGAAGAGGCCACGCTGGGTGGTTCCGGCTACAGGGCATTCTGGAAAAGGCAAAGCCACAGAGGCAGTGCGAAGACCGTGGTTGCCAGGGCTGGGGGAGGACAGACGGACAGGCTGAGCCCTGGGGACGTTTAGGGCAGCGAAGACACTGTGTGTGGTACTGTCGTGGCATGCACGCGTCGGGCCACGTCTGTCAGACCCCCAGAACGCCCAGCACCACGCGTGAGGCTCCCGTGAACTGTGTGCGCGCGTTCCTGGTGCTGTGTCCGTCCTGCCCACCGTGGGGACGGGTGCAGCACGTGCAGGTGGGGTGTGAGTGCGGGGGGCGGGCGGCTGTGTTTGGGGAGACGGCAGCCCGTGGAACTCTGTGCTTCTGCTCAACCCTCCCTTAAACCTCAAACTTCTCTAAAAAACAGACTCTATTTCAGAACAAAATGAAACGAGAGCCTGGCCTTCTTAGCCTCAGGCCCAGCCTTGCCCGACTCTGTCCGCAGCGTCCCCCTGCTCCTGGGATCGGGGTCGGCCTCCGGGCTTGCCTTCTGTGCTGTCTGTGCTTTCTTGGCCTACTGCTCAGCGTGCTGGTGGACGCCTCATTTCCTTGGTCTCCCGATGGACGGGGATGGCTTGATGGTTCTGTCTCTCTGCCCAGCCCTCCTGCCGTCCCCCTGCTCAGAGCCATTGGTTTCTAATTGTCGTTGTTACAAATGATTGTGACTTGATATTGGAACGGTCAGGTGTTGAGGTTCCTCGTGTGAATTTAATTCCATCTAGCACACGGTTTTGGACCTGCTGGTTACCATGGCAACCCCATAAAATGTGTGTGGTGTTTTCTGCCCCCGGGAGCTCACGGGGGTCTCTTTGGACCCAGGGCCTGGAGTTCAATCTGGAAACTGGCAAGCTGGTCACACACAGAAAGGCCCAGGTGAACCGCGGGCCCTTGAGCCACTCTGACCCCGGGAGCTCCTGGCTGGGGCGGGAGTGGGGAGGGGGCCCAAGGTGGAGCCACAGATGGCCCCTCAGCACAGCCAAAATCGTGCAGTGCCCAGGTCAGGGAGGGCTGCTCCGTCTGACAGGCTGAGCCCACCTCGAAAGGGGGCCCACAGCGGAGACCCCTGCCCTGGGCAGCGATGGGACAGGTTTTGAGATCCTCATCCCAGGGCCGGGGTGGGTCTGCCTTTGGCTGCCGGCCCTGGCCCCTGCCCCACCTGGTGCACGCCTCCCTGGAGCCAGGAAGCTCCTCCTTGGCCCTGGCCCGGGAGGGAATGTGGCCCGGGAGCGGCAGGGACAAGCCGAGGCAGGTGCCTGGCGGGGCAGCACCATGCTGGGAGAATGTGGGTGAATTCGGAGAGGTTCTGTGCGGCCCAGGGGGGTCTCCGCGTGTCCATAATAGGCCAGCGCGGCCATGGTGGACTGTCGGGGTCTAGGGTCTGGCGTGGGCCTGGGTCCCAAGCTGGGCCCCAGGGCTGTGCTACTTAGGGCTCTCGTTTTTGACCCGAATGGAATTGAATAGTGGCTGGGCCTCAGTGCTCTCCAAGGGGCCCCCCGGGTCCCCCTGGCTGCCCTCCACCGCGTGCATGGCTCTCCCTGTTTCAGAGATGAGGAAACAGGCCCAGAGGGTTTTTACGATAGGTCTTGTTCACCCAGGGCCTGGGAGCCCGGCCAGCCGGGCCCCGTGCCTGTGGGACCTCAGCCCTACTTCCAGGCACGGCCTTACCCAGCTTCCGGCTGGAGCCCAGCAGACTTGCAGAGGGCCCGCTTGTAGCCTCGGGCGTCTGAGCATGGGGCTGTGGTGGGCAAGGCCCCGGAGGTAGGAGGAGCTCCCCCTGGAATTCCTGAGGAGGCCTGGGTGCAGAGGTGGCTGTGGCCGTCCCCATAAGGAACACCGGCTCCCGGGAGAGGCACCGGACGCCTGGCCTCTGGAGCCCCGGGGGGAGTGTGGTCCTGCCCACAGCTTGGTTTCAGCCCAGTGACACTGATTCTGGACCTCCTGCCTCTAGGACTGTGAGAGACAGTGCATTTCTGTTGGGCAAGCTCCCCAGCTGTGGCCCTTTGTCCCAGTAGTCTCAGGACACCACCTTTCGCTGCAGCTAGGACCTCCCCGCCCCCGGTTCCCTTGCTTGACTCTAGGTGGATTTCCCACTCTCCTGGGTCAAAACCAAGTCCCTTCTGCAGCTTTGCTCTGACCGAGCCAGGGGCCTGGTGACCCGGGCTGCACTGGACCCTGATGCCCCCAAGGCTGGTTTGGAGCCCCCACTGGGGCCTTGTCTAACCTGTCTTGGAGGCCGGAACCCCCTGCCCAAGACATGCAGTAGGATGCACGGGAAGGGGGGGGGTCCCTCGGGGTGGGGCGGGGTGCCTCTCCTCAGCCCCACCCTGAGCGGGCTCCCACGGCAGGCCCAAACCCGTTCCGGCCGGGAGCAGGCACGGGGGCCCGCAGAGCAAGCTCACACAGGGAGCCCCAGTTGTCCCATCTCCCCCGAGGGAAGGGGGGGGCAGCTGGGCTCTGGGGGCGGAACATTCCTGGGGAGGCAGGCAAGGCAGGCGTACGTCCTGCCCAGACAGGGGGTTCCCCCTGTTGGTGCCGTCTGGCATGCGGGCTGTGGGATGCTCTCAGGCGCCCCCCTTCCGAGACCTGGAAACTCTGTCCTTCAGCGGAGCCCAGGGGATGAGAGGCTGCCCGTCCCAACCCAGGGGGGCCCTTTTCCAGGCCACTCGCCCCCAGGGCCCTCCGTGAAGTGTACCCATGTGACCAGCCCCCCACACCCGCTGCTCCTGAGCCCTGTGCGGCCGACTCTGGTCCCGCTGGCTTTCGTCGGCCCTCCCGGCTGAGAGGGGAGCAGCCCTGGCCTGTCTGGGTGACACCTGGCTGTGGGGAGGGAGGGTTCTTGGGCTCCTTGGCAGGCAGGGCCTCATAAATCCTGGCTTCTCACAGGTAGCCCGAGGCCTAGGTGGGCCGGCAAGATGAGGGCTAACTGTCCCGCAGACTCGAGGCCCAGGCACCCCCCCCCAACTGGGTTTCAGTGGTCTTCCTCTGGGGGGTCTCGGCCTTCATGCTGCACAGTGATCCCCCCATCCTCATGGGCTCCTCTTCCTCACAGACAGGGTGGCGGGGCCCTTCCAGCAGACTCCCAGCAAGGGACTGAATGTGCCTGGGGGACACAGGGCAGATGAACTGCGCCCCCTCCACCAGCCAGAGAAACTGCAGGGGCCCCAAAATGGGTTTGGGGGTAACCAGGTCACCCAGAGCAGCCTGGCAGGGCAGGGGCGGCGGGAGAGGCTTGGGCCCCAGGAAGGAAAGTCCGCTGGCCTCACGTGGGTCTCAGGCTGGGGGTGGGGCTGAGAGGGGAGAGGTTGAGTAGGGTCGGGGGTGAGGGCTGCTCGGGCAGGGGAGGGCAGCCTGGCTCCGGGGCCCTGATGGTTAGGCTGGGGGCCTGGAGTGCTGCCCCTTACCCTTGGAATGTCCACGCCTTCTCACGTTCCTGCCGCCCTAGACCAGGGCTGCGGGGGCAGCTGGGTCTGTCTGGAGGGCGGTGAGGGGCAAGGGGCAGTCGGGGCTTGGCTGGACGGACTATAGAAAGGCCCAGCTGGGAGCTTGGCCCGCTGGACAGAAGGCACATGCTGCCCTCCCGCATCGGGCGGCTGCCTCTCAGGGTCCTGCCTCCTTCCCGGATTGGAAGGCAGCGAAGAATGTAAAGGCCGGGGGCCCCAGTGGGTGCCCCACGTGGTGGTTTCCCGGTGGGAAATCTGCAGCCCAGCTGATGTGTGGCCGGCTTGCTGTGGCCGCTACCCTGCCCTGCTCGCCTGGAGCAACCTGAGGCCCGTCCGGCAAGAAGGCGTGGCTCTGAGGGCCGTGTCCTGCCCTGCGAGGGGAGACCTGGGGGCAGTGTCTCCTGTCCTGGGGGGTCTCCTCCAGCTCACAGCCAGCCGGTGACAGCCCAGGTCCCAGCTGGGTCTGGGAGGCTCGTGTTCATGGGGCCCCTGCCGTATGTGGGCCGGGTGGTTGGCACTCTGCGGTGGGGTCGCCCTGCTGTGGAACCAGGCAGGCCTGGCTCTGGGAGCCTGGAGCCATGTGCCTTCTGTCACCTGCTTCCTGCCTGGGGCTCTGTGGTCCACAAACGACTGCCCAGACCAGGCTGGGCTGGACCTCACAGTCGACCGGAGAGCCCATCGCTGTACCTGGACTGCTGGTGGCTGGGGAGGGTGGGGGGCACGCTGGCCGTGGGGCGTGGGCCCCCCTCGTTCCCCGGGAGGTTGACAAAGGGGCAGCGTGGTGAGGGCTCCTTGCAGTGCAGCACCTGGTCGCCCATCAGCTGAAATTGCAGGGCCTTCGGAGCCCTTGCCAGGTGGGGTGGCCGCCCCGGACTCCCCTCCCTTCTGCACCAACCCCTGGAGAAGTGTGGTGTGGGATCCGGCTGGAGGAGGGCTTTTTGCTGCTTTTCTTTTTGTTTTTAATTGGGGTGGAACTCATGTCATGTAAAACTGACCCTTTTAAAAGTGAATGACGCGGTGGCATTTAGGTCATTCACACTTTCACGCACCCGCCACCCCTACCTAGCTTCAGAATGTGCTCGTTGCCCCCGAGGAGACCCCGTGCCTGTTGGTCCGCTCGCCCCCAGGGACCACCCACCTGCTTTCTGTGTCTGCAGTGGCCTGGCCTGCACCGTCCCTGCAGAGGGACGCCCAGCACGCGGCCTTCACCGTCTGGCTTCCTTCCCCACGGGGAACGTTTCCGTGGTTCGCCCGCGTGGCGCGGCCCGTGTGGTGCTCCTTTCCGTGGCTCATCTTCCACGGTGGATGCAGCCGGTGTGTTTATCTGTTTGCCCAGTGCTGGACGTCCGAGTCATTTCCAGCTCTGGCTGTTGGGACTTGTGCCGTGACGGACATGCACACACAAGTGTCCATAGGAGTCCTGCTTTCGAGTCTTCCGGGCACGTGTGCCCGAGCAGAATTGCTGGGTCCTTTGCCAAATCTGTGTCTCACTTGTAGTGGGAGGCAGTGTTTTCTGCTGGTGGAAGGGTCTTCTCAGGGTGGAGAGGGCCGGGGGCAGGGCACCCTCCCTGTCCTGCAGCCTGGCTTCCTGCTTCCTGTCTCTTCTGCCACTACCAGCCACTGGCAGCTTTGGGGAGGGCAGGGTGCCCGGGGAGGGACTTGGTGAGAAGGAGCAAGGGACGGCCAGTGTTTCTGAATCGGCGTCTATGTTGCACGCTCACAGGGGCCTGGCTTGAGGGCCAGAGGCAGCCTCCCTCCAGAAGATGCGGATAGTGACTCCCACCCCAGGAGGAAGCCCAGTGTCCCTGGACGGACGCCGGAGCCCGTGGAAGAGCTGCCACGCCCGCTGTGGGTTGGGGGCACCGCTGCGCTGCTTGAGTAAGAGGCCAGGGTCTGGGGACCCGTGCTTCCCGAGCGCTTGTGATGCTCTCTGCCAGCGTCCGGACAGGCCCCAGCTTCGGGCGAGGGCTTGTCTCTGAGCAGGCTCCAAGCAGGGCCGGGACCTGGCCTAGGACCTCCCACCCCGCCCCTGAGACACGCCGGATGGAGGGGCCCATGTGGTGCCCCACCTACTGGGTTGTGAGATGCACCCCCAGACTGGCTTCGTGAGCGGGAAGGGCAGGGAGACCTGCCCAAGTAAAGCTCTGGTCCACGCATGACAGGCCAGAGCTGAGCGGGGCCTGGGCTGCAGAGAGGAGTGCAGGCTGCATCGGGTCATCTGCTGAAATTCGGCTCCAGGGCACCCCGCACTGGGGTTGCTGGTGGTTTGAGGGGTCACTCTGCAAGCAGCCAACCAATGAGGTCTGGGAAGCCTGTTGGCCTGGGCCCGCACTTCCCCGGATCCACTTCTAGAACCCCCCAGGCAGCTCTAGTCTTCCTGCGCAGACCCGGAGCCCTGATAGAGGACAGGCTCCCCAGTGTTGGGGAGAAGCCCTTCCAGCTCCTGAAGCCATCTTTCCTTCCCAGGCTGCTCAGGGGCTCTGGGCCCTTTGCTGCCCGCCTCCCTGTGGCCCCATGGGCCCAGCCCATGCCTGCCCAGTGAGCCGGCCCAGGCCTGGCCGCTGCACCAGGGAGGGGCCATTGCTGGCCTCATCCTGCCCCCAGCAGGGCTGTGACCACCCTGGGGTCCCTCAGCTGCCCCCTGGCCCTCTCCATGGGTGCAGTGGAATTTTAAAAAGATGGCCTCAAGAGGGGCAATGACCCCTCCCTGGGCCCTTCCCCCTGCATCGTCCCCTCCCTCTCCTGTGCTGTCCCCCTGCCCAGGATGCTGAGGTCCCTTGTCTGTATCCTTGGCCTCCAGACACGTGCACAGCAGGGGTTCAGCAGGGGGAGCCCACCGACTCTGCCCCTCTCTGGCTCTGGTCAGGATCACCTCCTGCTCAGTCTGGGCTGCTGTTGCCTGAGGAGGGGCCTTGGGGAGGGCCAGCCACCTGCCCCTCCTGTTCTCTCGAGGACTGTGATGTTTGTTTGGTGTTTGCTGAGGGTGTCCCGCGGCCCCCTGCGTGCTGGCCTGTGCCGGGCACAGGGACCCCAAGACCAGTGGGGTCCTGTCTCCGTGCTGAGGATGGCATGGTCCAGCCACAGGTGGACACAGGTGTCTAGCAGTCTGCCTGACGCCGAGCCACACGGGGCTCAGCCCGGTCAGGGAGTGGGGAGCTTTCTGGGGGTTCTGGAGCCAAGGTGTGCTGCCAGGGGCATGGATGCAGCCAGGTGCCTCCGGGACGCCATCCAGAGTGGCAGGCAGAGACAGACAGCAGGTGCCCATCATGAGTGCCAGGCCAGCACCCAGGCCTTTTTCTGTGGGTGTGAGGCGGCCAGTGGGGTCAGGGTGGGGTGCTGGCGGTGGTGCCTGGTGCTCCTGTGGCCACGTGTGCTTGGCCCCCGTGGACCCAGCGTGCCAGCAGCTGTGAGGGAGCTCCTGCAGTCCACAGCCTGCCTGCCTGGCGGCTTGCCTCCCTACCCCCCACCGAGCAGCCCCACGGTCAGGACAGGCCCCGGAGCTTCTCTGCGCACCTCCCACCTGGCCCACTCCTTGTCTGCAGGACCTGGCCGCTGCGCTGTCTCCCCTGGCCCACGCTGACTGCTGCCCTGGGCACCCCGGCTCTGATCCCTGGGCTGGGCTGACCTGTGTCTCGTCCTGCGTCATGCTCTAGGAATTCCCAGAAAGTTCCTGCATTAACCTCTGCAGGCCTGGGCTGATGCTTGCCTCCGGGCAGTGGTGAGGAGAGTTCTGGCCACGGCCTTTGCTGTGGGACTGTGGCCGGCTGTAGCCTCAGCCCGACTCGGGCTCTTGCAGGGACCCTTCCAAGCAGGTGCAGAGATGATGAAGCCATTCGGGGAGGCTCAGCCTTGCTGGGAATGCCAGCACGGGGGCTGTCTGAGCACCAAGCGTCTGGGAGAGGGGCTGCTCCCTGTGTGGCCAGAAAGGGCCTGGTGCTTTCTAGAATTGGCTCCCTGTGGGCCATGCTGGCACCTGGCCATCCGTGGCCTGTGGCACATTGGGGTCTCTGTGTAGTCTGTGCCTGCCTCTGGGTCACATTCCCCAGACACCAGGGGAGCTCGGCCTTTGGCCTTGAGAGGCCAGGAGGAGAGCAAACCCCTCTCGGACCTCAGATGGGCAGCACGGGGGTGGGGGTGCTGGGGGGCAGAGGAGCCCGCTCCCCCCCACCCCCGTACCTCATACATGTCCCTCCCTGTTGGCAGCTGTGGCTCCGTAAGGTCTCCGGCAGGCCGGGACTAGGAGTGTGTGGGGCAGGGATGCAGGTCTGGGGGCAGCTGTGAGGGGCCCCTCCTGGCCTCAGAGCGGGGGGAAGCCTGGTTTCCCTGGAGCACTGACCGTGGGACCAGAAACCACGTGCATGGGCCATTCTCGTGAGGACCCAGAAACGCAGGTGTGGCTCCTTTACGGGGGAGCAGGGCCACTCCTGCACCGAGCTGTGCCTGCATGGCCTTCCTGGAAAGTCTCTCTCCAGTGCCGCGGGACAGACCGCTTGTCCTGGCGGAGAGACCCAGGTACACGGGCCTCCCTTGCTGCTGGACGGGCCTGTCGGGTGTCCCCCTCTCGTGGGGCCTGTCTGCAGGGGGAGCTTTGTCCCTCTCTGCTGGTCCGTGCCCTCTTGTGGCCTCTCAGGTCTGGGCCTTGGGGTGGGCCATGGCTGGGAGGGAGTTCCCCGCCGCTCACCAGTGTCCCCCCGCCCCCACAGACGTGGATGAGTGTGCCAGCGGGAACGGGGGCTGTGAGGACCAGTGCTACAACACCGTGGGGGGCTTCTACTGCCGCTGCCCCCCCGGCCGCCAGCTGCAGGGAGACGGCAGGACCTGCCAAGGTAGGCCCCGGGCCCAGCCCCCCCGTCGCCCACTGCCGCCTCCTACCGCCATGGCCCAGCCTCAGCCTCGCACCCCTGCCCCTGTCCCTGGGGCGCCACCTTCTCGGTCCCCTGGGCTGCCCCGGGTGGTGCCCCGGTGTTGGGGTCCTCTCTGCCCTTTAGGGCATCCACGTGTCTCTGAAAATGAGCCCCGGGGGAATCAGAGAACCTGATGTGGTTGGGGGGCCCCAGGGCTGTGCTGGGGGAGATGCAGCTGGGGAGGGAGGTGGTGGCCGGCCGGCCCAAGCACAGGCCGTTGGGAGGGGGGCATGTACCTGGGCAGCATGTGGCGCTGGTGGGCACCGCACCCCGACTAGGACTTGCTGAGGCCTGGGCCAGAGGTGTTGGCCAGCCCTGGGCAGACTCTCTCCCTCAGCCCCGAGGTTGCTGGCAGGCTGTCAGCAAAATCAAGAACAGGCAGAAGATTCCCTGGGGTAGGGAGGGAGCAGGACAGATGGAAGCAGGGAGAAGGCAGGGGATGGAGGCCGGTGCTACCCCCCCAGTGCCCTGTCATACTCCTTTGTCTGCTGCAGCCCCCACCTGACCCCTGACCCCAAGGCCTGCTCTGGCAGCGTGGGCCCCTCTGAACACAGGCCCATCTGGTCGGCAGCATCTGTCCCCTTGCTTCACATTGGACTGTTGTCCCCTCTCCATGTCCCAGAATTCCTTTCCAGAGAAGAGCACTGTCTCCAGCTGTGTCAGAGGGCCAGGCAGGGCACAGCCTGCCAGGCTGGGGTCTGGGGGTGCAGGGGTCTGTCCTGGTGGAGGTGCTCTGCCATATGGAGGGGTCCCTGTGCTGAGTCTCCTTTCCAGCGTTTTCATGGCCAGAAGGAGGCTGGAGGGAGGGGAGCGATGGTAGCAGGGACAGGGGTCCTGTGCCTGACGGGGAGGGCCGGTGAGAGGGGAGCCCAGCATCTCCATGTCACCCACCCAAGTCCTGGCTTCGGCCTTGGTTTCCCCTTTTGTGAAATGGGCCCCCTTGGGATGACAGAACCCACGGGGTCTGTACCCCCACCCCAGGATGCACAAAGTGCAGGGGGAGTTGGGGCAGAGAGGAGCGCCTCCCCAGACAGGGGTGAGGAGGGTGGCCCTGCTGCTGACACCCTCCCTCCCGCCCAAGCCCCCGCCCCACTCATGCCAAAGCCCATCGACACTGTAGAAATACAGGGCTGGAGGTTTGGTGCCAGTGAGGAGAGCTTTGGCAGCCGTGGGAGAGTCCCAGGGGGTTTGGGGACCGTGTTTGCGATTTCCCCCCGGCAGCATCGTGCAGTGCCTTCGGAACTAAGTGGCTGAACAGGTGCCTCCTCCCCTCAGAGCCTTGTGTACCCCTCCAAGCCGGGAGCAGGTGCTGCTGTAGTGAACGACCCTAGGGGCCCACAGCGTGCCAGGCCCAGGGCGGAGTGCCCTGAATGCGTCAGCTCCCCTGCCAGCCTCCCCGGCCACCGTGCGCCCCCAGGGTGCCCACGTGCAAGATACATGCTGCTTCCACTGAGGTTCTCCCCGCTTCACCCCAGGTGCCCACGGAGGATCCTGGTCCAAGCCCCCATCTGCTGCTGGCACACTGCCCAACCTGACCGGGCCTGGCCCGTCCGGTCCTCAGCTCTGCAGCGGGGTCTCCAGCCTCGGGAAGCAGGCTGGTGCACAGTTTGATGGAATCAGGGCCCCCACCACAAGGGGCTTTCTAGCCCAGGGGCCTCCCAGATGGGGACTGGACCTTGGTTTTCCCATCCTGACCCTTCTGGTCCTCGGCCCCTAGAGCTGGGCAAGCAGCCCTAACCCCTTGCCTGTGTCCAGGAAGCCCTGGGGCAGATGCTGAGGCTGCTCCACACTTGGGGGGTCTTCTGACCTGTGCTCTGGGCTCCCGGTGCTGACCTGGGGCCCGGGGACACATCTCTAGGTCCTTGGAGATAAGTCTGCAATCCAGCCACTGGCCAGAGCCCTGCACAGAGCCAGCATAGCACAGGGCCTGCAAATGCAACCTCCCCAAGTTCCTTTGGGAAGGTCTGGAATCCCTTAATCCACCAGGTCCCAAAGGGCGGGCCAGGCCGCCGCCATCTGGCAGAGCTGTCCAAGGGCAGCACCATGGACAAAATGACCGGGAGGGAGGATAGGCTGGGGGGATTGGCCTCAGACCCTGCGTCCGACAGTGCTGGCCCTTTCTTCCCCACCCGGGCCCCTCCCTGGCCTCGGCCTCTGGGAGTTTGCAGACCCCTAGCCCTGCGTGTTTGGGATGGCTGGAGCCCCGAGTCACCGCGCGGCCGGCAGCCGAGAGCCAAGCGCCTGCTGTGTTTTCTCTGTCCCCCTGCCAGCCCAGCCCAGCCCCCCTGAAACTGCAGCTCCGGCCAGCAAACAGGACTGCTGGGGCGGCCGGTGGCCGTGAGCGAGCAGAGCCGGCAGGACATCAAGATGTTACCTCCAAGGGAAGGACGGCTCTGCTCGCTCACACGTAGGGTGGTGCGCCCCGAGTTGACGGTGGGGTGAGCCCAGAAACCGCTCGGAGTGATGAATGGACACTATAAACACCTGAGCGCTGGCACGGGAGCCTGGCTGGAGGGCTTCTTGGCCCTCGCTCCGGGAGTGCGGCCAGGCCCGTGTGCTTGTCATGTTCTGGGACACCGTCCTGGAGCAGGAGCCGTGAGCTCGGGGAGGCCAGGAGATGCGTGAGGCTGCACGCCTGCTGCTGCGTCTCTCGCTTCCCAGGGCGCCGTCTCTGGCATGTGTCAGCCCCACCCCCAACCTGTGGGCGGTGGGTTTAGGGAGGCAGCAGGCCCTGGGGAGAAACGTGGGCTCCCCCATAAAACTCATGCCCTGGCAGCCCGGGGGCCCTGAGCTCCTGTCCAGGACTGCCCCACTGTCCATGCCAGCGCCTCTGGAAAGGCCATCCCGGCACCAGGCTTTGGTGTCCACCAGGCCCACGGTGAGCCTCAGCTTAGTACCTTGGGTGACTCTGAACCTTAGTCTCTTTTTCCAGGAAGTGAGGCTAAATTTTGCCTCTCTGGGAACTGCAGCGGCCCCAGGGAAGTGTCTCGAGGGCCCTGGCCCAGCCTCTGTGCAGGCTCCCAGCCCCAGGCCGGCTTCGGCGGGAGGGCCGATGTGGAGAGAAGGGCTGTCCCAGCCAGAGCTGGACTGTCCTCCACCTGGCCTCGGGGCACTTGCTTCTTGACTAGGGTCTTCAGGGACCAGGCCCTGGGGTTGGCGAGACTACACCGAGGCCGGGGGGGGGCGGTTCCCAAGACCCCCTGGCAGGTCTCTGCCCCACCCCACTGCTGGCTGTTGGGTACGCGGTCCCGAGCGCCCCATCCGGAAGATCCAGCTTCACGCTAGGCCAGATGGTGTGGCCTGAAGACCACAGTGACATTGTAACCGCGGGGGGAGGTCTCGGTCCCACTCCCAGGGGAGATGAGGCTGCTCTTTGGAGAGTCAGGCTGTCTCCCGGGTGGAACGTGAGGCCTACAGGCCGGCTTTCCCACGGCGGGCAACCCGCGGTTCCCACCACTCTGACCCCCCTGCTTCCAGGAGATAAGGGAGGCTCTGGGGAAGGGGCAGCGGGGGCTGCCAGGCAGGGGCTGTGCAGGGAGCGGGCTTTCTCCGGTGGAAGTCCTTCTCGAGAACAGCTGGTTGTTTCCTGGGGGTGCTGGGCATGCCCACCCCGGCTTCTTGGTTCCTCGTTGGCTGTGGGATGGCCGGGCAAAGCTGGGGTCTGCATCGGGATGTCTGTGAGAAACCCGTGGGGGCCTCGAGGCCTCGAGACAGTCACGGTGTGCCTGCACCCAGCTCCCGTGGGCCCAGCTCGGGCATCTGCACGGAGCAGGCGGTTCTATGCACCCCTGGGCCCCGGGCGACACAAAGGGGACCTGCTGTGAGGCACGTGTGCTCGGAGTGGTATGGGCACGAAGCAGCCTCTGTAGGCCTTGCCTGCCCACCCCCGCCCACCTCGGCTGTGGCCATGGGCTCCAGGCCTGTCTCCCTCCTGGGCAGCAGCTGGACAAGGGATTGTCTCTCACTCCCACTCTGCTTGGCCGGACTCCTGGCCTGGCCTCCACTGGCCTCCAGGAGATGGCTGCAGGCTCTTGCCATCCCGAGGGAGAGGCAAGAATGTGGGAAGTGACAGGCCTAGATTAGGGACCTCCAGGGCTTGGGCTCTGGGCCGGGAGGGCCACGGGCTGACCAGAGCCAGCTGTGCTGGCCTTTGGCGGTGCCCTGGGGGTGTGTGGCCGTGGGAGCTGCTGGGGACCCTCATTGTGGCACCCGGGGAGCCTGACTGCCCTTCCATAGGCCCTTCATGGGGGTGAGGGGCTTTCTCTGACCCCCCTCCTGGGGTAATCCTTGGTTCCTCCAATGGCAGGACCACCGCCTCCCACCCCCCCCAGGAAAGTCTTGAGGGAGCGTTAATCCCTGGAAGGACTTCTGCATTTCCCAGGACAACCCTGCTCTTGCTGGATCAGAATGGGAAGGGTGGCGGGAACTGTCATGGTAACGGTAAGAAGGATGCCTTGTCCAGCCCACACCGCACGCCAGGCTGGCTCTGTTGTCGGGGCTCAGGCCACCCTGGGCTCACATAGTCGGGGGGTGGGGAGTAAAGCCCAGAGTGACGTCCTGGGCACTCAGCTCCGTCTGGGGGTCCCCATGCTGTCTGCTCTGGCTTGCTGGCTTCTAGAGCTGGTGGGGCTTCTGTCCAAGCTGGCAGTGCCTGGCATGTGGTGGGCGCCGGCAAATATCTGTGGAGTGACCTGCACGTACGGATGTGGACACCGGTACGGGAGAGGCCGCCTGGAAGGCTCGTCGTGCGCCCGTGGGCCTCGGAGCTCAGCGGGCGCTCGGGCCTTCTGGTCGCAAAGCCCCTGCGTCGTACCTGCGAGGGCCTGGTCCCCTGGCCGCCTGTCCTCTGGACACAGGTGAGCAAGCCCAGCCGAGAACCGCGATCCTTCCAGGCAAGATGGCTACGTTTGTTCCTCTATGAGCAGATGCTGACGGGTATGCCCGTGGTCAAGGCCAAAGCAGGAGAAATGATCGTTGTCACCATCAGCAGTCAGAGCCTGCTGGTGACAGCCTGCCCCGCGGGCCTGCCCGACCCCCTGAGCCCAGGGCACAGTGCAGTTTTCCAGGCGGAGACCTCAGATGGGCGGCCTGCAGGTGCCGACGCTGCTGAGCCCCAGGTGCCCGAGGCCAGCGGTAGGGCCTGTGGGTGCAGGCCTAGCTGCAGGGCAAGAGCTAGATGCGGGAGCTGGGGAGGCCAGGGTCCGACCCCTGAGCCCTGCCGTACCACAGGCCATGGTCCTCACACTCGGGGCTCGGCGAGAGGAGGTGGTCACGTGCTACCAGGGAACCCCACCCCACTGTGGGGAGGGCACAGCACAGGAGTCAGCCCGGATGTTGTCCCCAGCCCTGGAGGCTTCCACCACAGAGCAGGGGGCCTGCTGTGTGGGGCGGCCACTTCCACCTGCAGTCATGGTGGTCCAGGGCCTTGGCTGCAAGGCTGGGCTGTTGCGGGTGGCAGCGATGTGAAGCTCGCAGGGGCCGTGTCAAGCCAGTCTGGGAGAGTGTGGACAGCAGCCCCTCCCAGCCTCGCTCCTCGCGGGGGGCGGGGGCTCCCACACCAGGCCTGTCTCTGCCTGGCAGGTGGGAGAGGTCTTCCCCTCTGCTTCTCCCATCTTTCACCCCGGCTGATTGGGTCCCTTCCCTGTGAGTTTCTGCTTGTCCTGAAGGCCTCTTCCCCCCAGTGTCCAGCCCCCTGATTGGATTCTCCAGCCCGCGGCTCTGTCCCTGCCTGGGCAATGCTGGCCGCCCCTTCCCGACCCTCCCTGCCTCTTCTCCAGGCATCTGTGGGAAGCAGGTCTGGGCTGAGCCTCCTCTCCGGTCGTGCCCCACTGTTCTGGACCCCGCTGGGCAGCTGGGCTTCTGACCCCACCCTGGCCTCAGCCAGACCCAGAATCCCATTGACAAACCCTCCTTGCTCCCTGCTCCCTGGGCTCCTGCCAGAGCAGCTGTGAGAGTGGGCAGCTGCACCAGAACTCAGGGCAAGACCCCAGGACTAGTGCATCTTTCATGAACAGACCTCGGAAGAGGGTATGGATGCTTGGAGTCGGGGTTCATGGCTGTCTGGGTCAGAGCTGGGGAGTCCTCTGGGCTCACTTGTCCCTCTGCATTTCACGTGGACGGTGTCTGGCCCTGAGCTCAGGCTGTGCACTGAGTACTTGCGGCCTCGAGTACTTACGGTGTGCCGCTGGGGCCTCAGAGGTGGGAGGGGAGGTGGCCAACCCTGCCAGCTCTGGGCTCGGGCAGGGGAGCACACATGCTGGCTGGCCCTGGACACTGACTGGCTGAGCTCACTGCCACCCCTGTGACCACAGCGTCCTGTAGTCGGGTTTGGCCTTCGGGTGGGGAAAGCACAGCAGGAGTGACCTCCGGGGCCCAGCAGGCTGCCAGGATTGTTGCATGTGGGCCTGGTGATGCGTTTGGCCGTCGATGTGCTGGTTGGTTCTGGCCATCTCTCTGGGGTGCCTGCTGTGGACCAGGGCCTGGCACACGGCTTTGGCCAGACTCCCTGCCGGGCATGCTCCCCTCCCCAGCCTTTCCTGCCTCTGCACCAGCAGCCCTGCCCCTGCCCCGATGTCCTCCGGCGAGCCGGTAGGCACCCCTGTTCCCTTCCCCACTACCTGACCCCAGGCTGGCTTGGCACCTTCTCCAGGAAACCTCCCTGTCGATCAGTCATCACCATCTCCTCTCCTCTGAGTGCATCGTGGGCTCCGGGGCCGTCCGTGTGTCCCTGGCAGCTCAGTGTCCTCAGTGACAGCCAGGCCTCGGGGGCTGAGCCTGAGGTGTGGGCTGTCTGCATTCACTCAGGCGCCCCCAGGACTAGACCTGGCCTCCCCTCAGCCTTCGCACGATGGCCGGGGAGTGAGGCCAGGCAGCCGGCAGCCCCGGAGAGGGCCTCGTCACACGCACACACGCATGTGCACTCGTGCGTGGGAGGCCTCCGCGCGTGCCTCCCGGGCCACACCAGGCCCCGGGCTCTCTGGCGTGGTGCCGGCACCTAACGCCCCCCAAGCTGGCTGGTCCCCCAAGGAGCGTGTGTGACCGAGGCTGCTCCGCCTTGGGTTCTCCAGGGGGGCCCATGTGTGAAGGGGGGGGCGCCCTCATTTCCGCCCGGCCCCAGCCAGGGGCAGCTGCGCTCAGGAATGGCAGCTGCGCTCTCGGAAACAACCATGATTTTAATTTTCCTTGCCTCTGCTTGGGTGAGGAGTCCAGCCGGGTGATGGGTTTACCATGAGGCTGGTGCTGGGACCAGCTGGCTCCCTGCTCCTGCAATAAACTCAGGCAGCGGCCTGGGGCTGGGCGGGGCGGGGGGCCACGGGGCACGGGGGAGGGGGGCGGGCGCTCTGCGCGCAGGCAGGCTGGACCGCGTGTGGCCCCAGGCTGAAGACTGACCTCCTGCTCGGGGCTGGGCTCCCACCGTCAGGGTGGAAACAGCCAGGCAGGCGCTGGTCACCTAAGGGACCGGAGGTGGCCAGGAGGACTTTTGAGGAAGAGGAGCCTGATAGAAGCCTCCGTCCAGCCCCTTCTGGCTCTTCTTTCCTGCCACTGGGGTGCTGTCGGGGGCTATCTGGTCCCTGGCCTGTTGTGTTACGGTCCCGGTGCCCGCTCTGCCACCTGCTCTTTGTTGCCCCCCCCCCACCACGAGGGACAGGGGATGCACCCGACTTCAGCAGCAGGGGAGGGGACCGACCAGAGGTGCTGGCCGAGCCGAGCCTGGGCCCGGAGCCCCTGGGGTGGCCTGTCCTCCTGTGAGTGGGCATGGCCTGGCCTCAGCCCCTGCCCAGCGCCCGGCGCCACGGCTCCCTGTGGGTGCTCAGCGCCTGCTGCCCTGCCGGAGCCTGCTCTGCCAGTGGACCTGCATTCTTCAAGTCTGGGCACCTCGGGGTCCTGGGCAGCACCTTTGGGGGGCTTCTCCGGGTGCCACCCCTGTCTCTCGCACCCCTCTGCCTGCGGATGGGTTAGCTCCTCCGGAGGCGTGGGGACCCGGGAGTGCCCAGCCCGATGGGGAGGGTCCAGACCTGCGGATTCCCCCTCAGGGGCCAGACAGGGTGCTCAGGCCCAGCGCTCAGGGGGAAGTGTGGCCTTTGTGGGGCGGCACAGGGCCCTCACCCCAGCCTGGGTCCTGGCGAAGGAGCCCAGTGGCCGCCCAGCTTGGAGAGGAAAGCTGGAGCCGGCCCGGCGGGTGGGGGAGCGGCTCCTTCTGCTGACACACAGACATTCCGCCGGGCAGGGACGCCCAGCCCGCATTTCCGCATCGAGAAAGCATTTCCCAAACAGCTTCCAGACCCCACAGCCGCGGGCCTGGATGCGCTTGGCGGCACCAGGGCGGGGGTGGGGGCAGTGGGGCGGCTGTGGGCACTGTCTTCACGGCTGGTGGCGTTCTGCCCTCGGTGGGCCGCTCCCCACATCGCCGTGCCCGAGTCCTCCTGCCTGGCCCCCGGGATGGAGGCCCAGAGCCCGCCGCAGCCCCCTGGTCCTTCAGGGTCACGCTGCTGGAGCTCATCCCATACCTTGCGTTGTCCCGGGCCCTGAGGACCTCACTGTAGCCCTCAGTTGGGTGGGGAGATGTTGCTGGTCCCCAGAACTGTCCTGCCCACTGTACAGACAAGGGGTCCTGGGACTCAGCCTGGGCTCTTCAGGGGGCCTGGACCCCACGTCTGTGCTCTGCCCTCGTCAGCCCCTGCCCCGGAGGGCTGTGGGAGTAAATGACCCCCACTCAGGCTGGGATGTGAACTGGAGTCCACATCCTAGGGTGGGGGCTGCCCTTAGGTGGGACAAGAGGGCCTGAGCCGTGCTCCCTAGTCAGCTTATCAGGGGAGGTCCTGGGGTTGGGGAGGGGGCCGTGGAGTACCGGGGAGATGCTTATGTGGGATAGGGACAGTCCTTAGGTCCCTTGGCTCTTCTCAGGCTGGCGTGGCTGGGCTCCAGGATGCCTTCTGGAGCATGACTTCATCCACCGTGGAGCAGGGAGGCTGGGTCCCAGGATGCCACCCTCTGAGACTCAGCTCTGGGCATTGCATGGGTCTCGCTGCTCGGCCTGGGGGCAGGGGATCAGGTGTGCAGACCTGGCCAACAGCTTGCATTGACTCTTATAGACTCTCAGTGAGTCAATGTCCCCATCAGCTTACCCCGTCCTCATACACGGTAGGTCTGTGATTGCCTTGCCTCATTACAGACGGGGAAACAGGCACAGAGGTCCATGCCCCTTGGTAGCAAAGCTGGGGGCTGGGCATGGGGAGACCAGCACTGCCCCACGGAAGTAGACTGTGAGTCAAGCCAAGAACCACGTGTGTAGTCTTAAGTTCTCCCGAAGCAACACTAAAAATATTAAGAAATTGGTGAAATTGATATTAATAACGTATTTTATTTAATGCCACATATCCAAATAAAACCATTTAAATGTGTAATTAATATAAAAAGGATTAAGGTGATATCTCACTTCTGTTTCATACTGAGAAAGTGCTGTGTTTTACGAGGACGGACGACAGCTCATGTGCTCAGGGGCCATGGGGGCTTGTGCCCCCCACCCCCGTGACACAGGACAAGGCAGAGCCCTTTCCCAGGGCGGGCAGGACGTGGGGGGCTGCACGGAGACGGAGGCTGGTGTCCCCCGCTTCCTGTCTTTGGTTCTTCCTCCTCCCATGGCCTTGGTCCTGAAAGAGGTCAGAGTAGAGTTTGCATGGGACTTAGTGATGCTTTGAGGGGTCTCTGCAGGGCCTTCACCCCAGAGGGGTGCCAACGGAGGAACCCCAGGTCCCGTGGCCCAACGGTGAGGGTGATCTCTGAGTCAGAGCTTCTGATGGTGTCCCTCTGCCCCTCCCTGGGAGACACAGCTTGTCTCCACAGCCTCCTGTCCCCCCTGCCTCCTGGTGGTGGCTGCAGACAGGGGGACCCTCGGGTTTCTCTTAGCACTGGTGTGTGAGCTGTTGGAAAGTGAGATTTACATCGCAGGAATGAACTGCTAGCCGACGTGGGAGGCACTGTGCCAACAGCGATCTGACAGCGTGCCCATCAGGGAGACTTAGGGAAGCTCCCAGGGTGAGGGGCTGGAGTTTAAGGGCTGCTATGCCGTTCAGAGGGAGGACAGGACAGGCTCACCCAGGAGGCCGTGGCTGACGGGCAGGCAGGCCCCAGGCAGGCCTGTTTCTGCCTTGCTGGGTGCCTGGCAGGCAAGGGTCCAATGGGATGGGCTGGCCTCTGCACTGCAGGCAGGACTGGGCAAGGTGAGGTGGTGCCTCTCTCCCACGGGCTTGATGTTGCCCCCTGGGACCCTGCCCACAGGTGGGCCTTGGTCCCAGTATTGACCTGTAGGTGGAGGGCCGGCCTAAGCAGGGTCCCAGGGGTGAGACCTCCGGGGGTCTGCATGGGGCTGCAGGTCAAATGCTCATGAGGCCTCTGTGCATAGGTTCTTATGATGCTGCCCGCTCCAGGCAAAGCTAGAGCCTCAGGCTGTGCCCTTGAGCAAAGTCGGGGTTCAGGGGCCAGGAGCTGGATGTGCCTCCAGGGCTAATGGAGCCTGACACCAGGGCTTGCTGCCCTTGCTTGGGTGTCCATTTTTGCTCTGCTGCAGGGGTGCAGGGATCCCCTCGCCCAGACTCCCTCTAGGTGCCAGCCCCTGTCCAGTGGAGGACACAATAGTGCGGGGAGCTGGACACCAGGCTTGGGGGCTGCAGGTGTCTTTACCCCTGGGGTTTCCACTTCGGTGGGTTGGACTCAAGGGGCCTGGCTCCCCATCCACCTGACACTTGACAGAACCCAACCCCACAGATTGTCTTTCCAAAGCCCTGAGCAGCATTACCAGGGTGGCCTCTTTACTGCATGGGGGTCTTCCGTGGGGGTGCTGGGAACGTATGCGTTCGGCGTGGCTGCACATGTCCGTGCAGGGTCTCGTGTGTGTCACGTGCGTATTTGCACACGTGGGTCTGTTTGTGCACGTGTCCCTGTGTGTCTGCCCGAGGGGTGCCTGTGTGCGTGCGCGCGGGTCTGTGTCCGGGTGCCAGAGCGCGCGCCGCGCCGGAAAGCGCGGGGCGCGGGCTAGTGCACTGGGGGACCAGGGCGGCCCGCGGGGGAGGGGCGGGGGCGGGGCGCGGCGGGGGCGGTCTCTCCGCCTCGAGGATTTGGCCTTCACCTGCGGGGGGCGGAGGGAAAGCCGAGAACATAAAAGCGAGGGGCGGGGCGCCGGGCTCAGAGCGCGGCGGGGCCGCTGGGGTGCGAGCCGCTGGCTGACGGGCCATGGGAGCGTCCCGCGGCCGCGGGGGACTGGCGGCGCTCTGGTGCCTCGGACTCCTGGGGGGCCTGGCGCGCGTCGCGGGCACGCACTACCGCTACCTCTGGAGGGGCTGCTACCCGTGCCTCCTGGGCCAGGCGGGCTACTCCGTGAGCGCCGGTGACCGGAGGCCAGGTGGGCGCTGGGCGGGCTCTGCACGGGGGTGGGGGGGCGGGCGCCCCGCTCCGCCGTGGGCTCCCTTTGCACCTCTTTTTGAAGCTAGCGCCCAGGCGGCTGGCTGACAGCGCGGAGGCTGGAGGGAGCAGGGCGGGGGCCGTGCCGCTGCGGCCGCTTCCTCTGGGACAGGGCCCTTCCTCCCTGAGTCATCGGACCTTCCGTCCCCTCTCTGGCCCGGCTGCAGGGTCTGCTGACAGCTGAACGGTCTCTTGACCAGAGGGAAGAGAACAGCCCCTTGCATTTGCCTGTGGCACGGGGTGGGGTGGGGCATTTCCCAGGCCCTGGCAGCCCCGGGGGAGGTGGGGGTGTCAAGCAAGAAGGCAGGCTCAAGAGAGCCCTCTGGGGTCCCTAAGTAAAGTCTGCCCTTCCAGAGTCCCCAAGCTTTGGGGGTGTGGTCAGCCCAGGAGGACCCCAGCAGGTCATGGAAAGCGGATGCACCCTTGTCTGTGTCCATCCTGCCTCTCCCTGCACTTTAGATCTGGTGCGCACGCTGGGCCAGCCTCCCCTCGGTAGCTCCTTAGAGCTTGGGGCCGGTCATCCTCAGGAATGGGAGGCAGAGGTGGGGGCCAGGTCCGCACCGGGGTCACAGCAGGGGCAGGGCGCTCCCCTCCAGGCTGTCCCCGGCCCCTAAATGTGGCTCTGTGTCGGGCACCTGGTCTTCTTGGAGGTATTGGCCCTGCTCTGCTGTCCCCTGGGCCATGCCAGAGGGCACACGGAGCACTGAGCGGCAGGCCCCTGATGGCGGCAGTACCTGGCTTTGTCCCTCGGCCAGCTGGGTCTCAGGCTGGGTCCCCAGGGCGTGGGCAGCCTTCCTGTTCGGTGGTCAGCCAAGGCCAGGCCAGTGCTGTCGCCACACTGGTGGCAGTAAGTGCCCGAGGCTGTGTAGCCTCCAGAGGCTGGGGCTGCGTGGGGCTAGGCTTTGGGGGAGCCCTGGCCCTGCTCTGGGGCCTGCGTGGAGAGGAGAGGACGACGGCCTGTGGTTGATGGGGTGCCATCTCTGGGCATGAGGACCCTGTGGCATGTTTGGGGGAGAGCAGGATTCTGAACTTGAGGACCACGTGAGTGGGCTTCCTGGCAGTGTCCCAGAGAGCTCAGATTTCCGTGGAAGCATGGGCGAGGCTTCAGAAGGGGCTGATTAGGGGGTCTCTGCAGGGGGCAGCTTATTCGACCCCGGCATGAGCCCCTGGCCTGGGAAGCTGATGGAGCATCCGTGGGCTCCCTGCAACATCGCGGTAGGGTGCCCTAGGCAGGAGCTGGGGAGCCAGCCCACTGTCGCCACGGTGATGTGTCAGCACCGTGTGCCAGGGTGAGAGGCAGTTCCCATCACCAGGCCGCTGAAGTCCCGAGCCACACAGCTCAGCTGAGGGCAGCACCGCACGCTCCCGAGGGCCCCTGGCCTGGATGTTCCTTCAAATAGCTTGGCTCCGGACCTGCTGCTCCTGGGCTCCCAGCTCCTCCCCGTGCAGGCATGACCTGCACCAGACGTGTGGCGGCTGGGCCTCAGGCTGGGGAGGGCAGAGGGGGTTTGCACCAGGCTATTATCCCTGCCCCCGCTGGGTCAGCATGGGAGACACGGGCCTTCAAGCTCTCTTTCAGCTTGGGGGGAGGGTGGGGAGCATCCAGGCTCCCCTCTGTGCTGTCTGGGAGAGTGATATTTTCTCTGTAGTTCCAGGGCCTAAGATGTCAGTGCTCAGTTGGGGCCCTGCTGTTTGGGGTGTCTCAGGGCACCGGTCCCATGCCAGGAAGCACCGCGTGTAGGCAAGTTGGCACGGCCAGAGAGAGCAGGCCTGCAGGACAGGCCCCGGGGAGGCATCCAGCCCCAGAGAGCACAGTGGACCTCACTGGGGGAGTCAGGAGGCCGGGCTGGCCAGAGGCCCCGTGTCTTCCCATCTCTTTCTCCCTGACCTCCTGCCCCCTCCTTTAAGGACCTGGTGATGACACAGGGCCCACCTCAGGATCCTTAACACAAGCCCACCTGCAATGGCCCTTTTGCTCGTAAGCCTCCAGGGATTAGGATGCAACCCTTTGGAGGGCTGTTATTCAGCTGATCCCACTCTCCTTGAAGATCACTGAGCCTGTGGCTCTTAGGTCACAGATGCGGTCACAGTCACAGTCACAGGGTCAGCAGCTCTAGGTGGCTGGAGCCGGCTGAGGACAGCTCTGTTCTGCCCCCACGTGGCTGCCTTGGGAGTGGGGCAGGCAGGGTTAGGGAGCTGGGTCCTGGCTTGCTTCCTGAGTGTCGGTCTCCTCTGTGAAGGGGCTCCAGCAGGAGGTCGGGTGGCCAAATGTCCCGCCGCCCTTCAGCAGGCTTCCCTTGCCCAGAGAGTGAAGGGAGAGGCCTCAGGTCCTTCAGCCTTGAGCTGCCCGCTGTGTCCAGACCCCCACACAGGCTGACAGCACGCGGTGGTGCTGGACGCGGTGGCTGAGTGTCGTTGCACCTGCCAGGCCACATCTCACAGATCCTGTCCCTGCCAGGGGCAGGTTGCCAATCACCAGGCAGGGCAGCTCCAGGGGCCAGGGGAGAGCTTGGGGCTGCAGTCAGTGTGCCTGCCCCTGCCAAGAGGGGCGCCATGGGAGATGGCTTGCAGACGTGGGCCTATGCATCATAGCAGGGAGCAGGATTTCTGTCCGCTGGTGTGGACACTTGAATCTGAATGTTCTTTGCGGGCAGCAGGGGGGCCCGAAGAACTGGTCACGTGGGTGGGAGGCCCCGGCTGTCGGGGCAGCCCAGCTGCAGGGGCCCTGCTGGCTGATGGCAGTCTCCTGCCCCAGCATCCCCCGAGTGCTTCTTCCCAGACTGTCCATTCGGTATCCTTGCGGCGCACAGGGCTGTCGGGCTGGCCCAGGGGCTGATGCTGTCTGGGGCTCCCCTTCCGTCCTGGACAGCTTGCTCAGACCTGCCCAGGAGCTGCTGGAGGATGTGGTCCTCCAGGCGGGCTTGGCCCCCCAGCCAGGGGTCTGAGCCGCTCAGGGGTGTACAGCCACCTGAGCCAGCCTCTCCCCCCTCTGGGGGTCTGGACTGAGCCGAGTGTGAATGTGGAGCTGCCGGCTGAGAGCAGGGTTTCCAGAAGCCAGCGTCTCTGCCCGCCTGTGCACCCAGCGTCAGGAGCACAGCAGTGGGCCGGAATGATGCCTGGCAGGGCTGGTCTGGACACTGAGGCTGCCATCCACCCTCCTCAGACAGCACATACCTGGCACATCTTCCCCAAAGCTTCGCTGAGCACCTACTGTGTGCCCAGGGCTATGCTCCCTGCGGTCTCATCTTTACCTCCTCTCTGAGCCCCTGTGGGTGGGTGCTGCCCACCCTGCCCTTCCATCCACTCGCCTCCCTGCTGACTGTCCTGCAGGAGGGCCCTGGGTCCCTCTGTCCCCACCCTCTTGGGGGTTCTGCTGGGGGCCTTTGACCTCTGCCTTCAGGCTGCTTCCCGAGAATCACCTGGCTCCATTCTGAGAGAGCTCCAGGCTGCCACAGGCAGAAGAGAGCCTCCCTGGGTCTTTGGTCTTCTCTCTTAGGCACTTGGCAGGGCCCCGGGGGTCTCCCTGGAGTGGACCTGGCCTGTGTGCAGAGCTGGTCACCTGGAGCTGGTTTGGTGTCATTTCTGGGGTGCCAGGTCCATTCTCAGAGCGCGGGCTGGTGGCGTGGTTCCCGTGTGTGGGAAGCATAAGCTGGTGGGCTGGCGCTGGCCCGGGGGAGCCTCGCCTGTGCCCCACCTTTGGCACCCTTCACAAGTGGGCTCAGACGGCGGGCATTTTCGTTTGGGAGCATGGAAGCTGGGCATTTGCACGGGTGGGAACTGGAGGGTGGAGTCGTGGCTTGTAGATGTTGGAGTGGAATGTCCGTGTGTCCGTCTCCCTGCTTTTGTGGTTGGGGAAGCTGGCTGCTCTGTTGGTGAGGCTGGCGTCTGAGGAGTGTGGACTGGCCCGAGGCCCGGGCCTGGGCTTCGGTCCCCGTGCCTGGTGCCCCCGGGCCCCCCCGTGTCTGCAGTGGCTCCCTTCCTCGGTCTCCATGTTTCCCGGAGATTTGTGTCCCTCCTCGCGCTAGCTCGCACACTGGTGTGTCAGCAGCCTGTTTTTACCACCTCCGTTGTTGCCCAGCCTCCCTGGGGGCCCAGGTTGGTGGATAGAAGTCTGGAGGGAGGGATGAGAGGTGAGGGCAGCCCCCAACTTCTCCGTGCCTCTGCATTCCTGCAGGAGGAGGTGGCCCTCTTGGGGTGCAGGCCCATGGGCCTCCAGCTCTGGGGAGGGTCTTCCCGCCTCTCCAGTGCTCAGCTGGGCTCCTGGGGTGGCTCTGCAGGGCCTCTGGGCTGGCCCCATCCTCCTCTGGTCACCACTTTCCTTGGGGCCTGAGGCTTGGTGGGCACGAATGTCTGGCCCTGGTGGTTGGTGGTCTCAGCTGGGAGGTGTTCGCCTGGAAGCAGAGTGCCTGGGACCTCCATGAGGTCCTGTCCTGGGGATGTTGCTGGTGGTCGTCTGTCCCCCGGCGTTGGGAGGCCCCCGGGGGACCCAGGCCGACACCACCCGAGTTTCCCGGGACCAAAACAAATACAACCATGGACGTTTGTTATCGGGCTGTTTTGGAGGCTGAAAGTTCAACATCAAGGTTGCAGCAGCTCCCTCTGAAACCTCCAGGGGAGGACCCCTCCTTCTCCTGTCCTTCCAGCCTCTCGTGGCCCCCCTTGTTCCTTGGCAGTGGCCACCTCATTCCAACCTCTGCCCTCCTGTGTGTCTCGATCAGGACCCTAGTCGCTGGGTTTAGGGCCCCCCTTATCCAGCACGGATAACTAATTACACCAGCATCTTAAGGCCACACCCGAGGCTCTTACTGGATGTGAATTTGGGGGGACATTGTTCCACACTCCTCTCCCTGCCAAAGCCTGGCAAGGGCATCTCATGAGTTGCTGGTTTTTCCCTTTGGGCTCATGGGTCCCAGAGAAACGGCCGGCACGTCCCGAGCGTACTTCTGGATCTGGACTTTGGGACAGAGCTTTAGCTCCAAGTTCAGTCTTGAAAGGCATGAGGAGCGGGGCCTTTCCCGCCTCAGCCCAGTGCCCTCTGCAGCCACCGCGTTGTCCAGACCACTGCTCCCTGCGTTCTGTCTGACCCCCGGCGCGCCCCACATTCTGGCCACCCCCGGGATGGTGGCTCTTCCCCCCGAGCAGGCTGGCTAGGTGTGAGGGACGGGCCCTGCCTTCTCCCCACTCTGCTCCGGCAAGTGTGGGCTCAGAGCTCGGAGCTCGGGCACCTGGGTGGGGTTCCATGTCCTCAGGGAGGGGGCCTGGCTGGGGTCCCTGGGGCCCGCCCAGGTGGGTACTGGCGGGTAACCCTAGGCCCTGTGTCCCCGTCCAGACGTGGATGAGTGCCAGTTGCACAACGGTGGCTGCCAGCACAGATGTGTGAACACACCAGGCTCCTACCTCTGCGAGTGCAAGCCTGGATTCCGGCTCCATGCGGACGGCAGGACCTGCTTGGGTAAGCACCAGGCAGCCCTGGGAGTGGCTGGCCCCCTGCCTGGGCCCCATGCCACCTCCCTGCCTGGGCTCCTGGCCTCAGCGGTGCCCCCACGCTCCTGGCTGTGCCCACCGGGATGGGGTTGGGCTCCCTGTGCTCCAGGACTAGGAGACGCTAGGGGGCCTGTCTGCTCAGTGGCTGTGTCCTGCGGACTGTGTGCAGCTCCTTGGGGCTCTCGGAGGCCTGTCACGGGCAGTGCGCCCTCCAAGCATGTGAGGGAAAGACTGGGTCCCCAGGGCCTGGCTCCCCCATGCTGAGGCTGAGCCCTGCGACCCTGGGATACTGAGGCCATGTTCCTGGGGGGCCTCTCTTGACTTGGGGAGGAGCCCCTGGGCCACCGTAACGTAGAGGGCCTTCTCAGAAGCTGTGGTGGTGGGTTAGCAGGGTCCCAGGCCTGGGGACCAAACTCAGGGGTGACTTGGGTGCTTGCTGGGTGGCAGGGAGGCTGGTGAGGGCAGGGGCAGGGCCAGCATGAGGCCACTCTTGGCCCACAGAGCTGGGGTTCCTGGGCCCAGGTGCCCCCACCCAGCCTTGGGGAGTGCTGGGGCCTGGCTGTGGCAGGTGGGGAAGAGGTGGCTGAGAAGCGGGACCCTGGCCCCTACTTCCCCTGCAGGGCCTTTCTTCTGTGGGGACTTGATGGAGGTGTCCTGGCCACAGCCTGCTGTCCCCGCAAGCACGGAGGGTCTCCAGGAAGAGAGGGACGGCCCCAGGCGCCCGCTGAGCTGGGGCGTGGAGGGTGGAGGGTCTGCAGGCCAGGGTCTGGTCCCTTGGCTGGCTCTGGGTACAGGGGCTGAGGGCACGGGGCTGCTGTGTCCGGGAGGCCGTGTGGTGGTCGTTCTCTGGGGGGCAGGACACCCCTCGTTTCCACCCCGCAGACACGGAGTGGGCCCGGCGGGCTCCGAGCGGCCTCATTCCTGCACGGCTTGCTGCTCTGTGGCAGGGCGGCCCGCCAGCTCCGGGGGGCCCTCCGGGCACACACACTCTCACATGTCCGGGCGCCGCTCAGGGCGTGAGGCAGCTGCCCCATGGCTTCTCGGGGCTGGGAAGTGGAAACAGATGTGGGAAGTGTTGTAATGTGCTTCCAGGCAAATCTGACGGGTTGCGGCCCCCAGCTGCTGTCTGCTGGGGGCTGCGGAGGGGGCTTCTGGGAGCCTGCTGGTTCACCCAGGCCCCCTGGACATCCCAGAGAGGGGGGTCCCTGGGGGCTGGCCCACGGTGGGCTGGGCTGGGCCTGGTGCCCTCTGCCCCCTCCCTGCCATGGGCTCCCCTGTGCGGGACCTGGGGCTGGAACACACCTCCCCCCGTCTCTCTGGTCTCCCTGTCCGCCAATGATGGCCTTCACTGCGGTGTTGGACGGCAGGAGTGCCCACTGCTGAGGGGGGAACGGACAGGATGAATGCTGGCCTTCCTGGCCACAGGGGAACAGGTGGTGGCCTCTAAGAGTGGCCTTACGCTGTTGGCTGAGGGACATTCGGAGGGGCGCCCCTCAGCCTTGCCCTGGCCCCCAGCCCATCCCCTTGCTATGCTGGAGCTCTTCCCAGGAGCCTTCCCTGCGTGGGCTCCGGCCTCCAGAAGTCGTGATCTGTGGCATTTGCTTATTTTGAAGGTCTCTTCAGGGTCTGCTGCCGGGGCTCCTGGGTGTGGTCTGCACAGCCTGGCGGGAGGCTGCTGGGACCTCAGGGTCCCTCTGCCTGGCACCCCAACACCGTGCACCCAGGCGGGCCCCAGGCGGCCTCCGGCTCTCTCGGTGCTGCTGCCCACCTCCTGGCCCCTCCCCATCGCCGGACGTGGTTTCCTCAACGCTGGTGTTTAGCTTCTCTCTCTCTTTCTTGATCGTAACCCCCAGCAGGAGATCTACACCGTACACCGCTTACCTGCACACATCTGGCTCTTTCTGGTGGCTTCTTTGTACCAAAAATTCCTAGGAGCTGACAGCTTGCCAGGGTGCAGGCCGGTGCCTGGGTCCCCCAGGGGAATCTGGGATTGGGGCGGATTTGTCAGGCTTGGTCCACTGGGAGCTGCCGTTCCTGGAGGGACCTGGGCTTTGCTAGAAACTTCTGGAGTGGACAGGGTTCTCCAGGGAGCTTCTTCCCAGGCAGAGGGAAGTGTCTGCCCATCTCGCTAATGTACCCCTTTTGGTGGCTGAGGGACCCGTCCAGCTGCACTGGCAGCCTTGGGTGTGTAGGCAGGTGTGGCCCCGCGTTTCACATCACGAATGAGGGCTTCCAGGTAGGGGCCTGGTGGAGGGCGTTGCTGGACCCTCCGAGGGCTCTGAGTGGGGTGGAGCTGGACTTCCTGCCAGTTCTCGGGAACTGTGGGGCCCTGGCCCCCTCTCCTCCAGGACTCCCGGGTACAGGACAAGGGAAGAGCTGGGCCTGGTCCGAGATTGGCAGGGCGCCTTCTGCGCTCAGACCACCCGAGGGCTGCAGCAGATGCTTATGGGAGGAGTTAGTACCGGAACCCCCATCCCCCTGGCAGCTGTGAGGCCTGCTGCACAGCTGGGGTACAGCTGTTAGCTGCTCTGGAACCCCTCCCCTGGGGCCTGCTGGGATCCTCTTCTGGGGGAGGGGTGCTGTGCACTCTCCTGGGACTTTTCAGCTGGCAGGAAATGGCCCCAGGCGCCCGCTCCCCTCCAGCAGCTGGGAGGTTGGGGGTGGAGAAGGAGTCCCGGGGAGTTGACCGTTGTTCCTGTGTGCTGTGATCTCTCAGGATGTTGCCAGGTCATGGGGCCCTGAGGGATGTCCGTAAGTCCTCAAAGGAGGCACACTTGGGGGGGGCTTGAAACACACACGTGGGGCCTTGAAACACTTGTGGAACTTGCCTCCAAGGCAGGGAGAGGACAGGAAATGCACAGCTTTCCCCCAACTCTCCTTTGCAGAAGATCTGGTGGAAATAAAACACAAAAGCGTTTCAATTCTTAAAAATGAGAATTTGCAAGAAGGATTTTGCTATTAGCCCGAGGCCCCCGAGCACCACCCACTTAGCCTGGGCACCAGAGAAGCAGCAGTAGCCCGGCATCGTGGGGCACTCCACTGCCAGGGAGCCTTCCCGGGTGTCCACCAGACTCAGGTGGGAGGTGCAGGGCCCGGGGTTAGTTTGTCCGGCTTGTCACCCTCAGGTCATGGAGCTGGGTTTCCTTTTCCAACTTGGGGCAGTAGGCCTGGGAGTGCTTGGTCAGGTGATGTTCTTGCTTTGCCGGGACACCTTGTAACCCATGGACACCCGCCGCTGGGTGCTGGAGCACCTGGCGCTGGTTTCCCCACCTCCTCTGTGCGGCCGTGCGCTCTGAGCCAGCAGGACACCTGCCCCGAGGTCCCTTCTGGATCCTGCTCTCGGATTTGGATGCTTCTCCCTGTCCCCTTAGGCAAGCGGTACACCAGGGGGTCTCTGTGAGGGAGCACGATATCCCTGGATGCCCTGGGCCTGCCACTTGACAGAGGTGGGGTCTCCGTCTTCCCCCTCCCCTCGGCCTCTGCCCCTATGACCTTTTGGACTCGCCTCACTCTTCCCATCCCAACACCAGCCCTTGGGGAGGATTCTGGTGTCAGCATGCACTCCCCACCCCCCTTCACCAATGGCTGGAAGCCCCTACCCTGGTTCCCTCTCCTGGGAGTCCCATGGGCCCTGCGGTGCCCACAGCATGGAGGAGGGGCTCCCCAGCTCTGCCTTTCCCTGGGCCTCAGGGGAGTCTCTTTCCCCACCAGGCCGGGGGGTCTGCCAGTGAGGGGGCAGCAAGGGACTGCACAGGGCCTTCTAGCCCTCAGAGGGGAGGCTGTCTGGCCCTGCCGGAGGCCCTGTTGGCAGCCTCTGGGGCTGGCACCAAAGCCACAGGCGGCGGGAAGGTAGAGCTCTCCGGCTCGTCTCCAGACCCCTCCCTGCGAAGCTGCACGTGCAATTCTGAGAACGTTCTCTAGTGCCCCCCAAATCCCGAAGCAGGCTGCAGCTGCAAGAAAGGCGTGTGCCTTCCCAGCCCTGAGGGGGCCATGAGTCTGGATGCGGCGGCAGGAAGGGCAGCCCCACCCCTGAGACGCCCCTGGGAAGTCGTGGCTTTGCCCAAGCCCAGGAGCCCTGCAGTGCAGCCTGCCAGCACCCAGGGGTGATGGGATGGTCACGGTCCAGTCCAGGGGAGCCACGGGCAGCGGTCACCCAGCGGGAAGCAAGAACAGATGGGGCCATGTGGCAGGGAGGGTTGGAGCTAGGGATGGGGTCGGGGGGCTGGGCTGTGTGAACAGCAGCGGGGTGTGCACCCAGGGGCGACAGCAGAGCCTGCGGTTCCTGCCTTAGCTTTACCTCGAGGTGGGTGGTGCTGGGCAGGCGGTGGCACAGCCTGGGTCCTGGGGGCCCCCTCGTGGCTGTCTCTCCCTGGCTGGGACTTCGGAGCTGTGGTGGCTGGTGGGTGTGTGGTCTGTGATGAGGCTGGTCCAGCCCCTGGCACGTGGGCGAAGGTGGCCACTTGCAGAGCCTCAATTACTCTTGGCTGCCTGCAGCAGGGGGCCCCAGCCGGAGGTGGGGGGCAGGTCAACACGCACAAGGCAGAGGAGCAGGCAACCCATGCCCGGAGGGATGAGGCGGGCAGAGCCCAAGTGAGTTTCCCCTTCTGCCCTGCCATGCTGGTCCTGTCTCCAGCAGAGGACTTTCTAGAAGGAAGGACCGTGTGGGTGGCCTTTGACCACACGTGGCGGGAGGCTCTTGGGACCTCGAAACCAAGCCAGTCCGAGGGCAGTAATTACCAAACCCCGTGAAGGCAGCGGGAGCCAGAGCCACCCCCGAGCCCGCCCAGAAACCACGGGGCTGGGCTTGGCTGGTGGGCTCGGCATGCTGCTGACAGCCCTGCCCTCCCGCTGGGGGCCTGCCAGGGCACAGCCCCTTGCCGTGCCAGCAGAGCCACTCCGAGTCAGCCGTCCAGCTCCACGGCACTCGGACGCACCTGATGCTGGCCTCCAGCTCCAAATCCGCGCCCAGGTCTCAGGGCTGCCCCCTGTGCCTGCACGAGCAGAGCCCCTGGGGGTGGGGGCACAGGCAGAGCCCCCCTCCCCCCCCACGGATGTGGGTGTTAGCTCGGGGGCCTGTTGCCTTTGTGAGTGGACACCTCACCCCAGGCTCCTGGGTGGTGGCGGCCCCTGCCGGCAGAAGGCGGGGTTGCAGTCCAGCTCCTGGAACCGCGAGGGTTCCAGCCGCGTGTCCTGGAACTTGCAAACCCGGGGGGAGGATGTATTAGCTCAGGCCCCTGTAACAAGCACCGCGACAGGGTGGCTTGAGGAGCAGAAATTTACTTTCTCGCCACTCTGGAGGTGGGAAGCTCCAGATCGTGGTGCCCACCAGTGGTTCCTGGTGGGGGCCCCTTCCTGGTGGCCCTTCTCCCCGTGGCCTCCTGTGCTGGAGGGAGAGACACAGAGAGACAGAGATCTCACGTCTCTTCTTACAAGGACGCCAATTCTGTCGGGTCGGGGACGCACCTTTATGACCTCACATAACTTTAAGTTCCTCCACGAAAGCTCTGTCTCCGAGCACAGTCATGTCGGGGGTTCGGTTTTAGGGGTTCGCCTGTGACTCTGGGAGGGACACGAGCACTCGCCCCAGAACCTCCCAGTTTCTGCCGGGCTCTCAGCTTTGCCTCAGGTCGGAGCGCGGTCCTGATTTGCGGGAGCGTCCAGGCTGGGACGTGGATTCCATGGCCGGACTGTGCAGTGACCCGAGGGGCCTGGAAACGTCCCCACCAGCTCTGGGCACTGACCACGCCAAAGCTGGCCTCTCCCCGAGCTGACAGCCCAGTGCTGAGAAGAATCTGCTCGCTGAGCTTTCCGGGAACCCGTGGCACAGGACGCTGGGCTTGGCTCCCTCATGCACACAGCTGGGGAGCATCTGGGACCTCAGGACCGTGCGGCCGAGTGGCAGGAGACCGGAGCCCGGGCTCCCTCTGCCTGCCCCCCCGCCGGTGATTTCTCCCCTGCCTGCTGCCGCGGGCGCTGTGCCTAATTGTCCCTGGGCCTGACCTGGGGGCTCTGCCTGGCAGGAGGGGCTCCTTGCCCGCCCTGCCACAGCTCCCTGGGTCCTCCTGGTGGCCGTGGGGCCTGTCCTGCCGGCCCCCCTGCCCCGGGCTCCAGGACCGCTGTCTGTGTGCCCGTCCCACCCTGTCAGGAGGGGCTCCTGGTCCCCATTACGAGTCTCAAGCAGGGGTGCAGTTGGAGTCATGAACACGAACAGCCCCAGGACTGGGGCGGGGGGCTCAGGTCCTACTCGGAAACGTCTGAGTGACAGTGGTGGCTGAAGCGTAGCGTGGCAGGTGGGGCAGACGGGGCCTTGGGGGATCAAAGCAGAGTTGGGGTGGCTGGGTGGGGAAGGGGGTTCATTGCTGAGGGGACAGCAGACGGGGGCAGCCTGGCCGGCCGTGGTTGGGCCCAGGCCTCGTGTCTCTGCCGCTCCGCTGCGCACGTGGCAGGTGCAGCCAGGAGACAGAGCCATCACTGCCACCCTCGTGTCCTCCCTGGGCGCAACCCCCTTGGGCCGGGACCCTCGGCAGGGGCTCCCAGCCCTATGCCTCAGGTGAGGACACTGGGTCCTCCCACGAGTGCTGTGTTTTGGATTTCTCGAACATGCTTGCCTTGAAGGGCCCTGCTTCTGGCATCAGCGTGGTCCTAGCATCCTCAGAGCCCCGAGGCCACGTGCCTAGCGTGTGTGGATGCCGTGGCTGCCGCTCGGTGCCACCAGGCCCGCGGCTCCTGCTCCCACACAAACCGCCGAGGGTCAGCAGGAGCTGGCCTGCTCCACCAGGAGCTGGAGGCCAGGCCTCTGGGCCACGGTGACCTCCGTGGCAGCCCCGCGCCCACGCTGGCCTGGCCCGATGGGAGAGTGGAAATGTCTGGGCCCCCACTGCCCACAGCTGGCCTGCCGCCTCCTCCGGGAGCCTCCCAGTCTGCTTGGCCTCTGGGCTCCAGACGTGCTGGCTCTCAGCAGGGCCCCGTGTGTTGCATTCCGTGCTGGGTGATGCGGGGTGGCTCTGGAGTGCCTGTCTACACCCGGTCCTCAGGCAGTCTGGGGACAAGGATCCAGAAGTGGATCGTGGTCTGTGTACCCTGTGTATGGGCTGAGAAGCGAAGCCCGGCCTGTGAGCACTGTAGGAACAGTGTCCCCTCTCCGAGTCCCTGCTTCTGGGACAGAGACGGACAGGAAGAGGGCCACAGAGGGTCCTGGAGGGTTTCTGCAGGAGGCAGGCCCCTCGGCTGGGTCATCCTCCGGGGCTGTGTCCACAGCTCCTGTCTGTGTCCCCAGCCATACAGTCCTGTGCCGTGGGCAACGGCGGCTGCCAGCATCAGTGCGTCCAGCTTACGGCAACCCAGCTCCGCTGCCAGTGTCGCCCCGAGTTCCAGCTCCAGGAGGACGGGAAGCGCTGTGTCCGTGAGTGTGCTGCCAGCCCTCGGGTGAGGGGCACTGGGGCTGGGACCCCCACCAGGACTCCCGTACTCCACAGACCCACAGGCCCACCCACGGACCCCAAAGCCTGAGCCCAGGGCTACTGCTGGGACAGATACTGGACTCGCCTCCCTGCTTGGCCGCTGGGGCTGGAAGTGGGGCTCGGGGGAGGCAGGGCCCCTTGGCTGCCCGGAGGTGGTGGGAGCATCGTCCAGCCCCCGGGGGGTGTGGGGAAGGAAGCCCCTTAGGCTGTGCTCTGGGATCACGCATCTGTTGGGGGCAGGAAGTCCTGGATGGGGAATGTGGGGGATGACAAGGAAGGGCATCCTGCATGGTTCTCAGTTCTAATGCCTGCCCTGGGCTTTGTGTGGGCAAGTGGGACCCAGGCCCAGCCCTCGGGTGGCTGGGCCCCACCTGGCACCTTGCCCTGGGGTCTCGGGCTGCCTGTCATGGAAGGAGGAGCTTTGCAGATGGAGATGGTGGGGCAGGCTCGGGGGCCCCAAGATGTGGAAATGGCGGGGTGCTGGGATGCAGCACGCACCGAGAGTACTCCCCACACCTGGCCTCGTGGGTCCCAGGCCAGGAGTGAGGGTGGGCCTGAGGGGCTGAGCAGGGTGGTCAGAGTGCCATGGGGTCGCAGGGCTGGGGGGCTGCAGGGCGGCTTGGCTCTGAGTAGGAGAGGGCTTAGAGGAGCTGGTGGGCACCCTGACTTCTCAGGGGTGTCTTGGGGGCTCCCACATCTGGGGGAGGGGAGACCCCCACCGAGCCTGGGGGGGACTCATGAGAGGCCTGGGACACCCCAGATCTGCTGGAGCCCGCCGCCTTCCCTTTGCTCCATCCCTCTGGGCCTGTGACCGCAGGGAGAAACCCGTGCGCAGACCGGAATGGCGGCTGCATGCACACGTGCCAGGTGCGCCGCGGCCTCGCCCACTGTGAGTGCCACACGGGCTTCCTGCTGGCGGCCGACCGCAGGTCCTGTGAAGGTAAGGTGCCTTCCCCGTGCACCAGCCCCACCCTGGGGCCAGCTGTGGGGGGACCCGGGCCCAGCCGCTGCTGCACCCGACCTTGGGCGGGGGACGGGGGGACTGGGACACACTCGAGGAGCGCGAGTCTCCTTTCGGCAGAAGCCGGCGGGCTCAGGTTGTGTTTTCAGGAGTTCCTGTGTTAGCTTAGTAGTTTGTGGTCGTCAGGGAAACGGAAGAGGCCACGGAGCGAAGGAAGGGAGAATCCCGGGAGCGCCAAGGCTGTCTCTGCAGCCGGCTTCTGGATGTTTTTGTGGGTTGTTTGTAAACTTGCGCACTTAGAATCATCCCAGATCCCAGCTGGGCGCCGCTTTCTAGGACACGCCCCTTCATCCTTGGCTTCCGGGGTGCAGGCCGCGCAGCCTACAGTGTTTACTACCCATCCCAGGAATTTGGGGGGCCCCCTCCTCCCTGTGCACGCAGCTCTGGGGAGGGGTCTTGTACGTCCCCCCGTCGCCCTCGGGCTGCATCCAGGGCAGGCAGTGGCTGTTTCCCCAGGCGTCGTAGGTGGGGGTCCGAGAGGCGGTGCTGCGGGGTACGGGCCCCACGGCACAGACACCAGGAAGGAGGGTGTGAGGCGCCCTTGCTCTGCCGCTCTGGAGGGCTCCGCAGGAAGCGGGCCGAGGGCCACCTTCATCCCAAGGAATCTCAGGGGGTGTGACCCAAGCAGTGTTGGGGATCAGACCCCAGGATTTGGGCCCTCATGGCCAGTGCTGTGGGTGGGGAGGCTGACGATGGCCCCCGGTGTCCACAGGCCCCTAGAGGCAAGCCATGGAAAGGCCCCTGTGGCAGGCCCGAGACCGGGCTTGGTGACGGGGGGGCAGCACAGCCGAGGCAGGTGGGTTCAGAGACGGACCCCGTTGCCCGATGCTGCTGGCCCAGACCTGTGCCCTCCTCGCCCTGACAGGGAGCATGGTTCTACCCCTGGGTGCTGTTGATGGGAACGTGGACGCTCCGGTGGGCTGCCTGTCACAGAGCCTTGGAACACGACCTGGGGAGGGAGCCCTGTGTCTGAGCCCTGACCCCCAGTGGGACCCCTCCACACTGAGCCCCACCCTGGGGCCGCACCTCCCAGGCCAGCAGTCCGGAGCCCTCCACCTCGATCTCTCCCGTGCAGATGTGGACGAATGTGCCACAGGGCAGGCCCAGTGTGCCCACGGCTGCCTCAACACCCGGGGGTCCTTCACCTGCCTGTGCCACGCCGGCTACGAGCTGGGCGCTGACGGCCGGCAGTGCTACCGTGAGTGGGCAGAGGGCGGGCGCTGGACCCTGGGGTGTGGAGAGACCTGGGAGCAGTGACGCAGTTCCCCAGGCCCCACAGGCACTGGCGTGCTGTGGCCTGGCCAAGGGGCAGAGCTGTCCTGTCAGCCAGGGGCAGTGCTGGGTGTGGGGGCTGAGGTTGGCCTGGGGTGTCGTGGGGAGGGGGGCAGTAGGGGCAGAACATTCCAGAGCCCACCCAGCCCAGGAGCTGGGTACAGCCTGTTTCCCAGTAAGATGGGCCTGGGGGCTACAGGCTGGCTGCCGGGGTCAGGGAGTACCATGGGAGGGGGTCACCAGGACCCCATCCCACATCCCTACTGGCGGGTCTCGTCGCAGGTATCGAGATGGAGATTGTGAACAGTTGCGAGGCAAACAATGGGGGCTGCTCGCATGGCTGCAGCCACACCAGTGCGGGGCCGCTCTGCACCTGCCCCCATGGTTATGAGCTGGACGAGGACCAGAAGACGTGCATCGGTGCGCAGTGGTTCCCTGCACGCTGCCCCCCACCCCCAGTGTCCACACGGCGGTTCCCTGCACGCTGCGGCCCCCCCCACCCCCCGTGCATCTGCTTGATGCCCTGAATCGGCAGCTCCCTCCTGTGCTCCCCATCCTGCTCGCTCTGCTCTGGGCTGGGGGCTGGGCCGAGCGTGGGTCCTGCTGAGCACCCGGCACCCGCACCCCGTCAGCCCCAGCAGCCCCCCCCCCCGCTCGGTCACTTGGTTCAATGCCCCGATTGCTGGGAGTAGCACCTGGAACCCTGAGAGGAGCAAAGGTTCTCTTCAGGGGGGTCCCTGCTGCAAGACGGAGTCCCCACCGCCCTGCAGCCCCCCATCCGGCCCCCACAGCAGGCAGGGCGGCCCTGGGGCCGCGGCGCATGTCCTGTGTGTGTGTCTGCGGGGCCAGGGTGCTGCGTGGACGTGTGTGAGCACGTGCGGGGCACATGTGTTGGTGGGCACGCGGGCAGGCAGGTGCCAGTGGCCCTGGTGTGTGCCCAGCAGACGTGGACGACTGTGCAGCGTCCCCATGCTGCCGGCAGGCCTGCACCAACAGCCCCGGCGGGTACGAGTGTGGCTGCTACGCTGGCTACCGGCTCAGCGCCGACGGCTGCGGCTGTGACGGTGAGGGGCGGGGAGCGGGCAGCTGCTGCGGGGCCGCTGGGGTGGCCCCTTGCTGTGCTCCGCCCCAGGGCCTTGCTTGAGCACCTGCTGCCCGCACAGCCACGCGACCTCCCTGTGCCCCCCACTAGCGGTGTCTCGCTCACGGGCTGGGCCCGCGCCCCTGGCTGCTGCCACCCGGCCTCCCCCGGGCTGGTGTCCAATGTCACTCTGACGCTGGACACAGGAGGATGGCCGTGGAGCGGGCCTGCCCAAGCAGCTCTGGCCGTGGCCTCAGGCCAGTGGGCAGAGGCGGGGTGGGAGGGCCCCGCGTCCCTGACCCCCAGGGAATAGGCCCCAGCAGCCCCGGGTCTGCCTGCAGACGTGGACGAATGTGCATCCGGCCGCGGCGGCTGTGAGCACCATTGCACCAACCTGGCGGGCTCCTTCCAGTGCTCCTGCGAGGCCGGCTTCCGGCTGGATGAGGACCGCAGGGGCTGTGCCCGTGAGTCTCTGCCTCTCCCTGTGGGGACCCCACCTTCTCAGGCACCTGCTCCTGGTGCCCCCGTACTCCCCTCCCTGGCTGCATGGACCCACTTCAGTCCCGCCTCCCGCTCTGGGCCAGGCCCTGGGCAGCAGGAGGGGGAGGGGCTGGTTAGACGGGGCATCCTCCAGGGCAGGGTGCTGCCCGGGGGTCCTGGGTGGTCCAGCTCCTGCACTGCCCAGGTGACGCAAGGGATGGGGGACAGCGTTCAAGGGGAAGAGAGGCCCCGCCCCTGCCTCCCCCTTCCATGCTTGGTCAGGAGTGCAGCTGGGATGCCCCCTTGCCACCACCCTGAGGAGGGGTGCAGCAGGGGCTGCGGGTCGGAGCCCCGGGGGTGGGGCTCAGGCTCTGGGCTGCATCTGGGCACTGGGCACCAAAGGGCAGGAGGATCCAGTACCAAGGAGGACGGTGGGTGGCAGGGGCTAAGGGGCCTTTGTGACCCCACCCAGCCCTGGAGATCCCCGAGGTGGACCTGGACGGCCAGCTGCCCTTCGTGCGGCCCCTCCCGCACATTGCGGTGCTCCAGGACGAACTGCCTCACCTCTTCCAAGACGACTATGTTGGGGTCCAGGAGGAGGACGAGGCGGCCGCCGAGGCCCGGGCCGAGCACACGCTGATGGAGAAGTTTGGTGAGAGGTGGGCCCGGCCGTGGGGCTTCTGGTCTCAGGCACCACGGCCCACGCATGCTCAGCCCGGCCGCTGCCCACCCACTGGTCTTGGGCTTGAGGAAGAGCCTGGTAGTGGTCTTGTTTGACCAAGGCTCAGAGATGGTGCTGGGTTTGCACAGCATGTGTGGGGCTGAGCCTGGCTGGATGTCAGGCCCTGACGTTACCCCACCTCCGGCCCCACTGGTCTGCCCCAGTCTGCCTGGACGCCTCCTTCGGCCAGGACTGCAGCCTCACGTGTGACGACTGTCGGAATGGGGGGACCTGCCTCCCAGGCCTGGATGGCTGCGACTGCCCCGAGGGCTGGACTGGCCTCATCTGCAATGAGAGTGAGGACACAAGGTTGGGGGTGGTATGAGCCCCGGGGACCTGCAGGCGGCCACCCTGGCAGGGGTCCTGGGGACTGGCAGGGCCTGGCGTCTGCCCCTCGTGGATGGTCCAGGGCAAGCAGGCCAGCAACTAAGGCAGCGAAGGGGGTCTGACGAAGAGTGGCTGGTGGGCAAGCAGTCATGTCCATGTCCTGGGTGAGAGCAGCCATGACCCAGGCCACCGGCAGATCGGTAGCTGGAGTACTTTTGAGACCTGCTCTCCCAGCCCTGTCCGGTGACCCTGGGCCAGGCACACGGTGCTGGTCGGTGTCCAGGGCTCTGTGTGCTGAAAGCCCTGCCGAGAAGCTGGCTGTGCTGGATTTCAGAGGGCGAGGACACAGCGATTGATTAGTGATGTCTGCTGTGTGCTGGGGCAGGACTAGGGGCACGAGTGCCTCTGGTCTGTTGCTTCTGAATGGGGTGGCTCATACCCCGGGAGGGTTGCTCAGCATGCCTAGAGGGGCTGCTGGGCCCAGAGTCCTGCAGGCGGGTGACCCTCGCGCTTTGCCGTCCCTGCCTGCAGCTTGCCCTCCAGACACCTTTGGAAAGAACTGCAGCCTCTCCTGTGGCTGCCAGAACGGCGGGACCTGCGACCCTGCGACGGGCACCTGCCGCTGCCCCCCTGGCGTCGGTGGAGCCCGCTGTGAGGACGGTGGGTGCAGCCCCTCCTGGGACTCTGGAGTGTCCCCGGGGTGGAGGCGATGGAACGCGACTGCTCAGTAGGCCTGCTGGCTTCTCCTGGCCGCCTGCCTTCTGCGGGGTGGGGAGGGGGAAAGCAATGACGTGGTGAGAGCAGTGTAGCGTTTTCACTGTTTGCTTTTCCTGGGACCCCACGGGAGCACGTGCTGAAGACTTGGCAGAACAGCACTTTTGCAATGGGTTCCCCTGGAAGGTAGTGAGCTCCCTGTTCCTGGAAGCATTCAAGTAGAGCTCTTTGGTGGGTGGGTGGGATTTGTCTGGGCCTATGGCTGCACGGGACACATTGCTGTCCTTTCGAACTGGGGAGTGTCTACATTTTTGAATTTGAGAGTAGCCTTAGATAAATTTTCCAGGGGACTGAGGCTTTACCTTTAAGTCTGCAGACCTTTGAAATTCTGCCTCTTTTGCTGGAGATGTAGCTAATGTGTCGAGAATTTCTTGCCTTAATAAGGGGTAGTTTCAGTCCCTGGAGCCCGTCCCAGGGCTTCGGGGCGGCAGCCTCGCAGGGCTGTCCTCCTCCTCCCTCTGGTCGGACTCCGCGGCTCGTCCGCGTCCCTGCCCTTCCCTTTGAAACCCGCCGTGTAGCAGAAGCAGCGCCCCTGCAGCCTCTTGGTCAGCCTTCCCATGTCTGGGTTTCCTCTCCTTTCTCTTTTAAGGACGCTCGTGGATTAGGATAACCCAGGAGTCTCATCTGCAGATCCTGGGGATTTAGGCGTGGCCATATTTCGGGGTGACTGTTCCGCTCCTTGCAGGCCTTCGGGAGGCAGGACTGGGGCAGGAGCGAGCCCGAGGGAGGCACTTTGGCAGGGAAATCCAGATGCCCTCTCCTAGCCCCGGGGCCCCCTGAGCTTGGTCCTGGGATGCTGGCTGGCTGGGGCTGTGTGCCCTTCGTTCTCTGAAAGCCAGAGGTGGGGCTAGGTGACCACCGAGGGATGGAAGTCGGCATGTGGTAGACGGGGGTCAGACACAGGAGACCAGGGTGAGGTCTTTGTGCATCTCCCACGCGTATGCTGAAGAATGTGCTTGGCTTCGTGCCCCGGCCATTCTCCAGACCACAGACGCTGGGGAGACAGGCCAGCCGGGGCAGATGGCCATATCCCTGGCTCATCTTGTGTCTGCCCTGTTGTCATGGTGCCCTTGCCTGCCCCCGGGCCCCTCCCTGTCTGGGATGCAGAGTCCTCAGGCTGCTGGTGGCCCCAAAGCCCTCTGGCCCTGCCCTGGTGGCCTGGGCCCCTCCTAGCTCCTATGCTGGGCACAGGGGACCCTTGGAGCACCTCCACGGGTGTGGGGACGTGTCCAGGTGGGCACTCAAGGGACCCCGCATCCCACAGGCTGCCCCAAGGGCTTCTACGGCAAGCAGTGTCACAAGAAGTGCCACTGTGCCAACCGTGGCCGGTGCCACCGCCTCTATGGGGCCTGCCTCTGTGACCCGGGGCTCTACGGCCGCTTCTGCCACTTGGGTGAGTCCTCTGCCCTGGTGGCCTGTGTCCAGGGGGCGGGGGGGTTGCTGCACAGTAAGGCCGAGTGCTCCTGGGCCTTGCTGCCCACACTCAGGCTTGGGAGTGACTGTTCTGCAGAGGACCTGGGGCTCAGCGAGGTCCCTCCGCTGGCATGTGGGCTCCACCCCAGGGGCCCAGAGCTGTGTCCTCCGGTCTGTGCTGGCCTTCAGAGTGTCTCGGGGGGTGGTCCCCAGCCTTCTGACGCCTCCTAGCCCCACAACTGGGCTAACGGGTCGGCGGCAGTATGGGCAAAGGCAGGCCACCCTTGGAATCTTCTGGGGCATGGGGCTCACCTTGGCTTTTGGAGTTTCCTGGCAGCAAGGGTGAGTCCTGAGTCCCCAGTGGGGTCACCCCTCGCTGGCGGGCTGGTGGGGAACAGGTGGGGGATGATGAGCAGACTTCATCTGGGAGCTCCATACGGTACTTTGCCGGAAGGATTATTTAAAGGGGGAGGTTGAGGGGCGCCTGGGTGGCACAGCGGTTAAGCGTCTGCCTTCGGCTCAGGGCGTGATCCCGGCGTTCTGGGATCAAGCCCCACATTAGGCTCTTCCGCTATGAGCCTGCTTCTTCCTCTCCCACTCTCCCTGCTTGTGTTCCCTCTCTCGCTGGCTGTCTCTATCTCTGTCGAATAAATAAATAAAATCTTTAAAAAAATAAATAAATAAAAAAATAAAGGGGGAGATTGGGATTCCAAGAGTCTCCTGGCTGGGAGGTGGCGTGACCCGGGGCCAATGCCTGGACTTCGCTGAGACCGTTTCTCATCTATGAAATAGGCACAGTGGTCCCAGTGGCTGGGGCAGGCCGTGCCTCTCTGCGCGGCTCCTGGGGGGCTGGAGACCCTGGGACCCGGGAGGGGCTGGTGCACGCGGTAGGCAGGCCCCCCTCTTGGTTCTGTGGGTGCAGCCTGTCCGCCGTGGGTCTTCGGGCCCGGCTGCTCGGAGGAGTGCCAGTGCGAGCAGCGGAACACGCTGGCCTGTGACCGGAGGGATGGCAGCTGCTCCTGCAAGGCGGGCTTCCGGGGCGAGCGGTGTCAGGACGGTGAGTGCAGGGGTGCGGGGAGTCGGGGAGTCGGGGAGGGCCCCAGGCTGGCTGACTCTGCAGGCCCCTCTCTTCTCTCTCTTCTCGCCCCCTGCAGAGTGTGTGCCAGGCTTCTTTGGGCCCGGATGCCTACAGGCGTGTTCCTGCCCTCAGGGCATAGCCTGTGACCCCGTCAGCGGCCAGTGTGGGAAGCCGTGTCCTGCCGGCTACCAGGGGAAGGACTGTGACCAAGGTCAGTGGCTGGCCCCAGCGATGCCCAGGGTCGGGTGGGGTGTGGGTCCTCTGGCCCACGCTGGGCACCGGACCCCTGAAGTGCTGTACAGCTCCAGGGGCTGAGTTGGCCATGCAGCCTGGCCTACCCTGGTCGCGCAGTGGTGACCCTGCACTGGTCTGCCTGTCCCCGTGTCCTGGTCAGGGCTGCTAGGGCAGGAGTGAGTCTGTGTGCCTGGGGCCTGGCCCAGGGAAGGGGTCACGTCCTACAACGTTGTCCCCCCCCCCCTACTTGTTAGCTACAGCATGCTCAGGGTGCTGGGATTCGGGGGGCTGGCACTCCGTCCTGCTGGCTCTGAGTCTGCAGGACCTGGGCAGCTGCTCGGCGCGCAGCCTTGGGCTGGCGGTGCGGCATGGCGCGGGGCTGGAGGGAATGGGGGCAGAGCGGGGGGCCCGGCTGGAGGCCCGGGCCCATGTTGACACACCACAGACAGCCTGAGTCCGGGGGCAGCCCCGACCCCACTCACAGGGTGTGGGCAGCTGGGGACCACCCGTGGCACAGACAGCACAGCCATCTGCACCTGTCGGCCCTAGGGGCATGGGGACCACCGGGCCTGCAGGGTGACTGGTGTGAGCATGCCTCGGGGGCTGGCTGGCTCCACCTCCCCCTAGCCATGGCCTGTCCCCTCTGGGGAACAGGGAGGGGGCCCTGGGGACCCAGCCTGAGCTGAAGGGTCAGCATCTCCCTCTGCAGCCAGACCACGTCCCTTCAGAGTGGTGACCCCGTGCAGGGCTCTTGGGTCCCAGGGGTCCAGGAAGGGTGTGTGTGGGGTGCTGGGAACCCAGCCAGGACCACCCCCCCCAGCTTGGTGTGCACCCCAAGGGTCTCCGTGGTGTCTGGTGCCCTTTAGCTGCTGTTCTCCTGTCCCTACGAGCTCCCCACCCGGACCCCTGACTTCTCTCGGCTTCCCCTGTGCCCCTGCGGACACTCAGCCGAGCGCTGGTGCTCACGAGCACGCCCACACACCTGCATTGGCTTGCCGCAGCGGCCGGGAGCTCTCTCCGGAGAAGCGTCCATGCCGCCCGCCACCCTCCACCCTCTGCGGTGGCTTGTTAGCGGAGGGCTCCCCGCCGCCCTTCCCCGCCGCTTTGCCTTCTCGTTTTCCCTTTTTCTCTGACCGTCTCCTGTGCCCTAAGGGTGCACCGCAGGAAATGCCACACAGAGGTTATAGGAATGACGGGCTCCCCACTGTTGTTGGGTCTGGAAAGATTTACTACCCCAAATGCCTGTCTGCCTGGCTCCCCGAGGCCCACAGGATGGCTTCAGCGCTGCCGTGGGGCCTCCCATTCCCTGGTTCCCGCAGTGCGGAAGCCTGTGTGTGCGCGTCTCCAGTCCTGCGGACGTGCCTGCGCCTGCTGGGAGGTGGGCGGGTGCCCGCAGGCGATGGGCCCCCGGGCCGTGGTTCACCGGGCTGTGTCCTCAGTCCCCAAGCTCCCTGAGCTCCCTCACCTTCCTGGCTGCGAAGGCCCCAGGGCTGGGACTCCACCCATGCTGCTGACACTCTTTCCCTGGGATCCGCCTGTTCTCCCCACTCCCCCAGGGCTGCTTTGATCCTGTGAGCTCTGATCACAGCTGCTCCCTCCAGGACTGCGCCCGCCTTCCTGGGCCTGCGGGAGCTTTCCTTGCAGTCCTCGGGGAGCAGCTGCAGGACTGCCCAGGGTTACGGCCGGCCTGCCTGCTGGGGCACTTGGGGTGTGGGGGAGGCCGTGCCCAGGCTGGTCAGGGGCTTCCAGCGCTGGGGGCTCTGCCTGTCCCCACAGGGAGGCTCTGGGCTCCTGACACCCACGTGCTTCGCTGCAGTCCTGCTCCGGCACAGAGCACCTGGGCCAGTCCTTCTCAGGAGGGTCTCTCTCCTTGGTCTCTGCTCTTCCCCGGGGTCTTGCTGACCCTCTGCTGGGCAGAGGAGGAGGGGGACCCAGGACTCAGGGTCCTCCACATCCTCTTAATGTGCCTGGCTCCCGTGGCAGCCCCCATTCTGCTGGGAGAGGGTCGCAGCTGGGGTAAAGTGGTGTATGCAGACCCCCACCTCGCCCCATCCCATGCTCTTTGGGATTCTGAGACTGAGGGGCCAGATTTGTCCTGGGCTTCCTGGCTGGGTGGGGAGGGGGAGCTGCAGGGTACTCACAGAGTCCGTCCTGCACCCCCTTTCCCCTTTGCACGGTCAGCCCGAGCAGGCCCCTCCCTGCACGTGTGCTCAGTGCTCTGCCTGCTCCTGTGACCCCCATGGTCGCCAGGGGACCTGTCTGTGCCCAGCAGCTGTGCTGGGGCAGGAGGGCAGCTCCACCCATCTTGTTCCTTCCTGCAGAGTGCGCAGGGGGGACGTTCGGTGTGAACTGCTCAGGTTCCTGCTTCTGTGGGGGAGCACCCTGTGACCGGGTCACGGGGCAGTGCCTGTGCCCTCCAGGGAGGACTGGGGACGACTGTGGGGCAGGTGAGTGGCAGTGGTGGCCTGCTATACCCTCCCCGCCCTGTGCTATACAACTCTGGGTTGTCCCAGCCCTGGACCGTGTTTGGGGGTCCTGCAACCTGCAGACCCCGGGCCTGTCCTTAACAGCTGAGAGCCCACACCGTACCACCCTTGGGTCTGGGGGCTCCCTGGGCTGTCTGCCCACCGCCTGTCCTGGGACAGAGGCTCCTCTTCTGGAGGTGGTGCTCTGCTGGGGGGAGGGATTGGGGGTTCTCATGACCTGTTGCTTCCTCTCCCCTGAGCCGTGATGCGGGGTCAGTGCCATGTCAGACAGGGCCAGCAAGGCCCCGGGGAAGACTGACTGCCTGGGGGGGGGTGTCTAGATTGTCCCGAGGGCCGCTGGGGGCTTGGCTGCCAGGAGATCTGCCCTGCGTGTGAGCATGGTGCCGCCTGTGAGCCTGGGACCGGAGCCTGCCTGTGCCCCCCCGGTTACACGGGCAGCCGCTGCCAGGACTGTGAGTGCGGGGTCCCCCAACCTGAGTACGGTCAGCCCCTGGCCTGCGCCCCAGCCAGCCCACGGGCTGACCCTGCCCCATCCTGCAGCGTGCCCGGCAGGCTGGTTTGGGCCTGGCTGCCAGCTGAGGTGCCCCTGTGCCAACGACGGGCACTGCCACCCAGCAACCGGACACTGCAGCTGTGCCCCTGGGTGGACCGGCCTCAGCTGCCAGAGAGGTGGGTGGCCTGGGGCCCAGGGCTTGGGGTGGGGGCGCTGGGGCCAGCAGGAGGCCCCGTGCCTGGCCGGGCCTGTGCAGGCTGACCCGGGCCGTGTTGCAGCCTGTGACGACGGGCACTGGGGACCCGACTGCAGCCGGCGCTGTACCTGCAGCCCAGGCCATGGGAGTTGCGACGCAGTCAGTGGCCTGTGTGTGTGTGAGGCTGGCTACACAGGCCCGCGGTGCGAACAGCGTGAGTCCCGGCGCCCACAGCCACACTCCCATGCCCGTGCACGCACACACACACACGCAAGTACTGGGGGCTCTAGTCCTGTCCTTCTGTCCGGGGACAGGTGGATGGTCTCCTCCCCTGAGTTTCCCCAGCTGCCCCTGTCCTGCCAGGCCTAGGCGTCCCCCCACCCCCCCCCCAGACTGCCTGGGTCTGTAGGGTGCCCCTGGAGGAGCAGGCAGGGAGAGCAGGGAGCAGCCACCTGGCACCTGGAGGAGGGGAGGACCAAGGGCCATGACCTTCCGTGTCTCCCACCCCCCCAGGCTGGGGCAGATCCAGAGGTGATGCCTTTGGGTTCCTACCTCCCCCGGGGGCTGACTCAGTCCTTAGCGGGGCAGGGAAGCGGGGAGTGCCCCATGGTCCCCCCCACCCCCCGCTCCGCCTGGGATGCCAGAGGTGCAGGTGGGTCTCGGTCGGTCTCCCCCGCTCCTGCTGACAGTGGGCCGGGGCTGCGTGTCTCAGGGTGTCCCCAGGGCCACTTTGGGCCGGGCTGTGGGCGGCAGTGCCAGTGTGAGCATGGGGCAGCCTGCGACCATGTCAGCGGGGCGTGCACCTGCCCGGCCGGCTGGAGGGGAGCCTTCTGTGAACGCGGTGAGCTGGGGCGTGCCGGGGCTGGCGGGTGGACCCTGCCACCCTGGCCGTGTCCCATCACCACCCGCTCTCTGCAGCCTGCCCGGCGGGCTTCTTCGGCCTGGACTGTCGCGGTGTCTGTGACTGTGCCGCCGGGGCCCCCTGTGACTCTGTGAGCGGCTCCTGCCTCTGCCCTGCTGGCCGCCGGGGCCCCCGCTGTTCGCAGGGTGCGTGAGGCCCAGGCGGCCCTTGGGGCTGCAGGAGAGGGGCCGGGGCCTCTGTGCCAGGCCCCCCTCTGGGGGCCTCCTCCCGGGTGTCTGAAGCTGCCAGGCGGCCACTCTGGAAACGCTGTTTGCCCGCAAGGCCGGTGTGTTGGTCCCTCTGGGTGGCCACCCTGAGGTGTGCCCAGGCCAGAGGGAAGGGAAGGTTGCCCAGCTGCCCCAGACGTGCTGCAGCCCCTCCAGACCCTGATGGTCCCCTCCCTCCTGCAGCCTGCCCTGCCCCCACCTACGGACACAACTGTAGCCAGACCTGCTCCTGCTTCAACGGGGGCTCCTGTGACCCTGTCCACGGACAGTGCCGCTGTGGCCCTGGCTGGATGGGCCCCACCTGCCTGGAACGTAAGCCACCCCCCACCCCAGGAGTCTGGGACCAGGGATTGTTGTCAGCCCCTCCATGGGCCACACGGGGTCACGTGGGCGTGGGATACTGGTGGACAGGAGTCTCAGCAGGAGCGGTGGGCAGGGGGGCTGGGGGCCTGTCATGCCTCCACTGGCACCTGGCCCTGGGGGAGGGCAGGGAGGTGCCGGGCTCTGCAGGGCTGGGTTGGTGGGCCCGGGGTGGCCTGGGGCGGGTTGTCTTAGAGACAGGCCTGGGAGAGGTCCTCCCCACCAAGTCTGGTGTTGGGTTTTGGGGGGGACTGGAAGGTGCACAACCACCAGGCTGGCTCTCAATGGGGGAGAGGCGTCGGGCCCGCTGGGCTGGGCTGCTGCGAGCTGCTCCCCTCCTCCTGCAGCCTGCCCCACGGGCTCGTACGGCGAGAACTGTCAGCATGCCTGCCTCTGTCAGCACGGGGGCACCTGTGACCCCGTCTCAGGCCACTGCACGTGCCCGGAGGGCTGGGCTGGCCTGGCCTGCGAGGAGGGTGAGCCTGGGTCGGACAGAGGAGGTGGAGGGACCCGGGAGCCAGGGTGAGTGCCCCAAAGTATGCTGGCATGCCCCCCACTCTCTGTGGGCAGAGATGGCTTTCTGCCAGTAGGTCTGCGGTGTGACCTTCTCAAGGACAGGGGCCCGAGGCTCTGGGTGCAGGAAGCATGGGTGGGGTGGGGGTCTCCTGGGCCCTCGGGATGTGGGGCACTCCTGGGGTACTGTGCCCTGCAGAGTGCCTCCTGGGGCGCTTTGGAGCCGGCTGTGAGCACAGTTGCGGATGTCTCAATGGCGGCGTCTGTGACCGGCCCTCGGGCCACTGTCTCTGCCCAGCCGGCTGGACTGGGGACAAGTGTCAGAGCCGTGAGTGGGTCGGATTGGGGGCTGGGGTTGTGGGGGGAGTCCAGGGGGCCCCGCTGGTCCCCTCAAGGGGCGGCCTCAGCCTTGCTTCAGGGTGGAGGGCCCCGTGAGGTGGTCCCTTGGCAGGTGGGGGCAGGGGCTGCTGTGCGAGCTCCCAGGGGTCCCTGTGGGATGGGTGGGGGGTGTTTGGCCCTGCTCACACCCCTGGAGCAGGACTCAGCCCTCTGCCTTATTTCGCCCGGCGCAGCCTGTGCTGAGGGCACGTTTGGGGCACGCTGTGAAGAACGCTGTTCCTGCTGGCGGGGGGCCAACTGCCACCACGTGACGGGGGCCTGCCTCTGCCCCCCGGGATGGAGAGGCTCACGGTGTGAGAACGGTGAGACCCTCGGCGCCGCCAGCACCCACGGGGCCAGCTGCTAGGGTGGAGGGGGTGTTTGCACAGTGATCCCTCCGGGCTGCACTGGCCCCAGAGCCCCCCACCACCCCCAGCCCTGACTTCCTGCAGCCTGCCCGCATGGCTGGTTTGGAAAGGCCTGTGCCCAGCGCTGCCTGTGCCCGCCCAGCGCCCCCTGCCACCACGTCACCGGGGCGTGTCACTGCCCACCAGGCTCCACGGGTCCCGGCTGTGAGCAGGGTAGGTGACCCCACCCAGGGGGCAGAGCAGCTGGTGGCTGAGGCTATACGGACCCCGAGTTGCACCCGAAACCTCCACCCCCAGAGGCGGCCACATGGGGGGGTTGTTCCCGAGCTGGGCCAGGACTGACCTCTCCCGCCCGCACCCCAGCCTGCCCACCCGGCACCTTTGGGGAGAGCTGTGGGCATAAGTGCCATTGTCCCGGCGTGTCCCGGCGAGAACCAGGCCTGCTAGGCTGTTCTCAGGAGGCGCTGCTCATCCCAGGGCTGGGGGTGGGACGCCAGGGGGGCAAGGCCTGGCCCCTGACCTCTGGCACCTGCCCCTGTCCCTGCAGGGTGCCCCCCCGGGCGGTTTGGGCCTGGCTGTGAGCAGCAGTGTGGGTGTCTCCACGGAGGCTCCTGTGATGCAGCCACCGGGGCCTGCCTCTGCCCTGCGGGGTTCCTGGGGGCCGACTGCAGCCTGCGTGAGTGGCTGGGGGGAGGTCTGGGTGAATGGGGGAGGGACAGGGTGGCTGCTCCCTGGGCCTCAGTGGGCAGGGCCCCCCAGCCAGCCTGTGGGAGGACAGCCCCCTGACCGTCTAGCTTCCTGATTCTCCTGCTGGGCCTGACCCCGGGCTGGGCTAAGGTGGGGATGTCCGTGTGACCCCAGTGTCCCTGCCAGCCAGCTCTGTCCCCTCCCCCTCCCCCGATCCCCTGCCCTGGCCACGTCCAGCAGGCACTTGTGCACCTCTGTGCAGACGGAGGCCCGCTAGGCATCCCGCCCAGGAGAGCGCCTGTCTCTGAGTCATGGGGAACTTCCTGCCGGTCTGGGAGCCTGGATCGGCTGGGGGCAGTGGGGTGGGGGTAGCAGGGAGTCCCTGTCCCTGCAGAGCTGGCCTGGCCCCCAGCAGAACTGCGGGTGGAGGGGAGATGCCAGGGCGGGCAGGGGCACGGGAGGTCTCCACAGCCCATCCTGTCTCCGGACTGACATGGCAGAGGAAAGGGGAGCCGGCAGGAGTGGCCACCGTCCTGCTTCCTCCCGGCAGCCTGTCCACAGGGCCGCTTCGGCCCCGGCTGTGCCCACGTGTGCAGGTGTGGGCAGGGAGCAGCCTGTGACCCCGTGACTGGCAGCTGCACCTGCCCCCCTGGGAGGACTGGCGTCCACTGTGAGCACGGTGAGCGCCCGCTCTGCCTGCCCCTTCCACATTTCATGGATGCCACTGCATCAGCCTATGGGATGGGGGGTGGGGGGCGATGGGGAGAAGCCACGGGTCCCCCAGGGGAGAACCAGGCCCGAGAGCCGGGTGGCGCATTCACACCAGCAGCCTCCACTGACCCCGTCGAGTGGCTGGTGGGGCGCTGAATAGGTCCCAGCTCAGAGCCTCCCAGCAGGAGGGCCTAGTGGCTGTTTTGTCTGATGACAGAGCCAGCTCCCTGGCTCAAGTCCCTGTGGCACAGGGTCCTGCTGGCCCTTTCTGCTGGGCCCGGAGGCCGGGGACCCCAGGTGGAGGGAGTCCTGGAGTACAGGGCATGGTGGGGAAAGGGGGTGACCCCAGGAGCCGTCCTGGGGCTGCCACCCGTGATGGCACTCCTGGTCCCCGTGGCCACAGCTATGGCCCCTTGGCCTGGCTCCCACACCCTGGTAGGTCAGAGCACTCTGCCAGCCTTTGGTCCTCATCAAGGGGTCAGTGACCTCCCCCCCACGAGCCCCCCAGTTCTGAGCTTGTGGTAGCAGAGTCCTAAGCACTGTGACCTGGCTGCAGCTAGGCTGTGTCCAGGCCTCCAGGGACTACAGCAGTCATGGGTCAATCAGATTATGATCAGGGACCATCTGGAGAGTCTGGCAGCCCAGCCGCCTCAGCCTGGAGGATGTGCCTGTGCAGAGGGCCACCACCTCCAGGAAGTCTTCCCTAACCAGCTCCCTCCAGCTGGGCAAGCACTCCCTGCCCCTCCTCGGCACTCAGCCAGGCCTGGTGTTTGCGGAGAGGATGGATGAATGGGCAGGATGCGGCTGGTGTCAACTCCCTGGCACGTGGGCGCCTCGGGGCAGAGACTGGCCCCAGGAAGTGTTTGTTGAATGAAGGCCAGATGTGGGGACGTGTCCCCAGAGCGTGTCCAGCCCTGAGCCGGAGCACTGAGCAGTGTCTGACTTCTGCCCCCAGGCTGCCCTCAGAACCGGTTTGGAGTGAGCTGTGAGCGCGTGTGCTCCTGCAGGAACGGGGGCCTGTGCCATGCGGCCAATGGCAGCTGCTCCTGCGGCCTGGGCTGGACGGGGCCGCACTGTGAGCTGGGTGAGTGCGCGGGCCACGCCCTGATCGGGGAGGGGACTGGTCTGGACCCCCCAGGAGAGCACAGGGCTCAGGATCCTCTGTGTGGGGCTGCCGTGGGGCTGGGCAAGGTCCCCCGAGGTCGCGCGAATCAGGCTCGTGCCGGGGGCCGTCCCTCGGGCCCCCTGCTCTTCTGTGGCAGGAGGCTGACCTGCTGGCTCTGTCCCCAGCCTGCCCTCCTGGTTACTATGGTGCTTCCTGCCGTCTGGAGTGCTCTTGCCAAAACAATGGCACTTGTGAGCCCACCACGGGCGCCTGCCACTGTGGCCCCGGCTTCTACGGCCAGGCCTGCCAGCACTGTGAGTCCTGGGGTGGGGACCCCGGCCCCGGTGGCTGCTCCTCCCGCGTGGGAGGTCGGGACCAACGTGGGCTTCCGTGGCGATGGCCACTGTCCCTGTCCCTCCCCGTGGTGGCCGGTGAGATAAGGCCTGGCCCCACTCACTTTGGGACGTCAAGGCTGGAGGCCTCCGCCCAGGGTCCCATGCGAGCAGGTAGACCTCTCACCTAAGCCCCAGCCGTGATGGGGGGCCAGGCCTGGGTGGGAGAAAGGGGGAGCACGAGCCTCTGAACCAGGACTGAGGTAGGGGCTCTAACTGGGGTGTCTTTCAGCCTGTCCCCCCGGCTTCCACGGGGCTGGCTGCCAGGCAGCGTGTGAGTGTCGGCATGGGGCCCCCTGCCACCCCATCAGCGGCCAGTGTGTCTGCCCCTCCGGCTTCTCCGGCCAACTCTGTGAGAGGGGTGAGTGCTCCGTGTTCCCATGTGCTCCCTTGGCCCTATCCTGTCTGGTAGGGGACAGGACAGGACACTGAGTCCACTGCCCCCCACCAGGGTGTGAACCAGGCTCGTTTGGAGAGGGCTGCCGCCAGCGCTGTGACTGCGAGGCAGGGGCACCTTGCGACCCCATCACCGGCCAGTGCCTGTGTCCCCCGGGGCGCACAGGGGCCGCTTGTGACCTCGGTGAGTCTGGGGTCGCGCTCAGCGGAGCACGGGCATGGGTTTCCGCTGGTGGCAAGGATTGCTTGTGTAGGGGGAGCCTCAGCTGTGCTCTCCCCTGGCCTGTGCTCCGTGCCCCCCTGTGCCGGTCCCACCCCTCTGCAGGCAGGCGCCCAGCATGGGGCTCCTGCTCAGGAATGTCAGGGCCTCCCCTGCTCTCTGGCCAGAACGGGGCCCTGTGAGGTGGGAAGGAGACCTTCCCGGTCTGCCAGCCTGCTCGGACATAGGAGGGGCTGTCCCCTGCCGCCGCATACATGACCTCGTGTGTTTGTCTTGACCTGGGGAGGAGCATCCCTGACTGCCAGGCCCCCTAGGTCAGCCTCGGGGCCGGGCAGGCGCCCAGCGCCTGGAGCTTTCCCACATGGGAGGCCCGCGCAGGGCAGGAAGAGGGAGGGATCCCTACCCAGAGGGCCTGGGGCGCCCGGGGCAGAGCAGGCAGGAACGGCCCTCAGGCCCGTGTCTCCCACGGCCTTCTTCCTGCAGACTGCACCCCGGGCTTCTTCGGGCCGGGCTGTGCCCTGCGCTGCAGCTGTGGGGCTGGGGCTGCCTGTGACCCCGCCAGTGGGCGGTGCCACTGCGTGGACGGCTACCTGGGGCCCACCTGTCAGCAAGGTGAGTTAGGCTCCCCAGGGGGAGGCAGGAAGACAACACGCTCCCCAGCCCTTCCCCGGCGGGAACCCCGTCCCTCCTCCCCACACACAGGTGGTCGGCCAGGCTAGCTGGTGAGAATGTCGCCATCCCCGCGCGGTGCCCGCAGTGTCCACACGGCTTCTCACGCGCCAGGTGTGGACCTCGCAGCTGCTGGACGGTGGGGCAGGGTTCTGCAGCGCCAGCAGCCCCCCGCAGCCCCCCGCAGCCGTGTGGGCGGGGCTAGGTGACGCAGTGTAGGTGGGCGCTGACCCAGCCCTTCGCCCCCTCCCCGCCTTGCGCTGCGTGTGCGTGAAGCCGGGCGTGATGGTGCGCCCGTGCGTACGTGCGCTGCAGTCTGTGTACTAAGCCCTGTGGGTGTGCACGCAGTGCCGGTAGGCAACACCCTGCCCCGACCCTGGGCAGTGGGGGAGCGCGCAGTGACAGCACCTTGGCCTCTCGGTCCCCCCGGCCCCTGGGGGAACACGCATCTGCAGGCAGAACTCGGGGTGCCCCTGGAGCCCCCTGGTCAGCTTGCCCAGGCCTAGCCTGCTGAAGGGAGGGGAGCTGTGTGCTGAGAGGGTCGCGTCTGGCCTGCGGGGACAGGCTCCGTGGACAGGTGAAGCAGGGAGCCAGAACGAGAGTGGGGAGTCCAGACGGGTCTGCAGCCTGGGAACCCCACATGCGGGCTGGTTGTTGCGTGTGCCTGTTTTTGAGCCGCTGGGAGGCAGCCCTGGCCCAGGACTGTTAGGCGCCCCAGGGGCAGGGTCTCAGGGCGGGCGGGCGGGCGGGCGTTGGAGGCGCGGCTGGCAGGGCTGCGGCTCAGACCCGAGCGCCACCCACGGCGGCATCTGGTGGTCATCTGTGGTACTGCACTGCAGACCCCTGTGCGGTCCGGGCGGCCTGGACTGGTACTGGGGTCTCGGACCTGGCTCATCCTTCAGGCGGGTGGGAAGGAGGAGAGGCAAGGCTGTGCTGCCTTGCAGTCCTGGGCCCTGCCCCCTGCCCTGGAGTGGACTGGCGGGGTTCTAGTAAAGCACCTCCCAGCCCTCCATGCTGCTGTGCTTGGGGGAACTGGGAGCTGTCATTTGGGGAGGGGGGAGGCCTCACTATTTGCATAGGTGTGAGCAGGGAAGAGGCTTTGCCAGGGAGGACCCAACGGGCCTATGTGGGAGACTGGCGCTTGCATTTGGGGCATCCTTGGCCTGTTACCAGCAGACTGAGGCCAGAGGAGGGATGAAGATTGCCCACTTATATATAGTTTGGGCCCCATAGGGCAGCGGAGGATCCAGAACCTGGACCTCAGAGATGAGGTCAGGCAGAAGCTGGGGAGGAAGGGGGGGCCGTCTCCCCTCTGGGCTGGAGCTGGAAGGGCAGGAGGGGACACGGGAAGTGTGAGCCCCGAATTCTGGCAGCTTCAAGAGTTCCCACCGGCCCTGGCGCTGACGCTCCTTTCCCCTGTCCCTGCAGCGGCCTCACACCCAGCTTCTCACGGACCAGCACTTGGGCTCAGCAGCAGGGCAGAGAAACACTAGCTCAGAGGCAGCCCCCAAGCAGGCCCGTCTTCCAGGCGCTTTGGTGTGACCGAGGAGGGGCGCCTGTGGGCCGGCCAGGACTCCAGCCCCAGACTGTGCCCGGCCCTGCGGCCTCTCGCTGGGCAAGGATCGGCTGGCCACGGGGAGCGAGGCGCTGCCTGCCCTAGCTCCAAGGAGCCCGGGCGAGTGGGCCTGGCCTCGGGCTGCACAGCCACACAGCCGCGCTGGCCGCACGTGCTGAGGAAGCCCCCCCGCCGCCCCCCTGCCGCCCCCTCCACGGCCCTGGGTGAGGACCGAGGGCGGCGTGGGTGCAGGCGCAGGCAGGGGGGGCCTTCTGAGTAGGTTCTTGTGGTGCTAGGCCTGGGGCTGCTGCGCTCAGCCTGTTGACCCCCTGTATTTATGGAGACGTATTTATGGGCAGCTGGCCACGCCCCCTGCACCCCTGGGCACCGGAAGGCTGCCCGCCCCTGCCTGCCCCAGGAAACCCTGCTGCGGGACTTTGGCGCCCCATGGGGTCTCTGGGTGGCGGGCTCCGGTACCTGTGAAATCCAGAAACTTAAGAAAGAAGCCGCTGCTTCCTCGTGGCCTGTGCGTTCACTGCTTTGGGCTCGCCGTGCTGGCCTCCCAGGGCATCAGTGTGTGTGGACAGGAACCTCCCCCGGGCCAGGGAGGCCCCACAGGCGCTGGGCCCCATTTGGTCCCTGCCCCTCCCTAGGGGTGGGGGTGGCGTACGAGGAGAGCTGGGGTTTGTCCTGGTTCTTGGTGCTCTAGGGGGGCACGCGGGGGCTGGTCTGTGTGTGGGAGCATGGCCCCATGGGGAGGAGGCTGGCCCGAGGGCAGGGTGATGGGGGGTCAACATGGGCACCCCACCCCTCCTGTCTTCAGGGTGGAAATGGCGGCGGGGGGGGTGAAGAGCATCCCAGGGGCGGGGTGGCCAGTGGACTGGGCTGGACCCAGATGGCCACACCAGCACTTAGGGTCTGGGCTGGAGTCCCCGGTGCCCCTCCCCAACACCAGCCCAGCTAGCGCTTACCTTCAGGCCAAAGGACCTGGCGGAGTGAAACGAGGAGGGTTCTAGCAGCCGCATCCCCTTAAACAGACACCTAGGGAACGGCCCATAGCAGAGAGAGCCAGTTACTGGGCGTTCACGTACGTGGGATGAATGTCTCTGGAGGGGATGGGGCCAGGCCAGGGACCGTACAGAAGAAGCCGGTACAGGAACAGTGGTGAGGGCAGCCCGGCGCGGCTGGACCGCGGGCTCTGCGGTGCAGGGCGCTCTGCTGGAAAGCGGCAGGGAGGCTCGGAGGGAGAGGACGTCTCCGGAGGCTAACAGCACGGAGGGGAGGCGTTGACCTCCTTCTAACTGAAGCTCTAGACAAGAGGAAAACTTGACCGGAAGCAACACCAGAAGGTGAACGACCTCAGACTGAAAGCACTCGACGTGGCAGAACAGGGGTGAGAATGCCACGGTCTGAAGAATCTTAAGGAAATCACCAGCAAGGAGAGATCCTAAAAGGCCCAGGAAAGAACAGAAACCCGCGTGGCATCAGCCTTCACAACAGAAACTCCGGAAACCGAGAGAGTGCCGTTCTGTTCTCAAAGCACTGAAGAAAAAGTTTTGAAACTCGAAATGTATGTGCTGTTAAAGTGTCTGAAAAACAAAGCCCGGATTCCTCTTGGGGCTTACCCTCAAAAGCCAGAGCTGAAACCAGAGCTGAAAACATGCCAGCAAGGAGAGCAAGAAACACAGCAGGTGCGGTGGGGAGGTGAGAGTCCCCGAGTCACCTGGTCGAGTCACCTAGTCGCAAAAAGAAGTAACCATTCACAGCGACCTATGGCAGGGGTGCGGGAGCAGGGGCGCCGGAGCAGGGGCTGGGAGAGGGCCCCGGGACCCTCCCTGCTGGCGAGCGACGCGGAGAGACCACCGATGCTGGCTGGCGAGGGAGCGCACCTGCGTGCGTTTGCGTCATAGGAAGACAGGTGTGCCCCCTGCAAGAACACTGGTGGGCGGGCAGCCTTTCAGCCCCGGCGGGGGGGGGCATGTCCTCGCGCTGGTGGAAGGTGGGGAGAGAGGGAGGACAAGCGGAGTAAGAGAGCAGATCCACAAAGCCCATACAGGGGACAAGGGACGGTCTAAACTCCGGTCCCAGGGCTGCGTGAGACGCTCGCTGCTCAGCGGTATTTGAACTGTGAAAGACGCCCCTAGAACGATGGACGGAGACGCCCGCAGAGTAAGTCAAAAGAAAGCGGGCTGCGAGCTTTACTGTTTCGGAGGGAGACGCATCAGAAGTGGCGGCATGGAAGTCCGTGTGGGGACGTGTGCGCGAAGCAGCGGCGGCTCGGAGACTCCTGGGACTGATGCTGTAACAGCGGGAAGTAAACTGTGCGAGCTGCTGATTTTGACGTGCTCTTTAAAAATAAAACAGTAACTAGGTCAAGCGAGCAGGACGTAAGCGAGGAAGAAAGGGTAGTGAGCTTCAACAGATGCGGCCGATCGATACTGCGGCTGAGGCTATGCATGCATCAAATTCGTAAACCCGGAATGCACGTCTATGTATGAACGTCACACTCACAAATGCAGAGTGGTGCCACACTTAGCAAAACCAGCATTCCTTTGAAGGTGAGTAAGGAAGACAAGAGCAAGCAAGATTGATGATTTTTTAAACACAGACAAAACACAGGAGGAAGAACTGACTCACCGAAACGACGGACAGTAAGAGCTCAAATACTAGGAGTGACCACGTACAAGGAACTTGAAATTTTTTAAAAAATGGGTAAGTTTTAAGAGAAAATATGAAATGCCAGGATTGGTGTTGGTAGAAATAAAAAACCGTGAATAAACCAATAACATAAGTAAATGCAAACAGTAACGGGAGCCTATCGGCCCCCCGGGAGTGCCTGAGACGTCGGCCGGGGTGGGTGGGTGTGCCACAGTTTCCGGACACGGTGAAGCTGTCTAATGTGAATTGTTCCGGAATCTCTAAAAAGAAGAAGAGCAGCTCACCTCATTTCATGAGGCCGGTCTAACCTGGTTCTTAAACCAGCTGAGGGAGGTACCAGGAGAGATGACAGACTCGTTACGTGTATGCAGAAATCTCCATCCTAGATATTAGTTTCTCAAATACACATATATTTTTAAAGATTTATTTATTTGAGAAAGAGAAAGAAGGAGCACCCACGAGCAGGATGGACAGAGGGAGAGAGAGAATCGCAAGCAGACTCCTCGTGGAGTGCAGAGCCCAGTGTGGGGCTCGATCTCACGACCCCGAGATCATAACCTGAGCTGAAATCAAGAGTACCCGACTGAGCCGCCCAGGCTCCCTGCCGCTCAAGACTATTTTATAAAGAATATCAACTCGATCCAACGGGCATTGCACTTGAGTAAAATGCCAGGACAACCTAATGCCCCAAAATGCACTGACGTATTTGGGGAGACGAGTGATCGGATGATTGTCCGCCGGAAGCAGAAAGAGTATTCTACAGAATTCAGCATCTCTTTAGGATATAAATTCTCGGAAGGCGGGGGTGGGTACAGACAGGCGCTTTGTTGACAATGGTCATGCGCCAAGAATGTCTTGCAAGTCTGGTGGAGAAACCAGGGTCTCAAGTCTCTGTGAGCGAAGGCCTGCCCGCCGCTCGCGCCCGCCCAGCACACGCTGGGGCCCTGCCGTCTCCTGCCTGCGCTGTCCACCTCCCCGACCCTGACCCGGGAGCCCCCAGCTCTGGCCGTCCCTCCCCCGCGAGAACGCAGTCTGGGAGATGTGGCTCTGCTCACTCCACGCTGGACCCCCTGGATGGACGGCGCCTGCGTAGGGCCCCGTAAGCGCTGTGGAAGGAGCGAACAACTTCCCTGGGAGGGAGACTGGACGCCAATGTGTTTCCTGCCCCCCCCCCCCCAGCAGAGCTCCCCAGGCTCTGCTCGCCGAGAGCTAGAAACTAGGATGTGAGGCTGTGGGGAAGAGAGAACCCTGCTCGGGGGCACAGGACCTGGGACGCAGAAGAGCCCCAGACACGTGAGATGACTAGGAATCGGAGTGGGGCATAAAGAGCATGGAGAGCCTCTGAAACATGTGAAACCTATAGAGATCGGTAGAGCTTCCGCAGAGGCCGTGATGCGTACCGCGTACGGCATCCCTCAACGCGGCCACAAGACCCATCTGTGCCCGCGGGTTTATCTGGCAAAAGTTTGCGTGAAGCCCCGATCCAGATTAGGATCCCTGCGAGGGGCGGAGGGCCCCCGATCTGATGCGACCCCAGTCCCAAGAAAGCCCCCCAGCAAGGGGCTGACAGGTGACAGCTGGGGGGAGGGGGTTGGGATGTTTACCACACGCGGGGGGCTGATCTTGGGACCAGTGTCAGTGACCAAGTGTGATGAAGTGTGCGGGATTCACGGATGCCCAGGGCCCACAAAGGTCTGGATGGAGATGACCTGCACGCCTAAGGGGCAAGAGTCAGGGGGTCCAGGGGCTCTCGTCGTCGTGGCGTGGGGCATGGGGAGCCCCAGGCACTGCTGGGGTGGACACCTGGGGGCGCTAGATGTCTTTAGGGCCTGGCTGCAGTGGCCCCCACCAGCCACCAGGGCCCTCAAGGGAAGTGGGTCCTCCCTGCAGAAAGGCCCTGGAATGTTGCGGAGTGGTTCTAACAGCAAGTGGGTGGGCTGGGACACCTTGGTGTCTGTTCCCACTGGGCTCCACTGGGGTTGGCTTACGTCCTGGGAAGCTCGGATGGCCCCTAGCAGTGGGCAGAGGCTCTGGGGTCTTGTTTCCCCACCTGCAACAAAAGGGGCAGTGCAGCTGGCTGGGAGGAGGGGCTAGACGGCCTCTGGAGACCCCACCCCAGCACAGCAGGTGTGCTGGGGCTCCCCAGGACGCCCTGGTGTCTGGGGGTGGGCAGCAGAAAGATCGTTTAAGGTCTTAGGACCAGCTCTGCTGGAAGGCAAGTCAGAGCAGCCTCAGCCTGGGGAGGGCCAGGGTCTGGGCTGGCCTGTCCACCCCCAGGAAGGGACCCCAGACTGAGCAGAGGACCCTCAGGGGTGTCGAGTGGGCACTCGCGCCAGGGAAAGCTTTGGCCTTCCTCTCTTCCCGTCCACCTCCCGTCCTGTCCACCCGGGCCCCCTCCAGACCTCGAAGCAGCAGGGCCTTGTGCTTCCTGATTCTTCTCTGCAGGGTGTCCGTCCTGAGCTGGCAGCCCCCCCCCCCGCAGTCCCTACCCCCCATCCGGTGACATCCCTCCTCCTGGCTAAGCATTCTTCCTGTCTCCTTGGGAGGTAGAGGGGGCTTCAGCCACTGCACGGACCAAAGAGGACCCCAGGCTGTGTCTGGGCCCCAGGTCAGGACATTAAGGACGTGGCCCCTGGGCCGTCCAAACTCTCTCTGCCCATTCACTGAAACTGTCCCAGGCAGAATGGGCAGTAGACAGGCCTGCCCTCCCCGTTCAGGGGATCAGCGGTGAGAGCAAGCAGGCGGGCCTCCTTCGGAGGAGCTGGGCTGCCACAGAGATGCTCCCCCCTCCCCTGCGGGGCACACACACGCACACACAAATGCGCATGCGCGCGCCCATGCCCAGCCCGGCCAGCCAGCTCGCCCCCACCGCGGGTCTGGGGAAAGAGCAGGGAGTTCACCTAGCTCACAGGTGGGGAAGTCCGGGTCCCAAATTCCCAGCCATACAGGAAGTGGGAGGAGCTTACCCCGGGGCTGGCTCCAGAGAACCCCCACCCTGCAGCCGTCCCGGAGCCCCGACTGTCCCATCCCCGTATCATGCAGAGTCTCTGCCCAGCACGGCCCGTGCCGCCTGGGCTCTGACCCAGGCCTGGCCCTTCCCACTGCCTGAAGCCATGGACATCCCCTTGGAGGTCATGGGGAGGAGTTACCCACCCCTCCCGGTGCTGAATTCCTTCCCTTACCTGACTCAGTGGGCGGGGCTCAGAGCAGCTCCTCCTCCTCACTCGGCCCTCCAACCGGCTCAGTCCCCGCCCCCCCGTCTCCCCCCGCCCCCACCTGGCCAGGCCCACGGCCCACGGCCAGGCAGAGGGCGGGCCGGCCCAGTCACCCACTTCCGCCCGGGAGGTAGCGAGCCGCGCTGCCCGCTTTCAAACCGAAGCTGGGGCCCCAGCGGGGTCAGGACAGACCCTAATGCTGGGAGCCCCCACCCCAAGGACAGCACTGCCCACGCTGAGCGGGGCGCTGGACAGGGGCGGAGGAATCACGGGGCTGGCAGGGCATGACCTGGCCTTCCTGCCTGGTGTAGCAGCCAAGCGCCCAGGCCAGCCTGCCCCTCCCCACTGCACGTCCAGGGCCTGGGGGAGCAGATGGGCTGTGAGTGAGGTGGAGGCTGGGGGGACATACCAGCGGGATCCCCAGACCCACTAGCCAGAGCCCTGCAAGGGAGTGTGTGGGGGTCGGGGTCAGAAGCCACCACGCTCCACACGGACAGTCAGCCCCAGGCCACAGAGGAGCATGGGGTGACGGTGAACAGGAGGCCCACACAAGACCCAGGACCCCACACAAGTACTCACTCACAGGGAGCCAGGCCTGGCCCACGGCACCTGGGGCATTTTGCAGGGACTTATCTGGCCTCCTGGGCACAGATTCCCGTGGAAACCCAGGTGTTAAAGAAATACTTTAATGTCTATGAAAACCTCGGCATCTCAGCACTGGCCCCACAGGGTCACCTCCCTCCAGCCAGACCTCCTCTCGGGAAGTGCGACCGCCCTGGACGCCCAGGCTCTCTGTCCCACACGGGGACAAGGGAGGGAGCCAGGCCCACATCCTGCATCACGAGCCCTGCACAACCGCCCTGAGGATGCACAGGGTGCTGGGGGAGGGGTGGGGCTCCTCCCTGGGGCTCCGCCAGGGCTCAGGCTGCTGTGGCTCCAAGAGCTGGCTTGGAGGGTGCTCCTTGGGGCTGGCGGCACGTGTGATCTTCCCCTCTGGAAGAGTCTGGATCTGGCACTGCAGACCACGGGGCCTCCCGCACTGTTCAGGCTCTTGGGACAAGCCCACCGCGCTCCAGGAGCCAGGCCACTCACTGCAGTGTGGCTGGAAGCAGAGCCCGGCCTAGGTGCCGGGCAGAGCAGGCTACACGTCCGTCTCCACACGCAGCCGCTCCATCCTGCGCACGTTTCCCTCCACGGCCACGCGGCTGGTGATGCACCGAGCAAAGTCCTCAGGGAACCAGCCCATCTCCCCATCTCTCAGCCGCTCACCGTAGAACCATCCTGAACACAGATGTGGGGCAGGTGAGGGCAGGGTCTGGGCACCCCCAGCCCTCTGACCCTCTTAGCCGCTGTTCCAGAAGATGCCAGGTCCGGGCCTCCTGTAAAGCAGACCACCACCTGCTCCTGCCAAGACGGCCCGGCTCCAGGTGACAGGGCCACCTGGTTCTCCGGCAGCCGCTCAGCCTGGACACTGGTGTCAGGAGCTGAGCTCATCCCAGCCGGCTTCGCGCGCCCTGTGCAGGCGTGTGCAGGGGCCCCCAGGACCTTCCTTCTGCTGAGCACAGAGTGACAGGCTGCTTTTGATCCTGCGACTCAGGAACGTTTGAAGAGGTCCTTGAGGGAGGGCACTGAGGGGCCCTGGATCAGGCCCCCCATGAGCAGGTGCAAAAACCGCTTCCTGGGGGCCAGGTGCAGGGTCAGCTGCCGGCACCTGGTGTCCTCCAGACCCTGGCAGGGACTCTCACTCTGGGGTCCACCCCACCTACATCCCGCCAGCACCCGGGCCCAGCCGTGCCGCTCACCGTCCTCCTGCTCCAGGACCAGGACCACATCCGCCTGCTGCAGCGTGATCTCGTCCGCCTGCTTGGCCAAGTAGGCCTTGGTGATCTCTACCTGGAGCAGGTCTGCGGGGGCGGGGGGCGGCGGTGGTGTCAGCGACAGAGCTGTCCCCAGGAGGGCAAGGGCCAGGAGCTCTGCAGCCACGGTTTGGGCAGGGCTCCACCTCCTAACACATCCCCCGTGGCCTGGTCTCGGTGGGGCCTGGGGGACTCTGGACATGCGGCAGCTTCCCTCTGGGGGCCACAGGACAGGCTGCTCCTGCTTTCAGGGCCCAAACACCAGCACCTGGCTTCTAAGGAGTGGCGCTGGAGCCAGGTGATAGATGGATGGGCCAGCCGGCTGCCCCGTGTCCTTAGTCGGCTCCAGTCCCTGGGCCCCAGTCCCCGGGTATGGGGCAGCATTCTCTCCCCCTGCACAGAAGGGGAGGCTCGGGGACAGAGCTGGGTCCCTGTGCACAGATGGATACACACATATGCGGCTCTGGGATCCCTCACCTGGGGGTCACCCTGGGGGCAGGGAGTGGCAAGGACAGAGGGCTGGACAGTGCCTCTCAGCTCCATGCCAACCCCTTGCCCAGGCCTGGGAAAGGGGCTCGGAGCCCTGTTCAGCGTGGAACAGACACTTACCTCCTTTGTTGGTGGGGCCCTGGCCCTGCCTCTCCTGGTGAGTGAGCGCCGTGATCCACCGGGCCCGGTCACTCCTGTGGTGGAGAGGGGGGTGTGAGGCCCTGTGGCCAATCTCGCCAGCCTGGGGACCTCTGGCTTCACACGCCCCGCCCCCCATGTGGCACCGTGGACAGATGGGGGGTCATGTGGCCAGGGGTTCCTTGAGGGAGCCCCCATAGCACTCAAGGTGTGATAGGCAGTGGAGATGAAGGTTCATGCTGCCCAGGCACCCCTTCCTGACCCCCACAAACTCAGAAACCACGTGCGGGAAGTCACAGGGCAAGAAGGAGCGGCAGGCAGGCTGACCCTGAGTCTCACCTACCCAGGGTCCCAGAGTCAGGCGGCAGCCGCACCCCCACACCCCAGGCCACCCTGTCTGCAGGCCCTGGACCCGTGTCAGTTCACAGTTTCAAACCTTCAGCCTCAGCTTCCCATCTGGAGGGAGCATGGAGACCAAGCCACCCTCGTCCCTTCCTCCCTGGTCTGCTGAGCCCCCGCTGTGCTGGCAGCTGTCTGTGTACGGCCCACCCCCCTTCCAGATGGTTCTGACCTCACCACTGCCCACCAACCCTCCGGCAGGCACCTGGGCTCCAGCCCTGCCAGACTCCTGGCTCCTTCTCACCAGAGGCCTCCTGCCTCAGGGCCTTTGCACTACTGTACGTCTGCCAGGCTAGGCTCTCCTCCCCAAATGGCCCTGTGCCAGTCAGGATGCCCCCACCTGGCGCGCCCTTCCCTGCCCTGTCCTCCTCCTTCATCTGCGCCCCTGGACACACCGACAGTCCAGCTGCTTGTCTGTGGCTGACCTGTCCCCCTCCCACCAGTGCGAACTCTGGGAGCACTAGACCGCCCCTGGTGTCTGCTGCAGTGCCGGGCACACAGCAGGTGCTCAAGAACTCGTCGGCATGAGCCCCTCCTCCCGGGAGCCCCCCTTGACTCACGCAGAGTCGGAGGACAGCAGGATGTTCTCCTGGCGGCCCTCGCTGTTGCGTAGCAGGGTCACCTGGAAGGGGTGTGGCACCGAGGAGCTGCGGCTGCCGCTGCCGGCCCCCAGCAGAGAGGGGTCTGAGGGATCCATCTTCTGGACTCGGATGTGGTCCACCTGGGCGTAGTCCTGTACCATGAAGCTGTCCTCACTGCAGGGAGACAGGTGGGCGGCCAGATTCGACAGGGGGTCTGTGGGCAGCCTGGGGCCCCTGCCCAGCTGGGGGGCAGGCAGCCAGAAGGATGTGCCTAAGAACTGCCCCCCCCAGAAAACAGAGGCCATGTGTGTTCTCGCCCTTGTGGGCTGGGCGGGCAGACCCAGGTCTGCAGGCAGTGAGAGGCACCCGGCCAGCTCCTGTCACACGTCGGGGGACACAGGCCGCTGCTGTGGACATGCCAGGCCAGGCCCCCCGATTCTGAGGGCAGAGGAGGGTCAGGCCGCTGCCCCCATGCCCTTCCAGGCCCGCATGGCAGGTCTGCGGGGGCAGGGGGGGCGGCGGTGTCAGCGACAGAGCTGTCCCCAGGAGGGCAAGGGCCAGGAGCTCTGCAGCCACGGTTTGGGCAGGGCTCCAGCTCCTAACACATCCCCCGTGGCCTGGTCTCGGTCGGGCCTGGGGGGACTCTGGACACGCAGACACACAGCCCGGTACCCGTGGTGGCCCACCTCTTTTTCTTGGTGACCACCAGAACGTCGTTGAACAGGAACAAGTAGCACGTGGGCCGGCTGGCCAGTTTTCGGAAAAGCCCAGTTTCCTCTACCACGAAGAGCTCCCCACGCTTCAGCAGCCAGCGGGAGGCAGAGATCAGCGGGAGGGACTGGAGGGAAGAGCCGGCGAGGTGCCTGAGTTCGGGGGGTCAAGCATGGGCGAGGATCCCTGCCTCCAACGACTGGGTGACCGGCCTCCCTGGCTGGACCAAGGAGGACGGGGAGATGTGCCCTCGCCTCGAACAAAGGCCTATTCAGTTGGCCGACAGGCACAAATGGGACAGCTGCTCTGGGCCAGGTCCCAGGCCCAGATCCCGCTTGGCAACCAGGACAGCCCGTCCTGCCTCCGGCCAGGCCCCAGAGCTCTCTGGGCACCCGGGAGCACTCCCCTCGAGCCGCGGAGCAAAGGCCGTCCTGGGGAAGCCTCCATACCCCCCTCACACCCTTTTCTGGACCTCTGTGTCCTCCCTCCACCACTCTGTGGCCCTCCGGCCCTGCCCACGGCTCTGCTCCCCTGCTGGGCAGCCTCTGGAGGTCAGCAGCCCAGCCCGGCTGAGGACGAGTAGGGGCCCGGCCCACTCCTGCAGCGCGGTCCCATGGGGACGCGTCTGTCCATCTGCTCCTCACTTGTTGTTGGACGGCCCCTCCCCCGGGGGCTTGGTGGGGACAGAGGTTTGAGCCCCACCTGCTTGGGGGTCCTGCAGGATGTCTAGGCCCCCTCCCCAGAACTGAGTGAGGCCCAAGACCTAAACTGGCCCCGACACCGTCCTTTCCCGTTCTCAGTGTGCTGGGAGGAGCCCGGCCCGGCCTGCTGCCCGACATGCTGCCCGGCCCTTCCCACGCAGCCCCTCGGGGCAGCACTGGGGGTGGGGCACAGGCCAGAGGGACCTGTACCCCCAGCCAGCCCCAGGCAGGAGGGCGGCAGAGCTGAGCCTCTGTGGCCAAGCGGGGTGGGAGTCACAAGGGACGCGCCCAGTGGGGAAACAGGCCTGGAGAGGCAGAGGCACCAGGCCCCAGCAGGGAGGGGGCTGTGACCCCGGCCTCCGAGGAGCTGGCTCGGGGGGTCGGAGCGCCCACCTTGACCTTGCCGAAGTCCAGCTGCGTGTGCAGTGTGTACATGAGCTCTGTGCGTTCCATCTTGTGGGCTCCCTCGTTGCACCGTCTCACCAGCTGCAAGGGCCCGAGAGCAGGCTGTGGGTTGTGGGCCACCGCCCCACATCCGGGGCTGTCCTCACTGCTGCCCCCCATGGCTTGCCGGTCAGGTTCAAGCCCCACTCCCTCTGGGCCTCGGTTTCCCCATCAGCACCATGGAAAGCCTGAGATGGACGATGTGGAGGCCTGGCTGCCCTCAGGGTCCCCACCACTGAGTGGGGGGTAGGGGCTGGGCTTGGTCCTGGTACCCCCCCCCCCTGCACCCCCCTCACCTTGCTGATGGCCTTGAGCGCACGGCTGGCAGCCTTGTATCTCTCGGGATGGCCTTGACTCTTGAGGCATAGAGTCTATAGAGAGGACCCCGCCGGTCAGGCACCACGTACCCTCCCGCACTCCAGGCTTCAGGGCCTGCGTGCGGCAGAGGCCTCCCACTAACAGCAGACCCAGGGCCGCCGGGAGGTTGAAAGCCCGTGTCCAGCGGGCTCCTGCCAGGCCCTACGGGGGTGCACAGCCCCCAAACGTCTCTGCCAGGTCAAGCAGGTGGGTGGGACCCTGGAGACGGCACCTTCCCAGGACCCCAGCCCTTCCAGTCCTCGGCTGTCTTGGCCCAGTCTGGGGAAGCCCCCAGAGCCTCTATTTCGACGCTTCTGAGAGGACCCCGGAAGAGCTGACATCCCATCTGGCCGAGACCGGGGATCCTCCAAGCACGAGCCACATGCTTCCTCCGGGGGCCTAGCGGGCTCCCCCCCATGTCTGTGCATGTGCACATGCATGGGCTGTGTACACATCTGCGTGTGCGTACACGTGTGCGCGTGCACATATGCCTCTCCTCCCCACCTGCCCCTTGGCCCCACAAGCAGGCATCTCAGGGCATGAGCTGCTGCAGTGAGCTCGCCAGGGCCCCTCTCTCCATCTGCGGAGGGGCAGTGAGCTCGCCGGGGCCCCTCTCTCCATCTGCGGAGGGGCAGTGAGCTCGCCGAGGCCCCTCTCTCCATCCGCGGAGGGGCAGTGAGCTCGCCGGGGCCCCTCTCTCCATCCGCGGAGGGGCTGTATGTGGCGCCCAGGCTGGTTCTGCCCCGTCCATGTGAACATTCAAGGAAGTGGATGCAAACCCGCAAGGCGCTGGAAGGCTCCAGGCAGGGAGCCTGGTGGGTGAAGGCCATGAGGACCGAGGAGCGCGGGGAGGGGGTCGTAAGGGGCAGTGCCCGACCTGAAGCGGGGGACCGGGCCAACCTCCTTCCCCTGGCAGGGGTCTGTGTGGCATACTCACGTCCGTCAGGAGGGGCAGCCGGGTCACCCTCTGCATGGGGAGAATCAGGAAGGAGATCATGGGGAGACCCCCGCACGCCGGACGCTTCTCGATCTCCTTCAGGGCCTCGTGGAAGGCGGCGTTGCTGTTTCTGCAACAGAGAGCAGGGCTTTCCGTCAGCTGCGGCAGGAGGCCAGGTGCAGCCGCAGAAGCCCGGCCGTGAGCAGCTGGGTGCTCCCAGACCAGGGCGCCCAGCACGGGCCACGGGCGCGGGGAGGCCGCGCTCACGTCAGCTTCTGCAGGACGCGCTGCTGGTAGACCTCGTTGGAGCAGTAGGCGATGTAGGGGTGGAAATGCTTCTCGGCGTGCTCCTCCAAGATGTCGCTGATGTCTTCCACGCAAACCTGCGCCTTGTGCCGCTGCTCCAGGGCCTCGAAGAACCTAACGGGGCGAGAGCGCGGTGAAGGCCCGGCTGTCCACCACCAGACACGCGCACATGCGGGCACACACGCGGGCAATCACGCGGGCAATCACGCACGCCCGGCAGGAACACAACGGCCGCCCGCGCCTGGCCATGAGCCCCGCCTTCCCAGGGAACCCCCCCGGACAGATCAGCCTCTTAGCCTGAAAAAGCTGGGCACATCTGAGGCCACTTCCTGTTAGATTCCGGAGAGACTGCAGCAGACACCACAGGACAGAGAACATGTCACTCTGATTTGAATCCCTTGACTTGGGTCAGACCTGCCTGGAGCCTGGCACCCTCTGCCCAGCTCGTGTGCAGACGGGGGCTCTGGGTGGACTTCCTCTCAGGGTCCCCTTCGGAGATCATCTGTAACCCGGGCCTTGGCCATCGGGAGGACGCTGACCGGGGCTGCCACACTGGGCCTGGCTGGACCAGCACCAGGATGTATGGTGGACCCGAGGCCCCGTCACCCCTCCCGGCCCTGGTCAAGGCAGCCGGGAGGTCCTCCCACCCCCTTTCCGGAGGCTCCTCGGCCCCATCCTGGCTTTCCGACTCGGGCAATGACAGCGTCTCTCCCGTACCCGACTCTGAAAGCCCGTTTCGCTGGGCTCCTGGGACTGCCCGAGGCAGCTCTGTCTGGGAGATAAGACAGTTCACTGACCTCTGGAAGGCCGAGAACAGCGTCCCCAAGCACACGTCCACCCCCCGGCAGCCCAAACCCCAACTGGGGACTGACAAGGCCGAGGGCAGCCAGCTTACCCGGCCCGGTGGGAGGGTGGAATCTTGCAGTGTGACGAGTCAGGGCTGGGGGACAAGGCCAGGGCGGGAAGGAGGTCCCAGGCCCTCAACAATGTGGGCACCACGGCCTGCTCCTCAGCCCCACTTAGCACCTGGGACAGGGGTACCCCCTGCAGGGGGAAGTATGTGCGACCCCACCCCCCTGGAAGATGGGGGCCTTGCTCTGGTTACCAGGTGGGGGTCTCAGGGAGGGCGAAGAAGGCCCCGGCTTAGAGGACCCTGCTCGCTGGGCCCCAGCCTGACCCTCTAACCTTGGAGATACCATGCATCCCATGAGAGGGAACTCTGAGAGGCACAGCTCCTGGGCAGCCCAGGCAGAGGGGAACATTGTGTCAGGAATGGACAAGGACCCTGCCCCTTCAGGGAGGGCACAGGAGGCCCCAGCCGCCCAGAGACAGGGCCACACGCCTGTGCCCGAGTGGGCGGGCCATGCCGGTCAGCACGTCCCCCAGGCGATTGCAAGGGCCTCTAAGAAAGTTCTGGGAAAGGTAGCCATCAGCTGCTGACCCAAGATAACCGACCCCCAGGGAGGCCACTGTGAATGGCTAGGAGCTGCCAGGACCCAGCTGGGGGAGGAGGCTGGACCGTCTCCCGGGACCACGACGGCCAGCCAGAGGCCCTGGGGAGGTTGGCAGCAGCCACGTGGCAGCTCAGGACAAAGGGGACAGAAGCAGGTGGGGCTCGGGGACCGGCCTGATGCTGATGTGAGTGAACCAGGGTGAGCCCCCTTCTCCCACCTGCCCCTACCCTAGTCTGCTAGGGGCTTGGGGATGCACCTCTTCAGGCTAGGGAGGATGCTGAGGCATGAGGGAGGGGGTCCCGGGGTCTCCTGGGGTCCAACACCTGGGGTGTGCCCTTCATGGGAGTAAACACGCACACACTCACAGAGGGACATGTGTGCACACACACGCACGCACACACCTGTGCGACCACAGAGACACATTCACTCTGGCACACGGACGCACACACACAGGCCCACGCAGGCCTGTGGCTGCACGCCCGGCCCCTCCTCCACCGCTGGGCCCTGCAACCCGAGCCCCGGGCCGGGCACCGGACACCGCCGGGCAGAACACAACCCGAGGCTGCAACTCGAGGCCCCTCCTGCCCGCTCTGTCCCGTGGCTGCTCACACCTTGTCGCTCGGCCTCCTGCACCTGACGTCCTGGCGGGAAGGTGCCCGTCACCTGGCAGGTACTCCGCCCTCTCAAGCAGCCGAGGGACAGGGTGCTGGGGGCAGGCTGCTCAGCCTGTCTTGGGGCCCAGCGCTCGGTGGCCTCAGGGCCTGAAGAGATCCCCGTGTCCCCTCCCAGCCAGCGGTCCCAGACTGGGAGCCTCCTGAGATCCTGCCGCTGCCCCGCCGTGCTGCCCCAGGGGCAGGCGGGCGGCCCTCGCAGGCATGGCGGAGAGCTGGGCGCGCGCCTCACCTCTGACTGGCGCTCAGGACGTCCAGGATGTTGGAGAAGAGGTGGTGGTGCTCCGTCTGGGTCATGGTTGCCCGCAGCTCTCTGGACTGCAGGAACTCGGCCACCAGGATGCCCAGGCTGTGCTGGTACGAGAACTCCGACGTGAGGATCTCGAAGATGGCCTGGCGGGGGCGAGAGCAGCTGCCTGGGCCACTGTGCCCCTCGGGGACGCGGTCAGGGTGCAGAGGGCAGGCTGGACCCGGGCCCTCGGACCACAGCTGGGCTGAGGCTGTGAGCCTGGCCGGGGGGACGAGAGCCCCACGTCTGCACACGCTCTAGCTCAGCCTCTTGGGAGCTGTGATGCCGGCAAGGACCCCTGCTGCATCCAAGAAGGGGTGACGGGCCCCCCCAGCCAGGGGCATCGGCCATCATCCCAGTGCCTGGCCAGGAGGCGGGAAGCCTCACCGTGGCCGCTGTCCTGCCCCACATGCCAAATCTTGGGCACAGGGCTGGACCCCCGCCCGGCCCCTCACCTCCTGTCTCTTGCGCTCCTCAGCAGGCAGCTTGTCCAGGAGGCCGGACTCCACCACCTGAGGACGGCACAGGCCTGGGAGTCCCGGGTTTTGCCCATCCCGGAAGCCCGGCCTCCCCTCTGCCAGGGAAGAAGATGGGCCTCCAGAGGGAGCGGCTGGCAGACACCATTCGGGTGGGGAGGGGGCTCTGTCCCGCAGAGCTGGCCTGGGGGCCGACAGGCGTGCCGGGGACTGGGCCACGACTCAGACACACTGGCCCAGGTGAGTGTGCGCCCTGCCCAGGAGGTCCGGGGAGCTGGTCCAGCGCTCCATGCCCTCAGGCTCCGTGGCCCCCAGGCGGCCCTGGCTGAAAGGTTGCTCATTCGGGCGGGTAATCCGCTGCCTCCTCGTCCCACCCGGAGGCTGGGCTCTGAGCCCCCAAGCTCAGGTGGCCGGGATCAGAATCTCCGGCGGCATGTCCTGGGACCCACCCTACCCCGACCCAGGAGCCCACACACCTGCAGCCGCCCTCCATGCCCAGGGGCTACAGGGCAGGTCTGTCCCCGGCTCTCAGGGGGTGCGTCAGAAGTGCGCTGTCCTCCTAGGGCAGCGACAGCTACCTCCCCACACACCTGCTCGGGGCACCAGCACCTCCGTTCCAGCCAAGCTCTCCCTGGGGCCCCCGAGGCTCTGCCGGGCAGGGACCCGCCCCGTTTCAGGTGCGGAGGGTGAGGTGGGAGCTGGACAGTGGCCTGTGGCTCTCTCGAAGCTGAGGGCCGGTCCTCTCCCTTCCCCTCCCGTCTCCCCACTTGGACCCTCCTGGCACTGTCCTGGGGTCAGGGCCCTCGGAAGGGGGTCCTTTTGCCCACAGCTCCGGCAGGTCAGTCCGAGTAGGGAGAGGGAAAGGGGCTTACGTGCGGGAGGCTCGTCATACACGCAGCGATGGCACGCGGCCCTCACGGCTCTCCCCCCGTGGGACCCAAACCCACAGTGTCCTCGGGCCAGGGCAGCTCTGAGGGCACCAGGAAGGGGCCCTCTGCTGCAAGCTGGGCAGAGTAGGGTACTTCTGGAAGGCTCCTCCCCACACCGGGAGGACCCAGGCTGGCTTCGAGGGGCCAACTGCCCACGGCTCGGCCTCAGGGCCTCACCCCCATCCTGGCCCTACCTCCGGGAGCTGGCTCCAGGTGATCTGGGCAGGCCGGTAGCTCTTGACTACGATGGGGGCATCCACCTTTCCCGTCCCTTCCGGGCTGGGCGGCTCATCGAGCAAGTCATCGTCGGACTCATGGCTGGTGTTCAGGCCCCGCTCCCGGATTTCCTGGTAGAACCCGGGGTCTGGGGGGAGGGCGTGTGTCACCTGCACGCCTGGGGGCTCCGAGCAGATGTGGCCCCCTGGGAACCTGCAGGCTGAGTCCTCCCAAGGGGGCCCTGAGAGCATCAGGCGGCGCAGGGCCCCCCAGAGCAGGCTCCCCTCGGGCTGGCTGGTTCCCATGGCTGCGCCGGGCCCGGCCCAGCCCAGCACAGGGGTGGTGTCCCCGTGCAGAATGTGGCACCTTTAGGCCAGGGCTGAGCCGACGAATCAGAGCCGCAGGGGCCGTCCTGGGTGGGGGCCGTTCCCAGGCTGGGCCGAGAGCCCTGGGTGCTGGCTCCCCGGAGCCCACCCCCCCGAGGTGCGGTCTCTGGCTCTCTAGCTCTGCAGCAGCCCCAGCGGGAGGGGCTGGCGCCTGGCTCAGGGCAGCCCCCATGCCCCTCCTTCCCATCCTGCCTCCGAGACCTCCTCATCACTGCTCTTCTCTCTGGGGCAGGAGGCTTGGATCCTGCCTCCTCCCCAAGCCCAGGCCCACGGCTGTCCGCAGAGGCCGGGGACTGGCAGGGAGGGAGGGCCCTTGCTGGCTGGGCTCCTGCATCCTCAGCACCCTGCCCCTCACAGCCACTGGGTGCTGCACCCCGCCTGGGCAGGCCCCTTCCCCCCACCTCCCTGTGGGGTCCCGTTGACATCCCATCCCTCAGCAGGCTGGATGCACTGCTCTGGGCCCTCCTGAGCCCCCAACACTGGGTTCCCTGTACACTGCGAGAAGTATGGGCAATGCACACAATGTGGGTGTCTACACCCCAGGGCCAGTGCCCTCTGGCCGACTTTGGTCCCACCAGCACAGCCACTATAGGTCTGGCACACGCATGCTAACAAACATCTCCTGGGGTGAGTGCAGGGGCTCTGTCTGTCCCCTGCCCTGAAACACCGCAGAAAAGAATGCAAGGGAACTTTCTAGACCCACCAGAACGACATAGACAAACCACTGGGACTTCCTGTCCCTGGAGAAATCCCTTCCAGCATGTTCTCCCTGCAGCGCACCAGCCTTCCCCCGCCCCCCAGCAGCCCCAGAGAGACCAGCCTCACCTGGGCCCAGCCTGGCCCACGGTGGCCTCCTGAGGTCACCTCCCTCGGCCACACTCACCGTCTTTGAAGGAGCCCTTGTGTGCACGTTTCCGCCCCAGCGTCCTCTGTGCAAACAGGAGAGACACAGAAACAGCAGCCGTCAGCGGGGCGGGGAGGCAGGTGTGAGTCTGCAGCAAGCCCTCCACCCTGGGGGCCCAGAGACCTCAGAGTGCCACGTGTGAAGCCATCTCAACAGGAGGGGGCTCTGCTGGGCACCCAGGAGGAGCTTAATAAATGTCGGCTCCGCGAGGGATGCCAGGCCACCAAGCAGAGGCCAGGCAGGTAGGATGGGGTGGAATGGGGGCTCAGAGCAGGCAGCAGGACTGAACTAATCAAGAGCGGGTGCTCAGCAAAGTGGGGTGTTCGGACTGGGTGTGAAGGAAGCCCACGCAAGGCTGGACAGGTCTGGTTGGAGGGGGTACAGGGGTGGGAGCTGGGGTGGCAGGAAGGGCAGAGTTTAGCTCCCAGCACAGGTTTGGGGTCCCAGTAGCTGCTGGCAGGACTGCAGCAAGTGGGGGTGCAGGGCTCTCAGGGGCCCCCCACATGCGGCCCTACCAGTTGCCCCCCTCAGAGCCTATCTTCTTGGCCGGGACACTGTTTTTCCTGATCAAGAACCTGAGCCAATTCCAGGAAAGCGAGAGCTGGTTTCTCGAACAAGTTGGGGCCTGAAAACTCCCCTTGCTGGGCTGGGCGGTGTGGTACTCCAGCCACACCTGCCCTGCTCCCCCCACCCCATGCCCCCCCAGCGCCCCTCCTGCTTCCAGGTCTGTGCCCTTGTTCTCACCTCTGCTTTAACCCTTCCTCCTCTGGACCCTCTCCCCACCCCATCCCTGCCCTGAGCCCCTCCTCTGTGCTCCATCGGCCCCCTGCATTGCCCCAGCCCAGACCTGAGCACCCCAGGGCACCCCTGCCCCCTTGCTGCCTTGGGAGCTCTCTGGGGACCCCAGCACCAGGTGTGAGAGAACTCGGGACATGTCTGTTGCATGCTTGAACCAACAGCGAGTGAGGGAGCAGGCAGATGGCCTGGCCCTGGGCTGCAGACTGCGAGTTCCTAAGGCAGCTCCTGGGGCCTGAGTGTCTCAGGGGGCACGGCAGGGGCTGTGCCCCACCTCCAAGGCCAGGGGCATCTTTCAGCGGAGGACAGCGGCCAAGGTATGGCCCAGGGCTCCCCTCTGCGTGCTGGCTTGCCGGCATTGATGAGTGGGCTTGGCTTCTCCCCAGGCGGGGGCCACAGCTCACAGTCCAGGGCAGCCCCCCGGCAGAAGCGACTGCTGGAACATCAACTCTGGGTGCTGGACCCCCGAGCAAGGGTGCCCTTCCCCCTGGCCCTGTGCCAGTCCCGTTCTCTCGAGAACACCGAGGCAGAGGGCTGTTGGGCAGGGAAAGGAGGGCGTCAGGCTTCTTCTGAGCCCCCAACGGGGGCCCCTCAGATGGACGACCCAAGCCAGGCGCTGCTCCGAAGCCCTCCCTGCACCTTGTCCCGCAGACAGGCTGGCTCCCCGTGGGGCTCAGAAGAGAGGCTCTGCTCCCCACTGCGGCTGAGAGTGGGTACCCCAGAGCGTGGGGTCCTGGGGAAACCGCTCGAGCTTTCTGAGCCTCAGCTGCGTCCTCTGTACAATGGGGCTGTTCACCCCGTGCTCACGGTCTGCCGGCCACACTTAACTGGGATGAACCAGGTCGGGAGCCTGCATACAGTCGGTGCCCACTGAGCAGCAGCTGCCCCATCAGGAGAGGCCCCTCGAGGCACGGTCCCCTCCCCAGGGTCCAGGCGGACAGGCTCCTACCTTATTCTTGGCCGGACATCGAGCAGGAGACGGGCTGGGCTCCTCTGCCAGAGCCTGTAGCTTAGGGCTGAGCTGGATGGGGGCCCTCTCCCCGCCCGGGGCCCCCAGGCTCTTCATGGCCGCCCGGTACGATCGGTTCCGCAAGTTCCGTCTCAGCGCCCCCTCGGGGCCTGTGTCCACGTCCATGTCGTCCAGCGAGAAGCTGGGGGCGGAGACGAGCCGGGGGTCCCGCCGGGCAGCCTCCTTGCTGAGCACGGCCGCCCCGAAGCTCTGGTGGCGGGCTGGGGTCTTGGCCTTGCTGGACACGGCCAGGCTCCTGGGGATCAGCTGCTGAGTGCCCATCTTGAGGGCTGCAGGGCTCTGCGTGCTCAGGACGACGGCCCGTGGCCCCTCCTCCTTAGGGGACCGAGGTGGGGGCGCTGAGGAGTCGAGCTGGAAGGCGGCATTGTCCCTGACCTGCAGGGAGTCCCGGACCATCGGAAGCCCGGACGCCGGGTTCCCTTTGGCATCAAGCCGTAGCTCTGAGTGGAAACGGTATTCCAGGAGCTTCTCTTCCAAGGAGCTGTCTGAGTGTCGCTGGGACATGCTGAGTGGCCACAGTGTCCTGGGGCAAAAGCACAGAGGTGAGGGCAGCCTGCAGACGTCCATCCCGCAGCCCCCCTGCACACGGGCCCATGCACGGCCTCCCGGCATCCGCCCTGGCCAGAGACCCTGCTCAGGACTCTGTCTGGAGCAGAGCTGGGGATCGCATGGCCCACGGCCACCAGGGCTCCTCGGGGAGGGATGTGGAGGGTCGGGAGGCTCAGGCCTGCAGGGCCCCGGGCTGCTGGGACCGGGGCAGAGGACAGGCGAGCACTGCTTCCGCGGGTGGGTGTGCACACCAAGGACAAATTCCCACACTGGGGGTGTAAGCGTGGGGCAGTATGGGGCGCACAGACCTGGGGCCCTGCAGACCCACGCTGCCCCAGCCCTGGGCCTCTTGGCACCATTTCTTCCTGGTCAGTGAGGAAAATGCCATCCGTGGAGCTCTTCTGAGGCCTGCTTCACATAACAGGGCCATGGCCCCAGCCTCTGCCTCGCCCCCAAGTTCCAGAGCACGCGCGGCCAGGCTCTGCCGGGCTGGGCTGGGGTGTATGCCCTCACCCGCCCCCAAACACACCGGCTGCCTTTAGTCTCATTTTGCAAATTAAAGAAACGAGGCCCCGAGAAGCCTGGGACGTGGGACAGGAGGTGTGGGTCACCAGGATCTGAACTTGGGCCAGTGTGAGTCCAGACCCTTTCTCTTCACGGCCCCATGTGGTGATACACCATGGCCAGCTGTCACACGTCCAGTGACACACTCGCATTTTCCCGCATTTACACACTCAGAACGGGGCCACAAACCCTTTCTCCAGAGCCTGGCCGGGCACGGCCACTGCGTGTGCGTGGACGCAAAGGGGGAGGGAGGTGTTTGCAGAGCCCCAGCCCCAGCCCACTCTCCCTCCATCCCTTGGATGCCCCTCCCTCCTGGGGCCCTGGGTGCCTCAGACGTGCAGAGCCTACTGACCGGGGTCTGTAAGCACCCGTGGGCTGCTTGTTCAGCCCAGCCTGGCTCACCTCGGCTGAGGGCGCCCCGCTCTGCTGGTGTGGACAGGTCCACCGCCACCTTTCCACTCGGGGCCGGCCAGAGCCAACGCCAGCCTCCTGCCTCCTGGGCGCCAGCCTCTGGGCCGCGACCAACCCATCCTGACGGGCCGCCGGCCACCGTCACTGCCCTCTGCTGCTTTTTCCAAACCAGCAAATGGGCGGGGTGACAAGGAGGCCCACCTCCCGAGGGCGCAGGCAGAGGTCGCGCGCGGGGCCACGATGCTGCGATGACCCGGGCCGGGGGGGACGGAAGGCCGCCTCGCGACCCTGCTCCTGACCGACAAGCGGGACCGGCGCCAGCCTACGGGAGCTTCGTAGGACCGGACAGAACTCACTCTGTAGCTTTTCCTTTTAATTTTAAGAAAAGCAAGCAGGACCACCATCCGAACCCTTTTCACAAACACACGGCTGGTATGCGTTACAAGGGCCAGGTGAGGGGGGAAGGCTGTTGTTTGGAAGGAAAAATGACATCTCCAAGTCACCAGCCCGGGTGGCTGAGGCTCCGCTCAGCGTCACCGCGGTGCCCTGGGGCGCGTTGCCTGCAGACCTGGGAAGGGGTGCAGGCCCAGTTTCTCCGACGGCCCTGAGAGTGACGGGTGTCACCTGCTCTCTCCCACCCCGGGGAGCCTGCAGCCAGAGGTGCCCGGGCCTGTGCCGGTGGGCGCTGGGCGTCTGGAGTCGAGGGACCCCAGGGACGCCACCACATCTGTGCCAGGACACACCAGGCAGGTCCCAGCCCGGGCCTACCTCCCACACTCGCCGCCCAACCTTGTGTCTGAGTGCTTCCTCTGGGACGTTCCAGGCCTCAGCTCCAGAATCCCTCCCCAAGGGGCGGCCAGGCTCCAGAGGGGCCTAAACCACAGCACAGTTGGGGTGCCAGCGGCAGCCAGGCTCCCGCTCCCAGCACACACGCTCTCTGCTAAAACCATCCCAGAGAGGCTCGAGGCTGAGCCTCCCGGCGACAGGGAGGGGCCGCCCGACAGGGAGGGGCCGCCCGCGGAGCCCCAGCCACTCCCACGCCCGGAGGACGGCCCACACATTCCTGGGGACATTCTGAGTCACAGCAGCTAGGGCAGGCAGGTCGTGCCATCCTGGCTCACCCACCCCCACATTAACTTTATCTGCATTTAGCCGGGCCTGGCCGAGAAAGGAGTTTCTGGTAGACTTCGATCTATCTGCAGGCCAAGCCAAGTGCACCCAAGCGGGTAGGTAGCCCGGAGACTGGAAACTCTGTGAATCCTCTCTTCTACAAGGCGCAGACTGCGGGCACTGCACGGAGCCCACGGCGCCCCGAAGCCCGCACCACGCCTGCCCTCCACCTGTCCCGTGCCGTCCTTCCTTTGCCTCGTCCGATCTGAGGCCCCAGGCTTGGGTCTTCTTGGCCCCGTCCTCTGGGCCTGGACCCTGGACCCCAGACACTGGACCCAGCCAGGGGCACGGCTCTCCCAGGGGAGGGCAAAGTCTACTCTGGGGCCGGAGGTGCCCCAACAGGAACCAGTCGGGTGAGCCACCGCCGGGTGTGACCTCCGTTCCCAGCGAGGTGGCCGCACCCACAGGCCTGGGCTGCCACCAGTCCAGGGACCAGGCCTACTGGACAGCAGGTGCCATCCCGGGCTCTGCAGGACCTTGGGACCAGAGCCAGCTCTCGGGAGCTACCGTCCGCACAAGCACCCCTGTGTCTTCTTCCTCCTCATGTTCAGTTTACCAGAAATCCCTGGACACAGGTCCAAAACTCAAGTAGCACCAAGAGCCTGTGATGAAAAACAGGGTCCCCGCTCCGCTGCCCTGTCCCCCACAGGCTGCTGCTCCAGGCTCCACAGCTTTCCCCTGACTTCTGCTCCCCGAAAAGCTCCTAATGGCAGGCCCTGGCCACCCTCTCCCTGCCGTGTGGACGGGACTCCAGCCCCGGGCGTCGTGCCCCGGGGGTGTTTGTGTCAGCACAGCGGCCCAGCAGCAGGAGCAGGACCCGGCACCCGCCTCCCCGCGTTAATAATTCCCTCTTGTTTACCCGCGGCTTTCCTCCTGCTCCGCTCCCCCGTGCGCTCGGCGTCCCTGCCTTGTCCGCATCCCTGCCTTGTCCGCGTCCCTGCCTTGTCCACCGTGACCACATGCTCTGTGTAGTCAGTGCATTGGCTCCGGCTCTGTGTTTTCCCAGAGACCCTGTCCTCTCTCCCAGCCCCCTCCCCGACCCCACCCCCAGTCTGGTCCTTTTCTGCAGCCCCCCACCTATCCCAGGCTACAAGGCGGCCTCACACGAGGGAGATCTTTGTCCCTCAGGCTGGTAACTGGGTGAGATCAGAGTCCCGTGGGAGACAGTTTCTTCCAGAATCGAGGAGCCTCTTCTCGGGTCTAGTGTCCCCCCGCCGGCGAGACGTCGGACGCGCTCCAACCTCGCCTTCCTGGATTGTGGCCTGAGGCTCCCCGCTTTGCTGGGGAGTTCTGGTGCTCCCGGGGATGGCTCCAAGTCCATCCCCCGAGCTGCGGACTCGGGCCTCCTCCCAACCCCGTCCTCTGGTCTTGCGGCTTTGGGCATATCCCGGTGGTATTTCTTCCATACTTTCTCCCATCTGTTCTCTCCAGCCCCTTTCCGGGGCAGCCTGGAGTGGGCACTCAAGGCCCCAGCGTCACCTCTGCACCCCGGCCTCTCCCGTCCTGCGCTCTCATCCGTCGGCCCCCCATGGGAGGGTCCAGCCTTCCCACCAAACCAGCACAGGTGTTCACACCATCCTGCAAGGAGCCGTCACCTGCTCCTCACTCACAGCACCGCTCTGAAGCCCCGTGACGCTTCTAGTTCCTTTCCGCCCCTGGCCTGTCCCTGCCTCCTCTGTCCGGGCCTCTGTCGCCTCCTCACAGACACCAGGCTGTCCTCAAACGCCCGGTGGTCCTGCTGGCTGTCTGCTTGGACCGTGCAGAGAAGACCGGCCGAGCGTCAGGAGGCCAGTGAGCGGGCACGCGCACACACGTGAGCCCAAGGGGCTGCCCGCAGGTTCCCTGGGCCCCCGGCCCCCCAGGGTCTGCGCCCCGCAGCCTCTCCCTTGGCTGGCCGGCTCTGCAGAGTGGCTCTTCCAGTGTCCTCGCTGGCTGCTGGCCTTTGCCCGGTGTCCTGGGGCCAGTGCAAGGGAGGGGCCGAGGGCACCGACTCTCCTCTCAGCTGCCTCTGGGCAAACGCCAGCCACACCGTCTGCGCAAGAGCGCTGCCGGAAGGGAGGCCAGATGCCCTGCAGTGACCACTCGGGTCACAGCACAGGTGTCCCCGCGGAGCTCCTCCAGAGAAGCCCAGGGCCGTGAGGGCTGCGTGCCGTGCGTCCGTCTCCCCGATGAGTCTGTGGGTCCTTCGGGAGCAGGGACAATCGCCTGTTCACATCCCCACAGAGCGAGCTGCAATCCCCAAACTGATGCGTGAACGCCGGCTATCATGGTACTTGCCCCGGTCCCCTCGTCCTCGAGCCACACCCTCCCCACAGGCCCTGGGGCCCCTTGCAGGCACTTCGCTTCCCGCCAGCAGGAACGGGGCCGGGGCTGCATCTCAGAGGCTTCCGGAGCCGCCTGTGCCACCGTGTGGGCGACTTTCGGGTGACCTCCTGCTTTTTCTGCTTGGGGGGCTGGGGAGGCTGGTCCACTGTTGGGTCCTGGCAATCCATGGCGCTGAACTTCCCTCCGCCACACATGCAGGGCAGGAAAGGGGCACTTGCGACGTGGGACGGAAGAATGGCAGCAGGTGGATTCGGGGAAGGACCAGGTGACCCGACTGGCCCGGCCCGGCGGGGCCCCTCGCAGCCCAGTGCCCCCGCTCCCTCGTTCTTCCGACAGACAGGCTTCCTGGGACGCGGGCGGGCTCCGCGCTGTCTCCCCCACTCCCTTGTGGGTGGGATCAGCCTGGCCTGGACCTGTGGCTCTGTCCCAGCCACTCCCACAGCCACCAAGACCCAAATCACTCCAACCCTGGGGCCTCTAGGTCTGGCCGACCCCACCCTGCCTGGTGGGGCTCGGCCTCTCCAGCCCCGTCTGGCCGACCCTGGCCTTTGCTCAGGCTAACTCAGCCACAGTGATGGTCCTGTGCTTGGGTACTTCTGCCCGGCCAAGCTCAAACCTCGGAGTCAGGAATTTGGGGGCAGGATCTGGCGTTGTAAGTCACAGCGGTTCCATTTGCAAGGCGGCTGGGGGTGGCTCAGGGACTCTCAGCTGGGGCAGCTCCCCCACCCCCAAGGACACTTGGCAATGTCCAGAGACATTCTCGGAGGTCATAGCTGGGGCTGCATTACTAGCCCTGCGAGTGTAGGTGGAGACCATGGGCGCCCCACAACAAGGAACCTTCTGGAGCAAATGTCTGGAGTGCCAAGATGGAGAGCCTGGCTTTGCCAACCAGGGGGCCCCCATTCACGGTGGGGGTCAGGGAGCCCCACCTGGTCTCACCCAGCCTCGCGCTCAGCCTGGCAGCAGGGAGAGGCCGTGCTGTGCCTGCCCGGCTCAGAAGCGATGAAGCTTCCAGGCGCGGGTAACAGTCACAGAGAAGCCCACCCTCCCGGCTCAGCCTGCAGTGCTCCCCACCCACAGGCCCACCCACTGCTCGTCGGCTCCTGTCTCTCAGCCCAGAAGTCCCATAAACCTGGCCCCTGGCCCAGACCTGGCTGACACACGTCATGTTGCCCCAACGATGCCCCCGATGGGAAAGCAGAGCCCTGACTGTGACAGGTAGCCTGGCCCGGTGACCAGCAGGTGTCTTCCAAATGCTTTCTCCCCCAGTGTGTCTGTAGTTCCTCACCGACCTTCCTTCCGGAAGGTGGTATGTTCCCTGACAGGTGAGGAAGACAGGTGGGGTCAGGCCGCCTGTCAGCAGACAGCCGGGCCAGGAGCCAGGTCTGTGCTGACCTAGGTCCCTGTCAAACAGGCCAGTGGGCGAGCAGGGATTCTCGCCAGAAATAAAGACGCCCCTCTACACGGGTGGTCACTCATGCACGAAACTGCCACAGGCGAAGAAGACAAGCGGCCACCACCCATCTGGAAACCGAAACTAAAATTCTGGGCTCCGGACGCAGGGTAAGTGGTGGTGCCTGTCAGATCACGCACACGGAGACTGTCGTCCTCAGGGCTGGCACCCGTGGGGACCCCCGCAAGCCACTGGGCTGCCTGCCTGGCTTCCCCAACCGCAGGTGAGGGGCTGTCCGTGCAGGGTCGGAGAGAAGCCCTGGGAGCCAGAGCCCTCCTGGCCCACGTTTCTCCCCTGCAGGTGTCCCGGAGTGGGAGGGGGCCCTCTGCTCGGCTCCCTCCCTCCTACTCTCCAGGTGACTTCGGTCCAAGTGACTGAAAACCTTACTTCTTCCGGGAACCCCCAAGATCCTGCCTCCCACCGCTGTCTCCCTCCAGGACTCGGGGGGAGCCCCGGGAGCGCTTTCACCCGCCCCGCAGAGGTTCTGTTCCTGTGGCCTGTGGGCACAGTCAGTTGAGTGCCCAGAGCAGAGGCTCAGCTGCCCCTGACCCCGTGCCCTCTCTGTGGGGACTCTGACTACCCCCCTTTCACAGATGAGGACACTGAGGCCCAGAGGACTTACGTAACTCGCCTGAGTTCACACGGACCCAGAATTTGAATCCAGGGGCCTCACCCCTAAGCACTAGGCCAAGGGGGTGTCAGGGTAGACAGGTGTAAAGGGCCAGGCGCCCTCCTGCTGGTCCTGGTTGGACTCCGCAAGTGCCCCCCCCCCCCCGCCGAGCCCCCACACTAGGAGGGGCAGACCGTTCACCCCAAGGACAGAGACAAGAGTCAGGCCCTCCTGGGCTCCAGGTCGGATGAGAGGTCCCCCCATGCTCAGTGCTGGGCTGAGGTCAACCCAAATCTCAAAAGGGATTCTTGCTTCCCTGATGCAGAAACTGAGGCTGGTCAGTGGTAAGAGGGGCCCCCCGGCTGCACCCCCACTCCTCCCTCCTTCCCCCCATTAGTCGTGAGTGAGCAGGACACCCCCTGCGCTGGGTCTGCCCCCCCCCCCCCCCCCGCACCCACCAGGGTTGGAGAGCCGGTTGTTTCTGGTTTGCTGGAGGGAGGGGCTTCGGCTGGGGGGCTGCTAACTCTGGAGGCCACAGCGGTCTGAGCCGCAGATTCTCCAGAGTTTCGGGGAGGATGGTTTTGCCGACCCCCATCTTCAAAGGTCCTGGGGCTCCCTAAGGTTCTTCCGGCTCTGATGTCTACACAAGAGCCTGCGACAGAAGCGTCCCCTTGGGGTGCAGACGCGGCCCCCTGGGCTCCCGGGAACACTGGGCAGGACGCCCGAGGCCGTGGGTGGGGTCCGGCCCCGGCTGGGCCGCGCCCGTCCTGCGGGCTCCGTCCCCGGGCAGCCCGGGCGAAGGGACGGGGTTTCGCCGACCCGCGCAGCGCTGCGAGGGGCGGGGGGAAGCGCAGGGGGGAAAGGCGCCCCGGGGTCACCAGGCCCTCCCCCGCCCCCAGCTCGCTCACCTGTCCCCAGGCTCACCTGCGCCGCGGGGCGGACGACGTGGCGGCGAGCGGGCGGCGACTCCGGCTGGTCTAGCCTCCAGGCTCCGCGCGCCGGCCGGGCGGCCGATCCCGGCCGCGCTCCGAGCCACCGCCGGGTCCCTCCCAGTCCCCGCCCCCCACTTCCTGTGCGGCCCCGCGCGAGGCGCCGGCGCGCGGCCGACCGGCCAGGTGGGCGCCCAGGTGGGCGCGCAGGCGGGCGGGGCGTGGGCCGGGCGGGAGGAGGCACCTGGCCGCGCCGCCTGCGTCACCGTCCCCACCTGGCCGGCCGGCGCTCACGTGACCCGCTGGCCGGGAGGGCTCACCTCGCGAGGCCGCGGGCGGCGCCGCCCCCGAACCGCCCACCCCGCCCGCAGCGCCGCCTGCGGGTTTGGGGAGGGGGTGGCCCGGCTGTGACCCTGAATCCGCTCTCACTCTCCTTCCAGGCCTGGCCAGGCTGCCTCCTCCAGGAAGCCCTCCAGGAAGCTGACTAGCTCTGCGGGGAACCTGATCTTTTCAAGGCAGAAGAGGCCCCAACTTCTGGATTCTTTGAAAAGTGGCGGCCAGAAGGCGGCCCAGCATGGCACAACGTGCTCTGGCTGCCTTTATGGTGTGGTTGTGGGTGTGAGATGTTGGGGTCCTGGAGCGAATAGTCAAGAAAGAATTCGTGAAACCTCTTCTGTGCAAAATGGGTGGTGTTATGAAGCCATGGGGACAGGACCCGGGGGCAGAAGGAGCTGTGCTGGGGTCCCGAGGAGGAGCGGATCGTATACTTTCAAGTTGGGAGGGGGTTAGGGGGAGCTAAGTCTCTAAGGAATTTGGAAGCAATGTTTCCAGGACCTCGAGGGGCTAGCTGAGGTTAGGAAATGGTTGTTTCCAGAAATCAGAGAGGGAGACAAACCGTAAGAGACGCTCAACTCGAGGGAACACACAGAGGGTTGCGGGGGGAGGGGGGCGGGGGATGGGGTAATTGGGTGACAGGCATTAAGGGGGGCACGTGATGTGATGAGCACTGGGTGTTACATGCACCTGATGAATCACTGAACCCTACCTCTGAAACTAAAATACACTATATGTTAATTAACTGAATTTAAATAAAATTTTAAAAAAAGGAAAAGGTCCTTTACTACTGTCTAGTAAAGGCTTAGTCATGAGATCCTTCAGATTGTATCAGTGGGCCAAGGGCTTAGGGGATGATTGCTAACACATATCTTGGGGAGGACGGTAGAGATAAAGGAAGTTTCCAAAGGAATTTTTACAGGATCCTGGCAGTCAGGCTAATGTCACGCTGAGGCTGCCTCCTGCCTTGAGTGGAGTGTTAGCGCTGAGCTCCTGGGGGAAGGTCACTCTGCCTGTCCCGAGTGCTTGTCAACGGGCTGCAAGGGAAATTTAATTTCTTGCATATTTCTTTGGCCTTTGATCTCCACATCAGTCCTTAGCACCATCCCCCGAGGCTTGGAGAGGAAGGTGGTCCAGTGGACTCCAAGCCTGGCCTTTCCAGGTCTTGTCCATGGCAGTTGCCCTGGGCAGAGGCTGCCACAGCCCCACCACTGGGGGATTCAGGAATCCAGATCTGGGGTGCAGGAGGTGCGGGGGCTGGGACAGGTCGGCTTCCGTCCTGAGCCAGCCTGCCCTTCCGCCAGTCAGGGCCCCTCCTCGCCACCCTGCCTCGTCACCCAGCATCCCCAGTTCCCAGCCCCACACCAGCCCAGGGTGGCCGCAGCTGTGTGCGTTCACGGCATGCCCCTGCTCAAGAACCGCCCGTGGCTCCTAGTGGCCTCTTCCACCAAGGGCAGCGGCCTCAACTTCTGCGGGAAAGCCGCCCCTCTTGCTCACACTCTGCCTGTGCAGCCCTGACCTTTCTAGGGGAAAGCCTGCATGACTGCTTCCCAGGCTCCCCTGCGGGAGAACGCAGCCCCACTCGGGAGACCCGGAGCCTCCCCTGTGCAAGGAGCATCCTGCCGCCCCACTGAGCCGGGCGGCCAGCTGCCTGCTGAGGCTTCAAGAGCTGTCGTGTGCTTGCACCAAGTCCCTGGGTCTTGGCCTCCTCCAAGAGGGTGACATGCCCCTGCTCCACTCCTTCAGCGGCAGTCCCAGGACGAGAAGGCGCGTGGAGCAGAGCCACCACCGTTGTTGGAAGCCCCTGGCGCAGGAGCGTGTCTGTTAGGGCGGCAGGTCCTGGTGAGAGCTGACTAGTGTCACCTCTCCTCTTCCTGACGTCCCAGCCCTTCATCTGGGCCCCCCCCAGGCTTCTCTGCAGCCACACTCCTCCTCCTTCCTGCCTGCCTTCCTCCTTTCCCCCGGAGGCATTTCTTGAGCCCCTACTGTGTGCCGACCTTCGTGCACGCATCAGAGATACAGCTGTGAACGCATCAGACGTGGTCTCTGTCCTTATGGAGCTCACTGCCACTTGTGGGGTGGGGAGGGGGGCGTCAGTGCCACTGTTCTGCCCCTAAAACAGCTAGAAGACCTGAGACCTGGGGGACAAGCAGGAGTTCACTTGAGGACAGGGACGGGAGAGAGTCAGGCAGGTCATGGCAGGTGCAGAGCTTGAGGCTGGAGGGAGTGTGGTCAGAATGACAGCCTGAGGGCTGTGGAGCTGGGGTAGAGGGAACAGGATGGGGGGAGACTCTCGTGGCTTCACCATCTGGGGGCCGGGGTCTATTATCCTCAGAACAGCAAAGAGCCACTTCAAGCCACTTTGTTCAAGCAAAGGGACAACGTGATCAGGTCTAGTGGAAAGACCCCTCTGGGAGCTGAGGAGAGGGCAGCGTGGAGGGCTGAAACGGATATCCTGAGCCCCAGCCTAGACCGACGAAGTTAATGTCCTGCCTTCCCTTGAATACTTTCAGGATGGGGAGCTCACCACCTCCCAATACAGGTTATCACATGGTCTGCTTTAATCCCATTCTTCAGACATTCTTGACATGACACGGAATCCAGATTGTTCATCGCGCTGGCATGTTCCCCCAAGAGACTTCAAAATGTGCCAAAATCCTTCTCAGAATGTGGTCTCGTGAACAGAACCCAGTACCATGGCAGTATAAGAAAATGGGGAAATGTTCACCTCCTCTCTTCTGGATATTATACTTCTGTTAATACAGCCTCTTCCTGCTGCAGCTCTTATATGTGTCCATCCCACAGCACAGGGTTTTGGCCCTGTATGCAGCAGGTGCTCAGTCAGTGGCCGGTGAGACACTGATGTGATCTGAGATCCCAGGACTCAGCTCCGGAGATGCTGGGTGATCCGTCTCTGGGCTACCCAGCGTGTTTCCATTTGAACCCACTGATGGGGCCAAGCATTTGGGTGAGCTTTCAGACCACCTTGGTCTCTTTGCTGACCCCAGGCCTTGGTGCAGTGGGCAAGGTGCGGGGAATGCCAGCCACAGGGCACCGTCTAGCCTGGGGGCACAGGCCCACCCTATCCCGGCACCTACCTCTCTAGGGCCAGTGCCAGCAAGGGGGTGCCACAGCTCACAGGGCTGGCTCGGCATTTTCTTGGGTGTTGTGGGTTGAAGGGCTGTCCCGCCCAGCACACCCGTGGTCTGCCCAGTCCTTGCCCAGCGTTGCTGTGCCCGGTCCCCCGTGTCTGCCCTGCAACAGGGAGTCAGGTAGCATGTGCCAGTGTGCAGGGGGCCCCGGGACTGGGCCCACACTGGCCACAGGAGGGTCCCCAATAGTGCCGTTAGTGCAACCTTGTGTGTGTGTTGGGTAGGGGGTGCTAACGCTGAGCCCTGTGGGCGAGGCCTGGGCCCTGTAGCCACCAGGGTGGAGCGATCCCTCCTGGGAAAGGTGGGGAGCTGCTGCCCTCCAGAGGCCATCTTGGGTTCTGCGCCCACAAGGCCCAGCCTGTCGGGGAGCAGCTGGGCAGGTCACCCCTGTGGGCACCCAACCCCAACTCGGTGCTTTCCTATAAAACCCGCTTTCAGAACTCAGCCTGGTCCCTGCAGGGCTGGTCCCCACCCCACCCCCCTGCCCTGGTCATCCGGCACCTGTTTGGCCCCTCCAGCACCCCGAGACTGGTTCTGCCACTGACCTGGGGAGCTCTGGGGGCATCTCCTTGTGTCCAGCTGGCTCAGGGTGTGGCTGGGGCTAGTGGACCTGGAGTGGGTGGCTTGGCCTCTCTGAGCCCCTGCTGTCTCAGCCGTAAGCGGGGGGTTAACGATGACCGTGGAGGGAGTGCAGAGGCCCCAGGGTCATAGGTGGTGGAGAGGAGGACCCCAGCGCTGCCAGTAGAGGTGAGTCTCTGGAACTCTCTTCACCCTGCGGCTGAGACAGTGACTGCGCGGGGCCAGGTTAGGCAGAGATGGAGGCCCTCCTTCCCTGCTTCTGGCCTCTGGGCTGGCCCTGCCCCTGGGGGAGAGAGAGGGCCCCTCATCTCATGGAACTCTGTGAGTACTCTCTGCAGGGGCCCCCAGCGTCAAAAATAAGGACTCCAAGGTGCAAAAAAGTGTGTTTGGCCCTCGAAGCTCAGGGCCTTTGAGCACGCCACGGTCTCTCCCCGGGACAGTGTGCCCCCGGGTCTTCATGGAGCTTCAAGGAGCCCCCCCCCGCCCCCCCCGCCCCGTCCTGTACACCTTTGCCCCCAGGGCACCCTCTCAACCAAGCCTTTACTCACCACCCCACAGAGGAAGGAAAACACCTCTCACCAACTCTGTCCTGGCTCCCTGGCGGGGGGGGGGGTTGCACTGGGGCCCCCCTACAAATACGTTAGAACCCCAGCCCCAGAGTCTGTGATGTGATCTTCTTCGGAAATAAGGTCTTTGCAGATGTAAGTAAGACAAGGTCATACTGGATGAGGCCAGGCCCTAAATCCCGTGGCCAGTGTCCTTACAAAAAGAGGGAAATTTAGATGCAGAAGGCCAAATGACAGCAGAGAAGGAGGCTGGGGTGACACAGAGTGACCACCTAGGGACGTGAGGATGGCCAGCATCATGGAGGCTGGAAGAGACCAGCAAGGACCCAGTGCTAAAGCCCCCAGAGGGAGCGTGGCCCTGCGGACCTCCAGCCTCCAGGATCTGCTTCTGTGGTTTGAAGCTGCCCAGGAGGCCATGCAGCGGCCCTGTCCCCATCTCACGGTCCCTCAGACCTCCTCTGCCCTCTGATGGGTCCCCTGCTTTGCTCGCCTTTTCCCAGATCTCCCTTCTCCCCAGGGACACACGCTCGTGAGGGTGGGACAGGGGTGATCTGCAGATGGTGGCCGGCATGCCCTGGTGTCACGGAGCTCCATGCGGCGGGCCTGGAAGGGGCTGGGGGGTCACCGTGAAGACATCCACGTGCGCAGCCAGCCAGAGCTCGTCCTGCACGCCCCACAGCCTCCCTCCTGGCCCGAGGAGATTTTCAGCCTTGAGAACTGAAAGGCAGAGGCAGGCAAGAGCAGCAGCTGTGTGCCCCTGGTCCCCCCACCCCAAAACTTGAGAGCCTCGGGGTGACACCACTGTCCCATCGCTGGGCCCCAGGCCTGGGCCATGGCCAGAGGCAGCAGGCTGCCTTAGCTCCTAGAGCCAGGGTCCCAGAACTAGAACCCCTTAGCAGGGTAAGGTGGGTAAGCCACACGCTTGGCGCTCCCTAAATGGGACCCTCCCCTGTGCGACATCCCCAGCAGGGGGAGGATGTAAACCCCCCGCCCTGTGGCTGTCCAGCATTTCCTCTGAGAAGTCATCCGCGGGAGACCCTTTCCTGTGCCTGAGGGGACCCTGTGCACCTGCATGGCTGTGCTGGGTCCCCCAAACTTCTGCTCAGCCACTGAGGCCGCAGCCCCGAGAGGCTGTGCCCTGTGGCCAGCAGTCCCCTAGGAGGCCTGTTGGCCTGAACATCCCAGGGTCCAGGGCGGAGGATGAGGCTGCAGGGTGTGTCCCTCTCCCCTGCCAGGGCCAAGTGGACAGTGCCCATTGCCTGCTCCCCTCCCTGCCTGGGGGCCACAGGGAATGTGCTGGGTGGAGGGAAGGGGCACAACCGCCTCCTTTCTTCTCCGGTCCTGGCACTGGGATGACCTATCACTCGCTGCAGGGTCCCACGGGTGCCTCATCCAGCCGCCGGGCAGCTGGGAAAGGTCTCTTTGGTCTCGGATGACGCCGTGGCTATGAGTGGGCCTGAGGACAGAGGCTTCTCTGTGCTGATGAGTGCAGGCCCGGGCGGGTGGGGTCTACAGATGGGCGAGGGGGCGGTGCGGGGCCTGGGTTGCCAAGTGGGGCCTGGCTGCCTCCCCAGCCCACCAGCGTGGCCTTGCTGAGCAGCTCAGCTCAGGGGGCTCAGCTCAGGGGGCACGCAGTCACTCCTCCTTGTACCCCGAAGAGCAGCTGGCCGTTACTTTCCGTGAAGCACCTGATGTGTGTGTCATTTTATTGAATTCTTACAGAAACTCCCCAGGCTGTGGGTGTCATCGTCCCCACACAACCAAGAGGTGAAGGCTTGCCCATTGTCGCCTGGCTGGTGAGTGGCCCGGCCTGGGTGAGAACCCAGGTCCATCTGACTCCAAAGCCCCAGCCCCTGTGTAGTAATCAGGGACTATTTCAGGTTTCCAAAGAAGTAGGGAATTTTAAAAAAATGTGTGTAGTTGACCTCAATTGAGAATGTAAAACGCTGCAGACATTCGGCTGCGATGAAGCCGCCCCCACCACCATCAACGAGCAAACGGAACAGAAACTACAAGAGGCAACTGTTTCAGATGTTGGACGACAGGCAGTGAGGACAGTGGCTCTTGGGAGAAAGAGGCAAAGCTGGAGAGCCCCAGGGCTGCCTGGCTTTCTTCGAAGAGGTGGAGCATGGTGGTCTCGTTGGGTTGGGAGGCAGACATGGGGTTCAGGGAGGCTGGGGGGATGGGGACCCTTGGGCCGCAGTGCAGAGACGGAGCTCCAGAAACCCTCTAGGGTTCCTACTCTGTACACATGCAGAGTGAGGTCCCAGGGAGAACAGCTCCCAGTGTCCAGGCAGGCCCAGGGACACTTAAATGCCAGCCTCCCAGAAGGAAGGTGCCTTGTGGCCACCCAGGGCATTCGATGCAGACCAAAGGCAGTGTCTCAGGTGTGGGGCTGAGCTCCCCCGCAGAGTGTGGACTGAAGGCTGCTCTGCACCCGGCCTCGTGAGCTTTGCAACAAGCCTTGCAAAGACCAGTCTCCACCATCACTTAACACCCTGTCGGCACAAAACTCAATATCCTTAAACACGAGAAGCTAGGATTTCAACAATTTAGCAGGCACAACCTCCAGCACCCAATCAAATAGAACCGGACACGTGAAGAAGCACAAGCATGGGACCCATAACCAAGAGAAGAAGCAGTCAACAGACACAGACCCAGAAATGCCACAACAACAGAATTAGCAGGGAAGGCATTTAAAACTATTGTAACTATCTCCAAGGATTTAAAGGAAGCCATGCACAAAATCAAAAAAGAAGAGAAAGTATGATACTGAATCAAATGAGAATTCTAAAGACAAAAATACACAATATATGGAAATGAAAAAAAATGTACCAGCTGGGATTCGCAGCTTAGACGCTACAGAAGAGGAGACCCACGGACTTGAAGGTAGGATGATAGGAATTATCCAAAACGAAGCACAGAGACAGCAAAGCCTGGAAAAGGCAAGCAGAGCCTGGCTGACCTGGGGTGATACCGAGCAGTCTAACGAGATGTGGAATCAGAGGCCCCAAGGGGCTGAGGGGGAGGACATTTGTTTAACAAAGTAATGGCCCAAAATGTTCCAAGTGTGAGAAAACCCTCAAGCCCCCAGATCTAAGAGCTCAAAGGACTCAAAGCAGCACGAACACAAAGAGCGGCCCGCGCGGCGCCCGTGGTCTGACTGGTCCCGCAGAGCTGGACGCCGTCTCCAATGTGTTAAAACTGTCCACCGAGAGGTCCGGTTCCGGGGAAGATATCCTTCCAAACGGCAAGTGAAATCAAGACATTTTAAGACAAAAGATGAGAGAATTCATCACCAGCAGACTTGCACTATAAGAAATGCCAAAGGAAGTGTTTTGGGCCAAAAGGAAATGATGAGAGAAGTAAATTTGGGTCTTCACAAGCCATAGAAGCCCATTGGAAACTGTAAACACGTGAATACACCCGAGAGACTTTTTCTCCTAAATATTTAAAAAAATTCTTCAGGCTATTTGAAGCAAGAGTCACAAGAGCCCATTACGGAATTTATAACACGTGTGGAAGAAAATAATAGCACAAAAGACGGGGAAGCGAATAGAATTACACTCTTGCAAAGGTCAGATATTTTATGCAAAGCGATATTTTGTCACTTAAAGAGGGACACTCGTAAATTAAAGGTGAAGCATTTGGCCCAAGCCAGTACTTCCTGATGACAAAGGTCTGGGCGCTGCAGGGACAGCAGGGAACGTCGGCATCCGGATACAGGCATCACATCTGGCCTCGTGGCCCGCGGTGAGAAATGGACAACGTTCTCCTGGGGTTCTGGACCAAGGCAGAGAGGTCCACTCTCCTTGCTTCTGTCCCTGCCGGTCCTCGCCAGGGCAGCGGGGCAAGAAAAAGCCAGAAAAGCATACCTTTGGGAAACGAAGAGCTGTTTCTCTCTCTCCATCTCGTTGGTACATGACCTGATGCCTTTACATGACCCCAGCATGTCCACAGGTCATGGCAGGTAAGACGGAAGCCCCTCCCCGGCCTTCCCCCACGGCCTCCCCGCCTCCTCGAGGTCGGTACGTACAGCCTGGTGCATGTTTTATGCGGTTCCCGCACACGCGTGCTGTCATGGGCAGCCATCAGCGCCACTCCCTCTGTGCGGGGCTTTGGGATGGAAGTCTGTGCTCGTAAGCGCCACACCAGGTGGCCCAGGCCGGGCTTGGGCAGCTACGGGGCGAAGGGTGGGCTTGCGCCAGTGCCTGGGGCCAAGCAGGGCTGGGAGCCCCCGAGCTGGCCCTTGGGGCTTTGTGAGGGACCCACGAATTGAAATGGGGGTGGGCGGGTCACACTGTTTTCAAAAAGTCAGGTTAACCGAGGTGCAGCATCCCTGTAGTAAGAGCCCCTTCGAGGATACCGTCGGCTGAGTCTCCCACCGGCGTGTGGCTGTTTGCCACCATCACAGTACGGAGCACCTCCGGCACCCCGAGCCTGCTGGCCGCTCGCCTGTCCGTCGGGGGGAGCGCTCGGCCGCCTTCCGCTGTGTGTCTGGGGGGTTTCCTTCGCTGCTGAGTCGTGTTCCTTCCCACAGAGGCGCCCGTGCACATCCCTCTGTTTCAGTCCGTTTCGGAGACTGAACATATGGACCAGACCTCAACATAGGACCCTGACCTCTGACCCACGATCTGCGAGAACCAACCCGGAAAGTCAAACAATAACCCAGAATGGCCGAGACTTGGTCCCTCACTGGCGGCTTCTTTAAGCTTTACCCGCCCCCCACCGGCCTCCAACGCCGCGTCAGCCCGAGGAAGCCGCGTGCTCCCCACCGATCACGCGGGACACCTGCTCTCCTACTGCCTCCAGCTCCCAGGCCCCTGTCCAGGCTCACCTGGAACCTTCCCCTTTTCCACCACGAAGCCCCCCCCCGCCCGTTTCCCTGCCTGCCTTTGAGTCTCCGCCAAATCGGGTTCTGGTGGCGGCCTCCCTGCAGCCTGGAGCCCTGAGTTCAGCAGACTTCGCCTGCTCTCGGGGTCGGGGGTGGGGGCTTCCTTTGTGTCCACGGTTTGTGCTTTCACTCACCAGTGGCTGGACATTCGGGTCTTTCCAGTTTGGGACCATTACAGATAAAGCCTTTGTGAACGTGGGCGTACAGATCTCTGTGTGGAGGCCAGTTTTCAGCTCACGGTGTTCTGGAAGCTGCCTCCTGCTCTCTACCTGCTCGAAGGCTTCCTGGAACCTCCTGGTGGGAGGAGGGCCACAAGCCAGAGCCCAGGACAGAAGGGGGCAGCTCCCTCCCTCGGGGTTTTGTGTGGGCCTGGCCCTTCTGTGGGGTCTCAGCTGGTGCGCGGGCTCCCCCTTCTCGTAACCTTGGAGACCCATCCTCTTCGGGCCTGGACCCCGGAGCGAACTCCGTTCCCCTTTCTTGGATCGGGAATAGGCCGTGCGGGCGATGTTGCCGATGTGAGAAGCACGGGAACACTTTCCTTCGCAGAGGTGGCCATCCTGCCTTGGGACCGGCAGCCACCTCACCCCCCAGAACCCTCTCTGGCTCCTCTGGCCCCCCCAAAGCCACCTGACGTCTGGCCGCGTTATCCCGAATTAGGACACATCTCGATTTTTGGAAGACATTTGCTGCCACGAGAAATAAGGTTACCAATACTCAGAATAGCTTCTCTGCAAGTAACCAACAGGCTCACTTGGCCCAAAATGAATCCGAGGAGGAATTCAAAAGCATCTCTTTTCCCAGAAAACAGATTCCTCATTGACACATTTTTCTCTAGTTGATTTCCACCACCCCCGTTTCCAAAATGGAGACTTTTTCTCAGTCCTTTATGCAAGGAGCCGGGCTGCAGAGAGACAGAGTCCACTTGTCTGCAGGGTTCTGTTTGTCTCTGTTCTCCCCTTGCTCTGGGGTCCCCCCGACAATAGGGCTATTATCAGACAGCGCCCTGGTCGCAGAGACTCCCCTCTCCCCTCGGGGGCTAAGAGGAGAAAAGCTTCCAGGCTGAGTGAGGGTGGGAGGGGGCGCAGTTTCAGCTGACTGGAGCCCCGGGGGGGGGCAGCTCCAGGAAGGGCTATGTGTGTTGGGGGCGGACACTGGACGCTGTCACTCCTTCACTCTGAATGACTTGGAAGCACGGCCATTCATCAGAGTCGTGATTCACATAATCTGTCCTCTGGGAACGGAAATGCATTTCCCAGACAGGAGCCGCTCATGCTGCCTCAGGGCCGGGAGCGCTGGGGTGAACCCCACACCTGACCGTCGGGGCTCATGACCTCACTGATGCTTCACCGACGCTTCTTCAGTCACATCTGGGGGGAAAACAACTTTAAGATATTTAAACGCTTCCCCCAACCAACGCCTCACTGGGGAACCTGTTTCTTCCTTTGATGGCTATCAGAACTGCTGTCGCAGGGACCAGGCCTCCCCCTCCCCATTACTCCCATTGGAGCGTGTTCAGGCCCCTCAGAGGCACTGGAGTTCCCAGAATCTGTGTGGGAATTTACCTGGAGCGAGGGTCCTTATAGCAAACCATCCATCTATCCATCCATCCATCCATCCATCCGTCCATCTAGCCATCCGTCCATCTAGCCATCCACTCATCTATCCATCCTTCCATCCATCTGTCCATCCACTCATCTATCCATCTATCCATCCATCCATCCATCCATCCATCCATCCAGTCATCCACTCATCCATCCATCCATCCATCCTTTCATCCATCATCCATCCATCCATCATCCATCCATCCATCCATCCATCCATCCATCCATCCATCCAGTCATCCACTCATCCATCCATCCATCCATCCATCCATCCAGTCATCCATCCATCCATCCATCCAGTCATCCACTCATCCATCCATCATCCATCCATCCATCCATCCATCCAGTCATCCACTCATCCACTCATCCATCCATCCATCCATCCTTTCATCCATCATCCATCCATCCATCCATCCATCATCCATCCATCCATCCATCCATCTTTCCATCCATCCATCCATCCATCCATCCATCCACCCACTCGTGTAACCCAGCTTCTACTAAGAAAGTGTTTCAGGCCAGGCCTTGGGGACAGAGAGGTAAGTCCTGGCACTTTCCATCCTTACAGTCTTAAATCCAGTACAAGTGGTGATTTCTGACCAGGGAACAGAGGCTCAGGGGCCCCCAACATGTTCTGGGGACCTGAGAGGTTGTCTTTGGAGAGAGTCTGGACCAGGCACTCTACAGCTGCGGGGAGGGAGGCATAGCCACCCAATTTCTCTGTTTGACACCGTAATCTCGTTTTCTTCCTGCCTCACGCACCCAGGGAGGGCCGTGCGCTGGCATGGTGGGGGGGGGTGTTCCGTCACAGAGATGCCTCTTTGAGTGTGCAAGGCCGCCCACCTCACCTCTGTGCTCTGGTGGCAGGACAGCCGCCACAGGGAAGACTTCACGGTGTAAGTCCCGAGAACTCAGGGGCCGCCCCCCCACACTTGAGTGGGTGAAGGTGGCTGGCATGTCGAGGGGGTGGCCCCGTGCATTTGCTCAGTCCCTGTCTATCCGGCCCTTGCCTGGCGGGCAGGCTCGGGTCCTGGCTGGGGACAGTGCAAGGACGGCAGGCACAGCCAGGGTGCAGAGCGGTCAGGGAGCAGGGCCGGCCGCTGGGGAGGCGCACCCCTAGGAAGGGGCGTGTCTAGGATCGGCCTTGCAGGGTGGGCTCCTCCACAGGAGTTCGTGGTGGCCAGCTCTGGGCCCGGTGCACCCGGAGGCAGACATGTCTGGAGATGGGCGCACCTGGAAAAGGGCACACCTGGAGGCCACACCTGGAGGCCACTATGCCTTGGGGTAGACGCGCTTAGGGGAGAGCACACCCGGGCATCACCCCTCACGGCAGAGCCGCCCAGGGTAGTGGGTGCTTTCCCTGAGCTTGCATTGTTTATGAATTAGCAGAGGTACCCGGCCTGGTGGTGGTGTTGAGGCCATGTGTGTCTCAGCGTCCGTCCCCGGCGACCCTCGACCCAGGCTGGTGAGCCTCGCCCCTGGCCACGCTCCGACCCCGGGAACTTCCCCCATCCCAGGGGCCTCTGTTCTCCCTCAGTGAACCTCGGGGGGCGAGACTTAGAAAAGCACACAGATTTATTGCATGTCAATCTCAGGTATAAAGTCACTGTCGCGTTGGGAAGGTTACATTTGGTGTGTACAGTCCTACCCTACAGCATTAACCTCAGATCAGCTGCTCCTAGGCTTCGTCGTAAAGACGTGTCTCTACACAAGCGCGTCTGCTTTATCACAAGCATCAGATGCAGTCGCAGGACCACGAGGACGCGCTCCGACGCGGCGTGGCTTGCGCTGCGTCCTCCTCCCACGGAGACGCCCACGTGGGTCCCGAGCCGCGTTGCCTGTGCGCGAGCAGTTCCCAGCTCCTGTCTGGAGGACGCAGACCTTAATCACAGCCAACAAGGGCATCTACCGAATTCTCCTTTTCATAAAAATTTCACAAACAGACACGATAATGACCGCTAAACACGAGTCATGCACAGTGAACTTATAACAGAAGCAATTTACAATCAGGGGACATGGGACATACACCGGCCTCCTTCTCAATGGTTTTTTTTTTTTTTTGAACATTATATGAAAACCTGACATTTACATTTGATTTCTTTTTCAACACTATACAGTTCTAAAAGAAAAAAAAAAAAACAAACAAACCCAAACAACGAAAACAAACTGAACCAAGTTTGTACTGGAACAACGGCGAGGGGGGTGCGGATCCACGGGTGTGGGGCTCTTGCCAGCAGGTGCAAACACAAACGCGTTAGCGACGCGCTCCGGCCCGGGGGCTCAGCTTCCCTGGTCGCGGGAACGTCGACCACATAAAACACAGCGATAGAAACCTCCGGAATTACTTTGCTCCCAAGTGAATTGCACATTTGGGAAACTCAGGCTGCCTTTCATTTTTATTTTTATTTTTTCCGAAAGCGGAACTCCGAATCGGCGACGGAGAGGAAGAACGTAACAAACTGGAATGCAAGGAGGAAAGGAACTCTCCTGGAATCACGCAGGAATGTCTTGTCACAGTATCGCTCGCTGCTGCGGAGACAGGTTCATGGCTTCTGATACCCGGCTGACTCCACCGCCCAGGAGCGGCCGCGGCCTCGCGACTCCAGCCGGGAGTGGTGCAAGGTGCCCGGCTCTCCTGGGTGGTGCCGCCCCCTCCCCTCTCCCCCAGAACAGCACAGTGAATATAGCTCAGTAGATTTCAGTCACTTGGGCAGGGGGCTGAGGGGCAGGGGGACAGGGCAAGGGGCAGAGGGACCACAATCCAGTGCTTTGAGGCTTCAAGGCTACCAATGGGTGATATGTATTTGGGCAAGTGCTTTGCGAACGCTCGCTGAAGAAGCAGCTAGGACAGAGAAGGCCGAGGGCCCTGCGAGTTTCCAGGACCAGGCTTGGGCCACAGAGGTGCTGGGCTTGAACAGGAAGGCCACGCAGGCTCAGCCTGTCCACTGACCCACATCCAGGGTCCCAGGCGGGCTGCAGGAACATGCAGCCCGGGTTCAAAACAGGGGGTCTCTGCGTCCCACTCACGAAGGGTCCGGCTGGCCAAAGGATCGGCAGCTCCATGCGTCCTACCCAGTTGTCCCAGGAATGAGAGCAGCAGTGGGGGGATGGTGTCGGTCCGCTGGGGGCCGGGTCTGAGGGGTGGTGGAGGGGTGAGCAGGGAGCCTTCCTTTTGAATTTCCATTTGGGGATATCAGCGGTCCAAAGGCGGAACGCCGTTGATGCAAGACGGAAGGGCCCTGGCCCAGTGGGGCCCCAGGTTGACAGGTCTGACCCTGGCCACCACCCATGGACACAGCAGTCAGCCAGCCGGTTGCCCTGTTGCAGCCGAGCTCCGAGGCTGGGGTCTCAGAATTCTGGCCGCCCAGCCTCCTGGCCCCCACGGTCCAGGCTGGGCCCGAGCGTCCGTGCTGGTGCTGCAGCCCGGGGACAGAGAAGAGTAGTGAGGGCAGCTCGCTGTAGTCAGGGGCGGGAGAGGCACCAGGCTGGGGACTAAGTGCTCCTTTTGTCCGGGGTCCAAGGACAGACCCCCCCAAACCTGCCAAGTGCTTGGGCCCAAGGGGCTGAACGTTTAGTGGAAATGGGGCTAGCTCTAATCGTTTTCAGGGGGACAAAGTGAGGGCTAAAGGTGAGCAGGTGGGGCTCTGGGAAGGAGGGAGAGAGAAGATGCTGGCCAGGGCTGGCCGGAAATGACAGATGGCCATGGCCTGGGGTGCAGTCCAGAGGCGGTGGCCGCGGCCCCTTATCTGTTCTGGGACCACGGAGAACAGACGCTCAGGTCTCCACCTGGCCAAACTTCCTATTTTAGGCAGAGAGAGTCATACTGCAAAAAAAAGCACACACCTTATTCTTTAGCAGAAGGAATATAATTTGGGTTTACAGAAATGGGCGTTTGTATCTGCGGCTGACTCTGCAAAGGGGTCCCGTCTGGATGGAGGGGAAAGAGGAAATGCCACACCGTGCCTGGCCAGCCCAGCAGAGTGTGTGCGTGTGAGGAGGTGAGGGGCGGTGTTTGCAAAGCCTTGCCCGTGGGACTGCGCCCGCTCTTCCTCGCGTGGGGTGCCCTGCCAGCCTGGGGTGCACGGTCTCGCTGCCTCCCGTGGACCGGGAGTGGTGGAACCCTTCCGCGGGGGCCTGCAGCGGCGTGGCACCCTCGGGGCCTCCTCACTCAGGTCTCGCGGTGCGGAAGTGCCCGATTGTCGCTGGCCTGGAGCAGCGGGGACACGGGGACACGGCTGCTCCGACCAGCCCGCTGCACCGCCAGAGCCCCGTTCCCAGGCGCCCCCCTCCGCCCCGCCCCCGGCGTGGATCTACATTCTTTTTTAAGGGCAACTTGGACGATCTTTTTCTTTTCCTGTTGGGACATACTCTTTTTTCCTTCCAAACAATAAAAGAAATAAATAGAACACTTGTCTTAAATGCAAATGTAACTGAAACTCTAATTTAAGAAAAACACGTGATTGTCTGGAAACGGGCAGCAGGATCCGTCGGGGGGCGCGGGGGTATTTGGCACATTAAAAACCTCCCCACTCCCTGGTTATCGACCACACAACACACAACCTTATACACGGTTTTGGTCCTTCACTAGATGCTTATATTAACATTATTTCTTCACAATAAGAATGTCTAATGCCAAAATACTGTTAAGGAAGAAATAAAATAAGAAAAGAAATGAATTAGAAAAAATTACAAGTTATATACAGATTAAGGTAAATTCCATCAGGGAAAAAAAATTATGATTTGAAATTGGCCCCTATGGGAATAATTTAAAGCCCATCCGAGCGGAGAGGCAGACCCATCCCGAGGGGGTGACATCCGGCCGGGCCGTGCGGTCCTAGCTCCCCGAGAGGCAGGTCCCGCCTGGAGGCCCTTCCGTCCTGGAGCTGGTCTGGCCCGCCAAGAAGCCGCACGAGGATGGGAGGTGGCGGTCGGGTCCGGAGCTGAGGTCTCAGGCAGGCAGAAAGCCCGGCGGCGGGGGCAGGGGAGATGCAGAGCGCGCCCCACGGAGGCCACGGTGCGGGAGATGCCTGCTTCCTTCCCCTTGTCCGTCTGACGGGGGTGGGTGAGGTGGGGGCTGGAGACGCGATGTGGCCAGCGGGCCCTGCCGTCCGCAGAGCGGCCGTGGCGGGCCGGCATGGGTGTGGCTGATGCGTGGACCTTGTTGGGAGGGGCGCCTGGTGTGTGGCCCACCTCTGCACAGGGGACCTGAGCCACCGCTCTCGCAGCCCCCCCATACAATTGGGGGGTCTTGGTGGGGGTCACAGGCATGAATCCCCTGCCACACGTGTGTGACGCGGGCGACAGGCCTCTCTCGCAGCCTTGGGCCAGCCCAGGATACCGTGTCTCAGAATTCCACGGTACAGCTTGAAACTGCTCACAGGAGGGGGCCCCAGGCCCCTCAGTTCTGCTCGGGGGCACCCCAGATCTCGTTGGCTTTACAAATACGGTCAGGGATAGAAAACTTCTCCGTTATCTACAGTATAAAGAACACACCCAGACACAGTCTCAGTCCCCAGGCAGGTTCGGGTTTGCAAAGAAGTGGAGATTTCAAAGCAATGCAAAATTACTTTTAAAAAACAATTTGCAAGTCATCTTTCGATTTTTTAAAAAATACTGTCTATTTTTAAAACCACATGCTTAAATAGACTCTGTCGTCAATAAGATTACCAAAAGCGTTACTCTTGTAATTCTCATTATAAAAAATTGTCTGGGCGATCTCCCTTTGTAAAGCACACCCGTGTCTGTCTGGTCCTTTCTGAGACACCTCGCAGGTGCCCCAGCGGCCCGCTGCCTTCCTTCAGTCTGGGATTAAAATCCCGCCCTCACCCACTGGGTCGGCTCTGCGAGGCAGCTCCGGGAACGGCATGCGGCCGGCCGTGCACTGCACCCTTCCGGAACGCTATTCTTAAGACCAATTCTTGGACGGTGGGCCTCCAGGACGGCTCAGGGACTCCTGGTTTCTGAGTTTTCATTGGAAAAATTAGAGTTGAACCATGGTGTGTGTGGGGGGACGGCTGCCAAGGAGTGGTCATTGCAGGTGATGGCGCGGGGCGGGGGTTTCTCTGGCCCAGGCCACGCCGCTCTCCGAGGATCCCTTCTCCATCTTCCGCAGCTGGGGTTTCTGTTGGGACGATGGGGCCCCGAGGTCACCTTGCTTGGACTCTGGCCCCGGCCCCTCCTGGGCCCGTCAGAGGTGGTTGATGGGGTTAAAGGCTCCGGACTCCGGCATGGCTCCTGTGACGTTCAACCAAGCGTCCAGGGGGCTCTGGGGCGAAGTGTGGACAGGAGTGTCCTCGGAAAGGGACAGCATCATTGCGTACGCCTGGCCCGGGAGAAGATAAGGACACACACACACACACAGGACAGACAGGTGAGCTGTGTGATTGGGGTTCTGCAGATCCCAGGCTGTCCCCTTCCCGCCACCCCCCCTGCCCTGTGGCTGGGCTCAGCCTTGCCCGGATCCAGACAGAGAGGGGAAAGGCCAGACTCTCCCCTGGGCCCGAAGAGGATGAGGTGGGCGGTAGGGCTGGGGGTGTGTGTGCATGTCAGCTGGGCTCCCGTGCAGAGGGACAAGGTGCCATGGTCTTGGCCTCCATGCACAGGGGCTCCCTCGGCTCTTTGGGGTGCTTCCCTCCTGCGCTCACCTCTCTGCCCCACCCCCACTTTTGCGAGGGCCCCGGGAGTTGCCGGTAGTCCACAAGAGGCTGTCCCCGTCCGGTGGGCCTGGGGCTGCCCGTCTGGACAGCTGTGGGGACAGCACAGAGCTGCTTGGGGGATTGGAGGCACAGCGTGTCTGAGCTGGGCCTGGAGCACAGCTAGTCCACAGGACGGTCCTTCTGCCACAAGTCATAGGGCACGAGGCAACGGGACCTGGGGGCCCCTCCGGGCAGAGCGGGGTGGGGGAAGGCCAGCCGTCCTCCCACCCGGGTTTACACTCTGGACAGGATTAGTAGAAGACAAAGACAGACATGTAGACGGTATTTGCTGAGACTCAGGGTGGGCTGACGGAGACCCCGCCCCTCCAGACGGATGGAAGCAGGAAGCAGGGCCCTGGGGCCGCCAGGACTAAGGAATCGGGTCGAGGCACCCGGGTGCCCTTGCTGACCCTGTCACGGCTCCAGCTTGGAATCAGTGACCGCGCAATGGGCAGCTTCCTTCAAGAGAAGCCTGGGCTACCAGTCATCCTGGCTTGAATCAGAGAGGGAGGCCTAGATAGCTTCCAGGCTGGACACCTGCTCGTGGACGCCTGCCACGGGGACAAGAGCACCGTGACCCATGTGCCTGTGAGCGCCCGGCTCACATTCACCTGCCTCAATTTCTTCCTACCCCACCCCTGCTTGCAGGGGAGCAGCAGTTGCTTGGGTGTCTCTCTAGCCGATGCAAGGGGCCCGGGGACCCATGGTCGTGCCCCAGGCATAGGATGACCACCACAAAAGGAGGCGCAGCCACCACCTGCCATCCAGCCTGGGGGTGCCGGTGGGGGGGCTCTGCTGGGTACCTACCTGGTTCTTAGCCTGCCTGTACAGTGTCTGCTTTAAAGTCTCAGAATCTAAGGTGGGATTAAGCGCATCTTTAACTTCAAACGCTTCCTCAGCTGCTCTGCGGAGGTCCAGCCCCTTCCCAAAAGTCGGCATCGGCTCCAAAGCTAACAGGCCGCCTGGTCGCTCCTGAGCGCACCTGCACCAACGACCGGGGAGAGGGGCCTGGCGTTAGCCGGTCCGGCCTCTGGCCGCCTCTCTGAGGCCCCACGGCGGGCTCCGTGCCTGCATGCACGCCCCGGCGTCTCCACGAGCCACATGCACAAGGAGACAGACACACAGACACGCGGACACCTGGACAGGAGCCACACAGATGCAGGAGAGGGACGGACGGAGGGGCTCGGAGGGGGGCGAGCACGTGCACACACGTTGCAAGCAGCAGGCGGGCGCCCGGGTCTCTGGGGACGGAGGACAGATCGGGAGGCAGCTCTGGAGGGGCTGGGGCTCCCGCTGCCCGGACCCAGGGCACAGCGGTAACGGGCCGTCCCTGGAGTTCAGACCTCCTGGATCCACAGGGCTCCCCCGGGACGGTCTGAGACGCTGGAGTGCCCCTGCTGCCGGACACAGGCAGGGGGCAGTCGGGCTGCGAGGGAAGGGGCCCCCGCTCCACACTGCCCAGCCCGGGGCCAGACGTCACTGCCCAGGCCAGTCACCGGAGACGGTGGGGTGGCGCGACCAGCTCCTTCTCAGCTGGGAGCGTGCCTCTCCCTCCCACACTCTGCCCCCAGGCCTTGGGAAGTGTGTTTGGGGGACGGGAGAGGTGGGCTGGGCCCTGACCCCCTTCCTTAGGCCGGGCCTCGCCTGGGCCTGCGTGCAGAAGACCCGTTTCCCCCCCCCCCCCGAGGTGAAGACGCCCAGCTGGGGGATGGTGGGTCTTCGGCGGTTTGTTGGCGAGGTCGTCCTGCCAGGCCCTAGCACGTGAGGCTGCCCAGACGTGGCCCACGGAGGCCGGTCCCCACCTTCGGGTGTGTTCGAAGCCCACGGCCAGGGAGGCGGGCGGCTCCTCGTCCTCCTCGTCCTCATAGGCGCCCTGAGGCTCCGGCGTGGGGGACACGGTGTCATCCTGGGACTTCCCGGCCAGACTGTCGTCATCCTCCTCCTCCAGCTCCTCTTCCTCTTCCTCCTCCGCGTCCCCCGGCTTCCCGCTGGCCAGGCCCAGACACTGGGAGCTGCCGTCCAGGTTCTGGACCTCTGGCCTGTGGGGACAGGGGAGGGCGTTGGTCTCAGACCCCACAAGGCCTGCGCTAGGCTCCAGCCGGCTCTCCCTCCAAGGCTGTCCTCACCCCCTGTGAAGAGAGCCTGCATTCGTGGTCACGGGGACCCTCGGAGCCAAGGTTCTGAGTGCCTCGTCGGAGCCCTCAGCCTCCGCCGCCACCCCCCCCATCACCAGTGGAGTGGGTCAAGGAGAGAAGGGCACCTGCTGAGGGCGTGGCAGGGAGGGGCCTCGGCAGCAGGGCTCCTGTGATGCCAGAGTGGACACCGGCCACCCGGGATTCAGGGTGAATGTGTCAGGGAAGGAAGCCACGGCCAGTCTGGTGCGGAAGGGGGTCCTAGGTGCTGGAGCTGGGGTTGGGCACTGCACAAGGGGTGCCCTTGGGGAGGTTTGCTGGTAGACCCTTGCTCATGCCTCCTGGTCAGCCACGAGGGACATAGGGACATTGGCAACCTAGCGTGTCGGGTCCCCCCTGCAGGGGGAAGGTCTGGGGTCTGGGGTGCTGTGGAACAAAGGCGGGGCTGTCGTCAGCCAGGGAAACCCGCCCAGATGAGTTTGTTTCAGAGACTGGTGGCTTCTCTCCTGCGGGCCAGACCCCACCTCATTTCCCTCAGGGTCACTCCAGCTGGGTGAGACTTTTCCACTCCAGGTCCTCGTTTTTAAAAGGAAAGAATCCAAGCTAAGCAAGGGCGAGCCTTCTTGTTTCTTTCAGAAAATGCCCTAGCCCGAGGGCCACCTGGCAGGTGTCCAGCATGCAGTTGTGGTGTGGGGCAGGGAGGGTGGGCACACACCTCCTGAGCCCACGTCTGGGCCCCTGTCCCTCCTGGACCTCGCACGGCCTGCAGAAATCTGTCCGCGGCTGTCGGGGGAGACGGGAGTCCCGCTCTCGGCGTGAGGCAGAGGGGGCAGCCTTTCCGAGTGAGCACCGGCCTCCAGACACAGAGGCTTGTGCAGACGGGCCGGGCTACCGAGGCCCCTGATGGCCGGGCTCTCGGCCATCCTCGTCTTCCCTCCTTGCCTTTTCCAGAGAAAGTGCAAGATGCTACATCTGCCCTGCCTTTCCAGATGGGCAGAACCCTGCCTGACGCTTCCCTTCTCGGGGGTCACCTGTGCCGTCGCCAGAACGTGTCCGCCCACCAGGCAAGGGCTCTGGAGCCAAGTGACACAGGCCAGGGCTCGGGTCCTGCCCCTCCCTGGCTCTCTGCCGGGTGACCTTGCCAGCTCAGATCCTGTGCCCTCTCGGTGATGTGGGCACATCCCCATGCCAGGGATGGGATGACGGCGCAGGTGGGCGATGTGGGGGCCGGGACTCGGATTACGTTCCGCAGGCAGCCCCGTGCATGTGTAATCGAACCGACGTGCGCTGTGGGCTTCTAGGTATGAGCCCCTCCTGGAGCGGGCAGCATGGCCCCCACAGGCAGGGGGCCTGCATCAAGCAGGAGCGCCCGGGGAGGGGCAGCAGGACTGAGGAGGGGGTCCGCAGCCTGGTGGCAGCTCCAGGCACCTGCAGGGGTGTCCGGGCCTCCAAACAGCCCCCTGGGGCACGTGATGTCCTGGGGCCGCCGGGACCCTGCGTGGGACCGGCGCTTCAAGCCCAGGAGCCCAGTCTCTCCTGGTTCTGGAGGCTGGAGTCCGAGATCCGGGCGCGGACGCTGGGCTGGAGACCCCAGCATCGCTTCATCTTCACGCGCTTCTCCGCACGCGTCTGTGTCCCGCTGTCCCTGCAGGACCTCGTGTGGGATTGCGGCCCCCCGATGACCTCGTCTTAACCAACTACATCTGTAAGGACCCTATTTCCAAATCAGGGCTGCATTCTGGGGTAGTCGGGGCTAGGATTTGGGGGGGATGCCCCAAATTATTAGAGGGGTTATGGGGCCAGGAAGCCTGGCCGTCCCTACATTCTCCTTGCTGCTTGAGAGAAGGAAACGGTTCCGGATGTGGACCGTAGTGTGGATATTGGCTCCAAAAGGAACCGCCAGTGTCTCACCATCGTACACAGAGCGACAGAGTCAGGTCACCTGTGATGGTGGTTCTTGCTTCTGACCATGACGTGGGGCGTCTCCTGGAGGGACAGGCCGTCCCAGGGCCTGGGTTTGTGGTTGGCTCTGCCCCGGGGGCTTCCTGAGGGATTTGGGGCCAGTCTCCTCTGTCTGAGCCGCCACCAGGGGCCTTCGGGAAAGTCCTGGTGAGACGCTTGGTGGTGAAGGTCGGGGGGTGCGGCCTCCCCTCTCCTCTGTCCCGGTGGGTTCCATGGAGAGTCTCCCTCCTCCTCACGGCTAAGAGCTGGGCCTGCCACCGGAGCTCGAGGCGCGAGGGCCTTTCTGGTGCCCCCAGAGGACCGTGCCCCCGTGGAGGACGCTATTGACAAATCCTCGCAGGTCGCTCTTCGGCCTCTGTCCCCGTGCGGGGGGTCTCAGTTCAGGGCATGGTCTTTAACAGCCGGGTGTGCTCGTCGCCCGCCTGGGGGGCTCTGATAAGGCCTGGCACCCGGGTGCTCACGTGTGACTTTCTCTGAAGCCTTAAACCACGGGCCGCTCTCAGATGGGCTGCAGCACTGCCGGAACACAGGCTCCGTGCCCCCGAGGGGCAGGGCTCTAGGTTCCCGTGAGACCATCATGTGCACGCCGGGAGCCACGGTGGAGGCGCAGGGGAGCAGGCGGGGCTGCCCCCGGACCGGAATCTCTGCTGCCGAGCAGGGCTCAGGCTCTGGGAAGCGTAGCCCGCAGCCGGCCTCTCCCGCCAACCCCTCGTCGGAGCCCCGGCCAGGCCCTATCTGGCAGGCAGGTGAGATCACCCTCCCGGGGGCACGACTTAGGGTGTGGCAGCCCCAGAAAAAGTCCTAGTGCCACGTTGACGTATGAATTCGACAGGCCTTCCCGGTGCCCCCACCCGGTCCCCTAGGAGCACCGAAGACGCAGCCTGTCCTAGAGGGAGGCGGGTCTCCTGAGGGCTGTCCGCACTTGCTGGAGGTGGGCGGGGACAGCGCCGGGCCCTGGGGGGCCACAGATCTGAGCAAGGGCCGGGCTCTGGCTCCAGGTTCTGGGCCCGGCTTCATGGCTGGAGCAAGGCCCCCCACTTCGCTGGCTCAGTTCTCCACGCCAGAATTAGGGGACTGCATCCCAAGGCTTCTTGGTATTTGGAGCATCTCTGGTTTTCTGCCAGCTGGTCCGGCCCCCGTGTTCACCCAAGGAGAATGTCTTCCTGGGGGTCTGAAGCGTCCTTCCATAGGGACTCCCGGAGGAAATACCACCCGCGGAGCCTTGGGATCCAGGGTTGTGCAGAATACCTTCCACATCTTGAATCGGCATTCTGCCATTTTCCTGCCATCGTGCGCATGTGTGTGCAGGTACGCGTGTGTGCGACTCCTGGTGGGAGTGCATGTGTGTGCACATGTGTGCACGTGTGTGCGTGCAGGTACGCGTGTGTGACTCCTGGTGGGAGTGCATGTGTGTGCGCACGTGTGCACATGTCAGTGCGTGTCCGTGTGTGTGACTCCTGGTGGGAGTGCATGTGTGTGTGCACGTGTGTACGTACTTGTGTGTGCCTGTGTGTGTGATTTCCTGTGAGTGTATAAATGTGTACCTATGTGCACGTGTGTGAATCTGTATGCACGTGTGCACGTGTACATCACTGTGTGTGCACGCGTGTGTACATGTGCGCAATGCACGTGTGGTTTCGTGCACACATACGCGTACAGTGCATGTGTGAGTGCATGTATACACGTGCATGTGTGCACATGCATACATGCATACGTGCCGTGTGCATGGCTGTGTGGTTTCTCGCACGTGTGCGCACACGTGTATATGTACCTGCGTGTGTACCCACGTGTGCATAGTGTGCACATCTGTGTGGTTTGTGCACACACACGTGTATGTGTGCATGCATATACATGTGTACACACGTGTGCATGCCTGTGCACTTTCATGTGCATATATAGGTGTATGTGTGCAAGTGTGTGAGTGCATATGCACGGTGTGTGTGTGTGTGTGTGTGTGTGACTCCTGTTGGGAAACCTTCAGGGCCTCGGATTAAATGGAAATGTTCTCGACTCAGACCCCCAGCAGGGTTCATGGCAGGAGCCCTCACCCGGCTGTCGCTTCACTGAGCACCTGTGACACCCTAGCCAAACCAGGCGGAAACTTGGTGCGGCACCCAGCGCACCACACCCACCGTTGGTTGGGCGGCTTACTCTCCTCACCCTCTCCGGACCCAGACACAGGGGCGGGGGGAGGGCGAGTCCTCACTGAAGGTGGCAGAGCCGGGGTCAGAATAGATGCCGGCCTTGCCCATCGTTCACCCCCTCTGCTGGGGGGCCCGGTCCCTGTCTAGGGGCACACAGGGGACCGCTGCTGGGGGGGGGCTCCTCTGGGTGTAGCCACATAGGGGGCTTTGGATCTAGGCCTTCTTGGGGTCCGGAATCAATTTCTTACCGTTTGTCCGTTCGTGTTGATGCTTGGTTCATCTCACTGTTGGCAATAAAGTTTCTGATTTCAGAGAAATAGGAGTCTTCTTTCTCATCTAAAAGTGCATGGTTGTCTGACTCAGAGGTGGGGGAGGAGGCGCTGGTCCCCAGGTGGTTCGTGAGGACCCCGGAGTGCTGGCTCACTGTGGGGAGAGGGGAGCATCAGAGTTGGGGCACCCCTCAGCTGAGCCCTGCCCTTCCCCTCCCTCCCCTCTCCTGGCTTCCCCATCCCCCCTCTTCTCCCCTCCCTTGTCTTCCCCCTCCCCTCCCCTCTCCTGTCCCATCCCCTCTCTCTGCCCTCCCCTCCTCTGTCTTCCCCTCCCCCTGCTGTCATCCCCATCCCCCCTTGTATTCCCCCTCCCCTGTCTTCCCCTACCCCTCCTCCCCTCCCCTTCCCTGTGTTCCCCCGCCCTCCCCTCTCCTCCCTTCCACCTGGCCTCTCTTCCTGAGGCTCCCATCGTTCAAACCCTCGCCTCCGCACGCCCGCTCGCGGGCCTGGGCCGGGCCGCACCTGGAGCGTGCTCGTGCTCGTGCTTCTTGAGGTGCCGGTCCAGGTTGGTCTGCTGCCCGAAGCAGCGGTTGCACAGGTGGCACCGGAAGGGCTTCTCCTTGTTGTGGATGTTCCGCACGTGCCGCTGCAGGTTGGAGGAGATGCTGAAGGAGCGGTCGCAGTACTTACACCTGGAAAACACACGCATCTCAGCGGGGCCTGGCAGACACCCCAGCGCCCCCGTTTCCCGGGGCCGCTGCCCCACCAGCCCGAGACGCCGCACAGGCAGGCTGTGCCTACAAAGCCCCGCGGCTCCAGGAAGCAGCCGTCCTCTGCCGACTGACTGGAGGGTGGCGGGTGGCGTTGGAAGGTGCCCCGTGCTGCTGCAGGGGATCCTCTGGGCCCGTGCCCCTGGGCGTGCGGTGCCCCAACCCTCCCTGCGTCTGCGTCCCCCAGCTTGGAGGCCCGGCCTGAGGGCGCACGCTCCCAGCGGCCTCAAGGGGGCGGCCGTGCACCACAGAAAGACCCTCCCGTGCTTTTCCCTGGAAGGAGACCCGCTCCCTGTCACGTTCCTCTGGGCGGAGAGACCCCTCACCCTGCACGGGGAGAGCGGGCCCGCACCTGGCCGCCATTTAGAGGGTCCTTGGGCCTCAGCTTGCCAGTTTGCGAATGGTGGGCTCGGGGGCTGCCCCAGGCCCTCTTCGGCATCTCTAACTTCCCGGACGGTGAGGTGGAGGCTCCCCGGGCTCACCACCTGTCAGGCCGCCACTGTTCTATGTACCACAGATGACCACAGACGACCACAGCCTTCAGGCGAGCCCCACGCGATCCCTCTATTTCTCTGCCCCTGTGTGGAAGGTGATCGCCGGCCTGGCCATGCGCTTGGGAGAATCTGAACAAGACGTTCCTTCCTCCAGACGCTTCAGTCGTGGGCATAGAACATCTGTGACGGGAGCGGCGCCCTTGGGTGTGGGGCCTTGTGGGGGTGCAGCCTTCACGACCCTGCTCGCAGCCCCGACGGCGGGAAAGGCAGGGCTGCCCTCCCTCTTTAGAGAAACACCTCCATCAAGAAGCCAGCAAGGGAGAGCGCGGGGCCTGGAGCTGGAGACGGGGTGGCCCTGGGAGCCGCCAGCATGTCCGCAGACCCCTATGCGGCCTCGCCGGGGCGCCAGCGCCTCCTGGTGGCAGAAGTCTAAGCAGAGGCCATGCAGCTTCCTGGGGTGGCTCCCGTGGCTCTGAGCGCCCAGCCCAGGATGGCAGCGGGGATCCGTCTGGGTGCACACACATGTGTGCTGATGTGCATGTGTGCGCACATGTGTGTGTGCTTGCGTCTGGCTTCAGCACTCCTCGGGGATGCTTCACTGGGCGTCAGAGGCACGCGAGCCTCCGTCCACCCTGTCCACGTGCTCATGTGTTTTCCATGTTTGGAGACAAGGTCCTGCAACCGGACAGGAGGCAGGCAGCAGCGTCCTGGCTGGCAAGTCTCTCAGGAGCACGTCTACACAGCAGGTCCCCGCAGGGCGCTCGCGTGGGGGGTGCGGCTCGGGAGGTGCCAGGGACCTGTCCTGAGTCTGGTGGCGACGCATCCCCACGGGAGGGCCCCACTCACCCTGATCGGTACAGCACAGAATACGGGCCACGCGCGTGGGGTCCGGAGTTGCGCTGAGGACGGGGCCGGGCCCGCAGGGCTGAGGCGGGCAGCACGGGCAGTCGGGGCAGTCACAGTGCGCCCCAGGGACCCCCCGGGGCAGGAAGCCTTAGGCCCCATGAACCTCGAGGCTGTGAGCGCTGTGCCAGGAGCTGAGCTTTCTCTGCCCCGCGGGGCAGCTTTCTGACAGTGTCTGGGGCAGCCCACGTCCTGCCTCATTCCACCTGGGGGGCTGCTGGTGGGCCCACAGAGAACAGGGAGCACCCCGCTAGAGGGGCCCCCGGGTCTCCCATGGTATGGTTTCCGGAGCGTTGTGGCCGAGGCCTCGCCGACTCTGGCTTCCTCCACAGTCGGTGGGCAAAGAGCCATCTGAGATCTTTTCACAAATGGCTTCAGCCACCGTCCCTGGCCTCCTTCTGAGCGACTTTCCGCCTTCTCTGGCGGTCAGCCTGGGCGCACCTGTGCTCCGCCCTGTGCCTCGTCAGGCCGGCGAAGCCGCTTCCAGGCCCCTGGAGCACGGGGCTTTGGTCACCGCCTCTCTTCGCACCGTCTCCTGATGTTCACGGGCCCCAGCGAGGACCCGCCATCCTGGAAGCCTACACGGCTGCCCTTGGCTGTTTTGTCTCGGCCTGTGCAGGGACGGGGGCGTGAGCCCTCCCCACGGTGGGGTCAGCAGGGCTTGGGTACCTGGTGACCTGGTGCTCCCCCACACAATGGTCCAGAAAGGAGGGTTTTTACAAGCCAGGACGTGCCATCTCATTCCGTCACAGAAGAATCCTTGCCCCCCCGGGGTGCCAGGCTCCCGGACGACTGTTCTGCTCCTTAGGGCGCTTGCTCAGGAAACGCCAAGCCGGCCTGTGCCCTCGTACCCTGCCCCCCGGGGCCCGCCCGCACGCGGGCTCGCGTGCACCTGCACACAGCATCCCTTGCCATGTTTCTTGGAAAGTCGGGGACCTTTGCTTGGGTTTCAGCTACACTGCCCCATAAACTCCGAATGGGGGACCGGTGGGAATCCCAAGTAGAAGACGGGGTTGGACGGGAGCGTTTCTCGTGACCAGAAATGGAGTTCTCTCTCCAGCCTCTGCGGGGCTGGAGAGGGGGCAGGAGGGGAGCCGCCCGTTGAATTTGCTCACAGAGAGACTGGAGTGTGGCCCTTTCCTGCTTCTCATCTAAATAAATGGCCCAGACCGAGAAGCCCATTTGAAATTTAGGGGAGCAGTGAGCCCTGAGCTTCGGGGGAGCAGAGTGCTCTGAGCAGCTGGGATTTGCGCTGTAAATAAGCTGACAAGTGGCTAGTGAAATTTATGGCCTCGCTCCATAAAATAGCTGCCCTCTCCGCGACAAGGAGTGACCGGCTGGCCCCAGCAGCGTGCAGCTGAGGGCCTTGAGAGGACCTTGCAGTGAGCGCAGCCCCCCCACCAGGGAAGCCAGCCAGGGGGAGGCCCGGCATGGGCGGGGGAGGGCGCAGCGTCCTCCCCGGGACCCAGCGAGGCCACAGCAGCTGTCACAGGGAGAACGCTTTTGGTAACTGTCAACACTGGGGAAGGGAAGGAGAGAAGAGATTTTTGAAGTCCAGCCCTAAAAAACAGAACTAGAAAAGAAAGGGGACAGGTTTGGGCCACCCGAGGCAATGGGAACGGAGCCTCGCTCATGGGGAGGAAACGAGCTGCAGGGGGACAGCCGTGTGTCCCCAAAGCCAGAAGCTCACGTCCCGCCAGGAGCACGCAGGCCAGCCCACGAAGGCACACACCCGGAGCGTGACCACGGCCCCGCCAGGCAGGGTGCAAGGAGGGACCCCTGTGCGTGGCCACCAGGAAGGAGGCAAGAAGCAGCCTCCTCATTCCCGAGTCCAGTTTTCTGTCTGTCCAGCCCAGGTTGTTCGAAGCCCTACCTGCCGCAGCTTCAGGGAGAGAGAGTGTGTCTGACTGCACCTTGTCTCCCAACCTGAGGCCGAGATCTATAAGCCTGGAGAAGCCATGAGCTGAGGACACGCGGCCCGGCGGGAGAGTTGACCTTCTCTCCAGGAAACAAAGCGTCGGTCACACCAAAGGGTCTTTCTTTCCCCAAGTCAGGGATTTGGCGCACATTCTGAGTGATTTTAGGTAATCTCATGCAAGGACGGAAATGAAGAGTGTCCCGTGTTGTCTAGTCTGTCACTCGGCCGCCCGCCAGAGACAAGCCGGGCCTCATCCTGCTCCGAGGCTCAGGTGCGCACGCAGGGCTGCACACGTGGGGCCGGCCCGGAGCGGGTCACGCCCCGCAGACAGCCGGCGCATTGCATCGGCCTCGCCGGGGGTGGGGGTCCTTCTCCTTTGGTGGGGCCTGTCCCCTGGACGGCAGGTTTCTGTGGACGGACGGACGGACGAACTTTCCTCTTCAATTTGAATTCTTCCAGTGACCCAAGTGAGCCCAGACAGCGCCCCCCACCCCCATGATGACAAAGGGAGTCACAGGCCCCACTCTCTCCGTCGCAGGGCTGCCTTGAGCCAGACAAAGTCAGGATTTGCAACGCAAACTTTCAAAGCAATTATTGCTACACAAGTCGAAACTCACAGATTGGAGAGAGCAAAAGAAATCAATGGTAATTAAATTCCTCTATAAACACAGCCCGACCCTCTGGGGGCTTCTACCCGCAGCGCTGTCCAGAAGGCGGCTCTCGTTTCAGGGAGGAGACCAGACCCAGTGATTCCTGCCTTCGCGGGCCTTTGTGGATTGTAAGCCATTTTGGGGGGTGGGGGCCTGTGTGTTGGGGGGCGGGGGGTTCCCAGCGGATGACGGCTCAGTAGGTGTGCAGTTGCTCGTCCGGCCCGGAGAGGACGCGGCCCTGCGGTGCCTGGGGATGCCTGTTACGTCGCAGGCGGGGGCGCGCGGACAGCTCCTGGGGGTACCCCACGTGGCCGCCCTTCCCAGGGACGGGGGCACACACTGAGTCTCTGCAGCCACCGGGGGACTCCGAGCTCGGTATGCCCAGAGGAGGGGGTCCCGCGCTGCCAGCGTCAGACCACTCCAAGCTCATCGTTCCCAACGGCCGTTCACCAGACACACCCCAGAATGCGGTCTTGGCGTCTAATCCAGTGTTTTCCCTGACATGCTTCCTGGTCACCACTACCTGGGTCTCTCATTTAAAACGCCAGCTCTCAGGCCCCTGCCCGGGCGGGGCCCCTGAACCCGGGGTGTCACCTCAGCCCTTCTGCTGCCCAGCAAAGGCCCCGGGGACCAAGGAGCAGGATCTGCTTCTCCTGGGGGCAGAACGGTCTGCTGGAGCAGCCGTGGCCTCCGACTCTGGGCAGGTCATGGGGTCTAAGCCTCCGACTCTGATCTTTGAAACGGGGTTGACATCCCCGTTGGTGAGCAGGACGGGTGATGGCTCCTACATGGACTTGCTCTACAGGCAGAAGCCCAGCATGGAGGGCATAGGAGCGGAGCAGACACGTGGCTTCTGTCCAGGGCTGGCACGCGAATCCCTCAGGACGCCCCAAGCGCAGGCTGGGATCTGAGCTCGCACGGAGCTCCTTTTCCACTGCCTGCCCTGCCTTAGGCACCCGCCCTGAGCTGGGAGGGCGTGGAGCGAGGCTTCCCCCACAGACCACCCGGGGCCCTGGCTTTGGCTAGCGGGGCTCTGAACGCCAGGCCCCAGGCAACAGTGGCAGGTGGGAGAGCTGCTCCCAGGCACCCCACTCTGGGAGTGGGCCAGAACTCTCAGGAAGCCCACTTGGGTGCCTCCTGCCTCATCTTTATAACACCCCAGAGCCCAGGATGGCTGTAGGGTCAGCAGGCGGGGCCCAGGGAGCCACCTGGCATAAGGAGGCTGGCTCCCACCCCCACCCTTCCCATTTCACCAGAAGCCTGGCCCCCCCCCCCCCCGCCATGGGGCGGGCTCCTACCTGTATGGCTGCTCCCCGGTGTGTGTCCTCAGGTGTCTCGTGAGGTTTGCTGATCGGGGGAAGATCTTGCCACAGTACCTGGGGTGGAGGGATGGGGTGACCATGAGGCAGTCATACTGCCGCAGACTCGGGCGCCCGTATGCTTTCCTGACGTGGTTCCTCCAGCTCTGGGGCTAGGGCCCGAGGCCCCACACCTGGGGGGCAGGTGGGCTTGCCGACTCCGGCCTGCTTGGGTGTGCCTGTTCCCTGAGCAGCCTGAGGACCGCCGAGCTGGCTTGGACCGGCTAGGACAGGCTCATACAGCTGGGGACGGACACGGTGCGTGTCTCCCCCAGACCTGGGCTTTCCACCTGACTCCCAGAGCCTTGGTTAACTGCTGACCAGCCACCCTCGGCTTTGGGCTGTCCGGGTTCTGACCGGCTAGGTTAGGGCTGCGTTTCCTCATGCTCACGGGAACACCGCCTAGTGGGGCAGGGGACATGAAGCCCACGCACGATGGGCCATCAGTGAATGACCGCCATCGGTGAATGGACCATTTATTGCCACTACGCCGTGTTGTGGCTGTGATGTTTTTTCTAGGAAGCCCAGGCTCACAGTCACGGCGTGGCACCTGTGGTCACCTGGCCAGGGCCACCCCACCAGCCCGCCTCGTGCCCCGCCTCACCTGCAGGTGTAGCGCTCCTTGCCCTTCCTGAGGATGGGGTCAGACAGCGTGGGGGGCGGGGACCGGAAGTTGAAGGGGTGGTGGGGGAGGGGCTGCAGGGAGCTGCCCGAGTCGGCCTTCATGGCCGCGAAGCTCTCCAGCTTGTCCGTCATGGTCTCGATGGCTGACATCTGCTGGCAGGAGAGCGGGAGAGATGGTGGGACCCCCTGAGGAGGCTGGCCCCAGCCCCCGGGCACCTGAGGGTCCCCCGGGACTGGGCATGTCACCCGCTGGACCAGGACCAGAAGCTCCTGTGGGCTTCAGGCTGTGGGTGGAACCAGCCGTCTCCAGAGCTTTTCGGCCACGCGGTGGATACTCTCACTTCCTGTGGCCAGCCCTGCACCTGTCCTTCCCTGGAAGCCCTGTGTCAGCCCAGGGCCCAGGCTAAGGGAGCCAGAACCAACCTTCGCCAGCCTGACTCTCTGCCTGGCTGGGGCATGCAGGGTGGGGCGCAGGCTCCCGCCTCGCGGCATCATGTCCCCTGATCTGGAAACCCCCCAGCACCGTCCTGCTGCCCTGACCCTGGCCAGCACTCCTGGAGGGTTAGCTTCGTTTAAAGACAGAATCACATCCTGCTTTTCTCTTCTCTTCTCTCTCTCTCTTTATGTCTTTCCCTCTCTTCTCTTTTCCCTCTCTCTGTCTGTCTTTCTCCCTCTCTCGAAATAAGACAGCTCCCTGTGTCCCAGGTTAAAAGCGGCCACAGGTCTAGGCAGCGCCATCTGGTGGCAGTGGGCCATAATTGCAGGCAAAGTTCTCCGGGAATCCAACAGCCTAGGGCCAGAAGCTGCTAACTGAACCTGAGAGGAGGATGACCATGTGCCAGGGACATGGTGACATGGACCAGAGGGGCCACTTCTCCAGGCCTCGGAGATGCCAAGGGCTTGCTTGGTGAGGATTCGGGGGTGCGTCCCTGGCCATTTCCACCTGGTGGGCAGAGTTGTGGTTGCAGCCCCAGATAGCACCTGTCCCCAAGGGCTTGAGGTTTGGGGACAAGACAGGGCAGGGAGCTGCTGTTCTGCTGTCCTTCCCCCGGGGAATGCCTGTGCCGTCCTCAGACACACGATGCTGCCCGCCGTGCACTGCCAGCCCTGTCCTCGCTGACGGGCAGATGGCTTGGCTGCGGCCCCTCCATGGCCGAGATGATGGGGACCCCCGTGCAAACACGCTGCCCACCTGGCTCTGTGTCTCAGTTTTAGCCGAAGTCGTGAAAGGTTCTGGAACTCTCCACACAGAGACTCCTTGGAGCTCCAGAGGCAGTGAGGGGCCGTGGCCTGCCCTGCACCCCAGGGGCTGCACACACGCGTGTCAGGCCTCCCAAACCAAAGGCCCCCGCAAAGTCCTGCCTGGCACCTGGCCACCGTGGGCTGATGTCATCATTAGGAGTGACCCTGTACTTTGTACGGCCATCCGTCATCATGCCTGAGTGATGGCCTGACCTCAGACCACTTAATTAGGTGACTTCCCAGTCCTTCTCCCCTTCCCCTGCCCTGCGCTCTGGTCCATGGGCAGGCATGGGGGTGGCAGGGCTCAGGGGGAGCGGGCAGGAGGGACAATGGGCAGCCGGCCCCCTGCCAGGCCTCCCCTCCTCAGGCCTGGGTGGGTCTGGCTGAGGCCCCCGCAGGTCCGGCTGGTGCTCCGCCTGATCAGATATTCCCGGCCGAGCTCCCGCACAAACACAAACACAGGATACGCCTGGCGGGCTGGTCGGCTTTTTCCAGCCTGACCCGAGGAAAATCAGGGGAAGTTATTAAGCAAAGCCCATGGCCCCAGCAAAACAATGGGAGGCCCTAAGTTTAGCTGTGAACCCAGGCAGGGGGCAGGTTTCACAAACCGGCGGTGTGTGTCCAAGGTGGGAAACACCGAGAAAGAGAACAATGCCCCGGGCTGGAGTCTGGCTCAGGCCATCCCACAGTTCAGCTCCCAGGACCCCCAGTGGGTGGGGGAGGCTGGGCCCAAAGAGGGAGCACAGGTGGGCCCTCGGGCAGGAGATGGGGAGCCTCTGCCCAGCTCTGCTGCTCATCCCCACGTCTGCGGTGTCTCTGCACCTGCATCCTGGGGGAACAAGGCCGGCGGGGTGTGGACAGGAGTGCCTGCCAGCGGGGTGTGTGGCCACTGCCCAGACTTGGGGGTTCTCTTTCCCAGACCCCCAGCCTTAGTCTTGGCAGACAGCCCCCCCCTCCAAGCAGCCCTGGGGGAGGGGCTCATCTTGCCCACCAGCTCCTGGGACCCTCTGTCCTTGGGGCCAGTCCGTCTGCTTCTGTCCTGTTCCCCGCCCCTCCCCCCCGTACACCCCCCGCCCCCGTGCTCAGACCCCTGTGCTCATGGTCGTACGTAAGTGCCTGCCCACACCCATGCCTCCCGCGTCCATCCCTTCCATTCCAAGGTCTCGGACTCCTGCACCTGGCTTTCGCCCACTGCCTTGTTGATGCTCACGGCCCCTCCGAGAGCCTGCGCTGTGGGTCAGCAAGCGCCCCCATGGTCTGGGGTCTTTGCCCACCTCCGAGGGACCCACAGGGCTGCCCCACAGAGCACCACCCTCCTTCCTCACCCGTCCTGGCCCTTCTCACCCTCTTCGGCCTTGTGGTGACCCGTAGGGGCTGCAGGGAGAGAACCCCCCTGGGCATCTGACGGGCGGAGAAGCTGAGGCCCACCTGGATGAACGCTCAGGGCCCGTCCCCTGCAGAGGCCTGCCTGCCTGGGCAGCCCGGAAGGAGACCCCAGAATGGGGGTCCCAAGGTCGCTCTCCTGGCCAGCTTGGCCCCCCCGTGGGTCTTACCTGGGGGTGGAAGAGCAGCGGGGACGGCCGCAGGTATTTCTCCTTCAGGACTCCCACGGGGTCCGTCACCTTCCGCTTCTCTACCCTGCTGGACAACAACACAGAGGGTTACGGACCTCACCGAGCTGCCCGGGGCTTCACGGGACGGTGCCCACCTGTGCCCCACCAGTCACGAGGCGGGGCTCACCTGGCGCTGTGTCTCACCTGACAGTGGTGAGGGTGTCGTGACAGAGCCCACCCACTCGCTCCACGGCCTCTGAGCCTGCCGCCTGCCTGAGCGCTCGCTCCACGGCCTCTGAGCCTGCCGCCTGCCTGAGCGCTCGCTCCACGGCCTCTGAGCCTGCCGCCTGCCTGAGCGCTCGCTCCACGGCCTCTGAGCCTGCCGCCTGCCTGAACGCTCGCTCCACGGCCTCTGAGCCTGCCGCCTGCCTGAACGCTCGCTCCACGGCCTCTGAGCCTGCCGCCTGCCTGAACGCTCGCTCCACGGCCTCTGAGCCTGCCGCCTGCCTGAGCGCTCGCTCCACGGCCTCTGAGCCTGCCGCCTGCCTGAGCGCTCGCTCCACGGCCTCTGAGCCTGCCGCCTGCCTGAGCGCTCGCTCCACGGCCTCTGAGCCTGCCGCCTGCCTGAGCGCTCGCTCCACGGCCTCTGAGCCTGCCGCCTGCCTGAGCGCTCGCTCCACGGCCTCTGAGCCTGCCGCCTGCCTGAGCGCTCGCTCCACGGCCTCTGAGCCTGCCGCCTGCCTGAGCGCTCGCTCCACGGCCTCTGAGCCTGCCGCCTGCCTGAACGCTCGCTCCACGGCCTCTGAGCCTGCCGCCTGCCTGAACGCTCGCTCCACGGCCTCTGAGCCTGCCGCCTGCCTGAACGCTCGCTCCACGGCCTCTGAGCCTGCCGCCTGCCTGAGCGCTCGCTCCACGGCCTCTGAGCCTGCCGCCTGCCTGAGCGCTCGCTCCACGGCCTCTGAGCCTGCCGCCTGCCTGAACGCTCGCTCCACGGCCTCTGAGCCTGCCGCCTGCCTGAACGCTCGCTCCACGGCCTCTGAGCCTGCCGCCTGCCTGAACGCTCGCTCCACGGCCTCTGAGCCTGCCGCCTGCCTGAGCGCTCGCTCCACGGCCTCTGAGCCTGCCGCCTGCCTGAGCGCTCGCTCCACGGCCTCTGAGCCTGCCGCCTGCCTGAGCGCTCGCTCCACGGCCTCTGAGCCTGCCGCCTGCCTGAGCGCTCGCTCCACGGCCTCTGAGCCTGCCGCCTGCCTGAGCGCTCGCTCCACGGCCTCTGAGCCTGCCGCCTGCCTGAGCGCTCGCTCCACGGCCTCTGAGCCTGCCGCCTGCCTGAGCGCTCGCTCCACGGCCTCTGAGCCTGCCGCCTGCCTGAGCGCTCGCTCCACGGCCTCTGAGCCTGCCGCCTGCCTGAGCGCTCGCTCCACGGCCTCTGAGCCTGCCGCCTGCCTGAACGCTCGCTCCACGGCCTCTGAGCCTGCCGCCTGCCTGAACGCTCGCTCCACGGCCTCTGAGCCTGCCGCCTGCCTGAACGCTCGCTCCACGGCCTCTGAGCCTGCCGCCTGCCTGAACGCTCGCTCCACGGCCTCTGAGCCTGCCGCCTGCCTGAACGCTCGCTCCACGGCCTCTGAGCCTGCCGCCTGCCTGAACGCTCGCTCCACGGCCTCTGAGCCTGCCGCCTGCCTGAACGCTCGCTCCACGGCCTCTGAGCCTGCCGCCTGCCTGAACGCTCGCTCCACGGCCTCTGAGCCTGCCGCCTGCCTGAACGCTCGCTCCACGGCCTCTGAGCCTGCCGCCTGCCTGAACGCTCGCTCCACGGCCTCTGAGCCTGCCGCCTGCCTGAACGCTCGCTCCACGGCCTCTGAGCCTGCCGCCTGCCTGAACGCTCGCTCCACGGCCTCTGAGCCTGCCGCCTGCCTGAACGCTCGCTCCACGGCCTCTGAGCCTGCCGCCTGCCTGAACGCTCGCTCCACGGCCTCTGAGCCTGCCGCCTGCCTGAACGCTCGCTCCACGGCCTCTGAGCCTGCCGCCTGCCTGAACGCTCGCTCCACGGCCTCTGAGCCTGCCGCCTGCCTGAACGCTCGCTCCACGGCCTCTGAGCCTGCCGCCTGCCTGAACGCTCGCTCCACGGCCTCTGAGCCTGCCGCCTGCCTGAACGCTCGCTCCACGGCCTCTGAGCCTGCCGCCTGCCTGAACGCTCGCTCCACGGCCTCTGAGCCTGCCGCCTGCCTGAGCGCTCGCTCCACGGCCTCTGAGCCTGCCGCCTGCCTGAGCGCTCGCTCCACGGCCTCTGAGCCTGCCGCCTGCCTGAGCGCTCGCTCCACGGCCTCTGAGCCTGCCGCCTGCCTGAGCGCTCGCTCCACGGCCTCTGAGCCTGCCGCCTGCCTGAGCGCTCGCTCCACGGCCTCTGAGCCTGCCGCCTGCCTGAGCGCTCGCTCCACGGCCTCTGAGCCTGCCGCCTGCCTGAGCGCTCGCTCCACGGCCTCTGAGCCTGCCGCCTGCCTGAGCGCTCGCTCCACGGCCTCTGAGCCTGCCGCCTGCCTGAGCGCTCGCTCCACGGCCTCTGAGCCTGCCGCCTGCCTGAGCGCTCGCTCCACGGCCTCTGAGCCTGCCGCCTGCCTGAGCGCTCGCTCCACGGCCTCTGAGCCTGCCGCCTGCCTGAGCGCTCGCTCCACGGCCTCTGAGCCTGCCGCCTGCCTGAGCGCTCGCTCCACGGCCTCTGAGCCTGCCGCCTGCCTGAACGCTCGCTCCACGGCCTCTGAGCCTGCCGCCTGCCTGAACGCTCGCTCCACGGCCTCTGAGCCTGCCGCCTGCCTGAGCGCTCGCTCCACGGCCTCTGAGCCTGCCGCCTGCCTGAGCGCTCGCTCCACGGCCTCTGAGCCTGCCGCCTGCCTGAGCGCTCGCTCCACGGCCTCTGAGCCTGCCGCCTGCCTGAGCGCTCGCTCCACGGCCTCTGAGCCTGCCGCCTGCCTGAGCGCTCGCTCCACGGCCTCTGAGCCTGCCGCCTGCCTGAGCGCTCGCTCCACGGCCTCTGAGCCTGCCGCCTGCCTGAACGCTCGCTCCACGGCCTCTGAGCCTGCCGCCTGCCTGAACGCTCGCTCCACGGCCTCTGAGCCTGCCGCCTGCCTGAACGCTCGCTCCACGGCCTCTGAGCCTGCCGCCTGCCTGAGCGCTCGCTCCACGGCCTCTGAGCCTGCCGCCTGCCTGAACGCTCGCTCCACGGCCTCTGAGCCTGCCGCCTGCCTGAGCGCTCGCTCCACGGCCTCTGAGCCTGCCGCCTGCCTGAGCGCTCGCTCCACGGCCTCTGAGCCTGCCGCCTGCCTGAGCGCTCGCTCCACGGCCTCTGAGCCTGCCGCCTGCCTGAGCGCTCGCTCCACGGCCTCTGAGCCTGCCGCCTGCCTGAACGCTCGCTCCACGGCCTCTGAGCCTGCCGCCTGCCTGAACGCTCGCTCCACGGCCTCTGAGCCTGCCGCCTGCCTGAACGCTCGCTCCACGGCCTCTGAGCCTGCCGCCTGCCTGAACGCTCGCTCCACGGCCTCTGAGCCTGCCGCCTGCCTGAACGCTCGCTCCACGGCCTCTGAGCCTGCCGCCTGCCTGAACGCTCGCTCCACGGCCTCTGAGCCTGCCGCCTGCCTGAACGCTCGCTCCACGGCCTCTGAGCCTGCCGCCTGCCTGAACGCTCGCTCCACGGCCTCTGAGCCTGCCGCCTGCCTGAACGCTCGCTCCACGGCCTCTGAGCCTGCCGCCTGCCTGAACGCTCGCTCCACGGCCTCTGAGCCTGCCGCCTGCCTGAACGCTCGCTCCACGGCCTCTGAGCCTGCCGCCTGCCTGAACGCTCGCTCCACGGCCTCTGAGCCTGCCGCCTGCCTGAACGCTCGCTCCACGGCCTCTGAGCCTGCCGCCTGCCTGAACGCTCGCTCCACGGCCTCTGAGCCTGCCGCCTGCCTGAACGCTCGCTCCACGGCCTCTGAGCCTGCCGCCTGCCTGAACGCTCGCTCCACGGCCTCTGAGCCTGCCGCCTGCCTGAACGCTCGCTCCACGGCCTCTTCATGCTTCCCATCACCACACCCAGTTCTGGACCCACGCAAGTGTCCCCAGACTCCCCCAAGCCCCCCAGCTTTCATCCAAGGGGTCCCCGGGGTCTCCCTACGGCTGCCAGGTAGGGTCTACCTAAACACTCACAATAGCTGCTGGAGAGGACAATTCTAGAACATTTCCCAAATGCTGGTGACAACTTTGCTCATCACAGAGCAAGCGGAGGAAGGGGCCGGGGCGGCTCCTGAGATCCCTCCGCGCTGCGTCTCCCAGCAACGCCAGCCTATCTCCTCGCGGGGTAGAGAATCACAAAGTGCCTTCTGGGGAAACCCGCCACTTCTCCACCCTCAGACACGGACCCTTTGTGCACACCCCACACCAGCCGCTCCCGTTTGGTCCACGCGAGGGCCGGCTGCCCACCAGGCCCGGCTGGGACAGCGACCAGAGCAGGATGGGGGGATGGCGCGAGGAGAGGAGCACAGGCAGCGGGGAGATGGTGCAGCCCCCCGGGGAGCATCCCCCGCAGGGAACCCCGTAGGACCCCCAGCCTGGCCCAGGAGGGAGAGAATGAGGGGGTGTAGGGGTCCCTCCTGGACAGGGAGTGTTGGTTGTGTGGGAAGTTGGCTGGGAGGGCATCTTGCTCTGAAGGGCCTCCCCAGGGCTCCATTCAAAGCTGGGCCATGTGGGACTCGGCTTTTCAGTGAGACGAGCCTGCAACAGGGGGACCCGCATGGGAGGGGTGTGCGGGGTCTGAGTACCTTGAACCCGGGGGACGGAGGATGGCGGGTTATGTGTGTGAAGGGTGAGCGGGATCTGGGGGCTGGCCTGCGGGGACGGTGCGGGGTTTTGCTGGAGTCACCCAGGAGCGGTGGAGGGCCCTGACCGGCCCTAGGGCTCAGCCTGTTTGTGGGCAGTTGTGGTCACCCACAGCTTGGCCTGGGGATAGGCCTTCAAACGCTGCTCGTGCCTGTCTATCTTGATGGGCTTGGGGGCGCGGGAAGACGATGTGGGGCTAACCTGCACACAGACATCTTGCTCGTGTCTGCGGGCAAAGTTGGGGCCCAGGCATCCCCTCCCTCAGCCCATGGACCCTAGATCCAAAGGCCAGAGTCGGGGACACGCCGGGTCTCAGAGGACCCCTGAGAGGATGTGCCCTTCTCGGCCTCACCATGTGTTCTTCCAGCTACCAGAAAAAGGCCCATGGCCCTGAACAAGGCGAGAGGGGCAGAGGGACGGAGTGCGGGCCTGAGGAGAGGGCAGGGAGGTCAGGGACAGAGCGGCAGGACATTAACTGAGAGCCTGCTGATTCCAGCTGTGCGGCCAGAGCGGAAGTTCCCTTGTCTCGGCCTCTGGTCACTGTCTCGTCCTCTGCACAAGGGCTGCGCATCCCATGGGGCACTCTGGGCCACACCCAGGGGCCCGGAGAGTCTTATTTCACGGTCAGGCACTCCCTAGGCCTTTGGCGACCACGTTTGCCCAGAAAGCTACGGAGCAGCTTTGGCAGCTGAAAGTCACGGCTCCTCTGCAAGCCTCTGCTCAACTCTCTTGAACCATCTACGGATGGTGCGTTCTGAAAGAAACACCTAGAGGCATGTTCCCTGTCTCCCCTGATGATGATGTCAGGCCCTAGCAGGAAATAGGACAGGCTGCTGACACAGGCGGCCAGGGCCACGGGGGCTGAGTGCAGAGGGCAGGACCCGAGACTAGCCTGGCCTCCCCCTGCCTGGCAGCTGTCTTGCTCTGACATCATTCTCTGAAGGTTCCACGTGCACCTTCAGCGGATCTGGGCTCCTCACCTGCACACCCACCACCAGGCTGCAGCTGGCCCCTTGGGGAACACAGGCCACATGCTCCCGTGCTCCCTGAACACTGGGTGTACATGCACGTGTGTCTGCACATGGGCCTCTGTCCCACACAGGCACGGCCTGAGCCCTGCCATGGTGCCCAGGCACGGTACCCGCACCTCCAGGCCTCCTGCCCAAGGCCCATGATGAGCACAGCCCTCTCTCCTCAAGGCTCAGCTGCCCAGCACCTGCAGGATGTGTGTGATGGGGGTCGGACCCCTCCCACCTAACGAACCCACCCAATCAAAGCCTGCCCAGAGACTGGGAAGGGGGGTTAAAATGGCCCTTCACTGGGAAGGCTATCAGAGAGGTGGGTGTGCTCATGGTTCGCAAACCTTCCTCCTCCTCCCCCGCCTCTTCCTCCCCCCTGGAGACCAGTGGCTCTCCCCTGGGCCACCAGGGTGGCCTCAGGGAAGTGCAGGCACTGGGAGCAGGGAAAGTTTTGCAGGAGGCAGAGTTGGTCCAGAGAAGACGGCTGGAGACAGAGGAGAGCCAGCGTGGGGTTTGAGGGAAGGCTGGGGGGTTCCCAGCAGGGTTGAGGCCCCTTTGGGAGAGCAGGTGAAGGCGGGGCGTGTTAATACCTGTAGATGGGGTCCATGAAAAAGGGTGACGGCTTGGCGTAGTGCAGGGAGGGCTGCTGGGGCAGCTGCGCTGGGCACACCTTGGGCAGCCCCTCCCCGGCCCCCAGCTTGCGCTCCCCGTAGATGTGGTTCTTGCGGGGCTCCCGCCCCCCTCCGTTCTGGCTGGCTCGGGCGCGGCTGCCAATGCTCAGGTCCAGCGGCTGCTCCTCCCCGGACGCCGGGGCCGGGGGTGCCTTGGGCACGGGCAGCACAGGCTTTGCCTCTTTTGGTTTGGTGGTGAGGTCGAAGGGGGACTCGGCGCTGGGGCCGCCCACCTTGAGGGCGTCCCGGGGCGACCTTGGCTCGGCCTTGACCAGCAAGTTGTGGGCGAGGGAGCGGTCCGCGAAGGGGCAGAGGGCTGGGGGGAAGTTGGGCAGGAACTGGAAGGGGAAGACGGAGTGGTAGGGCAGCGAGCCCAGCTTCTTCTCCTGCATGCCCACGAAGCCGGGGCCAAAGTACTTCTCCGCGATGGAGGCGATGGCCTTGATGGAGTCGCCCGCGGCGCCCGAGGCCGCCAGCAGCTGCTCGTCGGGGGGCGGGAAGAAGGCGTGCTGGGAGTAGAAGACGGGCACCTCGCCCACGCTGTTCGGGGCCCCCGGGGGCGCTGTGCCGCCCCCGCACTCGGGCTTGCCCTCCGCCGCCTTGCTCTTGTCCTTGGCCTTGTCCCGGTCACTGTCCACGTCGCTGTCCAGGTCCGAGCCCGTGCCCGTGGTGGTGTCCAGGTCGGTCCCCGTGGTGGTGTTGACGTCCTCGAAGTCACTGCCGTCCGACATATCGCTGCCCCTTGTCTTGAGCTTCTCGGCGTAGGAGTCCTCCAGGCGACGCTCAAACTTGTCCTCAGGTCCTGCGGCGGCCGTGGCGCCCTGGCCGCTGTTGCCGACGGCGGAGACGAGGGGCAGCGCCGGGTTCCCCAGGGGGCTGGGGAGCTTGGCGTCCTGGGTGTGGTTCAGGGGGCTCTTGAGCAGCGGCGTGGGAGGTAGCAAAGGTGGCCGGGGGTACAGGGACGGAGGGAAGATGCCTGGGAAGCCTGGAGCGAGCGCGGGGAAGGCGGGGGGCGCCGCTGAGAAGGGCAGGCTGCCCGGGTGCGGCCTGGACGGGAAGTACTCGTTGAAGCCCAGGCTGGCGTGGTTGAGGTTGGGGGGGGGCTTCGCCTTGTCCATCATGGGGCTGGGGGTCAAGGGCAGGCCCGGGGCGAAGATGCCGCCCGGCGTGTAATGGTTCTTGCCCTCACAGAAGCGTCGGTGCTTGTTGAGGGAGGAGGTAGTGCTGAACATCTGCCCGCAGTCCTTGCACTTGATCTGCGTGCGGCAGTCGGCGTGCATCCGCTTGTGCCGGCACAGGTTGGAGAACTGCGTGTAGGACTTGTGGCAGACCTCACCTAAAACATCAGCAGAGAGCAAACAGACACAATATGAAATTACCGGGAAACCCTGCGGGGGAGGGGGGCTGGGCGCTGCGGCCCCCGCGACCTGGAGCCGTCTGTGCCGGTGTACGTGCGCACACGTGTGTCTATGTGTGTGTGCACACATTACAGTGTACGTGTGCATGCCGGTGTGTGCGTGTATGTCTGCATGCTTGCTTGCATGTATGGGCACGTGTGTGTGCACGTGTGGGTGTGCACATTTATGTGTCTGCACACAGGCTCGAGTGCGTGTACATGTACCCATGAGCACACGTGTGTGCAGGCATGTGTAGGTGTGTACGTGTACCTGTGGGCACATGTGTGTATGTGTGTCATGAGTGTGCACACTCCTGAATTTCGCGTGTGTGCTGTGTCTGCATGTGTGCGTGTCTGCACGTGTGCCTGCCTGCGTGTGCACACACATATGTGTGTGTGTGTGCATCCTACCCTGGGGCTGGGCTCCGGGGACGAGCAGACTGCTGAGGACCACCTGTGCCTTCCCACTTGGACAGCTCTCAGCTCCCTCAACCTTCCCCATCGGAAGCTGTTCTCCCCGGGATTGTCTGCAACAGCCCAGGGTGGGCGAAGCCGTGGTGTGCAGTCACGTGTGCACCTGCTCCGGCCCCCCGAGCTTCCCGCCACTCCCCGTCCCCCTCAGGGGCACTGTCCCAGCAGGGCCGAGAGGAAACACCAATGGCCAGACTAACTCTCCTGCTTTCTGTCCAGGGAGAGGGGCCTCAGGGATGACCTGCCCACTCAGGGGATTCTTACTCAGGGAGTCTGGGCTTGGGAGCACGGTGCCCGGGGGCGTGCGGTGGTCTGGGCCTGGCTTGAAGCTGGGAGTGGGAGGGAAGCCAGCCAGGGCCATGCGGAGAGGGGCTGGCTCCGTGTTTAAGGAAAGTGAGGCCTCCCCGGATTGGGATGAAGAAGCAGAGCCGGGCTCAGGCTCATGGGCACTGGCCGCTGCTCTTGACGGGAGGGGGCGGGGCCAGCGGGGCCGGACACCAGGACCCAGGGGCCTGGGGACCCCGCCTCGCCATTTCCCCCACGGCCTGTGAGTTGAGTGTCGTCAGTGAATCACCAGCTTTTCTTTCTTTCTTCTCTTGTTTTTCTAACCAGAAAGGGAGGAACACACACACACACACACACACACACAGCCCTCTCTCGGCAGGACAATTTGCTTCCTAAACGCAGCCCGGTGGAAACAATGGATCCAGCCTGTTTCTTGTTGGCCACAAATCCTGACTGCCCGGTGTCCCGCTATTCCCGCCGGTGCTCTGGCCCCACGGTCCTGAGTTCCTTCGGCACAGTATCTATTTATATTAAGAGCCTTGCCTTCCCATCGTCCGTGTGGTGGGACGTTTTCAAGGCTGAGGGGGGTGAGTACGGCCTCATCAGATCAAATCGGCTGTCTTTGGGAGGCGGCTCATTCAGAGGTGCCAGCCACGGAGCCGGTCTATCAATACACAGCTTGCCCACCCGGCCTCGGGGGAGCCAGGCCCTTCCTCAGCTCGGGCCTCACTGGCCAAACACGTGACTCCTCGCTGCACCCCCGGCTCAGCTCGCCAGGGCCTGGCTCGTGGCTGCTGCCGACCTGAGCTTGGAAATTGGCTTTGACCAGGCCCCCCACCTGCGGCAGCTTCCAGAAGGGCCCCTGGGTCAGCAGCACGCCTGGTCATGGGGAGCCTGGGACCCTCAGCGCCCACCCTTCCACTCATAAGATGGAGAGGTCTGGCGGAAATGCTGGGGCTACAGAGAGACCTCCGGGAGACCGCTCTCCCGCACACCCCAGCACATACCCCAGCTCCCTGGTGCATGAGGCGCCGCTGGGAAGGAACGCTGCCTCGGCTGTGTGCTCAGCGAGGGAAGGGCTCGGGGGCTTCTAGCCGGGTTTTTGCACACATCCGAGTGTGCCACGAGTGCACCCAGGTGGCTGCCGTCTGTGCACACTAGTGATGGTGTCTCTGTGAGCCTGCGCCCTCCGAGCCACCCAGAGGGGCCAGGATGTGTGCACCCTCCCCACTTGTTTGCAGCGCTGCTTTTCTGAGCCCAGCACGGCCCTCTACTGTGGCCATGGCTTGAGGGATGTGCAAAATCACATTTCCCACGTCCACTTTCTGAAATCCATGCCGCCCTGTCTGAACGACATGTCCACACAGGCCACCTGGCCATGCTTGCCATTTTCTCTTTAGCTTCACCCTTTAGCCAAAAGCTGAGACACCCAGGTGAGCGTGAGGCAAGGGCGGGAGCTGGAGGGTGTGCCCAGAGGGGCCGGGCTGCCTATGCTTTGCTCGTCCACACGAGGGGTCTGTGAGCCGTGGAAACAGTGGGCTCAGACCCAGGCACAGCACGATGGTTCCTGGAACTTACGTTATTACACACGCTCCATGGAGACTTCACAGAACTTTGGGTCTAGGTGCCCAGAAAGGTCATGACTTTTGAACCTAGGGGCACAATTTCCTGCTCCCACACTCACTTCAAAACCCCAGGCTGCTATTTGACGCCCCACAGTGGGGCTGCCTGGGGCCCTCACGCACGGAAAGCAGGACACACATCTCTCTGGTCCCCGTCAGAGCCTCCGGCCCCCACCCCCACCAGCTCGCTGCTTCCTGACCCCTCCCAGAGGCAACAGGCCCTGCGGCGCCACTGCTCACGGTCTCTCTCTAGAACCTGCTAGTGACTGGGGGCGGGGCGTGTGACCCAGAACACTGGTGTCTGGGTCATCTCCGGCAGGGCACTGGAAGCGTGGGCTGGGGACAGCGGGCAGGAGGAGGGCACAGCCCCAGCCACGCAACAAAGGCCTGACCAGCCAGTCAGTGGGGCCCCTTTGGGGCAGGTGTCCTGCACTCGAACAGCACCAGGAAACTACCCCAAGCCCCAAGCCCCAGGCCCCAAGCGCCCAGTTACTCCTCCCACTGATGCCACGGGGCCCGACGGGTTCCAGCCTCCCAGCCCAGCTCAGGGGCCAGGCCTGGGCGACAATCCACGCTCTGCAGCATGGCCATGAGCCCCTGGTCACTTAATGTCCATGAGCCTCGGTTTCCTTCTCTGCCAGGCCCTTGCATGGTAGGATTTTTGAAGTATGCTACGAGAGTGTGTGTGGATGCCGACTCTGCACAGTCCGTGTGAACAACCCCGCACAATCTCCCGTGAGATGATGACTCAGCGCAATTCATGTGATGACCCCTGCATGACCTCGTGCGGAAATGACCTCGCATGACCTCGTGCGGATGATGACCCCACATGACCTCGTGCGGATGATGACGCTGCATGACCTCGTGCGGTTGATGACCCCGCATGACCTTGTGTGGATGATGACCCCGCATGACCTCGTGTGGTTGATGACCCCGCATGACCTCATGTGGTTGACGACCCTGCATGACCTTGTGTGGATCATGACCCCTGTGACCTCGTGTGGATGATGACCCTGCATGACCTCGTGTGGATGATGACCCCGCATGACCTCGTGTGGACGATGACCCTGCATGACCTCGTGTGGTTGATGACCCCGCATGACCTCGTGTGGACGATGACCTTGCATGACCTCGTGTGGATGATGACCCCACGTGACCTCGTGTGGATGATGACCCCGCGTGACCTCGTGTGGATGATGACCCCGCATGACCTCGTGTGGTTGATGACCCCGCATGACCTCGTGTGGATGATGACTCCGCATGACCTCGTGTGGACGATGACCTTGCATGACCTTGTGTGGATCATGACCCCTGTGACCTCATGTGGATGATGACCCCGCATGACCTCGTGTGGTTGATGACCCCGCATGACTTCGTGTGGATGATGACCCCGCATGACCTCGTGTGGATGATGACCCCGCATGACCTCGTGTGGATGATGAAGTGCAAGTCACATGAAATGATGGCTTAGCGCAATCTTGTATGACTAAGGCAGCACACTGCTAGGTAGAGAGGAATCTTCTGTGGCTTCCAAACTCACTGAGAATAAGAGTCATGCCCCTGCACTGGCTCACATGGTCCCCAAGACCTGACCCTTGTGACCTCTGTCCACTCTTCTATTACTCCCCCTCACTGACTCCCCCAAACATGCAGGCCTCAAGGCCTCAGTGCTGCCAGTCCCCATCCAGAGCACCCCTGCCCTGCAGGTGCCCCTCAGCTCACACCTGCCCATCCAGATCTCTGCTGGAACGCCTTTTGTTTGACCAGCTGTCCTGGCTCCCACGGTATTTACAGGACCAGCACCCACCTGGGCCACCCTGAGCCCTTGGAGAGCCTCTTAACCCCGTGCCACCACCTCTAGGCTGATAGGCTGGTCCCACGTGCCGTTTCTGCTCATATGGCTTAGCCTCTGTCTCCTGCACTGCACGTAAGCGTTATGACGACAGGGGCATTTATAGCGGCCCCTGCTGCCCGGACAGGGCAGGCTATACCGGCTGGGCTCCCCAAAGACTGCTGTGAGGGTGAGCAGAGCTCAGTGTCACTGGGGTTTCCGTGCTTCCCAGAGCCCAGGCCGGGGTGTGAGTATAGGGGAGAGTAGAGAGAACGGGGGTGTGGTGGGCTGCTGGCTCCTTCTGCAGAACCCAGGACTGCTGAAACGGTCCTTCCCCACCTCCTACCCCCCACGTTTGGCGGCTGTAGGGGTAAGTGAGGGGGAGGAACCAAGCAGAGCAGGAGGGGAAAACGAGGCCACAGCAAGAGAGAGATGGGTCACAAGATGAGCAGGTGCGGCCGAGCAAAGTGGTGAAGAGGCGGTGCCAGGAGGGTGTCCAGGGCCTGGGCTTCACCTGGCAGAGGTTTCTGAGCAAGCAGGGGTCCTGCGAATGGGAGAGCCCAGGGATTTCATGCCTTGGCCTGACCTCCGAGCGACCCCCCACGGAGGCCAGTGGGGGGGCGGGGGGGCCAGGCTGGAGGACCACTTACATATGAAAGGTTTGACGGTGCTGTGAATGTGCTTGTGCTGCTTGAGGCCCGAGGACGTGGCGAACGTCTTCCCGCAGTCGGGGCAGGCGTGAGCACGGGCTCCGACGTGCTGCGAGCGGATGTGGCGCTGTAGGTTGCTGGGGTCGGTGAACACCTGGGGGACAGACACCCTAGCTTGCTCCCTGTTCACCCAGTTCTGGCCGCTGGGGGGTGCTGCTCTGTTCCTTGCACCAAACCTGGCCCGGAGGTTGTCTCTGCTGTCAGGGTGACCCCCCAGATGACCTCAAGTGAGCTGCCGAGCCTCCCCCCCAGACTCTGTGTCTTCAACAATCATTCCTGGGGGAGCTGCGGCCAGGATGTTTGCAGCGGGAGCTCAGAACGCGTTTTTAGGCCGAAGGGCTCTGACACGCTGGCAGGGGCAGGAGCCCCCCACGGAGAGGACAGCGTCTGATCTCCCCGGCCTCCTCCCTAGCTGTGTGACCTGGCGCGCTTCCTCCTTCCCCGGTAGACGGAAGCACCTGAAGGACTGCAGGTGTCTTATGGACTCTGCACACTTCATCTGCATTTTGGGGGGGGGGCGCGGGCGGGAGCAGCAGGTGCGTGTGCATGTTACCTTCACGCAGTTCTCACATTCGAAGCGCTTGCCGCTGTCATGGGACATCTGGTGGCGGATGAGGTTGGACTTCCAGTTGAAGGCCTTGGGACACTGGTCACACTTGTACTCCCGTTCCTCTGTGTGCACAACCATGTGCTGCTCCAGGCTGCATGCGGACGGGGGACATGAGTCACCGGGGGCCTGCCTGCTTGCCCACTGCCTAAAGCCCCTCAGCCTCCCCCATGCCCTGCCCCACCCCGCTCAGAGATGAGAGTGAGTCCTGGCAGCGGGTCTGTCCACCTCCTCTATGGACAGGTCAACAGGATGGAGGGGCAGAGGCGGCCCTCCCACAGCACACGGGGAGGAAGCGGTGCCTGCACAAAGCTCAGGCCCTCATCCAAGACCACTCCTCCAGGCAGCCAGAGGCAGGGCAGGACCCCAGCTGACAATGCCTGGCTGCTCTTCAAGATGACCTTGACCTTGAGGCTAACCTTGGGCCTCGGAAAAGGGGTGCAGAAGCTTCCGACACTGCCATGAGCCCCAGAGTGGGGGCGGGATGGAGAAAACCCAAGGCCACCCCTGGCCTCCCCACCACGCACACACCAAGGAGGTGGGCTGGGGGTGAGTGGGTGGGTCTCCAATGGCGGCGTGATAAGGTGGGGAGAGCCCAGCTGTTGGGCAGGGGCGGCTGCACTTGGATGAAGGCGCAGCTCCTGACCCCCTCCTCTCGGGGGACGTCCTGTTTCCCCTCCTGTCCCAGGTGTGACCGTTAATCTCCGTGAGCAAAGCAGCAATACATCACGGCCCGTTAATTACGGGGCCCAGCCATCCATTTACATCAGAAACGCTTGGTCCTTGAGCACTGGCAGATTGTATCTTTTTCCCTGTTGTTAATTGTGATTTATGTGTTTATGTAAAGAAAACACGGACCCTCTTGAGCAGTGCTTACCGCCGAGGGCCTCAGTCGGGATTTGCCCAAACGCTTATTTTCTCAGTCATCTGTTCAGGGCGGAGGGTTTCCCATCCCCAGGGATGCCACGGTGGGATTGGCGTCCGGTTCCCAGCAATACCAGAGCCACTTAGTGACCTGATGGGGTTTTACTCTGAGCTTGCGAGGCTGTGCTAGAGACATTCTCAGAGGCTGGAGGAGGGGCCCACCTTGGAAAAGTCTTCAGGCTTTCCTGGAGCACTAGGACCCAGTCCTGGCTCTCTCCCCATAAAGCCCAGAAGGCTCATCTTTCCTAGGGGTTCCCATGGGTCCTCAGGGCCCCCACGTCCTAGGGGAGGGCCAGCTTGTGCCTGTCCTAGGCTGACTGTGTCCAGCTGTCACGCGGCAGACCTGGCACACTGCGCCCACATCTGTGAAGTCTCCCAGGACAGGCGGGTTCCATCCATGGGGAGCAGAGACCTGTGCCTGGGGTGGGGGATAAGGGACCCCTGGGTGGTCCCTCCAGCTCCTGCTCACCGTGTGAGGAGTCCCGTGTGTCCAGAGAGTCAGGTCACTCCACGGAGCCCCGGGCAGCAGGGTGCTGCCACCCGCCCCCCCCAATCCTGGTCTTGGATCCTGCTTCAGAATTCTCACATCTTGGGTCTGGCCTGCATCTCTCACTCCCCTCCTAGGCTGTCTCCACAGCTGAGCCCTGCCTGCAGAATGGTGGGGCTGGCGATGTCTCTACCGGGCCACTTGTGGATCTTGTAGGGGTGCGGGGCTCGGAACAGGGGCCTGGCCTTCACAGCCAGAGCCAGGATTCCCTGTGGCCACCACCACCAGCTCCTGGGCCTACTCCGTCCCTGATGCCGGATGAGTGCAGGTGCCTGTCCCCGAGCTGTGCCACACCAGAGGGGGCCCTTGTCTCCACCTGTCCCTGGAACTGTCCGTGTGTCAGTGTGGACAGGGCTGGTTGGCTCCGGGGGACTGGGGGCTGGGGGGGCGGGGCAGGCCGGGGAGGGGGAGGGGCGGCACCTGTACTTGCTGGGGAACATCCGCTCGCAGTCCTTGCACTCGTGGGCCTGCTCGCCACCCCCGCCGCCGAGCCCCTCCGGCTTGAGCTCGTCGCCCAGACCCTCATAGAGCGGGGCCCCCACGGAACCACACGCGTACTTCTTGTGACGCCGCAGGTCCGGCTTGGACTGGAAGAGCTCGTCGCAGGCGTCACAGCGGAACGTGGGCTCCTCTGCTAGGGAGAGAGGAGGGGAGGTGGGTGGGGAGCACGAGTCGGGGCCCAGGCCCCGGGCCCGTGAAGGGGTGCGGGGGGACTCCGGGCCTTGCCTCCCACACTGGCTGTTCCCGCTCCTGCTTCCTTCCTGCCCCCACCTCCCTGGACCTAGGTGTGGCTGCCCCAGGGAGCTGGGGACTGCGGGGACCCCGTGTCTGCATCATCAGAACCCCCGAGAGGCCCTGGGCCCCACCCCGCATGGCAGAAGGCCACCCTGGGCTTGCGAAGGCCCTGCACTGGGGAGCAGAGGAGGAAGCTGGCGAGCGCTTTGTTTATGAATTAGGAGAAAACACGCGGCAGAGCTCTAATGCATCTCATAAATTACTGTCGTCAAGGTCAAACGAATTAAAAGGGGGGCAGCTATTATTAAGTTTACGAGGCGGCATCCTGACCACCGTGCCAAGCCAAACAGTCAGCTCAAAGCCATAAATTTCCCTGGGGAGACGACCTCTGGGCCCATCCCCAGGCCCCACCCCAGCGACGGCTGAACAGTAGCTTCTCCCCAGAGCGGGCGCCCCTTTCCTGCCCGAGGCGGGGAGTAAACATGTGCAATAAAAGCTCTTGCACTAATGGATTGAAAGGTGTGCGCGTGTGTGCTTGTAGCGAGTGTGGGAATGCACGTGTGCTTGTGCACAGGCGTGGAACTGTGTACGTGTGCGTCTGTGTGTGCACAGGCGTGCAGCTGTGACAAAGTGTGTGTGCGCGGGTGTGCACGTGTGTTCACGTGCATGTGTGTGCGTGTGCACGTGCTTCTGCATGTGGCTCCATGTGTGAAAATGTATGTCGCCGCATACATTCACGTGCGCATGCGTGTGCGTGCAAGTGTGCGTGGGTGCTAGGGCAGGTGTGCATGCTGTGTAACGCGTGCACTTACATTGCACATCTGAATGTATGTTTCAGTGCACACGCCTGTGCATTTGCTTGCCATATGCTCGTGGGTGCGCACGTTATGCACACACATTGGTGTGCAAGGCTGCCCCTGTGTCACACATGTTGAGTGTGAATGCGTCAGTGCATATATGTATGTGTGAGTGTGTATACACGTGTGCATGCTTTAGTGTGTGTTTATGTGCATGTGTGTGCATGTCTGTGCAACTGTGAATGTGTGTTTGAGAATGCGTCTGAGTATGAGTATGTGTGCACGTGCAGAACTGAGCCCTAGTGACCTTGGACTGACTGATGACCGGAATGGCCTGACCCTGAGGGATGTCGAAGCCAAGGAGGCAGGGAGATGGGGGGGCAGGAAGAAGGGGGTGCCCTCTGCCTCCTCCCGTGTCAGAGAGACCACCGTAACTGGGTGCCAAGGAACGAGTTGGGAGATTTGCAGCCTGCACAGGGTTTAGGGGAGAGCCCGGCGGGAGCGAGGACCTCCTGCTCACGACTAGAAGCTTCCCTGAGTCTAATGGGGGAGGTGCCATTCCCATTTCTGGTCATACCCGGCATCTCCACCGGTGGGCACCCGGATACCCCCCCGCTCCCTGACACCACGGGGCAGACTCCATGGGAGCTGGCTCTGGGGTGCCCCTGGCTGGACCTCCGGGGCTTGGATGACACCCTCGGAAGCACAAACATGACCTCTGTTCCCATCTGTGCATGGAGGTGGATATCTGGGTGCCAGGGAAGGGCTCTGTGGCAGGGCTGGGCGGCTCCAGCGCTGGTCCAGGCGCCTGGCCGGCTCAGTGTGGACAGCCTGTCGTCAAGGAAGTGTTCGCTTGGAGGAATACACACAAATGGGGAAAAGCGGCTCACACTGAGTCTGGCAGTCAAGTGATAACACCCAGGCCCTCACTGGGGCTGAGAGCATGGGTTTGGGCCTCTGGGACTTGGAAGTCTCTGCCCATAACATCTCCCAGAAAGGCCGCCCCTGGAGCTTGCCCTGGACTCAAGCTGAGCTGCAAAATGGATGGGAGGGAGGCAAGGCCAGCCTGTCCACGCAAACCCCAGACATGGGGCAGGAGGAACGGGAGCGGTGGGGCCCACGGCCGCCTGGAGCGCCAAGGCAGAGAAGATTCTGAAACAAAAGCCATCTGAGCACTGGGCCGGTCCCCAGGTAGCGGGGTGGAATGCCAGGCACCAAGCCCAGGGAGAACGCACATCACGAAATAATCACCCCGCGAGTCTACACAGCGTCGCCTTTGAAGCGGAATTCGAGCGTGCGACCCCTTCAAGAGAGATGTCTCCTGGAAAATAACGCGAACGGCCGTGGAGACACTCGAGGTTTCGGGAGCCCGCACACAGCCAGCGCTGTGCGAGGAGCCGCGTGCTGTTCGCGCATCCAAGGCATCCACACCCACCCAGGAGGACACTCTTTTTCTGCCTCCTCGAAGACTGGGAAACAGAGGCCGGGACGCACAGACAGGAGGTGGCAGAGCTGTGTAACTGGAGCTGGGGCACCGGGCGGGGCCCGGGAAGTGGGGTGGCAGAGTCCCAGCTTCCCGCGAGGGGCCCGGAAGAGCACCAAACGTGGCGTGTGAGCTTGGAACGGCCTGGCTTTCCCCCGCAGGCCCTCCTCATCTTTAGAAATGTGGATTTCCTCTACATCTGAGGACCGAGAACACCATCTCAGAACGGAGCCGGATGCATCGACCCCACACAACTGCCCCTGTGGGTTTGTTCTGACTTCCTGGGGCCCTCCCACCACCACCGGCGCCGCGAGTGAGTTCGAAATGCCAGTTTGAAGTTTACTCTTTCTGGACCCAACTGGGAACAGCCACAGAAGTTGAAATGTGAAAACAAAGACAAGAAGAAAGGCCAACCCCACCCGTCCATACCACTGACCAACTTACTTTCTCAGTTTCGATCTGGAATTTGGACTTAAAATGAAAACCGAGCCTGATTTCTCGCCCTGATGGCATCTGAGGACGTCCCGAGGCCATGAAACAGATGGAGGAGATACATGTGGCCCTCCTCCCCTGCCCCCTCATCCCCGCACGGACCCAAGTTCGCCCCGGGTGAAGGATGGAGCTGGGGCCGGCCGTGGGTGAGCCCCCCCTCCCCGTGCGGTGGTGTGGACAAGTGTCCCAGCATCCTCCACACAGGTAAGGCGGGCACGCAGCAGCCACGCCGAGGGCTCGCTGGGTGCGCCACGAAGGATGCGCACAGCCCGTGTGGTTCCACTGCCCCGCACGGTAATTCCACATTAACAAAATACTGAAAGAATATGCTACATTCCGGTTATATAATGTTACATTGTATGACACGGTACTGCAGCAGACCATGTTGTCCTATTATGTTATGTTATGTTATGTTATAATCCGTCTCATATGCTCCGTACGCAAGTCACTGCACCCTCTTGACTTTTTATGGAGGGGGGGAAAGTTAACCATTTGGAGCCTTTCTCCAAAGAAAAGCATATTTGAATGGAAATGATTTTCTTTATTTTCTCCCAAGAGCAAGGAGCTTTCCTGAAAGAGAAATCTTTCCCCTCTCCGCTGAGAGTAAAAACAAAATAAAAAGTCGCTGGAACTAATGAATCCGAAAGTGGCTTCCCTCTGCTCTGAGTCACTTGCAGGGAAATCGGAAGCGCGTTTCTTTACAAAGCTCCAGCTTTGAAAGAGCATTCCCAGGCTCAGACCCGCAGGCCCGGCACGCGCTGCCCCCGGCCGGCTGGCGACCCGGGGCCTCCGTTTCTTCCGCGATACCTGAACGTTGTTCCCCCCGGAAAGGCCCCTGCCCCCAGAGCAGCACACAAAAATCGTGATTCGAGACTGAACTCCTTTCCTCTGAATCTGGGGGCGGGGGGGAGTCCGTGGGGGCCGCGGGCTGGGGCAGAAGCTCCAGGTTCTCCCCAGAGCAGACCGGACCCAGGAGTGCCAGCCTGAGGTGGCGTGTGTCAGGTCTGCGCCTGGCTGTCTATCTGAAGTTCCGTCAGCAACTTTCCATGGCAGACCAGGAATGTAACAGAAAAATACATGAGTGCCTAATGGCTTCAGAGAGCCGAGGGGGACACAATTATGCGGCGTGTACGTGCTAATCTACCAGACTGAGGCTCAAAGGCGCTGGAGAGCCCACTCCAAATTCCCGCCGTGATAAGGGGCCTCTGCGTTTAGCTGGGGCTGGGATAAAAGATTTTTTATGATAATTATCTTAGTGAGGAACATTTTTGCATTTTCTTTCTGTGTGATTCGGAGTTTAGCCGGGGAGGGGGCGGCTGTTGGGGGGCAAGGGGGTGACCGCGACAGCAGAGAGCATGAAAAGTCAGACATTTGATGCTGGACTATTATGTGTGGAAAGCAATTAGCCCACAAACGTTTGATGAATTATTAGGGAAATGTGGACCCAGTGCATTTGAGATCTGGGGCCGGGGCTGGGGGTAGTGGTGGTGGATAGCAATCAAGGTTTTTAAAACCTTTTGGAAGAAAGAAGTTTCATTATAGAAACGAAATCTCCTCGCACGCTCCCCTGAGGTGCGTGGGTTTATCTTCCCAAGTTCTGAGCTACCTGAGCTCCATAGGTCTTTTCAACAATTGTTTTAAGGAAAATGAGACCATCCCCGCACGACCCAGACCTCAGCCATTTATTTTTCTTTTCTCGACGGCCTAATTAAAACCAAACTCCAGAGGCACGTACAGATGGGACCCGGCTCTGCGGCCTCCAGTACGGCAGCTCAGAGACACGGGCCGCGTGCAGGGAGGACCCTCACTGCCGGGCCACGCTCAGGGATCGAAAGGGTAAATTAAGGCAGAGATCTCTGCGTCTGTCCCGGGCCCAGCCACGGCCGCTCCCTCACGTGACATTATTAGAGGAACTTGCGGTAAGTGGCGTTAATCATTAAGCCTCTGTGCCTTCGAGGGGGGGGAAAGAAAGACAGGAAGGGGAAAACCAACCTCCCTCCTGCTCCAGCGAGAGTGGAATCGCCAGCCCCTGCCGGGAGGGTCTCGTTCCAAGAAAAGACACTGTGTGCTCAGTGGTGGCACGCAGAGAGTTAATGGACAGCCCTCTACTGCCAACACAGCGCTCCTCGGATGGACGTGAACACGGTTCCAGAACCCCAAGGTGAATGGCACATTGCTTCACAATGTGGATGAAGGAAAATAAATCTACATTTCAGAAATCCTAGCGTCTTTGCAGCAGGAATTTTTCTATCGTCCTCTGAGATGCACTCGGGTGTGGATGAGGGAGGGGGGAGCGAGCCCGCTGGACAAGCACCGAGGGACGCGTCAGGAGCGACGGGCAGTGGGAATGCTTTCTGCACAAGTCGGAGGAGCTCCACCGTCATCCCTGCCCCTGGGGGACCCCCTTAGCCCGGTCTCACGGGCATTGTCTTGGCCAACTCATCCTTAGACATTGTTCTCCACGACACAGATAATGTAACATGTGTTCCCCCTCGCGAAACCAGTTTTCCCTAACGTTTCTCTCGGACTTCTGCTGTTGACTACAGACAGACATTGCTCTCAAGACATACACGCCGTCACTGCCCTCTCCTACATGAGCCCCAAAGTCTCCCATGGCTCTGGAGGGCGACGGTTTCCAAGCAGCAAAACTTCATTTTTTGTTTTTGTTTTGTTTTTTTTAAGTACTGGGGAGAGCAAACCATGCGGCTGCTGATAATAATAATATAGTTAAAAAAAAATCCCCCGGGGATTCTATGACAACAGATACAAGGCCACACGACACCGTTCGCTCAGATTGTCTGCAGTGCTATCTTGAATGTGGCGTGTGGCCCGTATAACCCACAGATGGAACAAGCACGATGCTTCGGCTGGGAGGTTGTGAGGGGGCCTGGGGCAGGAGCCCAGGAGCGCGGCCCCTGGCATGCGGTGTGATGTGATGGGAGGCCTCAGGAGCTCCTGCCGGGTGGGGGGCTTACCATCCAGACCGGGGGGCACCGTCCCCAGGGAGTACGCGCCTTCCTTCACGTGCACCAGCAGCTCCTCCCCAGGCTCGATGTCCTTGATGACTTTATAATAAATCTAGGACGGAAAAGCAGAGAGAAGGGGTGAGAGCGGCCGTCCTTGCTGCTCAGAGCCACGCTGGGCACACGCAGGCAACACTGCTCCTCGCCGGGGCCAGCCCGCTGGCCCCTGGACCTGCATACTCATGGCTGCTAGGGGGTTCTCCTCTGGAACTTTGTAGAATATTCTCAGAAGGACTGGAGGCCCTTTAATTTGTTTCATCCAGTTGTTGGATATTGGTAAAGGGGATGCAAGCTGAAATCAGTGAAGATGAACCCCAAAGTTCCCAGGCAGGGCGTGTCCCAGTGGACGTCTCAGGGAGGGTGGCTCTTTTCATCCGGGAGCAGGGCCTGGCTCCCCTTCTCAGTGTGTATGCTAGACGCCCTTTGCTGCTGGGGGTGGGGTGGCTTGGGGTCTAGAGGGGGTCGAAAGTGAATCTGCATGTTTTGAAATTGGGCCACGAGCTCAGACAGAGGCTCCGTGGGCCAGGGCAGCAGACTGGCAGTCTCACACGAGCGTGGACTCCGTTCGCAAGGGAAGGCAGAGGGGCACATGTGCCTGCAGCAAGCTCGGTGCCCAGCAGCCATTGGGGCCTAGATGGGGGTGCCCCTGAAGACACAGGGGACTCAGGGCAGGTCTTGCAGCCCGGAGCAACAGACCCTGAGGTCGAGGGGAGGTGATGTGGTATGTCCAGCCTCAACACTCCGAGTAGCTCTGCAGTTTGCTGACACATGCCTGGAAAAGTGGCTGCCTGCCCTGGAGGTGTGGCCAAGATTGGAAAACGCTACGGCAAAGAAGGGCACCAGGACAGGCTCGTTTGGGATGGCACCCAGGAAACAGGCTGCAAAGGCCTGGGTGACTGTGAGAGAGGACTGGGTCTCCTCTGCCCGGGACGCCCCACCCTCTCTGCAGAGCAGTGACACAGGTCCTGCGGGGGGGCAGGCACCAGCTCCTCACACGAGTGGGGCTTCTACACCAGGGATCGTGCATCTCAAGTCCAGAAATGCCAAACAGCCAACCCACTGCCTGCCACCCTGGGTCTCTATCCAGTTAACAGTAACCAAAGTGCTTCCAGGAGTCCGAAGGCCCGGCCATGGGGCTGACCGGGAGGCCAGAGAAAGACCAAGACAATTCCATCTGCCCTGGGAAATGCAGGGGTCCCGGCTTCTCCAGGCTGATCCCCCCCAGAGGCCCTCCGGCACTGCCCTCCTTGTGGAGGACCTGGGGGTGAGGGATCAGGCCAGACCGTCTGGCAGCAGCGGGACGTGGTTCGGACACCCACAGACTGAGCTGGGCAGGCGGCCCGCAGGCCACTCCTGCCCCTCCTGCCCCTCCCTTCACCCCCAGGCCCTGGGAAACATCCGGAAGGCTGAGTTTCCTCCTCCCTTGTCGGACCCCTTTTCCCTTCCACAGGCCACGTCCGTGTGGACTCCCTCACGAACCGCCTGTCCTGACTCACCCCAGAACAGCAGTAGGGAGCTCCCGAAAGGACACACAGAGCCGCACTGGGTCCCCAGCGGTCACCTGGATTTACTGCCAGGCTGCGAGCTTCCTCTCCCCTGTACTCGGTAATTTTATTTGGCAATTGTTCTCAGATACATTGTGAAATTAGTGAAAAGATTTTAAAATGGAGAATCGAATCTGAACCTCATTAACTTTTGTAATTAAGGCAATTGTCAAGATCCCAGTTTTGTATCATTTTATCTAAAAAATGACAGTGGCCAAATACTTGTTCTACAAAACTCAGACCTGAGCCGCTGTGTTTCAAAACGGGATCCAGGCCCTACGGGGCGCCCCCACAAAGCCCGGGAAGCCCAAGCCGCTGCTTCGGCTGCTCATTCCTCAGCAGGGGTAGCTCCCTTCCATCTGCCAACGCGCTCAGCGGGCGTGCAGGCTGGGGCCGGGCTGGGGACAGAGGAGGGTCCGTGGCCGGGTTCCCGAGGGGCCCCGTTAGAGGGCAATGGGGCCCGCCCGCTGCCGCGTCCCTCCCGAGGCCCCGCTCTGACCTGGAGTCCCGCTCCGCGTGCAAGGCTCCTATGGCCACGTCCTCCCTCCGGCCGGGCTGCTGGGCTCCTATTCGGGCCGGCCGGGGCTGGCGGGGGGCTGGGCGCGGCCCGCCTCCCCTCTCCGCCTCCCTGTCCGACCCCCTCGGAGGGCCACCCGGCCTCCGGGGACCCCCCACCCTCCTCACCCCCCTCCCCGAGTGCCGCTGGCTCTCCTGGGACCCCCCACCCTGGCTCTGAGGGCCACCGGACCTCCTGGAATCCCCCACCCAGATCCAAGGCCGCCTAGGTCCCCGCCCCCACACCCCTCCCAGCTTCGAGGGCTGCCCAGTCTTGCCGGGACCCCTCTGCAGCCCCCACCCGCACTCCCAGGCTGCCTGGCCTCCCAGGGACACACGCTCCGCAGCTGCCGGCTGGAACCCCGAGCTGGAACCACGGAGCAGAGGGAGGGTCTAGTGCTCTTGGCTGTGGGGAGCAGTTTTGTGCACAGCGGGCACCCCCTCCCCAGCCCAGGACCTGCAAGACAGCCCTCCAGGCACCTGGCAGGGCTGGAGCGCAGGACACCAGGGCAGTGGCCCGCCGCCGTGGCGGCCTGGACTTTGAGCGGCAGACGGAATTAATCGCTATTAGTGCTAATTGCAGGGCTAGGCCGGGTGGGGGGCGGGGGTGTCCCCAACCTGCCTCCACCTGGAAGGGGGGCCGGGAGGTGAACAGGAATCAGCCTGAACTTTCCCGAACTCTGTGGTGCGGCCACTGCCGAGGTCAGGGAGGTGTGAGGGTGACTCCGGTGCACACGAAAGCCGGGTGTTTTTACGACCTGTTCCCACTGGCACAAAGGCCTTATCAGCCAGACTCGCGGAGAAAGTCACGGTTCCAGGTCCGCAGGCTCTGCCGACTTCCCGGGACAAAGGCCGGCTTCAGTGGGACTGAGGCCTGGGCGGCTCCTGGCCTCTGGGGCGTTACAAATTGTGCATTTACTATGCTGAGCCTCTAACACCTGATTCCTGAAGCCCCTTCAAAATTCCTGACGTGGATTGGTAAGCTCCCTTCCACTGTGTGCCCCGCAGCGGGCCGGCGTCTCGGAGGGGCTGAGTGCTAGAGTTTCCACGGGGTGGGGCGGGGCGGGTCCGTTCCTCCAGGAAACAGAGACCCTCCCCTCTGATGCCAGCTCAGCCGCGGGGAAGGGAACGAGGTCTGTGGAGGTGACAGCACCCAAGAGCTCACGGCTTTCCCCCACAATCTGCAGCGCCCAGGCTCCTGAGACCCTGTCTCCGGGTTCCGGGTGTGCGGCTGGGCAAGGCCCAGCTGGGACCTTCCGTCTGGTTTCAGGATCTGAGAGCTGGGGAAGCCACAACAGCTGAGTTCACGGGAGCCTATCCACGTCTGCTCTTCAAGAGCTTTCAAAGGAACGAAGCCAAACAGATGGGGTCTGAAGTCAGGTCCTTGTTTCAAAGTCTCAGGCTCTTCTCGAGGACGGCGGCTCCACCGCGTGTGGGCGAACCACACCAAACCCGAGTCCTCCGCGCGACTGTGCTCTTCCCCTCTGTCCCTCTCCCGAACTGTGCTCTTCCCCTCTGTCCCTCGCAGGTGGACAGAGCTCCAGGACAAATCAGCGGCTATGTTCTCAACAGCAGGCGGGGAGACTGCCTGAGAGGAGCTGGGTTTCACACAGGCCCTTCCGAATGTCACTGTCGCCTTAACGACATTCTTTGAGACCAGGTATTTCCCGTTTACAATGGCTGCCAGTTTTGGCCACTTTCTCAGTTTGTTTTTTAAATATCAAACCTACTCACAAGGGTAGATACTGTTGTTGAATATGAGCAGTTCAGTTCCACGATTTTCATTCCTACTTAGTCTTAGAATCTTACAATTTAAATTCTGAGGAACTCCGCCCCAGCCACCCTGGGGGGCAGTGAGGAGGCGGGGGGGGGGGGGGGGGGAGGCCGGAGCGGACACGTTTCTCGGAAGCATGAAGGTGGCCAAGCGCTCCCTGCTTCCGCCAGCGCGAGAAGCGATCAAGGAGAGTTTCAGAACACGGGCGAAATCTCCTACAGCGCGTTTCTCTGTCCGTCCTGGATTCGGAAACTGGGCTGGAATCTGTGGAAGCTTCTGCTGTGCTATGTGAGGGCCTTTTCACGAGAGACAAGCGCCCAGCGAGGGGACTCAGAGTGGCCTGTCCGGACGGAGGGCCCTGGTCTTCGGGCATCTTTGTCTTTCGGGAAGCCCTGACGAGGCCAGGTGGATCCCGTGCTGCCTCACCGCTGCGAGGACTCTGGAAATGCTGCTGTATGTCCTCACTCGGGGTGCCCACACGTGGGCCGTCTGTGCCCGGGAAAGGCTGTGGACACCGGGCCCTGAGGCTGCCTGAGGGCTTGCGCGTTCGGTGTTTGGCTGCAGGCCAGAGCAGGGACAGGCCGGGAGCCGCCGGGGGCTGGGGCGCAGGCCTGTGTGTCTCTCTGGCCTGTCCGCCGGTGGGAGCCTTCCTCTGCCTGCTCTGGCCGCCTGCCGGGTCAGAGCTGAGCAGGAGCGCAGGGGCAGCACGTCTGGGTCGGCGACCCTCCGCCGGCTCCAGGAACATGCAGACAGTTCCTTCCTCTTGTCGACAGAGGAGACGGCGTGGCGTGCCTGGGCCTCGCCTCGCTCCTTTCTTCCCCTGCAGGGCTGTAGCCACTGTGTCCGCGTCCTCACGATCTTGCCGCTCTAACCCGCCACCGTCCCAGCTGCACACACGGGGGGAAAGTCCGGCACATTTCTCGGCCTTCGCCGTGCGGTTTGGACCGGGCGAGTGCGTCTGTGTGTATACACGGATGTTACCGGCTGCTTCAGCCGTCCTAAGTGGCGTTTCCTAATACAGCGTTCCGTTTGATGAACCCCGACGAGTGATTACAGCTGGCATTGGGAGGGCACAGTTGAATTTGTAGCTTATTCTTTGCGAAGAGAGGATCAGTTTGCTCTGAAGAGGGCGCCGGAAAATTGGGCAGCTTTCGGGACTCAAACGCATTTGACGTATACATTGAGTCTTTTGTAAGCCCGCCAAGAAACGCTGCGATGAATCCCCTGCCCTTTTCATTTCAAAGGGGAAATCGTATCTAATTGTTTGCCAGCTACCATTGAAACCGGCCAATCCGTTTACAATGTTTAATTTAGAAAATCATGGGGGACGAGAGCAGAGGGAGGAAGGAACGGGGTGCTGGACGCCATCCCACGAGTTCCAACCCCGGCGGATGGCTCGCACGCCCCGACAGGCGACGGGCGACAGGCGGAGGGTCCGCGTGCAGGGAGAGGAAACGAAAGCGAAAGACATGGGGCCTGGGCAGCGCGCGCTTGGCCGGGAGCACCGGGTTTTCATTAAGAACGAGCGTTGGCTCTCAGGCACGCGGTGCTGCGTGGCTATCAGTGGGCTAATCTGCGAACGAAATGCTTTCTGTAGCACGCTTGTCTGCTTCCACTTTGGGGAGCCCCGGCCCCTTGGCCCAGGCAGAGCGGTCTCTGCCCCGGGGCGGGGGGGCGTGCCGGTGCTGTTGGGGAGCCCCTGCCGCCCGACCGGCCCTGGGGGGTGTGGCGGGGGCCTCGTGGCCTCTCCTCGGTGTGCGGGGGGCTCCGGAGCCCGAGTCGTGCTCCCCACCCTCTATTTGTGACCCCAGCACCGTGTCACGCCATCCTCAGCCCCGCTGGCCATGTGACCTTGCCCCAGGGAGGCAAGGCGGACCGGGAGAGAGCGCGCTGTGAACAGGCCTCCGTGTGCGCCTTACTCCCAAGCTCTTGTTTTCATTCCGAACATTAAAACCAATCCAGGAGCAGATCCTGTCCGTCTCCTGAGAGGATTCAAATGAACTCGTTTGCTCGTAATTGCGGGAGAAGGAACCAACCACTGGCGATCCGAGTGTCTCAGATTTTCCGAAAGGAAAAGCAGGGGCCGGCGGGCGGCAGGGGGAGAGGGAGGCGAAGTGGCCCGGGGGCGGAGGAGGGGTCACGCCACCCAGAGTGAAGCGAGGCGCCCGTGGGCTTCCTGTGCCTTCCATTGACGCTAAGAGGGAAAGGTAAATCAAAGCGCCCCGGCGTCTTCGGCTGTGATCTGACCACCCCCAAAAATGCCAGAGAAAAGCTCTGTCCGCCCGGCTGTCTCCTGCAGACGCTTTGTTCCCAGCAGCCCAGCCGCCCCGAAGCCTGTGGCATCTCAGGACCGTCTGCGGGCTCCATGCGGGTAGTAAGCCACAAGTCACTGTGCAAGGGGCTGAGTCCAGGAGGGAATTCATGGCCCAGCATGGCCTCTGCTGCACTGCACTCCCCCGTCCAGAGCCGCAGAGAGGACACAGCAGAGTGACCAGCAGGCCACCTGTCCTCGAGGCCCCCCCGGGGCTGGGACCTCTTAGAGCCACAGGACGCCAACAGGGGGGTCTCGGGCATCAATGAGATGCTGGAGGCAGGGTTGAGCTCACGCCGCGGGTGCCACAGTCCACGGAGGAGGTGCGTGGCTGTCTCCAGAGGACACGTCTCCTGCCCAGAGCTGCCTTCTTCTCTGCCAGATCACTTCTTCCGGGAGCCGTGACTTCCGAGACTTTGTCTTCGGGACCCTGAGACCCCCTCCTGCCCGGTCTCCTTCGTCCTTTCAAAACCGGGGCTGAGGTCATGTGACTTGAGTTTCTGAAAACCATCTGGCAAACCACACCCTGCGTTATGGGTCTTTGATTTTCCGTCTGGACGCTGTCCCTTCGCTGTCCGTGCTGTCAGGAGCTGGTGTGTGTGTGAGATGGAGAGAGAGAAAGGGGGATTGTGCACCTCGGGGTGTCCGTGTGCGTGCGTGGTGGGGGGTGTCCGTAAGTGCAGGAAATCCTGGTAGAAACCCTTGGGATTACAGAAATCTGAGAAACCCCATTACTATCGTGTAATGTTTCCTTCTCAAAGAGAAGCCTGTCTTCAAAATCTTTGTTTTATTATTAATATTTCAGGGGAATTTTAGTCTGCTTCATAGCAACCGGTGTTTCCAACAGTCAGGACGGGAACAGAGGCACTGTCTGCGGAGGCCGCGGGGCCATCCCACCGAGAGAGAGCTAGTCAGCCTTGGGGAGGCTGTTGAAAAAATAGTTTTCTTAACCAAAAATAGTCTATTATACCCCTTTCAAAAAGACATTTCTGGGGCGCCTGGGTGGCTCGGTCGGTAAGGTGCTGACTCTTGATTTCAGCTCGGGTCACGATCTCACGGAGGATCGAGCCCTGCTTCAGGCTCTGTGCTCAGCGTGGCGTCTGCTTGGGATCCCCTCGCTCCCTGTCCCTCTGCCCCTCTCCCTGCTCACGCGCTCTCTCTCAACATAAATAAATAATTTTTTTAAAAGGCATTTCTAAAATTCTCTTTATTCATCCAACAAATATTGAGGCCTGTGTGGATGTATCTAAGAGCAGTCTCTCATTTTATTAAGAGTTAAAAATTATCAGTATTATTTTGCAAAGGAGAATATGCCCCACAATTTGCTCATCTTCCTCTGTTATCTGATATGCAAAGGCAAGACTTTGGGATGAAAATCGAGGCACCTGACAGCCTTCTGAGCCCCTCCTGACCGGGGCCCGGCCGGCCAGCCTCCCGCCTCTCCCCTGCTCCTGGTTCCCCGCGTGACTTGGAGGCCACGGCACACAGCTGGTTAAATGTACAGGCGCACCTCCTCGGGCACCTCTTTGCTCTGTAGCACAAGGAACAAGCGCCGTGGTCCTCAGAGTTGCTCCAAGGGTGGGGGGTCCTCTCTCCCTCGAGGGCTGGGGATCTGCAATGCCCCAGGCAAAGCAATTTCAATGCTTTGGGTCATGTCGGTGTTGCATATGCTTAAATGGGCACCCCAAGTGCCCTCTGAGCAAGTGAGCGGAAATGGGGGTAGTTAATCCCCCGAGGCCGTGCTGGAGAGAAACATCCAGCAGGTGGGGAGGGGTCTGAAGGAATTTCGATGTCATATTGGGTTTGAGTAAAAGAGCCGGGAGTGTTTCTGACCCTATGCTGGACCCTCGGGAAGGGTAAGCACCGGGGCACCAAAGTGGGGCTACGGGAATCAGTGAGACTTAAGGACCACCATTCCATCCCAGCAGAGGGTATCTCTGTCCCCCGGTGGAAAGAGATGGAAAGATGTTGCTGCAAACTGGTCAATTCCACGGGGAGCGGACGTACACGCGCCCCTGAAATATTAATAATGAAACAAACACGTTGGAAGACAGGCCCCCCTTTGAGAAGCTCACACATCTATTTGCTTTTCCAGAAGCTGGCCGCAAGCAGGTATCTACTTTGCTACTAAGGTCTGGTTCAAACACGCCAACAAACGTCTTTCTTAAAGAAAGAATCTGGATCCTTCGTTGCTCTATTCTGTGTCTCACAAGAGTGCCCCCCTGGGGCTGGCCCCACGGTGCTCCTCCCCCTGCCCCGCAGCTCCCGGACGCACGACCAAGGACACCGCGGTCCACAAAGGAAGGGGCCTTGGAAAGCCCATCTCTCCACGTGCCTACGTCCGATTCTCCTTCATTTGGAGGAAGGAAAAGTGTTTTTTTTTTTTAAGTTCTAATTTTTTATGATTCTTCTTTTGCTTTAATTTCTGCAGTATTTTTTGTAATCAGAAAAAAAAAAAACCCACCTAATTTTCAAAATGCTGGGTTCTAAGTACAAGCTGTCGACATCCCAGGAGCGGAGGTGGATTCAAACTTCACGGGTTTGTGAAGCAAGCACCCGCTTGTGTTCAGCGGGGAACTGCTCAATCCAGGCTGAGCCCCAGGGCCGAGAGGGAGCCCGAACAGAAGAGGGAGAGCCGGGGGGCAGCTCACGGGGGTCCTGGGGACCTCCCTGGTGTGTGCTCTCTGTGTTTCTTAATGCAAAACTGTCTCTCTGAAGTCAAGAGTGTCGAACCGCTTTTAATGGTGTGCACAGGCGATGGGAGAATGTACCCTTTGTTATGTGGTCTCTGAAAACATTTTTGAAAGCAGTGGAATCCCTTTTGCAGATGAAATCTCATGTGTAACCCCAAGATATTATAGGCAAAAGCAAACTGCTCTGTTGGGAGGGGCTGGGCCCCCCAGCATCCCGAGGAGCCCGGCAATCCGGGAGCTCCGTGGAAATGTGCCCGAGGTGCCTGGCTCTGGAGCATGGAGCCTCCAGGGGCCACTTGCAGACTTGTAATTAAAGATATAGACTAAGAGCTCCCAGCACTGGGGACGCGTGGCCTTCTAAGTCAAAAGAAACTCTGCATGGCATCTTCTATCCTGTTCTGCTCATGGGTCTGGATGGCCACCACGAGGAAGGAGAGCCAGAAATGTTTGTAGCAAGGATCAGGTGTGCCGAGCGGGTTCCTCGGCCTCCGGAGGGTTGGCAGCAGAAGTGAGGCGTCCCTTGGCCCTGGTGGGGCCGGGGGCTAAAGTCGGGTCCACCGAGCTCAGGAAAAATATCAGTTGGCGACCAGTGGGGCCAGGATTTTTTGCCCAAACAAGGCTGGTTCCCACCGCAGTCTGGCCAGGACGCCATAGGGATTCGCAGGGCGCTCCCGGAGGCTAGTGTGACCCTTCGGAGAGCCTGGCCAGACAGATCCCGGGAGACGAGGATGGTTCAGAAGCGGATGGGCCCGGCTCTGCACTTCCCTCCCGGGGCGGCACGAGCAGGGAAGGGGGCCCCTGTGGCTTCAGGACCTGCCGCTCCCGCGGCTTTCCTTCACGGAAACCACCATCTTTTGGTTCTCGAGCCCCGGCAAGCTGCCAGGTGAGGTCTCCGATGGAGCGACCGTGGGGTGTCGCTGAGCTCCCGGAAACTCGGTGCCGGCCAAGCGTCAGATCGCTGCCCCTGCCGTGGGACAGGGCTGGGCACGCGTCCTCGGCAGAGGCACAGCTGACCCTTCAGCTCGGCAGGCCCCGCGGGTCAGTTGGGGGCCCCGAGGCCCGAGGCAAGCTCTGCACCTACCTGCTCGTTGATCTGGCACATGGTAAGGTTCTGGTCGTCGCAGGAGCACGCCACCCGGATGTACTTGAGCCAGCTGCCGGAGCCCGCCTGACCAGCGTCCATGCAGAGCTTCTCGGGGCTCAGGTCTTCGGAGATCTGGCGGGGCACAGAGAACCGGGGAGGGTCAGAGGTATCCTGTGTGCAAGTCTGCACGCTCTGCGTTTGCCCAATGAGGGGCCAGCTGGTCGGGCCCTGCAGGAAGGCAGCCCCCAGCACCTGGGCCTCAGCAGACCCCCCGGGCAGCGGTGAGGTCCTTGTCCCACCCAGCTGCCCGTCCCGGGAGCCTCCCAGAGCCCTGCAGAGAGGAGGGAGGATGGCCCTTTTGCTCACCGAGCGGACTGCTGCCCTGGCCTGGCAGTGAAGGGAGCCCCCAGGGTTGCAAGAAGCCCCAGCAGAGCCGTCCCACATGTGAGAGAGCAGAGGCCACTGTGTCTGAGAACAGAGCCCTCTGTCAAGGGCAGCTGGGGCGTGGGGCTGCAGGAAAACATTCTAGAAGGTAAAGGTGTTGTTGGGGTGTGTGGCTGCGTCTGAGCGGGGTGCGTGTGCGTGTGCACGCCTGTGTGTGTGTGTGTGTGCGCACGCCCGCACAGCACGCACATCTCTCCGAACGTAAGAAAAACATTCCTTGTCCCTGAAGGTGGAAAGTTTCCATTTGACGCCTGGGACCCGCAGAGGCCGGCCTCTCGGCTCACCCTCGGCGGCCAGCACGCCCGTGACTGGCATATTGACTTTGTTGTTGCCACTGGTTTCTGAACATGCTTCTCAGGGTGTGCGTCTCTGAGCGGGTCACTTACCAGGAGGCCTGGTGCTGTCCCCTGCGGAGAGCGGGACACCCCACATCTCTGGACCCTGAGCTGAAGCTGCTGCAGCGTCCCCTCCCGTGCCCACCCCTGCTCTGTTCACTGCTGGCTTGGGGCTCTGAATCCAGAACCTGGAAGTCCAGCCCCCGCTCTTAGAGGGCGAGGGAGGCTCTGAAGCCTCAGAGCAGGAAGGAGTGTCCAGGTGGGCAGGTGTGTCCTAGTGACCAGGGGTGTCCTGGCGGGCAGGGTGTCAGAAGGACACGGTAAAGTCAGGGCAGGGGGTAGTGACCTGTCCCAGCAAAGACCGAGGAGCCCGATTCCAGGCACCATGGCCTCTGCTCCCTGGACAGTGTCCTGAGCCCCTGTTCTGACCAATAAGGACCTGGGAAGGGCGAGAGGCCGCCCCCCGAGGCCTGGAGAAGAGGCTCCTGACCAGCCACTCAGGATGCTTTGTAACAGTTCAGATGCCCCCCAAACATCCACAGACGCTTTCTGAACGGCCACAGGCCACAGCTGGCCGCAAGCGAGGAGGAAACGCAGTTGCGGGAGGCAGGTGTGTTGCTGCGGGATGCACAGAGCCTTCCGCTAATCCGTCTGCCCACGCACATGCGGGGCTCCCTGAAACCCTCCTGGAGCCCACGCAGGTCCTCCCATGCACCCCTCCCATGCAGGTGTCAGAGCCGATAGGCTTGGGCCCAGCTTTGCTGACGTCTCTGGAGGCTGATCCGGAAGGGACTTCGAACCCGGGGAACTCAGTTCAGTGATTCTCCTTTCTTGGGGGGGCTTTCCCCAAATGGGCCTCATTCTGAGAGAGGGGCGAAGGGCCAGGAGTCCTAGCCAGGGGGGAGATGAGAGGTGGACAGGTGGGGTTGGAGGGGCAGTGTGGTACAGAGCCCCCAGCCCTCTGCTGCCTGTGTCCAGACCCTTGGGATGCCAAGGGGCACGGGGGGCGTCAGGAGGCCACTGCAGACTGGCCAGCAGCGGAAGGAGCGCAGGCCCACGTGGGAGAGGCCTCACTCCAGGCACTAACGCCTCTCAGGGCCCCTCCCCCGCACCTCCCACCCCAACTGCAGGAAACCCACAGAAAAGACCCACAAAGCAAAACCTGTGGTTCGTGGCACCTCAGCTGGTGGGGCAGCACCGCCGCCTTCCTCTGCCGCAGGGGGGATGGGGCCGAGCGGTAGGGACCCAGGCAACCCACCCCTCCCCCCGCGGGGGCCTGGGCTCCAGGCGGTGCCCACCCCACAGCCTCCGTCACTGTCCACCCCCGCCCGTGCCACAGGCTGGGCTGGGGACAGGGTGCTGGCTGCTGGGACCACCACAGCCGCACGGGCTCTGCCCCCACCGTGGCCTCCACCCCCCCCCCGTCGCCCCCCCCAGGCCTACTTGCTGCCTCAGGAGTGTTGCTTCACCTTGACCGCTGTGGGCCTGTCTCCCCCCGTAGTTGCTAGAAGAGTAACCCTAACTAACCAGCTAACCCCTGCTCTGAGGGCTTGGAAAACCTTCTTCATCCCGTTTGCTCACATGTGTGCGTGAGTGTGCGTGTGTGAGGGGCACTCAGGTGGGGGTGGGGGGCAGTCAGTTGTGCTTTTGGGAAAAGACAAACCAGCCCCAATGAGGAAGTGGCCCGAGGCAGCCTGCAGGGCCCACCTGCCCCCACAAGAGGCCTTGGTTTCCAGTGCCTGCACCCTCCTGGGGGGGCCTTGCCCCCTGTGAGTCCTTCTGCAATGCCCTCCTCCATGCCCCGCTCTCCCGTCTGTCTTGGGGACGCTGCCCCGTGTGGGAATGTCCTGGGATGCGGGTCTCAAACACAGACGCGGGGGCCCCGGCCAAGCCCCTGACCCTGGGCAGGGACTCTGTCCTACAGCCTCAGTCCCCAAGGGGCTCTTGGCCTTCTACCAGGAGGGGAGCTCCGTGCTGCACGGGGGGCTGCTCCTCGGCTGCCCCCCCATCTCTGTCACCGCAGACAGAGTGCTTGACCCTTTGGGCGCTCCAGGGCCTTGTCCTGGGGGCAGGTGAGGAAGACGGGGAGGGCTGAACCCCCTGTGGCCCTCCAACTCCTGCAGGGTCCGTCCCCCGGCTAGCGCCCCTCTGTCTGTGAGCCAGTGCGCCCGCTGCCGCACACCTGCGGGCCCAGGAGCCCACCAAGCTGCCCACGGCCTGGCGTGTCCGTGACCCCACAGCACCATGGGGAACGCCTTCTGGATGGGCAAACCCTGCCTTCCAGGGAGCTCGCTCGGTCCTCGTCACATCCACCTCTCTTTTCCACAGGCTGGCTCCTATTCCGACCCTGCCCTGTGCCAGGCAAACCGTCCAGGTCTCTCCTGCACGTGTGAAGGGCTGGTCCCTTGGCCACGTGGGACACCGATCTGTCCCTGTCCCTGTCCGGGTGCAGCTCTGGTGTATTCCCACTCCGGCCAGCAGCCTCCCTCCCCCTGACTCCTGTGAGATGCCCCTCCCCTTCGACCCAGAAGACCTGGACCCCAGCCCCTGACGGTTTAGACGGTCACGGGGTGGGAGTTACCCCTAGCAGGCACCGCGGGTTGGAGGAAACCCCTTCTCCCTGAAACCCTACCTCTGAGCCGCATCAAGCGAGCTGCTGGCCCTTTGCTGCAGAGAAGGCAAAGTCCCGGTCCCGGGGCCCCGAACCAGCAACGCACGCGGAGAAGGGCCCAGGCCTGTGTCTGCCATCACGGTGGGCATCAGGGGCCTCACCTGGGCACAGCTGGGCACACCTGAGTGATGGAGTGGGAGGGGCCAGAGCTTGGGAAGCTGCTGCTTTTCTTCTTCAGACCTGGGATGTGCTCCTAGGGGACCCAGGCCTGTGGTCCCGGCTCTGCGGGCAGGACACTGCAGGCCTGGCTCTTGCCTGGGGTACACGGCCCAATGCCCTCTCTGACTCCACAAAGGGAAAAATGGGGTGCAGACATTTGCCTCCCCCTTGCTTCCCTTCCTTTCATCTCTCCGTGTCCCCCAGGACTCAGTGGCTGAGCTGGGAGCTCACATCAAGAGCCCGTGGTGTGGGCGCGGGTCTCTTTGTGCCTGCATGACCCCTCCCCGGGTCACCACAGGCCTCCGAGGCAGGGGCTGGTATTGTCCTGTTTCCCATAAGAGGAGATGGAGACCCCAGGAGTGGGGGTCTGGAGCCGCGTCAGGGGCCAGAGGGAGGGTCCCTGTACCTGCTCTGAGACCTGTAGGATCCTGGAGTTGGGAACGCAGGCTGGGACGCGACAGGTCCCTTTCTCGGCCTCTTTCACAGTGAGATACTCCAGTGCCCATGGGACAGGTGAAGGCCACCCCTCCCCAGCTTGGCAGCAGGGTTGAGGCCTGCTCTGGCCTCAGGGGGTCGAGGCCGTCCCACGTGCAAGGAGGAAGGATGATACTGAGCTCTGATGCTGCGGGAGGCACCAGGAGGAAGGAAGGGCTGGCCAGCCCCCGGGGCACCTCCTCCCGGCCCCTGGGCCCTTTAGCTGGCAGTGGCCTCCAGGGCCTTGGGGCTGAGTCTCTTCCCAGATTTGAAATCTGGCTCCCCTGCCTGATCCCACTCCAAAGTCTTGCTTCGGGTTATTTGGGGCCGAGCCTCGGGAATCCCAGAGCCTCCAAATGAAGCTACCCTCCTGCCTGTTCTCCCCACTCGGCCTCGCAGGCCCCCCCACCCCAGTCCCCCTGCCAGGTCCTCCAGCTCATAAATCACCCCCATCAGAAATGCTGAGTTATGAAGCAAAAGGATGGAAAAATTCTCGTAACCTTGACAATTTTTTTTGCACATCATTTGAGGTTTCCTGTACTTCTAATTTGTGGGCTCTCTGCTGGGCTGTTTCTCTCACATTTAACAGGTCCGGCCCCCACCGGCCCTGTCCGGGGTGTGTGTGCAGGCAGGGACGCCGCGGCATCTGTCGTCAGCTCACCTAATGGATTCCGAGCATGTAGCAAGACGTGGGCCTGGGAGTCAGCCCTCCTGCCACCCCGGCCTGGGGCGGTCAGGTGGCTCCATGGAAGACCGGGCAAGGTGTCTGCCTGCTGCAGTGGTCGGGGGGCCGGGGGAGGGCCTCCTTCTCCTACCCTGACTCCTTCTCTAAGGGCCCACAAAGCCGCGTGGGTCTCTTCTGTGCACACGCACACACACGCACACACACGCACAGTGTGGTTATGATTTATGGGGCCTGTGAGTAGCTGCAACAGAAAGTCCATTCTTGTGACGGAAGGAGGTGGGGGAAAGGCATTCTGGAAACACCTCTGTCCGGGTGTGGACACGGAGCCTGGATGAGCTCATAAATCCCCGTCCTGACTCTCATTATGGGGCTCGGCGGGGATCTGACCAAACGCTAACCAGCAATGCGGCTGGCGGCATGGGGTCACGCTGCTGCCAGGCAGACAGGAGTCCCGGCAGGCAGGGCATGGGCCTGGCCCCCCACCTGCTCTGGCTGCCGGCGAGGTGGGGGAGAGAGGGGGAGGGTGGGAGGGAGAGGCAGGGCAGAGGGGGCTGCTTGCAGGAAACACGGGTAGCTTGCGAAGGCCTTCTCTGAGAGGGAGGCCAGCCAGGCGCCTGAGCTCACGGAGACAGAAAGGCTAGAAAGCCTGTGTTTTCTGGGGCTTTGCTAGAAAAAGCTGGCTGGGGCTCCCAGAATGTGTGCAGAGCGGTGGCTGCTGTGTTTCGAGGAGACAAGGGCCAGGGTCTTTGGTCTCAGAGACCCAAGAGCATGGCCCTGGATGAGGGTGCTGCCGACGTGGGGCTCTGCCAGCCCCGTCCCCGCCGGGGCTTTGCTCCCGGGCCCGTGAGGCGCACAGCCTCTCACTTTAGAGCCAGACCCCAGAAGCCAGACCCCGTAGTGTTGCAGAGCCTCAGACGCCTTCAAAGATCCGAAGAAAGCCACAGCCCAGCAATTCCTCAGGGGGCCAGATGCCGCGCAAACCGTGCAGGGGTCTCAGACCATCTCCCGCCAAGTGCCCAGACCCGCCGCGGGTGTGGGGTGCGTGGCCAGGTGCCCAAGTCTGCTCCTGCCACCGGGTTCCCTCTCAGCTCTCTCTGCCTTCTGCTCTGTCCCTCCCCTACTCCCATCAGCCTCATTCCCCCTTCTGCCCAGGTCGGGCCGCAGCGCCGGGGAGACCCTCTGGGCAGCGGTGGGGTCGCAGAACACTGGAGGTGACGCAGGGAATTTCAGTCTGGCCTCGCGCAGCAGCCGAGCCCTCCCCGGATCCCCTGGAGTGGGACTCACACTCCCCGGTCCGTTGGCAGCAGGGACACAGGGACGAGGAGAGGGGCGGGCAGCGGTCTTCTCAGCTGCGGGGGTAGAACCCCGCTTACCCGCCCTTGGCGTGAGCGGAACACAAGCTCCCCCACAAGGCACGTCGCACGTCTCGTCCATCAGCCGTGGGCTGTGGCCCTGACCCAAGACAGACGCACGGGCAAACTGGCGATCAGACTAGCACGTTCAAGTGTCTGAGGAACTACATGAATGAAAAACCCCTCAGGGGGGTCGGCGACGGTGGAGGCGACGGTGGGTCTGCGCAGACCTTAGGCCCAGCAGCTGAGACGTTTACTCAGGCAGCCTGTGAGGTGGGCAGGGAGGCTTGCAAAGGGGCCAGCACCCCGTCACTGGGGGAATTCAAGGAGGTCTTTGTGGCTGTCCCTCCAGGGTGCTCAGAAGGGAGGCTGGACTTTCTGAACTCTACGTGCTTTCCCAGCTCTGAAATTGCATAATGCTTCTTTTGACAACCCCGGGGGTTTGTCTGGGGTCCTGCCTCAGTTTCTCCTTTGGAACTAGAAAGGCTCTCTCCTGATTTCTGGCCGTGTGGAGGCCTGTGGCTCCGTGCACAGGGTGCACTATTACGAACAGTTGGTTTCTCCTTGGATGCTTGTTGAAGACACCCAGCACGGAGCCTTGGGCCCACACGTGCCTGGCCCCGAGAGTGTGCACGCCCTGTGGGGACATATGTCTAGCTACTGACGGCTGTGGGGCCACCTGCTGCCCTGGGGGCTGCACCTGCTCGTGGGCTCTTCAGAGATGGGCTAGAGGGCTCCTGACTGCCACAGAGTGATAAGGGTACTGGCCAGAAGCAAGGCCCTTCCCTGGGTCACCCAGCCAGCCAGGAATCTTCCAGGGGTGGCCCCAGGACCCCAAAGGGGACAAGGACAGGGACACCCAGCAAACAGACTCCAGCCTCTGTGTTTCCCCTCAAAGGCCCTGCTGTCCACCTGTGTGTGAGGCTCTCTGGAGTTTTTGGGGTGTTCCCAAAGAGAAAGCCCCTGGTCACTGCAAAGAGCAGTGGCCACCAGCAGGAGAGGGCCCTTGTCACAGCCCCAGGCCAGTGTCCCGGTGTTGTGCTGAGCCAGAGGCTGAAGGGTGGGAGTCCCAAGGACCCCCTCCCCTTGCCCCACCCTGGGGGGGTTGGCTGGCTGCTATAACCACTAAGGGGGCCACTGTGCCTGGAGGCTCTGTCTTCCGCCCTCATTGATGGGAGCACAAGGTGGCATGAGCCTCTCACCTACGATGTCGTTTATGAACTGAATTTCTGTAGTGGGGACCCTGTTTACAGGTGTGTCCTCCTGAAAGGTGTCCTGCATTGTGGTCGAATGGAGAGCTCTTCCAGAAGGTGAGCCCCCGTGTGTGACAGCCGGGTCTCCATCGGGAGCAGGGTGGAGAGGAGGCGGGAGGGGACATCGAGGCAGGTGCAGTGATGAGGAACTGGCTCAGCTCCCTCCTGGGAGACAGCTGGGACCCCAGGGTCTGGTGCCAGAGCTCCTGATAGACGAGCCTAATGCTAGCATTCTCACATCCCTGCAGGGAGGCCCGTGAGTACGCTGGGGCCCGCCTCCTGCTGTGGTGATGTCATTTCCTCCCAGCCAACCCCAGAAGGACCCTGGAGTGGGTCAAACTCTACCGACACTTCCCAGGAAAAACAACTGGGTTGACTGGTTGATACCAGAGCCTGGGGTGTTGGGGCCTGGGTCCTGCTCTGTCCTCTCCCTGAGGATGGTCCTGGGCACCACACCCCAGGACTGGCCTTGTGTCCCCGTGAGGACGCCCACTTGGCAGCCCACGCTGAAGCCTCTGCCACCCCCTCAATGCTGGACGAGGGGCTTCTTCACACCCGATGCCTGGGGGAGAGTCCCAGGTGCCCACTGCCTGCCCCCGAGAAGTGAGTGGGGCCCCGCTCTACGGCCTGAACTTGCCCAGGAAAGCAAGAAAACTCAGGCCCCAGGCCTCCCTTCCTTCTGACCCTGAGGGGACAGCTGCTGTCACAAGGGTGGTACTTGGCAGAGAGGGTCTTGCAGAGGCTTCTGACCTCAAATAAGCCAGGTATCATCTGGGTGTAAATGCTCCGTGCCTCTGTGCACCCCCATCCGGAGCTGGGACCGTGTGGGGGTACCGAGAGCCGTCTTGTGGGTGCCCATGTGCAGAAGCATGGTCCAGCCAGGGCCCCCAGCAAACCCCAGCACAGAAGGTCCCAGCCCTGCTCTGCCCCCGCTCACGGGGGTTCTGCTCCTTGGGGGGGGGGGGTTGGAAATTTCACATCTGACTCGGCTGCTGGTGGCTGGGCCTGAGTCTGACGGGGGCACCGGATACCCAGGGCAGGGCAGAGCCACGAAGAGCTACCGACTTGCCAACACCTGGGACAGTTTGGGCAGGTGAAGGCTACCAGCGCTGAGAAGCCCCCCCAAATCCTGGCCTGGCTTGTGAAGTCCCCCAGCTGGCAGGTTCCACGCACGCGCCCCTCCCAGGCCCCTGTCGTCCCGCCCCTGCCCCTCCGGCTGATGTGGTTAAAATGCTAACAGCCCAAACGTTTTTTCCAACCCGAATTTGATTTGAAGTTAGGTCAGGAGCAGAAGTCTCTGAGCCTAAGGGCTGCATATTACCACAGACTCAGCTGTGACATTCTGAAGTGAGACACTTTGTTTTGTTCTTGATCATAAAAAAGATTGGAAAAAAAAAAAAAAGCCCAAACAACCAAAACCAAACGCCTGTGGCAGAGTCCTTGCCCAGGGGCAGGTGGGAGCCCCGGGGTCTGCCCACAGGAAGTGGTTCCACCGTCAAGTTGATGCGAGGCCCCAAGAGGTGTCACATTCATAACCCTTCTCTGGCCACACAGATGGTGACAATCTGCAGGGCTTGTGAACAGCCCCCGCCCCCAGCAGGTGCAGGAGGAATTCTCACAGCAGATGAGCTGCTGCAAATGGACGGCCCAGGAACCCAGGGCCTTATCCTCACAGTCTTGTGGTCATCCCTGTCCGTGGACAGCTGCGCACCAGGAGGGACTTCCAGATGTACCGCTCAGAGAACCAGACGTGGCTGGGTGGAGAGAGGCTCAGAGTCTTCCCACCCTCCCTCTCTAGATGTTCTCCACAGAAACTGCCCACTGGGCTCTTCCCACCACACTCGGTCAGAAGGAGGCGACACGTTCCTCCGGCCACCACCCTGTAGACGGCTGACGCTGTCTGTAGTCACCGCTGCTGTAGCCGCTAGCCACTGCTAGCCTCCCCCCACGCCCGTCATGAGAGGCCCACACTGCCCCCCCACAAGGGGCAGCCACTGTTGTAGCCACCTTTGTAGATGAGGAAATTTTACACAGAGGAGTTGGGTAATCGGCCCAATGTTGCACAGCAAGAAAGGTGCAGACAGGATGGATGATGGGTATGGGCTGCCTGTTTCATCCCTTTTATGATCTATGGGGACCCGCGCTTCACATCCCTGGCTGGTCTTGTCCTTCTCACCTTTCTTCTATCTGAGGATGCTGGCCAAGAACAACTAAGACTTCCCCAGAGCCTTGCAAGGACTAGAGTTCAGTTGGGGCTCGCTCACCGAACATCTCCACTGATGGATGGATGGATGAATGGATAGACGGCTGGATGGCTGGATGAGTGGATTGTTGGATGGATGGCTGGATGAGTGGATTGTTGGATGGATGGATGGATGAGTGGATTGTTGGATGGATGGATGGATGGATGGATGGATGGATGGATGGATGGATTGTTGGATGGCTGGCTGGATGGCTGGATGAGTGGATTGTTGGATGGATGGCTGGATGAGTGGATTGTTGGATGGATGGATGGATGGATGGATGGATGGATGGATGGATGGATTGTTGGATGACTGGCTGGATGGCTGGATGAGTGGATTGTTGGATGGATGGATGGATGGATGGATGGATGGATGGATGGATGGATGGATGAGTGGATTGTTGGATGAATGGATGGATGGATGGATGGATGGATGGATGAGTGGATTGTTGGATGGATGGATGGATGAGTGGATGGCTGGATGGCTGGATGAGTGGATTGTTGGATGGATGGATGGATGGATAGATGGATGGATGGATGGATGGATGGATGGATGGATGAGTGGATTGTTGGATGGATGGATGGATGAGTGGATTGTTGGATGGATGGATGGATGAGTGGATTGTTGGATGGATGGATGGATGGATGGATGGATGGATGAGTGGATTGTTGGATGGATGATGGATGGATGGATGGATGGATGGATGGATGGATGGATGAGTGGATTGTTGGATGGATGGATGGATGGATGAGTGGATTGTTGGATGGATGGCTGGATGAGTGGATTGTTGGATGGATGGCTGGATGAGTGGATTGTTGGATGGATGGATGGATGATGGATTGTTGGATGGATGGATGGATGGATGGATGGATGAGTGGATGGCGCAGTTTTCCAGACCTGTCCGGACACTTCTGGTTTCTTCCACTTCCCAAAGTGAGATATAAGGGAACATCCTTCCAGGAGTTGTAAAGGCAGCAGGACACAGGGACACCTCCCACCTCAGGGTGGGCCCCTCTGAGGGACTCTCACAGCCCCTGCCCCATCACAGTGCAGATTGCAGTGGGCCATGACTGTCTTGTCCACATCATTCCTTTTTTCTTTCCCTGCATGACAACAGCGTTCATGGTCTCATCTGGCTGCTTCCCAGAGCCAGGCAGACAATGGGTGCTCAGCGAACGTTTGGGACACAAATGGGTATGGTGCTTCTGGACACCTGAGACTCCCCCTCACCATATTCCACAGGGCTTTGCGCTTTGCCCAATGGGTCTTTCTCTCCTCATCTCCCCTTGTCACACTTTGGACCCCTTCCTTCTTGTTCCTCCATGGGTTCTGCTCAAGGAAGTACACACCCTGCCTCGCTAGAAAACAGAGTTGCAATTTCTCTTGGGTCCAGTGTGTCAGTAGGATTGCCCCCTAGGTCAATGTGACAGCATCCTATTTCCCAGGACAGAGACCATGCTAACTTGTCCATCTCAGCATCCTGTGGGACCCGACACATAGTGGGCATTCAGCGTGAAGTTCTGGGCAGGATGGAGCTGGCGTCCCCGGCCATTGACTCAGTCTCTGCCCATCCTTCTTCCTCCTTGGGGACACGCCGTCTAGAGAAGCTCCATGACTCACTGCCTTCCATATCAGGACTCGTGTTTTGAGACCAGCTCCTGCAAATAGCTCAAATCTCAACGGGCCGAGGCTAAGCAAATACCTGCCAATCCCCAGAAGGAGCACTTCTCACTGCTCTTTGACATACAAAAATGGTCATTGGCAGAGGGCTTCTGTGCAGACGGTGTTGTCTTTGGATGCCCTGCAAATAGGCAATGTCGGTTCCTTCCCCAGAAGGCCCAGGTCTGTGTGCATAAAAATGTGGGCCTGGGCCTGTGTCTGCACCTTCGTTCTGGCTCTAGAGAGATCGGAGGTGTGCTTTTCCTCCAAATAGCTTGTTGTATTGATTCTGCTTCCTAGGATTCTTTTCTTCCCGGAGGACGCAGAGCTCAGCCACTGTCTAGTTGGTTGAGTGGGGTGAGGCCCTGGGTCCTGCAACTGTAACCCAATGGGCCCTTCCTTTCTCTCATACCCAACCCTCCCCGAGTATCAGACGTGGAAGACAGACACAGGGAGAGGTGGCGCCCGCTTTCTGGAAATCATGGGCTTCTTGTGCACTGTCGTCCCAACCAGAGGCCATCCGGGGGTCTCAGGGATGGACTTTGAGCCACTCGCTAGGCCTGCCCGTGGATGTGAGCTCAGCCTGAGACGTCTCCCTGGGAGCCCGAAGACGGCTTCCTTCCCAAGCTGGGGGCGCATTTGGTCCGATCGGCGAAATGATTCATAGACAGAAGTGGGCAAAGTCAGTCTTGAATGACAAACGGGACCAATAAAGTTCAGTAGCCCTCCCTCTTTCCCCATGTTCTTACAGCCAGTCACCTCTGACGAGATATGCCAAAAGAATTAGAAGTGTGTCCCCCACAATGATATTACCTGGATCCCTTTCAGGTCCACACCAGCCAAGTTCAAACATCTATTCAAGCCCAGGAAATAGAATCGAAACGGTTTATTAAAAACCTAATCACAAGCATTTATATGACACAAATGGTTCTGAGCTGCACCCACCACCCCACGGCCCCTCCCAGGGGCAGCACAATGCAGCCGATTACCCAGAATTTAAATGGGGGTGTTTAAGAGCCTGGGAACATTTTAATGGGGATCTTTCTTTGTGGATTCTGCTATTGTATTTTTTTTTTTCACTTGAAAAAAGGCAAAGGATGGGAGGGCGCATTCACTTTCCTCCCTTGAGTGATATAAGAATATATGACTTATTCTGGCAGATCTCTTTCTATTGATGCTGTCAGGATGTGAATATAAACCCATGGGAAGAGGGAACACCCTGCTTGCTTAATTAAAGTGGCGTAGTGTGGCTTAGGGCGGCTCCCTGTCAGCTGTCCTGAGCCGGCCGCCAGCAGGTGATTGGATTGGCGGTCTCTCTGGAGGAGAAGCTGTGAGAGCAGACGGCTCCTTCCCTCCTCGGGGCCCCGGCTCTGGGGGCAGGGCTGGGTGGTGGCCACTGTTCCGTCTCGGCTTTCTGGATCTTGGGCTCCCCCACGGATGGTGATAACAGCTATGGATCAGAAGAGTTTCCTATAAAGTCTTCTCACCGGGGTCTTGCTCACGGGGCCCCACTCTGGTGGCCAGGGCATCCCCCCCAACGTCCTCCAGTTGCAGGTGCTGGAGACCTGGACTCCTTGGTGGCTCCTGGATGCTTTGCCAGCAGAGCCGACACCCAGCCCCACTCCAGACAAGCAGGTCCCCAGCGATCCCTCAAAGGTCTGGAGCTGGTGGTTTCCCGGGCATGGCACGCAGTCCTCCCTCCTCTTGGGGCACAGACTTTTCTAGAAGGTTCTTTGTCTCTCGAAACAATGTATCGCTTTACTCGTATTTTCAGTGATTTTTGTCTTCCTTTCCAGATGATCATTTTGAAATGGTTTCTTCAGTAAAAATAATCTGAACGTTGATTCTTTCCTGAATGCCTTGTGTTGAAGATGAGGGTTCCTCGTTTTACCACCCAATTTAGCGTTTTAACAACATGACGAAAAATACAACAGAATGGAAACATTTAAAATGAAGCACACTCCCCATCCTGGTGGTTCACGCGTCGTATCTACCACAAATGGGGAAGCCTGCTTCAGAGCGTGGTGACTTAAAAATACATGACTAGCTCCACTTCGGTCAATATTTCCCACTTACGTATATATTCTACAGTGGGAGCAGAAACTCTCTCTGAAAACACCATCTCCCTAAAGTCTTGGGGCGTGCGTTGCAGCCACAGGCGACATCTGACGGGCCTTCTGGATTTGGCATTTTGCCGGCACAAGGCCCCGACCTGGCGTGTGTGACGGTGAGTCCCCAGCGGCGCGTGCGGCCCCCCCCAGTGCAGTCTGGGTGCTTCTGCACAGTAATTGCAAGCTGGCGCGGGATGGGGGGCTGTCCTAGGCAGCCGCCTGGTGTAGCTCCCTGTGGTCAAATGCGTTTCTTCCGCGTCTCAGGGGCTCGCTGTGACGGAGGACCCCAGGCTGGATCATGCCAGGGCTCTGCCGAAGGCTGCTGTTTGGGGTCCTGGTCAAGGCCCCTGGGGACGCCTCAAGTCGGCACATAGAGCGATCCCTGGGAAAGGAGCCCCATCCTAGGTCCTGGCCTCCGGCTCTTTGTGCCCTGGGGAGGGGCGGGGCAGGGACCGTGATGCTGGGAAATGCACCCAGAGGCTGAAGGCTTGCTGGCCGGCCCCCGGGCGCGTGTTTCATGGCATGGGGCGCGACAGCACTGGGGCAGTTTCCCGGGGCCATGTGCTCCGCAGACACACCAGGGGTCCCTGCATCGTGAGCACCCGTGAGAAGATCCTCCGCCCTTGGCTTTTCTGCAGAGGCTGGTGGAGACTTTGCTGGATGTGCACGGAATTCAAATCTGGGGATGTTTCAGTGAACAGTTCACAGGCAGAAGGCGGTCAGACGTCATTTGCGGGCTGGGGGGTGGAACTCGAGTGAAAATACTCGCTCAGGCTTTGCCAGCTCATCTCCTACCTGCTACGGGCTCGGCATCTCCTCCAGCGACCCGCCTCCGAGGGGCTCTTTTTCTTCTCGTGTTTGGGTGGAAGAGGATTCAAATTAGGTTTAAGATTTTTGTCGTGTTGTGGCTTCTGGAGGGATGTCCTTTCACGGGGATCTTCAAGAGTGAACTAGTCTCTTCGAGGAGCCGGTGAATCCAGACACAGCCATGAAACTGGAGAACGGCAGGGCTGCGTGCATGTTTTAGACAACAGACAGACACTGGGGCACAGCACTCCCGGGGCGATCGCGGCCCCACCGTGTCCTAGTGACTCCCAAAAAACCATCTGGCTGTCTATGAGCTGGACGTGGGGGTCACCTGAAAGGTGGCGCCTCTCGAGGTCCCCACCCCGCCAGCAAAGCAAAGAGCTTGACTGACCTTCCTCTCTGCTGGAGGGGACCCCTCCCAAGCCGCAGGCCACACCTGCCCTGCCATCCACACGCACGACCGCCTGTCAGTGGACACGGGGGTAACCCCCTTCCTGGGACAGCCAGATCCCCCAGCCGCAGAGACCCCTTTCGCTCGTCAGAGCGCAAACACTGAAAGCCGTGTGCTGCTTCTTTAACTGGCCGGCATTTCAGATACAAAGCAGAGCAAAATAAAAGCCGGCTCAGCCCCCCCGGCCCCCCAGGGCCACAGACTTCCCTTTGTGCGCCCGCCGACCGGGGTGGACCAGGCTCAGTGTGCGAAGACGCGGTGACTGCCCAGTGTGATGCGATAGGATGTTAACCACACATTCTAATAATAAAATAAAATAAATACTAATAAACATTCGGCCTCGAGTAAAGATCCTTCACGAGACACCCTCATCATTTTTCTGCCCCCACTTCAGTTTTTTCTGGAAGGGTTCCAGCGAGCCCAGGGTGGTGCAACAGCCTTTTTCTCGGAGGGAACAAAAGGTCTTTCTTAGTCGTAAGGGCTGTCAAGTTTATCCAAATATTCTCAGCTTACTACTAGCCCCTTTCTGAATTGATATTTCCAATAAAAGGACACTTTGTATCTTTAAGCCACACGCCCCCCCCCGCCCCCCGCCCCGAGCGAGGATGCGGAAGGCAGGGAAGCCTGCTGCGCAGCGCGGTCTGCCTCTTCCTCGGAGATGGGCGTGAAGAGGGCGGGAGTGGACTGGCACGGGCTGAGCGCGGTGGTCAAGGCTGAACGTGGAGGGAATAAGACGGAACCACAGGGGTGCCCACCCTGCACCACAGTCTGCGTTGCATCGGTTCTCATTTTGTGCAAAGCCCGTCCAGGCTGCCAAGCACGTGAGGTCATGAGCGTGCTCAGAGGCAGGGGAGAAAATTCCTCCCAGCCGGGCTGAGATGTGAGGCCTGTGAGCAGCCTCGAGGGAGCCCGCCTCTCACGACACCGCAAGGGCTATTTCTAAGCATCGACTCCTTCCCATCTGCCCAGACCCGCTCCCGCTAGCCAGCCTTAGCGCCCTGTCCTGTGTGCGCACATGTGTGCGCGTGCACCCAGCACGCACATGCATGCAACTGACGCCCGGCGGAGCGGTCCCCGCAGCCCCACAAAGGGCATTTCCTTCCACCCCAGCCCTCCTCCAAACGGCTCTGATTAGCGTTAATGATAATTCTCATTAATCACCGTCAGCGGCTGCAGAATGGAAATCGGGCGTCAGCGAGGTGACAGGAGCCACTTAGACAGTATTTATGACTTGTGTGCGCAGTGGCAGCTCTGGGCCTGACCCCTCTGGCCTGTGGCTGACATCACGGCTAACATTTGGGCTATGGCCGCCCAGCACAGAGCCCTTCGTGTTTCTTCTCGTCACCTGACCTCAGGGATGCCACCAGCCCCGGGGACCCTCTTGTGCACAGCTGAGCAGAGTGAGGGAAGGGGGCTTCGGGGTGTGGGTTGAGGAAGAAGCAGGAGGGGCTCTGGTGTTGCCAGCAAATCTCCACCTTCTTCCCAAGAGAAGCCCCAAACCCCGTTTCCTCTGCCTGACCTCTGGGGAGGGTCGGGGCGGCCCCCGTGGAGCCCAGCACAGACTGACCCAGCTCGGAGGCGGGAGCGTTTCTGATCTACCTGCCACCTGGCATGGCTCTCGCAGTAGCTGCCGCGGGACGTCTACGGCTCCGCGTGGGCTGAGCAGGGGAAGAGGAGGAGCTCCAGGCTGTGGAGCCCCCCTGCCCCCGCCCAGCTGCCAGGCAGGGTCTTTGGTCATTGCTGACCCTGCAACGCAGCTCACACGTCCCACACCGCGTGGACCACATGGGACCCACACTGCGTGGACCACACGGCTGCTTCTGGAGCCCCCTCTTCCTGCGTGGCCCTGCCCTCTGGCCCAGCTGCTCCCTGGCCAGGTCGAACCCTGTGTATTCTGGGACCCCTGCATGTTTCCTCCCTTTGGTCTCCACATGCAGTGCTGCCCTGGGGGGGCCCGCTCGGTTCAGAGGCAGCACGCGCAGGTGTGGGAAGAGCGGTGCCGCCCGAAAACACTCGGCTTCCTCAAGAAGCAATAAAAGTGTCGTTCTGGGGTCTCAGGCAGGAGTGGGCCCATATGTCAGGCTTCTGGTCCTCCCGGCTGGACCGTGATAATTAAAGCTGTGCTCTGGCTCTGGTTTCCAGAGGCCCACCTGTCCCCCTGGGGCAGCTGCGTGGGGAAGGAAGTCACTGCTCGGCAGCAAATAACTCTGTGGCCCTCAGCCTGGTTTAATTTTGCCCTCGCACCAGGGGGCCGCGTGCAGGAGCACAGGGTCATTACTAGGCTGTTGCCGGGGCGAGGGGGATGGGCAGGTGTGTCTCGGGGGGTGGACATTCTGGATGTAGAGGCACCGTCAACCTGGGCTGACCTGGAAAAGGAATCGGTCAGTGAGTTGCTAGCCTCACGCAGAAGCACCCTGGTCGGGCTGGCTGGGGCCCACCGCAATCACCACCCGGGCCATTGCCAGGCCCCTCTGCGTTCCCAAGCGGCAAGGTCAAGGCGAGCTCTCCGAAGGCCGCTATCTGGGGGTCCATGTGGTGGCAAACCAGGAGCTCCGAAGAACCCCATTAAATACAGACCTACAATACAGACCTGCACCCCAGACCTCACACCGGGAGGAAAAGCGTCTTAAGCAGAGGAATTCTCACGCCACGGGGGCAACGGGGTGGATTTGGGCTGGTCTGAGCGCTACACCCTCCCAGGCGCCCCGCTGAAGCCCTTGGAGATGTGAGCCCTGCGTCAGCCGCGAGGGAGCAGCACTTGGAAGTTCGTCTGAGAGTTCCCATGCTCAAGGCCCTGTAGCCTGAGTCACGGGCGGGCCCCAGAAAAGGTGCAGCTTCCCCACGCGTCTAAGGAGCCCTGGGCTGCCTCAAGTCGGGCGTGTTGGTTTGGGTGCCTCTGGGCTTGGATCCTGCTCTCGGGTGTGTTCAGCAGAGGTGGGACCGGCGTGGATCTGGGTTTGGCTTGTTTTGGGTCTTCTTCCTCCTCCTCCTCCCTTCCTTCTTCAAAGGATTTTCGTCCCAACATCCCGCTCCCGGAGCATTTTCGTGGGGCGGCTGCCATCACTTGGGAAGACGACCATCAGGTGGCAGTGTCACGGCTGCCCTGACTGGGGACCAGCGTTGGCGCTTGAAAGGAAGGGGCCTTTTTGGGATCGGGGGAGCTTATTAAGGACTTCATGCCTCTGCGAGTGTTGAGGCTGATGACACTCTCCCAAACGAGGACCTCTGCGAAGGACGGGCTGGTGAAGCAGCCTCGCGTGGGGCCCAGGGAGGACCCGGGAGTCTTGGCTCGCTTGTGCTCACCCGGACTCTTCCCTGAGACCCCCGGACCCGTCCACCCAGTGACTCCCTCCACAGGGGGCGAAATTCCCCAGAGATGAATCCCTTCCTGTGGAACGTTTAATTAGGGACGGTGCGGTCCATTGCACGTTGATGGTTAAACCAGTTGTCAAAGGACAATGACATCAGGAGGACAGCAATTACGGGGACACCGGCCTGCAGGGCATGCGGTCCCTCCAAAGCTGCCGTTGTCGGGGGGATGGTGGCCTCCGGCACCGGACCCGCTGAGAACCTGGTGTCCCTGGGGGTCCTCTCCGCACACACCTGGATTTGCCAGGTCACACAGCCCTGGGGCTGCAGCCAGCCTCCCAGGCTCTGAGTCTCTCCTTCTCCTCCTGGGGGAGCTGACACCACCTTCTAAGTAATGAGGCTGCACGTGGGGGTGCCTTCAAATCCCTGCTTTTCACAGAGCTCCGGAGAGACGCACTCCTGTTCTTTGGAAGGAGATGAAACTGTTCCAAGTCAAGCTCCAAGGCCCTCGGCCGGCCAGGGTAAGCCTGGAGCCCCGCGTCTGTAAGCGACCTCGGGGCTGGCTGTCTCTGACCGTCCAGCCTCCGCCCTGTCGGTCCACCTGCCCCCGCTGTCCCCAGCTCCTCCCCTGCCAGGAGCCTCCTGACTCGGCAGGTCTTCTGTTCGATTCCCTCCTCCTCTTGCAGGAGCTGTGATGTGCACTGCACCCCTGGGTCTCTCGACACCCCCTTGGTTCTCAGCAGAGGACCCGCAGGCCGTCCTGTGCACAGAGCAGCTGAGCCCCATGTCACCACGACCCCTCTAGTTACAGCGTTTTCAGTGGGATTTGAGATTTGTGCGATAAATGCCGGGCAGGGAATGAGGTGTCTGCGGGAGGAGGAAGGACACGGTCCCCAGAGCCAACATGTGTCGCCCCAGGTTCCTTGCAGAGGCGTCTTGCTGGGAGGTGGGACCAGGCCAGGAGGGGGTGCTTTCCCTCACCTTCCACGCGGACATCCCGGGGCTGGCCGGCTGCCAGCAGACGCCTGTACCAGCCTGTGGCCAGTCGGGCCTCGTCACTTCCCGCCTGCCAAAACGCCTTCTAGCTCATTCTTCTCCCTGGCCTGTTTGGGGCCTTTTCCCAAAGTCCGGGACACATTCCGTCCTATTCTTCAGCTGCTCCTTCCTCCGAGGAAGTCGGCGTTTGCCGGGTGTTACGTCCAAAATGGATTTCAGGGTTATAGCTGGGGAGCATTCGACCGCACCGTGGACAAATCACGTGGCTGTGTCCGACAGATCTCTCTCTCTGTGTGTTAGCTTTTCTCCCCCTTAACAAAACAATTACTGTCCTGGACTCCGCACAGCCTTGAAGGGGCGCAGGGTTGAAGTGGGGCCCCGCAAACGCCTGGAGCATTGGAGAAGGTTCTAGGAAATTCACGCAGCGGGGTTGGCTCTGGGTCCCATGTGGCCTCACTGTCTGCTGGGACCCTGTCTCCGTCTGCTCCCCGTATCTCAGCTCCCGCTGGGTGTTGGCGTGCAGGTGAGGCCCACAGGCTGAGTGGGGCCACGGGGAAGGGGTCATGGGAAGGGGCCTCGCAGGCCGAGACAGTCAAAGCAGGTCTGTGGCTCCGAGGCAGAGCCTCCAATGGGAGTGTCTCGGCCCGATCCTAGGTCAGAGCCGAAACTAGGGGCTGGAATGCCATGGTTTTAAGCCGCTGCCCATGTCCGAAAGCCTTTTCATGGCACTCGTGGCACATGCTGTGTGGACGTGGCCGTGACTGTTGAGCCGGTGTCTTCACTCAGAGGCGGGTCTGCGGCGGAAAAGGAAGCCTGCAGCCCGTCCCCTGCCGCCTGCGGCGGGACAGCACCTCACGTCGGACATCGTTGTGACTTCCCAGGGATGTCCCACAGGCGGCAGATGGCAGGACAGCTTGGTGGCTCCTGCCGTCCCTGCCATCGTCCGGGACAGGCTCTGCTCCCACGGGGGCCACTGCCCTGGCGGCCTTGCTGGGCACAGCGCTCGGCCCACCGAGGTCTCCCCTCTTCCCAAGGAACGTGGCGTCCAACTCTGGAGGCTGGCCCTTCACCTCGTCAGTGAGGGAACTCCCGGAGGGAAGGCCAGCAACCCCGCAGCCACGTAGCGCTGGGCGTCCTCTCCCACCGGAGCCCAGCCCACACTCGACTGCCTATCCCAGGGGCTTGTCCGTGGGAGACGAGTGTGAGCCACCAACCACACACTTGGATCCTCGAGGGGAGGGGGGCATGCCCCTCACGTGGCCCCACGACCTCCTCCCCAGCAGACAGGACCTTCTGCCCAAGAACACGGAGCCCCACAGTTCTAGAAGAATCCGGCTGCTTGCAGTGGCGACGGGCCCCTGTTTCAGTGGCAGACATTCCCTGGCGGAGGTCTCTGGCCTAGCACGCGAGTTCTGCACATACGGTCAGCGGTAACGCGCCGTGTCCCGGATGACGGGATAAAAGAAGCGGTCGATTCATTTGCCAGAGCTTCTAAATAGGTGACAAGTAGGGACAAGGGACTGTGGCTGGCCGATGGGAACGCGTGGCATGCGTTACGTTTACCCGGTGCTTCTCGCCGGTCGCCGAGCTGCTGCGGGCGCTGGGAGACGGGTGGGGCCGACCGCGGCGTCGGGTTTCGGAGCGCGCCTGTCTGCACGTGGGGCCCGAGTCGCGCCCAGACAAGAGCCTGTGTCTCAGCCTCCGTCTCCCGAGTCCTTACACACTGAGCACGCGAAGCGCTTGTCCGGGGCCAACTCCCCAACAAACCTGACTTTCCAGCAAGGCCATCGCGGTCCCGGCCTCGCTCTCCGCGCGAGCTTGGCGGCCACCGCTCTGCCGTCACACAGAGGACACACGTTTTGTTTTGTTTTTCTCTTCGGGGGGAAAGGAGTCGCGACTGCCAACAGTTTTCTTTAAAGGCAGGCCCGAAGGATGGGGTGGAGAGGGCTTATGAGGATAAACAGGGGTGACAGGTGGAGCGGAGAGTGAAACCCGAGCCCCAGAGTAGCTGCGGGAGAGAGACTTCCTGCAGATGGCGGGCTGGCCTCCGGGACAGCGGCTGCCGGGGGGCGGGGGGGCGGCGGCTCCTGCTCGGGGGGCCTCTTCCTGGAACCCCGAGCCCCAGACGGCCAGCACGTCCTCGAAGCCTCGAGTGCAAGGCTCAGGAAGGGCTGTTTTAAAGCCCTTTCGTGCCCGGGAGAGCGGGGGCCTCCCTGTCCAGGAGCTGAGCGGCCCCACGGGGTGACCCTGGTTCAGCGTGTGCCCCCAACCTCCTGAACCTACATGACATGCTGAATTTAAAACCTCAACAAATACGTATTGAAAGGCGTCAGCGGGCATGGAGGCCACGGGCCGGCCGACCCTCAGTGACACTATTAGCCCTGGTGGCAACAGTGTCCTCCGTCCGGCTCTGAGTCGCAGGTGCTGGCCTGGTTCAAGCCCCACACAATTCCCTCCCCCTCGGGCACCGAGGAGCGTCCAGCTCCCTTAGAACGGTTTGAACTAGGAGCGAGCCCGCCTCCTGTCTCGGCACGCACCGCCATGCAGGGATGACGCGGAGACGCGGAATACGGCGGAAATCAGACATGTGTCCTAGTGTTTGGTCAAACCGTCTTCGCAGCTGGGGTGTAAGTGTGGCGTGTTTGTTTCTGGTGCCGCATCGGCCGTGTGGTCCCGGGAGGCCACCGCCCTTGCTCTCACACTCTGAGATGCGGGGGGCGGCTCGGGGGAGAGCCCAGGGCTCGGGGCGCCCTCATCCCTGCTGCCCCAGGAGGCCCTGGCGGGGCGGAGGGCGAAGGTCGGCAGCAGGTGATTTCCTGCGGCGCCCCCTGGCTGTCCCTCTGTCTGGGGCTCGCCCCTCGTGCCCTCTTACTTAGGGCGGGTGAGGTTCTTGCGTCTGGAGAAAACCCCTTCCTGGATCTGCTTATCCAAGTTCCTGGAGACTGAGCCTGTGAGTTTGATGGGGACGTTTATCTGCGTTCGGGACAAACTGCCCTCCCAGGGGGAGAGGGGCCCATTGAACGGTGTCTGCACTGTCCATGCTGAGACCCGAGGTCAGAGCACGTGCACGGGATTGGAATGTGCAGCCGGGGAGGGCCGGGGCCTGTGGACCATGGGCGCTGCCTGCTCACGGCCTCCCGAGCAATGGCTTCCGTGTTCTCAAAGCCTTGTCACGTTGAGAGCCCAGCAAGGTTCACCCAAGGGCACCGTTTTGCAGCAGCGTGAACGCAGGTCAGAGGTCTGGCTTTATTAAAACCACGGCCTCGGACCGGGTTTCTCCGCCCCGCTGCTGCAGACCACGCTCTGCTGTTGGGGGCTGTCCTGGGGGCCGCAGGGTGGTGAGCTGTGTTCCTGGGCCCCACGCAGCGGTGGTAGCCGAAGACGTCTGCAGGCACTGCCAGGGCTCCTGGAAGGCAGTGTGGCCCGTGGTTGAAAACCACCAGTCTGTGCTCCTCCGTCACAGGCGGACCCCTGGGAGCATGTGAGCCACTCCATAGAGAAGTGGGTTAATCATCGGAGCGGGAGGCGTGTCTGTGGAAGCCATCTACATCTCTCCCAGGGGTGCTTGCCTGGGGCCTATAGGGAAAACTGCATTTCTGGGTCTGGGGAAGGGAGGTGGAGGGCTGGGCGGAGGCCCAAGGCTCCAGAAAACTCCGCACGTGAGCCACGTGGAGGGCGTCCACCAGGTGCCTTGGTGGGTTTTCTCAGCTCTGCCACATGGATGGCACCATGGTTCCCACGGCTGATGCTGCTGCGACCAGGGAGGGAAGAGGCTGTGGGAGCATCTCCAGCCCGGGCAGGGCGGGGGGCGGGGAGGCTTCTCAGGAAGAGACCACCGTCCGCCAGATGCACGCAGCCGTTGCGGGTGCTTTGAAGGGGCGTTTTCCTCACTCAGAAAGCACGTCAGGAACAGAGCAGGGCTCCAGAGGCAGCGAGAACACAGCTCCCAGGGAGGCAGGTGTCCTCTCTCTCCAAGGTGGCTCCTTGGCCACAAGGCCCCCCGTTCACAGCCTGAGTGGGGCACGAGGGCTTCGGGAGCACACGGACAAGGCGGACAAGCTCCGCTTCCCGGGCATCGGGCCTTCCTTCTGGGCCTGGGGCTGTTTGTAGCACGGAAGCTGCTTGTCTGTGCACAGCTGCGGATCGTGGTGGCTCCCGCCGTGCCCGGGGCGAGGGCCTGGGGTCCCCTCTCTGGGTCTGCGTGGGCCCTGCGTCTGGGCAGGGCACCGGCCTGAGGGTTTACTCCAAGGCTGGCAGGATGGGAAGCAAAGCCGCCCCATCAGTTTGCAGACCCAGCATCCCAACCACCCGGATGGCAGGTGGCTCGGCTCCCCAAACACTTCTGCAGTTTGGGGATGTTCTCAGTGGGGGAGGGTGGCCAGCTTCCAGGACCCCGCCTCTGAGTTTGTCCTGCCGTACGGGCAGCACCCTGTCCAGCTGCTCGCTCGCCACCTCCAGCTGCCTGACCTGCCCCTTGACTTTACCTTTCTGGCCTTGGGCTTGCTCGTCTGTGAAATGGGTGCAGTGTCTGTGTGGTGGGGCTGCCCTGGGGCTTAGGCAAGACCAGGGACGTTTGCATCTGACAAGGACTCAGAGGCCCGGCTCTACTGCGGGGTGGCTGTCATTCCTCAGTGCTCTGTAAACAGGAGAGGGGGTTCAACGAGAGCAATAATGCTGCTCCTCTGGAGAGCGAGGGTCTCAAACACCGTCCCCCCATGGGCAACGGGTGTGCACGCTCACGCGGGCTCACGCGGGCTCTCCCCGGCTGACCGTGAAGCAGAGCGCCCCGTTCCCACCTGCCCCGAGCAGCACACTCTGGCTGGGGGCTCCCTCCCCTTTAGCTTCAGGGCTGAGAGATGATGGCTGGGTGGGTAGGGCTGGGGTCCGCTCGGGGCGATGGAGCCAGGGGAGTTCCTTGCTTGAGATTAGGGACGTTTTGCTAACGCCGGCATGAGAGCGATGGGAAAAGCAAGGGCCGCCGTCTCACGGAGGATCGTGGATCCTTACAATCGCCTTTGACTCAAGGTGTAGCTGGCAGCTGTCACCTTGTCGCCGACCGGCCAGTTGTTTTGTTGGGAGGTGCCCCGGGGAGCTGGATCTGAGTGTCTTCGCCCACAGTCATCCCCGAGCTCATGTCTGGGGGTGTCTGGGGGAGGAGAGCCCTGGGGTCGGCAGGGCACCCGATTTCCAGCTGGTGGCATGAGCGGGCAGGAGCCACGCCCAGCACCCCTGTCCAGCTTTGTCTCCCAGGGGCTCAGACCCCTCCTGCTCCACCATCGCCTCCACATGACCCCAGAGCTGCGTGTCCCCACTTGGTGGCGGGTGGTGAGGGTCGTACGGGCAAACGTGTGGATTGCATTCAGCACGTGTCCACCAGGAGTAGACGCCCTGCTTACTCTTACTGTCGTTGACACACACCCTCCAAACCACACCCCTTCGAGCAAGAGCGGCTGGGAGAGCTCCGACACCACCTCCTGGGGACATCAATGAGCAACAGGGGCGACGGCCTCTCCCCCAGGACCTGCCCCGTCCTGGCTGCAGAGACAGTCTGTGTGTCCTTGGGCGCAGGGCCCAGCACGCAGACCTCACCACGCCTTCGGAGAGCTCGGCCACTGTTTGCTTCAACCCTTGTGTACTCACAGGGAAACTGAGGCCAAGCTGTTCCCCCAACGCTGACAAAATAGACAGAGCAGTTGTGTGTGGGTCGGCCAGGCTGTGTGGACCCAACAGGAAGACAAGGGGCTGAGACAAGGGGCAGAAGTGACTGAAGACAGAAAGGGACTCAGCCCCACGGCTTTGTGTCCAGCTCCCGGTGGCCTCTCACCTGCACCCTCCAGCCTCAGCCCCTTCCCTGCCATGGCACCCTGGGCCCCACATGCATTTGTGACACCCAGAGCTCCACGTGCCCCTCACGCACCTGCAGGTCTGGGCCTTCTGGGGCCCTCGCTCCCACCACTGCCCAGCTGACCTCCACGGCTGCTCCTGCTGTCATGGTTTGCTCCCTGTGACACTCCTGACAAATCACCTCCCGTCCAGCATGCCCACCGTGACGCTGGGCCTTCGAGCCCCTGGTGCTCTTGTGCTGCTAGTCACACTTCTACAGACTCAGGTACGCCTGGCCAGGTCTGCTGCTTCCCCCCTGCACCCACGGTGCTCCCCTCCCTGAACCCTGCCTGCTCTCCATATGCACGGCCTTCAGCATCCAGACGTCCCTGTCCTGTCTCCATGTGATTGCGTATCAGACACATGGCCTCTTGCCTTCTCTAACCTAATGCGACTGCTGGAAGCTGGGTCAGGATTTCAGTTGTCCGCGTCCCAGATTCCTCGGCCAGGGCTATGAACCCAGCATTTCCTCACCAAGTTCAAAGGGGAAAGAGATCATTCTACTGCCTGGTAGAAATGGGCCCCTCTTCAAACCCCCCTGCTGTACCCAGCCACACCCCTCCTTCAGGGATGCTCTGCACCAGGGAGAGGGCTCTGGGCTCCTTTTTATCCCCACAGTCCCCAGATGCCCCCTGCCCTCTTGTCCTCCGCTGTGGTCAACGCCTCCAGAATGTGTGTGCTTGAGGGGACCCCCTGGGGCCCACCAGCCAGGGAGTTACGCAGAGAACCATGTGCCAAAGCCAGGACAAGTCCTCCATCCATTCTTTACTGTCCCTCCAATGCCGCGAATTTCGGAATCCCTGGTCACCTGACCCATAATGCCTTTCACTCACTAATGGTGAGTCACTCAGGCTTTCCCCAGACAGGTGTCTCGACCAAGGACCAGTTTCACAAGCATGGAGAGCCACCAGGACCTGGAAGACCAAGGCTTCCCCTTCTCTCGAGACCTGCAGCCAGGCCCATATGCACCGAGCAGCCCGGGGCTCAGCTGCCTGTGTGTCCCTAAGTCCAGGATGGCCTCCGGGGATACCCCTGTGGGCTTGCAAGGCAGCATGGTCTCTGGGGAGGAGGGGCTCTGCTGTTCCGGGCGGCCCAGGAGGAGGGGGGCCGGCCCGAGCTTCCTCCCTGTCCATCCGCAGATCACGGGAGGCAATACGAAAGAAGCGTCGGCGGAGGGTACGAGTCACCAGCCTGTGGCCAGTTCAGCACTTACGTGGCTTGCAGGTGGCTGACAGTGGGGACCAGCCTCGAGAGCAGCATCCTGGGACAAGCCCAGACAAGCATGGAGGGACGCTGGATGGAGCCAGGTCCTTCTCCACGAGGTCAGCCACGGTGCCCTGGGCCTCCCCCTGCCCCACCGAGCCGCGGGGCCGGGCCAGTGGCCGCGGGGACCCAGGATGCCGCCTGCAGGTGAGCAGCCGAGCCCCTGCTCTGAGCAGGTCCGGGCGGATTATCCCCCGTCATAAACTTTCACTGCATTTCACACCTGGTTAACTTTTATGACAACGTCCAGGAGAAAGCGGCAGCTGCTGGGGAGCACGGGGAAGCAGGCCGGCCCCGGCCAAGGGGCAACCCCCGGGGGCACAGGGGTCTGGCAGGGGTCAGGGTGCGAGATCCCCCCTCCTCGCCCCTGCAGCTGGGATTGGGGCTCAGCACCGCGCTGGGCGCCAGCTCAGGGTGCTGCCCAGCAATGGCCCTCCGCCTGGCCCCCCGCCGGCTCCGCACGGCCCAGCCACTCTTGGGGAAAAGCCCATAGGGTGAGCGCCCCAAAGCGCACCCTGTGTTTGCACCTAGACCCCCCCCCCCGACGATGTAGCCAGCCCCCCACCTCTGCGTCACTTTTGCACACGACACGACACGGAACTTGTATGAGTACCAAATGTGGCCTGACCCCAGCCCTGGGCTACCTATTGTTCCTTAGACGGGGCTCTGCCCTGGTGGGGCCCTGAAGTTGGGGGGGCGAGGTAGGGGCGGGGGCTAATGTCTGTTTTCAATATGCGGCCAATCACGGCCTTTTTTCCTGTTTAGTATAATTTTATACTGGGTGGATGTATTTAGGGCCTGAAGGGCTTGACAGTCATGATTGATACCGCCGTGCACTGGGCGGCTCCAGGCCAGGACTGGGACGAGCTGCGCCCGCCCGCCCTCATCAGATGGCCAGGCCCGCAGGCCCTATTAAAAGCAGCAGGAGACCTTGAGGCTTAATCACAGAGGCCGGGCCTGTGGAGGGAGAAGAAAGGGAAGGGGACCGAGAACAAATAAAGTGATAGAACGCAGAGGCGGAAATGCTACTGGAATCCCCCCCCCACGCGCAGTTAGCAGCCGGGGGCGAGGCAGTGAAGGGGAAAGGGACGGGGAGGGCATTTAGGAAGGAAAACAATTACACACTGCAGCCACAGCCGGAGGCCACAGCGGCGCTGGGCAGTCTGCGAGGGGCGGGCGGCGCTGGGGCTGGGGAGGCCGAGCTCAGCAAGCACCGAGCCCCCCACCCGGAGCTGCACTGCGAGGTCAGGCAGGGCCCCCCGCCCTGACTCGCCTGGCCCCCCCGGAGGACGGCCGCTCAGACGTTCCCTCCCAAGAGTGTCCCCTTTGGATGTCCAGTGTGTGGCCACCTGCTCTCTCAGGGTCTGGGGGTGGGGCCCAGGCGAGGCTGATGCTGGCACAGCTGGGTCCCCTCGAGCACCTGCCTGGCCCCCAGGAGCCTCAGAACCAAGTCAGGGGCACCACGGGGCCTCCTGCTTGGGAAGAGGAAGTGAGTTCCCACTGGGGGTCAGAGCACATGAAGTGGGCTGGAGTGTGGGGGGCAACTGTGAGACTGGGTGAGAGGGACACAGACGGAGAGAGACAGAGACAGAGAGACACAGAGAGACAGAGACTGACAGAGAGACAGAGAGAGACAGAGGAGGAGAGAAAGTGATCGAACATGCAGCTATGGGGCCAAGTGAGATGCTCTGAGGGCCGGGGGGCCCTGGGCCCAGCAGCACCTTCTGGGTGGGGGGGGGCCAGCCCCTTCCAGGCCCCTGTGGCCCCCGCCCCAGGCAGCCGGGTCCTGCTGAGGGCCATGACGCGGTGTGCTTCCTCTGGGAGGAAGGCATTCCTGATGGTAAAAGGCAGAGTTCAAGGGGAGGGAGGCTTGGTTTTGTCTGAAAACGAGGCTGAAACTTGCTGAAAAATTTTCAGAGCCCCTCTGTTTTTGGGGAGAAGGGGAAAGGAGGTTTGGAGCCAGCGAAGCTCTGCCTGGCAGGGACCTCACTGCCTACCCCTGGCTTCTCTCTCTAACAGGTGGACTCAGACCTTCCAGGGCCACTGTGGCTATTATTATGGAGTTGGGGGGAAAACGAATAAAAGGCAAAAACTTCCTATGAATTTTTACGTAAAAAATATAAAAATCACCCCGTCTATCTGAACAGAATCAAGGTGTTCCTGGTCCCCGTGGGTACCCTGCTGTCACGTTGCAGGGGAGGAGGGGCAGGCAGTGGCCCTGGACCTGCTAAGTCCTTTGGGCCTCACGCACCTGGGCCCCCAGCCTCAGGACCAGGGAGGGTGGGGCGCCCTCATGGCTGAAGATCACCCTCTTTGGAGTGATCCAGCCCCTGCCGCTTGGCACCGCGTCCTCTCAAGCTCCTACAGAGACAGGCTGGGCGGAGCTCCTGGGTCCCAGGGCAGAGTTTTCTCCTAAACACGGCCAGGTGAACATGTGTTCTCAAGTCAGAAATCTCTCAGTGGGGCTTCAGAACACCTACCATGAAGAGGGTCTTTTCCACCTTAGAGGCGGGGTGGGGGGCCCACCTTATGCCAAGCCCTGTGGGCGTCCCCGCTGTCTGCCCAGTGCCCAGTGGGTGAGGGTGTGGCTGAGAGGCAGGCAGGCACCGGGCAGGGCCTGGGTGCACCCTGGAGAGCTCGGCACCACTTAGACACCCCCTAGCCAGTGGCTACACCATCTGCAATGCCATGCCCGCCCTAGCCAACCGATGACCGTTCCCAGGATGCAGGGCCCACTGGGGGCTGCCCAGCGAGCCTAGACTGCCTGGGTCTGGGAGACCGCTCATGCCAGCTCCGTTGTCCCCAGCAGGCCAGCAGGCAGTGTGCAATGGCCCAGACAGTTCCCTCTCTCTGCCGCCTATTTTTGGAAATGGTTTTCTGATTTGTTTTTTTTCCCAAGGTCTGGAATAAAAAGAGCCGAAGTGCAGCCCCACACCTCCTTCAGAGTGGGCTCTGTAAGGGCTGGGCCGCGTGACCTGGGGTGACTAGGACTGGCCAGGTTCCACCACCCTGGCACAAAAGTGAAGTCAGGAAAGAGGAAAGCATGGACCTCGCATCGGGGGGTGGGGGGTGGGGCGGAATGCCTCACAGACCCAGAGCTCTGGCCTGGGGAGACAGTTGCATGCTGGGACACCTGGTTCTGCTTTTGAGCGGGAGGAGACCCCTTGGACACCAGATCTGGGTGCCACCTGGGAAGCCACCTGTGCCGTGGGCCCTGCCTGCCAGGCACTCCAGGGCCAGGCCACCCCGAGGCCTTCGATGAAGCCTAGCTGCAGGCCAGACCCACCAGGGAGGGGCCGGCCCGCCTGCTTTCTCTGCCTTTGCTCCACCTGGCAGAGACTTACTCCATACACAGCCCCGCTTTGAGGGGCCCCAGAAGAGCCGGGGCTGCTGGCATCCTGGGGGGTCGTGCAGCTCCTGGGTACTCTGTCTTTGCACTAACACACGTCTCAACTGGGCCGGCGCTTCACACTCATACTCTCGCCTACCCAGCCCCTGGCCGCAGCCCCCGGCCACACAGATCAGGGGATCAGGAGGGGGTGGGGAGTCTCCAAGGCACTCAGCTCTTCCGAGAACAGGCTTCCCAGGGACGGGTGCGCACCTCTGACTTCTGTTCCCCCATCTAGTGCTCGGGGCTCGGGCTGGGGTGGGCAGCGTGCATCCGGGTTGGAGGCCACGGAACTGAACAGCGAGATCACAGCAGAGGGTTCCTGAGCAAAACCCAGAGCCGGGCCACCCAGGCGCGTGACTCCCCACAGCCGGCATAGCGTCGGCCCCAGCCCCGGCTCCCTGCGTATCCCGGACAGCAGCGATCCCACGGGACGTCCCGCAGTGGAGACGTAAAGGCCCCCAGAGCTGACCCTTGACCTGGCAGGCCGGAGAAGACCCAGCGGGAGCTGGCTTTGACGGATGCCCTGAGCCCCCGGCCGTCCGCTGACCTGGGCTTGCGCTCTGTGCCACCAGCGCCCCAGACGGGTTCCCCCGGGCTGTCCTGGGACAGGGATGCCTACTGGGTTTAGGCTGACCGCTTGAAACGAGTGGACGCTGGGCTTTGACGGGTGGTGGCGCTTCCCGCCCCTGCCACTTGGTGGGCGCCTGACCCCCGGGTTATCGGGGCAGCAGCTTGCACGATGACCTCATTAAATGTGGTGGCCACGTCAGCACCTTTCTGAAGCCCCTTTTATCACTCACAGCGTGCCGGTGCGGCCCCGTCGGCACCTCCTCCCCGACACGGCTCTATCTTATCTCCCTCGGGGTGGGGACCCTCGCTGGGAGCCAGAGAGCAGGTCTGGGAATGCCTCGTCCAGACAGCCCGGCCGTCAGCTGCTGACACGGGCAGGGGGTGGGGGCAGGGCGAGCGGACTGTGGATTCTTGCTGACAAAACGGCGCAAACACGCATCGCCTTCTGGCTCCTGAAATTTCCGAATGCTCGGTGACAGGGTGCGGGAAGCCCCCGCCTGTCCGGCCGCCACTGCACACGTCCCTGGCCCCCGCCAGCCCGAGCTCACCCAGCCCCGGCCCCCACTGCGAGAGGGTGACCGTCCTCTGCAGGACCCAGTGGCTGGTGTCAGGAGCCCCGCGTGTGGCTGGGGGGCACCTGGCACTCAAGGCCACTTCCCAAGAGGAGCTGGAAGGGAGGCCTGAAGACGCCTGCCCGCACCCCTCCGCACGGCCCTGCACACTCAGACCGCCTTTGTGGATGGCAGGCTGTGCCGGCTCTGCTCTGCTGAAGACAGCTCTTTGTCCCCTGCCCTTGGCCCACGGTGTTAGGGACGGTGCTGAATAGCTGTCCTCCTGCTCGCCTCTCTCCTGCTTTGCTTCCCCCGGGCCTCCACTCGAATACTAACAAGGCCCAGCCAGGCAGTGAATGTCTGCTCCAGAGAGCTCAGGGCCCAGGCCCAGGGTGGGGGGGCAGTGGGGGCAGGGCTGTTCTCAGAGACCCTGCAGAGCGGGCGGGCGTCAGGCTCACAGTCAGACCTGCAGAGAAACACCCGGGGCCTGGGGCTGAGGCCAGGCTGGGGCCACTGGGCTGGTGCCTGGGGCTGGCCACTCCCGCCTTCTCTGAGCGCCATCCCGTCCTCTCCGTGCTCCTCTCCCATCCCCTGCATGCTCCTCTCCTCTCCCTTCCGTGCCCCTCTCCTGGCCCTTCGGTGTTCCTCTCCCATTCTCTCAGTGTTCCAAGCAAAGGTCTGCTTCCTGCCACCAAATGCGTTCTCTCTGCCAGCAGTCTGACCTGCAGCTGGCTTCTGGCCTAGGCGGGATGAGCTGCTGAGATACACAGGCCAGGGGCCAAGTCCTCAGGAGGACCCAGGGCCCAGCACCAGTCCTGGGGATTCCCAGAGGACCCCATGGCCACATGGGAAGGGGCCAGGAGGGACGCAGGTGGTGCCCCCCACCCCTAGGACCAGGGCTTGCCTAGGGAAAGTGCTGGAGAACTTGAGGTGGGGACCAGGGCCAGGTCTCACTGGGGCCCCGAGCTTCGGCCTCCTCCACAGCTCAGGACCTGCCTGTCCACTGGGGCACACCCCAGAAGTCAGAGGGGCACCAGTGTCGTGCACCAAATTAATCAGTGACCCGTCCCAATGACTCCGGCTCATCTGTCCTGAACAGGGATTGGCCCTGCCCAGCGGGGCGAGAACGCGTGGACCTTCCCCTGACGCCCTGCCCTCGGCTGGCCCTGGCGGCCTCTTGCATCCCTTCCACAGCACTTGTTGAGCACCCACTGTATGCACAGCCCTGCCCTGGGTCAGGGACAGACCTGGCAGAGGCAGGCAGGCAGGCAGCATTTACCAGAGGGGTCCAAGCCACCGCCGTGGGAGGTCCGGGGCACTGCAGACCCCTTCTGGGCCTGAAGCTAGTGACCAGGGGTCTCTGCCTCCCTCTGCTGGATCCCCCATCTGGAACCAGAGCCGCAGTCCCGCTCAGCATCTCAGCTTGCTCTTGGCTGCCCTGCTGCCTCTCTGCCTGGCATGGAACCTCACGTGAGATCATAATCCCAGGGTGAGTAGCTCGGGCGGTGCCGTCCCAACCCCTTCCTGCTTTCCCAGGACCACACGCCGTTCTGGACTCTTCCTATCCTCCTGGGACAAGACTCTACGGCCGGATCTTCCGAGGTCCCCAAGGAGCTCACAGTGAGGCTGTGGGACACCTCCCGGGCTTCCCCGAGCCTGGTTGGGGCCCCCATGCCACCTGAGTACTTCTGGGGGAGGGCAAGGTTGCAGTATGAGCCCCTGAGACAGATGTCATGGGCTGTCTCGGATGAGGACACGGACACTTGGGGAGAGGGCACACTTCTGGGGGAGGGCAAGGTTGCAGTATGAGCCCCTGAGACAGATGTCATGGGCTGTCTCGGATGAGGACACGGACACTTGGGGAGAGGGCACAGAGCCACGTGGACATGATCGGCAGCCCTTGCTCAGAGCCAATTCAAGCGACTGGTCAAACGTCCAGTCTGCTCAGCCCCTCCACAGACACAGGCCAACACTGGCCCGACACCAGGGTAGGTGTGCATCTGAAGCAGGCCCTTCTCCCAGCAGCCCCTGGCCCACTCGGAGCGGCGTGCATGCACCGAAAGGGACAGTGGGTGCTGTTGGAAGCACGCTCAGATCTGGAAGGCAATGGGCCTGGCTCGCCGTCGGGACACGTTTCAAGGAAGAGCTGGTGTTTGCACAGCCCCTGGGAGACTGGGGCAGGTGGACATGAGGGAACGGGGACCCCAGGACAGAAGGGGGGGTCATGGGGAAGCCTGGGCTTTCCTGGGGGGACCACAGGGCACCCATTCCTCCAAAGAGGAATGACGGGGAATCAAGCTGGGGGCGTGTTGAGGGACCGACGGGTCAGACTTAGCCATTCAGATGGACGCTACGTCCGGTCGGGCAGGCCCCGCATTCACCCAAGACCCCCGACTCTGCAGCCCCTTTACCCACAACAGCCACACCAGCAACCTGAGACTCATCTTCTGGGAAACCCGAAGCCCCCTGCCCACCTCATACGAACGCACAGCACAGACACGGCCGCCGACCTGCCGGGGGAGGGCACTGCTGCTCACCACCATGGGGCAAAGCCAATGGGAGAAACAAAAAAGGAAACCTGATAAACAGTTTCCATATCCAACATTTTCCACATTCAATTATTTTTAAATTAAATAATCTCTCCCTAGGAGAAGAAGGAAAGTTCCCGCTCAGCTCAGCACTGCCAGGCCTCACAAAGCCCACATTGTGGGGCCCTGATGGAGAATGAGTCTCCTTGGAGCCCGCCCCTCAATGCCCCCTTTTATGCTCACGCTCCTAGGCAGCCCCTCACACTGCTCCTGTGCGGCAGAGACCCTGGCCCACAGCCACACGGCCTCTGTGGGGCTCTGTTGGCTCTCGGGAACCCGGGCTGGGGGCATCAAGCGGCTCTGGGTGGAGTGAAAAGGCCGCCAAGAAAAACCAAGCTACACAAGGCATCATGGAGGTTCTGAGGGGTGACCAGGATGGGGGTCCTGTGGGGCCCGCTGACACATTTAGAACCAACAGCTAAAAGAGTGTGAGGTTTGTATCTGCCCCTCAGGGTTCAAGACCCAAGTCCTCTTCCTACCAGCTGGGTGTTCTTAGGTAAGGTGCTGAACCAGTTTGAACCTCACCATGGCTAGCGCCACGGTGAGAACGGTGTCCGTGCTAGCCGCTTCCCCCATGGCACCAGGGATGATGGAGCGAGGCCATACGGACGTGCCTGTGGAATCCTAAAGGATGGGGGCTCTGGAGGCTCGGATTCCAGAGTAGCCTCTGGCAGAGTAGATAGTGTTGGATTCCTCCTCCTGCAGATAACAACTGTACATTCTATTTAAAAAACACAATATTAAAAAAAAATTGAAGGCATTGGGGAGTGACTTAAGGCAGGTAGAAACTTCTGGGAACAAACCCTTGAAAGAAAAAGCTATAGCATTGAAATTCCACAGTCATCTGGCTTTCTCCTGGAGGCCACCACCCCATCCGCTTGCTGTGGGGTGGCTAGAACTCCGGTAGAAAGCTATGGTCTTATCAGATTGAGGTGCCACAGGATGGGGCTGGAGGCTGCCAGAGCAGCTGTAAGTGGAAGGGGGAAATCCTGGAGAGGAAGGGGCACAGACAGGTGATCTGCAGTGTGCATCGAACCCCTCCAAATCCTGGGCTGACTCCTGCACAGACCCTGCCTGGGGAAGACTGCAAGGGGCCCAGCCACAGGCAACAGCGGGAAGGTTTAGAGAGCAGAGCAACTATTCCAGCTGCTGCCCACCACAGCAGGGGGGAGAGAATCTGGAATCGGAGTCCTGTCAACTTGAAGGGGCTTAGGGAGCATCTTTGATTTTCCATTAAAAGCCTAGAGAGGCCGTTCCTTAAGAGCAAAGCCTACATCCTCAGAGTGAGAGCAAGGCTGAGACAGGCCAAGTATCAGCTGAGCTTCTGCAAGGTGAGCTCAAGGTGAGCAGCTGGGCACTGAAAGTTCTCCTAGAACAAAAACCAACACTCTCCAGAGGAAAATCACAGAATCTAGGGTTTCTACAACGTGTTGTGTATGATGCCCAGTACAATAACATAAAAAGCAGTTACCAAACGTACAAAGAAGCAGGAAAGTGTGACCCACAGTCAGAGGAAAACCTAGTCAAGACAAGCCATCTCTGCAATGACCCAGATGTTGGAATTAGCAACAAAAACTTCAAAGCAGCTACCGCAAATATGTCCAGAGACGTAAATAAAAAGATGATCGTAAGGAGTGAACAGAGAGGAAATGCCACCAGAGAAACGGAAAATGTAATGAAGAACCAAATAGAATTTCTAGAACTGAAAAGGACAATGCGTGAAATGAACAAGTGCTTGGGTGGGCTTTAAAAACAAGTTGAAGGCGGCAGAAGAAAGTGTAAGTGAACTTGGAGACAGATCCATAAAAATTATCCAATCAAAATAATAAAAAAAACATTGAAACAAAAATGAACAGAGCCACGGTGATCTGTGGGACACTATTTGGTATATGTGCAACCAAAGTCCCAGAAGAAAAGAGAAGATAGAAAATGGAACAGAAGAAAATTTGAAAAAAAAAAAAAAAGGCTAAAAAAAGCACTTATCACAAAGCATTTAAAAATATCCTCTAATTAAAAAACTCAGCTGAGGAAGTAAAAAGGCAAGCCATGAGCGGGGAGAAAATATTTGCCGTACATATAAATGTCCGAGGACGGTATCTTCTAAAGGTCTCCTAAAAATCAATCGACAAAAAGACGCAATCCAATAAAAAAAGTGGACAAAAGAGTTGAACAAAGGTTTAACAAAAGCAATTATATCCAAGACTGATAGCACGTGACACGGAAACAGGCTCCTCGTTACTCATCAGGGAAATGCGTACTGAAACCGCACGGAGATACTATTTTGTACCCACTACAATGGCTAGAATTTAAAAGACGAGCCCCACTAGATGTCAGTGAGGAAAGGAGCAACTGGGACAGTCGCCCTGCCGGCGGGGAAGCGGAATGCTTCCTTCCTGTAGAAAACACCGTGGTGACGTCTTAGCAACGGAGGTAAACGCTTACCTATGACCCAGCGACGTTACTCCTAGAGAACGTACGCGAGAGAAATAAAAACTGAGGTCCACAAAGGCTTGTCCACGAATGTGCGTAGCGACTATATTCACAATAGCCCAAACCTGGAAATAACCCGCCACGCCGCGCCCACAGGACAAGGGGTGAGCAACCTGCAATCTATTTATGCCACAGGATACTAGCCGCTGAGAACAGAGAAGGAATTACCGACAAACGAACAGCAGGGGTACGTCTCAAACGTCATCGCGACGAGCAGAGGCAGCTACGCGAGAGTGTGGACAGCAGGAGTCTCTCTGTGTGAATCTCAGAGCAGGTAAAACTGATCCCACGAAGAGCTGGGCATGAGAAGATCCCGTGAAGAGCTGGGAATGAGAATTGCCCGTGTGCCCTGGGGAGTGCTGGCTGGCAGGGCTGGGGGGGGGGCTACGGGGGATGCAAAGGCTCTCCGGCTCGGTTTGGGCAGTGTTACACCCCGGCACACACTCGCGATCTGCACCGCGTACGTCTCTGTGATGCACCGTGCGTGTGGCGCTCGAGGCCAGGCTGCCGGGTTCGATCTCGGCTCCACCCCCGGCTGGACGAGATACTCAGCTGAACGCCTAGAACAGAGCTGGTGCGGAAGAAAACGCTCGACCCTCGTCAGCTCCTGCTAGTCTTCATGTAAGTGGGCCGGAGCCCCGCCCGGCACATTCCCAGGCCGCGGCCACTTCATCCAGAGAGCCACCTCCCCGGCAGGCAGGGAGCGGACGAGCTGGAAGCTGCCACTGAGTGAGCCGGTGGCCGCGTGGCTGCCCCGGACCGTGGCTGCTCATTTCTCTCTCCTGGAACTTCTCACAAATACCTGGCTGTCCTTCAGGAGCGGGCAGGAGATTCTCTTCGGAAACGCTCCTGAGCCCCCCACGGACCCGGTGAGGACTGTGGGTTTCGGGCTTCTTTCTAGTGTTCGGAGGGAAAAGCTGCCCTCCGAGGCACGTGCACGCTTGTCCGGCGGGGGCTGCGAGCCGAGCGGAGTGCGCCTGGGAAAATTACCTCACACTTTGGCTTGAGGCAGCCCCACTGCAGTTCTGAGTTACGATACTTCCCATCCTGGAACAGGGAAGGTGTGTGTGTTCCCTGGCAGCCCAGCTTCCTCGTTCCTGTCTGCTCCTCACGGTGGGCCGCGCTGATCCCACACCCTGATGGAGGCTTGGGGTGTCCCTGGTCACTCATGTCCGGAGACATTTCCAAGGCACGCAGCTCGGCGGTCAGTTTGCACCAGCCGCTTCCCTCCGCAGACTGGAAGCTTCCAGAGGGAATGGCTGTCTGCACACGCTCCACCCCCACCCCAGGGTTGCCAGCCCCTGGCACGTGGCCTGGCCCCTGCTGGGCGTGAAGGAGGCTGCGTGAGCTCGCGTCACTGCCTCTACGACCTCCCCACGCGGGGTGGGGTGGAAGCCTGGCTGGGGGCGGGGCAGGTGTGCCTGCGAACGCTGCCCGGCGTCAGTCCCTGTCTGAGTGCTTTGCCCCGCGAGCCTGTGCAGTCCTCCCAGCTTTGTCCTGTCCCCTGGGTGCTCTTCCCATCACAGCCAGCCACTCGGCTAACCAGAGCACGCGGGGTGACTTGTCCTCCTCGCCGGCCCGGGGCCGCTGGGCCCACACCCCCGGGCGTGAGGGTGCCCTGGGCGGAGTCTTGCCGGGCACAGCTCTGCCTCCTCCAGGAGGCCCCCAGCAGCTCTGTCGTCCTCACCAAGTGCCCCGCTTTGCTCCTCTCCCCCATGCGGAGGGGTGTGGGGCACCTTCCTACGGTCACTCTGACTGCCGCCCCCTGTCCTCACCGACCCCTCTGGCTGTTAATTTCATAAAGAGGCCGTTGTTCACCTAGACGGTCTTTACAGAAGCGTGTCCCCAGCGAGTGGGAACATTTAGTTAATAATTTAACACTGTGCTGTCTGCTGAATTTTCAGACCCCCAAATAAGATCGATGGGGCTAACAATTGGCTTATTGAGTTTCCCGGCTCTGTTTCCTGAAGACACAGACGAGCAGAGAACGGTCGGCCGTGGGGTGGGGGAGGGGAGCGCCATACAGGGAAAAAAATGTAGATGGTATTGATGCAAGTTGTCAAAAATAATTGTTTTATTTTCCCTGGGAATGTTCCAGACACCCCGGACGCACTGATCCATGACGCTGGCTCTCCAGAAGCAGGACTTTGGCATTTATCGGCATTTTGCTGCCCCCTCCTGAGATGTTCATCCGGTAAAAGCTTGCGCTCATTATGTTACAGCCTATCCCCAAATTGTTTCCGGAGAGAGGCCAAGGGAGGGAGGGCGATGACCGGCACCTCGTTTCTGCTGGCCCTCTGAGGGGCAGGTGGGAGCTTGGGGGACTTGCCCCACAGGGTTAGAGGGGTCCAAGTCCATGTGGGGTGTCGGGGATGCTCTGGGGTATGGAATGTCCACGGCCAGGAGAAGCAAGAGAGAGTGGGGCCCGGGCAGCATGAGCAAGACCCCAGTACGAACCTGGCCAGTGTTGCCGAGGACCCAGGGAAAATCCCAGACCTGGAGCCCCCACGCACGGCCCCTTTACCAGAAGCAAACGGGGATTCTCAGAAATTCTGCCAGCAGCTCCGGAGAGGGAGGGGTGCTTCGGCCCGTTGCCCGGAAGAACCGCATCTTCCCATGGAGCAGGAGGCCGTCTGTCCGTGGTCCCCAGCCTCCTGGCTGGGTGGGTTCTCTCTTCCCCATGAGCAGATGGCTCTCTGTTGATCTGGCGGTTGGGGAACGTGTGAGGCTGCTGAGGGGGTCAGCCCCATCTTGCAATTTCTCGTGTGTGGGGCCCACAGTGAGGTGGTCACCTCCGCTGTCACTGCTGGCGTTGGGGTCTCGTGAGACCAAGGTGCCGGTCTATCTGAAGCCCCTCCCACATCTGGCCAGCTTCCCTGCCTGTGTCCCTCTGCGGGATGAAGCCTCGATGCCTTCTGAATTCCAGACCAAGCAGTGCCTTCTCCAGGGAGGTCAGTGCCCTTTACACTGTGCTCTGAGCACTTGCCGGGGCTGACTGCCCAGGACTGTCATCACTCGTCCATCTGTCCATCCGTCCGTCCACAATCCCATGCATTGGTGCACCGAGGCCTGCCCATGTCTCACTCTGGGCAGAAACCAGGGCTGCTAAGATGGGCAGGACACCTCCTATCCCTGGTGGGCCATTTCCACGGGGGCTGCATCCCACACAACATGGTCCAGCTACTGGTGCTTGGAGGAGCGTGTGTCCCAGAAACTGCTTCAGGAGGTGAGCCATCAGGGGACACCTGAAGACCAGGAAGGCGGGGCTGGGGGAGGACAGAGCTGAGCGAATGGTTCAGAAGCTCCCAATTAATGGCCTGAAGAGGCAAAACTCTGCAGCGAGAGGACTCCAAGTCTGCTTATCACACTGAGAACCGGGTGCCTCCTGCTGGCTGGGGCTTGTGGAGCTCAGCACAGCCCCCCAGAGGGGTAGTAATGGCTCGGTGGCCGCTGTCAGGCAGGGCTCCCTCAGCAGCCCGTCCGCAAGGGTTCTCTCTGTGTTAGCTCCAAACTCCCCCCAGCTCCCAGCTTGGCACCAGGAAGAGGTGCCCACAGAGGGCCCTCACCTCGTCCACACTCAGAGACCTTCTGTCCCGTTTGCCTCTGGAGCCCCAGGACGGCACGGTGGCCAGGACCCCGAGTTCTGGGCACCTCCCCAGCCAGCCGAGTACCTGGCATCAGCACCAGAGCCGAGCCTGGGAGATACTCATCAACCCCCCGCCCTGGGTCCACAGACGGGGCAGGACCCCCAGCATCCCCACTTTGAAAGGAGCCTCTGACGTCAGCGAGTCGGGTTCTTGTTTCTTGGTTGGTTGCTCAAGTAACGGGGAGTAGATGGCGCATTCCGGTCCAATAGTACATTTGTGCAAAGCCCCAAGCCAGACGTTCCGGGAGCCTCTGGCCCCCAAGGATACATCTTATCTGAGGGTCATGGAGGGTTTCTGGAGGCACACGGAAGCCTCTGCTTCATGTTGGGGGGCATGTTCTGTTTTCCCTCCTTACAGTCAGATCCCACTTTCTTCCCGGCAGAGTCTCCCTCGGAAATGCCAAGTAAGCTTGCCTGCAGCCCCAAAAGGGGATTTGGTTTGTTTGTGTCCCTAGAACTGGAAAAAATGACCACTGGCTTGTGTGTGCCTGCGGGTCCGTGTATCTGCGTGCATGTGTGTTGTGTCTGCGGACACATGTGTGCATGTGTGTGCATGCATGTGTGCTGTCTGTGGACATGTGTGTGCGTGTGTGTGCATGCATGTGTGTTGTGTCTGCGGACACATGTGTGCCCGTGTGCACACATGTGTGGTGTCTGTGGACATGCGTGTGCGTGTGCGTGCATGCATGTGTGTTGTGTCTGCGGACACATGTGTGCACGTGTGCACGCATGTGTGGTGTCTGTGGACACGTGTGTGTGTGCATGCATGTGTGGTGTCTGTGGACACGTGTGTGCGTGTGTGTGCATGCATGTGTGCTGTCTGTGGACACGTGTGTGCGTGTGTGCATGCATGTGTGTTGTGTCTGCGGACACATGTGTGCACGTGTGCACGCATGTGCGGTGTCTGTGGACACGTGTGTGCGTGTGTGCATGCATGTGTGCTGTCTGTGGACACGTGTGTATGTGTGTGTGCACGCATGTGTGGTGTCTGTGGACACGTGTGTGCGTGTGTGCACGCATGTGTGGTGTCCGTGGACACATGTGCATGTGTGTGCATGCATGGTGTGTGGACATGTGTGTGTGTGTGTGGGTACCTGTGGACATCTGCGTGCATGTGTGATGTCTGTGGACACTTGTGTGTACACATGTCTGTGTGTGGGCCTGGTGTGTGTGCTTGCCTCTCTCCCCACCTTCTTTCTTTCCAGCACCAAACTCGGGGAGTTTGGCTCTGGATCACCAGGTGAGGAGGGGTTGGAAAAGCAAATCAGGAAGAAATCTTTCTTCCTGTGCCACCTGGTGTCCCCAAGTAGAAAGAACAAATGGAAAACTATCTCAAATCACGCAAAGGGAAGGCTGCCAGCTGAGAGCTGTGATGGCTGTGTGGGGGGCACCCCTAGCAGCCCCCTCGCTGGCCCAGCGGTGCCCAGGCCGCAGCGCAGGAGCAAAGCGGGGTGTCGCGGGTGTGGGCATCCCTGGGCTGCGCAGCCCTAGTCTGGCAGCTCCGCTGGGTGGGTCTGGAGCAAAGAGGTCCCTGCAGGCAGAAATCACGACCCTGCAGGTGACGCTTTGGGAGCCCAGCCTTGTCCTGGGGGCTTCCCCACCCTCCCGGACTGCAGCTGCAGAAGTCAGCGTGCTCCTCAGAGCTCACACGAGTTTGTCCAACTAGAAGGGAGGCCGCGGGCACAGAGAAGCAGCCACCGGACACTTCAGCGCAGGAAACGTCGGGGTGCTCAAAGCGTTGAGGAGAAAAACATGTCCACTCTCACGCGGCGGCTTCTTCTCCTCTCTCCCGACTGAGATTTCCCTGGAGGGGAGTGCACACACCCAGACGTATGCACGCACACCCAAGCATCTGTGTCCATGCATGCACACGGGCACACACACGGGCATGCATACACGCATACCCTGTGATCTGGGTGCGTCTGAAAGGCACACACAATGGAACGGCCTAGCGGTCAGACCCTTCGCTCTCCCTTCACCTCCATAATCCTCCAGAGACGGCTTTCGGGGCGGGGGCGGCACACACTGGTTTAGTAATGGGTGGGGGTGTCTGTCTGCGGACACATCACGGCTTCCTCTGTCAGAGGGAGAGTGGCCCTGGGCCCAGGTCAGGGGGACCAGCCCCCACGGCCCCAGGAGCCGGGCTGGGGGCTGCGGGGAGCTTGGGGCAGAGCGGGTGGGCGGGGGGCTCATAGTCGCCGGACTGTGGCCGCCTCACCCGTGCCAGGTGGGGCTTTCTCCCAGGACCTGGGACGGAGCTCGGAAGAAGGGTGGGTTCTGAAAGAAGTAGATGTTTTCCTTTGGAAAGTTTATTTGCAGATTTATGTCCGAGGGTGTGTTTTTTTTAAGCCTCGGCCTCTGGGGTTAGATTTCAGATGTCCTCCTACCCACTCTGCTGCTTTGATGTCCTATTTATTTGTTTGGGTTGGCCAGTCAAAAGTCAAAACACACAAACTCGGCTCCGCTAAGCGCACTTTCGGACACACGCCATGTGGTCGTGATTGGACGAAGAACGAACGCACTCTCTGTGGACACCTCGCGGGAGGAGCCTCCCAGTGTCCTCCAAGGTCTCCACGCCGCCCCTCGCTCAAAGTCAATGACATTCTTTCATTCACTTTCCAAAGCGGAAAGCCTGAGGAAGGGCTGCCTGCAAGGCCTGCTTCCTTGTGCCGGGGCCTGGCCAGGGCAGTGCCTGACCTCAGCCTGGCTTCACGCACGAGGCTGGGCTCCCAGAACACAGCCTCTGCAGAGAACACTGGGGACCGCGCGCGCTGTGACTCCATCTGGGTTGGGCCGGAGCCTTGCAGTGAGTCCCGGTCCTCTCTGGGAGACCGTGTGAGTCTCGTCCCCAGCCGCCCATGCCCGTTTTGAGGTGGGGCCGGGGCCTCTGCTCCGAGCACACAGGGTGCTGTCGTATGGGGGGGGGATGGTGGCCTCAGTGGTGGTGGGGGGGCAGGTCACTGATGAACTTGGAAGCCACCTTCCCCGGTAACCGCGGTTTGGTTGTTGGCACTAAATTTGCTTAGAGGAGCCGTCTGCCCACTTCCCCGTGGTGGCTCCAGATGACCGCTGAGGGTGCGTGCAGACCAAGCCGGGACTCAGGTGCAGCTGGCGGTGGCCAGGGTGCCAGTGAAGACATCTGGGGAACTGTGCCCAGGTGGCATCTGGGTGGGCATTCCAGGGCCCGCTTCCAGCATCTCTTCCGTGGCCTTGGCACCGTGGGGATCCTGGATTCCGTGTCCAGTGATAGGCTTTGCTGGGCAGCTCTGGTGAGCAGGAGAGGTAAGACTGGTGGGGCTTGTATCTGGCAGCGAACCTGGGAAACTCCGAGACCCCACAGTGACCAGGAGTGGAGGATCCAGCCATCTCAACTTTGGGAATGACCTGAGTGACATGGAGGGTATCCTTCAGAGAATGGGAGGGTGGGGTTTGGGGCTCACTCACTGACCTCGCCATCTGTCTCAGAGTTTGTGGCCTTGCTGATGGGAACTCCTGGACCCTGGGCTGGGGTCCGGGGCTCTGGCTCTTCCCACGGAAGCTTCCGGACCACACCATGGTCCGTGTCTTTCCTGTCCTTGCTGTTTTCTGATGATCACGTTGTGTTGGGTGTGGGGCCAAGCAGGCTCTCATCCCCAGGTGCAGGGTAGCTCCGTGAGCCCGTCTTTATTTGACAAGGCAACAGCCGATGCTTAGGGACCGCGGAGCAGCCCAATCATACAGCTTCTGAGTAAGACGTGCGCCAAGTCAGATGGACCCTGCATCCACAGCTGGACCACGATGGCTTTTGACAGATGATCCTGGAAGACTTTGGGGGAAGGCATCTTAGCCCAAAGAGGAGAGGCCTCCCCGGCGCATTCCCGGGACATCTGTCTCCTCTCTGACCCCATGCTCTGGTCTAAGGATCATGGAAGGTTTTTGCAGGCACATGGAAGCCCATGATCCCGGAGTGAGATGAAGAAGCTAGGAAATGCTCCAGCGTCAGCATTCTGGAATCTGTGGGCTCAGATGCAGCCCGGGACCCCTTGTTCTTCATCAGACCATTGCCCCCCGCCCTGCAAGCCCTTTTCCCGTGGTGACCAGGCCCTCCGCTGCGTCCACTGAGCACATAGGGCCTTGCCTTTCCCAGGCCAAACCCCTCCCCACTGAGGGGGTCCCTAATGCTCCTGCCACACCTGCTCCAGCCCCACGCCCCGGGGTCTCCCAGTGTCCCCAGAAGGACGGACACCACCTCCTCAGGATACCTCGGGCCCTCTTCCCTTCACCTCTGCTGCCCAACTGCATACCCTTGTCACTATCAGACCAGTAGGTAGACCAGACGACCCAGCAATACCACTCCCAGCCCCCCTGTGCCCCACATAGCTGAAGTTCAGACAGACGCTTGAACACGAATGTTCACGGCAGCACCATTCACAATAACCAAAAGGTAGAAGGAACCCAATGTCCATCAGCAGAATGCCGTCCCTCCATACAACGCAAGACTGTTCAGCCCTGAAAACGGAAACCACTGCGGAGCCCTGCGGCATCGCGGACAAACTTCCAGAGCCCTCAGAGGAAGGAGGCCGGACACAGAGGCTGCACGTTGCTGTGACGTGTCCAGAACAGCAAACACAGAGACACAGAAAGCAGGCTACCGTTTCCCGGGCCGGTGAGCGCTCGTGGGACAAGGTGATCTGGGACGAGAGGGCGGGGACGGTTGCGCCAGCCATGCATGTCCTAGATGCCACTGAATTGTATACTTTAAAACGGTTAAAATGGCAAATTTATGTTATGTATTTTACCACGATAAAAAAAAATGAATCCTTGATACTTCAGACTGATTTGGGAAAGGAAACACAGAAAAGCCAAAATAACGCAAACTGGGCCTTATGACAGCTTTAGGACCTGACCCCTGTCCAGGGATTTCCGGTTCCCTGAGGGCCTTTCATGCGGCTGGACCGCGGGCTGCGGTGCGAGTGGCCCCGACGAACCCCAGGGCCCATTTTCCCGGGTGGTGAAGCTGCCGTCCCCCCAGGACAGAAGGCACCGTGAGGACCCAGCTGCCCCCCTGCGTGTGGCGGAGGCAGGAGGCCCCAAAGCCCCCGAAAGAGAGGACAGGGCTCTGTGCTCTGCTGGGGCCGCGGGAGCCGAGGGCTGGCCTTGGCCACGTCCACTGGCCGTCGCCCCTCGGCAGAGCTCCCCCTGCAGCCCCTGCCATTAGAGGCGTGATGATTGCTTGTCTAACCCCGAACTCCCGCCTGTAACAACAGGGCCGCCTAATTGAAATGTATGAGAAACAATTAAGAGTAATTGGAATCAATTAATAGATGATTTTCTTGGGAACTAGTACACAACGTGAGGCAGAATCTAATTACAATTTCCAAGCGCACACACCTCCCCAGTCAGGAGCGAGCACATGCCGTCGGAGTGGCCACCTGAGCGTGAGGACCGGCTAAGCGAGGGGGCAGGGCTGGCCACCGCTGCCGAGAGGGCAGGGCCGGCCCGCATTCCCCAGCAGGCAGGTCTGCCTGGGACCCCGGGTCTGGGGTCCCCCTGGCCTGTCCCCTGTCCAGGGGCTACCCATCCAGCCCCAGGGCCAGGCTTTACTTCATTTTTAAAAGATTTCTTTTGTTTATTTATTAGAGAGAGAGAGAGAGAGAGAGACAGAGAGCCCGCAAGCCTACAAGCAGGGGGAGGAGCAGCGGGAGGGGAAGAGGGAGGGAGAGAATCTCAAGCAGACTCCCTGCTGAGCAGGGAGCCTGACACGGGACTCGATCCCACCGCCCTGTGATCATGACCTGAGCTGAAATCTAAACGGATGTCTAACAGACTGAGCGCCCCCCAGGCACCCCTGGGCTTTATTTTTCAGGGATGTGATTGAGCCACGCGGGGCACGGACATGGAGGTCACCCCTCCCTCATCCTTTGAGACGTGGGGACATCTGGTGTCAAATGAAAAAAAGACCCCAAGCTGGAGTCCCCAGGCCCCTCCTGGACTATGCGCAGAGCAGACGGAGAGCGGAGCCGGGCGACAGCTCACGGCTCTTCCACCCGAGGAAGGGAGCCTGCTAATGAGGCCCAATTAGCCCAGAACAGAGCCGCCAAGAGCCCAGGACCGGGGACCCAGGGGTGACGCCGGCTGAGGCTCTTGCCAACGCCTCGGCCCAGGGTGCCGGGCAACAGAGAGAAAGGCCATCTCTGCCTGTTCCCACCAGAGGGGCTGCCGGTGTCCTGGGTACCAGGATTCTGCTCAGCCACTAATTAGGGGTTTTGGACAAACATGTTTTTCCTCCAGGATTTGGCTTACTTTTTAAAGCACAAGCTGAGAGAAGCCCCTCCCTGCGCTGCCCTCCCCCCCCCCCCCCGAAGCTCCTGCCACTGTTTCAGCGGCTGCTCAGCCTGGAAATAGAGCCCAGGATTTCTGCTCCTTGGTCCATCCATCCATTCATTCCTTCGTTCCTCCGCTGAGGGTGTTCTGAGCACCTCCATGGGCGGGGTCTCCATGTAGGGGGAGGAAGCAGCCATGTGTCCTAATCAAGGGACCCTGGGATGAGGAGGGGCTGCCAGCAAAGCCTGTGGGGAGTGTGGGGGGTGAGGTGGGGAAGCAGCCCCCAGACTCAGAATCCTGGTAGTTCTCCAAGGAATGCGCCCGTCAGGTGTGCGAAGGGGAAGGGACAGAAGTCGCAATCAACCAGGCCCGAAGCCCACCCAGGTACGGGGGCTGGAGGCCAAGACCCCCCTCCCCAAGGAAGGCTCCGCAGGCGGCCGTTCCGGGCTGGCGGGCAGGAGCCCCCTGGGGCTGCGTGGGGCTGCGGTGGGCAAGGGCCTGTCAGTGTGGGTTTAGTGTCCTTCCTTATCAGATGGAATCCGGCTGCTGCTTGACTGCCCCCACTGAGCACAGTTCTCTGCATTCAGGCCCACTTCCTGTGCTCCGAAAGCCAAGCTCTCGGCACAAAGGGCCAGCTCTTATCTCCTCCCCCTCTGACCCCAGGCCTGCACAGGAGGCCGGCTCTAATTTCTGCCCCGAGCAGAAGCAGGTGAGAAAGTCTCTGGCTGGGAGCTTCAGGGCAGGGAGAGCAGCCGGTTCCCCTGGGGCAGGGGCTGTAGGAGTAAGCAAAAGTGGGCTCCTTCATTCTGCCCAAGGATCCCAGGGTCTGCAGGGCCTGACTCCTCCCCAGCAGCTTCTCTACACACCTAGCCCCCCTGGGCTTGCTTGTTTTCTCTGATTGGACTCATGTGCAGCCAGAAGAGTGGGTCCTTGGGAGGCCTTGGCCTGGGGTGTGGGGAGGGGGCCGGCTGGAGGATGGGGGCATATCTGTGGCTGCAGGAGGGGGACCGTGAGCACTGTGGGGGTGGATGCAGACAGAAGAGATGTGGTGCACCTTGACAGTCAAAGGAGACGGGGCTGGTTGGGCTGGTGGGGGCAGGAGGCAGGTGACTAGAGAGCAGAGGCAGCAAGCAGGACGAGAATAGGACTGCTCTGCAGCTCTGCGGGCTGGAGTGTGGGCCCTGTCTCAAGGTCAGCGTCAGGCACGCCTGCGGCTCGCAGCTCTGGGCAGGCAAGAGTTAAACACTGCGGTGTGACTTGACAAGTCCAAGGTGAAGTGGGTGGCCAGAAGTCTCAAAGGCGTCCTTAACCCCTCTTGGCTGAGAATTCCAGCTGTTGTTCTCCAGATAGACTCCCGTCATCACTTGTCACGGGAATCAGAGATGCTGGCAGCAAGATGGGCTTGCATTCTTAAAGGGACAGTGAGTCCAAAACCTTCCTCCCCTGGGAACTCGTTACTTTCCCCAACTCAGCACCTGGGTACATTTTTTCCCAGCTGGAAGACCTCAACTCAGCCCCACACAAACCCGCTCTGCAGGGCCCGGGCCTGAGCAGGCACAAAGGACTCCGAGTCAGGGCACTGACAAGGGCCGCGTTAACCAGGGGGAGCTTGGGGCCCTCCTCGAGGACGTGCCCCTCTGGAACCCACACAGATTAGAGGCGCCCCTCATCCCACCACTGGCTCCTAACCCTCTGGGCTGGCCCAGGCGGGGAATGTCTCTGGTCCCCACAAGCTCACCCACAGGGAGTCTTGCTCGGCCTTCTGTGCGGGTCTGACTAGCAAGTAGGGCTCCCGGAAGGGCCGCTTTCGGCTGAGCCCATGGCTCCTTCCTCACTCTGGTTTTCCTTTTATGTTGAGGGCAGGACGATTCCAAGCTGCGTGTCTGGCGCCTCGGCCACCCGAGGTTCTCCAGCAACAATGGTTAACCCCGCTCTGATCTCCGCCAGGCCCCGTGTGGAGGTGCAGCCCTGGTGAGCCAGCCAAGGTCCCCGCTCTGGGCTCCCCCAACTCTGTTCTTGCAAAACTGGGTGCCCAAATCCAGACAGTGGGGGCTGGGGGTGGGGGCTGGCGGGGGGGACGGTGAGTAGGAGGGGTCCTACTCCAATGCTTAACCCTTTAGATGAAGAAGCCAGAGGAGAGCCCCCCCGTCCTCAGACTCACAGCACATCCGCCTCCCACCCTAGAGCCCTGAGCCCAGGATACCCCCCCCCCCCGGCCCCACACAGCACAGCTGGAGCCCAGCCTCAGCACCAGCTGCAGCACTGCCCCAAGCACAGCCACCTGGGAAGCCACAGGGTCCAGAACAGGGCCCCTGGGTGGGGAGGAACAGGGGAGCGGTCTCCTAAGTGGTGTGGTGCGGCTCCCTAGAGCCCGAGTTCAAGGCCTCGATCAGGGAGTGTCCTGTCCCACCCCCCCAGGGCGGAGTGCCCGTGTCCAGTCGGCTCCCCCACTGTGCTGGCTCCCTCCAAGTCTGCACCGGCACCTGGCTCTAACAGAATGCGTCGGGTGGCTTCGGGGACAGCTTGGGAGGCCCTTCGGGGAAGAGCTAGCCGACAGAGGGAGCGGATTGTGGGGGTAGTTCCAGCCTTGCCGATGTTGGTGCTCACTCCGTGCCGTACCTCACTGCCTTACATACGCTGAGGAGGAAGCCGGTGGGCAAGCCCTGTGCTTCTTGCCCTTCTATACTAGGGAAATTGAGGCATTCGGGATCCCTCCTAGCCGCAGAGCCGCAGAACCAGCTCTTGGCGGCCCCGAGTCCCAACACCCGAGCCTGGTTCTCCAGGGGGAGGGAGGGTCGTCCCAGGGTCTGATAAAACTCACTCCCAGGACAAAAACGTCTCTGCGTGGGACTCTCTTTGTCCCAGAGGAGGGGCTGTCCTCCGTGGCAGCGCCCTGGTGACACGGGTGTCCACTGTGTCCTGTTAGCTCCAGGCAGGATGCCGCAGCCCACCGCCCCTTGCGTGAGGAGGGTCTCTGCACGTTTCCTACTGCCTTTGCAAAAGCTCCAGTGGCCCTTGAGTGACAAACCCGCCCGTACCCCCAGGACGCTGGGCTGACACAGCAGGAAGCCATCTTGGCCAGAAGGTGACCCCCTCCACTTGCCGTGACACCTGGCAGTGTCTGAAACAGCTCTGGTTGTCCCTATCATCTCATCAGTGGAGGCCGGGGTGATGCAAACAGCTCTCCATGCACAGAATGGCCCCACAATGGAATGATCTGAGCCCGAGTATCAGCAGTTTCAAGATCGAGAGACCCTGACGACCGAACACTCAGAATCCCGTGGCCACGGCAGCTGGGGTGGGGCATATCGGGGGCTTCTTGGAGCCCCTCCTGGCCCAGCCAGCTCACCACGCAGCCCAGCAGGGGCTTTGCCTCCTGGTTTCTGTACCCGGATGCCCAGCGCTTGGAGGCATGAGATGTGGACCCAAAGCGGCATCTGACAGCTTGTGCACCAAGAGAGCCCCCCAGGGTCACTGTCCTGCCAGAGAATCCCCAGAGACGCTGCTCCTGGGCCCTGGGTGCCCTGGGCCTCCCACCCTCCATCAGAGCACCCACTGTTCCGGCTCTGTCCGGGCCTGGTACTGGGAGTGGCCACCCAGGAAGGAAGTGAGTTTCACCCTTGAAGCTCTGAGACCCTCTTACACGGGGCTCCCCTGACCCTCCTTCTGTCCGTCCCTCCTGGACCTGTGAGCCGGGACGCCCAGGGGGTACGTTGGGGGACCACGGTGCCACCCCGGGCCCCTTGTGTGTCCTCCTGCCTCTGTGACACGGCCTCCCGAGCGAGGCCCAGCTTGTCACCCAGATGTCTGCGAACGGCAGCCATGTACAGCCGCGAGCAGGCAGAGAGCTGATATGCTCGGTATCAATAACCAGATCAGCGTCCGGGTCAAATAACTTATTGTCGGGATAAACAGAATTCCTGCCCAGGACCCACCGCGTTTGTGGGTCCCGACCGTGGACGGGGGTATTGAGAGCGCCTCCTGGGCGTGTGATCAGGGAGGGTGGGGAGAGGGACCGAGGGGCTAACGTCCACGAAGATGGGGAGGCAGACAGGTGGCAGGGGGCCCCAATGTCTCAGAACCCATCTCTCCAGGCCCGAGGCACTGCCCCCCTTGAAGCAAAGATCTCAAGCGTGGAGTCCGGTGGGGAGAAGGATGCCTGGGTTTGCACAATTCTGCACCTGGCGTCTCACGAGGGCGCAGGCAGGGTTTCTGAGGGGACTCCACCACGTGACAATTCAGGAAAAAAAGGAGGATGTCAAAACAAAAGATTTCTACTGCCGAATGTTAGTTTTGGGGGCTTGGCTCCTGCCTGCCCGTCCCCGGCCTGCCCAGTCCTGCTCCCTGCCCCACGCGTGTGGCCCCTTCGTCCCATGGAGGGATGTCTGTGGCGGTCCGCAGTGGCCTGGAGGCCCTGAGAGCTATTTCCTCTCTCAGACGGGGAGACGCTGTGCCAGTGAGGCTGACGTGGCCCGGAGGGAGCAGGAGACCCTCTTCTGTGCCCCAGCCCCAGACACCGCAGCCTCCCCTACTGTCAGGCCCGGAGGCAGCCAGTGGGGGCACAGGAGCCGAGGGCTGGGAGCCTGAGAGCTGCTACTGGTCTGCATGGGTGGGGACAGGTGGCTGCACCACACGTCCCCGCAGTCTGCTGGGCCCTGTCCTCTGCCCGGAGCTCTGGCTCCCAGGCAGGGCAGGGCCCCTTCCTTCTGCTCTTATGATTAGCCCTCAGCGGGATCTGCATACATATGCAGGGGTGAGGTTCAGCATGTAGGGGCTGCACGAAGAGGAGCGGAGTGGTCGCCTGGGCCACGACCCTGGCTTGATCGGCCTCCAATGCCTTCCACAGCTCTCCGTGGTCCCTATAGTGGATTCGACAGTGTTCCCCTAAAGTTCCCGTCTACCCACAACCTCAGAACACGCTTTATTGGGAAGCGGGGTCTTTGCAGACGCACAGCGAGAAGCCACGTGGCCCTAGAGGTAGAGGTTGGGGTGTGGGGTACACAAGGCAGGGATGACTGGCCACACCAGAACGGATTCCCTCACAGCCCCCAGAAGGAACCGGCCCCCGACGCCTTGATTTCAGCTTCCAGACTGCAGCCCTGAGAGAGGACAGGGGCACTGCTCTAAGCCTCCCAGCCCGTCGTTACGGCAGCCCCAGGACGCGAAGCCCGTGCCCACGTGCCGTCCCCAGGCGCCCCTGCTGGAAACCCACTCAGGCCAGTGGTCAGGGTCGCAGAAGGGACCGTCCAGCTATGTGTCCAGCTATGTGTCCAGCTATGTGTCCGACACGCTGAGGGGCACAGGCGGGTCCTGCACGTCAGCCTCTGGCCGGGGGGGGGGGGGGGCTGTCCACTGCTTTATCTCCCGGAAGAGTGCTGACCCAACGGGACGGAGCTGGTCCTGAAACTGTGCCCCCAGGGAGGGCGGGTGTGACATCACCCTCTGCCCAGAGCCCGGGGGTGTCCTTCCGCAGAGCCAGGAGCACTCCTCCAGCACGGCCTGGGCCCAGGCCCAGGGCACAAGCTGTCTGGTTTTCAGCCCAAGGGGTGAGGACCATAGAGCCTTTCCTCAGGGAAGAAAGGAATGAAGGAATCTCTCCGATTTGTGTCTTAGGATGGCCTCCCAGCCTGGCAGCAACGTGGGGCGTGCATAGGGAGATTACAACTCTGGTGTAAGCGCTCTGACAGAACAGGAATTCGGAGGGCTCCGGACAGCTTGGACGAGCAGGGCGGGGGCGGGTGGGGCAGTGGAGCTCCAGGGAGGAGGGTGGGCTGGACGGGGTGGGCAGCCCTGCAAGGCAAGGCCCCTTTCTTGGAACACCCAGCTCCTGCCCGGGATCCCTCCGTGGCGTGGCTGGGGAGGAGGGACAGGGGTCCCTGGGGCCCTGTCCTGGCTGTACCATGTCTGCACCTTGCTGTTTCTCTGGCTGTGGGAGGTGAGTGTCCAGGGCCTCCAGCCCCTCTGCCTGTAAGGCCCGCCCCCACTGGGGCTCCTGATCCAGAGTCCTTCTTCAGTCCAGGCCTCCCTTCCATCCTAAGACGGGGGAGGTGGTGAGCCCCTCCTCGCCCCCAGCTCGCCCTCTCTTTTCCTTCCCAGCGAGGAAGCTGTTCCTGCTTCCAGGCCCACCTGCAGCCCCACCTACGGCCCCACTGCGGTGGGGGGCTCTGCGTGTGCAGAGCCAGGGGCCGTCAGCGGCTCTCTAAGCTGGGAAGGCCTCTTGACATCATTACATAAGCTGTCACATTGTTACCCGCCTCACCAGAAGTTGTAAGTACTCAGGGAAAAAGCGCTCTTTGTTGCTGAGGTTCTGGGATACGGGGCCTTACGGCTTTTACTGCTCTGGATTAAGGGCAGTCAGGCCTGCTGGGAAGTACGGCGGCCCGGGGACCTCCGCACGCCCTTGAAGGGGCTTTCTCTGATTGTGCGCCTTTGGTCCCCAGCCCCGTCCTCACAACGCCCCCCCCCCGGGGGGTCCCAGTGCAGAAGCCCCTCCTGAGAGCGGGAAGGAGATGCTGTCCCAGGTTGGCGGGGCCGAGACCACCCCTGTCTGCCTGCAGAGCGGTTTAGGGGCTTCGGCTGCACAGGGGTCGTAAAGGTCAGACTCAGACCCCTACCCGCTGCAGCCTGAGCGTTCTAACGTCATTCCGATCTGTTCCAAGCCCAGGTGGCCCCCCCTCTCAAAAACCCCTTGGGGATGGCGGATGTCTTGTCATTCCCAGGCTCGCAGTGTGCCCCACCCGATGCCATCGAGGAATGGGGCTGCGTGTGGCGGGGGTCCCCAGTGTTCCTGGGTGCTAAGTCCCAAGACAGACCCCCGCCCCCAGAATCCCAGATTGAAAAGATGACAACAGCATCTCATTTCTACACTGAACACACAGAGCACGTGCTAGCAAGGGGCACGCAGACACCCCCAGACCGCTCCCTGGGGGATGCTGGGTTGCCCAAAGCCCAGCTCCGCAAAGGTGCTCCCGATGTCCGCGCAGGGATCCAGATCCAGTGGGGGGAAATTTCCTGGGAGCCAGTGGCTGCCCAGGTCGCTGCACGAACCCCCCCCCCCCCGCCGCCACGCACCAGCCAGCACCCTGCCCTTGGCACCCACAGGCCTGGAAATCCGACAGCCTGGAACCTGAGCTCCTCCTCTGCACAGTCTGAAACGCGGGGAGGGCCACTGAAGCAAGCCACACGCAGCAAGGAGAAAGTCCAGAATGCCATAAACCCCCACTTTCAGAAATAAGATGGCATTTTCTTTCATTTCTCCCCAGGGGATCGGCAGGAATGGCTGGCCCTCCACAGTATGGAGCTCTGCGTGGAAGAAGGAAGATGAACGGACAGGGTGACAGTGGCTCAGGTTCTGGGGGAGAGGACGCTCTGCCCGGTCACAGGGTGGCATCTGGGGGAGCAGCCAGGATCTCCTGTGCGCATAGCCTGCCTATGACGTCTGGGCCCGCCCTGGGCTCGGAGGACAGCGGAGCCCACCAACCAGCAGGACGCCCCGGCCGCTGGCCTCACTGTGGGCCAGGGGGCAGGACCTGCCTGCGAGCGCTCACCCGCCCTGTCCACAGGCCACAGGGGCTGGGCTTGGCCGGGAGTCTCGATTGTTTTTAAATTCTGTTTTTACAAGGAGCGGGAGATTTATAGGCTCTGGAGGGGAAGAGAATGATGTAACTTGAGTCAATCAACTGATGGCTTATTCCAGGCCCCGTTTCCTCTCCGTGTCTGAGCTCCGGAGGCAGCCTGGCGAGCACGCGGCCCTCACAGCCGACCGCGCACCCGCGCACACACACACGCTCGCTGCCCCGCACTGCACACGCATGTGCACCCTCGGGGGCCCCGCTCCCGTCTGCCCTGCTGCGGGCTTCAGGGAGGGATGTGATGCTCCCACAGCCCCCCGCCTCACGCCCTTCCCTCTTGGGCTTCCCTGCCTGCTCCTCCCTTTGTGAAGAGCCCCTGGTGTCGCACACACCGCCTGGGGCCGCCGCCTGTGCTGTGTGACTAAGGCAAGCCCAGTGTCCGGCCTTTGTCCCTCTGACACTGTGACGAAGCATGCCGGGTGCTGGGGCGGCGCTGCCGGGCTGGGGACACGGGCGAAGCACTCAGGGAGGCGTGTGGGCGATGTCCCCTCTAAACAGTGCCCCACACCCCTGCCGGGGCCTGGCCTCCCCGGCTCCGCGGAGGGCATGGCTGGAGCCGCTGGGCTGGTATAGCTCGGAAGCTCTTCCTGTCACAACGGTGGCTGGGGGGGGGGTGTCTCTGAGTCACCCGGGCTTGGGGAGACGCCTTTAGAGGGATCAATGGAGATCAAAGAACTTTGTCTTATCTCAGCAGGACCTTTGCGCGGTGCCCGGGAGGATGGCTTCGGCGGGAGGTTTTTCTTTAGAAAGGCAGGTCCACGCTATCGATTCCTCTCTCTGCCTGCTCAGGTCAAGGTGGACAAATGCAGACTTTGTGCCTGGGACGGTGATAACGATGGCCTGGGCCACCTGGAAAAGGTGCCGGTCCTTCCACCGCGCAGGTGCACCGCCAGCCCCCGGGGCCCCGCACGGCACCTCCTCCCGTGGCTGTACCCTGCAGGCAGCCCTCGCCCTCGGCCTTTGCAGACCCACCCCCACGCTCACACTCACACACGCGGGCACACACACCATCTACCCCTTAGTTGGACCTTGCGACAGCCAACGCCTCGCATTCACATTCCCAGGGACCTGCAGGGTCTGGTCCTTAACAGACAGCAATTTATTTTCTTGTCTTGGCCGGACGTTTCTCTTCATTCTGCGTACCTGTGCTCTCCACCATGGCACCGCAGTACAGCTAACTAACAGTAGAGGGCGTCGGTGCACACCTTGCGCAGCTCTGCATTGAGGAAAAAGGAAGTAGGTCTCCCAAAAGATCGTACCTGGCCACTGTGGCAGCAAGTCCTAAGCACTTTCCTGTAAGGGACAGCCTTCCACTCTCTCCCTTCACGGTCCCCCTGCCACGTGTAGGCGGTGTCGTGCTGACTGGGATGGCGGCTGCCCTGAGTCACTCAGCTGTGCCTCCCAGAGGCGGGAAAGCCCATTCGTCTGACCCCAGCGGGACCTGTCTTGGCTTCCTACAAGTGTGGGAAGATGCCAAAGCTCCGTGGAGAGTCAGCTGAAAGCCACGGGACAAGCACATACCTGCCCACGGACAGTGGCTGCTAGGGACATCAGACAGGTGCTCAGACCCTCCTGCCCCCCTCCATCCCTGGAGCCAGGGGCCAGCCAGCAAGATGCCCACACAGGGACGGCCTCTCTCCCTGTCTGTCCCCCACTCTCCCTGCACCTGGTTCGATGGCCTCAGACTTGTGCCCATCATTCCCCATCATTCCCCTCCTGCCCAAAGACCAACAATCCCAAGCCAAAGAAGGCTGGACTGTTTGGAATAAATGTCCAAGCAGAGGGCGCCTGGGTGGCTCAGTCGGTTAAGCGTCTGTCCACGTGGGGCTCCCTGCTCAGCGGGGAGCCTGCTTCTCTCTCATCTCTACCCCTACCCCCGCTTCTGCTCTCTCTCTCACTTACTCTCTCTCAAATAAATAAAATCTTTTTAAAAATTTTTTTAAAATGTCCAAGCGTGTCAGAAGAATACTCGCCGGTTTTGACTCGCCCTTCAAATATCAAGCCTTATTGCCAGCCTCTAATCTCTCCTTCAGAGGGAGCAGAAGGACCCCATGCGGAGCCACATGTCCAAGACCTTCTCCCAGCTGACCTCCTTGCTCCTCTACTCCTGCTGGGCGGCAGGGAGGACAGGGAGGTGGCCTTTGGAGCCGCCAGACCCCTGACCACAGCATCCTCATGTGCGCCAGACATCACCCAGAAGGTCCCTTTCTCCCTTGTTTCTGGAGGAACATTCTCCTCCCATCTTCTCCCACAGACAGTGGAAGCGGGACACGACTGGGTCGGAATCCCTGGGTGTCACTTCAAATGTCACGCCACGTTAGTGCCACTTGTGGCATTAAACACGGAAATGAATTTTAAAATGTAAATGAATTAATTATAGAGCTCAGGGGCTGTTCCTTCTCATTCAACGTTGTGCTTTTCCAGGGGAAGTGGGGAGAGTGCTGGCCACAGGCACAATTCTCTTGGCGTTTCGATTACTTTCTATTGTTACAAATCTTCCAATAAGCAGGGGGAAAATACACCCTCTATTGCTTTCTGGCGTGCCTTAAATATCTGGATGATGCGCAGAATTTATCAATTTGTTTTTGTTACTTGCAGTTTGGAAATGTGGTTATTGAGATTTCCTGCCCTACAAGGAAGTTCAAGGCCATGAGGGTTTCCTGGCAAGGACGGAGCAGAGAACCCCAAGCTGGAAAAGAAATGATCCATCTGTGAATGTGTGTGTGTGTGTGTGTGTGATCTGCTGACGCTTCCTTTCCCACACTCTCTGGTTTAAGTTGTAGGAGAATAAGAAGAAAACATGACAATGAAAAAATTTGAAGCAGATAATTTTCCTTCAACACAGACACGTGCTCCCACAATACCTTCCTCCTCGAGAACAGGAACAAGTCTGAGAAAGCTGTAGGTTAGCAACCTGACAAGATGGAGCAGAAAGGAGCTCGAAAGATGCTCTTAATACAGTTATTAAAAGTCCTATACGTGTCTTCCCTTGTAATTGAATTTCACCGCATAATTTAAGAAAAGCCACACAAAAAAAAACTTGTAGTAAAAAACTGGGGTATAATTTTCTTCAATCAACTCCGGCTCATGACTGCAATTACCCCGAACCCTTTGCGAGCCTCGCTGTGATGCTCGGGGCCGGGCTCGGAGCCGCCGTGGGTGGCGCCCTTTCATGTGCCTCTCAAACCCTTCTTTATTGTAAGGTTTCAAATTAGCGCTAGCAGCAATGAGCAAATTTGATAATTCGATCTCAAATTAGTTAATGTAATGTGCCAGTAACCACTAACGAGTGCATTCAAAGAGGAAAATGTATCTTTTTGGAGTTGGGATATAAAGTTAACCAGCCTGTCATTTTGCCTTTGGAAACTTTTTTGGTCTTTATTAAAAGGAAATAATCCTATAAGCAATGTGCATCCCTCACGGAGCTGGTGGTGTTGGGAGGAGGAGGCTGGGGTGTGTGGCAGGCTTGGGGCCCGTGACACCGGCCCCGCCAGGCCTGCCCTCAGAGGGCTTCCCCGAGCCGCTGGGCCTGGAGGCCGGGGCTGGTGGGGAGTGCTGAGGCCGGAGGGACCCACCCCCACGGCAGCTTCGCGGGAGGAAGCCGGTTCCTGAAGGAGGAGTTGGATCTGGGTCAAAGTAGATGCCGCGGAGAGCCCGCTGACACCCTCCCTGGAGACTTCCATGGCTCTGCACCTTAACCCTAGGACCCTGGCTGCCCACGCCTGCACCAGCTCGGAACGGAGCAGCAACAAGGGACCGGCGCCCTGAGAGAACGCACACCTGGTTGTCGGTCCTAATCGGCTGGGACCCTCAACGGCGTCAAGGCTGGCCAGGAATGTCCTCCTTACCTCATTACCGTCACTCCCCGAGTGAGGGCCAGCGACACTCCCTGGGATGCCTGCTTACGTCATAGGAGCAGTGCAGCCAAGGGGGCAAACATCCCTTGCACCACGTGGCCAGAGAGATGGTCCTCCCATCTGTCGTACTGTCCAACCACAGGGGCTTCGTGAGTGACATTTATCCAGTGCTTTTTGTGCTCACCAGGCCGTGAAGAACCGCATGCCTGTGTCTGGGGCATTGCACGAGTCACTGGTTTCAGTGGCACTGCATCCCTGCATCCCGCCACACTGCATCCCTGCATCCCACCACACTGCATCCCTGCTTCCTGCCACACTGGATCCCGCCACACTGCATCCCTGCTTCCTGCCTCACTGCATACCAGCATCCTGCCACACTGCATCCCTGCATCCCGCCACACTGTATCCCTGCTTCCCGCCACACTGCAATCCTGCAACCCACCATTCTGCATCCTGCATCCCGCCACACTGTATCCCTGCATCCCGCCACACTGTATCCCTGCATCCCGCCACACTGTATCCCTGCATCCCGCCACACTGTATCCCTGCTTCCCGCCACACTGCATCCCTGCATCCCGCCACACTGCATCCCTGCATCCCGCCACACTGCATCCCTGCTTCCTGCCACACTGGATCCCGCCACACTGCATCCCTACTTCCTGCCTCACTGCATACCAGCATCCTGCCACACTGCATCCCTGCATCCCGCCACACTGCATCCCTGCATCCTGCTATACTGTATCATTTCCTACTAACTATATCCCTACTTCTTGCCACACTGTCCACTCCCTTTCTCTTCCCTGCCCCTCACCTTCCTGGTTTCCTCCCCGTGCTTGGTGAGTACTGTGGGTATTTCATAGGCACCCATTCTTCCCTGGAAGCTGGATGGATACACAACGGGGACTGGAGGGACCTGGAGCTCTTTCCGGCTGGACCTGATCCATGTGCCTTGGAAAAGGAAAGTTTCCTTTGGAATGCAAGGCTGGCGGCTTCCTCCCCCATGGTGGGGGGCAAACCCCATAAGTAAAGCAGTAAAGAAGGGCTGGAAAGACTTTCGAAAGCTTCACCGTGGCCCTGAACTTGCTACTCTAATCAGAGCTGAAAGGTCCCTCCCCACCCCCACCCGCCCTCAGTCAGTGACAGACGACTCCTGCCTGAAACGGTTTAAAAGGAACAGGAGAAGGTCTTTATCTGTGTGGCCTGAGCCCATTTACTCCGGGAGAAAGCCCCAGCCCCTGTCCGACTGAAAGCCATGGCTTGTTCTCTCATCTGATGGATGAAAGGAATTTGGAAGCCTGATACCGTCCCCTGAGATGTCATTCAAATCCTCAGATACCTTCTCCAGGCCAGGCCACCGCCACTTGCAGCATCTCTCCCTGCCCCCATTCATCCTGGGCCCTCACCTCGGAGCCGTGCTCTAATCAATAGAAACCAGAGTGACCTGGGGGGGTCTCCAATTGGTAGACCAGGAAAGTAAAAGCATGATTAGAAATGAAGTCGCTGGGGACGCTCTAAATTGGAGCTCTTTGAAACCAGCCCAGGCTGATCGGCTTTCCTTCACGGGGGGATTTCTTGTCAGTTTTCATGTAAACGAAAAAGATGAAAAATATAAAAGACAAAGCTTGTGACCCCTCCCCTCCAGGCTGCGCAGGGACAGGGCAATGTTCTCTTGGCTCATTAAAAAGTACAACAAAGAACAACAAATTGTTAAGTGTTTCCTCTTAAAAAGAACAAAGAGAAAGCCGCAGGTCTTAATGGTTCTTATTGATGGCTTATAAATGTGCCCAAATCCTTCAGCTAGAAGCTCTTCCTTGGCCAGTCCTCCTTGGTTTTATTCCAAACTCCCCTTCCACCATGCACCGCCCCCCCATAATAATTCAAGCAAACTTTAAAATCTATAGATGCAGCATTCCAGGGTGATGGATTTGCCCCTCTTCCTGAAATTCAGATATAAATCCCCCAGCCTTCTGCAAAGTAACCATGGCAGCTTGATTTATCTGGGCTGCTACAGAGTTGCCCTGCAGACTTTCAAAAACTTGGAAAGGCAAAGAATGCAGGGAGAGGGAGGGAGGGAGGGAAGAAGGGAGGAGAGAGAGAGGGAGGGATGGGGGAGGAGAGGGAGGGAGAGGAGAAGGAGAGGGAGGAGGGGTGGAGGAGGGAGAGGGGCTACAGCAACTATCTCCCATGCCCTGTTGGGGTTCCGGCCAGCCCTGAGGAGGGGCTTTCCCCAGAGCAGGGGAGGGAGGGGCTTGCTCAGAGCAATCTCATGAACTCAGTCAATCCATCTTTGCCCGGATATCACTAATCTGCACATTTCTCTTCTCGTGTGATGTTACCATCGCTTTATCATAAATGGGCTATGAAGACATTTGGAGCTGCTACTGTTGTAATCTATCCAAGATGAATAGGGGCGAAGGCTGAAAGAAACTCCCCGTTTCCTGTCCCATCTGTCTGCCAGACTGCGGCCGCAGGTCAGGGGCGTCCCCCCTCCAGGCTGGTAAGTGCAAAACACGAAGCAGCTGAACCGAACCAGAAGATCAAAGCCCAGGAGAAGAGGAGGGGGGGGGGGGCTGGCCCCGGGGGCCAAGGAGACTGGGGGGAAACAACACAAAACCCCCACCTTCCTTCATTCACAGAGAGGAGAGCTGGCAGGTGACGCTTGCTCCAGGGGTAACCGCACACAAGGTGGTCGGGGGGCTTCGCCAGGCAGGGAGCTCCGACGCTCTAGGTCCTTGTCCTTGTGGCTCTGTGACCTGCAGGCTCAGGTCATCTGATCAGCCTCCAAGGAGAGACAGGGTCTCTCTCCCCACCCCTCCCTCTCTCCCCCTCTCCTCTCCAAGGCCAATTTAAAAACAGTCTTGGCCACGACAGAGTTGAGAAGAGCCAGGAACAGTGGTGCTGAGTGGCTTAACTCACAGGGACCTCGGCCCCAGCACACGGTGCGGTGTCCCCAAATGTCTGTCCTCTCCCCCCGTGTAAAGCGTCCCGTCGCTCTCCTGAGAACCCCTGCACCCAAAACTTCTTGGGTCACCCCAGGACCCACCCAGGCTTTCTTTTTTTTCCGAGATTTGAGGGACGGTGGGGTGGCTGGTCTGTTTTTTGACCCCCCCCAGGTCCCTGCAGGGAGGAGGGTGTGTTCCTGGGAGCTGGTCCCCGGTCTCCGAAAACCAAGTAGGTGGACCTGTTCCCTGTGCCCCACACTCGGTGACTCATTAATTACATTTTATATTCAAATGGACGAAACTGCAACCGAGCGATGTTTCCCAACCGTGGGCAATAAATCGCAGCCGGGAGTGCTAACAGTGCTCACATTTACTCCTGTTAATTCTTCCTGTTTCTGAATGCTGGGCTGGGTCCAGACTCGCTGCGCTACAAGCTTTCCTGCTGGAGAGCGAGGCCCCAGGCTGTGTTCCAGCTCCAGCTGGCAGCTAATACCCTCACACATTCGCAGATCCCAGGCCGGGGCGGCGGGAGACCGAGGTTCGCCGGGGTCAGCACATGGCGGGGCTCAGTCCCTGGGAAGCGGTGGCGCCCTGGGGGGCGCGCAGGGTGGGACAGGGCCTTGGGCAGCAGGCCCCAGCCCGCTCTTTCTCATTCGGGGGAAAAGTTTCTGTCCAGGTTTGATTTTTCTTTCCACTTGGTTTCTGTGCTCTGGACACTGGTGGGGTGGGGCAGCGAGCATCCTCCTCGGAGACCTTGACCTCCTGGAGCAGCGCAGGTTTCACAAGCACCAGGCTCCCTCCTCACAAAGGCTTCTGGTAAATTCCGTCGGCAGTGGCTGGATGCTGCGCTCTCCCTCTCTGACTCACAGCTTCGGGGATGACTAATCCTGACGGCCAGCGTGGGTCCAGCTTCACGGATCCCGAGGGCAGAGCGGGTGGGAGAGTGTTCCAGAGACGGTGAGCGGTGACGTTCTTTTCAGAGGCTTGCTGGGGCCTCGCCGCCTACCCCCTCATGGGCAGAAGGCCGTGGACGGGGCGGCGGAAACCACATCCCCTTCAGCATTGGCGCAATGGGAAGGGCATTGACCACGGAGGGACAGAGTGTCCGAGGTCCCCGGCTCGCTCAGGACACTCCACGTGGAGCACGCCCCCAGCCCCCTCCTGCACCATGGCCTGTGAACATGGCCCTTCTGTGTGACCGCTCAGACCCTCCGAAAGGCCTTCCGTGGACAAACGCACCCGGCACTTTCCAAGCCGCCTGCCCGAGGCACACGCAGGGTGTGTGAGTGCACACAGCCATGTGTATGTGACTTGAAAGCCTTTCTCCCTGTATGTCAGGATCACACGTGTTCAAAATCCAGGCACACTTTTCAGAAGTTATTTCTGGAAAAATGTTGAATCTCATAACAGCAATAAAAGGAAAACACTGCCTCAGCCAACATAAATGTCTATTTGGAACATGCTTGAAAAGCACTGGAATATTTGTGTAAGTTTGAAATTCCAGCCTTCGGAGCGGAGCAGGACGGCTGTCGGTGGGCTCTGCGGCAGCGGATGGAAGGGTCCTGCAAGTCCCTTACTGAGCTTATCCATCTGGTGGACCTGCTGGCTTTGGGCTCCTGGACGGGCTCAGGATGCTTTCCATCGAGGGAGAGCTGCTGGCGTCAGACAGAGGCTAGGGGACGCGGGCTGTCAGGGCGCAGTTGGCAAGGGGGGTGGCCAGCCTTCAGGACCAGCCTCGGCAGAGGGGGGGAGGAGCCTCTTGCCTCGTGGGGTCCTGCGTCCCACGCCCCAGCGCCTGTCCTACTGAACATCTCGCTGCCTCATCAGTGGCACACCTGCCACTCCCCAACCTGGCCCGGGCGTGGGCTCCTGGGTGCAGGACCTGCTCCCTCCCTCTCGCTCCCGCAATAGCCACAGGTTCCGGTGCAGGGTGAGCTTGGTCGTTGCAGAGAAGAGCCCGAGGGGGGGGGGTGAGGAGGCACATGGTGCCGCTGACGGCTGAGGGCCTGACGTGGCCAGGCTGAGCCCCGACCTTTTCTTGTACTGTCTCCTCCGGTCCCCACAGCACCGAGAGTCCTGCGTGCCAGGCCGAGTCACACGGGGGACACAGAAAGTCAGGGTCCAAGCCTGGGCCATCTCTCCAGGGACGGGCAAGCTGGGATTTGGACCTGCTGTCAGCCTGCGAGGCCTCGGCCCTGCTGGCCAGGAGCTGACCTGTGACTCTGGGGCAGGACCGAGCAGACCACGCTGGCTTGGCAGCCCCTCTGGACCAGGGGCAAGGGGGCAACAGGGATCAATTTCCTGGGATGGGAGACAAGGTGTGGGGCTATCTTTGGGGTCAGAGAGTCTCCTGCTCTCACCCTTCCTGGTTGGGCCACCTGGGAGAGCTTCCGGACCTCTCCATGCCTCAGTTTTCCCATCAGTTAGACAATCGGGGAGGCTTAACCGGAGACACATCTGTTCTGCGCTTGGGCTGGTCCTGGCCATAGTGGTCCTTGACAACCTCTTCTTTTTCTTCCCCTGCATCTCCGACCTCCCTGAGAGCTGCCCACGGGGCCTGGAGCCATCTGACCCCGACGGTTCCCTGGAGCCAGGAGCTGCCTCAGACTGGTGGGCACAGGACAGAGGGAGGCACGCACTGTGGAAGGGCAGGTTTCTAGGCGATTTGGGGAAGAAATAAAGAATCTGTCTCTCTCTGGACTTGGCTTCTCCTATTTGTTTCTAAAAGCAAAAGAAAGCAAGGCAGCAGATGCAGACACACCGAGCCTACTTTTTGGGAATAACAACAAAGATGCGTCCCTGGGAGCGGCGGTTAACACTGCCACGATTGTTGCACGAGGGGTCTGCTTTCCATTAGCGGGAAGTGACGGCCCCGTCTTGGCACAGGACCCCGCGCCCGGCCCGAGTGGGTTAACCCCTTCCCCACCTCACTGCCCTCACCCACACACGACGGGCAGCCCGACCTGGGCAGTCTCCACCCAGGTCCAGGTGCGGTCATCGGCACCCTGCCACCGACGACAAGTCATGCGGGTGCTCGCACACGCGTGTGTGCATGTGCACACGCACACACATGCACAGACATACTCCTCCCTGGGGCTATGTCACCTGAGGTTCTGCGGAGAGGCAGGGGCAAGAGGGAGTGTGGCAGAAGAGGGGGGGAGCCGGGGGGCCTGGGGCTGGGGCCCCGTACCCAGGGCCCCTCAGGTGAGAAGGGCTTGCTGGCTGAGCCTGGGGAGGTGGGGCAGCCATGGGCGCTGGGGGCCAGCCCGACTGGTTCATGGCTCTGTCTCTGGAGAGCCTGACTTCACCCTGGGCTCCTGGGCTGGGCATGGCTGGGACCCCTGGTGGCTCCGTGGCCCCCGTGGGCCAGGAAGCCAGACATGGGCAAAGCTGGGGGGAGCGGGCCGGTGCTGAGGCCCCACCAGGCTGACGCTGGCTTACTTGGTCGAGGAGAGGGTGAGTGAGTGTGGCAGGGGCCTGGGGTCCTCGCGGGCACATGGGTGGTGGGACCCTGAATTCCGGAGGCTGAGGGACCAGAACACTCTCGCTCACGGTGGGCTTCCTGCCGTTGGGTTCCCCTCCGAGGAGCTTTGTATGTATTTTCTCAGTTAGCCCCCCGCCAGGACTGTTGAGGCAGAGCCCGTATCGCCCACTTTTACCGGGGAGGAAATGAGTCATCCGGACGGCGTGACCTGTCCCGGGGCAGCGGCAGGGGCAGTGGGCTCCCGTCTGCTGCAAAGCCTCACACCCACACGGACGTGTGTACGCGACCGCGTCCTGGCTTTGTATGTGAAATGCACCTTCCACACGGACAGTGATTCCAGCCGAGTGCCATCCACATGGCACACACACGTGCACGCACACACCTGGACGGGTCACGTCCGGGCACCTGTCTCTGGGGGCCACACTTGCTCGGACCCCTGCCAGGATCCCGGGGCTGGCTGGAAAGGGCGGTCTTGGGCTTCGCTCGGAATCTGGGGTCTGATGTGGCACTGCGCGTGCCCTGCAATTGCTCAGAGAACTCTGCCCCCCTCGGCCCCTGCAGCTTCGCTCCGGCCTCCACCCTGCCCCTCAGCCCTCTGCCCACCTGCCCCTGAGAGCAGGGGTGGCCAAGGAGAAAGCTGTGCTTCCAGAAGGCTCTCCTGCTCCGGCCCGATACGGCCTCCACCTCCAGAGCCACACAGACGCGCTCAAGGCGTGCACGAGGCGTGCTGGCATTGGGGGGACGTGGGAAGGGCGTCGTCATCATCGTACAAAAGCTTCGGCTTACGTTGACTGCGTGTCTTCTCCGCACCAAGTACAGTTGCTCGCTCTGTCTTTTTACTCCTGGCCCTCATTAGGATGTTTTATAGGTAGGAAACAAAGCACAGAGAGGTCGAGAATGTTGGCCAAGGCTGCGGAGCTAGAAGGGTGGGTCTAAGAAGTCATGTCAGTGCTCCCCACACCTGTGTACACAGCGGCCAGACCCCAGCGCCCTGCACCCTGATTCGAGGGCAGGTGCCAGGCTCGGGTCGTGAGCCCTGAACAGAATTACACGTCAGAGGTGCAGGTGAACGGTCAGGACCGGCTTTCTTCCCCGCGATTCCTCTGCCATCATTGCTCTGAGGACACAGGGGGCAGAGGCACTGCGGACAGAGGAGGCTGAGCCTGGGGGCCTTCTGTCCACAGCAAGGGGAACTAGAAGGCTTTTCCGAATGGGAACCAGGTACTGGGGAGGGGGAGAGAGAGGGAGGGAAGAAGGGCGGGAGCCTGGTGTCTGCATGTTCTCTCCGTCCTTGAGGTGGGAACCCAGGAAGAGAGCACGGACAGGTTTGGGGAAGGGTGCTCGGGCTTTCTCAAGAGGGAGCCATGGAAAATCAAGCCTCCTGAGAATGTGCAGGTTTGCGGGGACTGGCCCACCCTGGACCCCACGGCCACCCCCGTCAGCACTGTACGTGTCACGGCAGCATATCATACGGACATTGTTCACACCATCACTGACAGGGGAAACTGAGGCGCAGAGATGTGGTGTCACCCACCAGGGCCTCACAGCCAGGAGGTGGCAAAGACGAAGGATGCACCAGCGGTCTGGCTGGAGCCCAGGTCTGCAGGGACCCCTCGCCGGGCAGCATCTGGGTCTGAGTTCAGTTCTTTCTCCGAGCAGCAGAAGATACAGCAAAGCCACACCTGAGCTGGGGGCTTGGGAGTTACAGGTGCGCTGCTCTTTAAGAAACCCAGGCACAGAGACACACATCACAGACCTAAGTGGCCACGGTGATGAGAGCAAAGACGTTGAGTCCCTCCCCAACTGGACAGGCGGGGCGGGAAATTGCTCCCCACCCCAATGCACACTCGTCCTCCCAGGTGCCGATCTCCTGGGTGGAGGGGGGAGCAGGGGCACCACAGGCCACCGTCAGGGCCTGGTCTACGAACGCCATCCATCCTGGTTTGGAGGAGACTGAGAGGTGTCCTGGGACGTGGGCTTTCAGTGCTGAAACTGGGAAAGTCCTGGGCGAACCTGGACGGTTGGCCACCCCGACCGAGGCCACATACAGTGGTGTGTGGTCTGCCCGACACTCAGTGGGAAGGTACATGGGACCACTCGATGTGGCCCCAGGACCCTAGGTGAGCGGGGATCAGGTAGAGAGAATGGGGATCGTGAGGAAGCCACGTGGTGCCGACCTCCCTGCGTGGGGAGGCTTTTGCGGGCGACCCGGCCCTTGGAGAAGATCTCTGAGCAAACACAGAGCAAGAACAGCTGTCCACAGCAGGCGAGCTCCCCCAGACAGCACTGCCCACACTGTCCGTGTAAACCGAGTGAATCGTTTGGGGTGTGAAGTATATCTCATAAACCACCTTAAAAGTGCAAACAGTTTTCCGCATGCCTACTTTCTGTGGAAGACTCGAACCCCCCCCCCAGACACCCCGCCCCAGTGTGCACGAGGGAGCCGCATGGCGGACTCCCCCAGAGCGACCTCCGTCTACGGCACTCGCACGTCGCCTCGTCGCGACATCTGGGGGTGAAGGCAGTTCAGCCTTCCAGGACCGGGGCGCCGGGCTCGTCCTGACCACGATGTTTTCCAGGTCAGCGAGGGTGCGTCCCTTGCAACCGCTCTGCCCTTTTACATGGAAGATTTCTAAGGTTTCTGCAGCACGTGCCCCGTCCCCCGGCCTTCGTGGGGAGTCCGCCTAGAGGACGCATGGGTGTAACGTGGACGCACAAAGCCCACGGGAGCCACGGGGACGGGCCCAACAGTCCTGCCCGCTTTGCAGGCGCACTCCTCACCACTTCAGGCTGCGCCGTCTCCCTGACTGTGGCTCTCGTACCCAGGTGCCAGCCTCACCACCGCCGTACCGACCGACGAACTTCAGCCAAAATCATGAGCGACAAGTAAGAGGCACGAGTAAGGAAGCAAATAGAAAGAAAGAAGAAAAGGAAAACCCACGTACACCGAACTGTGGAGCTGGACGGCTGCCACCCATCCCCCTGGGTGTTTAAGAACAGCAAGCAGCCAGAGGCAGCGTGGAGGGCGGGCAGGACCCCTCCGTGGGCCCTGGCTGCCCGAGGCTCGAGCCCCGACCCGCCGGCCGCGTTCTCGCCGCCCAGGGCGCTGCCCGTGCAGTGAGCTTTGCACGTGGGTCCCGCAGCCCCTCTGCCCCCCGGCCCGGATCTCCTCACGTTCACGGAGTGGGTCCCTGGTGAGTGTGAGTGGAACTGTTCTCGCACAAACGACGCAACGAGGATCCGCTCCTTCCGGCCCGTGGAGCCCGTCACGTGTGTTTATTTACCTCTCTGGACACTGGGGCCGGACAACCCTGTGTCCACGCGGGGGTGGGCCTGCCCTGTGCTGGCTGGGCCACGGAGGCTGGGTTGTCTCCCAGGTTCCCCGGTGGCCGTGGTGCAGCGACCCTGCACTCTGGGGCCGCCCCCTGGCCTCTTCAGAGGATCTGGGGCCTGTTGGACACCCGGAGAGGGCAGCGCGTGTGGGTCAGGTGCCGTCCGATGGTTCCCCGAGGCACCCGTCCCCACCGTCGTGACAGCACAGTCCCCCCACCCCCACCCCTAGGAGCTGCTACACGTAACGGTCTCTGTCCCGTGCCCGTGCTCCGAGGGCCGGTCGAGGCCAGGGGCTCTGCAGAGCTGAGGCTGGAGTACAGACCTTCTTTGTTGCACAGTGTGGGCTGCGCATTTGTCTTGGGCTACAAATCTGGTTTCAGCCGACTAAGACCCGTCCAGAGAAAGTGCCACAGAAAACTGCTTCTTTTCTCCCTGCTGTTTCAGGGGCAGCGCTGTTCGCAGATGTGACCAACCCCCTGCAAATCCGTGGCTGGACTCCTGCCTCCCCGTCCCCAGCATCCACAGGATGGTCTCCTCCTGAACACCCTAGAGCTTCCTCCCCAAACCAGCGTGCACAGGAGAGGCGAGTCACAGCCCCCGGACGCTCCCATCGAACACGACAGACGGTGTCGCGCATCGGGAAGGATGTGGGGAGCGGCAGCTGGGCCGGGAAACGGCAGACACCTAGAGTCGCCATACGACCCAGCGAGTCCCCTCCCGGCCCACACCCAGGAGAAGTGAACGCACACCCACACAAAAACCTGGACACGAACGTTCACAGTGGCACTACTCATAGTAGCCGGAATGTGGACACATCGCAAGTGTCCACCAATACAGTGGACCGTTATCCAGTCATAACGAGGATACGCACCGCAGCGGATGAACCTGGATCCCCGGAGCTCAGTGGAAGGAGCCTGGAGTGAAAGGACACGTATCCACGGTTCCGTGTGTGCGAGCGTCCATACCACAGACACAGAGAGTGGATTCGTGGTTTCCGGGGCTGGGCGGGGGATGGGGAGTGACAGCTGGGGGGTTCCTCTCCAGGTGATGGAATGTTCTGAAAGCCCCCAGACCGTGCACGTCACAGGGGTGGGGCTTCCTGTAAATGAGTTCCATCCGACGAAGCTGACGTAAGTTCTATCGTATTACGTGGAGCAGACCCTCGCTCGCAGACGCCGCACTTGCGAACTTCCCTCTTGCTCCAATGGGTCTGTGGTCCCCAAACCAGTGCCGGTGCCTCCGCCGCCCCTCGTGGACACGTTCGCTCCCCGCGGAGGCTGGGCGGGATGGCGCTTCTCCTCGGCGGAACCCAGACCGTATTCGAGTGTCCTTTTTGCTGTGCGTTTAGTGTTCGTTTCTTGCATTTTTGTGGTTTCTGTTGGTGACTTCACTCTTCACAGTGGCTCGTGCACCGAGGGCTGCAGGGCTGTCCGGCGTCCGGAGCACCGGAAGGCTGTGGTACGGCTCACGAGAAGCTTGCGCACTCACGACGTACCAGGCCACTGTCTGTGAGTTCGATGCTGGTGAATCGGCGGTGCCCGCAAAGGTGTCCTTAAACAGAAGTACTGGCAAAACAGGGTCGTGTACTGATCGGCTGAGGAAAATGTGACCAGAGGCTGGCAGGAACCTAGCCCTCTGTGTCCCCTAGAACAGTGTCCCTGGCCACTTTGTAGAACGTAACTTCCACAAATAATGGGGACTGGTTGTGTGTATAGAAAAATGGGAAGGACCTGGGTTCTCGTTTAGTTTAAGGGGTCTCCAAATTTGGCCTGAGCTAAAGCGTGTGCACCCGACGGATGGCTCAGCACGCGGCAGCTGGCTCCCGAGGGAGGGGCCCAAGCCAGAAACCGGGAAGCCCGCTGAGGCTCCGAGAGTGCTGGGCGCTGTGCATTGAACTGGCAATGGCTGGGGTAAGAGGTCTCGAGGATGTTCAGGCTAAGAAGGCAGCGTCGAGACAGAGTGCGGGTCAGGTGTGCGTGTGCATGTCGGGGGCACTCTGGATACCGGGGCCCGTTTGGGGCTGTGGCTTTGCTCAGCGTGAGTAATAATTACCCAGCAGACAAAGAGCGAAAGCTGTTCTCCAGCCGGGCCGCCTGTGTGCCTCAGCTGATCGGCAAGCCTGCCTGCCTGCCCGGCTTCAGACTCCGTGAGCCTTGGCCAGTCTGTGTCCGGGCTTAGAGAAAACCTCGTCACGGCCAGCGGCATCCTGCTGCTAGCACTGGGCTACGCACGGGGTCGTGAGATGTCTTCCTTGGAAAACAAGACGATGGAGGGCATGAAAACCAAGGAACCATGTAAAGTGACGGAAACCCCACTTCCCTCTGAGTCTGGTGCACAGACCTCCAACCGCAAAAGCACCTGCGCCTTCCTTTCCTTGTGTTCATTCACGGGCAGGCATTCCTCGTCCCCGAGAAACTCACTCGGGGGGGGGGGGGGTCGGGACACGAGGGCAGTTACAGGCGTGGGTGATAAGCACAGGAAGCAGACAGCCGGCACCACGACGCGGCCGTGCCTCCGCCCGGGGGCAGCCCTCCTGTGCAGTGCTGCAGGAAAGACGGAGTCTGGGTAGAGACAGAAGCTGCCTCTGTTTGCCCCTGCCCTTTGCTCGCCCAGTCGAGAGATGTGCGTGGAGGGGAGGGCACAAGATAAAACCCAGTAATAACAAGGAAAGAAACTAGAGGCACACAGACCTTGGCAGGATCAGACCAGACGCGGGATTCCCAAATGGCACGCCATAATCCATGCACCCCAATTACACGACCATTCCAGACACCAGTGCGCCAGGCGTTGCTGGAAGAAGAAACACGTTCACGAGCTGGAGAAGATGGGAGAAGCGGAAGCACGAGGACACGCGGCACAGAATCCTCCCCGCCCGCCCCCGACGGCAGAGTCGACGCCGGGGTGCAGGAGGGAGCCGGAGCAGGAAAGCCCAGGAGGACGGTGTGCAGCCTTGGCCGGACTGGCGGGGGATGCGGGTCCTGGTCCTGGGGGTCAGTGCGCGCTGCTGGGAGCAGACACCTTGAAGCCAAAGGAAAGGCTCACAGCAAAGCAGAAGTGAAACTGAGAAGAATGATGGTTTGCCCGAAAGTAACCACAGCAGCACGACGTTGCCCGTCATCTGCGGCCCCCAACGCTGCAGGACTCGTGGGGGGAGGAGGTTCCTTCGCCCCGGGTCCCAGGCAGGGCCCCCGACCTCAGTGGGTGGGACGGCGGTATCGTAAGAACAAGGGAAGCCCTCACGGGAACGCATCATCTCGCCCAGAAGAGCCTCTGCCCGGAGCTTCCAGCTGCCCCTCGAGACGTCAGACAGGAAGGGGCCGGGCCACGGCCGCCATCCCCACACGCTTGTGATGACTCTGTGCACTGGTCGAAACAGAGACCAATTTCAGAGAATGAACCTCAGGGGAATGAAAATTTCGGTGCCTCACGCGGCCTGACCTCATCTCCGGGACCCAGTGGTCACATTTGGCTGGTGGCTCCCGCACCGGCCAACGTAAATCTCGGCCACGTGCCTTCATCCCGGACGGCCCCTCTGCTCGGGGTTTGTGCCCTCAGGGAGGCTGGCCCGGGGCAGGGCGGAGTGGAGGGCACGGAGGCACCGAGGGCTGCGGAGGGAGCCGTCCCTTGCCGCTCAGGGTCCAACCCACAGCTGACTCGAAGCCACTTACTTAGGGGATGGCAGGAGACAGTCACTCAACACCCGTCTGGCCCCCGATGTTTGGCTCTCGGGGACCTTCCCTACTGGACCCGCCCTGTCTTCCAGCTCCTGGAGGCCCCCTGCTGCCGGGGATTCGGTGGGGGGGGGTCTCTCGGTGATGCTTGGGAACCCCCTACCCAGTGCTGGCTGCTGGATTTCCTTCCTCCTCTGGACTCCCAAGCCCCGTTCTCCTGCTTCCTTCCCATTCTGGGGCGACCTTTCTCTGACTCCCTTCAGTTCCCCTGCTGCACCCCGGAGCCCAGTGCTGAGGGCAGGGGCCACCCCTGTGGACTTCAGTCTGATGTGAGAACCTGGTTCTCCTCCTTGATCCTTCCTGCCTCTCTGTCCTCCCATCACCTCCGATCAGCATCTTCTCACCACCGTGGACGGGGCTCCCTGAGCCCAGGACATCGAGCCACAAAGTGGCTGGACACCCCCCCAGACCCCAGCACCCATGGCAGGGTGGTCCTGATGGGCAACAAAGCTTGTGAGCACAGATGGGACAGGCCGCCCCCACGGGAGAACCACTGTACAGACCACGGGTGGGGCAGGGATGGGTACAGGGTGTGGTGTGGGCAGCTGGGGTCATCACTCCCAGGTCCCCAACTGTTCCTTCCTTTCCTTATGCTTAAACATAGTGTACAAGCCGGCCCCACGCCTAAGCACCTCCTCCCCAGCGGCTGGAGTGAGCCCCGGCTCTCCTCTCCGGCCCTGGCCCTGTGCTGGAAGCTTCCCTCCGCCCATCCGCTGGCACGTAAACCAAAAAGACAAAGGCTAAGTCAGCTTTTATGCATCCCTCTCGCCCTGATCCTCTTAGATTCCTGGAAGGCGAGGCTGTCGCTTGAACGGATGCCCACCTCTTCCCCCTGGAGCCCAGCATCCTGCATGAAGCAGAGGACCCACTATTGTCAGGCGATGGGGTGGGTTGGCTCCCTTCGCTGGGGGCTGTGCCTGCTGACAAATGCCGCCTCTGTGACCACAGTGACTTGAAGCACATCTTTTCCAGGAGGAAAGTGGGGCTCCCGTGTCCCTGCACGGGGTGGGGCTGGGTTCACCCTGACGGGGGCTTCACGCAAGAGCCTTCGTGCCACCGAGAGCCGGTCAGCTGGGCTAAGAACTGTCCCTCTGGCAGGCACCCCGCCCCCACCACTCGGGTGCTGCTCTTACCCGGGATCGAAGGGAGCGAGGCCCTTGGTCTGGGATTTGAGCAGACGCTTCAGACTGGTTTGGAGACGGCCCTCTGTCCTGGGGGCAGTCCTGAGCTCAGGACGGCAGGGGGCTGCCTGAGCCCTCCCCCCTGCTCCGGGCCTGGGAACACTGTCCCCCACACGGGAGGCCTTCCGGTGGGGCGTGGGGGAGTCATGCTTCAGTTACCCCCGTTTTCCCGGCTGGCTATCACCCTCGGGAGAGACAGGAACTCCTCCATCGAGGAGGGTTATTTACTCTTCCCTTGGGCTGCATGAGTGGTGTCTTCAGCCTACAGAATTTTGGAAGAATTTGGAGGAAAAAAGAGCCCGACGCCCAGAAAGCCAGACTAAACAAAGCGTGTAGTGGGCGAGCTGCGGCGTGCGGGCCTCGGGAGCCGGACGGTGCAGAGGGAGCGGAGGCAGCGTGGCTGCTCGCTCACAGGCGGGGCCCGGGCCGGCGCAGGCCCCGGGGAGGTGACAAGAAGGGGCCTTTTGTTCCTCCGGCACACGTGCAGGCTACCTTTAATCAGTGGGGGCTGCACACCTGCGTCAAAGGCTGCATCTTCCCATCCCCCATGGGGCTGACGCTCCTGGGGGTCAGAGCCGAGGGCACAAGGGCCGGCGAGGGACCTGGACACGGTGTCACCTGCATGAGCTCATCACAGAAAGTCCAGAGGCACTGCTGGCATGAGGAGCCTGGGGGACCCCTCTGACCTATGATCAAATTAGCCCACCCTTGTGTAAAGAGGGAAAACTGAGGGCAGAGGGCGCAAGCCCCCAAGCCAGCCCTCTGCCCGCAGCAGCCTGGTCTCTCCCACCTGCGTGTGCCCGTCCTCCCGCGTCAGCAGCTCCCATAAATGCAAAGACAGTCGGACACGGGACCTCTGACGGGGTCAGCCAGAGCTAGGGTCCTCAGGGGAGGCAGCTTTTTAAAGGCCAGTCCAGGCCTCACAGGCAGGAGAGCCCCTCGAATACACCAGGCAACATGGGGGTGCAGGGGGGAACAGGGATTCTCCCGGGTGGGGTGGGGGCTTCCCCAATGGTGGGCTGAGAGTTTTCCACATGCTCCCGCCTGGCACACTCCTGTGCACCAGCTTCTTAAAACAGGTGGGCTGGCTCTGTTCGTGGGTGCACGCCGGCCTGCCCACAATGGGGACCTGGCTGGCTCTGATTTGCTTGTGGGCATTCCTGCAGGACCACACGGTTCCAGTCTTTGTTAGTTCAGAACTCAACATGGCCCAACAAGGAGCGGCCAGGGGCCTGCCCATGTCCATGGGATCCTGCAGCCAAGCTGGGAGGGAAAAGCTCAGTTGTAGGGTAGAGGCTTCTGGAAATGCTCCCCAAACCAAGAAGAAGGCTAAGCACAGATGGGAACGGACAGAGGGATTTAACCTGTCACCTGCTTCCTCCGCATAGGAAAGCCCCTTGGGGAGGCTTCATGGAGAAAGCTCAGGGGACACACAGCCCTCTCCCCCTGAGTCCGCCCCCACTCCACAGGACGGATGAGCTGGGCTCTGCCCTGACCGGAAAGCTCTTTGCCCCTCACAACACTTCACCTGCTCGCCTAGACCTTGCTCGTCCTGTCCAGCTGCCTCCCTCAGCTGAGGACAGAGGCGGACACCCCTGCTCCAGAAGGAAACAGGGGAACAAATGGCCCAGCCGAGGCTCTTGTACCCAAATCCCATCCATGCACACACACACGCACTAGCCTTTTCAGTACCCGCTAGGAGCTGGGCTAGAGCTGTGTCCGTGCCCTACAGAGACCCCAGCCTCTGCAGGGCCAGAGGGAGCCAGCCCATTTCCAAGGGGTGACGCTCTCCAGGAGATGGTGAGAAACCCACTGGGGATGGAGAATGTCAGTGCCAGCTCCCCATCTCCCGGCAACCGCCGAGCATCCGGCACAAACAGCCATGCGGGATTCTTCCATAAATCCCGCTCAACAAGCTCTTAACAATGAAATACCCTACTATTAGCCGAGACAACCACTTACTCAAAACAAATACTAGTCTCGAGTTTAGCTAACGCGCAATCCCCTATGATCATCGGTTCCTGGCCTGGGCACTTCAATCTCTCTATTTATGAAACAAGAATGGAATTCTATTTAACGGCGTGGCGCCGGAGTTCACCGCCTCTGATGAGCTTGCATTCCAACTTTGCCCCCGGCGATCGGCTCCTTCCTATTACCGCCTCGTCCTGCTTCACAGATGGATGAATCACCACTCAGAGAGCAATACAACCTTTACCCACGTGTTATTATCAAAACCAGTGTCCATGGCGGTTTTCAAAGGTTTCATTCCGACACAGCGGATGGGCTTGGGATGGAGATGCAAATGTGGGTCCTGGTTACCATCATTTCATCCCCGCAATCCCGCTGGGGTGACACTGCATTTCTCAGGTGCAGAGAAAACCCTCCGGGCCGCCTGGTGTTCTGGCGGCTTCGCTGAGGCCCCTCCCTCCCAGACAAGACCCTTCCTTCCTTCTCTGGGGACCGTTCAAGAGCGTACGGTGTTCGTCCAAATGCCTGGGAGCCCTGGCCACGTGTCGGGCACGACGGGGGGTGTGGGGTCAGTAGGTTCCCGTCCCACCCTCGCGGGTGGGGCAGTTCTTGCGCAATGCTCTGCGTGGGCACGTCCCCTGTCCTGGTAATTAGCTGTGGACAGACAGTCAAACCGAGGTGGAGCCAAAGTCCAAGTTCATGAGACGCCTCTGTTTGGGGCAATTCCAGGAGGATGAGCAGGAAAGCCTCAATGTCGCCCCCGCAGAGCTCACCACACCTCTCAGCCGCTGGGGACCCACGGAGGCCATTTTGAAAGCATTCTAGGGGGTCAGTTTTTCCGTCGCTTGGTTGTGGGCTTGGACCCTCCCCCCACCAACGTGCTGGTAGCGGATGTTCAGCCTGGGCCCCGTCCCTGCCTCTGCACCAGCCCCCCGAGTCCTGTCTCCTGGGCACACCCCAGCCCCAAGGGAGCCTGCAGGGTTTCCCTGACATCTGCTTCAGCCTTCCTTTGGGGGGGGGGGGCATAATGTTTTTCCTTTCCTTTCCCCTCCCCGACACCCCCAATGCCTTATCTGCCACCAGACAGTGCGGTCAAGGGCAAAGGTTACGTGTGTGCTACTTGCCAAGAGAGCTCTTGTCAACACGCGGGGCGGCAGGGAGAGGGGCACTGGGGCAGCACGGCTCACTCGAGTGCTGTTTATCTCTTCGTGCTCTGTCTCTCCGTAGGTGGGGCCCTGGCAAGGATCAAAGCCTCCCTGGATGGAGCCGGACGCTCCGTTGATTCACAGGGGCTAAAAATGAACAGGTTTGGGAAGGTCGTGCACCCTCCCCACTGCGTTATCACCTTCCTGCTCCCTGTCATCTGGCCCCGGCTCGTAATAATGCGAGTGTTGAGTAACAGGCTTGGGGCTCGCCACGGAAGATTCCTTCTGGTGATGCCATCAGACAAAACAACTCAACATGTTTTCCCCTCAATAAATTCATCACGTACGGAAGGTCATTAGCACGACCTTGCAAGGCAAGCACCCTGCCAAGGCCTCTCTGGCCCAAAGACTCTGGCCCCTAAAACGGCCTTTCTGAAATGATCGTGAGCCTTCCCCCTGGGCTTCCCCTGCCATGTCCAGCTCCGGTGGGCTGCAGGGGCATCTTGGAGGGGTCAGGCCCCACGGGAAGCCCTGTGGGAATGTGCCCACTGTGGGGTGGGACAGACAGGCCCAGTACGAATGCCTGGACCTTCCTGACGGACGTCGCGAACAACGGGGGGCTTCTGTCTCCTTCCCGTGGAGAAGATGCCTGGAGAGCAGCCATGGGACCCAGACTTGTCCTCCATGTACTAAGCAATTGTCTCAACCTAGACGCAGGCTCAGCTGCAGGACTCCATACGAATGGAAGAGAGCGCTGACCACAGCCCGGGAGCTCCTCCCAGGAGGTCTGGACCCTGAGAATCTGCATTCCTAACAAGTTCCCAGATGATGCTGAGACTGGCTACCTTTGCCTGTCACACACACACGACACCCGTCTGGTGCGTTTAGCATTCAGAACTCATTTAAAACAGGCGCTGTTTTCGTCAACGGGCCACAGGCTGGGGAGGTCTGCACGACATGAGGCCCGTGGAGGTTCCGGGCCCAGAAGGCCCGTGGACCCCGGGGCCCGCCCTCTGCTGTTCCGGCTGCTGGGATAACAAAAATGTTTCCTGAGCGTCCTACGAGGCCGGGTGCACTCTGGGCTAGCTCCTTGTGCCCTGACTCCTAATTCTCGGAAAGCCGCATCGCTGCCTGTACCGCTAGGGCCCGGGACCCCGCCGCCCCTGTGCCTCCGTGGTGTTCCTCCCGCGCACCTCCCGGGGGCTGAGGACCAGGCGGTCTCTCCCAGGCCCTTCAGTCAGGCGGCCAGCCGCCCTCTCACACCGCAGGACGGTTAATAAGGCCCCGATGAATGATGGGGATGGATTTCTGCATCACTAATTTCCGTAACTATCGCTCTTTGAAAGACAGCTCGGGTCCCCGGTGCTCCCGGCCCTTCCCAGACAGAGCCGTATTATGTGCCCAGGTTCAGGCGCGTATCCCGTTTCACGCATCGAATAGGGCCTGCCTCGGAAAATTTTGCAATATTTTGCGATCCGCAGCCCCCGTCTTGAGTTTCTTCCTCTGCCGGGAGGCCTCCTAGAGCCCCCTCTTCCCCGGTGAAGGGGAAGATGCTCTTCCGCCAGCACCCGGCAGGCTCGGGCCCAGGGGTCATCAGCAGGCAAAGGGGTGGGAGCCACACGTCTGCTTCGCCACAGTTGCCCGGCACTGTCCTGAGCACGGCCCTCTGTCCTCATATCATAGAGCTGGCCAGACTCAGCTGGATTTGGGCTCAGAAGTGGTGTGAAGCGTGGCAGGGAGAGACCCTTGAGCACCTTTGGGAATGCCGGGGTTCTGGCTGTCTGTGTCCCACCCCGCTCTGTGCGGCTTGGGAAGCTCTGTCCCCTGTGTGCCTTGGTCTCCACATCAGTGCCATGGGGATGCTAAGACCCTCTCCGTTGCCAGGCCATGGGAAGGTGGGAGGAGCTAACACTCCAGGAAGCTCAGAGTTAAGCTGGGTGGCCGGGCATGACCTTTTATTTGCTTCCATTTTCTACCCCCTGCACAGGGGCCCGGCACCCTGCTCAGTATTATCGGGATGCTGACTGTGGGCCGGGCTGCGGATGCCGGCACAGGCTTGCCTGGCTCCAACCCCCCAGCCCCGGTGCGGCGTGGGCCACGGTGCAGCGTGGGCCCCAGTGTGTGGCAGGAAGGCGTATCCAGTTCAGGAAGCACCCGACAGAGGGACAGCAGGGGCCAGAGGTCCAGGCTGTGTGTAGGGGAGACACGCTGCAGTTCACAACGGTGAACTTGGGCGTCAGCTCCTGCCAGGCACCCACGTGGCCAGGAACGCAGGCATTAGCCATCTTAACTGCCACGTGGTAGGTGTCCCGTCTTACAGGTGCCTCACATGGGGCCCCAGAGCCACGTAGCTGGGCCGGGTCTCCTGCAGGGTCTGTCATCACGGCCGGGCCCTCAGACTGTGGCAGCATCAGGACTCCCCGGGGGCTCGTTCACCTGCAACCTCCAGCTGACACCCCGTCCCCACACATAGAGTGCTTGGCACGTTCCGCGCATACCCCTGGGTCCTGCGGCAAGGGGCCTGGGACCACACTCCTGTAGCCCTGACCCTCCCCATCTGTGATCCCGGGTTCACGTGCCCTTCCTGGGACCGCACAGGCAGGCTCCCCTCCCCTTTGGGGGTTATTCCACACAAGGTCTGCAGTGAGTGCCCAGAGCATGAGGAAGGAGGCAGGGTCCCAGACTCAGCTCCAGCCCCCTCCGCTGCAGGGATGGGGGTCACCGCCAGGGACCCAGACAGCAGCCCAGCTGCACACTCTGCCCCAAGGCCCCCTAAGGAGGTGGCCCAGAGATCGCATGCCGTGCTCCCACATCAGGGCCTCCCCACTTTGGGAATTCCAAAGCCTCCCAAACCCCTAATGCTGGGAGAGAACACCTGCCTTTCCTCTGATGGTGTCGGCGGAGGAGGGGTGTCCAACCTGCTCCCCCCCACCGGCCCTTCCCAGGACATGTGCTGGGGACAGGGAGGCTGGAGGGCAGACGGCGCTTCTCTGACCCTGACGCCTGGCTCCAGGCCGGGGGTCTCCCACCTGCACTGTGAAGGCTCGCAGGTTAAACTCCTTGCAGCACAAGCAGCAGCAGGATGCAGGGGCGGAGGTGGAGGGCAGCACCGTCCCACCACCGTCCCACCACCGCCCCTGGCTGAGCTCTGGGCCCTGGTGCCTGCTCTGGCCAGGGCTGAGAGGGGGACCTGCATGCTCACCCTTGACGGGTGTCACCTTGACTTCCCCAGTGAAGATCCTGGGGACCCCCAGAGGGTAGGCTTTCCTGCCAACAGGGGTAGAAGAGCCTGGAGGATGCTTTCTTCTGGAAGCCAGCAAGGTGAAGACCAGAAGAAAGAGAAGAAAGGGGGTCCCGGCTGTGCCCTGCCCTTGACCCAGCACCTCACACTGCAGAGGACGTCTGGGGCCTGCCTGGAGCTGACCCCTGGGTCTCTGCTCCCCTGCCCATGCATGGGGCTGGGTGTGAGGGTCACAGGTCAGCACTCAGCAGCCAGGGCCTGAAATGCTGGGAAGTCTCATTCTCCTTGAGGCTGGGACAGACTGGTTCCTCAGGGACGCAGGCCGTTGGGTACCCAGACTGAACACCCGAGGTCTTCGGGGCAGCCCCCTCCGGCTGAGAAGCTTTGCCAGCTCGCTGTGTAGCTTGCACAGGCCTGAGCAGAGCAGCGGCGAGTGCCAGGTCTTTCCCCCAGACAGCACGTGAGCGGGCAGGCCCCTTTCCCCTCGTGTCTCTGCTTCCCTCTTTGGAGAAAGGCCCTGAGACTGTGCAGCGCGCAGCACACAGAAGCCTGTGGGTTCGGGAGCGGGTCCGGCAGCCGTCCCAGCATTGCTGGTGTGGGAGGTGAAAGCATGCTCTCGGGAACCCCAGTCTCCTGTGCGGGGTGCAATGCTCAGAACCCTCGGCCAGGGTAGCTGCCACTTGGGATGGTCCGGCAGCCCCCGCGCTCTCCCCTCCCAGCCACAGGGGAGCCCGTTGACCTCCTCGGACACCCAGAGGGCTCAGCTGGACAGGGTGGGCCAGGAAGCCCACCGAGAGGAGGGAGGGGACGCAGCCGAGGCTGACCTTCAGGGAGGCTTGGGAGTCACCTGCCCCGGTTCTCCTCCTTCGGGGACACCATGGGGCCCACGGGTGGGGTGGGCTCGCTCGTCCTCTGGGTGAACATCACCTGCGCCCCCTCCCCCTGGATCCCTTTACCGACATGTGCTTTTTATCCCTCACAAGACTTCGGGTATTTTTGGGGTCTGTATCGGCTTGATTCGATGCGTGGGACACTTGGAGGGGGTATTCATTCCCTGCAGGGACCCCGGCCAGCGCTCCAGTGCCCACAGATGGCAGGGAGAGCCCGAGCTGGTGGGAGGCGGGAGAGGAGAATGCTGACTTCATTGCTTCAAAAGTCCTGTAATTGACTTTTTTAAAAATGACATTAGCATTTAAATAGTCCCATCGTTATGAGGGTGAAGGTTCACTGGGATATGATCAATTTATTGAGCTCTTCAAATGTTCTTTTGATATTTAGTTTTTGTTGTCTCCCGCCGCAGGGGGTCTCAGCCCAGCTCTCTGATTAGGCTCCGTGGTCTGAACAGAGAAGCCTGCCTGGCCGCCGGCGGCGGGGCCTCAGCCTCTTCCTGGAGAAAGCCTGCCTGCCTGTGGGTGCTGCAGGCAGACCGCCCCCCGTGTCCGTGCAGCACCCCACCCTCGCCTGAGCAGGGGCCCGCTGCCCCAGGGAGCCCTGGGCTCAGGCAGGCCGTGACCACAGCTGACGCGGACACGGGGCGGTGGGTGGAGGCCAGGACCCGGGCAGCCGTGTCAGTCCCATCTCAGGGGCCACAGACCTGCTTGCGCCCAGGACCAGCCCCCAAACGGGGAGAAACTTCCGTCTGAGCTTTGCAAGCAGGGACGAGACAGCAGCTGCAGTGGGGTCGCAATGCGGCCTGGGAACATTTTACAGAATTACAGGGATCAGGTGAAAATGTAAGATGACCTAAAAGAGAGCCTGTGGAACAATGGGGTGAGGCAGGAGGGCGAGCTGCTTTCCCAGCGACACCTGGACAGGTAATAAGAACGTCCAGGTGGCCAACGGGAGGGGAGAGGCACTTGCCCTGTGAGGGGCCGGGGCAGAGGGATGGGGTGCCCCCAGCCACACTTGGCTTGAAGGCTGAAGTTCACACACCCCACATCTGCCCAGGTCCCCGGAGTGTGCCCAGTGGGCTCTGAAAACCTCACCAAGGGCCGGGGGAGAGGTTCCTGCTGGGAATCTCTGTGGAGCTGGGACCACAGAGGGCCAGCTTGCCTCTGTCCTGGGCTGTCCCCGGCAGCCTTGAACACCCCCGGCCTCCAGCTCTGCAATCAAAACTCCACTGGCTGGAGGGACCAGCCTGCCTCACCTCCCACAGCTCACCATCTACCCCTGAGCACATCACTCTGGGGGTCCCAGCCGGGGAAGGGGCCAGAGTGGCGAGGTTCACACGCCCCCCAGGTGACCGAGCCTAGAGGCCTCCGTCACAGCCGTGCACTGGACTGCACGCCCCAGGCTCCAGCTCCGGTCCTTCCTTGCTCTGCCCCTGGCCCGGCCAGGTCACTTTGCCTTTCCGCGGCTCTGTTGTGCGGGCTCGGGTGTGCTCTTGAAGTTGCCTGGATGAAAGGCCTTTTTGAGAAGCCAAACAGAGACCCACAGCCCAGGGTTGCGACCCTCTCTCCCTGGCCTGGGATGAGCCATCTGATTTCCCATCATAAGGTTATACATTCTGTCTGCAGACCATCTGTGTGTATGGAGACCACATCCCCGTTCCGTCAGGGCGAGGGGCTCTCCGTGGGACCCACACTGTGCACAGAACTAGGCGTTCGTCCCGCTCACCTGACGCCAGACGAGGAAAGGGACCTACTCACCCACCAAGTGTGGGACGACACACACTACTTTCGGGAGTCCCAGCAGACTGTCCATGGTGCAGTGGGGGGCGTTCTCTCAGGCTGGGTCATGCCCCCCACACACCGTGGCTGCTGGGCCCTCCATAAGTTAATTCTCATCAACTCTCAGCCAACGACGCTGAGCCCACGTGCCTGGGAGATGCATCCAGTGCTGTTAGCAATCTGAACAGCTGGGTTGTATGAGGACACGGTTTCGTGAGCCCAGGGCCTCGTTCTGGTCTGGCCCAGAGGTCAGCACATTCCCCAGATTTAAGGGCAGGTCCCGGCCGCTCAGAGGCGACCCACAAATGTGGAACTTGTCTAATAACTTCCTCAGAAGGTGGAAGGTCTCCCGAGATCCTCTCTCCAGAACACAGTCTAGAACTTCAGGGAAGGCTCGGGTTACAGGGAGTGCCAGGTTGGGTCATTAAGGTAATAGTTTCCTCCCCCACCACCTGTCCCTCCTGCTCTGTCCTGCTGGTGAAGGACCTCTGTGCCCCCCACCCCTCGGGAATGGAGCCCCCCCTCCAGGAGCCCCGGGGACCCCAGGGCTGCCCACACAGCTTGTCTGCCTGCCGAGACCCACGCGGAGGGCTGGCATCCACTTGTCAGGTCAAGAAAGTCAGACGGACACTCGAGGGCATAACTGTCCCCACAGCGAGTCACTAGAAGGATAAACAAATTACCGCAGAGGAAGAAAAAAAATATCGTGCATTTGCCCCCAGGTGGAAAACTGACATTTTAGACACCAAGATACATGCACAAAAAACAAAAACCGTGCCCCCTCCAAAGTACTTAAAGATGTTTATTAAATCTGATGTTTGAATACACACAGGCAGTTTTGAACCCGGGGAGGAAAAGCTTCCTCCCGAAGCTGGGACGTGCAAAGGAAAACCATGAAGATAGAGTTTTGCAGCCCTGCCTGCCAGACGCCTGGAAAACCTCCGGTGCCCGTCCATTCTGCCCCCGCTGGTCCCCCTGCCACCATCGGGAGAGCCCCGAGGACACCCCAACCCTGCTCTCAACACCACACTGGGACAGCACAAGGGAGAGCCGGCCCTGGGAAGGCGTGCCCCCCTGTTTCCGGAGCTTTCTGGAATGCTTTTGCTCTAGACAGAATGCCAGGCCACTGGGAAATAATTTCATCATTTTGGCTGGATCTTCGATTGCTTTTCTACGAACACTGACTTAATAGGAGAATGTCCATCCCCCTGCCTCCACGAGAGTCCCTTCCCCAGGTATGCACTGCCACTTAAATGCTTTAAAACTGCTCACGCTTCAAGAACCACACAGTTTATATTAAGTCAGACGGGAGCTGGAAAGGCTTGACTCGATTTTAAAGGTTCCCAAAAGGCAGATAATATCTGGGGAACCTGGGGCGTTTGACGCTGGTTTGCAAAGGCTTTTAGGCTCCCTGGGTGCTCTGGAGGAAAGACGTGTGTCCCCCAAGCAGGCAATAGAGGGCGCCTTCGCCCCAGCCTCTGGGCAGCCTGGTGGCAGCCCCTGCCCCGGCCAGGGCCGCAGGACGCGAACTGACCAGCAGCTGGGTTCCCTCCAGGCTGCCGGCCACCTGCCCCGCGGAGCCAGCCCACGACCACCGGCCGGGCCGGTGAGCTTTGCGTCTCAAGATGCTCCTGCATCTACCAAGCCGGAGACGGGGTCCCACCCCCCGTAACTTGAGGGGCACGCCTCCCGCTGCCCCGCCAAGTCTCCTGCAGATAATCGGTTGATGGCCTTCCACATTCAGGGCTTTGCTGGAAGGTTCTGGAGGAAATAGGCGACACGCTTGTGCTCCTACCCCAGAACAGCGAGGCTGCCCGGCCTCACGGCATCCTGCCAGAACCCTCTGCTCCCTCACCCTCTGTCCACGGGTGTCTGCCCAGGACTTCAGGGCCCCTTGCTTCAAGGGCAAGCATTCCTCCAAGATACAGTGTCGGCAGAAACAGTAAAACCAAACCCACACGCGCCAACGACCTGGTCTCATGGAGTTCCGCTGGTTCTCTGCTGGGGAGTGCTCCAGAGCCCTTGGCGGTGCCCATGGAAAGGCGACAACACTAAGGGACATGCAGGGGAGAAAGGGAAGTCAGAGCTGTGGAACCTCCCTGCTCTGACGGCCACCCTCTCCTGGGCCTTCGGGGGGAAGGCTCCCTTGGTCCCCGAACACCCGGCCCTGTGGCCTCCGCCCCCCATGTGCTTCAGGGGAGAACACGAGCACCCCCCCCAGGAAGGGGCTCAGCCCAGGTTTACGGGGGATGACACACACTGCGATGGAACAGTGAGGACCGACAGGAACGATCAAGGGGACTGGCCGGCTCCAGTCTGCATGTGTTTTCCAGAAGCAAGACTGGGGTCCGGGGGATCTCGGTGGCCTTGGCCACTCCCAAGCTTCTTGGCTACTCAGTCCTAAGCCCTCCTCTGTCTTAGCAGAAGTGGCCTTCCTTCTGTGGGTTGACTCTTGAGCAGCCCGTGAGCAGGAGGGCCACTGAGACCCTCAGCCTACAGGTTGGTGGCAGGGGCAGGTGGAGGAAGGGGCTCCTTAAACCAGAGGCCCCTGGCGGAGCTGGCCTCTTCTCCCAAGGTATCCCAGGGCCCAGACTACTGGGGGCGGCCAGTCAGCAGCCCCCGCGTTAGAGGAGGGGGCAAGGTCTCTGGGTCAAGGACAAGCGGCAGCTGAGCAAGGAGCTGGGAGCCTCCTCCTGGCTCCCAGACAGCTCCTGAGCTGACCCAGCCAGCCTGCGTTTCCAGGGTGAGTGCCAGAGCCTGGCACTTACCGACCTCTCCACGGAGATGTCTGCGTGCCAAAGCCAGCCCCAAGCACATTCCTCTTCTAGAACATTCTGAGAACTCACGAATCAGGCCTGTTTATAGGTAGGCGGGTGGAGCCAAGTTGGATGCCAGTTTCAGATGCTTTTCATTTGCAAGTCCAAAGGGGCTTCCTCGGTAAAGTTGGGGGCTGGTGGCTGTACCCCGGGGCTGGACCGGGGACCGGGACAGAATGCAGGGTTGACGGGTGCATGAGAGAACCCCGCAGCTTAAGCAGGGCTCTTGGGTCTCCTCTGACAGGCTGTGGCCCCACAGAAGGCACAAGCCCTGGGAAGCCCCGACCTGAGTCCCGAGGGGCCTTTGGGACCGCCGGGAAACGTTCTGCTTCAGAATGTGCTCCAGGACCGCCTTCCCGAGGCGTCCATCCCATCGTCCTCCTGGCTTCGGCACCCGTTCGGAAAATACCTGCCAAACCCCCACTACGTGTGGAGCCGTGCTCTGGGGGCCGAGAATCCGTGTGAGAGACAGGTCCTGCCATCATGGGGCCCATGTCAGGATTGCTAGGCCCTTGGGGGTCCTTGCTGTTGCCCACCTACCCCAGGGCTTGTGGCCGACGGCCACAGCCCAAGGTACCACTGTCTACACCAGCCGGCCCTTCCTGCTGGGGGCCATGCCCACAGGTGTGTCCTTGGTGGAGGCGATGGGGAGCCAGCCGCCCAGAAGAGCAAGACGCACAGTGAAGGAACATCTGGGCACTTCGCAGCATCGTTCCTGACGCCCAGATTCGCTGACGCGCCACGACCCCCGCCCCTGCCAGCCGGTGCCCTGGGCTCTCCTGCGGCATCTCACTCCACCTGCACAGCAGCCGTGGGGCTGACAGCATTGCACCCACTCGCAGATGAGGCCAGGGACCTGCCCAGACGAGGTTGCCCAGAGTGAAGTTCGCTGCGGCCACGCGGCCTGCCCGGAGCCAGCCTCCCTCCTCTGCTCTCTGAGGCCTGGAGGCCCTGGAGCCTGACTTGGGAAGAAAGCACCAGGGGGGCTGCAATCCAAGCCTTCGGGGGTCCTTGCTGTTTCTGACAGGCCTCCCCAGGCCCCCTCTGCGTCCCCGAGCAGATTCGCCCTCACTCCCTGCTTGCCGAGGGGACCTGGCCCTGACTTCCTGTGGCCCTGCGTCCCACCTATCCAGGAATGGGTCTTGCCCAAGGTTTCCTTTTATTGGTGTGTTTTCCCCAAAGCTAAGTACCTCTTTTCAGACCTCAGAGGAGCTTTCGGCGGGTGCCGCCGTGTTTCTTGAAGCCACCCAGAGGCCCTGGTGGCAGTCAGGGTGACAGGTGGGGCCCTCCCAGCAGCCTGCAGCCCTGACACACATGGGGATGATGGGAGCCCGAGGTCTGAAGGTGGACACTCCCTGCTGTAGGGCTGGACGCTGCGGCGAGGGCGGGGAAGACAGAACACCACGACCTCCGACCTCCGTGTGCGAGAGACAGGCCTGGAGCTGAGAAGCCCTGGCCGGGGGACAGGGAGCCTTGTGTGCTGAGTGACAGCCCAGAGAATGCCACCGGTCCGGCCAGCTGTCTGGGAAGCTACCCCATGGCCTAGACCTCCACGACCACCATGACCACCACGCGGAAGCTGCAAGGCAAGACCCCGGGGCAATGTCCCCGAGAGGCTGGGCGTGAGGAGCGGAGGCCATGCCGCGTCGGTGCTGTGGCCACGGGTGTGACCACGCAGAACTCACACGTGCACCACCCTCGATCACTCAGGTACACAGGCCACACGCCCCCAGGATGGTGCCCCCCGAGGGTCTGTCTGTCTGCGCTCGCGAGCGTCTGTCCCCGGAACCTGTGCGCGTACCCTCACGCACAAGCAGCGGAGACGCGTGATTGGGATTTTCTCATTTAAGCGATTTTGGTTTTCTTCCCCCGATTGTTTCATAAAGAACACACACTATTATATGAGTGGAGGGTAATCAATGTTTGCTTGAGGAGACTTGGGATTCCAGGGGGTTCTGTCCTAACCCGGCTCGTGCTCTCCTGGAGACAGGATGGGAAGGCGGCGGGTGGCGGAGGGTGGGAGGCCACCTGCCGATGCTGCACTGGCTGGCCTTCTGGGCGACATTGCTCAGGGATGTGCTGGGCTTCCCTGGCACCTCCCCTCGCGGCCCCCATGCTGGACCTTAGCTCCAGGCTGTACATGGGCCCCTGGGCAGAGCCCCTTGGTCCCTTCCTTCCCCCCTTTCCCTGCCTCCCTCCCTCTGCGGCCCCGCGGTGGTACCCACCCTCCCCAGGCCCCAACAGGAGTATGCGGCTCCCGGGACAGCGGCCCCTCCCCTGCCATCTCTCTCCCTAGGCGGGAAGGGCTCAGTCTCTGTCTCAGAAGTTCTCACTCATGTCGCTTTCCCTCCAGCTGGCCAGAGTGGGACAGAGCCCTGAACCAGAGGTCAGGCCAGCGTAGCAGGAGGCCAGCCCTCTGGCCAGTCGTGTGAGGCTGCTGTGCAGGGCAGCTCCCGTGGGCAAGGCCCTCCGAGTGTCTTTAAGGATCAGAAATGAGCTCATGCACCCCCAGATCCAGCTGTGTCCTGGGCCTGGCCGTGGGCGGCACCTCCTTGCTCTGTTTGCCCTGCCTCTGCCTGCTGAGGCCCGTGCCCTGCCCTTGGGCCAAGTGGGCCAGCGGAGCCCTGCCTCACTCTGCTGAGAAGCCCCTGGCCCTTCTGGGCAGACAGGAGGGGCTGAGGGCCCTGGTGATCTTCTGCCCTTTGGTAGGAGGAGGTCCCATGACATGCCCCGAGCTCTAGGGACCCGGAACTGTTCTGGAGGCCGTTGGGCGAGGTTTCCACACTTGCTTTCTTTGCAAAGGCTGCACAGAGGGATTGTGGAGCAGGCCAGCCGCTGGCGCCCTGACCGTTCAACAGGGCAGTGGTGACTGATAGCACGCCGTGTGCCCGGCCCTCTGGAGGATCGAGACGCAGGCAGCGTCTCTCCAAGCCCCACCGCAGCTCCACACCCCGGGGCAGGAAGAACTGGGGGGGCTTGAACAATGACTCCCCAGGGGCTTCGGGGAGCCTGGCTGCAGTGAGGGGCGACACTGGCGGCTGTGCTCTGTTACACCAGCATTTCTCCTCCACATCTCTGTTCTCAGCCCAGCAGAGGTTTTCGGAGTTCTCACGCATACCCCGGAACGCGCCATCAGACCATCGGTCCGCGCCGTTGGGAAAGCTCTCCGCAGTCAGTTTTCAACGGGTCAGGAGGATTCAGACGTTAAGGACAGGGGCCTGGCATGGAGATGCCCCAGGTGACGGCGGCCACACGCTCCACAGCCAGTCCGTCGGTCGTCACTGCGCATCCTGGCTCCTGGCTCGCTGGGGTGCCCGGGGCCCCCGAGGCCCGAGGGCTGGTGCTTCACTGCCAGCATGGGGGCACCCTGGTGGCATGCTGCATTTGCCGACCAGAGGGTTTTACCTGGCGGCTGGCCCCAGGGGCAGGGCCAGGCCATCCCAGGGAAAGGACACCATGGGAGACAATCCCCAGGAGGAGCTGCGGTGTCGGGAGAGTCCTTGAGGCCTCAGAGGGTTCTCTCCACCACAGGCAGGGCAGGTTGAGAACTGGGTGAGCCCCGGGAGAGCAGGGCACCTGGATGGGGTGGGGGAAATGCCATGATGACAGGGGAGCCTCCGGAATGGGAGCTGGCCAAGTGCCCAGACACTCGGTTCCTGTGTTCCCAAGACTCTGCGTCCCCAAACCGCTACTCCGGCCACTCTCCTTTCAGGAGTAGAGGGCTCCCCAGCTTGCCGGCATAACCGCTCACATCCGGCTCCCAGGACAGCGCATTACTGTCGTAGGAGGGCGTGCACATGCGTGCGTGCGTGTCCGTGTGTGTGTGTGAAGGGATGGGGAGCGAACTGGGACCCAGCCCCCTTTCTGGGGTACCTCGAGGATTCATCCGGGGCCCGTGCCCCGTGTCACCTAGGCCGCGATGTTTGGCATGCGCTGACCCTGAGCCTGGCCACACCCCCAAGGCCATCAGCAGATTCATAGCCTAAACCCATTCTTTTCTCCCCAAGAAGGAAGGGTTGGGCCAGCAGGGGGCTCCCCTTCATCTCACTCCTCCTCTGTGTGCAGGCGCCTGGGGGCCCGCATCAGGAGACTCCTTGGGAAGTACGGGGGCGGGGGGGGGGGGTTGGGGGGGAGGGACCCAGGCAGTCAGCACTCCTGAGGGTCCACACAACGTGCCCGTTGGCCCCCCAGCTGCCTTTAAGCAAGGCGTGTCAGTGCACCCGCGCGGAGAGCGTAGCCCATGGTGCTTGGCGACGCCCCCAGGTGGCATCTGGCCCGGAGGCAGAACTCCGTTCCGACATTTCGGTGGGTCCGATGGCTTGCAGACACATCCATTTGCCCCCCACCACCCCAGCGGTCCCCTCCTGCAGCCCCGTCCCAGCCTGGTTCCTGTCTGTCTGCTGGTCATCGTGCACAGTGACCACAGAGCAGGTGACAAATGACTGGTGTCAAGTCCTGTCATGCCAACGGGGTCCTAAGGGAAATGGGAGAGGCTCTCAAAACGGCTTTATTACCAACCTGTGGCCACAGAGATGATCAATCAAACTGATTGGTGATGGCAAACACCCGGAGACGAGAGGCAGACGCCAGCCCCAGGGGCCGAGGGTCAGGGACGGGGGCGGAGGCATCCGGGAGAGGACGGCGTGTTAAATGCTGAACTTGACTGCAGCCCAGGCACCGTTCGTGTGCACGCTCTCCCGCCTTGGCTGAGGCTGGCCTCAGGGGCCCTGGCGAGGCCCCCCACCCTGGGATGGGAAGTGCCAGATCGGCTGGGCGGAGGGCCGTGCGGGAAGGGGGCTGCTTCCTCTGCCAGGGAGAAATGAGAACCTGGGGTCTTTCAGGAAACAGGGACTCCGTCTGCTGCGGCTTTGTCTGCAGCCCCGAGCGGGCGGCGGAGAAGGGAGCCGGCCCGGCGGACGCGGCCCGGCAGCTTCTCTGGGACCCGAGCCCCGACTTTCCCGGAGGCCAGAGACGGCAGACGGCTCCCCGCTCGCGCTGTCCAGGGCAGGATGAATCAGACCTTTCTTGGGGAAGTGCCTCCCGCACAAGGACGTTTTAGTCAGACATAATTGCAAGGAAAAATAAACCTGCCTTAACAGAAAACAGCTTTCCAGTTGTTTTTTCCCGGCCTTGAAGCCCTTTCAACTCCAGGTTTTGGCAAGTCATGCCTGTGGGTAATTGTCAACACGGTGCTGTGTCCAGAGACCAAAGCCAGCGGCACGGAAGTGGCACCCGCAGCGTGAGAGGGACCCGGGACAGGGCCCTGCAGGCATGCGTACGCGCTCGTGTGCGCACAGCCTCGGCGGGCACGCCGACCACAGGCAGGAGGGAACTTTGTCTTGGCCGTGGTGCAGATGGCTGGGCAGCACCTCGGGGGCTCTGAGTCTCGCGGGGAGCGGCCGGAAGCCCGGCACAGCCGCAGGGGATCTCCTGGTCTGGGGCAACCCCCTCCCACCCTCTGGGCTCGCCTCCCGATTCTCCTGTCGCCCCCAGAGAAGGTCACCCAGAGTGCTAGGAAGGCCCCGTGGAGCCCTGGCAGCGTCCTTTCCCCAGGGGCCCGATGGCCTTCTCGATGGCACTGCCACGTGGGCAGGGCTGGCACCGGCACGGGGTCTGACAGCCGTGCCCCAAACTGCCCCCCGAACGAGGGTCCCTGCCTGGAGCAGAACCGGGCAACTCTGGGCCCACGCGGTCATGATAGCGCCTGCTGGTCTGCAGCCGCTCCTTGGACGGACCCAGCCAGGCCCACCTCCTCCTCCTCCCTCAGACTCTGTGTTTCTTTGGGGGACCAGCCACAGGACCGTAGCAGTGAGCAGGGGGCCGGCGACAGGCAGCTGTGGCAGGGGCTCGGGCTGGGGTCTGCCGGGCCCCGAGGACGGGACGCCCCCCACCTCGTCCTTGCTGACGTCCCGTCGTTTGCGTGCGGGAACCTGTTACCAGGCCTGTCAAGCCCACGGCTGACGGGCGGATGTTACTCACTTGGCTGGGTTCTGGAAGACTCGGGCTCGTTTGCCGGGCAAAATTAATGAGAAAAGAAAAACGTAAACGAGATAGTAATTTATGACTTCCACTGGGCCACTCTCCCCGCTCCCTGCGCACGGCGGCCCATTTCATTTGAAATAACGCTCCTCCTGTGGAGAACCGGGCCAGGCCGCCGAGGTGCCTCCGCGTCCCCAGCCACGATGCGCGGGTCCCGCTCTGCCGTCTGCACGGGGCGAACCCGCGAGGTCCCTGGCATTTGGAGCACCGGTTCCCAGCTCAGGCCCCGAGGAGCAGACCTACGGCGTTCTCGTGACTGCTGCTCCGTTGGCCCCGCGGCTGGCTTCCCGGGGACCCACCACCCAGGCCGCGATGCGCCTTTTCTCTCCCGGCCCTTACCACCACCAACCCCCAAAAACACAAAGGAGAAGAACGTAATGGGGAAGCCAGCAATGCGGCAGCAAAATAACCCTTTCCTAATGGCTACCAAACTTGCCGAGTGTCAGCTAGTTACTTTGTGCAGAGTCTGTAATCATCACGCGGCTCAGAGACAAGGCCTCTCTCCGGCAGGAGCCGACGTGACAAGGCCCGCAAGGCAGGTGTTACTGTAATTAGCTATTGTTTGACTATCAAAAGTCAGGGCTGATTAAAGCCACTAAGCACAAGTGCACTATTTTATTTCAAAGAATATTATGAACTGCACGCTGGGTCCTTTCAGAGAGGACCTTCCTTCCGCAGCCGGCTAAGAGCCCATGCCAGCAGTAATCAAACGCGAAATCTGCATAAACCTTCAGGGTTTAATTCAAGCAGAGACCTTTCATTAGAAATATGTTACTTTATGAAATCTGGTCGCCAGCAAGGGGAGAAAAATGTGACTTCTTAAGAAAAGTGAATGGCACCTCTTTAGTGATTAACCCGAGATTAATGGAGGTCCCCACTGCTCGGTCTAAGTCCATTTTATTGCTAATTCATTTAGGTACCATTTCAGATATGCTTGATGAAAGTTACCTGCCAGGGCGTCAGGTTTTGGCAAGCGAGAATAGCCATTACGGTCAAATCCCCAATACACTTTTTATTAGAGAAGCTTTGAAAAGTGTCTTGTATTAGTCTTTCTTTTCCTTTCTTTTTTAGGGACTTTTTATTTACTGTACTCAAGTAGTTAAAGATTTGGATCCTGATTCATTATCAGAGACTGATGTGGCTGGCTCGCCCTCAGGGGCTCTTTCCTCACTCCCCACGCCCACGCCCACGCACCCACGCTTGCACCCACGCACGCGCCCCTTGTACACACCTGTGCACACGCACTCTGACACACGGAGATCACGGGGTGCCCATGGCGCGTGGGGAGGGTCACAAGAGACGGGAGGGGTCGCCCCCACGCCCCACTTCTCCCCCGAAGGCCCTCCCGTGGCCGAGCACCCTTAGTTCCTCCAGGCACCGGGGCTTCGGGGGTGGCGGGGCCCTGGGACACTGCCCTCCGGCCCCCAGTGGGCCCCTTCGCATGGTTCCCAGAAGTTAGGGTCCTAACCCGCCTCCCACCCGCCCTGTCCAGCCCGGGGACTTCTTTCTGTTTCTGGGCGGGGGCCTGGCCTGTCTTGCCATTCCAAAGGCATCCCCTCCCCCGCAGGCCCTGGGCTTGCTCCTGGCAGCCTCGGCCCCACGCAGGACACCTGCCCACGTTTGGTGCCGTGTGGCTCCTCCCTTTACATTCGGGTTCAGGGGGCGTCGCTGCCCCACCCCCAGGGGCTGCAGACAGGGAGCTGCAGCCCAAAGAAAGAAGGAGGGCCAGTGGCCACGGCTTTTCAGTCCCTCATCTTTTCCCAAAATTTTATCAGAGTCTCGGTTTGTCTTGAGGGATCTGAACAAAGCAGCAAAGCACACGCAGTAATATAAAACGTTACTGTTGACAATTAGGGACATTTTATCCTGTTTGCTGTGAGTTGTTCTTTTTCGTGGAAGGAACAGCTTCCTAGTTAGGGGGAGTCCTGCTTTGTCCAGACTCTGCTGGAGTACAGAGCAACCAGGGTCCCCAGTCCTCCAGGACGGGAGCCCTCTCAGCCCCTGGCTGCTGCTTGCGGTCCTTCAGCACCACCTGGACTGCCCGATGTGGCGCATGGGCCGGCCGTGTCCCAGACACACAAACCACCTGCGACTGATTAACTTTCCTCCTTCCTCCCTCCCTTCCTTCTTTCCTTCCTTCCTTCCTCCCTCCCTCCCTCCCTTCCTCCCTCCCTCCCTCCCTTCCTTCCTTTTTTAAAGATTTATTTATCCATTTTAGAGAGAGAGGGGAGGGGAGGGGCAGAAGGAGAGAGAATCCCAAGCAGGCTCTGCACTGAGCATGGAGTCTGATGCAAGGCTCGATCCCATAACCCTGAAACCACCCACGACCTGAGCCGACACTAAGAGTTGGATGCTTGAACGACTGAGCCACGCAGGCACTCCACGACCCGCAACTTTCTAAATGCTGTTCCCCATGCTATTCCATGCTGCTGGGCCTTTGCACTTTCTGTTCCCCTTTAGTAATGTCCTTCCTTGGACAATCACTGATGGCCTGCTACTCTGCCTCTTAGGTCCTGCCGAAGCCTTCCGCAGCATGAAGCTTCTGCAGCCCCTGCCCCACCCCTCTCTTCGGATGGCCTGGGTGCTTCCCCTTTGCCCTCCAGTACCTGCGAGCTCCAGCCACATCAGCTGACCTCGTGTGAACCCCTAGACCAAACGGGCAGGGCCTCGTGGGCCACACAGGCCTCGTGGCAGGTGTGGTTAATGAACAAGTGGATGGGTGCATGGGTGGGGGAAGACCCTGCCCAACCTTGGACTCAGTCTAGAGGGTAGGGCCACAAGGCTCTTCCCAGGAAGGCCTCACCTCTTGGGGCTCTGTTGACTGTGGGTCTGTCTCATACCCAGTGCGGGGGCCACACTGTGCCCTACAGATCCAGTGAGGGGCATAAGGCATGCAGGAGGGCCCCCGATCCTCTCAGAGGAAACACAGGCGTCGGCCCCCTGCCACGGCTTCCGGTCTGTGGGACACTGACCGTGTGTCCTGCTCAGTCCTCGGCACAAGCCCACAAGGATGACACGACATGGCCCCTGGACCATGGTCCCCCCTGTTTGGCAGGCGAGAGGCCCCTCCCATGGCAGAGCACCCTTTGTATTCCAGGCACTGGGGCTTTGGGGATGGCAAGCCAAGGTGGGGAGCCTGGGTGTGACCGATAGGCAAACTCGCATATCTCCCACGGCCACTGCCATTCCTCGCCCTCGGAGGGGTACAGAGCAGGGAGCCTGGCCCTCGTTCCAGCCCTGGAACGCCAGCCCCCACGCCCCCGTTAAGGCAGCAGCGAGGGGTCCCAGCATAGCGCCCCCCAAAGATCTGGGCATCACACCAGGAGCTTTTAAATCTCCCTCAACACACGCACAACGGAGGACTGCAGCCACTGTGTCTGTTACTGCAAACCCAGTGTCACGGTCTGGACCGTGAACGCCGCGGGCCACGGTGTGGCTGAGAACCTGCCCGGAGCCCAGCACCCTGCCAGACCCTGAGGGCCAGACGCGGGATGGGCGGAGCAACAGGGAGACCAACAGCTCTGGCCGGAGGCATTGGCCTCCGCCCCCGCGCAGGGGGAGCCCAGCTCCGCGTGCTGTGGTGTTCATTCCCCTGGTCCTGACAACGGCGAGTGAGAACACGTCCAGGCCCCCCCCAACGGAGCGTCCAGCTCTGCAGGAGGAACCTGCAATGCAAGGGCGTCTTGTTCCTGCCTCCAGCCTGGCCTGCAGAGCGCAGCAGACAACACGACAACAGCATCTCGGGCCTCGAAGTCTCAGGCCCGGTAGGATTTGCCCTGAATGAAACTGTCAGCCACAGTCTCCTGGGTTTAAGCACTTCCTGGGCTCTGGCCATCTCCAGAAGCTTCTGGGAGCTTCTAGAACCTGCCATCCTCCTGCAGGCGTCAGGGGCACTGTGCCCCAACGTGGGTAGCCCCTGGTCAGACAGCTGTCCCCCTGAAAAAGCAACCCCACGAGCAGGGGTGCCCATGGAGCTGGGAGGGTTTGTCTCCTTACGTAGGGGGTGGGGCCAGAGGCCGGGAAAGGAAACCGTCAAGCAGTTTCCACCTGCAGGACGGGCAGCTGAGGGAGGTGTGGGTGTGGAGAGGTCTAGGAGAGCAGGGAGGTCTGGGGGGATCCAGGGAAGTAGAGAAGGGGACACTGGTGCCCTGGGGCTCCTGAGGGCTGGTGGCCATGGTGGCCTCTTGTGCCCAAGGGGTAGCGATGGGGTGACCCCAGCTAAGGTGAAGCCAGAGTTGTCCTTGGCCTGTTCTGACACCCAGGCCTACTCTGGCTGACCCTGGGGCGCAGCCTGGCCTTGCCCCAGAACCAGAGCTGAGAGGCAGAGCCCAGCTCTGTGCAGGCCGAGGCAGGTATCCCCAGCAGTCTGCAGGCCTGGTCACCAGGCCCTAGGGCAGTTCTGAGCTGAGCCTTCAGTACCCTCTGGGACTGGGCCGGGAGTTGGTCAGCAGTGACTTTGGGGTGAATTCTTTACCCCAAACTTCCTTTTATCACTTTTCTCTGAGGCAAGACACCCCTGGGGGCTCCATTAGGAACAGAAGGGTCTTCCCTGAGTAACCAGGCAGCCATCAAGGACTCTCCTGGCCACGAATGACCCCAGGGACCTGGCTGGGGTCTGCAAGGGTTCAGGAAAGCGCCCTGCCCCAACCCCGGGGCTCTGTTTTGCTGTTGTGGGGACGGGCAGCCTCCGCCACTTACTGTTCCTTCCTCAGGTACCCGACACGAGAGGATTGGCCTTCTTAACTCTGACTCGAGGCTTCCAGGTCCCCACGTGGGCCTGGGTGCCTGCCACTGCCTGAGAAACTAGGACTGCTCCCCTGCCCCCTGCCCTACCTCCCTGCACCCTCGGGCGGGCACTAAGGCCACGCCATCGCCTTCCCGGGCCTGACTGTCAGGGTCCTCCGCCTGCTGCCTTACCTGCTCCGTGGTCTAAAGGTCAGCCTTGACCTTTGTGAATCCTAGTGGCCATTGCCAGCTGCTCCTTTCCCTTCTGCTTATCCTAGACCCCACCTAAAACCTCTACTGGGGGTCTTCTGTTCTCTGCCTCGAAATCGAGCCGCTGGGTTTGGCTGGTATGGACAGCAGAATGGCGCCCCATCTCCCTTCCCTTAGACGCACAGGGGGTGGGCTGGGGGGCCTGGGTCAGGTCTTCGCTGACAGCCCTGAACCTCTAACATTCTAAGGTTATTAGGATATCCTGGCAACTCCAGTGGACTCCTGAGTGGGGGTGGGGGGGCCAGCTGGGAGGGTACCGGTGTCCCACACTGTTCGCACCTGTTGTCACCAGCAAGGTGAGTGCCCTGGAGGCCATGGTTTCTGCTGAGGCTGTGGCGTTTTCAGTTCCCAGAGCTGACCTGGCCTTCCTGTGACTTGCCCAGGGAGCTGGGGCCACAGCGTCTGCCCACTGCGCACTGCTGACCCCGTGATCCGCATGTTCCCCAAGGGCCCCCTCACCTCCACGGCCTGCCCCGCACAGCCCAGACACCCTGTCCCGAGAGCCTCTCTGACAGTCGCTTGTGAACACACGTGTTAATTATCTTGCCACTGCTGTAATTTCTCCCTGTAGTCCATTAATTAAGGGGTCACAGTCTGAGAGCATGTTTACCCAATAAGCTTTATTTTTTAATTATCCTAATTGCCCGGAGACTGACAAAGACTCTGCTCTTCTCCTTCCCTCAGTGGACTAGCAGATGACAAACACTTGCACACGCCGCACCCGATGCTGCCCGAGTGGCCGCGTCTGCATCCACAACTGGGTCGCACGGCCCTCCCTTGGGGTCGGGTGCTCACGGGAGGCTGGCTGGGCTGGTGGGCTTGCACCCAGGGCCTGCTCATCGTGCGTTCACACACGTGTGCAAATGTGAGCCACAGCTGGTCAGTCTGAGGGCCGAGGGCCCGGGCTAGCAGGGGTGTAGGCACCTGCTTGCCGGATCCCCACGTCAGAGGGAGTCAGCTCGCAGACATGCACAGCATCTGTAAATGACAGGCAATCCCAGCCCCAGTCTAAGCAGGACCTAAAACCAGTTTGGCCAGACTTTTCTCCTTGTCAGAACTGTCCCTTACAGGGACGTTCACTTCTGACTTGGCCAAGAAGCAGCGTCAAGGTCCTTCATGCTGGGTCTCTGTCTCCGTGCCCACTCCCCACTGATGGAGGGGGTGGTGAGCTGGTCTACCCCAATTTGCAGGAGGAACAGAAGCTCAGGTCCTCCAGGGGCCAGTGGGGGCTGACCCTTTGGCCAATCTGTGAAGCCTACTCTTGGTTTTGAGCAACTTTGAGTCAAAAGAGCACAGACACCTGGGGAGGTGATGTTGGGAGGCTGCTGGGGGGAACAGTCTGACGGGGGAACAGTCTGACAGGGAGAACAGTCTGATGGGGGAACAGTCTTATGGGAGAACAATCTGACGGGGGAACAGTCTTATGGGGGGAACAGTCTGACAGGGGGAACAGTCTGACAAGGAGAAAAGTCTGACAGGGAGAACAGTCTGATGGGGGAACAGTCTGATGGGGGAACAGTCTGACGGGGGAACAGTCTTATGGGAGAACAGTCTGACGGGGGAACAGTCTGACAGGGGGAACAGTCTGACAAGGAGAAAAGTCTGACAGGGAGAACAGTCTGATGGGGAACAGTCTGACGGGGGAACAGTCTGACGGGGGAACAGTCTGATGGGGGAACAGTCTGATGGGGGAACAGTCTGACAAGGAGAAAATTCTGACAGGGAGAACAGTCTGATGGGGGAACAGTCTTATGGGAGAACAGTCTGACGGGGGAACAGTCTGACAGGGAGAACAGTCTGATAGGGGGAACAGTCTGATGGGGGAACAGTCTGATGGGGGAACAGTCTGACAGGGGAATAGGCTGATGGGAGAACAGGCTGCCAGGGAGAACAGTCTGACGGGGGCAACAGTCTGTTGGGAAGAACAGTCTGCCCAGGAGAACAGTCTTATGGGAGAATAGGCTGCCAGGGGGAACAGCCTGATGGGGGAACAGACTGATGGTGTGAACAGTCTGATGGGGAGAACAGTCGGCTTGGGGAAACAGTCTGACCGCTTCGCAGAAAGTTAGACCCAGTATCACCTTAAGACCCCGCAAGTCCACAGCTGGGTACCCGCCCTCGAGAACTGCAAACAGGAACTCAAACTGACACGAGAACGTTCGCGGCAGCGCTGCTTGAGAGCAGCAGGCGACAACGGCTCCCTTGTGCAGGCGCGGGCGACCGGGTGAAGGGATCAGGGCACGTCCCCACGGCGGGAAGGCGAGTGAAGCCCTGACAGGCGCTGCGGAGTGCATGACAACCAGGATGCCCAGACCCCAAAGGCCACACACTGTGGGTCCATCCGTGGAGCTGCCCAAGGAGGCGAAGCCACAGAGAGAGGCGCGCGGACCTGCAGCCACCAGGGCTGGAGCGGAGGCGGACGTGGAGTCGCCGCTGACGGTCAGGGTGCCCGTGAGGCCCGCGAAGATGCCCCAGGGCAGGCAGAGGTGGGGGCTGCCCAGCATCACGAGGGTTCAAACCGCTTTAACACGGTTAGTTGTATGTGTGGGAACTTCGCCTCCAAGAGGAAGGAAAACAGAGAAAAGAAGTGGCCCCGCCGAAGGCCCGCAGCCTCCACAGCCCCCGCGGCACGTGCCACGGCTTCTCGCAGGCTCCGGGAGGGACAGGGGGCGCGCGTCCGCGGAGGTGAGCAGGCAGAGAAGGCCCCCCGCGCACATTGTTCTGCAGGGATTAGGGGGTGCGGTGTCCCCGGGCCACTTCCTGCAGGCTCTCCTGGCATCCGGCTGTGCTGGGCAGGCCCGCCTGTTCCATGCAAGTTTCTGTCTCTTTAATAAAGATTAAGATGTCAGAGGGCCAGCGTTGCACAAAATCCCACTTTTATTAACTTCTCATTACCAGCTGAAGGGCGAAGCCCGTTCCTGAGCTTCTGAAGCAGTGGGGGAAGCAGTTATTAAATATGCATTTATGACGACCAGAGCTCGGGCAGAGCGCTGACTCAGCGCATGGGCGCAGGCCTCCCTGGCTGTACGCAAGACAATGGGGACCTCGTGCCAAGAGTGACCACGCAGCCTGGCCCAGGCTGGAGGGACAGCCCGGAGCACAGTGCAGGGAGGAGGAAGGGTCTCGGCCGCCTGTGCGGTGAGCGCAGCGGCGGGGGGGGGGGGGGGGGGGGCGGGGGGCGGGGGGGGCACTGTGGTGAGGGCATCATGGAGAGTGAGGGTCCCAGGCCCACACCAGAGACTGACCACCACCTGTACTGTGTGGTCCCGATGGCATGCCTGTCCAGCCAGGGCTCACTGTAACCTCCCCCAGCCTCGGCCTCCCAGGATGGAGCCCACAGTCTACCTGCTCTGGGCTTCTGAAAGGGCCTCTGGCCGGCTTCACCCCTCCCCCCTTCCCAGGAACCCCCCAACGGGTCCCCTGAACCACAGGGCACTGTGTACCTTCTCACAGGGAAAAACGCCATCCGCACTCCCCTCCTGCCTGCGCTGAGCTCACCCACCCTCAGGGAAATGCTCTTGTCCAGGCCACGGTCACAGGGCCCCACACGAGGGTGGGGGCGGGGGATGTCCCCCCCCCCCCCCGCTGGTCTCAGTCACCAGAGCTGCTCGGCTCCTGCCGGCCCCTTCCTCCTTAGCATCCCCTGGGGAGCGGCCCCGGCCCCGGGTTTCCCGAGTTTGTAAATCCACACCCATCTGCCTACCTGATGCCCTTCGGGGACATCCGCCTAAGGGGCACCTCAGAAGTAAGATGTACCGAGTGACATGTCTGTTTCTACCTGTCCGCATGCCCGTCCCTCCTCCAGGCTCTGGCACGACCTCACCCCGGTCCCCAGAGCTGTCCTCTGGCCCCTCGTTTTCCATCTACTGAAGCTTCTCACTCTGAAGTACCCCAGATAGCGCCATCTCCCCGCCCCCATCCTTGACTCCCCACACCCCAGCTCCCTGCCGGGCACCCAGTGACTGGCCGGTGTGCAGCTCCTGCAGGCCCCTCCACAAAGCCCCTCCCTGTCCACCCAGGGGCCTCAGCACATGCCCTCTGCCTGTGATGCTCTTGGCTCGATCCCATTAGGTCTCACTCTCTTAGGCCTCGGGGAGCGCCTCCAACACCCCCCCAGAGGTGCCCTGGGACGCCCGTGTCCTTGTCACACAGCCCAGTCTGCAGGCAGCACTTCTGATCACTGGCTACGGTTCACGAGCTGACTGCTTTGTATTTGCCTCTTCGGAGATATTACAGACTCAGCGCTCCTGTCCCCCCGCCAAATTCATAGATTGAAACCCTAATCCCCAGGATGGTGGATTTTGGAGGTGGGGCCTCTGGGAGCTGATTAGGTTAGATGAGGTCTGGGGGGTGGGCCCCCATGATGGGAACAGAACCCTCATAACAGAAGATGCTAGAGAGCTTGCTCCTCTGCCCGTCTCTCCCCTCTGCTGCTTGAGGACACTGCGAGGAGATGGCCAGCTGTAAACGGGAAGAGGGTCCTCACCAGACACGGAATCTGCTGGGGTCTTGGTCTTGGACTCACAGCCCCCAGAACCGCAAGAGAGAAATGTCTGTTCGGGCAGCCCCGTCTGTGGCCAGTGGTCATCAGGGCAGAGCCCACTGAGGGCCACGGGCAAAGGCCTCACTGTTCACAGCCATGGCTTGGAGCCTGATGCCCCCGACCCACAGTGAGTGGCCGATGGGTGCCTGCACACGCGGCAGTCACTCCACCCTGCGACAACACGGGGTTGCCACAGGGCAGAGTCCTCACCGAGAGGCCCCAACCTTGTCTGCTCTTGTCGCCCCCCGCCTCACTTGCGGGGGCTTCGTGGAATCCCTTCCCTGCAGAGAGCAACCCCTCCGTGGCACTCCAACCTTCTTGTCCAGTTCTGACAACACGGTACTCAGGAGCAGAGGGAGGTGGGGATGCCAAGGGAGGCTTGGACCCACGTCATCTCTAATGAAGTGGGTCTGTCGGGGCCTTGAAATCTGCTGGGTTTGGTTTTCTCAGTTGGCTGGCTCTGCCTTGGATGGACTCCCACCAACTCACAAGTGGGGTGCTGACCCCCAGACTCCCCTATGCGGAGTCTGTCTGGGGAAGAAGGGAGCCCTGGGTCCTCAGAGTCCAGGGACCCAGCCAGGGGAGCAAAGAAACCCTTGTTGTGGAGCATTGGGTCCCACTGCTCAGGAGCACAGAGCCTCACACCCCGGCTCTACCTCTCACGGCTGTGTGACGTTGGGCAGGTTACTTAGCCTCTCTGTGCCAGTGTTTTGTAGCAAGTGTAAGTGCCCAAGGAAACATTAGCCACATGCACAGGCAGACCCCATGCTCAGTCCTTCCCCCAGAAAACACCGTGTAGTGAGGCCTTCGATTCAGCTTTGGGGCAGTGGGGTAGAAGGCTTGGAAAGGAAAGGGGATGGAGGGCTCTGCAGCGCGGCTCCTTCCCGTCAGGCCCTTCAAGGCCCAGGACGGCAGCAGGACAGGCCGCCCTTGGCCAAGGAGCCAAGCATGCTGCCGTCTAGACCCACCATCTGCTGAGAAACCAGCCCCATGGGGTACGTTTCTGGACTGGGTCCTGGGAGGATGACATTGGCTCTGAAGGAAATGCCCCGTCCCTGGGGAAGGTGGTGCTGTCGCAGACCTGAGTCCCCAGCACGCCGGTGGAGGGGGCACCCAGGCAGACCTGCCGGGGAGCCTGGCTGGTGTGGAGTACAGTGCTCCCCCGCCCCAGGGCTCAGCAGCCTGCACTCGCCTGTTTACCTAGGGGGTGGAAAGGCTTCTCGCTGCTGTGTAAATAGACTTTGCAAAGGCCTCTGCTTTCTCACCCGCTACAGCTTTCTGAACGCACATTATGAATTGGCGGGCTTATCGGGAGGGCCGTCTGGCAGTTAAAAGATGTTTCCCCGCATTGTGAGTCTGCATGGAAACCGAGTCGTGTCAGCCCCAAGGACAAAGGAACTCAAGTGTTTGAAATGCAAAAATATTTTGACCCGACTACATCATTTTTCAAAGGAAAAAAGTAATTCACGGCTCACAATTCACTTGCTATCTTGCAGGAAGTCCTGTATTTCTTATTAACTCCCCAAGGCCTGCTTCTCTGTGTGAGGGGTCATCCTGGAGGGCCAGTATGTGAGGGACGTTTATGACTTTCCTTTCCGTCTCTTCCTGTTGTTTTTTCTTTTAGTGCTGCTTCATGCTTGTGAGGTGCCCGCCAGTGCCCCGCTCCAGGCCTTATCTCTGGGCTCCTCCCACACCAGAAACTTGAGTGGGGTACAGAGTGTCTGCTCTAGGTTGCCAGGTCGGAAACCGAGGTCCTGAGAGGTTAAGTGACCTTTCCCAGGTCACACAAATTGATGGTAGAGCTAAAACTGGAGTTTCAGGGATCTTGTGATCCCTCTGTGGGTGATCCTCCTGTGCTCTTGGCTCCCCATGTAATGACTGTGTCTGGATGGGACCTCAAAGGCTCATCACAATCACCATCATCACCATCATCATCACCACCGTCATCACCACCGTCATCACCGTCATCACCAACATCCCCATCATCATCCCCATCACCATCATCATCACCACCATCATCACCGTCATCACCATCATCATCAACATCCCCATCATCATCCCCATCACCATCATCATCACCATGATCACCATCATTATCACCACCATCACCATCGTCACCATCATCATCATCACCACCATCATCATTATCATCACCATCACTATCACCATCAATACCATCACCATCATCACCAACATCACCATCATCATCATCACCACCATCATCACCATCATCATCATCACCATCATCACCACCACCATCATCATTATCACCATCACCATCATCACCAATATCACCATCATCATCACCATCACCAACATCAACATCATCACCATCACCAATATCACCATCATCACCATCACCATCATCACCATCATCATCACCATCATCACCAATATCACCATCATCATCACCATCACCAACATCACCATCATCACCATCACCAATATCACCATCATCACCATCACCCATATCACCATCATCACCATCACCATCATCCCCACCACCACCACCATCAGCATCATCACCACTCTCACTCTGAACTGTAAGCGTGCACCAGGTGCTATTTGAAGTGTGCTCTCTGCATAGCATCTCATGTCATCACTCATCATAACTTTGAGGCAGGAGCTATTATCAACTCCACTCTACAGATGAGGAAATCAAGGTGCTGGAGGATAAACACACCCTTGGACAATCTTTTGCCTTCTAAGATCTTCCCAGCACCAGACCCCCCTGCGCAAGCCCTTAGAAAGTGCCATGGACAGGCCTTCATGGTGGCTGCTCAGCAGCTCATTGGAAGCTGAGCAAAAAGGCAAACCTTGGGGTTAGCTGAGCAAACCCTGAATGTCTTCTAAGGCTGTGTCTGGGGATCTGGGACCCGAACACCTCTGGAAGTGCTCCCATGGGAGCAGCAGGGCGGGGGCACTTGCTGGGGTGCATACGCCCAAGGCTGTGCTGTCCTGCTGGCAGAGCAGAGTCTCCCCCTGGGAGTGCGGCTGCAGAAGTGGGGCCAGGAGGGAAATGTGGGGAGACACAAAGCTCTCCTTGTATCGCATCGTGTGTGTGGGGCTTCTTGTGTGTCATGTTGGGAAACCAGGGGCCTAAAGAGGGGTGAGGGCTTTGAGGAGTATTACAGTGACACTTTGGGGGCCAAATGGTGATTATTAAAGAAAAGCGTGTTTAATGAGGTGGCTGGGGTGCTGGACATTTGTTGCACTAGCGGGAGGAGAGACTGGGGACAGCGTGCCAACCAGTAAAACCAACTGGGAGAGGAGATGGGCACCAGCCCAGGCCAGGGGGAGGCCCCCAAATTAGCACCTGCCTTCAGGGAACACACACTTCCCCGTCAACACCTAGGGAAGAAGATGATCCCGGGGGTGAGCCGGCTGGCCGTCCTGAAAACACCTTGCTGGGCAGAGTCTTGTAGTTTCAGAGTCTGGGTTTGGGAGCATTTGTGCAGGGGCCAAGTTTGCAGCTTACTGTCCGAATGACTTTAGGGGGGTGAGTTCACCCGTCCGAATCCCAGGGAAGAAGAGCATCTGTGTCCCAGCGCTGTCATGAGGCACCCAGCACGCCCCAGAGGCGGCCTACACCTGTCAGCTTGGCCGGGCTTGGCAGCATAGCAGTGAGCACGCAGATGGGTGTCTGCCTCGCCGCGTCCTGGCCCCAGCATGGCCTGACTTCACACACAGAAAGACATGATCGTGCCCCGGGCACGGGAACCGTCCTGCCCACCCTGGCACCTTCCAGTCTGCGCGGGCCTTGGCCCCGCTCCTGAGTGAGCCAGTGGGGACAGACGTAGGCCTCCCTTCCGGCTGGTTCTCCCTCCTGGACGGCGGCACACTGGCAGACATGGGACAAAGATGCCTCTCGTCCCCCCAGCTCCCCACACCTAGGACAGCCCCTGCCAAGCCAGACCTTCCTGAAGGCTAATTTGATGTTTTTCTCTACCTTGCCAGTTCCCCTTACTCCTGCCTCTGCACTTTTCATCCAAAAAAGAAATACAAAGGGAGGAAATCTATTCAAAATTCCTCCTCCTCACTTTATTTCTGCTGCTCTCTGGGGTGCCCACGCTGCAAATTCTCTTCCGATAATTATCTGCCCTTTCGGGGCCTTGGTAACCCAGAGCCTCAAGCTCGGGAGACTGGAGGAAGTGCCCGGCCGCTCGCGGCACATCGGACACCCTCAGGTCAGCTGTGACCGTGCACCAGCTCGCCCGTCCCCTTCCCGCCCGGCGCAAGGCTGGGGAGGAGGACTTTTATTATTATTTTTGTTTGTTTTTGAGGCTCTCCTTCCTCTCAGCTGATCCGTGATGAACACCACATCAGACTCTCTTTATGTGATAATTTTCCATCCCCGGCAATGCAAACATTTCTGTGGCTAATACTCTGAATCTTGGCCATTGCTCAGGAATAACAGAGGCAAGGTTCCAATATAAAAAAATAAGTCTTGCCTTTTATTACTTAATTTATCAACACTGTACTGGGGAAACATCTTGTTAACTGGGTAAGAAGAAACCGTTCACCAACACAGCCTCGGCTGATGGAAAGGGGTGTCAGGTGGAATGATGAATCCTGTTAGCATACAAAGAGGCCTAGTGCTGAAGGAGGGTATTATTCAAAGAAGGAAATATTATTAAGTAAGAAAACGGTGCACTCACCCTGAATCTGTTAAATTAAGAATCCCACTCTTCCTGGCCAAAATCAATTTGTTATCCTCACAATTTCCCCCGTATATAACAGGGGATAAAAAGGAAAACTGGCCCAGAGAAATGACTCTTTTGAATCAGCAATCTGCCGGGACACGGCCAAGCCAGCACGGCAAGATGGGGTCACTTCCGCCAGACCTGTGTGGAGCAAACACTCTTGGAAGCGTGCCCCACCATGAGGAGCGGTATCTGGTTTGGAACTTTGCCGCAGGACATGCCCAGGGCCCAGGGCCCCAAGGAACAAGGGCTGCGGAGGCCCATCAGCACAGGTGACCGGGGTCTCGGAAGGACAGGAGCCCTGGGAGAATAGGGACCTCGAGGAATTCCAGTGTGCGTCTCTAGCACCTGCCCGGTAGGTTCTTGGTCATACTGCTGACTGGGTGCGTGACAAGGTCACGCTGCAATGACGGACTCCAAAACCCAGAAACCCAACAAGATAGCGCATGGCTGTGTCTCTCCCGCGTGCCTCGCGTGATTCGCAGGATGGCTCTGCCTATGGTGATTGCTGGGACCTCTCCAGAACTTTCTGGCTGCAGTGTTGGAGGGCAGAGAGCTCTGGGGGCTGCCACACTGGCCAGTGGTTGCTGGCCTAGAAATGCCCACAGGCCAGGTGGTTCATCCAACCACAAGACGTGCTCCCGCGGTCCCGCAAGGCAGAGGCTCGGACGTTCGGTGAGTGGCGCCACACGTAGGCAGGACGGGGAACCCTGACCTCAGAGGGTTTGTGATCCAGCAAACGGAACGGTGGCCACATCTGGCCGTGACCACCGACCACGCCGATGGTGACCTTTGCCATCTGGTGTTGGTGTGGGCCGGGCACTGGGTAAGCACTTTGTGTAAGTCAACTTTTCCATAAGCAAAGCACCCCATACGGGTGTCCGCTTTGAAAAACATCAGACATGGTGTCACAGCAAAGAGCGACATTATCACTTCTGTACTGTTCCCGTGCAGCCCTTTCCCACACGTACGTCCTTACACACGTCTGACGTGTCACAGAAGACGTGCGTGCGCCTGATACGCCCCTTTTCCGAAACCCTGTTCTTAAAAAGTTAATAGTCTGCTTTTTGGAGCGGTTTTAGTTTCATAGGAACGTGAGCGTCAAGTACGGAGAGTCCCCGTCCCCCTCTGCCCCCACTTTCCCCCTTATTGAGGTCTTGGGTTCGTGCGGTCTATCTTACCACCGGTGAGCCAGTGCCGACACACCATCCGGTGCCGGTGCTGGGGTCGGCTGTACTTGCTGCGGGTCCAGATAAGCATCAGTGTCGTGTAGACACCACTGCAGGATCACACGGAGCAGCTTCATGACCCTACAAATCTCCTGCGCTCCGCCCCTCCCTCCCCCACCCCGGGAACACGGATCTTGTACCGTCTCTGCAGCTTTGTCTTTTCCGAACATCATGGAGCTGGAATCACAGCAGGGAGCCTTCCCAGGTTGGCTTCTGTCACTTGGTCCTAAGCACTTATGGTTCTTCATGTGGCCAGAGAGCGAAGCCCGCTGATAGTGGGAGGTTGTCCAAATGCCTCTTTTAGGGCCCAGGGCTGGGCTGAGGTGGTTTACCCTCCCCCGTCCTGCTCTCCCTCCCTACGGGGGTCTCCTGAATCCCTCCCAGCAAACGGACCTGGACAACCCCTAAGACAGACTAACAACTCCAGACCACAGATCAGAGCCCCTCCAGGGAGGGGGTCGTTCCCCAGGGCTGGTGCACCTAAGAGACCCCGGAAGCCGGCGAGGCAGGGGACTTGTGACGCAAGGCGCCCTCGTCTTTTCCTGTGTGCTCACAGTGTAATCGCCTGGCACGGACTCCCTTCTCCAGCCGCACACCTCAATGACTCTCCCCACTTTAGCTTGCACTTGGGAACTGGTCACGTGCCAGCTCCAGTCACCTCCTCCAGGAAGCCCACTACAATAGAATGCACGGTGTCCCCACCTCCATGCCCTCGGCCACATGACTGCGTCCCCGCCAGGAGAGACAGAGCTCCCCCTCCCACCCTGTGCTGCTGGCTGCGGCGGATGCAGGGGGAATGTACTCCCTCAGAGCCCAGGCCCCACAATGACTGTGGGTGTCCCCCTCCCCCTCTGCCATCACCATGACAACCACACACCCCATGCAGCCCCCTGGTGCAAGGAGCCTGACAGGTGTGCAGAGCAAACCACACCCCTGAGCCCAGCCTGGACCAGCCAACCTGCACGCGTGTGAGAACCAGCTAGGATTGCTTTAAGTCACCGAGTTTTGGGATGGTTTGTTACACGGCATTATTGTGGCAATAGCTGACTGATACACCTGCTTCCAATGAGCGCAGCCCTGCTCTGTCTTAGCTTTCTCTGAACTTGAAGGCTTCGCGCCATCCGAACGCTGAATGTGTAGGCGAGCTCTACGTCTGGGGAGCTTGGCTGGAGGAAAGCTCACAGCACAGGCTAGCACACGGTCTCCTTGCTGCCATTGAGAACTGGCCTCTCTGCTGAATCGTGTGGCCTACTCAAGTGACAAACTCTCCGTGCCTTAGTTTCCTACCCAGTAAAGCAGGGCAAGCACACCTGTCTGGGGTGATTGGGAGTAAGTGAGCTGATGGACATCAAGTGGCTGGCTAATGGCAGGCACTCTATAAACGACAGTGACAGAGGAGCCCCTCGCTGGGACAAGTTCAGGCCCCCGCACCTGCTCTCCTTCCCTTCCACCCTCTTCCTGGCCCTGCACCTTCCCCCAAGGCTCAGCACACGGTCAGCCCATCAGCAACATGAGCCTCAAAACTTCTGCAGGAGGCAGGGCAGAGGCTAGAGGCTCTGTGGCAGCCGGTGTGGGCCCCCCGGGACCACCACACCCACACCCACGCCGACATAGGAAGCCAGTGCCACCGCTCAGAGAAGATGGTGAACGGGCCAGTCCCCTCTGCAAGCCCGGGCAGGCCACAGAGACCCCCACATGCAGGCCCTGTCTTCCTGCATGAAGTCGAGAGGCTTCCCAAGGCCTCCCACAGGCCTGCGCAGGGACGGAGTGGGGCCCTGGGTGCTGGCGAGGGGCACCCGCATAGCCTGCCCCCAAGACCTCCCCAGGGAACAGCAACCCTCGAGGCTTGGGGTGCTCAACACGCGAAAGAAGGGGGCACAGCAGCAGCGACTGGGCAGAGGGAGGGGTCCCCAGGTGCTCACAGCGTCTCCGGCGCTGCTGTCCTTTACGCAGAGAGGGACCAGCCACCTTGATACACCTGTTTGTGTCAAGCCAGAGTGTGCCTTGCACTCACAACGATGATAATCGCGCTAATGGGCTTTCAGCACGGAGGTGAGCCCCGGGGTTGCTCCTGTGACAGCAGCCCCCCCAAGCCAGTGACGCCGGCTTTGCCGAGGGAGGTGTCTGTATGTTTAAAGCAGAAGATGCTGAACAGGCCTCAGAGCTGATCTATTTTTCTCTCCTGATAGTGAGGCACAATTTAATTAACTCACTATTGCACCCACCTGAAGATTATGGAGTTTACGGACATCGCCATCTGGCTCCTATAAAGCCGGTAATGTAGATAATAAATCCGCTTCATTACCGGCACGAGAGGCGTCCTGCTCTGAACAATCTTTCCTAGCACCCTCCTCCGAGCACCACCTTGGACACCCCGAGGTTCCGCGCAGTTTTGAGGAGGGCCCTGCGGCAGACGCCACCCTGCCCGTGCGCTCTGACCTGCCGCAGGTGTCCCCGGAGAGGCCTGACACCCTCCATCCATGGCCGGCGTCCACCCGGGGCCCCTCTGCCCCCTCGTCCCCGTGCCGGCCACAGCAGCTGCACCCCCAACCTCCGATGCCCAGAGCTGGACCCAGTCACTATCGTGTTACCCAACTGAACGCCGGGGACCGAGTCGGGCACTGGAGACGGATTGTCGCACCCCCAACCTCCGATGCCCAGAGCTGGACCCAGTCACTATCGTGTTACCCAACTGAACGCCGGGGACCGAGTCGGGCACTGGAGACGGATTATCTATCTGGCTCGCAGAGGAGGAGCCGGAAACGCAGCAGGCCAAGCTCAAGGCCGAGGGCTACGGCGTCCAGGCAGACCCAGGTTTAGAGAGCTGGGGTGGGCTGGGAGGGGCACTGGACCTGGCCCAGCCTCCCTGGGTCTCCAGCCAAAAGGAGAAGTTCCCTTGTTTACCTTCCGGGGTAAGGCGTATTTTCCATTGCTGAGCCTGTCCTATGAAAATGGTGATGTTTTCTCCGCCTTCGAGATTTAAGTTTGGGCAGAAAGTGTCAGCAGGGCGGCTGGCGGGGAGGGCCTGACCCCAGAGAGGGCCCCCAAGTCACCTGGTCTCACAAGCCCTGCCTTCGGCTGCTGGTGGACCCCAGGGGGCCTCCACTCTCCCTCCTCCGGGACCCCAAGCTGCAGCCCAGAAGCCTTTCGGAGCCTAATTCTCAGAGGTGCTCCAGGGAGAGAGACAAGACGGCTCGTGGCTTTCTCAGTAGCAAAAAAGAGGAGAAATAAATCTCCCTCCCTGCCCCCCAGGTGTGGCTCTGGAGCTGGGGCGGGTCTGTGGGAGCAGCGTGCCCTCCATGGCCTGCTGGCAGCCGCTGCACCCCCAGCACCCCCAGGCGAGAGCCGGCCTTCCTCAGACCCACAGCTCCCCCCGCGGGCACGTGGTAAAGTAGCTGCCCCTCGCCCAGCGGAGGAGAAGCTTAAAGCTGGTGTCAGGGGTCCTCAGGATGGGGCGGGGCAGGGCAAGTGGATCAACTCAGTTTAGGGGCCTGAAAATGCAAAAAGGTTACGTTTAAAATGTCGTGCCCCCCCCCAGGCCAGCAGCTGCCCTGCAGCTCACCAACTCGCCACTATCCGCCCATTAATCACCCTTATCAGGGCGGCCCCCGCCCCCCAGGGACAAGTTCAGGTGCTTCGAGGTGGCCGGAGGTCAGAGTCCACCGTCAGAGGGGGCGGGGAGCCTCCAGGCTGTGGCCCCTCCCTCGGGCCTGACTTTCTGCCCGGGAACTGGAGCCACCAAAGTCACACCTAAGCGGCCTCTTCAGATAAGAGTCGCGGTTGTGAAATCAGAGGCCTCCCGGGAGGGGCGGGTGGGGAGGCGGGAAGCCAGACCGGAGGCCGGGCCTGTGGCTGGGCCTGAGCCCCGGGGCTGAGGCCTGCACCTTCTCGGGAAGGGGACCGGCGGAGGCGGCGCTCTCTGGCTTTCTGGTCGCGGCCCCTACACCTCTCCGCTTTGCAGCCTTTGATTCAGCAAAATCAGGGATGCAAACTTCTTAGGGGTACTTAGTTTCCATGGCAACCGAAGCTGACCTCAACATTATTGTTCTCAAGAGGCACTGACTTTACTATATGTTCATTCACTGAATTAATGGACTCCTGGTTCTTTTATCAGCGGCCCCCGAACAAAGGAGAGGGAGACGTGCCGTCAGAGGGCTTTCAGCCACTGCCCAGCCTTTTGTCCGGGGCTTACTGCATCCGAGCAAGTCTATTCAGCCCCAGATTATCAAAATCAACTCGGGGCTGTCTCTGTGGCAGCTAAACACACTTTGATTTCATAAAGACATAACCGATCCCACATGCAAATTATTAATTGTGATTGCAGGGTTCTGAGGGCTGGGGTCTCTGGTGTGATTTTTGGGGGGTAATAAAGCGTCTTTGCAGGTAAAATGCTGGTGAGTTATAGGGTGTTGGTGGCTCCTGAGTGTTGCTGGCTGGGAGGTAAAGAGGAAAAAGGAAAGGACTGCTAAAACCATCCTTGCGGGCACAGGCGAAGCATGAGAAGGACCCAGCGAAGCTTCCCGCCCGCTAAGCCCGGCGGAACCCTGCGTGTGCCCACCAGCCCTTCTTGCACCTCCCCGGACCCCCAGCCACTTCCAGGGCCACGCCAGAGCCACAGACCACAGAAGGCAGCCCCCGCACAGCAGGACCTGGCTATGGGACCCTGTGCTGGGCTTCCAGGGCCGGCCCGGCCAGGAACCAGGCCCACCAAACAGCAGAGTCACAGCCCGGCGGCAGGCGCTGAGACCTCGGGGTGTGCGGGCACAGAAGACACTTAGCAGCTGCCCGTGGTCCCCACTGCCACCTTCTTGCAGCTTGAAGAGTTGTCTTCCCAGACTCCCCGGCCAGGCTTCCCTAGACCCCACCCCCAGCACCCCCACCCCCCAGGAGGGATCCCCAAGAGCAGAGGTATGTCACTGGGGCCAGGCGCATGTCACACACACACACACAACAGCCCAGTGGTGCAGACCGCGGTCCTAACATACAAATAACCATTTCACAAATTATAATAATTATCAATCAATCACCCTGTGTGGACAGTGCCAGGCTGGGCCATCAGATGGCTTTTATGACCTGTAGCATTTTGCACGTAATGATGGGGGAGAGATTTATGGAGCCATCACACTCCCTCTTCCAGCACCGGACTTCATTAGCTTTCTTTCCTTTGGACTCCCTGTGCACCCCTCAGCCCCCCGCCACCCCCAGGCACCAGACCCAGAGGACTGTGGTCCTCGGAGTTTCTCAGGAGGCACCTTTCTCCTTCCGGTCCTAGCCCTACTGATGCAAATTCCCGATTTTTGGTGGGGTGGGGGCAGACAGAGGAGGGGAGGAGAAGAAAAAATAAAAATAAAAAAAGGAAAAGGTCACTTTCTTTTGTTTGCCTTTCCCCCCAGTTGTACCGTATTAACACGTCCTTCCTTTTCAAGATGGTCAAAGAAAACAAGATAAAGTGGGACAATGGGAAGGCGGCCGGGGGCTTGCGTGTCCCCTTTTCATATCACCAGAGAGATTAAATCAAAATTCTTTTAGCTGATACCATCTCCCCGGGTGGACTACACTCTTGTTAACGGATAAATTCAAGCCCTCCAGAAAGTCAAAGAATAAATTTAAGCCTTTTGCCAAATGTCTATCCTATTGGATTTTGATAAGACGGCCATTGAGCCTTAATAATGTCTTCCATCCATTTTCAGCGGGCCCTTAACACGGCTCTTTATTCGTCCCCAAAGCCTCTTCGCTGGGCCTTTTTATTACAGGCTCCGGCGGGCTCTCCAGGGAGCCGGGCGACCCGAGTGATGGATGGACAACTGGCTAGATTATCTCCCGCAGATGTTTGCCCTGCAGGAGCCCCGGGCTTTCCCTCTAAGTAAACAGAGACGAAATAGAGTCCGCCGGAGGGAGCAGTCCCAGAGGTCCAGGCACAGAGGCTGGGAGAGGCAACGCAGCCCGACCTGCAGACCTGAAGTCAAAGGGACTTCCCGGCGGCGCGGCCTCTGTGCCCAAGGCACACACCCGGGCTGGCGCGGGGATGGAGAGGGCTCCAGCGGCGGCGGCGCACGGCCGGCGTCTCATCAGCACCGGAGCTCTGGGCTGCGTGGCCTCGCTGGCTGCGCGGGGGTGGGGGCCGTGGGGGCCACGAAAGAAGGAGGGCGCAGGGGATGGAGAGCGGATTCGGCACTGCGGGAGACACAGCTCACTGGAGACCCGGCTGAGAGATGCAGGCGACACCACGGAGGGGTGGGGCGGCGGGGATGGGGGCCCGGACCTGAGGGGCGGGGCCGAGCCTGGCAGGGCTCCCAGGCCTTGCGCCATCACTCCCGCGGGAGCCCCGCCCTCCACCGCAGGCCCAGCGGCCCGTGGGTTCGAGTCCCGCCTCCCCTGTGAGCGTGGGGGCGGCACCCCTCCCTGGGCCTGGGCTCCTGTCTCAGCGGCGGCAGCAGAGGGATTCCACGGCGCGTCCAGCAACCTGGCTCTCTGATGCTGAGAACTTATAACTGGGACTTCCCACAAAATATCACATTTTCTGCATCTGTGTCAAGCCGCTGATTGCATTAATTACCTTTTGTTACACTTCACTGACCTACGCAAAGAACAGGAAGCGTCATCATCCTCAGGATGGAACGGCTGAAGCTGGAGGAGTCCACTGACCCACCCAAGGCCCCCCCAGATTGCCCACAGTATTTTAAGGCTCCCAGACGAGTGGGGGAGGACAGGCCCAGTTCATCCAGACACGAAACTCCCAAACCACAAAACTGATAAATGGGGGTCTACATCCTCTTGCCAAGGAATTCACTCAATGTGTCCTTAACACAGCACGCCGAGCCATGTGTGGTCATATCCTGTAATGCACGTGGGCCTGCGTCGATCTCCGCAGCTGGGAGTAGCATGGCTCGGGCGGGGTAAGGGGGACCTGCTTTTTGGAAGGAAGGTCAGACGAACACGGCGGTTACCCACTGCCCAACCTCAGTGCGCGAACCCATTTGGCTTTGCATCTTTGCTCCCGTCTCCCTCCCTCCCGGACCGTCTGGGCAGGGAGCTGGCCGGATGGGTCCAGAGCTAAGCACAGGGTTAGGTTTTGACCACCACACCAACGTGACCCTGGGCACCCATCCTGTCACACTTGAATGCCCCCAGTGCTGATAATGTCCAAGTTCAGCCCGAGGCTGTTAGAATCCCAGAATTCAATGGATGGCAGAGGGCTGTGGGGCTGCTTCTCCGTGTGGGGAGGGGTGTGCATGAGGAGGTGGGCGGAGCCCCCCTGCGGGGCAGCAGCCTCCCCCTGCAACCTGGGCCTGCAGGGTGGTAGAAGACAGACGTGCGGGGCTGGGAGTCAGGAGGCCTCTTTCCAAATGGATGGCTGCCAAGGCCCCCTTTGCTCTGGTGCCCGGGCCCCCGACTGTCTGGCCGCTGTGGGCATTGGGTCAGTGGGATTCTGTGCACAGTGGGAATCTCCGACCTCTCCCCTGGGCCTTACGAGGTTCTGTGTTTTAGGGCATGCCTGTTCTAAGCAGCACGAGCGTGCCCCTGTCTGCGGGGCGCCTCCCACCCATCCCCTAAGCGGCTCTCAGGAAACCCCTCTGACGGGTCAGGAGGGCCCGATGGGCTGAGGGTTTAGGAAAGGGCAAGGCGTGCCAGGAGCCATGGTGCTCCAGGAGCAGAGCGGACAGACGTACTGACTGGGGTCCTCCCCGGGTGCATCTCCTTAGGGCTCAAAAGCATCCTGCCCCGGCCTCCTCACCATCCTCACATTTACGCTTGACCTTCCGGCCTTCTGCCCTGACCCTGGCACCCACACTGGACTACCAACTGCCCGTCCCATCAAAAATGCGTCACTCTAACCTCCCACCAGTCCACCCACTGTTGGGGCAAGTCCCACCCGCGTCCCCTCCTCAGCTGCCTGTTCATGGTGAGAAAAAGGAAGATTTTGTGTTCTCTCCAGAGGTTAAGACACTGGACTTGACTGTGGGGCCTTTTTCACGGGAGAGAGGAAAGACTTCAATTCTTTGAAATACGGGAAAGCTGTTTGAAATCTCTCACTACCTCACATCCTTTAGGGAAATCCGAGGTTGTTCCCAGAGGCAGGAAGAGGGAAAGGGGGCTGTTGGGAGGGATGTGGTGTTTTAAGGAAGAAAGGCTTCAGGCCGCCCTGGGCAGCGCGGCTGGGACAGGCAGGTCCCGGGCCAGACGCAGACAGTGGGTTGTGGGCGAGAATGAGCCAAGAGATCACCCCCGGCCAGAGCTCCTTCAGGAAGTCACTGCAGAGTCAGAAAATGCCTCCCTCCGCAGGCTTTTCTCCAAAATCAGTATTTGTGGGATGGACCCGGGGAGACGGGACAGGTACCCCCCCACAGAGTGCTCTGCCCAGAGTCCTCGGCTCAGACCAACAGGCTGGGCGCGGGGAACACCTGCGACGCTGGGCGTTGTGACACGCCTCAGGCTCCCCAGCAGAGGCTGACCGTGTCCCGGGTGCACGTCCTGCGACGCTGACAGGGACCAACGGCGCTTGATGAAAGCGAGACAACCCAGGGCCCGGGCGTCGTGACACCGTCTGGGCATCCTAGGCGGGCGCGCCTCTCCGCCTAGCCCGGGTGGTGCTTTGAGACGAGCGCGGCGAGAGAGCGCTGTCCTAGTTCTACTGGAAAATCCAAGAGGGGGTCAGCTACCGCATCGAGTGTGAGTGTGAGTGTGCGTGTGTCCTGCGTGTGTGCATGTCCGCGGGTGACCCGGCCTGGGCGGACGCTGAACCCCGTCTCATGAACGGCTTCTGGGTCCCTCCATTTACTGGTTTTTTTTCTGGGCCTAGTTTACTCTCTGGATCCTTGTAGAGCCAAATGTGCCCCCAGCGACTCTCTGTCACCCGCCAGGAGGGCAGGAGACGCTGCCCACGTGGACACCGTTTCTTTCACCTGGTCAGCTGCTTATTCGACGCCGTGCCCGAGCCCCGTTTGGAAGCCGCGGACAGCACTGGCTCTGCGGAATTTGCAGCCAGTTGTGGTGCCCCCCCTCTCCGTATTCTTTTCATGTGAGTATCCAGTGGAGATGGTTAAACAAACATGACCTGCGTTTATTTAATTTTCCTGCGTCTGCATGGCCTGAGCGTTCCCGCGGGTGCGGGCTCTCCCGTTCTCAGGGGTTAGGGTTGGTTCGGGGCATTGACCCCCTACCCGCTGACACAGTGCAAACCAGCATCCGTCCTCACGTCATCAGAATCCCTGTCCTGGGCATGCATTCTGCCACCCACAGTGCATCGCTCGCGAACCGCGGGCCGCGCCACGGACCTGGCGACACGCACGCTAGCTCAGGCTTGCACGTAGGCCCCAGCAAGGGAGAAGGCGTGGAACCAGCTCTCCTACCTTTTGGATGCAGCCCTCCTGGGACGACACTTCCGTATCCGTCAGCAGGTGCTGAAAAACAATTGTGAAGGGGGCGGTTAGTGTCTGGCGGATAAGACGCCCTCCTCAGGCCGCAGCGGGCTGAGAACCACGGGGCAGAGCCAACATTCTCTGGAAGGACAAGGGTAAGGCCTCGTAGCTTCTCCATAATGTGGAAGACAGTGGTCTGTGGGGAAGTCGGGGCCTTTATTCCAACGGGGTCTCTATTTGCTGAGAAAGCCAAGGACCCCTCCCGGACGTCGGCTCCCCGGGAAGGCAGCTGGTTCCTCGAGCAGCTCGTCCTGGTCCTTCAGGGAAGCACACGTTACCAGAAACCGTGCAATGGGGGCAGGAAGGCTCTCTGAGACCGGCAACGGGCTCTCTCCCCATGCCCTCTGACCCTGCCTGCGAGCCATGCAGCCGTGAAGCCCTGCAGGGGGAGCGGGAGGACGCTGGGCACCGTGCGGCCTGCGTGGGGCTTGCAGTCTACCTGGGCAGGCAAAGCCCGGCTGAGCGGCCCGATTCACCCCGGGGGCTCGGTCCAGCCGTGCCACGGGGAGCCGCGGTGGGGGAGGCAAGGGGAGAGGGGGGAGCGGGCTGCAGCCTGCACCCTTGCCTGTCACCGGTGGGGCGGGGCTGAGGTTTGACGTCATCTCCGCGGGTGACCCGGCCTGGGCGGACGCTGCTTCTTGTCTTTTGGCAGACTTGGGGGGGCAGCATGTGAACCTGTTCCTTATCCCAGACCCCTGGGGAGTGCCTGTGGTTTTAGGAGGGAGCTTCTCAGAGGAGATCAGGCGAAGCCAGAACTCAGCAGTGCCGCGTCAGGGAAGCACCCTAGGGTGGCCAGTAATGACCGGCTCCTCCAGGAGCTCCGGCCCTTCCCTCTGCCGCCGACACAGGCTTGGGTTAGTGAGCGAGAAAGCACCAGCCGCTGTGGGTCTTTCTTCCACCCGACAATTCTGACTCGCAGCTTTTCTTGGCTTGGCTGTGGAGAGCTGTAGCGTTTTGCCGGCCTGGCGTCTCCTCTTAAAAACCACGGAGCTCCACTCCGGAGGGACGGCATTTCAGGGACGGGTCCCAGAGTGCTTTCTAAGCTAAGCAAACTGACAAATTAGCTGTATAAATGGGATTTTCCCTTCTGGATCACAAACGCTGGGCATAGACACACATATATATTGTAACGTCATTTCCATAAGAATAGAAACCGAGATTGAAACTAATATTTGAAAAACGACACGAGAAATAGTGTCAAATCCAGGGGTTTTATTTACCCTCCCCTTAAAATTACACTACCGCTCTTCCAAATTACAAGCCGGGGGCGCGGAGTGGCCGCCCGTGCCCACGCAGGCCGGGTGAGGGGCCAGGGTTCGCGTCTGCCCCGCTCAGCTGTAATAACAATAAGTCATATTTTTAAATGTTGAGAATTCTAAGCAGTTGGGGATTTTATGTTTCTTTTAATAGATCCTGAAATTGTGGTTTGGAAGGTGGTTATAAATGCAAAGAGAATGAGACGGAGAAGGTGAGCGCCACGGAGGCCATGGAGGCCTGATTCAACCAGAAGTGCTTGGTCAAACACCAGCAGGAGAGACTGGCCCGGCCACTGTCCAGCACGCCTAGCAGACAGGGCCCAGCATGAGTGCGGCCTCGTTCCCCAGAGCTCTGCCATCCCTTACACGGCCTCTGTCCAGACCCACCCGGGTCCCATAAGCCTTGCGTGGAGGGCGGCCAGGGTCCCTGCCTTTTGTCTGAGGCTAAGAGTGGCCAAACGGGATGGAGCATCCCAGGAAGTCACCTGTCACGTGGCCCCTCGGCTCTTCTCTGCATGCTGGGAAGAGTCCCTCGAGGTCTGTGCACCAGCTCAGAGATGGTGGCCACCCATCCCGGAGTCCGTGGTCAGATGGGGACGTGGAGACGGGCGTTCAAACCACACTGTCCCTAACAGGTCAGGTTGCTATGCACGACACATGGAGCGAGAGCCCAGACGGACTGGAGCGCATCCGTGCGGAGCAGGGCTGGGCGTGACCAGGGTCTGTACACTGCTCCCTGAGCCAGGCCCTCGGCCCCCTTCTGGCTGCAGTGTGGCTGCCTGGAAGCCCAGCTGTGGGACCACAGGTGACCCGGAGGAGCCCCCCACCCCAATCACATGATACAGAGAGGGGAGAGGCCAGGACTTTGAAGACAGGACTGCCCCTGTCCGAGCGGGGGTCTGAGTCTGGTTCGGGAAGCCCCTTTGCCCGGCTTCTCTCTGCCTGCCCTGTTTAACGGCCCGCCTTGGCAGCCACGCCCATCATCATCGGCTATTCACCCACTGCTGACCTCGGGTGAGAACCCACCGGACGCACCCCTCCCGGAGCCTCTCAGCCCTGGCCTTCCCGCCAAGGCTGCCGCTTTGCTGAAAAACCTCTTTATTTTGCTAGCTGAGCCCCAGCACGCGCGTTGCTGGCCGGTCGGCTCTTGGCAGGGGCTGCTCCAACCCCACCTCCACGCCCCGGCAGAAGTATTAGGTGTGTTTTGATTAAGCATTTTAGCCAAAAAAGGGAGGTTTGACCTCCGGCATTTCTCTTCTCTCCCGGGTCTCAGTGCCAGGATTGAGCTAAGTGGGGTTGGTCAAAACATCTTTTTTGACTCTTAAAATAAATACCCTCTGTTCTCCAGAAAGTCAGCCCGGAGTAGACACACACACACAGACATCTCATACGCTCACAGCTCTGGAGTTCTGGTGTGTCCCCTGAGGGGGGCTGGGCTTTCTGGTGGGTGTCACAAATGGATCCCAGAAGGCTTCTTTCCTTTCAAAATACTCCGTTATTAAAGCATCTGAAACCATGCCCACAGGAGGGAGCCCGGGTGAAGCCCCCCGCCTGGCCAGGGGCCCGAGAAGACCCCCAACACCCTCATTTACTGGCCTCCCACTCCTGGCCTTCGAGCCAGATGCCCTCCAACCTGCTTCTCCCTTGTTGGTGTTGGTGTTCACCCGAGTGTGGGGCTGGGTCTAGAAGTGGCTTGAAGCTGATTCCCAGGCCCCTCCCCTGGAAGGAGCTGCCCTGGGTGGGGGGCATGTGCAGGATTATCCCGAGAGGGCAGGCCGGGACCCAGGTGGTTGGTGGAGGCCCCTCTCCACGCTGTCCTCCATCTGGTGACCTCTAGGGGACCAGGGGCTCAGGCTCCTGCTGGAGACAGACTGGGCAGACAGGTCAAGGTGGACGCTGGTGGCCCCTTCGTGTCAGCTGCGTGGACTCTGTGCCGTCTGCCCCCTTGGGAGGGTTTCTGCCCAACTGGACAGAGCCCTTTGGGCCTGATAAACCGACAATCAGGACTCATGGGACGGCCGCGTTTCACGCTTATTCCGTTCTCAGCCAGGGATGTCCTCAGCCTCACCTTTGCGGCCTCCCTTTCTGGGAAGTCAGGATTTTTAAAGGACAATTTTCATCCTTAGTTTTCTGTTCATATCAAAGTCCTACCACGAGCACCACTCCCCCCATGTATGCGCTGCTTTGAGGTTGTGGTCTCAGAGGCCGCCGGAGAGGGGACACAGTGACGGGACCAGCGGGCGCTCCTCAAGGAGCCCACAGCATGGTGGCCTGTCCGGTACCTCTCTCTACAACACCATCTGGCAAAAACCACGGGCACCCGGCTTTACGGAAGGGAAGCGGAGGCTCTGGAGTCGGAACCGCCCGCTAAGGTCACGGAGCTGCTAAGCTGGGGGGCTGAGTCCCAATCCCTGTCTCTGACTCCAGCCTCCGCTCTGGAGGGACAGCGTCTGCGGGAAGCAGCCACATGGCGTCCCTTCCAACCAGCACCCGCACCCGACCCCTGGCCAGGACCCTCCCGGGAGAGGGCGCCCCCCACAGGCAGGCCCGCGGCCCGGTGGACTTGAGCGGAACCCCGGGGGTGGCCTGCGGGCCGCTCGGGCGGGGACCGGCAAGGGCGGGTCGTCACCGGCGGCTGCCCTGGCTCCCAGTGCAAAGGCTCCGGTGGTGTTGACACAGACTCTTGAGCTCTCAACTGGGAGCGGGGGAATATTTATTTATTTTTGGCATTAAAAAAATCAGCTTGGCTGTGATTGAACTACAAAAATGATTTTTTTTGAAAGGCGCCTTGGACACTGTTTTCAGCTTTTATGCCTAAACAGATACTTCTCAGTTCTTTCAAGTGAGATCTAGCCCGTGAATGCAGGCTCTCTCTTTACTCGTAAGAAAAATATTTACACAGTCAAGTACGGCACGAGAAAGGATGCAGGCTCCTTCAGAGGGCCCGTCCCCGAAGGCACACAGGTCCCACACCGCTGTTTACACGGCCAGCCCACATCTCCTCCCGGGGGGCTTCTCCCCGGCCTCCGCCGGGGACCCTGCAGCCAAGGGCTTGCTCTCGATGCCCTGAGACCCACCTCGATGTCCAGCAAGAGGAAGCAGCCGTGTGGACGACGGCAGAGTCCTACCTTCCAAGCCCTTTTGTTGGCCAAGGAAACCTGGCTACTTTGCCTCCAGAGCCCCAGGCGAGGAGCACTTATCTGGACTCACCCCCGGCCTGCTTTTCCCAGGGGCCCCCACCCAAAGCTCGGCTCGGGGTGTGGGGCGATCTCTTCTGACCCCTCTGGAGCGTGGCTGGGCCTGCAGCTTAGCTCTGGCCCCAGGAGCGAACGGTGGGCGGACCACTGTTCCTGGCCAGCGCGGCCTCACGCAGACCCAGAATCTCTGGGCACGGCTTGCATGCTGTCAGACGTGCCGAGAACACTCTGTTCGCTGGCGGCTGCCCGTCGTGGGCACGTGCCCTCTGCCTGGACCCCCCGCCTGCCCGTGGGCCGCCTGCCGCCTGCCCGCACCTTCCTTCCTGCAGGATGAATGGATCCCCGCCCCTGAGCTCCTCCTCGCCAGGTTCTGGGTCCTGGTCCGGTGCTTCCCGGGTCCCCTGAGGGCAGGACGTCCCAGCCTCATTTCACGATGAGCATCTTTTGTCTACATCGCAGCACAAAAGGTGCCTTGGAGATGTGAAAACAAAATCTCAAAAGGCACTGAGTCCAGAATTAGCTACTTTGGGGCAATGGACAAAACCGACCCCAGCCCTCAACAAGAGCCCAGGTGTTAGGAAAACAGAAGGCCCCCAGCCTCCTGCTGAGAACCCTGGGTGAGGGTCACGGAGGCCCTTCCGGGAGTGGGGAGTCCTGAAGCCGGTAGGGGTGGGGGGAGGGCAGAGGAACGCACCCAGAAGACGGGAAGGGGAGACCAGGCTTGGAAAGGCCCCGGGGGCTCTACAGTGGGTGTCCTTGAGGGCAGGCGGGGGCATTTTGATTTGGTTCTGAAGGTGCTGCCCGGGGCCTGCTGGGTAGTGGGCCCCCACAAGCACATTAAAACTTAGAACAAGCCTCTTAGGAAGGGCTGCCAGCTGTCTGCAGGAGTGAGGAGAAGCTCAGAGAGGCAGAGTGGTCCTCCCGCAAGCGCACAGCGGGATCTGAGCCCAGGCCGCGGGCCCTGCAAGGACGGGGGTGACTGGGGCCCGTGGGACAGGGGCACAGCGGGAGGGTGGGCAAGGCTGGGCAGGGAAAGACAGAGGCTCCACAGGGTGGACCGGCCTGGCCTCTGATCCCAGGTCACCCGGGCATAGACAGCGCGGGGTTCCTACCACAACCGTGTGCTTCCTGATAAAGGACCCGGAGAGAAAGGTAATGCCGCCCACCCAGGGGCTCCCCACTCCCTCCCAACCCCAAAGCCACCCTGTTAACAGCTCAGCTCTTTAGCTGACAGCTGAGCAGGCAGCGGGTCCGTGACCCAGAATCACAAAGGCCACTCGGAGGCGGTAGCTGCTGGGAGGCCCCTGGGTGACAGGTCCCGCCTCTCAATCCCGCTGGCCTCTGGTCTGGGCAGTGGCCTGCCCGGTCCTCTCCAGGGCCTCCTCTCTAGGGCTGTATCGTAGGAGACAAGCACGCACAGCAGTGGCCCGCTCCCCCTGCCCCAGCCATGACTTGGCTTTGCCCCTTGCATCTAACACCATGGGAACATGGGCAGGAACATGGGGACATGGGGACAGGCCTTGGCCAACCACCTTCCCTGGAGGCTCTGTTTGCAAGGTTCCCTCTTTCTCTAGACCGCCCCCCCAAAGCTCCCTTTCCAGAGAGTAGAGAGTGAAGGTTACCCCCAGCTTAGCACATGCCAACCTCTGGAGGGCTTGGACCATTCCGACTGAGGCTCTGAATTCCCCACCAGGCCAGAGATGGGGTTCCTCCCAGGAGAAGGCTGGGCAGTTCCCAATCTCGGGGCCCCACCCCACAGACGCTGCTCAGCCTGGAGTAAGACAGGTCTCTGGGGTCCTAAACCACAGGGAGACTTGCCCTTCTTTCCTGGCTGTGGCTCTGTGCAGGGCTGAGCTCTGGGCACAGAGAGGACATGCTAGTGGTCCAGGCCAGCGAGGGAGCCCAGGCAGGGGTGCCAACCGAGTGGCCACCGGTTCCATGTGGACATCAGCAGCCAAGGCCCAGGTTCTGAGCCCCTTCTCTGCCAGGCCGTGAGCTGAGGGCGGTGCCCAGGACGGCCTCCACAGGCTCTGGTCCTGAGGAGAGGTCTGCCTGGTGCTGCACCTGGCCCTTGGTGGATAGGTTCCTACCCCTGCTTCCGGAAGATTGATGTCCCCAGAGGAAGAGCGTGTAAATCATGAGAGCTGGGTGATATGCGGCACTTCCAATCAATGACTCATGACAAGCCATAACTTTCAGCGCTAGAAAGGGAAGCTCGGGTGCGTCCAGGAGCCTTGCAGTAGCCAGCTCCAGGAACGGGACACACACGCCCCGGAAATGGGGAGGAAGTTCTGCAGAGCTGTTGCCTCCTGGAGCTGTGGCCAGGGCTTCCTTCTGATGGCCTGGGTTCAAGAGGAGAAAAGCCAGGAGCTGGAGGGAGCTGTGTGGATTTGGAGGGTCCCAGGCCCTGCAGAAGGGGTCTGGAGGGGGGGTGGGCCTGATGGGGGAGACCTGGTGTGGAAAGTGGGTGGTTCTAGTGAGACCCCTGGGACCTCACCCACCATCCTCTAGCTTCCGCCCTGTATTGGTCTGAATGTTTCCCAGCCCCCCCGTGCACGCCTGGAAGGGAACGTGCGTGTCTCAAAGCTCCCCTAAACTTGCTGGCCAGTTGGCCTGCTCCCACTGGATCAGATGCCTCCTAAGGCAAGAGCAGGGGGTGAGGCCCCACTGTGGTTGTCCGGGAGAGAAACAGCTGTATACCACAGACAGCCAAGACCGAATAACAAGGGTGAGTGAGTGAGTGGGTACGGGACCCCTCCTTGGATGGCTCACGGAGATGCTGTCCTGGGCCAGCCCCACGGTGGGGAGCGGACGGCGTCCATCTACCCTGTGGTAGGGTGCTCGGGGCCTCTACCTGGGCTGTGTGGGAACAGGCATCTCACCTTGCTTGGCTGGGCACCTGGGCAGGCGCGTGGGATCAGACACCAAGGTCTGGAGGGCTCTGAGTCCAGTGCCTTTGCTGTCTTGTGGCCTGGTGGAGGACAGACTGGGGAGCCCTGGGTGGATCTGCACCACTCTGGGGCCCCGATGCCAGGAGGCCAGGCTCTCTGGGTATGTCAGCCCAGGACACAGGGGCACGGGCATCCCCTCGCCTGGGGCTGTTGGGGGTGGAGTGCCCACAGCCCGTCGTCCCGGGAGCCCCTCAAGTTTGGTCACTCTGCAGGAGGAAAGGCATCATGGCTGGACCCAGAGGAGGCCTCCATCCCAGGACGCGGCTACGTGTTTGGGAGAAGACCCCCGAAGCGAACACGACGCAACAGTCACACCCAGGCCTAGGTTCCAAGTGCCCGGGTCGCTCCTAAAGTCCGATACGCCTCTGGGACACCGAGACAGATTAACGCAAACACCAGCAGTCCAGCAGCCTAATGGGAGCATTTGCAAGAGCTTCAAAGAGCTGAGGGCTCGGGGCTCTGCCAAGACAAATAAAGGGGGGGCCTGACAGGTACCTGTCTCCATTCCTTGGCAGCCACTCAGAGACTGGAGAGAGGACGGTCTTCACATAGCCTTGCCAGATAATCGAGAATGTTCTTCCATGTTCTGGGAGCCCGGTGTCCCCGGGACATTGCTTGCCCCCATGAGTGTCAGCCACACACAAGGTACACCTTGGCTTTGGCGCTCATTTCCCCATTTCCCGAATCAACACAGCTCTGCCAATGGCAAACCTGAGGAGGCTCTCCTGACACGCGTCTGAAAAACGTGTCCCCCCAGCACCCCCGCAGGCTGGCCGTCCCTTGCTTTGCTCCTGAAAGCACGTCTGGCAGAGTGTGAGGGCACCAGGCACTGTCCAGCACCTGTGTCCAGCCCGGGGAACGGGCACGGCTGCTGCAGGGCCGGCTCTGGACCGCACATCCAGAGAAGCCGCCTGGGAGACCCCAGGGCAGCCCCCGGTGGGCTTTGCACCTTGCCGTCTCCCAAGGAGGGACATAAATCACAGGGTCAGTTATTGGTTCTATGTGCACATTTGTCTTTTATGCTCGACGCTTTTTAGTTATAGAAATAACCCGGATATCGACAGAATCATTTTAACGCCCTTCAACTTGACCCTGCCTATTGATAACATGTTTGTTAAGATAATCCTTAATAATCATAAGTGAATAAGAAGGGGTCATAGATCTCCAGGCCATGGCTGCCCTGACACACAAGTTGGAAACCCCAAGACCCGAGGTCTGGGGAGGGGGAGCCGATGACAAAATCACCCCTCCCCCCACGTGTCCCCCAGGATTTGGGTTCCTCTTGGGCTGTGAGTTCCCATCCTCTTGTTGGAGTCTGGGGTAACCTTTAATCATTGGGAAAGTCAGGACCAGCACTCTGCATTTCAGAGCAGACCGGACTTTCGGCTCCCTAAAAAATGGCCGGCAGCACTTTCCGGGGATTGAGGAGGGATGGAACGTGAAATTGTGGCCAATGACCTGGGGGACGGAAGGCCTTCCCCTGTCAAATTCTGGCCTTATCAACTTGGTCTTTAATGATCCCATTTATTCATTCAGCAAACATTTGTGGACTCTCACTTCGGGGTTCTGCACACGCATAAGTCAGCGAGACCAGAAAGACAGTTGTTTCCACCCTCGTGGCGACACTAACCGCCAGCTCCGTGGCAGGCGGCATCGTGTGGCCGTATTTCACACTCACGAGACTCCTCTAGGAATCCCCCTGTGTCCTGGGAAGGCCGAGCTCAGAGAGCCCGAGTCACCTGTGCGGCGTCCCACAGCGTCCCGAGCCTACAGGCGCCGAGCCACCAGCTCGCGGCCTCACGGATCTGGTTCCATTTGGAGACACCGTGGGGGACGGCGGCGGAGGGAGGCGGCGTGAGGAGAAGGAGCTGGGCTTCCTCGCCCACAGAGAATGTTTCCGATCTGTGGGGAGGAGACAGTGCGGCAGAGCCCCCAGGGCCCTGGTTTCGGTCACGGCTGCCGCGCTAACTTGAGACCACCATGCGTGGGGGCAGGGGAGGCAGAGAGCCGCCAAACACGACCCCACACTTTCCTAAGGGGACCCAATTACAGCAGCAGCTGTGGCGGGAATTCCGTGCTGATCCACTGTGAAAAATGGGCAGCCCTCGGAATCCCGCAGCACCACCCCACTGCAGCCAAAGCCAGGAACCCCGAGGCCAGGTCCGCTCCTGGGGGCAGGCCACATCAGCCAGGTCTGGCCAGCCCCCACCCTCGCCACGGCTCCTGCGTTTCCAGATCGGGGGGTTGGTGCATCAAAGGTGCGCATGGGGACTTCTGGAGGGCTTCCCAGACTGGGGCAGCCCAGGGCTCAGGATGCCTGCCCTCCTGGAAGCCTTCAGGGGCTTCCTGGCTCACAGGGAGCGTGAGCCTCACCGTCGCCCCTCAGGTGCCTACACCCAGCGCAGAGGGGCCGCGGGAGCGTGCAAAGAACCCGGGCTCAACGCCAGCCTTTCCACTCTGAGCCCCGCAGCCCATCTCAGGACCCGGGAGCCCTTGCTAACAAAACAGCTCCAACTCCCCCATCTGTAAAATGGGTACAAACACCCCAGACAGTAGCAGCCATGCTGTCCGTGGCAACCCCAGTGGTGAGCATGACACACACGGTGACAGAGCCCAGCCAAGAACACAGGTGAAGGTTCTGCTGAAGACCTAATGGCTCAGGTCCCCGCGGTAACCTGCCACGGGGGCTCCAGCAGCAGCACCAGACGCGGAACCTTCCCGGGAGGCCCTGGCCTGTTCCGGGAGGGCCTGCCAGCTAAGTTGCATTTTGAGAGGGTTGTAAAAATAAACAAAGAAGAATCTAGGACAGAGACCACCTGTGGCACCAACAGCCTGGAGGGTTTACTATCTGGCCCTTCGGAGAAGAAGCGTGTCGACCCCCGGCCCACGGCAGACACAGCTGCCCAGAGGACGGAGGTAGGAGGGCTCCGTCTCCTCCAGCCGCCCATCCAGCTGCAAGCCGGGGACGCAGGCACGAGGCTTCCTGAGCGTTCTTTGGAAACAGGAGGCTTGGATGGACACAGCGGCTCTACTGTCCCCGGGCAGCTTTGCCCGTTCTCTCTCCGCCAGAGCCCAGCCGCTAGGGCAGAACCCCGCCCAGAAGAAATGCTGGCGGTTTGTCACTACGGATCCTCCAGGTCCGTGGGGTGACCGTCAGGCAGGTGGGAGAGCAGTGGCCGGCGAGCCGGGAGGGCAGAGTTCCCAAGATCACCTGATCCCGCCGACAGCTGCAGCTGCGCCCGGCCCGGGGGCCCGCGGAGAGCACATTCTCAGCTGCAGCCCCTGCCAGGGAAGGACGGTGTGAAATCGGACGCAGTTGGAAACCATGCTGTGCGTGCTCTTTCTTTCGTTTTGTCCCTGTCTGCTTTCCAACAAGGACAGTGCTCGGGATGGGCACGGACAAGGTCGCAACCCTCCACCGGGAATTTCTGCCTCCAGCCACCCGACTTCCCTGTGACGGGGTGGGGCCCCTTCCTGGGTCAGGGCTGATGGCCTGGACGTTGGGGTGCAGCACACCCTCACCCACAGATGCCTGCAAGGGGCGCTTGTGACGCTTGGGGATCTGGAATGCCATTCTCGTCGGCGCCCCCACAACCGCCGTCTGGAGAGCTGCCTGGCACGTCAGGAGTGGCATGGCAGACCCCCTGCTACAGCACTCAGTGCCCCACACTATCCTCCAGCGATTTCACTTAGTGACGTGGGGTAGGGACCCAGACAGCCGCATGTCCCGCCGCGGCCCCAGGGACACCCCAGAAGTACACACAGTGTGCCAACAGGCACCTGTGTGTGCCCCTTTCCCACGTCGCCTCCCCCACCCTGCAGAGGTGGCCAGTGCACGCACGGGTGCTGGGGTCATGTCGCTGCTCTAAGGAAGAGAACGGCCTCCTCCTCCACCCCGAGTTCTGAGAACGGGGTCTGAACCCCACTGCTGACCTGGGGCCCGCGTCCAGCTGCAGTCAAAAGCCTTAGGAAAAGCCCTGCTTTTCCTGCAACTGGAAAGAGCCTCCAAACTCACAGACCCTGGAGGCGTCTGGACGGGGAAGCGCTCGGATGAGCCTCGAGACCCCAGCAAGAGCGGCCTGCGGCTTGGATGCGATTCCTGGGGGTGGGAGCCTTGCGGGGTGGGGGGCCCCGACGCTCATTGGCCGTGTCTGTTGGTCTCATGTGACAAGGTCACCGTCTGTCTGCAGGTGCGCCCAGGAAGGTGACCCCCATTAGCCTCAGAAGGACAGTGGAGTACAGACAGGACGGGCTTCCCTGAGCTGTTGGGGGCACAGGAAGACTGCCGGGCATCTGCGGGTCACCCATGTCTCTTCGAGGATCTTCTGAGCTTGTCCACACATGGGCTTTCAGCCCCAAGCATGGGTAAAAAGAGGCTCGGGAAAACATAGACCATGTTTTCAGAATTTTCTTGGACACAGTTGGGTCTTTAAAACTTTATTCTTGGGGCGCCTGGGTGGCTCAGTCTGTGAAGCGTCTGCCTTCCACTCAGGTCATGATCCTGGGGTCCTGGGATGGAGCCCCGCATCAGGCTCAGCAGGGAGCCTGCTTCTCCCTCTCCCTCTGCTGCTCCCCCTGCTTGTGCTCTCTCCCTCTGTCAAATAAATTAATAAAATCTTTAAAAACAAACAAACTCTATTCTTGGAGCTGGGGGATTGGGGTTGGTTGCATAATTTATTGGTTCTTTCCAAAGATTGAAAAGAGAGCTGAGGTTTGCCAGGTGGGTGTGGGGGCCAGCGTGTTCCCTTTCCCGTGAGAGAGAGAACGGGGAGGGGGAGAGGGAGAACAGGTGTGTGCCTGAGTCCCCTGCCCAGCAAGGACCCTGGATGGCTGGGGTAAACAGATGAGGGTCTAATGGGTAGACATTGCAGGACTGTGTCCTGGGTGGGTGGCTGGGCTCCTAGTCACGGACACTGCTCACCCTTGGACACCTGGTCAGCCTCTACTTGGCCTGCCCTTCCCGCCCCAGGCCGGCTTCTGCTTCTAAGCCTCTAGAATGGGGAGCAAGAGGAAAGCCCCGTTCGGTTGGTCTTTTGTCCATCCTGGGCTGGGCCACGACCTCTCTTCTCAGGGGCTGCCGCAGGTTCCCTTCTGGCCACAGAAATGGACAGCCGTCCAGGGAGATGCGAAACGTTCTTCCTCCTTGTGTCCTCCAGGTTGGGTTGTTCTGTTTGGCCTAATGGTCTTACTTGAGGCACATTCGCGCACCTAACACCGTGGAGCCTTGAAAAACACGGGGGCTGGGAGTGCCGACCCCCTGAAGCGCTGAGTATATCTTTCAACTCCCCCAGCACGTGACTTAGCAGCGCGGTGTTGACGGGAAGCCTCACCGGTAGCGCGAGCCGTCGGTTAACACGGATTCTGTGTGCTGTGTGCTTTATACCGTGTAAATTCACAATAAATTCTGCGAGGGGAAATCAGAAGGAAGAGAAAATAGGTTTGCCGTATGGCACCGTATTTATTGAGAAAAAAGCCGCATCTGCGAGGACCCGCGCAGCTCAAGCCCCCGTGGCTCCAGGGTCAGCGTGGAGCCCTGTGGGCGAGGGCTGCAATTAAACAGGAAACCCCGGGGTCCTTTGTCCTCTCCCACTCCACACCGGAGACATTTCCTTTCTGAAAGCAAACCTCTTCGTTGGCCTTCATCCAGTTACTTCCCTTCCCGGGAAACCCCTGCTCCTGTCCCCTGGGAGGGCACGTGTGGACGGCGACAGAGCCTCCCTCAGGCTCCCCTTAGAGCACGGACGTCCCCGCAGATCAAGCCAACCTGGCCAGGATGGGGACAGCCTCCTGGCCAGTGACTCTTTTTTGTCTCATTTTCCCGAAAGGAAAAAGGTTTATTTGAATAAAATTGTTAAACTCGGATGTAGCAAAGAGGCCTCGTCTCGAAACACCGCAGACAGCACCTGCCCGCACGGAGCCCTGCCCGCATGGAGCCCTGCCCGCGAGCATGTCTGCACGACTCTGTCCATGGTCAGCGAGGGCATTTGGCCTTTGCCCTTCACAGAGCCGCTCCCAGAGTCGGGCCCCGAGTCCAGCTTCTAGGGTCCGATTTCGGGCGCCCGGGTCCTGCTTCCCTTGCAGGGCTGGCGGTTAGAGCGAGCGGCGGACGCCGGTCACACTCCGTCCCTGAGCTCTGGGCTGTCACGGTTCTGCCGCTCCGAGGACCTCTGCTCAGCAGCGCGCGCCCGAAAGACACCACAATCTTTTTACCCAATTTTCCAGCTGAGTTGACTGGGGCCTGTGAAGGTCAAGGAGCTTGCCCGGGGTCACTGAGTAAAACAGCCAAGCCTCTGGCCTCAGGACAAGGACGCGGGACTCTGGTTCCTGTTCCTGACCGCCTAACCAGAGGCTCCTTCATAAATAATGGAAATAACAGGGCTTCACTTTCTCTTTCCAGGGCAGACTCCCGAGGCCGCCGCTGCCCGGGCTACGTTTCGCGGGCACCACCGAGCCCTTGCAGGCTGCGGGGCCTCGCGGCTCCGTCAGCTCCCAAGAAGGGATTTTAACAGTCGGCCGAGGACCTGGAGAGAGTCCACCGGCCGGCCGGTCGGTACAAGCGGCCACGGCTGATTATTCGTCGCTGACGGTTATTAGCCTATTATGATAGTATGAATTGCCTCTTTCATACCACGTCCCTATCCTTAAAGTGCCTTAGTAAATAACATTAACCAATCCAATTAGCAAAAGACACTGTATTTGTGTAATTAGTAATTTGAGGCTTTGTCCCGTCTTGGTCTTAAAGAGAAAGGCATTGGCCTTTGATCGGCACGGTGCCCTACAATTAGGTGAAGTGCTTGCCTATCAGCAGGGGACGTTCTCGATCGCGGGGTCCCGCGCAGGGACCCGGCCGTGCGAGGGCGCGCTGGGGTTCACGGCACGGGCGCTTCCGTGCATCCAAGCTCCTCTCTGCGGTTGGCATGGCCTTCTGCATCAGGAAGGGGAAATATTTATTTTTATTATAAATTTAGAGGCCGAGCAGTAAGGAGCCTTGTTATTAAATGCTCGGAGCCCAATTCTGCAGAAAATCAAAAAATCCAACTTTGAGTATGGATTGCAAGTTTTTTTTTCTAATCGGATGCCAAAAGGAACATTGTGGGGAAAGATGGCTCAGGGCAGCCCTTCACCAGGCAGCGTTTCTGTTTATGTCTCTGAGTGAGCAGTTAGGTTTCGGAGACACGAAGACGGCCTTCCCGGGGCCAGATGTTCCAGATAAGAGCTTCAGGCTGCAGGCCGCCTGTGTGCACAGAGCGCTCAGCCCAAGAGCCGGGCTGCGGTCCCACGTGAGGGACCAGGTTGCGGGAGGCTCAGCAAGAGAGCCCCGTGTTGGGAGTGACCGCAGGCCGACGTGCCTGGGGCCCTCCTGCGTTTCCCACAGACGCCCCCAGTCTCACCAGCTTATAAAGCTGCTGAGCAGGCTCTGTGACTCTGAGTGACCTCCCGGGCCCTACCTGGGTCAGCAAAGCTGAGTAGCTCTTGCTTTATTTGTATTTATTTCATTTATTAGGAGGCTTGGCAAACCCGTGCCCAGGGGTTCCCCGGAGGACCCCTCGCCGGCCAGCCAGCCCCTTGTTCTGGACAGGAAGGAGGGTGGTCCTGCCTTACTTCGGCACCTGAGTTTCGCCACGTGTCCTTGAACCTACCCACTCTCTGCAGGCCAAGCCCCGTCCTGCCAGTGGCCTCCGCAACGGTCCAGGCTGGCTATCACTATCCGCCCCCCGCGGCGCAGACACAGGAAAACACCCCCACCAAATCCGCTCTGTGCCTACGGAGGGAAAGAGCATCACCGTGAGCGCTGGGGCCAGATGTCTGCGACTGCGCCGCGCCCACACGTCTGGCTGTCCCGAGGCTCGTCTGTCCTCCGGGAGCGTGTCCTTCTGATCAGACACGCTGGGGGCGGAGCAGAATCTCCCACCGTCAGTCCAGAGGTTTGGGCAGCGAGCAGACGCTGCTGACTTCATTCCAGCGCCCATCTTAGACGCAGTCTTTTCTCGTCTCCTTCAAGTAGGATTCTCATTGGGTGTTTTTTTTTTTTTCCCATTCCATGTCAAAATGAAGTTAAAATCTGTAAGCCCGAAAGCGTGGCCTCTTTCCCCATCTCCCTTGCGTCCGTCTCCCTGTGCGTGCACATGCGATGTACCCGTACGCGACGGCCTGGCCGCCGGGGGCAGACGGGGAGGAGCCCACCCGGTGCTCACAGAAGGCGGGATGGACGAGGAGACCTGGCTGCAAACATTTCAGAAACCTCTTCAAAATATTTGGGTTTGTCAGGATCCCAAACCGCGTTTGCCAGGCACTTTTCCCGCTAGTGTTTGAGCCCGCGGGTATTTTAAAGGAAATGAAATCCGTGTGTTTCTGATTTATTTATACTTAACTCATCAAAATGCTGTTTTAAAGAGCTATTTTGTGTCCAAAATGCCCTTTATGCCTTTTTCCCTTCCAAACTAAAAGCCACATTTTGCCAAGTGTATGTGACCTTAAACGTTAACATTTTCAAGGCTCTTTGGAAAATCAGGTTCCCAAAGCCCACGCAGACCTTCACCGGAACTAATGATGCCCCCCCACCACCACCGGGGAAGCCCAGTGACCGGCAGCAGAGGCGATGCCCCTTGGCCCTACCGGACCCAAGCAGGGTGTCCGCCCACCCAACCCCGCGGCCGGAGCCCCTGAGATGCTGTGTCCGATGGGAAGGAGCAAATTTTCCAGGGACAAGAGTCCCCAGATGTGATTTTAGTCTCTCCCAGCGCTCTTGCTGGACCGGGTCAGGGTCACCCGGGGGGCAGGGCCCCCCCGATTGCCCCGGCGGTGAGGGGCTCTCTCCCCAGGAGGGGCACGCAGAGCCCACGGCTGAACTCCTCTGCCTCCCGGTCCCCCGAAGACTGCCTCAAGCAGGTGCCGGGTGAGCACACAAGAGCTGATGACAACGCCAGCCGACTCAGACGGGGAAAGCGTATTCTCTCCAGCAAGAGAAGGAAAGCGGCATCAGCAGCCTGAGCGTGTGCAGGTTGGGAGGGGCGCAGGCCACGTGCAGGCTGGGGCGCTCGGGAAAGGGGCAGGCGAAGGCCGAGGGATAAGGAAATGGAGCCCTGGCAACACCACTGCCTGACCTCTAACACGGGGACTCAAGTGATACGCTTTGGGGTGTTATATTTATTTCTGGCCGATTTCATGCAATGGAGTTCAATTATGAATTTGATTGCTTTTTTGTGCACAATATAAAATCCTCTATCCTTCCAGCATTTAATTGTGTTCCCTGGCAGATTTGGTATTCATCATGGCCCTGCTGTCCCCAGCCCCAAAGATAAACCATCCGAGGGGCAATAAATGTCCACTCTGATTATTGATGCTTTCAGGGAAATTGATTATCTATTTGAGGGGCAGAGCAGGGTGATGTATTGTTGCCTCTCTCCCTGACACGAGCGCTTCCCCGAAAGACAAGTCCCTTGATTGGTGAATTGGTGAAATGGATTTTCTATTATATTTTAAATTTTCGAAAGTGATACCCGTTTATCTTAATATTTGAGAAGGGGGATGGAGTTGGAAATCCAGCATTCTCTTTCATCCGTTCGCACGTTGAGAAAAGCCAGGAGATGGAAAGCCCAGAGCCGAGAGCTCGGGAGGCTCCTCCTTCTGGCCGCATGTCTGAGCCCACTGCCGCGGCTGAGCGCCCTGGGCGCCGGGGCCAGCCTGACGCTCGGCACCGTGTCTGTGATGGGCTGAGGAATTTGTTCCTGAGGCTGGCATTATTAGTATGTGGTCCAGATAGTCAAATGGATGGGTATTTCCCTGCAACCCATGAGATGAAAAGCAGGATTTGAATGAGTTTAATTTGATCTAAAGAAAAGAAAAAACCCAAGCAATTTTGCCCTAGGTTTAATACCGCAAACTCTGATGGCCAGAAAGTCCTTTCCCCTTGGTCACCATTCAAACAGAAGGTGTGCAGGAGGGGAGAGGTGTGGGCACGGCTGTGGGGGAAGTGCCACCCCACGGGGCCGGGGACGGAGCGGGGACAAAGGGTGAACTCGGGCTCATCAGTGCCTCTTGTATCAGTGAGGAGATAACAGGAGCTCCCGCTCGGCAGGTGTTTGCTCATGGCAAGGATCGATGGAGCCCCGTAATCCGCGCTCTGATTAGCCGTACCCTACCGGCGGCCAGGTGGGAACTCCCTAACTGTAGGAAGAGGCCTTTAGTTTGGCCGCTGCAGAGGCAGGAAGGGTCATTCCGGCTTCATCCGGTCACTCCGGAGACACAGTGTAGTCCCGGGCTGGGGTTCGAGGCAGCCGCCCAGTACACACCAGCTCCTGGGAGCCCCTGGGGCTGCGGCTTCGATGACCCGTCCCAATGCCCCCCACACTGAGAGCGGCCGTCCCTGGGCTGCCATGGCGGGGCAAGCAGGCCACACACTTTCTCCAGGCCCCTTTGGAGACAAAATGCCCCAAATCCCAGGTGTGCAAACCATGCAGGCAGGTGCAGAATGGGCAGAGGACAGAGTGTGGCCACAGTGCTGGGGTGGGAATCCTGGGTCCTGCCCCTGCTCTGGCTGCACACGGGGAACACCGTCAGTGTTCAGGCTCACCACCTATCGTGGATTTGGGCCAGAGCCCCAGCTTCAATATTGGTGAAATCTCCCAGTGACCCTGGGGGTCAGCCAGGGCAGAGAGCAGACCCTGCCCTGCGTGGTTGCTGGGGAGCATGGCCTACTTGTCGGGAGACCAGGAGGTCCCAACACTATCTCTATGCAGGCAGGACCTGGCAGCTCCCACCCCCTGAAGCCCCCCAAGGACGGAGGGACTGCTGACACAGGGCTGAGAACCTCAACCCTCATGGGGGGTGGGGAGATGCTTTCTGCAGGGAAAGAGGGACCCCAGACATGGAGCCTAGGGGAACACACCTCAGGGCCTGGTCTCCCAAGCAGTGGTCAGCAGGCCCCGGGGGGACAGGGAGCTCGCCTCCTGCAGACAGGCAGGTCTCTTCCTCTGGGCTGGTTTCTCTGTGGGGGGTTGGCCCAATGGGACCTGAGCTCAAGGTCAGGGCACCTGCCACGGATGCCCAGCTCTGGGGGTGCACCTGCGACAACCCTTCTTTCCCCTTCTTCGGTGCCAGGACCATGTCTGCAGACCTCTGTCGGGGAGCAGCAGGTGTCCTGAGGTCCCAGGAACACAAGTGTGGCAAGCCACCTTCCGGAAATTTCCTGTGCCACATTCTGTCCTGTCAGGCATGTCCTGCCCGTGCTTCTCCATACCAGGCTGACTCAGAGAGGGGCTCCCAGGTCCTGGGACTCAGAATGAGAGGAGAGTGAACTTATATGCGTGTGTGCGCGTGAGCAAATGCATCCTGTGTGCCCACACGTCTACGTCCGTGCTGGGCTGTGTGCGTGTGTGCATGCATATGTGTGCGTGTGCGAGGGTCCCACGGTGCTTGGGCTCTGCACAACTCAGGGCTGAGCGGGAAGGGGACCAATGCCAAGCACCTGTCCTGCCTCCGTGCCTTGGGAACAGCGCTGTGAGCATTGTACATCCGAGGCCAGACTTTTCCGTGATTGATGGCCTGGCAGTAACTCTTTATTTTTACTTTAGAAAATACAGTGTTCCTAGACTGGGTCCACTCAGGACAAAGGGTTCCCCATGACGCAGGCTCAGCATTCTTCCCTTATTTGCACAAAGACAACGCATCCAGGCAGCACTTACATCTTGCACAAAAAGTCCCACATACATTATCCAGGTTGGTCATCTCCCTTACGCTTGGAGGCAGATGCTCAGAGAGGTTAAGTGGCTTGTCCGAGGCCACGGTGCACCAGTGCCTGGAGGATCCAAGTCCAGGCCTCTGTTTCCTGAGTCTCGAGGCTGCTTGCTTGCAGCTGAGTGTGAGAGAGGCAGCGGGCCGGAGCTTTCTCCAATGTCTCCTTCCACTCCAGACTTGCACACGGAGGGTCTAACGCAGACGTCAGCAGCGATCAGCTGGGATTCCAGGGCTGGGCCCGGCCCGATGACAGCAGTCCTTCACCTCTCTGGCCCCGTTGGGGTGGGACATGTGGCCTGCTCCCTAGATGGGGTCTGTCTGACTTGACTATGCCCGTCGAGCATCCTGGCACTGAGCACTGACCGCTGCTGGCTTTGCTCGGTGCTGGTGGTCACCCCAAGCTGGCCGCCCTCTCCTGCCCAGGCAGCCTGTCTCTCGGAGATGACAGCAAGCCCCCTCCGCACGCAGGTGAAGTGTTGGCCTCTGTGCCCCGGCATTGCTGTCTGCCTGGCCTCTGTGGAGCTCTATCCATTGCCAGCATCGCAGAGCTCCTCCGGTCCCAGACACCCCAGGGGCCGCCAGGGGACGGAGAAGCCTCCTTGCCTGGCACCGACAGGAACTGCTTCCGAGGCTGGGCCTTCCGGACCATTCCAGAGGCCACCCTTGCCTCTCAGGTGGCAGAGAACAGCCCAGGTGGGCAACAGGACCCGAGTGCGGCGGGGCCAGGTGCTCCTGAGGCCCAGGCCCCGGCACCTGCAGCTGGTCCCAGGTCGCTCAGCCCCAGTGCCGCTCCCTGAGCTGTTCCAGGCCGTGCACGAGCTGGTCTAATGCACACTGAGCTGACCAGAGGACACAGAGGACGCGTGCAGGTACCTTCCGGACCAGCCTGAGGATGCATCTGAGCTAGGTTAGAGCCGGACGATTGCTATGGTGCCGGCACTGTGGCTCCACAGCACAGGGGACACTTCTCGGGAGATGTCCCATCTGACCAGGCTGGGAGGAGGGGCAGGACCTAGAACCTCAGACACACGTGCAGAAAAGCCCTGCAGATGGAAGGCCGGCGTGGGCCGAGCTCAGGGAACAGTGTGCTCGCACCCCTAGTTCCTGTGGGCACGTAATGAATGTCTGTTCAAATGAGGCTCATGTCTGGAGATGTAGGCAAACCTGTCCTCCAAGAGCTACCCACCCGGAGGCTTTTATCGTCTGAGGTTACGTGGTCAATGGTTTTCAGGAGAGGTTCATTATTACCTCAGCGCCAAACATCTGTGGCCAGCATGACCGCCTCCGTATTCCCCCAAGGAGCCTCCATCAGCTGGATCCTTACTCTACCCTGGCCCTGTGCATCCCGAGGTCCTCAAGCCCAGAGGAGATCCGGCTTTGCTGGGAGACCCACCGAAGGCTCGCGCATGGCAGGGAGATAATGCCCCCCAGCACACACGCACGCACGCACACGCACACATGCACACATGTGCACACACATGCATGCACACACGTGCACACACGCATGCGCACCCACGCACACACACACACACATGCACGTGCACCCATACACACACGTGCACACACGCACACACACACACAGACACGCACGCGCACACACGTGCACACACATGTACGTGCGCACACACATGCATGCACACACATAGGCACACAGACATGCACACACACACACATCAGCTGCCCGGGGGGTGCGGTCCCGTAATGGGCGACAGCAGTTGGTGATGGTCGCCTTGAAAAGCCATGTGGGAGCCGGCCCCTCTCCTGGGCCTGTTCAGTGATTAACTCCCAGAGGACATTATCTCGCACCAAATCAGCCCTGTGCAAAGCCGCGGCTGGGCTCTGGGAGAATTTTATCGTCCTGTTCCCGAACACCGCAGACAGCCCTGGGTAATAATTAACCCGGCTCCTGCCTCTCTGGGTTCCTGAAGATGATCCTGCCCCTTCCAAAGGCAGGCCGGCCCCTGCCTTCTCCTCCCACGCTCGGACCCCTTCCCCCGCCCCAGCTCCGAGGGGAAAGAAAGAGAAAGCAGGTCCTCCGGGAGCTGGCACGGCAGACAATGTGTGTCTTGTGTGAGTAATTTAGCGCTGTGGCCGGTCAATCTGGTTTCTGGGCCCGCTGCCCTGACCCTCTTTAGAGAGGCTGGCTCTCGCCGGCACAGTGTGAAACATTCTCTTTCACTGCACTGACACTCCACAGATTGAGACATCAGCCTGGCCCAACTGCAGCAAATTAGCAATTTTTCTTTTGCTAATTGGAAATAAAAATGTTTGCCGAGGGAGCCGTTTGTCGGCATGCGGTTTTCGGTTTCTGTGCACCGGGAGGCTGCGTTGAAAATGCGTCCGGAGGCCCTGCCCACCCTGGGGTGCCCCTTGCCACAAATGTGAAGGGGCTTCCTGGTGGCGGTGTGCCGGCCCGCCCCTTCCCCTGCAGCTCACCTGGGACCTGGGCCGCCCTTGAGTCCCAGGACCCCAGAGCCACCGCGCACTGTCAGAAATCCGTGAGGAGGGGGAGGTGGCAAAGCTGTCTGGGGTGAGCCGGTGAGAGGGCCCTTTGCCAGGAGGAGGGAAGCAGAAAATCAGGGGTTAATGGCCGGGGGCAGCCCACACCTCTCCTAAGCACAGAACACTCTCGGAAAAAAACAGCTGGGTTATGTGCTTTCTGAATGTGCGTGTGAGGCTCGCCCACCCTCGTCCGGACACGCACCCTGGGAGGGACATCCTCGGCTCGAGGCGGCCTCTGGTCTCAGCCAACCCTCAGTTCCGAGGGTGGGGGAGACCCGGGTGCCTGGATAGCAGGGGGTAGAGGCCCCTGCCGGGGCGGGGAACAGAATGAGGCTTCTTCTGCCATTGGAACAAAGAAAGAACCACGTGGAGAGCCCAGAGCGTCCCTCCCCGAGGACAGTGGGCTGGGACCTTTAGATGGAGCGCAGTGATTTGGAATCTGCTTAGAAATAGACCCGCGCACACCCACATGTGCACGCACATGCACGCGCCTGCCTGTGCCCGCGTGTGTGCGTGCAAGCGTCTGGGCGGGTGTGTGCACTAGTGTGTGCTGTTGACCCCTGGCTCCTCGGTGGCCTCGGTTCCCCCGGGGACGCTGGGGGTCTCTCAGGAACCAGGCCCGTCGGGCCAGCACGGAAAGGGTTAGCCTGCCCCCCTCCCTGTTTTCTGATAAAGCATTTGACAGCCCTGCCTAATAATTCTTTCTGCTGGGTTTTTTTCTTGATGTCTTTATGTGAATATGAAGCCGGAATGAAAGGCTTTGGGGGACCCCCACGAGAGAGGAAAAGTATGAACCAGGGAGGAAGAAAGAGTGTGCTGTAGGCTCCCCGCCGAGATCCAGGCATCTCCTTTGGCGTCCACGACTTGGCTTCAGAGGCCCTTTGTAAGTGGAAACGAGTCTTCTTCACTCCCCACGACAATAGGTGTTTTGTCAGAGGGGGCCGGGGTGGGGGGGATCAGCAGCAGCAAGGGGCTAGCCCCCGGGCCCTGCAGATGTTGGACCAGGGATGATTTATTGCTCCAGTGTCCTCGGTGGCATTTGGCCACCTTCCCAGACCCTAACATTGGTGGCAGAGGAGGGAGGGAAGCGGTGCGGGGGGCGGGGGGGCAGGGTTGCATCACCGAGGGGCCCTGACACCTTGTTTGGGGGTATGGCGGTGGGGGCAGGGCAGCGTGCAGGCAGCGCCCCCGACGGGCTTGGGCAGAAGACGGGGCATGGCAGGCAGTCCGAGCTGGGACTTGTGGGGAACTTGAGGAACCGGGCTGAGCCCCTGGACAGCATCCCCCAGGTCTGAAAACCAACAACAAAGGAAGAACCAGGATGGGCTGCACGGGGGACCAGGTAACAACTGTTTGCTCTCAGAAGTTGTGGCCCGGCCGCAGCGCCAGGAGGCCCTGAGTCCCCCCCACCCCCAGCCGGTACTAGCCATCTGCGTCCTTGCCAAGCTCCCCAGGGGCTCGTTTCTGCTCCTGGCCTGTCCGGGGGTTCATTTTCTTCCCGAGTCAGGCGCAGAAAGGAGCAGTGTTCCTCCGGGTCCCTGACCTGGCCCAGACCAGAAAGGCCATAAACCCAAGCAGAGGGGCTGTTCCCAGGCAGCCCGGCCCCCACTCTGGACCTGTGAATGTCTGCAGGAGCCGCGTGCGGGTGTGGGCAGCTGGACGCCTCGGCCCAGCTGTTGGACCTAAGAGGATCCCTGAGCCATGGATGCCTTGCCACTGCGACACGCACCAAATCGCCAACTCAAGGGCCCGTGCCGGCAATGTGGCACGCCAGCCACCACACCAAGGTGATGCTAGGTCCCTTCCAGGGAAAAGAAATCACAGCCGGACAACTCACTCACACCGAAAACCACAGCTTCCTAGTGAAATCCCGCGTGGAGGTGAATTCCTCTTTGGGCCTCTTTACCCGGTTTTGGAATGAGCTTTGAAAACACCAAAACTTGCATCAGGAAGCACGGGAGGGAGGGTGTTACGTAGCCGCGCTCGGGTCTCTGGCTCGGGTCTGGGCATTCCCTCTCCCTCTGTTCAGGCAACATTGCAGCCTGGAACAGAGCTGGACACCGAGTGGGTCACCAGGAGGCGCGCGGCACGATCCCAGCCTGGCTTGGAGCTGGGGGGGCGGTGGTGGGGCCTGGAGTGGGAGGGCACGCGCCCCGAGGCTGGCCACAGTCCCGCCCTCGGCGATATCCAGAATGATTTAAAGGTCTCTGACCTCAGGTCTGGGCCCGGGCCTTCACTTCATGGGGCCAGACGTGTCCCAAGGACAGGGTGGCTCGAGGCTCCTCCTCCGGATCTGGAGGTCTGCCCATCCCACCAGGGTCCGGTCAGGGCAGGGCAGGGCGGGGCTGGGGGGGGGCACAGAGCACGCCCATGCGTGGCCCTCCCTGGCGGGCTGTCACGTGGCTGGCGGAGGGGGCCGGGGCCGCACGGGCCGCACGCATGCTCCTTGCGGCCCTCGGGCGCCCCGGCCCCCTGGCACTGACGTGTCGCCACTGACACAGACGTGAGAACCACTGTGTGCTTTTTGTTCACCGGACACTATTTGGACACAGCCCGTCCAGCGTCTTGAGGGCCCACACTGCCTCATCAGCGCAAATCCCCACCCCCCCAACTTTTCACTGGGATATGCGGAAACATTTTTCCCATGGAAAGAGAGTGTGGCCTTTGTGAGGGGGGCACGGCCAGCCCGGATTACAGTAAAGATTAATCCCAAACAACAGACAAGAAAAATAGACAAAGAGCATCATACACTTCACTTTTCAATGGCTGTTTTCATAAATGTATGAATAATTTAAATTATCATTGCCGAGTATTTATTCGAGTGTTTCAGGGGGAAAAATGCCTCCTCTTTTTTCTCCTCGATTCTTTTCATTTTTGTCTCATCTCTTTTATGTGCTGCATGGGCTGTTTTCTTGCCATCTGAATCGGCCCGGAACAATGGGATGTATGAGGCTGAGGGGCCGCGGAAGAATGCGGCCCTTGTTGCCGATGCCGTGCTTGACATTGATTAATGAGGGAGCAGACACGGGCAGAATCTGTGAGAGCCAAGGGGAAATCAGAGGGCCCGAGGGCACCCCGAGGCGGAGGGCAGGGGATGGTAGGGACAAGGCCAGAGCCAGCCCTCCACGCCCAGTGGGAAAGGGCAGAGGGGGACGCGGGGCGCTGTAGCCACGGGCGCGGAGGGATGGGCGCGCCGACGGGTCCTCGGGGAGCAGGGCGCCCGGAGGGGTCCAGGTCCCCGGTCTGCTCAGGAGGGACATCGAGCCGCAACCACTTTGCTGGGGGCCCAGGCAGGGCGGCCCACCTGCCCGCTCCTACCCTCCCAAAGTCGTCCCACGGGGCCCGGCCCCGGATGACCGTCCGAAGGGAGCACGACGGACCCTGCCCAGCGCTGGGGCTCTGCTCCGTGTCCGCAGATAGACCCTTTCCTCCTCATGCGGCCCGAGGTTCCCTGCCAACCTGGAGAAGGCTCAGTCCATCCCACCTCATCCTACCCTCCTCTGCCCCGTCCCACTCCACTCCGCTTACACAGCGACTCACTTATTTTTAATAGCAGGAGAGAACACCTGTGGACATTCCTTTGGTCGCAAGTGAATTCTCAACCAGGCTCATAACTGACCAATGGGGCAGATCAGCGACGGGTGAGCCTATGGGGTGGTGTCCTCGAATGGTGCCTCGAGGACAGCCCGGCGGGTGAAACGAATGCCTTCCACAGCCGACCGCGTAATTCACCTACACAGCCCGCCCATGTCAGGCCTGCTGCTGCGGACCCCGAGTTCAGGGGGGCCCGAGAGAAGGCTGCGGGGGGATGGAGGCCTGGTGCACCCCCTCCCCCAGGCTCCCAGGCCCCGCCCAGCGAGAGGGCGCGTGTCCACCAGCAGAGCACACTCGCGCCACGGCCTTCTTGGCCAAGGTCAATGTTGTCTCCCCTGTCTGAGGGTGTATCTTGTCTGACGTGGACGCTGCCAGCCCAGACGGCAGGGCTGGCGCACACCTCGGCAGGTGCTGCTAGTCCTTGGGGGGCGGGGGGTGCTCCTGCCCGGACCTGGGCTCCAGGACCAGCAGGTCTGACCAGCGCCCTCGCTTTGGAAATCAGCTCCTCGAAGCGGCCATTGCTCTAGGCTCCCAGGGCCATGTGGATGGAAAAGGCACTATTTTTGCTCAGAAGGAGAAGCGGGGTTGGAAGTTGGCCGGTTTGTCAGGAAACCAGAAGTTTCTGGTTTGTGTCCAACAGGAGAATGGAGTGAAAAGGCACTTATCTGAACAGGGAGACCATGATGCCTCTTTCTTCTTTTCCCTCCTTTTGTAATAAACTGTTTATGGAGAAACACGTTTTCGCCCAGCAGTGTTGAATGTCTCCTGCCGGGCATGCGCCCTCCAGGGAAGGGGGTGACGGAGCCAGAACCAGGGGTCCCGGACGAGTCTGGCCGAGGGGCCCCACGAGACGTGGACAAGCGTCCAGGCAGCTCACCTGGCCGTTCCATTTGGTTCGGCAGCCGCTCCCTCTGCCCTGCATGCTTCTGAATCAATGTACCGGGCTGAGCAGGCTTGATAAGGGTCCGAATGGCAGGATTCACGGGGGGTAGTGAGGGCGCCCCTGTGGCCTTGCCAGTCGTCGGTTCCAGGCCTGCCTGCGACCTTGTCTGTGGGTGACCCCAGGTGGACACGGCGTCCTGGAAAGCCTGCTTCCTCACCCGGAGAGGGTGGGACCTCCGAGGCACTGCTCAGCCCCCTGGCGTCTGGAGGACACCGGGATTTGTCAGGTCGCACTCCGACGGCGCAAGCCCTTCCTGAGAGGACAGGTGCCCTCGGCCGCCCATGTGTGCATGCCTGCGCCCCAAGGGAAGTAAAAACGGACTCCTGGAGCAGAACTCACACCACGAATCCCCCAAAGTTGCAAGGCAGGCCACCGCCCCACACAGCACTTGGGGCTGCCCGGCCAGTGACAAGCCTAAGTGGCAAGTGACAGTGGTCACAGTGTAATAACTACAACGGGTGAGCAGGGACAGCTGGGTCCCGTCATCCTGCCCTGCACCACCCTCTCCCCAGCAGAGCAGGCGGGCGATCTGTGTCAGCAAAGCAGGCAGAAACAGCTGTTATCTATGACCCCGTGGAGCTCCCGTCTTTAATTCACAAAGATTTGGGAAGGTGAGTTTCTTCCCACCCCACCCCTCCCCGAATGAGCGGGGCTTGTTGGCTCACTGGGGGATCGGAGGGTCTGTGTGTGTTGCGCTGTTGGGGATGGCGACTTCTTTCTGGCACAAGAAGGGGCTGCCAGCGCCCAGGATGTGATCTGCAGCAGCCTCCACCGCGAGGCCTTCCAAGGAAGCAGGTGGCCTGTGAGGGAGGGGAGCATCCTTCCTCCTCAGGTGACACGTGTCCTGCTGATGGGACGCTCCCTGCACACGGCCCCGATGGGATGGGGCGTTTAAAACAGCGCTTGGGGTGGGGGGCTCCCCAAGAAGCGAAATAAAGAAAATGCCCAGGGACCCCCACTCAGGAACGAGGAAGAGGATTCCTTACCAGGCGGGAGACTCAGAAACGGTGTTCCTTTGAGAGTGAGCTTCAGGGAGAGGACAGATTGTTGGGGGGGGTGGGGGGAACAGAGCCAGCAAGTGGTGGCTGGGAGCCAAAGGGACACTGCCTCGTTAATTTTAATTTGTGGTGTGCCCATATATGTGGCACGTAAGGCAGCAGTGAAGGGGGGACGCAGAGGACAGGCGGGGACTTCCACCGCAGCCTTTAGGACTCCGGAAGCACGGAGATCTCCAGCCAGGACCTCAGAGTGGCCCTGAGTCCTGGGGCGGATGCAGGGAGGAGCCTCGGGCCGCCTCTGGTGCCCCCACGCAGGCGGGGACGCCCCGAGTGCCCGCAGGGGCCCCGCCTCGGGCCGTCCTGCACCCCCCCCCCCCGGGCCGGGCCTGGCCAGGGGTGCCGAGATCACCTGAAAGGCAGCCCTGAGGGTGACCCGAGCCCCGAGCCCCTGGCGGGGACAAATGAGGAGCTTAACTAGTGCAGGACCACATAAAAGGGGAAGGGAAAAAGGAGGAACAAAGCTTCCGCCAATTTGCTCTTTTGGGCATTGTGGAAACTGGCCCCTTTCCCACCGAATCGCGCCCCCATTGAATGAGGCCGGGCGCTGCGCAGGTCCTCCACGGCTCTGACGGGTTTTCACGGGAGGGTGAATGGAGTGCAAATTAGCGGAGCCCTCGGGAGGCTTGTTACTGTCACTCCCAAACTGACGTCCAAAGGCCACGTGAGGATTAATCAATGTAAAGAACGCGCCCATTATCAGAGCAAGGTAGGAAACTATTTATTGTCCTTCCTTTCATGTTCGTCTATGGTGCCCACTGCCGTGAGGCTCTCCGCAGAGACAGAGCGCCAGACGCACACGCCGCCCCGCGCCCGTGCTCACGCGCAGGCCCCGGCTGCAGGCGTGGCGAGCACGCGCACACGCACGCGCTCACGCTTGCCCGCGCACTGCGGAGGTGCCCCGTTTTGTTTCCTGCACGTTTATTGTTCTCCGAGAGCCCAGGCTGGCTGGTGGCTGAGACCCCGCGGTAAGAGGCTGTGTGGGGTGGAGCGGGGCAGAGCCGGGTGGCCTCACGGGGCTCCCCAAAAACCACGGACAAAGTCCCCACAATTGCGGAGCCGAAGGAGGACGAGCGGAGCCCAGTTTATTTCTAAGATGCGAATCCACTGAAGCCCCCAACTCAACCAAAGGGCCTTCATTTTACTCTAGACCATTTTTTCCTGGAGTTGGCCCACCGCCCCCTTCGAAACCGGCCCAGGCCACCGCTCTGGTGCAGACACAACAGTCGAGTCCGTCCCTTACTCATCTCAGACTTGCGGTGGAAGACATTCGAGGACACGACTCACAGGATTCCGACGGGTCTCTTGGAAAAGGGAGAGGGGCATCAGAGGCTGCTGGGTCCCCGTGGCTCAGAAGTGACCGCTGGGGAACCGGCGGACTGCACGCTCTGGACCGTACGCGTGTCTAAGGACCGAGTAAACAAACATCTAATAAGAGAATAAGGAAATATGTATCTAATGAGGGAATAAACAAATACATATCCAATGAGTAAGTCTCTAGCGAGCAAACACACATAATGGTTAACGCTCCAGCGAATAAATACACCTCTGGAGTGTTCAGGAAGGAGTCCTCTCCAGCCCTGCCAGTCAGGCTGCAAACTCTCTTTAATTTTGATGTCTTCAGCGTGGGGCACGGTATCCGCTCTTGACAGGGTGTCTTGGAAAGTGTTCTGTCAGCCCGGACCTGGGACCTGAGCTCTTGGTACTGAGCTTGGTACTGGAGCTCTTGGTACTGGAGCTCTTGGTACTGGAGCTGGAGCACGAGGCGCGTGCACGCCTCCCAGAGTCCTCTCTGATGCCTGTGACCCACAAGGCTGCCCGCGGTCCCGGCTCTGGCGGGGGCCTCGTTGCTGAGCCCGCCCAGTCCCCTTCCTGAGTCTGCAGGATGTATCACCTTCCTGGGCCTCAGTTTCCCCATCTATCACTGGAAGAACAGTCCTCACCACACCGTTCAGGGCAGGACGGGTCACACGGATGGTGCCGGAAACCTTGAGGAACCACCCAGAGGCCAGTGTGGTCCTTGCCGAGGTCTGGACGCCCCATGAGCCCACGACGGTGAAACGTGACTGTGGGAACTTATCCAACATGTAGAAAACATTTTCCCATAGAGAAATTTTAAATGCAGGTGACTTATTCAATAAATTCACGTTCTAGACATTCATGTCTGGGATCCTTCCCAAAACGAGGATAAACTGATGGTCACCGATTTTCTGTAGCTGAGGAAGAAACGCGGCTCACAGGGTCGAACGTCTTCTCACAACTGTCTCTAGAGAGTACCGCAGGCCTTCCACTTGGAATGAGGATCCCGTGAACGGACTCGCACGAGAACAAACGGGAACGCGCCTTCTGGAAACCCTGTCAACTGTGGGGGAACAGAATGCAGCCGGTCAATGCGTCAGCTTCAGCCAGGTCCTCTTCGTCTGCCGGTTTGGAAAGTGCTGGAGACAGTCCTTGGCGGCAACGCCCAGGATGCCGTGAGACCAGGCCCAGAACTCAGGGAGGTCCCCGGCTGGGGTGGGTGACAGTGCCGCTGCTGAGACGCCGGGCGCCAATCGCCAGGACAACGCCCCAAAACAGGGGCATGTGTGTACTAAGTCAGCCTCTGAAAGGCTCCCGCCTTGGGGTTCCAGGACATTCCGCGTGGGTTCCCCGCCCCACGTACACCTGCATCGCTCGAGCTGGAAGGTGCAGGAGGTGAGCCGAGGCCATGCACTCTGGCCGCCGGCCCGGCTCTCCCAGGGGAGCACGTGCGTGCAACTGACCTTCACAGACTCAGCAGGAAACGGGAGCCCTGAGGTCACGGCAGGGCAGGTGTCGAGGTCAGGACGATCCTGTCAGGGCCTGGGCACCCGCGGAGCTGGTACCCTCTGCTCCCCAACTCGGGACATCTTCCGGACTCCCACGGATTTCCAGGGTGACCGTGTTCGGTGAATCCCAGGCTAAGACTGATTTCGTGTCCTCGTCTTTCCTGCCCAGGCGTGAAGCTTTACCAGATAAGTGATTAATTTTTCTCGTCACTGGAACCAGAATTTTCCCATATTTTTGACCAAAAGCTGCCTGACGTGGGGCCTACCCCACCCCACAAGCGTGGCACAGAGAGTCCCCTGCTGAGTTCGCTGGGAATCGCCAAGATGGCTTTCTCGGCTTGAGCTCCCAGACAGGCCCGGCGGCTGCCAGCGCCTACACCCCCCCGGAAGCAGATGGCGGCTAGAATAAGTCTCCACGCCAACCGTGGGGATGATGACCCTCACGTCAGATAGGAGAGGATACCAGGACATGGAAAGGAAAGCCCGCTCCCGAGCAGTGCGCCAGATTTCCCCTCCGCTCGGCGAGACGTGCTGCTGGCCAGCGGGGTGCTCAGCACCCCGTGGGCTCAGGACAGCGCCCGGAGCGGAGATGCCCCAGGTGTGTGAGTCAGTGGAGGCCGTGGGAGCAACCTGCTTTGAACAAAGAATGCGAGATGCCTCTGTGCAGGTCACTCCCTTCGCCCTCTTGTCTCCTCGGGGGTGACTCTGGGGCCCCCTCACCATCCCCACAGCCGGACAGCCCGGGACCACTTTCCCGGCAGGAACACTGAGGCCCCGTGGGGAGGGCCACCACCCCCACAGGGAGCAGAGCCGACAGCCGAGATCTGAATCCAGGGCGGTGGCAACGGGTCTCGGGACCACCCTGCCCTAGGCCACAAAACTGGGCAGAGGGAGTTCCAGCCGCCACCACCCACAAGCACACTTCAAACCACACCTGAGAGCAAAGCCCTTTCCTGCACTAGCTCTGGCTGGAGACTGCGTTACAAACGCAAGTGGAGGCTTCGAGACTGTCCCTGGCAATACGCTGGTTTCCCTGGGAGCAAGCTTCTCTATCTTCACCACACACGGATGCCAAAGGCACTGAGGTCATAAAATCTGCTGTCAGAAGAGACCTGGTCGCCGCACGGCGGGGAGGTGCAGGGCGGGGCGCTGCCAGCAGTGTCATTAAATGACCTTGCACATTTCTTTCCAAATCATAAAAAAGGGATAAACAGTGTTAAGCTAGAACTCTTTCTTGGACGTTATTTTGGAGACCGAGGTTGCCGAGCTGGCTCTCTGCCCCCCACGGGGACACGTCCGCCTGCCTGGGAGCCCCCCACCCCGAGACCGTCCTCCAAGGTCTGGCTCCAGTCTCTGGCTGGTTCCTCTCCTCTGAGTCCTGGGGGCCGCCTCTACCTCCCTGGCAGCTGGCACGCAGTGGGGTTCTCGGGCTGCATGGACCTCCTGTGCGTGCCCCGTGTGGGCTGTTGCCTTCTCCCTCCTCCCCCGTGACTGGAGTGTGGGTGTGAGACCAGCGTGTGTCTCGGACTCACTCACAGATGACGGCCACTGGAGACCTTTGGGAGGCATGCCCTCTGACCCGCGCCAGGACCTCGCCCCTGACGCCCACCACTTTACTTCCCTGTGAGTAATTTCTTCACTACTGCTCAAGAAACAGGTTTATGGTCTGCAGAAAAGTAACGTGCACACCTGCCATTTCCTAAAACACCCGGGTCTGCACCCCGGGGGGCTCCTGAAGCCCCCATCTGCCGTGTCATCCCGGGGGACCCCCTGGTGCTTGAGAGGGACTCCTTGTTGCAAATAAAGGTATATTTGCTCGCCCCCGAGGACTCAGCCCCGTGCCCACCCAGCCTGGGCTTGCACACAGCTGCTCTCTCCCTCCAACACCTGAATAAAGCTATCCAGGAAAATCAGACACCCTCAAAAACCCTGGGAGCTCCACCGGAAGGCGGTGAGGCATTCACAGAGGTTTCTGAATAGGGACTGTGGCCATGAGCCCCAGGACAGTGTGCCAGTGCCCAGGACTTTCCACTATGCAGGCTTTGCTCCTGCCTGGGCCCTGGCCCGTGTGGGCAAGAGAGGCATGCTGCCCCAGCAAGCATGGACAGAGCCAGGCTCCCCAGGGACACTCAGAAACGGAGACACAGTGCCAATAAAGCCCATTCCAGATGTTCACTCACTGGGAAGTTTGACACTTGACCTCCTTACATCGCTTGGGGCAGAGGGATGACCGGACCCAGGTGAGTGTGGGTCAGTGGGCCCTAGAAGGCCACCCCAAACCAGCTCTGTGACCCCGGAAAGGGCCTTGCTAAGCAAACAGGACAAGGGTGCTCCTTGGGGCCACTGGCAAAGGGCAACGAGGTGGGTGGTTAAAGGGTCCACGACTCCAATGAACCACGGAGGAAACAGCTGGTCAGGGCGAGCGGGACCTGCTGGGGTTTGGTGGGTGTGCCTTGTGGCCGCTCTGCGCCACATCTAGAGTTGGGGCCCTCTAGATCCTTGTGACGTCCAGATCCCCACGAGACAGTGATGCGGGAATGCGGACGTGCCCCCGGTTAAGGCCAGCACATGCCGCACGCGGTTGGGGGCACAAGTGAGCCAAGAGGCCCCGGCCCCCCCCGCCCGTGGGTGGGCTTCCAACAGCAAATCAGCTTCTTGGAGGGCGCAGGAAAGGCCATCCCGCCCGCTGTGCGCCCAGCCCACGCCCCCGAACACCACGCTGCTTCTCACCTCCACCAGGCCGGCCTCATGGCCAGACTCCACGTTGTGCTTAATCCTTATTTTCTTTAAAGAGCGGATTAGGAAAATCTCATCTGGAAAATTAATTAATGTGTGAATTCAACAAATATTTACTGAGCACAGCACTTTGTCAGGCGTTTAGCGTTAGTGTGGCCCATGCGCCCTCTGCCCCCACTTTGCCGTGGGTTTGGGGACAACTTCCCCAAGCATCATTCTCTGACTCAGCTCGTGAGACCCGAAGCCACCATGTGAGCGCGTGTTAAATCTCCACCCTTGGAGAGGATGGAGGGCTGGGGGTCAGGTGTCCTTGGCAGCCGAGCTCCACTGACATGGGCAACCCGGCCCACGGCCTCCCGGGACATGTACAGGGAGAGGAGAAGGAGCTCTTTGGGGCGCCCTTGATGTGTGCGTGTGATTGTGTCCGCTGTCATTCCTCCGCGGGCGCCGGGGATTACTCTCAATGCCCCCTTTTCCCGCCCTCTGCCTGTCACTGGCTGTAGGTAAGTATATCCTCCAGGAGCAGCCCCCGCCCCCAGCCAAACAAAAGTGAACTCGCCGCCCCTTTACCCAAGAAAAGAAGCCGGAGCCTTTTCATGGGCAGTGAATGGGGCCCCTCATTTAGGCCGCATTATACCCGGGCCTTCATTTCCCCTTTCCTGCTTTGCCTCATTCAGGGGGGCTCTGACTTCAACTAATTCGATAACAATCCCGCCGGGCCTTCCCAGCCCCCGGCTCGGGAGGACATTGTCCGGGTGCGCGGCCTTCCCCCCGCGCCGGTCCCGCTCTCCAATTAGCCAACCGCTGGGCCTCTGTCCGTCTCCACTGCTTTCCTGCCGCCCGCCCACTTTTAACCATTTCTTTTTGAACAGGACTCCCGAGGGCCTTCGGGGGCGCGCGCCCCCGGTGCGGGGTCAGCAGACCTGGGGTCGGGCAGAGTGAAGACACGCGCCCGCAAGGCCTCGCCGAGGCCAGGCTGCACCCCCTCCCGGGGCCTGCGCGGCTTCGCGGGAAACCTGAAACACAACACAAGCAGCCACGCCTTTGACCCCCCAACCTTGCCTGGCTCTGGTTCTGGGAGGAGCCGAGCGAGTCCTCCGGACGGGCGGTGTCGAGAGGAACCAGGTGCTCCGCCGGCTGGTTCTGGCGGGGGTCTGTCTTCCCGTGGTCAGTTTCCCCCGACCAGCTGGTCACAGAGCGTCCCTGGTGGGTTGGGGTCTCACACTGCTGTCCTCCCAACGAACACTCCCCTCTCACGTGCTGACGCTGCTTCTCTTTGCCCCAAAGATCAGTTTCTCCTGCTTGAGGAAGACGTTTCCGGAACCCTGCAGGGAGCATTGCAGGCTGGCCGGGGTGCGAGTGCGCACACCGGGGCCCGGGTGAGGGGCTGTATCTGCCAGTTCCCACATTGATTGCCCTGCTGTTTTCCCCACACGGAAAATGTCGGGATAGGCTGAAAACACTAACCTTAGAAAAGTATGTTGCTGTCATGATCTGTGCTGTGATTCACCAAACCCCTCCGAGGTCTCCGCGCCAAGCTCTGCGTCCGGCAGGGCCCGTCAGTCAAGGCCTCCCACCCCGGCCGGGGGTCTCGGGCACCAACGTTACGTGCAGAGACCCCCAGCACCACCTCCCATCCCCTATGCTACCTGGAAATGACCCAGCCCAGGTGTTTAATCTCTAAGGGGTCTGTATGGGGTGAATTCTGTCCCCCAAAATTCACATGTCAAAGTCCTAAGCCCGGGGACCTCAGAATGGGGCCTGATGTGGAAATAGAGTCATTGCAGATATAATTAGTGGAGCTGAGGTCACACCGGGGTGGGGGAGGCCGAGCCAATGTGACAGGTGTCCCTAGAGAAAGGAACACAGTGCGTACCCTCAATGCCATGTACAGGTGAAGCCAGAGATCCTGGGGCGAAGTGTCTACAGGCCAAGGAGTTCTAGCTAGCCAGCACATTCTGGGGGAGGCTGGGGCAGGTCCCGTGGAGAAGCGGCCTGGGGACAGCGCAGGCCCCTTCCTGGGGGTGGCAGCCACCTTCCTCGCTGTCAGATGCGCGGTGTTCCAGAACCTTCTGTCACCCATTTGGTTCCTTTCCCCTCAGGTGTTCTGTTCGGAAAACACCATAGAAGGAAGGCTCACCAAGACCATTCGAGCAGCAAGATCATTTTTTCCGAGGTGTCTAATCATTGACTCAGTCCAGTGCCGGGTGGGGGTGCATGGAACCGTCCAGGGGTCACTTCTACGACCGCGGCGCGCCCCCTTCTGCACAAGGGCCCGGAGAAATGCAGGAAGGAGCCAGGCGCTTGGCTCTAGGGAGGCCGGGAGGAGGCCCACAGGGACCTCGGGGTCAGCTGGCTCATAGGGGACAGAATGCACGTGCAGAGAGAGACTGTGGCCCTGAGCTCAGGGGGTGCACCACCCATGTGGCCACATTCCGTCACAGAAAACCCTCTCCAGCTCTTCCATCCCCTCCCCTCGGAAAGATCCGCGCATTCAGGAGACAGGCTGCAGATGGGAAGTGCCTTCGGGACAACTGGTATCCCCCTCTTGCTTAACATGTGGGGAAACTGAGGCCAGTGGGGGCTGGCTTCAGTCTCAGCAGCATCCGGAGTCTGAGCCACCTTCTTCCGTCTCCCACACCATCTTAGAAAATCCCACAAATTATCCGATGCTTTTAAGGGACAAACAAAAGTCTTGAAATGGCTGTTCGGTCCCTCGCCTGCTGGGCACTAGAGGGCGTGATGCAGGCCAGGTGATCCCCACGCGGGAGGCCGATGGGCTGGACCCTCTTGCTCTTAGAACAGGTGTGTAGCCCTGGGCCCTGACCCCCGCGATGCAGGCTTCTCCGCATTCCCGTGTGTCTCAGCCTGAGGGGCGCCCCGTGTACCGGAAACGGGGGAAGTGAACTGAATGGACCAGGTATGGCTGGGCCCACGCCCCAGGTTACCTGCTCTGCTAGCAGCATCAGTCACCCTTCCTGAGACTCAGCTTCCCCTTAGGAAAGGCATCTCAAGCCCGCTGCTCCCAACGGCCGGCCAGTCTGCATCCCCACTGTTGGCGTGGATGCCCCGGTCATGAGTGGTGGAGTGCAGACCTCGTTGGGGACTGTGTCCCAAGAGCCACGTGACTCACAGGACAGCAGGAGATGCTGAGCTGTCCAGAGGGCCGGGGACAGGCTGGCTGGTGCCTAGGTCGGGCGGGGCTCCTGAACGTGGAGGTCTGTTTGCACAGACCGGAGATGACCCTCCAGCCACCATGCGGCAGGTCATCTATCCCCAGACAGGCTTCCGGGTCGACTCAGCAAAAGTGACCCCCGCGACAATGCCAACTGCACAGACAAGGGAAACCATGTCTTCTTCCGTGTGCCAGGAGGCTTTTACCAAAATGCAGAACAGATCCCTTTTCTCCTCCAGCCCACGTGAGGGCACAGAGCCCGAGGTCCAATGTCCACAGAGGGATATTAGCCACTGAGGGCAGCTGCCTTCCCAGGGTCCTCACCCAGGCTTGGATGTGACCCTGGATATACCGACCCCACCCTTTTCTCCCCAACCCCCCTGTCTCTTGGCGTGGGGCTGGAGGTCGGCGCCAAGCACAGTTCGGGAAAATGGAGGCTGCAGGATTTTCCTCCCGGAGCCCCTGACCAGGCTGGCCAAGAACAAGGCAAGCCCCCAACTCCCACTGCATGTTAGGAGCCCCAAGCTCCTGCTTCAGGTCCCGCCAACGGCTCTGAAGTCTCTCACTGTACCGGAGTCTACAGGAAGCCACGGGCAAAGGGCCAGATCCACGGCGGGGTCCCACCACAGGCCAGACGTCAGTGCCATGAAGAGCTGGCCGAGGCTCACCTTCCCTGAAGCCCGTCCTCACCAGGGACGTCCGATCGTGCAGCTGGGCAAGACAGTGGCCCCTGGGCGCCTGGGCAGTTGCCACAGTGGGCTCTCCCTGCTGGAAGGACGGAGGTGAGCCCTCGGGTTACCTCGGGGGGCAGTCAGACATCACAGCCTACTGTGTGCGCCCAGGAGATGGAGGCCCGAGACTTCCGAATTCCATGGGGACAGAGAAGGAGGCAGACAAAAGGTGGGGCTGCAGGCCTGAGCCCACCGGGGGTCAGAGTCACCTTGGAAAGCTCAGATTTGAGAAAGGGTAGCCCAGGACTGTGCAGGGCGGTGGCAGCCTAGGCAGCGGTCGGGACCCGCAGCTGTGTGTCCTCTGGTATCCCCCAGTTGGCAAGCCCATGAGGTTGGCATGCGGTGTCCAGGGACCTTCGGGGCCCAGCGTGTTCACCTGGCCCAAAGAAACACACAGCCGGGCCGGGGAGCCCCCCGGTCATTCTTCATAGACATGAGGCATATTACAAGTTCACGTGGTGGGATGCTCCCATGTGAACCAAACGCCAGTCGCTAGAGCCGCTGGAACCTTCTAGAGATGTGCTCTTGGGAAGGCCCTCAGCCCTACACATGGCGTGTGCTGGCTCGTATGAGGTCTGCCCCAGGAGAGGCCTCTCCTCCCTGGCCCCTGCAGGAGGGAGAACAGAGCATAGCCACCCTCCTGGACCTCAGCGGCTAAGGCCTGCAGGCCACTTGGTATCCTTATTGTTATTTGCAGTCTGGGTCACCTTTGGCCCGGAAGGCGGCCAGGGGAGGGGGCTCGGCCACCCTCAGGCCCTGCCCTCTTTGGCAAACACCTGGCCATGTCCCCCGGGCCAGTCCCTGCGATTCCCACGGCCGTTTCCCACTTTGGCCCGAGCCCGAGGGCGCCCATGGAAGATGAGGGCCCGCCAGGCATCGTAATCCCTGTCCCCCTCCTGGCAGCCGCCTCCGGGCCCTCTGCGGAGGGCCTGGCTGAAAGGCAGGCTGATAAATTAGTCTAGAGGGAAACAAGGCCGCTCCTACTTGTAAAAGGTCACGGCGACTTTGTTCTGGGTGAGGGTTTATCTCGGCTGCCGCAGGGACAGACAATGCCGCGGGCCTAAATGGCAGAAATCTTAGCTCCTCGTGAAATGACTGTGCTGATAAGCCCGGCGGACTTTAGAAAGATCTAAATGGGCAGGAGTGATGCGGGTATCTGCAGCACGACGGAGCAGAGAGGCCACGACGGGATGTGCAATTACACCGGGCACCGGCCCAGACGGGGGACGCGCGTCCGCCAGCCAGACTCAGGTGGCTCCCGCGGCAGGAGGACACGCAGGCCGGACCGCGAAGTCCCCCAGGCGCTGCCGCTGGAGCACTTCCCTGGGCAATGGTCACACGTGTGACGGGTGGGGCGGCCCCGGAGGATGCCCCTCGGACACGCTACGGAGGAGGAGACGCCCCCAGATACACCAGCATGCGTCCTGAGGACTGACTTTGAAAGTCCCTTTTAGGCTGTTTTATTCACTGTATTCTAAACGGCGTGAGAGGCACGGCGGGCTCCTTGGAGCATACCCTCTGTGGCTTGTAGCCAGAACCATCCACCCTCACCTATCCTGGGCCCACACTAACCACTCCCCCACAGAGAGCCCGCCCTGGGCTGACCGCACCCTTGACCAGGGCAAACCCAGCCGCGTTGTAGCTCCCGGCACCCAGTGGGACGGTCGGAAGGCACAGAGCTCTGCACCACCCTGAGCCGAGGGGGGTGGGGTGAGCACCTGCAGGGGTCCCTTGGCGATGCTGCCCTCTGTTTTGGCTGAGGCCGAGGTGGCCCGTGACATGCTGAGAACACATTCCTAACCCAGGGGTGACCGGTCACAGAAATTCTCAACTGGAGAGAAACTCTGATAAGCAGGCCAGGCCTGGCTGGGAGGTTCACGCCCTTGTCCCATGACCCAGGGAGACCTTTTATGGCCTGCAACGCCTGGGACTCTCGTCGGACCCAGTGGGAGGGAGGCCCTCGGAGGGGCTGGACCTAGGACGGCCAAGGCCATGCTGGGGTTTCCCAGCCCCCTGGCCAGCGGCTGCCCACGCTGCTCCCTGGGAGGTCAGCTGCCGGGGAGTATCTGAAATAGAAAGATTTCTGTATAAATGTGGCAGATGGCTTGTCCTGGCAGGTGGGTCCCCACCACTGCCTCCTACCTCGGGCAGGTGGGGTCAGCCCAGAGGGGGCCACCAGCACAGAGCCTGAGTTCTGTCACGGGGGAGCAGACGAAGGAGCCCGAACTCACTGCACACCTCTCCTTAGATGGGGGAGCCGTGGCTGGGCCATCACCCACCAGGCATGGCGGGGGGATGTGGCGTCCACATGGGCTGGGGGCACAGGGGAAGGGGTCGGCTAAGCCCCTGCTCCCGGCATGAGCTGGCTACATGAACTGCGAGGGCCCTCAGCAGGGCACCGAGTCTGATCACTGACCCCTGTACCAACCTACTGTGTGACCCTGTGTGACCCCCCATCCAGGGCTTCGGGCTCCCACCTGCACTGTGAGAGCAAGAGCAGCGGTGCCCCCAGTGCTATCCAGGCATGAAGCCGTGGCTGTTCCGCCACGGCTGCGGGAGGGACCCGCTGTACAGAGCTGAGAGCCCCTGGGAGCCCCTGGCCCAGCCTCACCTGCCGCCCCGAGCTCAAGCTGCTGCCGGTGGGGCGGCCAGGCTCCCCTGTGTCCTCTGCCCATGGGGACAGCCCCCTTGGTTACCCCACCCTCACTGTCTCCCTGGCCTTGACAAGCTCTGTGGTTAAGAAAGGCTCTGTTGCTACCTGTCCTCCCCTGCAGGAAAACGTCTCTCCAGGGTCCCAGAGGTGAGCAGAGGAAGGCACCTGGAAGCAGGGGCAGGAAATTCAAGGTATGCCCTGCCTTCTTCAGGACTTGGGTCTGGAGGGGACTCCTCCGAGGGCCCAGGCTCCCATGGCTAATTAGGGTGCACATTCTGGGGGACACCGCCGGAACTCTAGCAGAGTCACCCCAAATCTGCATGTTGGAAGTGGCCTGGAGGGTGCTCTGTACAACAGCTTGGGACCCAAGTGGGCGGTGAGCAGGGCAAGCGCGTGCCCCTCCCTAGCCTCTTTCAGGGTCGAAACAAAACCTTGCGGGCAAAGGGTGATCCAGACCGTGCCTCAGAAGCTGACCTGTGGGGAGGGCCCTGCCGTGTGGCTCCGGCCTGGACGCGTCTCAGCCCCAGCCGGGCCCCGGTGCTCAGGGGCCCCTGACCCCAAGGCTCAGTCTGGGGTCGGGAGAATTCCACATCTGAAGCACGGGGCCCCTGAGGGGTAGTGGCCCACCCCTGCCAGGCCGGCTGCCTCCCACAGGCTGGGCTGTGGGATCCATTTTCGAACGGCAGAATTGAGGACCGGGAGCAGAGAGAGCGCTGTGTGGACCGTGTGTGGCACACAGCAGACGCCCATGACCGTGGGCCCTTCCCCCCGTCTGTAGGCCTGGGCCACCCAGCAGCGGCCAGGTCAGCCTGCCGCGGGCTCGCGGGTCCTGCCCTGCACAGAGGCGCCGGGGCCCTTCGTCACCTTCCCTCCATGTACCATCCCCTACTTTCCTGGAGGAAAGAGAGAGAGACGGGAGCAAGGAAAGAGGTGACAGAGCCTTCTGCTCTCCGGTCATGGCCTTCGGAGCCGGCGGGAAGGGCTGAGCCAGGGCCCCATGGGAACGGGCTGCCGGGCAGAGCAGAGGGGAAGCCAGCCTCCCCTCCACCCCGTCTCCCGCCCGCTTCCTTCTGACAACCGTCAGGATTTTCCACGGTACTGCTTCCCAAGCAACCCTTTCCAGAGCAGGGGGGCTTGGTTGTCGCTGGTGTGAGAGAGAGACAGAGGCACGGGGTAAAATACCATTTAAGAAGCTGGTATTCGGGGACGTCTCTCGAATATGAAAAGAAAATATTTATTTCCTTTTTCGCTTGTGAATCAGAATGCTCTATTTAAAGAAAGTACCCTCTGCTGGATTGCGGCTGAGTTATTACCCCTTAAGGAAATAAAGGAGAACACTATCAGGGAGGTATTCTTAGTCATTCTCTCCCCTTTTTTCTGAAATTCCTTATATACCCGCGCCTCGGAGCCGGGCCTAAGATAGTGCAGGATCCCATGGCATTCTTGGGCTGGAAACGTCTGTACGCGATGTCACAGTGCTCAGGGGTGAGGGCCGAGGGTGTGTACCGCGTGGCTCCTGGACGGCGAGGAGTCCGCGCATGGGGTTCTGGGTGTGCACGCTGAAGCTGGGCCCTGTTCCCATGGGATGCAGCCCCTCGGGTCTGGATGCCCATCGGCCCATCCAGGGACAGGCCCCAAATGCACGACTGTCCAGGTGTTGTCTCTGACCATGCACGGAGCCGCACGCTTCCAGAATGTACGGTCTGCCTCCTCAGCACATTCAGAAAGTCATCGGGGGGAAAGCACCCTGCCATGTATCTTGGCCTAAAATAAGACTCCAGGCGTCCCAGAGAGTGGAAGGCTTCAGGGGTGAGTCAGTGCCAGGCAGAGGACGGCAAAGCAGGGAGGTTCTGAGACTCCTGGGGCTGGGGGACGGGACGCTGTGCCCGACGGTCCCCAGTGTGCAGAGGGAAAGGATGGCCAAGATTTGGGGCTGAGAATGCCACATTCGAATACTTAACCCGTGAGGCTGTCAGAGCAACAGGAAGCCGCTGAGTGGAGACTGCACAGTGTGGGCGGCCACCCCCCTCCGGCGCCCACGTGGCCACAGCTCTAACCCCACGGCCGGAATGACAAGACTGACACACAGTGAGACCGGCTAAGGACCACCCCAGCAGAGCGGGCAGGTGCGTCTGCTCCGGGGTGAGAGCCGCACAGAGGAGGCTCAGGTGTGGCCCCCGCACAGGGGCGTGTGTGAGCAAGCATGCGTGGGCGCACGTGGGCACGCGTGGGCCGCAGGGAGCACGGACGCCTCCCCTGATGGGCGGGGGGTGGCCCACGGGGAGACCCAATCTCGGGAACAGTGGCAGGCAGCGTCTGCTCAGGACCTGCTTGCCCCTGACAACCCATCCCCAGCAGCCCTTCTAGCGCCTCTCTGGACCCCCAGTCGACTGAACACGCTGGGCAATGGGGTGGCAGGTTTTGGAGACCCTCTGCTCTGCCAGAGCTGCCAAATTCAGGCAGGCTGGACAGGGTACCTCCTGCCCTTGGAGGAGGGAGCCCAGTCTAGGGTTTTCAGCAAGATCCAGATTCATGTCCACGCATGTGTGTGTGTGATTGTGCACGTGTGCAAGTGTGTGTGCGTCCGTGTGTGCATATGTATGTGTGTGCACGTGTGTATGTGTGCGTGCGCATGCGTGTGCATGCATGTTTGTGCGTGCGTCTGTGTGTGCATATGTATGTGTGTGCACGTGTATATGCGTGTGCATGCATGTTTGTGTGTGCGTGTGCATGTGTCAGTGTGTGCATATGTATGTGTGCGTGCATGTGTGTATGTGTGCGTGCACATGCGTGTGCATGCATGTTTGTGCATGTGTGTCCGTGTGTGCACGTGTGTATGCGTGTGCATGCATGTTTGTGTGTGTGCGTGTGTGTCTGTGTGTGCATATGTATGCGTGTGTGCACGTGTGTGAGTGCATATTTTATGTGCATGTGTGTTTGTGTGCATGTGTGTCCATGCATGTGTCTGTGTGTGTGTGTGTGTGTGTGTGCGTGCACGTGTGTGCCTGCAGGGGCAGGTCTGGGTTAAGGTCTGGATGTGGAGGAAAGAAGCAAAGGTGTTTGAGGTGAGGGTGAATGCTGGAGGAGAAGAAGGAAAAAGTTCCCTGTGGAGACCCTGGGTCTGAGCAGGACATGGAGGTGTGAGGTCAGGGGCCATGGGGTTGCAGCCCTGGGGTGTCTGTGTGACTCCCTGGCCACACCTGGCTGGGCCAGGGAGAAGGCAAGACGCAGAGGCCACCGACCCCAGGACCCCTGGCCTCTGGCCTAGGGGCCAGGGAAAGCTTCCCGGGTCCTTGGAGAAGCTAGTTCTCGGCCCTGTGCTCCTGCACATGTGTCATAGCGCCTCCGAAAGCCCTCTGGAAGACTCCATCCTGGCGATGTGAAAGGCTGGACGGCCACCGTAGGGGACAGCCTGGTGACCACCGGGCTTCATCACCGGCCCACACTCTGGACCAAAATAAGACCTCCAAACTTCCTCTCATTCTAAGGATGCTCAGCGGCCACTCAGAAAAGAAAGCATTGCTTTTCTAAAATACATGTAGGTGGGCAAGCTTGGACACCCCGAGAGGCAGCTTCCTCTGAGCCCCAGGCCTTTCTCTAAGGGGGTGTGTCCTGGATCATACTGTACTCCTACACTCAGAAATTTCTCACCATCCGAGAGTGCAGGGCTGGGTGGTAGCTTTCGCCAAGACCAGCGTCTCTGGGTGTCCAGGGACCCCGTGGTCCGCAGGGGCTGGGGGTCCCGGCCCTCGGCAAAGCCTTCCAGCAGGCCCGGGGAAGCCTGGACGAGGGGGCTTGGGGGCCGGCTGGTGGAAGAGCAGCAGTCACGGCAGCCTGAGGCCTCGGGTCTGCTTTTCCCTGTGACCCCGGAGCTTCCCATGCGGCCTGGCCCAGACACAGCCTGTTTGTTGACTGAACAAATGAACACGCGTATTACTATTCGGAAACTAAAGCCAAGGGATGAGGTAATCCACTTGAGTGAATTCTGCAGATAAATGAAACCCCATCAATTCACGTTAACATTTTCCACCAGCTTCTTAAACAGAGGCAGACACATTCATTCAACAGCTGATGTCGGAGTGCCCGTTCCAGGCCCGGTGATGCCCTGATGAGGGCGCCAGGGCAGCTGCCCTCAGCGGGCTCTCCAGGGGAGATGCCCTCTCGAGGAAGAAGCAAGCCGAACGTGGGCAATGCCGGGGTGAAAACTGCTCCTGCTGCCTCCCTCTGGGGGTCCGGCACCATGCTCCCTGCCCACTGCAGGCCCGGAGCCCCGGGGGCAGGTGGCACGTCCGAGGAGCCCGCTCCCTCTGGGCTGTCACTCGCAGCCAGCTCTTAATTAGCAAAATAAGCAGCACGATGATAAATGTCATGATTTACTCAACAAATGATCAAAATCATTGTTTTTTCAGACCCCAGGGCAATCAAATGCAATCGCGGGGTGATTTATTCTGGGCAGAGTGAGTGTGGCCGCGTCAGCCGGCAGGCTGCGTCTGGGCAGAGGGGGGCGGGAGTTTGGGTATCTTCCCAGGCAGGGGGACAGACTGCCACCCTCTGAGATGGATCCTGGGGGGCCGTGTCCACGCAGCCCACACTCCCGTCTGGCCACAGGGCTGGCCAGGTCCCAAGTGTTGGGGGCCACACCTAATGTGGCAGTCACTTCCCAGTGTGCCCCAAAGCACCGAGGAGAAGGGGGCTCAGAGTCCACACGTGGGAGGGAGGGGCGGCGTGGGGGTGGCGGGAAGGACGCACAATGAGCGACCGGAAGTGGGGAGCTCAGCATGCATCCCCGTTTTACTGAAACAAGGATGCTCCCATGACCTGGGACCTGAGGTCCTCGGTCCCCCGTGGTGGCCCCGGTGCAGCAGCAGAAGCCCGTCTGCCAGAGGGGGTCACATCACCAGAAACCAGGTGGGGGCCAGGCACCGTGTCCACCACAAAAACAGAAAACAGGACCATTTTCTGGAATGGCCCAGAGCAAGAATTTTGTTCTCAGAGTAGAAAGAAAATTGTTTCCATGGTGTTCCCAAAATGATGGGAAGAATAACCCATTTGACCTTGATTTTAAACCAGTGTCTGACTTCTTCCCCGTATGCTGGACCGCCGGACCCCGCCCTCCAGGGGAGGCCATGCTCCTGAGCCCGGACTGGGGTGCGCACCGTCCCGGACCCTCCGGGGATTGCCTTTGTCATCTTTGTAACAAGTCATCACTGGCTCTTCCTCAGTAAACTAACACCGTGTCAACTGCAGTGAATCGAATCGTCCGGATTTATAATACTTAATTACCGGCGTGAGCGTAGGCAATGACAGATCCGAAACTCGGCGCGTCACAAGAGGATACGCACTCGTGCACTGTCCCTAGGCCCTGCCTCTGACCCTCCTGGGTCTGGCCCGTGGCCCCTGCGGACACGACACGTCAGTGCTGACGTTCCTGCATCCCATGCCTCGCGAGTGCACCGCGAGCCCACAGAGGGCATCTTCGCGGGACAGCGGCCCAGGCGTCTGCCGTGGTCAGAGTGCCTTATTAGCATTCATGACTCGGGGGCTCCCCGGAGGTCCCTCTCCTGTCCAGAATCACAGAAAGACCTGGGATCCCCCCACACTGCCCCCCCCCCCCAGGCTCGGGCCCTGTTTGCAAAGGCAAGGACAGGGCCTAACTGTGAAGGGGCAGCTGAGGAACTGGTCCTGCCAGAAGCAGGCACAAAACAACGACGGGAAACCATAATCGTCTGTCTGCGGGGACACGCGGGAAATCCAGCAGGGCGCTCCCTTATGAGGGACGGCGGTTGATTTTCCTGCCCCAAAGGCCCAACCTGAGGTCTGTGGAGCCAGGAAAACCCGCCCGGACCTGATTTATTTCAGGCAAAAGTGGGTCTGCCCTGAGTTTTCAGGGTGCCCCCTCCCCTGAATCGGGGGAGGCAGTGGCTTCCCGCCCAATTCCGCCATCAGTTCTCGGTCGCAAGGACCACACCACAGTGGCTCGGACCCCATGTGACGGAAGGCCACAAAGCCCAAAGACGGATCCCAGGGGTAGGTCGCCGGTGCCCGAGCTCGCAAGGAAAACAAGGTCAGCCGAGATCATGTCACGGTGCGTCTGGAACGCTGTTTGAGGACGTAGGGTTGTGGGCAAATATTCACAGCTGGCGTGAAAGGCAGCTGTCAGGTCACGACCACGGAACAAAGCCCACTGCAGACACGGGAGCCGTGCCGCGGAGGGGAACCTCCCTCACGTACTCAGAGAACAAACAATATCGCAAAGTCAGCAGGCACCGGGCAGATCCTAGTGACAGCCGGTACCGGGCCTGGCACCAAGCGAGCAGAAGCGATACGGGCCATTTCTTTAGAAAAAGAGCAAACAGAAACTTGTATCAGAGCAGACAAGCCCAAAGTTGCCTCAAGGTCGTCCAACGCGCTACCCGTGGGGATCGTGTACCCTCTGCCCTCTGCAGGCAGCCTGCTAACTAAACAGTGAGCCTCTCTCTGAGCCTTGAAGCCCTCTCCCGAACAGCCGGGTGGGGAGAACAGCACAGGCCGAGTCTGCAAAGGGCTCCCCTTGGTCCCCTGAGGGGTGACCCCACGAGCCACGAAAGAGCAACATGCCACAGAGCCACGGGGATTTCAAACTCCTTTGCTACCACCGCACCCTGCTCTCAGGCCCCCGGCTGGCCTGCTCTGAAGGGGACCCCGACCTTGAGTGGCACACACCTGTCTGCCACCTCCAGACAGCAGGGGACACACTGGATCCCACCACTGGCGGTTGTGGCCTTTCCACGCCTTCATCCATCTAGTCGACCCGCCTCTCACCTAAACCCTCAAAGCCCTGGGCTTTCAGCTGGTGCCCCACGCCCCCGGTGTCCACACCCCACTTGCCACCATGGGCCATATCCTCTCGCCGCACAGGGCCCTCTTCCCTCCTTGGACTCTTTGCCCCTTCCTAGAGCTGACCTCCAGCAAGCACTTCTGGAAGTTGTGAAACACCCAGAAGGAATCTGGGTTTGCATCTGCAGTTTCTGCCCAGGCAGGGTCTCTGCCAAAAATACCACCGAGCATTGGCTGTGCAAGGCTGGCAGAATGGCCAGGGCCTGCAGGGAGCACACTTCTGTGGGCTTGTGGTCCCCACGAAGACCAGCTCACAAGACCCCCAAATCCTCGAGGGATGCTTTTGTGGACAGCGGCACCCCTCGCCTAACAGGCCTCCCCTCTCCCGACTGCATACAGGCTCCAGATTGTTCGGGAAGTCTGAGCCGCAGGATGTCCCTCCCTGGCAGGATGGGACTTGCCCCCCCGTTATCTGAGAAGTGGGGATTCGTCTTAGAGAGCCCGCTGACCAGGGCACGGCGGGCCGGGGGCTCTGGCACGGACGTGCAGTGGGCGTCTGGGGGCAGCAAGGCCACCAGGCATGTTTTATGAGTTGCTCCCCCATTGCAGGAGGTAGGCCCCCATCTGCAGAAGCATTCCCCAGAGTAGAGACTCCTGTTTCTGAACATTCCATTAATCTGCACGGTTCTGCAGAGACTGTAGCCTTAGCACCTAAGACCCAGACGGGGAGCACGGGTGTTTTAAGACATGAGCTCATTAAAGACACATTTCCGGGAAGAGAGCAGGCCTAGCCTATGGGGGCTGACAGGCGCCCACGAGGACCGCTGATGTTTGCTGAGTCGCGTCATGCAAGCTGCAGGACCAAATAAGCCTGGGAAATGTGACATTCGAGCGCTCTCTCCGACCGAGCCTCCCGCCTCAGGCAGCACTGCTCAGCCCGGCTTTATAAATAGATTGAACACAAGATAAATGGCCGTGATCAATCACGCTCACACGGGAATGCTCACCTCCCATCCAAAGTCTGCCTCCTTCCACGTGGCCCGGGGTGCCCCCATGTAAGGGCCAAACCTCGCCCCGATTTCCATCCTCTTCTTGGCCCAGATCCCCAGGCCGGCCCCTGGGATAGAGGACTCTCGGAGCTCAAAGTCCGGCGGGATGGGAATGTCCTCAGGAATGTAGACGGGGGCTTCGTACGGCGAGCCCTCCTTGGGGGTGAAGTCCTCGCTGGTGGGGAAGGGGGACGGCGGCCCCATGGGGATGGGGGACACAACGCTGTCCTCCGTCTCGTACTCCGCGCTCTCGCCGGCCAGCAGGTCCGGGTCGGGCTCATGCATGTTATTTACAATGTCGCCGTCACCTGAAGGAGACAAGGCAGCGTCAAGCTCTGCGGCTCACCCTCCCCCGTGCGTGACACGCGGGGACCACTTGGGACACAGGGCAGAATGGGGACTGAGGGCGCAGACCGCCACCCCCGCCCAGGAGACATCGCCTTTGCTCTGTGCTCCAGGGATGCGGGGACGCAGGGTTCAGAGCCCCCCCAGAGTTGCGCGGCTCCGCGTGGCCCCACGCAGCCCCTGAACACCCATCGGCCCCTCCTGCTTTAGGAAAGCGAGGAAAGGAGCCGCCCGTGCTCCATGAGTTTGGGAACAGTGGGGAAAGCCATCGGAGAGGGCACCCAACCCAGGGCTGGTAGTGAAGTAATCTCTCCAGAACCATTCCGGTTTGTGTCTGGCCTTGGAAATTAGGGGTCAGGGATATGTCTCATGTTCTTGGGAGGACTGAGAATTTGGATGAGCATGAAATCTGCCCCACCACCTGGGCAGCTCTGGGCGTCTTGGTGGGGCCAGGGGATGGGTTCCTGAGCTCCTGATGACCTAAGGGCCAGTTAAGACAAAGGTCCGCTGAGGTCACAAATGTGGGGTTCGTGGGGCTGCAGGTCAGTGGGTCTGAGGTCTGGTGCAGGCCTCTCTTTGGGGTCTTTCCTAGGCGACGGTTGGTGCCAAGATACTGGTACCTGGAGGTGCGCCAGGCCTGAGGCACCGAGCAGACTGCGAGATGTGGGCCGGGGGAGGAATGGGGAGAGCAAGGAGGAGCGGTCAGCCAGGAAAGCGGCTCTGCCCAGAGACACGGGAAGCGGGCAGACAGCTGGGTGCCAGCAGCAGTATGTCCAGAGTTCCCAAGGGCACGACAATCCCGTGTCCACCTACAAACCAGCACATCAATGGACATGTCTGTCCCTACGGCGGACGGTTGCTCAGTTCGGACACCCCCTCCCCTCACTGCGGCGTGGAAGCACCCGGAAAACGTGACGCTGGGTGAAGGGCGCCGGCACGGAGGCCCACACGGCACGCTCCGATCACAGGAAGTGTCCAGAAGAGGCAAGTCCAGGAGACAGAATTCATGCCAGTGGCTGCTAGGAGCTGGGGGGGAGGGGCCCCAGGAGTATCTACACGGGGTCTCCCTTGGGGAAGAAAATGCTCTAGACTGAGAGAGAGGTGTTGGCTGCCCACCTGTGTGAACGTGACAAATGAGCTATTCCTGCTCAAAAGCTGACCTTGTATGTTACACGGATGTGGATTACGCCGCGTGGAAACGGGGAGGTCAGCGAAGGGCCAGAGGGCCAGAGGGCGCCCGCCGACCTCCAACCCGGATGTTTCTGCCCAAGTCCCTTGTGCGCTGGCCTGAAACCCCGGGACAGGGACCCTGCCTCGCCCACCCACCTCCCCCACTCAGGGTAGCTTCCGGAACAGAAGTCCCCCGGGGCCCGGCGACGCTCGAGGGCAGAAGTGACTTCAGAGCCCTCACGCCGGTGGCAAACAGATACGCCGAGAAGGAAGAAAATGTTTTCTTTCAAAAGAAACCAAAGTCTTGAAAAAAAAAATCACGGGGATCACACTTAATTTAACAGCCTTCACAGAAGTAATTATTATGAAAGTGGCCAACGGTTCCCTTCTCATTGACTCGCAGGCCCCTTTCAAAATTGCAACAGCAGAAGGGCGGCTATGGCTCCCTCCGCCAGAACGCCCCGAGTCGCGGGGTCTGAAAGAACACCCCATAAACCTTCCCGGAGCCTGTGCGTAGCGTAAAGGTAAATTAGAAGGGGGTAATTAACATGCCACCTCATCATCTGGGACCGGTAAGCACAGCGCTCACACACTGAATCAGGTTGGGAGCCCCTCCCCGTGCGCCTCGGGGTGCGATGCCGTTGCCTTCCAGGACAATTAGGATCTGCTCGGGCAGAAAGTGGGGAGGGGTCCCATCCCGTGCATATTCTTCTCAGGGCTCTTTGGGGGCTTTTTTTTTTTTTTTTTTTTTCCTGTTTGAATTCTACTTCCCAAAACTCCTCACCTACTGGAGGAAAACCAACGCTTTAAGGGCATGTTTAATTTACTGGCCGAGCAAACAGTTTAGGAGAGAAAGGTGGTGTTTCCTGCTGATTAAAGGCAGGCAGTGCACGGCTGGCCTCCCACCCCCGGCGGGTACAGGGGTTAAGTGATTGCCTGAAGCCGCCAGGAGAAGCCAGGTCTCCGTTCCGCGGCCCCCGCTATTGGGGGAGAGACAGCTCTTCTCTCACAGGTGGGGTGAGGAGACCTCATCAGTGTGCAGGAGGCATTTGGAGAAAATGAGGTGCAGCAAACAGCCCCAGGCCCTGGAGAAAGCCGCGAGCTGCTGAGGGCCTCCGGAGCCTTCCGGGCAGACCTGCACAAATTGCCCAGCTCCCCAGGGTCCCTGAGCAACCGGCGAGGCAGGATCCAAAGAGCATCTTCCTCAGCCCTGAGCTCCAGCCAGGAGCCCCTCTGCCCTGGGCGAGGCGGGCACGTACAGGGACTGGGCATCATTTTCCCCAGGCCCCCAGGACCGCCAGCACATTCCAACCAGCACTCTCTCGAAAGTCAGCATGCAGAGCCAAGAACGGGAGCTTTTTATGACTTTGGAAATATAGGCTGTGCAATCGTGTGTTGTTTACTTGTTGGGAGAGCTGAGGTCCTTTATTTGGGTTTTGCGGTAATTTCAGGCTAAGGGTTCATGACTGAGTCCATCATTCCTAAAAATTCTTTTGGGAGACTTACTAAAAAATCATAAAAGCAGGGAGGAGAGGGGAGGGAGACTGGAGCTGGTGAGCCAGTGGAGCCATCCTGAGCCATGGCCACGGGGCACCTGCTGCAGGTCACCCCCCCCTCCCCGGCCAGGTCACTGACCTCTTGGGGACTTCAGGATGAAACCCTGTTTGGAGGCTTGTCACAGGCTGCTCAATCTATGAAGAATGGACATTCGGTCTCAGAAAACGGGTCAGAGAAGTGAAGAAACCTAGCTGTTCCCCGGGTCTGGACCACACGGGCTGGGGGCTACCACGTCCTCCGTCCCAACCTGCCTGGGTCCCACCCTGAGCCCTGAGTTTAGGGCTTGTTCTCTTCCAGCCCCACAGTGGCAGCCTTGTACCCCCTCCTTCCCTAATGGTAGCAAATAATCCCTGATCAGAAGCACCCCCACCCGCTCCCCAGACAGCCCCATCTAAACCTCAAAGCCCCAGCCAGGATGTCCGGGTCTGGAGAGAGCGAGACAAGAGAGACAGCCCCCAGTCAGGACGGTGCCCAGCCAGCCAGCCGGTCCCTCCCAGGCCGTCCCCTGCCTCGGCGGCAGAAGCAGCACCTCGAGGGTGTGATCAGCGGCGTGAAGACCACCGACCCCGAAGGTGCAGGTCCTCCCGCTGTTACACGGGGGAGTCGGCGGACTGGAGCCCTGACCTCGGCTGGCGTGGTGGGAGAGAATTCTTCTGGGTCCATATGTGGTTTACTCCAGTCCCTCCTCTCCTGTGTTCCGAGGAGGAGCCCTGGAACGTGCTGGCGCATCTGGCGGGGGTCGGCAGGGCCGAGGCCTGGGCGGTGAATGTGATGTGCGGGCTGTGCCAGGGAGGCTGCTGTGGGCAGGAGGGCACGGCTGTCCTCTGCATGGACACCCCTGAGAAGCGAAAGGCTCCATGTGGGGCTTGGGAGCTGAGGAACCGAGGCCACCTTGCCCTCCCTCCCTCAAGGCAGAGGGCCGGTGCTCCAGGGCCCCCACCGTGGTCCCGAAAGAACCTCCCAGGGGCATCCTGATACCAGCCTGCGAGTGCCCTGCGAGTGTCATCTTGGGAATGGTGGCACTGCCCACTTGCCAGGCGAGGGACGACAGAGAGCCCTGTCCACGTGCCCTGTCCAGGACCAGCTCTCCCCCAGGGCCCTGGGCAGCTCTCCTTGGGCTCACTGACCTCCAGAACACCCCTTCTTTACTCCAAGACTTTCTGCCTCTGGATGCCTGATGTGGCCTGCCCCAGCCCACCGGGCCGTGCGCTCACGCCACGGCTGGATACTCGTCCCTGGGGCCCCAAGCCTCCGTCCCCGTGCCCAGACAGCCCAGCCTCTGCAGGTCCACCCCGCCGGGCACGCGGGCTCCTCGGACACAGAGAGACCCACCGAGGGAGGAGGCTGCTGGCCAGCTCCTCAGCCCCACCCAAGTGGGCCCCAGGCGCCGGTTGCTTCCGGCCACTTCTACGGGCTTGCTCCTGGAAACCGTGGGGTCGAGGAGGAGAAAGATGAGCGAGAACGCCTGAAGAGAGAACCGCATATTGAGGGTGACCCCAGGGCCTGCTAAAGATGGGCGTTCACGGGGGAGTGGGGGAGGCAGGAGATTTTCGGAGGATGAGGCGAGGGCGGTATCACTAAGGGCCAGGTGCCCGCGGCCCTGCCTCGCGGCTGTGCTGCTGGCTGCACGGACCTCCCTGGGCTGTTGAGCTAAGTGCGCAGGCCGGCACCTGAGGGGTTCACAACGTCGGGACCCTGCCCTGTGTCCACGTCGGGGTGTCCTGCTGCCACACCGGGACCACAGGGCGAGGGGCGGCCTGCATTTCTCTGTTCTTACGGCTGTGTGTGAATGTACCGTGATTTCTGTTATAATCTCTACTAAGAGAGCACCCACCCACTCCCCACTACTCCCGTGTGCGAAGTGACATCGTCCCTTCGGCTCCGGCGGGTCCACAAGAACGTGTTGAATCACTCTCTTCTGTCTGGCCCGGGGTGGGGGCGAGCTCCAAAACCACAGAACCAGCCTCTGAGGCTGACGACTGGTGTCCCCAGTAAACTCGAGAAATGCCAGGGGACCTCTTGCTCACGAGGGCACCAACAGGCCTGGCGACAGCGTGTGACCAACCACGGGGACGGTCCCCGTGACGAGCAGGCGGAGAGCAGGGAGGCGGGTGTAGACCCTGCAGCAGCCTGGCCCCCGGTCCCCCCAGCCCTTCACTCTCTGGGCTTTGGAAGAAAGCAGAGAAGTTGTTGCCGATTGCCCGGGGCTGGGGAACTCCGTTATCTCCACACTCGGTGCCGACAGCGGTGCCAGGCGGGGCTGGGGCAGGGAGGCCCGCGTGGCGCCCAGCACCTGGCCCTGCGAGTGGGCCCCGGAAATCTGCCCCTTCTCCCCTTCAGGCCCAGCACCCTCCTGCCCTAATGCCCCCAATGAACTCTCGGGGGCAGATCCACCGGGAACCCGTGCCCGATGGGACGTTCGTCTGCCTGTTTCCGGGGTTGAGATGGACGCGATACCACGCGTGTCTCAGAACACTGGGCGTTATCAGAACGCGGTGCCACAGAGATTTGAAAATGTTAATTCTTACAAACCCGTGTGATACCGCTGTTCCCGTTCAGGTCAGGCACGCTGACCCCACCCTCAGGAGGTCCCCAGGGGGTGGCAGCCCTGGGTGGTGATTGGGGGCTAAAGGCGGTCCCTAATCCACCCCCAATCTGAGCGCTCCTGGGAGGCACAGGCCCCCCCATGGGTACCACCTTCTCGCTGCGGACCTGCCCACTTTACAGATGGGGAAACAGAGGCACACAGAGAGGAAGCAGGCTGAAGCCCACACCCCCAGCGGCTGTGCTCCTCACACCCAGCCCAGCCCTGTTTGGGGGGCACTGGGGCTACAGGTCACCCCACAGCCACCAGGGCAGAAGCCCCAGAAGAGGGGAGAACGGGTGTGTAGGGAACCATCTGGTTACTTTCAAAGCCGGGCCTGGGCGGGGGAGATCTGACCAGGCCTGTGTTGGCTGGGTCTCGCCCCAAACCACCGGCACAGAGCTTCCGTCCCCCGAACGCACACGCGGAGATGCCGTCTCTCCTCCCCAGAGGAAGAAACAAGGTTCTCTCAGACACAGAACGGGTGGGCGACCTGGGGTCAAACGGGAATCGCATTCTTGGCCGGTTTTCTTTTCTGCTTAATTGTGTCTCATCCCCATCGTTTGGGGCTAGAGACAGAAGTGGACGTGCTGTACTTGGGAAGAGGGAAGAATGCCCTGAAGAGGGTCTGACGTGACGACAGGCCAGCTGGTGGCCCGGGTGGGCCCAGCCTCAGGGGACCAGCAGCTCGACTTGTGGACCCCGCCCCATGAGAGCCCGTCTGGCGGTCACCTCGGGGTCTGTGGGTCAAAAGCGAAGTGTCCTCCGCTGATTTGATGAGGACCCTCAGGTGGGCACCCACATCCCCCAGTGGGGGAGAAGAGATCATGGAGAGAGAGGGGAGAGGTTGCCATGACCTCCAGGAGCTGAGCGTCTCAAGACCGGACCTCAGTGTGCTGACCTCCTCTGGTGGCCTGGGCGGCCGGCAGCAAACCCCATCCAGGCCCTACAGGGTCAGCGTGTCATCTGCCCCGCAGATCTGGGGTGACGGCCCTGCCCAGCCGTGCCCTGGGGCGCCACCTGCTTCCTGGCTGCCGCCTGGGGTCCACCCTGCACTCTGCAGCCAGCTCACGGAGCCCACGCAGGGACCCTCCCATCATCCCACAGAGGCCTCATCTCTTGCTCGGCCCTCCTATGCTCATCCTCAGAAGAGGACCCCCAATGGCCCAGGCAGGGACCCTCCCATCATCCCACAGAGGCCCCATCGCTTGCTCGGCCCTCCTGTGCTCATCCTCAGAAGAGGACCCCCAACGGCCCAGGCAGCCCCTCCGTTCGTCAGCCGGCCCCCCAGGCTGAGGGGTACAGGGGGATAGACACGCCCTCCCCGAGCAGGTGACAACGACGCTGGACGCTCAAGGTGAGTGGTATGATGTCCAGGCCTAGACCCAGCCGGCTGGAGCTCCGGGCCGCCCAAATGTCTCTTCAAGAACATATTTGGGGCTGAACATGGGGACAGACATCCTCCCTGTCTGGACACGCCAGCTCGGTCTGGGTGCTCGCGAACACTCCTGGAGCCCCACCAGGCACGGCAGCGAGCCCTCGGCCAGGAGCGCTCCCCCAGCAGGTCTGGACCCAGAGATTCATGGCTCCCCTCTCAGAGGAGCAATGGTCTCTTGTGGGCAGACTGACCGGGCCTCCTGGCAAAGCTGCACGACCCTGGGTCTGACGGTGCCAGATACGAGGACACGGGGGGGCGGGGGCCGGGGCTGAGTGGACCCTTGAGTCAAAAGGATCAGATGGACATTGAACTGCACTGGAAACCAATCTAAGATTTGTTCCTGCTCCGAAGAGACCCAGGTGTGTTTAGGAGGCAAGGGCTGACCTGAAACGGGGGCGGGGGCGGGCGAGGGGGTCTGTGGCTCTGGTGAGTAGGTGTACCCCTTCGGGGCTGAAACAATAGGAATGCATACATGGGCAGATAGGGTTTAACACGGGGGGAGTCACATCTTCTTAAAATGTCCAGAAGGTTTCCAGAAATCCAGACCAGCGCCCGGGTCCTGACTCACTCACCACTGACCTGCTTCCAACAAGCTGCAAACTTGCCACGTTAGTTCAGGAGGGTCCTCATGCTTCTGGTAACCCGTCTGGTCCCAGGAGAAGGGATATGGTGCCCATGCTTTACCCTTGGAGACACTTGGAAGAAGTGGCCATTGACGGAGCCGCCCACGTCCCCGCAGAGCCCCGTCCAGGCCGCGCTGGAAGGAACCAGGGAAGCTGCAGGTGGGCCTGCTCAGAGCACTGTCTTCTCCTTGGTTCTGCAGCCTGCGGGCAGCTGTGGGCACCGGAGGCAGCTTGCCCCTTGGGGTCATGCAGCCTGCTCGGTGCTGACTGGGCCCAGGGAGCACGTAGCCAGCACTGCCCTTGATTTAGGGGAGGCAGAATTGAGACATCACCCGGAAGTTCAGGGAGTGAGTACTTACTCACGCCCACACTGGCAGCCGGGGCCCAGCGGGGGCCTGCCCAGTCCTGATTCTAAAACTCTCAGACTCCGTTCTACCCAACCCCCATGTTCCAGCTGCCATGAGGACACACCTGAAAAGCTGTCCTGCCGTTTACTGATGGCCTTCCTCATGTCCCAAGGAAGATACGCAGGAAATGAACGGATAAACTGACGGATAGAGGGATGAATGGGTGGTGAGAAGATGAGTGGGCAGATGGAGAGATAGGTGGAGGAGTGAATAAATGCATGGATGGATAGACAGACGGATGGACAGACGGATGGACCGATGGAGGGATGGAGGGATGGAGGGGTGGATGGATAGACGGACAGATGGATGGATGGTGGATGGATGTGAGGACCATCTTGAGGACAATTCTTACCAGGGAAGGTAGAAGGCAGGAATCTTCACTGCTTCCCTCCCCAAGGATGGAACCCATTAGCACGACTCCCTGGCTCTTCTCCCCCCACTTGACTGATCAGTTAATCTGGGGCAAGTACCTGGTTTGCTCCAGCCAGCCCCCACCTTGGGAAGGGGGCCTGTTTCCCTATTGTCCCTTCAAGGATGCCCTCCCTCCACCCACATGAAGTGGCCTGCCGGGTCTAGCATTGCAGGGGTGGGGCAACCACTCTGGGTTCTGGGGCTCAGCCCGAGCCTGCCTGGCCCTCTCGCTGAGAGGAGCGGTCCAGCCTGAGCCCTTCTGGGGAACCGAGGTGAGCCCTTAGTTCTCATCTTCTGACTCTTACCTCTCCGACCAAGCAGGGAGGAGTACTGCGCCCTGGGCCCCTCAGAGACCCCAGACAGCGCCCCCTAATTCACAGCCGGTGGGGTCGCCTGCCCTCCCGCCCGCTACTCCTGCTCGGGGATAAGGAGGCACAGAGAGACACGCACTCAGTCAGGCTGGGTCTGCGGGAGCCGGCGGGGAAGACGCTGAAGTCAGATGTTTTATTTCTAGTGGAGGATTTCTGTGCGGGTTTGTCTCTGTCCAGGGCAGCCACGTGGGGAGAAGCCCCCTCCTCCATGGAAGGGGTCTTGGGACTGCAGGCCCACTTCCGGGAACAGTCTGCTAGAAAGGGACGCAGGAACCGAGGGTTCTGTCTGGCCAGCCTTCTTGTGCTTTCATCCCCTGCAGCAAACGCGATGACTGTCCCCACAGCCCTGGGCCTCGGCTTTAGGACGGCAGCAAAGCAGCCTCGCCTCCAGGAATGCCCCCGCCAGGAGCCGCCGCCACCCGGGGCCGCCTCCCGACCAGGCCTCCGGCGGCCGCCTCAGGCCCACGGCTCATTGGCATTCGCCTCGCCGCACCGCCGGCGAGCGAGAGCGGGAGCGCGGCTGCTATTAACACGGCAGATTAATAGCACCGAGAAAAGACGTTTCTGCAAACATGCTAAATATTAATAATAATCAATTGTCATTTATATTCTCAAACCCACGCCCGGGACCTTGCCCACAGGGACGGGAGGGCGATGAGCCCCAGCTGCAGGGCGGATGGCGGAATTGTCATTAGGGCCCGTGAGAGCCCGGGATGGCGCCCGGCTCACCGCCCTTTCCAAGCAGCGCCTGCACGGAAACGTCTCCACAAAGGTGGGGCTTCCTCCCTCGTCTCCCCAGTCCAGAGGCATGGCCACCTCTTGGCCTGGCCACTGTCACACAGGCTCTTCCTTCCTCTTAAACACGGAGCGAGCCAGGGACGGTGCTCGGGGCCATCTCCTCCTTGGAGTGAGGTCTCCTCCTTGGAGTGAGGTCTCCTCCTTGGAGTGAGGTCGGAAAGCCCAGCGGCTTGTCCCCCATGCACTGTGACAGGTCCAGGCCGTCCAACTCTGGCTGGAGTGGCCCCCATGCGTCCCACATCCTACCCGGGACGGTCACCCAGGATGTCACAAGGATGGGGCAGCTCCTGACTCTGTGAGTTGAGATGAGTCTCCCTGGAGATGGGGGAGGTGGCCGTGGGACCACAGAGGCCCCCAGTTCATGGTACTTTTTACAACAGTCCCAGGAAGTGGCCTGGGGCCGCCAACCCCCGCCTAGGCTCCCTGTGTCCGTCCTCTGTCACAGCTCCATGAAGCGGGGACGGCCTGCCCATTCCGCAGGTGAAGAAACTGACGCTCTAGGGGGACGCAGGGCCCAACCGAGACCCTTTGCTGGGGATGGAGCTTGAGCAGCGGCCCTCAGACCCTGGGATGCCAGGTCTCCACCCTGTGACCAAAGGTGGGGCTGGCCTGTGGCTGCCAGAGGGCCTCCAGGATCCAGAAGGGGTGCAAAAGGGCTCCTCCTGCCCCACGGCCCCACCACACACAGGACAGACGGGGCCCTGCACGCGCCTCGCCTGCCACACCACATGCCCCCTCCTGGGCCCTCCTCAGCTCGCACCCGCAGCCAGGCCTGTGTGCACGGGCTGCCTGCCCGGACGGAGCACCAGGAGCCCACTGCCCGCCACGCCCCTCCCTGGCCCCCGAGCCCTGGGTCCTGCCGAGCTGACCCGGGGCCGCAGGGGGCTCCGCCCGCCGTCCAGACCACCTGGCCTCTGCTGAAGGCGAGTGCATTATTCTAAGATGATTATTTATCCGCGCAATGCTCCAGGGACCGCGCTGCTCTCGTTTCAAGCCCCCACCCCTATTTCCTCACTGCCTCCATCGCCCCGGGCAGGCACTGAATGGCTCGCGATGCCACTGTAATTTCTATCAAGGCTCGTTCCTGGTACGAAGCCTCTTTGTTTCAGAGAGATGTGATTTGGCCTTTTTTCTTCCTCTCCTTTATTCCTTGGTTAATACACCACTTCCCCGAGCCCTGGGGGCAGCGAGGTAGCCCACGGATTGCTCAAATCTGTCTGTTTTTCTTCTAAATCACAGCCAACTCTCCCCGGCCCCCCATGCTAAGCACTGTGTGCACCGGCGGCCGAGCAGCAGTATTCTCCTAGAACCCTCACGTCCGCACTGCGGGGGACGTGGGGTCCCACGGCCACCTCCCCCATCTCCCACTGCGGGGGACCCCGGCCCGCAAGCCTGCTCAGATACCGAGGGAGGTTGGCCCCAGACACCGGCTCCCTATGTAACCTGACATCTGGCAATAGAAGAGTGCACTTTTTAAAAAAAATCGTGGTAAAAGCCACATAACATTTACCATTTTAACCATTTTAAGTGCACAGTTCAGGGGTATTAAGTACGTCCACACTGTTGTACAACCATCACCGCCATCTTTCTCCAGAACCTTCCCATCTTCCCAAACCGAGTCTGTCCCCATGAAACACTCCCTCCCCACCCCCAGCTCCTGGCGTCCACCCTTCTCCTTTCTGTCCCCGAATCGGATGTCTTTAGGGACCTTCTATAAGTGGAATCCTATAGGGTTTGTCATTTCTGGTTTATCTCACTGAACGTTCTTGAGGTCCCCTGAGCTGCAGCGGGGTCAGCACCCCCTTCCTTCGGAAAGCTGAGGAACATTCCATCGTGCGGACGGACCACGTCTGTATATCCAGCCGTGTGCTGCTGGATACCTGGGCCGTGTCCCTGTCTCGGCTCCCGTGGATAGCGCTGCCGTGAATGCGGGTGTGCAAGTCTCTGAGACCGCAGTGTGCGCTCAGCACCAGCGAAACCCTCCCACAGCCTCTTCCATGGAGGAGACCGAGGCCCCATCGACAGCCCTCGGCCGGGTCCGGCGCTCTCTCCCTCCTCGTCCCAGCTGGTTCTCCAGCCTGTACGCACGGCGGGGTCTTCTGCGTGCCCAGGGAGGCTGTCTGGACTTGGTCCCCCCTCTCTGTACCAGAGGGGTACACCCCACCTGTCGGGAGTTTCAAAGCATCAACGCACCCACACAGCGAACACAGGCAGCACCAGCCGCCAGCACGACCCGAGTGCCCCGGGGGCTCTGTCCTCACCCAGCACCCCTCCAGGCTGGGCATTGGGTGGCTGTGCTGGTGGCAGGACCCGGCGGCTGCTTTCTCCCCTGGGAGCTGCCTGGGGCTCTTCCCGCACTCAGCCCGGTGCACTGAGGCCCAGGCCCGAGGGCACCATGGGGTCTGGGTCCCCCCGACGGAGGGAGAGGAGGAGGAACCCAGGAACCAGTTCAGCCTGGGACCCCAACACTCACTAACACATGGGATTTTGCAGACCCAGAAGCCTTAACAGGGTGCCGAGGGAACGAGCCGAGGCAGGCGACGGCCGCACCTGCTGGTGGCAGGCCTGGGCGGGGGGGAGGGTTTGGGAGCACGCGCTGGAGTCCCCATGGGAGGTTCTGCAGGCCAGGCCCAGGAGCTGCCCCTGCAGGGGACATCCCACGGGAGCACCACGGGGAGAGGACGTGTTCTGCCCCTGCTGTTCTCTGCTTTGCTTTCCCTCCCTGTGCGGGCACCCTGCGGACCAGGAATGGGTTAACCCTGAGCAAACACCCCCACAACCGCCACCAGACTATTTATAGACATATTTATCTCTCCAGTTCCTACCAACTGGGCCTGTGGCTGCCATTCACAGGCCGAAGCAAGTCACGCCGCAAGTAAACAAATGTTGCCCTGAAATAAAATCACAAGAGGAAGAAAGCCGCTCCCGAGTGCCTGCCCTCCACCCGAAGGCCCGGGTGAGGTGTGGGGTCCTGGTGGGCCTGGGGTGTCCTCGGGGCGGGGAGCAGGGCAGGAGAGCTGGGCCTGGAGGCACCGGCAGCCAGAGCTTTGGGAGGTGAAGCACATTCCCGGCGGGGCTCGACCCCAGGCAGGGCAGGTCTGCACCCCCACAGCCGTGGCCGCTCAGAATGAAAACCGGCGATTGCACGCGGTGGCAGAGGGGTCCGCCGCGTCCCCTCGCCCCCAGCCCTGGGGACGGGTGGTCGGTGGCGTCTTGCTTTGAGAGATGGCTGGTGGGTCCTCCCCACGCCTTCCCCTCCTTCAAGGCCCCCTAGGCTCCCTGGGCTGCCCTGGTCCCCAGCAGAGCAGGGTGGGGGTTGCACAGCCTGGGGCCCTCAGAGGCAGGCCATCCCCCGGTTTGGGGAGAGGGTCAGAGCCCCCTGCCGCCCCGCAGGAGATGCTGCCTTCCTGTGCCGCAGCTCTCGAGGGGCCAGGAAGACCCTCCTGGTGTGGCTGCACTGACCGGGCACCTGCTCCCTCCCCGATGCCGCCTCCACACGGGGCTGCAGACAGGAGGGACGAGCAATCCGCTGGGGGCCCCCACCCTCCTTGCCCGAGAGCCAGGGGCAGCCGCACCCCCCGCAGACGTGGGGGAGCCTCTCGCTGGCCCCCACCCCAGAGCAGCCACCAGCTTCAGCCTCCGGTGGCCGACACCCACCCTGGCCCTCTGGCTGCATTTTGCCCTAATAAAGACGTTTCTAGTTTTAACCATCAAATAAAGTGCTTAAGCCCGCCGAGCTCGCCCAGCTCAGCCACTCCGCAACTTCATTTAGCAGGCCAGTGGCGAGAAAAAAAAAAAGAAAGAAAGAAAGAAAAAAATTCATTAATTTTTATTAACAGGGAGAGCCATTTGCTCCCTGTGACAATATTTGACTTGTCGAAATGATTTTCACCTCTGCCATGAGGTGGGTGCTCCCCACATACATCACCCGATTACTCGGAGCGCGTCGGCCGTAGTCATTAGGCAGTGAATTAACGACAATCCCCAGCACTATTAATCACCCTGACAAAGGCGTTAGCTTGCTGCTGACCCGAGCACGGCCGGCCCGGGACCGGGAGCCAGAGGACAGGCCTGCTGCTCCGAGAGGCGCCAGGGGCTGGAGCCGACGCCGGTTCCTTCCCTTCCTTCCCCCCAAGACCCGACACCGGCCAGAGGGCGCCAAGAGCTGGCGCGGCAACGGGGGGGCTGCCGAGGCGGGCGTGGTAGGTACGGTGGGCCCCGAGGTGGGCTTCCTTGCTTGTCCGATTCATCGTCACACTCCTGGTCCAGGCGGTGACCAGCGTCCATGCGCTGGCCGGGAAGGAGCCGCCAACCCTCTTACCGATAACCTCAGGAGCAAGCCGCGATGTTACCCCCATTGCGTGGATCGGGAAACTGAGGCACAGACAAGCCCTGGCCTGCCCCAGCTGGTCGTGTGGCTACGCACAGCTCTTAGCCTGGAATCCAGTCTACCAGGACCCTGCTCTGGGCTCTGAGCCCCGCGCACAGGTCTCCCGGCCCCGACGTCCCTGAGAAAGCCAGCGGCAAGTCGGTGTCAGTCAAGTGAACAGGCTCTTGACCAGCTGGACGACCATGTTTCCAGCCGCACATACTCAGAACACGAGGCCGACGCGGGAAGATCGCGGCAGTCTGATGTCATGAAGTCCAGCTTCTCCTGAGGTCCCAGATCTGTGGTTTTGTGGATAAGGGCGCGCGGAAATCTGCACGTGGTTCAGGAGACGGCCCCGCCGCATAGCGTGGCTAACGCCCGGGGCAGGTGGGCCGGCTCTCGGGGTCCCCGTCTTCACAGCTCGTCTGTTGTGGTCAGAGAGCCCCGGACAGCCACCTCGTGGTCCTGCAAGATGTCTCACTGCTGGTCCTGGAACCCGGGGCCTCCGTCACCAGGAGGGCTTCCCGGGCTCCGCTCCTGCAGCTTCTCTGTAGACGGGAGCCATGGGGCCCCCATCAGGTCCTTGTGGGGACCAGTGACAGGACGTCCGCAGAGCACTTGACATGGGGCCAGGCAGGCGGCAGGTGGCCCAGTCACGTCAGCCCCCCACCTCTGCCCGGGCACCCTGACACCACCCTCACCTCGCTGGCATATTAATCCAATTAATTGTCTCTACATTTTCAACCAATTTCTTCCCATTAACCCGGCCTTGGGATCTGCATCTCAGCCCGTCTAACCCGTAGTCTGCAAGCGCGCGGGTGGGGGTGGGGAGGGAAGAGCCCGCACCCATTTATCTTCTTTCTCCAGCTTCTCATTGTTTATGCCTCAGCAAATCTCCTAACTTCCTCATTAGCAACTAATTTACAAGTCTCCACGATCTTCCCACCTGTTCCTGTGCTCCATGGCTGTGGCAGGACTGGAAATGGCCACTTGCTCACTGCGCAAGGCTGGCGCCACGGCCCGCAGCGGATGGGCGGGAGTGCGGGGGTGCAGAGCAGGTCCCCCTCCCTACTTCCACTGCAGTGGGGAGAATGTCCCCCCGGCTGCCCCTGAGCGTTCGTGTGCCCCTGGTGACAAGCAGGGAACCCACCTCCTTCTGCCTCCAGCCAGGGCCTGTCCCAAAACCTGCTCCCCCACACCGGCCCATGGCCCTGATCCACGGCCCCGACCCGCGGCCCAGGCGCTGAACTCCCAGAGAACTGGGAGCCTCTGATTCTACTGATTGCCGACTGGCGGGCTGCTGTTGGACGTACCCAATTTTAGAAATTCCTCTCACATCAAAGCTTCTCATGCAGAACGGGGACCAGGGACAGAGGCCTTCGCCCCAGCTCTCAGAGAGAACCTTCAGCTCCTCCTTCCTCTTCTCTTGATAATGCCCTTGAGCATCCCCTTCTCAAGCTGGCTGCTGGTAGTGGTAGCAGTAGGGTGTAGACCGGCACTGACGGAGTCCTCACTGGCTGCGGCAGCTCGCTGTAGGTCTCCAGAGGTCCTTCTGACCGGGAGGCAGGAGAGAGGCAGGCCTGAGTGGTGGTTTAGAGGACGGTATTTGATCTCACTCGACAGCATCTGGCTGTGTGTTGCTGTGTATTCCCAGGCAAGTGCCTTGAGGTCTCTGGGCCTCCTGGCAGCATCTGCCCAGTGGGGTGACAGGGTGCCTGCTTTGTAGGGCTGCCAGGAGCACAAAGTGAGCCAGCACAAATGGTGGGCTTCTAAGCACACTGGGCTCACGGCACCAAAAACATTTGGCCCAGTGACCATCCCACGCCACAGCTGAGACCTGAGTTCACTCACGGAGGCCAAGAACACGGCCTGAGCTGCACCTCTCACGCACCCACCTCCCGCCGACCGCAGGAAGGATCTGGCCAGGGCCCAGCCATGCACAAGGGGCTTCGCTCCAGGAGCACTTTCTCACTTCAGGAGAAGGCCACGGACCACCTGTGAAACGCTGTCCCAGGGCTGTACCCCTGCAAAGGCCCCATTTAACGGGAGCCCTGACGTACGGGAGGCTTAAAGGGAAGTCAGGTGCCTGCCATGGGCCTGGGGAAGCTCATTCTCCTTTCAGAAGTATCCGAGGTGCTCCCACACAACTCCCGAGTGTGCTCGCCACAGTCAGACACCTGGTCCGTGACACCCGGCGTGGCAACCTCAGCATGGTGTCTGCCGCCGGCCGCGCGGCTCCCGGCAGAGCTCTCTGGGAGCTGTTTCTTGTTACTGTCCGGCATCAATTTGATTTTCTCTGCTTAAGTGGAAGGCTATGGGAAAAGCTGGGCTTGGAAATCCATGATTTCCTGGCACTTAATGAATTTCAGCCAAACGGAAAGCAAGGTGAGGTTCCAGTGTAGCCCTCAGACCCAGACGCAGGAAGGGCCAGGGGCTACGGGGGGCTCTACCCTGCTGTCCCGACACCCCCTTCCATGCCCCAAAAGCCCCTCTCTGAGGCCCTTCTCAGCTTGCATTTTGTAAGCGTTCGGTAATGTGGGTGGAGCAAGCACGGGGAAAGGAGGCTGCAACCCCATCGCTGAGCCCGGGTGGGAGGTCGCACTGGGAGAGTTCGGCCTGTGGCAGCACAGAGGCATAGAGGACACCCCTGGAGCTTCTGCCATCAGCCGCACAGGCCTGGAGCCCCGTCTGAGCTTTTTCTCACACACTGCACCACCAGACGCAGAGACCCAAACTCTCCCCCATGGTGTCACAGACAGGAGGGCCAACCGAGAGATCAAAAATGTCTGAACTCGGGGTGGCGAGAAGACTCTAGAGGGCAGCAGCCCCACCCTGACTGGCTGGGGCACCAGCACGGGCCCCAAAACACCAGGGGGTGGGAGAAGGGGCACACTGGGCTCCCGACACGGCAGCTGACCAGGCGTTTGTCGGGGCCAGCCCTGCCCCCCCACACCCCGTTTCCCAGGGGACCCCAAAATGGCCCCTCCCCTGGAACTGCCTCTCTGGTGTCTTATCCCGTCAACGCGGCAAGGCCTGTCGGCGCCAGCGACCCAGCTGAGACCTCATTCTGGTGCAGGTGACCTCGCTCACCCATACCCCTTGCAGGCCACCGGCTGCCGCCGGCACTTAGCCGCCAATTCCTCACGCTTCACGCCCGGCCCTTCCAGACACGCGCAGCCCGGGACACAGCGAAGTTTCCTGTCCGGTCAGCAGATTGCTTATGGGATTGCACGGCGGCTCTCGGGGGCGGGGGGCGGGGGGCGGGGGCCGGGCTCCGCTCTCGCTCCATGCAAGGGCCCCCAGGCCGGCCCCGGGTGAGCAAATGGCTCCTGGAGGCTGTCGCCCGACCTCACCGGCTGACACTGATCATGTTTCTAGAAATTAGAAACAAGGAAGCAAAATGCTTCCGTTTAAAAACTTTGTCTTCTCGGATTGCCTATCACACTGTCTGCCAACCCCAGGACAACCTAAAATTATTCCAAATCACTTTTCGAACCTTAGAAAACCACGAAAAGGGAGTGATCTCCTGTGTTTGTCACGAAGCCCACTTAAGCTGTTGGCTGGACATCTGAGGGGCGAGGAATTCACGGGCAGAGGACTCTCGGGTCTGTGGCAGACACGGGTTTCTGGGTGGGGGGCCAGCGTCACAACCACAGATGATCTGCACCCCATGATTGTTTTAGAGGGGTTGCCGAGGCCGGCCGGACACGCCCCCGCACCCTGGGGATGACAAGAGCCAAGGACGGGGCAGCTGGACGTCCCCCCAGAGGCCCATTGGAAAGCTGGTGTCATGTGGGATGAAGTGGGCAAGTATTCATTGTTGTGGGTTGAACTGTGCCCCCCCAAATTTACATGTTGGGGTCCTGAGCCCCGGTACCCCAGAATGCGGCCTTATTTGGAGATAGGGCCATTGTGGATGTAACAGGTTAGGATGAGGTCTTTAAGGTGGGTCTCGATTCCACATGGCCTGTGTCCTCGTGATGGGAGGAGAACCGGACCCAGACGCACACAGGCAGAGGCGGTGTGAAGACGAGGCAGGGGAGCCAGTGGACCCGCAGGGGATGCGGGGCAGGCCGGCGGGGGGACTCTGACTTGGCCCAGGCAGGAAGCAAGGTGCCCACGGACACATGGACCTCAGACTGCTGGCCTCCGGAACAGGGGGAGAGCACCCATCTCTGGTCCTGGGTTACGACAGTGCTAGGAGGCTACGTCGCCCCTTAATTTAATTGACAGACTTTGAAGGTTTCCCCTGAGCACCCACTACGCGCAGACAGGCCCGAGGAGCTCATTCCTTCCCTCGGGCAGACGCTCGGTTTGGCCACAGAGCAGAGCTGTGTCTGTGAAACTGCCCCCGCCGTAGCTTCCCAAAGCGCCTGGAAGCTGTGCTTCCAGATTTCCAGGCCCTGCAGCCGCTCTTGAACGGGCAGCCGTCCTGACCCTTGACCTTGGGCCTCCTGCGGCCCGGGCGTTGGAGGCGGTAAAATGGGGTCAATCCAGTCCTTGCCTCGTCCGAGACGCTGAAGGTTAAAGACAGCGGAGCTCAGACCTGCGCTTGACACCCCCGGGGCATCCCGTGTCCCTGCCAGGCTTCACGACACGGTCCGGTCTTCCCCGTGCCCATCAGGGTGTCACGCCTCCGCGGCGGGCGAGCGTCTCACTGCTGTCAGTTCCCGATTATTCACTTCCCAGGGGCAGGGTCATTCCTGTCCCAACAGGCCTCTTACAAAACCAGGGTAAACGGGCGATTAATAAATGCATACAGAGGACGACCCCGGCCGAGGGAGAGGGGGCTCCAGGCCGGCTCCCGAGGGCTGCGGATCTTGGAGGAGCTTAGGTCATCTTTGCTTCCCCGGGATAAGCTGTTCCATCTTAAAAAGATAAGCCAGCAAATCCAGAAAGACGGAAAAGAGAAGAGGTTGCCAGGGGCGGGAGGGAGGGGGCACGGGGGCTCGGTGCTGAATGGGGACGTAGTTTTTGTTGGAGAGGATGAAAAAGTTTGGGGTAGAGACTGGTGATGGCCACACCGCACGCGAATGCCTCTCACGCCGCCGAGTTGCACGCTGCCCCCGAGCTAACCTGGTAAATGTCACCTGGAGTCTGTTCTACCACAAAGGCGGGGAGCAAGCCGGCCGGGTCTCGGAGAGCGGTTCTCCGGGCGCCGCCGTCTCCATGCCATTCACGATCATCTTTGGAAGAAATCCTGCTCTTCTCTGACACGTGTGGCCCCTCCCGCAGCCCTAGCTACACTCGTGGGCGGCCACGAGGCCGGCACAGCGCGGCTCCGCACGGGACGGGGCGAGGCTGCCACGCGGGAGCGCGGGCACTGGAGGGGCAGACGGGGGGCGGCTCCGCGGGAGCCTGCTCGTGGGGGCGCGGGGCGGCTCCCACGGCCCCCGAGGAGATCTGCCGGCCCGAGATGCTCCGTGGCAAAGTGCCTCCCGCGCGAGCGCGGGGACCAGGCCGCGTCACGCGGAACACAAAGGGCACGGCCCAGGAAGTGATTTTAAACCTAATTGTTCCACTTTGTTTTGTTCACTGTCTTTGGGGGTGCCCGGGAGACCTGCCCGTGCTGCTTCCAGGAGGAAATCAGCAGTGAGGGCTGAGCACGAGATTTTGCAGCGGGAGCCGCCTCCTGACGGCCCTTGCCTCATCGTTACGCGGGGCTCACTTGCAGGTTTTATGCGCCCAGTAAAACCCCCACACAGATGTCTGCTCTTTCAAGAAAACAGAGAATTTGACAGTCCCTCTGTGCGGGCTGGCTGGGCTTGGGAGCCATCTTTCCTGACCGGCTTCGCTGGCAGCCGGGCGAGCAGGGGACACTTAATTGTGGAGCCCGTTTGCTGGCAGGAAGCCCTGCCTCGTCCAGCGGGCAGCCAGCATGATAATGAGACAGTTTCTATGGAAATGAGCTTATAACTATTCATTTTCTCCCCATTCCCGACCCATCCACAAAGAGGTTTTCCAAAATGACCCCCATTTTCCTTCCCCCAACATGTCCTCACGCCACTGCCCGACCCGCTAATCAGCCCGAGGAGAAAGGAGGGAGGAAATGCTGTCCTTTGACAAGATGTGGGAAAGCACCTCGCTGTACTTGGTGGGGCTGTGACCAGCAAACAAAGAACCCTCACCGGCTCCAGGGGCCAAGTTCCCAATAAACTTTTCCCTGACCACTTTCCAGCGTGCTTCTCCGTGTGTTTTCTGGGGACGTCTGAAGCACTCCTCTGCCCTCTTTTGAGAAACTTTGAAAACCGTCTTTTTCTTCTGGAACATTCCTGGCGGGCCTCCCTCCCGCTGGCCTCCCACACCTGTCGGCGGCTCCCCTGGAACCCCCTGTCTTCCGTGGGACAGAAAAATCACCGGGAGGTGACAGGTTGCCCCCTCCAGATCGTCTATGATGGGGGAGAAGCTTCCGCGAGCTGACTTCACCGCATTTGGTCTCCCTCTTAGGGTCTTGGGAGAAGAGAGGGACAATATGGTCGCGGGGACAGGGAAAGAGAAAAGAAGGGAAGCCACAGACCCACGGGGGCGTTTTGCCTGAGATTCAGCACAGGGGCTCAGACCCGGGCTCGGCTTCCTCGTGGCTGTGTGGCCTCAGGCAGGGCACTTGACCTCTCTGAGAATTCACGACCCGACCTGGCAGCACTGTCAGAGAAATGACCCGGACAGTTCCTGCCCGGCTCTTAGCAAGGTGTCTGCAGCGAGGTGTCCTTGGTCAGCAGCAACTGTCCCGTTGTCATCAGCCACGGGTATGGCTCTGGGACCCTGGCCGAAGGGGCATCCTGACCCAGGCGATACACGGGAGACGTGGACCCTGTTTACTCCATGGGACCCGGGAGGGTCTTCATCCTGGGGACCCTCCTTACCCCAGGGTCCTGTCCCTCCCTGCCCTCTGCCCTCCAAGCAGCTGCCGCACACCTACAAGGCCCCGCGTGAGTGCCTGAGGTGCGAGCCGCGGGAGCCCCGGCGGACCCCGGCAGCGGGTGACTTCGAGGCGGGCTGCACAGGGCGACCCCGACCTGAAGTCCTGCTCAGTCACTCAACCCACCTGGACGGCCAAGGGCAGGGCCCACAGGCCTGTCCCGGGGTCCCCAGGGCACATCCCTACAGGAGCCCCCAGCTCCGTGTGCTGGGCTGAGACCCCCGCTACGGGGCTCGCCGATGCCCGGCCGACCGCAGCCAGCGCCCTCCGTGCATCCCACACTTGGCCGAGTGCGGGCTCTCCAGCCTGGAGTGCGCAGAGCTAGCGGAAGAGAATGCAGGACACCCAGCCCGCGCTCGTCTTCAGAGACACAGCGGGTGAATTTGGGGCATAAGTTTGTGCTGCATTTGAGAGCCTCTCACGCGCCTGCGTGCCCTGGGCTGTGCTTGGGGCTCTGTTCCTGCCGGGGGGGGGGGGGGGCTAACTTCCCGCACTTTGTAGAGAAAAATATTTAACAAACCCTTAAGCTCAGACCTCCGCGCCACCACCCCCCCCCCGCCCCCAACAAAAGCTGGTCGCGCCTGTTACAATCAGATTGTGAAGTCCCAGCTTCCTCCAGGCCTCGGGAGAGGGGAAGGCGCCTTCTTAGCGTTTAAAGAAAATACCAGTTTTAAAATTTAACCCACTCAGCAAAAACCCCAAAATTTCAGTGGCTTAGGTACAGGTTTAAAAAAATGTTTTTTAAAAAATGCAAATGCCTCCCGCTTAAATAATCTTAGTACATTTTTGACAGGAAACAAGTTTTCAAGTCCGGTTCCTGTTTTTGGAAAGGAACCCCCATGAGGACAAGACCTGCGTGTTCCTCCCGCGCCATGAGGCGCCTGCCGGGACGCGGCCGAGCGTGTTGGTGGAGCACGTGAGTGACACCGGGTTTGGGGACCCGGCTTGGAGGCGACTGCTTGGGCAAACGGCCAAGCGTAGGTGGCCAAGTCTGGGAGAACCAGCATCTCACATCACGTGCTAACACACAGAATAATTTACATGTAGAATCATGTAATTTATATTTCATTTAATTATATACACACGTGGATACATAGAAGGTAAACACTGTGGACAGAAAACATACCCCAATCCTTATCTCTGGACGACGGGGCATGAGATTTTAATTTAAAAACTGGGTTTCTGTATCTTCTACAGAGAGCAAGCGTTGTACAACTGTATACCTTTTATAATATATACTGTAACTGATGCGAAAAGTTTGGGTGGGAAAGGGGTACCGGGTGCCGAGGCGGACGGTCCCACCGTGGGCGGGCTGTGCGGGAGGGCACTGGGCCCCGGGGGAGCCTGGGGCGTCTGACAGCATCGCCATCTGGCTGTCCTCTGCAGGGGGTGCCCCCTCGTCCGGCCACCAGATCTGAGCCACGCACACACAGCCCGACCTTCCATACGTACTGACAGCCCCCTGACCCAGCACGACCCAACCCGCCAACTTCTCCAGACAGGTGAATTCAGGCCACACTCCTGCCACAACCCAGGAGCCACGCCTTCCCAGCAGTCCACCATCTTTCCCCGCCGCGTGGGGTCTTTCCTGACAGGTGGACCTCCTCCCCCCAGAGACTGGATTAGCTGAATCTGTTTCTGATGTGGCAGCAGGGCTCCCAGATAAAATACGGTACAGACAACAAATAAAATAGAGCAAACGCAGTGACTACCATAAAACACACGCCGTCCCGGGGATGTACTTCCACGAAAGGATTACGTGGCGTCTGTTAGAATTCGAGTTTAACAGGGGGTCTCCCGTTTCCCATCTGCTACATCCAGCCACCCTCCCTGTGGGTCTGAACGTTTGCTCGGGCTCCGCCAGAGCTGAGTGACCTCCCTTTGGCTCTTCTGGCCCTGAGAGCCGAGCAGGTGGCCAGGAAGGTGCTAAGCTCTTGTCCTGGGACCTCAGCCCGGGAGACCAGGTGGCCGTGGCCGTTCCTCTCAGGTCTGGGCTGCCCTCCTGCCCACCCAGTCACTGCCCAGAGACCCGCTAACCAACGGCATGCTGTCTTGTGCAAACTGCCCGGCGCCGTGGACCCCGTCTCATCCGTCCCTCCCCGGACACTCTGGCTGCCCTCCGAGCTGACCCCCACCCCAGGGTCCCAGAGCAGGCACTTTCTGCCTCTGCTTTCCACCCTGAGAGGAAACCGCCCTGACACACAGGAGGGAGCAGGCCTGGGGCTCGGACCTGCAGCTCTGGCCTGCTCCCGGGGGCTGCAAGGAGCCCAGGGGGTGGGTCCCGCCAACGCAGAGGGAAAGCACAAGGCTGCTCTGAACAGGTCCAAACCAGCGTGGAGCGGAGAGAAATGTCCCAGAGCAGATCTCTTCTCCTCGTTTCCCAATTCCTGTCAGTGAAAACCCCTCCCAGACCAAGCGCGTGGCTCATGCCCTCACCGGAGGAGAGAGACGCTGGCAAAGAAAATCCCTCCAAACCAGAAAAACATGCTGTGCCTCTTTTGGGGGTATTGATTTGAGTTTGGGCCAATTCTTTTTAATACTGGTCATCGAGCTCATGAAACCCAGCGGCAAAAATAGCAGCAACGGCTCCGTGCCCCCCCACAGAGAGACAGTGGCGAGCTTCCATGGTGGGAATCACCTTCCATGGCTTCCCTCCGGGAAGAGCTCCCCGAAAGTCACCCCAAACCAGGTCGGTCACAATGGACCTTGCACCCAGCCCCTACGAAAGGCACCCGGGCTGCTGTGCACGCAGCCTGGGCTCCGAGCAGCCGGCGGCCCATCTGTTGCAGGGGCTGCCGGAGCCCCTCATTCTATCACGGCCCAAGTAGGTTATCTGAGTAAACGGAGAGGGGATCGACGAGATATATTAGCGCTGAGGGAGATCCGTCATCTCCTCTGTCTTTCCTTCTCCCAGAATATCGGTGATGAATTTGCAAATGGTCCTGGATTATGACAGAGCGTTTCTCTCTTCATTATTTATCCCCTCCCTGAGCACCTCGATTAGAGGCCACTGTGACAAACGCATGAATAAAAGGCAGAGACAATATTTTAGCCACGTGTTGTAAATCTCCTTCCACGCATTATTAATTTAAGGAAGTCCATTACACCCAACAGCTCTGGAGAGGAAGACAGGGTAAGGGAGGAATGGCTTCGGCATGCGAGGGTCAGAGGAAGGAAAAAAGCCAGCTCCGTCCCTGAGCTGAGGTCGGGCTGGGCGCTTACCAAACCCCCACAGCCCTCCTACCACCGAGGTTCTGTTAACATAAAAGACGAAACCTTTGCTCCCCCAAGCTCGGGCACGCTTTGCAAAGTGGGACAGACGCGGCCTGCAGAGAGGTCCGGTTCCAGGAGCGGCGCAGACCAGGCGGGTCCCTGATGCTCCGCCCCGAAGCCAGGGCAGCGACCCGCCGCGGGGCAGGTGCTGGAGTGAGCACACCACGGCCCGAGCTGACTCTTCCCGAGAAGCGGGGCCACGGCCACGGCCCAGCCCTGCAGCCTCACCTTCTTTCCATTATAATTTTCTTTTGAAATGCTCCAAGAAAGGAGCTGGTGTGCCTGGTCCCCCACCTGCTGCGGCTGTGGTCTGCCTCCCCCATCGAGGAGCCCGTGCGGGGCCCCCGGCAGGGGTGGCAGCGGCCCTCGGATCTGGGGGGCCCTGGGAAAGGAGCAGGGGGCTGGGAGGTCAGGAAGACCACCAGCCGGACCCAGACGGGCTCCAACACAGGGATAGAGCAGACTTTATCTCCACAAGGGCTGAAGGGGCCGCTGCACGCCGAACCTCCATTCACCCATCTCGTTTGTGCTGTATGTGGCTATTTTTAACTACGGAATTTGGGTTTGTGTTTTTGCTTAGGCTGATTTTCCAGCAGTTTTCATATGTGCTGCTTACTTCCTGGCCCTGTGCCCGGCCTTACCTATGCTTGACACCCAGGGTCCTGACGCGAGGGGGTGACGGTGGCCTGGGGGTCGGCAGGGCAGGTGGAGTCCCGGCCAGAGCTCCGTGCCTTCCTCAGCCACAGTGGACGTGGAGATCTTCCCATGCAGGCAGCACGAGGCTGCAACTGGTGTGCCCTCGCTGGGGGCACTGAGAACATGGGGACCCCGCTGGGGCCATGGGGGAGACAGAAGTGGCAAGGGGGACAAAGCCCAGGACTGTGGTATGGAGGCTCAGGCCCATCCCGGCAATGCCCCCGGCGGCATCCTTCTCCCTGAAGCTTTTAGCTGTTACCATACAAAGAAAAGTCCTCGGCGGTGGCACAGACAGCTCTGTCCCCCTCCTGAAACGGCCCTCCCAGTTGGGACGACAGCCCCCACTGGAAAGTGCCCCCCCGCCCCCCGGGAGAGTGCTCCGGCCTGCGGTGACAGCCCTCATCAGCCCATTTAGGGAGCCGGTGGTGGCTCGCCACGGCAGAGCCTAATGACTCATCACAGACCAGGGCCTGGCAGGTCCCGGTGACAGAGTGCAGCGGCTCACGCGGGAAAGCAGCCGCAGAGCCCAGTGGGGCACAGAGGCTCTAAAATCAGCAGCTCACGGAGGAGCTCGCGGAGCGGGAGCCTGGTCGCAGGGCAGGAAAGCCCGAGGAGGACCTGACTTTGTGTTGTGGTCATCAGGCTAATGGCTTCAGAAGCTGTGACGCTCTTCCAGGGACGTCTGCCCGGCCGCGCATCAAATCAGAAGTTCCCGAGCGTGGCTGTCCGTGGAGATGTGCACACATCCGTTTGAATTTTTAAGTGTGTGGCGTGTTATTAATATAATGGCCCGTTATAGAAATGGTGCCTTGAGCGCGCGCTCTGGATAACCGTGCGTCCCCTGCTTCTCCACGGTGCGATGGTGTTTACTTAGCATATGACTGTTAATCAGCGTAAATTAAATGTGTACTTGAAACCCCCACTTAGATCCCTGCTAATTATTTTTTGATCCAAACACGATTGCCTTTTCCGGAAGGGTGAACCGGGGCTCTCTGGGACCAAATAGGAGGGAGAGAAACTGTTGCCAGCCTTGAGGATCGACCTCCAAAGAGACACCACTGTTTTTCCTACTGTGAACCGTGGGCTGTGTCCACGGGAGTTGCGCTCTGGTCCAGCCCCCTGACCAACCCTCTACGAGCCGGCCCGTGGCCAAGGGCACCACCTCGCACCCGGGAGAACCGGCTGCCCACGGGGTGGGTGACAGCTGTGTGCCACGTTCCTGGCCCAGACAGGGGGCCTCCGCACATGCACACACACACACACACCTGCACACATGTGCACACACCACCAGAACCCCCCAAATCGCTGTGGGCCTCACCCGGGTCCCCACCCTGTTTCTGGCCCCACTCCCAACCCACACTCCTAATTCCCTTCTTGAGCCCTCCTTGCCCAGCCCACCCACAGCTTCGACCCTCCTCTGCACTACACGCCCCTCCCCCTGCTGTTGTCCAGGAACACAGAGAGGGGCAGGCAGGAAGGAAGGCTGCAGAGCAGACCTGGAGAGGGGGGAAGGAAAGGTGGCATCACAGACCCCCCAGCAAAGGCCATCTCCCACTCAGAGAAGAGAGGGGCAGACGTGAGCACGAGCACTGCCCAGGAGCCAGGTCTGGCCTGGACTGGCCATCAGCCTCAGGCCATCTGGTGAACTCCTCTGGCCTGGCATCTTCTGGACACCTCCTGACCAAGGGCCCTTTATAAACAGCCAATGTGCGGTGTTCTTCTGGTGGCACTTCCTAGTTGCTATCTTTTAGCCTAGTGCTCCATCGAAGAGAGAGAGGACACACAGGAAAAGGGGCTCAGAGGAGGCCAGACCTGAGCCTCTGGGAAAAACCCGTACAGCCTGAGATGACCCATCCCGTTGAGAGGATGAACAAGGCAGAGCGCAGATAGCACCTGGCAGGGTAAGGCACTCAGTACATCTCCGTGGACGGACGGACGGACGGACGGACGGATGGATGGATGGACGGATGGATGGATAAACACTGCCTAGAGTTCAGGAGCCTCATGTGCTAAGTTTAAGTGGGGCCTGAAGTGGCCCTGTCCCTGATTCTGGTTCAAGGGTCCTCAGAGACCCTTCACCTTTCCCACACATGCGAGCATAATAACACCTGTGACCAGCCACAAAGGCAGCGGTGCTGCTGGATGGTGGCGCAAGGGCATGAGGCTGGGGGCTGATTCCCACCCAAGGGCAGCCCAGCTGAGATTTTTGCACACAATCTCCCACATCCCTACACACCCCAGGGGTTAAAGGGCAAGGTTCAGCATCAGCTAAAATGTCATGGTTGTGAACTGGCCTCCCCTGAAAGTCTTTTCTTTCTACCATCTGTTTGAAGGTCGAGTCCAGAGATGGGGTAACACCCAGATTCCTTGGGACAGGAGGGCGAGTGTGCAGACATACTCTGCTGAGAGAGGGGGCGCTTCCAGTGGGCTAGAAGGGATGCCCGTGCAGGGCTAGAGGGTAGATGCTTCCCTTCGTGGACTGCCTGGGGCCGTGTGTCCCGATCTGCCGCCTTCACTTACAGGCCTGGAGAGGTTTTATGGGTGCCCCGAAGCCCTTTCCCTAACGAGTGGACACCTGAGGCTTGCAGACCTTGCACTTGTGTTTAGATGCTGAACTGTGTAGATTTGGGGAGGGATGTCTATACCCAACCTGGTGGTCTGGGGTGTTTTTCCTCTTTTTAAGAGAAGCTGACCCTCGAGGGGGCCATGCTGGGGGCTCCGCAGCACTGAGCATCGAGAGTTGACACATCCCAGCCATAGTGGGCACCCCGCTGGGTCTCTGGTCTGTCGGCGGCTGAGCCGAGAGCACACCTGAGCTCCGGCTCCCGAAGTGCTGAATGTTGGCGTCCAGGATTGCCCCAGCCAGTCCCCATGGGGGAGCCTGTCCCTGGCCCAGTGGGAACTGGAATTGGCTTCCAGGATGACCGAGGGCCTGAGGACATTTCAGAAAACACAATTCCCCACCCCGGAGCTGGACAGTCAGCCCGCTGCCTGGGGCCAGACCCTTCCTCTGGAGCGACGAAGTTGAGTGCAGAAATTAATGGGAACTTGCTGGTTTCTCTCTTTCTGGTGAAATGAGATCTGGGGCTCCTGGGTGGCTCAGTCAGTTGAGCCCCCGACTCTTGATGTCGGCTCAGGTCCTGACCTCAGGGTTATGAGACGGAGCCCCGTGTCGGGCTCCGCACTCAGCACTGAGTCTGCTTGAGATTCTCTCTCTCTCCCTCTGCCCCTCCCCTCCTGCTCTCTCTAAATAAATAAATAAAATCTTAAAAAAAAAAAAAAAAGAGGGTACAGCACATGGCGCTCTGTGCCAGTGGGCGGGTGGCCTCTGGAGCAAACCCCAGACATCACGGGCCCGCCTTCCAGCTTCCCACCGTCCCCGAAACACGGACGCCCAGACGCAGACAAGTGGCCCCAGAATTCCGAAGCCTGGGCTGGACGGGGACGTCCAGGGTAGCTGTGCTTGATGCCCCAATGGCAGGGAGGAGCCCCAGCGACAGACACTTACAGGACCCTCCAGGGCCGGCGGAGCTCCCATCACTGTGCTTTCTCAGCGGCCCCTGAGCCAACCTGTGTTCCACAAGGACAGGCCACGAGGACCTTGCACTGATGAAGAGGGAGTATCGAGTGGCTCCTAATCCTTCGGACGATGACACATCGAGGCAGTGGATTTGAAGGTGTCACAGAGATGCAGCCGGTGTCTCAGGGAAGCAGGGCCGAGGGCAAGGGGTCACGGTGTCCTGGGAGCAGCCGGCCCCCAGGCCCAGGCACTTCCGTGTGCCAGCTCAGGATGAGTCCAGCTGGATGGAGGGTCGCATGCCGGGGACCGCCGGGCCAGGAGGGCGCAGGGGCTCTGTCCTGGCTATGCCCCCGGGCACACCCCCAGACTCCGCGCTGGACAACACAGAAGCAAGGTGTTTTCCACTCTGATATACAAGGTGGGTCAAGGGGTGCTGACTGCAGACTGAGGGTAACCGGGGGCACTGGGGCCACCAAGGCCTGGCCCCGGAGAACACCCCCCACCCTGCAGGCCCCCTCGGCTCCCAGGGGAGGAGAACCTGCCCGTAACACTCAGGTGTTCAGACTTGGGGCAGACCCACTTCTCCAGGTGGCTCACCCCTAACCAGTGTTGACATCTCATCTTGGTGGCCCCATGTCCCGGGAATGGCGTGGAGACCCCCTTTTTACTCCTGCTCTTCTGTTAGGGGTCACCTCTTCCTGCAGCAAAAGCCAGAACCATTCACAGATGCAAGCCCCCAGGCATGGCCACAGGAGGGCGGGAGGGTCCAGGGGCCCTGCTTCAAGTTCACCTTACAGACCCTACATCAAACTCAAGTTTCTTAAAAGCCACTTGGTGCTCCAGTCCCACTGGAGACAGCTCTGCACGGTCGGTACTGTGTTTGGAGGAGGGAATCTAGAGAAGTGGGTAGTCAAGGCCGGGAAGCCAGGTTGTGCAGCCTCGGGCAGGGCCAAGCTTGGGAGCGGGGAACAGGCATGCCTGGGCGCCCTCTGGACCCTCGGCCGCTGTGTTCTGGAAGCCTGCTCTGCGGCCCGTGAAGGACGCCCTCGACATTCTCCGGGCAAATTCCATCTCACGAGCAATGTCTTTGACCTACACAGAATGACCTTCCCACTGAAGCCCAGCCCTTTCGAGGTCATTCGAAGTCATGGCTCTCAGCAGCCCTGACCACAAGCCCAGCCCGCTGTTCCGGCAGGAAAGAGGCTGCTGCTCCTTCTGACCCTCAAGCGCCCCGGCCACCTCTGGAAGTGGGAGGGGCCGCCGCCGGCACGCTCCGGGGAACTGAACATTCTGGAGAATCTACGGTCAGCACTGGACCCTCACGGGTCCTGCTTTCCCGTGAACTGCCCGGCGCACACTGGACTCGCAGGAACTGTCAGATGAGGAACCAGGGGGAGGACTCTCCCTGAGTTCAAATCAATAGAACGCCCCTTTCCCAAACCATCCTGATGGACCCAGCATTTACGAACGGCCTCAGAGGCACTTCTTCAGCCTTCCCAGGAGTTCGAGCCTCTGTCGATGCCCTCCCCTGACATCTGAGGCCTGGTGGGGCGGGCGGGACCGCCCAGTACAGGCTGCAGGCAGGGAGAGCCGGGGCGGGGCTCGGAGCCGGCAGGGGCAGCCTCCAGCAGGCGGGCGAGCGGGGCGCTCACCTGTGTGGCCATCTCAATGCGGAGGGAGGGTCCCTGGGTCTGGGCACTGCCCGGCCACCGCTCCTGAACAGACTTGGAAAGCCAGACAGAAACGCGGACAGCAGCAGCCACGCCCCACCGAGCACATCGCAGACTGCGAACCCACCCCAGGCCCTCCCTGCCCTGTTGGCTTTCCTCCCTGTGCGCTGGGGAGGACTGGGCGCTCTCTGGGGGTCCCAGACATTGGGGACTTCTTTGGTCTCATGCCGTGGGCTTCCTGGGGAAGCCTCGAGTCGGGGGAGTCTCAGGACAAGAGGGTGTCAGTGAAGCTGCAGACTCCTTGGCATTAGCTGGCACGGGCTGGACAGAGAGTGGGGGGGGGGGCTCACCCCAGCCGAACCCCTGGCACATGTGGAGTGGTCCATCCCTGTCTGGTTGCTGTCCCTGCACCACCCGTCATGTCCCAGGGAATGCAGGGTCACTGAGAAGAGAAGGACACTTGGGGCAGAGAGGGACTTCTGAGAGGTAGGGCAAGGGGAGCCCCGGGGTAGGACAGGCTCGGACAGGACAGGCCACAGCCCACCCCCACCTCCTAGACAGGACAGCCAGTGGCACCTTGCTGATGGTGCTGTGCCTGGAGGACCAGCTTTCCCGCAGCCCCTGAGCCTGGTGAGGGACGTCTGTCTGACACTGCTCGCTCTGGCACCTGACTGCTCCCATTGGGCAGGCCTTAATTTCCCTGGGGGCTCCTGCCTGCCCCTCAGCCAGGGGCCCTCTCCACAAAGCTGCCCTGGCCTGACACCCCAGCAGCATCCCACCATCCCACAGCTACAGGAGTGGCGAGGACTAGGCAGGGCCTGCGTGCGGGCATAGGGAAGGGGGGGCCTGGACAGAAGCCCCCTCTCAGTCCTCCAGCTGCTGTTCAGAAGGGGAGCAAGACCAGGGCTCATAGAATCGGGTTCACAGAATGGGGTTGAGGTCGACCCAGAATCAGAGAACCTTAGGGCCGCAGGGGGGCTTTTGACAGGACTTGGCCCAGAATTCACCTCTGAACAGAGGAATCCTCAGACGTGACCCCGATGCATTAACAGCCAACTCTGCAAGGATTTGGCTGGAGCAGGTCACCCCCACGCCCTGGCGGACCTCAAATCCCGCTTCTGCGCCTGGCCCAGGCCCCTGGCTTGTGCATGAGAAGCAGGGACGTGGCTTACCCAGGACGATGTCCCAGAGAGCCAACAAACCGCTGTAGTCCCATGGGAGCCAGCGCTCCAAAGGTCCCCCATCTCTCCGTTCTCCTGACCCGGCGGGGCGGGGGGCGGGTAGCCATGCGGATGGCACCTGACCTCTGGGTGTCTGAGAAGGCCAGCACCTCGAAGTCCCTCGCAGGAACTGCAGCCACCCACATGCTGGGTCTGGGGTCCCATTAAAGGCGCCAGAACCTTCTTCTGCGGGGTGGCGGTGGCTGGGTCTCGCCAGCTGGTCCCATGAAGGCAAAGCCTCCCCACAGAGAGACGGGTCCCGGCAGCAGGGAGGGTCCATCTGCCCAGCAGAGGTCTGGGCCAGGTCCCAGGGAGCTGGGAGAGGAAACTGAAGAGGAAGAGGGGACACAGAGGTCCAGGGGGCAAGGGTCAACAAGGGCTGGCAAGGGAGTTCCCTTCTTTCCCTTTCGCCGAAAATACACTGGGGAGCATCTGCCATGATGATGCTGGGGGGGGGGCTCCCGGGATGCAAGGTCCACTACTCCCTCCCCCCTCCGTCCGGCACAGACCCCACGTGAGCCCCCTCGATGCTACAGGCGCCACACTGATTTTGGGTTACAGTCACGCAGGGGACGCGGTCCTTCCCCTGGACCTCACTTTTCTTTTCTTTTCTTTTTTTTTTTTTTTTAAGATTTTACTTATTTATTTGACACAGAGAGAGTCAGCCAGCGAGAGAGGGAACACAGCAGGAGGAGTGGGAGAGGAAGAAGCAGGCTCCCAGCGGAGGAGCCCCGATGTGGGACTCGATCCCACAACGCCGGGATCACGCCCCAAGCCTAAGGCAGACGCCCAACGACTGCGCCACCCAGGTGCCCCTGGACCTCAATTTCAAGAAAAAGAATAAGAAATCATTTCAAGCGTTGTGGTTGTTGCTTCCACAAGAAGAAAGGGAGCAAGAGAGAGACACAGAAAGACGGTGCTCCCACAAGCTCGGTGCAGAAGGCAGCCTCTGGGGGTCCTGCCGCCCCGTTGTCACGCACCTCACGGGCATGGCAGGGAAACCAGAGCTCAGCCCCACGGGGGGAGGAGGCTGGCGACCAGACACTGCCCCACGCAGCTCCCGTTTCGGGGTGTGCGCTCCCTTCCTATTTCTATTGGACATGACAGGAGACCAAGGAGACAGAGTGCAGGCTCTGGTGCGCGCGTGTGCCCCGGCCCCGTGCGAGCTAATGAGAAACACAGCAGCAGCCCGCATCCAAGGAAGTGTTTAGGACTCCCTCATGGGAAGCTGCTACCGACGGGTCCACGTCCCGCCTCGGGGCGCCGCCCAGGGAGCCCGTGAGCCGGGGTACCCGCGGCTGCTGCGGCCCGGACGGTGCTCATCACGGTAAACGTCCACTCTCCAGACAGCGTGTGGCTGCGGAGCCCCACGCGGGTGCACTCCAGGCAAATGCCCGACCCTTGGAGGCCTTGTCCTGACGCCTGCAGGTACCCGATGCCCGGGAGGTGCACGCGTTCAGGCTTCAGTCCCCGGCGTCCACGCCAGCTGGGAACAGCCCCCTGCTCCTGTGCGGCCCCTATGCGGATGCCTACCCGTGAGACCCGCAGCAATTTTGAAAGTGAGATGAAGGCTTCTCTGGAGTGGTGTGAGGACGTGGGCGGGGGGGGGGGGGCACACGTGGACTCCGGCCGGAGCTAGGAAAGGGCAACCCGCCCCCCAGCGCCCGGGGCAGGGCTCCCCACACTCAGCCAGGCAGCCGTTCTTAGCTTGTTCACAGATGTTTCCACTCGATTTTGCAAATGTGCTCCAGGCCTAAGACATCACTGTTTGTTCTAGAAATCAAAAGGTCTTGCCTGGCTGTGAAAGATGCCTGACCGCCACCGCCCTGAGGCCCTCCCCCACCCCTTCCTGCAGGACCAGACCCCCACTGAATGCACCCGGGGGAGGGGACGCTCAGACCACTTTCGGTTTCTTACGAGCTTAGTTTTAGAACATGCTCCCAGCTCCTGCAGGATGAAGCTTTTGCTCGGCTCAATGCACAGCGCCTGGTCCAGCGGGTGCAAGTCCACGGCGTGACCCCGAATGGTAAAGAAGCAGCATGCATAATGCACGTGCCTGCCCCAGGTGAACCCAAGCACGGTGGGCTCCTGAATGTCAGGGAAAATATCCCCTTCCACAATGGCACACACTCCCATCACAGGATGCTTGCTGCCATTCTGGGTCTTTGCTCTGCGTCTGCGGTACCAATTTCCAAGGGCTGTCACCACTCCCAGAATCAGGAGGGTAGGAATGGGTCCCCTCTTTCAGGGAAGTTCTGAATCTGTTCATCGTCTCTGTCTTTCGGCGGATTTCTGTTTCCCTGTGGTTCTCAAAAATCAGGACTAGCAAAGCACAACAGAATAGGGCCATTTATTTCCACAAAATTTATCATCCCCTTAACGGGCTGCCGTGGCCAGCATATTATTTACGCCACGCCGGGCCCCGTTCTGCACCCCAGACTGCCATCCTCAGCAGCCGGGGCGGCCGGGAGGGTCCCGGCAGAGGCCAGGCTCGGCTTTGCGATCTCACTGATAACGTATTGTACAATTAGATCAATTTGACAATTTCCATTATGGCTGATAAAATATTTATCGAGCCTTGGAGATGATGTCTGATCTCCGCGTCATTTGTTCTGCTAATGGGGGGGCTGACGAGGCCGCAGACCGCGCAGACAGAGCCGGGAGCCCGCTCCTCATCCCCTGCTCCCCATTAGGTTTGCAAATTGCCGGCACCAGTCGTAAATTACCACCCAGCCCAGCGAGATTGATGCCGAGCTGACAGGGCAGGCAGGTGACTTGTGATGACATTGCTCCATAGAAGCATTAATCACGGCAGAAAGAGAAAATACCCTCAAATTGGCCCATAAGTCTAAATATTAAGGAATGAGAAGCAGGCAGCTGGAGGATGGTTTTAGCAAGAGCTGGAAATTGGGAAATGAAAAACATTTTCTACTATTTAACAAATCATCTTAATAATTTCCAGGGTTTTGCTCGCAGTTCCGGGGAGCCCAGACTGCCGTGCCCAACTGCCGTCGGCGATAGTTTGTGGGGCAGGCCGGAGACACGGAGGCTGCCTCCGTCCGGGGCTCGGAGCTGCAGGCTCAGACTGCCCGTGGGTCCGGGAGCACACACGGCGGCGCGCCCTGCTCTGCGGGGATAGAGGTCCAGTGCAGACCGGCTCAGGCCAAAGCCCTCCGCACAGCCACACATGCGCTCTGGAAACCGAGGCGAGGACCCGGCTGGGCTGCAGGGAGCTCCGGGCTGCAGCGAGCGACCGCTCAGCTGTGCCCCCCCACCCACGACCTGGCATGCGGGGGCAGCGCGGGTGCCCAGGCACTGCTTCGGAGCCCCCGAGCGTCTGCAGCCCTGAGCTGGGCAGTACGGGGGAAATGTCACTGCAAAAGACAAATGGCCCTTAATGAATCGCCCCTGAGTTAGAGAAGCCCACGTGCTTTTAATGGCAAATGGAAAATAAGCACCCCAGTGAGTGAGTGGGCGCCGCAGTCTGGGGCCGGGTTCTTAGAAGAGATGAGTGTCGGCAGGGGAGGGCGGGGACCCGAGCTCGGCCCCTTGGCCTGGGCCCTCCCGAGGCTGCTAGGCTCGTCCCGAATCGGGGGCCTGTGTGAGCCCCCGGTAGCCGCGTTTCTCCTCGGAAGGCTGCAGTGCAGAGTAATTAAATTAAATTGATGCTGTCCCTGCTTTGAGGCCACCCTTGATTTAAGGCCAGAAAAGGAAGCAATTAAATTTAATAAAAACCAGGTTCCTAAACAAAGATATATGGCCAGTGCGGCCATCCGGAGACTGCATCGCCCCGTGAGAGACCACTCTGGGTGCCGCCGATGTCGGGTTTAAAATAAAAGAAATAATCACCTCCCCGAGCCTCTTTTCTAATGCGCTTCTCTAAAACACTGGTCTCGCTAATGACTTTGTCAAGAACCAGAAGCCGACAGTCCCTCTCAGAGGGAGAGCCATGGCCACTGCTGACCGGGGGGACGCAGAGCTGGCGTGCTTGTCTGGCAGGGGCAATTAAAGGTGGGCTGTCGGGGCTCAAGGTCAAGGTGCAAGGTGACAGCCCTGAGGCTGGGGATGAGGAATGGGAGGTGGCCGGCGTCCCCGCACGCTTCCTGCCGAGGCCGCGGCGGCGTCCCTGCGTCCACCCCTGCCCCCAAATCACTCTCAGCCCCGAGCTCTTCCGCCTGTGACAGGAGCGGCTCCCTCTCTTGTTAACAGGACAGGGGCACGTGCGCGGCTTCCAAGGCGGGCCCCTTGCTTCTGAAACCCGTCTCTGTTCTCAGCAATCAGGAAACTCGTGGCAGCCCAGGCAGAGAGAGCATCAACCACGGAGCGACACAGCCAAGGATGCTGATGATTATTTGCACTGGCACTGACGACAGTGAGCTGGACATCCCCTGCGTCCCCCTAAGACACACGCTGCAGGAGCCCCCCGTGGGATCCCCGCCTGCCGGCTAGCGGCTCAGTCCCCTCGCTCTCGTGGCTGGGTGACCGGCGTCCGGGAAACAAGTTACCTGCTATCGATGTGCTCCCACTTTGGGCAAAGGGGGGCACGTGGTTCATTATTTAAACACCAGCCCCCCCACCAGGTCACCAAGGGCGGCCCCAGCCCTGCTTCTCCTCACGGTCCTTCTCCTCCTCACGGTCCTTCTCCTGAAAACGCTGGCTGTGCCTGCGAGGGGGGGGGGGGCGGGAGCGTGGTCCAGCCTGCCAGCCGGCCCCTCCGAAACAAGAGAGCAGATAACTGCAAACGTGTCGGTGTTTCGATTTGCCGAGAGGGTAAGTCCCAGAGATCACGGGAGAGTCCCAGAGCCTCTCCAGAGAACAGAAGCCTCATTCTCTCCTCCCGAAGGTCAGAGTTGACCGCCCACGGCGCCCAGGAAAACCGGCTGGGAGGGTGGTAAGAGGGCAGCGCAGGGAACGGTGCTCGTTCCTCCTCCTTCTTACCAAACGATTATGAAAACAGCAACCAAACTAGAGAAATCTCGCATCCACCAGCCAGCCCCAAGCCTGGGCATGAGGCTCGTTCCCTGAGGTTCTCAGAGACGGTGCAGTGACTGCGGGGCCACGCCCCTCCCCAACATGGCTAGGAGGCCCATGTCCTGACATCTGCTAGGCCAGAGCTGGGAAGACTTCTGGAATTTTCTAGAACTTTCCAGAACTTTCTGGGCCACACCTTTCAAACCTCCTAATATACCAGCACCATATTCTGAAAGAAGAGTCTGTGAGAAGCGGTCAGGCCCTCGGGGTTGCCTTCCAGGCGAACTTTGCCCACCACTCCTGGGGCCGGCGCAGAGCAGGAGGGAGATCCAGCCCCGGAAGTGAGTGTGGTTTGTTGGCTGGTTCAGATCGGGGCACCTCAAGGGGAAGTGGAGGATGTTGTGCCCACCTTATGCCCACACGGGAACACGGAAGGTGGCGCTCCAGGACGTGGATGCAGGCGCGTGGGCGGCGTGAGGCTGGGGAGATACGGGTGTGGACAGCACCAAGCACAACCTGCACCCGCCCACGCCCTGACAGTGCGCCCTGAGACCTTGGCGGCGGGTCCGGCCAAGCGCGCTTGTCCCCAGGTGGTGGGTTTTGCTGTCTGTTCTCTAAGAGGCGGATGCAGGAAGCTCCAATGTCAGCCGTCGTTGAACCTAGAGGACACCCCTCGGGTTCTGCCCCGAGTTCCGCTGCGTTGCTGGGTCAGGACGGAGGCGGCCCGCGCCCCTTCCCCTCCCGCTCCTAATATTCTGCAGAACAGGTTGTGGGCCGGGACACGCAGTTACTTAAAGAGGGATTTGGGGATCCCTTTCCCGAGAACGCAAACCCGTTGTGAACAGCATCAGAGAGCCAAGGTCTGCCGGGCTCTGGTCCTCCTGCCCACTCACCCGTCCCAGGGGCGGCCACTGCAGCCCGCGTCCCAGCCCCCCAAGGTCCTGAGACATCTTAGCACTGGTGGGGCCCTCGGCCCAGGCCCACCAGGGGCCACCGACCCCGGAGGGGAGGGGAGAGGCCGGCTGGGCGGGCCTGGACATGCCAGGTCCTAGCAGCGTGTGCAGGCGGGGGGCTCTGCTTCTGGGCAGGAGCACCGGAGAGGCCCTCCCAGAAACAGGGTTTTCCTCTAATGTCAGAGATACTTCCCATGAGCCCACTCTGCAGGAAACCTGATTCCCAGCTGCTGAGTGGGGATGAGAAGCCACCCCAGGGTTTATACACCCGAGAAGGAAGCTTTCTCAAGCCTTTCTTTGTTCATCTTGGGGAAATCTCCACCCTCCTCCAGCCACACTAAGACACCTCCTCCAGGGAGCCCTCCAGGATGGCCCCTCTAGACCCAGGCACATCTGGTCTGGTTTGCAGCACCTCCCTGGCTAGCAGGACTGGAGCACTCCAGGGAGGGGTGCTGCTGCAAGAACGTTCTGCGGTCTTGGAGAGAAGCAACCTATAGACGTTGCCAGGTGGCTTGGGACAGCACTGGTGGCATCCCCCTGGCAGCTCCTGCTGTCCCCAGAACTTATCTCTCACACATGATGGGGCTTTGCAGGAAGGAGGAGAGCAGCTTTGCATTCCTTGCTCCCTGCGCGACAGGCACACATCTAAAGCTGCACCGCGTGACCTGCCTCACATGCTGGCTCTCAGGCTGGCGGCTGTGAGGTCAGAGAGAGGGGAGAGGGGCCTGGGGGCCGCCCGAGGGTGCTGCTGCAGATGTCGCCTGTCCGTGGTCCCCCGGACGCCTGAGCTGGGAGCAGGACGTCGGGGAGAGGGGTGAGAGCTGGGGTGGTGTCCTAGGGCTGATCTGCTCATCCCGGGCTGGGGCTGGACTCCCCGCCTACAGCTGTGGCCTTGCTCTGACTCAATTTCCTCATCTGTAAAATTGGATAAGAACCCTTCTCTGGTCCTCCTGTCCACCCCATTTGGCCGATGAGCCCCTAGAGCCAGGGGCAGGGGGAGCCGGTGTGTCCTGCCCCCTCTGCGGCCCTCCATGTACACCTTCGAACTCTGTAAACCAGTCCCCGACATGCCCAGCTCTGGGGCTGCACCCAGCACGGGGCAGGATGGGACACGGACGGCAGGCTGCCCCAAGGGGGTGTTCATGTGTTGGGAGTGGAGGCTTCGAATCACCTACAAGCAGCTTGTTCTCCAGAGCCCAGACGTGGGGTGCTGGGGTCCATCCATGAGCCCATTCCTCCGTCCATCCCATGTCCTGGACCAGGAGCTGCCAGCCAGAGAAACTGCCCTCTGTCCCTCAGAGAGCTCGGGGATCCTCAGAACCGGCCCACCAGGGCTTGTGGATGCAGGGATTTGGGAATCACTGTGCCCCAAAACAAGGGACTGGCTTCTCGCTGCTCTGCCACTCAGCAAGACAAGGACAATAAAGCAGTGGGGGTGGGGTCCCTAGACATGACCAGGCCTGGGTTCAAATCCCGGCCTCACTACTTCTGAGACCACCGTCCTTGGAGAAGTGACCCTGCTTCCCTTTCCTTGCCTGTAAGACTGGCGACACCAGAGCTGACCTTGCCAGCACTCGGCGACCAAGCCAGGGCACCCCACCTCGCAGCCTCACGCTCCCCTCCGCCAGCAGCACCTTGCCTGGGGCCGGTGGGCTGGGGCGACGGCACCTCCAGGTTTCAGGGGGCCCACCCCCGTCACTGCACCCCAGATCCACCAGCAGCTGGGTGCTGGGCCCAGCACAAGGCTGACCCCGTGCACGGGGGGGATCGGCTCCCAGGCCCCTTGCTGGAACCCCGGCCCCGCCCGGGCCCCGCCCGCTGTCCTGTGGCTCCCGGCAACCGTGAGCAAAACAGTCTTGCCGCACCTGCACGTTTAATTTCAAACTACTGGAAAAAGAAAAGGAGACGGCCCATACTCAGTCTCCCAGCTCACCACCCAGCACCCCAAGAGGTGGCCCAGTTCCCTCCCCAGCCTCACTCTCCCTGGGCTGGTGAAGGGCACCGAGGAGGGGTCCTGTGGGACGGCACTTGGGGACCGGTCTGGAGGCCAGAGGCAGGGCGGGTGGGGCGGCCGGGGTCCAGCACTGGACTGAACAATGCCGATACCTGTTTCTCGGGGTAACCCGACCCTATAATTATGCCTAAGCCCTGGGTGGGGGGGGTGCTCAGGGCCACAATGCAAGTGCTCGGAAGGAAGCCGGTGAAGAGACCCTTCAATTGTCATTGCCACGCATTGCGTCAGGCGGGCTCCAGTTACCAGGCTCACAGCTGGCGTGTCACCTGCCGCCTCGGAGGGGGAGGGCACACACCGCGGCAGAGCCCAGAGCCCGCCGGGCTGGGCCCGCTGCCTTGGCAGGGGCTGCGCGGGGCCCCCGTCGACTGGATTTGCTGTGAAAGCCCCTTCCCGGGCTGGCGCAATCTCATTGTCTGCCCTCAGATAAGAAATGTGGGCTCATATGTTTTCTTTTCTTGAGAAAATGCCGGGCCCAAGGACGGTGTCTGCAGGACAGGAAGAGCGGGGCGCAGGGGGAAGGGCTCGCTGGGCCCACCCTTCCCACCCACACCCACACAGAGGACCGCAGGCGCCCCGAGCCCCGCCTGCCCTCCCAGGCCAGGCCCAGGCTCCAGGGCTGTTCCCTGGTGGCTGGGGTGCTCCGCAGCCCCGCAAATGGGAGGGTGACCCAGCTCTTCCAGGGAGACGCCTGCCCTCGGCCGCCCCTGACCCGGCAGGCGGCCCATGTGCCGACACGGGACCCCAGGCCCTGGCCCGTGGGTGGCCGGCAGCCCCCTGCCCCCGCCACCCGGCAGCGTGGCCGGCTAATCCCGGCTAATGCGTGCCGGTTCCCTACGCCAGCGTGCGGGGAGGTTGGCTCCCGGGTGCCCCACGCAGGCTCTGCGGGCAGCCCCTCCGCCAAACAAAAGACAGCCTGTTCGCTGCCTCTGCCTCAACGCGGCTTAAGGACATTTTTGTCATTTTTGACCAGCTAATGTCTTGAAAAAGAAAATAAGTTGTCTAATCGCTTTAAGATTAATCTTCACTGTTTTTGAACACTCTGGGTGCCGAAGCTGACCTTCCTGGACCAATTAGGTCACGGCCCCTGCTGTTCCCGGGTCTTTTCCGACCCCCGCCCTCCATGCAGGGAGGTGGCTGGCTGCACAGGCCCCGGACGGCCTCATGGGCGGTCACAGCCGCGAGTTCTGAGGACACCAAGGCTGCGTGGAGGGGACGGCCGGCCGCTTTTGTGGTGCTGCCCCTCCTGGCCCTGATGGGGACCCATCTTCTGGCCTCCCAGCTGCCTCCCGGCTGCGCCCTCTGCCTGGCGGTCCGTCCCCTGCCGTCAGCCCCTTGGCCAGCCAACTCCTTGTCTTTAAGAGTCAAGACACGTGCCATGTTCCAAGGACCCTTTTGGACTCCCACGCTTCTCCACCTGCCGCTGCCTCCCTGGCCCTTTCCATACAAACCCCATTATCTGGGGCTTCCCTTCCCCTTGGCTGCCAACTCTAAGGGGCCAAGCCTGGACGTACTCATATCTGGTCCCCAGCACTGACCCAGCGAACACGAGCCCACGGTTCTGGCTTCCTGGATGCTGGATCACCCAGCAAGCCATTACCCTCTCTGCAAATGAGCGAACGACCCCCGTGTTGTGGGCTTTCTGCGAAGTTAGAAGGGACGCCAAGCAATGGCTGGGGGCCTGCGGCTGGGTCTTACTAAGGGCCAGCCAGAGACGGGCCCGGGGAATAGCAGCTCCGGAGGGTCCTGCCCTGGTGACCATAGGGTCCACTTTAGCAAAGCCTTCCTCTGGGGAAGATCCAGCTGCTCCCACCCAAGGGCCAGGGTGCAGGATCCCCTAGAAGTCAGCCCCATGAAGAACTCCCACAGTTTCATCTCCAACACCCGGTCAAGGCCGTCCCTCTGGTCTGTGCCGGGAGGGGGCAGGTGTGGCCACCGCTCTGGGGCCTCATGGCCACCCAGCTGGATGCATGAGGCCCCTGATGGCCAGTGTAGACACCCAGCGATGCAGCTTCTCTGAAGCCTGCCGTGGTATTTTCTGTAAACACCGCTCAGGGTGTTAAATATGGCTTGGTGTTAATTACGAGCCTATTTTTCCATAAATTGGGGGCAGAAGCTCAGTGTTTGTTTTTGCAAGGCGCAGGGGTCCCGGGTGTGTGGACTTGGCTGGGCAGCCCTGGGGCCTTTGTCTCTGAGCCCCCACCCCACCTCTGAGCTTCCTGTCTCTCCAGGAAGGAGAGAACTCCTAACCTGATGTGCCCACTGCTCCTCCAGGCTTCTCCTCAGGAAACACTGGTCCAAGGTAAGTCCCCTTTAACTCAAAGATAAGCTCTGTTTAAAACGAACTATCCTCTCTCTCTCAGGAAGCAGAGGTGTTGACTCATGGAGGCAGGAGTATAGATAGGATGGTTCTAGAACATTCCAGGCTCATGCCAGAGGAAAGAGGGCATGACGGAGGCAGATGGAGAAGCTTCCTCCCCGGTGTACCCAGCACCAGGATCTGAGGTGGTGAACTTTGCTTGCTGCAGCCTTTCTGCCTCCTAGGGCCTGTGTGCTCCTCTGGAAGGTTCTGGAAAGTTCTAGACTGTTCTATGTGCATGGGACCCTTGGGGGTCCAAGGCACTGCTCTGACCAGGCCCGGATTTCCTGTTCAGCCTTCACGGGCAGCCCCTTCTCCTTTGCCTGCTGTGCAGAGAGTAATCCAGGCAGACAGCAGGGCCCATGTCCAGGTTCTAACACTTCGTAAACATTGTCGACATAATAAGACGATATAACGGCCACATGGTTTTCTGCCACACGGCCACGTTGCCCTTCATCCTGGCCCCGATCCGCCCTCCGCGGCACCCGCCATCCAGGCTGCTCTTGCAGCAGAGACCCAACCCCAAACTCAGATAAATAAGTTCAAACCTTTAAAAAGTGCCCTTAATGCCCCATTGTGCCCTTGATTGCTCATTTCCCAGCTATATAATTAGCACATAAAGAACTCTCTCCTCCGAATTAAATGGCAGTAATTGGGTTTTTAAAAAACTAATTTAAATCCTAAACCCTTTGAAAAAAAAAATTGTCATTGTTTACATATTAAACGGACTAGCATTTTAAGTATTATGGGGCTAATTTAACAGGCTTATCTAGGACGCGGGCCACAGGGGCAGGGCGGGGAGGGAGGAGACGGGCCTTCTCCAGAGAGGCATCCAGCGGAGGAAAGGGCCTCGCGCCTGCTCACTCGCCTGGGAAGGGAAGCGGGACCCCAGGGGATGGAGCTCAAGGCCACCACCACCTGTGTCCCTTGCTGACCGGAGAGCCCCACCAGCACCCACAGCCCTTGGTGCTCACATCGGGGGCACCCTTCTGTCGCCGCAGAGCGGAAAACCGCTACCTTCCGGATGGCACGCCGAGATTCGCCTGCTGCTTCTGGCGCTGTCTCTATCCTGTTTATTTTCTACAGTGAGGGCAGGAAAGGGGTCTAAGAGTCTGAATTATTTCCACTTCGAAATGTTTTTTCATGCTCAAAGAATCCTCAAAAGTAAAGTGAGTATTCTGGGGAGTCTAGGAACCAAGCTGGGGAAGTCTGGTGAAAACCGTTTTGGTAAAGAAAGACCCTGACTGAACGGAGAGACCAGTCCCGCTCCCAAGCGGAAGCCTGAAAAATCAGGACGCTTTCCGCCCCAACTCTAACCTCAGGATGGAATATGGTAGCAAAATAATTTTTTTTTTAATGTGAGAAAATGACTCAGGCTTCTTCTCGAAGTGGGGAAGACCAGTTAAAGTTGACAAGGACAAGAACCGTGGAAAACCGGAGCGGAACCTTGCTTCTCAGTGGATTTAAATGTTCGCGGATGGCGCAAAGACAAGAGAGACAAAACTGCAGCAGCGGGAGCCCCCCGGCAGGATGGTGCGCTCCAGAAGTCAGGGCATCTTCAGGGACCCCTCGCAGGGCCTCTGAAAAAGCTCCCCTCCCCGTGCTGGCCCCCGGGGGTGAGGTCCCAACACCCCCAAGGAGTCCAGGAAATGGCTGGAAAGAAGCAGACGCGAATATTTATATCATCGCCAGGAATAAAAAGGCCAACAGCTCTGGGCAGGACCAAGGGAAACCTGCCTATGACGTCAGTCAGAGGAGTGGATAGTGAGCCACAAGGATCGCCCCGTTTTTGAGGCCTGGACACACCAGCCTGCAGTGACGCGGCACGGACCAGGCCCGGGTGGAGGGGCACCCTGTGCTGCGGGCCGGCGACCGGCACAGCTTTGGGAGGCCCTCTGGCAAGGTTTCAAGCCTTAGGAAGCACCCGGCCCCTGATCGGCAAGGACTCGGCCTCGTCTGCATGACAGTTGCTGTGATGCCCTGTTTCTGGGGTTTGCAAAGGCCACATGGGGCTGTGGGACCCAGAGCTGGGTCAGACGGACACTTCGTGGCCTCCAGGGATGAGCCCAGGGCCCGCAGGCCGCGGGGGCCCCAGAGCTCTCATGCTGCCTCACCGCCTGCCCAGGACGGAAGGGTCCGCTGGCCCATCACTGAGCCCCTGACACCCTGGGGGCCGAGCACACCATCGGCCTTCCAGGGGACCAATCAGCATGTCTCAGGGGTCTCGGTGCCTTAAATCTTTCTTCAAATCATTCTGTAAAAACATCTGGGCCAGAGCAGGTCCTTTGCACCCCCTGCCCCACCACCACCCGCAAGGCTCTGCAGCCACGTCCAGCTCCACGGATACAAACACGTGTGACCCTCCCAGGGCCAGGGCGGGAGCTCCTCACAGCTCTCGGGGCCCTGGCTTCCCTCCCTCCACCTGCCAGCTTTCCTCTTTTCCCTCCCTTACCGCTTTCTAGACAAGGAGGATCCATCGCTCACGAAGAGAAAATGACAGGGAATGACAATATAAGTTAACTTCTGTTAAATAAGTTGTATCGGCTGGAATAAATTAGACACACACCCGCGTGCTGTATGTTACCCGTGTGTGCACACATGTGTGAGCACGGAACAGAGAAAGGAACAGAACGAGAAAGGGTTGGTCAGGCGGAGGCGGTCAGACGTCTACGCCAAGTCCTGTTTTGTCCTCTGGGAGTGTCTGCTCTCCCATCCGTGGCATCCACTCCCCTCGTGGCTCTCCCACGGCGCCTGGAAGAGACCAGAGAACCTGCCACAGAAGCCCCTGGGCTCCTGTCCCATCCTGGCCCTGCCCGTGAGCACGGGGATGGGTGTGCATGGGGTTGGAGTTCACAGGTGCTCCCACCTGCCCCGGCCGCGGCCCTCTGCCCTTATACATTGGTTACATGCGTGTACAAGGGAGCAGCTGCACACGCACACGCACATGCACACACGCACACACGCACACGCCCAGGTTCCCTCGCGGCTGTCCGGCTGAGGTGCCCAGATGGCCCTCCTGTTCTGGTCCGGCTGTAGTGGGGAGAAGGAAGTGCGCAGGCGGCTGACACCCCTCTGGGCCTGGGGTGGCCCACCCTCGGCCCGGCTAGGGGACGACTGTCACTCGAGGAACCAGAAGCATGAGGCCGTCCCTCAATCTCGGACACTCAGCCTTCAGAATCAGGTAACGACCCCACCCACGTCTCCTGCTCGGGGGAGACCCCTCGGGACGCCCGAGCCGGGCACAGGCTGGCCGCGAGGGACTCAGCGCGGAGCCCCAGAGGGGAGAAGTCAGCCCTGCCCCACGAGGCAGGCGAGCAGGGGAGAGGTGCCAGATGGGAGAGAGCCTCTGCAGTGGGCGAGGGAGGCCGTGCGGCACTGGGGTCCGGCTGTCTGCTTCACGCACAGGCACTCGCACACACGCGTGCGCGCACACGTGGGCACACACAACGCCTGGTGTTTCACCCGCCTTCGCGTTTAACCCACGTGTTCCAAAACACATGCGGCTCCCCCACCTCCCGGGACAGCTCCTCTCATGGCTGCTTGCTCACCCGCACTTGACGTCCAGTGCCCGCGTGCCCTGGGCTGGACCGGCCCGGGCGTGGGCCTGAGGGCCGCCGCTGCGAGAGAGGAGCTCCTCGGGGTGGGCCCCCCGAGTCCGGGCCATGGGGTTCTTTTCTGATGTCTCAACATGCTTTCATTTTTCAGAGCTGTGCATGTGACTTCACGATCAGCAACAAGGAACACAGAAGCAACCCCAGGGTGTCCTAACGTCCATTCTACCTGGGGTCAGAGACGAGTCCAGGTGGATCAGGTGGCCCCTGAGTTCTCCAGGACAAGGACAGAGGTTCGCACTGCTGCCTGTCACACCTGACGCATTTCGCTTCTCTCTTTCTGAAAATATTGTGCCCACCGTGACGAAGAGTATGAAAGGAAGACAGGCCCGGAGCGTTCTCTCCATTTTACACGCGGAAGGACGCCTTCTCAGTGCACCGTGGGGCTGAGGAGGGACACAGGGGTTTCCATTCAAGCATGGTCTGCAGTGGAAACATGTCGGCCCTTTTCTCGGGGATTAGCAGTTTAGGCAGGAAGTATCCTGGATGCCAGGAGCCTTCCAGGGAGGGCCTGCCGTGTGGAGCTCGGCTGAGGGCCCCTCCCCATGACCGCCCCAGGCAGCCGGGCTCCTGGGTGAGCGGCGGCCCGCGGACAGGCCTCCCCGGGCCAGGGGGCTGGCGGCTGGCCTGCTTCCCTGCTGCTGCTCTGCTCTGGGGGTGTCATGCTTCCACTCCCAGAGGCAACAGGCCTCCGCCCCGTGGGCCCCGACCCAGGTCCTACCGTCCCCTGGCCTGCGGAGAAGGGGCAGTGTCTTGGGGGCAGAGGGAGCGCGGCGGCCAGGAGCCCTGCATCAGTTCACAGGCAGGACGGATCTGTTTAGCCGCAAGTCTTCCAAAATGAAACCAGAAACCAGGTCTAATCATTTGAGCTCGATAAAGACTCCCCGAGTGCCCAGGACGCCGCGCGTAACCAGCGTTCGTCCTCTCCCGGCACGGAGACGGTGCGAGCAGCAAAATGGAGTGCCCTGGCTGCACCCCCAAAGTTGAGGGGTGGGGTCTATCTCGCGAGGGCATCGTCTGGGTAAGACGATATCTGATGTAGCAAACAAGAAAAGCAAAGTTCAAGAAACCAACACGGATCAGCTTTTGGCAAAGTCTGTGCGCCGCTGTTGTGCATTTTAAATCACTCAATGCCAAATCGTAACAGGCTCCCTCTGCCAGAAACCATGAGAGGTCAAGCGAGGATCGTAGCGGAGTGCAGAGATTTGTCTTTAAAAAGCACGGTGCTGAAATCTATTTTGAGTTTTGCAAAACAAGAGGCAATCTGGGCCTCTCTCTCTCTCTCTCTCTCTCCATCTTCTCTCTCTGACCTCTCCCTTTCGTCTTAAAACCAGCATCCCAGCCTAATTCCCACCGCTGCCGGCCTTCAGGTCCAGGCCCTGGCGGGACTGAGCCAAGATGTCAGGACAGACCCCAGCACATGTGTGCACTCTCTGTCCTGCTGGCTCTGGGGACGAGGCGCGCCCAGCCCTGCTGCCTCCCAGCCCTCTGGTGAAGTCAGCTCCCAGCCCTCCTCGGTTAGCTAGAACACACGGTGAGGGCACCTGGGGTCCCCTGAGCAAGCGCGGGGCCTAACATCAGAGAGTCCGTGCCCCACTCACCCCGCACACCCGTCACGCCGAATCAGGAGCCTTTCTCCATCTCCAGGTGCACCCTTACGTCCAGGCTGCACTGGGACCCTCACCACCTTTCCCTCCCTCCAGAAGCATTCTCCCTGCAGAGTCCTGGACTAGGGGCCCCTGGTTTAGCTCCTCTAGCCTCCACGTCCCAACGAGCTTACAAACTGGAGGAGGCAGCCGCCTGCCGGTGGACCAGCGCCCTGGGACCTCCAGAGCCCGCCTGGGGGTTTTGTCCTCACAGTGGTATCAGATCGGCTTGTTTCTGAAGGGGCCGGGCATACACGGTCAGAAGGCCCCCTGACAAGCGCGAGAGAACCCAGATACTGCCCGCAGGCAGCCAAGCCTGGAACTTGCTGCACAGCTACCACCAGACCCTCAGGCCTCACTGTATCCACCTGTACAATGGGCGCACCCGACCCCCATAGCGCAGGGAGGGACCCAGCCGCCAGGAGCAGGGGGAGCCTGCCGAGAAGGATGCCCATGGGCAGCTGGGGCCTGGCCCCACGGACATTGTTCCCAGGCGCAGCCGGGCTGGCCGGGCGAGGGCCTGGGGACCAGCTGCCGCCCCCACCCGGCCAGAGGATCTGGGCCCGGGACGGGAGGCCGGCAGCGCCCGCGCCCACAATGGGCCCCTTTCTCCCCTTGCTGATTGAGACAGTTCAGTTCAGAATATTTAAACAGTTGTATATTCACAGGCCTCGAGGAGGGGAGGGGGTGACCTAAGGGGGCGAGCCCCACGATCAATGCTTAATCAGATAACTGCCCGCTCTCGACAAGTCTTCACGGAAGATCAGCCACTCAAACGCTAATTTCTCTTGCTAATTAAGCAGGCTGTTAATTGCTCCCGGGCTCTAATGCCCGTCATTATGCCTGTAACAGCCCGCCTGACAGCACCGGGCCTGGGGCTCGGGGCCCACAAAGGAGCGGCCGTAATGAATCGGCCAGCGCTGGGACCCCCGACACCATCAGCCCGCGCTGCGCCCGGGCCGCTCCAGGGGCCAGGCACGCTGGGGTCAGTGCCCCTCACGCCAACCAAATGCATTGCAAAGGCCGGAACTCGCCAGGACCGACCGACGGCAAAGGAGAGGTGCCAGGAGACGTTGTTCTTTCTTCCTTTCAGAAAAACCCTGCCTGGCCCAGGGACCGCACAGTCGCTCCCTAGAACTCACAACCGCCCTGAACCCTTTCCAAGAGCCAGCCGCCAGCCGCGGTCACTGCTGCACCCGAGTTTCCAAGTGCGCACCTGCTGGGCCGGGCACCGTGCCCCTCAGAGCCGCGGGGCCACAGCTCCGTGGCCTGGACCACGTTGCCTGGGCTCCGGGGCCTCAGTTTACCTGCGTGGCCCGGTGCTGACGCTGCCCATGTCAGGGTGTCCCAGGAGACGTGAGGGGTGAAGCGGACCCAGCCAGATATAACACGGCTTGTGGCCCACCCGTAACTGTCCTGTCCTTCCGTCCTCGAAGCAGGCACAGGCCCGGACTCCTGGTCCACGCAGGGGCCCCTCGGGCACCGAGCCCTGCCCCGGGCTGTGCAGCAGAGCCTGGACTCGCGGGAGTGAGTTGTGGGTGTCCGACGCCTGCTGGCCAGGGGGCCCGAGAGAGGCTGAGTCGTAGGTTCCAGAGGCCCAGGAAGAGCCAGAGGGAACACCAAGGGCCCAGCGGCCCAGGAGAGGCCGTGCCTGCACGGGCCTGCCAAATGCCACGCCTCCTGCTAGCGCCCCAAGACCCCGCCAGGGCCTGCAGACTCCTGACACTGCTGGGCCCTCGGTGGAGGTGCGTCGGCCAGGGAGGAGAGGCGACCATATTGCCACTGTCTCCCCTGAGGCTGACACGTTGGTGCTACAGGCTGAGCAGGGTCACAAGCCTGAGTCTGTCTGACTCTCAGTCCTCACTGTCCTTCCTGCCCGGGGGCCTGGCAGAGTGGCGAGAGGCCCAGAGGCCAGGCTGGGCCTGGGATAGGGCTGGCGGCTGTGGGGACACAGGTGGCTCATCCCCAGATAAGGGGGTCGGCATTTGCCCAAAGGCTGCCACCTCTGTCCACTGTCTGTTGCTGGACAGCTGGTCGTGTTGGCATGTCAGGCCACAGACGGCCCCTGATAAAGGCTGCGGCCAGTCCAGCCGGGCCAACAGCAACGTAGAGAAGCCTGCAGGTCCCAGAAGAAATCAGACCTCCCCTGGGGCCCTGCAGCCAGCCCACGACCCCAGCCTAAGCACCCAGCCGTCGTCCCTAGAGAGACAGAAGTCCTGCCCTACAGGGTGGGGGGCTCCGTAGGTGCCCCCTGAGTCCTGCTTCAGGACAGAAATGACTCCTGCCATAGCCTCCCCAGTGAGCGCACCACCTTGTCCGTCTCCGTGACGACTCAAGTTTCCCTTCCCTTCCCTTCCAGAGAGACAGGCCGACAGTCCAGGTAGGATGTCTGAGCACCTGAGAAGCAAACAGAATGAGCCTGTTCCGGCTTCATGTCCCGGATCCCGGTGGAATGGGAACCGTGCCTCCAACACCCCGCAAGAGTGCACACAAGGGGCTGGGGTGGGCTGCCCCCAGGTCTAGCTGTACCCACAGCACCTGGGAACACTCTGGGCCTCCTTCACCTGCAAGCAGGCCTCTACTCTGACCCGAGAGACAGTATGAGGATGGGAGCATCCGTGTCACAGAGTGCCTCCTCCTCCAGGAAGTCCCCGTTGGCTTCCACCACCCTCCAGCCACACCTGTGGAAAGCATTTTATCTCCGTCATCCACACCTCGCTTAGGGGTTTACAGGTTTGACAGACGCCTCGACATACACTGCTCTCACCCCTCAGTCATCGATGGTGTCCGAGGCCAGCCTTCCAGATCCTCTGCAGACGGACACAGACACATTCCCCGACACCCGGCAGCGCCCAGTCCCACCTGCAGGGGAGGCCGCCGGGTCTGGGGTGGGCGATCGAACTGGGTTTGGACAGCAGGGAAGGGGACTCCGAGGACCGGGGGGGCCCTGACTGCACAGGGTCCTGCCACACAGGAGCACACGAAGCCTGCGTGTCGGTCGACCCCTCTCAGCGTCTTGGCCAGGGCCCCAGGGACGCGGCGGCCAGGAGGGATTGAGTTCTCCTTCCCAAAATCCTTGCTGAAACCGGGGTCTCCGCCACCCGTCTTAGCCCCCTGCACCCTGCTGCCCAGAGTGCCGAGCCCCCCTGCACCGCCCCCCATGCGGCCCCCCTGGCCTGGTTCGGTGGGGGCTCACTCCCTCCTTCACGTGGGGCCCCCTGGTCCCCCCCGGCCCAGGAGGCGGCGGTGCTGGTTTGAATTTGTGGGGCCGAGGCTGGTTTCCATTCTTGGCAGCCGCCATCCCAGAGTCCTGCAGGAAGACGCAACCTGCTGGAGACAGACACGAGGGCCAGGATAGCGGCATCCCTCCAGCCCTTACTGAATCCACGATCCGGCCAGCGAGAGAAACACCTACACTGGATCTCCTTGCCTGGGCTGACTTTGGAGGGGGGGCTGGATCCTCAGGCAGGAGCAGGACTGTGGTCTTGTTGGGTCCAGAAGGTTCTTTCTTCCCCTGCAGGCACCTGAGTTCTGTTCATTCTGCCAAACTGAAACACCCTCCACACGGCCGCTCGGAACCACCAGCGGGGCCTGGGTGTCCCGGTACTTCCAAGAGGCCCCCCGGCCTTGGGGGCAGAGCCTGGAAAATACGAGGCTCGAGTCTGTGACTCACATAAAGGCGCGAAGGCCAGGAGGCCTCCCCGGTCAGACGTCTGAGCCTCTCGAAGAAACCCGTGGACGCTGGGTTTTGGGGGGTCGGTCCATGTGGGGGCTCACTCACCCCAGCGGACACATTCGACTGCCCAGGGGCCATGGGGCCGCACAGCGAGACAAAAGATTGTTTGCAAAGAGAGTGTCGGGGCCGGGCTATCTCTGGAATTAGATGCAGTGAGATGGCGTGTTTCGCGTGCCCCACACCAAACAGGAGGGCGCGGGGCGGCATCCCGCAGGCAGGCAGGGGGCAGGCGGGCAGTCCTGGCGGGGCCCCGCCACTGGCCACCGTGTGGCTGTGTTGCGTCCCCCTGACCCCCTCAGATGCAGGAAAGGGGCTTGTGCAGGAAAGGGGCTTGCGGTGAGTACGGCTCCCCTAATAGGATCCATATTCTGCCGGGTGCACATTTAATATAAAAGATCTGGCGATACCCACCGCCCGCGCTGCTCTGGTCCAACTGAAAGGCCTTTGTTCAGGGAGATTAGAGCAGGATTTGCTTTCATTTTTCACGACGTTTCACTCACTACATCACCGAGGTTATTGACGTGGCCGCGGCCCCTCCTTCCTTCCGCAGCCCCCCAGCCCCTGCATTCCAGGGTCTCTGGCCGCCGTGGGGCCATGGTGCGGGTCACAGGGACACCTGCCCGGGCCAGTCCGGGTCCCTGTCCCCAAGGCTGGTGGCTGTCTGCTGGTCTGGCCCTGGGTCCCCTCGTGTGACCTGTCCTCCCCTGTCTTGTCCCAGACTCACATCTGTTTCTCTGGGTTTGGAGGCCGCGGCCATTTCTCACAGCCGCCCTTTGTCCCGCACCTCCCTGGTCTTGTCCAGGGCCCGCAGCCACAGACGGCCGGCGGGTGGGCAGGAGAGTGGGCCTTCGGGCCTGCGGGCCTGTGGGCCAGCGGCCACCCGTCTCCTGCTGGCCTCGACAGAAACGGTTTTGTTCCGGTCGGGGCCTCTGGGCTATGGCTTGATCTCACTGTGTTTTGTTTTAATTAAGAGCTGATCTTTTTTTGAGCCCATTCCTGAAAATAGCTCCATGTTGCCTTCCTCCAGGACATAAGACTTTTTAAAATAAAAGCCTTTCTGAAAAACAAATAATGCTGTGCCCCCAGACCCCCACTTGGGGGGCGTGTTGGTGGGCGAGATACTGGTGTCAGAGCTACTGTTGCCAGAGAGAGGGCTCCCGGGGTCCAGGCCCGCTGGCCCCAGGCTCCCAGGGCGCTGGGGCTGGGCCTGTGGCGGGGGGCTTCCGGCGAAGCAGGCCCCGGCCCCGCCGCCGCCGAGCGGCCTTCCGCGCAGCCTCCGCCACCTCCCCCGGCCGGCCTCAAGAGCCAGGCACTAATTGCGGCATTTTCCTGCACAACAGAAAGAAAAGAGGAGAAAACACCCACTTATGTTGTCCCAACACAAGATTCTGACATGTTAACAAGTTTATTATATCCTGTTTCTAATCTAAACACAGAACGAGTTCTCTGCAGAAGTGGGAAGTCAGCCTCCAACGGTCCTCTCCGGGGCCGGTGGCCTCCCTTTGCCCCTGGCCTGGGCTCAGCCGCCACCCCTGGTCCCCTGGTCCCACCCACCCGTGGCCCCTCCCAACAGCCCACTGCTCCCAGATCCCCTTGGTATCCACCCCGGCTTTCACCCCTGAAGGCTGCAGAAGCCCCAGCCCTGGGACCGGAGGGAGGGCACCCCCTCCACGGCCTCCCACCTGGCGTCTGCAGTGCCCCGGGAGCAGGGGCTGGTGGTCAGGGGCTTCCTGAGTCCACGCTGGCCATCCAGCATGCCATGTCCAGCTGGCAGCCAGCTCCCCTTTCTCGGGCTTCAGGGCTTGGGGCAGACTCTTTGGGGCCATTAAAAATAAAAGACCGGGTATGCAGTTGGGTTGATCTTTGCAACCCCCTCTCAAGTTCATGAACAAAGCCACCCTTCAGCTCCTATCCGTCCCTGTCCCCCCGCCGCGCCCTGGGCAGTGTGGATGCCCTCCGTGTGCCATGGGGTTTTGCATCGCTCCTCTGGCGCCCTGAAGCTTCGACCTTTTTCTGGCAATCAGGGCGGATGGGCACAGCGGGGCCGCAGCCCAGACGCATCCCCGGAACCTTCCCGTGCCGGGGGAGGGGCGGCCGCCAGACCGTGAGGGACACATGATATTTGTGGAACAACATGATACGGGGCCAGGAGGAGACATCCTACAGATTTAATCCGTCCCCTTAATTACTTGGATTTCAAGCTGTGGACTGAGAACTCTGCCGGGCGGCAGGGGCTGGCCCGTCTCAGGCCTCCCACGCTGGCTCAGGGAGCCACCTGTGGGCTCAGGCCAAGGGTGGGCAGTGGATGGCCGTGACCCTCCCCAAGCAAGGGGCTGTGCCCTGGCCTCTCCCTGGGTCCCTCAGCCCAGGGAGGGACGGACGGCACCCACCGCCTGGTGGGGCTCACACGGAGCAGGTGGGCCGGGCGGGAAGGTGGGCTCCCCCTCTCCTTCCCCCGAGACGGGAGCTGTGACCTGTCAGGCGGGGCAGGGGCTCCCTCCTTTCCGCAGCTCTGGGGGCCCTGGGTATCAGGGTGCTGCCCTGCCCCCAGCCTCTGCCCTCCCCCGCACGCTGCAGATGGGCCTGTCAGCTGCTAAGTAAGAGACAATCCAGCGTGACCAGAAGGGCAGGCCTTTCTCAGCTTCTGGAACAATTTTCAAACACTTAACTCCATGGCTTACATTAAGAAAAAGGATCAGTCATCAAAATCTCATTGTGCCGGCACAAAAACGCGGTACCCCCGCCACTCTCCCACGTTCCCGAGCCCAGGCCTCGGTTTCCTGCCAGCCTGGTTACACCACCCCAGGCTTCTAGAACCCTCTCCCCAACACGCTTGCCAGCCCAATCCCCCAGGCCAACCCAGAGAACACGCAGCACGACCCCCCTTCCCGAGAAGCCCGAGGAAACCAGCAGCACATACCGTCCCCCCCCCGCCCCGGCACTGGAGCCAGGGCTTTGGGGCCACCAGGCAGCTCTGGGAAGACTCGCCCATATCCCCGGCCTGGCCCAGGCCGCGGGGGACGCTGAGGCCGGCCTGAGAGCCCCCTCACCGTGCCCTTTCAGGAAAATGACTTTCCATGCCGGGGTCCAGGGAAAGGTAATTAACCGGACCCTGGAGGCCGAGCCTGCGTCGAGTCACCCCGCCTGATCACATAAAGAGCCACCGCCGTGCCGGCCTTGCCTCAGCGCTCCCGCGTGGCAGAGAGGTGGGTGGCACCTCACTCTCCTCCACCCCTGCCTCAAAAGGAAGCCCCCTACAGCCCAGAGAGGCGCCGCCGCTGGTGAAACGGAAGAGCAGGGCGCTGTCAGGCAGGGGCGTCCACGCAAGCCCTGTGGATCGAAGGGCATCGGGGAGGAAGCCACGAGGCCGGTGCGTTTGCTGACAAAGGCCCTCAGCCTGAGAGAAGAACCGGGAGCACCGCGGAGGTGGGCCGGGGTGGCTAAGGGTTGCCCCGGGCCCATGCGGTCCTCACCTGGCTGGGCCCACCAAGGCACACAGCCGAGCCCCCCCCCCCACAGATGGGCTGCCTGCCTGGGGTCCCTCCTTCCAGAGCACCTGAGAGGGCTGGGCAGGCGCCCTTCTGGGGCTTTCTTCTGTGGATGTCCTGAGTCCCCCTCCCCCCAGCCACAGAGGCATTGCTGGTGCCCCCCATGTGCACACTCATTCACACACACGCACGTGTGTGCGCCCCTCCTAGAGCCCTGTCCTGTGTGCCTGGTTCTCCCCGTGCTCCGGTCCCTCCTTGACTTCTGCCCTAGGCTGTGCTCACACGGACCCGGTTCGCTGCCCGACTATCAGCCTCGGCCAGCGCCACTCATGGGCCAAAAGCCATGCCGGGGGCAAGACCTCAGTCACACGGGGAGGCCACCTGGACATGTGGCTCCAACCCCCATGGTCAGTGCAAGGCCAGCCGAGACGGGGCCCCAAACGTCACGCATGTTCCGGAGCCCTCAGCCCGCAGCCCTGCGCCTCACGCCGGACGGAGACGGACTGCACCAGGGAAAAGGGTCCTTTTCTGGTCTGGGCGACTCGGCACACCACCTCGGAGAGGCTGCAACATCCAAGCATGAGGAGTAGACCTGTGCGCACGCGGCAGGTGCGAGCTGGCGCTGAGCACCCTGCTCCCGCCCACGCCTCCAGGCTCCTCCCCGGACCGACGCTCCCGCCCCTGTCCTGGGAGGACGGCTGCGCTGGAGCAGGAGGGGCGTGTGTGCACGCTGCAGCCTCACCCCGCCAGCGGGCTTCCCACCACCCTCGAATGCACTCTCTGAACCCCTGCTTTCAATCTGCAGAACTCCGCATGGTCTAATCCGATTTCCTGTCTCTGAGGAAGGCCGAGCCCGTATTTGTATTTGCAATGCCCTTAGCCTGGGCCAGCCTGGGGCAGCGCTCACAGAGGTGGGTATGGAGATGGGAAAACCGGGAATGAATTATTCCAAATGCTTGTGAACAGAGGAGACAGTGGCTGGAAACCCTGGGGCAGGAGAGCATGTGTCGGGGGTGGGGGGGCCGCTGCCCCACAGAGGATGGAGCTTGCCCGCCTGAGCCGCAGGCCTGTACAGAGCCCTGACCCCCCGGCGGACCTCTGCAGGACAGCCACTCCTTACCCCTTCAGCCTTGCAAACTTGCAGGCCATCGAGTCCGCGAGCATCGGCTGGGGGCGACCCAGCGAAGGGCACTTGGCCAGGCTCTGCCCCTCCAACGAGTTCGCTCGGAAGCGCGGGTGCGGAGAGCCTGGCGCTGCGGGGTAAGACCCCATCAGAAGCAACAGTGGCCTCCCCCCGCGCTGAGGAGCACAGGCCCTCAGAGGCCCACAGCCCAGGCCGAGGCCCCTGCCAGGGCTGGGTCCACTGGGCAGAGACAACCTGGGTCCCCCAGCCCGGATGACCAGGCAAGCAAGGAGCAGCTCTGACCTGCCTCTTCTTACCCCATCCCAGGTCAGCCTCTTGGCCACGGAGACCCTGTCCATGCTCAGCCTCGGCTGGGCAGACCTGGGGTAGGCAGGTCCCATGGTGTCTGTTTTCGGACCTGGGGCCCCGTAGGCAGCCTCTGTCCAGGGCAGAGAGACCTGGAGGGGTTGCACAGCCAGGGAATGAGGAGGGTCCGCGTCCCCAAGTGACCAAGCCCAGACCAGGGCCGCTGCCCTCCCAGAAGCACGGTCAGTGGCATTCGGGCCCAGATACCTTAAATCCCCAAGGAAACCAGGAAACGAACAGGACCACCCTCAGCCCCTCCATCCCGTACCGCTCCGGCACTCCGCTCTTGGCTTTGGGTCACGCTTCTGTAGACAGTAGGCACTCACACCAGATGGAGTGAACACACCAGGGAGTGGATGCAGGGGCAGCCCCTCTCCAGTAACCCGCTAGAAGGCGGGGCGCCCTGGGGTCTGGAGCTCCCTCTGTGGCCCAGGAAGGACATGGCCACACATCCCTGTGGACGTGGTGCCTGCCGCTGAACACAACCTCCAGGGGCGCTGCAGGGCCGGGGGGCACTGTGGGGACAGCAGTTCCCAGGCACTCCACACAGGGTGGAAAGGCCATGGTACTGGCCCCGCGATGCCTGAGACTCTAGCACGGCCACCAGGGAGGCCAGAGAAGAGCCCGGTGGAGCTCCCACCCCCCAGAACTGGGTGCCAGCCACCGGGCGCCCTCTGGCACGCTGACCCACGACAGTGGGTGACACCACCTTAGTGACCAGGCCAAGCCCTCGGGCTGCCGGCCTTGCTCACACTGGGGACGCCCTGCCCCCACTTGCCTGCACGTGGCTCACAGTGAAGCCGGCACTATGGGCAGCGTGTGTGCAAGACTGTCGCCGGGTCCCCCTTTGTCCTCGGGAGCCTGGCTCCCAGGCCTGCCTGATGGAATATTGATCCTGGGAGTGCAAAGTCCAGCAAGCCATTAGTCCAATCTGCTCTCAAGCTGACAGGATCCCATCGTTAGTCATCTGCCCTGTCCTGCTGGGTTTGTTTAGGAGTGGGGGTATTTGCTCTATCTGCCACTTTCCAAGCCTCCCCCTACACTCCTTCCCTGACGGGCATTCACAGAGTGGCCGTGTTCCCACAGGCCCCTGCCCCCACCGCTGGGACTGTCTGCCATCGGACACCTTTACGCCAGGGTCCTGTTAGCGTTGACCCAGCACGGCCCACATCATGCCACAGCAAGCATGGCCCCAGCCACTCCGAGAGGCCAGTGCCATCATCCTCCTCGGCCACCAGGGCAATGGTGAGGCCCGGAGAGGGGAAGCCCCTGGCTCAGAGTCCCATGGCCAGCAAGCGCCCAGCTGAGGCTCAGAACCAAGTTTTGTGGATGCCAAAGGCTACGTGCTCGGTCACAGGAGACACCGTCAGCAAGCTGGGGCTGGCGCGGGGTAAGGGTGTGACCGGAGGAGCCGGGGGCGCTGGCCATGTAGAAAGGGGCTCAGCCCTCACACCTGCGACGGTGCTGTCTGGCGCATCTCAGCTTCTGCAGGAGCCCCCGCTCTCCCACCCTTGACATTTGGGACTCTGCCGGTCGCCCCCCAGGACCGTCCACAGGGTTAATTTAGCAGTAGGAGTGGCGCCTGGTTGGTGAAGCTTTGGGGATGGACACAAAGGGATACAACTGCCATGGGGTCCTTGTCAGAGTGCCCGCAGCCACCAGGCAGCAGGGGCGGCTAGCTTTCCAAGTGTGCATGTGTGAACACATGTGTGAGTATGCATGTGCATGGGTGAACACGTGTGAGAAACTGAGCACATATGAACGGATGGATGTGAGCATGCATGTTAGAATGTATGTGAGCATGTGCATACACGTGTGATCGGTATGTGAGTATTAGCACGAGCGTGCAAGTGTGAGCACATTGTTAGTGTGCGCACACATATGTGTTAGCGTGTACATACAAGCGTGTGGGTGTGTCCGTGTGTGCATACAAGTGCGATCATGTGTTAGCATGTGCATAGGTGTGAGCATGTGTGAGTGTGTGGCACGTGCACACACGTGTGTAAGCATGTGCGAGTGTTAGCATGTACATACAAGCGTGTGGGCATGTGTGGGTGTTGACGTGTACACACGAGTGCGATCACATGTGTGTGTGTTGGTGTGCGCACAAGTGTGAGCACACGTGAGTGTCGGCATGTACGTACAAGTGTGTGATCACGTGTGAGTGTGTCAGCATGTACATACTGTGTGTGGCACCATGAGCATGGGTGCGTGCACGTGTGAACATGTGTGTGAGTGTGAGTGCAGGGGCGATGCTGCTGTCTCGAGACACGCAGTGGCATTCAAAACGAACATCCAAATGCCGGTCTACCGTTCAGAATCTGGCAACTTGGCCGTGGAGACCTCCTCATGGTTCCCGTGGGTTTAAAAACAAAATCAACCAAAATGTTGGCAGGCGACAGAAATGGCTCCCGCATTTGTCCCTTTACATCCTAACTGTTTAGAATAAAAGGGAGAAACAGGCACTGTTCTCATGTGCAAATACAGCTCCTGAGCCCCGGGGCGGGGGCTCAGAGCGGAGGCACCTCGGGCAGACCCCTCCCCGCCCGAGCGGGCGGCGATGCCAGGAGACATCACCCGCTGCCGACGCCGCTGGATGCTCTCGGGGGCAGAGGCCAGGAACGCTGCCCCAGGACAAGGAGGGCCCGGAACAAAGTGTCCAGTGGCTGGGGATCCCTGCTGTCCCTCGGCCCTCCTGGCTGCTGCCCCTCCCACCCCAGGCTGCCTGCCTTGTCCGAGAGGTGTCCGTCCGGACCCTCCTCACTCCCTCCTGCTTTCCTTCCATCCTGCACACCTTCACTGAGCCCCAACCTCAAGCCGGGGGACCTGGGTCAGAGGGTGGCTGAGTGGACAGGGACACAGGCCCCCAGCCCTGCCCCCAGCCCTCCACTCAGCTCTCCTGCACCACCGTCCACCTGCCGCAGCAGGCCCACGAAACACAGACGCAGAGGAGCGCCCTCCCCTCCTACCTATCGCGGAGCCCAGACACCCAGGCCCTCTCGCAGGGTCTCTAGCCTTGGGTCGGAGTGGGGCCAGGCTGCACTGAGTCAGTTCTGAGGTGGGCTCCGGGGACCCGGGACCGGGGCTGCTGCTGCGCCGGCTTTGGAAGGCCCCCTGGGCACTGGGGGTGCGTGCTGAACTTCATAACGGTTTACTGAGTCTGGATTCAGCCCCTTACTGGTTTGACCTCCTTCCCACCAGGAGACCGTGGGCCACCCTGGTCACAGTCTGTGAGCTGCCTCCAATCAAGCTGTCAATAACGTGTGACTTCCTCCCTAGGCTGCAGGAGCGTCTCCGCACCCAGGGCCGCTGTCCAGATGCAGGAGCCGGGTCAGCAGCGCAGGAAGGCCCGGCCTCGGGGAATGTGGCCGTGGGGGCTGCCGGTGGACAGTCATCAGTCCAGGCCGTGAGGCACGGGGTTTGAGCTGTGGGTCATTAAAGTCGCCAGTAGCAAACATAAACCCCCAAGGGCGCAGTGGCCTGCAGGTGGTAAAAGGGCCGCGTGTGCCTCCAGGGCACTGCGTGCATCCGCGAGTGGACACCGCCAGCCCGTCTGCACACAGGGGTTCAGTTTTGTTTCGTTTGAGGAAAGCTTGTCCTGCACCAACATGACATCCGGGACCAGGAAGAGCAAAGCTCGGAGGCCCGAGGGCCGATCCCCGTGGACGGTGCTGGCACTCGCCCCCGAATGTTCAGCGTTTCTCCCAAGCGGGGAATTTGGAGACAAAGCGGCTCTCCATTCTGCGTCCTCTGCCCTTTGTCACCAGAGGGGAAATGCCTTGGCTTCTCCAAGGCCTGTCTCATCCTTTCAAGGGATGCCCTGCGTCCAACTTTTCTCCTCGCTGAGATCTTTCTGGCAAGGGGTATGTCCACCCAAAAATGCAGGGAGGACGAGGAAAAAAAAGAACTTCCCGAGTTGGAAGCACGGATGGGGCCGGAGTTTTATTAAAGTCGTTTCTATTTACTTCCCACCTAGATAAGATCTTAATCACAGCCCCCAAATTATCCGCGCTGACATTTATCAACGCCCGTCCGCTGCTCCCGCCCGCGACGGCCATCAGCCTTTCTTCCCGCCCTGCCTTTCAATGGAAGTTAATTTCGAGTACATGATTTATCTTGCTGGGTGAGCAGCGCCGAGGCGCCCACCTTTTCAAAGGGCGGGCTGGGGAGTGAATTATAGCGACGCTGTCCAGTGATTGGGTTCCGTGGGGAAGGAGAATAGGCAGCAGTGTGTTGCCTGATGTGATGCTGGGCCTTTTCAGCCCGCGAAGAAAAAAAGATTAGGCCTCTGACGGCGGGGCTGACAGGCGAGCTCAGGGCAGCAGACAAAAGGCCGGTACCTGAAAGCCAGACCCGCGCCCCGTCCCCCGAGGGGGTGTGCGAGCCCCCGACCCGCCTCCTGTGCCTATGCCCAGGCCACGCAGCGCCCACATCCCACCTCGCTCCTGCCCTCCCCTTCCTTCCTCCCCTCCCCTCTCCTGCTCTCCCCTGCCTCCCCCCAGCAGAAACCCTTCGGGTCCCCGGTCCTGCACTCAGGTCACTGTGTGGCGCACAGCCCTTTGGACAAGAATCCCGCCTCTGTGTGGATTCCTCCCGTCAGCACCCCCTCCAAGAGGGAGAATCTTGTCCATCGCCCCCCCCCCCCAGCTCAGAGAACACACAGAGGCCTGTGCAGACCCGCCCCCACGAAGGGTGGCAAAGGGCAAGGCCCTTTCTCTTCTGTCCGCCCGTCCCCGGGGGTCTGGCAGGGCGGGCCGCAGCCGTGGGCGCAGGGCTCCAGCTGGGCCAGCGGGTCGGGGTGGGGTGGCCTGCGTCCCTGCCGGCTCAGGGCCTGTGCCCGGCCCCTCCGATGGTGGCACTCCTCCCCGGGGGAGTCTCAGAAGGGCAAGGCCCCCCCGTCCCCAGCCCTGGGGCCCAGCCCTCCCATCCAAAGGAACACTGAAGCATTTCTGTGTTCAGAACCTTCTCTCCAGGATGGCAGGGAGCCCACGATTCAGCCACGCCACACGGGGAAAGGAGCCCCACACCAAAATAAGCCATCTGTGTGGATGTCATGACATCTTAAGAAAAGGCCAACTTTAATTGCTAACACATAATGCTAATTTGGATGTTAGGGAGTCGGGAAAGGTCCCCAGGCAGGACACACGGAGGAGCTCCTGGTGGAAGACCCCAGGCTCCAGCTGCCCTCAGCACGGCCTGGGCCCCCAGAGGAGATGGCTCAGCAGGTGGAGCCTGGGGGCTTGAAGAGGCAGCCTCGGGGTCCTGCTGCCTCCCGGCCCCCACATACACCATCCCCTGAGAGGCCCAGCGCTGCCCGTGGAGCGGGCCCAGGAGACCTAGGGGAAGCCAGACCAGGAAACAGGGCCAGGGAGGTGGCCTCCTCTCTGCCCAGCACGGATGGACAGAAGGACAGATGGAGGGGCGCCTGGGTGGCACAGCGGTTAAGCGTCTGCCTCCGGCTCAGGGCGTGATCCCGGCGTTATGGGATCGAGCCCCACATCAGGCTCCTCCGCTATGAGCCTGCTTCTTCCTCTCCCACTCCCCCTGCTTGTGTTCCCTCTCTCGCTGGCTGTCTCTATCTCTGTTGAATAAATAAATAAAATCTTAAAAAAAAAAAAAGGACAGATGGACAGATGGATGAGCTTGTCGGGGCAGCACCAGCTTTAAAGGGAAAGTGTCCTGCCCTCCAAGGCTGCCAGTCCCCACCCAGGCCTTCCGGAGGGCCGTCCTGGCGCCGTGAGGGCCACTGTGCTGGGCTTACCTCACGGCTCCCAGGGCCAGCTGTAGCTGCAGATTTTCGGGTGTGGGCCCCTCCCTCCTCCGTTCTGGCTCCTCCTCCTCTCACCAGCTCTTCCTGGCCTGCAGGACCCTTCTTGGAGGGAGTGAGCGTATGGAGGAAGAGGCCAGACGGACGAAGGTGTCCACAGGACCATCTGTGGGCTCCAGCTCAGACGTGCGGTCCCCGAGTCAGACAAACTGAGTTCACACGTGCCTCGGCCCCGCCGAGCTGTGCACGCGCCCTTCCCCAGCGGCTCCTGCACCCTCTCGTGTCCCAGTGTGACCCCCCTCTGGGGATCATGTGTCTATATGGAGAGCAAGGAGCTGGGGACAGCAGTCGTCGGCCCTGCAGCCATCACCACTGCCCCCTGCCCCAGGAAACACCAGCCGGGCACTATGCCGGGCTTCCAAAGCAGTGATGCCACCGTGAGCTGAATAGCTTCCGACCCCCCCCCCATCACACCAGTCACTGAGCAGAAGATATACCTGTTTGCCGCTTGGGGGGTTGGGGGAAATCTGGCTTCTGAGACCCAAGGTAACTTCAGAGCTCCGGGGTTTCACCTTTGCCCGGACACACAGACGCAGACGGACAACCTGCCCCGGCCGCTCCCCTGGGAGGAGGCCATGCTGCTCCCTGACATCGCCACCTCCCTGCCCTGCTACGAAGCCATTCCCTAATCGCCGCACGATTAATCCTCAGCTGAAGCCCTGTTCTAACGGCCCGTGATGCTTCACCAGGCCCCCCGGGAGCGTTAACGATCAGACAGTTATTAAAAGATAGTTGACTTCTAGGAGCACAGCGCGCTGGAATCCTCCAGGCACCGGCCCGAGAACGCTGGAGAGCGCGGCCAGCGGCCCTGGGGCTGCGCGGATCCAGCTGCTCCCCGGACGGTGCCGTCCCTTGGCTAACGGTAAGAACAGTAATAATATGTAATAATAAAAATACAAGTCAAGGTCCCTCCCGCTCAGACCCAGTGAGGAACCTGGCAGCCCTGCCCGTCCCCCCACAAGCCGCTGCCGAGGTAAAGAGCACCCTGAACCCCAGGACCAGAAAAGCCCACAACAACAGAGAGGACAAGCCCCACGCATGGCCTCAGAGGGCACGCACAGCACACACCTATATTTTTAACATATGTGAGTTTGCTATGCTCTGTTTTTAAAATTCAGAACACCTTCTGGAACAATCCATGGCCAACTTGGAGTGATGGGGGTGGGGGGCACTGCAGACACCTGCCCGGAGGCCCCAGGGCTTCCAGATCTGTGAGCACAGACAGGTGCAGGTTTGAGCCCCATGGGACCATGCCCACCCTCCCTGCCCTTGGGGCAGTGTGGGCATCTGGCACCACACAGACTCCTGCCAATCACTATTCCTTCACCATGGATGTTGTGACAATGCCATCGGGCACCACGCGTCGGCTCAGGTGCGGACCAACTGACCCCCAAAACAGACCCTCACGTGTGTGGAGTCCTGACCTACCACAGGGTGATGCTGCTTGTTATCTGGTGGTATCACAGGCCACAGAGACTAACACTGCCCCTCCACCAGCTCCCCAGGTGGCCCATAACTACCGTTACCGATCCCTACCTCACACCATAGACAACTCCCACTAGAAGGATGGAGGGATTTAAATATGGAAAAGCAAAACTCCAAAACTTCAAGAAGGAAGTAGAGGAGAATCTGACCTGGGGACACGGAAGGATTTATTAACTAACACACAAAAGGCAACGCAGATTGCTCCAAGCTCCCCATGTTGTCTCCCTCAGCCCACAGATGGGGGCTGCCAGCTCTCTGTGCCCTGGGCATGTTCCTAAGCCATGAAATTGGTTGGTCCTGAGAAGGAGAGAGCTTGGCAAGGCTCGCTAGCACGGGGACCACAGTGGGGCGTGTGCCTCTGTGGCTTCCTCTCCCTGGAGACCCGGTCCCCCCACATGCAGGAGCCATGTGCATTCTGCTTAGGACCTCTCGGGAGCGCCCAGCCCCAGGCTGGCCACACAGCTTGTGCATGGGGGTCTGGCACTTCACCGACAGTTAGGGGCAGAAGGTGAGCGGGGACCTCAGGGGGCCGTGCCTTGGGGAGGTGTCTGGCTTTGGCCAGCCGAGCGCCCACGATCATGCATGCCCCTTCCAAGAGAAGGTGGTTCTGAGGTGTGTCCGTCCAGCAGGGAGGACAATGGGAGGGAAAATCCGCCTGGGCCGATTCCCATAATTAGCGTGATACCCTACCGGGGATTACCGTGAGCACAGCCCATCAGGGAAATGGGCTGAGAGCACAGAAGTTACCTGGCAGGTATTTTGAGCCGCTGGTGTTAAGAAGATCTGCGGGCTCCCTGTTGAGCATTAAATGGTATATACTTAAAGGATTGGTCTGTTTACATTGGAATTAGTCGAGCAGGCCGACACCAAGGTGCTGCTGGCTTCCAAATCCCGGGCTGGTAATCCCTCCGCGAGCCTACGCCACATGGGTGCAGAATCACGAGCGGGCCAGGTGGCTCCTCCAGCTCCAGCCAGCCCCGCCGGCCGCCTGCTCCCGGCCTTCTGCCTTGGCCCTGCTGGCTGGGCTGGACGTGGAGTCTGCAGTCCCCCAGATACAACCCCCCAAGGCCCCTCCAAGACCAGCACAGCGGGGACACTCACAGGGGCGGGGTTCGGGAGCCCTGCAGGTCCTCCTGCCCTGACTCAGAGCAGCCTAGTTCTGGTACAAGGCACAGACTGCAGGCTCCTTCCCCACGGCCCTGAGAGACAGCCAGCCCTGCTTCCTTGCTTCCTGGGCCCTTCACCCCCGAGGCCAGAGCAGCAGGGCGCACCAAGGCTCCTATGGCCACTACTGTCCCCGCTCTGATGAGGTCCGAGCTGCCCACCCAAAGCCGGCCACCAGGCTGACCCCAAGCAAGCTGACCTCAGGGCCTGCCACCAGTGACCACTCAGCCCCTCGGGCCAGGGCGGGGACAGGAGGCCTCACCACACCGGCTGTGGCTGGCAGGGCTCTGCGGGGCCCGGGAACAAGGTCCCAGCAGACGCGGAATGCCAGTCTGAGCCAGTGCCCAGCCACCTCCGACCTGCAGACCCGGCCAGGCGGCTGCCCGCGGTCTGACAGCTCTGCCTGCATGCAGGCCCGGCGGCCGCTGGCTCAGATCTGCCCCTCTCCATGCGGCCCCAGCCCGGTGGCTGCATCGGCCCGGCTGGTGAGGATGGAAACCTGGGGGTGCCCTCCTTTCCCGCGCCCCACGTGCGATCCTTTAGCGGGAGCGGCCAGCTCCCCCTTCCGATGCTCCTGCACCTCTGGCCTCAGCCCCCACCCCCTCCCCTGCACCCGCTCAGGCTCCTCTTGGGTCTACACTCTGTTCTGGAGTCTCGGTGACCTTTGACAGAGGGGACAGGGCTGAGGTTACTGTCCTGCTGGAAGCTGTTTAGCGGCTTCCCACGCCACCGTGAGCAAAGCCCCCTGCCTCCTGCAGGCCACAGGCCGGCCTCTGGGCTGGCCCTCACCCTCTGGCCCCTTTCGCTGCCCACTGGCCAGCACTCAGCTTCTCAACTGCACTGAGCCTCAGGGCTGAGCATTCCCTGTCCCCTCTGCTGGGCGGCTCTCCTCCCTCTCTGGGCCTTCTGGTTCCATATTCGGTGTCCTGTTTCACGGAAAGGTACCAGTTCTTGGCACGGGCTACGTCCCTGTCTGTGGGCAGTGGCTCTCAGAGGCTGCCCACCCCAGGAAGGCTCCATCCACAGGTGTCACGGTCCTATCCTAGCCCTGCCCAGTGGGAAACTGGTGACAGCCACTCCCAGGGGCTGGGGCTGGGCCAGCCTTGCAGGACACACAGCTCACGCAGGGGCAGAGGTGGACCCCAGAGGACACACAGTCTGGCCCAGGCGAGGGAGAGGGGACAGGCTTTCAGAGCCCTGTCTTCTAGCCTCACTCCCCTCCCGGACCTTCCGTGGCCAGCTTAGCCACCCTGGGCACCTCACCAGCTTCTGTCCTGTCTGAGGAAGAGGAGGGGAAGGGGTGGGCTGTAAACAGAAGGCGTCTCCTCCGGCCCCTTTCTCAGGGAGGAACTAGAGCCCCCTCTCTCGGGGCTAATTAGCATGCTGTCTGTGGGCCCAGCTAGGAATGTAATTACTGAGGGGGCCAGCCTGCCCGAGGAATGCATTTTGAAGGTTACCATAGGAATCGGCCTGGCCTATTCATCGTCAGTACGGTGCTAATCACGGTCATGAGGAAGGGATTGGGGGCTCTGCAGGTTAGCTGGGGAGCCTCTGAACAAAGCCCCCGCACTCACTCCTTAACCCTTTGGGGTCCAGACTGGTGACCGTGGGAGGGCCCGGTCCCTCCGAGCCAGGTCTAAGCATCCTGTGCATGCCTGCACTCTGAAGTGTCCCCTGATGGCCGCTGGCCCGGACGGCACCCCGCCTCCCACGATGGGCCACCCCGCAGAGCTCCCGTCTACCTTGAGCACATAGTTCAGACCAGAGATGAGCAGCCAGGCCCCCGCTCTGGGCCTGGCCGTGGGGGAGGCAGGACAGCCACAGAGCCCAGAGAGGTGGACAGGACAAGACGGACGAGGGCCCTCGGCACACAGAGGCACATGGACACGGGCTGACGCCCCGGGGTAGGGTAGGGCAGGCCAGCCTGGAGGCTGGGCTAGGAAGGTCGGAGGCAGGAGCACGGCCTTCTCCAGGGCGGAGCCTCCAGGACGCTGGCCACAGAAGCCTCTGCTGGTCGGTGGAAAGTTGATGGTCCCCACGACGGCCTTCCCTTCCTGACTCTGTACAGAGGGGCGGGCACCTGGGAGGCGGCCCTGCCTGTGCTCTGGCCCGGGCACCCCTGAGCCATACTCCACTTTCCTGCCACTTCAGAGCACCCCTGGTCCAATGCCCCCACGTGATCAGGGACTTCCCTTCTGATGGACTCACCCCCATCTCTCATCCACGCCTTCTATGAACATTCATTGAGTGCCTACTGGGTACCAGGCACTTCCAGGCACCGGCAGGAATGGGAAGACCATCTCTGCCCCAGGGTCATGGTCTTTGGGGAGCGTAGGCACACCTGGAAAGGCACCTGCTGGGCCTCCGGTGATGCTACCACAGGGGAGCAGCGTGGGCTCCAGGACAGGCCCACGTGGAAGCAAGAGCCGTGAGACTCTCCAGGGAAGAACACCGACCACAAGCTCAGGGACAGAGACAAGAACCAGGTCTGGCAAAGGATGGTGGGCTTGTGCCCCGAGTGTGCCGGAAGGGACCACAGGGCCGGTTGTGGGGACCCTGAAGTCCACACGGGGCACTTGTCGCCTGCCCGGCCAGGTCCCTCTTCCCCTCCTGGACCCCTGATGGTACACGCGGCCCGGGACACGTGGGCCAGCACAGGAGAGAAGGAGGCTCTCTGGGGCTGTCCTCAGTGCTGCGTCTCAGGCCCCCGGGGGGAGGCTCCCGCCTGCCCTAGTGCCTGCAGGGCTGTCCTTCGGACCCCCTCCCAGTCCTGGGTGGGCTTCCCTCCCTGGCCGCTCCCGAGTTTCCAGTACAGCAAGTCCCAGTGCACCCAGGATCACACTTTCCCGTGTCTTCCAGAAAGCACAGGCCTTCCGGGGGCCGCCTCCTGGGTCCCCACACAGCGCTTGTTAGCTGGTGTTCTGAAAAGCCTGGAAGGGGAGAGCCTGCACTCCGGTCCCCCAGCCACGCTGTTCTCAACAGACCCTGGGGGACCTGGTCTCCGTGGGATCCGCCATTCAGCGGTGACCCAAGGAGCTGTGTGTTGTCAACACGCCTTCCCCAGCCAAGGAGCAGACCTGACAGGAGGAAGGCAATTTGTTTGTGAATTTTGCCCTTTGTTATGGAAAGCTGCTGGGTTTTAAAAAATTGTAAAGGTTTGAACCGTTAACTCCCAGGGTAGTCCCGCCCTGCGGATGGGGAACTTTGAGGAGGTGTTTATGCCTTCTTTTTAAAAAAACACACAGAATTGATGTTAAGTAGCCGTATGCAAATTTCCTGGGGCCTGTTGATTTTACTCTCTTGAAATCTTATTGAAAAGGCTCAACCCCACAAAAATGAGAAAAATTGTCCTCTCCAGTCAAGCCCTGATTTTCATGGACGTTTCTCAGGTTCAAGGCCTCTCTTTTAAGCTCATTTGGCTTTTCAGAAAGGAGCCTGTGCTAATTGCAGATTTCCTGCCCCTCCCGGACCCCGCCAGCCTCCGGCCCCGTGCTCAGGATGCCCCCACACGAGGTGTTTCTGCCTTGCCCCCCAAAAGCCTGGGTGTTCCTGGGGGCCCCGCTGCAAACTCCAGTCTCTAGCGGGGTGTGGGAATGTCGTCGCAAATCCATGTGCAGCTCCAGGGGGACACAGGTGGCAGCAAGGCTTCATTTTGGGGTGAAGCGTGTCCTCAAAATTTGTAGGTTGGAGTTCTGACCCCCAGGCCCTCATTTGGAAGCAGGACGTTTACAGAGGTGACGGTAAAATGAGGTCGCTGAGATGGGCCCTCGTCCCATAGGACTGGTGTCCTTATAAGAAGGGGAGATGGGGACACACATGCACAGAGGGACGACTGTGCGAGGACACGGGGAGAGGACAGCCGTCCACACGCCAGGGAGAGAGACTCCAGGAGGAACCCGCCCTGCCCAGCGCCTGGATCTCAGACCCGCAGCCTCCAGGACGCTGGGCCTCTGCTCCTCACCTTTCCTGCCAGCGCCCCACCGCAGCCCCGAGTTGGAGGCATTGGGAGCGTGTGTGGAACCCGCTCGGGCTCAGACGGGGATGAGCCTGACTTCATGTCTCCACTGCACAGACACGCCCGAGGCGTCTGGTCTGAGCCCAGGAAGGTCCAGAGGCAGTCACGCCTTCCGCACACACCGGATTACTGTTACTTGACCGTGAAGTTACTGATGTCCAGCACAGTGCCATGGGCCCGCCGGGCACGAGCTCCTCTAAAGTACGGGGAAGGGGAGAAGCCAGGCCGGAAGCTCCAGGTTCTAGGCCAGGCTGTGGCGGGCACAGCTCTGCGGGGTCCAGGCAGGTGGGCTCCGCGCCTTACCTGCCCGCAGTTCCTCTCCTCACGTTCAGCTCATGAAAGTCGTGATGGGGGCAAGCCTGCTCGCCCAGCAATGGCTGCGGTCTTCCTTCCAAGGGAGAGGGGAGCTGTGTGCACAGCCCGGAATGTCTACAAAGGAGCCTCAGCGCCGCGAACCAGGGAAACGTCACACGAGCCACAGAAAGCCCCGGGTAGCATTTCCTCAAACGTCCAAAGACGGAAATTCAAGTGCATCGGGGAGAGGGGCCCGAGGTTTCCCGACCTGCGGGTCAGAGCTGGGGACGGGGTCCCAAGGGTTGAATGCCAACACTGTCAACCAACACTGAGCCCGGCATCCCAGCCCCGCAGCCCCCTAGCAGCCTCGCTGGCGACAGCCTCTGCTCTACCTGCCTCCCATTGCCATGCACATGTTCACTCCCTGGCCTCGTCTGCATGCGCCAGCCCGGGCCCACACTTCCTGGGTGGTCAGAGGGCAGGGGCAGCCCAGGCTGTGCCAGCAAGCCCGCCCTCCCTCCTAGACCCCCATCCTGGCCCCAAGGGAAGGCAGCCGGGGGGCCGGGATGCTCTGCTCACCGTCTCTGCACTCTGGTTCTCTGTACAATGGGTATAGCAGGGAACAAGGCATTGCTGCAGCCCGGGGGTCCCCAGGAGCTCTGGGGTCCTGAGGAAGGGCTCCCACTGCTCCCCAAACTGCCTGTTTTATAAATTAAGGTCCTGCATGAGGTTCAGGAAAACTGCCCCTGGAGCCTGCCTCCTGCCTTAGGGGGTGCTGGTGGCCGAAGGACGGCAGCCCCAGGTGGCTCTGCGGCACGAGGGCACCCAGCCAGGAAGGACCCCACCCCGGCCCAGGCCTCCACCAGTGCGTCTGTCCAGGCTGTGGGGGCTTGGAAGGGACAGGCAGGGGGTGTCTGCTCTGCGAAGTTCCAGATCACTTAGGTCAAGGCCTTCTCAGCCTCAAGCGGCCCTGGGGACTCCCCGCAGCTCCTGTCCTGTCTCTGGCTCATCCTCGGACCCGGCCCCTCCTTTGCATGGCTCTTCCGGGGACCCCCGCGGGGTCCTCAGGTGGAGCCCAGCCTCCCGGCCGCGACAGGTGCCTCCCCTCACATTCGATTCCCCTCCCCAGACGGCTCCTGTCGCGAAGGTGCCCAGGACGGCCACTCCCAACACGTCCGCTCGCGCTGCGGTATGGCCGCCCATTCAGCACAGATAAGCCCCTTCAGAAACAAGGAGGGATTTAATTCAGCGTCTGAGTGACAGCACCAAGATTTATCCCTTGCGCAGACAATGCCGCACTGGAGTTTTAATCTCCCCCAGACAATGAGCTGCCTCTCGGCCCTCATCTGGGGCCGTTCCCACGATGGCTGGTGATTAGCCGAGGTGCTCTGGGTGCGAGCCACTATCTTTCGAGAAGGAGTTCGGGCGTCTGCCCGGGCCGGGGGATGAGGAGGAAGGAAGTTGAGGCCCATCTCCGCCCCGCCAAAGGGGCACCCCAGAAAGCTGCCCGCCACGGCCCTCTCGGGTGCCCGCGGGCCAGGTGGGCGCCCCCCCCCCGAGCGCTCCCACCCCCCACGGACGGCACAGCCCACCCCCCAGCGGGACACTTGCGCAGGTCCAGGCCTGCTGAGGGGCCCCTTGGCGGATGCTTCCCCTCCTACTCTGGACGCTCGGGGCCAGAACGTCACCACGTGACACAGTGACAGAGGTCACCTTGAGGGAGCTCCTCCCTTCCGATGGTCCAGCCTGGCTCTCTCCCTCCTGGAGGAGACCCCTCCAAGGACAAGGACCTTCCACTCCCCAAAAGCCCGAGCCCAGACAGGTCCTCAGACACACCGAGCCTGCCGAGATCTCCCTCCCTGTCCCCTCACCTGTCTGACATGGCCGAGCGGCCCTCACACTGACCCAGGCCAGCCTCCTCTCTCCCTCGAAGGACCTAAGCACAAGGAGAGAATGGGGGGCTCCAGGAGAGCTGGCCCGACTCGCTTCTCCAGATCTGTGCGATGCCAGCCAGAGGCACCTGTGAAGGTCGGCATCATTGTCCTTGGACCCTCAGGGAGGGTCACTGCCCATCACCCACCATCACAAAGCTGGAGGAGGGTGCACAGCGGGTTTCTCACCAGCGCGGGGCGCCAGTGCCTGCTACATGCCTGGTGGGACTCCGGCTCCTTGGCCAACACCACCCCTGCCTCCCGCTCAGGCAGAAGCCCCTGGACCCGGGGCCCCAGGAACCAGCCCAGCCCGCACAACCAGGGCCCAGAGGGCCACACAGGGCCTTCTCCCTGTCCCCTCTTAGCTCCTTTCTTCTCCCGAAGGAGAGACGTTTACCTAGACCAACATTGCTAAGACCGCCCTCAGGCCCGTGACTCACCGTCACCCCGTCCTAGCCACCTCTTCTGCCCTGGGTTCACTCAGCCCTCACGCTATGCTCCTGTCGTCTGACACCCCACACCCCCACTCAGCCTGCTTCCACCTCCTGGACACGGACACACGGCCCTCCCTGCCCACAACCCAGGGCCAGGGATGGGGGTACTCCGGCCCGGGGCCCTGCAAGAGGGGCACTGGGCACAGCGTTCCAAGCAGTAACAGAACAGCTGTGTGTTCTCTGTCAGCACCCCGTGCGTTGGGCAGCCCCAACCACGGCCAGGGGCCGAGGCCCTTCCCGTAGATGCTGCTGGTGGATGATGTCCCCAGCAGCCACGGCAGCCCCCGGAGTTAGCCTGATGCACGTGGGAACCTCAGCCTGGCACGCGCCCCTTCTTTCCAACATCTGCCCTATGTGGACTGAGCCCCGCAAAGTGCTTCGGAGGGCAAGTTCAATTGCGGGGGGCCTCAGGGTGTCTGTCGAGGGCTCAACGGGGCTCACACCCCACCGCCCTGCACCCGAACATAGAGGGGAGGTCAGCACGGATCACCTGGTGTGAACGGGAAAACCGCACCGCGTCCCCGCCATCCTGCCCGTGCACCTGCCGCGTGGGGGTCTCGAGTTTAAGATCGAAAACCGAAAACAGCAGAACTGCGAAGGGTAATAGCTCTGTCTGGTGAGTGTAGGTTTTAGTGAAATGGGAGATCCTTCTTTGATAAGGCTGGGTGTTTTATAGCTGCAGAATCGAGAAAGCACGGGTCAGGACCGGTGCGGACCTGGTTACGACTACAGTTTTGCTGTGCAGAAGACGCTGTGGTGAGTATGGCCAAGGTGGTGCCAACCTCACTGGCTTGCCACCCCCCGGGCCAGCCCCCTTCAGAACCGTTCGGCTGCACCCCCAACACCCTCCTGTCCCTCTGAGCGGGCAGTGGGGGTCTCCGGCCCCCTCGAGTGCACATCTGGGCCTCGTCTGTCCCCACGACTTGTCCACTGCCCAGGCCGGGGACACCATAGCTCGTGCCCAGCACACAGTGAGCCAGCCACGTGAGCCCATGAATGCCAGCCAAGGGGCTGACCTTCAGTTCATCCAGATGAGGGGAGGAAACAGGGTGTCTGCCGTGGGGGGCGAAGCCGGCCATCCCGAGTGCAGCGCCCCCTCCCTCCCACCGGCAGACAGCCACTTCTGCGAGCTGCTCCTGCCCGCCCTGGACCTGCACTGGAGGGTCCTCTGCTCCTTTGGGAGATGAGGGATATGGCCTCCAAAAGCCCCACCAGGCAGGAAGATAGATGCTCCTTCCTGGCATCAGCCAAGCCTGAGCCAATTCCTGGAATTTCCCTGTGAAGAAGGTCAGATCGGAAAGCCAGCTGAGCATGTCCACCTGCCCCTTCCTCACAGAACAAGTGCGGGAACCAAGTCACAGAGCAACAGGGGTCCCTCCGCGCCCCCGGCCCCACAGTGCCAGGCCTCCCTCCATTCTCCTTAAATGAAGGTGACACAGCCCCAGGGCAGGGGATGGCGCTGAGAGGCAGTGCTTCCCAAATGGGGTACCCAGGGGCGGGGGGGGGGGCACGACGGAGCCAGCTGGAAACGGGGACGCCTGGAGTCCATGCGGGGTGGTCCACGGTGTGGGGGTGCAGAAACACCCGGCCTGCCTGCCAGGAGATGCGGACGGCGTCCCACAGACCGGATCCCCTCCCTGAACAGCAGAGAAGGTAGAAGAGTGACCCTGTGATCCTCCTCCTGCCACTGACATCAGAGCAAGATGCTTGGCCAATGTCGGAGACACAGAACAGAGCCCAGGACACCAGCACCCCGAGCCTTCCTACGGACTCAGGAAAACCCCTTCCCCCCGTGGCCTCCGTGCCTAATGGGATGAGCTCTACCCGGTCTGCCTCCAGGGGAGGAAGCACTGTGTGCCCAAGGGGAGCCCTGCTCTGAGCCACGTTCCCAGCCTGATTCCAGGGGACCTGCAGGCTCCTTGGCCACTGCCTTGGAAGGAGGTGTGGGGAGAGGTGGCCCCATCCACTCACTTCCCCATCAGCTGTTCACACCTTACCGGCTGCCTTTCCTCCCGCTGGGAGGGCAGTGGGCATTTCCCCTTTAAACAGTCTGACATGCCTTCTGCGTGCAGCAGCCCCAGGGCTTACCCCAGAACGCAGGCACAAAGTGTCCCCCAAGTTCTGGAGGAATTCTTCCGATGGTATCTGTGCCCCAGCCACACGTGTGGGGCTCTAGCAGCCCGGGGGTGTGGGGAGCACCTCTCTCTGATGCTCAGGGAATGCTTCCCAGCATCCCCAAGACCCCCGGGAAGAGGGACAAGCAGAGCTGCTAGGAACGGCGTCCACACAGGTAACAGAGCCGGAACCCACGTGCCTCCCTCGGGCCCCCTGCAGTTAATGCTCACACCAGCCCTTCAGCCCACGTGCCACCCTGGTGGCCTGGTGCCAAGTAAATGGGGCTCCAAGGGGCCTGCATCTGCACCAAGGACACCGGGCACAGCCCCAGCCCCACCGAGACTGGGTACCGACGTCACTGAAGCCACACGCCTTCCCCCAGTCAGCCGGGGGCACCTCCGTGTTCCCAGGGCCCACGGCCTGTCTGGGGACTCGGGAGCGAGGGGAAGAGGCAGCCTCCCTTTGCCGCCTCCGTCTCAGGCTCTGGTTACTCAAGCTTGTGCTGACTGTCGCTTGCCAGGCCCCAGGGGGAAGCTAGCAGATCAGCACCAACGGGATACAGCCCCCACCTCCAGGGCCGCATGGCCAGTGGGGGCAGATTTTCTGGACAGGCAGGGTCTGCAAGGGCTGGGGGCAGGAAGAGGCTTTGAGAGCAGCCCCTGTGCGTCCCAGGGACAGAGAGCCCCAAGCCTGTCCCTCTGGGCTCCCAGGGGCCCCTCCCTAACCGATGCGGAGACCCCTCTCTCCAGTCGGGTCCGTCGTCCTTCCTGCACGGATCCGCACGGGGCCCCTCGTCTGCCCTGCTGCTTTCCTGAGAGGCTCCCTTGTCCCTTCCAGGTGAGCAGCAGCCCCCTGTAGACACAGGTACTGGCTTCAGCTAAGGACAGGGCCCTCCCGGGTGGCTCGGCACATGCCCTGCAGCCCCGGGAGAAGCCCAGCCACCGGTGAGCCAGACCAGGGCCTGGGTGTTTTGTCCTGAGCGAAGTCGTGGCTGATTGAAAAGCTTGTGGGTGGCCTTGGCTCATGGGGAAGCCCTCTGCTCCCATGACCCAGCTCCACTCTTGCTCCTGGCAATTCCCTCCTTTCCCACCAGAAGGGGGTTTGGTGGGGGGCTCAGCGGCTGCTCCTGCTACGGCCAGGGGAAGTTGGCGTGACTCAGGGCAAAATAATCACCCCCCCTGGAGCGACCACACCCTGGGCTGGGTGCGTCCTGTACAAACTGTGAAGGACCCTGGGTTTCAGTGAAGACCCCTCCCTGCCCATCAGGCAATGAAGGAGGCCCAGGGCTGGGGGTGGGGGTTGTAACCCAGAACCTGCCCCTGGAAGGACCAGGTTAGATCCCCTGCCCGGAGCACCTGGGTCCTGGGTGGTGCTGCCTGGACCCGGGCGAAGAGGGAACGCCATTGTAGACGGAGCCCCACCTGCGTGTCACAGCGATGGGCAGCAGGCCGGGTGTGGAACCACGCTCCACCCCCACCCCATTCACCACCCATGCCTGTCCGCTCGCACCCCGTGCAGTGGTGGCTGCAGCAGCCCCTGGGGGGCCTTCCTCTGGGCGTCTGCGGCACCCCCACCGGCCTCGTGCCCTGCGCAGGCCCCCCAGCATCTCTGCACAGGAGTGAGCACGGCGCGGCCAGCTCCCCACTGCGCCTCCCAGCTGGGCCTGTGGCTGCCCTCTCCTCTCCTGCGCTCCACGGCTGAGGCCCCCAGGAACCCTGGAAATCCTCCCAGCCAGAGACGGGACGGTGGCACCGGGAGGCCGGCCGGGAGCCGCGCATTTGGGGGTGTGACGCCCGAGCTGTGAACTGGAGAGATGCCAGGATGCAGGGACGGCAGGCTGGTGGCTCATGATTATTACTAATGGTCCCCAGCACTGCAGGGCGTGTGGGAGGGGCTGCTCGAGGCCACCCTCACATCCTCACACCCATCCTGTCCGTAAGACACAGGCCCAGAAAGGGCAGGAAATTTATCCCCAGGCCCCACAGAGAGTGAAGCACTCAACGGAATCCAAAGATTTTCCAGCAGAGCCAATCTTTGTCCTTTGGCTCATTGAGAGTCTCCATACCCTGCCCTTGACCTTCCTCGTGACCCCAGCAGCCACAGCATAGGCAGCTTCTCTGAACGGCTGGGTCCTCACCCAGGAAGCGGGCAGAAGCATCTCGGAGCCCGGCCCCAGCCTCATGGTCCCCAGGGACACGCACACCGCAGGCGTCCAGGGGCAGGCCTGCAGCACAGGCTGGCCGCACTTGAAGGTGGCAGTGGGGCAGCGTCTCCGCAAGGGAAAACAAGTGGGGGCAGCGGGCAGGACGAGGGTGGGAGGAGGGCAGGAGGAGGACGGCGGGCAGGAGGAGGATGGGGGGCAGGACGAGGACGGGAGGACGGCGGGCAGGCGGAGGGCGGGAGGACGGCGGGCAGGAGGAGGATGGTGGGCAGGAGGAGGACGGCGGGCAGGAGGAAGGCAGGAGGAGGACGGCGGGCAGCAGGAGGACAGCGGGCGGGAGGAGGACGGCGGGTGGAGAAAGCTGCTTTAGCACAGCACCGAGCCATCAGCAGAGGGCCCCGCCGGTCCTGCCGAGGACGATGGCTGCCTCCCTGGGCGACAGTGGGTGGCCCTCCTGGCTGCACCGAGGCCACGCCGGCAAGGGGGACCAGGGAAGACCAGGGCCTGCACCCTACGCTCTCCACTCTCCTGGAGGAGTAACAGCCTACTCACCGTCTGCCCCTGCTCAGAGGCAAAGCTGTGTTCTCCAGAAACCTCCCAAGCGCGCCGGCCCTGAGCCCCACGCCGCCCTCCTCGCTAGTCCGGGAGCAGGAGCGGGAGGCCCTGACGTCCAGCTCCCACGACACCTTCAATGCGGAGGGAGCAACGGGACTGAGGGAGGCCTCAGCAGGGAAGATGCCCGTGCTGGCAAAAGAGGAAGAGCCTGGCCAAGAGGGGAAGCGTGGGCTCGGCCAGGGGTTTTGGCCAACGCTGTGAGGTGTGGGCTCTAAAAACAGACCCTCTCCTTCCTAAGCATGCGCCACCCCCCCATGACCTCAATCCTTCACAACTGCAGCCCAAGCTGGGCAGGGACGGCGGTTGGGGCTCAGAACAGGAGAAAGGACAGGAGGCTTCGGGGTCTGGGGCTGGAGCCGTGGGAGGGAGCCCCCCCACCTGTGTGGAGCCAGAAGGAGAGACGCAGGGGGCCGGGGGTATGGGGAGGAGAGGGGTGGAAGGACCTTCCCTCTGCGGCCTCCCCTGAGTCTGGGGCGTTGTAAGTCTGGGGTCGGCTATACACCTACAATGGACAGGCACCGGGGTGAGTTGCAGCCCCCGCTAGCCCAGGCCGAGCGCGAGGGCAGGTCCTGGGCTTGTCAGGGAGCTGGGCTGCCTGTGAGGGAGGGAAGTGACTGTCCCCCTGACCTGGGCTCCACTCTGACACCGAGAGCCTGTCATCAAGCCCACTCTGCTGGCATGAAATGGACCTTCGATTTTAAACCAGGACCAACTGCGCAGTCTGAAATGGAATGAGGCAGTCCCCAACCCACAGGAACACCAGGGCCAGGCCTGAGCACCCCTACACGTCACCACCGACCCGATGGGAATGCCCTACGCTGACCCTTGCCCCTCTCAGCCCCTGCTCACCCAGCCCCAGCCCAGGGTGGCCCACAGACCCTGCAGGGCCAGCCACGTCTCGAATGGGCATGTGGTCTCCCAAAGCTGTGTGGACAAGGAGGCTGACCCCAGGCATTGTCCACAACCCACCTGCTGACCTAGACCCTTGACTGTGGGCAGCAGCTGGAGCCGACCCCACCGGCCTCTGACCAGCGCAGTGGCCTCACCCAGGAGGCCGCAGGCTGCACCAGAACCCCGGCCTCACCTCCCAGTGCTCGCTGCCCGGCCTCAGGGCCTCGCTCCATTTTTCAGAACTAACCTCCATGTCGCTCAGACTCTGGGGTCCTCCTGCTTCTCCCCGCCCCCTCCCCAGCGACGGTGGGGGCTGTTTCCACACATGTACCCTGCCTTCTTAGGGCCCCCTAGCAGAGAAAGGCCAAACGCCTCCAGCCCTGTGAGGGGGACAGCATTATTCCTACGGTAATGATGGGGAAACTGAGGCACAGAGGGTGGTCTGAGCCTCAGCTGCACCCATCACCACCCCCCAAACTACTATAAATCCACTTAACTCTTTCTGTTTTCTTCCCAAACCCCAGAGGGTGAGCCGAAGCCTTTTCCGTGAGGGACCCTCCTTCCTCAGCAGCTGTGGGGTCGTCAAGCCCCGCCAGCCACGCGTCATGGGCAGGCAACCAGGGCAGCGGGAGACCCCGACCACCCACCAGCACCCCTCCCGGCACCCCAGTCATCATCTCCCCCCAGAGCCGCAGGCTGGCCGTTTGCACATGGCAGGGTGGGGACGTCGAGGGGGCCTGGAGCAGCACAGGTGTCCCAGTGGCCCCAGCCCCCAGCCTCACCCCCACCCAGCTCTTCTTGCTGGATACCGAAAATTCCCCACGCTGCCATGAAAGACGTCAGTGCCAGCTGCCGGCCCGGGGCTCCAGCAGTAGCAGCCACGGGCGGGAACTGTGGGAGGGAAGCCCCCAGCCTGGCGCACCCTCAGTCCCCAACCCCTTCCGGGCCCTCGGAGTTCTCCCCGCGGTCAGGAGCATTACGTAGTGAGACCACCGGGGCAGGGCCCCAGGTCCCTGTGCCCTTCAGCAGGAAAGCAGGAAGCGTCAGCTGGCCGTGTCCACGTTCGGGGACGCCCGTGTTCTCCCCTAAACCAAAAGTGCCACCGCGTGAAAGTCAGCTCCCCGTCACTGCTTCCCAGAGCCCAGTGGAAGTGACAGCCGCTCTCTGCAGGGTCCCCAGCCTGACACAGAGCCTCCCAGGAGCTCAAAAGTGCTGCCGTCCCTGCCAGGGCCTCTCCCATTTGCCCAAACTGCCCTTTGACCCATGGTTCTAATCCTGGAGGGGAGCGCCCCCCATCAACATGTTGTGAGTGTGTGTCCCTCTGTTCTGAGAAGCCCCTGCCTCCCTGGAGATGCTTAGAAGCCGCGGGGAGAGGAGAGGCAGACTGGGGGCCTCGGCTGCCCACTGCCCCGCCCCCTGCCCCTGTGCCGCAGCGGCTCCTGCCCTGGTGCCCCGAGTCCCTTTCCCTCCCAGCGCTGCCGCCGCGGCGGCCAGATCCCTGCCCTGAGCACACGGGCGTTGGTTTCTAGGTCACCAGCAGCCACAGACCACACTGACAGCAACCACTGCTTTTCCCAGACCAAGGTGACTGGACAGGGTCACCACTTCTGTTTGGCACTTCCTGGAACACGGCAGCCTGACCGCAGAATCACAGAAGTCCAGATTCCCCGGTGACTCCAAAAAATTCTCAGCACTCAGGGGAATGTCCCAGAACTCCTTCCTTGTGCTACCTGCTGTCTGTTTCGGCAGGTTGGGGGTGCACAGGCTTGACCCCGTAACCCAGCCCACCCCCACAAACATTCCTGATCCTTCCCTGCACTTCAGAGCCCATCTACACTGGCCGCCACTAGGCTGTGGTTCAGGCGAGAGCTGACAGCTGCCCACAGCTTGACAGGCATATAATGTTGTCTGCCTGTGACACTGGGCTAGCCTGGGCCCTGCCTCTGACATCGGGCTAGTCTGGGCCCTGTCAGGGACATCGGGCTGGTCTGGGCCCTGCCTCTGACATCGGGCTAGTCTGGGCCCTACCTCTAACATCGGGCTAGTCTGGGCCCTGTCAGTGACATCGGGCTAGCCTGGGCCCTACCTCTAACATCGGGCTAGTCTGGGCCCTGTCAGTGACATCGGGCTAGTCTGGGCCCTACCTCTAACATCGGGCTAGTCTGGGCCCTGTCAGTGACATCGGGCTAGTCTGGGCCCTACCTCTAACATCGGGCTGGTCTGGGCCCTACCTCTGACATTGGGCTAGTCTGGGCCCTACCTCTGACATCGGGCTAGCCTGGGCCCTGCCTCTGACATCAGGCTAGTCTGGGCCCTGTCAGGGACATCGGGCTAGTCTGGGCCCTACCTCTAACATCGGGCTAGTCTGGGCCCTGTCAGTGACATCGGGCTAGTCTGGGCCCTACCTCTAACATCGGGCTAGTCTGGGCCCTGTCAGTGACATCGGGCTAGTCTGGGCCCTGCCTCTGACATCGGGCTAGCCTGGGCCCTGCCTCTGACATCGGGCTAGTCTGGGCCCTGCCTCTGACATCGGGCTAGTCTGGGCCCTGCCTCTGACATCGGGCTAGCCTGGGCCCTGTCAGTGACATCGGGCTAGCCTGGGCCCTGCCTCTGACATCGGGCTAGCCTGGGCCCTGCCTCTGACATCGGGCTAGTCTGGGCCCTGCCTCTGACATCGGGCTAGTCTGGGCCCTGTCAGTGACATCGGGCTAGCCTGGGCCCTGCCTCTGACATCGGGCTAGTCTGGGCCCTGTCAGTGACATCGGGCTAGCCTGGGCCCTGCCTCTGACATCGGGCTAGCCTGGGCCCTGCCTCTGACATCGGGCTAGTCTGGGCCCTGCCTCTGACATCGGGCTAGTCTGGGCCCTGTCAGTGACATCGGGCTAGCTTGGGCCCTGCCTCTGACATCGGGCTAGCCTGGGCCCTGTCTCTGACATTGGGCTAGTCTGGGCCCTGTCAGGGACATCGAGCTAGCCTGGGTCCTACCTCTGACATCGGGCTAGCCTGGGCCCTGTCTCTGACATCGGGCTAGCCTAGGCCCTGCCTCTGACATCGGGCTAGCCTGGGCCCTGCCTCTGACATCGGGCTAGTCTGGGCCCTGCCTCTGACATGGGCTAGCCTGGGCCCTGGGAGCGGGTTTTGGTTGGGAGAATCAGGAGCTGTGGTGGACTCAGGGAAGTCACTAGTGAGGTCACCAGCCGCAGCTCACTGATGCCAATCACAGAGCCGGGCAGGGGTTTCCAGAGGTGAGAACACTCCTCCTGCAGTCTGCAGAGACGCACTCAGCCAGACCCGACAGGCTTGCTGCCTTGTCCCCATCACCTGCCTCAGAGATGTGGACGGGCAGCAGCTGCAACCCTTTCCCATCTTCCCTGATTTTGAAGGTTTTGTCTGGAGATGCCACGGCCCCCCCGAGACAAGAGGAGGCAGCATCCCCAGCCCAGGTCCCTAGCCCCGGAGCAGCCGGCAGACCCCACATCTGCACCCACCTCACGGCATGGACTGCCTGGCCAGAGGGAGGAGGGCCCTGCGGCCGGCGCCCAGGCACAGGGTCCTACAGAACCATCCCCAGAAGCCCCCGACCCGCACTCACTTTCCATTTCCAGCTCACTAGACCACAGGTGGTGAGTGTCGGGCTTTTGTAAGTAAATGGCACATTTTGTCATGGGATGGAAAGGGCACCCCCCCAGCACGCCCATTCCCACACTCCTCGGATGGTCCCTGGACCCGATCGGGGGCCCACTTGGGGGCACGCAGGGTATGCGCACGTGAGATGAGCAGCAGGCAGGACGGGCCCCCTTGACGCTGGTGGCTGAAGCCCCAGGGACCACGCGACACCCTCTGCCGTGGGGGTCACTCTGCGGGGACCTCGTGCCCCAGCCCCACTGCAGTGCTATCTCCCCTGAGCCCTTCGGGAGCGGGCCCAGCTGCGGAGCCCAGGTGGCCGTAGGCTGTGTCCTCTGGGTCTGCATGTCCTCGCCCGCATGGGGGCCGCCCGCCTTGCCATGGGGTCTAAGGGAGGACCCCGTGTGGGCCACACTCATCTGCCGGTGGCTCAGCCTGGTCCACTCACTGAAAGCAGCCGTCCCCACCTTTATCTCCTGTGCTTTTCCCGGTGGTCCTCACATCGCAGTTGTCCTATACTCGCCACTGTCTGTGGGCTACCCTGGAAGGAAGGCCCCCCAAGGTCAGGCCTCACCCTGTTCTCAGCCCGGATTCTGGGGCTCACTGGGCGGCGGCACATGGTGACTTCTCCATAAACCGGTGCCCACTGAAAGCGGGTGGCCTGGCCCCAAGCTCCCACCCTGTGGTTCTACGGGGGGATGAGACTGTCCCCCCTTCTTCTGGGGCTGTGGGACGACAGGGCAGGAACCCTGCAGGACTCCAGGATCAGTGCCTGCTCGGGGAGGGTCCACTGCGGCGAGGCCCGGGGGCCCTCCTGGGGCTGCCTTTGTGGGGGGCTGTGTCCCCCACCCCCCCGGCGACGGCACCCGCTCCATGCTGCCTGATGGAACGTCAGGAGGGCTGGGACATCGCCCGGGGGTGGCAGGGGGACAAGCAGGGGGACGAATGGCCTTAGCCCTAACTACAGCTTCTTCACCAACAACCCCCACAGGGATCTGAGCTTTTCTGAGAAGTCTGACGTCTCCATCTCCGGCTCCAGGAAGATGAGCTTTGGGAGACAGAGAAGAAGCTGGCATTTTGCTTGTGTTCCTTCCCATGTGGGTCAGCTCTGGCAGTATCCCCAGTGACCTCTGCTTCCCACCGTCCTCCCCGGGTCTCAATTTCCCCGTGCACACAGCATAGGCATCGGAGAGCACGACTGTCCTGTGCCCCAGGGCTCCAGCTTCTCTGAATCCTCAGGAGGGCTTTGAAACCCTTTGCAACAGCCATTTCTCTCTGCTCCCCAAGCTTCCTCTTCTTGGCGTCTGGGCTTTTGAAGAGAAGCCCCATCATGACCCCAAGTGCACGACTGCAATGCAGGCTTTGGGGGACAGCCGAGACCCTCTTGCACACGGCCAGACCCTGGTCTGCTCCTGGGCACCTGCGGAGAAGCAGGGGCTGCCTGGCACCAGGGCGGACAGCAGCCTGCCCAGAAAGCCCCACTTCCGGACTTCTCAGGAGCCAGGGAAGCTACCCTTCAGGTCCTTGAGGCTCACCACAGACACGTGCAGGACTCGGGAGCAGAGAGACAGGCACCCCAAACCCATGACCCTTGGGGTCCAGGTCTGAAGATTCTGCTGTCTCGCGGCCCCCGGGTCTGGCAAGAACGTGGCCACCGTGCCAGGAAACCGGAATCAGATGTCTCGCTTGCTCCCTGGGACACGTGGCTACAGAAAGATCCTTTCATCTGAAATCGGGGTGCCTTGGCCAGAGGTCAGAGCTGGGGAGCCACTGCGGTTCCAACGGGAGGCTTCCACAGGTGTCAGGGGGAGCAGGCTGGGTCCGGGGTCCTCCCTCCAAGGTAGGGGTCACCAAGGCCCCGCCCGGCACAGCCCGGGATGAGGGTCATGGGTGCGGGAAGCCCCCCCGGCAGGGATGCACACACGGCTGGACTCCAGAGGGAGACAGGTGCCTGGAGGGGGCAGCAGGGCTGGCCCAGCTTCTTCGGACAGAAACAGCTCCCAGGAAAGCAGGTGCCAATGGGGGTCAGGTCGGTGGCCATTGCAAAGGCTCAAAGGAGCCCCACGAAGTCCTGCTGAGTGGCCGGCACCGTCCTCTGCCCCCAGAACAGGGCGGGGGCACAGCGGCTCCTCCCAGGTGGGGCAGACAGCAGCCCCACCCTGCCTGGCACCCCCAGCAGTCTGGAGCCCCAAGGTCCCCTTCATGATAAACGACCTCTCTGGGCTGTTTCCTAGACTCTCCTCTAGGGCCCACAGGGGCCCTGCAGGGTGGAACTTCCAATCCCCGCTTGAGAACAGAGGACGAGAGTTAGGAGGGCCGCCGAGGGGTGGCGGAGCCGGAATTTGAGCCCGGGGCCAGCCGGTCCGAGGTCCGGGTCCTGACGGCCCGCTGCGCTCTGGAGCCCGTCCTCACGTCCCTGGATCCAGGCCTCACCGGGGGACGTTGCTATCTCACTGGCCCACACAGACCACGAATCCCGGGGCTGGGACGGAGCTCCTCAGGGGCCTGGGAGGGGGAGTGGGGCACCCCGCCCGCTAGAGGCCCTGACCCCATGAGTGGGTGAGTGGATGTGAATGAACGACATGGCTTCAGAGGAGACTGTCCTCCCATGGGTGGTGTGACAAAGAACACGTGCTGTGCTCGTGCTGTCACTGAACCGGAAGACCGGGGCTCGGGAACCATGTCCCGGCATCAGGCTGGGCTCGGAGGAGACGCAATAGAAGGGGAACTCGCAAGCACCAGACACACGGCCCCCTTAAGTTTTATCTGCTTCAGGGGCTGCCGCGGGAAGCAGGCCCTCGGGGAGCACGCGCCCCGAGACAGCCGTGTTTGGCCCCGTGCCTGGTAGGGGCACTTCTGTCTGATGAGTAAACTCTGTCCTATAAAAAAGCCGATTAAACAATGTGCGTTTTATGGCCCGGGGACGTTTTATTTTTCCTGTACAGGAACATGGTCAGGCTGCTGGGCTCACAGCCCTCCGTCCCCTCCTGCGGCCCGAGATGAGCTCACAGACCCCCTTGAGCTCCAAGTAGGTGAACAGGCTCCTCTCCGGCCGGCTCCGTGGGGAACGCAGGCCCAGGCAGAGGCGGCCGCGGTCACAGGGACCCAGGGCCGGGTGGGGGAGGTGCAGGGCCCCACATCTTTCAGAAGGCAATGCCCAGCAGAGCTCTGAGCTGGTCTAGCTGCGCGGGCAGGTGGGGTGTGAAGAGCTGGGGGCCACCCCACATCTTCTCCAGGCAGGGGCGATGCTGGCGCAAGTACCCCACGCGTCACCCACGGCAGGGCCATGCCTACGGAATTCCCTCAGGCCACGGCATCACCCAGGGGAGGACAGATGGGGTGACAAGTGGCCGAGTGCCAGCCAGACCTAGAAACACCTGTATCCTCCGAGCATACGTGGGGAGGGGGCCCCTCCAGAGTGGGAGTGGGTTCTGAACTGAAAATCGACCCCACACCGATGGGAGAAGGCAGAGACAACTGGGGGTGGGACTCGGGGGGGCAGCCACGGCCTCTAAATGAACCCCTTGTGGTGAGTGACGGCAGCCCAGCAAGCCGCCCGGCGATGTGGGAACAGGCATCGGGGCATCGCTGAGCACAGCCTCCATTTCCCGCGGGCGGCTGCCCTGTGTCCACTCCCACCCAGAACAGAAGGCACCCCAGGAAGGATGGGGCATGAGGGGTGGGAGTGAGGGGCCGGGTATGTTCTGGATATGCTCTGGCTCCACCCCAGCCAGGGGCCAGTTTAAAGTTCCCTCAAGCACATCAGAACACACACGGGGAAAAGGCCGTTGGGGGGTTGTGGTTGGTTTCTGGATTGTTCTCAGTGATTCGGGCCCCCAGCTCCCTGATTTAACGCGGCCAGCACCCCGGAGCCCCCCTCCCTTTCTTCCACCAGGAGACTCTCGAGGCACAGAAGCCATAGGCGCACCTCATGCGGAGAGCGGCTGCCAAGGTCCCAGGGCCCAGCCGTGCCACTGAGATTACAGCAAAGAGACGATCCCGTTGGAAGTTTAGGGCTCATAAATCCCGACCACACTGCCGGCCGGCTTTGGAAGGTGAGAGAAACAACATTACAAAGCGAAATGAGGAGAGCAAGAATGTAGCATGAAGGCCAAGGAGCAGGGGGGCCGGGGCGGGGGCGGGGAACACAGCTCGCTGGGAAATTCAGTCCAATCTTTGCTCAACCACAAGCAGGAGGCCGGACCCCGGTGCCACCAACAGAAACGCGTCTCCCTCCCTGGAAAATTGATTTGTCAACAACCAGAGACTCGTCCAAAGGCATCTCAAGGTTGTTTTGTTTTTTTTTTTTAAAGGAAAGACAAAAACCATCCATAGTGGCACGCACACTCCAGAAACGGTTTTGGAGAACAGGGGTCCTGCAACTTGGACGGTTGCTGGGATGGCCCCTATGGGCTGACAGTCTGGAAATGTGGGATTTGCAACATCCGAGGGAATGGCGCACAGTGGGCATTCTTGGCGAAGAATTCATTTGAAAAAAATAATCAAAGTTGGTTTAAATCTCTGATGAGCTAAAAACTCCCTCCCACAAACCCAAGAAATGTGAATTTCCTCATTTGGGGTTGAGTTGCCTGCCAAGCACAAGGAAGGGCCCTTGACCTGACCCCGATGTGGACAGTGGTTCCCTGGCGGGGCCCCAGGCCGGGGGTGGCAGGCTGGCCAAGCCAGTGCAACCCAGGGGTGCTCCTGGCTCCGGGGCGAGGTGGGTGCCCCAAGGAGCTACAGCACAAGGGGCCCCTTCTGCTCCAGACTAGACGTGCAGGCGGGAAGCCCCTTCCCCTCCGGCCAGCCGCCAGCCCCTGCTGCCCGGCTCTCAAAGGTGGGGCGTGTGAGGTCCCCTTTCAGGAGCAAGCCTCGCCTCACCCTTCACCTCCAAGGGACCCGGCGCTCCCAGGGGAGGCTCAGGCGGGTAGAGTCTCGGGTGGCCGTGGCCATGGGGTGTCCCACAGCCACTACAGACACGAGGCCTTGGGCTGAGAGCGACAGTCACTTGGACTTCAGTGTCTGGCCTTCCTTTTTTTTTTTTTAAACTTTCATCGGAGGTGAATGATACTATGTCAATTGCCAAATTCCATCACTTCATTGCTTCACTGCTGGAGATTTCACGGTGGGGGGAGGTTCTCGTTTTTCACAGAAAACTCCAGGCACGGGCTCATTTCTGCAGATCTTTTGCCTAATTAACAGCCTACCCCATAAAAATAAATAAATAAATAGGGCAAGCATGGACCGATGAAGCCAGGAGCCCTTCCTCAGCTCGGAAAGGCAGCCTCCGCAACGGAAGGAGAGTGGTCACGGTCGGGGGGCCCCAGAGAGGAGGGTCTGCTCTGCCCAGGCCCCGGGTGGCACTGCCATGGCTCGGCGAGATAAGCCCCCGGGGCTCTGTCTTGGCTCTCCTGCTCCCAGACAGGACCGGTGTCCGGACGGACGTGCACCCCGGGCGGGGAGGTTGGGCAAGGAGCCGGCAGGAGGAAGGCCAGGCCAGGCTCCAGCTCGAGGCGTCTCTGTGCTGAAGGTGTGCAGGGCAGGGGGCGTGGGGCGTTGTCTCATCAGAGCGGGCCTCGGCCTGGCCACAGAGAGCCAGAGCCCTCCATGCTGGACAGCAAGTACAGCGCTCTCTGAGCCAGGCGGTCAGAACCCGTGACCCCAGAGTCCAGGCCGCCTGGCCTGGTGGGGAGAACCTGCACGTGGACCTTGCCAGGCAAACGCCCTACAGTTTATAAAGACTTCTTCATGCACCTGTGTGCCCCGAGCATGCCTCAGTTTCTCTGTCTATCCTTCTCCCTGAAAGGAAGGGATCTGAGGTGCAGAAATAGAAAGGGACCCAGTGGGAGGTGACTGTCCAGCCGCCCAGGCCGCCGCGGCCTTCAGGGGTGCCCCTGAACACACAGGAAGGTGCCAGGCCCATGTGGGCCGGCAGGTTTGTGGTCAGCTGCAGATAGCCTCAGAGCCCCAGAGAAGCTGCCCCATCAGTCAACCCACGTGTACGGAGTGCCAGCTCTCGGGACTGGACACGCTTCTGGGCCTCGAGAAGCTCTCGGCAGGCAAGGCCCACCTGGAGCCCCTGAAGGCCTGGGGGGAAATCCTGACCAGGGGCCTCCCGCCCACCCTATGAACCGGGAAGTTCACCCCAGGCACCCAGGGACGACCAGCCACGGTTCCTTTCCGTGCCAGTCGGCATGGGAGCAGGATGCTGATTTCCAAGAGGGACCAGCAAGCCCGTTCTGGATTCAATCACAAGCCTACGAGGTGTGGATCACCTGTTTCTCAAATGGGAACACGTTGCTTAGAGCGCTGAGAGCAGCCAGTCATATAGCTTGCACGCGGCGGGTGTGGGATTCCACAGGGAATCCACATCTCTGAGCATGAAGCCTGTCCCGCTGACCACTACCAGTCAGACTGCGAGCACAGATGTCACCCCTGCCTGGACGGAGCATCAGGACGCATCCACTTCCCTGGGGGGAATGTCTGGCTCTTGCCCTGGGGCGGCGCCTCCTTCCTCCCCCATCCCAGAGCAATGTGGATCCATGTCCAGTGAGTTGAGCTTGACCCAGACTCAGCTGGGTACCAAGAAGAAGCTTTGTCCTTGGGATGCACGATGATTCCGACCCCACAAGGCAGACACCCTGTCACCGTGGCTCTTGAAGACCCTCAGGCCCCCTGCAGCACCGCGCCGAGACTGCAGGTGGCCCAGTGCTGTCCACGTCTCTTCAAGGCCTCGATGCCACCCACACGTGCGTGTTCTACTGGGACCTCGAGAGGGTCAGGGGTGGGGTCCTGGGAACCAGCCCCTAGAGCACTTAGGTGTGCCTGCATCCATTGGCAAAGACAGGAATGAACTGGGACTGAGGGCACAGGAAAAGGGGCCTGGATGCTCCGTGGAGACAAACCCCAAGCGCCCCAAAGCCCGGCCAGCAACTGCAGCGGGGGCACCCCTGCGCTTTCCACCTGCAGCTCACAGACGGGCACCCCGGGGCCGCCAGCCTCCCTGCCTGACCTCCCCGCAGCCGCTGGAACCCACCAGGACACCCCCGGAACAGCCCGGTCTGCTCAGTGTCTCCAGACTCCGTGTTCTCAAAGCGGACAGGAGCCCTGGGTATCTGCACGGGCAGACGCAGCCTGGACTCAAATTCTCCAGGGCGAGGGCAGAGCGGACGGTGCCTCCCTGGCTCAAATGTCCCGGGCCAGCGGCCTCCACTCCGGGCCTGCACCTCAAATTTCGGCGATGGAGCGGCCGCAGAAAGCATCCCTCTTTATCGGTGGCCTGCGTGAGCTCTATATCACCATGGCCTCTCACCCCCAGCATTCCACGCCTCCCAGGGGGGCAGATAATCCCACAAAGGGCCTCATGCCAGAGTCCCCTTGCTTTCTCCAGTGCTGAGAGCTTTGACTCTGTCAGCACTGGTTCGCGGGAATCTCCTTACTGGGCCCCAGGGTTCAGATCAAATGTCCCTTTGAAAGGGCCAGAGGGGACGCTGTGCCCCTTCTCCTGCGTCTGCGTGACACTAGATCCAGCCCGTCCCGTGGTGCTTTTGGAGGCCACCCCCTGCCCCACCTAGAGGGACGGGCCCCCGACACCCCAGGGCCCTCAAGGGCCACTGTCCCCGACGAGGGAGGAGGGAAAGGCCTGTCCCCTGGCCCAGCAGGTGCCAAGACCCTTTCTCCTCCAGGTGCCCACGGGCTAGAGCTTGGACTCGGCTGTCCCAGCCTCCCTCTCCTCTTGTTTTGGGGCCAGGAAACCCAGCGACAGCTCCCTGGAGAAGGATCCCTTCACTCACCAAAAATGTGCTCTGCTCTGATGTCTACATACGAATCTGCTGAATTGCCTGAGACTAGCCCAGAGTCGGGTTCATGTAGCCACGTGTGTGTATGTGTACACACAGCAGTCTTCACGTGTGTGCACGCATGTCCACGCATGTGTTACACATATACGCACGGCATTGAGTAAGTTGTCTCAGTGTGTGCCTGTGCGTGGGTCTGTTTGTGTGCACGTGTGAGCATGCCTACATACACATATGTGTGCCCATGTAAGCATGCCTACATATGCATATTGTGCACGTATGAGCATGCCTACACATATGCACGTGTGCAAGCGTGAGCATGCCTACGTGTGCATACATGTGATCACGTGTGAACATGCTTACATATATGTGTGCACGCGTGAGCATGCCTACACACATACATGTGCGCACGTGAGCATGCCTACATGTGCATACACGTGAGCACGCCTACACACATACATGTGCACACGTGAGCATGCCTACACATACCTGTGCACGTGTGAGCATGCCTGCACACATATACATGTGCACACATGAGCATGCCTACACACATACGTGTGCACACGTGAGCATGCCTACATGTGCATAATGTGTGCACGTGTGCGCGTGTGCACTGTTGGGGGTGCGTTCCTACGGACGCGTGTGCACGTATGTGCATGGCAGTGCCTACACGAACCGATTACAGGAAAGCCCCACTGTCCCGCGGACCCTGAGCAAGTCCTAAACTCGACCCTCTGCGTGTGCACACTCACTCCCAGAAGTCAGAACGTCAGCCAGACAACGGCAGAGGGAGGAGAAACAGCTTCCCCTCTTCTAGGTTTGGCACCTGCTGCTCAGTACCCCCAAATCCTCTGACACAAAGCTAAACAAAAGACCCCAGAAGACAGAATTCAGACTCTAACCTCCGCTCTGGCTGGTGCTGTGTTCTGGGTCCCACAGGGCGGCTCACCACGGTCCCCGGCTCTTCTTCTCCTGGAAGCTTGGAGGACAGAGTCCCCAAATCCAGTGAAGACACTGACAGCACAGCGGCCCGAGGCCCCCTGACAATCTCCAACCATCCCCACAACAGTGGGCCCAGCGCCTCCAGCCAGGACCGTGCGGGCCTGCAGGGCCGCCTGACCCGTACGTCTCTGCTTCATTCACTTCCCATCATCACATCATTTCAGACGAGCTTCTCAATCTGCAGGCCTCCCCCAGAGCCCCCCTGGCGAGACCCCTCTGCCCCACACACGCCCACACAGACCTGCCAGGTGCAAGAAAGTTCCAGAAACCCAAAACAGCTGCTGACAAAGATAGCCTGGACCCTGCAGACATCATAGCAATAATACCACATTCACGTGCCTTTGGCCTTTCGCCCCACGTCCCACCCGAGCCGGTCATAGCTGTCGGGCAAGGGGCCACCGGGAGCATCCTGCCCTGGAGAGGAGAAAAGGGGTGTGAGGCTGGCCCCCATCGGACACATGGATGGAGTTGCATCCTTCCAACCAGGCCGGCCCTTTTCGGGCTGAGAAGGGACAGAGGCAGAGCTGGCCATCCACGTCTGCCTCGCCTGATCTAGACAAACACCCCCAGTATGGCAAGGCAGGCCCAAGGTGTCGGGGAAGGAGGGCAAGGGGCACTGGCTGCTGGTCCCTGCTCTGTCCTGACCCAGCAGAGATGGCATAGGTCGGGGAGCCCAGGAGTTGACCTGCAGGGACAAAGGCACCATGATTGTGACCATTGCGTGTCCCCCGGTCCAGCCCTGGTAAGGACGAACAATGCTGCCTCGGGGTCCCCACCTCTGCTTCTCTAAAGCTAAACTCTCCCTCGGCCAGGGCTTCCTTGCGCAGACGGTCCTTGGAGCCTAGCAGGTTGGGGTCCGGTCACCTTTGGGGTTTCTGCTTATCAGCAGCTGTCCGTCTCTCTCAGCCTGAGCCAAGGGTGACTGCAGATGGAGGGTCAGGCTGACCGAGAGATGCTCTTGCGGGACCTCAGGGGGGCCTGCTCACTCCTGAAGACTGCAAAGGGCGGGGGGGTCTCCCCTGGGGCACCCCCTGAGACCATCCTGACCACCTTCCCTTTGCTGGGGGCACAGCCCCACCCCCCGGGGACAGCAGCACTCGGCCAGCAGGTGGCCCATGAAGCCCCTCGGCTTCGTCCAAGGTCAATGAAGACGATGGAGCCGCTTCTCCCGTTAGGAATTCGGGAAGTGAAGACCAAGGGCCGACTCTGAGGCCTGGGGCTGGTGGCCCTCTGACTGAAGAACCTCGAGAACAAGCAGGCCCGGCCTCCCACCTGAGGGGTGCAGGGGTGATGCTCAAGGGGTGGTCCCCATCCATCGCCCCCGCCCTGGCTGCTGGCCCAATCTGAGGACCTCTGCCTCTGGACCGGGCAGGGAGGGGATGGCTCGGCTTGGCTTGGCTTTTACAGACCAGTGAGTGTCAGGGGCTTGGAGGGGAGACGTCATCGTGGCCCCCAGGTGGCCCTCCCAGGCACCCTGTGGCCAGACTGTGCCCCTTTGCAGGTGACCACCGCCCAGTGACGGTCGAGCCTGCTTCCCCAGGAGGTTCGGCTCTGGCGCGGAGGTCCCGATGTCCTGCAGAGCCCACTGCCGGCCTCCCAGAGCCGCCTGCGGCCCACTACCCGCCCCCCTCCCAGCCACAGGCCCCGCACAGGAGGCCAAGGATTATTCTATGGCCGGTGAATAAAGAATCGTGGTTCTTTGTCAGAAAAGGCACAGCCGCATTCCTCCCTGCCCCGGCCCTCTCCCGCACGGTGCCAAGCGGAGTCTGGGGGTCAAGGAGGGGCCCCCAGGGGCAGACAGGACCCTGCCACAGAGCTGGCCTTCTCCCCCTCATGGCCATGGCCCCTCCCCTCCAACGAGGGTAGTCTGTCAGCCTCGGGAGGCAACCTAAAACCCCGGCTAGGGAGCACTTGGGTTACAGCAAAGAAGGACCCCTGTGCGGGCTGCCAGCTGTGGGGGCCGGGGGGCGGCCCGGACGGGCCTTGGACCAAGTCCGCTGCCGTAATTAGCAGATGAAATTCAACAACAAACAGCTTGAGCGGCTTTATCTAACCTGCGTAGGTAAGATTAACACCTTCGATGGAGAGAAAGTTAAGACTCCGGGGCCTCTGCTCTGCAGTTCTGACTTGCAGCCGAGAAACGAGAGCCCCTCTTGGGCCGGCGCTCTGCCCCCGGGGTTCCGAGGACTTGCTTCCAGCGGCCTGTGTAGTCCTTTTGTTCGGCAGTGAACGTGCAGCCGCCAAACCGCACCGTTGCCCGTCACGCGCACACGCACCGGCCCCCGACCGCGGCTGGGAGCTCCCCGAGTCGGGACGGGGGCCCCCATGGCACCGGCTCGCTCTCAGAGACGCCAGGTCTCCACGGGCCCGGTGGAGACCCGCAAAGTCTCCCCTCGTCCCCGATTGACTTGTTGCTGCTCAGATTCCATTGGGCCGGAAGAAGACGTCAAATGCGCTCCTCCGAAGAGAAATCCGCGACAAGTCCTCCTGGGGAGAAAGAGAGCCGGCCGTGCCGAGGCTCAGGGCCCGTGCCCGCGCCCCGCGTGTGAAAGCACGGACTGGGGCAGAGTCGCAGACGAACTTCGGGAGGTCTGCGGACAGCACCCAGCACAGCTCGGTGGCCTCAGCTCTAGAGGAACGTCAAATCACTTCCAGGGAAAAATCGATCTCTCTCTGACAGCTTTTCCTCCTGCTAACGTGATAAATAAATAATTAGCCATGTTGCCGGGCTGTTCCATTAAAGTAAAGGAGGGCTGGATGGGCCGAGATGGAGAACCCGGTCGGGAAGACAGAGTCCGGCTGGAGCCCCCACGTCTTACAGCACCATTTGTATTCTGTCAGTCACTGGCCCTACGCTCAGCCCGAGCTGGGAACTGAATACCCTATTCAGAGAGGTGCTCACAGGCGTGTTAGTGCAATTTAATATTTTCGCACACAGACACATCATTATCTTGGAACCTGACACTGCGGCATAATTCTGTCATTTTTCAAGAGGCCCTAATTTTTCTCAATGTGAGCGCTAGGGCCCAGGATTATCCAAACAGCTCCCTCTCCCCTTTGTTTCTTCCGGGGGGTTATAAACGTGCAGGGAAGTGCGTGCAGATTGCCTGCTCTCCACCTTTGAACTTCTCTGTTGCCTTCTCCCACAACAGCCAGCTGCAGACGGCTCTGGGCCCCGCGGCCCCGCGGCCACGGTTCCAGACACCGCGAAGAAGCAAGCAGTGTGGGGGGCTCCGTGCAAAGCACAAGTGGGCCAGGACGGGACAGCAAAAAGCAGAGCCTGAGGGTAAGTCTCACGCAGACATCGGCCCCACGCTCGCATGCAGGTGCACAGCTGCACATGCGTGGACGGGTCTGCACACCCTGAGACCATCCCCGCACAGAGGCAGGATGAAGGGGCTGTGCCAGGGGCCGTGTCTGCCTTAAGCCGCAGCGGCTCCGGCCCACAGAAACGCCCCCCCCCCCCCCCCCCCCCGGTTTTCAGGCGGCTCAAGAATGCACTGGCTTTCCCAGGAATAAGAGCTGGGAGAAGTTTGCAAGGGAGGCCAGCTCCCCCCGGGAAGCAGCTTGGAATGAGCAGGTGGCAGCCTAGAGGACGCTGGCCCAGCCTGGTGGACACGCCGCGCCCCGTGCCGGGTGCCACGGCCTAGAGCGGCTCCGTACAAGCTGACCTTACACACGTTCTTACAAGCTCCCCTCCGAGAGGGACCCGGGGCCTTTCGGCAGCATGGTGCCCTCCCCCCACCAAAGCCCCAGAAGTAGGGCCCAGGACCCCTCGAGATTTGACCCTGATGACCCCCTCATGCTCGGGGTGGGCCAGCAGGGGTGACCAACAGCCACTGCTGAAGGGGGGCCTGAAACAGTCGTCGGGTCTGCACAAGCCCAAGATGCGGATTTCCAACCCAGTAAAGACCTGAGCACGTCGCTTCCCGGCACTGAGCGAGGAGCAGGGCTGCCCGGCAAAAACAGGCATGCTGGGAAGTGGCCCGAGTCTGGACCTTCGCCTGACCTGCCGGAGGAGCGTCATCAGACGGCCCTGCGTGCCGGGGGGGCAGAGGCTCTGCAGCAGGAGGGAGGAGGCGCGGGGGGCACACGAGGGTCGACACCCCGCACTTGCCCGGGGCCAGCCGGGCTCTCCCGTGGCCACCGTTTGGGCTCCTCCGGTGAGCATAATTTCCGGTCTTTGTTTAAGTGTTTTATGGACCGATGTGGCCCGGCCTCTCTGAAGAGGCTGTTACAGCCCATTGAGCAGATACAAATGTCTGAGCGCTTTTAAATGCAGGCCCCTTTCCCTCGGAGACGCAACCAGAAGGAGCGATGGGAGTCTATTATGTAAATCCATATTCCAGCGTAATATTGACTGCTAGCTTCTGAATATAGACACGGGGATTAAACTGTGTCACAGGAAAGAGCTCCCAGCCACAGCGAGTCCCCATTCATCACGCGTCGACCCGGGCGTTTTATCCCCGTGCCGAAGTGTCGGAGATGCCCAGCCTGCCCTAGGTGCCAGAGACGCGCACACGCCTCAAGGGAGCCACTGAATGCAAAACACAGACCCACCGAAGCAGACAAACGGGCAAAGCTCCTCTCCAAGCATCCCTCCCTCTCGCCCCCACTTCTGGCCTGTCTACTTTGAAATAGACCCGCTCGCTGGCAGTCCAGCCACCCCCCCCAGCACTGACGCAAGGCCAGAGATGCCCAAGAGGGGGTTGCCCCCCAGAAGCGGTGGGGACAGCCCGTTGGTCTGATCTGGCTTTCTCCTCAAACGGCTTGGACACGGAAGTTCAGACTGCAGGGCAAGGACCTGTGGCCCCCAGACTCGTCACGCTGCCCCGAGTGTGATGACGTGACCACGCCCATCTCTGGGGGGCCGGCCCACAGCTGGGCAGCCGTGGGGGGCCCTCAGGCATGTCTCAGAGCCCTGCACACAGTAGGCCCAAGGACAGCATGCTCCGCTCCAGGGGCAGGAAGGAACGGACAGATGGCTCGGAGCCCCTAAAACAAACAGAAGACCCTGACCCCTCCAGGAGCTGGGGAGCCTCTGAGGAGAGAAGAGCTGGCAGATGCCAAGAGCCGAAGGATGGAGAAGGGACGGGGAGGCAGCGGGAGGGAGTGACTGGCCTCGGTGCTGGCTAGCATCTGGCTGCAGGTCAGAGGGGCCGAATCAGACCCAGGCACCCGCGCTGCTCGGTCTGAAAATAAAGCCACGAGCTAAGGACCCGTGTGTGTGTTTTACTCCACGACTACGCCATGCACAGCGAGAGCCCGCAGAGCCCTTTGCGGGAGCAGGCAGACCGGCTGAGCCGGAGGGCTTCACGGAGGCCGGGGCGCACAGAGCAGCAGCGCGTGGGGGGGCCGCACCCTCGGGCGGGCGGGCACATACCTGCAGGCCTGCACGCTCTCCCTATGCACCCCCCGACCCCAGGTGAGTCCAGGGAGGCTCTGGAGGCTGAGGCCAGCATAGCATTTCCCCAAGCAGACCAAGGGGGTAAACCCCAAACTCACTGCCTGCCTGAAGGGAATGGGAATTCTGCCTCTCCCCCACCCGGCCCCAGAACCCCACCAGACATCATTCTGCACCCTTCCAGAACCTTCCACGCAGCATGCCTGCTGGAGGCTGGGGGGGGGGGGCGAGTAAAATCAGATGCACGTGGGTATTTGGGGTGGTGGTGGGAGGGCAAGCACTCAGGGAAAAGGCAGTAAGAGGAGCCGATCTGGTGGCAGCAGGTGGGATGTGGGATCCAGGAGTGGGGCACACGCAGTAGGAAGCCAGAGTGAAGGGGGTGCTGGGGCTCTGGGCCCAGGGACAGGCCTGTCCCACGGGAGGCCTTGAGAGCAGCACCCAGGGCTGGGGCTTGCTCTCTGCACGAAGCGTTCGGCTTTGTTTTTCCCTCTAAAGTAGGAAAGTAGACAAAGCCAGTTATGTCTCGACTCGGCAGCACGTTGAATGGAAAGCAAACCACAGTCCTGAGGGCCTACCCTGGACATATGGAGTCAGGGGTGTGGGGAGACCCAGCGCCACCGGCCACACTCCTGAGGAGCAGGCAGGGCCTTCAGACCTAAGGACGCGGTGACCGTGACCGTGTCCCCCTCGATGCCCCACCATCACCCGGATTGGAATCCACTGGAGAATATAAACCTGTTGCAGGAGGAGATCAAATCTGCGTAAACCCATCCGGGTGAGTCGGGAGGCCGAGGGGCAGGGCTAGGGGTTAGCCCTTAGTACGGCCAGAAGTGCCCAGGTGCGTCTCCCGGAGGTCCCTAAGAATCCACCGGGGGACCTGGGAAGCCCTCATGTCTGCAGCAGTCTGGTCCCCACCTCAAACCAAGCTGACTGGGGCCTCTTCCTCCTCTTAAGCCCCACGGTGCTACCTGGGTGGGAGGGAACAAACACTCTGGAAGAAGCCCAGGGCCAGGCTGAGCCCAAGCGTCTCTGCCCGTTGGCAGCCATACGCCTTCCCTGTCCACCTCCACGCTGGGAAGAGCCAGCACCCACCCGGCAGGGGCCTCAGGTCACCTCGAAGTGCACAGGAGGGACAGGAGCCATCCGAGGAGCCCTGGGGTTCTCCCAGCACCCCGCTCCCAGATCCCTCGGAGCACGTCTAGGCACATGGCCACGGGAGGGAGGGAGGAGAGAGCACCTGCCATCACCTGCCTCGCAGGCAGAGTCCCTGGCTCGAGGGAGGGAGGAGAGAGCACCTGCCATCACCTGCCTCGCAGGCAGAGTCCCTGGCTCGGGCTGGGCCAGACTCCTGGGAGAGCGCTGCTCCCTCACGCCCCTCCCCTCTGCACCTCGAGGGGTGCGGACTGAAGGCACCCGGAAGCGTGCTGTCACGAAAAGCAGCCTGAGTCCCGGGAATTTGCAGAGAACCCTCAGGTCGGGTTCAGAAACAAGTGTATGCGGGGGGGTCACCGGCTCTCTCCCTTCCTGAGCACGGGTTGGGGGGGGGGCAAGCAGAGCAAACGCTGTGCCTCACTTTCCCAAGTTTGAGTGGGGAACTCGGGCCCTGGGATGCTTTCCTCCCAGGCCAGTGAAGCCCTAAAACCCGTCTGCTTCTGGATTCCTCCGCCCACCACGGGTAGGGGGGTGCTGGGGGGGGGAGGCTCTGCGGCATCAGCCTCTGGTCTCCCCTCCGGCCCCAGGCCTCTTTCAGATGAGTCTGACGCTACAGCAAGTAGTTCACCTGGAGACCAAGACGGGGCCAGACCGGAATAAAAAGGTGCCTCATGTTATGGCGTTTGCTTAAGGACAGGGTCCCCTGGCTCCACCCTGGAAGACGCGTATTGGGGTTGGAAATGGCTCAGACATCAGTATGTAAAATGGGCACGGGAAACGCAGAGCCCAATTCAGAGGAGGTAAAATATTCACCAGGACCCAGCCATGTTTTAAAATGATTATAAATTATTTTAACAGTGCATTTGCAAAGGGTTATAAAAACAGCCATAATATATTTTTTTCCTTAGATTCTAGAATTACCAGTGTGACAGCTAATGCAATAATGATTTGTTTCAAATGCCAGTGTTTAAGCTGTATAAAGCTGATTTTATACATTTTTCCAGTAGGCCGCATTGTAGTTAATGAAATTAAACACACCAATCGCATTTGTCCCCAGGGGACGAGGAACTGAACACACCACTGGTTTATTTTTTTATTAAAATAAATTGCAGCCAGCAAGATGGACTAATTGCATACAGAATTGAAAAAGAAACATTCCATTGATATAATTAAGCCAATTTTCATGGACAGAAATAGTTATAGTGGATATAAAATAAGCAAAGCCTTCACCAGAATCTGACTTCCCTCCTTTTTTGCACAGAATGTTAACTATTAAACAAATATGTATCTCGGAGCCGAGGCACCGCTCTCTGTGAGCTCCAGGGCATTGTTCCTGAGTCTCGGGAGAGGCCGGCCAGGCGGGCCAGCCAAGGATTTGATGGCAGAAACCCCAAGAGAGAGAGTGGTAGGGCAGGAAGAGGCCCTCCCCATCGCCCTGGGGCCCACAAGGGCTCAGGAGCACTGGCCAGCCTAGAGGGAGTACCGCAGCCCTGGCGGGAGCCAGCAAGGTGCCCAGGATTAAGGAACAGCGGCAGATTCAGGGCGGGACCGGCAACTACAGCGGCGGTCTCCTTCCGCCCGGTGGCTCAGGTCCACACGGCAGCCGCTCCACCTCTCCCTGATTGCCTGGGGGGAGGGGCGGTGATTATTTCCCTTCAGATTTGGGGTTGCTGTGGGAGGGTAAGCAGGCAAGGCCATACATCTCCTGCCTTTGGTCAGGCAAAAGGCAGTACATGGGGGGGGTGGGGGGTGCAGGCGAGGCTGACCCTGGTCCACACTTGAGCCATTCTGCACCTGCCCTTGGCAGAGGACACCCAGAGCCAAGGGCTGGGGCTGGAAATGCCCGGGCGAAGCGTGCTGCCCCGCCTGGGGAGGGAGAGCAGCAGGAGAGCCCAGACCCCAGCAAAGAACACCCAGTCTGGGGGAGGCTGAGGACACAGTTCGCTGGTTGCATTCACAAGCTGTAGGGACACTGATGTCTTACTTGCTATTGAAAACCAGACCTGTTTCAAGCTAAGCACTGTCCTTGGGAAAATGCTTAAACCTTGACATATAAAAAAAGAAAATCCTATGGAATTAACTACAGCGTGCAGTGCCCTAAGGAAGGGGGCAGGGGAGGGTATGCGAAATAAAAAAGCCGGGAGCACTACTTAAGTGGCATTCAGTTTCATCCCTAACTTGCTGTGTGACCTCGAATGGGCGACTTGACCTCTCTGTGTTTGCGATTTTTTTTTACCCCTAAAAGTGGTGCCCACGAGGCCAAATTCCCTCTTCAAGGTCAATGAAGGGGAGTGGAGTCATTCCCAGTAAGTGGACCAAGTGTGTCTTTACAGGATCCTGGACCCCCCCCTCCTGTCTCCGGGAGGCTTGGGCAGTGACAGGGACAGGGGCAGCAGATAGGGCAGCAGCCCGTTCAGGCCCCTCGGAAGGCAGGTGCACGGGGTAAATGCACAGAACCAATGCGCCACCTTGGGCAAAGCTGGGCCCTTGGAGGCATCCCAGGAAGAATGCAGGGTTGATCCTGCAAAGCCTGACCTCTACCTTGCGCTTCGGTTTCCCTCCCCATCTTCCCCCCTCCCCACACCACCCTGACTTCGACCCAGGCTCCCGGAGCATTCTCTTGACTCTCTGTGCCCAGATCTGCTAAGCAACTGTGATGGGGACACGGGCCTGCCGCCCGCAGAGTCTGGGTCAGGGTCAAGAGTCGGGAGTTGGGAGCACGGAGCCCGCCCTTCTCCGTCCAGGAAACCAAGAGGAGGAGACCCTTGGGGCCCATTACGGCCCTGGAGGAGGAGGGGGGCGCTGCTCCCGCTGGCTGGGGTGGGGTGAAGGGCTCCGGGCCATAGGCACCACCTCGAACCGGCTGGGCTCCGTAGAGGGCAGGCAGCGCCTTTTGCGCCCGCGGTAGTTACTGGGACTTTGTACACGGAGAACAAGGGGCTGCAGCGATGTTGGCTCAGCCCGGGGTCCCCAGGCCCCCGGGCCGAGCCAGCCCGCACGGTCTGCAGCCCTGGGCAAGGGGCATCCGCGCGACCACCGCTGTGCCGCGCAGCAAGGCCCGGCTCCTCTGTCCCTTCGCCAAGTTTCCTTCCCACAGGGGACAGTGTTCGGGGTGTCCCTTGTCCGCCTGCACCCGATACTCAAGCCGTAGCGTCCAAGACTTGTTACACGGGTTTGATTCAAAACCTGATAAATTGTCTTTAATGCTATTTGAAATTTTTAAACGAAATTATTCAAAAGATTTTTAATCCTGGATAATTTTTGTTGAAACTCTAATTATACATCACCTTAATTACCAGCCCCAGCCCCCCAAGGATCCCTAATTGCCTCCTAATTGAATAAAACAGGGGGCTAATCGAGCCTACAGCGGCCCGCGAGCTGGCGGCCTCCCCCTAGGGGCCCAGTGGGGGGAGCCTCCGGCTGGCCCCACCGCCAACACCCGGCCGCCCAACAGAAACGGCGGGTCCAGGTCCCTTGCCCCGTGCTGTGCCCAGAAGGGGAACTCAAGGGTCTAGGGAGCCACGGGGGCAGGGAGGGTCGGGCGGCCCAGCGCGCACCTGCTCCGTGCCAGCAGCCAACAGGAGGTGCAGGGTGGCCTGGTCGGTGTCCCGTGGTAGAGACCTTAGGGCACAACCAATGCCCTTCCCCTGGGAGCCCGCTCGGAGGTCAGCCCACCGACAGGACTTCGCATCCACCCCCGCCCACAGGCCTGGGCGCCCAGGCACACCCGCGGGGCCAATGGCGAAGCCAGAGCCCCGCAGGCACTCAGCGCACTGCCGCGGGGCACCTGGCCTTGGCCGCCAGCCCTGCACCCCGCCCCTCACCGCGGCCTCAGCGTTTTCGCCCGAAGCGGGGTGAGACGGTCGACTCCTGCCGGACATTTCCTGGCACTGCTGCCCTCCCAGGCGTCCAGACCAGAGGCTGCCGTCCTGGCTTGGGGGGAGAGAACTGGTGGAAGGGGCAGACGTCCCCTGGCGGGTGGGAGAAGGGTAGGGCCCCGCGAAGCGGAGCCGGGCTGGTTTCGGCTGGGGAGAAGGAACCGCCTAGGAGCGCAGCCTGCAGCGGGACTCCCTGCACCCTGTCACACACACACCTTCCTCGCACACATCACGCCTGAGGGCACCTACCAGACACAGGAGTCCTCCCTGGAGCAGAGGTAGCAGCCCCCCACCTCCACCCCAGGCGCGAGGCGGCAGCTGTCCCGAGGACACTCTCCCCAGGCCTGGAATATGTCTTGTCTAGTTGTCGACCACGTCCATGGTGATCAGGTCTGGGGGGGCTCGAATGGGGGCCGGGGCTGGACGCTGTCTCTGGGAGCACATCCTCCCCTGCACAGGGCCCCCCAGCTGTGTGATGAGGAGGCCAGGAGGGCGTGTTGGCTGTGTTGACCCCCCCACCTGCCCACCTGGCTCACAACAGTGGCAGAGACACAGAGCTTTTGTTAGGCATTTTGTTTTGAAATGCGGCGCAGGGACAGCCCCATTCCCCACAGGCCCTGCAGTGCCCTGGCCAGTGTGAGGGGACCCAGGACCTACCTGTCTTCCCTCTGCCCCCAGCTGCCTAGGCTCACGCTGACGAGGTGCTGAGCACCGCAGCGGCCTCTGCCTTCGGAAAGCTGGACTCGGAGCCCCCGGCGTGGGCCAGAGGCACTGCCAGCTCAGTCAGCATGCAGGCCCAGCCCGGGAGACCCCCGGGAGTGGGGTCCTAGGAAACACAAACGAAATCACCGCCCCAGAGGCGCCCTCTGGGGCAGCCCTCAAGTTCGGACTCCGGGGGTGACACTCACTGACCAGGCTGCCCTTCTGGCCCAACACACAGCTTCATGCACAGCCCAGCCCTGCAAACTGGCCCATAACCATGACCCATAACCTCCCCTTCTTCCCCAGCCCCTGACCCTGGCTTGGAGGGCGAGGTTCTCTCGGCAGCCCTGGGGCTGTCCTGCTGCCTCAGGTTCAGGTAATAGAGTCAGGTCCCCAGGGACGTCCACATCTGCTTAAAATATTGTCCAATGAAATGAAATTCCTCCACAGATCCTGTGCTCTGTGTCAGGCAGGCAGCGTGGCCCGGGACTGGCCTGGGCCACCTTCTTGGGGACGGATGGGGGTGGTTGTCCCAGCTGAGAGCGGTTTCCAGTGCGCGCTCAGGATGGGTTCAGCGGGGTCTAGGACTGACACGCTTGCTCTGCTCCTGCGTTTCCTCACCAAGGAGAAAGGGAGACCTGTGCTCTGCCCTACCCTCGGGTCTGGTGCTCTGGCCTCAGGGCAAGGCTGCAGGAGGCCGCCAGGCACCCATTCTAGGTTTTGAGAAGAACCGCCCAGGGCCACCTTCCCCACCTGTCCGGGTGGAGCAGACAGGGAGGGAGCTGAGGTCCAGACGGCTGGCCGCCGGGTGTGGGACGCTCCGCTCTTTCCCGGGCTGTGCTGGGGGCACTGAGCCGGCCTCTCCGTGCGGCGAAGGCCCAGCGAGAGCGCGGCACTTTCCCCCTTCTCGCTCCAGCTTCAGGCCCTTCCCCAGTGAGAGCCTGACCCGGGCAGCTTGCAGCCCAGGGCCGAGGCTCTGAGGAAGCCGCTGCGCTCACAGACAAGACCCGAACGTGCACAGGAACACCCACGCCCCGAGGCCCACGGGCACACAGGTAGCAGGCCCACAGCCCTGGCGCACCAGCCACAAAACACTGGGGCCTTGTTCGCACCAAGAGGGGCCAGAGGTCACGGGAGATGGAGGAGGCCGAGGCCCTGAGTCTGGGGCGGAGGAGACAAGCTGGAAAGGGGCACCTCAAGGAGGAGCCCACACAGCCGCGGGGGACTCCAGGGGCCTCCTGCAGAAGCGGGGAGCTGCTTTTCCCCGGTGCTTGGCTGCGGATGCATGGCCTACCACCGAGGGGCCGCTGTCCGGGGGAGCCGGGCCGACCCAACCAAGGGAGCAGAACTTCTTCGGAAAAGTATCGGGAGTTTCTGGCCCACCAGGCTCACGCTTAGGGGCTCAGCCCTGGTGCGGTGAGGCTCGGCCGGGCAGGGTCAGGCGGAAGAGGAGCGGGCTGAACGGCCTGTTGGTCCGGCAGGGATCCCGAGGGGAGCGGGCCCGGCGCTCCTGCCGTGGGTGGGCGGGAGGCCCGCGGAGGAGCGGGCGACCAGAACGGGCGGCGCCGGCTCCTTTCCGCGCGGCACTCGCCGCTTCGCTGCAGCCGGGCCTCGGCCGGGCTTCGGGAGCCGCGCTCGCATGGCCGCGGCGCCGCCGCTCCCACCTGCCCTCTTCCCGGGCCGCGGTCCCGGGCCCGCGGGCCTCTCAGCCGATGGCGCCCGCGGTCGGAGAGCAGAGGGCGCGCGGGTGGCCCCGAGGCGCGGCGGCGGGTGGCGGGGCGGGCGGCGGGCGCACCGGGCCGGCGGCGAGGACCCGGCCGGCGGCGGGCTGGGCGCGCGGAGCTTGGGGCTCGGCCCGAGACGGAGCGAAAGAGAAAGTAAGACCGGGGACCGGGCAGCCTCGCCGGGGGCAGCTCTGTCCCCGCCGGGTCTCGAGGCTGTGCGGGCGACAAGGGGCAGGAGGGGCCGCGCGGGGCCGAGCGGGGCCGAGGGCGGCGGCGGCAGCGGGTCGGAAGGCGTCCGCGCGGGGACCCTCCCGCCGGAGGCGCCCGCGCCGGGGCTGCCCGAGTCACGGAGGAGCGCCCGCCGCCGCGCGGGGCACCGGTCGGGAATAAACTTCCCGACCACAGTTCCAAGCCCAGGAAAACGTCTCCATGTTGCTCCCCAAGTGGCCGAGGCTGTCCTGCCGCCGCCACCCCTGCCCCTGCGCCGGTGAAGCGGGGTGGACGCCGGCCCGCGCCCCCTCCTCCGCCCCCTCCCCGGCTCGGGGTCTCCCTCCTCTGCGCCCAGCTGGCGGACGCCAAAGGCGGTGCTCTAGCGCCCACTATTTCAAAAGCCCGGAATATGATTTGACCAGGACTGAGAGCCACTCCGAGAGAGAGAGGGAGAGAGCGAGCGAGGAGGAAAAAGTTGCTCTCCCCTTTCGTCAACTTTTCGCTAACTTTCGCTTTTCGCTCCCCTCCACCCCCAGCCCTCCCCCTCCGCCCCCCTCCCCGGCCCCCACCGCGCGCCTCGGGTTCCCGGGCCCGAGCGCCTGACACTGGGGGGGGGGGGGAGGGGGTTCGCGAGGAGGGGGCCGGCGCCTTCGGGGAGCGCGCGGCCCGGGCGCCCCGAGCCTCTGCGCCGAGCCCGGCCGCCCCGGAGCGCGGGAGGCGGAGCAGCCCCCGGGCCGCGCGGCCGATCCGAGGGCCGGGAGCCCAAGGCGCGCCGGCCGCGCCCCGACGCGCACCCCTGGCCCGGGCGCCCCGGCCCCGCGGCCCGGACCCGGCGGCGCGGCGCGGCCGAGCGCGGGAGACTTACTTTTGGCTAGCTTCCTCGCCCTCGCCTTGGATCGCATGGTGTCGGCTCGCGGAATCTCTCTCCTCCTCCTTGAGTCCAGAAGCAGCTACACACTATCTTCATCTCCCCAGCATTGTCAGTTTGGACACCTTCGCACATGCGCACAGAGCACTCAATCTGACACCCCTCGCCGGGGCCAAAAAAACTTTGCAATGTATTCATCATCCTCATCGTCGCGCCGCCGTCGCCGCCGCCGCCTCGGCGCGGGATTGGGGGGCTCTCCTCGGCCTTCCCGGTCTTCATCTCACTTATCTCTTCCCCCCCCCCGCCCCCTCTTCCCCCCTCCCCTTTTCAGCGCAGCTCGGAACTGGCCCTTTAAGAAAACATTCCGTGCTCGGCGCTCCCGCCCGGGGCCCGCACCCCGGACACTTTAAAAGGACCCAGGTGGCCCCGGAGGCGAGGTGACTATCCCCCCACCCTTCCCCTGCGCCGCGTCGCGCTGCTGCTCCCGCCCCAGCCCCGGCCGCAGGCGGAGTGGCGGCTGCGTCGGTCCTCGCGACTTCCTAGGATGGGGGGGACGCGCCGACAGTTCGGACGCGGGTCTGGCTGGGTTTGCTTCGTTTTACTGCATTTTATTACTAATTAAAAAGCTTTGCGTTCACCGTCGCCCCAGCCTGCTTTTCTCCCCGTCTCTCCCCGAGGCCCCCGCCCCGGCCCGCCATCGCCCGAGGGGGTGTCCCGGCCCGCGCGCCGAACCCGGCTCCTCCGAAGCCCCCTCCGGGCCCCGCCGCCCCCCTCGGGCCTGCCCGGCTCCCGCCCCTCCCCTTCGCCCCCACCCCAGCGCTGCTGCTCCGGGCTTCGCGGCTCAAAAACAACAGCGGTGGCGCCTCCAGCTCCGCGCTCCGCCGCAGCCCCGGCGGGCGGGTGAAACTCGGACCCGCCGCCCTCGGTCCGCGCGGAGCCGCGGAGAGCCGCGCACCGGGCTCCGGGGAGGCAGCGCGGGGGCCGCCGTCCGAACACCGGGCGCCCCAAACCTCGCCGCCCTAGGGGCGGGCCCGCGCCCTTCTGCCTCCGCGGGCCCCAGGTGAGTACCCGGCGGCGCGAGCCCCCGAGCTGGGCCACCTTCGGGGAAGGGGCCTCCCGCGGCCCAGGTGAGTCGCGGGCGGGAAGGCCGGCGGAGCAGGTGGCAGAGCGCGCGGGCGGGAGCCGATCGGCTGCTTCTGCCCCGCCGCCCTCCGACGCAGGGGGGTAGGCAGGATGTCCCGGCCAGGGGCCTGGTGCGGGCAGTGAGAATTCCTCATGCGAGTGTGTCTGGGATTCGAGAACGCAATGGGAGCGGAAGCAGGCACTGACCCGGGCCCTTCCTGATAACCAGGATTCTGCCAGGCTCCAGGACCTGAAGCTGGCCTAGAGTCAGCCTGAGGAGGGCAGAGGTCGAGCCTTTGGTGCGAGTCTCTGCTGCAGCGGGTGGGCTCTTGGCTGCGCCACTCCCCATTTGTTGCTCAGTGATCCCAGTAGTGCCTCCGCCGGGACCTGCGTCGGCACCGGAGCCCTTGCCGTAGGAGAGATGAACCGGTAAGGGCGGAAGGCTAACACTGAGACCCTGGGGTCCTGGCAGAGGCGATCGGGCTGTGGAGGGGTGCCTGAACTGCACAACCGATGCTACCCCACAGGAGAGGCTCAACAGAGCAGGGCTTGGCAGGAGCCAGAGGCAGTGTTGCACTGGGCCTTCCCGCCTCCGCAGTTCACAGCTGCTTCCCTGGGTTGGAGCACAGACCGAGCTCCCGTGGTTTCAGGGGTGCCCAGCCTTGCGCCCTGCTTGCAGCCCCAGACAGAGAAGGCACTCTCTGCCCTGCTCTGTCTCTCAATGAGCTGAGCGCAGCGTCCACTCTTTCCGGCCCTAGGTGAGTGTTGACCACGGCGGCAGCACCAACAGGGGCGTTGGTACAGAGAACTGGGGCAGCTCACTCCCATTGCCTGCAGCCCTTCCCAGGGCCCGTCCCCCGGGCCCCACACTTCATCCCCATGGGCTGGGCGGAGAACTGCGGGATCCAGAGGGGCCTTGGGCCTTGCTGCCAGGCTCCGGGGGTTTGGGTGGGCAGTGTCCACGGGGGACCAGGGCCTTGTTGCGGTCCCTAGCAGACTCAGAACCCACTTAGTCCCAAGGCGGGGGGTGGCCGGGAGAGGAAGGAAGGGACCAGGAGCTCAGAGCTGGGAGCTGTTCTGCTTAACCCAGCCAGAGCAGAATCCAGCCCACGGACCTAACCTGGCTGTCGCCACTGGCCAGAGAGAACGCAAGGTCACTCTCATACCTCAGCACCCGCAGACCCCCTTGCGGAGAGCTAGCAAGGTTGGGTGGGAGGCCTGGGGAGAATACAGTGGCGCCTGCAAAGCATTCCCACCTGCACGGAAGATCCTTCCCCATCCCCCACCTGCCACCCAGCTCAGGCTTCCTTTTCCCTGGCCTGGAGGCAGCCAGGAGGCTCCAAGGTTAGGAAGGCCCAGTCTTCTTCTGGGGCACCCAGCTCACTCTGGCCCTCTCCCTCAGCTGAGAAGGTGATTAAAATCTTCTGAACCCTGGCCAAGCTGGGCCAGGACACTCTCTGGACTCTGGGACTGCACCTTTTCCAGGGCCTGAGGAGACTCCACTGTCTCTTCCCTGCCCTCTGCAAGGGCCCGGGGGAAGGGCTGGGGGTTGCAGCTCAGGGCCTGCCTGGAGGAAAGAACCCGGAGTCAGGAGTGACCAGGAGCCAGCCAGCTGCTGACACCCCAGGAGCTGCAGCAGCGATAGCACGGCACGTGCTCCCACCAACCCCAGTCAGTTCCAGGAGCCTGGGCAGACTGTCCCCAAGGCCATGGCCCTGGCCTGGCCAGGCCCTGCCCCCGCGTGGCCGGATTTAGAACCGAGAACAGGTCAGGCTTTACAGAGTCCTGCAGAGGGAATGGCGAAGAAGGGGGAATCTGATGCGGGTCCAGATCCTAGCCAACCTTGCAGACGTCCGGGGATGGGGATATGGGGGAACAGTTACAGACAAGTGGGGGCCAAACAGGAAGAGAGGAGCAGTTTTCATTCTGTTGATACTGAAGGCAGTTTTCAAACTGAGCCAAGCTTCAGGGAGTCTTGTGGCCGATGCTGGGCTTAGGGGACCGGGCACTGGGATGCAGAGTGTTGCTACTAACCTTGGCTTCCTACTGTGGGCTGATCGATGGTGAGGTGTGGGCTGCATGGACACATCTTTCAGGCTCCTGGGTTTTGGAACAGACTTTCTTGCTGGGGTTCAGGGTACTGGATAGAGGACTTTTCCTGCCAGCCTTTGCCACAGCCTGGAATCCCACTTCAGCCGGGAGCTCTGCCTACCGCAGCCCTTCCAACAAGCAGGGAGGTGCAGCTGGAGAGCCGGAGTCACTTGAACTCTTTTGGGGAAGGGCGCAGTTGGGGAGGGTAAGCAAGCTGGACCTCAGTGCTGTAGTAAGCATCGTAGTGGGCCGGAAGGAAGGGGGTCCCCAACTCCTGGACACCCTGAGAAGCCCATGAGTAACAAAACCAGCTGGAGCCTTCTGGCACTCCCAGAGTTTACTGTCTGGGACTAGAAGGTCCCTTTGCTTGGCAAGGACTCATGCCCCATGCCAACTCCCAAGGCCTGGCCTCTGGAGAGGTCTGCACTGCGGTGTGTGTGCCCAGAAGTGCCGGGTCCTAGCCAGCCCAGCCACCTGCCCAGGCCCTCGAGCCCCAGGGAGCCCTGCTTCAGCTGTGCAATGGGAGGTGGGAAGGGGCTGGCCGGTAGGCCAGATGCACTGATGGCGGGATTCTCACTGCTTCCCCTCCCTGTTCCTATCTGTGCCCCATGAAGCTTGGCCATGGGCTTTCAGGCACTCAGTCTCCGGGCTCAATCAGATTCCAGGTCAGGTTTTGCTCACCTTCCAGTTCCTGCTCAGAAAAACTCTGAGTAGCTAAAAGAATAAAAGCACATCTCCCTTAGTTTACATATGGGCTCTCCTCGGAGATCTGAAACTGCCCTGAAGGGTCCAGACCACCAGGCCTTGCCCCACCCCCATCACAGGAGCATTGAATCAGGCAGAGATGGGGGTCTCCCTTTCTGGGCACCTTCTCCTACCCTACATTAGGTGGAAATGCCTCCCAGATTTGAGTAACAGAAGGCTTGGAGACCACCAGGGATGCTTGGGGACAATCTGGTTTGGTTCCCACTACACAGAGAAAACGGAGGTGGTCTTGGCACCCAGCAGGGGACCCAGTGGGGACTGAATGCAGAGGCCTTCCAGCCCTGGGGCCAATAGCTGGCAAGCCTGTTGGGTCTAGAATGGGGGTGGGTTGGGGCCCCTGCAGCTTGCTTGGCATTTGTCGTCCCCAGAGGGGCTTCTACACTGGTCCAGAGTGGGTGCTTCCCCCAGGGGCCCCCAAGACTCTGGGGGTAATATTCCAGGCCCCTGTTGGCCCGTCTTCTTACCCTGCGCCCAGGGAAACGGGCTGTGACCAGCTAACTTCGGAGGGCTGAGCTCAGAGGCCCTGCTTTCTGGTCCAGCAAGTTCATGAAGCGCGAGGCAGGGAGGCTTGTTCCCCATGCTGCTCACAGCCGAAGTCTCCGAGTGCCCACAGCCAGTCCCTGCTCTGGAGTGGGCCCTGAGAGTGTTGGGGCACTCTCCACCAAGACTTCCCAGGAATGTGAACCGTTTAGTCGATTTCCAACAAACCCCAGATGTTTGGAAAGCTACTTCCTTCACAGGCGGGAGGACTTGGTCCCTTGCAGATGGGCAGCCTCTAGGGAGAGTCCCCAAGAGACTTCTCTGCCCTAATCTGCATGCCGGGGTCCCGGCCGAGCAGCTATCTGTCAGGAGCGCAGATGCGGGCGAGTCCGCACCTGGGGTCTGCCACGTGCATTTGCGGGGGCGTAATCAGGGATATTTTTGTTTGTTTTGTTTTTAATTTAAGAGATGGAAGCCGTGGGCCTGAACTCTCCATTTGAATTCCCTGGGAGGGAGTTGGCCGCACGCAGTATCCCGGGCCCAAACCGGCTCTCCGGGAAGCGCAGGAAGCCCCCAAATACTGCTTCCCCGCGGCGCGCACAGTGGGCCAGGACGGCGCGGCGGCTCGGCGGCGGCGGGGCTCCCGCAGCTGCGCGCGGGCTCCGGCTACTGCTCCGGGGTAACGAACGGCATCGGTTTCCCACGCTTTCTCTCTATCCCAGACCTTCAAAAATCCGCCAACGAACGCCGTTACCTATTCGCGCCGATCCCGACCCAAGTCCTGCGCTCGTCCGGCGCGGTCCATAGCGGCGACTTCGCGCCGTGCTCCCCCTCGGGGCCGCCCCTCTGCGCGCGCCGGGAGCGACTTCTTCCCCCACCCCCCAGCGCCCCGGCCCAGAAGCGCCTGAGAGCTTGGAGTCACGGATGTGGCACTGTGGCCCCGCCGAACGCAGCCCGCGTGGACCTGCCAGCCTCCTGCTCCTGGTTCCGGCTGCGCTCCGGCAGGGGCCTCGTGGCAACGAAAACGGCGAGCCGAGTCGCCTTCCCGGCGGCCGCGTCCCGGAGGCCGCTGGGTGGGAGTCCGCCCTCCGCCTCCCCAAACGCCCCAGAGCCCGGGACATTGTCACTTAGCAGACTCCCCAAGTCGGCTTGCGCCGGCTTCACATCCCGGTTTGCAAAGCCCCCTCCTCTTCCGTCCTCTCTGGGCCGTGGTCCCTGCCCCCACACCGGCGACCCTCTTAGTTTGAAACCGAATTTCGCCTTGGGTCCTGCGGGCTGCACACGCCGCAGACGGAACCCTGGAAATGCTGCAGGGATTGCTTCCTGCCTCAGCTTCGGCATCTGTGCCCCGTCACAGGTTTACGGGGGTAGGTTGGAGAACGGACGGACTGATGGAAAACCCCCGGCGGCGAGCGCACACCATCCCTTGGGGCACGTTTGCGAGGCGAGGTCCAGAGGTGGTGCGGAGCCTGGAAGAGGCCCTCTATTGCTCTTGAGCACCCTGGCCTGTCCGGTGGTTCGCGTCCCGCCCCCGCAACGCGGAACTGTCCTCTCCAGGGCTCCGCGGAGGTGGTGTGAGCGTCCAGCTCCGAGGCTGGGCGTCTCCTCTCCGCCCCCGCTGGGGGTTTTGCGCGTCTGGCCCAACGGTTCTCGGTTCCTCAGGGCCAGGATGCAAGGAGGTTTAACACCCAAGGCTCCAAACCTCAGGACGGTACCACCGGCACCCTGAATCTGGCAGAGGGCGGGTCCTGGGGCTTTCTGAGACGGGGGGTGGGGGGACACGGTACAAAGGCCCTAGTCCCAGCTGAGCTCCTCAGAGGGAATACTCCCCCTCTCCCTCCTCCTCCCCAAGCTTCAGGGACTGGGGAGTTCCAGGGTCCAGGAGCAGATGTGTCCTGGCACGTTTGGGCAGGGCCCTCAGGGAGTGACCTTGGGCTTGCAGTCACTCTACCCTGCCGGATGGTGACTTCTGGGATGCCCAGACGGACACCCTCTCCCCTGCCCCCTTTGCTGCTTCTAAACTGATCATTGTGGGGGGGAGGGGGCGGCTGATGAAGTCCAGGATCGCCTCTGGGGAAGGGAAAATTTTACCTCTCCTGCTGAGTAACCCAAAGGTGATGGAATCAGAGTCCTCCCTCCCAAGACAGGGCCTCCTGCTTCTGCCCCAGGGGCTGGTGCCTATGACCTGGGCTCTCGGAAGGGAGCAGGACCCATGTCTCTCCTGCCATGGTGCCTGATGCCCAGACTCAGCACCTGCAGGGCCTGCCAGTGCCCCCACCCCATTCTTACCTCCTCCATCCTGGACAAAGCTCCAGTGAAGGACCGTGGCCCAAGTGGCAGGAACACACCTGCACACAGCCCCCACGCCCCCTGCAGCCCAGGCCAGTCAAGAGACCTGCCTGAGGACCCACTGTGTGCCAGGCCTGGGGCTAGGGTGAAGGCGGCAGGGTCCTGGCCTTGAGTAGCTCTTCATTAATGGGACAGACCCCTGCCCCCCCCCCAGGATAACAGCAGAATTACAATGGGAGTGCAGGGTGGAGAGCTGCAGAGGGCGGGGGCGCACAGGGCCTTCCCTGTTCCCCTTCCTGCCCAGGTCATGGAGACAGCGGGGGTGGAGGGTGAACTTCAGCTGAGTCAGACCCAGCTTCTTACCGACCCCCTCCTTACTGACCCTCCCTCCTCTCAGCCCCCAGTTTCCTGGGCACTCCAATTTCCTAATGTGTCATATGGGGGAGACAAGCCAGGGGGCTTGTGAGACAGCTGCATGCAGGTGAGGGCTGGTGCTTCTTGGGGGCTCTGGGTTGTTGGAGCTGTCATTAGTAGAGATCCCTGTGCCCTCCGACCCCTCCTTGTCCAGAGCCCAGGTGTGCCTGTAGGGGCTCTGAGCTGGAGTCATGGAGAGCAGCTTCTCACTCCTTGGCTGGACACAGAGGGCAAGTCAGACCAGGAAGGACAGGGCTCCTGGGAGCCTCACGTCCTGCTCACCCATGCAGATCTTAATGGGCTCCCAGAGCCTGGCCCCACCCTGTCGACCTTGGCCTGCCCTAGTCTTGCCTGGTCTCCTGGCACTTGTGATCAGTGTTTCTGCCAGGTCCACCCCTGCCCTCGGGGAGGCCAAGGCTCTGGGGCCATTCCTGCATTTGCTGACATCGGGCCAGAGGCCCCTGTAAGGCGGACGCTCCTGGAGCTCGCAGTCCCATCATGCCATCAACCACAAAGGCTATTTGCCTCACACACCTGCAGCTTCCAGGGCATCGAACGCCCCTACAAAGCCCAGGGCTGGCCCAAGTCTGGGAGCTTCAGTGAGTGAAAGAATGAGTCACTCACGAATGAAGAGAACTGAGTGAGAAGAAAGTGACCCTTAGGTCTGATTTCAGCCTGGAAGGACCCAAGGAGATGAAGGGCAGCTTTACCAGACATCACAGTGGGGACAGCAGCCTCGCACTGAGGGCCCAAGGCTGAGTGCCCTGTCATTCACCTGTCCCGACTTGAAATGGCTGCCTGCCCAGCATTCGGCAGCCTGCACCAGTCCCTCGGGACGGGGACACAGCAGTGAGCAAGCCACCTAGGTCCCCAGGTGCGCGGTGTGTGATTTGGAAAAGGAAGCCAACTTGCTCAGGGGGGCCTTGGTGGGATGATGGGGGCAGGGGGGACGGCAGAAGGAGAGAAACTTGGTCTACCCATGGGGTTCCCTGGCGTGCGGTGATGGAGGGCAGGGGGTCCTGGGGCTCCTGTCCTCTCCCACTGGGCAGCATCACGGCGCCGCGTGACCCTCACAACAATCCCACACGCTCTGACGCGGGAAACTGGACCTTGGAGGTACAAGACGTGTCCTAGAAGCAGGAGAGTGGGATTCATCTGCCCGACCCAAAGCCCTACTCCAGGTGACATGTGCAGCCAGGTGATGGTGTCCAGGGTGCGTGCGTGACAGGTGCACCGCTGCGGAGCGGTCTGCATTTGGAATGTCTTCTTAGGGCTCTTGCGATGCCAGGTGTGTGAGGTCCAGAGGGCGTGTTGGCCTTGTGCTCACCCACTTGCTCCCGGCAATGATCAGGACATTTGTTTGTCGGTGTCCGGAAGGACTGAGCCATTTGCAAAACATATTTCTTCCAGGTCCAGCTCTCACTGGGGAGCCTGCCTCCCCCTTTCCTCCCTGACACCCACCCTCAAGGCGGCCACCCCAGGACTGCTCTGTGGCCATCCCTGGGGACAGGCTCCACACCCCAGCCGGTGACTTTGTGGCTCAGTTTGGGGCCAACATGCCAAGCAAGTGATGCTTGGTATCTGGGCTTCTACTAAGGTATTTCCAATCATAAAAAAATATGTGTGTCAGCTAAGTGTGCATTGAGTCTGGACCACATGGGACATAGTTGTTCTAATAAACAGGAATAAGCCAGTTTTCACATTAGAGAAATAAAAGTTTCTAGCAGAAATGTGGTGCTTTTAAAAAGGATTAATTAATAAACAGCAGGTAATTGTTTGTGGCACATTGTGGCAGAGAGTAATTTCCATTTTAGAGGATGGAAGGGCCAAATACCCCTCCCCACTCAGCATTTTTGTGTAATAATCACCTTGGCTTCACCTCTGCCTTTAATTTTTACAGCTGGAGCTGTTTACCATCTTCCAACTTTCACTAAAAAGGAAAAACCATCACTTAAACAAAGCCGTTGAGAACTCAGCATCGTATGTGGATTTCTTAACATAAATAAATCATACAAACCAAGATTTATGTTCTCCGAATGATGTCATTCATTGAGGGCTGCCTTCCCAATCACATCAGCCTTCGGTGATTTCCTCGTGTGCGTGTGCTTTCTGCAAAACAAGGGAGGCGGCTCGGGCCTCTCCCTGCTCCCGTTTCTCCGCTCGGCCCAGGACACCAGCGAGACCTCTGCCTGGGTCCGCCCGGCAGCACCGGGTCGAAACGGTGACAGCGGTTTCAGTCCCACAGACTGCTTGAAAGCTTGGCTCCTGAGCCATAGGTTCTGAGGCTGAAAGACTGTTAAAGCCGCCTGGAGAATTTGCACAGGCCCCAGCAGAGGCTGTAGGCCCGTCGGGCCTTGACCCTCCATGGACACTAGCTGCAGGGTAGTCACTCTGCGATGAATGAGGAACAGCAAGACCAGCGCTAATGGGTAGACGAGATGTGGTTTACCCATGCCGTGGAGGAGTACTTGGTCATAAAACAGAGCAAAGTACTGATACGCCCTATGACGTGCGTGCACTCACATTATTCTCGGTGACGGAAGCTGGTCACGAAGGCCATGAGTTGCAGGAGTCCGTTTATAGGAAATGTCCAGGATGGGCAAATCCCTAGAGACAGAAGTCAGCTGAGTGTTCGCCAGAGGCGGGGGTAGGGGGGTGACTGCTAAGAGCCGGGGGTCCTTCTCTGCTGTGCGGTGATGTTCCGGACTAGCTGGTTCTGATGGTCGCGTGACGTTGTGAATGTCCGAACGCGGCTGAAATGTTCACTTCGAAGTGGTAACGGCTAAGCTGTGAGAATTGTATCTCGATACATCTGCCATTAAAACGTCACCCCGAGCACATGTGTTTAAGAGCTCCGCGCTCATCTTTAAATGCTTATTAAATTTGGAGCTGAGCGTGTAGCTGGAGGGACGTGTGAGGTGTGCCTGCCACCATGGAGGGGTCACGTGAGCGCCGGCCCAGCCCCTCGGGGAAGCCCAGACACAGGACCACTTTCCTCGGAGCTGTGGCTCTGTGCCCCCCCCATGGCGTCCCCTTCCCGCCAGCCCAGAGGTCACCTCCACCCGGCTTTTCTGTTAACCATCCCCTTGACTCGGTTTAAGCTTTAGCGCCTAATACAGATCCCTGAAAGGATAAGTCTGGCTGCAGAGTTTAATCAGACTGAAACGAGCGAGGGGCGGGTGAGACGGGGTCCATGCACCCGTGGCTGGTCATTTGGCCACTGGAAGGAATGGCACGCTGACATGTGGGCAAACATGACACTCAGTGGGAGAAGCCAGTCACAAAGGCCACGTGCTGCACGACTCCACCAGCAAGTGTGGAGAAACAGCAAGCAGGTTGCGGGTAGCCCAGCTGTGGAAGGGGAGGCAGTGGTGCTTGGGCAGGTGAAGGTTTCAAGGGATGAGTCTGGCTCCAGCCCCTGGGCATTAACAGAAGACCGTGGGGGAAAACAGGGCTGACCAACTACAGCCTGGACCCTCGATTAATTCAAGCAGCACACATACCCTGCACACCTAGTGTGTGCCAGCATGGCCAGAGGCCCAAGGATGTAGCGGTGACCGAAACGGACAAAGGTCTCCTCCGCTGAGGAGCTCGTGTTCTCACGGGGAAGGCAGCAGTAAGCAGGATACCTAAGAACCTTGCAGGGCAGGTTCAAAGTCTCTGCACGCCATAGGCAACAACTAGGAGGGAAACGAGGTGAGGAGCATGGCCAAGTGAGACCTCTCTGGGGTGGTGGCATTTGAGCAGAGACGTGACAGACTGAGAAGGGAGCACAGTGCATGTCTAGGGAACAGCACTTGGACAGAGGTAGGGAGGCTGTCCTGTACTGGCTGGTGGGCTCAATGTAATCCCAAGGGACGTTAAATGTGGTAGAGGGAGGCAGAGAGATTCGACTGGCTTTGAATTTGGACAGGGGTCCTGAGCCCGGGAACACAGGTGGCAAAAGCAAGACAATGTATTCTAGACCCTCCACAAAGGAACCCAGCCCTTCTGATACCTCGATTTTTGCCCACTGTGACCCATTTCAGACTTTCCGTCTGCAGAAGCACAAAACGATAAAGTGTGCTGTTTAGGCCACTGAGTTTGTGGGAATTTGTCACTGCAGTCACAAGAAATTCACACAGGGCAGGAGGGGAGGCAGGAACTTCATCCACAAGTGGCCAGGACATGCCAAGGGACAGTCACTGCAGGGATGCTGGCAGTGGCTGTCCTCCCGTCTGGCTCCTTAGTCACTCGGCCCCAATGTGGACCGGCTGTCCTGCACACCCTGCCTGTGGTCATCACGCCAGGAGCAGGAGCGGCCATCCCCAGCTCGCCCACTCCCCAGAGCCTGCATTGTCTTGGCTTTCTCTCTCATCTCTGTGGAGCGCATCCTCTCGTAACTTCTGATAAACTGGGAGATAAATTTTCTAGGACCACGCATGTCTGAAACGCATTTATCCTCCCAACACACCAGAATGACAGTTTGGCTGGGTGTGGAATTCTAGACTGGAGATGCTTTTCTTTTCTTTTCTTTTCTTTTCTTTTCTTTTCTTTTCTTTTCTTTCCTTTTCTTTTCTTTTTTTTTTTTTAAGATTTTATTTATTTATTTGACAGAGATAGAGACAGCCAGCGAGAGAGGGAACACAGCAGGGGAGTGGGAGAGGAAGAAGCAGGCTCATAGCGGAGGAGCCCGATGTGGGACTCGATCCCGGAACGCCGGGATCACGCCCTGAGCCGAAGGCAGATGCTTAACGACTGCGCCACCCAGGCGTCCCATGGAGATGCTTTTCATCCAGAATTTTCAGAACATTGCCCCTTGTCTTCTTGCTCCCAGAGTGGCTGTTGAAAAGTGAGGAGAGTCTGTTCCCTTGTGCTCTGCATGCAACCTGCTTTTTCTTCTTGGGAACCATCTAGAATCCTCTCTGTGTCCCAAGTGTTCCGCGGTCACAGCGATCTCGAGTGTCCACAAACTGAGGCCCAGAGCAGTGAAGTAACAGCTCGAGGCCACCAATCTGGAGGAGGCAGGATTGGAACCCAGGCAGCCTGGCTCGGGAGTCACGCTTTTAACCCACAAGGCCACCCCCTCTCTCAGGGCCAGGCTGCTGGGGACAAAGACGTGGGGGCAAACAGGACTCGGGGAGTGAGTCTGATTTCCTCGACTGTGGGTTCTTTCCATCTGGGAGCTTGTGTCTTTCAGTTTTGGGGAGTTGTCCAGAAATACTTTTTGTTACAGATTTTCTGCCCTCTGTTTCCTCTGCTCTTTGTTTTTGGAAGCCGATGGTTACTGTGAAGTTTTCTTCTGTCCACGTGGTTGTGTGTCCTCCAGATGGCTTTGTTCTATTCCTCTTAGTCTCCTGCCTTGCTCCTCAGTGACCCACTCGCGATCTGAGGCGGGGAGCACAGAGCCGGTTGGGAGGTCTGAGGTAAGGGAGGGCCTGCTGCCTTTGACATCCGTGCGACGGGGGTCCTGGCAGCACTTCATGCAGCACCTTCAGGGGCTGATCTGGGATGAGGGGGTCCAGCTGCCAGTACTCTGGGAGTTAAGCTGGGGTCTCCGCAGTCAGCATCAGGTCACGGCTGCCTGCATTCCGGGGAGTAAGCCTTTGGACTTTTGCTGAGCTGGAGGAGGGTGGCACAGAGCGTCTAGGAATCTGTCTCCCTCATGACCGCCTTCCATGCTGGCCTTCCTGATGGCGGCCACTCCTGCACTCTCATCTCAGGCTTGCGTTCCTGGCCAGTCCTGAGCGTGGGGTGCTCTTTGTATTAAATCCAGTAAAAGCTCACCTTCTGCACTTTCGGAGCCGTCTCTCTTTCTTATCTGTGAGCCAGTCACGGTGGGTCCATCTGCAGATTTGCGACTGCCCTGCCCTCCCCTGTCCTCTCCACCCTCATGGGTCGATGTCTCTTAAAATCTCTTTTTTGAAGTGGGTTGAAGTGGGTTTTGCAGAAGGGCCTATTATGCGTGTTTAATCCACCACCTGAACCGATACCTTTTGGGGCCACTGTCATTTCAACTCCTTCTCTTAGTTTCTGTGGGGCTATTTTAGAGAGGCTGTGTCCCTTTGCTGTGCGGTGTCCAGAGGCTCTGAGTGAGGTTTTCTGGGTCCTGATCAGTGGGTTCCCTGGAGCTCCCCACACCGTGGCACGTTCCAGCCACAAAGTGTTGAGCCACGTCCGTTGGGTCCATGCACGGACTGCTGCCGAGACGACGACGTGCTGGTGTAAATGCCTGCATGTTGCCCACACTGATGCGTCCCTGAAACACGGGATGGGGAGGAACCGTTAGGAATACGAATTGAAATATATTAACAGTGGTCTAAACTGAGTGATGAGATTTCAGGGTATTATAACTTTTTTCTTTGTTATGTTTGCATGCATTTCCATTTTTCTCCAGTGACTATATGTTAGTTACGTGACTGTTAACAGTGTTTAAGGTGAAGAACAAAATGTTACCTGTCCTTCAAGAGCTGGCTCAGATGTCATCACCTCCCAGAAGCTTCTCCTGAACTCACTGTTGGTAATGCTCCCCTCACCACACAGGTGAGACGGGCATTAAATAAAACTTAATTTTCCAAATATTAATTTAATTTCTGAGTTTAAGCCTCTTTTCTCCCAGGGTATGGGAGCCTGGAGACATGCTCTGAGCTTGGACTCAGTTTCCCAACTAGTTCTGTTGGGGAGGGGTATCTGGCCCTGGGCTTTGACCCCACGGTGGCAGGGTGCGTGGGAATGCCGGCTCTGCAGCGAGCCGCCTGCCGTGGCCTGGATCTACCATAGCCCCCCGTGCACTGACTGCAGCTGCTCACATCTGTTTGGGCCCTGGTCTCCCCACTGCAGGCGTGAGAAACGCACCTGCCTCTGGGCTGCTGTGCCCAAAGGTCTTGATGCTCGGGGAGGACTGGAGCCAGGTGCAGAGGACAGAGCCCACCACTGCCAAGCTGGGCTTTTTGTCAGTTTCCTTTGTAATTGTGGTACAATACACATAGAATTGACGCTCTTAACTGTTTTTAGGTGTCCAGTTCAGCGGCATTCAGCACATTCACACAGCTGTGCGGCCACCATCACTGTCCACCCACACAGCTTCTTCATCTTCCCAAACCACAACTCTGTCCCCGTGGAACAGTACATTGCCAGCCCCCTCCCCAGCCCCTGGCGCCCACCTTTCCACTTTCTGTCTCTACGGGTCTGACGCCTCTTGGGACCTGCAAGGAGTGGGATCATGCAGCGTTTGTCCTTCTGTGTCTGGCTTCTTTCTCTCGGCACAGTGTCCTTGAGGTCCATCCACAGGGTGGGAGGTGTCCCCTTCGTTCCTTCTTCAGGCTGACTGCTACCCCAGAGTGTGGACAGACCCCACTTTGTCCATCCATCCATCCATCCATCCATCCATCCATCCATCCATCCATAGATATACACCTGGTGGTTTCTGGGTTGTTTCAATGCTGTTTTCTCATGCCTCGTTGCAGACATGGGATTGCTTTTCTCCTCTGCATAGAGGGCTATGGACTTCTCCAGCGGGGGCCTCCTTGGAGGGCCTCTTTGGGGGACAGGTTCTCCCTCTCATACCTCTGCCTTCTCCCTCTTGACACGGACCTCCCTGAGGCTGCATGGGTCTGATCTGATTCCCCCCTACCCTGTGGGTGTGGCACAGGTGCCTCCTCAGAAGACCCCACTCATCATGATGTGGACAATTTGCTTCGTATTTGAGATTTTACTCATTTTTCGCCTGAGGCTCAACCCTGAGGGCTGCTGGAGGCTCCGGTTGTTCCCAGGTCCTTGACTTCACTTATCCTGGACTCCAGGGGTGCACAGGGCATGAGGCAGAACCCTTTCCAAGTGGGAGAACTGGAGGCCCTTTGCTGAGGGCTTGAAGGCACAGACTAGCTTCCACCCACACCCTTAGAATTAGGTCTGCTCCCCCAAAGATGGCCAGGTTGGCCAGAGCCAGGGTCCAAGGGTTCCCAGCAGTTCCTCCCAGGGAGACCCCGAGGCAGCAGGAACCCAGCACCTGCCTCCACTCCCAAGCCTAGACCAGCTCCTCAGGCTCAGGCAGGCTCCAGGGAAGGAAACCAGCCTTCCCTAGGAAGAAAACCTCCTCCTTGAAGAAGGGTCCCTTGCTGTACAAGGGTCACACCGTTTAGAGGTATTAGGATGAGCTCTAGGAGGTTGCGCTCTGCTCCTCAGGGAGGCTTAACTGCCTGAGACTGGTGGTGCAGGTGTCACGCACACAGAGCCACAGGACCACACACCCTCTGGGATAAAGCGGCATTTGTAAACACCGGCAGGAGAGCACCAATAGACGGGCCCTCCCTGTAGAGGCAGCCCAGGCTTCAAAGGCATCCATCCTTTAGCCATTGGGGGACCCACGGGTCTACCACCGGGGGCTCTGCACAAACCCAACCTGTGGTCCAGACTTTCTGTCCCAACAGTGCAGCCACCCTGCCCACAGACATGGAGGGTGCAGCCCTTTGAGCCCTGCAAAAAGGGAGTTTACCAGAGCTGCAAGGCCATCTCCTCCAGGAAGCCCTCCAACCCAGTAGGATTGCCTCTCATCCCCTGTGTCCCCCCAGGCCTACGTGGACTGCTGTTCTCTGCCCAGGCACAACTGGGTTCCCACAGGAGGAGCTCACAGGCTGACGGCCACCCTCTATGGGCACAGAGCAGGGGTGGGGCTCTGTGGTGAGGAGGGATCTGTGTGAAGAAGTACCTGAAGGCCGGCTGCCTCACACTGAGCCCCCTCTGGAAGCGGGGCTGGGGTGCAGTGGCCTGAGGGGCTGAATGAGTTTTCTACACCTCTCCCCTCCCTGGGGCAGGGATAAGGTCATCCTGACTCTTCCCTGCAGTCACAGCCCGGATGCACCTCACCTTCCTTCCCCTACGTGCAGGTTCTCCAGGGAGGGATCTGCGGTCCCTAGGGGCCTAAACACTCCCTGGTTCCCACCAGGTTTGGGGCAGCCACAATAGCCATCCCTCCTCCTCCTGGACCACCTGGTAGAGCTGGCTCTCTCCCCATGCCCCCTGCTTATGGGTTCTTGAGGACCTTGGGGTCGGCTCAAAAGTAGCCAGCCAAGAGAGGGCCACAGCCACAACGTGAGGGGTGGTCTGCTGGGGCCCCAGCCTGGACCAGGACGCAGATTGACGCCCCACCAATGAGGGCAGCTGTGTTCTACTCCTGGGCCCTAGCTGCTCTCTGGGCCCTCTGCCACCAGCCTCTTCCAGGCCACCTCCGTCTCTATCCTTTTTTTTTTTTAAGATTATTTATTTATTTATTTAACAGAGAGAGAGAGAGAGAGAGAGAGAGAGAGAGAGAGACAGCCAGTGAGACAGGGAACACAGGCAGGGGGAGTGGGAGAGGAAGAAGCAGGCTTCCAGTGGAGGAGCCTGATGCGGGGCTCTATCCCTGGGCTCTGGGATCACGCCCTAAGCCTGATGCTTAATGACTGAGCCCCCCAGGTGCCCCATCTCTCTCCTGCTCTCTTACTGCAGAAGCTTCCTGGCTGGTCCCCAAACCATAGTCTATCCTCCCAAGCAACCCTCAGGGCCAAGAGGGAGAGCTTCTTGCCTGTTTTATTTCCTTCTGTTCTCCAGGGTCTAGCAGAGTGTGGCACATTGGAGATGAACAATGGTTTTGGATGGATGGATGGATGGATGGATGGATGGATGGATGGATGGATGGATATATGTATGAGTGGGTGATTGGATGGATGGGTGGGTGGATAGGTGGGTGGGTGGGTGAATGGGGGTTGGATGGATGAATGGATGGGTAGATGGGTGGGTGTGTGGCTGGCTGGATAGATGGATGGATGGATAGATAAATAGACGGGGTGGGGGGGGTGGGTGGATAGATGAATCCCATGCCCAATGAACCAAGGAAACTGAGTTTTATGATGAAACTGGAATTGAACTGGGAAACTGAGGTCTAGCAGAGAGCAGGGGTAGAATTTGCTCAAGATCACGGACCACACTGGCAACAGAGTTGATCCAGAACCCCAGAGCTTTGTTCTCCCCTCCCACTGCCTGCTGGAGGCAAGCAGTTTCACCTTGTCTCACCTTGACAAAGTTTCACCTTGACAAGCAGTCAGGATCTGTGCTCTGTATCTGTTGTTGGTCCCATGGTGGAGCCCGCAGGGCCCAGGATCTGCTCCTCCTCACCTCTGTTCACATGCACCTGCAGGAAACACAGTACCGCTGTCTGTCCTTCTTAGCTGTGAGACCCTGGGCTCAGGACCCAGGAAAGGAAAGACGATAAGATGATGCCCACCCCTCAGGGCTGCTACTCAGAAGCAATAAAATGATAAGTTTGAAGGGACGAGGCGAATGGTAGTCACATGACATCCGTACCCTGCCCCTGCCGGTCTGTTCTTACCCCTCCTTCTGCTGAAATTACTCAAGGTCCCCAGAGACAACTGAATGGACCCTGCTCCACCTTTGTCTTTCTTGTGCCCCCTGAAGCACTGCACACACCCCTCCAACTCATTCCTAAAAATTCCTAAACCCCACCTCCCACCCTGACCATGCTCAGACCCTTCCCTGGGATAGGGTCTTACCAGACTCCCGTGTCAGGGAAAACCTCAAATCCAGGATGTTTCAAGGAAGGCCCAGGGGAGGTGCCCTGGGGCACAAGACTCTTCCATCTACCTGTCTTTTCTGTACACCCTCCCCCTGCCTCAACTTTCACACAGCCACACGTTTCATACGACTGAGGGCATTGCCAGACCCCAGCTCTTCCCAGCCCCAAGCTGGCATGTTCTCCCTTGGGTGGGTCCCTCACCTTGACCCAACAGGGTCTGGCTGAGCCTCTGACCTCACCCCAAAGAGGGAGTAGTGATAACCCATGCAGAGTCCTTTCTGGACCCTCCCTGGGTTAGGGTCTTGGGACCACCCTTGAGGGACAACCCACAGACTACCATTCCAGCTGCGTGTAAACAGACACCTTGGTGTGGGCTGGAGCTGTCCATGCCTGTGGATCTGCTGAGCATAGCACAGCCCCCTTCAGGGGCTTTGACCCTGTATCGGGGACTCTGTGACCCATCAAGTTCCCCTGTGGGGCAGCTCTGGGCTCTCTGTAAATGAGGCACTGCAGGAACAGCTGCCATGAGCTACAGGGTTTTTATGGGTTTGCCTTAAAGATTTTATTTCCAGAAAAAACCAAAAGCAATTAATTCAAATTACAGAGTAGTCATTTGCAATAATATTTGCTTTAAATATATGTATTTTTTTAAAACCCCTAAGCTGTGAGCCTCCAGTGAGTTCGAGGTGAAGGACACCTTGAAATAATTACATTTTTTTGCTTGTTTTATGTTGTGAAAATGGCTTGGTCGATTTGGGAAAAAATTGTAAAATAGTCAGCTGACTCCCTTATAAAGGCGACATTATTTTTTTTCTCCAAATTCTGCCAGAATAACCACATCGTGATCATTTACCCTCTTGCCTTGAAGGTGGATTTCTTCCAAAGGCGCCTGGAGCGTTTGTCCAGCTGCCCCTCACCCCAGCCTTGGCCAGCAAGGGGAGTGATACCCCTCCCAGAGACACAAATGATGGGTGGCATTTCCTAATGTCCAGCCAGGAGGACAAATGTCCAGCATGGTGGGGGTCCACATGCTGACAGACAAGCTGACCACCCAAATTGGATGGGTGGAAGGGAGCGGACCCAGGTTCACCTGCCCTCTTTGTCTCAGCGATGATTAGGGTCCTTGCCAACTGCGATGAGCGTAGCCCAGAGAGAGGGCAGCCTAAACCAGGTAGGACCGCCTGGCCAGTGAGCTTGCCTAATGAGGGGCTTGGCTGCTTGGAAAATGGAAATTCACTAGAAGATTCAATTGTGCTTAGTATAACGTCAAAACGCTCAACCACGCTGGGTTAGGACACCTGGTTTTGGTGCCAGGGGAGACAGTGCCAGGGGGTCCTTCCCTACTGCTCCCCAGACATTTCATCATCTAATGTCTCCTTCCCAGATCTAAGATCTGTAGATATGTCCTCCCAGTATTTGGCTTTCCTTTTCATTTTCGTGTCTTTTGAAGAAGAAACTTTTAAATTTCAGCAATATACTGGGTTTTTTTTTTCAGTTTATTTATACTGAAAATTTGGTTTATTTATACAGTTTATTTATAGTTAGTACTTTTGTTTCTGTCCTATTTTGCCTAACCCAAGGTCACCAAGATTTTCTACCATATTTTCTCTTAAAGTTTTATGGTTTTAGTTCTTGTATTTAGATCTAGGATCTATTTTGAGTTTGTTTGTTTTTGTTGTGTGAAGTAAGTGTTGAAGTTTATTTTTTTGCATGTGAGTGTCGAATTTTTCCTGCATCATTTGTTGAAAAGCAGACGATTTCCCCCTTGAATTGCCTTGGCAACCTTGTCAAAAATTAATCGACCAAATATGTGTGTGTCTATTTGTGGACTCTCTGTTCTGTTCATCTCTGTATTTATTATTTTGCCAATATCACAGTCCTAATTATTCAAGCTTTATGATAAACTTCGAGATATAGAATGCCTCTCAACCCTTTTCTTCATTTTCAAAATTGGTTAGGCTATTTTAGGGCCTTTATGTTTCCACATAACCAGTAAGACTAGCTTGTCAATTTCTATAAGGAAGTATTCTGGGATTTTTGTTGTTGTTATTGCATTGAATCTATAGGTCAATTTCAGGAAAATTGTCATTCTAAAAGTACTGAAACTTCCATGAACATGGTATATCACCTTTATTTATTTATTTATGAGATTTATTTATGAGATTTATTTATTATTTTAGAGAAGGGGGAGAAGCAGAGGGAGAGAGAGAATCACAAGCAGACTCCCAACTGTGTGCATGAGCCTGACGAGGGGCTGATCTCCATGACCCCAAGATCATGACCTGATCCAAAACCAAGAGTTTGAGGCTTACCTGACTGAGCCACCCAGGTGCCCCTCCCCCATTTATTTAGATCTTTAATTTGTTTCAACAATATTTGGTTGTTTTCAGTTTATGAGCCTTACACAATTTTGGTTAAATTGATTGCTAAGTATACCATAATTTTAATTCTATTGTAAATTTCTTAAAATTCTAATTTCCAATTATTCATGGCTAGCATGTAAAATCCCACGAATATCTGTACATTGGCCTTTTGTACGTTGTATTCCTGCTAAACTCACTTATGAGTTCTTACAGCTTTTTTGCAGTTTCCTTTGAATTTCCCACATAGACAAATATGTTATCTGTACCTACTTCTTCCCTAAGTGAACCCTGGTAGTTTGTGGTTTTCAAGAAATTTATTCCTATCATCTTAGTTTTTGAATGTATTAGCATAAAGCTGTTCATAGCATTCCCTTATTATCCTTGTACTGTCTATAAGCTTGATAGTGACTGTCTTTCCTATCTTACTTTGATAAGTTGTCTTCTGTTCTTCCTATCAATCTGGTTAGAGGTTCGTCAATAAACCTGTCCAAGAACAGGTTTTGGTTTTGTTGATTCTTTATTATATTTTGCTTTCTATTTCATTTATTTTTTCCCATTATTATTTCTTTCTGCTGACTTTGGGTTTCACTTTTCTTCATTTTATAGTTCTTTCAGAGGGGAGCATAGATTACTAACCTGAAATATTTCATCTTTTCTAATATAAGAATTTAATGTCAAAAGTTTTCCTCTAAGCCCTGCTTCACTGCACCCCTTAAATTTCAAAGTATTGTGTTTTCATTTTAATTCAGTTCAAAATATTTTCTTTTTTTTCTTTTTTTCTTTTTTTTAATCTTGTTATTTAGTCACCAGTTCAAAATATTTTCTAACTTCTTTTGTGATTTATTTTTGACCTATGAATTATTCAGAAATGTGTTAGTTTCCAAATATCTGGGGATTTCTGGATATCCCCTGTTACTGATTTCTAGTTTAGTTCTATCATCATTAGAAAATGCACTTTGTGTGATTTCGGTCCTTTCAAATGTACTGGGACTTATTTTATGGTTCATAATGCAATCTCTCTTGGCGACTCATGTGCACGTGGAAAGAAAGTGTGTTTCACTATTGTTAGGTGCACATGTTTAGGGTCACTGTGTCTTCTTAAAGAATTGACTCCTTCATCATTATGAAGTCTTTCCTCATCCATAGTGATATTTCTTATCCTGGGATAAACTTTATCGGTGTCGGCATAGCAGCTCCTGCTTTCTTTTGACTGGGGTTTACACGGTGTTTCCTTTCCATGCTTTCATTTCTAATTTATCTGTGCTGTTTGCATTTAAACCAGGTTTCTTGTGGATACCATACACTTGGGTCTTGATTTTTTTGAATTCAATCTGACAATTTCTGCTTTTGGAATGTTTAGGCCTTTTACATTTAATGTGTTATATAAATAGTTGGGGTTAAATAGCATCTTACCTTTTATTTTCCTATTTGTCTCATTTCTTTGTTCTCATTTTTCTGTCCTCTTGAATTAAATGAATGTTATCAAATATCCATTTTACCGCCAATATGTGTTTATTAGCTATATCTTTCCATGTTAGTGATTGTTCTGGTTTACAATATACATCTTTAACTTATCCAAGTGCTTTCAAATAATGCTATTCCCCTTCACATATAATGCAAAAACCTTACAATAGTGTGCTTCCATTTCTCTCCTCTTCTGTCCTCTGTGCTCTTGTCATAGATTTTGTTTCTCTACCTTATAAACCATTTAATATATTGTTATTTTCCTTTGAGAAGTTAATCACGTTTTAAATTAAAAATTAATTTAAATGTTGTTATATTTACCTGCATATCTGCGTAAGTCCATATTTCCATCTGTTGTAATTTTCCCTCTGTGTGTAAAATGTTATTTAATGTTTATTATAGTGTTAGTCTGCTGACTGTAAATTCTCTCAGCTTTTATTTTGGCTAAAAAATGATTTATTTTGCCTTCATTTTGAAACATATTTTTGCTGAGTATAGACTTCTAGGTTGACAGTTTTCTTCCTTCAGTACCTTAAAGAAGCCTCTCCACCGTCCTACATAGTTTCTGATGAGAATTTTATTTATATACTTTCTTCCTTCATCTGTATATAATATGTCTTTGATTCTCTGGTTACTTCTCCGATTTTCCCTTTATCACTTTATAAATTTGATTATGATATATTTTGGTATGGGTTTCTTCTTGATTTTTTTCTGTTTGGAGTTCATTGAGATACTGGATCTTTGAGTCTATAGCACTTTTTAAAATGGGATTTTGAATATTTTCAGCAACTATTTCTTCAGCTACTTCTCTGTCCTTCATCTCTTCCCCCCATCAGAGATCTCAATGATATCTGTTAGATTGTTTCCTGATCACTATCGTTCTGTTCATTTTTTTAGTAATTTTTTTTTGTATATCATTTTGGAAAATGTCTACTGCTCTCTTAAACACTCCACTGATCTTTAAAAAAGTTGTTCTGCAGTATGTAATCCACTGTTGATCCCATTCTGTGTGTTCTCCCATCTCAGATAATGCATTTTTTCATCTCTTGTTCACTTTGGCTCTTTTCTATGTCTTCTGTTTCTCCCCCATCCTATTTATGTTTTCTTCTACCTTTTTGATAACATAGATTTGACTTGTAAGAGTTGTTTTAACATTCATTTCTTGTTTTCAATTATTTCATTTTTGGGTCTATTTCCTTTTTTTCTTAAGATTTATTTATTTCTTTGAGAGAGTAAGCGAGGACGGTGAAGGGGCAGAGGGAGAGGCTGAGGGAGTCGCAAGTAGACTTCACTCTGAGTGTGGAGCCTGATGTGGGGCTCGATCTCAAGACCCTGGGATCATGACCTGAGCTGAAACCAAGAGTCAGACACTTAACCTACTATGCAGCCCAGGCCCCGCTGAGTCTATTTCTAATTATTGATTAGTCTCGGTCATGGGACATATAATTCCTGGGGTTTTTTATGCCTGGTAATTAAAACAACTATTTGTTTTATAATTTCACTCTTTAAAAAGCTGCAGAGGAGGACATAGGGGTCCAATACACTCTCCGCTCAGCTGGTCCTAATGCCAACATCTTACATAATCCAGTACAATTATGCAAAAGCCAGGAGATTCACACTGGTACAGTACTACCAGCTCATCACAGGTCTCATTGGAAGTTCACCAATTGCAGATGTCTGGAGACTCTGAATTCATCTCTCCTCAGCTTGCCAAGAACTTCAGTCTAGGTTTCTGACCCTGCACACAGCCTGGAAACTCTTTGGACAGTGAGCTGGGGCCCCTTGTGGGGCAGAAGAGGGTTATGCACTGAAGACACACTCCAGGAGACACATGGCTTCACGCTGGCCTGGGGTGGCATCGGTGTGGTTCTGAGGAGCACCAAGAAGCTTCCAGTGACCTCTGACTCGGGATCCGTGGCCTCAAATTCTGTTATCAGAGACTTGCTCCTTTGTGCTTTAAAAAGAAGAAAGAAACCCTTCAGAACCTCACTACTGCCGTATTTCCTGAGAGGAAGACGGGAAATAAATGTAGACGAAACACACACCTGCTGTGAGACATGCTTTTCATCTACTTCTCGGTGCATTTACCTGGTCCTGGTATATACCTGAGGCAGAAGCCACGATCCACACTATAGTGTGCACACACCTGAGGCAGGTGTCACCACACCCATTCCCCAGGTGAGGACCCTGAGGAGCCCGCAGAATTTCATACAGACTTCAGGGCTTCTAAGTGCAGACACCTTCCTGGCTTCCACTCCAGGGAAAACTGCTCCCCCTTCATAAATCATATCAGCTCCTCCAAGGTGGGAAGAGGGAGGATATCTGGAGGGTGGCAGGGTCCTGGAGCTCAGAGCCCACCCCGGGACTCACCTCCTCCTGGAGGCCTCCCGCCCTTTGCTGCACCACTCTGGCCTCAGGGATCAGCTCCCTCTGATCCCCCGGCCCCTGTGGGTTCCCAGATCTCTCTTTATGCCCAGCAGAGATGGAGGCAAGGATATTTAAGGAAGACTTTGAGATAAAATGAGTGTGTTTCTGGGAAAATACAAAGTGCCAAACCTGGCCCAAGAAGAAATAAAAACCTTAAATAGATTTAAAATGGGAATCAAAGTTTTCACCTGTCTCAGAAAAAGAGCCTTATGCCAAAACAGCTAACAGCCTCTTTCCAGGGACGGATAATCCTTATCATATGTAAACTTTTCCAGAAAACAGTAAGAGAGGTAAAACATGTTTCATTTTAAGAGACTGGCAGCCATCTTGTTCCAAATCTGGATAAGGGCAACACAAGACCACGTTTCCTGATTCACACAATTAGGAAAATCTTGAATGAAATATTAGCTAACTGGATCCCACAGCATGTTTTAAAATTCACACTCGCAGGAATGGCTAAAGTTGAAAAGACGGAGAACTCCAAAAGTTGACAAGGATGTGGGGCTGCTAGAGGTCTCACCGAGTGTTGATGGGACGTTTGGGGAAAAGATCTGTGGTTGCTTATAAATCGAAGCACATGCTGCCCCACGACCTGGCAGTCCCACCCAGACGTCCATCCCAGAGAAATGAAAAATGTGTCTACAGAATGACCTGTACAAGAATGTTCGTAGCAATTTTATTCATAATAGCCAAGAAATGGAAACATCCCATGAGTCCATCAGTGGGACGATGAATCATCAAGCTGTCGTACGGTCGGAGGATGGAGTACTATTCAGCCAAAACACCGGGCAGACCCGCCGGTCCACGCAATGACACGGCGAATCTCAAAACCCTGTGTCTGTCTGTCTGTTTGTTTCAAGATTTATTTATTTATCTCAGAGAGCAGGGGGAGGAGCAGAGAGGGAGAGACAATGTCAAGCAGACTCTGCACTCAGCATGGAGCCCAACGCGGGGCTCGATCCCACGACCCTGAGGTCATGACCTGAGCCAAAACCAAGACTTGGACGCTTAACCGCCTGAGCCACCCAGGCTCCCTTTTTTGAAAGAAGCCAGACACAGAGTGTACATACCACGTCATTCAGTTCGTGTGAAGTTCTACAGCAGGCAAAACTAATTTACGGAGGGAAAAAATCAGAGCTACTTTTACCCCTGGGGGGGCTGGGGGGAGCAGGAGGAAGCTCTCCGGGGTGATCGCTCTGCAGCTCCGCTGGGCTTTGGCTCACACAGGCGTGTGCATTGGGCAAAGTGGTCATATGTAAACTTTATTCCAAAAGAAAAAAGAAGGACCGGGCAGAAATACTGAACCCCAGAGAATGATGTCCGTGCTGAACCGTTCAGGGAAAGTGAGCTGAGGACCGCGGCTTACCTTCATGAGCATCAGACAGAAAGAGGGAGCACAGCATAGGGAGTGTGGTAATGCCGCTTCACCCGACTCAGAGCCGCTAAGAGACGAGGCGCCGAGTGCTGTCACCGCGAAAATCCATCGGTGATCAGGCGAGGTAATGCGGATGCCAGGTAATCGTACTGCCATATACGCGTGCAGCGAGTCCGCGTGCGGGACTAACCTTAGACAGTGTCGTACGCCCCTTATAGCTCAATAAACATAAATTAATTACCTTCAACACATTAAAATTTTTCATAATAAAATGTTGGAAAAGATACAGCGTGATCAGAAGTGGTTTATCCCAGGGATGCAAAGACGTTTTCGATTCAGAAGATGACCAGTTACGTTAGTGAACTAAGGGAGAGAGTATCGGTGAAGAGTAAGTGTTTGATAGAGGTCGGCATGTCCCATCTTTCTACAGTCGCTCAGGAAACTAGGAGCACGAGAAGCTCCCCTGACTTGGTAAAGGTGGTCTTCAAAACACCGACAGCAGGTTTCTTGCTCCGTGGGCGGTTTGGAAACATTCTGTCGGGGACATGACAAGGACACCTGCCCTCCCCGCCAGTCAGTGGAGCAGGACGGTCCTGACTCCTCAATCAGACAGAGACTGGAAATAAGGCATCTAAGAGCTGGAAGGAAAGAATGAACCTATCCTTATTCGTAGGAATAAAAAAACAAGGGAATAAATTGGGAATGAAGTTGAAAAGAATGCCTGTCTATCTATGGGTCAACTACATAGAAATCCTAAGTGACTGATAGACAAACAGCATGAACAGCAACAAAATCATAAGAGAATTCAGTGAGATTCTAGATGACAAAGAGGCCAACTCCCACGCGGACCAGCAGCAACCCGCAAGAGGTGGTAGAAAGGACCGTGCTGTCCACGGTAGCCGTGGAACCTCCCGGGAGCCCAGGAGTCAGCCCGAGGAAGGACTGACCAGACTCCCCGGTGATGCCGGTCTCCATGGGGAGGGAGGGGGCGGTGGGAAGAGCCGGCACTGGAGGGACAACAGTGCCGCGGGGACCCAGCTCAGAGGTCCAGCTCACACCAGGTGTCACTCTGCAGGAAAGATGGGGAGTTCTGTGGACGTGCGAGGAAAACTGACTCTCGAGGTGGGGAAGGAAATCAGTTCTGCACACAGGTGCACGTGGGGCGGGGAAAACCCCAGGAGCGAGAGAGGAAAGTACAACTTCAGTTGTGAAAAAAAAGACGAGGAGTAGCTGTCCCCTTTGGGGGGAGAGTGTAATTCTTCAATGAGACCTAACATCTTCACGTGTAGCTGGGGATTGAGGGATTTGGCCGCGTCTGAATTAAAAACATGAACGGGCATAAAGGTATTCAGAACAGATAACGGTTCCTGTTGGATGAAGGACACTGCAGGACACGTAACAGGGCAGAGGAAGTGCGAGCAGGACCCACGAGCGCCAGGAGATGTGCCCCGACTAGGGACACACTGCAGTGGGCCCCCCGGGGGAAGGGGCCACGTTACTGGCCCACTCGCACGAGACCTTGTGACTCGACAGGAGTCAGAGCAACGCCGAGGAGAAGGAAGACACTTTCCACCCCCCACCCCACGGATTGCAGAAACGAGAAAGGACACTGAGTGTGGGTGAGGGCGGGGCGACAGGAGCCTCGTCCTCTGAGGGGCCGTGTCCACGGTTCTGGCATCAGGCGCGGAATCTGGCCGCAGTGAGTTTTGACCTACTACCAGCTCCACGTCTGCCTTCCTCGAGTGGGTGCCCCCCTGGGGAGGTGGGGGACATTGGGGGGGGGGGCGCGCTCGCTTCGGGAAGCCGCACAACCGCAAGACGCAGCAGCCAGGTGTCCACCCGGGAAACACGCGAAGCCTGAGACACCAACAGCACCAGCAGAGGGAATTAAACACCCACACGTGTGCACACACGACACGCATACACGGGACATGGAGCCCAGAGCCCCGAAGGCAGCCGCCACCTGCTGAACGGTGTGAACTCGGGCTCACACCGGCGTTCCTGCGGGCAGTCCGGGCGGCGGGAAGGGAGGCAGGCCCCCCACGTTTCCTGGCCATCAGTTCTCACTTTCATCTCCACCAGCCTGACCCCTTCGTCGGGCTCTCAGATGCTTTCCTGCGCTTTCTAGGTTTTTCACATTTCCATCATTTTCCACATGAGGAAACTGAGTCACAGAGCGGCTGGATACCGTTCCCACGGTCACAGAGCTGGTGAGTGTTGAGCTGTGTTTTGAACCAAGGCTGGTTGGCTGCCCCACACCCACAGCCGCCCGAGGCAGGTGAAGAGCTCGGGGTCATCGGAGGACATCAGAGGCAGCCCCCACGTAGACCTGTCCCCCCAGAGCCTGTAGCATTACGTGGGCCCCCCTGTTTGCAGGCGCCCCACCAGGCTGCCCGAGCGAGCGCCGCCCCCGAGTCCAACATGTCTGTGATGCACTCTGATGAAGCGTGGCAGAACCCCAGCAAACCCCGCCCCGCCCCACGGGCGCCTCCTCCGTGCTCTGCTCCCGCCGCGTGGTTTCCAACGGCCCCTCTGCTTCCACCCCCGAGCAGTGCCGACGTGTCTCACGGCACACTTCGGCGCTTGGAATACGGCCCCCGTGGGGGGACACACATCTTGCCGCTCATCCGCGGGCAAATAACCCCCTCCATGACCTAGCTGCGCTCACGGACACAGGTCGTCCCCTGCTCCCAGCACCCCGGGCCCCGAGGTGAGGACCCGGCTCGGGAGACCAGCACTTGAAGGGACCAGGTCTTCACTGGTCCCCTTGGCCTTGTCCTGGAAAAGAGCCTCTGTCCTCCGGCCAAAGGTTTGGAGCAGAAAGTTTCATTCCCCGTCGTCAGGACAGAGAGAGAAACACAGAATAAAGGCGATTGTGTAATCCTATGGAAAGAATGATTCTGGTTTTGTGTAACCCCGCAGAGAAGCTGGGGTCACTGCAGCCTCCGGCCATGCGCCAGCGTCAGCGTCAGCGGGGGAGGGGCGGACGGGGTTGGTGGGAGAGCGCTCCTCTCACGCGGTCAAGCCTCAGGACTGACTCCCTTCGTTCTGTCCTGGGTGCCCATCTGCGGGCTCCTGCCTCCTGGGCGTCCCTGACCTGCCGGCCCCCAGGACCCACACGGCACACTCAGCTCCAGATGGAGGGGACACATGTGCCCTGGGTGGTGGGCCCGACGGGCAGTGGAGACGAAGCCGGGCCTGCGGCCCCTGCCCCCTGGGCTTGTCCAGGAGGCCCCACCTCTGCAGGACGCTCGGGCCAAGGAGGCCGTGTTTTCACTGTCACGTGCGTCTTCCTGCAAGTCTCCGGCACGTCATCGCACAGCAGGGAATGGCCGTCACGGGGCCGCGTGGAACCGGGGCCAACTTGGACACGGGCTGGTTGTTGCTGTGCGGGCTCTCTGTGTGCGTGCACCTGTGTGCACGTGCATGTCTGCATGCAAGTGCGTGTGTGTGTGCGTGCGTGCACACGCGTGTGTGTGTCTGCCACGCCTGCGTGTGTGCGCATCTGCACGTGTGTGCGTCCTCACTGCCTAGAGCGCACATCCGACGACCTCGGAGGCTCCCGAGATGCAGGAAGCTGATGCAGGCGGAGCCAGGAGCCTGCCGGGTCCTCACAGCCGTCCCTTGAGGGCCGGAGTCACAGCCCAGCGACTGCGTCACTGCAGAGGCGTCGGCCACACGGTCGGTCGCTCAACTCGTCTGCTAACTGCTCACCAGGCTCACGGCAGCTTGCGTTACGTGGACTGGGTTCAACAGCATTGGACTGATTTTTTCCCCCTAAATCTGGGCCTTGCTGTGGTTTTGTTACAGAAATTTTAGATTTGTGTGTGCATTCTGAAAGCTTGGCGGCTACATTTTACTCACCAGTTCTCAGGAAAGGGAGTCGGTTTTCTGACATCCTGCAAGGGGACTGAGCCGCTGCGTGTGATGCCAGCTGCCGGCTCTCGGCATGGCCGGGAGCTCAGGATCAGGGCCCAGAGAAGCCGGGGGCGTTGCCATCGGGTCCGCCCGAGGCCCAGGCTCGTGAGCTCCTCAGCGGCTGAACGTCACTCTTCTGCATTTCATGTTTGGGCCCAGGTGCCCTGGAGGCCACAGAGATCGGCACGCAGATGGGCGGCATTCGGCGGGTGCAGGCGACCAGGCCGGATGTCCGAGATGTCCCAGCAAAGACACGACCCCAGTGCCGAGGGAAACTGACCCTCCAGTGCGAGGCGTCCGTCTGGCAGGCTCGGCGGCGTGCGGTGAGCTGGCTTCGAGCAAAGGGACCCCTCGCTGACGAGCACGTCCTTCCACCTCCCAGCCCGGAGTGTGCCGGCCCCAGCCCGGCTCTGCCCAGCTCGTGCCTCGGGGCTCCCCGAGCTCGTCCCCGGCACCACTGCGCGTGGAAAGTGCTTGACGGCAAGGGGTATTTTGAGCAGAGAGCATCCTGCACTAAATGTCGTAAACATTTTCCCCTGAGATCTGGATTGGCCAGGGTCCTTCCGAGAAACAGAAACAGTAGAAGGTTGTGTGTGGATGGTTGTGTGTGCGTGCATGCATGTGTGGGTGTGAGCACACACGTAGAGGGAGGGGGACCCAGGGAACAGAAGCAGCTGGACCCGAAGGTTGTCTGCTGGCAGAGCTCCTTCCTCTTCGGTGGGAGCTCAGTCTGTTCTATTCAGGCCTTCAACTGATCAGATGAGGCCCACCGCAGCATGCAGGGTGGCGTGCTTTACTCAAACTCTACTGACTTAAACGTTCAACTCACCTGGAAACGTCTTCACAGCCACGACTAGACCAGCGTTGGATCAACGTCTGGTCCTGTGGCCCGCTCAAGCTGACACCCGAGCCTGGCCGTCGAGTGCCCCTTGCAGGCTTGCCAGAACGGTGCCAGGGAGCCCTGCCCTGGACCCCATGGCCAGGGGCTGGGTGTCCCGAGTTTTGCCCGTGGCTAAGGTCGAGGAAGGGAATGGATCACTTGCAGGCTGGCTTGCTCATAAATGAGGCCATTCGTGTTTAAAACGATGCCGACACGTTTCCGTGAGGGTGAAGTCAGCTCGGAGTTCTCAGTCCCGCAGGGGCAGGACTTGAACGCAGGAGGTGAGGGCTCATTTCCACGTGCTGACCAGGCCGGGGAAGCCCCGCCGCCTGGATGTGAGGACGCGAGGGAGTCCCCAGAAGGGAGAGGACGGGAGAACGCGGCACCTGCTCCTGGGAAGGCCCCTCCCGGATCTGTCTTCTCCTGGGCTCTTCCAGCGCCCCCTTCTCCCAGGCATCCCACCCGGAATTCCCGGGGAAGGAGCGTGAGTCACACAGGGAGGCTTGGGCCCCGTGCGCAGAGGCCCGCAGAAGTGACAGGCACGTTTATTACCGATGTTTCTGTCGAGGGTGAAAACTCTTTGGTTTCTGCTGACCGACGCCCACCCCTAACCCTGCGGTCTCCACCGCACGGCACCTTTCTGCTCCGAGTTTCTGCCCACGAAACGGCCGGGGGCAAAGGGGCTGGGAGCCTGGCCTGGGGAGGGACATCTGCCTGCTCCCAGTTCACAGGAACCCCCAGCACTCAAAGGGCTCCACAGGGCCTCCCGGCATTGCCGAAGCCCCAGATACGGCCACGCTGTCCCCCGTGCCGTGCAGAGAGGGGGCAGGTCCCCGGACAGAGGCGCGTGGGCGGCCACCTCTGTGATGGGGGCTGGACTAGGGGCAGGGCTCTCAACCAAGGGACATGCCTAGACCCAAAGAGGACCACTGGCCTTGCCTGGTGAGGTCCACGCTCGCCTCTGGGTGGCGCGCAGAAGCTTCCGGACTGGCCTGGGGTCGCACGGCTGCGGGGTGTGGGGTGTGGGTATGTTGGTGCCCCTTGCCCCCCGGGCTGCTCTCCTGAAGAGAAAGGAAGCGGTGAGTAATGCCGCGAGGACTCGGGAGGGAAATGGCCAGCCGTGGCCGTTCCTCGGTGGCCGAGCTTGCCACAGAGAAGCCGCGCAGCCCAGTCTGGGTTGGGGACCCTGCCAGGAAAGCTGGCGTGGGGGTGCTGCCCCTTGGTTGCTGGGGGCTCTGACGGGGTGGCCCGGCTCCACCCAGGGCTCCCTCTGAAGCCCGCCCCTCCCGCCAGGTGTCCGACCTCAGGGTGAGGAGTCCCAGGGCCCCCTTGCAGGTCCGCGTGGGGCGGACAGCAGGCGGTGGCGGGTGTCTGCAGGGGCCGCTGCTCGCACTTCGCCTGGGTCTGGAAACGTGTGTCTCCCGCGCTCGCAGGTGTTTCTGGTTAGTGGTTAGGAGACTTGCCTCCCACGTGCACGGGCCGAAGCGGTATTTTCAGGTCTTCACGGAGTCTGACTGCCACTGTCTGATTGATGTTCCTGGGGATGAGTTTTATGTGAAGCACGCTCTGAGCGCCTGCGAGATAAAAACACACCCCCCACTCTGGGGACGGAGCGTCTCCTCCCTCGGCTCATACGTCTTCCTAACACGGCGCTTCCTGGCCCTGCCGCCGCCTGCATGGGTGTGGGCTGGGGCTCTGCTCAATGCTGGGACCACCATGTCCTGCTTTGCCAGGCCTCCAGCCCGGGGGGCACACACAAGGGGCCACCGAGTTCTTCCTCCGCCCGCTGACCGGGCAGAGGTGCGGCCGCCCCCATGGGCAACGTCTCCACCTAGACATGCAGTCCTTCCTGCATACCGTCGGCCAGAAAGGGGGGCGCTGCCTCTGCACAAGTGTGGTCCCTGCATGAGGCTAACCTGCTGTCTGTTGCTCCTGCCTGAGCCTTCCCCACTGACCGGCTCACAGCCAGGCCCGGGCCCCTCCTGTGCACCTGGGTATGCCCCCCCCCCTTAGCCCTCCATTTGGTCCACTTTAGGGATGTCCCCCATGCTCCGGGCCCCCTCCAGACTCCATAGCATCCTGGTGCAAGGGACGGCAGGGTTGCAGTGTTTCCTGAGCTGCAGGGGACACCTGACATGGTGCACGGTGGATTCCAGGTGTCCACCAGGCTGTGAGCGGGCTCCTGCTGGACAGCCCAGGCCCACTGGTGGGACAGAGAGCGACGGCTCGTGAGCACCTGTCCAGTAAGCAGACTGGTCTGAGTGCCCGTCGGGTGCAGGGACGGCTGCCCCCATCCAGACCCAGACACAGGGTCTAGTTGGGGGAAGGGGAGTGGACGCCAGAAGCGCCCCAGCAGCTCCCCCGGGGGCTGGAGCGGCTGACCTCGCAGCACACTGCCTGCCCCGGGGCGGGGGTGGGGGTGGGGGGAGGCTGCAGTCTGCACTCAGCCCGCACCCACCGCCCCGCGCCTCTTCCCACCAGCCCAACAGCTTCACACCCTGGAGCACATCATGCTTGTTTTGGCTGCTGCACTGGCCATCCTCACAACCCCGGCTTGCATGACCGTGAGGTATCCGCTTTCTCCGCTACGCCGTGTGGGCCGGCCTCCAGCGCTCCCTTGCCCGGGCTCAGGGTGGGGCTCTTGTGGTGGCCCCCCGACCGTGGGCGGGCTGGCCGTGGCGGAAGGAGCCCCCGGCCTCCGAACAAGCTGGCCAGCACAGGCCGTGGCTGCCTCCACCCTCTGACCGCATCGCTGCCGGCGTCATCCCCGGCCCTGCCAGCACTGCGGGCCTCGGGTCAAGAGACAACTGCTGCGGGGAGCAGGTCCCAGGAGCGCTCTGCTGGATGTCCTTGTCGCCGGCCAGAACCCCTTGAGCAGCATCCAGCCCCCTGGCCGTGGCCCACGGGCCCTGCATGTAGCCAGATGCCCATGTGTGAAGACGTCCGTGGCCCTGTGCCCTTACAGCCCAGCCACCCTCTCCCTTCAGCTGCGGCCGCCAAAAGGTGGGGCGAGGGAAACAGGAGATCCAGATAATGGGCGAGAATTATTATGTCTTCGTGTGAGCCGGAGTGCAGCCCCGTCCCTGTGATAACTGGGGGCTCAGAGTCTCCCATTTCTGCGCTCTGAGCCAGGGCCGGCCGTGACAATGAGCACGTTGTTCCCAGCATCGGGCATCGTCCCTGGGTGACAGAGCCCCAAACACACGGGATCGGCACGCACTAGGAAACTGGGATGATGAGGCCCTGGACGTTCACCAGGAAGGGGGCAAGGGACATGTCACCTGCTGCGGACACCATGCACATGTGGCCTAGGGACAGGCGTACCCACGGCTGGACAGGTGCCCGTGGAGGGACTATGGGCATCCTCATGGAGGGCAGAGGCCTTTTTTTTTTTTTTTTTTTTTTTTTTAAGCAAAATTGTGAGGCTGGAACCAGGATTGGCTTCCTTGTCTGGGAGCACGTGAGGGCCCAGAAACTTTGGACGTGCCTTAGGTGGTTACTCTCGGGACAGCAGCCAGCACACACCAGGTCCTGCACCGACGAACCAAGAATAACAATGTCCCAAGGACCCGGCATTTTTCCTTCCCCCCTGGGTCCGGGCAGGGATTGGGCAAAGCCCCCAGGAACCTTCTAGGAACAGTGGAAAGTGAGCAGACTGAGAAGAGTCTCACTTTCTCTCTCTCTCTCACCTGCCTGCCTCTGTCCCCTGCTGGCCCCCTGAGCGTGGGGTAGGGGGCAGGGCAGCCCATGTCTCGGTTCCTGCCGGGCCCACCCTGAGCCTTGCCACAGAGACACACCTGCTCATCCAGGGGCAGGTGTCTGCTCTGCCCGGTGCCCAGGGCAAGCCCCGCAGGTGGGCTGTAGCAGGGCCTGCTCCTCGGAGCACGATCCCTCTGTGCGGCTCGCGGCATTCGAGGGAGGAAACAGGCCTGACCCATGATGTGGGGCCGAGCCAGCCTTTGGCCAGACCTGGCCCCCAGCTCCAGCCTGCCCCCTGGACCTCGGGCTCTGATGTCACCTTCCTGACACACCAGGCTTGTGCAGCCCACGTCCTGTATCCCAGGAGACACGTCGACTCTTTGAGCCCCCTCTGCTGCACCCCCTCCACATAGCCATCTCCAGGGCAGTGGCCCCCGGACCCAGGTTCAGGTGTCCAGAAGCTAGGGCACCAACCAATGTTTCTACGTGGGACCTTTGGGGGCATGACAGTCAAATGCATCCCTTTTGGGGGCCGAGGCCATCAGTCTGCTTTGCCCACAGGTGCCTGACCCGCCCCTCCGGCCGTGTTCAGAGGGCAGCCAGGCCCCTGCAGAGAACAGCCCACCTCTCATGCCTTCGGAGGGGAGGACGGCCCCTCTGAGTCAGTGCGGATGGGGCAGGGGCCGGGACAGGGCACCCTGGGGGAGGCTGTCGGCCCCAGGGCCTTCCCGGGTGGCACCAGCCCCACCAGCCGCTCCTGGTTCTCATGTTATCTGCATTGGATTCCTGGAGTCTAAACTCTTAAGCTCCCGTAAATCCCCTCTCATATGGAAGTCAGTGAGCCGTGTAATATTTAAACCGTCCACAGTCGTACCTCATTTGTTTACAAGTTATCCGTGCTGGCACCAGGATCCCTAAGTCAGGTTTCCCAACAGCCCCGAAAGCCCCAGCCCTGGGGGCAGAGGAGCCCCGTCCCCACTTTCACGGAGGGGCAGGGGGGCAGGATCGCGGAGGAGGGGGTGAGCATGGATTCAGGGCCTGGGGCGCCCCGTGGCCACTGACTCCAGGGAAGCAGAGAAGGGAGTCCAGCATGGGTCCCCCGGCTCTGTCTGGGGGGGACAGTGTGGCAGCTCGGCCTGTCCTGTGTGCGTGCTCATCTCCATCCCCGGGGGGCGGGGGGAGCCTGCTCTCCTCACAAGCAGCTCCCTCCGCCAGAAGGCCCTGTGATCTCAAACATCACGCACGGGTCTTCAAACCTCAGGGTTGGGGCTGGGAGACGAGTGCTGGGCCAGGGGCCTCCGGATGCCCAGGGCTCCTTGGTGCCCACAGCACCACTGGGTAGCCTCTGGCCCATGCAGCTGTGCGGGGCTGCAGCAAGGGGAGAGACTCATGGCTCTGGGGACCCCTCCCCCATCACGGGGTACAAGTTCAGAGCCCGAGCTGGGTCATACGTGGGGATCCCGTCCTGTACTTCCTGGGGAGCAAGCGGGCCCTCACCACACGCATCAGGCCTGTCTCTTCCATCCACCTCTTGACTCCCGTTCCTTGGAAACCATGTGGACCCGTGGGGGGACGGGGCAGCATCTTCTGCTCCCTGCGGGACCTAGAGCACACGGAGCAGCCCCTGGAACTGGGTGGGCCTCCCACCAGTGCCTGCGAGATGAATGAATGAATGAGTGAATGAATGAATGAGCGCAGTTGCCACAGCCACGTTGGGCTACAGCTCCTTTTGGCAGAGGGCATGCTCTGCGTGGGTCTGCATGAGGGCGGCCTCCCTTGCAGCCTGGCTCCCAGGCCTGCCCGATGGAGTGAGGGAGGTCGCCCACTCTCCTGGACCTGGGGTTGAGGCGACAGGGTCTCAGGAGGCCGTGGAGATGGCGGACATAGGATCGGTACCAGACCTGCAGCCGCACGGAAACCACCGGCTCCCTCAGGCCTCCCCCTGCCCCGGAGGCCGGGCTGCCCTGGCTCTGTAAGCAGGAGCTCCCGCCCCACCCCTGCTAGGACTGGCTGTTCCCTGGGAGCTGGCTTCAGAACCTCTCCCATGCTTCCCACAATCCCTATGTTGAGGGCAGTGCAGGAGGACAGCTGTGACCCCCAGAAGAAGGGGTGGTAATCACCCCATTATGGACAGGAGCACTGAAGCTCTGAACAGCCACGTGGCTCTCCTGGGGCCACACAGAACCCAGCCCAGCCGCTGCAGCCAGGTGGGAGGAGGGAGGCGCTGCGGCCGGGAGCTACACCCTGGCCTCCCAGGCAAGCGGCCCCAGGCCCAGGTGGGAAGCAAGTGCAGTGTAGTGGCCCCGGCCATTTACAGAGGGTCAGCACTGTGCCCGGACCCTGATGTGGAGAGGGCTGGCGCCCAGACCACACCGTTAGAAGGCAAGAGAGCCTCTGCAGGTGAGCCCATGACTGGCTGGCACCCACAGGCCCCGAGGGGGTATCCAGGCCTTGGAGATCCAGTGGAGATCGTGGGTCCAGGGGGCGGGTGGATGGTAGGAGCACAAAGGATTTTTCCCTGTGAGTGTTCTGCCACCCTACCCAAGGCACACCTCACCCTGATACACACTCTCTGTGTCTGGTTCCCATCATACGATGCAGCTTTGGGGTACCCCATGATCACGGCCAGGACCTCTCACGGAGCCTGCCCCCCAGTCCTGCTCTCCAGGAACCTGCACCATCAGCCAGAGCCGCAGCCGAGATTTAGGGCCAGTGGAGCTGAGCACCACGGCAGGGGACACTGCGGGGCACCCACCTCACTGAGCTCTGTCCACCCTCAGAACACGGAGGAGCCTGGACTCTGAAGTCACATGGGCTGACCTTCTGAACATGAGCGACACGTATGGCGGTGCCAGCAGAGGCCCTCAGCGGGGGGCAGGGGAGCTGACATCATCCGGGCTCTGCCAGAGCCATGGTGGGCCAGAACAAGGGCCACACTTGGATGCACTTGGCCTCTGTGCTCACGTCCTCCTCTCGAGCAGAGCTGGCCTTTCCGCAGCATTTCCAGGACGTCATGCACCCAAATATTGCTTCACAGAAAGATTTTGTCTGAGACCAAAGGGATGAGAAAGGGTGGGAAGGGATTTGAAGAGGCCTCTGTCAAGACATAGGGTGTAGGAACTCTATCTTAGAAATAGGAAAAGAGGCTCAGATTTACTCCTTGATCTCCTGGCAGGCAGGGACTGAGTAGCTCACAGCCAGAGGAAGACTCTCTCCCCTCGTCCAGATCTAGGCCACCCCCAGCCCCAAGCCTTAATCTTTTGCATTAGACAACTCTAGGCTGACACAAGGGTCAAACTGCAAATGGGAAGGCTGAACCTACAGCTGCTTCCCTCACTAGCAGCAGCCGAGCGTGCCTGATGCTCCCCTGGGCCTTCACCCCCTCAAAGAAGCCAGAATTAGAAGCCAGACCTGCTACAAACTTCCTGCTATGGACTCTACCAGGGACTGGAGAGCTACTTTCCTCTCCACACTATAGTAGCCCAGGGGCAAAGTGCTGAAGATGACCTAGAGGTCAGAAAACCAGTGTCATTGTCATCAGCACCACCACCACAGCCACCACCATCACCACCATGGCCACCACCATCACCATCACCATCACCACCATCACTACCATCATCATCACCACCATCATCACCACCATCACTACCATCATCATCACCACCACCATCACCACCATCATCACCATCGTCATCACCACTACCATTATCACCATCATCACCACCATCACCATCATCACCACCACCACCAACTCCACCATTATCACCTTAGCAATAGTAGCAGAGGCCACCACAAGAGAAGCAGAACATCTTGAATAGAAGAAAATGGGCTTTGTTTCAGTTATTTTGAGGTGTGATTTGATAACAGGATGATAGTCTTGGGCAAAGAAGGGTGGTGAAGGAGCGCACAAAGGGGAAGAGCCCGGAAATCTGGGCTGAGCACCATCCCCACTTCTTACACGGCTTCAGAGAGTCACAGATTCTGAGCCTGACAGGCTCACTTATAAAACAGTGACCCTGACAGGGAGAGTGTTGAGAGCGGGGAACAGTGGCCCTCTTTACGTTCCCTTGTGACTTTTAGGTATGATGGAAAGAGATAAGAACAGTACTCAGGAGCCCCATTGCTCCCACACCCTCCCTTTCACAACTAAAAGCCCTGGTTGCAAGGCAACAAGCAGATATCAGCGTGTCTGAAAGGTGAGAAGAAGACAGGATGCAAGGGGCCTTGGGATGTGGGGAGCTCCCTGAGCTTCCTTGTTTTCTCCCATATGGTCCCCAGCAGGTGCTGTGAAGCCTCCAGCACAAAATCCTTAGTGGGCACAGACTAAAAAACTCCAGGGAAAGCCTGTTCCCCCTGAGAAAAGTATGACCTAAAAACAGAGAAACTGTTGGAGAATATCCTCCCTACTCCAGCCAAACACCAGTGGAAAAACCACATGCCACCTCTGTGGCTTCAGCTGGCAGAGCGGGAGTTGATTCAGTGATACTTCTCCACCCCAGCCCCACCTCACCCCACCCAACTCCTCACCTACTGGGGTGGTATAGGCATCCAGAGGGGAGCTGGGCCCCCAGCCCCACCTAGCATTAACAAGATGGTGGAAGGAAGTGTTGGGGGCAGGCTAGCTAACTCTCTGCCTCCTCCTTCCCTAGTGTCTATGGGACTCAGCGGCAAGCTAAGCAATCACCCCCACTCAGAAGTGGTGAGGCACTGTTAGTCAGGGCCTACTTCCTCTGGGAAGGTTCAGGGGGGCTGAGGAGGGAGCTGAACCTCTGCCCCACTTGTCTGCCACAAGGCCATGTGAGTCAGTGCCCACATCTCTGGGATGCTGGCTGTGGGGCCCCTAAGAAAACACACCACCTATCCAGCCCTCATGCTACACCTCATCAGGGGGACGTCCTCCTACGGAAAAAAGTTAGGTGGTGTCCAGAGTCCCAGGACATTCAAAGCCTCCAGAGTACAGCAGAAAATCACTCATCATCCCAAGAACCTGGAAAATCATAGACTGAATGAGAAAAGACAACGAACAAGCATGATTGTTGCAGATGAGTCAGAGGCTGGACTTCTCCGCCAGCAGTTCTAAAGAGCAGCCATCACAAACATGTCTCAGCATGCAATTATGAATTCTCTTGAAACAAATGCAAAAATGGAAAATTCTGGCAAAGAATTAGAATTTACAAAAAGAAGAACAAATTATCAAACTGAAAAATGTAACTGAAATAAAAAATGTGCTGGAGGGGTCCAGTGGGAGGAGACAGAACCGGTGAATTTCAGGACAGGCACGTGGAATTTTCCCAATCTGAAAAACCAAGAAGAGAGACCAAAAAATGATGAACAAAGTCACAGGGGCCTGTGGGACCATGACAGGACTGCTGACTTTCGTATCCTCAGAGATGTAGAAGGAGAGAAAAGAGTGGAACTCTAAAAAGTATTACAAGAAGGGCGCCTGGGTGACTCAGTTGGTTAAGCGTCCAACTCTTGATTTCAGCTCAGGTCATGATCTCAGGGTCTTGGGATTGACCCCCACATTGAGCTCTGCGCTCAGTGGGGAGTCTGCTTGGGATTATCTCTCCCCTCCCTCTACCCCTCCCCCCACTCATGTGCATGCATGTGCATGTGCTCTCTCTCTCTGAAATAAATCTTTAAAAAAAGTAATATAAGAAATAATAGCACAAAATTCCCAAATTTGGCAAAAGACATAAATCTACAGATTCAAGAGGCTGCCTAAATCCTGAAGGATAAACCTATAGAAATCCTCACTAAGGCACGTCATAATCAACTTCTGGGACCTGCAGACAATGAAAACTCTCCAGAGCAGCCAGAGAGAAATGGTGCGTGACCTACAAGGGAACAGCAGTTGAATAACCGGGAGTGTCTGGCCTGCGGCCACAGGAGCCACGGAGAAGGGACTTGCACAACATTGCTCAGGTGCTGAACGGGAATGGTTAACTGTGGCTTCTACGTCCAGAGGAAATATCCTTCAGGGACGAAGGAGAAAGAAACCATCCTCAGATGACAGAAAACAAAGAGACTTTGTCACTAGCGAACTCCTCTAAAGGGAAGGTTAAAGGACGTTCTCTAAACAGAAAGGAAATGATAGAAGGAGACTTGGAACCTCAGAGGCTCAAAAAACCATCAGTTTGGGTTAAAATTCAGTTAATGTATTATAGGGTATTCTAATGAGTTTCTTAAATCATTTGGTGGAAGGGAGGATCGTAATACTGCCCGAGGCTGTGCTCAAACATGTGTAGAAGCCAGGGGACAATTCTGTTTTAAAGTTTGGGAGGCTATGGGGACCTAAACAGAAGTAAGTTCTCTGCATCTCCCTCCAAGCGGGAAACGTCATGACGGGTAGATTGTGGTGTTCCCCTGGGGCAGGTGCCAAGAAATCAATACAACACAATCTGCTGAAAATCCTTATAAATCAAGACGGAATTCCAAAAACCATTCAACCACCCACGGGAAGGGGAGAGAAGAGGAACAGGAGACAAAATAATACGGTGGCAGAGTCAAGACGGAACCTATTACTTTACATGTAAAACATCCAAACCCGCCAGCTGAGAGGCAGAGATCGGTCCCCCGGACTCAGCCCACGACCGAGTACGCGCCGTCTTCACAGACATAAGTGCTCACGCCAAATACGACATCGGCGGTTTGACAGCAGGAGAGGAATGCACACACATGCTGATAGGCAGGTGTATGTCATGCCAGCTGAAATTCCACCGAGTCCTGCCGTTAAGACTCCCCCCTCCGCTCCCCCTGCGTCCCCTCCCTGTCCCTCCAGCCTCCACCGACCTATGGTGTCTATGCGTTGTTTTTTCTCCATGTGCTTATAATCCTATAAAAAAACCACATGTTCCCTTACACGAAATGTGCAGAGATACGCGTGGGAAAGTGCCACTGTTTTCTTTACCAGGAGAAAAGGGGAGATCATTTTATAAACACTTCTCTGTAGTGTGTTTCTCTCTCAATATTATTTTGGGAGAATTCCACCCAATCAATGTGGAAAAATTCCCTTTATGCATCATTTATTCAACCATTACTTTATTGATGGCTGTTAACTTTGTCTCCAGGATTTTACTCCCAAACGATGCCATCAACATCTTTGGAGGTAAAAACAAGCAGAAACATCACAATTATCTGGTAGGGGGTGTTGATGCTTACATGACCCTCAGAGCGGCGGCCCTACTAGAGGGTCCTAAACAGATGACGGTTTCCGCTGCTGCCCAACCCCAGCTGCCCAGGATGAGGGTTCCATCCTGCTTCAGCTGCCAGCCTCATAAAAGCTACAGAAGCCCTAGAAAACCCACCAGCTGACTGTGTTGGCCCCCAGAACAGGGCCGCATTCCTGCTGGTTCCTGTCCCCGACCAGGGCTGACTGTCCCTGACCATCTAAGACACACTTAAAATGGAGAGCCCAGGGCCCTGCGGAATCAAGCTTGAGCCCCTGCCTTTGGGACAAACTGCAGAAGGACACAGCCTCAAATCCTAGCCCAGGGCTTTCTCGGGACAGGTGGGTGGGACCCCCACTTCAAGGGCATTCATCACCAGGGTCACCACCTAGAATACACAGCCCGACGTGACCGGAGGCTGCACACTGTTTTGTCTTTTATTGAACACCCTGCTGGGGTTGAGGGGCGAGCTCCCTGCCCACGCCCAGCCCTTGCCCACAGCCCCTCAGAAGCACCTTCTCTGAACCACAGATGTCCCAAACTCCTTGAAATCTGCGGAGGTGACCCACATCTGCTTGAAGCTGCTCAGGGAGGTGACAATGGAGGCCCCAATCCACGTGGAGAACCACCTGTCCGGGGGAGCCGTGATCTTGATGGGGGTCCCTTTGGAAGCCAGGTGCTCCAGCTCCTTCAGAAGACGGTCATCGAGGCCCTGGAACAGAGTGGTGCCCCCGGACAGTACGATCTCCCCATAAAGGGTCTTCTGGATGTCCGCGTCGCACTTGGTGATGCTGCAGGAGACCATTTTCGAGAGGCCCGGGTTTTGGATGCCCAGCTGGTCGGGTGCGAACAGGGCCTCGGGCGCCTGGTGCAGCGGGTCCCCAACACAGATGACGCTCCCGTCCGGCAGCTTGTACTCCCTCAGGACCTCCTCCGGCCTCCGGGAGAGCTCCTTCTCTGGCTCCAGGGCCACGTAGCACAGTTTCTCCTTGATGTCGTCCACCAGGGCTTTGTCCAGCACGCACGGGAAGGACCGCCCGCTAGCCAGCAGCAGCCGCGTGAGGTGCTCTGTGATGTCCCTTCCCGCCACGTAGAGCTTGGTGACCGCATGGGGCAGGGAGTACCCTTCGAAGATGGGGACGGTGCAAGTGACCCCATCCCCGCTGTCCACCACCAGGCCTGTGACGCAGGCTGAGGCGTAGAGGGCCAGCACGGCCTGGTCCGACAGGTAGAAGGCGGGCACGTTGAAGTTCTCAAACATCATCTCGGCCATCTTCTCCCGGGCCTCCCTGGGGTTCAGGGAGGGCTCGGTCATGAGCACGGGCCGGTCGCTGGCCTTCACCCCCAGCTCCCACTCGAACAGGTGCTTGCAGAGTCTCTCCATGTCCTCCCAGCAGGTGACCAGGCCTCGCTCGATGGGGTAATGCAGGTGCAAGACCTCGTGCTTGTGCAGAGCCTCCTCCCCCACAAAGTACTTCTTCTGATGCGCTCCGGCCGAGGGCATCTTGAACTTGGGGTGCCCCACGACCGAGCTGATGACGTGGCGGGGTCCAATCTCCCCAGAGAGGCCCGCTTTGCAGAGTCCGGAGCCATTGTCGAAAATCACAGCTGGAGACTCTAACACGTGTGGATTAAACATGTCGGCAGCACCCTCTTCTGCACTTCGCCAAAATACGGACAGAACCCTCTCGGGCCACTTTGTGACGCAAGAGGCCTTTCTGGAAGTTTTAAGGGCGCGGGATTCCACGGCTCTGCGGCGACTCCCAGCTGGGGCTAGCAGGCGGCTGCTCCGCGAGCGCCCCCCATGCTCTCCGCAGATCTGCCCTGCTTGCAGGCAGCCCGGGAGGCCACTGCCTTTTCAGGGATGATGGTCCCACATGTAACAATCCAGCCAAGGCAACAATTGTCCTCAGCCAGCAGCACAGGGCCTTCAGGGCGTGGGGGCTCGGAGCCCCCGGTCCTCCCCCCTGGTGAGCCTACAAATGGCACAGGGCAAGCCGGACGCACAGGCGTTGCTGATGGGCCTGTGGACGGAGGCCCAGCCTTGGAACCCAGGGCAACAGCCCAGCTTGGGCCCACCCAGAGGACTGGTGTCTGCTGTGCGTGGGGTGACAACAAAAACACACTTGCCTTTGCTAAGGAGATGGCCAAGCACCAGGCACGGGTCCGGGTGGAGGAACAGTGCCCACAAGCCATCACAGCAGGCACTCAGAATGTGTCGACTCCTCCAGGTAGCCCTCAAGGATTTGTCTTCCCTTCACCCCATGAGCCCTGGCTCTCTGTGCCACAGAACAGATGCGAAGCAATGCTCTCTTGGCCTGCAGGTCGTCTCCCCAGGCAGGCCTGTCCCTGCTCTGGCTTGAGGGCCCACTCACTGCTCTCCGCAGCCTATGCCATTGGCAGAGAGCAAAGTGCAATGATCCCTGGGGTTGGAAGCATGACCTCTGAAGATGGGATCTGAGGTTCCCAGAGTGGGGCACTCCTGTGTCTATGGACCATCACACGGTGGCCACACCCCCTGCACGCTTGGAAGTGACCAGGTCATCAAGTTGGAGGCTGGCAGCAAGGCCGGATGGTGGCAAGGCTAGAGGTCTAGCCCGAGTGGCCAGGCAGAGGGCCACCAGCTGGGAGCTCCCAGAGGACCCGTGCCTGCAGCCCTGAGCACCAGGGGTGGAGGCGGGCCTGGGGAACACGTGCTTATCTGATGATCCTTTCCCTCCTGACACGTCCGGAATCACCCTCGGGTCCAGCTCCGCCCCGTCCCAAGAACTCTCCCAGGGGACCACCTCCCCTCCGCAGCCCCTAGCCTCCTCTGCCATTGGTCCTGTGTCCTGCTGACCAGATAATACAGTAGTGTTAGTCGTGTGGTGTAGACACCTGGTGTAGATGTGTGGTCTGTATGTGTGGTATAGACAAGTGGCAGACATGTGACTTCATGGGCACCCTCGGGGCTAAGCTTTGTTGGACATTTTCCCCAAAGGACTCCTCCAGGTGGAAACTGAGTCACACGCAGGCTGGGGTTGATGCTGTGGGATGGCCCTGATGAGTTTGCTCAGCCCACAGCCGTCGTCCACGACCGCTGTGGGGCGTGCCGTGATCTGGGGGCTCCAGCATTAGGGGAGCAGCGTCTCCGGCAGGCCACTCCTGTGGGTGTGGACACTCAACAGAAGGCCGTGTCTGGGGGGTTCCAGACTGCTTACTTCACAAAAGGCCTGTGTACTTGGGGTCTCAGGCATTGCTAGAATTTTCTGATTGTTGCCAAACACTCCAGGCTGAATCCGGAGGCATGCGCTCTCGGGGTTTCTAAATTTTGGCCCCAAAGTGGCCCATGTGGGAGGTGACATAACAATGGACATCAGGTTCAAACACCGGGTCGAGGTGCATGGGTGACACGTGGATGTGTCCCACAGGCAGGGCCTGGCAGGGGTATTTGGTGTTTGCAGGAGGGACCGAGAAGGAGAACAGGACCAAGGCTGATGCACAGACCCGTGGGCGTGGGTGCATTCTGGGGCCACTGGGGGCCCTGTTGCTATGACAACACACCATAACCATGTCCCATAGGCCAGCTGCCTCTGATCCACGAGCAGGTCACCCAGGCACCCAAACCAGCCCCCCAGGCCCGTCCCTGAGCTCCCCAGGCCCAGCTTCCTCGTCGGCCCCCCAGTTAGGTCTGGGACACGTCTATCTGTTGCCAAACCTGTGACCTGCCCGCCCAGCCCCACACAAGCTGAGACCCTCAAGGACAGAGCTGGGAACGCTGGGCCGGCGTCAGGCCAGTGGCGCCAAGTAAAGCCACCCGAGCATTTCCAGGACCCCTTTCCCAAATGCTCCCACTCTCCCTGCCAAGCCTGGGAGGCGTGCTGCCCTTTGTTGGGAGCCTGGCACCTCCCAGGCCTGCTCAACAACCCCGGACAGTCATGGCCGGCAGAGTGGCCGGGGACGCAGTCCTCACCCCGCTCTTGTCTGCCCACTTGGGAGAAACGCCCCCAGCCCGGAATGCACCCTCCCCACTGCTGTCATTTGCGGGCATGCTGGCCCGGGGCTAGGTGCAGCTTCTGTCCCCATCGTTGAGTGTCTGCCTCACGGGGAGAAGACCCAACACCAAGAGGTGGGCTATTCTCTGGGGGCGACACCACGTGGCCGCTGAGAAACGGACTGGGTTTATGAGTCACAGCCTACGTGATGTTGTGCTGGTTTCAAGCTCCCAGCCGGGGGCAGAAATTCCACCCCGTGGTGCTCAGGTGCCTGGGAACCGACCGTGCAGCCCGGCCTCCCCCCCGCCCCCCCCCCCCCCGGTCTGAGGCCCATCATGGAAACGCCCCCATCCCTCCCACCACTGGGGGCTGCGGGTCTGGGAGGGGCAGCAAGCATCCTGTGCAGGTGTCCACGGCAGCACCCACGGGCACCCTTGCCAGGTCAGTGGATGTGATGGTCCACGTAGCCGAGCATTTGCTGTGAGGTTGTGTTTGCTATTAACACAAGCATGTTACCCCCTCTTCAAACTCCAGTTAGAAGCGGCCCTTTGGAGGCTGCCCTGCCCCCAGCCCGGGTCGACCATGCCTCGTAAATCGCTTGAACAAGTTTATGGGCGCACTGGCTGTAACTCCATCTCCCTCCGCGGGGCAAGGCTCGCCACCATGATTGCTCTAGAGGGTACTCGTTTCCGTCTGACACAGGAAGGCTCGCTCTTATTTCTGGTCCAGCAGTCATGCCCAGCGGCAGCCCTCCCCGGCCCCTGCATGATCCCCACCTCCCACGCCCTTGGAGGAGCCCCAGCCTGTGGTGGGAGGTGCGCAACCCCTGGGCAGCCTTGGAAAGCTGCCAGGCCTTTAGATGGGAGTGGGCAGCCCTGGATCTGCCGGGCACCCCTGCTTCCTACTCCCTGGTGCCGTGTGACTAGGCCACCCAAGCCCTGGGCTGGGGGCCGCCCTGGCTGTCCCGTCGTCCCTGGTTCCGTCTGCCACTGGCGCCCAGAGCCTCAGCCAATTAGTGACCATAAGACTGGGCTCATTAGTTGTGGCTGACATCTGGCGGCCAGATCCTGTTTGCTAGGGTCTGGTCCGGTGTCGGCCGGCAGCCTGAAGGAACAGGGCAACTCTACAGGTGGCAGGATGGGCACCCCTCCTGCAGGAGAGAGAGCTGTGTACACGTCCATGGGGAATGTGGGAGTCCAGGGGCCACAGGTGCTTGCCACGTGCCCCCAAATGTCTTCTCTTCCACCTCTTTGCCCCAGTCATCCCCAGGGAGCCCAAAGCCCTGAACGCTCTTCCTGGTGTCCCAGCCCTTTTGAATCTCTGGGATGGAACTTGTGTCACATACCCACTCACCCATTTCCATCCACCATCCACCATCCACCCATCCACCCACCCATCCTTCCACCCATCCATCCATCCAGATATCCAGACATTCATCCACCCTTTTGCCCACCTATCCACCCATCCATCCACTCACCCACTCACCTATCCTCACCCATTTATCCATCCAACCTCCTGTTCAATTTTCCTCCCTCTCGTCCATCCCCCTTTCTTCTCTTAGTGGCTGAAGTGAGCACCCTCACTTGTCTTTGTCCACCTCCTTCCTTGGTGACCTTCAGGCTTCAGCGGAGCCTATGGGGTCTCCACAGCTGACAGCACGGCACCCATGAGTCCTTCCAGCGAGCTGGGTCAGGAATGACATCCCTAGGCGGCTCCTCTCTCGGCCTCCCAGGAGCCTGACTCACTGAACCAGCCTGGCTGGGCAGATCCAGGTCACTGCAGCCGACATGAGCTCCGTGGGGAGGGGCAGAAGGAAGAACTGGTGCGAAGCTGACGTGCTCTGGGGAGCCCTTGGCAGAGCCTTCCATGGTTCAGCGTGGCTCAGTGGAGACACTGCTCGGTGGATAAGGTGAGGCAGGCCTGTCTGGGGGAGGCGCTGCCTGAGGCCACACCACCGTCTACCCCTCTCCTGCTCTTTGTCCCCCACCCTCGTGGAACTCTGGTCCCGAGCACCTACACGACATTTTCTCTAAATGTATTTGCTGCCCTGACCCTCGCCTGCTAAGCACTGCTGATGTTCTGGTATGCTCCTCAGGATTTTATAACTCAAAATAAAACAAGGATGTGCTGTACACACGTCTCATCCTGAACCCCTGCGTCTCCTGCTCCCACCTAACCCCCTCCCCACGCCACGTCACGTGCCACACCTCCTGTCAGGTGAGGTGACAGGTCCTGGTCATTTCTCTCCAAAGCGACAGCTGGCCTTTGTCACATAGGTGGGAGTGTTGGCCCTTCCCTGCACCCCTCCCCACGAATTCTCACACATCGTTCAACATCTGGCTAATTACCGCCTCATGGGGGAGGCCTGTGGCCAGCAGGACAGTGGCCGGTCACACTTTCACATTGGGGTCAAATGTGCTGTGGCCTCCTGGCCCCTTATGTCCCCATGTGCTCTGGACATGGGGGATGTGGAGGCAGAGAGAAACTTCTGAGGACATGTGCCGCTGTGGCTCGGCAGGAGTGGGGACCCAGCCCTGGCAGGTGATGGGTCCCCACTTGGGCACATGCTGGCTGAGGGGTGGACCCATTCTCTGGGACTGATGGGGCCAGAACCCTGCAACAGATTTTGGGGGACCCAGGTTCCAGATCCACTAGACAGAGGCCTCCCTGTAGCTGTTCCAGGGCTCTGTGATGTGGCCGCCTGGCCGTGGGGCAGGTGGGAAAGGACCATCTCTCCTTTGGGGCTTTCAGGTGGGTGTCAGCCGTCACGACGGCTAACCGCCGGAATCGGACATCTCAGGGGTGTCAGGCATGGGTTTGCTCATCTTCCCGGCCCAGCCCAGTGTGGGTGGGCTCCAGGCGTGGTCCAGAGACCTAGCCATTGCCATCAGGGGTGGGGGTGCCGTCCTGGTCAGCCCAGGCGCCATAAGAGAGCACCGCAGACTGGGCAGCGTAAACATTTGCGTCTCATAGCTCCGGGGGCTGCAAGCCTCAGATCGGGTCGCAGGCAAGGTCAATTCCTGGTGAGCCCTGCTTCCTGGCCTGGCCTCACAGGGTGGACAGAGCTCTAGGGTCTCTCCTCCTCCTTGGAAGGGCACTAATACCAGCAGCCCTCCACCCCCCACACCTACTCCTGTGACGTCATCGAGCCCCACCCACCTCCCAAAGCCCCTGCCTCCTAACGCCATCACACCAGGGGGCTGGGGGGACACAGACATGCAGCCCACACCAGGGCTGTCCATCCCTCGGCAGCAGGAACCCACAGGCAAGGTCGCCTGGGGCCAGGCCAGGAGTGGCTCGGCAACCACAGTCTGCATGCCGGGTCTCAGAGCCTTGGCCCCACCTAACTGCTGGGCAGGGGGCACACACGTCCAAGCAGGACGCAGGGGGGAGAGAGCCAGATGCACTGGGCTGCCAGGAGCCTCTGCACAGGAGGCAGGAGAGTGGATGGGGGGAGGGGCAGAGGACAGGACAGTCAGGGGGCTTCACCCGCCCCCAGGGGAGCAAGGGACAGGTTCGTGAACAGCACCATCCTCCCCACTCCTAGACTTGGAAACCTTGGGGTCCCACCCTCTTCCCTTCAGAAGAGCACACGTGTGTGTTGGGGGGTGTGGGCCGCGCCCATCCTGCTCTGTCAGAGGCCGGAGAGGCTTCAGCCCCAGCAGGACCGAGCGGAGGCGAACGGAGACGGGAGGCAGCTCTGAAGTGGCGACCGCGGCGAGCAGGGCTCTGGGTCACGGCCACACGAGCGGGAGAGGCCCCACCCTCCCTGGCAGGAGAGAGGCCCCCGGGGCTGCACGGACCTCCTGTCACTTCACCTGCTTTCGCTCTGCTCACTTCCGGAGGTGGCAGACTTCCCATCTGAAGAGTTAAGGCAGTGAACACAGTGTGTGAAGTACCAGAGAAGCCCCCCCCCCCGTCCCCTGAGGCTTTTCCACGCGCAGCCACCGTCAACGCTCCATCTGAATCTTCCAGATGTTTCTAGGTACAAATATATAGAGAAACACCCAGAAGTAGGCTTTTTTCTGCAGGATGGACACAGCCATGCACACGGTTCCGCCCTTCCCGCCGGCATGCACCACGCGTTTCTGTTCTTGGGGGGCTGGCCGATCTCAGACCCGGCTTTCGAGGGGCCGCTCAGGGACCGGCTGTCCGCTTTCCCCAACTCATCCGACCACGTGCTCTCTTCAGGTTTGCACTAAGCAATGCTTCCGTCATTGAGGTTTTCCGGATTTTTTAAACCCACACACACGGCCGGAGGGGTGTTCTTGCACGTCTGCATCTGGGGGCTTGGTGTGCACTTCAGGGGCTCGATTCTGACTCGGGGACCCCCACGGCCGAAGGGGACACATGATTACGGTGTGGGCAGAAGCTGCCAGGGTCTGAGCCCCCACGTTTGAAGGATGAGGGGGTCCCGTCCGTTCTGGGCTCTCTGAAGCCTCCATGTGGGAAGGCAGAGCAGGGTGGCTGGCATCGTGATACCCGCTGCACCTGTGGCCGGAGTCCACGGCCCAGGCGGCTTAACCCACAGACGCGCATCAGCTCCATCCCGGAGGCCGCGCTCCCTCTGCAGGCTCCGGGGAAGGACACCCGGGCCTCTGTCCGGGCAGCAAAGCTCCAGCCCTCCTCTGGCATTCTCCCTGCGTGCACGTGTCTGCAGCCAAATCTCCCCATTTTATACAAACACACTGATATTGAATTAGGGCCAACGGCCTCGTCTTAATCCTGCCATCGGTAAAGACCCTGCTTCCTGGTGAGGCCACATTCACAGCTCTGGGGTTAGGACGTCAACCTAAGAACATGGGGACACATTCGGCCCGTGACCTGCACCTGCCCAGTGAGAACCGAGTGTGTTGGTGCAAATGGAGCAGGTGAGGAGGCGGGGGCCCAGCGGGCATCTTGGGGGAGGCCGCTCCCCAATACAGAAAGGGGCCGTAGTAGTTACCCGTGGCTGTGTAACAAGTTAACATGACATGTAGCAGCTGAAAACAGCCAGCACTTCTTACCTCGAGGTCTCTGTGGGTCTGGAATCCTGGCCCCACTCACCTGGGTGCCAGCGGCTGCAGTGTCATCTGAAGGCTCCACGGGGAGGCGGGGGCGGGGAGTCTGCTTCCAAGCTCACACACACGGCTCTGGGCAGGCCCCAGTCCCTCACCTTGTGGGGCTTCTCGACGGCACAGCTCGGTTCCCTTAGACAGAGCTCAAGAGGGCGTGAGAGAGCCCATGCCCAGGTTGGAGGCCACAGCCCTTTTATACTGAATCACGGGGACGACGTTCCGTCGTTCCTGCTGCTTTCTGTCCTTCAGAAGCCAGTCCACCAGTCCAGACCACGGGGAGCGGGCTGCATACAGGGGCACGTGCCAGGAGGTAGGATTATCGGGGGCTGCCTTGGAGGCTTCCCACACAGGGGGCATCGACCAGAGCGCTGGGGCGGGGACCGAGGGTCACCCAAGCACGGCCTGTCTGGCCTCAGTTTCTTGAGCTGTCCCAGGGATGCAGTGTTGCTGGAGTCTACGGAGAAGGGGACTCCACGGCCGCCGGAGGAGTGAGGCCCCACAGACAGGGGCCAGCTGGATGGCTGGGCACTGCCTGTCCTGGGTCCGGAGACATTAGTGGGGGCTCCCCCAATGGCCGTTGCCGCCAGATCTCATGGCTTCAAAATGTCACATCCTGGCCTAAGACGTCCCAGACAACCCAAGGTGTCCTCCCCCCAGATACCCCGATGAGCCTTCTTGGCCTCCCTCGCCACTGAATGTCTGTGTGGAGGCTCACCCCGCCCGCCCCGGACCCGTGGCCAGTCCAGCGGTAGCACCCGCAGTGTGGCCCTCAAGAAAAAGAGGGTCTCCTGCCCCCTGCTGGCGCCCAAGAGAAGTGTCAAAAGACCGGGGTGTCTGGGGGTGTCCCTGGAACAAAAGGAGGCTTGCTAGCTTCAGACGAGGCAGGACACTGGGAGAGGGAAAAAAAATCAATGTTTGCTAAATAGGGGGAAAAAATCACCCTGCCTCAGTGGGGAAAAGGCTTATTTTCAAGTGTATTAAAGTGATGACCCAGAGGAAAAGCCAAAGCACATGAGCAGGCGTGCAGAGCGGTGAGTCGTCCGTTTTCCCAGAGAGCTTCTGACGAGCGGAGCGTGCACGCCCTCCCTGCGGCCGGACACGGCCGAGCTCTCGGCTTTAAATAGTTTATAACATTTCGGGGGCAGCGTCTAAGTGAGGGCGGTCCCTGGAGAGGCTCGGCAGACCTGTACATTGAGCCAGTGATAAATAACCAGGAAAAGCACGGGGCCCGGAAGGATCCCAGATTTAATTCAAATAATTTAACATCTAATGTTGAAAGAGCTCTTTGCATTCATGTGCCGTCCGTGTTTCCAGCTGGAGAAAGAAAAGGCTTTGTGTTCGGGGTGGGGGCAGGGTGACGGGCGGCGAGCCCGCGGTTGGGGGACTAACCTCTTTACCATGTGCTGCGTGCAGCCAGCTCGCCGGCATTTTTCATGCCGTACGTGGCAGGCGTCGCTTCGGAAAGCCGGACGTGGGGGGAAGAGGATTTATCATCTCCGTGGACTTCACTCCAGGTGAAAGGATTTTTGTCCACAGCGGGGCCGCCAAGGGGAGCAGAGGGGGCTGCCCCTTCCCCACGGACGCCCACCCTTCAGACAGCTCTGGGGGGACCCGCTCACCTCGGGATGGGGGGTCTCCATGTGGAGTGCTGTACTCCCTCCCGGGGGCAGGCGGGGCAGGATGGCTGGTCCCACGGTGCGCCCCACATGGCCACGGCCCATCCAAGGAGGGAGCCCCCCGAAAGATGAGGAAAGCGGCCGGGGGCCACCAGGAGCTGGTGGTTGTGGGCGGTGCGGGCCTGAGGGTCCGTGCTCAGTTTTGAAGGATTTGCAGGGCTGTGTGCCCCGGGGTGACAGTGTTCCCCAAAGAGTCTCGGCCACCTGAAGCCTCAGAACCGGGCCTTTTTTGGAAACGCACTTCCATGCGCTGAGGTCATAGTGCGTTGGAACGCGCTCCCAATCCAATGACCGGAGGACTCAGAAGAAAGAGCAGACACGCGGGGAGAAGGCAACGAACGTGACGGCGCAGGCAGAGGTCGCAGGGGGCCTCCGTGGGCCCAGGACCACTGGCAGCGACTGAGCCGAGGGAGCCGTAGCGGAGCCTCCCTCGGACCCCCGGAGGGAGCCAGCCCTGCCCACAGCTGGCCCCCACGCCGCGAGAGTGCGCCTGCCCTCGTGGTGCCCCTGCAAGACAGCCCGGAGGGTTCACGGAGCCACCGTCAGCTGGTGACACATCTGTCCGTTCCACGTGGCAGCGACGAAGACGCGACATCTTCCCTCGAGGCGGCTCTGAGGCGGCCCCTGGCGCTCCGAGCTCCCAGACCCACTCCTGTGGCAGCCTTCCCTGCAGCCTCAGATGATCAGGGAGATGAAACACACCCCCCAATGCACCTCCCTAAAACGACCCATTCCCCCTTTTCCTGACAGTCGCTTTTTCTACTTAGGAGACTCCATGGGACCTTTGCTTAGATGGCACCAGCAAGGCTACATGCGGCCGCGGAGTTCATTCCCAGCCTGGACGGCGGCGGCCTTGGTGCATCCTCGAGGAGCAGCTGGGGCTGGAGAAGCGCTTGCCAGAGGGACCCCCCCCCCCCCGGGTCTCGGTGCCAGGCCGCATCTCCGTGACTCCCTGGGATCTCCTCATCGGAGACAGGTGTGCCATCAGATTCTGGGCAACTGGAAACAGATCCAGGATGTGAGGGGGTGGGGGCAAGATCGCTCTAGAAACGAACATCGTCCACCTTTCTGTTCAAGAGCGGCAGGGTGACACGTTCCGTGGCTCTCTGGAGAAGCGTCCTTCGGTGGAGTGGGGATGGGGGGTCTGAGGCCGGGGTGGCGAGTGTGGGCGGGTGGGGGGACCTGAGCCCAGACCCCCACTCCTGGAGCCACCACTGGGGCTTCCTGACCTGGTGCAGAGAAAACCACAGCACAGGGTCTCAGGCCCACGTCGCGTCCCCTGAGCAGCTCAGCGCAGCTCCCTCAGGACAGTGGCAGCCGGGTGCCTGGCATAGACCCGCTGCCCCGGGGGGAGGAGTGGGCAGCTGCCCGAAGGATCTAGAAAGTGTGCGAGTGAGCTGGTGTTACTAGCCAGGTACCACCCGGTACACGTCCTGCAGGCTGAATAAAATCCATGTCCAGCCTGTTCAGGGGCCCAAGACGAGCTGTCCAGTCCCGAGGCCCACCCCTCGCCCCCAGTCCACCCTGCTCCCCGACACTGGCTTCTCTCCAGTTCCTCGGGGCTCAGAGGCTCGTGTCTCTGCCTGGAGAGATTTTCCTCCAAATTTCCCGATGCCGGCAGGCTCCGCACGGGTGGTGCCCAATAGGGTAGCCACAGCCACCTGTGACCACGGACGTCAGCATTTGTTAAAACGACGTGCTCGGGGCCCCGGGGGCCAGGCAGTAGCCATGTGTGGCTGGCAACTGCCAGATTGGCGCACAGGTGCAGGCCTCCCCGCCCGGGGCCCCGAGTCCTGGAGCTCAGTGATGTCCAGAGCCACACCGCGGGGGATCGCTGTAAACCTCCCACACTTGTCCTTGCGGATTATGCCCACCGCCAGCTACGATCTCTGACCATGACCGGGCCTGCTTCTCCCACCAGAGCTCACGCTCCCCGAGGGCAAGGGCTCTGTTCTGGGGGAGCACGGCGTCCCTGAACCACCCAGCCCAGCACCTGCCCTGACAGCAGTGTTGGACGAATAAATGAATGAATGAGTGACTGAGAGAGAAGTCCCTGGCTCCTGACCACGGGCCCTTCCCAGAGACCCATCTTCCATCCCCTGAGGGGGAGGCGGCTCCCCCAAGGGCAGGGCTCGGGGATATCACAGCAGGGGTGCCCGCAGCAGGAGGAGTGCTGCCCCAGGGAAGGAACCCCAGCTGAGCCAGTCCCTCCCTGGGTCCCACAGGCTCAGCCCCCCGGGCCTCCGGTGAGAGCAGTGACTTCCTTTCTTCATTCTTTTCTTCTCTTGAGGTCTTCTGCCAAGGACGGGGTCGAGTGGCCAGCTGGGGCTCCCATCACCCACTGGACATGGCAAGGGAAGGCTGGGCCCAGCTCTGGACACTGGAAGCCCCGGAACACTTCTCAGCATCCCGAGTCTGCAGGCTTAGCTCCACACAGACCCTTGAGACCCAGGGCAGTGGGAGCCTCCACGCTGTCCACGCACCATCTGTCCATGTGGTGAGAAAGACACGGGGAGCCATGCGTGGGTGACTCAGAGCCTCTGCCTGGCAGGGACATGGGTCACCTCTGCTCACATTTCACGGGTTCCGTGGCCTCGCCCACCTGCAAGGGCCCCTGACGTGGCCGGTCAGTCAGGGGGCGTGTGCGCGTTTTCCGCAGTTCTCCTTGGCTGTGTACGTGTGGGCTCCCAACTCCCAGAACGCGGGCCCATCCTGAACATTGTTCTTGTTCATCCGAAATTCAGACGTGGCTGTCCCGTGTTCGCAAGTGTGGAGCTGCCCCGCCTGTGCGAGCTGGGCTGCAGTCCCGGGCTCCGTGTCTCAAGCCCTGGGGTGCTGGGTGTGCGCGTGGTCGGGGTTTTCCACGTGGGAGCCTTAAACACGGAGAAACCCTCGTTGTGAGGCATCAGAGTGTAGCTCTGTTCCTCGGGCCCGGGAGGAAGGACATCCGCCAGGAAGGGAACGTGAGCCAGGGAGCTCGGCCCTCGGGCGTCTGTGCCAAAGACACGCCTGGAGCTTTCCAAAAGGGAATTCAACCTAAGAATAGAAACCGGCCCCCTTCTCCCCGCGCCCCTGCCAGTCTGCCCAGACTCCCAAGAGAGGGGCGCTGGGACTCAGCCGGCAGAGACTCGAAACATCCACCCTGCTCCTGGGCGATTCTCACGAGAGCCGAGAGGTAACCGTTACCCACTCGGGTCTTATCACCAAGTTCCCAAGATATCCACGAGATCGGTTAGCCAGAGGCGGCCAAACCCGAGAGGAGCGGGAGCTTGACAGATGCTGGGAACCGAAGACAGGGGTCCCTGCCACACTGGCGGAGAGAGCCACGGGTCCCATTTGCTGAGCACTAGGGGAAAGAAGTGCAGAACTGCCCTCCCCGTCTGTTCCCCCCAGTGACAGAGCCTCTGAGGACATCATGGAAATGGTTCGGTGTGGATGAGGCCGGGGTCCCGCCTTGTCCCTAGTGCCCCTGTGCCCTGTCCACCTGCTGCCCGGCCTCCGTGGGAGCTGCCATCCCCCGCTCCAACACGCACCTGCCGCGGACCCTATGGGGGCTGGGTCTGCTGGGTCGGCGCTGCCTCACTGAGCCGCAGTCTGGAGGTGGAGGGGTGGGGCAAAGGCGAGTTAACAAACACACGTCCAGATGGTGTCTGAGTGGGGTATATACTGGGAAGAAAATAACACGAAACAGGGTCAGGGACAGGCTGGGCTGAGACCAAGTTAAGCCAGGTGGTCAGGAGTGTCCCCACTGAGCTGAGACCCCAAAGCCAAGTGTATGGGAGACTTGGAACAGAGCATTCCAGCATGGCAAAGGAACAGCATGGGGCGGGCAAAGGCCCTGGGGCAGGAATCACGGCACCCTCCCTGGTTCTTTGCTCGTCACGAGCACTGCTCTCTGCTTCAGGTTCTTCCCAGCCACCCCGACCCGGTATATTGAAGAGGTCCCTGCTAGGGGAGGCAGCACCGCCAAGCCCAGCCAGGCTTCGTGTCCAGGCCCTGGGGTCAGGGCCAGGCTGGTTTTGGGGTAGCCGGGAGCCTACATGGCGGGCCAACCGCAGGGCTCGGGTGCCCTGGTCTTCAACCCTTTCTGCACTCCCCATAAATTCAGCCACAGCCTGGTCCTCCCCCAAGTCGTGGTCGCATGGCCTGGGCTTCTGGGGACGGACACTCCCAGGAAAAGCCGTAATTCCCATCTGTGCCGGCTGATGGCCTGCGGCTTTGTCAAGTGGTCCCCACACCCTGGCTTGGGCTGCCCACACCCGTGGGCAGGGAGCAGGGTTTGTGAACCCGGCAGAGCTGCTCTCCCAGGCTGAGAGTCCATTGCTGCTGGAGGGGAGCGGAGGGGCACCGCCCACGTGGACTCTCGTCTGGCCCACTCCAGCCTCCCTGGGAGCCCACGAGCACGTCTGCAGAAGGGCAAGCGGCCATGTGGTGTTCCGCATCGCTTCGGCCTGCTAGGAGTGGGCGTCTTGCAACGGCAACGAGCAGTGCGGCGGTGGACCCCCCACACGCGCACCTACCCTGTGGCGTCATCGGCTCCTCAGGGCCAAATCCTAGCAGTGGGATTTGGGGGTCCGCTCGGGCTGCTGAAACAGAACAGCCCAGACCAGGAGGCTGGAGGAGCCTTCCCATCTCCCCACTCTGGAGGCTGGGACCCCTGGTCAAGGCTCCAGCATGTTCCAGGTCTGATGAGCGCTCTCTTCCTGGCTCGCAGATGGCTGCCTTCTTGCTTCCAAGGTCCACGGGGTGTGAGGGCGGGCGGGACAGAGAGCGCTCCAGCCTTCTCCTTTTCTATGAGGGAGCGCTCTCAGTGAGCCACTCAGAGGACAGGCGTTCTGGGGAAGAGGCGTGAGCGTGGGTCTTTGAGGACGGGCACAAAGTCACACGTCGGTGTGCACCAGGGAGCTCCCGCTGTGCAAGGGGCAACGAGCAGCCACGTGGACGGGACGCCTGGACCGGTTCTCCGCCGGCCTCTGCCCTTAGCTTTCTCCTGTTTGAGCAGTGGATTCGTGGAAGAAGGGCGTCTGGCGTCATGGTTGGCTCAGTCGTATGCACCTGTCACAGAGATTGGTACAGTCACTGCGACTGCTGGGTGTGCAACCTCTCAGTGTCAGAGACGACCGCAGATCCCCGCCGTGACTCCATTCCTCAAGCACACCAACCAGCCACCGGTGGCCAGTCGTCACATGGGACCATTTCCAGGCTGGAAAGAGCAAGGATTCGTCCTGATGGGTTCGCACGTGCTCCAAGCATGGGTTAACTTCCTGCACGAGGGTCCTCCCCCAGCACCACACGCGGGAACTGAGTCTGACTCACTAACAAAGGGCCCCCGACCGTGGACCCACGGGCCCTCCCGCATGCCACACTACCCAGCAGTGGCCAGCCTGGGAGAATGCCAGCTCGCACTTCCCAAGACGTGGCGTGGAAATGCCGTTTTGTGAATGCGGACCTGCTCCCCCGCTCGTGCGGTGCTCCCGACACCAGCACCAGGTTCGTGGCGGAATCCAGGCACTGGGGCACCAGTGGGCATGCAGGTGGTCCCACTTCTCATCATCCAGAGAGACTCCGTTTTGGAATGTGAGCGCCCCATCCTCACATCTTCGGCTGTGTGGCTTAGAGGTTCTGGTTCCCAGGGGACACGTTTCCAGCAGAGTCACAGTGGGAAGAGTCCCCGTGAACTTAGGACAGTTCCAGCCGTGGACTGTGTCCCAGCAGACCAGCAGGCGCGAAAGGAGCCAGGGCTCTGGCAGCGGCGACTGCCCCGAGGGGGGGCGGGGGAAATGCCATCCCCTCCAGTGGCACCTGCTGGCCCTCCGCGGCCCGGCTTCAGCTGCAAAAGGGCAAGCTCAGTATTTACGGCCTGAAAAGGCCCAGGAGGCAGGACTCAGACTGTCACGTCAGCCGGACCAGGGGAAGTCCCAGCCTGGGGCAGGGGTGGGGACACAGAAGAAGGGCCATGGTGAGTGCTTGTCATGATCTTGAGATGTGCCGCGGCGTGGGGCTGTGGTCTATGCCACCAGCCCCGTTTCTGTAAGACTCCCTGGCATGGAGATCACAGACTCGCCAGGACCTGTGAGCCGGAAGGTGCCTTTACTGAGACGAGCACATGACCGGGCGGGCGAGCGGCAGACTGCCGTAGACGGTGCCCTCCGCTGGGCCCGCGACTCCATCTCTCTGTTGCTCGCGCATTGGGCGCTGACGTTCTGCTCTTCTCCCGCTCCAGATGGTTGCTTTCAGAGGGCATGAGTTGTCTTGCCCTGGAAGTCGGGTATCCCCTGGGGAGGCGCATGGCCAAGACTGACGGGGACAGACCCCCATGTCTACCATGTGGCTTGTGCTGTCGGGGAGGGACGGTCTCTGCGGCCGCGGGGCCCAGCCCTCCCTCTTCCCCTCCCTGTTCCGCCGCCTCCCCGCAGGCCTGCACTGATCAGTGCTTCCCGGAGAGCGCGCCTGCAGCCGTGCCCACGGCTGGGACACCGGGCTCAAGGGAGGCACGCTGGCGGAGCCCTGCTGCCGGCGGAGTGACTGGAGCTTCCCTTTCAAAGAAGAAGTGTGCTGCGAAACTATTATCCTTGTAACACGCCCTCCAGAGCAAGAACACCCCGGTGCTAATCCCAGATCTTCAACACGGTAGCTCTAGGGTCACGAGGAGCAGCCCCTCTACCTTCTCTGATCTTCGCCCCTGCAGAGTTTGGGGAGACACGGGAAGCCCCAGGGGCTGGAAGGTCTGAGTGACACCATGCAGTAGGTGCATGGGGAGCGGTGGCCCCTGCGGGCAGCAGTGCTGAGCAGGACGACGAGATCCCACCACCTCGGGCCTCATTCCTCACCCATCGTTTTGACACTCGCTGTAGCAGAAACAGGGCCCCAGTCACCTCAGTGCCTGCAGCTTGATCCCAGACACTCTGTTGCTTTCTAAATTTAGAGCTTATAAAATCACTAAATGGTTGGAAAGCAGAGAAAAAAGTAAAGTGGAATTGTGTGACCATATATGTATATCTGTTCAAGTGCTGGGGGTGAGGGAGATATGGTATTTATATCCCGGTGACTGGGATATCCCCAAACACTTCTTCTAAGAAAACATCAACCGTCTGAACGACTCCACCACCGGCTCTGTCCTTGGTCTACACAGCTCTTGCTGCTGGATTTGAACCCCGTAAGATAGATGCGTTCTTTTCACATTGCTAGGAGTCCTTGGCCACCCCCTCCTTGTCACCCGCATTCTACAAATGGGTTGACTTCAGGAGTACCAACTTCGTCCTGGCTCCTCCCAGGACATGCCCTCCATGCCTGCTGGGGCTGCTCGGCAGAGCACAACAGATGTGTATCCCTCACAGTCCAGAGCCTGGAAGTCCAGAGTCAAGGTGCTGGCAGATCCGGGGTCCAGTGAGGACCCTCGTCCTGGTTCATGGAGAGTGTCTTCTCGCTGTGTCCCCACGTGGAGGAAGGGCTGAGGGAGCTCTCTGGAGTCTCCCACGAGGACACTAACCCCATCGTGGGGCCACCTTTCACACCCCCCCACCTCCTAACACCGTCACCTTGGGGTTAGGATTTTCATGTATGAATTGGGGAGGCAGGGGACACAACATTCAGTCTATAACTCTTCCCTTCTAATATCTCCTGGCACCTGCTGGGGTGGGCTGACACGCTCTCCATTGAACTTGGGGTCAGAGGACCTTTCACTATCTCTGAATGCTGGCGGGGAGACTTCCGAGGCCCCAGCTCTAGTCCTGGGGCATTCAGGCTGCTGCTTCAGGAAAGGTGAGCTGAAACCCTGGGACACAGGAGCCCTGGCTGTCTACACACCCTGGAAACCCCATTCCCATCACATTAAACACCCCTGGCGAAGGCCGCAGGTGGACCAGGGAGTACTCAAGACCCCTGGACCCGGGTCAGACTCTCTAACCTGTTTGTGTGCAGGACACTCACACTCACTGTCCCCATCACGACTTAGTGTTTCCGGCTTCTGCTTGGGGCGTCTTGGTAGTTGTGTATATGTGTGTTTGTGTGAGTGTTAAAACAGAGAGACAGAGCTCTCCTTTCCAGGAATATCCCAATCAAGATAACCCGAGAACACCCCTGTTTACACAATAGCTTAGAATTGCCAGGTAAAATACGATACACATCTCTTAAAGAGAGAGCTGAGCTTGCAAAAGAGTAATGGAATTTTCCAGGGGCCCAAAAATGAATAATATGACCCAAAATAGTAATTGAGGTGAGCTAATGCTGTGGCTGCCTGGGGGCTGGCTCCCAGATGCTGATCTTGATATGAAGGGGCTTGAAATGTGTTCCCAGGACAGGGCGCGAGGCCCTTCAGCACCAAGGGGACAGACGAAGGAAGCAGCTTCTGCACAAAGCCACAGTCCCTGCTACAACCTCGGTGGAAGGAATGCTGTTAACAAAATCCACCCACCAGCACCAGGAGGTTACAAGGAAGTTTGTCAGTCTTTACCTGGACGGAGAGAGAAAGTTTAAAAGCAAAGCCTCTTCTGAGAAGAAGCATTACAGAATAGTGTTCCTTCATAAAAGCAAGGTGAACACTCACAGAAATGATCAAAATCAACTTTTTAAAACTCTAGAAATTTCTCTAAAGCCTCCAACAATTAGGAGAGCATTTGCCCATAAAATGGTTGAATCCTGGTATGAATAGGGAGTTTTGTGGCATTTTCACTTGCCCTCTCCCACACCCCCTCCCCAGCAGGATAGCGGTCTGAAAACCAGCACCATGTCGGCCACGACGGCCATGAACAAGAGCAGCCTACAGACTGGAAGGGGGAGTCTCAGCATGTTCCTGAGAAGCTAGAAAGCCACGTGGATGTGCAGGGACACACATGGGCCCAGGGAGGACCTGAGAGGGCACTAATCTCTCACTCCTGGCTGACCTTGGCACTCTGCACAAGGAGGAATTGAAGGTGAAGGCAGAGCTGTAACCTGCCTACCGGGTCCTTGACGTCCTCCTCAGCCCAATCTGGAGCCCTTATTGGGTCAAGGTGTTTGAAGACATCTCTTTACAAAATTAAGATGACTGCTAAGCAAACGAAGCAGAGATTTCTCTGGCCACCATGACAAAGACAAATGAAGTCTAACTGATAGAATTGGTTCAAAAAGTCGCTAAATAAATAGCAGCAAGAACAAGAGCTCTAGGGAGGGGGAAATCTGGTTTCCAGAGTTGCCATGTTATATTACCTAAAGTGTCCATTTTTCAACAAAAAATTATCAGACACACACATAAAAAAACAGGACAATGTGGCCCATACCATGAAAACAAGCAGTCAATAGAAACTGCCCCAGAGGAAGCCCAAGTGTTGGACCTTCTAGACAAAGATTTAAATCAGCTATTATATTGTGTCAACTATGCTCAAATAAAAAATTAATACATAAATCAGCTATTCTAAATATGTTCAGAGAACTAAAGGAAATCATGTCCAAAGAACTAAAGGATAGTATGAGAATGATGTCTTGCCAAATAAAGAGATAAAAATTATACAAACAATTAAATAGAGGGGTGCCTGGGTGGTACAGTTGATGAAGCATCTGACTCTTGGTTTTGGCTCAGGTAATGATCTCAGGGTCATGAGATTGAGTTGCACATTGGACTCCCACACTGGGTGTGGAGCCTGCTTGAGATTCTCTCTCCTTCTTCCCCTCTCGCTCATGCTCTTTCTTTCTTTTTCTAAAATAAACATAAAAAAATAATCAAATAGAAATTCTGAGGTTGAAAGTTACAATAACTGAAATGAAAATAAATCACCAGATGGGCTCAACAGCAGATTTAAGCTGGAAGAAGAAAGAATCAATGAACTTGAAGCTAGGTAAACAGAGATCATCCATTCTGAGAAACAGAAAGAAATGAAAATGAAAAGAATGAATAAGGCCTCAGAGGTCTGTGGGACATCATCAAGCATAACAGCATACATATAATGGGAATCTGAGAATGAGAGGGATAAAGAGGCAGAAAGGAGTTATGACCAAAACTTTCCAAATTTGATGAAAAACGTCAATCTACTCATCAAAGAGGATCCATGGACTCCAAGTAGAATAAACTCTAGAGATCCATAGCTAGACAATCTGTCAAAAGATAAACACAAAGTGACAAAAATTAAAGTGCCAATAGAAAAGGAACTCCTCCTGTAAGTGAGATTACACCTGACTTTTCATCATAAATCTCATCAGAAGTCAACAATAAATAAAGCAAAAAAATAAAAAACACTTATAGAAAGAACTACAAAGGTAAATATACAAGATGGTATAAATATGGGTTTTTTTGTTTGTAAGTCTTTTCCTGTCTTATTTGTTATGAAATACAATTGTACACAACAATACTTGTAAAACTGTCAATAGGCTTAGAATGTATAAAGATATAATTTGTATGACAACATAGCACAAAGGTAGGGGGAATGGAACTATATGGGAGAGCAAAGTGTGCATATTATTGAAATTAAGTTGATATTCATCCTAACCGGTTTGTAATCATTTAACATGTTAAAACTGTAGTCCCCAGGGCAACCACACACACACAAAAAAACATAGCAAAAGAAACAATAGAATTAAACTGACACCCTAGAAAATATCTATTTTCACTAAAGAGTAATAGAGGTGGTAATGGAGGAACTAAGAACAAAAAGACATAAGACATACAGAAAACAAATAGGAAAATTGCAGACATAAATCTTTCCTTATCAGTGATTACATTAAATGTAAATGGATTAATCCCTCCTATCAAAAAGCAGAGATTGGCAGAGTAAATTTTTTAAATCATGCTCTGCACAGAAGACACCCTTTATTTTATTTTTTTTAAAGATTTTATTTATTTATTTGACAGAGAGAGAGAGCACAAGCACAGGGATCACAGACAGAGGGAGAGGGAGAAGCAGGCTCCCTGCAACGTGGGGCTCGATCCCAGGACTCTGGGATCACAACTTGAGCCAAAGGCAGATGCAACCAACTGAGCCACCCAGGCGCCCTGAAGACACACTTTATTTTTTATTTTTTATATTGTATATTATTCTCATTTTATTTTTTTAAAAATTTTTATAATAATTTTTATTATGTTATGTTAGACACCATACAGTATATCCTTAGTTTCTGATGTAGTGTTCCATGATTCATTATTTGCATATAACACCCAGTGCTCCATGCAATATGTGCCCTCCTTAATACCCACCACCAGCCTATCCCAATCCCCCACCCTTCCCCTCTGGAGCCCTCAGTTTGTTTCCCAGAGTCCATAGTCTCTCATGGTTCATTCCCCTTCTGTTTACCCCCCCTTCATTCTTCCCTTCCTTCTCCTACCAATCTTCCTATTTCTTATGTTCCATAGATGAGTGAAACCATATGATAATTGTCTTTCTCTGCTTGACTTATTTCACTTAGCATAATCTCCTCCAGTCCCGTCCATGTTGCTGCAAATGTTGCGTAATCGTTCTTTCTGATGGCTGAGTAATATTCCATTGTATAAATGGACCACATCTTCTTAATCCAGTCATCTGTTGAAGGGCATCTCGGCTCCTTCCACAATTTAGCTATCGTGGAAAATGCTGCTATGAACATTGGGGTGCATATGGCCCTTCTCTTCACTACACTTTAGATTCCAACACAGACAGTTTGAACGTAAAAGGATAAAAAAATGTACCACGCAAATAGAAACCAGAAGAAAGTTGAAATGGCTATATTAATATCAGATAAAATAAATTCTGATAGAATTGAAGAAAAAAATAGGCAACTTATAATAATACTTGGAGACTCCAATGCCCCAACTTTAATAATAATGGATAGAACAACTGGGAAGAAGATCATAAAGGAAATGGAAGATTTTGAAAGTACAGTGAGCCAACTACACCTGACAGACATGTATAGAACACCCTACCCAACAACAGCAAGATACACGCTCTGCTATCATGCACATAGAACATTCTCCCACACAGGCCATATGTTAGACCATAACACAAACTTGAAAAAAAAAAAAAAAGGACAGAAATTATACAAAGTGTGTTGTCTGACCACAATGGAATAAAAGTAAAGAAAGAAAATTTGGGAAATTCATAAATGTGGGGAAATTAAATAACACATTCATCAATAACTGATGGATCAATGAAGAAATCATAAGAGAAATTAGAAAATACTTTGAGATGAGTGAAAATAAAAGCACAACATACTAACACTTACAAGATGCAGAGCTCGCCAAGAAAGTTATAGCTGAAAACAACTACATTAAAAAAAGAAGAAAAATCTCAAATCAGTTTCATAATCTTCCATCTTGAAACACTGGAAAAAAGAGGAACAAACTAACCCTAAAACAAGCAGAAGGAGGGTGTGATGGTCACCTTTACATTAACCTTACTGGGCTGCAGGGTGCCAAGAGATTCCATAAAACATTATTCTGGCTGTGTCAATGAGGATGTTTCTGGATAACCTCAGTGTTGGAATCAGCAGACTTAGTAAAGCAGATTGCCTTCCCTAATGTAGGTGGGACTCGTTCAATCAGTTGAAGGCCTGACAAAAAGGGTGACCCTCCCATGAGTAAGTAAGAACTCCTCCTCCCTGACTGTCTTGAAGCTGGGATATGGGTGTTTTCCTACCTTCAGGCTTGAATTGAAAGAGCTCTTCCTGGGTCTTGGGTCTGCCAGTTTCTGGACTGGAACTATTCTATTGTTTCTCCTAGTTCTCCAGTTTCTACCAAACATTTTAAAAATAATTAATACCAATTGGGGCGCCTGGGTGGCTCAGTTGGTTAAGTGTCCAACTCTTGATTTCAGGTCAGGTTGTTTTCTCAGGGTCATGAGATTGAGCCCCACATGGGGATCTGTGCTGAGCATGGAGTGTGCTTGACATTCTCTCCCTCTCCCTCTGCCCCTCCCTCCCACTCTCTCTCGCTCTCTCTCTCGCTCTCAAAATAAATAGATAGATAACACCAATCTTTCACAAAATCTTACCAAAAAATAGAAAAAAAGGAATATTTTTTAATTCATTCTGTGAAGTCAATGATGTCCTGATAACAAAGCTAGAAAAAGACTTCTGAAGTAAAGAAAAACTTCCATCCAGAAAGATGTCCAGAAACCCTCATGAATATTGATGCAAAAATCATTTTAAAAAACTAGGAATTTGAATCTGAGGACATATAAAAAGGCTTATACACCATGATCACATGAGATTTATGCCAAGAAAGTAAAGCTGGTTCAACACATGAAAATCAATCTAATATACCAAATTATAATTGAACAAAGGACGTAAGCCAACATGATCATCTTAATAAGTGTATAAAAAAAGCATTTGAAAAAATCCAATACTCTTTCATGGTGAAAACACTCAACATATTAGGAATACAGGGAAATTCCCCACCTGATGTGACATCTATGAGTGTCATATGTAATGACAAAACACTGGAAGCTTTCCCTTTAACATTAAGAACAAGACAAGGATGTTCGCTCTCACCATTTCTATTCAACGTTGCACTGGGTGGTCTAGCTAGGGAAAATAGGCAAGAAAAAAGCAATAAAAGGCACCCAGGTTGGAGAAGAAACAAAACTACATTTATTCACAGGTAACATAATCCTGTATATAGAAAATTCTACGAAAGAAAAACCTATAATCTAAGAGCACTGATCAACATACAAAAAATGATTATATTTCTATATACTATAAGTATATAGAGGTATATAGAAGTATATAAGTATCTGAAAATGGGACTAAGAAAACCATTTTATTTATAATGACTTCAAAAAGAATGAAATCCTTAGGAATAAATGCAACAAAAGATGTTTATTACTTGCACACTGAGACCTATAAACACCAGGATGAAATGGAAGAAATTAAGGACATAAATAAATGGAAAGACACCCGTGTTCATGGATCAGAAGACTTAATCCTGCAAACATAACACTATTCCCTAATTGATCTGCAGATTCAGTAAAATCCCCACCAAATTCCCAGTTCCCTTTTTAAAAAACAGGAACTGATCATTGATCCTAAATGTCATATGGAAATGCAAAGGGCCCAGAATAGTCTAAACAATCTTGGCGGAAAAAAAAAAAAAAAGACCACATCTAAGCAAGGCATATCTCAAGGACACAGGAACCAATCAGAAAGAGCTCTCAATGGCCAAAGCTGAAAGAATTTGAATAATATAATAAATAATAATAGTATTAGACTAAACCCAGAGGGAAAAATATCTACAAGTCCATAAACAAATGATGAATAAATAAATACATAAGTGTGGGAAAACAGGCAACTCTTCCTCACCATAACATTTCAATTAATGCATGTAAAATGGCTGGATGGATGGAAATTTTAAAATCACCTTTACAAAACCGTATTAATAACTGCTGCAGGCAAGATCTACCCATGGAAGCTAAAATTAGTGGGTAAAAATTTAAGAAGAAAGGGAATGTTTGTAGAGGCTTAAAGTATTTCTCCTTGAATGCAAGTGGAAAACAGTAGTTTTGCAGTGTAAACCCTGACAAAGAGAACCTTATCCAAAAGATCAAGGTCGACATCACCGTTGTAAGATGCAGCGACATCTCATGCTCTCTGACATAAAGCACTGAGGGCATATCGTTCTTTCCCCCAAATCCACAGCCTCCATGTAATCATGAGAAAACAAAACAAACCTACTGAAGGATATTCTTCAAAATACCTGACCTGAGCTCTTCACAAGTGTCAAAGTCCACAAGCAGAAGGAAACGCAGCAGTCCGGGCTGGAAGAGACCAGAAGACAGGAAAACTAATGCAGTGTGGGATCTGAGAGTGGACCCCAATGAAGTCCATAATGTAGTTAAAAAAAAAAAGTTAAAAAAGAAACATAAATATTTGGAAGAAAATCTTTGCCCATTAAAGATAACTCAGAATGTATACCTAAAATATACCATCAGAATCCAAGCACTTTTGAGGGTAGTCTCCAAAATATTTGATAATGATAAAATTGCAATTATAAATTAACTTTTTCAGAAAATAGAAACAAGAAATACCCCTCCCAAATCTTTTAGTGAAGCTAAAATCACTTTGATATCTAGGATCAAGAAAGGACAACACAAGAAGGGGGAAGTTATAGGCTAAAATAACTTATGAACATAGATTTTTTTGGAAACCCATAAATAAAAATCTAAAAAGTAAATCCAGCAATGTGAAACATGCAAACAAACAAACAAAAAACAAAGTATTAAGACCAAAGTAGATTTATGAGAGGAATGCAAGGCTGGTTTAACATTAGAAAGTCCAATTCAGGTCAGTTGCCATGAGTATTAATTTGGCTCAGGTTTGAAAAAATTCAACAGAACAAAAGTCAAGTACACGGTGGTTTAAACACATAAGGTTTCATTCTCCCTCACTTGGAATGCTGGAGAGAGGCCATCCACAGCTGGCATGGCAACTTCCCTCCAGGAGGTTATCGAGGAGCCAGGCTCCTTCTACTTTATCTCCATTGCCTCCCAGGTATGGTGCTCAGCTGTCTGGTCCAAGAGGATTCAGATCACAATCACATGTCTACATAGAGTAGAGGCTGCAAGAAAGATCAAATGTTCTTAAGTGCACAACCCTGAAACCTGTCACTCCACTCTTGTTGAGTGACATTATTAGCTTGGCCATGACTGCCTACAAGGGAGACTGGGGTGTTGGGCTTATCTCGGGCAGTCGTGCTGAGTCATGCTGAGCACATAACCAGCAATTCTACTGCTGTGAGAGCAAGTAAGTTTCCATCTAGCTATTATCTCATCTCAGGGCTCCAGCTCTCTTGGCCATGAGTGTTCCTGTCCCCCAGGTCCGGATGTGGCTCCCAGAGCAGTAGAAGACACATCATCCACCCCCAACACATCCACCCACAACACAATGGTGGGAGCAGGAATTTAATCTGCAGATGTGATTAAATGCCAAATCAGCTGATAGGGAGATGCTCCTTGGTGGGCCTCACCTAATCAGATGATCCTTTAAAGGGAGTAGGGTTGTCCTGGCAGAAGAGATTTGAAGTATGAGAGAGATGGTCTTTGCTGCTGGCTTTGGGGATAGAGGGGACCACATGGCAAGAACTTGAGAGTTGTAGCTAGGAGCTGAGAACAGACCAGCCAGCAAGAATACAAGGACGTGCACAGATTTCTGCCAACAACCACATGAGCTTGAAAGAGGATCCCTAACAGAAGGGAACACAATCCAGCTGACACCTTGGCTGCAGTCGTGTAAGTCTGTGAGCAGAGAACAGCCAGGCTGTACCCTGACTCCTGACCCACAGAAACCCTGAGATAAGGAATGGGGGTGTTGTAAGCCACTAAGTGTGTGGTATTATGCAGCATAAGATACTCATGCACTTGCTGTCTCTACAACTGCCGAGCTCCACTCTGATTTCGTCCTCATCCTTACAGACTCACGGGGCAGGTGAGTCCGGAAGCAGATGCTTGCTTCTGATGAAAGTTGCAGCGCGGACGAGTAGGGAGAGGTAGACATTTTTAATCAGTTGTACTGGGTCAATTGGATAGTCACATGGGAAAAAAGAAAAAAGAAAATTGGCCCCTACCTCACACCATGCAAAAAATACATATTCTAGGTGGGATGTGGCTCTAAATACAAAAGGAAAATTATAAAGCTTCCAGAGGAAATCACGGGATGTGTTCATGACCATGGGCAGGCCGGGATTTGAAGCAGCACTCAGAGTATGAACCATAAGAAAAAGTCGATAAATGGAGAATGTGGAATTGAGGAACTGCACTCATTACAACACGCTGTTCGGAGAGCAAACTGTACATCTTTGTCGATACAACTGGAACACACAGAGCACACGCACACACACAATGGGCGACCTTACAGAAAAGTGGGCGAAAGTCTTGAACAGGCTCTTCACGACAGAGAGACACCACAGGGTCGGGCAACATGAAATGGCTCCCGGCCTTCCCGGTCCTCAGCAAAATGCAGGTCAAGACCACGGTGAGCAGCCAAGTGTCGGCAGGACTGGGGATCGACAGGCACTGTCGCAAGTGGCCAGAGGGTCTGTGGTAGAGCAAGCGTGAAAGACTGTTTGGACATACCTCTAAAGCCAGTACATCACCCTGACCCAGGTGCTCGTACCCAACAGAAATGGCACAGGGGAGCATCAAAAGGCATTTACAAGATTGTTGGTAAGACCTTCAATCATAAACCTGGAAACGACTTCATCAGCATTAGAACAGATAAATCAACCGCGCATTTAAACAAGGGGGCGCTATGAAGGAACAGGAAGGCGCCAGTGATTATTCTCAGCGACAACGCCATCCACCCCTCACAGAGAACATGGCAGAGAAGCCAGGCACAAGAGAGCAAGGCTGTGTGATTCCACTCTCACGGAGTTCAGAATTAACAACCTGAGTCCCAGCAGCACAAGTCAGGGCAGTCACCACCTTTGGTGCAAAGGTGGGGTCGTGACAGAAAGGTTGTGGAGAACTTCAGGGGTTCTGGAATGTTCTGTTTCTCAATCGGGGTGCCGAGGGCAACGGCATGCCCACTTGGTGAAAATCCATTTGCTTTCATACTTACAACTTCAACATTTTTCTGTATGATGCTGTCTTTTTTTTTTTTAAGATTTTATTTATTTATTTAACAGAGAGAGAGACAGCCAGCGAGAGAGGGAACACAAGCAGGGGGAGTGGGAGAGGAAGAAGCAGGCTCCCAGCGAAAGAGCCTGATGTGGGGCTCAATCCCAGGACTCTGGGATCATGCCCTGAGCCAAAGGCAGACGCTCAACGACTGAGCCACCCAGGCGCCCCTGATGCTGTCTTTTAATAAAGTGCTCATTTAAAAAATCAAGAATAAACAGAAAAGAAAAAACATTCCAATAGAAAAATGGGCGAAGGTTCTGGGGGCCATTTTACAGAAGCAGAAACAAATGCCTGAGCCGCGGGGCAGCGAAGGTCCAAGTCGGCAGTCAGGAGGGAGGTGCTGACCAAGGCAGGAATGACAGGCTACCCCCCAGATGCCAGATGGGCAGCAACTCGGGGTCGGAGGCACCCAGCAAGGGTGACATCACCCACGCTGCTGGGGCCAGAGGCCCCCAAGTTGGTGCAACAGCCCCCCCATCATTTGGCAAGTGTTGTCAGTAAAGACACACCGTCTGCCAGCAACTGCACAATTAGGCACTTTCTCTAAACAAAGCTCACTGGTGCACATGCAGGAATCGTGTGCAAGAATGCCCATTTCAACGTTGGCCCCAAATGTCATCACCAGGAGAGGGGGGGAACACCGCGGGGTGGATGCTCGCACCTCCTAAGCGGCTCTGTGGGGCAGTGCATCACGCAGAAAACCATTGACATCCCCTCGGACCACATGCCAAGCAGGGCTGAATGTGTAATGCCCAATGAAAGAGTGCAAACCAGGCCTGGCAATGAGAAATACCAAGGGTGAGAGGTTCCGGGTGCCAACAGAGCAGAGTCAAGGGCTGTCCAGTGAGATAAATCTGATGAAGGTGGGTGTGAACATGAGTGGGGTGTTTGCCTATGATTCTCTGTACTTTTCTCTACACTTGAAAGGTTGCATGACTGCAAAATCCTGCAAAGAAGCCAACAGAAATGGGAACTAAGCCTGACTCCCTTCTCCTGAGAGAGGCCCCTGCCTGTCTGCCCTTCTCATTCTGTCGGAGGTTGGCTCTCATTTCCCCCGGGGGGATGGGGTGCAGGGTGTCTTCTTAAGGATCCTGAGAGAAGCAGGCCTGGGTTTGGGTCCGAGCTCCGCAAGGCACCAGCTCCCTGGCCCCAGTGCTGTCCCCAGTCCCTCTCACCGTCCCCACCCGGAGGACACCACGAAGGAAGTATACAGAATGTGTGCTGGCAGAGGGAGGCTGTCTCCGGGCTGCTGACTCCCACAGCCTGCCACCCCACCAGAGGGGTGACAGTCTGAAGGGCTGAGATCTCAGGAAGGCAGACCGAGGGTCAGGCCACCTTGGCCATGGCCATGGCCGTGGCTGACACTGACCATTCCCACAGTGACCATGGGCAAGTACTCTGCTGCCATTCAAAGGAGGCTCTGGCAGCAGGACCTGAAGCTCACGGGATGCTGGGCCCAGGTTCCCACAGCAGGATCTCAGAGGGGGGTCAGAGGAGGGCCATTACCCCGCTTGGCCTGCATTTCTCTGGCCTGGGGCACTGCAGAGGGCAGGCGAGGAAGGCTGTGGAGCCAGGGCCACCCCTAGTTAATGGCCCCTGACTCTCACTTCCCCGGTGTTAAGCCCCCCTCCTCTCTGCCCACTAATTATCTGGAGGTTTTCCAGAGCCTAGACCCAAAAAGGGATTTCTTGGGGGATTTGAGTTGGACGGGGAGAGCCTTTCCTGCAGGAAGGGCCTCCAGGTGCCAGGTCCCAGACCCAGACAGAGGACTCGTTCTTCATCTTGCCTCTGCACACAAGCAAAGTTTATTCACTGACTTCCTAGTTCTTCTGGCCTCCACTGAACCACCAGCAACTGGCTCAGGCCCCCCAGCCTACCCAGCCTGAGAAAGAGTGGGGTATCCTGTGCATGCGAGGAGGGAGGGAATACATGCCTCAGCTGGGCACTTAGTAGGGGCCAAGTAAGTACTTCTTGGATGGATGGATAGATGGATGGATGGATGGATGGATGGATGGATGGATGGATGGATGGATGAGTGGGTGGGTGTGTGGGTGGACAGACAGATGAGTGGGTGGGTAGAAGGATTGTGTGGATGGAAGGAAGGATGAATGGATGGATGGATGGGTGGATGAGTAGATAGATGGATGGAGAGATGGATGGATGGATGGATGGATGGATGGATGGATGGATGGATGAGTGGGTGGGTGTGTGGGTGGACAGACAGATGAGTGGGTGGGTAGAAGGATTGTGTGGGTGGGTAGAAGGATTGTGTGGATGGAAGGAAGGATGAATGGATGGATGGATGGATGAGTAGATGGATGGATGGAGAGATGGATGGATGGATGGATGAGTGGGTGGGTGGGTGGACAGACAGATGAGTGGGTGGGTAGAAGGATTGTGTGGATGGAAGGAAGGATGAACGGTTGGATAGATGGGTGGAGGAGTAGATGGATGGATGGATGGATGGATGGATGGATGGATGGATGGATGGATGGGCGGGCAGGTGGACACATGGATGGGTGGATAGAAGGATAGATGAATGAATGAATGAATGAACGAATGAGTAAAGGGCAAATAGATGAATAAAGTGATGGTAGTCTCTGCAGCTTTGGCTCTACCTGAAGCCAAGATTCCCTCCTGGGGCATTTGTTCAGGTAAATCCCTCCAACACCTCCCTTGGGGTCTCAGGAGCTCCGTTGCGCAGAGTAACAGTCCTCACTAACCAGGAAGCCACACTTATTTTAGCTTCTACAACAGAAACCATGTTGAAGGAATCTAAGGCAGTTTCTAGGCCTTGATAAGACGGCCAGGAGCTGGCGGCTTCAGTTGTCTGAGTGGAAGATGCTCTGGATTGGCTTCCAAGACCTCAGGCTCAGGTTCGCTTTTAGGAATATTCTGAGTCCACCCTGGACAGAATGGGGCAGGCAGGAAGAGTGCCCTTTCAAAACACAAGAAGACGGGCTCTTCCTAAGTCCCAAGAAGAGCCTGGAGCTTTGGGATTTGCCTCTTTTTCTGAAAAAAGTGGAAGTCATGAAAACTGACGCCCATTCTGCTCAGCAAGGTCCTGGAAGCTGTGTATAAATCACAAGCAGCCCCTGGCTCCAGGAACTGTCCTTCTAGATGGGAGATTGGGCTAGGAGTTTAAAGACAGGAGCGCTCTGTCCAATAGCTACAGTTTTCGGGTAAAGCCAGGTGTTTGCAGGTCAGGAGCGCATCAGCAGGGAAGAGCTCGGTGGAAGTCGGGAGGATAGGAGACGGCCTAGCAAAGGGGAGGCCACATCTGCGAGGACCCACGGCCTCTGGGCAGAGGAGGGAGGTGAGTCCTGAGGACTAATGCCCTCGTGGCTGCAAAGGTCTAGAAAGGCTGCAAGTCTTGGCCCAGGGAAGAGGAGAGGCCAGTGTCCACCAGGATGCAGCTGGCCAAATGATAGGGGGGTCCTTACTGTAACCTACACAATGGCAACCAAGGTCTGCGGGGATCTTACCTGGGGAGATTTTCTAAGAGACCGTTGCCGGTCTGTTGTGCAAAGTATTAGTGAGTTTTTGCATATGCCAATAAAAAAAATAAAAGCCACTATTAAAATGAACCCCTGGCACATACCTGGTTTAGATCACATAGGAGCTGGCCTTTTGCACTGGAATTTGCAGCATCTGTTCCAATTAAGCCTTGCTTTTTAGCTTAAAGATGTTAGCCCGATCACTAGTGTTCTGTTTGGACATGAATAGCGCATTGTTCTGCCCCGAGCAGCCCTGCAGCCTCGCAGACACCATTAAATGGCTTTGCAGCCCAATTAGAAGTGGAGGTGGGCTGGCGGTGGGGGCGGGGACTGACCACCAGGGCCAGGCGCTACATGGACACAAGTCAGGGGAGGCAGCTAACGTGGACCATGTGTGGGAGAGCGGGCTCCAGCACGCACACCAGGCTCCATGACAAGTAAAGACGTGTTCATCCGTCTTGACTTTGAATTGTGCCCCCTGCTCGAACAGGGTAGCCAGCACAGGCAGCTCCCTAGGGCCTGAAGAATGGATGTCTGGGCTGACAGTAGGGCCGAGAGAGTTGTCATGGGAGACCCAAGCGGAGTTCATGCCGTACCCTCCAGCCACGTCCTCCAGGCCCCCTCCCTCCCTGTGGGGGGCACACATACACACTTGCACACATTCAGACACACATACTCATGTTCACATCCTTATGCACTCACACATACACGCACACACACATTCACACATACACACCCTCTTACTCAGACGTACAAAACAAGTTATCACACTATCAGCACTCCCACTCCCACCCCTCCTGTGATCAGCACATTACTTTATGACCTCTCTTTTTTCTCCATAAATGCTGAATCTAGGAAATATGTCTGAGTGAATTGAGGGGTCTGGTCAAGAAGAAAGGATGTTTGAAAAGATGAAGGATGGATAAATGATTGGTGGATGGATGGTTGGGTGGATAAATCGATGGTGGATGGTTGGATGGATAAACGGATGGAAAGATGGATGAATGGATGGATGGATGCATGGAAGGAAGGAAGGATGGATGAAGGAAGGAAGGAGGGAAGGAAGGAAGGAAGGAAGGAAGGAAGGAAGGAAGGAAGGAAGGAAGAAGGAAGGAAGGAAGGAAGGAAGGAAGGAAGGAAGGAAGGAAGGAAGGAAGATAGGTTGGATGGATGGATGGATGGAAGGAAGGAAGGAAGGAAGGGAGGAAGGAAGGAAGATAGGTTGGATGGATGGATGGATGGATGGATGGATGGATGGAAGGAAGGAAGGAAGATAGGTTGGATGGATGGAAGGAAGGAAGGAAGGAAGGAAGGAAGGAAGGAAGGAAGGAAGGAAGATAGGTTGGATGGATGGAAGGAAGGAAGGAAGGAAGGAAGGAAGGAAGGAAGGAAGGAAGGAAGGAAGATAGGTTGGATGGATGGATGGATGGATGGATGGAAGGAAGGAAGGAAGATAGGTTGGATGGATGGAAGGAAGGAAGGAAGGAAGGAAGGAAGGAAGGAAGATAGGTTGGATGGATGGATGCATGGATGCATGGAAGGAAGGAAGGAAGGAAGGAAGGAAGGAAGGAAGGAAGGAAGGAAGGAAGGAAGGAAGATAGGTTGGATGGATGGATGGATGGATGGATGGATGGATGGATGGATGGAAGGAAGGAAGGAAGGAAGGATGAGTAGATGGATGAACCAATGTATGCATGTATGAATGGGTGGACGGGTGGGTGGGTGGGTGGATACATAAATGGATGAATGCATAGACGGACGAGTAATAGGTAGATCAGTAAGAAGTAAAGCCATGTGATGGAAAATACTAGAAAGCAATGTAATGGAATGACATTCCGAATGCTGTCTATTTCTTCCTCTCGCTTCCTAGATTGTCCACGTCCTCTGCAGTGAGCATGCGTTGCTTCCATGACCTGAAACAAAGATTGCAGCACTAGCCCTCCCCTTCTTGAAGTCATAAGGGGAAGGATTCTGATGCATTGCAAAGCTAGGCTGTCCTGGCCCTTAGTTTGAAAAAGAGGGGCCTCTTTCTTCTCTGGCTCGGGCTGGCAGCCGCTATGACATCATCCCTGCGGCGTGTAACTCGAGAAGCATGTTGGGAAGCGTTGGGGCTGATTGATCACGCGCTGGTGTCCTCTCCCGGGGGCCCTGGGGCCAGGCTGGGTAGGCAGCTGGTTGTGTCTCTCACCAGCGATCAGGGATGGGAGCTGCATCTTCATTCCACAGGGCACACATGCAGGGTCCCCTGCCAGGCTCCCCACCCCCTCTTCTGTCAAGCTCCCACTGCCCACCCTGTCTGGCTGGCTCCCTGGGTGGGCTGCGGGCGTTGCCCCTTCCCCAAGCAAGAGAAGCCAGAAGATGGACAGGGCTGGGGGAGGCTGACCGGGGCATCCCTGAGGGAGCCGAGGCTGGGCGGCTGGGTCAGGAGGACGTGGACAGGGTCTGTGCGGCTGACCAACACCCCAGAACAGGGGCAGCAGTTTTGTCTCCTGCTCTGTGCCTGAGTCTGTATCACAAGCAGGTGCATTTGAGAGGCCCAGGAAGCTGTGAGTTCTGGCTTTGAATTTCCCTGAAGCCTCCATGCTGAGGCTATAAAATGGGGAGACGGTGTCCACCCCAAAGGGCGGTATAGACACCACAGGCGTTCAGCTCGATAGCTGGACCTGGGAAGTGACCGGCCAGTGGTTCTGCCTGGTCACTCTGGCGGTTTTGAGGATCATGTGGACATCCCACCCTGGCCGCCGGACCCCCAGCAAGACGTCTGAACTGGGCACCCTGTCTCCCATCTCCCACATCCTCTCTGTACCTCCAGGGGGAAGGCGTGCTGCTTGTCCCCCGTCCAGGAAAGGGGCACCTTGTGATGTGGGAAGAGTGGCTCCGGATGTCCCCTTCTATTCCTTATTAGGTGAACACTCAGGACATGGATCTCTCAATTAGAATGTCGCTGGACAATTGCAGAGACCCCACGGCTGGGAGCCCTGAAGACGGCACTTGGCAAACGTACGGGGTGTAGTCGCCCTGCACGGTGACCCCCAGACCAGGCACAGGCCCCTCCCTGTCCCTAATCCCGACTTTATCCTCCTCAGGATCTCCAAGGTGACAGATTGGCCGAGTCCCTCTGCTTTGATGGGAAGGATGGAGGGCCTGCCACGGAGCCCCCGGCACGGCCCCTGGAAGCTCTGAACCAAGGCCTCACACCCACCCTGAAGTGAGTCTGACCACCCAGCAGAAGGGCCGGAGTGGACAGGCACAGTTTCTAAGCCTTACGACGACCCCTTCGGCCAGAAACGGTCCCTGTTTGCATCCCTGCTTTCCCCGGCGGGACCTGGGGCTCTGGGAGGTGGCCGAGCGGAGCGGGGATGCGAGCGGGCCTTGCTCCGCCCCACGGGCCCAGCATCTTCCCGGAACACGTCCTTCCCGGCATCAGGTCGGGAGGCCCAGACCGGGGCGCCCGCAGCCCCTGCCACCCCCGGGGGGGCTGGCCTGCCGCACATAAGCTAACGCAGTGCACGAAGGGATGTTAAAGAAAAGAATCCATTTACAGTAAAACCGGCCACCTATTTCAGGGCAAAAACAATTACCTTTATGTTCAAGAGAAATGGGGAGAAAGCACTTATTTAAATTGCTGTCTTATAACAACCCAAGGAGCTATTTTCAGAAACTGTTCAAATGTTTTTTCTCCTATTCCTGAAGAAATCCACCTTCCTTCTGCCCCAAGCGTGCCTGGCTTGGACCGGGGAGACGCGCATCTGCAGAGCTCCGCGGACCGGCGCCCGTGCCATCGCGTCCGGCTGGGCTCCCTCCCCAGGGCTGGCGCGAGCGGGGGATCCCGGGCCCCTTCCCGAAGCCGTTAGAAAGGTGAGCTCTGGAGGCCACAGAGAGCACGTGGCGTCTTCTCCACGGTGGGGGGACCAGGTCAGGCCCCCTTGCCGAGGCAGTTAAAAAGTAAACAGCCCCCAAATCACATTAAATATGTTAAGCAAACACACGGCGGGCAGTGTGGATATTAGGTCATTTCTCATAAATATTAATACCGGAGTTTTCCAACGGGCAAAATTAATGAAACAAAGATGCCTCTTCACTCATGAGCGCGCAGCTCTGGAACGGGCCCAGCAGAGAGGGGGAAACCCAGGCAATTCAGCCCCAAAAAAAGACTTCTCAGGCACTGGCCCGGAGGCTGACAGCGGAGGTTGGCAGGGGGCGGACTCTCTCTGGACCCTGGAGCCTGCCTGCCGAGGTAAGTGATACGTCGGTGATGGAGGGCAGGGGGAGGCCAGGGCTCCCCCAGCCTCGGGGCCGCACCTTGTCCTGACCTCCGTGCCGCCGGGTCTCCTTCTCCCAGGCTCCCTGGACCACCCCTCTGGGCTCGGACCCCATGTGTCCCCCAGACCGGGGCTGACCGGCCCAAAGCACCTGGTGGGGGAGTTCACAACCCCACCTGCACCCCAACAGCATTCCGGGTCTTCTCGCTGCTGCCCACCTGCATGAGGGCAGGGGTGCCTGAGAGGTGAGCACTCAGCTGGGGGTGCAGGCCAGAGGGCAGAGCTGGGCACGCCTGACCACAAGGCTCCCCTGCCAGAAGAGGACACGAGGACACCCCACACCCTCCTCTCCTGGGAGCACGGTGGTCGGCTTACGTTTCCAATGCACTGGCCCACAGGAGGCTGGGAAGGGGCCAAGGAGGGCAGTCTGCATGGCTTGTGCACTAGTGCTGGCCACCGGGCTCACTCTGGCCCCTCAAAGCTAGCCATCACGGCCGCGAGCCTGCAGCTTTGGCCTGACTCAGTCTGACCAGGTGGCAGAGAAAAAGACTCTGAGGAAAGAAGACACCATCGTAAAAAGCAGAGCGTGTCTACACGGTGTCTGCTGCACAGGTGCGGGGACCCCCGGCAGGGCAAACAGGGCTGTGGGACCTCGGGTCTCGGGGCCTCGCTGCCCTGAGATGGGATGAACCTGGAGGCGCCCAGGGGTCCTTCCCTCCAGCCCTGGGGTCCCACTGCTCCACACCCCAGGCGGGGCCTGGCATGGCATGCTGGAGGCAGGGCTTGGGCGCTGGAGTTGGGAGGATGTGACCCAGATTCTGTCTGTGCTGCCCAGGGCGCGGCCGGACGACACTGGAAGAGCCACCTCGCTTCCGTGTACCTGTGCTGATTTATTTTTTATCTGAAAGTTCAACCCACGTACAGAGACTATGTTCACAGTCGAGCTGCTCACGGCAGCAGCATCGAGTCGCGGCAGAAGCAGCCACGTCGCACACGGAAGTCGGGATGACAGCAGAGCTCTCGTCAGGAACAAAGCAGGCAAGAGGGTCAAGTCCTGCAAGAAAGAATACGAGAAAAATTTTAAAGCCCCGTGAACTTAGAATTCCATACGCAGTGAAAATGTCTTATCGAGGAGAGTGAAACACAGACTTTCCCAGACGCAGAAAAGCTGAAAGAATCTGGCCCCAGCGGGCGGCACATCAGGAAAGCACAGTGACATGGCTGTTGTCGGACGGACACGGCAGCAGGTGACGCTTAGGAGGGCGCGTCCTGTGTGACTGTGTGCGTGCGACACGCTGGGACACGCGCACCGCTCACCCTGTCGGGGCAGGAAGCAGGTCTACGGTGCCTGGGGGCGGGGCTGGAAGGGGCACAGGGAGTCTTTGGGGGCCGTGCATATATGCTCACCATCTCCGCTATGGCGACGGCTTCACACACGTATCTGTGTCGACACGTTTCAAACTGCACGACGTACACAGGCCAGTTCTTGTATTCGCCTAGACCCCAATAAAGTTGCTTTAAAAGGACAGACGGTGTCTGCCATGCGATCGCGCACAGCCAGTAAACACCGCCATTGTCCAAATGGATGAATGAGTGACCCCCGCCCTCGGCCCGTTGTGCAGATGAAGCCCGGGCAGGCTGAGGGACTCCCCATCTCTGCAGGGCCCGGGACACTGGCTGGAGCGCGGCCCACCCCCAAGGCCAGCCCCAGCCCTGCCTGCCACACTCCGTTACAGGTGCGTCCCTCGTCCAAGCCCCACTGCCGGGAGGAACCCCCTGGGAATCTCACTCTTGCTGGGTTATTTTGGGAAGCTGTTAATGATTCTGTTTGCCTTTCCAATGACCTCAAATGTTCCACTGCCACGGACCCCGCCCCCTGCCGCCATATGCCCAGCTGCCCCCTCCCTTCCTCCCTCTCCAGGTGGAGGCGCGTCCTCTGTACACCCATCCCAGTGATGCCTCCAATAATGGGAATGGGCCCTGCAGCCCAGTGGTTAAGGTGGCCCTGCTGCTAACCGGCTTGGCCAGCCTGGTCAACGCTCCCTGCCTCGGTTTCCTCTCTTGAGCAGCAGGAATGGTCACACCTCCTGTTGCCGTGGCCGTGGGTTTGCTCCCTGCCCCCCGCAGACCAGACCAGGGGGCTAGAGGTCGGGGTTAGAGCTCACTGGCCTCAGACTCGCGGCCTGGGGGCACCGGGCTCCGAGGGCCTGTCAGCCAGCGTCCCCCACACTCCCGGGGAAAACGCACACGGCAGTTTATTAGCCCAGAGATGCATCTCCCTTGATTTTCAAACCCACGTGTATTTATAAAGGAAATTTAATCGGGTTGTTTTTAATTCTCTCACACTTAACTCATCAAAATGCTATTTGGTAAGAGCAAGACCAGACCAAGGGTGCTTGCGGAGCCCATGTTCAGAGGGGCTGCTCGGGGCTCGCCAAACCCAGCCAGTCGCCCTGGGAGGATGCCCGCTCCGCTCGGCGGCCTCCTTCCCTGCGTCCTGGCGCATGCCCAGGGCTGCGAGGCACCGGCCTTTCCCAGCTAGCACGAGTGCCTCTTCCCGGAGAGTCTGGGGAACTTAGAAATTCGCTCCTGCACCCCAGGTGCGGTCCGAAGCGAGGCGGCCCAAGGACCCAGGGTGGACGTGGCAGAGGCCGTGCAGAGTGTCTGACAGCCCCCGAGGCCTCCTCCCCAAGACAGGAGATGTCCCCAGGAGGGAGGGAAGCTGGTGTCCACAGGCGCCCAGCACGGGCCTGGCCTCTGGATCCAGTAGACCGAGCCCAGTGGGCAGACATCTCTGCTGCCCACAGATAGCCGTCACTCCGGGGCAGCCCACTTCCCCAGCCGTGCACCCAGAATGCAGCACCCTCCGTGGACATGCTCTGGGCAGCGTGTGAGAATTCTGCCCAGCTTGACCTTCCTTCTGCAGAGAGAGGTCCAGCTGGTCATGCTGGGACGGGGAGGAGACGGAGAAAGAGCGACCTAAGCCAGCAGGCACCAACACGCCCCACCCCGAAGTAGCCGCAAAGCTGCTAGAAATGGGGCGTGAACCTTTGCAGGCGGCCAGAGCAGCTAGGGAGCCGACGGAACTAGCTCCCGGGACCGTGTGTGGGTATCGGGGGCTCGGAGGGCCCACAGCCAGACCCCCAGCCAAGCAGCGGTAGGAAGGTAGGAGCAGCCCTCGTGCTTTCTGCACGCAGCCCCATGTCTCCTTCCCTCTGGCCTGGCTGGATACCCAGACCCTGTGGACACCAGGGTCAAGCAGAAGTGGACACCACCAGGCCCTACACACACGTTCACAGACTCACACTCAAACATTCAACATGCCCTCCCAACATGCGTGGCCAGGATCTCGGGGCCCCAGGCCCACCCCACAACCAGCTTGGACAGGTATGCAAGGGGGGGTGGTGCCATCTCCCAAAGCTCTCAGCCCCTCCCCCACCACCGGAGCCTGTCGGTCACTGTCCGTTCCCACGTTGTCCTCCCTGCCTTCCTTGCCCAGTACCGGGGGATTTCAGTGTGCGTGGGAGGACACGTGTCTTCACCACCCAGCGCACCGTCCCCGCGGGCTCCCGGACCGCTTTGGCACTAGTGTCAGCTGCTCCCCTTCTCAGGGCCTCTCTCGAGCAGGGCCAGGGGCCCAAGCGCAACTTGACTTGGTCCTGCCTGGGGGTGGGGTCTCAGTCAGCAGAGGGGTGACCGGTGGCCAGTGCTGGCACAGGGACAGACACAGACATCCTGGGAGGAAGAGGCGCCCCCACCTGCACCTGGAACAGGGTCTGGCAGAGAAAAAAGGAGGCCAGGAGGAGTTAGTGGCTTGGCCATCCCCGTGGTGAGTGCAATCCGGCCAGGTGACCAACGCGAACAGAGCTGGAGGGGACAGGAGCATCTCAGGGTGAAGGGGTACTGCCTGTAGCCAAGCAGAAGGGCCTGCATGACAGACGTCACCCTGAGAGCAAAGATGCCTCTGAGCTGGAGGTGGGGTCGGAGGGGGTGCCATGGTGGGCAGTGAGAGCCACCTGGAGCCCCTCGGAAACCCAGAGTCTTCCAGAGCAGAGAACTGGCCTGTCCAGCTGCCCTTGGCAGGTCGGCTTCTGGGTGTGTTACCATCAGATTATCTGACTCAAGGGAGGCCCTTTGAAAGGAAGAGCAGCCCCGAGTAATAACCCAAATGGGCTGTGCTCTGGGGTAGCAGGGGCACAGCCTGACCAGAGGCTGTTGGTGGGGAGGACAGGGAAGCCGTAGCAGACCCTCCAGGCTGCCCACCCCAGAGCCTGGCTCCGCACAGGTGCGGGTGGATGGCCAAGCCCCGGGGCCTTCCTGCCCGCAGACCCAGAGGCTCCTCCCCACGGAGGCAAGTGTCCCAGGTCACCCCCAAAAGCTGTCCCACCTTGGCCACATGCAGCTGACCTGGATTCAGCCTCCAGGACCTGTGTCTGGCCCTCCGAGAGGGACGGTGGGCCACTCGGGCCCGGGCACCTGGCAGCCAGGACCCGGCGGGCTGCAGTCCGTGGCTGGCCGGCCGTGGCCAGCCCTCCCGAGGGGTGAGGACAAGGAGGTGCCCGAGGACCCCACAGTCAATGGCCTTTTTATTCCATCTGATTTCACCTCCTCTGAGTGCTGGCCCCTCCCTCCCTAATAGAATTACTCTTATCTGCAAGTGATTTAAACTCTAAGGGTTACTGAAGATTTAAAGAGTGTGAACACAGTTGGAATGTTTTAAACTAACAGTACAAGTTGCATTTTAAGAAAATAATTAACTCCCAGGGGAGGTGTGGGTTTTGGAGCAATGACAGACTTCCAAGGCTGCCTTCCCTATATGGGGTCTCCAAATAATAAAATATCTTTGATTCCCTGCTGATGTCAGACGAGAACCTGCTAGCGTTCAAGCAAACTGTCATTCTTTTTTTTAAGAGGGCCCATTAGCGTCTTAAAGACGCAGGCTGGCCCTTCTCGGAGGGCAAGGGTCTGCTCCAGGGGGGGCTCACCTGCAGGTCTGCCCTGCGCGGCTGCAGGCCCCTCTTCTGGGCACGCAGAGGCCCGTACCCCGACCCAGGAGGCCAGGCCTTGCCTGGCGAGTCTGGATGCCCCGTCAGCTGTGGCACCCACTCCCCTAGGCGTCGACGCAACGCCCGCCGTCCAGGCGCCCAGCGGCTTCCCAGGAGGGCCGGGCCCTAGGGAGCTCTGCCGTGGCTCCGGGACTTGAGTGCTTGAACGGCCCTCAGGGATTCACACCTGGCCCTAGGCTCATCCTGCTAGGATGCCATGGGAGCTGCTTTCATGCTATTTCATTTGCTGCTCAGAGAACCTGGAGGTGGGTGCCTTCCCATTTCCCCGATGGGACAAGGCTTCGTGCGGGCTGAGGGCTCAGGAACCAGGAAGCCGCATCTGCAGAGCCCAGCCTGTGCTCCCTCCGTGGCCACTCCCTCCCCGTGCCTGGGGTGGCTTCCTGCAGGGTCTCCGGCTCCAAGGACTGGGTGCGGGTGGCAGGTCAGCCGAGTGCAGCTCAGGGCACGGAGCTCAGCACTCAGGCCAGAAACCTAATGCTGATGATGTCTGGGCGGCTGGGGTCTCAAACAGTGGGGGTGGGGTGGATAACAGGGAGGGCCTCCCCTGTAACCATGCATGCTGGCCTGGGGCTGGTTACCGCTTTCCAGACAGCATTCCGGTGGCAGCTCACACAGGCTGTCCAGCAGCCATGCCCAGGGTCATGGTGCGGGGAACTCAGTGGACGGTAGTGGCTGTGCCAACTTTGCGTTGGGCTGTCAACCACCTCCAAGGACAGGACAGCCTAGGAGAAGCAGCCCCTTCCCCAGGGGATGAGGAGGGGGACACACATGCTCTCCTTTACACAAGGAGACCCTAAGATGTGGTCAGAGCCCGTATCGTGGGCAGGATGGGCGTCCAGCCCCCCACCCCCACCCTGCCGTGCCCTGGCTGTGCCTGGACCACCTGCCCAGAGCCCGGAGGAAGGAGTTCTAGAGAGCTCTGCTCCCCCTTTGCTGCTCACTGCCGCCCTCCCTCAGCGGGAGTGGCTCCTGGGGCGTCTGTATGGAGGGATTCACCATCCTCTCACTCCCACCTCCCACCAGGCCCCCGAAGCAGGCCTGCCTGGCCCTCTGCCTGGAAGGGGTGACCATTTGTCCGGTGTCCTGACCCCTTCCCACTAGCCTCTGCCCCCCTCAGGAATAGCTCTTTCTGGTAATTTACTTGCAAAACATTTGGCCATTAACACCCGGGCAAGAGTGGATGGCAGGTTGCAGACGATTAAACTTCCCACTCCTGGGTCCTCCGTCGGCCTGGAAACCACTGCCTGGCGGGGAGGCCAGCAAAGCCGGCATGTGCTCCATCAGCCAGACCCAAGGAAGGTGAGGGTCCCCACCTGAGCTGCCCCCCTGCTCACCCTCACACGGCCCTCTTCCCGGCCAGCGGCAGGGCCTCATCCTACAAGGGGTGGGGGTGGTGACCTCTTCCTCTGTGGGGGGACTTTGGGGCCCAGTGGTAAGGCGTGGCATGGGCTGGTCCTTCTGGAAGGATGTTGGCCATAGACACCGGGAGCCCCTGGGAATGGCCTGTTTCCCGGGAGCTCCTCCCATAATGAGAACACGGCACAGTCCAGCTACCACCCAGCACCTGCGAGCCCACCTGCTCACAGGGTCACCAGTGAATGTTTGGGCCGAGCCCTTGGGGCCTTGTGGGAAGCCTTTATTTCCAGGCATCTGAAGGATGAGAACATGTGGAGGGAGGCTTGCAGCCCCAGGGCTGGGGGTGTAAGCTCTCCTCTCCAGGCCCCCCATCCCCTCAGCGCTGGGCCACGCACAGGAGGGCACCCTGGAACACGGGGAAGGTGGAGACTTCTGGTGGCTGAGTGCCCCAGACGCTTCCTCCCCACGAGGCTGCCACAGGCGCCTCCTTCCCAGATGCCCAGCCGGTGGCCGCCGTGCTCCAGAGTCCAGTTCAGGCTCCTGTGTGGGGCAGGAGTGGCGGATGCTCCGCGCCCAGCCTGGTATGGGACCCCCACCGTCTACCCCTCAGGCCCCCCTAAACCCCGCACCACTGGAGACCCTGGCCTCTGGGTGTGGAAAGCAGGTCTTCAGAGACGGGCGGACACGCAGGCGCATGTGTGACCCCATGCGCAGGGCATGGCCTCACCGAGGCACACACGTGGCTTGGGGCAGAGAGGTAACTGGCATCCTGTGGGGGCCAGCGGGGGAGGCCCGGGAGCCCTGGAGATGGGGGTGTGGTCCGATGGACAGAAGGGGCTGAGGTACACCCCCGGGGCCTCACACAACACCGTAAGCCTGGCCCCAGGACCTTGCAGGAATGGTGGGTGCTGACCACCCTTTGGGGGCCCCTTCCTGTTCCCATGAACCCTGGAACACAGAGCCATCAAGAGACTCGCTCACAGTCACACAGTTGAGGGGCATAACGGGATTTAGCCACCATGTCCCTCAGCCTTAGGCTGTGGGCCGCACCGCCTCCTGGCGAGGCCAAGGCTGGCCCCCGCAGTCACCCAACACATCGCACCACCAGGGCTCGGAGATGTCCCATGGATGCAGGGACTCGGAGGGCTGCTCTGGGTGGGGGTGTTTATGCAACCCCAGCCCTACCCTCAGGGAGTTCAAGACCAACAGGGCAAGAGTCTCACCCCTAGGAAGGCTTGAGGCCCGGCCTGCCCTCTGGTGCTATCTCTGCTTGGGAAATCCCTACTAGGAGACAGGGAAACTGAGGCTCAAAGAGGCCCTTGTGATTGATTGTATGTGACAGAAACTCCAGCTCAAACTGTTGTTGCCAGCGCCATTCTGGTCCCCAGGGTGGCGTGGGGCTCGGGCAAGGGCAGCCCCGCGGCCCGACTCAGCTCAGGGCAGCAAGGCAGCAGCCCCCCGTGCCCTGCCTCCACCAGCTGTCAGTCCTGAAGGAAGGCAAGAGGCCTGGCGGGTGTCCTCACAGACCTGGGGAAGGCAGGGCAGCTGCTCAGATCAAGGCTGTGCCTGGGAGGCAGGGAGGCTGGGGCAGGGACTCCTCCTTCCCCTTCTCCTCCTCGTCCTCCCCCTCCCCGTCCTCCCTCTCTTCCTCCCCCTCCTCTTCCTCCTCCTCCCCCTCCTCTTCCTCCACCCTCCTCCTCTTCCTCCTCCTCCTCTTCCTCCCCCTCCTCCTCCCCCTCCTCCTCCTCTCCCTCCTTCTCCTCCTCTTCCTCCCCCTCCTCCTCGCAGGGCTCTTGGGGCCTGTCACCAGATGGGAAAGGAAGCCAGGGGAGACCAAGGTCACACCCTGAGCCCCCAGGTCTTCCAGCTCACAGGCCAGGAGCCTGGCCAAGAGCCCTCCCGCCTCCCACCCCCAGCCCCTGCACACCCAAACAGCCCTGGAGCCAGGACGACTGGACAGCGGGGGTGGGGGTGGGGGCTGCGGTAGGCTCTCTGTGTGCCCAGCCCGAGGACCTCTGCTGAGGAGGCCACAAGAGAAGGGCCCCGCGCCCAGTGCCCCGCCCCCTGCAGGAGCTGGTCAGGAACAGGGCAGCCAAGGGAGGCAGCCCTGCATGGACCCAGCCTCCTGGCCCGGCCACCTCGGAGAAAGCGTGGAAGGTGGGGGGCGGGCCAGGGTCCCAGGCCTCGGCCTCCAGGAGAGGCCCTGCCCCCCACCCCGGTCCTTCCCCCACCCCCGTCTCACCAGAGGGGTTTATAAAGACCCATGCATGCACCAGAGAAAATATCACTATCATTAAGGGATTTAACGACAGCTTTGCCCAATATTGGGGATTTGTTATGTCTCTCATTACACATTTTAACAAGCACATTTCTCCGCGACGCAGCACCACGTGAGGGCTGTCCTCTCCCTCTGCCGTGTGTGACTTTCATTAGCAGGCATTTTATGAAGCCACTGGTCACAGATGCACGTCCAGCCCGCAGCCCTGGCTTGCCGGGGCCTGGTGTCGGGCGCTGGGTGGCCGTCGTGGGCCTGCGGGTCTGTCTGCCCGCTCCTGTGCACGGGGAAGAGCCCCTGCACGTGCACCCCACCCGCGCTGGCCCTCTCAGCCGGGCGCCTGACTCGGGGACAGACCCCACCTTGGAGCCGGGGTTCCTGCTCCCTCAGCCCCGAGATCCCAGATGAGCCTCCGTGTCCCCATGTGCAACTTGGGCGTCTGAGCAGACGAATGACTTTCAGCGTCTTTTAGCAGTAGGATTCTGTTGCCACAAACCACCAAACAGTGTAAAAACAGAATGAAGAAGGCGGAAACGAAGCGTGTTCTGCAGAAGCAAAGCCTGGCCGCCCTGTGCCTTACCCCTGGGAGGCTGCTGGGCTGCCCCGAACGCCTACAGTCCTTGCAGCTGGGATGCTGTTCGGCGGCTGAGGCCTGTTGTGTCCCCGGCTCCAGGACCCGAGCCCTGAGCAGCACACTGACCATGCCTAGGAGAGGGCAGCCCCACCCTGAGAGCCGGCAAGCAGGACCAGCCAGCTCAGCTCTCTGGGCCCCCCTGGGGCAGGTCGTGGGGTGGGGACGCAGGAAGAGCACCTGGCTCCAGAGCCAAGCCCCGATTTCTGAGATGCACACCCTTCCCAACCTCAAAATGTGTCTGCTGAGCTCTGTTCTCCAAGCTGCCCTCCGCGGCCATCGTGGCATCAGCCTGGGAAGCTGCCTGGGAAGCTGGAGTTCACAAATGGAGAAAGCATGGCCTCCTGTGGGGGCAGCTGGAAGCAAGCACACTTGTAGCCGAGACTAATTCCTGCCAAGAAGCTTCCAGACAAGCACAATTTGCAGTCGGAAAGAGCCGGGTGAAGGGGCTACTAGTTCCATGGCCAGACCCCCACAGGCACTGACAACAGGCTGTCAGCTGTCCAGACTGGCCCCCCAAGCCCAGGTACCCAGAGGCCCTCCACAGCCTCCACACGCAGATCCCTTCTCTGGACTTTTTGAGCCCCGTCTACACCACAACGGTGACGGGCCAGAGCAGGGTCCACGGGTCTCTGACTCCCCTGTCCCTAGCATAGGGCTGGCTCTAAAGAAGCTCCCAGAAGCCAGCGGCCGGGGCCGGGGCTAAAGCCGGTGCGGGAAGGGGCAGGTGAGGTCCCTGGGCGCCGATTTCCCCTGGCCTCCGGGGAGCAGGGGCGTGCAGGGTAGGGAGCTCGCTGCCTGGCCCCTTATTCTGGAAGGATCCCTGGGTAGGCAAACCTTCCCCGAGGTCACCTGGGTCCTCCCTCCCTTCCCCAGACAAATGCCCTGGAGACAGGAACCTGCAGAGCCTGGGACAGAGCGGGGCGGGGGGGAAGGACTCAGCCCCAGCTGTGACAAGCTCCCCCTGCCCCCAGAAATGAACGAAGGAATAAATAAATAATAAACCGGCCGGTCCCGCACTGCCTCCCCGATAGGGCTGGGCACGGCCCGGCGATTACGTCCACAATACCTCGCATTCATTACGCTCCTTAAAAACGGTGTGCTGTGTCTGGAAAACAGGAAGTGGCCGTAAGTCTCCCGTGTAAAAGCCATCTGAAGCCCGTGGACCAGGCATGTTCTCAATCAGGAAGCAGGCAGTAAATAAACATGCACGTCCCGCGGCCGCGCGCACCCGCCTGCCCCCGGGCTACAAAGGGGCACGGAGAGCGGAAATTTGTTTAGTCCTATAAAAGCACAGGCCGTATATCAATAGATGATTAAAAATGGAAACGTGGCCGGCTAATGGACGGTATTGATTTTAATAAGCGTTAAGTACATGGAGCTCGCAGATAAGGGCCGCCGGGCCATCTCTCCACGCTCTGAGAAAGTGACTCATGCAGAGAAAAAAAAACCCTCTTCTCCAAATTGAAACTTTCACCCCGCAGACGAGGGGCTGGGGGAGTGGTTTCCAAGTCAGCATGCATTTGAGAATATCGAGTGCGGCGCCGGCGACATACTGAAGCCTTTCTGCCGGGAGGTCAAGCACGTAGCCCTCTGAACAGTAGCCGTGCACACTCGGGGGCGTCTGGGAGGCCGGGGGCTCGGCCGGGCCCGCAGGGGAGCCCGCGCCCGCTCCAGGGCTGCAGGGACGCCCCGGTGAGCCCCAGCGAGCCCCGTGTGTCCGGGGTGAAGCCCCATTGGGTCGGGCCAGCCCGAACAGCACCGCACTGACCTGCAGTCTCATTCCCAACCCGACAGTGGTCTGGACCCCGGAGGCTCTGAAAGTTGCCCTAGTTCTTGTATGGAGGCAGCTGTGACTGGGCTGGTTTCAGGCAGGGGAGGCACGGGGAGGGAGCCCCAGAGCAAACCACTGCTCCCTGCTAGGGTTGCCGTCCCGCCGCGCGCGAGGACCTGTGTACTCCAGCGGCCTCGGCTGCGGGCTGGTCAGCAAGTGGAGGTGAGCCCCCCGGCCAATGTCAGGACACAGCCTGCGCGGGCGGCTGGCTCCGCCTGGCCATTCAGTGTCTGAGTTTCTGGCCGAGGACAGAGCAGAGGTCACCCCGCTGCCCGCCGGTGATGCGGCCATGACTTCCCCAAACTACAGGCTTCCCTGCCGGGCCTCAAGGAGGGGGACTCGCTTCACCCAGAAGCCTGCTTCTTCTCACCCGGTCACGCTGCGCTACCCACCTGCCAGGCACCCACAGTACACAGACCCTGAGAGACGGGACCGCAGAGCCAGACATCCAGCCGGATCATCTGGTGTCTGCTTGAGAACAATGCTCCCACCGGAGAGGAGGTCACTGCTCCATGACAATGACCAGACCGCTCTTCACCAAAGCAGGAGCTGGCAGCGGCCAGCTGGAGTCAGGCAGGAGGGTCAGGCTGCAGGAGTGGGGCCAGTGCCATCCCCGGGCTGCAAAGAGCTGTCACGTGGCAGAACGCCCTCATAGTTGCCCACCTGGAATTTTCCGATGAATGATTTTGTCCATCGCCTGCTTTCCTGGAGACCTGCTTGGCTTCCAAGCCTCTTACAAACCATTTCCCTTGGAACAGAAAACCTGATTCTACCCACATCTCAGCTCCCAAGTGGGTGAGTTTCTTTGTTGAGGAACTTCTCCTTTTTACCGACAAAGAGGGAGATTCCTCATCAGACCCCACTACTTGGTCTGGCCAAGGCAAAGTGGTGAGGGTAGAGTTCAAGATTCAAGATAAGGGACAGGTTCACGAGGCCGTGGCCCCGAGGGGCAGGTTTTCTTAGGGAATTGGAAGCTGGGGGCGTCGACACATTTACAGAAAATGAGGTAATGAGGTGTAATTGTGTGTGCCAAGCCAGGAGGCCTGCCACACCACGGGGGTGAGATGGGGGGACAGGACTGTCAGCAACGGCCGGGGGGCTGCTGCTAGCATCCTGAGAAAGGGACTGAAGACTCCGTAGCAAGAAAGACCTAGAGCTTGGAAGAGGAGAGCCTAGTTTGGACGGGGATGTCTTGGGCCACCATAACGAACACCACAAACTAGAACTCTCTTCCCTCGTGATTCTGGAGGCCAGAAGTCCAAAATCAAGTGTCTGCAAGGCCCCTAGTCCCCCAAAGATGCTAATGGACGATCCCTCTGGCTTTATGTGTGGTTCTGCATGTGCCTTCTCGGTGGGTCTGAATTTCCCTCTTCTGCAAACACCAGGCACCGGATTAAGGCCCACCCTAAGCCAGTGTGGCCTCCTCTCAAGTAGATTATACCTGCAAAGACCCTATTTCCAAGTAAGCCTGTGTTCTGAGCTTCTAGTGGACGTGAATTTGAGGGGACACTATTCAACCCGTTACAGGGGAGCAACACAATCTCCTAGGGGAGTGACTCCTTCCATCTTTCATTCCCCAGACGAGCAGGTCCCCTGATCTCTCCAAGACCCCTTCACTCACTTTGGTCCTCCCGAAGTTCCTAGGGGCATCTTAGTCCAGGCTCAGGCCTCCTGTCCTTGAAATATCTCCTTACTCCTCAACTGCAAGCCTTAGCTTAATATCACCTCCCCAAAAAGGCCTCCTCCCAGTGCACCTTCCAGAACCTCCTGCTTATTTTCTCTATTTCTCTCATCATAACTTATCGTGATAGATTAGGTTGTTCCTCTTCCTGCAACACATGAGCTCCATAAAGGCACAGGCTTATCTGTTTGTTCACCACCATTTCCCTGAGTCAACATGGCACTTGGTAAATGGTCAGTTGGGAAATAATCATTGGATGAATGTGTGGATGGATGGATGGATGGATGGACGAGTGAATGGATGGATGGGGAGATGGATGGATGTGGAGATGGATGAATGAGTGGATGAATGAGCGAATGAGTGGATGGATGGATGAGTGGATGGATGGATGGATGGATGGATGGATGGATGGATGGATGGATGGACAAGTGAATGGATGGATGGGGAGATGGATGGATGTGGAGATGGATGAATGAGTGAATGAATGGATGGATGAATGAGTGGATGAATGAGCGAATGAGTGGATGGATGGATGGATAGATGGATGGATGGATGGATGGATGGACGAGTGAATGGATGGATGGGGAGATGGATGGATGTGGAGATGGATGAATGAGTGAATGAATGAGTGGATGGATAGATGAATGGATGGATGGATAGATGGATGGATGGATGGATGGATAGACGAGTGAATGGATGGATGTGGAGATGGATGGATGAGTGGATGGAAGGGTGGATGGATGGATGAAGAGATGGATGGATGGGTGGAAGGATGGATGAGTGGATAGGTGCATGAATGAACAAATACCTTACTCAATCTTGTATCTCCAGATCCAGCATAGGTCACTGCACATGGAAGGTGTTCAGGGGTGAAGGATAAGAAGAAGGAAGAAACCCAAGTAAGTAGGAAGGGTTTGGACCCTCCAGTCAAGATTACAGAGATAAGCACGGGACATTGTGCCCCCACTCCTGCTTCCTCACACTGGCTCGGGCCTGCTCTCACAAAGCGGGGCACGTCGCAGGCCTCGGGCACTGGCTGCCTGAGCAAGTTTGTGAAAGATGCCCTTAAGCCTGTTTTCACTTTGCTCCAGGGTCACGGTGCAGCTGTGCTCCCCAGTATGTAAGCTGACACTTTCTGGGTTTTTCCCTAAGACTTCCTCTTCTTCAGGAGTTAGCGCCGCTTTCCTGTGAAAGGGAAGAGCGTAGGCTTCACGGGCCTGAGCAGTGTACCTCCGTGGCTGGGCTGGGAAAACAGCCGCGGAGAGCACATAATGAGTGGGTGTGGCTCGGTTCCAATAAAACTTTATTTATGGACACTGAAGCACGGATTTCGGGTAAAGTGCTCACATCATGAAATATTACTCTTTGATTTTCATTTCCAACCATTTAAAAATGTGAAAAGCATTCTCAGATCACAGTCCCCTCCGAAGCAGATGGCCAGCCGGACCAGGGCTGTAGGATGGAATTTGGCAACCCCTATCCCAGAGAAAGTTCCCTCCCTTTCCCCCCGCATTCTGCAGCCTGGTGAATACGTGTATGCTCACTCCACCGTTCCTGACTGCTGTGAAAATCACCTACGTGGGGTGTGACATGTCAGCAGACGTGTCACAGGACCCCCCAGAGCCGGGCTCTCCCAGCAGCTGGCCCTCACCCTCATGGCCACGGTCAGGAGGCCAGTGTGGGCTGGCTGCCCTGGGTGAGGCTGAGGGCACCCCACCAGGCCTCCAGGCGTGTGACACCATGTCACCCCCACCTGCAGAAGTCACAGGGCCCAACCCAAAGTTCACAGCGGGCCACCACCCTACCCACCCTGAAGGCGGGTGAGTGTTTGCTGAGCAACAATCCAAACTATCACATATGTTCTTGTTAGTTTCTCTAAGTGACTATTAATTCCATTAATAGCCTGTGGGCTCTGCTGTTTGCCTCCAGAAAGCACTGAGCAAATATTTGTTTGACAAGAGAGTGACACCCAGATGTCTGTGATCCCATTTACATGATATCATTGCCCCCCATTTCTCCCCGGGGTCGCCTCGGCAGCTGTGCTGGAGGAGTCACCACTGTCCCATCCGGCCAACCCTGGCCAGCTGCACAGGCCCCCAGGCCCTGCCAAATACAGCACCACAGACCAAGCGGCTCAACGCAGTCGTTCACTGTCTCCCAGTCCCCAAGGCTAGGCGTCCAAGGTGAAGCCGTGGCCAGGGCGGGTTCTTCCTGAAGCCTCTCTCCCTGACGTGTGGATGGCCGCCTTCTCCCTGTGTCCTCACACGGTCATCCCTCTGTGTGTGTGTCCCCATCTCCTCCTCTTCTGGGGGCCCCAGTCACATCAGATCAGGGCCACCCTGGAGTCTCATGTCACCTTCATCACCTCTCTAAGGACTTCATCTCCAAATATGGTCACCGTCAGAGGTCCTGGGGGCTAGGACTCCAACAGATCTCCAAATATGGTCACCGTCAGAGGTCCTGGGGGCTAGGACTCCAACAGATCTCCAAATATGGTCACCGTCAGAGGTCCTGGGGGCTGACTCCAACAGATGAATGTGGGGGCAGGAGGGGGGACACAGTTCAGCTGATGGTGCAGGGGCCTTGCTGAAGAGGTGAGCTCTGTCGTCCAAGATGGAGTTGGGGGGTCCGCAGAATCCCACAGCCACCCGAGGTTCTGCCAGGCCCTCTCAGCCTGGGGAAGAAAGCGTTCTCACCATTTGGTGAGATGTGGAGAAGAGCCGGGGACCGAACGTGTTCTTTTCGCCTGTCTCTGTAATATCGCATAATCTTTAAAATGCCAGCTGTCATCCCTGTATTGACTATTTGCATTTCTTGGCCAGCGCGGTTGCTTGGAAGAAATAAACACTCACACGCCAACGTACGTGAGCCCGGCCACCCTACTTCAAAGGCAGGCGGAAGCGTCCGTAAAGACCTGCCCGGTCGCGGAGGGTGCCCGTGGCCCTGCCCACCATGGGGAGCGTTGCCCAGAAACAGGGATCAGGAAGGAAGATATTCACCGAGCTCACGGGCCCCAAATCAGATCCTCCTGACGCCCCGTGAGAGAGAAATCTCCCAGCATAAACGCTCCGCACCGGGGGCATTACACCTAGTGCTGATGGGGCCTTGTTTCACGCTATTTGACATAAAATATGGCTTGTGTTTGGAAAGGTGTTGGTTGAAGTTGGATCTTTCTGGGAACCTCGTTTATACCAAACAGGGATGGCCTGGAGGAGGGCTCGCAGGACAGGCAACCCCAGCCCCCCGGGGGGCCCCTCACTCATCTGGCTGACCCCCTTCTCCTGGTTCTGCCATACAGCGCTGAGAACAATGGGGCTGATGTCTGAATGTTCCCCACCTCTGCTCACACCCGGGACCCCATGGGGAGCCACAAGACCAATGGCAACACCAGCCTGAGCCACACCAGGAGAGAAGGATCCCAGGAAGGAAAGTCAGCCCCAGGTTTCAGGCCCACATGGCTCACACACTGTGGGTCCTCTCAAGGGTCCTCACTGTGTCCACTCCCAACCATTGTCCCCTTGGTGCCAGCCCCTTCTGCCTTATAGGGAGTTGGGGTGACCAGCCCAGGACCCACACAGCTGGGTGGGGTGGCTGGTGAGAAGGAATTGGCACTTATTTGTCCCCTACTGTGTAACTCCTAGTAGTGAGCCAGTCTTGGAGCCTACCTGCTTGCAACGATTTCAGGAGGCAGGTGGTATTCCTTCCCTCCCTGCCCTGGGTGTCCTAGTAAAAATGCATAATCCGCCCACGCCACCCAACTGGGGAGGGCAGGGCGAAGGGTTGACTGAGAGCCTCCCCAGGGCCCTGCATCCCCCACGTGCTTCCCTACCACAGGGAGGGGAGAATTCCTGCAGGAACCCACATGCAAGTCTCTCCAGCCACAGATGACCGGCCAGAGACTCAGTCACCAGGTGGGGCTGTGGGCACTCACCCTGCACGGTCACCAGGGCTAGCCTTGGAGAATCAGACGTCCTCACCTGAGGCTTGGTCGAGGGAGGCGGGATTCGGGGCTCTACAGTTGTAGGTATAAAACTGAATCATGTTCCTTGATGTTTTTAGCTGAATACTTTGGTTAACTAAATATATTTTGGCTCAATGATATCGAATAAAATGTCCCATCTGACATCTGTAATTTAGAGCAAAATCCAAAGGAGTGAAAATGCCCACATACGATGTCCGTGCCTCTGTGTGGGTGGTCGGAGCGCGTCCAGGCCGGGCACTTTGAAGGCGGGTCTCACCGCGCCGCGATTCCCTGGAGCCTGGGGCAGGTGCAGAGCCTGGGGCAGGCGGTGTGCGGGCAGGTGCGCAGCATAGGACAGGTGCAGAGCGCGGGGCGTCACGTGCATGGAGGCCCCAGCTGGAGGCTTCACTCCTCCCAGCAGGGGAAGAGGGTCACCCCACCTTGTTTGACTTTTTTGGAATTTCTCACGAGCCCACATTTGCATCTTCTCTCCCCTGGCGTCCCATCTTATCTCATGTTAGGGCAGAAAGAGAAAGTGAAGTGACAGCAGGCTACTGGACATTTCTGAAATGAATTTCTTCTCTGATGTACATCCCTGTCTGCCCGCTCGGCAGGCCTCCAGCACCACCCTCAGCCATGTCCGTGCCAGTCGGCATCCTCGTGGCCCTTCTTCCTTGCCCAGGATGGGGCCATGACATGCTGGCCATTCGGGGCTCTCAGGCCACTGCTGCCTGTCCCTCGTTGTGAGTCCCCACGATCCCTCTCAACCCACCATTCCCCATAGTGACCATCGTAGGGAAGAAGGTGGCCCACGGGCCTGCTTGGCCATTTCTCCTGAATGTCCTGCCCTCCTGGGGAGGAAGTGTGATGGTTCCCCTGCCCTCCTGGCCAGGGCACAACTCTTGGGGGCGCCACACACATCCTGGTCATCAGATGTGCCTGTTCATTGCAGGGCTCTGGTCAACAGCAGTCATGAGATCAGCATGAAGCAGCTGTGCACGTCTAGCCCGTCCCACCTCACCATCCACAGATGCGGTCTTGGGGACGTGGGCTCTGTCCCCATCCATTGCTCCTTGATAGACCAGGGTCTCTCTCTTGAGTGGGGCCCAGGACACCAGGGCTGCACCATGCAGAATGTCCACACGTGTGTGGCCCTGTGTCTTCACTGACATTTCTCCATCCCCGTGCGGGTACCACACCATTACTACAGCTTTATAAGACTTATTGATCTGTGGAGCAAGAACACCCTCTTCGTTCTTTGAGAATGATTTGGCTCTTACAAATTCATTGGTTTTTCATATACACTTAAAAATTAGCCTGTAATTTTCCACAGAAAAATGGGTAAGATTGTGATTAAGCTTGTGTTAAATCTATAGATCACTCTGCAAAAGCTGACATGTTTATCTAGCTGGGTTTTCCAATCAACAAATATGGTGTTCCCCTTAATTTATTCATGTTTTCTTTAATTTTCCTGAATCGCACAGTTTTTTTTGATGAGGTTTGCATACCTTTCACTAAATTCGTTACTCTGCATTTCATTTACTGACGCTATTAGGACAATCTCAATTTCCTAATTTTCTGTTTGTTGCTTATATAGAGAGAAATATCTGCTAAAATTGGATTTTCTATTGACATGATCATATCACCTGCAAATTATGACAACAGTGTATCTTGTTTTCTGACATTATGACTTTTATTACTTTTACTTTAATTGTTACCATTTTTACTACTTTTCATGCATTATTGCATTGGCTAGAATCTCTAGCCCAGGGTTTAATAGAACTTACAGTAACAGGCATTCTCGTTGTGTTCATGATCTTGGAAAGCTTTGGACAATTCACTGTCAGGAATGATATCTGTTGCAGGTTTTTTTTAATATTTACTTTGTCATATTAAGGAATCTGTTTTCTATTCCCAGTTTGCTAAATTTTGTAAAAATTATGAATGGATATTAAATTTTATCAAATGCTTTTGCTGACTCTATTGAAATTGTCATATCATTTTCCACTCTATTCCATTTATGTACTTAATCCCATTGATTAATTTTAAGAATGCTAACCCAGCCTTCCATTCCCAGAATAAACCTAACATAGTCAGGTTATAATATTTTTACGTATCAGTGACTTGGAGTTTATTTAAGTGCGTTTAGGGTCTTTGCTTGTAAGCTCAGAAATGGTGGATGGGTTGATCTGCGTGGGGTTTCCTGGGATGCCTATGTCAGCTTTGGTATCAAGACTATGCTGGTTTCATAAACAGCTGAGGAGAGAGGCCTTTTTGCTAATTTCTGGAAGTGTTTGTGTAAGATTGACATAATTTCTTACCTGTTGATAGAACTGCATGGGGAAGTCAACTCGGACCTAGTTTTCTTTATGGGAAGAATTTTAATTCCAGATCCAATTTCCTCAATAGTTGTGCAATCATTTAGACTTTTTTCTGTTTGCTCCTGCCATGGTTTTCACTTTCATTTGCCAAGAAATGTATCCATTTTGTTCACATTTCCTAGGCATTTCCTAAATGATTAACATAGTCCTCTTTCAATGCCTTCAGTATCTAGTAATTCCTCCCTAACACTGGCCATTTGCAATTTCTGTGCTCCTTCTCTCATTTTCTTCTTTTTATTGTCTTTGGAGCTTTTTTAAATGATGTCTTGAAATGGCTTATGTGATGGATTTTCCATTTTTCTTCTATCCTTCTTTAATGCATTTAACAGTATAAATGCAGCTTCGAAGAAGATTTTCACTTCATGCCACACATTTTGATGCATGTTTGTCACCATTAAATGTTAAGTATTTTTATTTCCAAAGTGATTATTTTCTTTTATGTATATGTTATTTCAAAATACCTTTCTTAATTCCCATACTTGCAAGATTTTTATTGTTGGTATCTGTTTTTATTTTTTATTTAATTCCAAGTGATTTTAATCCTCTGAAAATTTTTAAAACTTGATTTATAGCCCTTGTATAAATTTGATTCTTAAATGTTCTATGTGCCCGGTGATGGGTAGTAAGGAGGGCACGTATTGCACAATGCACTGGGTGTTATATGCAAACAATGAATCATGGAACACTACATCAAAAACTAAGGAGGTACTGTATGGTGACTAACATAACATAATAAAATAAATTTAAAAAACTTTTTTTAAATATTTAAAAAATAAATGTTCTATGTGTAATTATTTAAAAAATGTTTTGCCATGGGGAGGTGGGGGTACAGGCTTTATCCATGTCCATTATGTTGTCAATCATGTTGTTTAAATCTTCTATACTCTCGATGATGTTTTGTCTACTTGTTTCATCAGTTACTGAAGAGTCTGTGTTAAACTCCCCCACTGTATTATAGCATCTGTCAATTTCTTCTTTTGATTCTGCCGATTCTTGCTTTATTTATTTCAAGACCATGTATTAGGGGGCAATGCTTGTACCTTCCTGGGAATTGAGCACTTTATCTGCATGAATGGCCATCTTTCTCTCTGGTGATGCTTTTTGCCTTGAAATGTATTTGCTCTAAGTTTATTTATATGAAGATCTCAATATTTATCTGATATCAGCTTTCTAATTTTAATCTTTCCTACCACATCTCTTTTCAACTTGTCTGTGCTCTTATATTTAGATTGCAGCTCTTATAAACAACATATGCTTGGATTTTGTGTAGATTTTATAAACAAAATGTATTTGGATTTTGCTTTTACTGAGCATGTCAAGCTTGGTCTTTCCACTGGAGCATTTAATTTATTTGCATTTAATGGAATTAATGATATACGTGGACTTAAATATATCTTTCCATTTACTTTCTATTTGGCCTGAATACTTCATGCTCCACTTCTCCCTTCTTGCTACTTTTGAGTCGATTCAGGCTTTTTTTTATTACTCCATTCCCCCATTATCTCATCAGTTATACATATATTCTGTGTATTTAGCGATTACTCTAAAGATTACAGCATCCATCCTTGACTTATCAAAGTGTAAAGGTACTTGATACCGTTACGGTCTTCCAGAACAATGCGAAGATTTTAATTCCATTTTACTCCCTACAACTTATACATCTTGATATTAGGTATCAGTAGAGGAAGGAAACGCTCACGTCTGCCCCTCAGCACTTTACACTCCACCCTACCTAGCCTGCCACAACCCAGCTTGCTGGCTGACCAGGGCCACCCGGTCACCTACCCTGGTCACTTGGACACCATCAGACCAAACCTCACGGCAAAGGGGAAGGACATCAGTGAGGGGCAGGTGGAGCGAGAGAGAGGGAGGCAGGCAGGGAAGAGGGAGGAAAGGGCAGAGACACAGAAGTGGAGGGTAGGGAGGAGATAGGTGGGTCAGGCAGGCAGAGTCAGGAGTGGAGAAGTGCAGAGGAGGAGAGCGTGGGCAGAGACAGGAGGGCCTGGAGGAGGAGGGGCTGAGGGACAGAGAAGGGCCACATGTGCCCCATGCACTTGGGCTGGGCGACTTCCCACCTGCACACTTTCCCACTTTCAAATGCCTCTCCTCTCTTCCTGCTCGTGTCACTGGCCTTGCAGCCTGGAGCTCGCCCCTCAGCCTGGCTCTCTGCCCAGCTGTTGTTGGTGCTCCTGGCCAGTCTCACCTTTCCTGCAGCACCTTTCCCCGCTGTCCCCCACACCCTCAGCGCTGCAGCCTGTCACCTTGGACACGAGCCCCACACAGGCTTCCCTGGGGCCAGCAATGGTCTCCGTGTGGCGTTTGACTGGTTGCCATCTCAGCTGCAGCTTGCCCCCACTTCTCAGCTACTTTTGACCCTCCTGACCATGGAGAACATTCCAGATGCTTGGGACTGCGTGGGGGGGTAGGAGGATACTGGGAGATTTGGGGTGGGGACGGCAGGGGATGCCAGAAGCTCTTCCTCCTGGTCCGCGTTTGCAGCTCAGGGCTACAAGTAGCCCCCACTCGTTCCCTGCATCTCCAAGCCCCCGTGTCTGGTGACGGCCCGGCCCTGGCCCGGCTCCAGCCCCTCCCATCCATGCCGGTTTGATCTTGGCAGAGGCAGGGAGAGGCGGCCTCGAGGAGCAAGCAAGAACCAGCCAAGCTCACTTTTTCCCCGGCTGCCTTCCTGGGCCAGTTGCCAACCCTGGGTGACACTTGGGGCTTCTCTACACGCAGGAATTCCAGCCCACACAACTGCTCGACCAATCTTCCTCACCCATTGCCGGAGGTCTATGATCACCCCAAATCCTGCACCTGCCGCCCACCTTGTCCTGGGCCACGTGTCCCGTGTCTGTTCCAAGCCCGCCTTTGAAGGTAGCAAATTAAGCACATCCCCAAGAGGCTTGTATCATCCCTCAAGTAGCTGTCTCCCCAGGCCCTTAGTCCCGCTCTTCCTCCGCTCTCTCTGCACAATTGAGCTTTTCCCCAGGACAAGCTCACACCCTCCCCTGCTGACTAGTCCAGCCCAGATGGCCCCCTGTCCCCCAACCCCAAGGCCTGTGCATTACGTGATGCACTGGAAACTGTTCTGTCCCATGGGGAGCCCCACATGAGACCTTTCCAACTCAGCCCCTTACGAGCGCCTTGCATTTCTCCGCCACCCCCCCCCACAGCGTCCAGTGAGAGAACAGGGGCCATCCTGTGGGGTTTGGAGCCAAGTTTCTCTGGGCCCCTACCACGTGCAGGGCTCCGCATCAAGTGTCCTCCTGTCGAATGTTCCCAGCAGCCTGGGGCGTGGGCCCTTGGCTGCCGTCTAGGAGGATGGCAGGCTCTGTCCAAGGCTGAAACTGTAGCTGGGGTTTGAGCCCAGCCAGGCTGGCGGAGGAGAACCTGCCAGTCGTGACTGTCCCAGAGCCCGGGCAACACGGGCACGAGGTAAGAGGCCAGGGCACCGGTGAATCACAGGACAGAGACAGTGGGGCTTCTACCTGGGGGTCCAGGGCACCCCCCACTTCTCTTCCACAATAAAACAGATTTACGATTCGATAAATTTCAGAAGTCACCAGGACGTGTGAGACAGGACTGGGAGCTACTGACCTCGCATGTTTGGAGCCGTGTTTGTGTCCCGGAACTGCTGTAACGAAGAGGCACAAACTTAGTGACTGAAAACAACGGAAATTCATTCTCTCACTGTCTGCTAGCAAGAACCCCAACTCAAGGTATGTGCAGCGCCACGCTCCCTGTGGAGGCTCAGGGGGAAGGGCGGGGGGCTTCCTTGTGCCCTCCAGCCCCCCGTGGCTGCGGCGAGCCCGTGCATTCCCTGGCCTGCAGCTGCAAGACTCCAACCTCTACGTCCACTGTCACGATGTCTCTTCCTTGCGTCTCTGTGTCCTCTCTTCTCATTAGGAGACGCCAATATGATGTCATCTTAACTAATTACAGCTGCACAGACTCGCTCTCCAAGTAAAATAAGATCACATTCTGACGTTCTGGGAGGACATGAATTCTGGGGGAGGGGACCCTCGTCACCCCAAGACAGCAGTTCCCTGCTCCGCCCCGGCCTCCAGCCCCACTGCGTGTGCTGAGCTCCCTGGCTGGACCACGCAAGTCAGAGGCAGTGCCCCATTGCCCCCGGACTCCTCCCCAGAGCAGGGACATCCTAACTGTGGGCACAAGGGAGAGGGGGCTTCCAGGCTCGCAGGTGATGGGGTCACTGGCCTAGGTGCCTGGCAGGGACATGGAACTGGACACCCCTCTTCCCTCGGGGCCCCAGGGCTCCTGGCTGGCCAGGAGAGGAATATGGTGTCGGAAGCCAGCCTCTGCATGGACGGAGCTCCAGGAGAGCCCCACTCAGCCCCGGGAGCCCTCTCCTGTGCCCGTCAGCGCCAGCCCCCGTGGGGAGTGAGCCCGGCCCTGCAGCGGCTTCAGAGCCCAGGTCACGTCCGCTGCCGTACAAAGATGGCCTTGTTGCTGTGTATTAAATACGCAGCACACAGATGTTGCACGAGGCTGACCTGAGCAGGTCTGTGAGAGCCCAATAAAACCTTGCAGAGAGATCCGAGGGGCCCATACGGCTCAGAAGATTGCTATCTGCTCCAACTCCTGAATGCCCACCAATTAACTAACCACACACGGCTAACTGGTAGGCACACAGCTGGGAAGGAGGACTCCTCAGAAGCATCGATTGCTGTAGCTGATGAGGACGATTTCCTCTGTAATTGCCGGCTCTGTGGCGGGCGGAGCAGCGGCCCTGGGCCTGCCCATCGCCCGGTGACCCTGAAGAGCAAGCAGATGCCCTCCAGAGCACCCATCTGCAAACATGGTCTCCCGCCTGCCAGGAGGTCCCGGTGTGACCTGCGACACCTGCCCTGGAGGCTCTCCTGCTGCCCCAGGAAGGGAGCTGGGCCCTCATCCCAAGGAAAGATCCCAACCCAGCTCCCACGGCCGCCGCCGCTAGTCCCACACCTGTCTCCTGGCCCGCTCCCCAGCCAGGTCTCACACTCGCCTGCCCACAGCTTGGACACCTCCTGCCTGGGCCAACCGTGGGGTCCCAGCAGAAATACTAATTCATCAGAGGCACCCCCACACCTCCGGGTCCAGGGCCCCCCGACAGCCCCTCTGTCGCTACCCTGTTGGCTTCCTTCATCACGACTAAACACAGGCTGTGAGTCTCGTGCTCATCCAGCCCACGAGGGAGGGTCCCTGGCCGACCCTCAAGCCAGGCCACCCGGCTGGTGCAGAGCAGATAGCTTCTGGGAGGGGGGAGGCACGGGGGTGGGTCTTGAGGGTGTCCCCACCTGGGCCCCCGGTGCCCTGGGCTCTGCTCTCTTCCTGCAGCTCCCTCCCAGACACACCAGGACCCATGTAGGGCTGGCATCACGGCGTCTTGGACCGCAGCGTGCGGACCGGGGCGTGAGGGACCGTGGCGAGATGGACCGCGGCGCGATGGACCTCGGCATGAGACCCGAGGGACCCAGGCTCAGAAGGGCCACACTGGGTGGGGCTCCACGGCTGCTGGCTTGACGTCCCCGCAATGTTGTCTTTGCATTCGTGCTGAATGAGTGCCGATGCCGGAGTGGATCCCCGAGGGGGCTCGGCCCCAGCCCCGGCCCTGCATCCCAGGCTGAATTTCACCAAGCTCCAGTCTCCTGAGCAGGCCACAGTGGGGCCTCCGTAGATGAGGGCCCGCCGCGCAGAGGAGAAAAGAACACTTGTCCCAAAGGAACAGAAGACACGCAGTGGGACCGCAGCGGAGCAGGCGGGGCAGGGGGCGGTGGTCCCAGCGTTCCTGGCACCCCGGGAGGCGGGCTGAGGAGTGAGCCCCACTTGGGGGGCCATGGGGGGCCGTGGGGGGCCGCGGGCCTGTGCGGACAGACTCGGGCCAGCGCGAACGGGAAAGGCACCAGGTCACGGCGGGCACGGTTCACCGTTCGGTTTCCATAAAGTCACTTAAGTGGCAACTGGCCTTGAAATGGATCCCTGGCTGGAGTCGGGTTGGAAGCCATGTTGAATTAATGACGCCGCTGCGGCCACGGCTCCCCAAGCGGTGTTCCAGCGGCCGCGGGGCGGAGGGGCGACATCAAATAAAAGAGGTTTTCGTCCCTGTTATGTTTCTCTAATATTTGAATTTTACCTAAGATTACTTTTTCCCCTCTATTTAATATATTGTTTTAAATAAAAATTCCTAATAAATCTTGAGAGAAATATGTCATAGCAGAGCTTAAAAACCGTAGTGCAATATATAACAGTTCATAAAATATTCTACCCAAATAGCCAAAATTGTAGGGCGTTTGGACCAAGTAGTTAACTACAGGAACGGCATTTTATTAGCTACTAAAATTAAGAAAGGGCAGTGCTGTTTCACGGCCAGATAATTAAGTACCGTTTTCTCTTTTTTAATTCTATAAAATTAAACTTCCTGTTTTAAAGGTCTGGAGGGGCCTTGGGCAAAGGGTCCGCGGATGAGCCCTGAGGGCAAAGCCAGGCAAACAACAAAGGCCTTATGTGCCCAAGACCTTAAAACGCAGGGCTTGGAAAAAAACGTGCCGCAGTCAGCAAAAAATTGCAGGTCATAAATCAGAGATCCATTTTTTCACATCATTTTAACTAATCCATTAAATCGTGGTGCCCAGGGCTCTATCAGAAACAGAAGCTGCAGCCGCCCCACACCTTCACCTCCTGGTGTTATTCCAACACCCAGAGCAGTGACCCACGTCGGTTCAAGCCTGACCCGGGGTGGCCGGGGCCCTGCGCCCCTCCTCCCCGCCCTGGTCCTCGTCCCGCTCCACCAGCCGCGTTCATCCCCACGGCGGGGAGCCCTGGAGACCGGGTCCCTGAGGCTGTACCCTTGGCCGGGACCCACCGGCTCCAGTTCCGGCAGATTCCTTCCACGCCGAGGCCGAGGAAATAGTTGTCCGTGATCGATCGACGGATCGCGCCCCGGGCACTTGAACAAAGCAGAGCCCCCTCTGAGGGGTGGGTCCGGGTCTGGTGGTCCGGCGGTGTATACAGTTGGGGGACCCGCTTTAAGGAAAAAAGATGGGAACAGCTTCGTTCCGAAAGCATCACAACACACGACCCTGTGGGTGTTGCCCGGCTGACTCATCCAGGCTGTTTTGCACCCGTGGTCACGGTTTTCTGTTGCTTAATTTTAGTTCACTTTGGTTGTCTGGGGTCCTTCTGCTTGTGTGTGTGGACAAACCCTTAATGAGTTCAATTTTTAAAGCTTTCTGGCAGCTCAGCCAGCTGGACTGTGTTGTGGTCACAGACAAGACGAAGAGGCTACCGGGGGCATTTTCGCTTCCATCCTGCGGCGCTGGCCCTGCCAACACGGGTGCCCATGGCCAGCCTGAGGGTTCCCCGGCGGCCGAGGCCAGAGCCGTGACTCCCGCCTGCCACCCTGATGTGTCGTGGACCCGCTGTGGTTTACAAAGGATCTTCTCCGCAGAAAACGGGCTCCAACGCTCCAGGTGTGGGATATGACTGTCCATGTACTTCTGGGGGTGATTCCTCTGGGATGACTGCCGCCCCCACTAGGCCCCCCTGAACCCTAACCTGGAGCCAGGCTGGGGGGCACTGAGGGTCTGAAAGTCAGTGTGAAATCCTAAGGTGCCTAAGAGGAGCCTGGGCTGGGGCTCCTGGGGCCGGGGTGAGGTGGACGCTGGGGCATCTCCCACATGGACGCTGGAGGAGTGCCAGCCAGCACCCGGTGATCCACAGAAGCTGAGGTCAGGCTGGCCAGCCCCCCCGCGAGTCCCTGCGCCCCCCCCCAGCCCTGCCCATGGCCCGCAGGTGCCACAGGCTCACGCCTCCCTGTACATTTGTGGAAATGAGCGCTTTTCACAGTAAAATACTGGCTAAATCTTGGGGCGCCTGGGTGGCTTCGTCAGTGAAGCATCTGCCCTCGGCTCAGGTCGTGATCCCGGGGTCCTGGGATCCAGTCCCAGCTCGGGCTCCCTGCTCCACGGGAAGCCTCCTTCTCCCTCTGCCTCTGCTGCTCCCTGCTTGTGCTCACGCCCTCTCTCTCTCAAATGAATAAAATAAAATCTTTTTTAAAAAGGGAGTATTATATTAAAAAATACTAGCCAAATCTTTTTATTCATTTATTTGACAGAGAGAGACAGAGAGAGACAGAGAGAAAACGCACGCATGCGCACAAGCAGGGGGAGGGGCAGAGGGAGAAGCAGACTCCCCACGGAGCAGGGAGCCCGACCAGGACTCGATCCCAGGACCCCAGGATCACGACCTGAGCCGAAGGCAGACGCTTCACCGACTGAGCCACCCAGGCGCCCCAATACTGGCTAAATCTTAGGAGAAAAATTAAGAAGTCCTTTGTGTGGCTATTAAGACTGTAGCCAAGTTCTCAGATGTGAGACATCTGTCAGCAACGACTTCTGCCCCAGATCGCCTCTGAGGTAAACCTGGGCTCCTCTGTCCTGGCAGAGCACTCGGGGACGCCCGCCGGGCCAGTCTGCGCCAAGAGGGGGCCCCGGGGAAAGCCAAGTGCTCCCCACTCACTGACACACGTGCACACACGTGCTCACACGTGCACACTGACGTGGGTGCACACGCTAATACACGCTCACCCGTGCTCATACGTGCACACTGACATGTGTGCACAGTAACACACTCACATGTGCTCACACGTGCTCACACATGCACACTGACGTGTGTGCACACACTAATACATGCTCACCCGTGCTCATACGTGCACACTGATGTGGGTGCGCACACTAACACACTCACCCGTGCTCATACACATTAACACACACACACCCTTGTTAGTAAAAGAGAATTTTAAAACCAGTTGAGTTATCCCGACCTGAAGACGAAGGGTCACACTCAGCTCTGACTCTGAGCACCCCCCGCTCCCAGCCCTTGGCCGCCTGGTGGGTGGGCATCCGGGCTGATCGCACACTCACACTCTGACCCGACCCCCAGGGCTGCTGTCCAGGCTCGGGGCAGAGGGAGCAGCATGGGGTCCACTCTCCTCCAGGGGCTGATGGATGACGAGCCACCCCGGGGCAGGGAGACCCCAACGGACAAAGGAGTGTGTGGAAACCCACCGTCTCTGTGACGCTGGACAGCAAGAGAAGGGCCAGAGCAGAGGTGAGCAGGAGTGACCCCTCTCCCGAAGGATTGGAATAAACGTGGGAACGGACAAGCCCCTCAGGGGCCCCTGCCCTGGACGCCGATTCCACACCGCTGGCCTCTCCAGATGGTCTGACTGTCAACCGAAGGGGACACACCCCTGACAGGCAGTTTCCCAAGAGGCAAATTTATTAATATGAAAAGTCGCATATGGGGCACCTGGGTGGCTCAGTCGTTAAGCGTCTGCCTTCGGCTCAGGGCGTGATCCCGGCGTTATGGGATCAAGCCCCACATCAGGCTCCTCCGCTATGAGCCTGCTTCTTCCTCTCCCACTCCCCCTGCTTGTGTTCCTTCTCTTGCTGGCTGTCTCTCTCTGTCAAAGGAATAAATAGAATCTTTAAAAAAAAAAAAGAAAGAAAAGAAAAGTCGCATAGATTTTTTGTGTATGTCATGGGTCACTTAGTTTGAAAAGCACGTTTGTAGGTGCATCAGACGGCGTGGGAGGTCTGCGGAGTGTCTGCGGCTGGCGGCGCTGGCCCAGAGGGGCTGCATGGCACCCACCGCTGGGTGTGGAGAGCTCCAGGGTGCGGGGACCATGACCACAGGCCCAGCGATGGCTTGGTGTCCGCATGTTCTCTCCAGACTTGGATCTGTGCCACCAAACCAAACTCAGTGCCTCCCACCATTTGGTGTCCTGTGGGTGTCCAGAGAGGGGTGGACCCTCCGGGGCTCTGTCCAGGCCCACAAGCCCCTGTTGGTGGTATAGGTCAGCTGCAAACCATGGGGCTCCCTTCCAGGGACTGGGTCATCCCATCACCATGGCTCCCTGTTGGCAGATGGTCCTGCTGAGGGGCCCCAGGGCTCAGCGTCCCCTGGGAGTCCCTGCAGGGGCCACCCAGTGCTCGCAGTGGACGCAGTCCCAGACGCTAGGGAAGAAGGCCAGTCCGGCGAGCAGGCCAGTGCCCTCCAGCACTTTAATTGCCAACAGCCAGCAGACGCGGCCACATCTGTGGGTCGTTTCAAAGACAATAAATCAGGACCCTTCCAGACTGGCGCCCTGCCAAGGTGGGGAGAGGGGCTGAGGACAACAGGAGCCACGGCAGCCCCTTGTCCAGGGTGGCTTGGGAGCTGGTGGTGGTGGGATGAGGGCAGAAATATATTAGATTTGTCTCCGAAGAGAATTTGTGGTCAGCTTGGGGTGGGAATTTTATAATCCAGGAATGTGCCATTGGTGACGGGAATGTCTACATTGAGGGCTGCTGGGTTTGGAGGGTCCCTCGGCTGCAAACACAGCTCAGAGGGGACCCGATCCAGAGGGCCGAGGTGAGAGGACCCACAGGGGTCAGCAAGTCTGGGCCTTTCTGGTTATGCACGGGGGAAAGCGAGGCCAACCAGGAGGTGACACAAATGTCACTGGGCAGCCTTAGGACTAGGACTCACATGCCCCCACCCAAAGAGCCTGGACAGAGGCACACCCAGGCGTAGGACCCAGACAGACAAAGCAGCCCAGCTTGATCGCGAGGTCACAGGTCACATCCGTGTGCTGGGGTGCACCCTTGGGAACAGGGACAAGACTGAACAACCCTCTGTCAGTCCAGGGCTGCACACTCTGTGGGGACCAGTTTTTGGCAGGGACAATGACACAGCAGCTCAAGGGCCACCTGTCTTCCCAGAGCATCTCTCTTCCTTGTGGTCTTAAAATTCTAAAGCCCCCGACGGGTCTGTTTTAAAGGAGCCCACCTTAAATCGTCATCACTGTCATGAATTAGCTCCATTTAACCCCCAAGAACCCTGTGAAGGAAGACCAGTGGCTGAGCCCATTTTACAGATGAGGAAACTGAGGCAAAGAACATGAGAAACATGCCGAACACCACACAACTCAGTCAGTGGCAGGATTGGCATCAAACGCAGGAGTCCATCCTCTCCCCGGGCCTGCTGCTCAGTCTTCTCTGAGAGAAGGGACGTGGGACCAAAATCAGAAGAGCGACCAGGAAGGGAGAACAAAGAAAAGTAAGAAATCAGGAGTGAGAATTTACTCCCTCCGCCAGGTGTAGCATCACCAACCCCATCACTGAGGGAGAAGCAGCTCCCATACGAAGGACCAGGAATAAAATGGCATCAGACCTCATGGCACCTGGAGACGAGAGGACAGACAGGTGAGCAGCCCTTTCTGACCCTGCAGGGAGGATCCAGTGCGCAGGCAAACCCACAATCAAGAGTGTTGGGAGAATACAGACAGTTTCAAAGATCGAAAGCCTTCAAAATTTACTTTCCCCCAGCCCTTTCTCAGAAAGCTACTTGAGGATGTGCTCCAGGAAACCAAGGGCATAAGCAAACAAACCAAACCGTTTTGTTTTGTTTTGTTTTTTTGATTAAACTAAATGTAGTGGGCTGTCCAGGAAACAAGGAACCCAAAACACAACAGAAGCAGACGAGTTCCCAAGACGGCCGCTGTGCAGGTGCCTGAGGGACAGGTGAGCTCGCGCCCTGAATCAGGACCACCTTGCTCTGTGTCTCTCCCAGGGGAAGCCTGACTGGCTCTCCCTCTTGCTCCCAAACGTGTCCTGAGTAGGGTAATACTTAATGAGCAGCCAAAACAGCATGGAGAGGGAAAAGGAGGGGGCCAACAGGACAGCCCCAAGGAGGATAAGGAAACGAAATGAACAGAAAGCAGATGCATTCGGCCATTTTTAGAGAAATGTCAGCTCTTTAGGATAGTTAAGAATCAGTCAGCGACGGCTACATAGAAACGGGTGCAAATGAAAATAGAAGGCATTCGTCAATGCCGGGGAAATAAGGAGTTGGTTCAGAAAGGAAAGGAAATCATAGCTCTTCACGCGGCCTGGCTGCCGACGTTGTCCGCACATTCATAAGAAAGCGAACCTGAAAGCAGACGTACCGACAACCGAAGCGATTGAGATGACAGGTGTGCGCCAAGAGGGTGTGAGCTTCGCCTCCAGCGGCGCCGAGTGGAGAGGGACGCTTTGGAATTGGAGTGCTCTGTTTGCACAAAGCTGTTGTCGTAAACTACGAAGATGAACACGGAGAAAACGGAGAGAGATGGAAGGGCTGCTTCTGGGGAGTCGATGAGGAGAAGCGGCAGGTGTGGCCGGCTCTCCTTACGAGTCTTCTAGTCTACACATGTCGCCTTGACGGAGCATTTCCACGTGAAAGTCTGATGCACCAGGAACTGTCCCCTGCCCCCTGGGATCCCAGCCTCAGACACACAGAGACGGCCCACACTCTGCTCCTCACAGAGCCCCCCAGGACGAGAAGTCAAAGAGGTGGAAAACCAGGCCAGGTCGCTGGTAGGCCGGACAGAGCATCCGAATGGCCCCCCAAGAGCTGGCCACCCAGAAACATGGCTGAGTGAGACTGCCTCTCCCGGGCCCACCATCCACTGCACTGAGCAGTGCACACGGGGCTGACTGCAGACCACAGGCCTCTGTCACCTGCCCCGCACCCTCCTCTTCCTGCTCCACCCTCACCACCGGGAACGAGGAGCCGCGGTCCGTCGCTGTGCTGGGCCTGGTGCTGGTTCCAGCTCCAGGGAAGCAGGAGATGGAGATGGTCTTCCTGGGATGCCAGAGGCCAGGCCAGCCAGCCGGTCAGGGCCAGCCCCACTTTAACCCGTTCCTGGAAGCTGAGCAGCTCCCGGCGGCAGCAGGAACCTGCAGCCCTCTGCATGCAGGCGTGCGTGCGTTTCTGTGTCCAAGGGCTGTCCAGGGTTCTGTGGGAACTGACGGGAACATGGGTCCCTCCCCAATCTGTGGGGTCAGGCACAGATCTTTCCCCTCACGTAGCCCAGTGCTCCCTCCGCTCCTGTGTGTGAAGGGGCCACACGGCCACTGCCTGCAACAGGGCCTGGGCTTCCTGAGCAGGGGACCAGAGCCAAGAGGGACTAGTGTCAGAGCCCCACACAACTGGAGCCCTACACCGTCCTCACTTGCAGGGCTTGTGGTGAGGACAGGTCTGTGCAGACCACAAGCAGGCTCAGAGCTGAACCTCTGGTCCTGGTGTCCACAAAGTCCCTCTAGTAGCCCTTGGGGACACGACCATTGGTTCCCCGTTGGAGACGTGTGCAGAGCTGCCCATACAGAGCCACGCGTGCTTGTGCGTGTCCCAGCATGCTAAGTGACTGTCAGGAAACGAGGCATGGGGAAGCGGAGGACAGAACTGGTTCGCCCGTCGCCTTCAGATCTGGCACCGTCGGCAGGCACGAAGCCCACGAGAGCGGGCAGTGAGCCGGGGCCCTCCCGCATCCACGAGGGCCCCTAGAAGGGTCTCCGCACTGACCTCCTGTCTCTCCCCAGAAGCCGAGGTCCTCCCGCTCTCTCCAGAAGCTGGCGTCCTGCAAAGTGGGCCCCTTCTCACGACAGCGGGGAATTCTGACTTCTTAAACCAAAAACAACAGAAACACTCAAGCGGAGAAGACGCCCTGTCCTGAGGCCGCCGTGGGTGTGACCAGCACAGGCCAGGAGGACAGTGATGTCACTCACCTGGAAACTCACGCCTGTGGGTCTTGGCCCTGAGACCTGAGACTCTGATGGCGGGCTCCCCCGAGGCCCCTCCTCCCTGGCCCCACCTTGGCCCCTGCGAGCCCAGCTCTCCCACGACGGGTGGGCTTGGAGGGGACCCACACTGCAGCCCAGCCCTGGGGGAAGGGCAGCCCCAAGTCTACCTTCCGCTCCCCACTCCTGGCTCGCTGCAGGAGCGCTCCGTGCAGGCCCACATTCCAGCACTGCTAGCCGCGGCCTGGTGTTGAAAGATGGCACAAATGATAAATTAAATGAGAGGAAATGGCTGAGCGCCCCATTCATAACCCAGCGGCCAGGGCGCCGGGCCCAGGCATCTCCCAGCAAGTGCTACAACGCTCATAAAAATCCGGTTCACACCACGCGCCGAGCCTCCGACCGGCCCCCTCGGGATTTACCACCCGCAGCTGGGGGTGGGCAGCTGAGGGACAGAAGCTGGACGTGGAGGCTGGAGGGTGGAGGCTGGGGGACAAGACTGGGGGTGCATGTGGACTTGCCTTGACCCTATTGCTCCACAGAAGGATTTCTGTCCTCCTCCCCACTTTCTTCTCCAAATAGGAGGTGCACGTTACCCCACGAGACCCCCACCTCTCTCCTGGCCTCCTCCCCTCCCCGGAATCCCAGCCCAGGTGCGCACAGAACGGCTAATTGTTAAAATGTGGGACTGGGGAGGGCCCCTCCTGCGTGGCGAATTTCCGGGGTAATGAATCCAGGCGTGGGAGAGGACAGCACGGAGCACGGGGGCGGGAAGCGGAGGGGTTCCGTCCCCCCCCCCCAAACACGCTCTGGGCCACATCATCTTCCTCCTCGGTTAGCACCCCAGCACGCGGCTTCGCTCAGATTCGGGGATCACGGTTGTGCCCCTGCTCTCCCCCATCAGAAGTGCACCTAGGCTGTTGGGTGTGAGAGCCTCAGGCCACTAAACATCGCGTGGGCAGAGAGAGGGGCAGACAGTGCGGGCAGAGTGTGGGCAGAACGGGGGGAACAGAGCATGGGCAGAGACCATGGGGCAGAGACCGGGGGGCAGAGCTGTGCCTGAGTCTCTCCTGTCAGCTAACGTGTGTTTTACTCGGTCAATTCTCCACAGATCCGGTTGTCTCAGGGTCAAGGTGAGTCTCTCAGGGCTCCCCCTCCCTGCCACGCCCAGGTAACATCTGGAGCCCAGGGTGGTCCCGGAACTGCAGGGGGGATGGGGTGGGAGGCAACCCTGGTCTCAGGCAGGTGCCTGCGGACGTCTGGGTTCCTGGCACTGAGGTCCACCCGTGAGTGGTGTCCCCGCTCGTCGGCCAGTTCACCCCTCTGAGTGGCAGCCCACCCCCTCCGCATCACTTCAGGCTTCTGGAACTTTGGAAACGGCCCCGGGCACGCTCCACCCCTGTCTCCTTCTGCCATCTGTCCTGCCTGCCCCACGCTGGGCGGCCTAGGCACTCCCTCCAAGACTGGGGCTGACTGACCAGGGAGGGTCTGGCTCTGTCTGACAACCAGCGCGCCAGCGCCCCGCCCTCTGGCACCTCACCAGCACCCCCCACCCCCCCCACCCCCCCACCCCCCGTCTAGTGCAGCAGTGGGTAGGGGAGAGGCAGCCGCTACACCATCGGCCTCCAACAGAGAGGCCGAGAATCCACCACCTTGACCGTCCTTGGTTCTCCGGGCCCACTCTGATATGTCTCCATGTCCTGCCAGCCAGACGGTTGTGAAGACCAGGGGGAGGGGAGGCAGGGGTCCCCATCAGTGAGCTCATCACAATGGCCCCCAATCCCATGGACGTGTCTGTGCTGTGCAACAGTCTGGAGGGAGGGGAGGGGACGTCAGCAGGTCCTGCAATGCCGCACTGGGTTTGTGGCTAGAGAGCAGAGATTGGGGTGGGGGGGGTGGCAGGTGCCGACACCGCCACACCAGCTGGGGGTTGGGGGGTGCTGGTGGCTCAGCCTGTGGGGTAAGTCAGGGAAGGCTAGCGGAGGGGTCTACTCAGACACGAGCGAGGCTGGGAGAAGCGGGGGTGGCAGGGGTTAAGGCCCTGGCCCCAAAGTCGGTGTGGGGAGGCGGGCAGCCCCGCCAGGGTCCAGCACGAGAAGCTAAGGACTCTGGTGACTTCCGCTGGCCAAATCCAACCAGGGGTAGAGACAGGAAAGGCCACGGGGCTGACGCCACGGTCAGGCTCCTGGGCCTCCCCTGCCTGTCCAATGCTGGATAAACACTGTGGGGTCCGGGGGCCAAGATGTCCACCCATCCATCTTTTCTAGGGCCATTCCCATGCTACAAAGAGGGGGCAGCCATAAACAGGGGTGTGTTCGGTCTTGAGCGTGTAACTGGAAAATACGGTCTGATCCTGGGGGTGGGACGTGTCACCTGGCAGGGGTCGGGCGCCCACTCCACCTCAGGGCACGGCTGTGAGTCAAGAAGCTGACAAAGGCATCGACTGAAACTGAGAACACTCCTGCCCCCCGCACTGGGCACTTCCATCACCCCGACTGTGGGGGCATCTCTCCCAGAGCAGGGCCCCAACAAGCCCCCATGTCTGCCAGGCTCTAGCAGGCGGGTGGGGCCGCGTCCACCAGCCCCGACAGGGCACACTCAGCTCTGAGCAGCACCAGGCTGCCCGGTGACGTCCCAGGGCCTCTGGGACCCCGCGCGGGGCCGGCGCTTCAAGCCCACGAGCCCAGTCTCTCCTGGTTCTGGAGGCTGGAGTCCGAGATCCGGGCACGGGCGCGGGGCTGGAGACCCCAGCGCCGCTGCATCTTCACGCGCTTCTCCGCGCGCGTCTGTGTCCCGCTGTCCACGCAGGACCTCGTGTGGGATTGCGGCCCCCCGATGACCTCGTCTTAACCAACTACATCTGTAAAGACCCTATTTCTTAGTAAGACCACATTCCGAGGCACAAGGGGCTAGGATTTCAAGGTAGGAATTTTCGGGGGACACGACTCAGCCCACAACAGATGCCCGGGCTCCCAGGGCACTGAAGGCCCTGCTCGCCGTGGAGGGCTCGCGGTCAGGGATGCCGGCCTCCTAGGTAGCAGCAAACCCAGACAAGCTGCCAGCCAAGCTCCCCTTCGAAGGGTCCCGGTGCAAAGCCCACCCCCCACCCCCCCCACAGAGTCACGAGGCTCCCGCCGCGCCGACAGCACAGAGCGTCTGCGTGCAGGGGGCACTGGTCGCCAGGCCCGTGGGGGGCCCCGGCTGCGCTCCTGCAGGGCGGGGGCAGCACGGCTCACAGCCCGCCTGAGACGGCTCGGCCTGCTCCTACCGTGGGGGCCAGCGTGGGATCAGCCGCGCCGTGCGGTAACGGCCACAGTCATCTGGACTTTCCATCTCCCCGACAGCGCAGCTAACGCAACGGTCAGGTGGCGTTGGGTTACAGTCGCAAATTCTGACTTCAAGAACAGCCATAAAACAGAGCCCCTGAGCATGGTTTTTGCTTGTTTTCCAACATTAGCAACTCATCTGATACTTACTCTAAGGTTCCAGTTTCCTGGAAGCCGGTGGCACGTCGGAGCCTCTGCGGGCCGGCGGCCCCATGGATAATTGCGTGCGCGCGGCTCCAGCCCCCGAGATCATAGACGCAGATGTGCACGCTCGCTGCTTTCATTATCCGCCGTGTTGGGTTTAATCGTCTTTTCTGCCTGAAAATCTTCCAGCATAAAAGATGAAGAGAGGGTTCTCCGCAGGCCCGCCGCGGCTTAACCTCGCGGCAGAGGGTCAAGGGCACCGCAGACCCTGCCGCACACAGGGGCCCATAAATGGGATGGCCTCCACTTTGCCCTGGACGGAAGCGGCTGTGCCCTGTCCGATTCCGCTTTGTTCATCGTGTCCCACGGGCTCCAGACCACGGCGCCTGCAGCAGCCCCTCCAGCGGTCTCTAGCCCTCAAACACCCCTGCTGGTTCCCCTGCACCCCGGGCCCCCAGAGGGCGCGAGCAGCTCTGGGAAGTCTGCGCAGGTGAGCGTGTGCCACAGCGGAGCCGGCACAGCGGGGACCCGGGCTCCCTTCCAGCTCAGAGGGCTGCCCCCCGAGCCCAGGGACCCAGCTCGCGCCAGGCACTCCAAGGGATGGCGGCGGGGCTGCTGGAGCACCTGTTTGTGGAGGGCAAGACGATTCGGTATGATGTGACATGTGTCCAGACCCACAGCCTGCAACACCCGGAGTGACCATCGTGTAAACCGCCCACGGCTTCGGTAATCGCGAAGCACGGACTGCCCATCCGCGGCAGGACCCACAGCCCATAATGCAGGGCGTTTCCGACGATATCTGGACCTGCCCACCTCAGCCCACCTCCCCCAGGACCCGCACCCCGGCCCACACGCCTGCGTTGTCCACGCCCGCAGAGCCGTCCGGGGCCCTGCCACGGTCCTGCCCTTGCTGAGAGGCCACGCCAGGCCCCCCGCGGTGTCCACCCCAGACGCTACCCTTCGAGGCACCAGCCACTCTGCCCCCCACTGTCTCTAGAGCACACCGCACGTCTAGGGTCCCAGTGGCCTCCAGCCTGGGACACTGTCCCCCACTACCCTGGCAGGTGCCCCCTCACCCTTGCCGGGCCTCGCTCCCATATCACAGGTCACCCCACCAGCCTGTACCCTTTCTGTTACCTGCTGCCCCCTCTGCCCCCAGCCTTATGTTTCCTTTGCACTCAGTACCGCCTGAGACACAGCCCCTGCCAGCCTTCCCGTGTCCCCCAACCCCCATCCTGTGTCCCCCAGCCCCTGCCTTGTGTCCCCAGCCCCTGCCCTGTGTCCCCCAGTCCCTGTCCTATGTCTCCAACCCCTGTCCTGTGTCCCCACCCCCTGTCCTGTGTCCCCAACCCCCATCCTGTGTCCCCCAGCCCCTGCCTTGTGTCCCCAACCCCTGTCCTGTGTCCTGGGTTCCTGTCCTGTGTCCCCCAGTCCCTGTCCTATCATGATGCCCCACACCACCTGACCATGGTAAACACAGTGAAGTCTGGGCCTTTCCTAAAGACAGCAAGGACACAAAGAGGACAGGCCCGTGAAGACGAGGAGGACACAGCCTTGTGCACACCAGGAGGGAAGCCTCAGAGGAAACCAACCCTGTCGACACCCTGATCTTGGCCCCCTGGCCTCCAGAACACAGTCCCGCTTCCCAGTGGGATGGGTTTGAATTTTGATTCAGAAAACATGGCGCGCCCAGGTTTGACAAGGATGCACTCCGAACGGAGTGCACCTCTAGTCCCACACTCGCTGTTGGTCTCAGACAGTCCCTGAACGCCCACTGCCTGTGAGAGCCGTTGCCACGTTCGTGTGGACTCGCTGGCCCAGTGTCGGGACACGGAAGGGTTAATTGGCTCATTTGTTCCTCTTTTCCTGCACGTGAGGAGTATTTGTTTCTGAATATATTTGCCCCCATCAGCAGGTCTGATTGCTGAGTCCTAGGGATGCTGGGGTAAAAAACTGCACCCCGTTCTCTGGGACGGTGAGTCTGGCAACAAAGACAGCCGTCCCCTGAGAAATGACACGTGTGTGAGCAGCCAAAAGGCCAGACCCGAGGCTTACCAGCCCACGCCACAGCCTGATGGCCCCTCAATCACAGACTTCCCAGAATAAAGTGCCTTGAGTGCCCCTTCTCGAAAAAAACCCAGAAGGGACCTACCTGCCTGCCTTCTTGCCTCCCTGCCTCAGGCAACCTGGCCTCAGGGGCTCCCTGACCTTCCGGAATGCCCCCCATACCCCCCACACCTGGGTGTCTCTGCTTGGACAATGTCTACCTACTTTCTGATCCCAGAAATCCGCATCGGCCCTCTGGCCCCAAGCCGCTGGGCGCTTCGCACACGGGCCTGTGAGTCCTGGAGGGCTGGGGCAGGTGCGTGCTCAGCGCCCCCTGGGGGAGGACAGGAATAGGTGTGGCCGCCCGCTGCCCTGTCTCTGCTTCTAGTGAAGGACCCCCTGGGCTGGAGCGAGAGTCCTGTGAGTGACCCATTTCCGTGCTCCACACCTGCAGTGGACCCCCGGCCTCCACGAAAGCCTGTCCCGGACCCGCAAGGAAGCCGCCAGGCCACACGAGTGTCCGGCGTCCCTCCCCAGGGCTGCACAGGGGCCAGCAGCTGAGGGGTGCGTGTCCTGGCTGGCCCGGCAGCGGCCGTCCGTGGGCTCTTGCGCCCCGCAAGGTCACTCCACGCTCTGCAGCCGGCGCCCCAGCCACAGCTGCTCCTCGGGACCTGCATCTGTGAGCCGCATGTGGACCCGTGACCAGCAGAAGCAGGGCCGTGGGAGGAAAGACCCCCCCGGACGCGTTCACAAGAGGATCCTTACTGGGCATCATAAAACTATCGTGCCTGCTCTCCGGGGATTTATAACGTCATAAAATGTAAACAAACAGCTTTTTAGATCACAGTAGCATAAAGAACAGACGCACCAGCTTCTGAAGCAAAGTTGGCAGATCGGGGGTCTTTCAGCGGGGGCTGCCCAGGCACGGACCCTTCCCAACCTTCTGGCTAAGCCTGGGGAGCGGCGGCCGCAGCGGGGGGCACGGCCGGGACCCTCAGCACCAGCACCTGCTCCGGCGTGGCCGTCGGGGCCCCGGGGACCACCCTGCCCCCACCCAACCACGGGGCCGTGCGGGGGCCCCCCTCTTAATTGCCCTCCCAGTCCATGCCAGGCTGGGGTTCCCGGGAGGAACATCCGGACACGGAGCCAGACCGTAAGCCCTGCTGGCTGCCCGCCTGCTCCCTGCCGCCTTCATCTTGGTGCCTTTTGAACTGGAGACTCGCCCTGTGTTTTTCCTAAACTGTAACCAGAGGCCGTCCTGGCCCTCGCTCCCTTCATCAACCATCCGAAATCCGACCCGCGTGGGCCGACCTCTTTAGGGCCGCAGAGCAGCTCATTAGAGCCCTAGAGAACCTCCTGGCGGCTCCCGGGTCCCTGTGCGCACACACGAGTGAGTCCCTGTGCTGAGACAGGTGTGCTCGAGGACGGGCCTACAGAAGCCAAGTCTCCCCTTGTCCAACTGCTGCTCCTCCAGGATAAAGGGGTGCACTCGGCCCCGAGGAAGGCCAGGGCAGACCCGGCGGGTCACACAGGCTTTTCTGGGTCTGACCCCTCCATCCCCTCGGGGCCTGATCTGCGTCTGGGGGTCGTGGCTGACGGCAGCGAGGGCCGTGGCCAGACTTAGAGTGCACAGTCCTGTTTGCACTTCAGATAAGCAACGAATAACTTTTTAGCCTTAAAATGCCTGAAGTATTGCACAAAACATATTGTTACAGATTGAATTATTTCCCCCAAACAAGCTGCATTGGAGCCCTAGCTGCCAGGACCCAGGAATGTGACTGTCTGGAAGTAGGCTCTATAGGTGTCACCAAGTGGAAGTGAGGTTGTTGGCATGGGCTCTGATCCGATCTGACCCAAGTCCTCATGAGAAAGGGGGATGGAGACACGCACAGAGGGGTGACCACGTGAGGACATGGGCTGAGGACAGCCATCCACGGCCGGGAGAAAGGCCTCAGGCAGAACGAGCCCTGTGCACACCTCGGCCTCGGACCCCAGTGTCCAGGACTGGGAGAGAGCACCTGCCGGTGGTTTAAGCTGTCCGTCTACAGTGTCTGTTAGACCCCCAGCAAACTAACATCGTGGTTATACACACAGTTACTGTTGTGGCTTTGAATTCACATTTCACCAGCATGTACCCCTGCCGGTCCCTCCTCTCCCTCTCCAGTGGGTAGTCTTGAGCCATGCCTGAAGCTTTGGCAAGACACCTGCCCCAGGTGCCTGGTAGAGGCCTCGGGCTCTTCCCGGGGCCAGCCACTGCTTGGCTTTGGGGACAAAGGCTCACATGTGGTCTGTCCCCTGGCCGGCCGTGGGCCACCCCCAGCCAACCTTATTGGGATATGAGGCGAGCCCAGCAGCTCTGCGGCAGGGGCGCGGGTCTTGGGATTTTCAGTGATATCTACGCCTTTCCTGAGTTGGAAAAACAGATGCTGGCTGGCCGTGGGCTCCCAGGTTCTGGGAACATCTAGTTTGTACAGTAGACACGTGCTCTGAGCCACAATCCAGCCCCCAAAGATGTTGTCTGCTGGCATTTTCCCCGCACAGCATGAGGAACAGACGGCCACGTAAGGCGTGCTGGAGAGCGGGCAGAGAACTCAGAACAGCTCCGCCACCTTCTCCCCGGCATCCCCCGGCCGAGGCAACGCGGGCTGTGCTTTTCTATCAGCCTCCGACCTTTGCGACGGGGCTCCAGTGAGTTCCCACGGTAGTTAAAGCAGCCGCGGTCCTGTGAACACACCTCGGGGATCCGTATTTCTACTCTCGCAATGATTTTCACTCTGGGTTTGTTCCAAAGAGGAGCAGAGACACCGTCTGTCTCCCCCGCGGGTCTGCAAACCTGGCGCGTCAGCAGGACCGTCCCGCTGGGCCCCCACCCCAGCCCAGCCCGAGCGAGCCGGTGGCCCTGAGTGGGGAGACCTGGCCACGCACTGCGTGACACGGACGGGCCCTGTGCGCACCGCCATGCGCTCCGCGTGCAGACCTGCAGCACAGGATCCCAGCCCCACACACGGAAGCAAGTGTGTGACAGCCACACGCACCGGGAAGCTGGTCTCCCAAGCCCCACGGCCAGGGCGGACGCCGTGGCCACACGGAAGCGGACCGGCCAGTGACGCTCCTTCCCGCACGCGCCACGCTCAGAGCCCCTGGGGGAGGCGCAGCTGCGTCCTCCGTGGGTGCTGTGTGGGTGCCACCCCGCGACTGTATTCCCAGTGTGCTTGTCTAAAACCATCCCCTTTCCGAGTATTTGGACTCCACGCCTGAGAACACAAACACAGGGCGGGGACGTGAAACCGGAAACATGTTAGAGCGATTTGGGCGCTTTCTTCACGGGACATTCTCCCCGTGGTAACACGACAGCTTTCCTCCGGAATTTCAAACACCAGTTGGGCCATCGCAAGCGGGGTGTTTGGTCTTCCAAACCGTAAAGATCTGAGACCGTAAACCGTTGTTTCTTAAATGTTTCAAAGCATAACACTGACACCAAGTTTTGCTGTAAAACCATCTGGGAAACGTAACAGCGCTCAGAGGTTTTACGCGGCGTGGCGAATCGCAGCCGACACCGGTGCGGGGCACTCCATGCCGGGGCCGCCACGGGTCCCAGCGCTCGCGGGAGGGCCAGCGGGGCTGTGGACACTCTGCGCCCCAGGACTGTGTGTGGCGTCTCCTTGGGTGTCCACTTCCTGAAATTAGGTGGCTGATGGCAGACGCCAGGCGATCTGTGCTGGTTGGGCACAGACGGGGCGGGGGTCACAGAACCATGGACACCCCTGGCCCCAGGCCCTCGTATCTTGTCGGGAGGGGGTGTCCGGGAACCGGAGGCCATGTGGGAATGTGCTCCTTCTCCCCGCACGCAGAGCCGGTCTCTCTGAGGTTGGACCGCGGGCTCGTCCCCTTCTTCTGTGTGCGATCAGCTGAGGAGTTTCCCTTACTTCCCGCTCTTCCCTGGACGAGCTGCCATCGAGGCTGAAATGATAGAATAAATGAGAGACATGACTTTCCCTCTGCGAGCAGCAGGAAGGGCAGGGGGTCCGGCTGGAAGCCCACATCCCCGCGGCCTGGGTCACATGCCGGGCACTGCCTGTCCCCAGGATGTGCCATGGCCCCCGGGACAGAGGGGCCGCTCTGAGGCCACCTCCTGCCCTATTCTTCCCAGCAGAGAAAATACCCAAAAGACACAAGCCCGCCCACTATCTGAGGCCCGTCCTGGTGCACGCCCCTCGGACATCAGAGACGCTCCAGGCAAGACGCTCCAGTGGAAAATCTTACAACAGAGTCTCCTGCCTGAGACTCCAGCCCTCCCCCCCCCACCCACTGGTACGAGGAGGCTCGCTCCCTGCTCCCCACACCCAAGGGAGGGGCGTCCAGCCCTCCTTCCTGCAGCCATATGGGGTCCCCTGGGAGCAGCAGCTGGACCATTCCACGGATTCCCTCCCCCTCCCGATGGGGTTGTGCCCGGACACGGGCTCCACGAAGCCTGCCGCAGAGGGGTGCAGGGTCCGCTGCAAGCAAGTGCAGCTCCTCACGCCTCCCCCAAGGAAAGGGGATGCGCATGAGACATGGTTCCGCGAGAAATTTCCAAGCACAGATACGATCCCAGACTCCCACTTGTAACACCGTCTAGCCATTAATTGTCCCAAGCAAAGAAGCACATGAATAATCCTGTAAATGGTAAAAACCATACATATATCATATATATAGAAGGCCCCATGGAACTTTTCTTACCTTAAAAACACAGACTCCTGGCTGGACGGGAGGATCCAGGGACTTCAAGATGTCTTGTGCCTCCTCCGCTCGGTGGGGATGATGGTCACCTTGTTTGCAGCTGAGGAACGAGGCCCAGAGGAGAGAATCGTGGTGCCCTGGGCCATATCGCTGCAGGAAGATGGGCCAGGACTCACCCAGTGCTGACGGTCCTCAGCCGGGCGGGGACCAGTCCTCGAGGTGGGACCTCCCTGAGCTCTTTCCAGAGGCTTGGGGAGAACGTGTGGCCTCACTGTGCCCAGGGTCTGGAGGCTCCTGCACTTCCTGGCTCATGCCCTTGTCACTCTGACCCCTGCTTCCGTGGCCACACAACCTCCTGTGACCCCCGGCTCCCTCTTGAGTGATAACGGACCCACCCATGTACCCGGTGATTCCTGGTCTCCATGCATTTACCACAGCCCCATCTGCAGTCTCTTCTGCCGTGAAGCCCCATGCTCACACTCCTAGCATCTCTCTCCTGCTGACCACACTCTTCTTGGCATTGGTTTGGGGCCTCGGCCCCCTGGGTCGCTCATGGGCACCCAGATGGGGGACAGTGTGAGCTTTGAACCTTGGAGGGGACACGTTTCCTTCTGGCCTGGCGTGTGTATGTTGGGGAGGCCATGTCCGGGAACGCTGCCCAGCAGTGGGCACACTGCAGCCAGGCCAGGCGGACACCTGGGGTTTGAGGGGCTGGGGCAGGGGGCAGAGGGAAGGCACGTCCTGAGTGGGGCTGGCCCCTGGGTGGGGGCACCAAGCCCTCCCGGAACGTGCGTCCTCACCCTCCTCCTTGGTCCCCTTGCCCAGCTGCTGAGCCCCCCTGGCAGAGAAAGGAGAGAGAAGGAGCCCATCGTTGAGGACAATGCTGAACTCCAGGGACAACTGAGCCCCGGGGGTCCTGACGGTCTGTCACCGCCGATGAGGGGCCTGCTTGGAGTCCTCCAAGCCCAGCTCACGGGGGCCTGGGGCAGGGAGAACAACATGAGACCTTCTCTATCATTCCCCGTGCGGAGGGTCCCGTCGTCACCCTGTACTCGGGTGAACCCAGCCCCCAGCCCTGGACCACGTGGTGATGAGGGGCTGGCAGTCTTCACACTCAGCACTGCATTCCAGAGCCCTGGTCACCAGCCACCGCAGGGACACAGAACTCGGTAGCCCTCGGACTCCAGAGCCAGGAAGGGCAACGCACCTCAGAGAAGCTGCTGCGAGCCAGCCGTCCCAGGGGCTTGGGCAAGTGGAGGAGGGGGCCGGGGCCTCCCCGGGAGACCACAGCCAACCCCACTGCGGCCCAGTGGCCAGGCCGGAGACGGGAACTGAGCTGGAAGCCGACTCACATTCCCGGGGAGCTCCCGGAGGTCCGGCTCCCCCAGCTCCCGTGAGGCACCCAGAGGCGTCCGCGTAGCTGGGGCGGGACAGCTCGGGCTCGTCTGTCGGGCACAGGGATGCAGGCGAGGTCCCGTGCGCAGGAGAGCCTGGCCTGGGCAGGGTCCCCACACAGCAGCGCCGCCCACGGCAGCCACAGAGTGGGAGCGCCCGAGCGTGGGGCCGCGGACAAACAGGTAAGTCGCGGTGGGTCCACGCGGTGGGCTGTGTGGTAGGCTGTGCGGTGGGCTGCGCCTCACCCCGGAGAGGAAGGACAGCAGGACACACACTCCGGCCGGGAGGAAACATGAGACAAGGACGTTCAGTGAGGGAAGCTAGGCCCCCAAGGCCACGCACCGTGTGATTCCAGCTCCGAGACATGCCCAGGGAATAAATCTCTCCGTGGGTCCGTGGGTGCGGGCACCAGAGTGCAGGGGCGAGGGGAGCGGGTTTCTTTCTGAGGTGATGAACACGGTCACACACTGTGGTGACGGTTGCACGGACCGCAAGTGTCCTGGAAAGCACTGAAACGTGCGCGGGACCAGATGTGGCTGCTCCGTGGCTGCTCCGGCCGCCGTGCCCGTGGAGGCAGAGCCGCCCGTGTGCCGCACCCCTGCCCGGAGAACTCACACCTGCTCCGGGGCAGATGGCCGCTACCTGCCCCGACCCAGGGCCTTGATCCAGGAGGACGGCTCCCACCGGGCTCAGAGTCTCCGGCGCTGTTCCGGCCCGGAACACACACCCTCCAGGCCGCGGCCAGCTGAGGTCCAGGATGGCCAGTCACTGAGGTTTCCGCCAGCCGTGACTGCCTTCCGGGGGCGTCCCGAATGCTGCCTGGGACAGACTTACACACGGAACACTTGTTGATCTGCAGTCATATTTAGCTGGTTTCCCGGATTCTGATTTGCTAACTCCGGAGCCCCATGAGCCACCGATTCAGGTGTCCGGACGTCAGGAAGGCGGACCCCGGGGGTCAGAGGTCGGTGGACCTGGGCCGGGGGTTCGGCCCAGGACAGCCCGCTTGTAGTGGCGGCCACTCACCACCAGGGGGCTCCGGGTACGAGGCTTCCTGGGCGCGCGATCTGGGGGACGGGCGACAGGCACAGAGCCGGCTTTTCTCCCACCTTCGCTTTGCAGTCTGCAGCTGGGAGCTCAGCTCTGCTCCCCATGAGATCCCGGGTGTGGGGACGCTCCCCCAAGCAGCAGGGATCCCATCACTCTGCTGCGAGGCTGGGGTGGAATTTCCCGCGGCCAGCAGAACTGGGAGCCAGGGGCTCCAGGGGTACACCTCCTGCTGTCCTACTTCTGTCTTCTATCTGACCTCTCTTCCAAGTGGGGTTCAGCTGTTGTTGTCTCCAGGAACTCGGGGACTTGGGCACACCCTGTGGGCATCCCTGCAACACTGTCCCTCCGAGGCTTGGTCTCTCAGGACACAGCTCTGCTCCCCCAGCCCTGGCCTGGATGCCATGCTATCCTGCTCCCAGCCGGGCTCCAGCAGAAAAACACCTGTCCTCCGCTCTCCAGGCCACACATGTCAGGGCCCTGGGGGCGGGGGTCCAGCTGCCCGTCCTCCAGCCGCCTCCCCCTTGTCACCTCAAACAGGCACCTAACCTTGTCCACAGTGAGCTTGCGAGCGTGGCCTCCAGGGACGCACAGAGAAGTGTCCTAGAACTCAAGACAGAAAGGAGGGGGCAGGGGCAGAGCCGCCGTCACAGGCTGGGTCTCCGGCCGCAGCCCTGGCTGGGAAGAGACAGGGAGGGTTGCAGCGGAGCGGGGGTCTCAGAGGCTATGCCAGGGGTTCCGTCCCGGGCCAGAAGGGGGAGTGCGTGGGGGCAGGTTGACACTCTCGTCGTGGGAGGGGAGGCCAGAGCCCCGCATGAGGCTGTGGGTATGGAGGCTCTGCCCAGGTGGCCGTATGGAAGTGTCCAGTTGTTGGGAGACCTGAGCACCGGACCTGCAGCCACGTCCCACGTCCTGGGCCCGAGACCCCTGCAGGGGCAGCGATAACGAAGCATGGTGCAGCCCTGAGTCAGGGCGGCCAGAGAGGAGGGGCCTCCGGCCATCCAGGGTCCTCAGAGACCTTAGGGGTCCAGAGCCAGCCAAATGGCTGGGTTCAAATTCCAGCTCCCCCACTTCCCGGCTGTGTGACCCTAGGCAAGTTGCTTCACTTCTCTGTGGGTGAGTCAGTGAGAGGCACTGACCATCCTGCTCTGTGTCAGGGCCCAGGCTCTGAGAAGGGCCCATGCGTGAGCAAGGGTGGTCTGGGGAGCACTGGCCCTGCACACGGGTCCACCTTGAGGGGGGCTTGGCTGGGAAGGGTTCACCTGGGGAGTATGTGGGTGGGGGCCGAGGAGGGGCAGCTATGAGCGGAGGCTGGGCAGGACCCCCCTCCCCAGCCCCCCAGTGGGTCCAGAGAGGGGCAGCCCCTGGGAGGGGTGGACGCAGCCTCCCAGCAGAGCTGAGGCTGGGCGGGGGGGGGGGGGGGCTCAGCGCGAGGGAGGGGAAGGGGCGCCGCTCAGCCTCCCCCACCCACAGGGCGGCCCCTGCCGCAGCTGCTCCCGCCGAGCAGGCCGCCACATGGCTTTGCTGTGGGTTTTCTCCCTCCCAGCTTCTGATATTCAGGGGCCCACTTTTATATTTTAATGCATGTTTTTATGGAAATATTTACGGCGCACATGCAGCATATAAAACACCATCGTACAGCCGTTCTGCCGCGATGCTGCTGGAAGAGATGATGTTGTTAGTGTTAGAATTTCACGGGCTGCCGCCGGCCGTCATGAGAACGGGCTGGGCCGGCCACGGCCGCCGTCCCGGGAGCCTTCCGTCTGTCTGCACGCAGAACCGCGGAGGAACGTCAGCCTCGCTGCCTGCGAGCGGGGACAGGGGCTCCGCAAACGCCCCTCCGGGGCCCCTAGGGACTTTCTAAAGGAACCACACCCCGGCTTCCCCACTGGCGGGCTGGCCGCTGCTGTCTCTTGGGCTGCTCCCTACCGACCTCCTCTGAGGGGAGGGGAACAAATGTGATAATCCCAAGGACAGCACGCCCCGGCCTGTGGGGAGCTCCCTCTCTAGCTGACCCGTGTGCTCACAGCTCTGGAAACTTCTTCCCCCCGGGAGCCTGGAGTCCAGCTCCGTCCCAGGGAACTCCTGGGCCGTCCTCACCACAAAGGCTTGAGAGCCCACAGTCCCTTTGGCCTGACCTTCCTGATATCTGAAAGGGGCCGGCCACGAACGTGCCGGAGTTTAAAATTTAATGCGCCAACATCAGAAAGCCCTCTGAGACTGGGAGCCTTTCCGCCGCCTCTCCATCCCGGGAGGGCGAGGCGATGAATAATTGACTGGTGACTCTCTGAAAACTCCCAGGTGAGTGAGCAGAAGGAATTATCATTAAAAGCAATAGTGGGTTTCCAGGATTGCGGGGTCATGGAGCAGAGCAGATTGCCTGGTAACTGGGCCCTGCTGGCCCCGGGCACAGACCTGGGCCTGACCGGCTCTCCGTCCTGGCTCTGCCCTCTTGCCCGGCCTCACAGAGCTGCTCCCTCTTCTGCGGGACGGGGACAGGCCGCGGGAACCACACAAGACCAAAGCACCGGCGTCCACAGGGAAGCTGCTTATCGGGCAGTGGGACTGTCACTCCCCGGGGGCACAGGGGCCACACTGGGCCCTGGAAAATAACACTTCCTCCTCAAACCTTTAGGAAGTTCTACAGAGGATCTCACAGAGCCCACCTGAATTTCAGAGAATGGGTTCCGTTCACCAGCCTGCTTTCCCTGTAACCAAGGACGTGGCTGCTGGCGTGCTGGGGCGCGGGGGCCGCGGCTGCGTGATGAGGAAGGGGCAGGTGGTTAGCATGGCGACCCTGCAGGCCAGCCCCTCCCGGAAGGGCTTCCGGCCCTGCCTGGTGTCCCCCCTGGTGCCCACACGGGCCCTGGGACGCCATGAAGCACAGGTGCAGAGACGGGCGTCCACGCGGACACTTGGTCAGAGTGCTTGTGGGGCTGGTACAGGGCCCTGAGCAGGGGCCCCATGCCTCCACCCTGTGAACATGGCCAACCCCTGGTTTGTGGGACTCTGTTTCTGTTTTGGCGCCCAGGGAACTCACGCGGCCTCAGGGCGCAGCAGGCCCTGAGCCAGGGGTGCGGGTGTTCATGGACCAAGAAAGGTCAGGAGAGAGAGAGGCAGGACCAGAAAGAGTCTGGGGCCCTCAGACGAGCAGACCGTGAGCAGAGGAGCCGGGGCTCAGGGAGCGGCTGGCGGGGAGACAGCGCGTGCCAGGCGGCCTATCCCCAGAGCCGCGCCCCACCGCCCGCGCCAAAGAGGCGTCTGCTCTGTGTTCCCTGTCTCCTGCCTGCTACCGTCCTTTATTTATTCATTTTTGGAGTTAAATAAGTGTTTCCTTCTGTCCCCAGCAAATGCGTCTTCCACATTTTTGCATGTCTTAAATATTCACGCATGTAAACGAACCGAAACACGTAGTTTATTTATTATTTAGGGCACTTTTTCTCTGATAAAACAGAAACCCCACATTTGAAGGCGAGTTTTACATTTTATTTCCATTACGGCCACTCGTTAAAGTTTAAAGCCAGCTTTGTCCCGGTACTTGGGGTCTGATATTTCCGTCTGTCAGGAACACGGCTGTGCTTGTCGACCTGTCAGGGAGAAGAAAGAGCAAACAGGAAGGGAAATGCCAGCCTGTCAGCCGAGACGCGGCCGCGGGGGTGGGGCGGCCCTCAGGGTCAGGACCCTCTGTGGGGACCAGGCCCCTGACCCCCGGTTCTGGGGCAGCCAGAGCAGAGCCAGGGGGTGGCCGGGGAGGCTTCCCGTGTCCTTGGCGACTCAGAACTGGGGCAGTGGAGGGGATGCAGGCCCGGAGGGCCCTGGGCAGCTGCCCCCAGCCTGGAGTGGCCCCTGGCCTTGGCCCCATGCCCGGGCACCTGAGTGCAAGTCCGGATGAGGACGTGTGTAAGTGACACAGCAGGTGCGTGACAGTGAGCCGCGTGCGTGCGCGCCCGTAGCGGCAGTGCCACCCAGACGAGCACTGGCGCGGTTCTCCCTGCACTCTGCATTTACACACACACGTGCAGACCTGCAGGCTCCACATCCAGGGATGCACCGCGTGTGGGGCCCGTGGCACGTGGCACTGGGGAGCCCCATGGCCACGATCGGTCAGAGGGCTGGAGGGGCCTTGGGTCCCGGGTGAGGTCCTCGAGAGTGTCCTCGTGTGCACGTGTGGCTATGTGCGTATCCATGTTCTGTGCAGGTACGCAACTCCGTGTTGTGTGTATAAGCGCACGTGTGCGTGGGCATGTCCGTGTGCGTTTGTGTGAGTGTGTGCACGCATGCGTGCAGATACGTGAATCTGGGGGCACACGGGCCGCAGCCGCTGCCGCTCAGGCCCCAGGCTGTGCCCCGAGCAGGAAGGCCTCCAAGGTCGCAGGCAGCTCTGAGCCTCTGCGGTGGAGCCAGGGCTGGCCCGCAGGACCCCCTCAAGCCAGAGGGCTCGGGGTCGTTTAAATATGATGCCCACGGTGTCTTGAGATTACTTGGGGGGTTAGAGCCCCTTGGGAGGCCAGAGCAAAGTAAGGTTTTTATGTGAGAAGAATGAACAGGCACTTGGATCACAAATCGCGGTATCTCGCCCCCTCACGGGAAGCCGGAATGTCACCTCTGCCTCTCGCGTGCTCCCGAGGATTGCTTGACGCTGCACAAAGTCTTGTCCAGAGACCGAGTCATCTGAGGGGCCAGCTGTGAGCGCGAGTGCTGGCTGTGTCCTTAACACTCGTCATCTCCTAAAAAAACCTGGTGTGCCCCTTCCGGCGCTTCCCAAACCGGGAAACTGACGGGGCCGCCAAGGACCCAAATGCAGCGGAGACATCCCAGAGCAGACCTGGTGCTTCCCGCCCAAAGCGTGTCCAGTTGGTGACTCAGGTACTTGGGGACCAGAGAATAAGTGAGGACGATTGCGTGTTCTGTTTCGGTCCCCACATCGCGCCGCCCCCTCCAGGCTGCCCCCCGCCTTCATGTGGTCTGGCGTGGCCCACAGACCTTCCTGGAAAGGCCCTCCTGCCCCAGGCCCAGCCACGGCCACACCCAGGACCCCGCAGGCCCCACGGCCCAGCCTCTCTGGGCACCTACAGGAGCAGGCGCCCTTGCAGTCCTGAGGGGCCGGGCCGGCCATGGGGCCTTCGTGGAGGAGGGAGGGCCTGGGCCTGAGCCTCGATCTTTCTGGAGAAATAGTTTTCTGCCTCCCAGCAGAGCTCTGTGGAGGGTCCTGCAAGCGGGCTGCTGTCTGCACGGCCGTGGGCGGGGCAGTGGGTGCCGAGCCCCGTCGGGAATCGCTGCCCATGGCCCAGCGTCCCCACCCGCTCAGAGCCGGGCCAGTGTAGCCCCCATCAGGGGCATCACCTGTGCTGTGTTGTCTCCCTGCCGGGCTGAGAGCGCACCCAGGACCCTGACCTGGTCGGAGACACCGGCACGCGCGTCTGCCACACGAGTGAGCGAAGCTGCCCATCCGCGGCGTTCGGGGAGGCAGCTGGGCACCCCTGCAGCCCTGCCCCCCCCACCCCGTTGGCTCGGCCAGTGGAGGTCCAGCAAGCACTGGGGGGGTGGGCAGTGACCCATGGAACAGCGGGTGGGACACCTCCGTGTTCTCGGCCATGGAGGAACAGAAGCTGGCACGAGGGGCTCGGAGTGACCGTGGATGCCCCCCACCCCCCATTCAGGCAGAGGGCTGGGCCATCTCCAGGCGGGTCCAAGCATGGACTCGGGGCTCTTCCAGGCGGGAAGGACAGAGGCCCGGGGCGCAGAGGCGGCAGACGCGTCTCCCCGTCGGCCTGCGGCCTGGGCCAGAGGCCAGCACCAGCATCTCACCCCTCAGCTCGCTGAGAGCCACTGGAAGCATGGCCCCTAATGACTGTGTCTCATGCTCAATCACTTCGGATTTTTTTAAAGAAAGAATTTGTGGTGGTGGCAATGATCCGAAGGGAAGCTCGCTGAGTCCCTCCGTGGAGCCAGACCCCTCAAAGGGCTCTCCGTGCCTCAGGCCTGGGCCCAGCCCCGGACCTCCCCGCCCTGCCCCCCACCAGCAGGGCAAAGGCGGCAGGCGGCAGGACTCGGACGCTGGGGAGGACCAGAGGCAGAGGCCCCGGCTGCCCGCGGACCCCCCAGGAGCCAGGTCCCGAGGCAAAGCCTGATGGGGTACAGCGTCTGGGTCGGGCCTTCGGAGGAAGGGCTGCCAGCAGGCTGCGTGAGCCCGGGCCACCCTGAGGGGAGCAGCAGGCAGGTGCGAAGGGCCACACCGGCAACATGGTCTCATTTGGAGGCACAGTCTGAAGCCACCGCAGGGAAGAGCCTCCTGGAAGCACCCAGAATGCCCCTGAGGAGTCCATCATCCGTAGGATGCCCCGCCCAGCTGTGCGCCCAGCATCACCTTCCGCGTCCCCGGACGCTCCTCTTGGAGCAGGTGGGCTGCTCTCCACACCTTGCGAGGAAAACGGGAATGGGAGGTGACAGCCTGGGAAAGGTGGCTGGAGAGCCACGCGAAACCTGCGATGGCCCAGACCCCCACATGTGTGCACACGCACACACACACGTGCACACGCTGAGGTCCACACCAATGCACACACACAAACACATGCTTGCACACTGACACACACGTCACACGCACTTCCACACACTCACACTGCACACTCGAGTCTACGCTGTTATAACACACACTCGCGTGCACACGGACACACAGGTCATGCACACACGCTCACACGCGCACACACACCCCCAGGCCCATGGGCTCTGACATACTCAGCAGCACAACCCCCCCGCGGGAAAAGGCCCAGCGCGGACGGCAGAGACGGCGGGCCTCCCGGCTCCGCCACAGCCTCTAAATGCCACCGGCCTGCAGACTCTCCATCGTCCCCGGCAGCCGGCGCCTGACAGGTGGGTAAGAAACGCCTCAGTGGCAAGATTTATTGAACGGCGAGGCGGCGGATGGGCTGACGGTGGCTGGTCCTCCCATGCTGAATTATCTCTGGCAGAAATAAAAGTCAGCTGAGCGCCGGGTTTCGCAAGGCTACAATCTGTTAGCAGAAAATTGGACTGTCAGCAGCGTGCCGCGTTCATTTTGGCTGATTAAAGAGACATTAATCTACTGTCAGTGTCACAGCGCTGGCAGCAGAGCTAACAGGCCGGGAGGCAGGGCTGTGCGGGGACAGCGGCGCACGGAGGTGCCACAGCGCCTCATCTGCTCCGAGGCCACCTGCGCGGGGGCCGGGCTGCCGTGGGCCGTCGCGGTCACGTTCCTTGGCCTTGAGGGCACAGAGTAAGTGCCGTGGATCCCAAGTCCGTCTGTCCGTCTCGGAGGGTGGTGCCTGCCCCTCTCAGCCTGCAGCGCTCACCCACACGCGCACCTCTCGCCCCCCCACGCTCTCCCTGCACGCCCACGCCCACGCTGGCCATGCGGGCCAGGGGCTGAGCCCACCTCAGGGTAGTTTGGCAGGACCGGACTTGTGGGGCCCTGGGGACTCAGACCGCCTCAGAGACCCTCACCCGCAGCGTCCCCACCCCTGCAAGCCTCGGGACAGACACCACGACCCAAGTCAAAGTCACCTAACGCTGCCACTGCCTGAACACTCAGCACTGAGTGTCCCCTGCTCCAGAGCCCTCCAGAGACGCCTACTGAATACCTCACCAACTGAGCTCCCCGGGGAGTGCTTCCTGAGGTCAAGTGTCCTGGAGCCCAGGGGACACGTCCCTTTCGAGTTTTCCAGGGGGGGGGGGGGAGGGGAGCGGTCAGGCAGTAGAGGGGTGCATAGGCAGGTGTGACAGGCCCAGCGAGGAGTTTGGGAGTCCAGGGCTGACGATCCCCCCTCCCCCACCCGGATTGATGACCCTCCATCCCATGTCCCACAGCAAGGGGGGGCCTTGCTTCTCCACATCAGCAGCCCAAGCCCAGAGTGACCCACCAGGCCTGGGCAGCAGGCTGCAGACCCACCTGAGGCCACCTGGGGCCAGCGTGCGAGGCCAGGGTCTGCTCCACTCACCAGAAGCCCCCATGCGTCACTCCTTTCCCATCCCCCCCAGCAGCCAGAGTCAGCTCAGGGGGCCTGCTAGCTGGTGGGGGCCCTCCACTGAGCCGGGAGCTTCCTCAGCCCCACCCCACCACGCGGGCGAAGAATCCACAAAGACTGGTTGCCAGAAAGGTTGACTAGACAAAAAACCAAACATCCGGCGCAATCCCCCCACCATCAGGCCTGCACCACGGCATCCGCCTCTGACGTGACACGTGGTCCTCAACGCCCACCATGTTCAGGCGCTGGCCAGCCCCCCGGCCCCGTGGGCCTCTGAGCTTGGCGGGGACACAGGCAGTAAGTGAGTATGTGACCAGACAGCTCCAGACAAGGTGTCCTGCACACGCGGCTGTGACCCAGGTCCTCTGACCGTCTAGAAAACCTGCCAATGCCTCGACCCTGGGGGCCATGCCCCCGGCAGCCTCCCCTGCAGTGGCGGGACCCGCTCAGGGCAAAGCGCGGGTCCGCAGGCCCAGGCTGGCAGCAGGACTTACACAGGGGCCAGGAACCCGACGGGCACACGGTGTCCTACTCCTCCTGGCCAGAGCCCACTCCTAGACCACGGTCCAGGCTGCAGATGCCCCGACAGCCGTGGCAGCAGGAGCACCCTCAGGCTTCTGCACGCGCACTGTACCAAGCACAGAGCCGCACGTGAGAGGGTGGTGAGGAGCCCGAGGCTCCCAGTGGACCCGAGCCACACAGCTTGGGCAGGCACGGAGGGGAACGCGGTTCCGCACAGATGTGCCCGACGCCAACACTGGTCTTCTGCCTCCCTGTGGCCACACGGTGCCCTTGGCAGAGCCAACACCTGGGAATGATGTGGAGGGACAGGAACGGAAACTCTGGGTCGCTCCACCGATCCCCAGGGCAAGACTCCACGGGCGCCGGGGGCATCATGGTGGCAGCAAGCTCCCCTCTGCTGGGCCTGGGGCTGGTCTCCTGCCTGGTGTCCAAAAGGGAGGGAGCCGAGCCATCACGGACCGTGCAGGGTCAGGGAGACGGGCGCGCAGTCGCCTCCTGTGTCCGTGCGCCGGGGCGGCTACAACACAGCCCTGCAGACCAGTCAGCGCACACACTGCGCGCTTACACAGTCCTGGAGGCTGGGGTCTAAGATGCAGGTGTGGGCAGTTTCCCCGAGGCCTCCGTCCTCCCCCCATGTCCTCGCACCGCCATCCCTCTGAGCGCGTCTGTGCCCTAACCTCCTCTTCTTAGAGGACACCAGTCAGATGGAATCAGGGGCCCCCATCTGATCTTGGGTGCCTTCGTCTCCCCTTCAAAGATGCAGGTACCACCACAGCCCAGGCGCTGGTGCTTCAACAGATAAATCTGGGGGACACGAACTCCCCAAACACCTCATTTTCGTCAAACCTCAGTCCCTCCTCTGAGCAGCGTGGTGCACGAGGGACGACGCCCAGGCCTCCTGCGGGTCACGTCCTGGGCACCACACAAACGCCGGCGGAGTCCCAGGTGAGCGGAGGGGACACGTGCCTGCTCCCCGCTGCGTCTGCCGCTGCTAATGGGAGTTCGGGGGAGGTCTGCCTTGAACCCCTTTGCCGCTGCTGCTCCGTCAGCATCCAGGCTGAGCTCCGCGGTGCGCGGGCAACGTGAAATATTCAAGAGAGTTCTATTATTGAATTAACTATTTATTGATTTATAATTTAAAAGATGTATGTCCAAGGCGCTAACAAAGATTCCACACCAGCTCCCCATTCTGAGAGCCGCCAAGCACCACGGCCCCTGGGGACTCCCTTCTGCAGCCTGTCACCCTGGTGCAGAGCACAGAGGAGGGACAGAGACTGGGGGCGTCCCTCCTCACCCCCACCCCTCCCCGCCCGGCGGGTCGGAGCATCACCGCGGGTCCCGAGCTGCTAGCTTCCTGATGGACAACGGGGTCCACGGCCCCACCCTCCTGCCTCCCGCCGGCGACACGGCCTCGCGTCGCGATTCCGGAGCCCAGCTGCCCGTGGCTGCCGCCTTGGAGACTCACCACTGGCGTATCCGAGACGCTCCCATCTCACGCAGGCCTCGTTCATCCCTGACAAGGTAGTTTTCTTCCTTCATAGACCTTATTTTTTAGGGCAGTCCGAAGTTCAGTGCCCATCTGAGCTTTCCCGCGTGACCCCGGCCCCCGTTGGCGCACAGCCTGCCCCGTTATCGGCACCCACAGAGGGCACGTTTGTGACCGTCCACGAGCCTGCAGCCAAGCATCACCTTCCCCCAGAGCCCGCAGTGACGCTGGGGTCACTCTCGGTGTTGACAGTCAGTGGGGTCGCTCCCGTGTGTGGGTCTGCACAAGTGTGTGAGGACACGCATTCATCATTATAGAGCCTACGGAATGGTTCCCTGCCTCGGAAGTCCTCTGTGCCCCTCCCATCCACCGCTGCCCCTGCCAACCCCTGACTGCCTTGGTCTTAACCGTCTCCGGAGACTGGACTTTTCCAGAATCCTGTGGCCCTGAAGTCATGCAGCCATGGTGGACTGTCCTCTCCCTCAGTAATACGCACCTCCAGTTTGAAGGAGACGTTCCGATTGTGCTCATCCCACAGCCCGGGGCCGGAAAAGCAGCCCGGCGAAGGTGACACGCGGGGCCCGGGTGCAGCTGTTGTGGACGCCGGGGGGAAGCCGGCACACAGCAGCCCCGGCCCAGCCAGACACAGCTCTGTCTCAGGCGGCTTGGGCTCGGGTCTGCTTGGACACGGCCTCTCCCAGCAGAGGCCTGGCCAGCTCCTTCCCGGCCACACGTCAGAGCTCCAGCAGGAGTCCCAGAGCCGCCGCCTTCACTCCCGGACCCAGCGACTGAAGTCAGGATTGCTCAAGGTGGAACCGCACGCACTAGAAGTAATCACTATTTTAAGACTCTCACATCGAGCCCCTAATGGCATTATTAGGGCACAGGATGAAGCCTAGGAAGATAATTGCCAGAATATCAGACTCCAGACGTTAATAACATCTATTAAGAACGGCACACCAGGAAAATCCCCAGATTACAGTGCTAGGGGCTGTGCCCCAGAAGAGCCCCTCTGCAGGGACACACACTCCCACACGCCCCGGCCTCCCCGCCCCTGTAGCCAGGTAAATGTGCAGGAAGGCATTTGCTCTGACAGCAGCTAAAACCCCCAGCTGGGAGCTCAGGTGCGCACCAGGGATTTAGGGCCACCGTCTGCAGACATGGAAGTATCCCCAAGCAGGGTGCTCGGCTCCAGGTGGAGGCCACCGCCTCGCCTTTGAGCAGCTTGAAGGGTCAGCCACGGCCTGGGTGCAATCTTCAAACCATCTTGACCAGTCAAGGTCCTCACAGGAAAGAGAAGGCCCAGGCATGCAGGACGGGGAGGAGATGGTGAGGGTCCCTTACAGAGGCACCGGCAAGGTTGGGGGATGCAAGAGCAGCATTCATCACCCCCCAACTCAGGCCTCTGCCCTGCTTCTGACGGTGGCTGGGTCAGCCACCCCCCATGGGACACCGGGGGCAGGACAGCCAAGGATGTCCCTGCAATGCAGCGTCCTCGAGGACACAGGGCCAGGCAGGCCTGGAAGAGAGCCAGGGGCAATGTCCGGGGGCCATCTGTCTATGGTGGGGGCTCACCAGCTCTGGTGGCCTACCCACCACGTTGTTCTGGGCCTCGGTGTGCCCGGCGTCAGTGACGGTCCGAGAGGACTGCAGCCCTGGCTCGCGGCAGGAGTGGGGAGGGCAAGGCCATGTCCCCAGCAGGGACTTGTCTCTGCACTCACGCATGTGTTTGTCACTCGTCCAAGCAGCAAACGTTTCTCTGAGCACCTGCCGGGCCCCGGGGACTGAGGCAGGTCCTAGGGGTGCAGCAGGGAATAGGACAAGGCCCCTGCCCTCATGGAGACATCCCTCTGGTGGAGAGAGACAGTCAGCAAACAAAGGAGAAGCACAGTGGAGAGTGGTGAGCGCGGAGCTAACGGGGTGAAGTCAAGTCTCAGATACCGTGATGGGCCGATGCGTCTGCAGACCCTCGAGTGTGATGCTCGGGGACAAGGAGCCGGTGGTCCTTAGGGAGGGTGGTGGGCCAGGAGCCTCCTGGCATGTGGACAGAGCCCGCACTTGATCCCTGCGGCTAAGTCCCGCCAGGAGAGTAAGGAAGGGGAGGAGAGGGAACCAGGAGGGAAGGGGAGGAGAGGGGAGGAGAGAGGGGAAACAGGAGCTGAGCTGGGGCACACAGGGTGGCACTGTGCTGGGGGTCAGAGCATTTTATCTGAATCTGAATGACAGAAGGACCGGGCCCCCAAAGCTGCTCCCTGTGCCCCCCCCCCAGCTGCACAGTGGCTTCCCACGGTAACAGTCCTCGGGCCCACAGGAAGGTTCCGGGTTCCCTGACTGGGCGCTGGCTGATGCCAGGCACCAGGAGCTCCCCGAGGATCCAAACCGGCAGAGCTGGGACCCCGGATAGCTCGGGGCTGCCCTTGCCGAGGAAAAACAGGCTCCTAGAGGTCTGTGCCAGGCGGCGGCATTGCAGGTTACGGACTTGTCTCCTGTGTTTGACGGTGATCAAGTTCCCTGCAAAGTACGTGCCTCGGGGACCAAGTGGTGGCCACACTTGACCGTGGAGGGGAGTGGAGACTGCAGAACGCGCCCCTGAGGACTCGATGCACCCCTCCTACCGCCAGGGATCCGGAGACCCGCATAGGCACCAAAGTAGTCTCATTTCTTTCAGCCCCGGGACAACCTCCCTGAAAGTCACCGCATACAGAAGATCGGGGCGTCCCTGAGGAAGGGTGAGGGCGTGCGTCACAGTGAAGCGGGGACAGCTGAACGGCACGGGCAGAGACGAACGTCCTGGCCCTCGCATGTCTCTGTGGCTCTTGCCGGAAGAGAAGCCACCCCCTGTCTGGGAAACTCGCCTTCCCTCCTGGAAGACCCCATGCCAACCTCGGGGCGGGAGTTCCAGACCCCCCAAAATCCAGCCACAAGCCGACTTGCCTCTGGCTCCCATCTCAGCGAGCACGAGGGACGGGGGACGTCTGAGCAGGAGGACGCAGCTTACAGGCCCAAAGCCTAAGGCTTTGCTACAAAAACCGGGGAAATCTTCAAGAGCTGGTTTGGAGCATTGTGGCCCAGATGGGACGCCGCATTGACTCCCCCCAGGCCTCCTGACGGGGTTTACCTACCAGACGCGGGGCTCTTGCTGGAGAGGCTGCAGCAGCTGTGCGAGTGGACTGGCTGCTTGGTGGGTCTGCGCTCAGCAGCGGCCAGCAGCCGAGGTGGGAGTCTAGAACTTCCCTGGCCTGGCAGGAAGACACGGCGGAGGAAGGACAACGTGCCTTCACGGTGCATCCCGCACCCCTAGTCTGTGGAAGGGCCTGGAGCACCTGCCCGTGGGCGTGAGAGGAGACACATCCTTGAGGGAGCCCAGCGTGGCCACCAGCCCATCACTGCCGACCCCTGCAGGCCAGGACCACGGGGACAGGTCGCCCAGAGTTGGTCTCCAGGGGCCGCTGTAACACAGGACCCCTCGCTGGCCCCAAAACAATGGAAGTTTCCTCTCTCCCGGTTCTGCAGGCCAGGAGTCCAGAATCGGTGCCTCTTGGGCCACAACCAAGGTGTCAGCAGGGTCACCCTCCCTCCAAAGGCTCGAGACAGGAGTCTTCCTCCCCTGCTGCAGTTTGTGGGGGCTGCCGGCATCCCATGCTTGTGGCCACGTCACCCAGCCTTGAAACCAGCATCTTCCCACCTCTGCTCTGTGTCCCCCTCTTACAAGACACGTGGTGGCACTGAGGGCTCCCCCGGGATCCAGGATGACCTCCCACCTCAAGATTCTTAATTTAATCCCATCCGCAAAGACTGAGCTGTAGAAGGTCACATGCACAGCGGCAGGCACAGGGTCTGCAGGTCCTTGGGGAGCGGTCATTCAGCCAAGCCTCCTCCCTCAGCGGTGGTGTTCCCCGTCCAGTGAGGTAGCTGCCATCAGGCCACTGACCAACAGAGGACAACAGCTGCCCCGGGCCGTGGATGGAAGGACAGTTAAACATTCAGTGCCCTTTGTCAGGGCTAGTCAATGGCAGCGTCTCTGGGAATAAGAGGATGGCCGAGGAAAAACATGACCCGATCCACACCACAGGACACGTCTCTGCCTTGGCCATCACCATCGAGAGTCCCATCCCTCCCTCAGGTCCCCAGAGTCGCTCACAGCCTGAGCCCCAGCTGAAGGGGGGGTGGGCACCCTGAGAAAGGACCCTGAAACATGGTCCCCAAAGCAGCCCCTGAAATGCCCTCTGCACCTGCCCGAGACACCTGTCTCAGCCCTGGAAAGACTGCAGAGGCCCTGGGACTTCTCCTCTGCAGCCACGAAGGTGGACCAAGCTTTCCTCGCATCCCAGGAGGAAAGACCACGATTCGGACCACTGTCTGCCAGGCCCTGTGACCCGGGCCTGCAGAAGGACAGGTGTCACTGTGGACATGCGGGGCTGGACTGTCCTTCGTGGTGGGGGCCGTGCCGTGCCTTGTGGGGCGCTCAGCAGCATCCTGGCCCCAACCCCACAAAATGTCAGTGTCACCCCTGCTGTGACAACTGAAAATGTCTCCAGACACGGCCGCCTGTCCCCTTGCAGGGGCTCAGTCCCCATCCAGAACCACTGCTCCAGACTGTTTGAATCCAGAGCAGGTGCTTTTCCCGAGCTGGGAGCTCCACAGAGAAAACCCACAAAACCCCGGTGGACGGCCCACGACTTCGACGTGGCCAGGGTGCTCTCCCTCTGCGCCTGCTTGGGGGCCTCGCTTCCACCCAGAAGACGTGATGCCCACCTTTGCAGTCCTGCCCCGGACCCACGTCAACTCCCGCCGGCTGCTGTGATGTCACCTACAGAGACCCCTGCCGCCCGAGGTCCTGCGGGTGTGGTCTGCCCTATCCGACCACGACGTCCTGTGAACGGATGCTGGTGATCGGGACCTGCAAACGCCCCAGATGCCGTAATAAGACCCACGTGCACCAGAGGTGGGCGATAAACCCATGAAAACCAGAGGTGGGGTGAGGTGTCAGGGGCCCACGGTCTGGAGCACGGACCCCCCGAAGTGCCCGGCCAGCGCCCCCTGAGAGAGGAGCAGCGCTGCACGCTGGAGGCAGCTCACCACACACCTGGCCCTGCTGCGCGTGTCCAGCCGTGCGGGGCTCTGGGCCGCGTGCGCACGGCACTGCGGACCTCACCACCAGCACCTGCACCGGCAGAGATGTGGCTGGGACCCCCCAGGAAGCTGGAGCAGGACTCACGGGCCAGAGAGCTGGTCCTTCTCTGCCGACCGGCTCCGGGCTTCCTGCCGCGCTCGGGACCCAGTGCCGACCGTGGACGCCGGGTGGCCTCCAGCCGGAGCGCTCTTTGCCCACCGGTGTTATTTGGGGCGGGAAGCCTTGGCGTGGGCGCAGCGGCTGCAGTCCCTTGTCATGCGGCAATGGCGTCTCCGAGCTCAAGCTGACCCGGGAGGCACGGACACACCCGGTGGGGAGGTGGCCAGGGCACCCGCACCCCCGTTCCTGACATGCTGCCGCGTCCTCGGCATCCCTCCCCCACGGCCTCACGGGGACTTCCTGATGACCTTGGACTGAAGACAAAAGTCTCAGGCTTGGTTTATGGATGGCTCCGAACTGCTCTCTGTCACAGCTGGAGGCAAATCAGAACGTTCCAGCTCTAATCAGGAGGGTCCCGGGAGGGAGGGGCAGGAAGCCATCAGCGGGCGAGCGGCCAGCATGGAGCCTGGTCGTACGCTCCGTCCAGACAGAGGCAGCCAGCGGTGTGGACGGACACCAACTAAGAGACGCACCGGCGGCTGCCCGCACAATCCGGGGCTTAGAAAGAGGGCGGGGGCGAGGGCGGGGGTGGGGGCGGGGACGGGACAGAAGGCCTGAGGGAAGGATGTGGGCCCGGCCTTGTGGGCGAGCACAGGGTGTGAAGATGGGGATGCCCCGTGGAAGGGCAAAGGTGCCCCCGGCCCAGGACGCGGTCAAAATCCAGGCAGACAAAATTACTCGGGGGCGGGGAAGGTGCCACTAATCCTCGGCCCCCAGCTACCCCGGTGCTGCTCGGGGGGCCCCGCACAAAGTGCCCGTGGTGGCAGGGACCGCGGCTGCCGGGGACTGAACTGTGTCCCCAGGCAAGATGTGAGCCAGTGAACCCCAGCACCTGTCACCAGGGTGGATGGGAAGTGGGGTCATTGCAGAGGTAAGTGAGAGAAGACGAGGTCGCTAGGGTGCGTCCCGGTCGACATGACCAGGGGCCTCGTAGGAAGAGGAACACAGCAGATGGCCGATGCAGAGCCGAGGGTGACGTGGCCAGAAGCCCAGGGATGCCCGGGGCCACGAGGAGCTGGAGGTGTCCTCGGGCCTCCGGAGTGAAAGAGGATCCCTCAGTGTCGCTCTAACCCACCGGCCTGGGGCATTTACCGCCGCAGCCCCCAAGACAAAGCTTGTGGGCGGCCTCACGTCTGTCCCAGGTGACTCCTGCGACCTCTGCCAAGTGCCTTGCCTGCCCAAAGCAGAGGCCGCCTCCAGGCCACCACAGGGCATGTGTTCGTGGGAATTGGTGCCCCCACTGGCGTTGGCTGCTTTCCCCGGGCCCCTGCCATCCCAGAAGGGCCCTGGACCCGCTTGCCTTCCCCACCCTCTATGCGCCGCATCCGTGGACACGCGCTGAGCCTCCTTCCCCATCGCGGGGCTACACACACGCTGCTTCTGAGCAAGGACGTCGGGGCCCAGAAGCGAGGAGCCGCCGTGCGCTCTGCCCCGCGGTTCTTCCATCTACCGTGCCCGCACTGCCCGTCAGGCCCAGCGACGCCCCGCTACCGCACCCGCTGGGCCACAATGCCCCGAAAGGTTGGGCCTCTGTCGTCAGGGGTGATCTAGTCCTGAATGGACAGTTCTGGGCGGTGGAATCGAGGGCTCCTCCCACCCTGACACCTGCTAACCCTCTCCTGGAGCCTCGACTTCCTGTCCCTACCGCCTGGACGCTCCTGGTTCAGATGCCTCCACTGCGTGACACAGCCGAGTTCCACTGAACTGAAGTCCAGACAGACCACTGGCTGTTCGAGGCTCCGCGTGCCACGAAGCCAACACGTCCCAGCAGGGGCGACCAGTGCCACGTCCGAAGGGACACCAGGCTGTGGCTGCAGGGGGAAGATGTGGCTGGAACCCCGAGCAGGCTGTGGGCTTGCCGGCATTCTGTGCAGGGGGTGAAAACCAGGGGGGGCCACAGCAGCCAAGACGAGACCAAACGAGGGCCACTGAGGCTCTGACCCATTAGCGTGTTGGTTCCGGTCACCCCACCAGGGGGAGGCCGGGGGAGGGCAGAGGGGGCAGAGTGAGTAGCAGGACCGGGGGAGCACAGGCGTTGGGGGTAGGGACACAGGGGGTGGGAGGAAGGACACAGGCATTGAGAGGAGGAACACGGGTGGTGGGAGAAGGGACACAGGTGGTGGGAGGAGGGACACGGGCGATGGGAGGAGGGACACGGGCCGTGGGAGGAGGGACACAGGCGGTGGGAGGAGGGACACGGGCGATGGGAGGAGGGACATGGGCGTTGGGAGGACGGACACGGGCCGCGGGAGGAGGGACACGGGCCGCGGGAGGAGGGACACAGGTGGTGGGAGGAGGGACACGGGCGATGGGAGGAGGACATTTGCATGCCGATCTCATTGCCTTTGCGTGGGCAGAGGCCCTGTCCTGGGGGCAGCAGTTGATTCTGGCCCCCAGCTTCACTGGTGCTCCCAGACCGCGGCCCAGGTGCCCTCTTGGAAGGACCAGCCCCCCTGCTCAGGAGAGAGGTGCCCCTCGGGTCGTCTGTGACTCCCTGGGTTCCGGGCACCTACTCTCCCAGGGTCACCCGTCCCCCGGGTCCTTCCAGCCCCCCAGCACTCCCGAAGCAGGTCCCCTCGGCTGGAGTGGCCGGTGCCCCCAGCTCCTGGCAGGACCCCACTTAGAGTGCTGAGGAATCGTGTGCTTGTGCAGACCGGCCGTGTCAGGCGCCAGCCGGGGCGCCCCAGTCCCCGGACATTGCAGGTGGGAGCCGTGCTGATGCCTGGCGGCGAGAAACCCCTCACAGCCAAGCCTGCCGCGCCTCTGCCCTCGTACCCGCAGCTGCTCCGCGAGCCTCCCGGACACACGCCGGCTCACTTCATCCTCCCAGCGGCCCACGAAACCGGTTGGGAGCTGAGTCACGTCCCCCAAGCCCACACGATCAAGTCCTGACCTCCAGGACCTCGAAATAGGGTCCTTGCTGATGTCATAGTTAAGAAGAGGTCACACAGGGGTTGAGTGGGCCTCATCCTACATCGCGGTGTCCTTCTAAAAAGAGGAAACGTGGACCTAGACAGGCACACGGGGAGAGCACCGTGTGATGAAGCGGGGAGGGGGGGGACGTACCACTAGCCGAGGACAGCCAAGGACAGCAGGAAAACTGCCAGCCACGGGAGGAGGTCGGGCACCGTCTCCTCCCGAGCCTCCTGAGAGAACCCCGCCTGCCCACGCCTGGCCCTCGGGCTTCAGCCTCTGGGACGGGGACAGAGGGCCTGCTGTCCCAGCCAGGGCTGCGCAGCTCCGGGAAGCCACGCGGGAGCCAGGAGCTCGGTGCTGGGCGCCCTTAGAGGCTGGTGGCCTCTCCGCACCCCAGAGTTTGCCGTCCGTCTGCAAGTCACCAGTGCATGCTGCCGCTCCGGGGGGTCCCTGCTAACCACCCCCGCATCTGGCGGACAGACACCCCCACAAGGCGGCAGCCCCTGGGGACACACAGAGAAGGCAGTCCGCTCCCACGGCAAGGGGTCTGGGAGAGTCAGCACTCGGGGGTCAACAAAGTGCAGCGAGACCCACACAGGCCTGGGCAGGGCCTGGCCCTCGGGGCCCCCAGCCCCAGCCCCCTCCCCACCGAGGCCGTGACACGTGCAGGACGCGGAGTTTGAACGCATCTCCCCTGGTCACTGGCTGGGTCTTTCGAACAAGTTACTTAACCTCTTGACACTTGAAAAAGAGGGTGACTAACAGGCCTGTGAACCGCAGCTTGAGAGGGACGTCCCTGAGCACAGGCGCACTGAGGCCCGAGAGCGCGGGAGCGGTGGTCAGAGGCTAATCTCCGTGCTAGTGGGCAGTGAGCAGGGACAGCGCTGCTCGGGGGTCTGGACCTGGAGCCGGGTGTGCAGACCCTGCCACGGCCAGGCTGGGGTGGGCCACCCCCCTCCACGGCCGGGGATGCCCGGGGCACCGGCGGACGTCTGGGATGAGAGAGGAGAGATGTTTTCTCCCTCCCTCCCCCCTCCTCTCGGGGCTGCCCCTCGGCCCGTGCTCAGAATCACCCCACAAGCCTCCCCAGTGATCCACAGTCAGCCGGGCCCAGCATCCAAGGCCACGCAAGACCACAGCCCTGGGACGCACACTGGTGATAACAGACGCTGGACAGAGATCCCGCGTGACCACGGGGGAGCTCAGGCGCTCACTTGTGCCTCAACTTCCCCATCTCCCATCTGAGGAGCAGGCTGGGTCCTAGGCCAGCAGACGGAGAATCGGGTCCTGCGTGATGGGGCGCCGAGGGCGGATGGGGCAGGCCTGGACTTGGGCAGCTCCCCGGCTCCAGACCACCCCCTACCCGAGCTCCCGCCCACCAGGGTCTCCTGTCTCCCCACCCCCTCCTTGCTGTGGTGCCTTCTGCCCACTTTCTTCGGTTGTAGCTCAGCCTAATTATCTCTAACCTTCTGTTCGAAGACCGCTGTCCTTGCCTGATAAAAACCAGTAACTTTGAAAGCAAACTAGGTCTTAATTTTCCTTGACAGCCCTGCTTGAAGCGTGCGGGCCGAGCTGGGCTTTAATTAAATGCACATTCGTATTCCAAACAAATTAAGTACAATTAAGGACCCTGAGTTATGGGTATCTATCACTCCGTGATGTTTTTGTAAAAATTACCCCATCGAGATCAAAGTCGGAGGATCCTTGCCTTAATTGCTTCATTAGAGCACCGTGCACCAGGCTTCGAAAGGACCGGCCCTGGTGTCTCTTTGGGAATTACTCAAACGATGGCTCTCAGAGTAATTGCTTCCACATTTCTCTCCCGGAGACGCTCCGGCCTCCACGGATCAGCCTCAGTGGCTCAGGAACCAGCTCGGCGCGGGACCCTGGGCAGCAGCCGAGGCGTTCGCCTGGCGCCTGTGCGGAGGCCCTGCCGGGCCGGCCGTGGGGGGCTGCCTTGTCCTGCCCGCGCGGGCCTCCCCAGGCGAGCCCACAGGTCCACCCGACAAGCGGGCAGGCACCAGCCAGACCTCGACGGGCTTGGTCCACACGGCCCCACCGCGCCCCAGAGCTCTGGCTCAGAGGCCTGGAAGGGGTGAGGCGCCCCACCTGAGGCCCCAGGCCTGCAGGAACCCAGCGCTGTGCGCGAAGCTGGGGTAGGGGTGGAGCAGGGTCAGGAGTCGATCTGAGCCCTCTCTGTCAGGTGTCAGGTCTGAACCAGGGCCGCCAGCGGAAAGACGGAACACCAGCGCGTGTGGACATCACAGAAACACTGAATCGGAGCGTAAGTATGTCCCGTGCAATGCGGGGGTGTCCTTGCACTAAAGAAATTCAACCGCCCCCGGGCATCCTGCGTTTTATTTCCCTGAATCTCCCCCCTCGGCCAGCATGTCTCGGCCAGGCAGGTGAGGAAGGGGCCCCCAGATGCTACTGGAAAGCCGGCTGCTCCTGCACGGTCGAGGCCTGCGTGGAGGACAAGTGAGGGTCAGGCCTCCCTCCACCTGCCTCTAGAGAGCCAGTACCCTGCCACTCTCACCACAGACGCCCCTCCTGCTGCCCCACCTCCCCCCGTGGCCCTCTCAGGCACACTCTGTCCCAAAGAGCCCCGTTTCTTCTTCCTCCATCAGGGGACCCCGGCCCGGGGCCCCTCGTGGAGTGTGGGGGGGGGTGATCAGCAAACACCCTGCTGTGGGTGAAACTGTGCCTCCTGGAAAGACTCACGGAGGCCCTCCCTCCAGCACCTGTGAACGTGGCCTGCTGTGGAAACACAGTCCACGCACCCGTGATCACGTTAAGCCGGGTCACACTGGGTCAGGGCCATCCCCCGTGCAGTGCTGGTGCCCTCACAAGAGGAGACACGCAGACACGGGGAGATGGAGGCCATGTGGCCACAAGCCCAGGAGCACCTGGGACCATCAGGAGCCGAAGGACCCTCCCCCGGAGCCTCAGGAGAAGATGGGGCCTGCCACACCCTGATTTCTAGCTTCTGACCTCCAAACCGGCCAAGGGCAGGGCGGGAGGGGTCGGGGCCTTCTCCAGGGGAGGTCTGGGGGACACCCTCAGAGGATGCCAGGGAGGCCAGCAGCCTCACTGGGCCAAAGACTCTCCCTGTTCTGGGTGTGTCCAGACTGCCCCCCAACCCCAGACCCACAGGCAGGAAGCCTGGGCCCCAAAGCCAAGCTCTGACTCACCCTGCTCAAGACCCTCGCCCGCCTGGGTCCCACCTTCTGCTCCACGGAGCCGTCACACATGTGCTCCTCAGGCTGTCACGGGGTGGGGAGCCCTCCCCGGCATGGGGGGGTCACTGTGCCCAGAGTCAGCAGCGGGAGGGGGACAGAGAGGAGTGGAGAGAGCATGGGTCTCCTGAACCCTCTCGGGGCCAAGCACGGCCGTGGCCAGGGCCCAGCAGAATGGGTGTCCCGTGCCACCCCAGCTCCCACGTCTCCACCCTGGGCTCTGGAGAGCCTGCAGCTCACGGGGGCCCAGCGCCCCCCACCCTGGTCAGCATACTTCCTCCGGAGCAGCGAGCAGCTCCTTGCCCTGTGACCTGGCAGGGACAGCTCCCCGTGGCAGGCCTGGTTCCTCCCTGTACGGGAAGAGCCTGGACCAGAGGGCCCGCTGCTCTCTCTGGATCCCAAACTGTAAGGTTCTTTGGCTAAAAAAAGGCAGAGAATGAGCCCCACCACATCCCAGGACCTGGCAGACTCCATCCCTTAGACGCAGCTTTGCACCCACCGCACAAACACTGGCCAGGTGTGGTGGGTGCCAGAGAGGAGCCGCAGGGCACAGCCCCCGGGTGAGGTGCGGGCCAGGAGGAGCCCAGACCAGTTTGACCATTGCTGGACCAAGAGACAGTTGGGGACACAGACCTCGTCACCACCCATCCCTGCTCAAGGCCACCCTAACCTGGCCACCCGTCTGGCCAGCCCTAGTGCATTAATGCCACACGCGGGAAGTTCTGCCAACCCACAGTGCCACCTCGCAGAGGGGACCGCTGGACACAGAGTGGAATGTGTTTACTGGGAATAGAAAACGGTGGGTCCTGGGCCCTGCGACCAGAGTGGGCAGAGGCAGGAGGACGCCGAAGGCCTCACTCTGAAGCCATCGGACCCTCTGCTAGAGCCAGAAGGACAGACACTCCTCGGTGGTGTCAGGGCTGACCTGGAATGGACTCACTGCCCTTGACTGAAGACCCATGGGGATCCCGAGTCACTGACCAGCACGAGGCCGATGTTCCCAGGACAGCTGGATGAAGGCTCAGCAGGACCCGCCGGGACCCTTCCCACAGAGCAGCCCCTCGGCCAGGGCACCCGCTGCCCCTGCTCCCGCCACGGGCGCTCTCATGCTGCAGGACAGACCTGACGCTCCCCTGAGAAGAGGCTCCCAGTCTGTCTGCAGACACCTTCCACCCTGCAGGAAAGAGCCGGCCCGGACCCGCTTCAGCCGGGGAACTTCGGGAAATCCCCAGATCAGAGAGAGGCGGGTCCTGCCGGGTCACAGACACTGCGGGCCATATGCCCCTGTGGCTCCAAGCCCACCCATAAGGGGGGCCATTTCCTCTCTGCTTTGCAGGGAATCACCTATTTGGACAGTGCTTCCCAAACTGTGTCCCACGGAGCACTAAGGGTTTCCACGAGCAGTAAGAACAGCACCATTTATTCTCCAGTCTGTGTGTTAGGGCTGGACTGAGGTTGGCTGTGGATTCTCTGATTTTCTCCTCACGGTGAGGCTGGAAGGCAGGCACTGTTAAAGGCCCTGTAGCGGAGCTCAGGGTGTGAAGGCTCAGAGATGCTGAGTGGTTGTGCCAGAGTCACCCAGCCGTGCAGGGCTGCATTACGAGCTGAACCGGGTCAGCTTCCAGGACCAAGGCCCTTCCCAGCCATCTAGGTGAACCCTCTCACCTCTGGGAGCGGGTGACCTACAGGCCTCCTCCTGGGGGTGCATCTGAAGTCCTAGGGCTGCAGCATCTGGGCAAGCTGGACAGCGACAGATCAGGGCAGCCTGGGACCCGGCTCATTACCCGGCCCACCAGCGAGCCATTGAACTGCCTTCAGCCTCAGGGCACATGCTCATTGAATATGCATGGTTCTATTAGCATAGCTGGAGATGGCCCCCCGGAGGCCCTGCACCAGGAATCTTCAAGCAGAAGTCAATACCTGCCCCAGGAGTGACCCGCAGGGACAGGGCCGGGCTAGACTGGCTGCTGAAGGCAAGAAGTCCCCTCCCAAAGAGCCAGAAGTCCCCTCCCAGGGAGCTTCCCCTCTGCTGCTCTGATGTCCCCTTGGAGGGTGTGTTTCAAGGAGGGTGGACTGGGGTCCTGCATAGGCCCCTCCATCTCCCTGTGCCCGGAAACTCATGGGCTCCTAGACCCCATGAGGTCTACTTATAAGGCACTCCACCACCCCAGGAAGACAGCATGAGCCACTCCTGGTCTTTGCGGACCCAGGCCCTTGGCCCCCAACTCCTGCAGAGACAATGGGGGTCTCCACACACCAATCCAGTGTCCATTTCTCCTTGGCCACCACAGGGTGACATCTGACCTGGGCCATGGCCTCCCGTGGCTTGCCCCCCAGCCCTTGGGCCTGGGTTCTTATCTCCCTGACCAGGACCCAGATTCGTACCATCACTGTCCACATAGACTCACCAGGCCTAGTTGCAGAGCCCGTCCATGGGCATGACCCTCAGTTTTGAGGCCCAACCCACCCCCCTGAGCCCCAGTGGCTGGTGTAGCCTCAGCGTTGGGTACCTGCCGGGCCGGCGTCAGGGCTCCAGCCACCACCACCCACATCTAGCCAGGTTCACACCAACACTGTCTTCAGGGCAGGGACAGGGGACAGGAGGGCTCCTCCACTGTCTGCCTGGCTTAGGTCCCCCAGAGGAGTCCCCCCACCACATCTTCCTCCCCACCCATGCCCCCAAAGAACCCTCCAGACCTGAGCCCTGCAGCCGTCTGCGCCCCCATGGGGCCCAACCCCACCTATACCAGGTTTGCAGTCCTGGGAAGTGGCTGGGACCAGAGAGGGAAGCTGGGCTGAGAACAGGGAGCCCCGCCCCTGGCACTGGGCACAGCCGGGCCCCCAAACCACCTCCCACCCTGCCTCGGAGTGTGGGGGCCAAGAGAATATTCCAGCCGCTGCCCAGCTCTGGGCCTCCGTCTGCGGAGCGGAGGCCTTGACACGCTGCCGGCACAGTGGAGACTGTGCCTCAGGGCGCCACGGCTGTTCAATCTGGAACATCCCCACCGTGTATGGTGATGCCCCTGCTATGTCCCTGGACACTGGCCTGCCTTCAGGGGAGCTGGCATCTGGGGGGGTGCAGGAGTGTGGGGGCTGCCCCTGTCTCCATCCCCTAAGTCACTACTGTTTCCTCCATCTAGACCCTCGGCCCAGCCCCGCCCCCCAGGGCTCCAGGGCCAGCAGTGGTTCCCCAGGTCTGCTATCTGGGTGCTACTGCGTGTGGCTGACCTACCTAAGGTGACCCCCATCCACGAGTCATGGCCTTACAGGCCCCCTCTTGAATGCAAGAACAGCGGGGCCTCGTTGCTGGACAGTCGAACATGGCAAAGCTCACAGTGCAGCCACCCCCTGATTAGGCTCCGTTAGGTAAGAAAGACTCCATCCCCTCCTCACCTGGGCTCGCAGCCTGTGGCTTTGCTCCTGCTGTTCCTTCCCTTGGGGACACCTGTCCTCCCACTGCCTCTAGCAAAGGGCCTCTCCTCTTGCAAGTTCCCCCTAAACGCTGCCTCATCTCTGGAGCCCTCTCTGGCCTGTCCAGGGAGACTGGGGGGTCTCCGGGCCTGGGCGCTGGGGCCTTCCTCACGCACCGTGTGGCCCTCGTGGCTGGGTGTGCCCAGCGCACAGGACACGTAGCGCCAACAGCCTGCATGCGTGGGGCACCGGTAAGTGCTTGTGGGTAGATTAATGAAATGATCAGAGCAGAGAGTGAACTGGCCAGTCCCACACTTGGGGTAGGAGACCTGGCTCCCACTGGGCAGCAAAGGGGGCTGGACGCTCCGGGGCAGCACTGGAACAGGACGGAAAGGCCAGCTAGCTGGCTGTGTGCAGATTGGGGGAAGTAGCCCTGTGGGGACACAGGGGTCACAGAGACATCCACCAGGCTGTGCCATCAGGCCCGTGAAACACAGTAGGAATAAGGCCACAATGGGGCTTGGGCCACCTCCAGAGGCCCTGGGAGACGACCGGGCCTGAGGCCCCGTGTGTCTATGGGCTCTGCCAGTCTCTGAGGACATCTGCGTGGTCTGGCCAGGGCGGGCAGTGCAGGGCTGATGCAGGGGAGCCGGCTGGTCTGAGGGCAGCCGTGCTCTGGGTAGGGGAGCCACACGTAGCCTGTGGAAGTGACGCTGGGCGGGGCACAAGCAGCACAGTGACGTCAGGACTCCGCGGCCAACCTAACATGAAGGGGGAGGGGAGAGGAGCAGTGACCACTGCCCACTCCAGGCTCCAGGAGGCCGGGGAGATGCAGGAGTTCAGAGTGGTCCGGAGGGGCATCTGGGGCAGGGATGAGTTCAGCCCGGGATGTGGAGGGCTTGGGGCCTCACAGGGGACATTGGAAACACTGGGCATGGGCTCAGGGTTTGCCCACAGGTCACCGTGAGTGGTCAGGTGCTGGCATTTCGGGTAAAGAGGTGGAAGGCGTGGCCAGGATGTTCAGAGTCCAGCCTCTTGGGGGAGTCACTCCCCTGCCCCCCACCATGATCACCTATTCCCCCAGCAGAGGCTGTGGACAGCCCATCTCCCCAGGGTCCCACAGTGCAATGGGGTGGGGGGAGGGGCTTCCCTGTGGGCCAGTAGAATACTCCTTCCATGGAGGGGACAGGCGGCACTTTTCAGGCAGAACCTTTCTGAACACCCTCAGGGTCAGGCCAAGGCCCAGCTGTCATGTTGGGGGAGGGGTAGAGTCCTCCGTCCCCAAGCACCACTCCCCAGAGAGCGTCTCCACCACCTGCCCCCAGCACTGGGCCGGCCGAGCACAGGCAGGGGGAGCGGGGCGGTCTGTCCATGGACTTTCTGAAGGCCTAAGGGGAAGCGGACCGGACTGTCCTGGGCAGTGAGTCCTACAGGGACTGAGGCCAGCGCTGATCTCGGGAGCACAGAGGTGAACTCCAAAGGGAGCCCAGACCGCTGTCCGCCCAGGGCAGAGCGCAGGGCTGCAGTGACCAGGCGTGGCAGGGTAGGGGTGGGCGCTGCAGTGCACCGGGCGGAGGGGTGTATGTCACAACCGGGAAACAGAACAGGGGGATGAGAAGAAATTGGTGTTTTCTGTACACTTCCCCTCCCCCTCTTGCCCTTCCTCCCTGCCCCCCCCCGGAGAGCGCCCCCCCCCCCGTCAGAGGGCTCCACAGCAGGGTGCTGCCAACCAGGAAAGGCTGCAGGGGGGCTGGGAGGGGACTGGGGGCCCCAGAGGTCTGTGGGGCTGGTGTCTTGTCTCGCCCTGCACACAGGAATGGGGACAAAACAGCATTTGAGGGGCAGATGCGGCGGTGGGGGCTCCAAGCCGCCAGCCCCCGGCCTGATGGCGAGAAGACTGCACCGGGCTTAACAGGATGGGCGGGTGTTTGGCCGGGTCAGCAGGTGGCCGCACAGAAAATGAGTCCCCGGGGCTGCAGTAATTGTAAGTGTCAGGGAAAAGTCAAGGTCTCCATCGTCGCCCTGGTCTGTGACAACTTCTGACCACAAACAAATATATATGGAAACGATTGCCCGGGGCGCCAGCGCTGGTGCGGGAGGAGGCTTAACCCCCGAGTGTCCGGGCGGCCAGGGCAGCGGGGCCCTCCCCGAGATGGCCACAGAGGCCGTCCCTTCCAGGGGCACACAAGCACGGCCTCCCAAACGCCCCCATGCCCATGTAGAGACGCCCGGCCTGCCCAGGGCAGTGCCCGGCTCCCAGACCCAGCGGCCCCCAGCCTCAGCTCCCAAGAGGGGCCAGGCTGTGCCGGCAGCTGGGGGTGTCACTGAGGAGTCAGAAATATGGGGCGGGCTCCCTGCGTGTGGAAACGCTGTCCCCCTTATGCCCACCGAGATGCGCTGACTCGGTGAGCAGACCCCGCTTCGCTGAAGAAACGCAGAGGTCTCCGTGAGCTCTCACAAAGTTTACCTGCCCACGGCCTCTGAGCCGTGTCCAGAATAATGAGCTCAAAGACCACTGGGCCGGGTGGGACGGCAGGTCACTACCATGGTTATTAATTTGTTCATTTACCCCCGCTCGGCCTTCTGCATGCCTCTCGCGGCCCGCAGTTCTCTGCAGGGAAAGCCGTGGCTTCCCTGTTCGTAACCCACACTGCCTTCCTGGGCCGGCTTCTCCGGGGAAAACAGGGGAAGTTCTTCCCACACAGCGGCGGGCTGACCGGGGTCCCCCAAACTCATGTCTACTCCAAACCCCAGAGTGAGACCTTATTCGGGAATAGGGTCTTACAGGTGTAATTAGTTAAGGATCTCAAGATGAAATCATCCTGGATTTAGGGCAGGCCCTACTCCAACCGCGGGGGTCCTGGAAGGGGAGGAGACATGGGAAGAAGGCCGCCACATGACCACGGAACAGGGGTCGGAGGGACGCCTGGAGCCCCCAGAGCCAACAGAGGTGGGAGGGAGCCTCCCTGAGCCTCCAGAGGGACGACACCGGGTTTTGGACTTCTAGCCTGCAGACTGAGAGGGAGTCCGCTTCTGCTGTTTGAAGTCCCCGGTTTGTGGGACTTTGTTCTAGCAGCCCTGGACAGTGGTACCCGGGGCTGCTCAGGACACCGTCCCAGGCCTCCTTGTGCACCGCTGTGTGACCCAAGGCAGCCTCATCCCTGCCCTGTGAATTCCCACTGGCATCAGGGCTCCCTAGAGCCCCCAGCCACAGGCCACATAGCAGCCCCACCCCACCCCTCACACAGAAGTCAGCAAAGACCTGTGGCATCATTTTCACTAAAAAGTGTCCACCTGATGCAGAAAACTGACCCGACTTGCTCCTGTTCCCAGAGCCCAGGACCCTGCTCCCCAGGAAACAGGGCTCCCCAAACCCCAGTTTGCCATCACTGCATCTCGGAGGGCCCTCGTGTGTCGGTGGCCGAGCAGACATGGCATTTGGTCTCATCCCGACGGGGGTGGCAGAGGCAAAGACTGGGATGTCAGCTGTCACCAGGGATTCAGGCAGTGGGCTCCAGCAGCCGGCGATGGGGCAGGAATAAGACAGCATCATTCCCAGTCCTGGAAGGGGACGGCGTCGCCTGCGCCCAGACTCACGAATGCACAGCACGCGCGGGTGCAAAGACAGGCATGTGCGGTGTCCCGGAGGGGCCCCAACGCCCACCACCGCGGCCGCCCCTTCACTTCCCAGCGGCCGCCGACCATCTCGTGCGTTACTTCTTTCGCTTTTCCCACAGGTGGACCTGGAGCCGCAGCCCCGCTCTGCCTCCCTGAGCGTGACACCTTCCCATGTCCTGTCCCTCGCTGGGGGACACTGATGGCAAGGGAAACCCGCGACTCTGAGCTTAAGCGCTATTTGTTTTCCATAATGGCCTCTTCTCAACCTTGAAACCACTTTCTGTTTTGAAAATTATCTGACATCTAAAAATAAGTCACGTTTGAGGACAAACGCTGGCCAGTGCACCCAAGACTGAGGGACCATGAGCAAATAAATGAGTTTTGGGTCTGCTGATCCGGCCGCTGGTGAAGCTGGACTGATATTCCTGTCCGGGTGTGTTTGTGTGCCAGCCGCTGCTCTAAAGCCCGCCATGGCTGCCGCTGCCCCCGCCGTGACCATGGGGACCAGGAGGCCACATCCAGACCACTGATCTCGGGAAACAAAGACAGACTCCCCCAGACGGATGGCCCCAGGTCCAGGAATCGGGCAGCAGGGGGTGGCTTCCTGAAGGCTGACATTAATTGCCCTGTGATGGACACACGTGTGCACACATGTGAGCGTGTGTCTAGGACACGCGGGCCACATGCACATGCATGCAAGTGTCATCTCACACATACATACACACACGTGGGACACACGGACACACGGAGCCCACCTGAGTGGGTACACACAGGGCATGTGTGTGCACACGGCTCACACACACGTGCACACACAGAGTTCCAAAACGAGCTCGAAGCCGCCCGGTGAGCAGCCCCCACCAAGGACCAGAATGCAAAGACAGCATTTGTGTCTCCAGTCCAAGCCCGGGAGCTGAAGCCTTCGGGGCTCTGGGCTCAGCCTACAGAAGGGAGAGACCTGAGCCTTAAAGATGCAGGACAGCAGAGCCAGGTGTTCACAGGTCTGTCCCGCCTCGACTCGGGCATCGGCCATGCAGCTGGCCAAGAGGGCCTGTCCTGTCCCACAAGGACAGCTCAGCTAGCCAGGGCAGCCTGGCCCCTGCCCGAGAGGGCTCCTCGGGGGTTCTGCAGACGGGTGAGGTCCTGACAACAGCCAGAACAGACAGAAGGACACAGGGCTGGCACCCAGCACTACCGTCTGCCACAAGCTGGGATCCCAGCGCTGCCAGGGGCCAGGAGCAACCTGGGCAGGGCTCCGGCTCAGGAGCGCAGGGACAGACAGGTATGCGAGTTCCCGCGAGGGCCCAGCAAAGCTGTGTCCTAGCACCAGCCGCTGCTGTGGCCGCCCCGGACCCCGGGAGTGCCTCTGGGACAGCAGAGAGATGGGGAGGCTTGCGGGACGTGGTCAAGTACTCCAGCGCCCGGGTCAGGGTCCCGACGGGTCCCTACGGCCCCACGGCCACGCACTGCGCTGGGCCGGGCTGGGCTGGCAGCTGCCCGTGTCCGCCTGGCCGAGCACGGGCTGGGCGGCCCACTTGCTATTTTGAGGTGAGGGGCGCCGTGGCTGAGGCACTCAATGTCACCAGGAGCCGGGCGGGGGGAGCAGGGCAGAACCTTCAGAACTAATGTCAATTTTCTGCATCAAATATTTTGATAATTAAACAAAGCTGATCAAGGGAGGCGAGCGGCATGGCTCCGGAGCTCAGGAAGCAGCCCATTAAACAGAGGGCCCCGAGCGCCCGCGGCGGCAGGCCCAGATTAATGACTCGGCGGTAATAGATTTTCCCAGCTCCGCCGCACGGGGCAGCTCCGGCCGGGGAGGGGCTCGCAGCCCGCGCCCGGAGGAGGCCGTTAAAGGGGCAGGGACAGTAAATCAAGGTGCCCACGGTGGACGGGTGGGACAGCCGCCTGCCCGTGACCGACCCGAGGTGTCCCCCGCCTCTGGGGTGACAGGGGTCTGCGACCCAGACTCTCCCGGAGGCCCCCTTCACACCAGCGGGAGATGTACTTCCAGCTCAAACGGACACACGGCCAGAGAGATGGGCTCAAGGAGGACAGCCCCCCTTCTGCGTGTGAAGTCCCGGGGGTGCCCTGGGCTGCCCCCCCCCCACAGTGCCCTGCTGGCTGCCCTCTGTGGTGGCCGGAGGAGGGTCAGGCTGGACAGCGCTGACCACGTTCTGTGTCCGGACCTCGTCCACCTGACTCCTGCGCACGTCCACACAGCTGTGAAGTATGGAAACCAGATGAAGGAAGCATGTTTCAGCCTGATATGATCACACTGCAGGGATGGGTTACATTTGGGATATTTTCCGGGGCTGGGGGTCTCGGGGGTAATGAAACCCAGGGCTGCGGACTGGGAAGGACAGGATGTGCATTTGGGGCAGGCGCCCACGCCATCCTGGTCCTCCGCGGGGAGGCCCGCCCTGACCCCTGCAGGATGGAGCAGAGCTCGTGGGCCCCACGCAGTGAGATGGGGTGCGGAAGAGGCCATCGCGTGCCCCCAGCGTAGCTCTGCGGTGCCTGCATGTCAAGGGCGCTGTGTCCTACGGGATGTCCTGTCCCTGCAGACCCTCAGGGTTCGCTCTGCCCTCCAGGTCTTGGTGGGCTGTTCCACGCACAAGGGATGAAGACACGTCGTTCTAGGTGCTTTCATTCAACAAATGCTTCCTGGGCAACTATGGTGGGCCAGGCTGGGAGGACAGCCGGGAATTGGGGGAGCACTCTGTTCTGAGGCTTGTCCGCTCAGGCTGACCAAGAGACGCCCAGCACTGGTTAGCCCATCCCAGGCCCTGGGTACATGGCCTCAGCAGCAAGTAGGAGTGAGACATGCTTCCCTGAGCCCTGGAAACTCTGGCCCCTCAGAGCTCCCAACAACATGGTTTTAACACAGACCTCCCCTGAGGCCGGGTCCTTCCTGGGTATCCCAGAGCCTCCTTGTCGCTGGGCCTGGCTTATGCTTAGCCTGGGGTAGAGAGGACCTCCCCGGGAATAGCCCGTGAGTCCTCAGTCCCTGCCCAGCTGTGGTGCCCAGGGTTTCCCCATGAGGCTCCGCTTCTCAGGCCCAGGCGGTAGGACTGGCCAGGGGTGCCTGGGCCTCTCCAGGTGGCCCTGCTGTCCAGCCACAGCTCCCCTGGGGACCCTTCGATCTCTCCCCCTCACCTACTTTCCCACCCTGCTCCCCAGATGCAGGAGGGGAGGCCTGAGAGGGTGGGTGTCTTTCCTTCCTGCCCGACCAGGCCCCTGCCCGGCAGCTGCCCGCAACACCCACTGGCCCTCCTGGACACGAGTGCTGACCAAGTCATCATAGAGACCTCTTGGTGTTGTCCCCACAGCCCACTCCCCCACCCAGGGTCTGGCCACTGAAATCGCTTGATGTCTTCTGTTTTCCATTGTCGAGAAGCAGAACTGCCCGGTAACCCTCTGGATGCAATGTCTCTCCATGCAGACATGCATTATTCCCACTAGAATTATCTATCCTGATACGCTCCCGTGGGTAAGCTGGGCACACTGGCTGGAGCCAGGACTGGGTGGCGGGTGCTGTAAGACAGACACGCCAGTAGGGGGAGAGTACGAGGCTGCACGCACCAAGGCCTCCCTGTGCTTGCACAGCGTGTGTGCGTGGGTGTGTAATTCGAGATTGAATGTGTGCACACACGTGTGCGTGAGTGTGCATGTGTGCAAGGGGGCATGCATGATTGTGTGTGCTGCGTGAGTGTGTGCACACATGTGTGTGAATGTGCATATGTGCGAGGGGCACACATGTGTGCTGCATGTGTGCACACGTGTGCGTGAGTGGGCATGTGTGCAAGGGCATGCATGACTATGTGTGCTGCGTGAGTGTGTGCACACATGTGTGTGAATGTGCATATGTGCGAGGGGCACACATGTGTGCTGCGTGTGTGCACACACATGTGCATGAGTGGGCATGTGTGCAAGGGGCATGCATGATTGTGTGTGTGTGTGCACGAGCATGCATATTCATGGGACTGTGGATGTATGTTGAGTGTGCGCTCACACAACTGTATGAGTGTGCCTCCCCTCACGAGGATGTGCGTGACAGGTGTGTGTCCGTGCCAGCTGTGCTCACACGAATGTGAGTGTGGGTGCCTGTGTGAGCATTTGCTGGTGTTTGTGTATGAATGTGTGTGCTCGTGCAAGGGTACACGAGTGTGCATGGCCTCATGGTTGTGTGTGCACGCACAATAGCATGAGTGTGCTGTGTGTTCACGTCGGCTGAACAGAGCCTGGGGCTTGGCGCCCTACAGAGACCCAGCTTCAGGAATCTGCCCCGGGTGCTGAGGAGTCATGTGGCCCCCAAGACGGCTGCCTCATCCCATTTCATTTGCGCCTCCAGAAAACACTTATGCGGCACCTACTGTAGCCCCAGGATACCCCTGGTGAATGCACACATCCAGTCACGGCCCCTCTGGGGAGGGTCTCATAGGCAAGGGGGGAATGGGGCAGAGCAGCTAATAACTCACCAGTGTGACCGTCTAGCCTCAGGGACAGTGTCCAGCTCAGCCCACCCCCAGCTCACAGCTCTGCCTGGCCCACCCACGGGCCACCCCAAACCTTAGCCTGGCATCATGATGGTATGCAAGGAGGCCACTCTTGCCCCTGCGCCTTTGCAGAGGCTGTTCCCTCTGCCCTGGACGCCCTTCCTTGCCTGCTTCACCCACCACATCACACTCTGGTCACCCTCAGAACCTGAGAGGCAGCAACTCCACTCTGGAGTCCGTGGCTGCCAGGCGTCACTGCCCTTCTGCCCTGGGGGCTGTCCCGTGGTTCAGTTGTCCTTCTGTGCCTGTGTCTTCTTGGACCTCAAGGCCACAGCAGGTGCTGTCCCCACCCACCAGGAACCATGGCACGGGAGGAGTGGGGGAGGCACAGCCTGGGGTCTCCCCTGTGAGTGAGCGTCCGGCCCCCCCGTGACCCACACTGCTCTGTGGACGAGGGTCACTCCACTTCCCCTGGCCACCCACCACCGCTGCCCCCCGGCAGAGCTTGGGTGCCAGCCCCACGGCTCCCCAGGCAGAGCTTCTGGTTGGGCCTGGACATGGCCCCATAATGCCGCTGGCTCCCCACCTCTTCCCTCTGCAGCAGCTGGTGGGCGGGTGTCCTGATCCTCTGTTTCCCCATCTGCACCTGGGGAGGGGGCTGCCTGCCTCCAGACCACAGCTGGGTTAGCTCCCCCTAAGTCCCATGGGGGCACAGAAGGCATGGAGGGGCCTCCTGGGAGAGGTGGGCCTTCTCCCGCTCCCCCCAGTGCCCAGCTGAGTGGTCACCTCAGCCCCCTGAGAGCTCACCCAACCTCGGCCGCATGGCCTCCAGGGTCCCCGGAGCGGCCAGCTCCATTCGGGGTTTATTCTGCAGGGAGCAAATTGGTGTGGTTCCTCCCAGGCTTTGCTAGGATTCTGTGCTCCAGGGAGCCTGGAGACTCCCTTGACTGGCCATGGGTTACAGCCCAGCTACAGCCATCGTGCAGAGCAGGGCACACCTGGGCAAAGTCCCGCCATCCCCTTCGACAAGAGACAAGTGGACAGTGGTACGTGCGGCTGTGGAGCTGAGGGACCCTCGTTGGGTACCCCTCAGTTTCAGATGGTCACAGGCCACCTCCAAGGACCTGGTGTTCACGGCAGTCAAGGACCCAGAAGATCCCAGGGCTGCGGAAGCAATGTGGCTGCAGCCCATTAGCAGGGAACCCAAGGCGAGCCTTTCGGAGAGCGGTCGGGTGTCAGGGAGCCGGCTCGGAGAGGAGGAAGGGAGGGCCGGGCTGCCACGGCTGGAGCCCCAGCCTGGATGGCTGCAGGGTCAGACATGTGGCGAAAGATGATGGGCCAGAGGGACAAGGGGAGCGTCCCGGAGCGGGGGCAGGACGGGGGAGCCCTGACTCAAACCCAGACCTGGACCACCAGGAGCCCAGCAGCCCAGCTGAGTCTGATGCAGCCCCCGTGATCGGGCTCCCACCTGGAGACCCCGTGGTCCAGCCACCCGGGGCCCGGATACCCCACAGGCCCACCTTGTGTGGGAGGACCTGACCCCCCCCCCACCCGCCCTCGAGAGTCCCTGCCACGGTCGCAGGCCCCGTTCAAGGTCGAAAGCAGCCCCGTGAGGTCTGCCGAGTGGGGACCACGGTGCATCTGGCCACATGAGTGTCAGCCCATACATCACGCGTGTTCCCATCATGGCTGTCACGGTAACTACAGTGACTCGGGCAGGGCCGTATTTCTACCGGTTGTGACAGCAAAGATAAATCTGCCCAGGCCAATCCACCATGGGCGGCAGGCCGTGTCGGGGAAGGTGGTGGCCAAGTGAGGCGAAGACCCCCGGGATGGGGGGGCTGTGGGGCGTGACCTTGTGGCCACTGTCCCTGACGGTGGCCGTTTCCTCCCCGGTGCCCATCCTGCCCCAGCAGCAATGCCTATTTGGAATGGGACTCAGGACCCTGACCAGGAGCACCTGAGCCCTGGGATCCTGTCTTAGATTGCCCCTTTCTGGCTGTGTGACCCTGGGCCAGTCACTGACCCTCTCTGGCCTCCTTTTCCTCAGCTTCAGGGTGTGGTACTAACCCCCCTCACCGTGGCTGTCAGACCGAATGTAGTGCCCTGTGCGTGCCGTGCCGGTCACACCCCCCATGGGGGCTCCATAAATCCCTCCAGAGGCCGACTGATGCCAGCCCACGCTGCCCACGCTGCCCCCACCTCGGGGTCCCCTGGAACCCCTTGGCCTACTTCCCTCCCTGCCCAGCTGCCTCTTACTGACCCGTCACGTCTGGACCCCGAACACCAGGCCCAGGCCCAGCCCAATGATGAGCCAGACAGCCAGGCCGGGCGGTCACCAACGGTCCCCAGGGTTAAGGGCTGATCAGGGCTGTGGGTTCCTTCTGCATGTCCAAGGCTCCCCAGGCTCAGGCTCTGTGCCCCCACAGAGCCTTGCTGGACAACCAGAGGATCCAGTGCTTGGCACCCCCTGCCAAGCCGCCCAGTCCCGGGGTGACCCGGCCTCTCGGTGAGCCCTTCCCAGGCAGCTGACAGCTCCAGGCGTCCCACTGTCCGGCGCAGCGTCACCTCCCCCTGGCTCCCTCCCTCCCCAGCCGTCAGCAGGACCTGTGCTCTGGCCTCGGGACGTGGAGGGCCCGGCGCCGACCCCGGGGCCGCGCCTGGCCGGCTGGGCTCCATCTCCTTCCCATTTCCTAAGGCCTCCGTCCTCAGAACTTGTCCCCGACCACTTCAACACCACCACCCGCCTCCCTCCATCACCTGTGTCCCTGGACCCGTCTTCTCCCCCCCCAGCCTCTGCCTCCTGGACGGTCCCCCACACTGCCCTCTCCGTGCCACCCGACTCTGTCGCTGGCCTGGTTAGCCTGACCACCTCGTCCACGTCGTCTCTGGGTCCAGCTCGGGAAAGCCCCGGGTCTCCCCGGTGAGGACGATGGCGCATAGGGTGGGGGCTGCTCGGGCCACAACACGGCACACCTGACCTGTGTCCCGGGAGGACAGCAGGTAGCTTTCCAGGCAGCTGACTGAGGACGTGTCCACAGAGCCAGGATTGAGACTCATTTACTGAAAATCCTGCAGGGATCGGGAGCTGATATAAGAACCGTGCTGTAGAGTGTGCTGTGAAAAAGGAAAAGGACCCCCAATTCATCAGGCCAAACAGCTCACGGAGGGAGGGGTCCGTCACCCGCCTCTGGCTCTCAGGGGGTCAGGACCCCCAGGATAGAGCCAGGAGGCCACAGGAGGGCAGCCCCCACCCCGGCAGCCAGGAAGGGGCCCAGGCCTTTGGCCACGTAGGCCAGTCCACACAGCACAGACACTGCTGTTCCCCGAGATGATGTGCTCCGGGGCTGAAGTCATGGGGAGCGGGAACGCCCATGTTCCACGGGCATTTCAGCAGTGGGCAGAGCCCCAAGGAACCCCCAGCCAAGGCCAGGTGTGAGCCCTCGGCCCCGGGGCTGAGGGGCCCTGGCCACGGCACCCGCCACACAGCATCCCTACAGGAGCACCAACGTCAGGGTCCCATGAGCAGGGGTCCCATGAGCAGGGCGGTGATACCCCCTCGCCCCCGGCAAGGAAAGTGGCAAGCCTCCCCCGTGGGGGCCCAGGGGCAGACAGGGCAGGCGGCGGGTGCCCACCCCCTTCCTCGTCACCTCGTTCCGGCGGAGCGGCCTGGCTGACCCGTGCCCCCACCGGCCGCCTCGCCAGGGGATAGGGCCGCATCCCCTTCCATCTGTGCCCGTCGGGGTCCACTCTGGCCCCTCCCCCCTTGATAGATAATGGTTTAATAAGCGATCTGTTTTTTATTTAAAGGGTCGGCAGTAAAACCCAGATCACATTTCTCACTTGGAGGGTCAAAAAACCGCTTACGCTCATTTCTGCAATGTAAAGCGACACTCTATCAAACCAAACATTTCCAGATGTGCCCAGCTTGCTCGGAGGCGCTGGCTGGCGGGCCGCAGGCAGCGGCGCCTGGAAAGCAGGCCGGGAACACCACCTACTGGCCGCCCGGAGCCAGTCCCTCCACGCTCCCTCCTGCGGCTCCCAGGCTCCGCAGCCCGGGCCGGTTCCTGTGCGGTGGGTCGGGTCGCTGGGTCGACGGAGCTAGAGGACCGGCCTCCCATCAACAGGGCCCCGGGGCGAGGGGTGAGGGGCAGGAGCATCCCGCCGTCTGTGGGGCCAGCCCCCTCGCTGCTGCTGGCTGGCCTCTCTGGCCACCTTCTCCGCCCACTGGCCACCCTAGACCACGGCAGCTCCCGGGGGAGCTCGGATGCAGGCCGGCACCGAGAACAGACACAGTGTCCCGTAATCACCCAAGAACCAGAAGGAAGGGGGAATCCCATCCGAAGGGACTCGCAGCCCTGGCGCTGAGTCTGAGGCACGTCCTGATGCCCAGCATGCCCAGGGCCTGGCCCGCAGGAGACCGTGAGAATGGGAGGCCACCTCTGCCTTAGAGAGACAGGCTCCCGGAAAGCTCGGCTCACGTCCAGGGTGGGTCTGGAGCCCACCAGCCGCCCCTGTCCCCAGACAGCGTCTCAGGCTCCCGGCCACAGCACCGCCAACAGGGCAGCTCCCTTCAAAGCAGGGGAAAGCCGACCGTGGGCTGGAACCTCCCTGAGAGCGGCCGCTACCAGACTTGGGCTCGTAAAGCCTCCCGGCTGCCCAGGGCAGCTGACGCCCGAGTCAGGAAGGCTGCTGGAGCACCTCCGGGCAAGGGGTCCGGAAAGCCCGTGGTCGGGGCTCCTGGACCCACCTGGGCCGCCTCCAGGGGAGGGACCGCTGGAAACACTTGCTGGCAGCCACCCGAAAATGCATTCCGTGAGTCCCCCACAGAACGCAGCTTTCACTCTGGATTAAAACCGCAGCCAACTTTAAATTTAATAATAGAGTTATAAACTCTTGGAAGTGGATGGATGGCTGACCGACCCCGGAGAGAAGAGGGAGGCTCCATAAATAGAGGTCCTTGTAAGCAGATTCAGGATCCGGTGCAGAGCCTGTTGAATTACCTTTTGTGAGAAGTCCCTGCGTCTGTGCCTGTCACTGGGGGGGGGGGGGTGACGGGGGGATGCCAGCCCAGACCCCCGACAGCAGCCCCGCTCTGCGGGACCCGCCAGGCTGCTCCTCCCAGAGGGGTCCCCGCTCCTGCACACAGACACCCACGGCGGCCCAGGGCCCACTCCGATCTCTGCACCGTGACAAAAGGCGGGGATGGGGGCACAGGGAACAGAGTGCAGACGACAGACGGGAGCCAGCTGGTCAGGAAAGCACTGTCCTGTCTCCAGCAGCCTGGGCTAGACTCCAGGGGGACCCAGCTGGGGCAGCCTGGCCAGAGCCAGTGGGAGGGGCTGCCCCTGCGTCCCCCAAGACCATCCCCTTCCAGCCGTCCCACAAGTGTGAACCTGGGAGCAGAAATCTCCCCATTCCCGGATGGGCTGAGCCCCACCCCATCTCTGCAATGTGGAGTCCGCAGGACACAGGCCGGCAGGCGGCTGTCACTCGCCGGTCACTCCAAGACCACTAGAGGGGCTGACCCCATGATGTCACAGAAAACTGAGGACTCAGGAACCCCTCACCCAGTCCCCCCAACAGCCATATCACTCACCTACGCTGGTCCTATAAACTCCGACCCATGGGGCCTGGGGTATCCACGTAGCCCCATCCTGGCACCTGCTTCAACAGGACGTCCAAATGTGCGTCTCCCACCGCCTTCCTCACCTGCATGTCTGAGCTTTGCCCACGAGGGTAGGAAAGGGCCTCCTCTTCACCCTGGGCTTAAATGTCCTGAGGAAGCAGATGCAACAGGCACGGTAGAAGTAAATCTCTAAGCTGCTCCTCGTCCCAAATGCTGCCTCCTCCAAGAAGCCCCTCTGGTTTCACACCCCCAATTGTGACCACTCCCTCGTACTGCGAGTCACCTGTGCTTTTGTCACTTATTCCTCCTGCAGCCCTGAGGCCGTCACCACCCACCCCCACCCCTAGTCCCTGGCACACAGAAGGTGCACCCCAAGGGGCCTTGTCATCTTCCAAATGAAAGCATTTGATGCACTTTTAGAATAAAATAACTCAGGATGAAATATTTTTGCCTTTGTCACGCATGAAGCTGTGTGCTGACCCCTCAGCGAGTCCCGCCAAGCCTTATATCACCCCGACATGGAGCAGACGTTGCCCCCGTCTGGAGCTCGGGAGCACATCAGGCTTCTGGGTCCCAACTCCCAGTGACTAGCAGACTCACCAGTGGGGCTCCCCTCTACTTCCGTCGTTTGAGGTTTTTGCCGGCCTCTGTGGGCCCCACGTGTGGACTCTTACAGCTGCCTCCAGCAGTGCAGAGAAAGGCCTCAGTGTCCCCATCGAGGACAGGCGGGGGACAGCACCTGTCAGGTGGGCTCTTTGGGGTTAAACAGGGAGTGCTGCCTGTCCCCACGTGTGGACTCTTACAGCTGCCTCCAGCAGTGCAGAGAGAGGCCTCAGTGTCCCCATCAAGGACAGGCGGGGGACAGCACCTGTCTGGTGGGCTCTTTGGGGTTAAACAGGGAGGGCTGCCTGTCAGCCCTGTCATAGGTGTGCGTGAGTCATCGGCCCAATGGCTGCCCCATGAACCCCACAGGCTCACATGCCCCTCGTACCCAGGCCTGGGGGACTGGAAGGGAGTGGCTGTCCCTGTTCTCCCAGCATGGGCAGCCTGGGAGTGGCAGGGAGAGGGTTGGCCCTCACACCCAAGAGAATTCACAGTGCTGCAGGGACTCAGAGAGGAGGTCTGGTCCAGTCTCAGGGCTCTGGGAGGACTTCCTGGAGGGGGTGTCCTCACAGGGACAGTCCTCCTGGGGGAAGAACCCTGAGCACCTCCTCTAGACACCTCCAGGACAGGGAGAGCCTCTAACCCCAGGCTCTGACCCAGACAGAGGGACTAGCAGAGAGATGGACAGACAGACAGCAAGGATTGGGCCAGGGTGTGGCTGGGCCACCGAAGGAGCAGCCACAGCCACCAGAGGAAGGCCAGGCCAAGGCATGGGGATGGGGAGGATGGGGGGATGGGGAGGATGAGGGATGGGGAGGATGGGGGATGGGAGGGATGGGGGATGGGGGTCAGGGGGATGGGGAGATGGGGGGATGGGGAGGTCCCTTGAGTTCCTCCCAGGGTGGAGCCGCAGCCTAGAAGCCAAGTTCCCTAATTTCATGCCACCTTGTAAATCAAACTGTGATTTGGGACATTTTTCAGGACGAAAAACCTCCGCAGGGTGGCCAGCCGGGGGAACATCCCGGGAAAATCGAGCTCGTGCTGAGGCCGTGTCTCAGCACCCAGATGGGCAGGGGTGGCCCCTTGAACCCGGCTCCAGGAACACTTCCAAAGCAAACACAAGGATGATCAGGCTTGACCTTGACCCTCCCTCCCTCCAGGCTGCTTTCCCAGGGCCTAAGAAGGGAGACTGCCCCTGGGCCCACTATGCCCCCTCTCCACCCAGCAGAGCTCACACTCCCTGAGAGGAATGAGCTCAGTTAGGAAAACGGGGTGCAGGGGCTAATAGCCGCTGGCTGCCCAGAGACCAGCCCCAGGACAGCAGCCAGCTGTCCTGCCCTTGCACCCGAGGAAAGACATGCTCAGCTCAGGAGCAGGCTGGCTCCCAGGTCCCTGATTTGCAGATGGGTCACGGCTTGAGAGGCACCTGTGCAGATAACTTCACCCCCCCAAAGGCCTGCCCCTCCTAGCCTGGCCGCGGGCTCCCCCGAGAGACTTCCCTGGGAGAACCAACCGGGGGTGCTCTCCCATCACCCCGCCTCCATCTGGCTGCCCAGGCCTTGTCCCCAGGTGCCTGTGGGGCACAGAGGAAAGCCTCTTTGCACGGACGTGGCCAGCCCTCTCAGCCCCCGGCCAGCCTCTCAGAGGAGCCCCAGGCCGTGACCAGGGTGAGGGCTCCTGCCCCCGAAGAGTTTGTCCAGGACAAGAGTCTTCTAGGAGGGGAAGACCCTGTAATTTCTTGGCTATGTCACGGGAACTAACTCGGCCTCATGGGATCAGGGGAGGCTTCTTGGAGGAAGAGGCATTTAAATGGAAGCAAGACAATAGCTGGCTGGGCACACAGGAGCAGGGGACGTAGGGAGGAGGGTGGTCAGGGCCCGGAAGCCTGGAAAACCCAGAAAGGGCCAGTGCCAGGGGCAGCTGGAGATGGGGGACAGGTGGGGTCCACCCTACAGCCTCCCAGCAGGTGAGGGGCCCACTCCCCCCGCCAGAGGTCTGCCCCCTCCCCAGAGCAGCAGGTAGGCTTTCTGCATAGCCAGGTGTGCTTGGTGGGCCGAGCCCTCCGTGGGTTCTGAGGACAGAGCCCGCAGCTGCCCCCTGTGGCCCAGTCCTTGGGCACCATTCTTGGCAGCAAGGAGAGGACCCCGGGACCCCTGGGGTATGGGCCCTGAGCTCCTCAGAGCCGCCACTCCGCTGAATTCGCCTCCCACTGCCGTTTTCCTGCGGTGGGGGCACCAGGGCGAGAGCTAAGGTGACAACTTACGGGAGGTTCTCAGCAGGAGCTGATGAGCCGACAGGGGGTTAGCGGTTCTTTCCACCTCTTGGCCTCTGAGCAAGGGGACAGCACTGTCCCCGTGGGGCCAGCCAGGACCCCAGGAGCTTGGACCCCCAGAGCTCACCCCAGCCCTCAGGAAAGCAGGTGGGTTTGGAGCAGAGGGGAGACCTTGGGCCCCAGGGGCACTCACACCCAGTGACCAACTGTTGGATATCAGCTCTGACTTGCCCTGCACCAGGCCTAGTTCTGGGTGCTGAGAACGTGCAAAGAAGCAAGGAAGCTGTCCCAGGGCAAGAAGAAGATTTGGGGGTCTGGGGGAACCACACCGGCCTCTGCTCTTCCCATGCCTTCTCCCAGCTCTACCCGACATCCCCTCTCCCAGAGCCTTCAGTGGCTCCCTTGGGCCCAGGCCAAGAACCCAGCTTCTCCACCTGCCTCCAGATGTTCACCTTTCCCTGCTTGGGAACCCCCCACACTCTCCCGCTCACAGACACCCACCCAGACCCAGCCTGCCCACCCCACGCTCCCCGAGCCCCACCCCGTTTCTTGACTCCAGGCCTCTGTCCACCCTGAGCCCCCGCCTGGGACACCCTGCCTTCCTCAGCCCTGGGGAGAAGCAGGCTCCTCGGGGCAGGAGGCCTCCAGTCCTGGCCCACAAGGGGAAGAGCTGGCCGGACCACCGCGGCAGGTCCACGCAGACACACAGAGGGAGAGACGCTCCACATCCCCCCCCCCCGCCCCTGCTCCGTACTCGGCTCCACAGGGCGCCTTCTCCCTGGGGCTGGGCTGGGCAGGTCAATGTCCAGGCCCGCGCCCCCACCTGCGAGTGCCGGCCGGCAGGGCTGGGGTCCAGGGTTTTGTCGATGAGCTGCTCCGTAAACTCGGCAAGGTCTGTCAAAATATTTTTAGCATTTGTTCTGTTTAAAAACCCTGAGGTATTAGAGTGCACTAATCTTTAAAAAGGTTAATTTATTCATAGAGATTTTGACAGAGATGTATGGCACAGCACAGCCGTGCCCCTTCCCTGGGGGAGCGCGCACCCGAGCAGAGGAGCGGTGTGCAGGCGGGCCGGCCGCGGCCCCCTCAGCCCTCCCCTCCCGCCCTCGCAGGCCCTGGCTGGCCTCCCCCCACTCAGGGGGAGGGGCTCGGTCAACATCCCGTCGTGTAAAGGACCAGGCCCGGCTGAATGTCAGGCCCAGGGGTCGGCATGTGCCAAAACAGCCCTGTGGCCTCGAGGTTGGAGGGCTGGAGGCCTCCAGTCCTCCTTGTGATCCGAGAGCCTCCAAGGAGCCCCTTCTCCAAAACAGTCCTCCATCAGCCCCAGGGCCTGGGGTGGCCACACCCACGTCCATGCATGGCCTCCTGGGCCCCACCAGGGTATCCACAGCACATGGGAGGTAGCCAAAGCCCATCCTCCTCCCTGGCCAGAGCCCTAGGGCCCAGGGCAGCCAGGGGTCTGAGGGAGTCCTCAGGGACCCCACAGGCAGGCTGGACCCACCGCCAGTGGTGAGCAAGCCAGCCGGAGCACCCACCCCATCAGGGCTCTGACGTCAGGTCTGGGAACACGCGGCTCTAGGGTTTGCGTGTTTTTATTACTTCAGGAGACGCAAGTCTCTATTCCTTCAGCAGCAAAATGAGTCCCACCCAAGGCCTTCGTATCTCAGCCTAGAACTCCTGCCCAGACCTTCCATGCACAAATGCCACCTCTTCCAGGAAGCCCTTCCTGACTACCACCCAACCCAGGCCCCAGCATGTCCCTGTTTTGTTTCCCTCAACCACCCTCCGAAAGGTGTGTGTCCAGCCATCATTTGCATGTTTGCTGTTGGCCTGGTCCTATTGGCCCCAGGCAGAGGGCCAGCCTTGGGTCGCAGGCGGGCATGGCCACGTGTCCACACTGCTGCACGGCTTCGGGAAGGCCCCTCTGACGCCTGGCTGATCCCCAGGCCCCGGCGGCACACAGGTGGGTCATCACTGCCCTCAGGTGGGAGTATGGCGTGTTTCTGCAGGCTGTCTCTTCGTTTCCAGAAGGGGGGTGCCTAGCCCGAGGGCACAGAGTTCTCTCAGCTCAGTTGTGTGATCTCTGGCTGTCTCGTGTATCCCCAGCCTCCTGTGCCTGAGTAGCATGACCGCGAGCTGGCTGGGCCTTCTGCGCGACCTGGCCTGGGCCGAAGCCAGCTGGGACGCAGGAGTCTGAGGGAGGGTCTCTCATTGCTGCAGGAGCTGCTGACAGCCCCATGCCCCTTGGCACATCCGCAGCGTGTGGCCCCGAGCATGGGGGGACACTCAGTGGTGTGTCACCCCCCTTGCTGGGCCCCCACCTGCAGGCCTTCCCTGCCAGGTGGGGCTGGAAGCTGTGCAGGTGCCAAGCCCCCTCCTGCTGCTCGTGGGGCACCTCAAGGCCTGGCCGCACCCCAAACCCAGAAGGGGGCCCGCGTGTGCATCCCCAGCCGAGCTCAGCCCCCGGGGTCCCCCCTTTGGAAACCTCTCTGCCGTCCTTGAACCAAGGGCAGCGGCGGCAGTGGTGCCGCGGGAGACAGATGTGCGCGCGGCCCCCGTAAACAAGGCAGGAGAGGGCGGGGATTGGGTTACGCCGGTGAAGTATCGTAAAATAAATACAAGGACGGTTGGTATACTTCAGGTAAATTAGCCTGATTCAAGCTGTCAGCTTTAGGAAAAGTCTAAATAAACAGAGCTTGCCGTCTCTCCCCGGCATAGGAAGGGGCGAGGACACCGAGCCAGGCCAGGCGGCCCAGCTAATCCGTCAACCTGCGAGCGGGCGCGGGCCGGCGTCCTTGGCCCAGAGGCTGTGGGCACAGCAGCCCCCCGCCATGGAGGCGCCCGCTCGGGGGAGCCCAACCCCTGGGGGTGCGGCCAGTGGCCCCTGAGCACGTCACGGTGTCTCTCTGAGCTGCCACCTTCCTCTCTGCATGGCGGGTGCGGCCGGGCCGCTCACCGGTCTCTGGGGTGCTGGGCAGTGGGGTGGCATCATGGCCCAGGCTCTCAGTGGGCCCTCCCGCTAAGGCAACCTGGCCACAGTCACCATCCAATGGTCAGCACTCCCAGCACCGCATCAGAGGACCAGTGTGACCCTGCCCCAGCCGGGCCGCCAGCAGGACTCAGGCCTGGTCAGGGCGCGGCTGGCCGAGGCCTCTAGACCCCTTCCCACCTCACCACCGCCTCCCAGTATTCAGACCCGGGGATCTGCCTTCTCCCCAGGAAGCCTGTCCGGAGCCCCAGCCGCAGCCCCCGAAGAGTCTGGAGAACCCCCGGGGCCAGGTGACCCTGAGGGAGGGTCTTAGAGCCACCATCTGGGGCAGCATCCTCCCCCCCTTCCCTGTCTCTCTCCTCCTCAGACCACAGCCCTCCTCACCTCCTGCCCCCCATCAGCAGCGGGCACACCTGGGGTGAAGGGCAGCCTGGCACCACTCCCATGTGGTCTTGGGGCATCACCTCTTTCTCACGGGTCACGTGGGAGCTGTGAGAAGGACCCCCTGCAGTGTCCAGGGCACACTACCCCTCCCAGGGCCAGTCAGGGAGGCGCCCACTGTCCCTCACTCTCCTGGGTCCTCTGTCGGCAGCCATTCACCCCTTCCTCACCTCGGCCTATCCCCAGGGCCCCCCAGGTGGGAAATGCAAGCCCTCTGCCCACACTGACAACATGGTCCAGGGGCACCTCTCTGTCTTGCTCAGAACCCCAGGCCCTGAACGGGGTCAGGCAGCCGCACAATGCCCCCTGCCCTGTCCCCAGAGCTCCACCCACAGAGACGGGGCCTGGTTCTTCCAAGCTCCCTGGGCCCAGGAGGAGACCAAGGAGCCCTTCGTCCTGGCCAAGGCAGCAGAGTGAGAGGGTGGGGAGTCTTGGGTCAGGCCCACACCCCTCCAGACCCCCCCACCCCGACTTGTGTTGGGGACGCCCTTACAACAGGAGCATCCCAGGTGGGGTGTGTCTTCCCCACTCCACACTCGCTGGCTTTCCAAACGGGGCCCTGACGGGCGATGCCAAGGGTCCGCCCCACAGCCCCCACAGGAGACGAGCGCGCCCAGGAAGCCGACTTCAGGGAGAAGATCCGGGCCCAGCGTGTCTGTGCTGCCTGGACTCTCGTGAGCCGCACGCCCAGGGCCGGCCCGTCGCAGCTCCGCAGGCAGTGCCCAGGGACGGTGCCAGACCCCACAGCGCCCGGGGCCGAGGCCGGGAACGCGGAATTCCAGCCGCACTCGGCCGGGCCTTTCCCCGGGCTGGGTTTTCCGAGGCCCCCGGTGATGGACACGGCCCTGGCTCCGGGGCCCTCCCCGCGGGGACCCCACACACCGGCGGTATCAGAAAGGCAGGCTGGGCCGTGTCCCTCACCTACCCACCCCCCAACCGCAAGCAGGGCTGCGAGGCTGGGGGATGCGGGCTGGGGGCAGGGGCCAGTCGGAGGCCGCGAGAGACCCTTGGGGCAGGCGGGAGGAAGCGGTCTGATCTCCGGGTGGAAGTTTGTTGATATCCATTTCCCTTCCTGGAGAAACTGCAGTCCTTCTGAATTCAGGGAAACAGGCTGGAGTCAGCAGCCCGGCCCCCACCCCCCAAGTTGTTCAAAGCCAAGGTGGTGGGGCTTTGGGTGAGGAGCAGGAAGGCCCCCCTACAAGACCCCAGGGGCTTTGCCCACCTCGGTGGGCCCAATTAAGCTCCACAGGACCGTGCCCTGACCCCCCTCCCAGCCCTACCCATGCCCTGCTAGAGCCCAGCACTTCCGGGCCCCCTGACCTCTGAAATGGGGCACGTGCTCCTATGCCCCCCTGTGAAGTTGGCATTTTATTTTCGAACCTGTTCAGAGACACTGTCCCTGTTGCCCCCAGGAATTGGATCCTGCTTTTCTCCAGTCCCAGCCCGGCCTGAGGCAGCCACGGGTCCTCCACTGGGCTCTCCGACACACCCCTCCCTGCAGCCTGCCCACTTGAAGAAAGCGGGTCGCAATTGGGGTGGCCTGGCCAGGGGCCACAGACCTCTCCTGGGCTGAGCCCCAGCTCGGGGAAGGGGAGTCCCCGGGGACGGGGTCCCCAAGGGCCGGCCCTCCATCCTTAGGAACTGGCCTCCCCCAGCGGGTCCCAACGGGAAACCACCTTCCAAAACACCCCGACGGGAATCCCGTCACCCAGGAAGCGTGGCGTGCAGCGTGGTGGCGGGGAGGCTCGACCTCCGAGAGCCGTCTCACCAGATGGGGGCCCGGGCACTTCCTCCAGCTACCGCTAACGAAGTGAACATTGCTGCATTTACTTTAAAGAATTTGCAGCTCAAAGCCTGACGCGGTGTTGTTCCAGCCTCCAACGAACAGAACCTTTAAAACCACTGATCGATCGCGCCTGAAAGTTGACACTAAATTTAACAAATGAAACCTGTCCCAGTCCAGTACGCCCGTGGACGGCCAGGAGCCTGCGGGCCGCGGCACCGGCAGGGCACCACGACTGGACCCAGGGGTGCGTCGGGGTCAGCCCTGCGCTCAGACGTCTCCGGCTGTGAATCTGGGCACCGGGCACAGCACGAATCACCCCAGTGGGAGGCACTCGTATCTCGTTTCTACCTGATAAAGAAATCAATGTCACTCCATTTGGACACTGGCTGGAGCTCACAGACGAGGCCACTCCAGCCTCTTGAGCCCACATTTATGGAGAGTAAATGAACACGGGTTTGTTGCCCCAGAAAACATCTGTCCTGAAGCCTCCCTGCCCGCGTCCTCTGACCCGTGTGCAGATACGGGCAAGCCCCTGCTCCCTGCTGCCCACGCCCAGCCTGCCGCTGCCCGAGCTGGTGGGCGGGTCTTCATCTGGGCTCAGCCCCTCTCCAGCTGGCCCCCAGCTCCCACAAGGTGGACCTCGATGGTCCTGAGATGGGAGGGGGGAGGTGAGTGAAGGCTGGACAGGTGGATCAGAGGACAGGCCCTGCCTGCCAGGAAGCAACCCTGGCCTTTGGGGGAGGGGAGCCAGCATGCAGAGGCCAACTGCGGCCCACCCGGCAGGACGGCCAGCCGACCCCTCAAGCGGCCCCTCCCACCAGCTCCCTGGGAAGCCAGGGGAGTTTCGCATGCTGTCCACTCTGCAGGGACTGACTTACAGAAGGAGTGGGATGCCTTTGGCCCAGGGAGGGTCTCCCGGGAGCCAGAGCCCTTGAGCGAGCACCAGCGTCCACCCAGGGAAGGGGCTTCCCGGGCCTGGCTGTGACTCCCAGAAGAAAGGGCCACGGTCACTGAACTCCGAGGGGTCTAGACCTCTCAGAGCCCATCTCTGGAAATCCCACACCTCCCTCCCGGGACCTCGCCCTGGACCAGGGGCGGTCACCTCAGGAGCTGTCCCCACACCCTGCCAGTGCTGGTAGTTTGTCATCAGATCTCCTGGGGCCACTGGCGGCTCCCAAAGGCCCCAGTGGGCAGCCGTGCCCAGGCTCTGCACCTGGCATCAGCCTGCTCCCCACTCTCCCCAGGATGGGAAGAGTGCCAAGAAATGCTGCCCGTGCCCACATAAAAGAAAAAAGGAAAGCCAGGCTTTCTGACACCCAGACATGGTGACAACTCGGCAGCCGTCGCGTCCCAACACAGAAAGCACCAAGAGCCTGGCTGGGTTTAGCTAGTTTTCAAGATCTCTGAGGAAGAAGCGACACTCCGAGAAAGCACTTCTCCGGTCAGCTGGAAGAGGGCACGTCCCGGAGTCTCTGTCAGCTTGAGAGGCGGACCCAGGTTCCCGTGGGCCACTGTCCCTGACCGTCCTGGCCTCACCACCGGGAAGAAGAACTCTGAGGGAGCTGTGTCCCCTCTGGTTTGGGGTGGAAGACATGGTTCTAATGATTTCCGAGACACAGGAGTAAACGCACAGATAATCGTGTGCTTCTGACAGTGTCCCCTCCACCTACCCCCACACATCCTGGGCGAGAGGTAGCCAATGAGGGGGTGCCAGGGCCGAGGCGCCAGGGCCCTGTCCCCAACTGTGTGGCCGCCACCTCTGGGACCCTTCCCAGGGCTGGACACTGTGCCCGCATGGACCAGGCTTTCTAGGACCCCATCACTATACAGATCTTCCCCTTCCTCCCCAGACAGACAAACGTGGGACACACCTTCACTCCCTTGGCACAATTGCTGTTGATTCTGTTACTTTGTGTCAACATGAGTGTCGTCACCACGTTTCAATGACCCGCTGCCCCGGGCTATCCCCACCGTGCCCCCGGCAGCCTTGCGGGTTGGCGGGACCAGCAGCATCATCCCGCCGTATGGATGGAGAAACCAGGCAAAGACACGTCCCGCAGCCCACCCGAGGTCACCCAGGGAGCAAGGGGCCAAGCCAGGACCCCAGGTGAGACCCCCGACTCAGGACAGTGCCCCCCAGCCCTGCATCCAGACAGTCCCTGGGCTCTGGAGGCACTAGTCACGGGCTGGACCCAGAACCGTGGGGTGTCGCCCCGCGCACAGGAAAGCCGCGAGTTGGAGACACTGGAGTTCAAGGTTTTGTTGAAGGAAAGAGCCTGAGCCCTGGGGTCAGTGGCAGGATGGGGGCGGAGGGACTGCCTGACCACCTGCCGCGTGAGCCCAGCCAGGCGGCTCTGTCTCTGGGCCCCGCAGCTGTCCCGCCCGTGGCCTGGCAGCAGAGACGAGGCAGCGCCACTGAGCGGTGCCCCCGGCGTGCTCAGGAGACACGCTGTGCCAGGTTCCAGTCTGGAAACCGCTGCCGTCCTTGCTGGCGGGGGTCAGGGCGGGGCGGCCTCGGGTGAGGCCAGAGGCCCAAGCAGCTCTCAAACCCCCAAAGGAGGCCAGCAGATGTGGAGGCTGCCGCCCCTTGGCCCGAGGACCTGGCCCCCGACCTCCGGGCAGCCTGTGGGTGGAGTCCGAGGGCTCTGCCCCTGTAGGAAGCCTGCTTCCTCCCTTCTGTCGTCCTGTCAGAAGCATGTGGCCTCCTGCCTCAGCCCCTCACCCCCCCAGCTGTCCCCCGGACCAGGGGCAGTGCCGGGCATGGGACATGCTGAGGAGGGTACAGGACCGCTTCCTGAGCCGGGGTGTTCAAGCCCCGACTCTCAGCCTTGATCCACAACCAGTTCGTGCCCCACACTGGCGTCCACTCACTGACGCCCCCCGGACGGGCTCCCTGGTCCTGGCCCTCCCCGTCCCCAAAATCTCCCATCGCGCTTGCCTCATCCACCCCACCCGTCCCTGTGGGGTCGGCTTCAACCTGCCACCACCAAAGTCACCGCTGGCTCCCTGACGCCACGAGGCCTCCCCACCCCTGCACCCCGATACGCCCGGCGGCGTCTCTGCCCCCAGCACTCTCGGGCAGGCCCAGCTCTCTTGTGGACCTTTTAAACCCCACCCTGGCGGCTACAGACGTGTATGTACTTACGGGTTAGCGTGCATGCGCTTGCACACGTGGGTCCACACGCATGTGTGTGCATGGGCTGGCGCCCACGTGTATACATGGCTTAGTATGCATGCGTATGTACATGGTTCGTATACGCGCACATGTATGCATGAATTGCTATACACGTGTACGCATGCAGGCACACGTGTGTGGGTATACAGCAGTCGGCGCGTGAACATGTGTGAATCACAGGCACCCACATACGTGCACACGGGTTGGTGTACACCCGTATCTCACCCAGTCCGTCTGCTGCGAGGCACGGCTGTGACGCAGCCACAAACACAGCCAGCACCCGGATCTTGTTTCTAATTCCGTCTCCCAGTGAAGGAGCCAGGACCCCTTGGAGGGACGGCGGGTTCTGGGGCCGCAATGGGAAGCACAAGGTGGGCAGAGAGTAAGAAGGAGCTCCCAAGCAAAGACGGGGTGCCGCCAAGACACACGGGAGTCAGCCTGAGCCGTCACCAAATACAAATAACACGACACGGGATTATAACTCCGAGTGTAGAATAAATACCCTTGAGTCCATGCGGGTAAATGTTCAAGAGGCTGGAAGGAGGTGGGGGGGAGGAGGGACAGATCTTTCTTGTTGAGAAACAGCTGTGTAGACACCGCCTCGGGATGTGTCACGGAATCGTCCTCGCCCCCGAGGAGCCTTCCGGGGGAGCCACCTGGTGGACACCACGTTAACCAGGTGCCGCAGCGTGACATCCCCCGTGATGTCATGCAGACCTCAGGTGCCCCCATACGATGTGACAGAGGGGAACCTCACCTTGAGGTTGTTCTTTCCCAAACCCACAACCCGAGTGTAACCATGAGAAAAACTTCAGACAAACCTGGAATGGAGACATTCTCCAGGACACCTAGTCATTCCCCCTCAAGACTGCCAGGGTCAGAAAAACCAAGGAAGCCCAGAAGACACCAGAGGCATCATGCCATGTGGTCCCAGGATGGGATCCTGAGACAGAAGGACATTAACAGGGGCATCAGGATAGAGTGAGGAGCTTGGGTCCCGTGGCATGCCCTGCTGTGTCCTCTGACATCTGTTCGAGGTCATGTTGACAAAGGGGTTGCTGGACAGGGGACACGAGGACAGTCTCCGGAAGGACTGACCAGGTGTCCTGAAGAAAGTCCCCAATCTGGGTTTGTCTGATATTTCTCTCAAGATGACCCTGGAATTATAGGGTTTGAGAAACAATCTGGAGAAGGCGGGAATATAGGGACACTCTCTTTGCAGCTTTTTTGTCATCTAAACTTATTCCAAAATACAAAGTTTATTTTAAAAATCACCCCAGCCCAGCGCCTTAATGTAGCCAGTGTTCAAATCTGGAAGCTGGCCGATGGCCTGTTACCGATTCATTCCCTCTAATCTCTGAGCACCTACTGTGTGCCAGGTTAGAGGCTATAATCGCTGTGATGCCAGGACCCACAAAGGCCCTGGATTCAAAGGACACCAAGGCTCCTGGTTACAGGGCCGGTGAGCACACCAGCCGGCACTAGGACAGTGAGGGCCTGTCCCCTGATAGGTAATCAGATGTCACCAGGACTGCAATGTCCTGGCTCCTGAGATGGGGGGTCCCTGAAAACCAGAGCCCTACACACACCCAAGCAAAGTGACCTCGAGGTGCCCTACAGTGAGCTCAGCCCTCGGCCTCCAGCAAGGAGGCTCCCCAAGTATGGTGTAAAGATGAATGATCGGTCCCATTTCAAACGAATCCAGCTAATGACTATTTAGCACGCCCATAACTTCCCCAACAAAACTCAGCCTGCGAATCCCCAACGAGGCTGGGTCCTTGATTAATGCTAATGGCTTTTCTCACCAGCTGTGAAAATGCATTTTCCATAATTTAGCTGTCATTACAATGGTAAGGATTTATAAAACACACGCACTCACTGCGTGCTTGAAGGGCCTGGAGGGGAATGGCCCGAGGAGGTGTCTGGAAGCAGCTGGCTCTGCCCCCCAAGTGCAGACACGGGCTCCTTGGCCACACCTGGGCACCTGCCCTGGCTTCCAGACCTGGACGCAATGCCGGCCACCTCGGAGTCCAGAGACTCCGCCGCGGCCAGGCTGGAGTGGAGTGACCCACTGGCTGGGAGCAGGACACCCCCTTCTCCTGGAAGGAAGGAAGGAAGGAAGGAAGGAAGGAAGGAAGGAAGGAAGGAAGGAAGGAGGGAAGGAAAGGAGGGAGGGAAGGCACATTCCTTGTGCTCAGGGTCCTGGTGCAGCACCCATGCTCCCTGGTCCCTGGGTCCATTCCCCGGGAAGAGAAGGAGCACCCCAGTCCCGGCAGTGCCCAGAGCCCTTTTAAAGACCCCAGGGAGACCCCTCTGGGGCACGGACTGTGGGAGGGCCGGCACCGAAGCCAGAAGTGACCTCAACACCGTGGTCTGGGTCCCACAGTGGCCCCAGCCAAGGACAAGAGCCCCAGGTGAGGGAGCCAGTGGCCAGAGAGGGCAAACCACTGACCACTGTCCTGACCCGCCCCTCCCCTCCACCCCAAGCGCAAGTCTAGAAAGGGCACGGGGACGGGGGTGGCAGGGGAAGGCCCGAAGCAAAGCCAGCGACGAATCAATTAGTGAGCGTTCTTCCGAGCGCCCGTGCACGCTCCGCTCCAGTGAGCGGATCCCGCCGGCCGCTGCAGGCCCGGAGCCACCGCGCGCAGCTTTCTCCTTCTTGTTTTAATCTTGCACCGAGCCCGGCCTTTCGCCTCCAGCCCGTCTAATTGAAACTAATCTTCGCGGGCAAGGCCTGTCTCTTCCCCCTAATCCTCCTCGGAGGAAGTTCACATGGTCCCAATTACAGCCACACCGGCCCCTTTTATTCCCGGCCGCGGCTCCCTCTGCCAGCCTCCTTTTTTGAAAGTCTGCGTTATTAACTCCATGCTTGCGAGTTCCTGCCTGTCACGGGGCTGCGAGATACTATCGCAGGCTGCCATGGATAAGGTTACCACGAAAGCATTTTATGGATTACATTTCGCACAAAGGCGATAGAGGGCATGATAGCCCAGAACCGGGGAGCTCCACGGGCTAAGGGGGCGGAGGCGGCTGGCCGGGGGCCCGGGCTCTCCCGCTGGCAGCCCGCAGGCCAGAGTCGAGCGGGGTTCTGGAAGCTTCTGGGGGGCAGAGAGGAAAAGAAGGGGACCAAAGCAGCCCCAGGGGGCAGGGGCCTCGGCTGACCCCCGAAGAGGGAGGCTGAAAACGGGGATGGGGGCCCAGGAGCTGGCCTCCGTAAGGCCACAAGCCAAACGGAAATCCTACATTTCCAGGCTGTCGAGAATGTCAAGTTTCCGTGCTCGGGGCAGGAACCCCATCACTGCCGTGTGGGCACGCTGGTTATTGTGGACGATCAGACCTCAGTCTGGCAGCAGGGATGTCTCTGATTAATTTTTTTTAAGAGAAACTGAAATAATCATTACTTGAAGAAAGCAGTGTTGTATTTGTTTTTTTTTAAGTCCCTGACCCTGGAGGCGGGGGGGAGAGACACAGGGACGAGGCCGCACTGCCGGTGACCAGGTGGGGAGAAGGGCAGGCAAGACGGCCCACCAGCCGGGGGCCCAGGCTCAGCCACAGACCCCAGGACTCCAGTAGCATCCCCAAGTTCTGCACACCACCTTGCAGGGTCTCTGGCGAGGAGGCCAGATGAGGAGAAGCAAGGAGCCGCAGAGAGCCTGCTCAGAAGCAGAAGCAAAAGATACGGGGACACAAAATAACATCGGGACGACTACGGTGACAGAGCCTGAGGATGAGGGGCGCCTGGAGCTCGGCACGGCGCGGAGCAGCCATTCTGGAAAACGCTCAGTGCTTTCCTTTACAGTTAAACCCAAACGTACCGGAGACCCAGCTACTCCACTTGTAGGTATTTACCCAAGAAATGAAAACGCGTGTCCACCCAGGTCTCTGCCAGGAAGTGTTCCGAGCGACTGTGTTCACAGTAACCTCACAGGGGCTGCCCCTGAAGCCCAGCCAGGGGCCACAAATCAACGGCCCACGTTCCACGCACGTGCAGCTGACCCCCGACGCCGGGGCTGTGGACTGTGCGGATTCACTTCAATGCGGGGTTTTCTATAAATACAGCGCAGTACCAGAAATGTATGTTCTCTTCCTTGTGATTTTCTCATAATGTTTTCTTTCCTCTAGCTCACTTTACCGTGAGATTACAGTATATCTCACACATAACATGTAAAATACGTGCTGACGATTAATGTTACCAGGAAGGCTTCCGGGGCACCGTAGGCTGTTACTGAAGTTTAAGGGGGAGCCAAAAGTCCTACGCAGATTTTCAAGTGTGCAGGGAGTAGGCACCCCTAACCCCTGCCTGGTTCAAGGGTCAACTGCAATGGATACAATGTATTAATGTATGCAATGGGTAGTGCGATGGATACAACGTATTAATATATGCAATGGAAACGAGTACTGGATACAGTGGTGGGATACGTGCAAGCGGACTACTACCCAGCAGTAGAAAGCACGAACGTGGGCGAATCACAAAATAAATATGCCGAGAGAAAGAAGCCAGACCGAAAAGGACGTAATTGCACTACACTTACCGATAGCGATAGGAATCAGATCTGGGGTTGCCTTGGAGGCTGAGGAGGAGGGCTTGTCTGCAAAGGACAGGAGAGAACTTTCGGGGGGGGGGATGGCAACGCGCTCTAACTTGACTGGGGGGGGTGGTATATGGTTATACATTTGTCAAAACTCATCTAACTGGACACTTTAACTGGGTACATTTTCTCTCTCTTTTTTTTAAGATTTATTTATTTATTTATTTTGAGAGAGAGAGTGTGTGTGTGTGTTTGTGCCAGCAGGGGAGGGGCAGAGGGAGAGACAGAATCTCAAGCAGACTCCCCGCTGAGTACGGAGGCCAACTTGGGCCTCCATCCCATGACCCTGAGATCATGACCTGAGCCGAAACCAAGAGACAGAGTCTTACCAACTGAGCCCCCAGAAGCCCCTAACTGGGTACATTTTTTTTTTTAAGATTTTATTTATTTATTTGACAGAGATAGAGATAGCCAGAGAGAGAGGGAACACAGGCAGGGGGAGTGGGAGAGGAAGAAGCAGGCTCGTAGCAGAGGAGCCTGATGTGGGGCTCGATCCCATAACGCCGGGATCACGCCCTGAGCCGAAGGCAGACGCTTAACCGCTGTGCCACCCAGGTGCCCCTAGGTACATTTTCTAATTACACTAAAATATATACAACTTAAAATCTGCTACTCTAACCATTTTAACTGTAGGCTTCAGTGGCATTAAGCTCATAGAACTTGTGCAACCACCACTGTAATCCATCTCCAGAACTTTCCATCTTCCCAAACCGAAACTCTGTGCCCATTAAACGCTAACCTCCATTCCCCTCCCCCAGCCCCTGGCACCCACTGTTCTACTTTCTGTTTCTGTGAATTGATGACTCCAGGGATCTCGTAAGAGTAGAATCACATAGGACTTGTCTTTTTGTGACTGGCTGATTTCACTCGGTGTGACATCCTCGAGGCTCACGCATGCCGTAGCCCGTGTCAGAATTTCCTTCCTATTCAGGGATTGTATGGCTGCCCCACAGTTGGCTTATCCATTCATCTGTCAGTGAACACTTGGGTTGCTCTCACGTTTTAACGCTGGTGAATCATGCTGCCGTGAACATTGGCGGGCAAGTATCTCTTCCAGTCCCTGCCATTCAAACAGCTGAGTTTATACCCAGAAGTAGAAATGCTGGACTGTACGCTAATTCCATGTTTAATTTTTCGAGGGGCCGCCATGCTGTTCTGCAGTGACCGCCCCATTTTGCACTCCCACCGGCACAAGCACACAAGCAGTCCAACTCCCCACATCCCCACCAACACTTGTTTCATTCTGTAATAGCCATCCTAATAAAATGCATCCTAATGGATACATTCTATCACATGTACACCAATAAAGTGATCCAGAGTTTTAAAAATAAAAAAGATGCAATGAAACCACTGTCTTCTATCCCTAGGCACCAAGAGGAGGGTGGGTCTCTGAATGCGAGGCTCACATATTAAGCCCATGAGCCTCTGGATAAGGAAAAGTGGGGCAATCTGGGCCCACACTGTGGGCATCTTCCTCAGAAGAGCTGGGTGGCCAAGCTGTGTCCTCTGGGTCTCCTTCCTCCTCTCAACACCCAGCCCTGTCAAGACCTTTCTCTGGGCACCACCTGCCAGTGCTCAGATGAGGCTTTTTAGTGGGACTCGGAGAACTCTGCCTGGAATGAGGATGGCATGACACTCCATCCCTGTCCATGTCAGACCACGGGGCCCCACCCCGAGCATTCAAGACCACCCTCAGACACGGCTCAGCCCGGCAGACAGGGGAGGGCTGCACAGATGGAGAAAACCCTCCTCCACACCTCAGACATGGGGCAAAGGGCAGCACCCAAGATGGCTGGGGGCAGCCCCTCAGACCCCGCAGTGCTTGAAATAGAGAATTATGGAGTTGCCAAACACATCTGCCCCTAAATTAACAATGGTGTCCATGGGCCGTGTGCGGAAACAATGCTGGTGTTTGGCAGACATCATGAGCCTTGTCCTGAGGAAGCCGAGACTTGCTCAGGCAGATGCCCCAGGAGGGGAACAGTGAGGCTGGGGGAGGTAGGACCACACCAGCAAGCTGGGGCGATGGCTGTCCCCCAGGGAAACACAGGGCCCGCGACCGCCGGCCTGGTCCTGTTTTCAAGAATAAATCCGTCACATAGGTACAATGAACCAAGTGTTGGGAGGGCGCATTTCTGCACGAGGCTGTGGAGGTCCCTGCCAGAGACGGTGGATTCAGGAGTCATGGGCTTTCTGTGTTTCGGATCTCTCTCCTAATGAACAATGTCCGGGTTTTGGTGGTTTTTTTCCAATTGCAGAACAGACAAAAGCATGACATGTATTTCAGAATTTTTGCCACCGAGGTCTTGTATTCTGACAGCTCTACCGCGTTGCTGCTGTGTACTGTTAGTCTGCTTAGGCACCATAGCCAAGTGCCACAAGTGGCGAGCCTTCAACAATAGACATTCACACTCTGGAGGCTGGACGTCCAAGATCCAGGTGCTGGCAGGGCTGGTTTCTCCTGAGGCTTCTCTCCCTGCCGTGTGGACGGTTGTCCCCTCTCCGTGTCCTCACACCATTGCCCTCTGTGTATGTCCTGATCTCTTCTTCTCCTTTCTTTTTTTTTTTTTTTTTGAGAGAGAAAGCACATGGCGGGGGGTGGGGGGGTGCAGAGGGAAAGGGAGAGAGAGAATACCAAGCAGGCCCCATGCCAGCAGGGAGCCCAACGTGGGATTCAATCTCATGACCCCAAGATCATGACCTGAGCTGAAATCAAGAGTTGGACACTCAACCGACTGAGCCATCCTGGTTCCCCATCGATGTCTTCTTCTCATAAGGACACCTGTCCTACTGGATTAGGACCCACCCTAGTGAACTCATTTTTACCTTAATGACCCCTTGTAAAGACCCTGTCTCCAAATACAGTCACATCCAGAGGTCCTGGGGGTTAGGACTCCAACATACAACTATGGGGTGGAAGCCAGGGTTCAGCCCATACCTTGATGATTATGGTTTTTCTCTTTCTTTCTGGAACCTGGAAATACACCCTCTCCCTTCCTCTGCACATTTCTATCATTGCTGCAGAGCAGCCCTTTCCATGTTAAAAAGCCCAAAGCAAACAGTGGCAGAAACTATTGCTCATTACCAAGCATCCCATCCTGGGCCCCCATCTTCCAGCCCACGTGCCAAGCTGGTCACCTGACTGGGTCAATAGAAATCCAAGTGATGTGAGGCCATTAAGAGCCAGTGGTATCTTTGCTGCCTTCTCTGGACTGTGCCCGGAAGTCAAGCGCCCGGGTTGTGTGTTGTGGAAGGAAGCAGCCTGGGTCCCTGAGATACACCTGGGGACACTCATTAAGGGGGCCCCCCAGGTCTCATAAGACTGAGACATGAACAAGAAACAAACCTCACCTGTGGTAAGCCATGAGCGTCTGGGGCTTATTTTTTTCATCTCTTATAGCCAGCGGGTCCAAAATGATACACAAACTTACAGTTTACATTAAAAAAAAACAAAGAAAAAAATGAGATTAGACCCTAGATGCCATTCCCCTGTCCTGGACGTTTCTGAAAACATCGTGGTGGAGAATCTGGGTATCCTCAGCTCAGGCTGAAAAGAAAGAAACCGGCCTGTGTGAGCTGAAAACCAAGCCCCACGTGGGAGTCTCTCTGGGGATTCAGTTTCAGCTCTGTTCTCCATGACACAAATTCCTGATGGACCCTGATTAAGTCTACGTCTAGACCTTAAAGCTCTCATGTGGCCAAAACTATTGCTAAGGTACAATGATAAGTGAGAGGTGAAGTCATTAGTGGAGCAGGTGTGGATGGGGGAGGCGGGGAGGAGGCGGGGAGGGGGTGGTCAGCCGGGGCAATTCAGCAGGAACTAGTGGCGTGGATTACAGCCAGACGCACAGGGGATAGTGTTGGTGCGTTCCCAACATAGCCCTGGCTGGAGGCACGTGTCAGGGCCTTACATGGTTTCTGTCTTTATTTCCATTAAATCAGAAATTCATCTTCAAGCTGCCTGCCATCAGGAACGATAGCTGCCCTTCGTGGTTCTGAAGGAAAGTTCTGGATTTTCAGACAAAAAGAGGACCTAGAATTTTGCTGAAACTGTTGGCTAATTTTACAGAGTGCTTACCAGGCGTCAAGACCCTGTTCTACAAATGACCTGCATACCCTTTATCCCCACAAGAGCCCTATGAAGTAGGACTATTATCATTCCCAGCTCAGCACTGAGGAAGCTGAAGCAAGGTCAGTTACGTAGGAGAGGCCATGACATCCAGACCCAGAGCCCCGCTGTGACTGCCTGCATCTCACTGTGTGCCATGTGACATTTGAAAGACACAGGTGAGGGGCGCCTGGGTGGCTCAGTCGTTAAGCGTCTGCCTTCGGCTCAGGGCATGACCCCAGAGTCCAGGGATCAGGCCCTACATCAGGCTCCTCCGCTGGGATCCTGCTTCTTCCTCTCCCACTTCCCCTGCTTGTGTTCCCTCTCTCTCTGGCTGTCTCTCTCTGTCAAATAAATAAATAAAATCTTTAAAAAATAAAAAAAAATTAAAAATAAAAAGAAAGACACAGGTGAAACCATCCCCAACTCCCCTTCGGTCCCCAAGGCTCTCAACGTCTTTCTCCATGCTCTGCCTCGAATTGTAGATGCATTTGTAAAATACACTCAATGACTTGTGGTCAACTTAGTCCCCAAACACCTGAAGATAAGGGAAAAGATCAACCTTCAGTACTTGAGTCATTTGTACCACAGTTCAATTTTGCAGAGAAATAACTATTTCATACTCAGCATTAAAGTAATTTTTATTTTACTAGACAGTTATTATACATTACAATATGCTTCCCCTTCCCCTGTAGCTTGCAGCAGACTGATCCCCCTGCCGTGGAAATGAAAACTCTGCAATGTACATGAAGACAAGATGAGCACATGACTGTGGAAACAGATTGGAAGGATGTGGCCACAAACCAAAGAAAGCCTAAAGCCTAGAGGGAATGAAATCACCCCTGGAGCCTCCAGAGAAATACACCCTGCCAACACCTTGACTTGGGACTTCTGGCCTCCACAACAAAGAAAGATTCTGTTCTCATAAGCCCCCAGTCCACGGCGATTTGCTACACTGAGACATTAGGCCACCCAAAGTAGGAAAAATAAGCACAGACAATAGAAACAGACCCACAGGCGATCCCGATATCAGAGTTCTCAGAAAAGGCTTAACAAAGGCATATTTCAGAAAATAGAAAGTTTTGCCAGAAATCTGAAATCTATGAAAAATAATAAATGGAGATTTTAGAACTGAAAAATGTCTTCAAAAGAACAATAAGACTGACAGTTCATTTCTCAACAGAAATGACAGAAGCCAAAGACAATGTGACATCATAGTTCATGTGTTGGAATAAAGTAGCTGCCAACTTAGAGTTCTGACGCAAGGGGAAAACTTCAAAAACAAAGCCAATGGTTCCTTAAAAAGTGAAACATAGATCATGTCTATGATCAAACAATTCCACTCCTGGATATACTCCCAAGAGAAATGAAAACATTTGTCCACACAGAAACTTATACACAAATGTTTATAGCAGCTTTATACACAAAAGCCGAAATGAAGAGACGACTCAAATGTCCATCAACTGTTGAATGATAAACAAATGTGGTCTCTCTATACAATGGAATATTAAGCTGCAAAAGTACCAGTTCATCCTATAGAATGGATAAACCTCAAACACCTTACTGAAAAAAGCCAGATACAAAAGAACACTTATCATTACACAAAATGTCCAAAGAGTCAAATGTATAGAGACACGAGTAAATTAGCAGTTGCCTAAGGGCGGGGTGGGGAATGAGGAGTGACTTTAAACAGGCAGGAGGTTTCCTTTTTGGGTGATGGAAATATTCTAAAATTAGATTGCGGTGGTGGTTGTATAAACCTGCAAATATACTAAAACTCATTCACGCCATGAATTTAATGGCGTGTAAATAAAGCTTGATAAAGTTGTTTTTAATGAAAGCCAAAAAGAGTTTGCAGACAAATAAAAACTGAGAAAACTGACATCGCAGCAACACACACACCATCACACACACGCACACACAAATATTAAAAAGAGTTCTCAAGCAGAAAGAAAATTGCCCCAAATGGAAGAAATGAAATTAAGAGCAGAGACAACTAAATGCAGAGAAAAGATAACTAGGTGAATAAATATAAATGAACCTTGACTATATAAAACAATAATAGCATTTTACAGGGTTTTTATATATAGTCGGATTAACATGTATCACAGCAATAACACAAAATGCAAGAGGGGATAAATAGAGTAAAATATTTGTTCTAAAATGTTCCCATAGTCTTAGAGTGAGACGTGCTCAACGATGGCAAAATTAACAAATCAAGCATGCATGTTTTAATCTTTAGGTAAAGACTAAAAGGAGAAGAAAATATCTATATCTAGCAAGTTAATAGAGAAAAGAAGAAAACAACAGGAAGTAAAAAGGAAAGAGAAAAACAGATGTGTTCAATAGAAAAACAACATAGTCACGTGGTAGATTTAAACCCCAAAATATAAGTAATTTATGTAAAAGTACTGTGTTCCAATTAAAAGATAAAGAATGTCATACTGTATTTTTTATAAACCGACTACATGCTGCTTGTGATACACTTGAACTATAAAGACGTGCAAAAATTGAAACAGACAGGATGGGAAAATCTGTGCCCTATAAAACTAGCCAGAAGGAAATTCAAGTCTTGACACAGTAATATCAAACAATGCAGCTACTGAGGCCAGAAGCTGTGCCAGAGATCAAGCAGTCAGTCAGTGAAGGAAAAATGGTCACCCTTTCACCACAATTTTAAATTCTTATGCATCTAATAACTTCAAAACATATAAGGCAACATTGACAGATATAAAGGGGAAAATGAACAAAATTATAATGATGATGGGAAATTTTTCATCTACCTCAGCCTGAAACTGATAGAACCAACAGGCAAAAATTCACTAAGAATAGGGGCACCTGGGTGGCTCAGTCATTAAGCGTCTGCCTTCAGCTCAGGGCGTGATCCCACCATTCTGGGATCGAGCCCCACATCAGGCTCCTCCGCTAGGAGCCTGCTTCTCCCTCTCCCACTCCCCTGCTGTGTTCGCTTCTCGCTGGCTGTCTCTCTGTCAAATAAATAAATAAAATCTTAAAAAAAAAATTCACTAAGAATGTATGAGCTTGAAAATGTAATTAAAATGAGACCTGGTTTACAGGTATACACCACCGCATACCCCACAACTGTGGGATACACGTTCTTTTCAAGTACAGAAGGAATATTAACCAAAATCTATCATATTCTGAGAGAAAACAGACCTCACAAATATCAAGGGAGGGCCAGGATGAGGGTGACTCCACTGAGGCTTCCAAGACATAAAATGTGAGGCAACATTGACTACCAGTTTCTTGCAAGTACAGAGTGAGCACTGATCCATGGAATTCAGCTAGAAATCAATTTATAAAAATACTAGAATACATGAAAAAATGATGATAATGAAAAGAATTCTCAGAAAATAATAAAAGGGAACTTCCTCAGTCTGACAGAGAGCAAAAAGCCTAGATCATATATTGGTGAAGTATTGAAAGTTTTCTCCCCAAAATTAGAAATGAAACAAAGATATCTGCTCCTCCTACATCTATTAAGCCCTGCACTGGAGTTCCTAGCCAGTGTAATATGGCAAGAAAAGAAAATAAAAGGCATTCGATTGGAAAGGAGGAAATAAAACTTTTATTATTTGCAGACAACATGACTTAATATGTAAAATATCTTAAAGAATCCACAGGAGAAACTATTTCAATGACCAAATAAATTCAGCATGGTGACTAGATACAAGGTCAATGTATGAAAATCGATCATATTGCTATATTCCTATATGTTAGTGTTGTGGTCAGCACACAAAGAGGATGGATCACTCCACCCCATGTAAAATCCGGTTCAGATGTCCATACTGATGACCACATACACACACACCCAAGAGACTATGAGAAGATTTACGACTCCCATAATGAGGCTTTGGGGAAGAGAAGAGCTGGCTCCACTGTCTGAAAATGGCTTGACAGGGCTTGGAAAGGAGATGGGTCTGGGTTTCTATGATGGTTTGGCAGTGGGGTGAAGATTCCCACATACAGGCTGGGGATCACACGGGCAACAAACAACTAGACAGTAAAACAACCAGAAGTGCTATGATATCAGTGACATTAAAAAAATCAAAAACCTAAGAATAAATTTAAAATGTGCAATACCGCTCACGGAAGCTACAAGACCCCGCTTTGCAAAGGTAACACAGAGCCTAAAGGAAGGGAGGATGATACCACGTTCAGGTATTGAAAATACGGGGTTGTAAAGACGTCAAGTATCTCAGAATTAATACATAGATTCAATATTAATTTTTGAATTGCAACAGGTTTTTATTGGTGGGGGGCGACAATCCAGTTTTTTTTTTTAAGATTTTATTTATCTATTTGAGAGAGATCGCAAGTAGGAGGAGGGAGAGGGACAAGCAGACTCCAAGCTGAGTGCAGAGCCTGACGTGGGGCTCAATCTCACCACCCTGAGATCAGGAGCTGAGCTGAAATCAAGAGTCGGATGTCAAGCAACTGAGCCACCTAGTGCCCCGGTGACAAGCCAGTTTTAAAGCATACATGAAAATGGGCACGGATCAGGAATAGTCAAGACAATCTTACAGGAGAACAAAGTAAAAGGACCTACTCCACCCGACACCAACATTTATTATGAAGCCACAGTAACTAAGGGACTGTGGTATTGGCACAAGGACAGACAAATAGACCCATGGAACAGGCAGACACATAACCAGTCACTTGGCGTAGGTCAAAAGCCATGTTGCAGTGTAGCAGGGGGAATACAGCCTTTTGGAGAAATAGTGCTGGGTCACCCAGATATCGGTACGGAAAAGAAATCTGGATCTCCACATCCCACCATCCATAAACATCAGTTCCTAGGATAACATGAATTCTAAATATGAAAGATAAAACAACAAAACTCTCAGAAGGTAACACAGGAGAACATCTGCATGCGTTTGAGGCGGGCAAAGATTTCCTAAGTAGACTATGCAACCATAAGGCAAGAAAGTAAAAAGGCAAACCATGGATTGACAGCAAATATATCAAGTAACAGACTCATATCCAGAATATATACTGACCATCTACAAATCTGCAAGAACCAAAGACAGCCTAGTAATTTAAAAATGAGTAAAAGACTTGAACAGGCTTTTCGTAGGTTCCCCAGTGTTGGCGAGAACTCTGCCCTGCACACGCGCGTGCCCCAGAAGGCGCGTACGACAGTGTTCACGCAGCACAACCAACTGCAGCCCCAAGGTAGACGCAATCCAAACGTCCGTCGGCAGAAGGATGATAAACTATGGTACAGAAAAGACGCGATACTGTGGAGCAAGAAGGGCAGCAAGTTACAGCTCCGTGCGTCGTGGGTTCATGTCATAAACTGCAAGGTCAGGCACGAGAGGCCACGCCTGCGACTCCATGTATATCAAGTTCAGAAAGAGGCAGATCCAGTGAGTGCCGTGGGGGGTCCGGGGGTGGCTGCTTTGGGGAGGAATGTGGAAAAGTGACTGGGAGTGGACACGGGTGCCAGCTGGGGGGACGCTCCGTCTCCTGATCTGGGTGGTGGTGTCTCCCCTGTGCTCAGCGACAGCGACAACGGGGCAGCTTTCGGCGTGCACCTGTGCCTCGACTCGCACTAACAAGGGTGGGGACGAGAGCTGCTGTATTTTACCCCTCATGCGCTAGGTCCGCCAAGCCACACGCGAGGATTGTGGGAATCAGATTTATTGACATGATTGGTATCATAATACTTTAGTCTCACCCTTCACTCCACATAGACCCCGTGATTCCTCCCCGTGTGAATGAACCAAACGTGTGTACTTTGTGTCTCTGAGTGCTACACCAAAAAGATGCACACCTCATTACCACGGGTGGTCACATTTGGCTTTTTCAGACACGTCTTCAACTCTGCAGTGAGACCAGAATGGGGTGGCTGGGGCCTCTCTCCTCTGCACACAAACCAACCTGTCCACCAGGTTCTAGGGCTACCTCCGGCCTCTGCTCAGGGCACCCGAATCCGACTGGTCCCATAGCGGCATTCCCAAAACAAGGAGGAGTAAATGAAACCCCCTCCCCCGCGACACCGAGTCTCCAGCCACGAGAGCACAGATGGTGGTCAGGAAGCGTTCCGGACAGTGGTGGCCAGCGCCAGCTCAGGCTGAGGCCACCAGGGAGGCTCGTGCACGGGAGCCCCTCTGCACTTGCCTTGGCCGGGGCTGCTCTTAGCTCTGTGCTTTGTCCCGTGACCTCGTTGGCGATAGGGCGGGGGACTGACTTTGTGCAGTTTTGAGCTCTTCTCAGCCTTTAGCAACAAAATCTTCCACTTAGATCTGAAAAAGCATTTTGCAGTTGTGTTGGGGAAAGAAACACACACGCATACAATTGGTTTTATCCAGAGGTCCCCGAGCTTTCTTTGGAAAAGGTGCAAAAGCATTAGAGCTCCAAGCCTGTATTTGACAAAGTCTCATAACAGATAATACCCTGGGGGTCGGGGAGACGGATCCCTGGGCCCTGCAGGCCTCCAGGCCCCTGCAGAAGAAAATGATTATTATTTGCATAATGGGATTTCTGTGGAAATCATAATTAATCTTAAATTTCCTATTAGCGAATATACTTGGACCATTTGCTTCCCCACGGTTTCGTCCAACACCACCATGCTGCCTGAAGACCCTTTGAGGTGGTGGGGCTGCCGGTGGTCCATGGCCAGGCCTCCAGGAAGCTCAGGGGAGAGGCTGGCGGGGGCCAGGGACGGGTGCCAGTGGTGTTTCCATGCAGGGCCCAGGGTGGCAGAACTGGAGGACAGTCCCTCCGCAGTGCGTGCATCCCGTCAGAACCGCGGGGCTGGTGCCGGCCAGCCAGCAGTCAGCACCACCCGTGGGGCCGTGTGAGCACAGCGGGTCACCAAGAAGCACATGGCACTAGTACTCCTCAGCGGAGACCTCGGTCACAGTCCAAGCAGAAACAGCCCACGGACGCAAGTTGTCAGCCACCTGCTCATGTCTGCGTGACCACGGCATCCCGAGTACTGATTTGGGGGCCACGAAAGCTGTCAGCAAGGAGGTGAATTTGCAAACAGGGCATCTGTGAACAGCGATGATCCACTGAACTAAAAATCACTGGCTTGTCCGCTTTCAAGGGTGAACTGTCCCCAAGAGACTCTGTTGTCTCAAAAATAAAACAACTGAAAGAAATTAAAGCCGCGTGTACAGAAAGGAAACCTCGCAGTGGCAAGAATGCTCTTGCTGGCAGCACGGGGCTTCAGGGTGTCCCACGGTGCCTGCTGGTCATCCCAGACCCACCGGACCTGGAGGGGCCCCCGGGGGAGCCTGGGGGTCCTGAAGCAGGAGCTGCCGTTTCTCCTATAACCTGCATCCGGCCGCTCGGGGGCTGGTCACATGACGGCAGCCTGCGCTACCTGCGTGGGCCCAGCAAGCGGAGCCGCAGCCCTGGGCAGGGCCCGAGCGAGGCCCCAGGGGACAGTGACACTGACTGGGACCGAGGATGGCAGTGAACAGGCAGGAAGACAGGCAGGTGTCGTGGGAGGGCAGCTCCCCCAGCAAAAGCCCGAAAGGGACTGACACCTGGTCCTGGACGGCCCCAGCGACACCACTATCGCAGCCGACATTGAAGGGAGGCCTGCTCTCTCAGGACTGTCCGAGAGGCACCCTCTCGACTGGGCAGCAGGTCACAGCCCGGCATGGCGACAGCGCAGGGAGTGTGAGGGGAGGGGGCAGAGGGGCCTTTCCCTAGAAGGGGGACTTTGGCACGGGCCCCAGCTGGCTCCACGCCAGAGGCCACGGCCACGCTCACGTACACCGAGCGGTACCACGCTGCTTGCCAAGCGTCCGCCGGAAAGCCAGAGGAGCCTGGTGTTGCCAGGGGAGAGAAGGCCAGGGGACCCCCGTGAGGTGCTGCCCCTCAGCCCTGCCCCCACACCCGGCCAGGCAGGGAGAGGGCGCAGGACGGTCACCCAGGGGCCATCTTCCCGCTGGCTTGCCTCAGCCTCGGCTGGCTCTATTAGGGAGAGTATGTTTTATTAATATTGGATATTAAAGTTTAATAGTGTGATTACAGCGGAAAAATGGGACTTCACCTTCGAGGAGTATTAGAGGATCCCGAGGAGAGCCTGCGAGTGAGAGGGACATTTGTCACGGCCTCACAGGACGGTCGCCTCCATCCATCACACCCCGGGTGCGCCTCCACGGCTGGTCGGCTGGCCGCGCCGTGACTGCCCCGTGGTGCCAGCTTCCACCCCAGGGGCTCTGAGGCCACCGGGGAGGAGCAGAGGGCAACGCGGGAGCCCCAAGACCCCCAAAGAGGGGGCTCCCCGCACAGCACCCTGCACCTCTCTGTCCCACCCAGGCTCAGGGAAGGCCGGACACCCCCCCACCCAGCTTTCTATGTGTGAAAAAGGTCTGGTGCACCATCGTGGGCCCCTCAGACCCTTCTTCAGTGCCCCTCTCACGGGGGTGAGGACCAGAGGGCAGGGGAAAGCCTCAGGCCAGCAGGGCAGGGTGCGCACTGGGGTTGCTGACAGAGGGTTCTGGGAAGGCGAGGGCACTGCTGAGGCCCATGCTCCCTCCTTCCCTGCACCCAGGGCAGAGGCATCGGGACGCAGACCCCAGGCCAGGCTCAGAGGCTCATCAGCACAGCACCTCCCGGATGCCTGCACACGCCCATCAGCAAACCCAAAGGCCCCCTCCTGCCTCCGTGCTCTCCACATCTGCTGGTGGCACCTGTTCCTCTCCACCTGGCACAGTGGTGGCCCTGCCTGTCTGTCCCTCTCCTTGACTCTGGTCCCCCAGCCCATCCCACCTGACAATGCACGAACAGCTTCCTTCTGCACAAGCTGCTGATGGGTGCATGTCTGCACAAGCTGCTGATGGGTGCATGTTGTGGGATGGAAAAAATTAACCAACACTTTGGGAAGATGCTGCAGGTAATGGACAGATCTGGTGACCCAGGGACAGGCTCGGGGGTGGGGATCCCAGCAATACCCACACTCACCAAGGATCAGGACACGCAAGGGCCAAAAGGGCTAAGAAATGGCGGCGTGGCAGAGGGCGGACACCTGCCTATGGTGCTCACTCTCCAGCCCGTGCAGACATCACTAACCGATCGCCCATCACCAGCCATCCCCACTGCACCCAGCCGAGGTAACCAGGGGTGATCAGAGTGGAACTCAAAGGAAGCACGGGACAGACCACAGGATGGGGCAGCCTGGAGTCTCCAGATCCCTCCGGAAGGGAGAGAATGAAGATTTCACACACAGCCCTGCTCTTGGCTGAGCTCAGGGTCTAGCACGGGGCTGGCACACAGCAGGTGTTTAATAAGTGATCTCGGAAGACCACTCTGAACCAGAAAGACTCCTTTGGGCCCAGCTCCAGAGATAGCAAAGAAAAGTGGCTGCAACGAGGACCCCACTAGGGCCCCCCCTGGGGAGTTGAGGCCACCTCGGGGCAGGAGCAGCCCATCCCGGCCGAGAAGCCGCCTGGTAGCCTCCCAGACGGGATCCATTATGCGCAGCCACTGGGCCATTCCTGGAAAGTAGTTATTGTAAAAAGTAGCAGAAGCAGTGAATGGAAACAGATCCTCCCAGCAAAGTGGCCCCACGGGGAGTGACCTCATCCAGAGGTGACCACTTGGCCACAGCACATAGACAGGTGGAGACCCCACTGGGAGGCCCGTCCTGCTCCCAGCTGGGGAGGGTCCTGAGAGCCTAGACCTTCAAGGGCAGAGCCAAGATGGGGAAGGAGGGGCGCCTGGGTGGCACAGCGGTTAAGCGTCTGCCTTCGGCTCAGGGCGTGATCCCGGCGTTATGGGATCGAGCCCCACATCAGGCTCCTCTGCTATGAGCCTGCTTCTTCCTCTCCCACTCCCTCTGCTTGTGTTCCCTCTCTCGCTGGCTGTCTCTATCTCTGTCGAATAAATAAAATCTTTAAAAAAAAAAAAAAAAGATGGGGAAGGGGAGCGGGGCTGCTGAGGACGGGTACATCCGGCATCACCCTCCGAGGAGCCTGGGCGGGGGACACAGGCTCACCCCAGCAGCTTTCCACTGCACAGCAGCCCTTGGCCTCGGAAAGAGCTGATGGGGACTCCACTGCCCGGTGGCTCAGAGGCAGACAGAACAGGGGCACACGCCCAGGAATGCCCGGAGAAACCCCGAGAGGCCTCAGTCTGTGCCACCCCTCCTGGGTGTCCGCCCACGGGAGGTAATGGGGCACACCGGACGGAGATGTTAGCTGACCGCGTGTTTATTCTGCTGTTGCTGGGAGCTCCGCAGCTGCCGTGCAGGAGGGCCGGACCTTGCACGGCCACATGCACCTGCGTTGTGACTCTCAGGGACTAAGGGGGACTCAGGGGTGGGGAGCAGCTGGCAGCCAGGCGGGGGGACCTTGTTTCTTCCCAGAGACGTTGTGCATTCTGAACTTGATATTATGTTAAAATATTTCCATTAAAAATAAATATCCTCACACGTGTCTGACCATACTTATCTCTCACCCAAGAAATGCTATTCTCCCCCCAAAACTGAGGAGAGTGTGTGAGTTACAGACACGGGCGCCCCTTCTCTGTGTTGGAAGATTGTAGGGAACTCGTGAGGATGTTACCAGAATTCCAAACACGACCGTGCAATATGGTAGCCAGCAGCCAGACTGACGATTTCAATTTAAATTAAATAAAATCTGAAATCCAGCTCCCCAGTCACACTAGTTACATCCCAAATGCTCACCATCCACCCGTGGCCACCCCGTGGACAGTGCAGGGATAGGAATCGCAGAAAGCTCCGAGGCAGGGCTCTGGACACCCTCGGCCACTGAGGCAGGCCGTGCAGTGGTCCCCAGCCTGGATCTCCTAGGGCTCTCCCGCGTACAGTAGGAGTTCAATAAATACTCAGAGAACTGTGTCCTCATTCGTACCCAGAGCTGGGCACAGTGGGATGTGGGAAAGAGGGGGGTGGTCAGGGAGGGCTTCCTGGAAGAAGTGCAGCATCAGGCAACAGGATGAGCAGTGGACTTGATGAAGGACTAGAGAGGGCAGTGGAGGTGCCGGGTCAGAGACCGCAGCACAAACCTTGGAGGAGGTGGGACCCCTCTTGGGGGACAGCACCGATGACACCGCAGATGACACGGAGCCTAGGGGGCAGACTCTCAGGAGCGGACTCCACGCTGCGCACTTTCCGGCTGGAAGCCTTCCCGATGGTTCTGATGAGCAGAAACCCTTTCGCCAGGGAGGTCCGGACCCCACGGAAGTAGGAGGGGAGGGGTCCGGGCCAGACACAGGGCAGTCTGCGCCCCGTGGGGCTGCGCGTGCGGCATGGCCTGCGGAGGAGGACGCGGCCCACAGAGCCGGGGTCTCGGGGTCTCGCTGCTGCCGCACTTCCTGCACCCCCGAGACCCGGGACACAACGCCCACAGCCCGAGGCTCCTCTTTCCCACCCGAGCCTAGTGACCATTACTTAAAGCTTGAGGAGAAAATAATGCACCTACTGAAACGCCTTTCCTCATGTTGTGTTTTTTATTTAATTTTCCAACGAACACCCTCTTTTATCATCCAAAACCGTGAAAGTAAATTAAGAAGAAATGGGTTTCTTTCAATTAGGCTCAGCGTTGCTTTGAGTAACTGCCTATAATTCTATTTAATGAAAAAATAAAATCATTATTCCACGTCTCCCCCTGCCCTGTCACAAGCCCACAGACGGGCTCCATTAGCGTGCACCGTAGATTTATTTAATTAGAAAAATATTTTGTTTTCTCTGATTCTTTGGGAAAAGAAAAAAAAAAACCCTCCAGGCACAAAATTAATCAAATCTGTTACCTGGTGGTTAATGTTCCTGAGCGGGCATCTCTCTGTCCGCGCCACGGCTCCCACCCTGGATTTCCCCCCGAATTTGGGTGCATACCACCCACGGGCCCCACCACACCCGCCTGGCTGCGTCTGGCAAACTCCGACGCCAAGACCGTCGCTGCGGGGTGGGGACCCCCCCACGGCAGTCACACGGGGAAAGGAGCCAAATTCTGCAGTCGCCACACGCCAGTCCTCTGGGCGAGCGCGCCGCGCACAGGAAGCCGGAGCCGGGCGCACACGTGCTGCTCGTTAAACCAGGGCCCCTGCGACCGCCCAATCCCGGCCTGGCCCGCCTGGAGGCCTCATCCGGTCCCCGGGGGCCCATGCCGGGTCCGGGGCGGCCAGAGGCGTGGGGACAGGGACCCACCAACCGTAAATAAGAAGCCGCCCCTTCCGGGAGAATGATGACCCCACAGGGTGATACCGGGTGACCCCACCCACACCTCAGTGCCCTCAACTGCCCAGAGGACATGTCCCCCTGCCCCGAGGCAGGCCCTGCACAGGTGTCCCTGAGGCCTCGGGGGCCCCTGCCCTTTGTATAGGCCCTGGTGTCTGGCCAGGGCTCCAGCTTCTCACGACTCATGTGCTGGGTCCACCGCCCAGCCTGTGGGGCCACCTCTTGGGTTCTGTCCATTCCAGGTTCCCGGCCAGGAGGAGGGGCGGCTCACAGATCACGTGGTGCAGGCCCGACTGTGGAGCCCCGGTTCCTGTGGGAGAGACCTATGCGATCAGAACGAGACAGCACAGAGAACCACCTCTGTGCTGTTAGTCAGGACCCTCCCCATCCCAATCCCCATGGTTAGGACCTGGTGGAGCTGCCAGCTTGGTCTCCAGTCCAAGAACCACGAGAGCCGCAGGCATACTCGCCTCGGTCTCCCCTCCCACACGACGGAGCAGCTTGGGGTGGCCCAAATACCTTGGTGTACATCGGCCCCCAGCCCAAGCTCGGGAGAACCAAGTGTGGGTGCTAGGAAGGCAGGCTAGCCGGGAGAGCAGGGGCCGGCAGCCCATCACCCACAGCCCTCACCCCTGTCCGTGATGACATTCTCGGAGCCCGAGCCCGGGGCCCCATCTCCCAGGCCCTGCAGATGGCTGAGACCCCACCTTTGTGAGGCCGGAGGGCTCCGGCCACCCTCCCTCCTGCACACACCTGGGAGGGAGCGTCCCCTGCAAGACGCCCGGCTGTGCATGGAGCGCGGCCTCCCTCTGCTGGCGCCTGCATGCAATGACCACAGGAGGTCATCCCAGGAGGCCACTCTCAAGATGGCTCAGGATGCCCAGGGCCATGGGCCATGGAGGGTGGGAGGCCCTGGAGGCTGAGAAAGCAGATGCCCTCCACCCACCCTACCAGGGCTGGTGCTGGCTGTGGCAGGCAGATCTGGCATCCCCGGAGCACACACTACGAGCAGGCCGGCCCTGGGCTGTCCCAGGGGACCGTCTCCCTGATCTACGGGCTCAGAACGGGTACCACTGGCCCGTTTCACTGGGAAGGAAACTGAGGCCCAGACAGGGACAGTGATCTGTAGATGAGGCCGTGCTCAGGTAAGAGCCCTGTCTCTCCAGAGGTCACCGCCCAGCCTGGACAGAGAGCCAGCCCTAAGGCTGTCAGCACACCCTCCCCCACCGCCCAGATGAAGACCCTGAGACACGAAGCAGCAGGACGCCCACTGGCCCTTCCTGCCCCTCTCCCCTCCCCAGGCTGCCTGGGGCTGGGGCTGCCGTGACTGGGGTGCCCTAGAGGGTAGTGCCTGGCAATGGAAGGGGTTGAGGTGGACCTCAGACGCGGGGTCCAGACACTGCCCCCCACCCCACCAGACCTCCTTCCAAAGCAGCTGGGGGCAGGAGGCCAGGAGGGGCGGTGAGCGAGAGGCGCCAGCTGCAGGCCCCTGGGGTTGGGCCAGGCCTAGGGGTCGTCCTTCCTGCACACTGCTGGGCCTCTCCCTGGAACCGGGCCCCCCACCCTGCCCAGCCTTCGATCAGCTCCAGGCCTGACTCCCCCACCAACCAGTGTCCACACCCCCAACCTGCACACCCCCATGCCCAGCCTCTGGCCACAGGAAGCCATGAGAGGCCCCAGCACCCCTTCTCTGGTCCCCCAGGGCCTGGCTCCTCCCTGGAGCTGAATGCTAACCCTGGCTCAGAGGTTACAGCTTCTGGGTCCCAGCCCGCTGCCCCCCAACCCCACCGCCCAGGGCGGCCACCAGCAGAACTCACAGCCCAGGCAGATGAAGGCCTTCTCTCATCACCATCGTGAGCAGCTCCCCCGGCTCCAGAGAGAGGGGCCTGGAGGTCTCGGCAGGAATAAACAGCAGGCCGACTGTTTATCTGTCCTGACGGCAAAAGCTGGGACATTTCTGTCCACTGGGCCGTCGTTGCTGGGGGGCTGGGGGCTGTAGCAGGAAGCTGGCTGGAGCTGGGCCAGACTCAGAATCTAAGACGGAGCTCACCTCGGCCCCGCCCAGCTTGCTGCGAGTGTGGGGTCACCACCCTTGCAGGCCTCCTGACCCCAACCCCCAGTTCTAGCTGGGCCCCTTTCTGGGGGAGAAAGACCCTCAGGGAGGAGACAGCGTCTGTCTCAGACATCATGGGCATCCCCGGGAAAAGCCAGGCGATGCCGCGGCGGCAGCGCGTGAGCCCGCCCACCAGGGAGAGGGCGCAGCGGTCGTGCAGAGCGCCCCACGGCCTCCCCTTGTGACCCAGCGCCATTCCTGGGCTCCTCTGTGCCTCAGCCCCAACACCCGGCAACGGGGGGGCCGGGTGGGCCCAGGTTTGTGGGCCCCAGGCTTCTCAGTGTGCTCTCCACTTTAAAAGAAAGAATATAAAATTAGGCACAGTGCCTGGGAGAGACCTCCGCAAGCAAAGACCCCCGAAGCCAGCCTTCCAAGTCTGCCCCCACAGGGCAGCGACGGCCCCCGTGGAGACCCACTGCAGGGTCAGAGGACCGCACGCGTGCCAGCACGTGGTCAGGGCCGGACAGGCACCGGCTCTTCCTGAATGCCTGGAGCACACGCCTGCACATGCACAGCACACAAGTGTGAACACATGCATTACCCATGCCATGCAAACGCTTACTGTACGTGTGTGCGCAAACCTGAATGCACACGCACACGGATGCATGCGGACACTCGCACACGCTCAGGGAACACGTGTGCGCACATACACGCGTGTGCATGAACACTCACACCTACGCACATGCACACACTCCCACGCATGGTGTTTGTGCCCATGCGTACACACGTGCATGAACGCACATACATGCACAGGGAGCTTTTGTATTTCTGATGCTTCAGGAAGCTCAGGGCATCCTGGTGAGGAGGCAGGAGGGGGGCTCACAGAGCGGGAGCTGTGGAGCCAGAGCCTGGTGGGGGCAGCGCCCATCTCCCCCAGCCCCCTACCCAGAGGGAGGGCAGCACAGAGAATCTGTGGGTGGGCCTGGCTCTCTGCAGTCTTAGCTGGGAATAGGAGGCCCCCAGCCCACACCCCGGAGCTGGTCAGAGCAGGAGGGCAGCAGCAAGAGCAGCCCCAACGCACACCCACATCCCTCACCCAGCTCATGACCGGCCTGGAGCCAGACGGCCTTCTGCAACCGCTCCGAGGGCGGGAGGCCCAGAGAAGACCGACACCGAGACCCCCGCCAGCCCAGATGAGGTCGAAGAGGTGGTTTTGTTTGAGTCCAAGGATAAAAGGCATTCAGATGAGTCTGGCACACCCTAGTGCTGTGGGGTCAAGGTCAGAGCCTGCACAACAGCCACGGGACTGCCACGCAGAGTGTGTGCCTTGTCCCTGGGGCCGTGGGAAGGCACTGGACGGGGCTTCTCAGGGAAGCAACAGCCCGCAGAATGGGGGCTTCGTGGACCCACGGGCTCAGGCCACACGAGGCAACCCCACTTTCCAGGACTCCTGTATCCTGGTATCCCATAACACCACACTACTTTTAAGAGCTAAGACCTTGAGATATACCAGTGTACTAACACGATATCAGTATTTTTTAAAAACCCAGATCTCATCTTTTACATCATGAGACCAGGGTCAGTGATTCATTTGCTCGGTTTATGCAAAAAGACAAACCCACACAGAGCTGCCTGGAGTCTCGGCGGCCCGCCTGCGTGAACCACAGTCACCGCCACAGCCCCAAACGCTTCTCGGCAGGAGCCAAGGATTTCCAGAAAGACGGAATGTGTGCTTGATGGTAGGGGGATTGATAAGTTCATCGTTGTGCTAGAAACCAGGGACAGCTCGCTGCCGAGGCAAACAGGACAGTCCCTTAACAAATTATTTAGAAAGAGCCTGTCAACGTGCACGGAGTGATGGATCCTTCACCCCTCCGTCCCCGGCATCGGCCGTGAGGTGGTGTTGCAAGAGGCGGACGGACGACATCTCTGAATCCCGGCTGACCAGCGAAATCCAGCAGCGTGCAGCTCCCAGCGTCCCGGATGCTCCGCGCTTTCTCTCCAAACAAACGCGGCCAGCGTGTCGTGGGATGAGACCCCGGGCGCCCCAGCCTGCAGCCAGCCAACCCCCAAACGCAGGAAGACCCAGCCTGGACCTGCAGCCACCCTCCTGGACCCACAGCCAACCAAGGACGCTGAACGGTTCTCAGAGCCGACTGCTTTAAGCCTCTGGGGTGGTTTGTTACGCAGCTACAGCCCCCTGATGCAGATGGGATCACTGCAAGACCAAAGGGTCCGAGACAAACACTTAAAGTGACGAGAATGTCCTCACTCTTTCCAAAACATTGAGACTCAGAAGAGCTTTTACGTTATTCCATGACACTTCACTGTAATTATACGGTACTTTTTTTGAAATTCATTTATCTACCTTATTTCAGAACAATAGTGTATATTTGATCTGTACAGTTTTACAAATTTATATTTTTGCTTGCTTTTGTAATATGTATGAATATTTTTAGATCTCAAACGTGGAAAATATTTCATTTCTTTGTTTTTTTCTAAATGAAATGTGGATGCCATTAAAATTCTAAGCTATTTTGGCATTGTGGGAAATAAATACCAAGACCACAGAACTGCCCTTTGGCCATGGCTTTGCAGCCACTGCTGTCAGAGCCTGGACAACACTCCAAACTGAGAACAAATCCCTGGTTGGGGCTCTGCCCAATCCCAGACCCCCGGTCCTCCTGCCTGGCAGGGGGACACGGGCTGCACCGGGTCGCTGGGGTCTGAGCTGCACGATTAGACCCATCCATCTGACCCCTGGGAAGAGACCAAAGCCCAAGACAGGCTGGCAAGGGAAGGGTCAGCCATGTCCTTCAGTCCAAGAAGCCAGAGGCACCTGCCACCAGCTTTCCTGACTCAGAAAACCTGTCTCATGCCCACTGACCCCTAAGTCTCACTTGCTTCTAAGGGCTCTTGCCCCCCATAAAGTTAAAAACCCAAATCTTCCCTAAGCTGTTGATAACACAGAAATCATACCGTTCTTTTTTTTTATATTTTAAAATTGTAACCATCCTTTTTTAAAGGAGGAGGAGTAATTACATTCATTTCAAACTTTTAGGCTTTATAAGGAAATAAATTTTATTTCCTTTTTAAATTCTTCCATTCTCTGACAAAACAAACCTCCCTGAGTACTTGTTAAAGTCTTATAATTGTAATGAATTAAACTGACGAATACAGAAAAATCTTTACATTCTCTTCAAATTCCAGGGCTGCTCACACACTTAGTAAAGTCCTATTCAACTTAAAATTACAAATCTGGGTCATCTATTAAAATGTTCAGACTAGAGGCATAAGGCTAGTCCGTTGGATCATGGAATATGCCAAACTCTCTTAAATATCGCAAGTACTTAAAATACCAAACCCAGAGCTCCGATTTCTAAATTTAACAACAGGACATGCATAGGATAGTTTTGCCTCCCTGTGTCATCTCTGCTTGATACCCGTTCTCAAGGGGACAGAGATGGTTGCTCACCAGGGAATGATGACTTGTGGCACCCCACCTCCCCGCAAGAGGAGTGACCTTTCTCATGATCCACAGAGCCGAGCTTTTTATAACCACTACCCAATGGACTCCAGACCTAAAAAGGGCTGCTCTCACAGTCCGAGCCCGCGGGTTTAAATCGGTCAACAGCGAGTGCCCCTCGGGAAGTCGGCCGCCCTCACTCAGATGGGAGCCGCGGAGCCCAGCAGAGCGGCGGTCAGGCTCCGGTCCTCACGCAGAGATGAGCGGTGGTCGTAAGCCACCGAGATTCGGGCTCGGTTGTTCCTGCATCGAAAGCTTACCAGCGAGCCTCTCGTTGCCGGAGACATCTTCCCAGCTGGCGCTGCAGACGCTTGAATGCCGTCCGTGCCTCGGGGCAGCCCCTGTGTGACTCTCAAATGGGGTTCCTTCCCGTCTTCCCTCTGTGGGTAGGACCAGCATGGAATCCTGCCTCTGCCATGGCTCGAGGTCCTGCTAACCTTAGCCACGCAAAATACCCAGTACAAGCATGTTAGTCACTAAGCAGTCAATTCAAAAATCCCACACTGTACGTGACAACGGAGTCTGTCCCAAACCGGCCCCGCAGCACGGGAGCTCTAGAAGCCGGGGACGGAAGGTGTTTGGGACGGGCTGTGCTCAGGAACCTGGACAAGTCCGGGAGAAGGCCCCAGTGAGGAACACAGGCCCGCGTATTTAACCCTGCGTGTTCCCAAACTGGTTAGTGGTTTCCGCTCACGCCCTGCTGAGGACCCTCCCATCGGCTCGCCACCCTTCCCCAGCCCCCAGCAGGCGGACCTTCTCCATCCTCCTGACGTTGGGCTTCAACGGGTAGAGCGGTGGGCCGTACGAGGGCGCGGGCGGCCTCTGCCCTCCAGCACCAGCAGTGCCCAGCTGCGACCAGCAGGTGACCGGCTGCTGGCACGGAGAGGCTGGCTCACCGGCTCTGGACACAGGTACCGGCTGCGGGTCCCGCCCCAGCAAGGACAGCGCTGTGACACGGGCTTTAGTGGAGAGAGCGCTCCCAGGAGGCTGGAAGCGTGGCGACCCGTGTCACGACATAGCACAGTGTTTCCTCAACGATGCCTGAGACAACTGGGGAGGCAGGTCTGCGTGGAATGCGCGTGCGGCTCCGGCGGGGAGGGTCCTCGGTAGCGAGCTGGCTCTGGAGGGCTGCACGTGAAGCGAGTGCACACCGAGAACCCGCGGTCTGCTCCCGGCGGGCAGGGTGGGGCAAGCGGCATCCGGGATGCTCGGATGGCAGGGTCTGAAGATGCCACCCTTCCTCGTGGGTCAAAGTAGCAGATTTCAGGTAAAGACCCAGCCTGGGGGCAAAGCCCAAGTCAGGGAAGGGGCCTCATGCTGGCGGATGGAGGCGGCGGCCGTCAGGTCTAGAGAGGAAACGCACCTGGAAGACAATGGTGGCTGAGGCTTCTGGAGCATGGAGCGGCCTCAACGCAAAACACATTTTTTTAAAAGATTTTAAGACAGTCAGATTGGCCAGAGGGCCACCAGCCTGGATTAACTGTTACGGATAAAAAACAGCCCTTTCGCTCCAACCTTTCCACAGGCAGGGAAGAGGCAAAGGCGTCTCCTCGGCCACCAAAGAGCTGATCTTCTTAAGGTCCCCACAGACGTGGCCAGAGAGGAGAACAAAAATGGGCCCCGGGCGCCCGGCTGGCTCAGTCCCTGGCGTCTGACTTGGGCTCAGGGCCCTGGTGTCAGGCTCCTCGCTCATCAAGGAGTCTGCCTGTCCTTCTCCCTCCGCCCTCCCCCCCCCCGACTTGTGCACGCGCCCTCTCGCTCTCTCTCTCTCAAATAAATAAAACATTTTAAAAAAATAAATACAAAACAAAAAAATAATTTTAAAAACCAGGGCCATCTCCCCAGGGTGGGAGCAGGAGCCCAGAGCGCAATGGACCCGTCTCAGCACCTGTGCCGAACCCGGTGGGCCCATCGCTCAGCTCGGTGATTCGCACCCAGGACTCTGAGAAACAAACTGAGGGCTTCAGAGGGGAGGGGTTGGGGGAATGGGATAGACTGGTGATGGGTAGTAAGGAGGGCACGTATTGCATGGTGCACTGGGTGTTATACGCAGCTAATGAATCATCGAACTTTGCATCAGAAACCAGGGATGTACTGTATGGTGACTAACATAATATAATAAAAAAACATTAAAAAATAATAATAAAATTAAGTAAAGTAAAATATTGTTAAATGTTGAAGTTCTTTCAGCTGAAATCCCAAGCGTTTTCCCACTCATATCATAGAACTTTACACCCCACGGTCCCCTCCTGACATCCAGGAAAGGGCCTTAAGAAGGACCCCCAGGCCTCTCCCTACCTCCCAGAGGCGTGATGATGACAGTCACACACATAGCACTGTCATCAATGGTGTGGGCCCCTCGACACGGGTCAGACCAGAAGGCCGGGGTCCCCATGTGCTGGGGGGGCAACCGCCTTCTGCACCCCACCCCACCAGTGGCTGCAGCCCCCAGCCTGTCTGACTGTCTGGAAGGTCCCTCCTCATTCCGCCCCAGTTCTGGAGACCTTAGAGCTAGAGCCTGGCCCTGGGCTGGGAGGCGGGGGCTGTCCTGGAGACCCCCTGTGGGGCCTGATGCTCTAAGCCACGGTTTCCCACGACTGTACCCTCCCTGACCTGTGAGGCCCAGGGGCCCACACCCACCCACGCTGCCCGAGACCAGGCGCTTCTCTCAGCCCTGCTGAGCCCACTCCTCCGGGCCGGGTACTAGGGAGGGTGGGAGAAGCGGACACAGAGCTTGTCTCCGAGCCTGCAGGGACCCGCAGTGGCCCTCCAGGACGAGGGCCGTCTCCCCAGCAGAGCCGACAGCAGGAGGAGGCTGGGCCCCCAAGGGTTATGGGTAGGGTGACAGGGACAGCTCGGGGTTTGGAGAGGGGCAAAGGGAGGGTTCTCCACGTGGGACCCGTGTCTTACAGGACACCCAACCCGCTGGCCTGCGCTGGCATGAGTCCCCCCAGAGGGAGCCAGAAATATGTAGGATCTAGCTGGAAACAGTGAGCCTCCCTAAATTAATCCGTAAAGGTAAGAACAAGTCCCCTAAAATACATCCTGCAGCTTTTTAGCAGAACCCATCAGAGTCTGAAATTCATATGGAAAAGAAAACCTGAAAGACAGGCCACTCCGATGCCAGCTGGTCACGTGACCCCTGAGCTAACGGTTTCTTCAGCTCCTGATGGTTGGAAAACATCAAAAGAAGACTAGCCTTTTGTGACACCTGGAAATACTGAGATGTAATTGTCAGCGGCCATAAATGAAGTTTTATTGGCACACAGCCACACCCCCTGGTTCCCTCTCATCGGTGTTGGGCACGTGGGACAGAGCCAGGCTGGCCGGGAGTGGGAGCTCTTACTCGTGGGGCCACCCCCCTGTTCTGGACTAGCACACCACCTGACATCCCCCCGCTCCCCGGGACATGCCGAGTCCTGCTGTGCACCTGGCTTCTCCCGGCACCGGGAAGGCAGTGGTCAGGGGATGCATCCCCACCCTGGTGAGCTGACATTCCAGCCGGGAAGGCAGACAGGAAAATGCATGACAGGGTGGGTTTTGGATGGCGTGGCCAGGGAGCCCTCTGAAGGGGACACTCCAGACAGGGACCTGAATGTCACCAGCCAGCCACGCCGGCATCTGGAGGGAAGGCACTTGGGGAGGCGGGAGAGGCAGGTACCAAGGCCCCAGGACAGAAACCACCTGGAGTCCGGTGCAGCTGAGAGGGAACCCGGGGCTCAGCAGGCAGCACGGCCACCCCCTCCCGGGGCCGTTCTGCAGGAGCAGGGAGGTGTAAGGTCGGAGAAGCCAGCACAGAGCCGGGCACACGACAGGTGCCAGATGAATGTCCCCTCTTGTGAGCAGCGAGGCTGACATGTGGCTGAGGGGCTGTGGGTCCGAGAGCAGGCAGGTTCGGGCACAGATGCGTTGCACGTGGTGACGACAGACTCCTTGACCGGCCTTCACCCGGGCTGCGGGGGGCTTCTGCACTGGCCTCGTCCCCGGGCCCTGGCCTCAGCCTGCATGGTGCTGGAACACGAGCGAGAAACCCCTACCCCTGATGTCTGCCCCCTGAGCACTCCCAGCCCTGCTCCTTGCTCTCAGCCCCCCCTTGTCCGGGCTGCGTTCGGACCTGAGTGGCTCTCTCCCCGCTGCCGCAACAGTCTGGAAAATAAAGGATTCCTTGCCGTGTTAACCGTGTCGGAATGGTATTTCCCCCACACCCTCCCCGGGTCTCGCCCAGCCAGGCCAGGCTCTTGGCTCCTCCTGTCCACCCCAAGACCACTATGCAAGTGGCAGGGGGAGGCTGTCTCCCTGGACGGTGTCAGGCGGCCTGAGTCTTCAGCCTCCTGGGGAGACGGCTCTCTGGGTACCTCGCCCATTGTGCAGCCCTGCATCCAGCCAGGCGGCAACCCCTAAAAGAGTCCTGCTGGCGGACGTCACCCGGGCCATGGAAGCCGCTGCGTGGCAGGCACCCCCGCCCCAGGAGGGGCAGCTCCGCCTGACTCCATTAATCTAACGGCGGCTCGAGTGTCAAAGTGCGTGCGATTTCGTGTAAAAATGATCTGGCTGCTAATTAGGCTGTTTATAACTTGTTCCCTGGTCACTAATGATAATTAACATGCAAATTAGCTCGGGGAGGGGAGGCTCTGGGGCCCCAGTTCATTACCCCGTTAATTACTGTTTGCACACTTAAACATCACAGATATAAATGGCGGCATTTAGTGTAATGGGCAGGATGATAATTATACCAACGACATTTCGAAAAGTCATTTCACTGTGTTATTTTTCTGCATGATTAATGATTCCGTGCCTGGTTGATAAACTTCGTTTGTTCAAACCGATATAGGTTCTGTACACAAACCAGCCAGCCGGCTCGGCCCATTCATCTCCGTGCTCCTCCCCGTGGGCTCCAAAGTTTCAGAGGAAGGGAAAGGCAAAGGAGAAAGTTGGTGGCTTTCGGGGAAGAAACTTTCCGAACTTCTCCTTCCTCCCTCCCTCCTTCTTTCCTCCTTCCCTCCTCCCTCCCCTCCTCCTTCCCTCCCTCCCTGCCTCCTTCCTTCCTCCCCCACCTGTTAGGTGCCTGCTGGGCAATGGCAGCCCAACCCTGCTCTCCTGGAGCCAACATCCCAAAGAGAAAAGCCAACAACGGACAGGTGCATGATGACAGGTAGTGAAGCAGGTGAGGAGGCAGAGAGAAATGGGAGCTGTTTTCAATGAGGGGGTCATGGAAGGTCTCTCTAAGGAGGGACTAGTGAGCCCAAACCTGACGGGAGTGAGGGAGGACGTGTAAGGGAAGAGGGGTCATCTGTGCAAAGGCCCTGGGGCAGGAACAGACTTGTGGAGGAACGGGTGGGGTTGGGTACAGCAAGGGGGGCAGGACGGCTGGGTTGAGGGACAGGCAGGAGAGGGTGGGGGCAGGTCCCATGGCAGCAGAAGCTGTTAGTTTAGGGGAGCCCCAGAAGCTTCCCTGATAAAAACATCGGATGAAGAACCATTTCCATGGGCATATCTCAAACGTGCTCCTCGCTAAACCAAAGCCTCACCCACAACAGTGCCCCTGACGCACAGGTGGCCCTGGGCAAGCCGCCGCATCTGTAATTGAGATGAAAACAGCCCAGAGCGACAGGTGGGCAGAGGGGTGAGGGGAATGGTTGGGACGCTCCTCCCCCACTGCATTATTGATCAGGAGATCCAATCGGAGGACCCAGCCCTGCGACAGTTGTGGCCCCTGCCTGCCAGGCCCAGGGGGGTTCCAGGCCTGTGGGCAGTCAGCAGCGAGGAGGAAGGGGGCCTCCCCACAGGCTCCAGGCTCTAGAGGACGGTGCGACCCCGCCGAGTCCTGCCTGTTTGGCTGCAGGGACAAGAAGCTGAAATTTCACCTGGTGACAACCAGGCCCCCCGCCGCCACCGTCCCTGGACCCCGGCCGGTGTCCGGCCACTGCTGCCACAGGTAAGCCTCACGGGGTGGGGGAGGGACTCCTCAGAGTCCTGAGGGTGTCCTGAGCCAGCAGCCAGGGGGCTCTGGGTGGGCTCACGTGCCCTCAGACGGCACCCTGGTGGTGACGGGATAGTGGTGGACAATGAGCCCAGAGAAGTGACCAGAGCCTCGAACGGCCACCCAGCCAGGAAGCACCCTGGACAGAGCCCACAGTCACCTTTGGGGGCACTGGATGTCGTCACGGGCTGTTGCTAAGGGGTTTCCCTTTCTGATTGGGGTTGGCTGAGATAGAATGTGTCTGCCTTCCTGTCGGGTACCTGGGGGAAGGGGGAAGGGGGACGGGGTCAGGCGGCCCCAGGGAACCCCCAGGGAGACAGCGCCATCACTGAGTGGACACCTGAGCCTGGCTGTGCTGGCCTCCCCATGCTCGGCCCAGCGCTGGGACCTGCCCTGGGGGAGCACTCAGGTCCCTGGAGGGCAGGGGACGGGCGAGGGTGAGTAGAGCACTCCTGCTTTCGTAAAGGTGTGGGGACACTGGACTCCGAGCCTCACGGCTTTGTGGGCCTCCTAGGGGAGCATCCTGGGCAGGGGGTTTGCGAAGTTTCCTTACGTGGTGGGGTCGTTGCTTGTTGGAGCTGGGCGAGTAGTCGATGAGCTCCAGACGGGCCCAGAGCACCTCATCCCGGGGCAGGCGACCTCACGACCACGCCACCCACAGACAGAGCTCCGCCAATCCCGCCTCCCACAGGCAAAAGCCACAAAACTGTAGGGTCAATGCCAAGGCCGAAACCGATAGTCCACATCCCTAAACTCCTGTTTCCAACTTCTCTGGCATGCTTCTGCTCAAACCCAAGAACATTCGGGCGATGGGCTCAGAGCGCCCTTTCCAGGTGGTGGGTCTTTATCCCAGAGTCCCAGGTCCCAGAGCAGGGACCCTGTGCTCCTGCTGGGGCTGTGACACGGGTGCCCACGTCCACAGCTATTTCAGGGAGTGCAAGGAGTCCCACAGGGGCACCCCCATCTCTCCCTAAACCCGGCCAGGCCTGTAGCATAAACCGGGGCCACCCCTGGGCGGGCAGGAGGAACAGCCCCTGGGGACCGGTCTTCACACGCAGCGGTTGTGGGATCCGTCACAGTGCAACCCCATTTCCCCAAAGGTTGTGGATGAGCCACGGACCCCCCTCAAAGACACCAGTGACCTGCGCCGTCCTGTCAAGTTCTGACGGGCTCAGCCGCACAAAGGCCCCATTCAGCATCACTGCCACCTGACATGGGTCAGAAACGGCCAGAAACCCTTTCCAGGGGAAGTCTGCTTCCTCTCGAATTCAGGTCACACCAAGGCCTCAGCAACACACGTCTGTGTACGTGGTACCTGCTCGTGGTCCTGCATCTGGAAACGTCTGCCCCGTGGCATGCAGCAGGCGCCCTGGGTTACCTGCCTCCACGTGCGCTCTGCTCAGGGGCGCTGTGATCACAGTTGGTGACCCACTGGGACCACCGGCTCATCTGGCCTCCGCCTGTGGGTCTGCGGCACCGTGTGCAGGGCAGAGAGGAGGGGGGCCCATCAGGGCTAATGTGACGCTGACTTCAGGCAGCCCTGCCGCCTGCACGCCCCTTCCCAGGCGTCCCACAGGGGCACGCCTGCTCCGTTATGGCTTTCGCCTAATTAGGGTAATTTAAGTGAAAGTAATCAAAGCAACGGGGGATCTCTTAATAAACTGTCACCACCACGTCCATCGCTGGGGTGTTGTGCCCTTGTGAAAGTCAGGGAGACCGGGCCCTGCCATCACGGCGCCTGCCCCCTGCACTCCTCCAGGCTCGGCCTCTGTCCATGGCGCCTCCCTAACAGGCCAACCGGCCACACCCCCCATCCCAGGAAACCCGGACCCTGGGAAGGACTTCAGAGAGGCAGCAGCCCCGACGGCCCGTGCCCCCACCCACGTGTCTCACGGCACCATGCTGCCCCCCCCGCCAGTGGGCGCCCCCCCCCCCCCGCCAGCTGGCACCCCACCTGCTTCCCTGAGCCCCGCGGAGGAATCAGGGTTTACCTGGCGTCTGGGCACCTTGGCAACTTGACTTGGGAGGGGCCCTCGCCCAAAGCAAGACCATCTTTCCAGGGACCTTCCCCAGCACCCCCACTCCCACTCGCTCCTGCGCAGGGCTCAGCCTCTCAGACCCGAGCACAAAGCCCCTGCCTGCTGAGGCCTCCAGCAGCCGTTGCTTCTTGCTGCTGCTGCGCGGGGGAGACGGCAGGAGAGGGAGGCGGTCCCCAAAATATCCACCCGATGCCGCACCCCTTCCTCAGCTACAGTCCAGGTGACCCCCCCCCGCCCAGCTCCTCAGAGCCACCTTCTGGGCCTCGTGGAAGGAGGGGCAGCAGGTCCTGTGCTCAAGACCCGCCTCCTGGGCCAGGGCAGCAAGCAGCAGAACGGGGCCAGACGTGCAGAAGGGTGTTGGCAAGAGCCCGCGAGGGGCACCCGCAGCAGGGGTTAGAGCCACAGGAGCCCGGGGGGCAGGGCTGGCCTGGGGTGGCCTGTTCCCGGGAGCAACGTACAGGAAGAGGGGCTGGCGGTAAAGGGGCCCCGACAAGGCAGAGCTCTGGGATGGCAGGGCCCGGGGCTTCTCTCCTCCGCGGAGCTCCCTCCCCATCTGTGAGGACGGTGAGGATGCGGTGAGGGCTGGCCCCCGCCGCCAGGGGCCCCGAGACCCCCACGAACTCGGGGTTCTCTGTTCCAGGGCTGCCCTGGCAGCGCTGTTCTCCTCCTCCCCGACCCTTCCCCTGCGAGGGCCTGCGGGAGGTGGGGCTGGGTCCGGGGCGGGCGGGGTCTGGCGGGGCGCGCCCGGCCGCTGGGGGCGCCGCGGAGCAGCCGGGCGGCGGGGTGTTGACGCTCTCCCGGGAAACCGACCCCCGGGCGGAGCCGCAGCCGCCGCCCCTCCCTACGGCAGGCCGCGCGCGCCCCGCACCGCCTCGGAGCACAGGCGTGAGTGCGTGTGAGCGTGTGTGCCTGTGTGAGTGTGCATGCGTGTGAGGTCTCAGGGTGCTTGTGCCGGCGTCTCGGCGTTACAGGGCGTGTACTGGGTGGGGCTTGCGGGCCGGCACTTTGGGGCCCGAGAGAGACCGAGAGTACTGAGTTAGTACTTAAGGTCAGGTGTGGGAAGGGCGGAGGGGAGTGGCAGGGGCTGGGCCCCAGAACCAATCTCAGAACTGACCCCTGGTCTGGGCCAAAGAGGCTCCGCACCCCCACCCCAGAGTCAGGCCAGTGCCCCTCACCACCCCAGCAGCCCACCGCTGCCCCCCCCCAATGGCGGGCTGTGGGAGGTGGGCAGAGGTCTGGCCCTGAGTTTGGGCGGGTCTCTGGAGACTCGGAGAGCTGAGAAGGTGGCCTGTGTGACCTGGACAGGGAGCGGATGGGTGTGTTCCACCGTCTTGTGGGGTCCTCTGCTGGGGGTGGGACGGGGAGCTAGGGCCTGGAGTTCCTGACCCCGCAGGCCACCCAGGTCCTCACGTGGGTGTCGGAGCAGAGCAAGGGTCCCATTCCACAGGAGAAAGGAGCGTGGCCTGGTGGACCTGGCAGGTGCACCCAGCCCCACCCGGCTCTCCACTCCACTGTGCTCTGCACTGACTGGGGGGGTCTCAGTGGGGAGGGGTGGGCACTAACCACACACCCCCACCCCAGGTGCCCGCGAGGACTGGACATGGGCGTGTCATGGGCACAGCTGTAATGTCGGCACAGGAGCTCGCGGCCTGCCTCTGCCGGGAAGGAGACCAGCGCCTGGCCCTGGGAGAGCCCCCGTTGGCCGCCGCCTTCTACCTGGCTGCGTTCAGCTGCCACGCCCCCTCGGCCGTGCGGGGCGTCAGAGCTGCCCTGGCCGAGGCTCGAGGGGCACCCGTGGTGGCCACCCTAGAAGCCTGGTGCCGCGGCGACAGCCAGATCCCCGCCATCCACTGGGACGGCATGACGGTTGTCTCCCTGACGGGGACCCTGGCCTCCGCATTCCTGGCCACCCTCTGGCCAGACCACCCAGCCGCGGTCCTGCACTCCCTGGCCTGCCTGCTGGCTCAGGGGCGCCACCAGGAGGTGGCTCGGCGCTGCGGCACCTTGCTGGATGCTCGCTCCCAGCAGGCCCTGGAGTTGCAGCTGACTCGCGCCCTGGCCTGGGTCCTGTCCGGTGTGCAGGTGGACGCTGGCGTGGCCGACTATCTGCAGGCCTTTGCCTCCAGTGCAGACCGGACCGTGGCCTTTGTTCGAACCCACCAGCAGCCCTACCTCCCCGTGCTGATCCGCACCCTCCAAGACTATAGCTCAGGGCGCCAGGAGGAGGCCGGCTGCCGGGGACTCCTGGCAGCCCTGGACCCCGGGGGCACTTGGAGTGATGCCCTGTCACCGGAAGCCCTGCTCCGCAGTGGCAGGTATGAGGACTGCCAGGCAGCATGCAGCCGGGCCCTTGAGACTGACCTGACAGGCAGCCCACCCCAAGGTAAGAGTGCGGTTCTCGTCCCCTAAGGGCCAGGGTGAGAGTCGCTCCCGCCGTGCCTGCACGGCGTGCTTACATCCTGGTTATGGTAGGGCGGGGGGTTGTTGCAGGGGCGGGGACACCACAGTGACAAGATGGACAAGCCCTGTCCTTACGGAGCACCCAAGAAAAGAAACAAACAAAGTATGTATTTTTGAAAAATGGACCCTGCAAGGTGCTGCTCTAACTGGGTGGTCAGGGAAGGCTTCATGGAGGAGCTGTCACTTAAGTTAAGGCTAAAGGATTCAAGGCAGCAGAAACAGAACACACTCGGTCCCTATGGGAGAAAGAACTTGGGCTGTCCTTGCCACTGAATGGAATTGTAGTGTCTGTTGAGGGGCAGGAACAGAGGGAGAAGGGGAGACATGGAAGAAATAGATGTGGCTAAGCCCTGTTGGGCCTGAAAGGAGTTTGGATTTTACCCCCAGAGCAGTGAGGAGCCATGGGAGGGTTTTAAACTGTGGAGTGAGGTGCTCTGGGTTGCATTTCTATAGTTTCTTCTGTCTGCTGTGTGCAAAATGTGCAAAGGGTGATAACAGAAGCTGCTGGGAGGCTGGGAGGAGGACCAGGCTGGGAGGCTGAGAGGCTGAGAGGCTGGGAGAAGGACCAGGCTGGGAGGCTGGGAGGAGGACGAAGCTGGGAGGATGGGAGGATGGAAGGCTGGGAGGAGGACCAGGATGGGAGTTTGGGAGGCTGGGAGGAGGACCAGGGTGGGAGTTTGGGAGGCTGGGAGGAGGACCAGACTGGGAGGCTGGCAGAAAGACCAGGCTGAGAGGCTGGGCAGCTGGGAGGATGACCAGGCTGGGAGGCTGAGGGGCTGGGAGGCTGGGAGGAGAACCAGGATGGGAGGCTGGGAGGCTGGGAGGAGGACCAGACTGGGAGGTTGAGAGGCTGGGAGGAGAACCAGGCTAGGAGGCCAGAGGAGCAGTCCTGGCAAGAGATGGCAAAGGCACAGAGGAAAGGAGAGGAGGGTCAGGAATGATTTTAGGAGTTTGGCCACTGGATTGCAGAGGGCAGGGGAGGAGCAGACAGGGAAAAAGAAGCAACAGGGTTTTAGACACACCTGATTTGAGATACTGCTCCTCTCTGGTCCCTTTACAGAGTCCTCCTTCTGGTGGGGGCATGGGCAGTGGGTGGCTGGGTGGAGAGCCAGAAGCCATACACCAGCCTACCACAGGCACTCCAAGATCCCTCAGCCTGGTCCCCTCTGTGTGCTGCTTCCCTGTCTGCACGTGGGGATGGGGGCTCCACCCACTTCTGAACTTGCTATTGTGATTTCAGTGAAAGTGTGTATCAAACCCTTAAAATGGTGTCACCCACTAGGTGCTCAGAAAGATGTCCCTTGAGTCAATCATGTGGACATGTCACTGGGCAGCTGAACACATGAGCCTTGAGAAGAGAGGGGGCTTGGTTTGAAGAAGGGGTTTCAGAATCCAACCCACAAAGAAAGGATTCAGAGTCAAGGGTTTAGCTATGGAGGGAGTGGGGCAGCCGCACACTTGGAGATGGAGAATGGCCGTGCTAGCTGCCATTCACTGAACACCAGGTGGGGAAACCATTGTAAGGTTCGGTGTGCATTCAATGAGATTGAATGCACCTTCCACGGGCAACCCTCCAAGGGCACCTGGAGTGTTCGTGGTAGGCTCTTAACGACCCACCACACTGCCCCCACAAAGAAGGACCCAGCAAAGGGGACAGGAGGACAGAAAGAAGGAGGAAGATGAGGAGCCTGCCGGGTGCTGACGAGAGCCAAAAGATGCAGGTGTTTGCAAGACGATGAGGCACGTGCTGCCATGCCCATGACAAAAGGACGGAAAGTGTCTGTTTTCTGTGCTGCATGGGGTTTACTGGTGACCCCAGTGTTTGTGTGTTGGGGAGGCAGGGATCAGACAGAAAGAACTGAAAAGTGAGTGGGCAACTTGGTTTCTGGAAACATGCTAGACCAGATGCCCTGAAGCCCTCCCACTATAAAAAGTACAAACAGGTTCAACAGAGTCACAAAGAATCCTGAGCTTATGAGGAATTAGGGTGCCCTCCGTGCCCAAAGCATAAACATGCAGTGGCCTGTGAGCAGGCGCAATGCCACAGCAGGCTGGGGGCATTCAGCAACTCCCAGGGGGGAGGGGACTTCCACCTTAATGACCAGTAGAGACCCCCATTGAGACCAGAACTCCCAAGGCTACACCCTCAGGAAGCAAGTGCGCTAGATAAGCCCTACCTGCCCCACCCCTGACCCAGGGGAGACTGCCAGGAACGCTGTCGCTCCTGCCTTGGCCCTGAAGTGGACAGCACCACCTTCCCTAAGAATCGCTGCATTAATTAGATTTAAGTCACTTATGTCACAGGGAGTCACTTTATTGCCACCATCCGTACAAACATGGCTTACAACATGAATAAATAAATGGCCTATAACAGACTTTTTACAAACACAGTTTCCTATAACAAATGTGTTCTAATCCCAAGGTTACTTATAAGGGTTCTTGAAAACACTGAACAAACCCTGTTTATTCGGGAATGTGTTCTGCCCTTCTCAGTAAGCAGACATACGGGGACACTCCATTTGAAGACAAGAATAAGGATAGTTTCAACTCAGATCTCCCACGGGTAAGCATCCAGGCACCAAGGTTCCCTGAGTGGTTAATCTTCCCAAAGTTCCCAGGGCAACCATCTCTCACTCATTCAAGGTTCTTCATTAAGAACTACTGCAGTAGGTGGAAAGCATGGCCATGGTTGTTAAAGCTCCTCCCAGCAAGGGGGCAGAAGTCAGCTTGGCCTCAAGTCTTGCTGGGACCAATAGAAAATAGCAGAGTAGACATGATGTCATGTGATTCTGGAGGCCGTGCCTCAACGGGCCCTGTACGTTCCATTTTCATCCTCTTGCAACACCCCCAGTGCCATGTAGGAAGCTAGACCAGTGAACCACAAGGGCACACACAGAGGGAGGCTCTACCAATAGCCAACACCAAGGCCCCGGGCCTGTGAGTGAGGCCACCTTACACCCTCCTGCCCAAGCCAACAGATGTCTGCAGACATGAGGGACCCCAGGTAAGATCTACAGAACTGTCCAGCTCAACTCAACTCAGTCCAGATTGAGGAACAAACATGCATTTTTCTGGCTGTTGAAATGGTCATTGTTTTAAGCCACTAATTTTGGGAAAGTTTGTTATACAGCAATAGTAACCCATACAACTCAGCAGTTGTATTTTTGATGCATGTTTTATCCAAAACTCAGTTAAATAATATAGGAGTTATAATTTTATGTTTCCATAATAATATTATTCGCTACCTTCATTAGTGAAAGAAAAAAGAGCATATGATCATCGCAATGAATTCAGAAAAAGCATTTTATAACATTTTTAACACCCCACAAATTTAAAGAATAGAAGGAAACTTACTTGATTGAAAAAGATAATATTTATCAACATCTTACCAAAATATCAACTTAATGGTTGATAGTAGCCTTCCATTTAAAATCAAGAATGTAGTGTCTGCCTACTCTTCCATTTATCTATTATTGTACTAGAGATCCTAGCCAATGCAATGAGATAAGAAGAAAATGAATATAAGACTAGAAAGGAAGAAACAAAGTTATACCAGACAATATGATTAGCTATGTAGAAAAACCCGACAGAAACAACAAAAATGTATTAGATGTAGGAACAGAATTTAACAGGATATACAGAAAGCATTTATATTTATAGACACCAGCAACAAATAGAAACTTTATAATTTTAGACTATACCACTTACCATAGCAACAGAAAATAATTTATTTCAAAAAAAACATATAACTTTGTGGAGAAAATTATAAAATTTTATTAAAAGACAATAAAGAATACCTATATAAATAGATATCCAATGTCCATTGTTAGAAAGATTTGATATTATAATAGAAGAATAAAAAGACAATAATAGACAAGACGAAGAAGAAGAGGAAGGGGAAAGAGAGGCACAGGTGGTGGGGGGAGAGGAGGCAGAGGAAAAGGAGAAGATGGAGAAGAAAGTAGTAATATAAATATTTGCTCTACCAGTTAATACAAAGCTATACTACCCACTACGGAAGGTTATTGACTTAAGGGCTGGATAGAAAGACCAATAAAACCGATTAGAAAGGCCAAAAACAGACCCATAGGTATCCAGAACTTAATATGTAAGAGTGAGCATCACAAATCTATAAGGAAAGAAGAGGACCATTATTCAGTGGATGGTGCTGATTCTGGGGGAAAAAAGTAAATTCTAGGTGGATTATGTGATAGCTAGGTTTTATAGTTTCTAAAGGAAAATATAAGAGAATATCATTAAGATTTCTGTGGATAGCTGGACTTCTTAAGATATAAAAAGTGGAAATAGTAAAGGGAAATTTGTTATGTTTGATTAAATCAAAAATGTTAAACTTCCATTTTGCCCATAACTATAGAAAATGAAAGGAAAATCCACATCAGAGAAAAATATTTGCAAAATATACAATGGGCAAAAGATTAATACCCAGAGTATTTGAAGAATTCCTACATATCAATAAAAAAAATCCAATATGAGAATTGCCAAAAGCATTTTCCATAAGAGAAAACACAGATGGCAAAGAAACGTGAAAAATGTTCAACATCATAGTAATGATATGAATGCAAATTAAAACAATGAGATACCACTTTCCCTCCACCAGATTGGGGGAAAAATTAATTAATTTAATTAAATAAATTGGCCTCACTAGTAATCAGGAAAATTAAAATTAAAACAACAATGGGATAGCATTTTGTATCCATGTTGTCACAATGTTTAAGCCTAACAATAGAAGAGTCTGGCTTCCATAATAGTGGACTAGCTTGACCAGACTGTGTTCCACCGATAGCAATGATAACATTTGGACAAAATACAAAATGCAATTATTTGGAGTCACTGAACAAATGTGGGCAGAAACTGGAAGTTGACCTTTGAAAGAAGAGGACTCTACAATGTGAGATTTGCGAAGCTTTTTGCCTGAGGAGACTCCTCAATCCATGCTTTACCCATGCAAAACAGGAAGCTGCAGTTTTACTGGCTTGAGATGTTGTAGAACAGAGTTCAGGCTGAGAAAAGTGGCTGAAAAGTTTAGAAGGAAAATCCCAAAAAGGAGGGAGCCACAGAGGGGGCTAGACCCAAAATCTGTGTACTGAATTCACTTAAATTCTTGGAGGACCACCACACTACACATTCGTGGGAGAGACTGGGAGGTCTGAAAGAGCAGCTGCTGGAACCAGCAAGAATTAAATGGAGATTTTAGTTGTGCCCAGCGAAGATAAGACAGAATATGGAGTTCAATCCTAGCCCATGTAACTGCCCACTAAAACAAAATTCAGTCCTCTTCAGAGGAACATGGCTAAATCCAGAGTGTCTACAAAACACCAACCAGATGTCTAGTGTACAATTTTTAAAAATTGCTAGGCATGCAAAGAAACAGGAAAATAAAATGTGAGCCACAGTCAGGAGACAAAGAAGTCAATATAAACTGACCCCAAGATGAGCCAGGTGCTGAAATGAGCAGACTAAAGACTTTAAAGGAACTATCATAGATGTGTTCAAGAACTAAAGGATAATTTGGTCATGATGAATGAACAGATGTGAAATCTGAACAGATAAATGGAAACTATAAAAAAAAAGAATGAAATGGAGATTCTAGAATTGAAAAATTCATAGCATAATGGAGAAAGCAGAAGAGTCAAGTTGGAGAAAGCAGAAGAGTCAAGTTGGAGATAGAAATTATCCAATATGAAGAACACCAGAAAAATGAGCAGAACCTTGGTGACCTGTGGGACAATATCTAGAAGCCTAATGTGTGTAACGGGAGCCTCAGGAGCAGAGCAGAGAACACACTTTCATGTGGATAAATAAGTAACAAATCCCCCCAGGTCCCAAGGGCTCTCCACCTACTGCAACTCTCTAGGATCCATGAACTATTGCAAAAATCAGGGGTAGATGTGTCATTCAGGAGTTAGTAACTGATTGGAAAGGCTCAAAGTCTCTTTTACTTTGGCCACCAGGACTAGACAAGGTGACCTTGTTGTCTGGCTGGTTGGTTGGTTGGTTGATTTCAGGGTGCAAGATGTTTTTCTTTTTACATGACTCTGGGCTGTGGCGTGCTGCTTGCCTGAACGGCAACGGAGAAGGGCAGGGGCAGGCTTGCTTCCGAGCAGAAGTGAAGGTGTTTCGCCCTCTCCTGTTTAGGCGTAAAGGATGATTATTGCCATGGTGATTCAGTTACATTGGGAGAAGGCTCTTTGAGAATTGTGAAGGACTCCATGCCAAAAGCACTGGAGTGCACATTCTGAGACCCAGGATTGAGAATTACTGGGGTTCTACGAACCTCCCCTCCCCAGCAATACTTTCCTAACCTGTAATGCAAGGGTGGGCACCCATGATCTTGAGCTCCTGCCAGCACTTTTCTGGGATGCTCTCCACAGTGTGCACCTGCCTGGGGCCCTGTTGGGAAAGGGTGGCTTGGCTTTCGTTACCAGAGAGCCCCCATCCTCACGAGCACATTCAGACGGGAAGTATGAGGATGGTGGGGTGACGCTGTTGCTGATGGGAACCTCACTGAGTAAAAGACCCCCAGGCCTTGTTCCAAGCACGAGACAAGCATTAATCCATTTCATCCTCATGGCCCTGTGAGTGAAGATCATTTTAAACCCCATTAAAAAGCAGAAAAGGAAACTGAGGCACAGCAAGATTCCATAAATGGCCCAAGTCCCCCATCGTGTAAACAGCATGGGGTCCTCTTTCCTGCACCTGACAGCAATCCCTGTTTCAGAGGGAAGCGTTGGGCCCCCACTTAGCCCCAAGAAGACCAGAAGCAAAGATGCTGGAGTAACAACCACCCCCTCCCAAGGTCACAGGGTCAGAACCTCAGCACTGACCTGGGGGCTCTGATCCCAGAAGAGGGAACTCAATCCCCCATCCATCAGTAAAAAGTAAAGAGGTTTTGTAACTAAATTTCCTTGTTGGCCAATCCGTGAGGTTGACTTTGAACCCATGGGAAGAGAACACTGCTGGGTAGGCCCCCATGTCGCTGCCCACCCTGGCTGTCCCGCCTGATTCTGCTCTGTCGCTGATGCTCTGTCATCATGATACATTGTCCTGGGCTACTGGGACACTCTAGGGAGATGCCTTGAGATGCTTCAGAATGTCCAAAGTGGTGGATGGTCGGGGGCTACAGGTGGCACCCTGGAGGCTGTGGCCCAATAGGCAGGACCAGTGCCTCTGTTTCTCTCCCCAGGTGAGCGTCGGGCCGCTCTGCTGGTCACCCGCGCAGCCGCGGCCTTATTCCTGGACAGTGGGGCCTGGGACCTGCTTCGGGACCTGCACGAGGCCTTCCGCCAGAGCCCGTCGGGGGCGCGGAGGCAGTTTGAGGCGGTGCTCTCCGCGGGGGACCGAGAGCGCGTGCGGGCCCAGGCGCAGGAGGCAGCGGACATGGGCTTCGCCCACTTCCAGGAGGCGGTGCGGAGCCGCGCTGAGCTCCGCGAAAACTCGGGCCGCGAGCTGCTGGCCCCAGTAACCCGCGCACTCCGTGTCCTGCTGCGCGTTGCGCCGCCCGGGGTGCGCCCGGCACTGGGCACAAGCTTGGCCGAGTGCCTGCTGCTGGCTGGGGACGCGGCGGGCGCCCGGGCGCTGTGCGAACGCTTGCTGCGGCCTTCGCGCCCCGGGGACCGTGCTGACTACCTTGTCAGGGCCCGCACCGGGGACCGCGCGCCCCTGTTGGTTCTTCGTGGCTTCTGCGCGCTGCACGCGAGTGACGCGCAGCGCGCCCGGGAGGACTTCCAGGAGGTGGTGGAGCACGGGCCGCCCCACGTGGGCAGCTGCGTGCGCGCCCTGTGCGGCCGCGGGCTGCTGAGGGTGCTGGAGGGTAGCGCGTTCCTGGGTGCGCTGGACTATGTCACCGCCTGCCGTCTGCAGCCCGAGGAGGCACTGCTCATCGCCAAGGCCTACGTCCCCTGGAACCAGCGGGGCCTCCTGCTGACCGTGCTGCGGGAGGAGGGCCGCAGGATGCTGCAGCGGAGGCCAGACCTGGGACTCCGTGGCGCCCCGGGCTGCCGGAGTAAGGCCACGGAGATGTCGAGCCCCGAGGCGCAGGAAGGGTAAAAACTAGCCCCGCACACCGCTGGGGCTGCTGCTTCATTCTAGTCTCCTGCGAGGTAGCTAGGGGTGTGTGTCTTCCATTTTTATAGATGAGTAAACTGAGGCAGGAAGCAGTTGGGGGATTTCCCTAAATCGTGGATGGCTGTTTCAGCGCTGGAGCCCAGATCTTAGGACTCTCAGTCCCAAACAGTGTGATGCTTTGTGGGCCTAACTGTCATAGAAAATTTAGAACTCAAAAATGGGAATGAAACTACAACTTTCCCAACACCCCACCAATTACATTCCCTTCTAGTTGTTTCTCTCTGCGCATAGAAACTAAACCGAGTGTGCGCTCTTTGTGCAATTGATAGCCCACTTTTTTTGCTCCGTGGATCACGGGCATTTCCTCTGCCTCCAGATTCCTTCTCAGGCAGCCCGATCTACAGCCCACCCTGTGAACGAGCCGTCGTTCCTTGTCCATTCCTAGAGCCTAGCCCTTTGTTATAGCGCCAAGGCCTCCATGGCGTTCTGCCCTGAGGATGGACACAGGGGTGGGGTGTCTGGGTCGGGGAGCACAGCCCCCGGGAGGTCCTTGGCTTCCGGAGCTTCCTGTCTGCCCGTCTAGCCACACACCCCACCCTGATGCTCATTTTGGAATTTTCCTGCCAGCCTAATGGGTGGCCCCGCAGCTGTCTGACTTGCCCCTCTCAGGCTGCTGAGAGATGACAGGAAGGTGTTTTAGCAAAGCTCAAAGCCCTGAGCTGGGGGCCTCCTGGGGCGTGTTTGATGTCAGCTCCGCTGCCACCACCCACACTGCACACACACACACACACACACACACACACACACATGCCCTCTGCCTCCAGCTTGCTCTATTCAAATTGCTTTGATGTGCTGGTGAGGAAGAATTTAGTGTGGGAGATCCAGACCCTTTCTCCCTTTTGCCTCTGAGCATTGCCATAACTGGAGGCTCTTCCCAGAGGGAGCTCATTCACATTCCCGGTTTGCCAGGAGCATTCCAGGTGAAGCCTGTGTGCTCTCTAACTCTGCCTACGACACACCCCTGAGCCCTGCAAGGCCAACACCACTACTCCATTTCTACAGAAAAGGAAACTAAGGCAGGGTTGGCTTGTGGGCAGCCCACAGCTTCCATCTTGATCTGCAAAATGCTTGCCACATGGGGTGGTGGGACGAGGGGGCAAGGAGTGAGCACCAAGGGATGTGTGTCAGAGAGGGCAGCTGTGGCTTCTCGAGACGGCTGTGTGAGGGTCCTTCCAGCAGGACCCGGGGCCCTGTGCTTGGGTGGGAAGGGAGCTGTCTGGACCAGGAGCACGGGGGTAGAATTTTCCTGCGGCCCACCTTCCTGGGCAGCTGAAAGGGCGGTAGACAGGGGCTGGGCTGGCTCTCCCCCAGCTACTCTCTCCACAGGGATGCCCATGGCGTGTACCAGTTGGCCGTGCTCCTGATGGAGCTGGACAGGGACGATGAGGCGTCAAGCCTCCTGGGGGCTGATGCCCTGTACCGCCTGGGCCGTCTGGAGGACGCCCACAAGGCCCTGCTGCTGGCCCTCTCGCGGAGGCCCCAGGCGGCCCCCGTGCTCGTGCGACTCGCGCTGCTGCAGCTGCGAAGGGGCTTCTTCTATGACGCAAACCAGGTGAGGAGGCCCCGGGGGGGGCACAGTACGGCAGGGGGAGATGGGCCACAGCCCTGTGGAGGGCGCAGGCCTCTGGGCCCCTCACTCTGCACCCCTCAGCCTGGACTTCGGAGCAGGTAAAACTTGTCCCAGCCCCGGGCTCTGCCACCTGCAGCAAGGCCCCCTCCCCTCCCTGACCCTCAGTCTCTGCGTCCGTGCCCTGGTCTTGTGGGTTGTCCCGAAATAGCTGGAGCAGGTCTCCAGCATGCAGTAGGTGCTTTGTATTTGCTTTTGTTGTGTTAGGAAGGAAAAGGGCCAAAAGTCAGCTGTAGACTGAGCTCCGTCCCAAATCTCCCAAGTAAACTAGGCTTGGAGGTGACCCTGCCCAGGGAGGGGGATGGCAGAGGGCCCCCAGGTCCTCAGGTCCTGCTCACCTCGCCGCTCTCCAAGACCATTCTGCTCCCAGGAAAAGCAGAGCTTCCCCTCCCTCGGGTGTTATGAGGGCTTCCCGTTGGAACGGGGGTCAGAGGGTTATGTTCCAGGGGAAGGTGTCGGACTTTGGGGCCCGTCAGCTTCTGCTGTGGTCGGATTTGGGCTCCTGGTCTCCCTGCGCTGGGCCACACGGGTGGGAGAGGGAAGGATGCCCGGGAACCTGCGGGTCCTAATGCTCTGGGACCTGTGTCTTCAGCGAGCGGCCAGCAGGGGCAGCATCGGGGCTCCGTGGAACGGAGCCAGTCGTAGAGCCGAGGTTACATCCACCCGGAGCCTCGCTCCATCCAGAGCGGGCACTGGTCCCACGGCACTTCCTCCTCGCCCGGTGCCCTCGGTCACCTTATGATCTGAAAACCTTTCCCCGCGCTTCTCATTTGGACCTGCCGTGTATGGGCCGGTGAAGCGAGATCTCCACCTCCATGCCACGGAGGAGGACATGCGGCTCGGGGACCCCGGGACCCCGGGACCCCAGAACCCTCGCCCCCACGCCGCGCTGTCCAGAGGAGCAGCCCCGCGCAGGCTCACATGTCCCGCCCTCCGCTACGCCCCCGCCCCTGAGCCAATCCCAGCGGGCCACACCCCTGTACGCCCCGCCCCCAAGCCCCGCCCCCGGACGCTCCTGCTTGTGGGCCACGCCCCGCGAGGGGAATGAGAGTGGGATGGTCTGGGCGTCAGGCACAGGGAGGAACCTGGTGACTGCCCTGCCCCTGCAGCTGGTGAAGAAGGTGGTCCAATCCGGGGACACGGCGTGCCTCCAGCCCACCCTGGACGTCTTCCACCACGAGGACCGGCAGCTGCTGCGGGGCCACTGCCACGCTCGGGCCCTAGCCATCCTGCGAGCGCGGCCCAGCGGGGCCGAGGGCACAGCCCACACCAGGGAGGCCATCGCCTACCTCTCTCTGGCCATCTTCGCTGCAGGTAGGAGCTGCCCGCCCGTCCCCAGGGTTCCCACCCTGTGCCAGGTACCTAGGGGCAAGAGGAGCCATGAGGGGGTCAGGGACCTGGGGGATCCAAGCCCACACTTGGTTCTCGGGTATCTGCGTGCGCTGGGGCCGCTCGCAGAGCACGCCTTGCCCCGAGGCCCTAGCTGTCCCGGTGAGCATCCTAAAACGTGGGAGAGGAGCCAGACCAGCTGGGACCTGAGCTGGGATCCTCCTGGCGCCCTGGGATGCCATCCCACACCCCTGGGCCCTGTGGGTAGGAGGGCCACACTTGGTTGAGGCCATTCTCCCAACTTGGCCCCTCTCCCTCCAACCAGGAGAGGCCCTGGTTCCCCTAAGCCCTTCCTGGAAATAGTGGGGTGTCTCTGTATGAGTGTACCTGGTGGCCCCCTTTGCCCAGCCAACCCACCCAGCACCATCCTAGGTGACAGAGCCTCTTGGAGTTGGGCCTTCTTAGTGTGGGGTCATAGGGCACTGATGCTGGAGGGAAGGGACTTTCCCAAGGATGCACCCCAATTTCCTGGGGTGCATGGAGATTCCAAGTGTGGGCTTTGGATCAGAACACCAGGTGGACTCCCGGCTCTGCACTTACTAACCATCTCCTCCCTTACTTCTTCTCTAAGTGGGTGACAGACACCGGCAAGGGGTGGGAGCGAGGGTCATGTCAGCTAGTTCTGGGACAGCGGGGATGGTGCCTGGTGCAGAGCTCACGCCCTGCACACATTAGTGGGGAAGGGGACACGATCCAGAGCGTGCGTTGTTCTGTGTCAGTCACAGGACAGACACACGGAGGGAGCGTGGTGGTGCTGTCCTTGGGGAGGGGCCTCTGTGCCCAGCATTCAGAGGGCTCCTCCCTGCCCACCTGGCACCTTCCCAATTTCGGCTATTCCATGTCCAGCGCTGAGGACCCATCCGCCTCCTGGCCCCTCCGCTGGCCTCACTCAGGTGCAGCTGCAGCGGCCCCTCCTCTTGGGACCCCTGTCTGACTGTCCACCAGCCTAGATGCCACCCTCACGGCTGGGCTCCCTGTTTCCCACAGCCAGCGCCCCCAGGTTAACGCCAGCTGCTCTCCAAGACTGTGTCTTGGTGCCCAATGGTCTGTGAGTGCCCCGAGATGGCCTTGAAGCTGGTGCCCCCCTGCCCCACCCCACTGTCGGGCACCAGCAAATGCTGGATGAGGGCAGACGCACCATACCCACCAAGGCCCAACAGCAGTCACGTCCCAATGCCACACACCCCCTTCCTCCAGGGAGTCAGGCAGTGGAGTCCCTGCTCACCCGTGCCCGTTGTTACGGGCTCCTGGGCCAGAAGAAGACGGCCGTGTTTGACTTCAATTCAGTGCTGCGGGCTGAGCCGAGGAACGTGCAGGCGCTGTGCGGCCGGGCACTTCTGCACCTGGCCCTGGGCCAGCAGAAGGTACCGGGCCCCACCCTCCCCTCCTGGGGCTGGGCGAGTGGGGTTAGGGGAACAGTGCTGTAGGGGAGGGGCGCCTGGGAAGAATCAGCACTGCCTTCCTTCTCAGCCCCAAGCACACAGAGAGCAGGGCCAGGCATCCTGAGTGTGAGACACCCATTAAAACCCTTCCTTCCCGGGGCTCACATCATCATCACACCGTTTGTGGGAAGAGGCCCGCTGCCTCCCAGCCTCAGCACAGACTGTGCAAACCCTGGGGCCTACTAGACACCTGCCCCCCGACCCTCCACTTAAAATAACAAGACCTCGGTGGCCATCTTGGATACCACACCCTGAGCTGCCTGCCCAGAGCCCATGGATTCAAGCAATCAGCTTGCAGGGACAGGGGTGGGAGGGGACCAGCATGTCAGGCCTTAGGCAGATGCTTTCGCAGAGAAAACCTGCCCGCAGGCAGCCACAGCTGAACATCCCTGGACGGGGGCACTTCTCACCCGAGAGCAAGGTCACAGGTGAGTGACTAAAAATGAGTGTCTGCCCTGAAGCTCTGCAGCCCAGAGGTGACCTGCCTGCCAGGCTTCTTACTTAAGGGTCGGAGTGCTAGGAAGCAAGGAGAAATGATCCCAGATGCCATGGAGGTGACAGCCCCTGCAGGTGGGGCTGGCGTCTGCCCCTCAGGAGGTCTGGTTCCCCCCACGGCACTGGCAGCCTGATTTCAGTTCCAGCCTGTCGTGGGCTTTCTCAGGGTGACCCCTCCTCGGGTCCGACAGTCCCTCTCTTTCCACAACTCCAGTACACTAGCGGCCGGTCACCATGCTCTGCCTCCTGTCGCTCACCAGATGGGCCCTCCTGTTGTGGAAGGGCAGGAACTGGACGGTCTGCCCCTTCTGGTATCCCGACACCCGGGCAGATGCCCAGGGGGGACGATTCTGCCACTCACCCTGCCCTCCTCCCCCTGCAGGAGGCTGTGGATGACATCCTCTTGGCTCTGAAGCTCGACCCCAGGATGGTGGTCCCTGAGATTCGCTCTCTGAAGCCGGAGGCCCAGGCCCTCATCACCCAGGGCCTCTGGTCCCGCTGCCGGGCCCTCCTGAGCCAGCCGCTGGTCACTGGGGCTGCCCTCAGCGACGAGGACGCCCAGGGCCTCCTAGCTGTGGGGGAAGCGCTGATCAAAATCGATGCTGGGCAGCCAAGGGGGCATATTCTGCTGGCAGACGCATTCACTGCAATGGGTATGCCCAGCCCAGGCTTGGGGAACGTGGGTGTCTGTCCTGGCCCCTCACCCTTGATTCTATTCTGTAAAATGGAAGAGACCCTGGATTCAGTGCCTCCTGGGGTCCTTTCCACCCCAAATCCTGGTCCCTGTGACCTGGTCCCCATGCGGGGCCTGGGGTGCAAGTGTCTTGAGCTCTCGTTCACCTGCATGGTTTTGCCTGCAGAGAGGAGAAACAAAGGAGCAATTTGGGGTTTCATAAAAGGACCCAGACGCTTGGGGCTTCTCATTAACTCATGCATTTTTTCAACCGACGTTTATACGGAATGCCTATGGAACACCAGGCCGTATTGTAGGTGGGCTTGTGTCAAGCCCCCAGGTGCCAAAATCCTGAGAATATTCCAGTCCTCATGTGAAACGGGAGAGCTCTGGGCAGCGTGCATTTCCCTGACCTGTCACTGTCACCTCCAAGCCTGTGGAGTGCCCCCAGCAAGGCCTACGTTGCCCTGCAGCATTCCCGCGGGTGCTCAGGAGAGCCCCTTGTGGTGACCACAGTGAGCATGCTCAGAGCCGTGCTGCTCCACCTGGGGGTCCTGGACTTTAGTGACCCCCCCCCCAAATGACGGGGTCAACAGGCAAGCTGGGGCTGGCGTGGTGTCACTATGTCCCTCTGCTTCCAGGGCTGAGCCCGTCCACCAGCTGGCCTCTCCCTGAGCCAACACTGAGCAAGAGAGGCTCTGGCCAGCTTCCCCGCGCGGTGGCCAGGGTCCCAGGTCTCCTGCCCCCTGCCCCAACCCCCGCCCCTGACTGTCCTTCCTGGATCACTGACAGGCAGCTACGAGGAAGCTGGCACCTGCCTGCAAAACGCCCTGAACCCTGCCCCGCAGTCAGAGGCGGCCCGCGCCCGGCAAGGCCTGCTCTGGCTCAAGAAGGGCCATGTACCAGCTGCCGTGCGGGAGCTGCAGTGCCTGGCCGAGGCAGACGCCCAGGAGCTCGGCTTCCTGCTGCAGCGCCTGGAGGCCTCGGAGCGGCAGAGCCTCAGCCAGGTGTGCCCCACGGAGCCCCCACCCAGCGCTTCCCCCACACGGTGGGCTCGGGGCTGCTCTACCCTCCCTGCTCGCCTGCTGTCAGTTGAGGGGCGGGGAGGGGGGAGACAAGCCAGTCGGCCGTCTTAAACCCAGCAACCTCCCGGCTTCTTTGCATCAGCATCTAAGCCACAACTGACAGGGCCTGGGAGAGAGAGTGGACCCCTCCTCAGACCTGGCTGAGCCAGCCAGGAGCACCTGGCCCTGCAGGAAGCCCACGCCCACCCCCACATCCTGCGAGAGAGGCTCCGCGCCACCCACCCCCCCCAATGAGAGCGTGGCAGGAAGGCAGCGGGCGGAGGGGGGCCTTGGGTTAGGGCACTGCATCTGGCTGGCTGATTTCTCGTTCCACTGTCTACTCAACAAGGGCACACTGAGCACCGTCCACCAGCCGCTGGTGGAGCTGCTGCCCCACCCTGTGGGCCTCCCATCTCAGGGGTCACAGGGCCAGGGTGCTCTTGCCCTTCCGAGTGTATTCTGAGCTGGTATTGAGAAGACCCTAAAACAGGGCAGTGGGGGAACAAGGTGGCACTGGAGGTGAAACCATGATGGGACCGACAGACCAAGGCAAAGGCCTGAGGGAGGAAGGAGTTCAGAAAGTTCTAGAAACGGGCAGACCGTCAGTGCAGCTGGTGTGGATGGAGGAGGGCGTGGGATGGGGGGAGGGGCTTCTGGGCCCAATCTGACCACAGGGAAGGGGCTGCGCCTTGCTGGAGGCAGCCGCCCCAGCAGGTTGGGGGGGGCGGCATTTCACCTGTGCGGAGGGGAGGGAAGGGACCGGCAGGAAGAGGAGGCCCACCTTGGAGTCGGAGTGAGTCAGAATCAAACCCCGGGGGGCCCGGGGCAAGTACCTCACCTCCTCACGCTAGCGTGCGCCCAGGACTCTAGGGGGTTCTCTGGGGACGCCCCGCAGAACAGAAACCACTGGTGCTTCAACCAGGGGGGTTAACACGGGCCTTCGGGGCAGAAGGAGCCCGGAGAGCCCTGGGTAATGCAGGGGGAACAGCTGCCAGCAGGGAGAATACATCATCAGGACCTGGAGCTCAGAGGAGCAGAGCCCTGAGGAGGGGTCTGGCTGGGGTCTCAGCACGGAGACTGGTCTGGCCTGGTTCACAGGAGGGAGCTGGGTGGTCTCCAGCCCTTATGAGGGGGCCGAGCGGAGACAGGAGGAGGGGGTGCCGGGCGGGGTCTCCGAGCGGGTGGGGGTTGCGGCCGGGGGTCTCCGAGCGGAGAGGAGGGGATGCCGCGCGGGGGTCTCCGAGCGGGGAGGAGGGGGCCCGGCGGGTACACTGAGTTAGCAGGAGAGACCGGTGAGGAGCCCTGGGCCGTTGCCGGGCGACGCGGCCCGACCCGGAAGTCAACCGGAGAGGTCGCGCCCCACTTCTGGTGCACGCCCCGCCCCTCCGGCGGCACTGCGCTTGCGCCGCAGCGGCTCCGGCTCGCGGCTTGGAACTGCGCTTTGCGGTCCAAGGGCCTGGGGCCGGCTCTCGCAGGTCCGGCGCCTGCTCCCGGCGCGCAGCCTGCCTCCCAGCCCGATGGCGTCCCTGCCGGCCCCGGAGACTCACTGCTTTTCCCGGGGACAGGGCATGAATGCGACCCGCCGCAGGGCAGAGGGAGAGGGACAGCGGGAAAGGCCGGCCCTGGGGAGGGCTTGTTCTCCAGTGGGGGGGCCACTGTGGGCTCTTGAGAAGAGAAGGAGGCGTAGGAAGCCGAAGGGTAGCCGGGGGGAGCCAGGTTTTGAGAGGGATGCAGGTTTAGGGCAGGTTTTGAGAGTAGGCTTCAGCCACACTCCGAAAAAGAAAGTGAGCCTGGGGGGCAGAGGGGAGGCCAGTGGGCTAGGCCACTCAGACGGGCGTCTAAGTCCCCAGGGAGGGAAGGGCTAGGTTGGATGGTGCCTGCTGACTTGTCTCCACCCTGCAGCATCCTCGGAGGCTGGGCGTGGGGGGCGCCCACCATAGCCCTCAAAACACCACACTGCCAGTCCCAGGGGGCAAGCACAGCGAACCCCAACACCTGGAGGCCATGCTAGCAGATGCTGGAGCAGGCGGTCCATCAGAATCACAGTCTCCCCCTTGACTCTGGCTCTGCAGGGTGTTTGGACCCTATAGTGAGAAACCCACTAATGCTCAGCGGGCCCTGCGCTCCTGACCTCAGGCAGAGGAGGGGACTCAAGGACCAAGCTGGGCAGACGAAGTGCTTGCTACTGCCCACAGGGCCAGGGCAGCCTTGGGAGGGTGGGCCTGTTGGGAAGGCCACCACAGAGAGGGGCTGAGTCAGGGAGGAATGAGGGAGGAGGTCACCAGATGATAGAAGCAGCAGGGCTAGGAGGAAGGGGAGGACCAGTGAGGAGAAGGGAGTCCAGGGGGACCCCGTCTGAGCTGGGCTTCCAGGGTGGTGGGGTTGCAGGGCGTCCCCTCTAGCCTGTACTTGCACTTCCTCCAGAGGAAGTGGGCAGCCACTCTGCGCAGGTCAGGAGCAGAGGCCAGCTGTGCAGGGCTGGGGAGGGGCCTGTGGCTCTCTGGGCTGACCCACACTGCCTCCCTCTGTGTCCTCTGTGCAGGCTGCGGCCCAGGAAGCCAACACCCTCCTGAATTCAGGGCACCCCGGGCAAGCACTGGGCTACTGCTCACTGGCGGTGCTCGCCGGGGGCAGCAGTGCCCATCACCTGCGCCTGAGGGCCACCTGTCTGGCTGAGCTGCAGGAGTTTGACCGGGCACTGGCAGACCTGGACCATGTCCTCCAGTTGGATGTGGGGGACCACAACCTCCCGATGCGGGTGCAGGACCTGTGTTCCCAGGGCCGCCTGTTGCTGAGCCTGGGGGATGGGGCCAGGGCCACAGGGGCCTTTGCCCAGGCCCTCAAGCTGGCACCTGCCCTAGCCCAGAGCAGCCTGTGGGAGCAGCCAGGCCGGGGCCCCACTGCCCAAGCGTTCCTGTACCATGGCCAGACCTGCCTGGAGGAGCAGCGCTATGCAGAGGCCTGGACGGCAGTGGAGAGTGGCCTCCTGGCAGACCCTGAGCACAGCGGCCTGAAGAGGCTGAAGGCGAGAATCCGGAGGGAGGCATCCTTGGGCTGCCGGCTCCACTGACCCGACGCTCTCCAGGCCCAGGCGTGGGCCACCCCCCCATTGCACCCTGGCTAGGCTCCTGAGCGACAGGGTACGGTGGGCGTAATTGCTGCAGATCAGACTCCGCTGAGAAGACAGACTCTACGGAATTGCCACAGTTTAGGTCACCGAGAGGTGTTTGTGACAGGGCATGCATAGCATCGCCTCATCACAAGACAACAAAGCTATAAATTAATCTTTTAAAGTTCCCTGCATGGGAAACAGCTCTTGGGTCCAAGAGGAGATCACGTCTGAAATCAAAGACTATTGAAACACTAGTCATCACAAAACCCATGCAGAGAAGCCCTGTGGGCTGCAGCCCCACCGGCCCCGAGGGAAGGCCCGGCCCCAGGCAGGTTGCTAAGCAATGGAAAGAAAATGCAGTGCGTGTTCAGTTCAAGAAGTTAGAAAAAGACAGTAAAACTAAGGAAATCAGGAGATAGAAATTAAGGATAAAAGCAGAAATTAATAAATTAGGAAAAGAAAAATACAAAATCTGGTTCTTCAAAAAATAAAGTAGATGAACCAACAGCTAATTCTGTCAGTTGAGAAAGATGGAGGAAGCACAAGGGCTCACCTGGGTGCGCTGCTGCAGTGAGCCCCACGCGTCTCCTGGCGAGCGGGCAGTGCGGCCGGGCCAGCTCTCAGGACAGTACAGTGCACTTCGGACACAAGGTCTACACGCGCAGGTCTGGAGGGTACCCAGCGGGCCCCGGGGCCGCACAGCCCCATGACAGAGACCGTGGACCTGGTGTTCTGCCTTTACTAGGGCCTCAGGGTGGGATCTCGGGGGTTTTGTGGGGTCACTTATTGTTGGCTAGTTTGAAGCAGAAGAGTGGGAATGGGGTCTCAGGAGAGTGGAGGCTGGGCGGCCCACTTCCTTCTCTGGTCGTTTTGCTAATGGCTGTGTCCTACAGCTGGCAACACACACATTCCAGATGGAGGTCTTTTGAAATGGACACCCTGGCTTGATATCAGGCTCACCACAGAGACATAATTCTAAAGTGACAAGGACAAAGTAACAGATAACAGGAAATTAAAAGCATCATAAGAAATTAGGTTTCTCTGGGCAAATAAATTTGGAGGCCTGAATGAAATGAATTAGCTCCTAGGTGAATATTTAACTAAACTGCCCAGAATAGGCCTAAAACTTCTGCAGGACAATTGCTACGGAGGAAAAGAGAAGGTTGTCCGGAAACTTCCCCCTAAAGCAAGCTCAGTTCCAGATGGAAAAACCTGTTAACCTTTAGGGAACTGTCAATCCCAAATGGCTCTAAACTCCCTCAGGCCAAGAAAAAGAAGCTTCCAAGTTCTTTTTGGAAGAAAGCAATCTCAACAGAAAGAAAGCTACAAACCGATTTATAATTACCAGTCCAGAAACCCTGAATACCAGCAAGCCCGAATCTGGTGGCGTGTTCAAAGAATAACACACCTGAGCAATACATACGGGAATGCAAGGATGGTTCAAGGTTAGGACACACATTCATACAGGTAATCACAGAACCAGAGCCCAGAGAAAATAAGTCCTGTGACCCCTCTTGGGAGCTGTGGTGGGGGTGCACGGTCCCACCTGGTGAGTCCTCCCTACACCTGTGGATTCCCACTGTGGACCACCAGTGCAGATACAACCACGTGTCCTGGTGGCACCACTTCCCGCAGCTGGTGTGTGCCTGCACGTTCTCTCCAGCGTCCGTGGTGGGCGTAGCACAGCCATAGGGCCAGCCCGGCCCAGAGCTGTATTCCCTCTGCTGTGGCCTGACCCCCCTCAGACTCCATTCCCACACAGAATTCCCAGGGTCCCCAGTGTGGACTAGTGAAATCTTGGCAGTTATTGGGGTGCATATGCTAGTTCCTCCAGGATCAGTCTTCACACCTAACCTGCCCCCCCAAGGATGCTGAGATTAGACCCCATTTATGGGTCTAGAGTCAATGGGTGAAGGAGGGGGTCATGGAGGTTGAACAGAGTGAGCGACCTCCTGAGCACCCTGACCCACATGAGACTCTCAGGATTTATAAAGAATAAAAAGGCGGGTCTCCAACGCTGGAGGACAAGCTGCGTCCACTGGAAAGGGGCTTAGAGGACTTGGGGATTCAAGGTTCTTGGCTTCCTCTGAGCCCCTTCCTAGTTCCAGGGTCCCATTCCTTCTCAATCCATGCCCCAGCTTTCCATAAGAAAGTTGCGGAGGCACAAATGCAACCAGCATTGTAATTGCACAACAAATGGAACTAAATGTTGTGTTTGCTTCCGCACCACCAGCCCTTGCATGTCCCAGGGACCTCTCTCAGGAGCCGCCGAGCCCTCTGACTCCCGGGCTACAACCTGAGCTGGTGATTCTCTTCCTGTATGTGCTGCAGAACATCTGGGAGAGCCCACCCCACACCAGAGCTGCCGCGGCCACTGTCACTGTGTGAACAGCCACGTGCAGCAGCACCTGAGGTCCCACATCCCCTGACTCAGTGGGCGCATCACCACCACCTTGGGGAAATCACCCCATACCGTGATTCTCCCTTCCCAAGGAACACAGCACTGCAGTCAGGCCCCACATCCGTCTTTGAGCGTCTGGTGATGGGAAACACTCTTGGTACCAATTTATGTATCAATCAGGGTCCACTTCGGAGACAGAAACCACACCTGTGATTCAAATAGCGAGGATTTTTTTTTTTAAGATTTTATTTATTTATGTGACAGAGTGACAGAGAGACAGCCAGCGAGAGAGGGAACACAGCAGGGGGAATGGGAGAGGAAGAAGCAGGCTCACAGCGGAGGAGCCCGATGTGGGACTCGATCCCGGTACGCCGGGATCACGCCCTGAGCCGAAGGCAGACGCTTTAACGACTGCGCTACTCAGGCGCCCAATAGCGAGGATTTAATACAAAGAATTGCTCGCTAGCTACGAAGATGTCAGTTATGTACCTAGGGTAGAAGGAACTCCAGGGGCCATGGAAGTAGCAACCACAGAGTTCAAAGTCAGATGACCCAGCCTCTCCAAACAAGCTGCCAGCTGTCACCCACACCTCAGCTTGGTGACCAGTCTCCCCTGCACGTGCCCCTTGCCCCACGTGGTGCTTCCCAATCACACCTTTGTGCCTGGCACTGGGCCTCCATTCTCTCATCCGACTGTGACGAATCTTATAGATGAGAGGACTGGGGTTGGCTTGGGGGACCAGGGACAGTCAGACCAACCTGGCCCCTTCCCTCCTGTCCAGGATACCCAAGGCCTGACATCAGGAAGCAGCTGTCGGGAAGGTGTGTGGAGGGGGACTCCCACAGGCCAGACTCTCACCCCAGCTCTCTCTGAGTGCTTCGGAAGTGTACTTCAACTTTCTCCAGTCTTTGCCTTCTCTGAGCAGGGCCTGTCTGCAGCACAGATGGGCAGACCAAAGGACATATCTGACTCCTGCCCTACAGAGGCCCAGAGACACCTGCCAGATGGGGCTGGGCTTCATGCAGAAGACAGCAGCTTGCCCCACACCATCCTGCCTGAGAGTGGGGGACAGGAAAGGGCAGGTGTCTGCTGGGCCTGAGAGCAATCCCCTGCCCCATAGCAATGGTGACCAAGGCTAACTGCTAGACCTTGCCCTGGTCCCAAGGTTAATAAGGGAGGTGGTACCCACCCCTCCCCCCTATGGTGGGCTGGGCTTCCAACTTCCACATCTCACATCTTTTGCCCAAGCGACAGGGAGGGGTGAGCAGGGAACCTCCACTGGCCCCTGAGCTCACCTAGGAGAAAGGATTAAAATCCAGCCTCCAGAGTGTCCCAGGCAGAAAGGAGGACCTGGGACTCCCTGCATCCAGGGACCTGACTGGGGCTGGGGGTCTGTAGCTCCTTGGCCTGTGGAACCCCTTCCCTGGTTTCCCTTGGCTGCCAGGTACCCGAGCACTGCCTTGCTGGGTCCCACAGTGGAACCGGCAAGCTCAGCACCCGGCTCGCTGGCCCCTTGCTTGCTCACAGCTTGTGTTTCACTGACAGAGCTGCAGATAGAATGCATGAACAGGGCAGCTCGGACGGGAGAAGCGGGCACTGAGCTCCAGCTATCGGCCAGCATCTGCAGCCAGGCAGCCTTGGTGGCGGCATACGGGGATGCGCTCCAGCTGGCTGAGCTGGTCCCTGCCCACCCCAAGCTCCCCCAGGAAGAGCAGTCCTGGCCTCTTACTCCCCTGACCTCCCCTCCAGGCCAGGCTACCAGCTCCTCACTCTGGGCGGGGTTCCCAACCTTCGGATGGAGTGGGTGCTGGGAGACAGAGGGCTGAGTAGACCCTTTCCTGGGCCCTGGGGGTCGTGTCTGGCATCAGCCCCCACCCCAGGATTGCCCTCCTCCCAGGCTGGAGCCAACCTGAGAGGCTGCTGAACAGGGTCTGGGCATTGATGGCCCTGCCCAGACACCCTTCCAGACCCCCAGGTGCCTGGGGGGACAACTCGTTCCTTGGGGTTCTGAAATAAGCAGATCCGTGCTGGTGTGCAAGTTGGGTCTGAAGGAGGGAAACCTGGCTTCTGGCCAGACCTGCTCCGCCCGGAGCCCCCGGCGCCCATCAGTGGGGTATCTGATTCACTCTCTGAAGCACTGGGGTGCCTCTGTCCTCTCGGAAGCCTCTCTCCCAATCCCCACCTCCCCTGACACTTCCACCTGGCAATGCCCCTGGAACCACCAATCTCACTGGAGACTGAAGTAGCAGAATCCCGTGGCAGGGTCTTTGCAAACCCCACAGCCAGTGTGGACCTCTGGGCCCTACATCTCAGGCAGGGTGGGGAGAAGGATCTGGCCTTTCTTCCCAGTGACTCCTGCGGCCCCTTTGGACTGTGGAATCGAGGAGGGAGGAGGGGGCAGGATGCAGGGGCACAGGGAACCCTGTGCTCCTGGAGCTGCTCTGCCCCCTCCCCCCACACCAAGCCCAGATAGAACTCCGTGCCTGTGAGCTGGAGAAGGTCCCCACCTCCAGGGAACCCACACCTGCATCACAAAGGAGGCCCGGAACCCTCACTCAGGCCCCACCTGAAGCCACTGCTCTCCGCCCCTGGGAGCCCTCCCACCTGGCCCCAGCTCACCAAAGCTCTAGGCCATCCCAACCCAGCCTTCTGAGACCTGCCCGTGGGGGGCAGCCATTCCTGAATGACCTGGAGGTGAGCTGAGTGCAGGGCCTGCCTGCAGGCCAGCTTCCCCGGGCAGCACCAAGGAACTCCCTACAGCGCCCAGCCTGTCTCCCAGGGGTGGACGGAGTGTTTTGTGTGCAGCCTGTCCCTGGGACAGGCACCCCCCACCCACAGAGTTCCCCTCCAGGCAGGACCCCCCCTTTTCTTGGCTGTGGCCACAACAGCCTGGGGAGGCCAGAGCAGCCCCCTTTCCTGATTCTCTAGCGCTGGGCTTGGTGCTCAGCCCTCAATAGGAGAGTTAGTGTGTATGCACGTTTCTGCCATATCGGGTCCCTGGAAGTGAGCAGGACAGAAAGAGTGAGTGAATTCATTAGTTCTGATGGAAGAAAGAGCACGCTGGTGAGACCAGAGCCGCAGATGGCTAGGCTGGGGCTCAGACCGGTCCAGCTGAATCCATTCATTCATTCAGCATTCAGATGTTGGTGGGTGCCTCCAGGCTAGTGGGTACCAGTGTGGGAGCTGGGGGCCCAGGCAGATGGAGCTCACCGCCCGCATGGCGCTGACATTCCCCTTGGGGAGGTGGACAATGGAGATAGCAGGGGCACAGAGGCCGAATCGTCCATCCGGTGGCGAAACAGAAATCAGGTCTGGGGTCAGGCTGGCTCTGGTGAATACAACCCAGGGAAGGCTTCACTGGGAAGGTCACCTTGAGCTAGGACTTTTGGGGAGTGAGGGGAGAGCAGGCAGGAATCTGGGGGAAAGGCAAAGCACCCGAGGAGGGGTCTGTCTGGGGGTAGGGTGGAGAGGACTGAAGGGGATGCAGAGGTGATGGGGGCTACGGGGATCCTGAGATCAGAGCAGACCTGGCTTCTCCTCTCAAGCCAGGTCATGGGGCAGGTGAGGCCCAGACCCCTGGATGCTCGCAGGTAAAAACCTCTGACCCAGCCCCTTTCGCCAGGGCAGGACTGGGGTTGCCTTCCTCAGGCTTCTCCCACACTCTGGGCCCCACCTGGTGCAGGGTGGGCGCGGGGGCTCCAATAGCAGGTGTGCGGTGTGTTTGAGGACTGAGGGAGCCTGACACAGGGAAGAGCGGTCCGCTGCTCTCCAGCTGCCCAAGCAGCTTTCCGGAGCAGGGCTCCGCATGCCGGCAGCAGAGGCGTGCCCGCACACGTGTGTGTGCACACTACACGCACACATAGAGCACAGACACACACTGGCTCCCACTAGCACAAGGGAGCACACAGATCCCAGAGCCCAACCCGCAGGCAGCACGCCCTTGCCCGCACACGCTGGCAGCCCCGAGTGTCCTCCACCACCACCCACCTCCTGGCACGGTCCCTCATAGGCCTGGGCAGGGGAGGGTGAGGAAGGAAGGCACAGGAGCGGCACACCAGCCCGGTAACCGCTGGACCCAGCCCTGCCAGTTCCTTCCTGGCCTTCTGGTCACTGCCTGCATGGACGCATGTCCTTCTCATCTCTCCCCTGCCCACTCCTGGGGGCCCAGGAGCCCACACCACTTCCCAGGGGTTTTCCTGACCCGGCACTCCGGCCTGTAGCTCCAGGATCCCCTCCCCACCTGCTGGCACTAGGGCCCCTGGCAGGCTCCGCTGCAGTAGAGCCCTTGGCAAGCATGGAAGCTGGGCCACCTGGGTCCCTAGTGCCACCTCCAGCTGTGAGCAGAGGGGTCCCTGGACCTCCCCTCCAGAAAGTGGGCTTGGAGAAGCCGACCTTGGGAAGAGGATGGCACCATGGCCGGCCTGCTGGGCACCCGCCCCCCCCCCCCACACCGGTGCCTCGGGCACTCAGAGACTGGCCCAGGGAGAGTGTCGCAAGCCAGAGACACGGGCTGAGGGCTGGGTGTGGACCTGGCAATGGGAGAGGAGACACGAACGTCCTCAAAGGACCAGCACCTGCGCCCAGCCAGCATCAGGCCTCCTGGCCTCGGGCAGGACCTCAGGGGCTCCACACACATCTCCCCTGCCCTGGTGTCCCCACCCTGGCCAGACACAGCCCCTGCCCTTGGCCTTGGGGTTTCTCAGCTGTGCACTTTCCCCTGGCTAGAGACTTGGTGATGGGGAAGCCCGAAAGCCCAGTAGGGATGGTGGAGATTGCCGGCTGGTCGGGACAGAAGCACCGAGGCTTCCTGGAGGGGGGGCTGCTGCTGCTGCTGCTCCTGGTGACGGGCGCCCTGGTGGCCTTGGGCCTCCTCTACGCCGCCAACAGCAGAGGTGAGTGAAGGCGCCCCCCCCCCGTTGCCCCCACCTTCCGAAGCGCCTGCGTGCCCGCCCACCCTGACGAGCCAGTCTTGTCAAATGGGGCAGGCGGGGTCTGCACTGGGAGCTGACCTGCAGGGGGCTGGCGGCCCCTTCCAGAAGGCTCCATCCAGAGCAGGCTGGCGACAGCGAGTTCTGCGGGCTCTGCGCTATGGGCTCCTGCGGGACTCCTGAGATGCACAGACCAGGGTCCCCACACCGGCCGCGCAGCCCCCTCCCCTCCCGCAGGCAGCGACACCGTGCACCGCAGCTCACAGGAGCCACAGTGGCGCCTGGGGACACCCCACCCCCTCCCGGCCCATCCCGCCACCACTCACCTCTGTCTCCATGGCCGCTGCGCTAAGACCCTCTCCCCTCCCCCCCCCAGGCCCGCTGAAGGTCGTGGCCTCCCAGACAGGCTCGGCTTATTGCAAGGTGGTGGGAGGGGTCAGCCTGGGGTCTGAGAGATGGGGGTGCGGCCAGGGCTGCTCCGCAGGGACACTGCCTCTTCTGCCCCCTCCCCTGTTCCCCGCCATGTGGACCTGAAGGGGCTGTCCCTGTCTTGGGTCGGGGGCCTGGCAGGGGGCACAGGTGCAGGCAAACCGCGCCCCCTGCTGCCCGCAGGTGCATGCAAGGGGCACCGGCTCAGGCATGGACAGGGGTGTTCACCGGGCACAGGACTCAGGAGAGGCGCTCCCTGGCACTCCCAACACTTGGGCATCACAGCCTCTGTCCATAGAATGTTCCCTCACTGGCCTGGCGAGGGCCGTCTGCACTGCAGTGGGACCATCCATCCATTGCTCAGCTGTGGATGTGATGGGCGTCCCAACCCAGGGCCGCTCCCAGCCTGTCCAGGTGCCTGGCGGGCCCCTGCCAGCTGCTTTGGTCTCTGGTCCCTCTGGGTCTTCTGTGGATAGACGGGCTCTGCTCCATGGGCAGGAGTCAGGAGGACCGCTGGCTGCACAGAGAGCCTCCGGGAACCCAGACCTCAAGGAGCCTTTGCTCAGAGCTCACTGGGCTGGAAACCCCTTGGTTAGAGGCTTCCAGAGGACAGGGCTGGCCCCTGACCCCCATCCCAGCTGTGGGGCACAAGGGGGCCCCTGTCTTCTCCCAGGTAGTGCCGAGCAGCATGAACCCATCAGACAGGGGGACCCTCCCTACCCAGTCGGCCTTCTCCTTGTGGTCTCCTACATACAAATGGGGTCTCTGCTGGGGCTCCTCAGTCAGAACCCTGTGCCCCCACCCCCAAAAGTGACCCCCCCAGCTGATCTCGGCCTCGGGCCCCGCTGAGTCCATGGAAGGATTTATATGCAGCATTACTATTTATTTCTAAGCGCTTTCTCATTTCCACTGCAGGAAATGAGATATTTTGAAATCTTTTTTTTTAATCAGATGCGTGGAGATCTTCCTAGTTACCCTTATTTCATGGTTTCTGCATTCACTGCATCGTTGTCAGAATCCGTGGCTTATGCGATACTGGTTCTTCAGTATTTGCTGACTCGCTTCAGGACTAGCGCGTGGTCAGTGCTGCCCGTAACCTGCGTGAGTTCACGGAGGACAACTGTCAGACAAAGTTGGAGATGCAGATAAATCCGTTGGATCAGTCGAGTCTTCTGTCTGTTTGGGGTTTTCCTGTGTTAAGTCTCGTGCGGGAGAACCGGTTTCCCCCGTAACTGTGCCAAGTAGCAACTTGCCGATGCTGAGGCTGGGTTGTTATGTGAATACAAATCCAGAATTAGCGTGTCTTCCGTGACCTACCATCGCGGTGACCCTTTCTACCTTAAGGCAGTTTGCCTGAAATTCCGTGTTGGCTGGGACGAATCTAGCTCCCCGTGTCCATCTGTTCCCTTCCGTGTTTCTTCCAAACGTTCTGTGTCCTTAGCTTTCGCTGTGTCTCTTGCAACAGTTCGCGGCTGGGTGGGGGCCTCTGTCTCTTACCTGAAGCACCGAGTCTCTTCCATTCGCCACGGTCACAGGAATGTCCGGTTTTCCTCTTGTGCTTCTCGCGCCTCTTTTCTCTCTCGTCTTGCCCCTCTTATTTTGTTCTCTAGTCTCCCTCAGCTAGCTTGCAAGTTTTCGATCACAGTCCTTTAAGGGGGTTATCTTAGATTTTTTGTTTGAATAGTTGTTATTTTAAAAGTTACAGACAAACCCTTTTCACAACATCAAGTGTTTTTATAGAAATTACAGCGGGAAATACAACCCATCCACGAATCCTGGTCCTACCAGCCGCGGCAATCACTGTTCATCACAGAGGCCAGCAAACTGCAGCTCACGTTTTATAAATAAAGTTTTATTGGAACACGGATGTGCCCATTTATTCATGTATTGCCTGCAGATATTCTCATGCTACAAGTGAAGTTGGATAGGCGAGACAGAGTTTGTACGTGGCCCCCAAAACCTAAAATATTGACTACTTCACCCTTTACAGAAAAATAGTGCCAACCCCTGGACTGAAGTGTCTTCCCATGTCTAAGCCTTGACTTTAAACCCTTTTTACTGTCCCTGTGGGATGCCGGGCGGCGTTACAAGGTTGCGGTGAATGCCCGGGCATGGCTAGGCATGCCGGCTCCCCCAAATCCTACCTGCGTGAACTTGGCTGGTTTCCTTCATGCCTCGGTTTCCCTATCTGTAAAATGGAGCATAGCATAGTACATACATTGGAGGCTTACTTGAGGGCCCATGATTTAATGCATCGATAACACTTAGAAAGACGTCTATGTCTGTCACGCTGTTCACGATCAGACGTGATAGCAGAATAGTGGATTTTGTCGCTTACCCCGCACCAGGGTGGTTCCTGACGTGCTGAAGGGAAGGCAGACTTAGCCCCCCCACCAGCCAGGCCCTGCCCTCCCAACACAGTTGCGTCTTGTCTTTGGGGTAAAGCCGCGGGCACCGTTTACAGTATTTCTCCTGAGTATTATTCACAGCTGAGCTCTCTGCCAGTATCTGGTTTCCTCATCATTACTAGCTGCCTTGTTCAAGAGGTTTCCTTTTTTTTTCTGTCAAATTATTTTATGACAAGCCTGTCTTTACCCATCTCAAGTATCAGCCTCTTGCTCGTAAGACAGATGTTTAGTCAACCGTGGGATGCGGCTTGAGTGCGAAGCACTAATAGCTCACCAACAGCTCCCACCGTTAATTCCTGTCGATGTGAGTCTGTTCAAAATGACATTTCTCAATCTTACAGTTTTTTTCCTAACCTCTCTGATCTTTTCTCCAAATAATTCTTAGGGCCTGAGCAGCTTCTGATATCACACAAGTAGTTACACTTGCTGTCTCCTGCAAGAGGTTGCGGGCCTGAGTGAGAAAGTCCTTCCAGCATTAAAATTGTATCTCAGCTCTTCTTACCCACCTGTGTGGCGACTGTCTCACTCCTGAGGCCTGTCGAAGGGGAGACGGCATCATCTCTGCTTGGAGGGGCTCATCACTCCCTGAAACTCTGTTTTCCCCGTTGCCCTCTGACCTCGGGTCCCAGGTGGGCTCCAGAGAAGTTGTGACGTCTGTAGATTATCTGGATTTTCCTTGTTGTTAGGATGGGAATGGAATTCTGTCATGACTTTTGACTTTCTAAGCAGAAAGCAGAATTGTTCTACCTTAGATCGTGTGTGCATATTTAACTTAATAAAGTGTCCGGTTAATCAACACCTCTGTATTTCTTCCAAACAACGCAAGCATTTAGAGCAGGTCAATTCCTCTTCTCCTCCACCCTGTCCATGTTACCGTGGGCAGCACCTGGCGTCTATCTTATTTTTATCTGCCGCACATAGGCAGCATTATGTAATATAGTCGAAGTTAATTTCAGGTTTCCCACATCCTAATCAGTTTCTTTGCTCTTCATTCTTCTTCTATCTCAGGGGGTCCTTATGAAATACTTTTTCTTCTTTCCAAAGTACATACTTTTGGAGGCTCCTATTCAAGGTGTGGTTTGTGGACCAGTGGTGTCAGCCTCACCTGGGAGCTTGTTAGAAATTCAGAGACTCGGGGACTGCCCCAGCCTACTGGGTTGGAATCTGCATTGAATTCCCACGTCATTCATCTGCACTGAAGTTGGGGAGCACTGATTCAGTGTTTGCTGAACTTGCTGATAATCAGAATAACCAGGGGCAATTGTTAGAACTCCAAACCTTGGGCCCTGCCTCAGTCTGCTCAGGCCGCCATAATAGAAATGCTATAGGCTGGAAGTTCAAGATCAAGGTGCCAGCCAAGTCATTTCCTGGGGAGGTCTCAAGTCATTTCCTGGGGAGGACTCTCTTCTGGGCTTGTCGTGGCCACCTTCCCACTGTGTCCTCACATGGCGCTCTGGTGTCTCCCCTCTTCGGATGAGTCCCCACCCTTATGACCTCATTTAACCTTTGTCCCTGGGGGTCAAGGTTTCAATTATGAACTGGGGAGGAGCCAGAGTCAGTCCAGGCCTCTGTCCAGGTGTGACCCTGAAATCTATAGGACGAGCCCGTGAGGTCTCTCTCCTGATCAGGCAAGACTGGGGAGCACTGCTTTAAGAACCTTTCACACTTAGTTTTTGTTTATTTGAAAATAACTTCATTTAGTACCCGTCCTTCAGTGATGGTTTAACTGGGGAAGTAAATCTGGGCCTAATTCTCCCTCGGTGGCTTGAAGATTCAGTCTCACGGTCCGGCTTCCGTTGCCGCTGTCCAGAAATCTGGGCCCATCTAACTGTCATTCTTCATCGGGTGAACTTTCCTTCCCTCTGAGCTGTCTTTTCTTCGTCTTTGGTATTTTTCACTTTTACCATTGAGGCATCGAGCTATGAAAATGTGTGTTGTTCATTCTGCTTTGGAGAGGTTCTGATCCCTGAATCTCAGCATTGACACCCTGGATTTATTGCGGGAAGCTGTACACCATCTTTTTGAATATTGTGTCTCCCACGTGGCCTCTCTTCCCCCGTTCTAAAACTCTGTTTACATGTGTCCTTGATCCTCTCCACCTCTATCCTCTGCGTCTCTGGAGTTTTCCTCTCTGACTTGGTCCTACATTCTGGATCAATACTCTGAACTACTTTCCAGCTCACTCAGCCTCTCTTCACCTGTGTTCTCTCTGCAGAAATTCTTCCTGAAGAAGCCCTGCAATAACTTGGAACACATACACTTTAGGACACTGCCTTTTCTCATATATGAATTAAAATGTTGCTTGTGTTTTGCAAAATGTCAGTTCTCCAAAACTACATCTGAATATTTCCGCACCGCAGTTAGATGGAGCTCCACGATTAGAGTGGCACGCTGTCACTCAGGTTTCAATCAGCAAAACAAACTGCAGCTCAGGGAAGAAATCCATTTTGGATTTTTTTTTAATTTAATCTCCGTGGGGGGCCTGGGTGGCTCAGTCGGTTGAGCGTCCAACTCTTGGTTTCAGCTCAGGTCATGATCTCAGGGTCACGTGATCGAGCCCCGCACTGGGCTCCCTGCTGAGCATGAAGTCTGCTTCAGATTCTTTCCCCCTCCCCCTCCCTCTCCCCCCTCCTCTGCTCCTCCCCCCACTCAGGTGTGCTCTCTCTCTCTCTTAACCTCTCTAAAAAAATAAATGAAATCCTTAAAAAAATTTAATCTCAGCACGTACATTCTTTTGTGTTTCTAGAATTTATAATTTTTTCTTTCACAGACTCTTTTTTAATGTTTCATGACCTTGTTTTCAACGTTTCTTTTACTTCTTCAAACATACTTGGATTATTTTCTGCGTCAGTGAGGTATTGATGCCCAACAAACTGCCCCAGTGCCCAGGGGTTAGAACGGCGCTCATTTATGGGGACATGTATGTGCACAGCCGTGGCGGGGGTCAGCTGACCCGGGTCGGGCTCGCAGGGAGACTCTGTTCCACGGGAACTGCACCCCCCACGAGCGCCAGCAAGCAGGCCTGGGCAGGTGCCTCTCCCAGCAGGAGTCTAAGAGGACAGCGGAAAGCACACAGGCCTCCTGGGGTCTAGACCCAGAGCTGCAATGCCATCCCGTAGCATCACCTGCACCTCATACTGTGGCCAAAGCAAGCCGTGCGGCCAACCCACAGGCAAGAGAGGGAGGAGATGTCCTCTGGCCAAGGCATGCGGGCAGAGAGGAGTTGAGATGTGGAGCCCATCGTGCCCCACACCTGCGGGATCAGAGAGTCCCCAAATAGAAGATCCTCGGGGACCGGAGTTCTGCATCTGTTTTGCACACCCATGGACGCTTGTCGTTGCGTCAGCGTGAATCCCTGCTCGCACTGGCTTCACCTGTGGGGACCCCGTGTCTCTCGGGCTGAGAAGTTTCCCTCCAGAGAACATGTGTGTTTGTTTCCATTGAACACCTAGGGAGCCACCAGCCTGGGCATGCTTAAAATAAGTGTCTCAGCTTGAGGTTTCCTTGGCCACACAGTCCCGTGAACTCGCACCCACACCTGCCTGACAACCAGCCCGTGATCACACGTTCTCCAGGGAGGAAGGCTATTTTCCACCTGTCTAAGATTTCCACAGCTTTCTTTTTTGAGAGAGACAGAGACAGACAGAGAGACGGAACATCAATCATTCAAATCAAGGCCAACCTTTAAGAAGAGCAAAACTTACAGACAAAAATCTCAAAACAATGTTTTTTTCAAACTATTTTTTTAACTTGGGAGTCTATGTGAAAATACTTCACCTATTAGAAAAGTTATGCAAGCAAATATAAAAGAACAAAGAGGGAGTTCTATGTCAGGTGAGTGTTAAGGAAACCTGCTCCCGTCGGGAATTATGAAGGAGAAGAGCATCCTTCTTGGGGTCTGTTTGCTGTGTTTCCTGTCGATCCTATTTTAGCATTAAAGGAAGCTTCATTTCTATTCGGCCTTTGTGTCAAAAGGGCCTTGCTGTTTTGCTTCCCAGTTAATAACTGAGGCGCCTGGTGGCTCAGTCAGTTAAGTGTCTGACTCTTAATTTCAGCTCAGGTCACAATCCCAGGGTCTTGAGATCGAGCCGCATGTCGGGCTCCACGCTGGGCATGGAGCCTGCTTAACACTCTCTCTCCCTCTCCCTCTGCTCCCCTCCCCAATAATAACTATAACGATAATAATAACAATAACAATAATAATAATAATAATAAGGTCCCATCGTTCCTAGATCCTGTGTTCCAGTTGTTTTAAAACTAATTTAAAAATTTCTTAGAACAGCTTTGGGTTCATGGAGCTATTATGAAGATAGTGCAGTGCGCAGAATGGGCCTCGCCAGCTTTCCCAGTTAACCTCCAACTCTACGCACTAGGATACATTGTTGCAAGTAATGAACCAACATTCCCGTCTATTAACTAAGGCTGTACTTTATTCAGATCTCCTGTTCTGTCCCAAGATCTTCCAGGACGCCACATGACATTATTCGTCAAGCCTCCTTAAACTAGTCTTGGCTGTGACAGTTTCCCAGACTTCCCTTGTTTATGATTTTGACAGTTTTCAGGGGTCCTGGCCTCGAATTTTGTAGAATGTCCCTCAGGTGGGATTTGTCTGACGTTTTTCTCATGATCAGACTGGGGTGATGTGTTTTGGGGAGGAAGCCCCGAAATCAGGGGGACATACTTCCAGTGACTCATCACCACTGCTGACCACGATCGCACGGCTTGAGCCCATAGTGTTCATCAGGTCTCTCCACCTTAAAGTTACTTTCCCCCCCACTTTCCATACAGTCCCCTTCGAAAGGAAGCCACCATGGGCAGCCCATTCCCAAGGGGTGGGGAGTTAGAATCCACGTCCATAGAGGCGGGGCTCCTACATACACTATTTGGAATTCTTCTGTATGGGGGATTTATCTATTTCCCCCCATTTATTTACTTATTCGATGATCTATTTATGTCGGCATGGACTCATGGAAATCTATTTTATACTTTGGATTGTAATCCATTACTAGTGTATTTTTTTGTGGAAATAGTTCCAACTTGGGCCACTGGAGGCTCTGACACACCCCCCATCCTGTGGCTTTGGGATTTTGAAAGGCAGGGGAGCACTTTCTTGCTTTCTAGCTTCTGTTCCAGGCTCATCTTGTATATTTCCTGGCCACCATTTCTCCAAGGACCCCTGGTTCCTTTTATCGGCTAACAGTGTTCAAAGCCACCCTCGGGCTACGGGTGTGATTCTTGCTACTGGGTCACTTCTTGGTGCCGCTCTCAGCTGACAGAGCGAAGACATGTGTGTGCACGCACACGCTAACCCTGTGTGTACACGCTCTCTGTAGCACTTCTACATGCAACCCTCTGTGTCTCTATTAGGCTAAACGGGAACCTCTAATCCGTGATCACATGCATCATTCCGGCCTCCTGCCCTGGCCGGTCTAACCTCCACTGCAGCGGTGAGGAGTCTGTCCGTCTGCCGGCCACGTCAGACTCCCTCGGTCCCAATGTTCACGCCTCGCATTCCCGCGGGACCAAGCTCACCAACGACAGAACAGCACCGTGGACAGCTCCTCTGCCTGGGGTCTTACACACTATGCAGTGCCAAGGCCCCGTAGGTCAGCACCCTCTCCCCCACCCCTTTCTGCGAGGCTTCTTCATCCACGTGTGATACATTTTGGCTCTTGTGCTGCATTCTGTCCTGGGACCTGAGACCTCCTCAGTGATTTTCACATCCGCCCAGGGATACCCCTTGCACTCCCCCTGTTCTATATCCACCACCCCTACTCCGCACCCCTGCCAAATGCCCGGCCATCATTGTTTACCACCTCTGTAGTTTGGGTCTTTCAAAAGGCCATCTAATTGGAATCGTGGTGTATGCCGCATGTTTGGATGGCTTCTGCACTTGGAAATATACACGTAGGCTCCATCCCTTCATCTTTGCGTGGCTCGACAGCTTATTTCTTTTTGTTGCTCAACAATAATGCCACTGTGTGGACGTAATACAGCTTCCTTCCCCACTCCTCCGCTGAAGGACATCATGGTTGCTTCTAGCTTTCTGGAATTACAAACAAAAAAACTGCTATAAAATTCACATTCAGGTTTTTGTGTGGGGGAAACACCTAGGAGTGGAATTGCAGGATCTTTATTGTAAGGCTGTGTTTGGTTCTGTGAGAACCTTCCACACCGGCTTTCAGGGCGGCTGCACCATCTGGGGATTTGGGGAGTTTTCCTCTGTTCTGTTTTGTCTTTTTCCTTCGTGCCGTGGTCTGGGTCACCCACGTTGACACGGATTCTGTCTTGTGCATGTTCAGTGTGTTGTGAAGCCTGTAAAACCAATTCTTCACTTCAGTCCTTTCTTACCGTGTCCATTCATCTGGTGACGTTCACCACCTACCTACACCCGCTTCCCGTCTTCGGTGCCAGACCCTTCAACTGAATTATCAGAACCACTAAAGATTTTGTCTGCTGACTCTGACATCTGGTCACCCCAAGTCCACGTCTTTGGACTATTTTGGGTTTTCCTTGATGAAGGGTCATATTTGCCTGCTTCTTCTTGGGGCAGGGGTTCTCACGCTTTCCTGCCTGCCCATGTCCTTGGGGAAGGCCCCTCGAGAAGGACCTGGCGGGTGGGTGCGCTCACAGGCTCTGCCCTCACAGGTTCCTCCGGCGTTGAGCCCCAGCGTCCAGGGGAAGGCTGTCACAGGGAGAGGACCCCTCCCTGCCTGGAATTTGGCTCTGTAGGTTTCCTGCTTGCGGTTCTCGGCTGGTCTCTGAAAACCCCCATGTTCTTGCATCTGCAGCTTGTTCTCCTCACTGGGGAGGGAGCCACGGTCGCCTCCAACTTTCTTCATCCTACTCAGAAGCAAAAGTCCCTTCTCCTCCTTGTCTCTGTCCCTGAAGTGGTGGCCCTTTGGGGTCCAAGGCCTAGTTCTTGTCCCAGGGCTCTGGGTTAACGAGGCTGACAAGCCTCTGTGGGACAGCCACGCCTTGGCACCCATGGACCATTTCATTTCTGGTTGTGATCAGCTCTGTTCTCCTGTGTCCATGGGGCTGGGGCTCTCTGAGGTGGGCCCTGGTCGGACTCACATCTGAATCTTCAGTGCCTGGCACTGGGGCTGACTCATAATAATCAACAAATGTTGCACTGACGAACGAACAAATGGTGGATGGAAAGAGCAGAAACAACAGGTGGGGGAGAAATGCCTCTGCCCACCCATACCAGACCCCATGATTCATAAGCATTCCTTCCAATGGCCAGGACCCCAGGGAATACCCAGGGGGAGCTCTCTACACCCTGTGCATTCTCTGACCTGCAAGAGGCCCTGTTCCCTCCTCTCCACCAGGTGTCCGTGTACTTCCCCAGTGGGGAAAATCAGCCACAAGCCAGGGCTGTAGGTGGCTAGGCCTGGCACGTCCTCTCCCTGGACCTGCCTCTCCCCTGTCCCTCCACCTCACCCCTTCCCCACCCCCACTCCAGGTAGAATTGACAACCACCCGGAAGATCCCGATGCTGACCTGGGCAATGCCCCCATCCTATGCAGGGGAGGGATGGGGGGAAGGTGGCCATGGGTCAGAAAGTGGAAGTGACATCCTTTCCCCACAAATGAGCCTTTTATTCCTGCCTTGGTAGGACCCCAGGAGCTGACCACCTTACATGGTGTGGCCCATGACCCCAAGATAGAAGAGGAAGTCAGAGAAGAAAGTCAGGCAGCCCCCAGAGCACCCTGGACCCCAGCACTGCAGGAAAATGCCAGGGCTGTCCCCAGCAAGCCCCAAAGTGCCCCCTGGGGGGGGGGGGCTGGAGGCAGAGAGCTGAGTGCTGTGTTTCTCCCCAGGGAAGCAGCTGACACTCTTTCCTAGCCGGCTTTGCTTCTCAAAGGAAGAGAAGACCATTGTAAAACGAAAACCCCGAGGTAGCTTTGCCTTCCCTATCAAAACACGGCCCAAGCACGTGGGCTGGAAACTGGGCCTCCTATGGGCTGGGCGACTCATGGCAGCCCAGGGTGTGTAGCTGGGGAGTGGGGCCCTGCCCCGGGACCCCAGAGTCCCATAGAAAGACAGGACAGAGCAGGGACACAGCCATGAGCACCTGCTAGTTGCAGGATATTCCCTCGACTCCAGGAAACCAGCATGAGTTACGCTCACCCCCAGGCATGGGGCGCTGTCCCTGAGACCAAGCAGGTGCACCTTTATACAACGAGCTAGCAGCTGGTACAGGGGTCGGAGGGGCCACAGTGTGCAGAGACAAGCAGCACAGGAAGGCTGCCTGGAGGAGGTGACAGGGGCGAGAGCTGGCTGTCAAATAGGCAGGAGGGCAGAATGACCAGCTGTAGTCCTGGGGACCCGGGGAAGCTATGGGAATCAGTGGAGGCAGAGGGTGTAAAGAGGCTCCCGGGTCACAGCAGGGCTCAAGCCAGCGTGAGGCTCACCCTCACTCAAAGCCCCTGTCCTGGGTCACCTGGGGAGGGCTCAGGGTCCCAGATTGGACTGTCCCTGGGGGCTTGGGGTGGTTTGAGGCCTGGCCCTGTCCACCCCAGCACACTGACCCCACCTAACACCCCGTCCTGCTCTGCCTCCCCACTTGTTCACGCCGTATCTTGCCCACAGCCATTCAACGGCCCAAGGAGACGGGTGAAATCTGCACCAGCCCTGGCTGCGTGATAGCAGGTAAGCCTCCTTCCCCACACCTTCCACAGCCCTGCACCCCCCGGGGGGGGGGGTCCATGATGCTAGCGCAGGGCCCCCCAAGGCCAAGGGAAGCCACCTGAAGACGTGGCAGGGGGGCTGGTGGGCAGACCCTAGCCCTGCCTGCAGATGGGGCCTCTGCAGTGGGCGAGAAAAACAGGTGTGCTCCCACTTCCCATCCCTGTGCCCCCCAGGAAGCGGCCCTGCCCCTGCCAAGGCCCCCACGACAGGGAGGAAGATAGTGCTGGGCCCAGGTCTTCCTGTAGTTACAGAAAGAAAGTTCACATGAACATACGAGTTTTCTCCCAGGAATTTGTCTTCAAATTGGGGTCCGTATGCTGCTATTTGCAGACTGAAAAGAGTGAAAATGGTCTCAAGAAACACCAGTGAAAACTCAGAAATGAGATTTTTCTGCCCACGTAGGAGGCGTGCACAGGCGATTGGGCTGGTGCTTCCTGCCAGGCCCCAGCCAAGTAGGACAGAAGGACAGGGAGGGTCCCAGGTTGGGGGGTCCACAGGGGGAATCCAGCCTGGCCGCCTCAGCTGAGAGCCTTCAGCTGGACCCCACCGACCCTGCACATTCGGGGTGCTAGGGGCCAAGCCGTCTCCTCTAACAGCAGACAAACCCTGAGTGGTGGGTAAGAGGCCCCCTCTCCCCCACAGACACACTGGCGAGTAAAGGGGCTCCAGGGGCAGGGCCCCCAGCACAGCACCCCCTGGGCGCCCAGACTGCAGGCGTCCAGGTTTGCAAACGTGGACATAAAGGGCAGAAAGGTCACGGGGTTCCAGGTCTTGTGGCTAATAAGTCGTAGCCCTAGAACTTGAATCCCTGCTTCCGACCTCACTGAGGCTCGGAGAGGGTGACTGACACTCCCAAGGGCTCACAGTCGTGATCGAACGTCCAGCAGCGCATCTGCGGCCCATAACCAGCTGCCCCTCCCCCGCTCCGCCCGTCTCCATGAGCAGCCGCCAGGATCCTCCAGAACATGGACCCATCCAGGGAACCCTGTGACGACTTCTACCAGTACGCGTGCGGAGGCTGGCTGCGGCGCCACGTGATCCCCGAGACCAACTCCCGCTACAGCGTCTTTGACATCCTTCGGGATGAGCTGGAGGTCATCCTCAAAGGTGAGAGCAGCCGCGACCTTGGGGGTGAAGCTGGGGTGAGGCTGTGTGTCTTCCCCTCTCCAGGGTGGCCGTGGGAGCAGCGGGGACAGGGGAGAAGAAATCCCCTGGGATAAAGGCCTGGCAAGGGCAGAGGGACCACCTCTCCCCCAATGTGGTGGGGGCACTGGGACCTTTGACCTGGCGCAGCCGCCTCAGGCCTCCATCCAGCTTCCTCCTCTGCCCACAGGGGTTCTGGAGAATTCCACCGCCAAGGACAGGCCGGCTGTGCGGAAGGCCAAGATGCTGTACCGCTCCTGCATGAACGAGAGTGAGTGGGGGGGGAGGTTGGTGGGGTGGGGGGTGTTCCGGGACCCTACAGCCCCTGCAGCACAGCAAGGAGGGGGACATGCCACTCAGGACTCATGCCAGAGGGGCTGTGCCCCCACCGGACCACTGGGTCCAGGCTCCCCTGGGGACACAGCCTTGCTACCAGCTGCCTGTGACCCTATTTACAGTCTGACGCCAGCTCAGAGCCACATCATCGCAGGAGGAAAATGGTGAGGGGCCCACCTAGAGGCCCTGGGGAAGGTACACATGCGTGCACATGGACATGTGTGTGTGGGAGTGTGCGTGCGTGCATGTGGGTGTGTGCGCACACATGCACACGGACATGTGTAATGTGTGCGTGTGGACAAGTGTGTGCACGCATGTGGACATGGGTGTGTGCACGTGGATGCGTGTGCGTGCATGCACATGCTCACTGTTAAAGAACTAGCATACTTGTGAAGGACAGTGAAGCAGACTTTATTCGGGGCCGCCCTGATCGGTGCAGGGCCCACTGCAGTGGGATTTTCCATGGGGGAAAGAGCGGGGGCATTTGTAGCCCAGGGGCAGCATGGGGTCAGTGGACAGAAACTTACTAGAAGGGGAAACTGGGGTGGGGGCTCTGGGGAAGCCAGCCTTACAGGACTGCTGCCAAAGGCAGGCCGGGGAGAAGAGACATCACCTGGCCAGCCCTGCATCCCCGCCTTCACCTTATTTGTGACGGAATTTCCCAAGCTCCCTGCCAAACCATCACTGCCCTGGAGAAGTTGTCCTGTTGGCCGCGATGCTGGAGCCCCCGCACCCAGGCCAAAGGGCCCAGGGCCGCCCACGGGGCACCTTTTAGAGCACTCCCAGGCCACAGGGCCTCCCTCAGGCTGGCTCGCCCAGCACCCGATCGCCTGTCCCCCGCCATGCCCCTCGTCCTGCCGGCCTGTCTGCTTTCACCGAGCCCCAGGCGCCTGTCCCAGCTGCACCTGCCAGGCCCCTCGGCGTCCGGCGCTGCACTGACGGGGGCCGCGCTCGGCGCCGGGCGTGCAGCATCCCTGCGCGTCTGGGCGAGTGACCCCTCCTCTATTCTCAGGCGTGATAGAGAAACGAGACTCGCAGCCCCTGTTGAACATCCTGGACGTGATGGGAGGCTGGCCGGTGACCATGGAGAAGTGGAACGAGAGTGTAGGTAAGGCCAGGGCCTGGCGGCGGCCTTGCACAACACACGGCGGACACCGCCCGGGGCTCCTTGTAGCTGAGCCCCCCAGGCTCCTGCTGGCCAGTGTGTTCCAGCTGCTGGTGGGCCCCCTTCCAGGCCCCTAGGGAGTCCTCACCTCCCCCCTGCCGGGCTCGGGGGGCACAAGCGGACCACAGGCCCCGTACACGGCCCTGATGTTCCCTGGGCACCGTTTCAGGAAGCGGGTCCCCCGTGTCCCTCAGCTCCCGGGGGCCCACGGTGTGCTTGCCACCACGAGCCGGGCAGGGGTTCGGAGGTGGGGACCCCGGGAGCCGGGCAGGCTGCAGCCTGAGGCGCTGACCCCCCAGGCCCCAGGTGGGAGCTGGAGCAGCAGCTGGCCCTGATGAACACGCAGTTCAACAGGCGCGTCCTCATCGACCTCTTCATCTGGAACGACGACCAGAACTCCAGCCGCCACATCATCTACGTATGAGCCGCGGGGCGGGGGGGGAGCGGGGCAGGTCGGGTCCCTTGTGCCTGGCTGGGGTGCTCCAGGGCAGTGGGGAGCCAGCCGGGGCTGGGGCTGGGGCGCGGGGGAGCTGCAGTGCTGTTCCCAGAGCCCTGCTCCTGTCCGTGTCCTGCTCGGGGGCACCGGCTGCCCACGGAACCGGGTCCCGGTTCGGGGAGCTGGCCCGTGTGCCGAGCCGGTTCTCAGGACCATCTGTCCGGGCCTCTGTCACCAGGGCAGGAAGGCTGACCTCAAGAAGCCACCACTGGCCACAGCTAGGCCACACTGCTCTGGAAGGGCAAGGGTGCCGTGAGGCCACATCTTCAGCCCGCCCCGCAGCCCAGGCCCCACGGCCCTCCGCCCATCAGTCAAAGAGCAGGGCCGGGACACCGGTGCCCACACACACACCAGCATGTGGCTCTTCCTGGTGGAGCCCATATTTCCACTGGGCACAGTTCAGGAGGAGTGGAGAGAGCTGCTGTCCTCCTCAGCCAGGCTGTGGGGACCCCCGGCTCCTTGTCCAGGCTCACGCCTTCTGTGTCTCCAGATAGACCAGCCCACCTTGGGCATGCCATCCCGAGACTACTATTTCAACGAGGGCAGCAACCAGAAGGTGAGTAGGGCTGGCCCTCGCCCCCCCGGGCACTTTTTTGCCTGCCCCTCTGCCCTGCCCGCCCCACCCATTGCTTCGGACCCCACCTGTGGTCCAGCTTCCCTTTGTGACCTTGACCTCGCCGCCCACAGCTAGCCTCTGTGAGCACCTGCGGGCCTGAGGCCTGTGGACAAGCTAAGCTCGGCAGCGTCAAAGGGACCGTCCCCAAACGCTCTGCGCCACATATGGGGACAAGCTCGGCTTGGCCTGTAGCCCCGAGGGTCACACCCCGCGGGCCCGTCCCACGGTGCAGGGCTGCAGTCCACACTGCTGGTCTGCTGTGTAGAGCCTGCTGAGATCTGAACACAGGCCACCCGAGCCTGGGCCTGCTCGCTTAACCATTCTGCTCCTGCATCAAGGGAAGAGGGAGACAAGGAGCCAAAGAGGGGAGAGCAGGGTAGAAGGATGAGCCGAGGAGCGGCCTGTGACAGGTGGAAGTTGTGAAATGACCCATGGTGGGGAAGCAGTACCGTGGGCTTCCTGGTGGAGGCGGGCTATGAGCTAGGCTGTGAAGGATGGGTCCAGCCAGGAGAAAAGCCGAGCGTGGCTGACAGAAGAGCCCTGGGATGGGGTGGTAGAGCTGAGAGAACCAGACCGGGTGGCAGCAGAGACTCGGGATCTGGATGGTCTCATGCCCATCAGCGTGGACAGCTGTGGTCGAGCCTGGCCGCAGGTGTCAGCCCACCTGATGCCGGAGGAGGTGAACCTCTGGCTCCTACCTGCGATGAGGGAAGCCCCTCCCAGAATGGGGCACTGAGAAAGTAGGTCCAGGAGGGGCCTCCATCCTCAGTACCCACCTCCTGACCCTCGGGTGGACGGGAGCCTGGAGAGGGCAGACCAGCCAACAGCCCTGGGCCGGCCCTGGACCTTTATTAAGCACCTGCTGTGTGCCCAGCACTTTACACGCAGCCATGCAGCCAGACAAAATAGGTCTCCGGTCCCGCGGGAACCCAGGGGCATGGGGTCACGCGCCTGGAAGGGGTGGAGCAGGGAGGGCAGCTCTGAGCTGGTAGGGCGTGGCCTCAGTGTGCAGCCGACCACGCCGGCGTGAGGAAGCAGGTCCACTCCGCCTGGAGCTCGCAGCTCCCACGCAGGCTTGCCGCAGAGTGCGAGCGGCAGCTGAAGCCCTGGCCTGGGAGGGCGCGACAGTCTGGAGTGCCCCATCCCAGTGCTCGTGGGGCCTTGCCATCACCTGCTGGCCGAGCTCGGCCCCACGAGCCACCTGGGGGCCTGCTTCGAGTCATACGCCCACCCCCACCCCACAGAGAGCTCCGTGGGGGCCAAGGTGGCCGAGGCCGCCCGACTCCGTTCTGCGTCCTTTGGCCCAGGTGCGGGAAGCCTACCTGCAGTTCATGGTGTCGGTGGCCACGATGCTACGGGCAGACCTGAACCTCCCGGAGAACAGCTACCTGGTGCGGGAGGACATGGCGCAGGTGCTGGAGCTGGAGACGCAGCTGGCAAACGTGAGGCCGCAGCGCGGGGGCGGGGCAGGGACGGCCCGGCTGCCCTGGCCCCCCAGCCCCAGCGTGACCACCTGCCCCCGGTGCAGGCCACGGCCCCCCAGGAGGAGAGGCACGATGTCACCACCCTGTACCATAGGATGAGCCTGGAGGACCTCCAGAACAAGTTCGGCCTGAAGGTGAGTGCCCGCCACCCACACAGCCCCGCCTCCATCCGCTAAGCCTCAGAAACAGATGCTCCCGCACACACACCAGGGACGCTCTCACACTGGGACAGCAGGAGCCAACTGGGGGGCACAGGCCCCCCCCCATCTATGAGGCGGCTGCAACAACGACCCCACTTTTCTGAGCAGGAAACAGGCCTGGAGGGGTTGCTGATGAACCAGAGCCAGGGAGACCCCCACCCAGGGCACTCTGTCCCCAAGTCTGCCGCACGGATCTGCCCACGCCAGACCGAAGGCTGCCCCACACCGCCAGACCCTCAGGCCCTCCCTCCCTGCTGGCCAGGACTTATGTTCAGGGGCTGGGGGCAGGGGAAGAGCAGCCCAGGCCAGAGAGAGGGGAGCACCCCACCCAACCCCAAGCTCAGCTGGCTGGCTACCCTGGGCAGGCATCCTGTCCAGTGGCCTCCCCCAGGAGGGGCAGGGGTGCGGTTCTAGCCACCGCCGGCCTTACAAGCAAGGCCCAGGTCAAAAGGCGGAGAGGGTGGGTGAGGACAGAGCCAGGTCATAGGGCCGAGGGCCTGAGCGGGGATGGAGCCAAAGTCAGAGGGAGGAGAGGGCAGGGGCTAGGGATAGAAACGAAAGCTCCTAACTCCGGACCAGAAAATGTAAGTGTCCAGAGCCGTAGAACAGAACAGGAAAACTCAGGGAGACTCCTGCCCAGGGCTCATGGCACTTCGTGTTCCGGAAGGCTCCATGGTCCCTGGAGCCTGCCCTCTTGCTTGGCACTGGCTCTCAGTGGTGGCCTGCTGTGGCCACCCCCCTCCACACAGCCCAGCAGCTGGCCCACGCCCCAGCGGGCACTTGGGGGAGGCCGGCCCTGCTCTAGCACTGGCCGCATCTGTGAACCAAGGAGGCAATCCCCACCTTGCACCCGTGCTACCAGGCAGGCCAGGAGAGAGAAAGAGCAGGACCTACAGAGTGTGTCAGAAAGCAGGGAGAGGGTGGGACGACGGCAGCCAGGAGTGGCCACGCCCTGCGGCTGATGGTGGGAGAGAAGCTTGGAGGAGGGACCGTCTGCTATGTGCGGCCCCAACAGAGGGGCAGCAAAGGCCAGGGTCCTGAGGCAGGAGTCACAAGGCCGCTGGAGGGCAGATGAGGCCCTGGAGGTGACAGGGCGGACAGGGCCAGACCTCCAGGGCACAGGCCTTGCTGCTGTGTGAGAGGGGTTTGGGGCCCAGAGTTGACTCACAGCGAGGACCAGGCTGCACCACGGTCCAGGCGGGAAATGGTGGCAGCTGGGACAACTGTTAGCAGACGTGCTGAGAGGGCTGGCTTCTAGATCTATTTGGAAGCTAGAGCCAGCAGGATTTGCAAATGCCCTAAATGTGGGAAGCGAAGAAAGAGAACTCCGACGGCCTGCAGGTGCCGTGCCACGGGGATGGCGCAGGAGCAGCCCCGCGGAACGTCCCGGAAGCCCGGCCTCACGGCGTCTGCCACCTGATGCTTTATAACACTTAGACTTGCCTCCACGTGAGCTTGTGCGCACAGCCCTCGCTCAGATCAGAACCACTACGGACACCCCTCCTGGGGGCCCTTCCCCTGCCCTCCCCCGAAGCAGCCACCACCCCGACTTCTCCCACCACAAGACTCGACATCACAGCCAGACAAGCTGGCTCACTTGCACGGGGCTTCTCTCGTCCTACGTGTTGTAGGTGAGACTGCATCTCGCCGTCATTATGCCCCATCTCACTGGGCATCAGGCGAGCTTTCGCTCATCCTGACGGCTGTATGATCCATTCTGAAAACACGCGACAATTACGCCCTGCTGTACTCCTTAGGCCTCTGGGTCAGATCACATTCTGGACTCTTCTGAATAATGTGGCCATGCTCATTCTAGTGCATGTCCTTTGGGGTGCACATGCGTGCACTGTTGTTGGGTATCTACCTAGGAATGAGATGGCCAGGTCACGGAACATATATATGTTCGTCTTTCGCCGATAACGCCAAACCTTCCCCCTGGGTACAGAGCTGCCATCCCCAACAGCAGTGTGTGAAACGTCCTCTTAAGGTGCCTTACTCATCTTTCATCAGATTTACTCTTAACCATTTCGTTCTTCTCACACTGTTAGGAAGGGCGTCATTGGTAACATATCTTCGTGTTTTTGCTGCTAACATAGAGTCTGACTCATACGCAGGCAATTCTACCGTACTGATACTTTATCTGTAGGTCCTTTCGGGGTTTATGCACATGAAATCGTGTCCTTTGTGAACAATCAGTCTTATTTCTTCCCTTTCAAACTCTTACTGATTTTATTTCACTTGCTGGTCTTACTTGAGCTGGCGGGGACACTCGGCACAGCTAACGTCACAGTAGCAGACATCTTGTTTCCTTCCTAAGAAGAAGAGCCTGCAACATCTCAGTTTTCACGTTTGCTGTGGACGTGTTTGTATTTGTTGTTGCTGCTGTTGTACGTAGATTCCCTTCATCAGATTATTGCATTTACCTTCTGTTTCTAGTCTGCTAAGAGTTTTTATCATGAACAGATGGTGAAATTTACTAAATGTCTTCCTTTCTGCATCCATCAAAATTAGGATGTGATATTCCTGCTTTATCCAGTTATCACGGCGAATTAACAGGATTCGATTTTCAAATGTTACACCAAACTTGAATTGCTTGAATAAATCAAGTTTGACTGTGATGTCTTATCCATTTTATATAGGTGTGGATAAATCCTAATTGCTTATATTTTCCTTAGAATTTTTGTATCTATGATCATAAATGAGACCAGCCTGTTACCTTCTTTCTTTGTAATATCCTGATTTTGGTATTAAGTTATTCTTGGCCACAAATCCAATTCAGAAGAGTTTTCTCTTCCTCTCTTCTGGGAAGTTTGAGTAGGATTCGCAGTATGTCTTCCTTAAATGTCAGATAGCATCCATTGGAATAGCCAGATGAGTATGGAAATTTCTACGTGGGAATATTTCAAATTAAAGATCAGTTTATTACATGCAAGACTGTATTTGCTACACTTTGGTCATTTTGCTAAGTTGTGGGGTTTTTTTCAGGAATTTTTTCACCACACTGAAGTTTTTAAATACATTGGCATAGAATCTCTTATCACAGTCCGTAGGCTCTGTGCTAATGTCACCGTTCCTTCCCCTGATTCTGATCCTCCATGCCTTCTCTCTTATTCTCTGAATGTTCTTTGGTGGGAGCTAGATTTCTTGGATGCCAGGAGCTGTGTCTACCTCTCTGTGTCTCCCTCTTTCTCCTCATGCCCTCCTTCCCCAGGGGTTTAACTGGACCCTCTTCATACAATCTGTGCTGTCCTCTGTCAAAATCAAACTGCTGCCAGATGAAGAAGTGGTGGTCTACGGCATCCCCTACCTCCAGAACCTTGAAGACATCATCGATGTCTACTCAGCCAGGTGAAGACCCAGGGAAGGTCCCCAGCATCCCTTCCCCTGCCCCCCACCCCTGCGGCTTCTCCTCACAGGAGAGGACCCCAGGGAGGATTTACTCTGGGAGTGAGGGACATGAGCGGGTCAATGTTTGCGACCAACAGAGCCTTAGGGAGAGATGTGAACCCTCCTTGAGGTGTCGCAAGCGTCCGGGAGCAGACAGACTATATCTGGGGGTTGTCCTAGAGGCTTTCTCCACCACCGCACTTGCAGTGAGCTCCCTGCGTGGCATAGAAGCTGTTGACCAAGGGCCCATGGACCAAATCTCCTCTCTAGGCATATACCGCTCACCTGTTCTATACCTCACCCTCTGCCTCCTGCCCTCAGGACCATGCAGAACTACCTGGTCTGGCGCCTGGTGTTGGATCGCATTAGTAGCCTGAGCCAGCGATTCAAGGAGGCACGGGCAAGCTACCGCAAGGTGAGCGGGACCCCACAGAGGCGGCTCCTGCCCCTGCCCTGTCATTGAGGCACTCAGTTTATGGTACTGAGCACCTGCTATGGACCAAACTCCAAGGTCCACACTGGGATCAGATCCATGAGAGAGGCTAACAAGGTATCTGCCCTCTTGGGGCAGTCGACAAACTGGAGACCTGCTCTTTCAAAAGCAACAAGTAGGACATCAGAGGAAGGGACAGGACAGGGAGAGCCTCTCTGTGAAGCTGACACTGGAGACCTTGAGGAGAGAATGACTGAGACATGAAAAGACTGGGGCAGGTTCCCAAGGAAGGGACACCCCATGGCCACGTGAAGGAAAGGAAGGAGATGAGGTCAGGGAGAGCGATGGGGGCCAGTAATCATGGGACTGATGCATGGATTCCGCATGTCCTGAAAGCCGCTGAGGTGTTAAGAGTGGGAAGCACAGCCTGGTGTCCTGCTTGTGTGGTCATTCTGGCTGCTCTGGGGGTAGGGTGCAGTCAGGGCAGAGCAGGGGACCCACTGGGAAGCCCTGTGGTCTTGGTGGCTATTCTGGGACAATGATCAGGGGGTCATGGAATCAGAGTGGAGACAGGGCCATCATCCAGGTGGGGTGACAGGTTGGACCAGGGCATCGGCAGCAGATGAAGGTGCCTACAACAGAGAGTTGAGGTACGAATGGGGAGACGAGGGACGAGGGAGTCCGGGGGACTCTGTGGTTCTTTGCTAGAGAAATGGGACAGGCAGAGGTCCTCCACCATGTGAGGAAAACATGGCAGAACAGGTTGGGGCAAGTCAGGACCCCTGCTTGTTATGTTGGCTCGGAGACACTACTAACCAAGCGTCTCTACTTCGGTGATGGAAAACTGGGGCCCGGAGAGCTGGTAGCTGGCAGCTGAGCTGGATATGGCCCCCGGGGCCTCCAGAGTCAACACCAGCCTGTGCTTTGGGGTGGGGCTGGGGTCCTTGAGGTCAGAATCCGGCCAGCCAGCCAGGCCAGGGTGGCAAGAACAGAGGGCAAGGAGGCACTGGGGGCTGCCCTGGTAGGGGAGGGCCCTACCACTGCCCGGGGGTAAAGGCCCGACCCAGAGCCCGGGTCGGGAGCCCTCCCCTGAAAACTGCACTCTCGGTCCTGCCCGCACCCATGACCAGCCCTCAGAGGGGAGTCTGAGTGCATCCGTGCCCCCCACTGGCTCCTGGGCACCCTGAGGCCGAGGACAGGTAAAGGCAGCAATGAGTGGGTGAGTGAATGGCTGACGGACCGCCGCAGGCGCTGTACGGCACAGCCGTGGAGGAGGTGCGCTGGCGGGAGTGCGTCAGCTACGTCAACAGCAACATGGAGAGCGCCGTGGGCTCCCTCTACGTCAGGGAGGCCTTCCCCGGAGACAGCAAGGACGCGGTGGGTGCTCTGCTCTTGGACTGCTCCGGTGCCCCCGTCCATGGTCCGTGGCCCAGGGCCAGGTGCTTCCTCCCCGCAGGGACGCTGGCCCACAGTGGGTGGGGGCCCAGATCCCATGCCTACACCCCACGTGGTGACTCCTAGCTCCTGGTGTGGGAACCCCGAGGGCCCCCCAGCCTCACGTGTGCTCGGTGGTTCTGGGGAGTACAAGTTTGCCCAGAGGCCCCACCCCCAACCCTACAGGCCTGTCTGGGAAAGGGGACACATCATACAGGCTATGAGTCCATGGGCGGGCAGGCCCCAGGCCCACCCAGGAGAAAGACCGGTAGTCAGGACCCTTGTCCCGGTGGGGATCATTCCTCACCCCAACCCCAGTGCCATAGCAGGAACAGGGCTTTGGACCAGACCTCTGCAGAGACCCCAAAGCTGGTCATGCAGGACAAGGGCCATGCACTCCCCCCAGGTCAGAGAGCTCATCGACAAGGTGCGGGCGGTGTTCGTGGAGACCCTGGATGAGCTGCGCTGGATGGACGAGGCGTCCAAGAAGAAGGCCCAGGAGAAGGTGGGCGGGTGGCTGGAGTTCCAAGGTCAGGGCTTCCTGCCGGGAGAGGGCAGCCCCAGCATGGGGGCACAGGGTGACCATCGCCATACCCACATAGAGATTAATTCACCGAGGCTGGGCATGGCTTGCTCAGAAAGGGGCTGTGGGCAGAAGCAGGACCAGAAGCCAAGTCTGGGAGACCCCCCAGCACCCCTGGCAACTGATGGGGGTGGCCATGGCCTCAGAGCAGAAGGCCCTCTGGGCCAATGTGACAAACGGAAGGCAAGCGACTCCGCCCAGCGCTCGCCCCATCAGACCCCTGGCTGGCTGTCAGGTGGACGTTTGGCCTCAGGCTGAGCTGGTCCACGTCTGTCCCCATTAAACCTCCCCACAGCCTACAAGGAGGGGCCGCGTCCCTGAGCCCCTTACCCACAGCGCAGTGAAGCGAGGGACAAGGCCAGGATCCCCACAGTGAGGCAGGCACAAGCTGGCCCCAACGTCCTCCCTAGGCCATGAACATCCGGGAGCAGATTGGGTACCCAGACTACATCCTGGAGGAGGGAAACAAGCACCTGGACGAGGAGTACTCCAATGTGCGTCCCGGCCCCGGCCAAGGGGCCCGCCAGGACCTCCCTGCTCCCGCACCCCCACCCCGATGGGCCCCTGAAGCAGCCCTGTGAACCATAAGCCTTCAACGCCCTGGCAGGTGGCTCTGGCACTCACTTGGCCGCTAACTGGGTGGGCAGTTCCAGAGTTCCCTGTCACAGGGGGGACACTGAGGTTGCATAAATGCCCAGAGCCAGCAAGGGCACCCCCTGCCCCCCACCTGCTCCCAGAGCATGTTGGCCTTGCGCAGGACTGCCTGGCCAGTCCCAAGGCCAGTCGCCGGCCGCTCTCGGCCTCCCCTGCTTGCACACTGACAGTGACAGCCCCTCTCCCATAGTTGAACTTCTCGGAGGACCAGTACTTTGAAAACGGTCTTCAGAACCTCAAGGCTGGGGCCCAGCGGAGCCTCAAGAAGCTGCGGGAGAAGGTGGACCAGAACCTGTGAGTGTGGATAGCACACGGGAGCCGGTGGCCTGAGTGCAGGGCCAGCTGGGGGGCCACTGGGACCGACTCAGCCCCCTGCACCTTCTGCTTTGGGGCCCAGGGCTCGGGGAGGATTCGGATCTTTGGATTGCCCAGACTCGCCCCGGCTGTGGGCGACACTGGTCTCATGGCACGGCCACTGTGACACGGGCCCTAAGTGAGGGTGGGCTCTGGTCAGCCGGTAGGGGGCCTGGGGGGAGGGGCTCAGAGACGGGCTCCAGGTGACCAGCCTGTCCATCACAGCTGGATCATCGGGGCAGCCGTGGTTAATGCGTTCTACTCCCCAAACCGAAACCAGATAGGTACGTTCACCCGCTCCGTGACTGACCCCAGCCCCTCAAGTGCCACCAGCAGCCCCCACCCCTTCCTCCTGGGGGCCACCTCCAGCCTGTGCTTAGAAGGAGAGAACCTCTCCCCACCTGTAGGAACTTCACCCATCACCCCACCTGCGGCGTTCCTCTCCTTTGTCTGTGGGTGGTGGGGCGAGGTCTTAGAGACGGGGGCCGCACACCCCTGACCCGAAGGCAGCAGAGAACAGTGGGAAGAGCCTGGATCTGCTGTGCGCTGGCCCTGGCCTCTCGGCCGCGGGACCTTAACTTTCTTGTCTGTAACATGGGCCCATTTGGAGCCCTGCCTCCTGGGCTGCGGGGTTTAATGGCAGGTGCCCGCCCCAGCCTGGCGCACGGGAGGTGCGCTCGCTCAGGGCCTGTTCCCCACCCCGTCCCCGAGCAGTGTTCCCCGCTGGGATCCTGCAGCCTCCTTTCTTCAGCAAGGAACAGCCACAGGCCTTGAACTTCGGGGGCATCGGGATGGTGATCGGGCACGAGATCACTCACGGCTTTGACGACAACGGTAGGGAAGCTGCATGGGCGTTCAGAGCGACGCCTCCAAGTCACACACCCACACACCCCTCCCCTCTGCACTGAGCCGCAGTCCCAGGAGGGGACAGAGGGACAGGGGCTTGGGGCTGTCCATCCCACCCCTGTATGATTCAGATGGGGACACTGAAGCCCAGGGCATGGGAAGGACTTGCCAGGTCCCCAGGGGAGCTACAGAGGCAGAACAGGTCTTGAACGGCAGACCCCAGTCAGGCCTCTTGCTCTAGGCAGAGCCACGAAGGAGAGGCCACAGGGCCTGAGCCAGACTCCACCTCATGCACTGGCCACTCTCCTCCCTGGGCCTGTGACCTGGAGACAGCAACACCATATCTCGTGTAGCTCCGAAGCTCTGAACCTGCCATTATTCCAGGGTGGCCAGCATCCTCCAGCCCCGGGATGCACTGACCCAGCGTTCCCACCTCCCACCGTGGGCTGGGTACCCCTGCGCGGCTCTAGGGGCCTGTGAGCGTACACAGGGGCTCCAGCTGCAGCCCAGAAAGGCTGGCTTTCCCACAGGGCTTGAACACTGGGACCTTCTGAGGGCAGCCTCATGTCCCCCCAGGACCATGTGCTCCCCTTACCTGGGGTCCAGAGAGTTTGGACACCCCAGAAAGGGTCATTAAACCCTGACACCGGACAGCCCAGGCCCTGACTCCGGGGGTGGCAAGGGAGACCACCAAAGCCCCCCTCCTGGGCCTGAGCAGCCTGGCGACACTGTGCTGGTCCCCCAGGACCATGTGCCCCCCTTCAGGGGCCCGCTTCCTGCTCACACAAGAGCTCTAGGTATTGGGGCTCCTGGGAGGATTGCGGTGAGGCTGGCACTGGGCAGGCAGGGCCATGTGGGCAGCCCGCTGTGCCCGCCCAGGCCGGAACTTCGACAAAAACGGCAACATGCTGGATTGGTGGAGCAACTTCTCGGCCCAGCACTTCCGGGAGCAGTCGGAGTGCATGGTCCGCCAGTACGGGAACTACTCCTGGGATCTGGCCGACAACCAGAACGTGAGCGAGCCACCAGCGGCGCCGCCGCCCCCAGGGACCCACACCCCAGCCCTGGCCCCGGGGGGAGGCAGGGCAGCCGGGCCGCCTGCCATCCCGGGTCCTGTACGCAGGTGAACGGCTTCAGTACGCTCGGGGAGAACATCGCCGACAACGGAGGGGTGCGGCAGGCATACAAGGTGGGTCGGAGCAGGGGGCCCTCCAGGACGGGCGCCTCAGTGAGGCAGAGACGAGGCATACCCTGGGACCCTTCTGCATCAGTACTGGAAGGCAGCAGGGCCCCGGGGGAGCCAGCCTGGCTGCGGGTGGGTGGGCACCTGGCTGTTCTGCCCGTATTTTACCCTGACCTTAGCAGAGCCTTCGACCTCTGGGGAAACCACTGTCCATCTCCAAGTGAGACAGTGACATTCACCACGTCCCCGGCGGCCTCGGCAGCACCCCTACACCTGCAGCCTCAGGCTCTGGGCCTCGGGAGCTCATTCTGGGTGGGTGCTGCGTGGCCGTCTGCCTGAGCCCAGCCAGTGGCGCACTGAGATGACCACTAGGCAATTAAGGTAGGAGTGACCATCCCTGGGGTGCTCAAAGGGCCTTAAGCTGCAGAGGCAGGACCTCCACCAGGAGTAGGCCCTGGAGCTGGACCTCTGTTCTCCTGGACCCGAGGGCTCCCGAGGCCCTGCAGGCTGGTATGGCCCTGGGAGCGAGGGCAGGCCTGGGCCCAGCACCTGCTTGGCGCCCGCAGGCTTACCTGAAGTGGATGGCAGAAGGTGGCAAGGACCAGCAGCTGCCAGGACTGGAACTGAGCTATGACCAGCTGTTCTTTATCAACTATGCCCAGGTAGGAGCCCTAGTCCCCACCCCACCTGCCGCCGTGCCCGCTGGGAACCCGCTGGAAGGCCTCCACTATGGACGCTTCCAGGGGCGCGGTGAGCGGGCAGACCAGGCAGAACCAGAACTTACCAGCCTGGAAACCTTCCTAGAGGAAGAGGATGGCAGGGGTTGGAGCCTGGGAGGGTTCAGATGGAGCTGGGGCTCCCCTCCCCACACCCAAGAAGAGGCAGCCTGGGACCGGCGGGACTCCCTGGTGCCTGGAAAGAAATGAGACCACACGCCCATCCCTGCCACCCCAGGCCCTCCCCACCTGCGCCTGGATCCCTTATTCCTCCCTCCCATCCCCCAGTCCCGCCCTTCCCCCAGTCCTGCAGCCACGCCCCTCGTGCACCCACAGGTGTGGTGCGGGTCCTACCGGCCTGAGTTTGCCATACAGTCCATCAAGACCGACGTCCACAGCCCCCTGAAGTACAGGCAAGTAGCCCCTGCCTCCCCGCGGGCAGCCCCCGCCTCCCTGCGGGCAGCCCCCTTCCCCCACCCCGGGCACCCAGGGAAGCTGGCTCAGGCCCCTGGTCGCCCTCAGGGTGCTGGGCTCGCTGCAGAACCTGGCGGCCTTCGCGGACGCCTTCCACTGCGCCCAGGGCACCCACATGCACCCGCACGAGCGCTGCCGCGTCTGGTAGCCATGGGCGAACCGCACTGCATGGCCCACGCGCACCCGCCGCCCAAGGCCAGGCGTCCCTTCCGCGCGCAGCTGGAGCCTGCGAGACCGGCACGCATCCCGCCCCGCGCCTGGAGTGCAGCTGCAGCCCCGGGGCAGAGCGGCGCCCCCTGGTGCCCTCCGGCTTGCGGCCAGGGCGCTGCGCCCAGCCCCCGTAGACCTGTTTAACTGTCTGCACCCACTCTCCAAAGCGTCCTTGTCAGCTGTCCACGAGCTTCAGACTTGAGCTAAGTAAACGCTTCAAAGAAGTCAGCGGCCTTGTCTGTTCTGGAGGGCCCCGGGGACAGGGTGGGTGGCAGTGCCCGAGGCCGTAAGCGCTGGCTTTGCGTGGGCTGCAGGCGGCCTCGGGCAAAACAGCAGCCAAGCAGGGAAACAGCAGGGTACCATGTGGACGGAGGACCCCTCCTGATGACTGTCTCCAGGGTCTCTGTGCTGCGGCACAGCAGTGACCAGTATGCCCCCAAACACTGGCCCCCTGTGGCCCCCCACTCAGATGGGAGGAAGGGCTGCTGACTCAGCAGCTGCCTGAGGTTGGGAGGTGGGCCGAGGGGACTAGGGAGCCATAGCTCAGAATTTAGACTTTGGGTTTTATGTAACTAGAGGCCAGTGGAGAAGTTAAACCACAAACGGACATTGTCACCTGCCCTGAGTTTTTAAATGACCCCTGAGAGACGGACTGAATGGAGCGTGGGGCGGGGGGGGGGGTAAGGTGGGAGGAAGCTGGGAGGCCAGCTAGGAGGCCGCTGTGGTCACCCACTCCAAGCCAGAGGGGTCCAGGGGAGGTGCTGAGACGGTCATCTGAACCCACTGAGACCAGAGAGCCCCTGACAAGGGGGCCAGAGGCAGGTTTCCACTCTGGACATGGGTTCCAGTTCCTGCTGCACCCGCCAAGGAATGGCACTGGGGGAGCTGGGTGAACCAGCTGGGCCAAGACTCCCCCTGGCCAGCCACCCCCAGCACGGTGCAAATGACAAATCTCATCAGTGAAGGTCCTTCCTCTCCCTAAGTCCCACTGTCCACGGTGCTCCAGCGGCTGGATAGAGACCATCTCCTCCCTGGAAACCCAGCAGACCTGAGCACTGAGCCCAACCCCTCCAGGCCGCGCTCTCTCCTGGGGAGTTCCCGATTCCGCCCTCAGCTCCTACACGCCGGGCCTGTCCTCAGACCCCTGACCGTCCTGTGTCACAGGCCTGAGGTCACCAGGGAGGCTGTAGGAGCATTTCCAGCACTCCCCACCCCCTCCTAGGAAAGCCTGCGGACCCCTGACCGCCCTGCTGGCCAGGGGGAAGCGACAGAGACACAGTTGCCGAGGACTCAGGGCTCAGAGCCAACAAAAAAAAACCTAGTTTAATGTTCACTACCACTGTGGGACCTGGCAGAGCTTGGTGCTCCGTCCCAAAATTCTGGAGAGATTCTTCACATCCAGCTCCCAGCATTCCCGAGGCCGCAGATGCCACCCAGACCCCCAGCAGTCTCGGTGGTTCACCTTGTGCACGCTTCCTCACACTGTGGGGCAGCAGAGGCCTCGTCAGGCTGGCCACCCTTCCCGGCTTCGAGGGCAGCTGGTCCCACCCACCGGCAGTCTGCAGCCCAAGTACTGGACACTCCCCTCCACCCGGGCACAGGAGGCCAGCCACCAGGACCCCACTAATGCTGGCTATGGTCACCTTGGACAAGCCCTGCCCGACCCCGCCGAGGCTAAGAGGACAGGAGGCTCGTCTGCCTTGCAGCCCTGGGTAGCCCTCTGCCGTCTGGGGAGGGCCCTGCTGTGCCTACCATCTAGCCACCCTGCCCCTGGGTCCCTGGGCTGACAGTGACATCCTGGGCTGCCCTGAGCACAAAATTCCCTGAAGCCTGCAATGTCCAGCCTAATACCTGGCCACACCCAGCACTCAACCCAGGGAAGGTGGGTGTGTGTAGGGGGCTGTTCTTAGCAGGCAGTGCCCCCCCCCCGCAGGCCCAAGCTCACCTGGGGCGACTCACTGGCACAGCCTTCTGCAGAGATGCCCAGGGTCTGCAAGATGGTCTCCTGGGGAACATAGTCGCCTGGGGACTTCTGGACGAAGTGTAGCAACACTCTGTCACCACCTACAGCAGCGGGGAGGCGGTCAGGGTACCCCTGCAGGCTGGGAGGATGGAGGCAGCCCTGGTTGTCCATGACCCCACCTGGTTACCCTGACCAGTGGGCTGTTCTGGCCACATCCCACCCAGTTAAGCCAATGCTCAAGAACTGGGCCACCCCACAGAGAAGACTTGACAAGACCAACAAACCAGAGGAGTAAGGGAGGAAAAGAGGGTCAGGGCATGCCGCCAGGTTCAGCAAGACCTTCCGACCCCATGCGACCAGGCACTGACCTCTGACGCCCCTTTCCCAGCCCACCTTTGGTAACCACCAGCAGCCCTCCGCTCTGCAGCAAGTCCCCAGACAGGTTCCCCTGGATGCCGACAGCTTTGGCCTGGAGGGAGGGGAGCGGGTCCAGGTCAGTCCTAGAGGGAAGTCCCACCACCCCAAGTCCCACCCAGCCTTGGCCATCACAAACCTTGAGGGCCACATCGCGCACAGGCTTCCCCAGGGCGGCCGGCACAATGCTCAAGCCGTTGTACCTGTGAAGACACAGCGGGCCTGTCCAGGCTCTGGCTCTTCTCTGAAGCCTTAGCCCCAGCGCCTGTCCCCAGACTACCAGGTGCACAGACCAATTCACACAAGCAAGCGTCACCTTATCTGACCAGGGACTCAGGCCATCCAGCAGGCCTGGGGCCCCGCAGAAGATCTGGGGAGCGTGGACTGGCCCCCATGCTGGATGACCGGGGGCGGGGGGGACGGCGGGGGCAGGTTTGGCTCAGCTGGCGCCACTAATCCAGCCCAGCAGCAAGCATATGTATGACCCAGGCCCCGGAGGGGCTGTGATGGCCCCTAGGCACGAGGCTCCAGGCCTCCTCTGCAGCCTGCTGGGGGTCGATCTTGGGTGAGAAGCCTAACCTACAGTTGTAACAGCCCCCGAGAGACAGCCCTGCAGAAGGACCAGTGGAGCAGTGGATCCCCCAGGGCCACACGCTCAGGAAGAGGCCAGCAGCGAGAGGCTGAAGAAGCAGTGCCCCCACACTCACCGCCTGAAGCCCAGCTCCCTATAGAACTGCTTGCTCTCATCCAGGTAGAGCTCTGCAAAGCAAAGGCCACAGGTGTGTACTCGGGCCCATCCACCACCTGGCCCACCCTCCTGCATCCAGCCCCCTGTCCACCCTTTCTTGCCCACCCAGGACAGGGAAGAGCAGAGCGGAGCTGAGTGTCCCCACTGTTAGAGGAGGAGTGGAGACCCAGAGGTGACAGGGAAAGGGAGGAGTAGGACTCGCCTGGACTCTGCCACTCGGCCCAGGGCTCTGCGGGGGCATATGCTGAGTGTCAGGGAGAAGAGTCTGGCAGGGTGGGAAAGTGGGGGCAAGCCGCAGCCTTGTCCGAGCTACTCCTTCAGGCTCCTGGGAAGGTAGGGAACTTGCGGCTACCCAGTGATGACCCATGGTGGTGATTGGAGGCCAGCATCACCCCTGGGTCCTGCCACTGAGCACGGTGGGAGGGACATCATGGCTGGGGGATGCAGGTAAGGGCAACAGGTGGAGAACCCAGGAAAAATGACTGGAGATCCTGGAGCGAGAAGGGTGAGGTCTGGGCAAGGAGGGGATGACCTGGGCCCTGAGCTTGAGGGAGGGTCTCAAGGTAGCTGGAGGGGCTACAGTGGGAGGAGAGAAGCAGAGCACAGGCACCTCCAGCGAAATAGCCGCCGTCCAGGAACTCCTGCAGGCCCAGGGCCTCGGGTCCCACGCCCACCAGGCGCACGCTGTGCTGGTCCAGTAGCCCCTTGAGGCTGCTGAGGTCCTGGGCGATCCAGCGACACACCGAGCAACCGAAGCGCCGCAGGCCAGCCACCACGCATGCTTGCTCCCGCCACAGACTCCGCAGCTCCACGGCCTGCGTGGGGTGGGCGAGGGGCGCCGCTGGACCACCGCCTTCGCGCATCAGCGTCCCCAGCTCCACCGCGCAAGCCCCACGACCCTCTCAAGACCCCCGAGGCCAGCCCGGGATGCCATCGCCAGGGAGCACCAGCAGGTGCCAGGAGCCCACCCACCGTCCTCCGCTCATCCGGCCTCACCTCCCCGGTCACTGCATGCTTCAGGACACACGCACCCACGCGGGCAAGGTCCACCGCGCTCATGTCTTCCTGCCGCCCTGCTCCCTACTGCGGACCCTTCTTGGGGTTGCGGGCCCCACTCCCGGCCGGCTTGGCCACACCCCTCCCACCCAGGCCACGCCCCCAGCCCGGGTCTCCTTCCCGGCCCCGCCCCCAGGTCCTGTCCCCTCTGCCGGCCCCGCCCCGGATGGTTCACCCCCGCCACCCCTCAACGCCCCTACCACAGCCCCGACGGCTCCTCGTCACTTGTTTTGCATATGCATAAGCCCGTCGGCCAATGGGGTCAATGCGCCGGCTGCCAGGGGGCGGGGCGGGGGGGGACGGAGCTCGCGGAGGGGCAGCAGGAGCGTGGTGCGCCTGCGCACGGAGCTGCCTCGCGTGGGGTCAGGCTCCGATGCGGGCGCAGGCGCAGAGCGGAGGAACCCGCGGGGTGTAGGTCCGGGGTGGGGGGCGAGCGGTTTGCCTGGCAGGCTTGAGGGGCGCGGAGTGAGCGCCTGTGTGGCGGCTCTGGCGCCCCGGCGGCGGTCCTACGGGCATTGGAGCACCAGGGCTTAGCCTTTACCCTGGCTCTTATTTGAGCTTTAAAATCCTATGCGAATGCATCGTTTTCTCAATTCCATGTGTGCGCTGGCTGTAATCATAAAATACCGGCAATTTCTTACAAGCGAAATAGCTTCTTTTAACCCCCAACCTTTGTGCAACATGGGCCCGAAAGAAGTAACAGCGGCTTGCTACGGGCCTTGCGACGGTGTCCTGTTTATCGCTGACGACAGCCCGGCCCCACCCGTGAGCGTCCGGTTTTACCGATGACGCCTGCGACACGGGGGCAAGAAGTGAAGCCAAGACTTCACCCAGAAGACGGTCACCCAAGCAGACATCCGCCCGCATCTGTCGTCTCCTGCGCTCAGCTTCACTCCCCAGGTCCCAAGAGACCTCCAGGGACTGGACCAGGCTGCAGACCCCAGGGGGATGCCTGCCCCTGGGGTTGGGGGAGGGAGCCCCCTCCTGACACGGCGCAGTATATCACAGGACCCCCAGTACAGAAGGGAAGACAGGCCCGAGAGACTTCTGCTCCCCTCCTTGCAGGGCTGGGAGATTGGAGGGGCTGCGGTGGCTGGAGCGGGGGCTCCTGCAGGTCTAGCCCCCATCTCACACGGAGAACATTCGTGTCCCGGGTATTGAAGCAGGAGGAGCAGAAAGAGGAAGGAGGCCACACGGAGATGGACAGCAGTCCACCAGGGAAGGAGGAATCCGGGACCCCCGCAGCTCCAGAGCCCAGGAGCGCAGCCCCCAGAGGCCAGGGCTGGTTCTGTGAGGGGGGGCTGCCACCCCCAGGGAGCGGGGACCCACGAGGGAGGCAGCCAATTTCAGGGACACCCTCAGAAGGAGGAGCGTGAGGTCAAGGACTCCTCTCCCGCGTCCTGTACATCTCCCCCTAGCGCTCCTGGTGCTGCAGGCAAAGGAGCAGGAGACCCGGTTTGGCGCCCCAGGCCCAGCCCCGCGGAACAGGGAGGTGGCCTGGCAGCCAAGGGGCGATGACAACACAGCAGGGCTGTTGGTGCCCGCGGAGCTTACTTTACAAAGGTGACTGAGGCCTGGGCGTGGGCCTGGGGCTTTTACTGAGTGGTGAGCAGGAGACAGCAGCCCCTGCCCCTGCCCCCCCACTCCTACCCTCCGGAGCACAGTTTGCACCCCAGAGACCCTGAGCCAGACCCTGTTGCTTTCTGAGCCCGTTGACCCATCTGTGAAATGGGAGCAAGAATTAACCAACCCAACCCCCTCCCAGGGACAGGTGGGGTGTGGACCCAGTGGGTGGGGCTCAGGGAAGGCAAAGGGTCACCCCTCCCTCACTCCCACCATGGTGGGGGGCACTGAGGGTGCTCCCCCTCCCCCAGCCTCCAGTGGTCTGGGGAGAGAGCCCTTGTGCAGAGCTGGGCTCAGGAATGTGCAGGTGGAAAGCAGGCCACCCCAGTCCCAGACAGAGGGCACTGCGTGGGAGATGGGGTTCCTTTGGGGGAACGGTCACCCTCTTCAGTAGACGCTGTGTCAGGGAGCAGGAAACCAGGAGGGCTCCTTTTGTGGCCTTGGTGCAGGGGCTGGAGGGAAGCCGCTGGGTGGCTCCCTGGGTGTCAGAGGAGCAGAGGAAATGCAGATGCACATTTCGGGGTGGGGGGCACCCAGCTCTATAGGAAACTCAGGGGAGAGGCCAGGAGAGCTTGCTCGCCAGAACTTCGGGCTCCCTGAGTGGGGCAGGAGGAACTGTGCCCATGGCTGTGCTTCTGTGGTCCTGCCTCCCGTCTTTGCGTAGCCCTCCCCTTCGCGAACACTTCTGCTTTGCTGGCCGGCTCCTGCCTCCTGCACGGCCAGCCCTGTACCCCTCTCCCGCCCGTCACCGTGGGGTCCTGCGGGGTCCTGGGCCCTGGCAGCTTGGCTCCCACAACGGCAGATATTGGCAGACTGAACTGAGGCCAAGTTTCGAGAGATAAGCCTCCTCATTGGGCCACAGACAGTTTCTCTTTCCCTTTTGATTTAAAGAAGGCAGGTTACTGGTGGAGTGCAAGCTTGACCTGCTGGCAGGGGTCCTGGGACAGCGGCTAGGGAATGAGGGGTCCTGAAGAGGGACATGGAGCCTCTTCGAGGCTGGGAGCTGCCCCCCTGGAGCCTGACACCCAAGGCTGATGCCCTGCACCAGGTGAGTCCCCTGAGCCTATGTGTGTCTGTGTTCCAGGGCTCCCTGGTGACCCCAGTCCTGACGCCCAATGTGCCCAGCCCTGTCCGTGGACCCTGCCCTGGGCCACATCCACTTCCTGTCTCACATGGGCTTTTGTCCCCCAGCGCTGTTGCTCTGGGCTGACCCAGCTCCCGGCACCCAGTCCCCTGATCCCCGAGAGTGGGGGAGCAGAGTGGAAGGAAGTCATACCCACCAGCAGCTGAAGTGGTGCTCCGGCAGCCAGGAGCCACTTTTGGCTCCAAGCCCCCATCACCCCCAGCCCTCTGAGCCTCAGCTTGCTCATCTGTAGGACGGGCTTGTGGGTACCTACCATGGGCTGGGCGACACTGGATGGAGCATGAATGCAACATGATATGAATGACTGTCACGTTGCGAAGTAGTTTCTAAACTGGAGTTCTGTTTGCTCAACAAATTAAAAATTGCTTTTTAATATGTCATCAAAAAGTATACTTTGAGGTGGCTCAGTCAGTTAAGCATCTGCCTTGGGCTCAGGTCATGATCTCAGGGTCCTGGGATTGAGCCGGGGAGCAGGGCTCCTTGCTCAGCAGGGAGTCAGCTTCTCCCCCTCCGCCCCTCCTCCCTGCTCATAGGTGCTCTCTCTCTCTAAAATAAAATAAAATAAAATAAAATAAAATAAAATAAAATAAAATAAAAAGTATACTTTGGCAGGATGATTTAAGAGTATGTAAATATCCTGTTTGTCTCTAAACTTTCTGGGAAATCGGGAGAAGCAAGGATAGCATGTACGGAGGGGCATGCTTGGAGGAGACTCTTTGAGGCTGTGCAAGCATTCCTTTCTTGATTGTTCTTGACTAAACAACAGCATTCGACTGGAAGCAAGAGAATTCTCCTTGCATTCATTCATTCATGTGTCCAACATGCCTTGGCATCATGGCGGGCTTTATGGTTCCAATCGTATCCACTGAATTTCAGTCTATTGCTCTTATATATTTTGGTCTCCAAACTGTCCCACATTTTTCCAGCCAGAGACCCTTTATACTGGCTTATGGATTTTTTTGACATATTCCTATCAATCCATAAGTCCTCCCTTAATTTCTGGCCCAACAGGATGTTCCCAGCTATCTGGTTCTTACCCAGCCCCAGTCTTGGGAGCAGACATTTTCCCAAGAAACCCAAATTACCTTTACAGAGAATAGATTTTTTTTTAAGATTTTATTTATTTATTTGACAGAGAGAGAGACAGCCAGCGAGAGAGGGAACACAAGCAGGGGAGTGGGAGAGGAAGAAGCAGGCTCCCAGCGGAGGAGCCCGATGTGGGACTCGATCCCGGAATGCCGGGATCATGCCCTGAGCCGAAGGCAGACGCTTAACGATTGCACTACCCAGGCGCCCCGAGAATAGATTTTTTAAATTTGATTTACTTTTATTTTAATTCAATTACTTAAAATATAATGTGTTATTATTTTCAGAGGTAGAGTTCAGTGATTCATCAGTTGCGTACCACACCCAGTGCTCATCACATCACGTGCTCTCCTTAATGCCCGTCACCAGTTACCCCATCCCCCACCCCCTCCCTTCCAACTACCCTCAGTTTGCTTCCTAGAGTTCAGCATCTCTTACAGTTTGCCTCCCTCTCTATTTTCGTCTTAATTTATCTTTCCTTCCCTTCTATGTTTATCTGTTTTGTTTCTTAAATTCCATGTATGAGTGAAATCATATGGTATTTGTCTTTTTCTGGCCGACTTATTTCGCTTAGCATAATACCCTCTAGTTCCATCCGCATGGTTGCAAATGGCAAGACTTCATTTTTATTGATGGCTGAGCAATATTCTGGTGTATATACAGCACATCTTCCTTATCCACTCATCTGTGAATGGACATCTGCGCTCTTTCCCCAGAGTTCAGCTACTGAGGACATTGCCACTATAAACATTGGGGTGCAGATGACCCTTTAAATCACTATGTTTTTCTCCTTCGGGCAAATACCCAGTACTGCAATTACTGGGTCATAGGGCAGCTCTATCTGCAACTTTGTGAGGAGCCTCCACTGTTTTCCATAGTGGCTGCAGCAGCTCGCATTCCCACCAACAATTAAGAGGATTCCCCTTTCTCTGCATCCTTGCCAACATCTCTCTTTTCCTGACTTGTTAATTTTAGCCATTCTGACCGTGTGAGGTTGTTTTGATTTGTATTTCCCTGATGCCAAGTGACGTTGAGCATTTTTCATGTGTCTGTCGGTCATTTGGTCATTGTTCATGTCTTCCGTCCATTTCTTCACTGGATTATTTGTTTTTGGAGGGTTGAGTTTGATAAGGTCTTTATAGATCTTGGATACCAACCCTTTATCTGAAAAGACATTTGCAAATATTTTCTCCCATTGCCTAGGTTGTTTTTTAGTTTTATCGACTGTTTCCTTTGCTGTGCAAAAGCTTTCTATCTTGATAAAGTCCCTATAGTTCATTTTTGCTTTTGTTTCCTTTGCCTTTGGAGTTGTGTCTAGCAAGAAGTTGCTGCAGCCGAGGTCGAAGAGGTTGCTGCCTGTGTTCTCCTCTAGGGTTCTGATGGATTCCTGTCTCACATTGAGGTCTTCCATCCATTTTGAGTTTATTTTTGTGCATGGTGTAAGGAAATGGTCCAGTTTCATTCTGCATGTGGCTGTCCAGTTTTCCCAACACCATTTGTTGAAGAGACTGTCTTTTTTCCATTGGGTATTCTTTCCTGCTTTGTCGAAGATTGGCTGACCATAGAGTTGAGGGTCCTCTTCTGGGGTCTCTCTTCTGTTCCGTTGATCTATGTGTCTGTTTTTGTGCCAGTACCACACTGTCTTGATAAGTACAGCTTTGTAATAGAGCTTGACGTCCAGAATTGTGATGCCACCAGCTTTGGTTTTCTTTTTCAACATCTCTTTGGCTACTCAGGGTCTTTCTGGTTCCATACAAATTTTAGAATTATTTGTTCCATTTCTGTGAAAAACAGTTGATGGTATCTCGATAGGAATTGCATTGAATGTACAGATTGCTCCGGGTAGCATAGACATTTTAGCAATGTTTGTTCTTTGAATCCATGAGCATAGAACATTTTTCCATTTCTTTGTGTCTTCCTCAATTTCTTTCATAAGTGTTCTGTAGTTTCTAGAGATCCTTTACCTCTTTGATTAGGTTATTCGTAGGTATCATATGGTTTTTGGTGCCATTGTAAACGGGATCAACTCCTTAATTTCTCTTTCTTCTGTCTGTTAGTATATTAAATGCAAGTGATTTGTGGGCATTGATTTTATGTCCTGCCACTTTGCTGAACTCCTGTACGAGTTTTAGCGGTTTTGGAGTGGAGTCTGTCTCTTGGACTTTCACATAGAGTCGTGTCATCTGCGAAGAGCGAGAGAGTTTGACTTCTTCTTTGCCGATTCAGATGCCTTTTATTTATTTTTGTTGTCTAATTGCTGAGGCCAGGACTTCTAGTACTATCTTGGACAGCAGTGGTGACAGTGGACATCCCTGCTGTGTTCCTGACCTTAGGGGAAAGGTTCTCAGTGTGTCCACATTGAGAATGATACTCACTGTGGGCTTTCCATGTGTGACTTTTATGGTATTGTTCCCTCTATCCCTACACTGTGGAGAATTTTAATCTAGAAAGGATGCTGTATTTTGTCAAATGCTTTTTTCTGCATCGATTGAGAGGATCATATGGTTCTTGTCCTTTCTTTTATTAATGTGGTGTATCACAGTGAATGATTTAAGGATGTTGAATCACCCTTGCATCCCAGGAATAAATCCCACCTGGTCATGGTGAATAATCCTTTTAATGTTCTGTTGGAGCCTATTGACTAGTATTTGGGTGAGAATTTTTGCATGCGTGTTCATCAGGCATATTGGTCTGTAATTCTCCTTTTTGGTGCCGTGTTTGTCAGGTTTGGGGATCAAGGTAATGCTGGCCTCATAGAAGGAGTTTGGATGTTTGCCTTCCATTTCTATTTTTTGAAACAGCTTCAGAAGAATAGGCATTAATCCCTCTTTAAATGTTTGGTAGAATTCCCCTTCGACAAGTTCCCAGAAGCCGTCCAGCCCCGGACTCCTGTTTGTTGGGAGATTTTCGATTACTTCTTCAGTTTCCTTGTTGGTTGTGGGTCTGTTCAAGTTTTTTATTTCTTCCTATTTCAATTTTAGTAATTGATGTTTCAGGAAGGCGTCCATTTCTTCCAGATTGCCTAATTTGTTGGCACATAGTTGCTCATAGTTGCTCATAATACGTTCTTATAAATGTGTGTATTTCTTCGGTGTTGTTTGTGATCGCTCCTCTTTCATTCAGGATCTTATTTATTTGGGTCCTTTCTCTTTTCTTTTTTATAAGTCTGGCCAGAGATTTATTGGTCTTATTAATTCTTTCAAAGAAACATCTCCTCATTTCATTGGTCTCTTCTATTGTTCTTTTGGTTTCTATTTCATTGATTTCTGCTCTAATCTTTATTAATTCTCTTCTCCAGCTGGTTTAGGCTTTATTTGCTGTTCCTTCTCCAGCTCTTTTAGGTGTAAGCTTAGGCTGTGTATTTGAGACCTTTCTTGTTCCTTGAGAAAGGCTTGTACGGCTATATACCGCCTTCGCTGCATCCCAAAAGTTTTGAAAAGTTGTGTTTTCATTTTCATTTGTTTCCATGAGTTTTTTAAATTCTTCTTTAATTTCCTGGTTGACCTGTTCATTCTCTAGTAGGGTGCTCTTTAACCTCCATGTATTTGTGTTCCTTACAAATTTTCTGTTGTGACTGAGTTCAAGGTTGAAAGCATTATGGTCCGAAAATATGCAGGGAATGATCCCAGTCATTTGGTCCCAGTTGAGACCTGATTTGTGACCCAGGATGTGATCTGTTCTGGAGAATGTTCCACGTGCACTCGAGAAGAATGTGTATTCTGTTGCTTTGGGATGACATGTTCTGAATACATCTGTGACGTCCATCTGGTCCAGTGAGTCATTCAAAGCTCTTGTTTCCTTGTTGATCTTCTGCTTTGATCATCTGTCCATTGCTGTGAGTGGGGTGTTAAAGTCCCCCACTATTATTGTATTATTATCAATGTATTTATTTAATTTTGTTATTAATTGGTTTATATAATTGGCTGCTTCCATGTTAGGGGCATAAATATTTACAATTGTTAGATCTTCTTGTTGGGTAGACCCTTTAATTATGATATAGTGTCCTTCTTCATCTCTTATTACAGTCTTTGGTCTAAAATCTAATTTGTCTGATATAGAGATTGCCACCCCAGCTTTTTTTTGATGTCCATTAGCATGATAAATGGTTCTCTCCCCCCTCACTTTCAGTCTGGAGGTGTCTTTGGGTCTAAAATGAGAGTCTTATAGACAGCATATTGATAGGTCTTGTTTTATCTGCTACCCCGTGTCTTTTGATTGGGGCATTTAGCCCACTTACATTCAGAGTAACTATTGAAAGATATTAATTTAGCACCATTGTATTACCTGTAAAGTCACTGTTTCTGTAGATTGTCTCTGTTTCTTTCTGGTCTTTGTTGCTTTTGGGCTCTTTCTTCGCTTAAAGGATCCCCTTTTATATTTCTTGCAAGGCTGGTTTAGTGATCACAGATTCTTTTAGCTTCCGTTTGCCCTGGAAGCTCTTTATCTCTCCTTCTATTCTGAATGACAGCCTTGCTGGATAAAGTATTCTTGACTGCATATTTTTCTCATTCAGTGCCTCGAATATATCATGCCAGTCCTTTCTGGCCTGCCAGGCTCTGTGGACAGGTCTGCTGCCAACCTTATGTTTCTAGCCATGTAGTTTAAAGACCTCCTGTCCCGAGCTGCTTTCAGGATTTTCTCTTTACCTCTGAAATTTGCAAGCTACACTATTATATGTCGAGGTGTTGACCTATTTTTATTGATTTTGAGGGGGGTTCTCTGTGCCTCGTGGACTTGAATGCCTGTTTCCTTCCCCAGATTAGGGAAGTTCTCAGCTATAATTTGCTCCAATATACCTTCTCCCCCCACTTCTTCCTCTGGGACCCCAGTGATTCTAGTATTGTTCCACTTTATGGTATCACTGATCTCTCAAATCCCTCCCTCATCATCCAGTACTTGTTTATCTCTCTTTACCTCAGCTTCTTTATCCTCCAGCATTTTGTCTTTCATATCACTGACTCTCTCTTCTGCCTCATTTATCCTAGCAGTTAGAGCTTCCATTTTTATTGAATCTCAACAATAGCCCTTTTGATTTTGACCTGATTAGATCTCAGTTCTTTTATTTCTCCAGTAAGGGATCCTCTAGTGTCTTCTATGCTTTTTTCAAGCCCAGCTAGTACCTTCATAATCGTCGTTTTGAATTCTAGTTCTGACATCGTGCTTATATCCACAATGAGTAACTCCCTGGCTGTCAGTATTGCCTCTTATTCTTTTTTGGGGTGAGTTCTTCCATCTTGTCATTATATCTTGCAGAAAGTGGTCGCTTTTCTATTTGTAGAATTGCAGCAATCCTTTTCTCAGATCTGCAGTAGGGCTTGCAGGTGTTCTGAATGATTTGATAGCTAGCTAGCTGAATTCCAGGGACCAGACGAAATTAGGGTCCCCTACTCCTCCACCATCTTACCTCTCTCTCCCAGAGAATGGATTTTAGAACCCAGCATGAGTAGGGGTGCTAGCTGTTGCTGCAGTATCTTTGCTTCTAGGATTTCACAGGGAATGATGTAGAAATTGTGCCCCCACAGCTCCCTACACTCATGTGTATCACAGGCACGGATGCATTGAGAGACACGTAAACACAAGCTCACACCGAGAGCTCCAGTCCCAGACAAACCACAGTGCGCATCCTCCTCTGTTCCTGAAAGGAACCCAGTTTCCTTTGTCCAAAATTTGTTTGCTCACTGGCTCAGTCCTAGAAGACACAGACCCTTGTCTTGGGGTTGCTGCCCCTGCGAGAATCCTGCCAACGAACGAGTTCAGTATTTGCTTGCAATTATTTTTTTCTTTTGTCCAAATACCATTCTCCAAAGTTGCATAGGTTAGTTTTTCCTTTCCTTGGTGGTGGTTTTATTCATTCGAAATATAATTTTGTTCATTATTTGAGTTTCCATTGTTTTACAAGTTTGCATTCAACCCTTGTTGATTCAATCTATTGTTAACACTAGAAATATACAACTGCCAGCTATTTTACCAGCAAAAAATGGGTTTATTTGGGAATAGCAATCTGAGACGAGCAAGCTACAGCAAAGCTCCGCAAGTGCAGAGAGCAAAGCAGAGGCGAACGCAAGGGCCTCTTTCCCGGAGGAAAGCCGAGGCTGGGCGAGGCCCTCATCCACAAATACTGCGGCAAGCCAGCGGTTTGAAATGTAGTGACGTTTCATTGGCTGGGCTGTGACTGTTCTCATTGGCTGAGCTGTGTCTGTCATTCATTGGCTGGGCCGTGACTGTTCTCATTGGCTGGGCCATGACACCTCTCATTGGCTGGGCTGTGACTATTCTCATTGGCTGGGCCATGACATCTCTCATTGGCTGGGCTGGGACAGTCTCTCATTGGCTGGGCTGTTGCTGGGCTGGAGGAAGCTTTCCTTCCTTGCGCTGGGATAGTGAAATAGTAGCATCCACCTGCAAGGTCTGCCTTTTCCTGTGTGGTCAGCAGTTGGCCAGCAGTGCGGCCCCTGTCTACTCCACGGGGCCTGTCGGCTGAGGGCAGGCCTGGGCAGGATGCTGGCAGGGCTGGCTGCGAGCTGCAGTCCCCAGCAGCTCCTGCAGGCGCAGAAGGCTCCTGGGGTCGCCCCTCCCCTCCCACACCACCGCGCTGACCGCTTGCCCTCTGCCCTGGGTCAAGGAGAGTTCCAGGATGTTAGCACGAGGACACTTGTCCACTGTCTGCCATAGCCGAACCTGGAGCTCTGAAGGATGCGGGAGGACAGCCTGGGTAAGACCTCGTGATCAGCGCGCAGGACGCCCACCAGGACCCACACTGCTCTCCTCCCTCCTGGGCTCTTGGCAGGAGTCCCACGGGACCGGCTGGCGGCCACAGTGCCAGTTCAGCAGGACTCTTGCTGTGTTGCCGGAGAAGGGCCCCTCCCCCTCCCCTGGGCACCAGGACCCCTACCCCTCAGAACCCAGAGATGCCCGATGAGAGCACATTCCTCAAGGGCATGGGGCTCAGCGTCCACGCAGCACTGGAAGGGAAGGGCTGAGAACTCAGCCGGGGACTGAGGAAGCAGGGAGACACAGTCCAGCAACCCTGGTCTCAGTTTCCCCACAGTTGGGACCCATAGGGTGGCAACTGCAGTGTCGGGACTCCCGCAAGGAGAGGTCTGCCTTGTCCCGCACCCACGCCAGCTCAGCTGCAGAGCAAGGACCCACCGGGCTGGCAGGGCGCTCTGAGCTCTGGCCCTCAGCTGGCCAGGGGAAAGGGCACTGGGAGCAGAAAGAGCTGTTCACTGATGGACTCGGTTTTGCTGGCCAGGGTGGTCCTACTTCACTCCCTCAAAACACTGGGCCGGGCAGGAGCAGGAGGAGATAGGGTGGAAGCAGAAACAGACACAGGGGTGAAGTGGACACGAGGAGGGGTGGGGTTTGCAGAGGGGAAGCAGGCTCAGGCCTGCGGGTGGGCAGCCACAGAGGGCTCAGGGCTCCAAGGGCTGCAGGAGAGCAGAGAAGGACAGGGTGGGGAAGGGCTTGCAAAGGCTGGGAGGATGGCCTGACAGCCAGGCCTGGCAGGCTCAGGGTGCGGCTGTGGGTTGAGTCCCTTGGAGCAGGGACTGCTCTGTCCCATCCTATCCCATCGCTCTCCTCCAGAAACCTCTTAACCAGTTCCCCCCCAGATCGGTGAAGAGGGGCCACATCTCATGAACACAAAATAAATACATCGATTAACGAGCCCGTGGATGCCTCTATCAGGGATGTGTGATGTGGGCAGTGTACACACAGTGGCTTTGCGCTGCCCCCAGGCCCCGTGTCGCCTCCTCCCATTGTCCTGAGCTCCTGGCTGAGGCTCTGGGCTGGTCTCTGGAATCCTTTGGGCATCTCCTCCATGGCTGTGTTAAAACCCTTGGATCTGTGTTTCTCAAAAAAGGCGCCTGGTAGAATTGGGGCAAGAAATTTGCAGAAGGACTCAAAAGGGCTAAAATGTGGCGAGGGCTCGGAGCTGAGTCACTGCATGTGCTGTTTGTAGAAGTGTGTCTTGGGGGACGTCATGTGTTGAATTCGATGGTGCTTTTAGAGGTCACGAAATGCCTGTGATGTGACCAGCGCCTTCCGGGCTGCAGTTCAGGTGTTCTTGGTGCGCCTGGCCGTCAGCCTGCACAGGTGGGCCTGAGGGCACCTGGGCCGGCTGCGCTGGTCCAGGCGCACCGGGACATCGTGGTGGTCCTCAGGGCTCAACCTTGCACTGTTTAGACACCAGGCTGAGGCGCTGTGGTGGCCGCAGTGGCCATGGGCAGGCAGGACAGCGACATAAGTGGACTTGGACGTGGCCCTCAGGTGGGACTCTGTGGGGGTGCGTTGGGCGGATGCGCTTTGGGCTGACCGGCGACGGTTAAAGAGGCCACATCTAACCTGGGAACGTGGTACGAAGGGAGGTTGCACTGTGAGCCTGTCCCTGGACGTGACCCCTTCCCGAGGCACCGGCCCAGGGCCAGCCGCTCCTGTGAACAGCCCAGTGGTTTTGGTGAAGAAGGTCTTAGAAGCCAGCGCGTGGGCCTGCTGTGCTCATTGTCACTGGGATGTCACTGGGTTGAGGAGGCTCAGGGACAGAGTAGGGACTGTGCGTCAGAAACGAGTCGAAGGGCATCTCGTAAGACAACTCTGGGACCGCGTGAGCCCCCAGGGTAAGGACAGTAACGTATTAGAACGCGCCGTGGAAATAGGAAGCACGAGGCACCGCATGACGGGCCAGGGGGCCAGGGAAGCTCTTCCGTCCACAGATGCTGACTCGCCAGCGTGCAGAGAGGGGGAGATCAGGCCCCACATGGAAACCCTCAAAACTCGCTGTCCGGGCAAAACTCGTCAGTGGGTGGAAGTGTCAGGAGAAGCAGGATATTCACAGCTCTCAAGGCCTCTGCCAAGTACACTTTTTAATATCAAATTTAAAAAACACTTTTATTTGTGGAGCAAACCCAATCCCATTTCGAAATTATTCATGTCGTATTTGTGGTCCGTCCCATGTCTCCCCAGCTGCGAGGTAGGTGCCAGCAGGCCCATCCTACAGATGGGCAAGCTGAGGCTCAGAGGGCCGGGGGTCAGCGGGGCTTGGCGCCAAGAGCAGCCAGCAGTCATGTCCTTATGTGCTCAGCACAGAGGTGAGGGGAGAGTTCTGTGCCTTCGTGAAATGGATGGGAGACGTGTGGGGCTCCCAAGGCCCCCTGAGCAGTGGCCGGTCTTCCTGTGCTGGTAGAGTGTGAAGCAAGTCCAGGGACGGTCCACATTTTGCCTCTGGGGGCCTGGAAGCTTCTAGCAGGCACAGCCCAAGATGGCTCAGACGTCTGCTTGCTGGAGCCATCAATCCGTTAGTGGGTCATTCCCTCCCAGTGACACAGGGGAGGGACACAGGGGACACAGACGCTGTCTCCTCCAAAGCCACCGTGGTGATGTCTGGTGGGGCCCGCGGGACCTGGATGGACACAGCATTCCCTTCTGTGTCCAGCTGGAAACAGTCAGCACCAAGACCCTGCCCGCCCTGTGTCCAGCCCAGGGGCTTGTGGTGTTCAGGGTCATTGGGTTTCTAAGGGGACTACTGGGGCCTCCCTTCCCAAGTTGGCTTGGTCTTACGCTAAGGACTCAGGGCCCTCCGAGAACTGGAACCCACACCCGCCCCAGCAGCGTCACCTCTACTGGGTCTGGGGTGGGTGGGACGTCAGTAATACCTGGTGAAATAATCTCGCCTTGGTGGGTCCCCCTGCAAAACAGAGACACTGTGTCACGTCGGGGTGGGTCTCACAGCGACGGGGGCTGGAGGGACCCAGGCTCCCGGCTTCTCCCTGTGTGGCCTTCCCTGAGAGAAGGCTCCTCTGGGAGACAGGCCAGACCCATGTGGACAGAGCTCCTTGCTGGACTTGCCCACCAGGGGGCCCAGGACAGGGGACAACATGGGGACACCTCCTGCCAAGTGCCCGGCTGCAAACCCTGTCCCTAACTCATTCCAGTGTGACGGTCGTCCAGGGAAAGGGAGTGGGCACTTCACAGAGGGGGGTGTCCCACCCCTCAGGGAGCAGGTGCCTCAGGATCGGGTGAGAAGGAGTGAGCACTGGCCAAGGCTGGCCCGCTCAGAGCCTGGGACCCCGAGACCTGCCTGCAGCCTGGGGGCCCCGGGGTGTGGGCCCAGGACTCGTTAGCTGACAGCAGCCCGAGAAGGTGACCGACCTTCCCCATGTGGATTTCTTTGCTGAGTGCCTGCTCCCCGATGGTCATGCACAGGGCTCCCCAAAGGCCAGAGCCGTGTCTACAGAGCTGAGGCCTGGCCCAGCTTACAGCAGGCAGGTAAGTGGGCAGGGAGGGAATGAAGGAACGGTATGTGGCCTCTCGGGACGCGGCCTCACCCATGGCAGGACTGCAGCTGCCCCGCCAACCCCAACCCTATGCTCCCCCCACTCTGTTTGCAGCCTGCCCTGCGCTTCTCCGCCCCTGAGGGCCGGCAGGGACTCGGAGTCCGTGTTGGTGAGTGGGCATGGGGGCAACAGGGGCCCTGTCCTCCCGGCCCTCCACCCCCTAAGATCCCATGGCATCAGGACTCCCACTCAGCGGGAAGCCCACATCCCCAGGCCGGCACAGTCTCCCTGAGAGGAGCCAAGGAGTCCTCCCGATTTGAGGGGGAGAGCCGGGAGACGCCACTGCTCGGCCCCGAGCCCTGATGGGCCCACAGCTCACTGCTCACCAGGTGACCGTCTGTTTTTCATCCTTATCCCGAGGACTATGAGGCCACAGAGAACCCCTATAAGGACGAGACTGCCCACAAAAACATAAAGGCCCCTGGAGGAACATGTGATATCCGAGATGCTGGTCCCAGGCTCTGCTTCTGTCTGGAAAGGGCCGCTGCACCTGGGAGAGAGCAGTGGGGAGGCATGGAGCAGGGAGGGTCCTGGAGGCACAGCGGCCCCGGCCCTGGCAGGGAAGGCAGCTGCCCACGGCCCACGCTCCGGCGGCTCTGGGTGGGAGCTCGGCTCTGTCTGCCTTTCAAGCCTCACTGCTATAGGCAGACGGAGGGAAGGAAGAGGTGGGAAAACAGGGATGCCCGGGGACAGGGACGGGGTTGGGGTCCGAGGAGACAGGACAGAGAGAGTGCTGGTCAGGGGGGCATAACCTCAGAGACAGTTGGCAGACAGAGGGACAGCCTGGAAGAGGCAGGATGGCGAGAGAGTCCCCCCGACAGCCACATCTAGTCACCCCAGGCTCCCCCCAGGACCCGGGGATAGGCATTCAGGGTGTCCCATCCCAGGAAGAACAAGGTTCTCACTTTGAGAACCTCCCTGACAGCCCTCCTCTGGGAGCCCCCACAGCCCTGGCACCTGGGAAGACCCCAGAACGACAGCGGCCCCGGGAATCTGGCAGCATCTCCCTCCAGGTCAGCCCCAGGAGAGAAGGTCCATCCTTGGCCTCCAGGAAGCTCACATAAGCTAATGTGATGGGGGACGTGAGCCACGGGGTCCCACAGCTGCTCTCCTGGAGGCCCGCACATGATGGGGAGCAGGGGGAGCCCTGAGGTTTCCACTGGAGGGGGGCCCTTATCTGCCAGGGGAGCATGGAGGAGCCCCTCCCAGGGACGCGGGGCTGAGACCACCCCAGGATCACCTACGTGGTCCAGGGCTGGCACTCCTCCAGGGTCCCGCTGGGTGAGAAGGTCCCAGAAGGGCAGTCTTCACACACCCTGTCCTGCCGCTCTGTGCCTGAGAAATGACAGGGCCGGGCAGAGGGGAGGCAGGGACCCAGGCCGGGAGGGAAGCTAGGCTTCCCCCCTTCCCTGGGCTTGGGTCTGGGGTCTGTCTCTTCAGAGGGTGCCAGGGTCCAGGTTGCTCTGCTGCTGAGCAGAGAGACCAGGAGGTTGGGGCGCCCAGGGTCTACGGCTCACCTCTGGCCCGCACCCTCTGGCCAGGTCTGCAGAGCGTGTGCGGGCGGCACTCTGCACAGTCGTCCCCATCCTCACTGATGCAGAAGTGGCCCTGGTCGCAGACACACACAGTGTTCTCTGTCCGGGAGCACTTCTGTCTGGTCACCAGGCCCAAGGCTGGGACCCAAGAGAAGGAGCTGAGAGCAGTCGCACAGGCTGCCATGGGCAGTGCTGAGCACCCCGTCCCAGGAGGAGAACAAGCAGGGACTTGGACAGCAGCCGCAGGCCTGTGGGCTCCTGCCCAGGGTCTGGGAACGGGCTGGTGACCGGCCCCCCAGCCCAGCTTTGCGGCCTGGTGTGTGTGTCTGGGGACCCGGCCCAGGTGCATGCCCCGCTCAGCCCGAAGCCGGGCCTGTGGGTGCTGGACACAGGGGGTGTGTCCCAAGGGGCTCTGAGGGACATGTGCAACGGCAGCAGGGGCTGGAAAAGGAGGAGGGGCCAGCTGTCAGGAGGCTGGTGGAAGGGTGTCCTCAGGAGGGGAGCCGACCTGGTGGGGAAACAGCCTTGTCCCCGCGGGGCCCACACAGGAAGCGAGAACCACACTCAGCCCTGGGGCAGTCCCAGACGCAGGTCCCAGTCTAGGCCACCCACACCTGAAGCCCCCGTCCCTCCGGCAGTTTCCCATGGTGCAATCAGGCCAGTCAGAGGGCAGCGACAGGACGGTGAGAGCCCCTCCCCAGGCTGGCAGCGGGGGTGGGGTCTTGCTGTGCCTGGGCCTCACCCCTGAGCCCCCGCTGAGGGACAGCCTCGTCTGCCATCTGCACCCCAAGCTCAGCCTAATAAGAGAGGAGCTTTCTTCAGGGCACCGAGGATCTGTGGGTGAGCCCGAGGCTCCAAGCCCCTCACCCCCACCTGGCTGGACCCAAAACCACTGCCACCTTCTCCTGCATCCTGCCTTTCCTCCCGGGGTCCCTCCACCCCAGACCACCTGGCAGGAAGAAGGCCAGGTCCAAGTGCTGGGCCACGAGTAGGGGCCCTCGGGTGTGGTGTGAGGCTCTGGGTCCTAGGAACTGCACGCTGCGGGGGAACAAGGTCCAGTCCCCCAGGACCGGCGGGCTGGGCGAGGCAGGACGGGACCCTGTGGCTCCAGCGGGGTTGGCCCCAGGCTCGGGTGTCCATGTGACGGGCTCAGGGTGACGGGTTCCCAGCGCTCTGGACGGCCCAGCTAACAGGGTGTTTCAAAGGCGCTGGCCCCCCTCTGGGGAGAGACAGGTGTGGACAGAGGCCCGAGGCTCCCTGGAAGGGTCCCGTGCAGACACCTGCTGGTCCTGGCCGTGTGGGTGCGCAGCTGCCGCCCAGCGTGGGGCCCGAGCAGGGGGCGGCTGCGGCCGGGGCTCTTACCTGGGTCACACACTCGGCACTGCAGACACTCACTCAGGCCGTTGAGGTGGGCCGTGTAGGTCCCCGGGTCACAGGGAACACACAGTGTGCCCGTCAGCTCCCCACAGGCCTCCTTCACCCTGTAACCTGCGCCCAGAGGGGCTGTGTCACTTGGGCCTGGGGGGGCCTGCAGGAGCCCACCCCGCCTGCTGCCTGAAGCCCCCAGCAGGTAGGAGACCACCCCCCTGGGACTGAAAGGCACCTGAGCTGTCCCCCCCGCCACACATTGTGTCCTGCTGCCTCTCACCGGTGAGCCAGCTCGGGGGGTGGGGGAATGGGCACGTTCTGGAAGGAGGGGGGAGCCTCCTGGTGCAGGTGGGCATGACTGGGCCCAGTGCCTGCTCTGGGCCCCAGCTTCTGACCATAAATGGGCCGTCTGGGTCCCCCAGGCCATATCCCTGTGCACTGCAGCTGCGAGGGTCTTGCGAGGAAGAGTCAAAGCTGGCGGGGGGGCTCAGCTCTCCCCCGTCTGTGGCCCTGCCCCGGGGCTTCAGCTGGCCCCAGGTGATGCAGCATGAACTGAGGCTCCAGGCAGGGAAGGGGCTGGTCCCTCCAGGGCTGCACCTACCTGGGCTGCACTTGGGACAGCATTCGGACCCTACTGGGTACTCCTCCTCTTTGCACGGGGCCATGGCCAGAGCACAGGGGAGGGACCCCAGGAGAAGCAGGTACAGGGCCTGCAGGAGACAGGGTCCACGCTGGAGGGGATGGGGGGAGGGGCTGCCAGGGCAGCCCTGGGGGCTCAGGCTCACCCTCTGTGAAATGGGCAGCAGCAGCCCTAGTGGAACCAGAGCGTCAGAGCAGGGACGGTCAGGAGTCCCCAGCCTGGCAGGGAACACAGGCAGCTCTGGGGCTGAGGGGGGCTATTGGGGGACCCTGGTTCCAGGGTGGACTCTGCTGGGCAGTGTGGGAGCCTTCCTGAGGAGTAACGGCCGGGCCAGCCCGCCCAGCAGGGCCCTGAAGCCCGCCTCTCCGCGCACAAATAAGGAGGTTGTCTAATCAAGTATCAGCCAGGCTGCAGGTGGAGGGTGGAGGAGAGAGCTGGGTTCCCCGACCACCTGCTTTCCAAGCAGCCTCCTGTGGTGGGGGCTGGCCTGCTGGCCCTGAAAAGGCTGGTGGGGGAAGGGTGTCCACAGAGGAGAGTAGCATTTCCGCGGCTGGTGGCTATGACTTCCTTCCACTCTGCTCCCCCACTCTCGGGGATAAGGGGACTGGGTGCCGGGAGCTGGGTCAGCCCAGAGCAACAGCGCTGGGGGACAAAAGCCCAGGTGAGACAGGAAGTGGATGTGGCCCAGGGCAGGGTCCACGGACAGGGCTGGGCACATTGGGCGTCAGGACTGGGGACACCAGGAAGCCCTGGAACACAGACACACATAGGCTCAGGGGACTCACCTGGTGCAGGGCATCAGCCTTGGGTGTCAGGCTCCAGGGGGGCAGCTCCCAGCCTCGAAGAGGCTCCATGTCCCTCTTCAGGACCCCTCATTCCCTAGCCGCTGTCCCAGGACCCCTGCCAGCAGGTCGAGCTCGCATCAGCCCGGAACCTGCCTTCTCTAAATCAAAAGGGAAAGAGAAACTGTCTGTGGCCCAATGAGGAGGCTTATCTCTCGAAACTTGGCCTCAGTTCAGTCTGCCAATATCTGCCGTTGTGGGAGCCAAGCTGCCAGGGCCCAGGACCCCGCAGGACCCCACGGTGACGGGCGGGAGAGGGGTACAGGGCTGGCCGTGCAGGAGGCAGGAGCCGGCCAGCAAAGCAGAAGTGTTCGCGAAGGGGAGGGCTACGCAAAGACGGGAGGCAGGACCACAGAAGCACAGCCATGGGCACAGTTCCTCCTGCCCCACTCAGGGAGCCCGAAGTTCTGGCGAGCAAGCTCTCCTGGCCTCTCCCCTGAGTTTCCTATAGAGCTGGGTGCCCCCCACCCCGAAATGTGCATCTGCATTTCCTCTGCTCCTCTGACACCCAGGGAGCCACCCAGCGGCTTCCCTCCAGCCCCTGCACCAAGGCCACAAAAGGAGCCCTCCTGGTTTCCTGCTCCCTGACACAGCGTCTACTGAAGAGGGTGACCGTTCCCCCAAAGGAACCCCATCTCCCACGCAGTGCCCTCTGTCTGGGACTGGGGTGGCCTGCTTTCCACCTGCACATTCCTGAGCCCAGCTCTGCACAAGGGCTCTCTCCCCAGACCACTGGAGGCTGGGGGAGGGGGAGCACCCTCAATGCCCCCCCACCATGGTGGGAGTGAGGGAGGGGTGACCCTTTGCCTTCCCTGAGCCCCACCCACTGGGTCCACACCCCACCTGTCCCTGGGAGGGGGCTGGGCTGGTTAATTCTTGCTCCCATTTCACAGATGGGTCAACGGGCTCAGAAAGCAACAGGGTCTGGCTCAGGGTCTCTGGGGTGCAAACTGTGCTCATACCCAAACCCTAATCTCCCCTCCAGAAGGGGCTCTCCCCACCCGGGCTTCCCCATACCACCGCTGCCCGCAGAGCTGGTGGCCCTGTGGGCAGCGTAGGGGTGGGGGACCACCACATGCCTGGTGCCCTAAGACGCAGGCTGGGGGCTGGTGAGAGGCAACTCACTGTTGCTGGTGCCTCAAATGGGAAGTGTCCTGGGGAGTCTCCCCCGGAACCCCATGGCTCCCACATCACATTTCAGCCCCAGGGCTCATGTGATGGTCATGGTACCCTCTGACTTCCCTCATCTGTGAGGCTGCAAATCAATCCCCTGTGGCAGCTTCCCTCCCAGCAGACCCATCCTGACCCTGGTGTGTGTGTCCAGCTCCACTGGCCCTGGGCAGGCCCCCATCAGACCCCGAGGTCGAGCCCTCGCCAGACCCAGGAACCGCCCCCTTCAGTGGGCTGATCGCTGGTCGCCCGGCCCAGACTGACCTTGAGCCCCTTTCTTATCCTGACCTTGGCACCACTGGCCCTGGGGTCACTACCTAATCTCATTTCTGGGGGACACTGGAAATGTTCCGGAGGACAGTCTGGGTGCCAGGGAAGGAAGTAGGCAGGGATGAAGTCACGGGGGTGGAGTGGGAGCTGATCAGGGGTCAGCTCAGAAGCGGGGTCCACCTCTGACCACCGTCCCCAGGATGACCGGCCCAGCCTCCAGGGCGGGGCGGGGGTCAGGTGGGACCCAAGGGCTTGGGAGTCCCCAGGAGACCCCGTGACCACAGGCCATGCCCCCACACCCGAGGGCCTATCAGAGGGGGCCCCCACCCTGGACGGTCACCATGGTTTCCCCTCATTGTCACCAGCAACACAAAAGGACGGCTGCACTCTGCCTTTCTCATTTCCACACGGTCACTGGATGACCTTTGACAAATCATTGAACAGATGAAGTCCAACGTGGGTGTGCGGCCACATTACCAGCCTGACTTTATAAGGGATGCTCCCCGGCCAGAGGAATGTGCCCGATTCCCCACCCACTCATCCATCAAGCAGCACTTACAGAGCAGCTTTGAGTCCCGTGCATGGCCCGCTGGCTAAGGTCACCTGTAGGTCCTGCCGGGACCCTTCCTGGAGACCGTCCCTCCGCTGGATTTCCCGGGCCCCGAGATGCTGGGGCGCAGGGGGGCTGCAGGACAATCAAGGCGTCCGTCCTGGGGTCTCCGGGTTGAGGTAGTTGAGCAGGACAACCCTCGGAGACAGTCTGGACCTGCCCCTCTTTCCTGAAAGAGGCCAGGGGACGTGCCTAGTGCTCTTGGGGCCCGCCGGCTCTCTCCCAGCAAGCCGAGGCCGACCGCATGCCTGCTGGGAGGGAAGAGTGCACTCAAGCACCTCCGGTCCTTCCGAAACAATGAGCAGCATCCCAGAGCGAGGCATCGGGGGGACGCGGTCCTGTGGGGCTCTGACCTGGGACCCGGCTGTGCGTGAGTCCCGCCTCTGCAGTGGGCCTGCTGAAGCCCACCCACTCGGAGAGGCAGGGACCCCGGGGGTGGGGGGACCCCCACCACTATCAGCCATGGCCCCACACCGGAAGCCCATTAGAGGGTGCCCCCACCCTGCTCCTTATGCATACACTTACACCCTCCCGCTTACCGGGGGTTTCCAATGAAGGGGAAGGGGCACCCTCTCTGCACCCTCCACTCAGCCCTCACATGTGTTGGGAAGTATTCTAGAATGTTCTAGGAATCCCAGCAGCACACAGGTGTCTCAGCACACTCAGGGGTCCAAGGCAAGGTGTGCCAGCACTCCTCCCGCCTCCTTCCACACCCCCACTGACCTCCTAACCCCTGCCGTGCTCCTGACTGAGGTGGCTAAGTGTCCCAATGGCCGGGACTGGCCGGCAGCCACCTCATGGTCACTACCTAATTCCATTTCCAAGGGACCCTGAGGAGGAGATCTTGGGCACCAGGGGAAGTGACAGGGCAGGAGCACCTGATTCATCATTGAGGAGGTGAGACAGAAGAAGGAGGCTTGTGACAGGGCCCTCCCCTCACACTGGGTGTCCCCCTTGCTGGCCGTCACCTGCTAGGTGTGGCCCTCCCCTTCCTCAGTGCTGGGCCCCTAGGAGTCAGCCTGTCTGAGGCCCCTGGGGTCCTGCGTCCTGTCTTCCCTGGTGGGTGAAGTGACCGCATATCCTGGGGTCTCTCCTCCCATGGCTCCCTGTGACCTGGGCCATGGGACGCCCCCCACTCTCCCGACTCAGCCCGAGTTGTACCCAGAGACCCACAGGGCTCAAGCTGGGTGCCCTACCCTAAGGGCGCAGGGAGGGCCCGGCTGCCTATCCCACTGCCTCCCTGTGACCTCCCGGTCAAGACAGTGCACGGGGACTCTGGGAATCCCCCGGTCACATTTCCCCTTTTTTCTTGAGACAGATTTCCGGGATCTTGAGGGGTAGGAGAGAGTTGGTGAGGGCTTGAGCCAGACCTCGGAGAGTGGGAACTGGGGAGTCCTAAGACCCCACCACAGAGGTGCCCCCTCCTCTCCTCTGCATTCAGGCTAGCCTCAGCTCCCCCTGCTCTGTGTGAGCTCCAGGCTGGACAGTGGGTTCGGAGGCAGAGTGACCTGGCCCTCGCCCTCCTGGGGCTCCGGGTCTAAGGAGGGAGCCACATCTGTAAGCCAGAGATAAGTCATGGCGTGAGCACCTGCTTATTGGGGTGCAGGTGCCAGGCAGGACGAAGGATGTGGAGGAGCCCTGGAGGGGGGACCAGGTGGGAAAGGGCATCTCTGAGAAAGAACGTGGGTTGAACAACATGGCTGAGAAGCACCTGGGGTCTGTTCTTGGTGAGGCGGGGAGCAGGCAACATGCAGTGCTGGCCAAGGCCCGCTCCTGCAGAGTGACCGTGCAGTCTGATTCAGGCTGGTGCGGACAGTGGACAGAGCGGACAGAAGGCTGGTGAGCAGAGCCAGGTGGGAGCCATGAGAGGCAGGGGACAGGCTGCAGAGGGGGAGGGTGTGGAGAGAGGGGACACCAGTGATGCCCTGAGGTGGGAAGCCCACCGGAGGCAGCTCCAGCCGTCACCATGGAGAGGAGGGAGGACGGAGCGGACCCCACTGCATGGCCTCATGCCCATGACAGAGAGGAAGGACGCGGGGCTGAGGGGTCAGAGGAGGGCCACAGGGTGGGTGGGGAGCCTGGGGACTTCCCAGAGGTTGAGGGGCCAGCTCCCTGGAGCAGAGTGGGGGGACGTTCTCCCCCAAGCTCCGGAGCAGGGTATTGGTTGCTAACCCCCATCTCCCCGGCGTCCCAAGCTTGGTGTGCCCCAGCGCCCTTGCCAACTCCTCCCCAGCAATGGAAGGAGCCTCCTCCCACCCAAAACTGGGAGCCTGGAGGCAGCTGTGCTCCACCCCGCGTCCTGGCCCCTTCCGGGCTTGGAGAGACGGCTCAGGAACATTCCTCACCTCTCTACGGGGAACACCACACCCTCAGCCCCTGTCTCCACTGCCAGGCAGCAGCTGGGGCACCTTTCCAGCTGCAAATCAGGCCACGTTTGCCCCTCCCCACACTCTCTGAGACCACGCGCCTCGGACTGGGGGCTGGGGGCGCTTAAACAACACAACATCTGTTCCTCCCAGTTCTGGACACTGAAGTCTAAGATCGCAGGGCCGGCCAGGTGGCCCTGAGGCCTGTCCCTTTGGATCCCAGACGCTGCCACCCTGCCGTGTCCTCCCACAGCCTTCCTCTGCGCACACACGGAGAGAGACAGCTCACGTGTCTCCTCCCTTTTCTTCTGTTTCTAAGCCGGCCCTGTGCCCAGCCTGCAGCCCAGGGCAGGTCTTGAACCCAAGACCCAAGATCAAGGCCTGAGCTGAGATCGAGAGTCGGACACTTAGCTGACTGAGCCACCCAGGCCGCCCTCCTCCCCTTAAGGACACCAGGCCCCACTTGTACAATGTCATGTAACCCTGTTTACCTCCTAGAAGCCCTGTCTCCGGGGGCAGTCACGCTGGGAGTCGGAGCTTCCACGCGTGAATTTGGGGGCACACAATCCAGGGCGACCTCCCACCAGCAGGTGAGCTCTTGAGGACAGGAGCTCCGTCCCCTGTCACGGCTGTGTCCCCAGCCGCTGGCACGCAGCAGCCATCCACTGGGACACCGGGAAGCCTTCCATCCATGAAGAGCTGGGGCTTGGGGCTCTCTGTGTGAATTCAGTGATGTCGCAGCATGTCAGGGTGGACAAGGACGCGGGCCGGGTGTGCACGCAGACAAAGAGAGCCACTATCAGGGCCCAGAGCCACCAGCTAATCCTGCTGGCTTGTCCCACACGCTGCCTCTGCCTGCTCCGTTCCGCTTATGACGCGGGCAAGGTGCGTTAATAGCAGGAGCTCATGGGACATGGTGGTCGTCGGGGCCAGGGTCCCCAGCAAGAAAACAGAGCGCCGGGACAGCTGAGACACAATCACACTAGCCTCCCATTTCACGGGGACGACGAGACCGCGACAGGATCCTGTCGTCCTGTCCCGCAGCCTCTGCGGGAGTGACTTTTGCAAAACATCCCGAAAGAAAACCACTAGCTGTGAAACACCAGTCACCGCCACACGCTGGGGCAGTTAGTCTCCCAGAGGTCAGCCCACAGGACCACCAACCCGTGAACAATAACCCCAGAGGTAGACAGGGGCGTGAGCAGAGCCCGGATCGGCACACCTTGGCGGCCAACCCTCAAGGGGCCCAGTCTCAGGATGCTCAAGATAGTTCCTCAAAAGAGCTTGTAAAAACCCCCAGGGCGCCCGGGTGGCTCAGTGGGGAAGCGTCTGCCTTGGCTCAGGTGGTGACCCCAGGGTCCTGGGATGGAGTCAGGCTCAGGTGGTGACCCCAGGGTCCTGGGATGGAGTCAGGCTCCCTGCTCAGCGGGAAGCCTGCTTCTCCTTCTCCCTCTGCCCTCCCCCCTGCTCTCTTTCTCTCTCTCAAATAGATGAATGGGATCTTTGAAAAAATAAATAAAAAATAAAAACCCCTAAATTTGAACGCCAAAATGACAACCCTCTCAGGTCCCCTCCCTCTCCAGCAGCTTTGCACCATGTCGATAAACTTCGCTTCACCGGGTCCACCTCTTCATTCTTCGAGGCCGCGTGACCAAGAACCGTGGGCACGAAGGGGACAAAAGTCCTGTTCCATGAAGACGCCCCGTCACGGAGTTCCCGGCTCCTGGCCGCACTCCATGCACACACAGCCCCAATCCCCCGACACACCCCCAAACCCGTGCCAGCTGCCACCTACCCCCGCCCACACACCACCCAGCGCCGTCACCAGCAAACCCCCCACCTCACGGCGTGGGCACGTGCCCGGAGGTCCAAGTGCCGGGCGCAGCCAACGTCTGTGTTCTTTGGGTGGAGTCGCTGGGCGGGGAGCAAAGCCCTCTTTCTCAGGGGAATGCTGATCACCTGGGGTAACTCCGGAAGGTCGATGTGCCGAAGGATCCCGACACCCACACGCACAGGCCTCCGCACGCGTACGGGACACACACACAGCCCAGCATGAGGACCTGTGATGTGCACTGAACCAAATCTTGCCCGTATGCCATGTTTCCCCGCATCCTGGAAAAAAGTCGGGCATCCTTCTGCTGGGGGCGTGGGGAAGGCTCTGGCCAAGGACTAACATCCCCTTTCTGCTTCGTTCTCTTCTGCCTCATATGGGTTTTTTAATAACAGCATGTTTCACATTTACGAGACAACGTCTGATGGAGAGATGTACTGACATTCATTGCTGGCGAAGGCCAGGCCGCTGGGCCAGCCCCAGGGGAACCCACGGCTTCCCCAGAAGGCAGCTCTGCCGAGCAGCTGGGACGGTTCCTCTCTGCTGCACACCCTGCTCCCCACCCCACTGGCTGTCCCCTGCCCCCCGCCCCGCCCACCGTCTCGCGCTCCAGCCCTCAGCCCTGGACCAGGGTTTCATTATTTTTTTCTTTTTAAAGATTTTATTTATTTATTTGACAGAGAGAGAGACACAGCTATCGAGAGAGGGAACACAAGCAGGGGGAGCGGGAGAGGAAGAAGCAGGCTCCCAGCGGAACAGGAAGCCTGATGCGGGGCTTGATCCCAGAATCCCGGGGATCATGCCCTGGGCCGAAGGCAGAGGCTTAACGACTGAGCCACCCAGGCGCCCCTGGACCAGGGTTTCAGAAGTGAATCAGGGCCAGCGCCGGCCCGGAGGGGCCGCCCCCAGGACCGGCACACCCACGTTCATGGTGGCATTATTCACGATGGCTGGAGGGTGGAACTGGCCCAGGTGCCCCTCACAGATGGACGGATGAACGCTTGTGTTACCCGAACCGCAGACTATCAGTGAGGTTCTGACATGCATTGCATGAGCCATGCTTGACCTTGAGGACGCGGTGCTCTGGGAACTAAGCCAGTCCCAAGGGGATAAATTCCCTCTAAGCCCACTTGCACGAGGGACCTAGAGTCGTCAAGTTCCTGAGAGAGCAGGTGCCAGGGACCAGGGAGGGCGGGGGGACCAGGTTTTCCTGGGGCAGAGCATCAGTCTGGGAAGAGGGAACGTTCCGGAGACGGATGGCAGGGACGGGCGCACCGCGGTGGGAATGGCTCATGCCGCTGACCTGTGCGTCCGCAGACGGCTGGCACGGTGAGTGTCGGTTTAAGGACAATTTTTAAAAAACAGATCAAAAAAATGTTTAAGAGAAAGCAGAAGGGATCCCCTTGTTGATGGAACGTTCTCTATCCTGCCCGCATCAGCGTCAATACCCCGTAAACCCCGTCCCATAGTTTTGTAAGATGCCTCCGACGGGAGGAACCAGGCAAAGGACATGCGGGGTCTTTCTGTATTATTTCTTACAATTCCTTGTAAATGACATCTAAATAAAATCTCACCTAAACCATAAGAGCTGCGTGCCTCACAGGTGTTTTGCTCTTGTGTGTTGGGCAAGAACTCCTGCGCCCAGGCCTCCGCGGGGCCCACGCCCTCAGAAGCACCGCCCCACCCGTTGCCACACAGGAAACCCCTGAGGCCCCAGGTCCCTGCGTGGGCAGGTTTCCTGCCTGCCCTGGGAAGCTACCGTTTCTTTTCCAGTATATCCCACAATTGCGTTTTCTCCCTGAATTGTCATAATGAAATAAAAAGTGCAGCTCTACTTTGCCTTTCTCTTTTGTTTAAACGAGGTCACTGGGTGTCCTTTTACACAGAAAAGCCTGAGCACATGAAGCGAACGCTGTTGTGTGGCCACGGCCGATGGGATGCACCTTGCTTGCTCACGGACCCATCCGAGCAGCGCTCATGGGGCAGCCACGAGCCCCCACCCTGCCCATGCCCGGACAGGTGGCCGCCCACCCACCTGCCAGGGGTGGGGGTCGGGACCCCGGGGGCCGGGGCTGCTCAACACTCAGTACGTGTCCCCAGGCCAGGGTCTCTGTGTCTCACCAAAGACAAGATATCCAGGGGACCCCGAGACTGCTGCTTCAATATCTGGCAGATGACAGATGGGCTCCCTGGAATCATCAGCCCGCCTCCTGACCAACTGGCCAACTGATGAAGAAAGCCCTGGGCTCGTCCCGAGATAGGCCTGGGCCAGGGGAGGAGGGGCCTTATCCTGAGTCCAGAGCCACTCCAGCCTCGAGGACAGCGCTCTGTGCAGCCCTGCCGCACGCTGGGCGATGGGCACAGACACGGCTGTCCAGGCCGTCCCACCCACACAGGGAAGACACGCTGCTCAACGCCGAGGGTGAAGTTGGGGAGCACCCAGGGGCACCACTAATGGGAGGGCAGCTCAGGGCCCCACAGGCTGGAGCTGCCCCTGTCACGGAAGCAGCAGCGGCATGGGCCAGGTGGGCTGCAGGCTGCTGTGGTCACTGCCCCGGCAGTGACCCATCCTCTCTCTGGGTCCCTGCCTGGATGAGGTCACAGCAGGGCTGGTGCTTCCCCAGAAGCTAACTTCCCATCTGGGCCAGCATCTCTTCACCCGTTTCCTGGAACCTACCAGAAGACCCACCCAGGCCTGGGCATTCCCTCCTGGGCTGTCTCCCCCATGCCCCAGCCCCCGGGGGCTGGGGCAGACTTGGCTTGGGACTCGAGGGACCCACCACCTTCCCCTCCGCTAGGGGGACACCTCAAGCCTCTCGCCAGAGCTGCAGAGACAGAGGAGCCAGGCCTTTCCCACGGTCAGTTCACAGGACACCAGGGGGCAGCAAACCCCAGACGCTGGGCTCCGTCTCCTGGTTCCACCTGCCTGCCCCGTTCCCACCACCGCATCCGGCCGGGGACGAGCGGTTCTCGGGCCTCACCCCTCTAAGACTGTGCGCCCTGGGCCCTGTCCCAGGCAAAACCCAGGGTGCTCTCTGCCCAGTGGGCTCAGTGCGGGACCCTGGTTAGGCCCAGGACAGAGCACTTGCTCAGCCCTGACGCCATGTAGGGGAAAGCCGTGCTTACCCTGGGAATATATGGGGCAACATTTGGGGGCCCATCAGGAAGAGCATCTCGCTGAGTCCACGCCGGGAAGCCACGGCAGTACAGAGCCAGCTGCCAGGCCGTGGAGAGGGCCCGCCCACCCCAACTCCTCGTGTGTCCAGGGCAGGCTCTCGGCCTGCTCATGCATGAAGTGGACGCAGTGAGGCTCCTGCCTCCAGGGTGCTGGGAAGGTGATTTTGGAGCCCATGACTTGGGGGTCAGCATACTGCCTGTCCCACACAGGCTCAGGGTAAACAGGAGGCACCCCAAGGCAGCCCGGGGAGGAAAGGAGCGGCCCCTGGCTCGGCACTTTCTGAGGGTCTTCCCTGTCAGTACGAGCCAGAGCAGTGGGCTGGGCCTCGGCCACAGTTCCAGGGAAGACGCCATCAGGGCAGATGCCATCAGGGCAGGGCCCCATCCCAGGAGGCCAGGATCCATCCCCACAGCCTGGGCAGGGCCCTGAATCAGTCAGCCTTGGGAGATGGGGCAGAGGCTGCAGACCAGCACCTTTATGCAAGCCCGTTGGTGGTCCCACTCTGAGGCATACACACCCCCACCTCTGACCAAAGCATACACCTGCCGCCTGCGGGGATGCCCTCTGCAGCACACAGCCACTGCACCTCGCACTCTCTCCCCCCTCTAACAGAAAGCACCCCATCCTTTGTCATCCTGGTACAAACGGAGGTCCAGCTGCAGGGCTTGGCTGGGTGACCACGCAGCCGTCCTAGCGCACTACACACACCCCCCACCCCCGCACCCTCGCAGCCCCCGCACCCTCGCACCCTCCCTACTGCCCCAGTCATGACCATTTACAGACCTTGTAACACACAAAGCCCTAACCATCAAGCTGCAGACGGTGGGGGGGGGGAGGGGGGAGGGGGCACACTGCCTGCCCCTGACCTGACGGCGCCCCCCGCCCACAGGCTGCGCTGCCCCGCCTGGGCCCTGGCGCTGGGCAGGAAACAGAAGGAGAAACAAGGTGCCCTACTGCGCCCAGCCAGCCCAGCCCTCTCCTCTGGGTCCCAGGGGCCTGGCAAAGTCACCCCCATGCGCCACGTTGCGAGCGGGGACTGCACCAGCTTGCGGCTCTCCTGTGGCAGCAGGACTCTGGCTAACGCTGCTCCTCTCCGCCTGCGTGTCCATCCGCGCCTGGTGCGCAGAGAGGCTTGCCTTCCCTGAGGTCTGCTCAAGGCACTGGCGGGGCTGCGGGGGCTCAGGAGCTGTGGAGAGCGAGCGGGGCCGGTGATCCAGAGGGGGAAGCAGGCCGTGGAGGGGGGAATACCCTAGGGGGCACCCCTCCTAGCTGGCGCCCTCAGTGGCCCCCAGCCCCCCACCCCCCACCCCCCACCAGGACGGTGCGGCGCTCACCCGGGATGTTGCCCCCTGTCTCCATGCTGTCCCTTCTCCAGCTCAGGGCTGGGCTGGTGCCAGCAAACTTCTCAAACAAAAGGGAGGCCAGGGAGGTGGCAAGGGGAGTCTGCCAGCCCCGCCCGGACCCCATCCCCACCCCAACCCCAAGGGCCGGTGCCCCCGACCCCAACCGATCTTCATTCTGGGGGTACGCAGGGGCTGTGCCTGTGGCCAGGCGCACAGGGCAGGAGGGTGGTGGAAGGTGCTGGAGGCGGCTGGGTGCTGGTAGTGCCTTTATGCGGATCACGGTGGTGGGGCCTGGGGCGCGCGTGCCTTCCCACGCTCCGCCGCCAATCAGCGGCCAAGGCTGGACAAAGCGTAGCCCTCCGCCCCCCCCCCACCGGGCTGCTGGGCTGGGATAATGATGCCCCCGCCCCCAGCAGGTGGGGACACGTGGGGCCCTAGCTGGGACGTGCCCTACCACTGAGTCCTGCTGTCAGACCCTCACAGGGCAGCCGCCAGCGGTCCAGCTGCCTGCCCAGGATGCAGAGGCCAGAGGAAGCCGCTATCCCTGGGGGCTCAGCGTCCAGAGCAACTCCTCCCTGGACCCCACCTTCCCACCCTCCAGACACAGGTCAAAGGTCACCCTCTGATCCCTGCCAGCTCTCAGGAGCAGAGCTTGGTCTCTCCCCTGGGCCTCTCCAACCCCTCACACCTGACTGGTCTCCCGTCCAAGCAGTTTTCCCAGCCAGGCGCCAGCTGGGCCTGGCCACACTCACCAGGGGATGAAAGCGGCTGCAGGGGCAGCTCCAGATGTGCGTCAGAGATGGCTGCTTACGAGCAGACGTGCCCCTTGTCCACATCTTGCTTTCTCAAAGGCCAGGCTCCAGCAGCCACCTCCCCCAGGAAGACCCTCTGAGCTCCTCCATCCCCTAGGCTTGTCCTCGTATTATAAGGTCATCATTGGAGGTGCTCTGGACAGTTCGTTCCCGGGGGCAGGAAATGCACAGGTTCCCCACCTGGGTCTCCCCCAGACCTGGTATTTTTAAGCAGCTGACCCTAGGAGGCTTTTCCACTAGCCCAGGGAGGAGGCAGTGCCATCCTGCATCTCGGAGAGGAAGCTGAGGCCTGGGGGGGCAGCTCGCCAGCCCTCTGCCCCTACCACCTCGGCGCCCTGTTACCTGCACTGCGTGGCAGGATGAGGTGGGGGTGGGGACGGGAGCGCCGTGCAGGCTAGGCTGGGGAGCAGGGGTGCCAGGAGGGGATGAGGGGAGACGGGGAGGGGGCTGGCTGCCCAGCGGCGCTGGCTCCACAGCAGGAGTGTGGCACTGTGTGACAGGCCCTCTGCCCCAGGTGCCCAGGGTGAGTGACGGGCCCAGGAACGGTGCCAGCCTGGGGCAAGACGGGGTGGGGGAGGGGCAGGCACGTGGCTGGCCTGGGTGGCTGCAAGAGGCTGCTCCCAAGCCCCAGTCCCGGGGACCTCCCGGGCCCCGCGGTCAGCAGGCAGGCGCTGTCCCCATGGAGGCAAGCTCCGCTTGGGGGTGGCCAGGTAGGCCTCGGCTGCTCCTCAGCTCGCCCCGCCTGCCTCCAGGCCCTGAATGGCTGCGAGCCTTTTGTGGGAGAGCAGCTGGCGGCCGGCCCTTTATGTGGGGCTGTGGGAAAGTCGGTGGGCAGCCTCTCACACCCTCTCCAAAGCCCGGATTATCTCGGGGCCAGCAGGACACCCTCTCAAGGATGTCCCCCCCAGCAGGGGTGGGGGTAGGGGCCCCCGTAGAGGTCCTGTCTGCCAAGCGCTGGCCCCAGAGTCCCTCAGCAAGGAAGGGCCCCTGAGAGCAGAGCCCCTCGGACGCCCCGCTCCCTGCCCCCACCAGCCCAGCTGCCCAGACTCAGAACTGCCCCCACACCAGGAGGGACTTTCGAGGAGCCCCCACCCACCTCGTCTGTCCTGATAGTCCAGGCCTCTGGCCTTCATGACCGTGGCCAGCAGGATGGTTTGCTCGGGGCCGACAGCCCCTACCCCACCCACTGGTGGCTGTGCCCACAGCGGGGCCAACTTGCGGCAGGCCCAGGGCTGAGGTCAGACTTGGGAGTGCTGAGGGGCCTGGACGGGGAGGCGTGGCAAGGGATCGTGCACTTATTTAGCACCTACTGCATACAGGCTGAGCAGGACACACATCTTCCTGGACTTGCTCTCCCCTGAGGGAGAGGCAAGACAACGAAGCAGGGGACAGACCTAGGCCTAGCTCCCTATCTGAGGTCACCCTGTCCTAGGTGCACTTTGGTCCCTGAAACCCAGGCTTTCCCTGCTCCAGTGGCAGCTCCCAGGCAGCCAGAACTTGGGCAGGGGTCGTGCTCCAAATGAAGTGGGGTGGGCCAATGAGAGGGCCTAGCAGAGGCCAGGGCTGGGACTCCAGACGATGGTGCTGTTAATACCAGCAGCCACGTGGCGAGGCCGCCTGAATTTGCCTGCTCCCTTCCTCCTCGGCACCTGCCTCAGAGGGACTGTTATTAGCCCCATTTTACAGATGAAGAAACCGAGGGCCAGAGAGCCCAGCTACTAAGTGGTGGCACTGGATTAGAACCCCGAGCCCACAGCTCCAGCAGCTCAGAGGTCCTCTGGCAGGAGCACCCAGGGAGCAGCCATCAGAAGTGGTGGGGGTGGGGCAGCAGGCATCCCCCTTTGTCCCTTTGTTCTGCCAGGGGTGCCAGGGCCACAGACCACCGAGGACTACGCAGGGGCCGCTGAGGGCTGCGGAAACGGAAGGCGCTGGCCGGGCCAGATGTGCGACCCTCCAGCATGCTGGTTGGGAGCTGCCACGGCTTCCCCAACCCTCAAAGGCAGCCTGGGGGGGCCCCGCCTGGCTCAGAGTGCTCCCCAGATGGCCTCTGGGCCCACAGCTCCGCACACAAAGCCAGCACGCGCCTTTTGTGCCAGATGAATGTCCACAGCAGGGCCGGAGTGTGGGAAGCCACCCGGAGAGGCCCTCCCGCCCAAATTCCCCTCTGGGTTGGGGGCGGGCAGGGCTGCAGGGCTGCTGCCTGGAACCGCAGCCCAGGCCTCCCTGCATGGCATCACACTGGCATGGGTCTCTGGGGCCAGGGAGACCACCGAGACCCCCTCACACCCCATTTCACACACAGAGGAACAGGCCCGAGGGGGCTGACAGGGGCTGTCCTCTCTTTCCCATGTGTGAGCTCCAGGGTGGATGGGGGCTGCCTCATGGCACCCAGAGCCCGGTGGACAGGCGGCCACTCACTAGACCCTCCCGGCTAAGGCCAGGAGCCATCTCAGTCCTGGGGGATGGCGCGGGAGACTGAACAGGAGGTCACTGCCAGACGTGGGGGCAAGCAGCATAGGAAGGGCCAGACTCCAAAGCCCTGGCCCATCCTCCCCGCACCCTGCCCCACGGCCAGGCTCCGGGCACTCTGCCTGGCACCTGGCAGCCACTTATAGTGGGTAATTATTGCCCAGCAGGGGTGGGCAACCTTGGTCTTGTTTCCTCCCCTAAGCTTGAGGCTTGGCCTCTCTAGCCTTCCTCTGTGAACTGGGGTGTTGTGTCCTGGTGGGTCTGAGGAGACCCCCAGCCCGGTGGCTGTAGGGAGCATTAGGTGTGCCCTGAAAGCTGGTGCTGAGCCTTCCTGATGCGTCCCTGTGCTAGGCTGGACCCCTGTACCCCGACAGCTGGCCCAGACTACCAGTTATAATGGGGGGAGGGAGTCTGTGGTGTGTGGGAGCCCCAGCAGGCACCTGAAAGGAATGGTGATGAAGTTGTTTGGAGTCAGGACAGGGGTCCTGTGGAGGGCTGGGGAAGAGCTGGGGGGTCCAAGGATCAGCAAGGCGTGACCATGGGGGGCACGGAGCCTGAACCCCAATCTGTGACCCTTCGGGTCCCCACAATACCTGGGAAGCAGAGGGTCCTGGCTGGGATGGTGCTCACCAGACTGGGGTTCTTGGCTCTCTCAGCCATCCTAGGATGGGGGGTCTGTGTCAGTCTGTCACTTTGTGGGGCAAAGAGAAGAGACTTCATGGGGCGCCTGGGTGGCACAGCGGTTAAGCGTCTGCCTTTGGCTCAGGGCGTGATCCCAGTGATCTGGGATTGAGCCCCACATCAGGCTCTTCTGCTATGAGCCTGCTTCTTCCTCTCCCACTCCCCCTGCTTGTGTTCCCTCTCTCGCTGGCTGTCTCTATCTCTGTCGAATAAATAAATAAAATCTTTAAAAAAAAAAAAAAAAGAGAAGAGACTTCAAAATCCCATGCCCAGAGCTGCCCAGGTCCCCTCTGCCTCCACCCCAGCTTCCCAGGTAACTAAGCCACCAGTGGGCGGCCCCCACCCCCCCATGGGTCACTTTGGCCTCTCTTGCTCCAACATTCGTGTGCAAATTAGTTGCCCTCCCCCAGAGCCCTCTGCCTCTGGCTTGTTGCTCTCCTGCAGTTCTCACTGCTTGCTTATTTCCGGAGCCCCCAGTGCCTTGGCCAGGCGGCAGGGGGGCTCTTTAAAGATCAGCCAGGCCGACCCTCATCAGATGAGGAACACAGGGCCCAGGTGGTGTCCAGCTGGAGCCAGGTGGAGCGAGGGGTGGGACCCGCCCGTCCAGGACCCCAAGGGGCAAACGGTGTCAGATTGTGCAGGAAGCGAACTTAGCTAGGGAGTGGGAGCTGGGGTGGTGCTTTTGGAACAAAACAGGGCTTCCTCAGATGCAGGGTGCTCTGAGGGCCTGGACCTGTCCGCTGGGTGTGAGGGATAGAAGCACAGTGGTTGATGGAGGGGCTGAGTGACCAAAGTAGGAACAGATCCAAACACCCAGTCCAGTGCTTTCTGTAGGAGAAGCAGCTGCCCCATCTGCCCTCACCCGGGCTCCAGTCTGGCCTCAGCTACCAACTGGCAGCTTGGCCTCGGGTACAGACTGGTCCTCGGTGTGCTTGTCTGTGCAAATGGGCATGAGGACACTCGGCCTTGGCAAAGAGGCCCCTCCTCAGCGGGGTCCCGCAGCAGCCCCCCAAGGAGCAGGGCAGGAGGGGCAAGCCCCGGGGGGAGTGAGGACAGAGGTCAGCGCGGGGCGGAGCACCTACGCCGAGCAGGGGAGGTGCCATCCCTCACCTGCATTACGGACCCTGGGGTGTCAGGCTGCCTCGTATCAGGAGGGCAGCCGCCTGCCCCCAGCGAAGGGGTGTGCCTGGCGTGCTCCCATGACATTTTATTCATGGACGCTCGATTTTTCACCTCATTTTCATGTGTCACAAAATATCTTTCTTCTTTGGATGTTGTTTCACTGGTTTAAAAGTGTGAACCCATTCCTGGGGAGACACAGACACAGCAGACAGCCCGCTGCTCGCCCCTGCAAACCTTGATCTCCCCAAACCTCAGGCAGCACCACTGTCATCCCCATTTTACAGACGAGGAAGCCAAGGCTCGGGGCCAGTTAAGAGCCCTACCCCACTCTCCAGGCAGGGAGACACCCTGGGAGGGTCCGCTGAGAGTCTGGCCTCCAAGAACCAGGGTTGGGGTCCCCACACACCCCTCCTGCATGCGCAAGGCTGTGGGTTTATGCTGGCCTGAGGTTCCCACACTGCGCCGGCCATGGAAGCGTGCCTGGGCCCCCCCGCGGCATTAGTGCCGGGCTCTGCCTCTGAATGAATGGGGGCGGCCACGGGGGGCGAGGGGGGGGCAACTCCCAAAAGACCATCTGGCTCCGCGTTATAATAGAGCAATAAAGGGCTTGTCTGCCTTTCAGAGGTTGGGAGCGAGCTGCTCTCTGACACGGCAGGGTTTTAACCAGCTTGGGACTGCGACCTGGGCCTGCCCCCGGCCACTGGGGGGGTGGGGGCCACGTGGGCCAGAGAGGCCCCTAATCCGGAGGGGGACCATGAGACTCAAGGGCTCCGTGCTTTCCCACACCACCCGCCTCTGCACAGCCACCCTAGCCCCTCTTCACACTGGGGAAACTGAGGCTCCGGAGCTGGGGCTGGTCGGGCTGGGGTCTGTGCCCTCCCTGCCCAGCATGAGAGCACACTCCGTTGGGGACGTGGGGCCTGCTCTGGCCCGCAAACCTGGGGTTCCCAAGTCTGGCCTGGGAACTCGATGGGGCTGCAGTTTCCTCCCATGAAGGGCAGGTGCCCCTCAGATCAAGGGACACCCTGCCCTTCCCCACGGTCCGGTGGCAGGGTAGAGCCTGGTCTTGATCCGCTGAGAGCAGGGGTGGGAGCAGAGGCTGGCATCGCCACCCCTACTACAGTCCAGGCGAGGAGCCAGCTTGCCCCAGGCCCCCAGGAGGAAGAGGTGAGGCTGAATACACAGCTGTCCAGGGGCAGCTTCTGGGGAAGGGTCTCAGCCCCTGAATCACAGAATGCGATGGAGTCAGCAGGGTTGTGACCTGACCCCCAGTGTTCCATGGATGAGGCCCCAGCCCAGCCCACCGCATGGGTACTCGCACACAGTCCTTCCCTGCCCAGAGCCCCCCACTCCCTGGGGCTCCCCATCATGGGAGGAGAGGGTGGTGCATGGACAAGGGGTGTATGGGGAGCCCTGAACCCCTGACTCGGTGACCCTGACTCAGCATACTGTTGGGTGAGAATCACAGGCAACCCAAGCAATCAGCCCCAGCAATGGGGTCGCCTTCTGGGACAGGGGCCAAGGGGGCCAGGTGGGGTGGGCACTATTCCCCTCTCAGCACTGCCCCACTCGCTCACCTTTGGTCATCTCCAGCAACCTAGAACCAGTGCCTCTATCAGGTGGTCTTGGCAGGGAAAGCCCACTGTACGTAGGTAAACTGAGGCACAGAAAGGACCAGCATGTGTCCAACAGAAAGCCAAGAGCAGTGCCTCCGCCTAGACTTGCCCCCTGTACCCACCCCCAGTGCCCACGGTGAACATGCTCAGAGAGCAACCTCCAGGGCTCCAGCTGCACCCCAGCCCCACGCCCGGCTCCCCCCAGGGTGCTACTGAAATGAGCAGGGAGACCACTTGCAGGGAGCACATGTGCCTGTGTGGGTGGGACAGTTGGGACCCCAGACACTGTGGGGGCTGTGTGCAGAACTGGACAGGCTATGGGAACGTCACAAAGGGCAGGGCACTGACCCCCCCAGACAGTGCAGGAGACGAGCTGCTGATAGGGCCTTTCCCCCCACAGTCCCCCCAGGGCCAAGGCCCACCTGTTCCCGACCAGGAGGCACAGAGCCGTGCTCAGCCCCACTGGAACATTCTTCCACTCGGGGAACTCTAACAGCTGGGCAGCAGGACAGGGCTGGGAAGGAGTGACCTAGCTGGGACATCTGAGCTGTGTCCACACACTGACCCGCCAAGGGGAAGGTGCCACGCCGAGGGGCCAGGGAGCCCGGGGCACACACGCACGCACGCACAGGTACACACGCAGGGGTGAGCACGCACAGGCAGGTAGGCAGGGGAGCCTCTTCCAGCCAGACTTGGAGACACTGGCTCCCCCCCGCCAAGCCCAGATCCCACCTTTCTCTTTGCCTGGCAGTGTCTGTGATTCCTCCTCTGGAACATACCCACTATCCCTCCAAGGACCCCCTCAGCCATTTCCTCCTCCAGGAAGCCCTTCCTGGGCACCCCTGTCTTCCCCTCCATTCCCCAAACCCACAGCTCTTCTGAAAAACACCAGCGCCTCAGCCCTCCCCAAGAGGCCAGGCCGAGCCATGCACACACCCTTTTAGAAATCACGGTGGTCCTAGTACCCGCTCCCCCAGGAGAACCCGGAAAATACAGACACAGTGAATAGGAACCAGAAGTCTGCCCCCAACCTGTTGGCATTGGGGAGTCGCCCTCTACTTCTCTGCCAACGTCAAGTGGGTGTCCTGGCCAGAGTGTTGGCCTGTCTTGGATGTACACCCCTCAACATTACCCCCTACCTGTGAGGGTCTCCCCAGCCCCCATTTCAGCCCTCCTCCAGCCCCCCTCCACCCCTGGGAAGGGGCCAGGCCTCAGTACCCCCTCAGCCCCGTGGGCCCAGGTGTCTGCTGCCCCTGCAAGGGGAGGCTGCCCCCAGTGGGGGGCTGGGAGGAGCAAGAGCCCCCATCTCTGTATCCAATTCTTTGGTGTGGGACAGGGCGCACAGGGAGCTAAGGCGGGGAGGGGGCACTGCCCCCAGGGCACCCCTGAGCGGAGTGGGGCCACGCAGGCGCCAGCTCCCACACTGAGCCTTCGTGGCGACAAAGGCAGTGCGTGTACCTCACCTGCAGCCCGGGCGCGGACGGGACGACCCGAGTGGCACCCAGGTTCCAGAGGGAGGGCCGGCGCGGGGGGTCCCTCAGGGCATTGCCCTGTCCTCCAGCCACTTTTTAAACCGGCTTCCAGATGGCCATGCAGACGGGGCGCGTGGAGACGGGCCGCGCCCAGGAGAGCGGTGGGGTCAGGCTGCAGCCGCACGGTGACCTCAGACACGGTGTGCACACTCGCCGCCAGCACACGTTCCGGAGCCGCCAGGGGACTTCGCACACGGTCTGTCGCCAGGCCTGGCCGATGCGGAAGGCGCAGGATCCTGGGGCCGGCGCAGGTGTCTCTGTGTTGGAGGGACATCTCACACCTGACCTCTGACCTCCAGTTATCAAGAGTCACCCAGGAGACAGGGTGCGGCGGGACGGAGCTGGGCGCCAACCCAAGGCACATCTCCTCGTGAGGGCGCGGCCGTTGCCTGGGCTCTCACTGGGCAAACAGTTGGCCTTCTTTAAAAATCTCTCTATATATCATAAAATACGCCTAACATAAAATTCGTGGTTGTAACCGCTAAGTGTGTGACTCAGGAGCGTGAAGCACATTCACGCCATGGTGCGCCTGCTCCCACCATCCGTTTCCAGAACGTTCCATCTCCCCAGACTGACGCTCTGCCCCCCCTCCCCCCGCCACTTTCTGTCTCCACAGATCTGACTCCGCAGGTACCGCGTGTACGGGGAGTCCTGCAGGATCTGTCCTTCGGGGACTGGCTTATTTCACTGAGCACAAAGTCCTTGAGGTTCGTCCATGCTCTTCCTTTCTAAGCTGGAGAACAGTCCATCGTATGGAGGGACCCCGTTCTGCACGATCGTCCACCCCCCGCTGCGTGAACGCGGGGGGCACACAGCTCTCTCAGCCCCTGCGTCCAGGTCTTCGGGGCCTATACCCAGAAGAGGAGCTTCTGGACCAGGTGGTGGCTCCCCGCTTGATTTCTGGGGAACCCCACAGCGCTCCCACGGCGGCCGCATTGTTTCACTTTCCCTGCAAGGAGCCCTCCTCTGGCCTCCTGGGGCCCTACCCACCCCCCACCCCCCACGGAGCCACCGGCCTTGCAGTCAGCCTGGGAGGGGGAGGGGGGGTCATTTAGAAATGGGTTATGGGGGCGCCTGGGTGGCACAGCGGTTGAGTGTCTGCCTTCGGCTCAGGGCGTGATCCCAGCGTTATGGGATCGAGCCCCACATCAGGCTCCTCTGCTGTGAGCCTGCTTCTTCCTCTCCCACTCCCCCTGCTTGTGTTCCCTCTTTTGCTGGCTGTCTCTATCTCCGTCAAATAAATAAAAAATAAAATCTTAAAAAAAAAAAAAAAGAAATGGGTTATGGTCCGAGATTCCTGAATTCTAGCATAATCATGCCCAACTAGGGGAGCTCCCCACATTCACAGCAAGGCATCTGTCCTCACTGGCTGTTTCTACCTCACCTCACCCCAGACTTCCTGAGCTCTCCAGGGTGGGGGGCAGGACAAACTCTCCCTCCTCCTCAAAGCCCCAGCTGGAGAAAGGACCCCCCTCCCCATCTGCTGGGGGCCGCCAAGGCAGAGGATCTGACCATCCCCTGCATTACCGGGCCCTTCTGCGCAAAGCCCACCAGCCTGGAGCGGGTTTCAGCCCTCCCTCAACCCGCCCATCCGCAGCCCCCTCCCCCAGGCCTGGTGGGCCAGCCCCCTCGAGTGGTGTGAGCCAGGAGCCCAAGGAGTTTCCCACACTTTGGCCCCATTCATAGTGTTAAACGGCCCACAAAGGCCAGGCGTGTGCCTTGGAGGCCGCAGAGCTGCCATCTGGCCCGCACGCAGGGAGGGAGCAAGGCTCTCATCCGGCCTAGCTGGGATCTAACACCGTTCATTTCATATCTCCCACAACTGAAAAATGGACCAAAGCTGCTCCAGTTCAGGGGGAGGAGGGAAGAAGGAGGCAGCTCCCCCTCCCCACCACAGCCCACTCGCCACCCTCACCTCAGGCAGGCCACCCAGGCCCACTGTGGGTGGGTGGGCAGCTGGGGGGTGGTGGGAGCTGGACCACATCTCCTGCACGTGTCTCACTTGGACCAAGAGCCAGCTTGGGAGAGGGGGGTGAGGGCAGGACACAAGCCCTAGCCAACTGCCCCTCCGACGCAGGGGAGGGGGGTGAGGCGGGGAGCAGAAGGGCTTGGCCTGAGGACTGCCCTCACTTGTGGTCAGGGCCCTGGGACCCCCACGGCTAGCAGCCAGACACTTAGGGCACATGTGGGCTTGGACCCGTGTCTAACCAGCGGAGGCTGTGGCCAGGGCCAGGGTGGGCTTGGGGTTTGCTCCCTGCCCCTACCCTCCCTCAGCCCTTAGCTAAGCACTTTCTTGGTGCTGAGTCCCTGGCTGGTAGGGTGTGGGCAATGGAGACACGGGTGACAAAGTCATCCTGTCCCTCCCCACCCTAGCCCACCCCCAGGGAGTGCATAAGCAGGCAAGGTACACACCAAAATATGCCAACTAACCAGCATGAACCCTATTTGGGCTGCAAAAAATGGCCCCACTGAGCCTCACTGGGTCCCCCTCGCAGTCTGCAGGACCTGCCAGCCCACATCAAAGCTGCTAGTCACGGTCCATGTCCAGGGCCGCGGAGCAGAGGGGGGAGCACGTGGCTGCAGCTTGACCATTCCCAGCTTGCTTGGGTGTCCCCTGCCTTTTGCATCAAACTAGAGTCATATCTGGAGTACGGTCCCATCTGCTCAGAGAGGAGCCCCAGGGTGGGGTGAGGCTGCCCCAGCCCTCAGGGTTACCCGCCTTCCACAGCCAGCCCAGGGCCTCTGTCCCCTTCAAGAGAAGTGCTGTTAGGAGGGAGGAGGAGGAGGAGAAGCTACCATAGGGGTGAACAAGGGCTCCCTACCCTCCCCCTCCAGTCACCTGAAGGTTCTACTCTGGGAGCTCCCCAGCCTAACCCACCCCAGTGGGTGACCAGCTGGCCCATGGGGCAGTCCTGAGCTGGCTCCGAGCCACGCCTTCTCTGGCTGTCAGGATACCGTCCTGCATGCTTCCCGGCTGGGCCCATTGCTGGGAAACCAAAGGCTCCTTGTATACTTTGGGGGTGGGGGAGGGGGAGGGGGGTTTCTGGAGCAGGTCCACCAAGCAAGCCAGTCATAGCTGTGGGTCACTGCCAAGACCCCAGGAGGGGGAAGATCTGACTGCACCCTTGTTAAAGCCCTGCAATCTCTAGTCGCACCTGGACAAGCTCCTGGATTCAAACTCCGGCTAATATGCCCTGATGCCACCTGTCAGCTCCCAGGACAGAGGACCTGCCTGCCCCTGGAACCTGGCTGGGGCCTGCCCTGCCCCAGGAGGAAGCCCCAGCCCCTCCCCCTCAGTCCCTGCAGGATAACTGGAAATCAGAGGAAGATGACTGCTCTGGGCAGAGGGGGGTTCCCAGAGAACCAGGGTCGGGCTGGTGGCCCCAAAGCAGCTGCCGGACCTTGGCTTGGCTGGCCAGACACCAGGATTATCAGTTCTCCCAGTGAAGCCCTAGGGGGCTGTCTGAGCTCATGCAGCATCCGTGTGGGCTCCAGGCCTGTCCTGCTCTGACCCTCATGCCTGCCACCTGGCACCCTTCCTCCCCACCCACTGGCAAATTGCCCAAGGAAAGCAAACCCTAGAAGTGCCCACCAGGCTGGGCATGGGGCAGCGTGCAGCAGAAGCGTCCCCCCACGTCTTGCATGTGTAAGGACCATGCGTGTGCGTCACGCATACCCTTGGAGCCATGCGCTCTCCTGTGCTCCCCGACTCCTACCAGATGGGGTTGGGCGGGACCCCGAGGAGCACCTGCTGGTGCAGAGCCCCCCAGATGCTACTGCCTGATAAGCTGCTCCCAGAAGATGGGGTGCAGCAGACCCTGGGGGGAGTGCCTAGGTGCCAGGCTCCATGCCGGGCGCTTCAGCTGTTCTGCTCCCCTGAAGCTTCCCTGAGCTGAGCCAGGGAAGCATGCCCCCCCCCCCCCTTTTCTAGCTCTGGAGAAGTCACATGGCCCAGGTGACAGCCTGGGACTTATCACCTAGGCCAGCAGTTCTGATCCTAAGAGCTTGGGTCCCTCTTCCCCTTCCACCTGTGCACAGGAAGAGTGTAGCCTCCTCCATTCCACGCGCCCTGGGGGGCAACAGGTCCTTGTCAGGGAGGGTGCCCAAACCACTGGACGCCGCTGCACTAATTCACCGGAAAGCTTTGCCCCACCCAGCCTCCGCCAGCCAGCGGCAGGGAGTCCCCGGGGGAGGGGGAGGAGAGGGGAGAGAGGGGCCGGGGAGGACACCACTCTTTCCTGCTCCCCCCCCCCATCCCCGAGGCCTGGGAAAAGGCAGCATATTGAGGCGCGGGGCTCCCAGCATCAGGCCCCGGGATGCTAATGAGGGCGAGCGCGTTCCCACAGCCCGGACATTGTGCGGAACGGCCCACCTGCTCCTCAGGGAGCGCCCATTGTGCCCGCGCCAATTCACAGGCAATTCAGCGTGCGCTAATGGGCCGGCGCCTTTGTGCGGCCCGCCAGGCCATTGGCCGCCGAGTGTGGGAACGGCCGCTGCGCCCGGGCCCCAGGCGCCTGCCCGCCGCCGCGCCTATATAGGGCCGGCCGGCCCGCCGCCCGCCACTCCCCGCTCGCCAGCCGCCTCTCTGCGCCAGGCATGGCCCCCAGCACCGTGGCCGTGGAGCTGCTCAGCCCCAAAGAGAAAAACCGAGTAAGTGCGCCGTCCGCCCCCCCCCCCCCGCGCCCCCGCGCCCCCAGCGCCCCGGCCGCCGGCTGACGCCCGTGTCCCCCGCAGCTCCGCAAGCCCGTGGTGGAGAAGATGCGCCGCGACCGCATCAACAGCAGCATCGAGCAGCTGAAGCTGCTGCTGGAGCAGGAGTTCGCGCGGCACCAGCCCAACTCCAAGCTGGAGAAGGCCGACATCCTGGAGATGGCCGTCAGCTACCTGAAGCACAGCAAAGGTGAGCCGCCGGCCGCGCCCCCGCCCCCGCCTCCCCGTCCCGTGCCCCGCCCCCACCAATCACCGCGCGCGTCTCCCCGCAGCTTTCGCCGCGGCCACCGGCCCCAAAAGCCTGCATCAGGACTACAGCGAGGGCTACTCCTGGTGCCTGCAGGAGGCCGTGCAGTTCCTGACGCTGCACGCGGCCAGCGACACGCAGATGAAACTGCTCTACCACTTCCAGCGTCCCTCCGCCGCGCCCCCCGCCCCCGCCAAGGAACCCAAGGCCACCGGCCCCGCGGCCCCGCCCGTGCTCACCCCCGCCAAGGCCACCGCAGTTGCCGCGCGCCAGCCCACCTGCGGCCTCTGGCGGCCCTGGTGACCCCGCAGCACTTGCAGGTGGCCACCCCAAGGACCGAAGGGCCAGCCAGCCTGTTCCTCTGGCCCTCCATCCGTCCCTCCTGGGGCTTGGACAGGCCCCCTTCTGCAGAAGGCTCTCTCTCCAGGCTGGCGGGCCAGCAGGAGGGTCATTCTCAAGAGAATGTGCTTGCAGAGTCCTTGTCACTTAGGACAATCAGGGCCCACCTTCTGCCAAGTGTCTGACTCCACGGGGTTGTTCTGTGTTTGCATTTCAGCAAGTGACTTCTGGGAAGTCCCCGCCGCCCGGGGTTCTATGATATTTGTAGGTGTCAGGGGCTCGGTCAGCCGGTGCCTCCACGTGTAGAGGACTTTCTTCCGGGCCTGCCGCTGCTGGGCCAGGGGGCCTGGCGGGTGGGCCGTGCCGTGGGCACATTTGCCTTTTGTGAAGGCGGAACTCAAGGTGTATCCTCATAGGAAAGCGTGTCAGCCTGGATGGGCACAGAAGGACCACGCAGAGCCGTGGCCGAAAGGCCCCTGCATGCACTTGGGGTCTAGTTGGGGCTCATAGTGGGCTTTGTGGGGAGGGTGGGGGTCTCCACCATGATCCTCAAAGGATCCCTGTGTGTGGGTGGGTGCATGTGGGCATGACTTTGTACTCGGAATTTGAACCGTGGGTCACGTGGGAGCCCACGGGCTGGCTCTGGAGACTTCCAATAAAACTTGACTAAGCAGCCCTCGGGTCTGTCCCTTGCGCTGTACGTGTGTTCTTGGCAGCTGCTGGGCGGGGGGTCTGCACGAGCAGAGGGGGGCACACGCTATCATGATACCTGACACCACAAGGTGTCTCTGCCGGTGACCCTCTGGACAAGGAAGAAGGGCTGGTCCTGGCAGAGGGAAGGAGGGAATGTGGCCAGGAGGCAGGCAAGCAGGGCTCAGGCAGGCTGGAAGGAGAACAGGCCCCGTAGGACCCATAGCCCTGTGTGCAGCAGGAGGGGACGCAGTGGGAGACGGGTTTCTGTCCCGGGCCTCTCACTAGCTCCCTGCCGGTGGTGGCGGGGAGAAGTAACGTGACAGCTATAGGGTCTTCCAGCTCTGTTCAGCTGTGGGGGATGCAAAGACCACAACTTGCAGTGGGGCCTCTCTCTGCAGCAAAAGGGGTTTGGCTGGGCCACACACACAGGAAAAGGTGTTTGTCTCCACCCTGGCCTTCCCCACGGCCAGCAGCCCCTGTCCCTGGATGAGCTCCTGGGAGCACCTGCTTGGCTAGTCCATAGGCAGCTACCCTCCCCTCCCTGCAGGCCCACTGCTCGCCAGGACCGAAAAAGGCAGTGCTGGTGATGAACCCGCCAAGGACAGTCCCTCGCCTCGGAAAGGGCACCTATTCTTAGGCAGGCTACTGGATGTTGCTTGTGTCTACAAGAGCCTAAAAGGGCCCAGGCTCCCTAAGGGACAAATCCACCCACGGGGAGTGGAAGGAGCAGCGCGTGGGACCAAAAGGCTTTCGCTTGTCTTCAGAGACAAGGGCCCAGCCTGGCCGTCCTTCCTCTTTGGCACCTCTCCCCACTGACCTCTGAAATCCCTTTCTGCCCACTCTGAGGGGAATCCAAGGCGCCCTCTCCAGGCCAGCCCGGCCTTGCTACACGGCTTCCCCTTCCTCCCACACACTTACTGCATGTGGGGCAGGCGTGTCAATGAACGGGAGGGGGGCGTGCCTCCTAGCTAGGCCCGCAGCCTCGCATGGCCCAGGGTCCTCGATGCTCCAGGCCTGCATCCTCTGCGAGCAGACCCTCCACGCTCTCCCACCCCAGGCCTCCCCACCCAGCGCACCCACTCCTTCGAAGATATTCGCAAGGCTGCCTCTCCAAGGCTGAAGCCCCCTCCCCTGATCAGCCCTGGAGTGAGTTTCTGCTGCTCCACAGGCCTGTCTCTGGAGGCCTTGCCAGGCGGCTGGTGACATGCTCAACAGAGGCTGAGGTCCTCAGCCCAGGGTCACCTGGGAATCAGCTGCCAAACCCACCTTAGGGACCCTCTGTCTGCCACCAACACTGTCTGGGCTCTTTCCTAAAGTGCCCAGTGCCCCTGAGGGAGACACATCCCTCAAGGGTCTCCTGGCCATCAGAAGCTTCCCAGCGACTGTGCCTGTCCCACCACCATCTGTGCCCTGCTCCAGCTTCAGGAATTGTTTTGGCTAGTTCCCTGCAAACTCCCATAGACTCCCTGTTTTGCCAAAAGGCAGCCTCCTCCAGGCAGGCTGCCCTGCTTTCCGCTGCATTCTCTGCAGACCTCACCATCAGAGTGAGGGTCTTCCCCAGCTGCATGCAGGTGCACCCTCCACCCTGCACAGGGGGCGCCTGGACAGCAGGGTCCCCGATACCCCCATTTTGCATGGGCCTTTTGCAACCCACAATCCTTCGTTCCTGGAGAGCCGGGCTAGTGGGTCACACGCGCCTTATTACAGCTGCACTCACTGAAAAGAGGCAGGTCTTTAGAGCCCCAGGTGCCTCCTCTGCACTAGCTCAGAGTGCTGGACGTCAGCATCTGTCCAGCTCGCTGAAAGAGCAACAAAGACGACAGTCCAGACGTTTTGAGTTGGGCCAACGGCCTCAGGGACCACCGCGCGGGCAAGCCCAGTGGCCCTCCAGCTGCCTGGACCACAGGCGCGGGTGGGGAGGGGCGGGCCCGGGTACCTCATTAGCATAATGTATGCGCGGAAGGCGTTTAGCAGTCAAATATATGCGCATATATCTCCATAGATGATTAGGCTGGCCGGGCACATTCAAAATGGCGGAGTGTGGAGCAAGCGGCAGCGGGAGCAGCGGGGACAGCTTGGACAAGAGCATCACGCTGCCCCCCGACGAGATCTTCCGCAACCTGGAGAACGCCAAGCGCTTCGCCATTGACATAGGTAGCCGCGGGCGGGCGCCGGGAGCTGGGCGGCGCGCGGCGGGCGTGGGCGCCGGCGGCGGAGCCGGCGGGCCGGGGGCGGTGGCAAGGACGAAGGGCGGGGCGCGGGCCGCCGGCGCGCACAGCTTGTCGGACCTTGTAGTCCGCGGCCCGCTGGCGCCCATGTTCGCCGTGGCGGTCGGACTACCGCTCCCGGCAGGCGCCGCGCGGCCAGAGCGAGGCATGCCGGGCCTCGTAGTCCCGCGCGGAGAGGCGGCCGGGCGGCCGGGCGGCCCCTCGGTGGTCCACCTCCGTAGGGTCGGCAGCCGGGCGGTCCTGTGCGGGCCACGAGAGGGGCGCGGGGCCCGCGGTGTGGGGCCGCGCCGACGGCGGGCGGTGTCCAGGGGTCCGGCTGCGGGAACCCTCGGCGAGCTGCCCCCCAGGGCCCAGCCCTAAGCCCTCCCGCTGCAGCCTCTGTTTCTGGACGACTGACATTTGGCGGGAGTTTGGAAGACCTGGATGTGGACCTTGGGCCCTTGCTGGCAGCCTTCAAAAGCTTTTCTGTGCCGCGCGTCCCGCAGGGGTGCCCCCAGGGCCCCGCCCAGCCTCTGCCTGACCTTCCTGCACCAGTCCCGCCCCAGACCCTTATCCCGCACTGGCCCGACACCTCCCAGCAGCCCCCTTTCACAGATGAGGACGCTAAGGGCAGAGAGGTGAACTAAGTTGTTTAAGGTCACCAGCCGTCAGCGGCCAGGTGACCCTGGAATCTGGTCAGCATTGGCACTCGGCTGCTCTGCCCGTGTCCACACAGGGGATGGAAGGCTGTGCCCTGCAGCATGAGGCTCCCGGAGCAGGCCAGGGTGGCCTTGCACACCTGCCCCCCCCACACACACCTCTGCCGGGGCCTCAGTTTGCTTGCGCCTGCCAACAGCCAGGTGTAGGCGTTTGCACGTGGTCCCAGCAGAGCAGCCCCAGCCACGTGTGAGACGCCTGACCTGTTGAAGGTGGACAAGTGTGCTCCTCTCCTGGAACAAGTTGGGACGTCCCGGCGGACCTGGCATCCCCTTGCAGCCGCATGCATGTGATGCTGTCTCCACTCCCCGGTTCCGGAGAGTCACTTTAGTATCTGGGGCTTGGGTGGGGGAGGGCGTCCTCCAGGGAGGTGGGGGCCATGGAAAGGTGGGCTGGATCCGGCGTTCACACCTTGCAGACCCTGGGGTTGTGAGGGGCGGTGCTGGGGGGCACTGACCTGGTGGCAGGTGTGAGAACGACCCCGTGTGGAACAGGGCGCAGAATGAGCGTGGGACCTGATAAAACTTCATGCTCGATTGCATGTTGGGCTGGCGAGGGCAAGCTTAGAGGCCCAGCTGAGGGGGTCCTCCACAGCCAGGCCTCCCAGGAGGCCCCTCAGGGCCATGCTCTGTGCATCTTCTGAGACCTGCCTATGCCTCCATGTGACCATGGCCCGGTCGGGGGTGTGCTCCGAAGGCCAGACTTGGTTTTGCTGCACTTACACTTGGGGTGCTGCTCCTTGGAATGAGTCGGCACTTGGCATTTCTGAAGAGCAGCTGAAAATTGGCTTGACACGGGGTTTACGTTAGATGTTCTGTGTGGCCCCCAGGGGCCAGCTTGTAGCCACAGAGTGCAGGCAGTCCAGGAAGCTGTGCCCCAGCTCCAGGGGGTCCCGGCGCCAAGCCCAGGCGGGGTTCCCGGGCACAAGGACGCTCGAAGGGATATTTTTAGTGTCAGCATTCATTTCCCCTCTTTGAAGGTTCCCCTGGGTCTGGGTCCCACGTCTGTGTTTCTCCAAAGGACACGTTCATTGTTACAAAGGACAGACCTTGTGTTCGTTCCCAGGCTGGTGGGAGGTCACCGTTGGGTGTGAGTCCTCAGCCCTGAATGCACCAGTCACTGCGCCTGTCAACAGTCTGCTTTAAAAACAGGCTTCTCCCATTTCCTCTTCCCTCACCCAAGCCTCTTGATCCAGGAAAGCTCAGCTGCTCTGTGTTCTTGGCAGGCCTTTTCCTGTCTCGGACACTCATGTCAGCTGAGTGGATTCCCCACTTTGAAACCACCGGGGATATTCTGTCTGTCAACACAGACTGGGGTATCCTGTCCCCCTTGGTGCCCAAAGTGGAAGGACAGGCCCAGAAGGTGGAAGAGAGGACGGCCCTGTGCCAGGCCCCGTAGGTCTGGACAGGCGGGGAGGTCTTGGCTCAGGGGCTGGAGAAGGGACACGGGAAGGCTGCTCTCGGTCAGAGGCCTTGGCGTCCACCAGAGAGCACAGGGCTGTATGCATTCACCAGCCTGGTCACTGCACCTCTTAGATGTGACATGCCAGGGCCTGTGGCTGGGGCTGGGTTGATTCATTAAATCCAAGGGAGCCTGAGAACAGATGAGCTCTCCTGCTCTCCCGGGGCCCCTGCCGTTCTGCTCTGTGAGCTCACTACGGTTCCGGCTGACCGCCCTGCTCCGCATGTCCCCACTCACCTCCCAGACCCCTGACTGTTCCCTCCCCGGAGGTTGCAGGCAGACGAGTCTGGGCTAATGGCGTTGCCCCATGTGGGGTGCGTGGTGTGGCACACAGACACCGACTTGCCTCCCAGCGTAGCTCCCACAAACCCCAAAACCTCGTATTTGGCTTGTGATTTAAAGCTCACGTAAAGAACACACAACCTGGGGGCACCTGGGTGGCGCAGTCGTTAAGCGTCTGCCTTCAGCTCAGGACGTAATCCCGGCGTTCATGGGATCGAGCCCCACATCAGGCTCCTCCGCTGGGAGCCTGCTTCTTCTCTCCCACTCCCCCTGCCTGTGTTCCCTCTCTCGCTGGCTGTCTCTTTCTCCGTCAAATAAATAAATAAAATCTTAAAAAAAAAAAAAAAGAACACACACCCTGAAACTGGATTTCCGTGACCGGGGTGGGGGTGGCGTTTATAGTAACTTTGAAAAGTTTCTCAAAGTATATCTTCATCCCTTCGCGTTGCTTGTCTTTTTAGGAAACAGTTCAGAGTGAAGGACACTCCAGGCCAGGATGGGATTGGGGGCAGGGAGGGCGGATAAGGAGGCTTAAGACCAAGTTCTGCCTCTTAAGCCCATGGTCTAGGGATGAGAGTAAGCCTGTGCCCGGGCATACCGAGCAGGGCTCACCAAGGGCAGGTCGCAGCCCAGAGGCCCTGGTCACGCTGCTGGCGGGCGGGTGGCTCTGGAGGGCGGGCTCCCAACACTGGCTCCTGGCAGCAGATTTCTCTTACCTGGCCGAGCCTCAGCCCTTGGATGTTTCCTGCCGAGGGTGTTTCTCTTACGTTTCCTTGGGATCGTGTCACAAAGCAACTGCGAGAGATTAGCTTCAGCCTCCCGTCAAACGGGGCTCTGGCTCCCCTGGGCCAGCCTGCGAGAACCGGGTGGGTCTCAGAGCCGTTCTGCCGAGTCTTCTGCTCCCCTTCCCCATCATCGCGGAGTTGCGCACAGACACACCTGCCACCTCACTCTGCAGATGGAAGTGACTGCTCGGCACGTCTTTTTAAGTGGTCCTGAGACGTGGTTCAGGCAAAGAAAGGCCTCTTCTGCTTCCTGATGGAAGCTGGGCTTCCCCGGGGCGTTCACAAGGCTGGCCAGGGGGAGGAGACCCTGCTGCCGCCTGTGTGGCCTCCCAGTCCAGAGCTGTGAGAGGGTGGGCAGCTCAAATGTTCCTGGTGAAGCAGCCCCCTCGTCCCCCGGTCCACTCCAGGAAAATACTCCTTTTATTGCTTCCCCCTTGTTAGCACGGCCGGTCAGGAGTGCTCGTCAGTGGAAACGGTGCACTTGCCAGCTTCTTCCTTTGAGTCATTTTCAAGATGAGAGTTTGAAACAGAATTTTTCTGAACCACTAATGATCACTGAGGCCTCCTGGAAACAGGACGCTTTCCTTTCTCCTCTAGGACTTGATGCGGAGGGGAAATGGACAGGCTCAAGCCCAGTGTGGTCTGGGGCCAGCGATGGAGCAGGCTTTCTCAAAGACAGCAGAGTGTTTGGGTCTCACAGTTGATTCCCTTCCTCTGGTTGGTGCCCCACAGAGTTTTAGGTTCAAGTTACACCGAGCGCCGTATGCACAGGACCCAGTGTGGCAGAGGAGACCGTGTGCACGGAAGAGCCTCAGTCCCTCCCGTCCTGCCCCTGAATTCGCTCCGTCTGTGTCTCCCCCGCAGGGGGCTCGCTGACCAAGCTGGCCTACTACTCCACCGTGCAGCACAAAGTTGCCAGAGTGCGGTCCTTCGACTACTCAGGCAAGGTGAGCCGCCTGGTGGGCTGGGTTGGCAGGTGAGGGGCTGCCCCAGGCCGCAGGGGGCTCTCATTTTCTCTTTGCCCCCCCCCCACACATCAGCTTAGCTTCCTGGACGTTCCTAGTACTCAAATCCCTCCCTGCTCCCTCACTCAGACCCCCTTCCATCCGGGACCCTGGCGGGAGCACCTGAACCGACTCCTTGGGACGCGCGGTCTCTCCCCACCCCTCCACCGGCTCCGCCTCCCACCTGGACGCAGCCCAGAGAGTTGTGCGTGTTCAGGGCCCTCATCTCCACATCTTCCCCTCCCCGAGGGCAGCATGCAGACCCCACCCTGTATCCCCAGGACACAGAGCAAGACCACGAGCCCCCCTACGAGATCTCCGTCCAGGAGGAGGTCACTGCCAGACTGCACTTTGTCAAGTTCGAGAACACCTACATAGAAGCCTGCTTGGACTTCATCAAAGACCACCTCGTCAACACGGAGACGAAGGTCATCCAGGCGACCGGGGGCGGGGCCTACAAGTTCAAGGATCTCATCGAAGAGAAGCTGCGGCTGAGGTCAGCGGGGGCCACGGGCTGGAGGGCACAGGGACCGCTGGCCTCAGGGTCGGGCTCTGAAGTGGCCACACTCGACCTGCTCTGGGACTAGACTCTGGGTGGGCTGGCAGGAGGCTTCTGGTGGCCAAAGCCTAGGAAGGCCTGAGGGGCCGGCAAGGAGGGAAGGGGGCCCTGCTCCTGCAGCAGCGCTCCCTGTGCTGCTGGGGCAGAGGTTCCTGACGGCTTAGCCCGCATGGGGACCGAGACAGGGGCCGCGCACCGCAGCGGAGGGCTGGGTCTTCAGGTGCGTGCGGCTGGCCCGTCCGAAGCCGTTTGCAGGGTGGAGGGGAAGGGGTTGGCATGAGTTGCCGTGTCAGTTGCGTGTTTGAGAGCCATGCGTGACGGCCCGGCCAGGAGCAGCGCATCCAGGAGGGACCCTGGGGCCCGACAAGCCCGAGTCACGTGCCACGGCACAGGTGCTTTCGGTGGCCCGTGCCGTTTTCAGTGGCCAGGCTCCGTCCCTTGCAGAGTGGACAAGGAGGACGTGATGACGTGTTTGATTAAAGGCTGCAACTTCGTGCTGAAGAACATCCCACACGAGGCCTTCGTGTATCAGAAAGATTCCGACCCCGAGTTTCGATTCCAGACCAATCACCCCAACATTTTCCCGTACCTGCTGGTCAACATCGGTTCTGGAGTCTCGATTGTGAAGGTGAGGTGCGCCTCGCAGGGCCCTGCGTGGTTGCCGGGTAGGGATCACCAGGGTACCTGCCGTCTGTTGGGGCAGGCCAGGCCACTGGGGCACAGAGCGGGGTGACTCCCGCCGGCTCTGGCATCGCGGGCGTGCGGCCGCGGGGGGGCGCCCGTGTGGGCTGTCTGGGGGAAGGCGGCGGCCCAGACTCGGCCCTCAGGAATGGTGTTCCCCGTGTGTGCGGACGCCCTGAGCCACCACGCCCCGGGCCCACCCGCTCACTCGCCCGCCCTTGCCGCACCCCAGGTGGAGACCGAGGACAGGTTTGAGTGGATCGGTGGCAGCTCCATCGGAGGTGGCACCTTCTGGGGACTCGGGGCTCTGCTCACCAAAACAAAGGTATCCCAGCGCTGGCTCTGCTCAAAGTCCGTGTCCCAGACTTCTCAGGAGAGGGTTGGTGGCCATGAGCCCCGAGGCTGGCGCTGGCGGGGTGGCTGGGGAAGCGGCTCCTCCCCAGGCCTCATCCTGGCGGTGTTTCTCGGTTGCCCCAGGACGGCTGTCCGAGCCGCCGGTCTCGCCTGGGGTGGGGGGCGGGGGTCGGCCGCGGAGCCCCGCCTACCTCCTCCTCGCTTCGGTCCCGGGTGGCGGGAGGGCGAGCGGGAGGGCCTCTGGACCCCGCCCGCCGCGGACTGCTCCGCGGGCTGAAGGGATGCCAGCAGCGCACGCACTCGCGTCCGCCCCGTCCCCACAGAAGTTCGACGAGCTGCTGCACTTGGCCTCCAAGGGCCAGCATGCCAACGTGGACATGCTGGTGCAGGACGTCTACGGCGGGGCGCACCAGACCCTGGGGCTGAGCGGCAACCTCATCGCCAGCAGCTTCGGGAAGTCGGCCACGGCCGACAGAGGTACCTGCCCCCCACGCCCCCCGCGCGCTGGCTGCCCCGCGCCCGGCCTCGCCCGGCAGCGCCTGCCTGTGCCCGCAGAGTTCTGCAAGGAGGACATGGCCAAGAGCCTGCTGCACATGATCAGCAACGACATCGGGCAGCTCGCCTGCCTGCACGCCCGGCTCCACCGCCTGGACCGCGTGTACTTCGGCGGCTTCTTCATCCGGGGCCACCCGGTCACCATGCGCACCATCACCTACAGCATCAACTTCTTCTCCAAGGTGACCGAGCTCCGCCCCCCGCCCCGCCCCCGCCTCCGCTGCCCGCGGCGCTCCTCCCGGGTGCTCGCCAGGGGTGCTCGCCAGGGGCGCTTCGGAGCCGGCGGCCGGGGGGCGAGGGGGGCCCCCGCCAGCTCTTCTCGGGCCCCTGCCCCTTTCGTCTGGTGGCTCCAGCGCCCTGCTCCCGGGCGCCGTGGCCGTCCTGGAGTTGGGCACGATGCCAGCAGAGAGCACGCTGCGGGCGGTCTCCCCCATGGACGAGCTGAGCTTTGAGACTTGCTCCGCGGGACCGCTCTGGGCCGGGCCTGCAGATGGGGGGACTGGGTGGGTGCTGTTTTGTGGAAGAAGTTACTCACCCTCAGATTTCTCCAAATGACAAGCTTTTAACTTCTGCGCTGAATGCGGTTTCGTTGACAAGTGCATTGCAGACTTTTCCGGAAGCCTCTGCCGCGTAGAGAGAGGCCGTCTGCGATGGCTTGGTTTAGAACCGCCCAGACTTCACCTCGTGTGAGGGAGAGGCCAGCTCAGGTGGGGTTTTGCCTGGCAGGGGGAAGTCCAGGCCCTGTTCCTGAGACACGAAGGCTACCTGGGAGCCATCGGAGCGTTTCTTAAAGGAGCAGAACAAGACAGTGAGTCGAGCGGCCGCGGCGGTGTTATGTCTGGGCAGTGCAGGGCACAGGGGGAGTGAGAAGCCGCGGAGGCCGTGCGAGTGGGTCTCTAACCTTCCCAGGGAGACGCTGGCCCACCACCTTCAGTTTCCCTCTGAAATAGTCGGCGGGGGGGGGCAGCTAGCCCTCTGCAGCAGCTCTTCCGAGGGGTCAGTTGTGTGCCGCGTGACTGACTACGGCGGGGGGAGGGGTGGCCTGTGGGTGACAAGGGCAAGGGAACATGCCTGGGCAGCCTGCCCTCTTTGAAGGACGCTTGGAGGGTGTGATTGGAAAGGGCGGGGCAGGCAGCTCTAAGAAGCTTGGAAAGGTCCAAGTAATCATTTTACGGGGGTTCACGGGGTTTCAGCACTAGGGAGAGAGACCACGAGGGAGAGAGCCCCAGGCTCCCTTGGTGCTGCAGGGGACCTTCCATGGCGTTCGGGCTGTCCTGGGGTGTGGGCACAACGTGGTACCCCTGGGGTGACCCCTGGTTTTCCCCCGTCCAGACCCTAACCAGTACAGCTGGGGAGAGAACTACGCAGGCAGCTCTGGGCTGATGAGCTCATCCCCGGAGCTCTGCCCGACGCAGCGGGCGAGGAGCGGCACCGTAAGTGCGGGGCCCTTGCTGGGGTCAGGTTCTGACACCCCCTCTCCGGGTGCAGACTGGCCACTGACCGACTGTGGACATCAAGGCAGCAGAGAAGCATGGGCGCTTGCTTCTTCCCTCCTCAGGCTCTTAGCATTTCTGTGTTTTCCAAACGTTCCACGGGAGCCCCAAGACCGTGCAGTCCAGTCCCCGTGTTTGCGGGGAGAGCACGGGATGCGCTTCCCCAGGATTGTGACGTCACTGGCAGCAGGGTCAGGGTTAAACCCAGAGCCTCAGGCACCAGCCCAGGCCCCTTCCCTTAGATCATATGCCTGATGGTTTCAAACCGGACAGAAGGACAGAGTCTGTTGTCCTGGAAGTTTCCTGCCCATTCTTCAATGCCCAGCTGGGGAGACGCCCACGTGACTGAGCAGGGCTCCTCCGGCCTGCTGAACAGGCATACAGGGTCTCCCACCAGGACCAGTGTCAGCTAGACACAGGACGCTGCCACCCTGCCCGTCCTGGGGAAATCACAGGCTGGCTGAGGACGTCCCCCCAAGTGGCATGTTACTGTTGTAAGTCTCTGAGCACCTAGCAGAGCTCGGCACTGGGCTGGAGAACCCGCTGGACGAGTCCAGGCAGCTAGTCCGGGCACACGAGCCTCCTTCAGGACCAGCCTGCTGGCTTTTCAGATGCAGAGCTGACTTTCGGTTATAGACGCAGATTCTCTTCCTAGTTGGCGTAAGCATCTTGCGGCTGTGCGTGATTCAGTCATGACTGCCCCGGGGAGAACTCCCTCCACGGCCCCTCGCCCCGGGCCTGGCCGGAGCAGGTGACTGACACGCAAAGCGTCTCTGCATCTTTGATCCCCGACTTCTGATTTGTGGATTCCTACCTTAGGATCGTAAGGCCAGATGGATACGTGAGCAGGGAAGGCGTGTGTCAGAGCTGCGGTGTGTGCCGGCTCATTCCCCGCCCGCACTCTGCGCCTCACGCACCCGTCGCGCTGGGTCTGCGTGTGGCCTGTGAGGCGGGCGGAGGCCCCACTGCACACGGGGTGCGTGGAGCCGACAGAGGCAAAGCTAAGGTTTGAACTGCTTGGCAGGTAGCGGGGGAGCTCCTGAAGACCGGGCTGAGGCCCCAGACATGGTGACCATCCACTTTCCTGCATTGCCTGGGAATGTACCAGCCATCTCCTGGCTGAGCTTCCCGTCATTTGGGGCATCCCGAAAGCCAGCGTGTCCCCCAGGTGGCAGCTTCTGTGCAGACGCCACGCGCGGAGCACACCGGCTTCTCACCGCCGAGCCTGCCGATCAGCGCCACCGGCGGACAAGGGCCACGTGGGGTGCACGGCGGCGTGGCTGGCCCTTCCCTAGAGAGCAGGGAGAGGGCCACCGGGCATGTGCCGAGGGAGGTGTGAGCAGGTCGCGAGGACCGGGGCTGGCGCACACACCAGCTTCGTCCTAACAACGTAGAACTTAAAACACCAGCTAGCCGAGTGACCGCTCCTTCTGGAGCAACTGGAGCGCGTGCCCAGTGCTGGCGGTCACAGGTAGCACGACGGGCATGACGGGGCCCACCCCCTCGGCACAGCCTCCCCGGCTGGTTTCAGTCCCAGGCTGTGTGATGGGCACCCGTGCTGTGGAGAGGAAGGAGCCAGTGTGGGGGCCTGGACTGCCCGCTCCAGGGAGTCCCCGCAGCCTTGCCATGGGCACTGTACCATGGGAGTCACAAAACTAGTGCCTGCTGGGCAGTGAGTGGGGGCCACGCCTGCGGAGCCCGGAGCAGGAGGAACAGGGTCTGGAAGTGCAGCCTGTGTTGGGGGGAGAGGGGCACACGCTGGTGCGGGAGCCCCCGGCCACAGGGCCACCGTTTGGCAGGAATACCGGCAGAGCCTCTGGGGGGAAGCTGCACACGTGGGAGGAAGGTGGCCTCTGTGCGACTGGGCAGACTCGGGATCCGGGGAGCCTGGCTCTGGGTGCCGAGGCCGGGAAGGGCTGCAAGGAAGGTGCACGGGGTCCGGGAAGAGCGGCTTGTCCGCTGCGGCCTCATCTGGTCCTAAGTTCTAAGACTCGCACGAGGGGTTTCAGTCTTCTGGAACCACCCAGCCGACGCATACACCGTCTCTCGCCCTCCCAGTTTGACTTGCTGGAGATGGACCGGCTGGAGCGACCGCTGGTCAACCTGCCACTCCTCCTGGACCCATCTTCCTATGTGCCCGACACGGTCGACCTGACGGACGACGCCCTGGCCCGCAAGTACTGGCTCACCTGCTTCGAGGAGGCCCTGGATGGGGTGAGGGCTTGGGGCGGGCCAGGCGCCCCTGGGGACGAGAGACAGGCGTCTCTGGAAACCTAGGGCTCCCGAGGCGCAAGCGACAGGTGGTGAAGGAGGAGGGGGTGTGCTCCAGTGGCCGTGGGGTGTGCGTTGGAGTTTGAGGGGTGATTCCTATTCCTCAGATGTAAACGGGACCCCAGGGGTTTATTGGGTCCGCACGTGGGGGCGTGCTCCCGCGAGGCCCGTCTCTCACAAGCATGCCGAATCCGTGCTGGTGACAGCATTTCTTCAAAGGCACACGATGTGTGCAGCGTCGGGGCACCTGCACTTGGAATCCAGGCTCTGGTGGGTCGCGTCTCAGGCCTTCACGGCCCCCGGGGAGCAAGCATCTCTCCTCAAGCCTTGCAGGTCCCTGGGCTCTGTCCTCAGAGTGAGGACCCCCAGCCGCGGACCCTGCGCAGCCTTCGAGGATGGTCCTGAGCCACCCGTCCCGCCGGCACGGCCAGAGCTCGTCCTGGGCCATGTGGTTCCAAGCCTGGGCTGGCGGCTAGCGGTGACCCCGTTCCCACCCCACAGGGGAAAGCCACCGGGACACCGCCAGTAGCCATGGCCCTGTGCATGGGGATGTGCCCAGACCACGGCCCTGGCCGGGCCGAGGCCAGGGCTGTGCTGAGTGCCCTGTGCTTGGCAGGTGGTGAAGCGTGCTGTGGCCAGCCAGCCAGGCTCAGTGGACGCCACGGAGAGGGCGGAGAAGTTCCGGCAGAAGTACTGGGGCAAACTGCAGACGCTGCGGCACCAGCCCTTGTGAGTGTCCCGAGGCCCCGGGCGCAGCCGTGCGGGTGGCCGCCTCTGCGGGGAAAGTGCACTCCGCCTGCGGGCCGGGCTCCCGATAGCCACCCCCGGGGCTGCCGTGTGCCACTGCCCATCCCTCTGCCCCCACGCGCTCTGGGCCGCTCTGCTGCTTTGCCTGATGCTCCCGTGGTGGCCCGGCCCCGCGGAGACGCCCTCGGGGGCAGAGGTGACGGTGGGCCGCATGCTTGGCCGTCGACCCCTGAGCTGCCCTTCTCCCGCCTCTTCCCCAGTGCTTACGGGACCCTGACCGTGCGCAGCCTCTTGGACACGAGGGAGCACTGTCTGAATGAGTTCAACTTCCCAGACCCCTACTCCAAAGTGAGTGCTGCCTAACCGTGCTGGGTTGGCACCCGCGAGGGGGCACAGGCAGCAGGGAGCAGGGACGCGACCTGGCCTGCTTCCCACGAGTGTGGGGTGGCCTCTTAGTGGACAGCGCCTGCTAACAAGCCGAGGGTTGGAGGCGTCGCCCGTGTCTGGCCTGGTGGGGTTGGCTTATTCTCTCAAAGTTGGCGTTTGTGGACGCCAGTCCTGCCCTCGCAGGCAACAAGCCAGCCAGAGCCCAGCAGCTGGCCGAGAGGCGCCACCCTCCTCCTCGGGCCATTCTGCCCAGGTGGCGTGTGCCTGGGGATGGCGGCCCGGTTCAGAGCCAGCGCTGCACCCTGTTCCCGCCTCCCCTGCCCTTGGACGGAGCGTCTGGTGATGGGGTGCTGGGCGCGGTGAGGGTCTGAGTCCTGCGCCGTGGCCCTTCTCTGTCCTGCGGGGCCACAGCACGACCACACTGGGGCCCCCCTTGTGAGGTTTAAGTGTGCGTGGGCCCGGGCGCCACCCGAGTCCTGCCCGCAGCCGCACTGTTCCCTGTCAGCACGCGCTCACATCCTGGTTTGCGTGAGCTCCTGTGACAGAGCGCTGGACGTTCTGTCCCCTCAGGGTGGGTTTGTGGTCACGTCCCCAGCAGGGCGCCGTCGCTCTGCCTTGTCTGCCGAGGGCCCGAGGGAGGCAGGGCCACGCCTTCACTCCTGACCAGCGCCTCGCCTCTCCCCACAGGTCAAGCAGAAGGAAAACGGGGTCGCACTAAAGTGTTTCCCGAGGGTGATCCGCTGTCTGGACGCCTTGGGCTGGGAGGAGAGGCAGCTGGCCCTGGTGAAAGGTTTGCTGGCGGGGAACGTCTTCGACTGGGGAGCGAAAGCTGTCTCTGAGTAGGTGCCCGCAGCCTTCACGGCCCTTCCACGCTTCAGCCCTGCCCCTGCCTGCTCACTCTGGTTCGGGCTCAGGGCCACGGCCCGTCCTGTCCCCCTCGGCCACATGTGGTGGCCCAGCTTGGCCCCCGAGGAGTGGCAGTGGGGGGACGGGGGGATGGGGTCCCGGTGCCCTGGGCGTAGCTGGGGGCGTGAGTGGCCCCGGGAATGACTGGCGGCTCTCCCGGCCCTGCTGCCCAGAGCCCATTTAGAGCAGGCATGCGGAGAGCTGGGGTGTGGATTTGGGGGCTGACGTTTTCAGACGTAGAAACCCAAACCCAGGCTTAGCACGATGGAGGAGGAAGCAAACAAAACTTGATGTTTGAAATTGGGCGAAGGAGGTGCTTTCGAAGGAGCCTGTGGACTCCTGTGGGAAGGCGCGCCCCGGGCCCCCTGAGCACCCGGGCCTGGGCTCTCGGTCTGGGAGTGCTGTAAGAGTTCCCAGGGGCCCTGAGGCAGTGGCACCCCAGCCCGGCCCTGGGCCTTGCCAGCTAGCCCGCCCACCACAGAGCAAGCCTCTCCCTTTGCTGGGCGCTCTGTCCCCCGCCTGGTGTCCTGTCCTGGCCCTTGCTGGGTCCACATTGAGAAGAGCCTTCCGCCCCCCTTCCGCTCACCCTTGTCACTCTCTGTCCCTTTGGGTGGCACATTGGGGCAGGTGCCACGTGAGGCTGGCGCTGACTGAGGGCCTTGCCAGAGGCTGCCATGCACTCGGGACCCCTCCCCCCCCACCCCCGGCCCGTGTTCCGGAGCGGGGGTTGCCCAGACCGCCGCTGCTCCAGGGCCTGTAAGACTCCCCGCTGCCGATCCTAGCACGCTCGGCCGGTTCGGGAAAGGCTTCATCTGGGCTCTCCAGTGAATGCTGTAAGCTGAGGTGTGGGGTTTTTCGTGACTTGTTCTTCCCCACGCAGCGTCCTTGAATCTGACCCCCAGTTTGGCTTTGAGGAGGCGAAGATGAAGCTACAAGGTAGGGGCACCCAGGGCTCCGGGCCTGCGCTGGAGCTCGCCCTGCAGGGGAGGGAGCTAGCGAGGGCACGGCTGCGCGGGTGGTGGTGGGGATGCCCGCGGGGGACGGTGTGGCTGACCGCGCCCGTGTCCCACAGAGCGGCCGTGGCTCGTGGACTCCTACAGCAAGTGGCTTCAGAGGCTGAAGGTACACACGGCGGCCCCGCCCCTGCCCCCCGGCGCCAGGCCGCACCCTCGAGGCCCGGGAGGCGGGGAGGGCCGCGGGAGGTGGCGCGGGGCTGCCCCGGGGCAGTGCGCTAAGGGCCTTCCCGGAGTCTTACGTCGCAGCCCGCTCCCCTGGACGCTGAGCTGGGGGTCTGAGCTCCCTGCCCCCTGCTCTAGCCTGACTCCCGCAGGCTCTACGGTTAGGTCAGTGGCCGCGGCTCCGAGGTCATTGGGGCCACAGTTCTGGAAGAGGCACAGGCGCCCTGCCCCCCCAGCACCCCAGCGCCCGTGGGAGCCAGCAGCCCTCGGCCTCGGCCTGCGGGGAGTGTGGAGCACGGAGCTGTCTGCAACGCTTGGACGCGCTGTTCCCGACTGAACGTCCTGGTTTTGTCTTACAGGGGCCCCCTCACAAATGTGCCTTAATTTTCGCAGATAACAGTGGAATAGACGTCATTTTGGGAGTCTTCCCCTTTGTCAGGGAGCTTCTCTCTAGAGGGACGGAGGTGAGCGTCCAGGCCGCGGCGGGACCCCTGCCCTGGGCCCACCACTCGCAGTGGGGTTGGCGCCGTCGTGGCCTCTGTGTGGGGCAGGTAGGTTCGGGTGAGCCTCGTCACACCACGGACCTTGGGTCAGCCTGACCGCAGTGTTCTGGGGCCGTCTTCATCCCGACCCGGGAGCCGGCCCTCCTGGAGGCCACCGAGCAGTGAGAGGTCATCGGGGGTTGTGCTGCTCCGCCGGCAGCCCCGGGTGGGCAGGCGAGCAGAGGCTGGCTCGGTGCTGGGCTGTGGCCAAGGTCCCTACAAAGCTCGGGGCATCCTGCCGCAGGTCATCTTGGCGTGCAACTCGGGACCCGCCTTGAATGACGTGACCTACTGCGAGTCCCTCATCGTGGCCGAGCGCATCGCGGCCATGGACCCCGTCGTCCAGTAAGCTGGCCGGGAGCCCGGGGGTCCTGCCCGGAGAGGGGGGGCACGGTGGGCGTGTCTGGGCGTCAACTGACCCCTTGTGCTCGGCAGCTCGGCGCTCAGAGAGGAGAGGCTGCTGCTGATGCAGACGGGCTCCAGCTCCCCGTGTCTGGACCTCAGGTACCCGAGGCAGCCACACGCCCGCCCCCGGCAGGCTGGGGGCCTGGGCCAGGGGGCTCGGGACCCGTTGGCTGCACCGTGGGCTGGGTGTACCTTGTCTGGTGGAGGAGCAGATGCCCCCGGGCCCCCCGGCTCAGACGCCTGGGTCGGCCCTGAGGATCCTAGAGCATGAGAACCTGGCCATCAGGAGCCGGCCCGGGGCTGGAATGATTCTTGGAGCTGACCTCCTCCCCTGCTGTCAACCAGGAAGGGGGATTTCATCAGTCCCACATAGAGAGGCGGCATCGGGCCCAGTTTGCAGTGGGGGGGACGGTGATTTCAGCCCAGGGACGTAGCAGAGGTCTGGGGGCCCCAGGCGTTCTTGCCAGTCGCTGCCCTTGTGGGGACGGTGGGGACGCAGGGTGTGGTGTCCCCCGGGGGCAGCTCGGTGCAGGGGCGAGGCCCCACCACCCCCGCCTCACCGGCCCCTTCCTCCCCGAAGCCGCCTGGACAAGGGGCTGGCCATGCTGGTTCGGGAGCGAGGCGCAGACCTAGTGGTCATCGAGGGCATGGGCCGCGCCGTGCACACCAACTACTACGCGGCCCTGCGCTGCGAGAGCCTCAAGCTGGCCGTGCTCAAGAACTCCTGGCTGGCCGAGCGGCTGGGCGGCCGGCTCTTCAGCGTCATCTTCAAGTACGAGGTCCCGGCCGAGTGAGGCCCTGCCCTGCCGGCTGTTCTGCTCGTCGCTTGTCGGGAATGTATTTCGACTTCAGCAGGGAAACCACGTTCAGATCAGAAGTTGCTGTCGTGCCCGGGACTCGGAGCCAGGCGCGCCCAGGCGTGAGAGTGGCACTTACGGCGCTGGGGTCTTTAATGCTGCCGTGTTCGTGGTGGGAGACGCAACTGTTGTCCAGTGAGACACTCGTATTGGAATATATTTAACTGTGAAATAATCTTTTATATATATATATGCACATATATGTATAGATGTAAATCCGCGCCCGCATCTCCGGCAGGTCAGCGGGGGCTCGGGGCGCGCACCGAATAGAGGCTGGAGTGACGTCAGACCATGCCGTGTGCTTGCGCAGAGAGCGGCCCTGTGAGCCCTTCCCCGGGGCGGCCGGGAGCAGGCTCTTGCCCTCGCTCACTGCTGGAGCCCCTAGGCCGGACGTCGTGTGGCTTCCTGCGTCACTGCCCCCCACCCCGCCAGCGTGGCTGTCAGGGAAGGTCGTCCTGTGCACCCGCAGCCCACTGCACCCGGGACAGATGGGCCGGGCTGCGCCACACTCGGGACTGGAGGCGGCAGCCACGGAGGGCCGTCAAGGGCTCTCGGGCCTGATGGAGCCAATCTGATGCCGAGCCCAGAGCCCTGTTCTTGGCGGGCGCCTCGCTGGGCTAGGCCCTGGGACGGCTGAGTGCTTAACCTTCCCGCAGGGTGTGTGCCGGAGCCACGGCCGCCGCATCGTCGCAGGACTGCTGCCCGTGCATGTGCTGGACGGGGCTTTGCTCAGTCACCTGGGAGCCAGCCTCGGAAGGCGGCCGACCCCATCCTGGACTGTGCACACTCTTGCGTGGGGCCGTGATCACTCCTGCAGCATTCCAGGCCCCCCAGTGACCCACACACGTGTCACCCCAGCCCCATGTGGCAGTGGCTCCCAGCTGCTGCTTTGGCCGGGTCGGGTCTGTGCCCCAACCGGCAGCCAGCCTCAGCGCCCCCGGTGGCCCCGCAGGGGGTCTCCATTAACCCCGACACCCCCCCCACAAGGGTCCCCCTGCCTCAACCCCACCACGGTCAGGCCCTGCACTCCGCAGCCGACACTCCTACACAGCTCAGCAGGCCACGGCCACCTTTGTGTGGCTTCCCTCGGCCCGACTACCCTCCGTCCCCTGCTTTCTGGTGGGGGAGCGGCGCTGGCCTGCCTGGTGCAAGGGGAGCCCAGCACGGACACCCAGGAGGCCTCAAGAAGTCCAGCCAGAGCCTGGCTCAGCCCAACGTCCAGATGCCCCCACAGGTCCTCCCACCTGCCCAGCCTGGCCATCAGGGGGGCTGCAGTGTCCCGGGCCCTGCGTCAGCTGAGCAGAGCCGCACGGGGAGGACGTCCCTGCTGCCACACACCCTTCTGGGACAGACCCGGGCTGCCCAGGTGCTAAGTCCAGCCCCTGGAAAGTAACCGTGTGGTGGCAGGCAGTGCCCACCCAGGGCCGGACAAGGATGGGCCCCTGCTTCTCATGAGGCGGGGCACCACCCCCGGGAGCCCCAGCAGCCAGCCCGGCTCTGGCCCAGAGCCCCCTGGCTGAGGTTCCTCCAGGTGCCCCCCTTCAACGCCCCCCAGATTCTAGGGGCCCCAAAGGCCAGGCACAGCTCCTGAATGCCCTGCCTTGTGCCCCTCCCAGCCTCGGCACAGCTTCCCACGAACACGCTCCCCATACCTGAGGAGGGGGCTGGTGGCTCTGGGAGGTGCGTGGGGCCAGCAGGCACCCTCCACCTGGCCTTTGCCGAGATGGGGCAAGTGGCTGGCACAGGCCCCTGGAGGCTACGGAAAGACACGGCGAGGGGGAGCGTGCCCACCCACCAACGCCCAGCCTTGTGTCGGGCGCCCACCTTCCCGCGGGCCTTATCGGGAAGACAGCAGAGCTTATTCTGGTGATGGGACATGAGGCCTCCCTGGCCAAACCCGCTGCATAAAGGGCACTGCCTGTCGCAGAGGTCCTTGGTGGCTGCTGGCAGGTGGCGCCTGCGGAGGTCTGATGCCAGGTGCCGGGGTAGGGGACAAGCCCAGACACAGACCCCCTTGTGGCCTGGCTGGCATCCCACCTTCTACGGAGGGCAGTGCATACATTTAGCCAGCTGGGAGTCCTCTGGCCTGGGGTCCCTGCCCAGGGCCAAGGTTACCCCACACACCCTAGAGTGGGACCGGGAGGCGGGGAGAGGGGGAGCAGGGGCTGTGTGTTGGAGGCTGGAGGTCCCCGCCCTGGGGAGCCAGTCCACCGAGCCCTCTGTGGACAGAGGTCAGGGGTGTCCTCACACAGACCCTGGCCCAGGAACACGTGGCAGGTGGCCCCAGGGGGAGTGGGTGGGTGCCCCCCCAGGGGGAGTGGGTGGGTGCCCCCCCCCGCAGCAAACGGGAATGTGTTTATTGTTGTGTCCGGGGGTCTGGAGTGAATGTCCCACACAGAGCAGACTTTGTGCAGAGCAAGCCGAGTGTAGTCGGGCAGGGATGGGCAGCGCCCAGGGCCGCTCCGTGCACATAACGAGCACCCAGCGAGCCACCCGCGCGGCCGTGCACCCGTGCTGCAGAAAACCAGGTACGGCGGGGAGAGGGCTGGGCGCCACTTTAATGTTGCACAAGCTTTGTCTCTGAAAATTTAAATACCTCGTATATATCTTAACATCATGAGAAATCTGCCCAGACCCTGGGCAGGCTCCCTTCCTCCCCCGGGGAGGGGTGGGGGGCAGAGGGCTGGGACTCCTGCGGGCGCTCAGCACGCCTGGGACCGCAGCGCTGGGCCAAGGGGCAGGTGGCTGGGGTCCGCCCTGGGGAGTCCGTCAGAGTCTGAGCAGAAGGCCGGTGGCGGCGGAGCCCTTGGAGGGGGCTGGCACGTCCCCACAAGCCCCTTGGCCCCCTGAGCAGGCACCCTCGGGGGTGCCCCGCTCCTCCCCCGGGGGTGCCCTCGGGCCCTGCAGCCGCTGCTGCCGCTCCTGGGCCTGCCGGGCTCTGCTGGCGATGGCGCGCACACGGCTCTGGCTGCGGGAGGAGGAGCGCCGCAGGAAGCCTGGGGGACCGGGCGCCCCTTCCCCCACGACAGTCAGGCTGGTGGGCGAGGTGATGTCACCAACCTCCTGGAAGCCGGTGAGCCAACGCAGCTGCTCCGTCAGGGCGTCCCGCCGCACCCCCCGCCCTGCCCGCCCCTCCCTCATCAGGCCCAGGCTCCGGCCCAGGATCTCCACTTGGGGGGCGAAGTCGTCAGCAGTCAGGTCCCCCAGGCTCTTGGACTTGGTGGCTGCAGGGCAGTCCCGGAGGCCCGCTAGGGGGAGGCGGCCCCAGGGCGGCCTGGGGGCCAGGGGACGAGGCGGAAGCTCTTCCGGTGCGGAGGGCAGCTGGCTGGCAGCCCGCAGGTTGGGGCTGGATTTGCTCTTGGTCACAGCAGGCAGGTCCAGGCGGGCGGCCGGGGCCGAGCAGGGCCGCAGGGGCAGGCGTCCGGCTGGAGCCCCCGAGACACTCTCACGGCCCAGGCCCAGACCCAGGCCCGGCAGGGAGAGGTCAATGACCGTGTCGCTGGACGACACACTGGAGGACGAGGACACACTGTCTCGATGGCCACCGGGTTCCAGCCGCCGCCACAGCCGGTCTCCGCCCGTGGCATCTGAGTACACGGTGGGGCAGGGCCCAGCCAGGAGCCGCCATCCGCCCGGGAGCTCCGAGGGCGCTTGCCCCTCACTCTCAGCCTTTCTGACCATCTGGCTGCTAGGAGCCTCCTCGCACGCCCCCCCGGGGCTCCCGCCGTTGTATGCCCTCCGCCGGCTTTCCGGGGCCGGCTCCGTGTCCCCTCTGCGCCAGGTCCTGGGCTGGAAGGGCACGGAAGCTCCCAGAGCTACCGCAGGGGGGCTCGCCACTTCGGCACTGGGTCCTGAGGCACACGGGGGCCCTCCCGGGGAGGGGCTGGGGGGAGCAGCCACCAGAGGTGGGGGGCCAGGGCCCAGGGCTGGCTCCTCGGCAATGGTTTCCAGGCCACCTAGGGAGGAACCCGTCCTCTGCATGGAGAAGGGGCGAGTATCTGTGGACGAGAGAGAGAGAGAGAGAGAGAGAGAGAGAGAGAGAGGAGCATGTTGGGTGCATCCCCCGTGGACAGTGCCCACAGGACCCTCAGCGGCCAGGCCCCTCCATGTGCATACAGCTGCCCCCACCCTGCCCTCCGGCTCTGCTGCTGCTGGGGCTGGGGGAGCAGACGGTCTATGCCCACAGGCAGGGTCCACAGGGCCCCCCAACAGTCCAGGGCTGGGGACAGCACAGGGCACACGGGGGCTGGGCCCCATTACCTGGCACTCGGCTGCTCTCAGTCCCTAACTATGGAGGCAGCGTGGGGACAGAAAGGAGAACAGGGTGGTCAGTGTGTGGGTGGGGCTGGCAGGTGGACAGACAAACAGCAAGGCTGGGTGGGGTGCAGGGTGGGATCGGGATCTGGGGGAGGGGAATGGCTCAGCTTTCAGCCCCCCCCCCCCCCGCCAGCAGGCTAGGGCTCCCCGACAAGGTGCCCTCAGGCTGTTGCCTGTCACACAACCTCGCAAAAGCTGTTCAGCGCAGCTCAGGCCAGAAATCAAGGCCCAGGGCCGAGGGGCAGGCGCCATCTACTCCACTCCCTGCAAGCACTGGGGCCGGGCACCGTCGGGGGTCTCGGGGGCCGCCTTGCAGGGCACCACCGACCCACAGCAGACTTCTCAGAGGACTGAGAACACCTGCGGCCTGGCCCTGGCTGGAAGCAGCCCCCAGGCCTCAGGAAAGGTGTCAGGAGCGGGCAGGGCAGGCCAGCGAAAAAGGCCGAACGTCAACACTCACAGCACCTGGAGTCAGACCTGCTCTCACTTCCCCGTCCACTTAGGGGCTTGTGGGGAGGGGGGCCTTTGAGGGCAAGAGGCCTAGGGGGTCGGTACCATCAGATTGGGGAGGGGGTGCTGGGGCTACGAGGACCCCCCAGGCAAGCCAGCGGAGCAGCGGGAAGGGAAGCCAGGATAAGCACACGGAGACAGCAGCTCTGGACGCAGAAAGGCAGGGAGGACTCCTGGCTCAGGCCATGCCAAGGGGTGGCGCGGGGGCAGCACAGAGGACGCTGGGGAGGAGCGTCTGGTCTTACCGGTGGATAGCACGGAGGATTTACTCCTAATCTCCTCCAGCTTTTGAACGAACAAGGCATTCATCTCCCTCTGCAGGGCCCCTGCCTGCCTGTGGGCGCTCTCGGGCCAGCGGGGAACCACCTCGGGGCTGCCCAGGCCGCTGGAGTCCGAGGACACAGAGCCGCCGCCCGGACCCTGCCACGGGGCCCCTCTGCCTCTCCCCACGCTGGTGCAGGGAACCCCCAGCGAGTCCGCCCGGGCACGGGGCTGCTGGCTGATGGCCTCGTGCGCAGCTGTGGGCCCCGGGCTGGGCAGCCGTCCCCGCCGCAGGCCCTCGGCGTCCTCACCAGCGCAGGAGCCCACTACGCACTTCATGCAGGTGGCAGCCATGCCAGCAGGCCCGGGGCCCTCAGGGGCACAAGGGGGCTGCTCCTGGGCCAGACTCCCCTGCGCCGGGCTCCTCCCCACCGGCGCCTTACCTCGGGGGCTGCGGCTGCCGGGCTCCTCCGGGGCTGAGGCTTCCAGAGCGGGGCCGGGGCGGGGGGCTGCCACGTCACGGGCCTCCCCCTCAGAGCCTGTGTCTTGCGTGCCCAGGACCAGCTCCGGGAAGGCCTTGCGGCCCGGCTTCTGGCTCTTGGTCGGGGCGCTGGCCGTGCGCCGCAGGAGCCGCTGGCTAACGGTAGGCCGAGGCAGGGGCCGCCCAGCAGCATGACTGTCCAGGGAGCCGGGCTTTGGGCCTCGGAGGAACAGACCTTTTAGGCCCAGAGCCTGCTTGACCTGCAAGAGAAGGAGCCCACATAGCTGGCAGCCAGGCACCGGGGACCAGGGACCGCCAGCCCAGCCCAGGCACCCTCTGGCAGGCGGTGGCCGGGCTGAGCCTACCGCAGCCCAAGGGCCAGCCTGGCGAAGGCACCGGCGGGCATGGCAGGCTTGTGCCGCTCCCAGCTGCGTGTAGGGAAGAGGGTCCCCAGGGCACGTCTGCCAGGGACAGCAGCTGCTACGGCCTCAGCACAGACCAGGGATGCACCCTGCCTTCCCTGACTGCAGGGGGAGGGTCTGCGGGTCTCAGGACACGTGGGCCCAGGGAGGGCTGGAAGGAGGAGGCCCCCAGGCTTTTCCCAAAAGAGGACCTTGAACCCTGGCTCCTGTGCCTGCACCAGGTACCCTCACAGACCCCCAAAGCCCCCGGCTCTGGTGGAGCAGGCTGGCACAGGGCCCCCGGGTGGTGCTGGCATGGAGAGAAAGATGAGAGGAAACCCCAGGGGAGCAGGCACCACCCCACTCACGCTCACCCTGCCTTTGGGCGCCGCAGGCCGAGGAAGCAAGCAAAGCCGGGCGCAGGCCAGCGGTCTGCTCTCCCATGTCCCTGCCCGCCCACTCCCCCGGAGGGGCTGCCTCCTCTGGGAAGCCTTCCTGGACTGCTGCCAGGCTCACCCTGCTCTCTGTTCAGCAGCCCTGAGGGCAGGGCCCTTGTCGGCTCGGCCTTCCCAGACAGCCAGGCCTCTCCCCGTGATCTCCCTGCCTGAGGAGGGAGGCCAGGGGTCACCGGGACCAGCTAGCAAGTGCCCAGGTCACTGCCAGAGAGGCCAACAGCTGCGTCTCCAGAGTGCAGGGGCCAGAAGGGTCCTCACATGCAGAGGCCCCAACAACAGCCACAACTCCCCGGGGACTCGGGGGCACTTCTGGGCAGAGATGTTCACGTGGCCAGCACTTGAATCGGCTTCCCGATTCAAGATCCCAAATCCAGAGCAATTTGGTCAAAGTTGGCTGCAAAGTCATTTAGAAGAAGGTCCAGGATTCAAGCTCAGAGCTCCTGGTCCCTGGGGCCTCCCCACACCACAGCAGGCATCCTGGGCGCACACAGAGCCAGGGAGCACACCGGGGGGGGCGGTGGAGGTGGCCAGGAGGAAGGGTGAGGGCAGGGAGGGGGACGGGTGCCGGGATGCCGGGGCACTCCAAGCTAGAGGACCAGACACAGAGGGGCAGGGTGGGCAGGGGCACGAGGCGTCAGACAGAGGACAGAGGAGGGACGGAAGGCCAGGAGGGGTCCACGCACAGGAGGCCTCGCCAGAGTCCTGGACCTGCCTCATAAATGCTGCCCTGCGGCTGAACATGGCCCCAGGGACCCCAGAACCACGTCACGATCCATGTCACATGAGCTGACAGTCTCCAAAATGCTACCAGGAATCACGGATGCTAATGGGACGGCCTGAGCATGCAGGTGGGGGGCGGGCGGGCTCTGCCGCCCTGGCGCTGGGGTACCTTCGAGCTCCTAACGGGACTGTCCTTCTAAAAGTAGACTTTGGACATGGGGAAGCCCACTGCAAGACCAAAGAGACAGAGTGAAGGCCGTGAGACACCGACAGCTGGGCGCAGAGCCCGCGGAGACAGGCAGACGCAGGACAGACAGACGGCTTGACGGTGGGCAAGAGCCGAGCGGCCTGTGGCGCTGTGCCCGGCAGCACCTCGGGCCGTGGAGGTGGCAGGAGAGAGACTGTCAGTGGCAGGACCACGCGGGCCCCCCATGCACACCTGGCAGCCCACCACTCGCTGGCCCCGCCCAGGCCCGGAGCACAGAACTGGGGAGACAGAGAAGGACCCCCATCCAGGGACGCAAGGGGTTGGGAGCAAAACCAGGAGGCCCCCTTCCAGAGATGGACAGAGAACCGAGGACCCTGAGACACAGGAGTGAGGAGGCTCAGGAGAGACGGTTGGGGGGAGGGCTGCAGCGGCTGCAGGACGTGGAGGTCGGATGCCCCCACCACCCACTTTGCAGGAGGAGAAACAGGCCCAGCGAGGTGACCAGGAGGCAACGTGCCTGAGATGGGACGGGGTGGGGCGAGGCCAGGGGTCCTGCAGGCAGCACTCACCTTACCACTGATGTCACTGACGGCCACATGGACAAAGATGGAGGCCTCTTCCATCCCCTCCAGGTACACATGCCGATAGCCTGAAATAGCCGGTCACGGCTCACCCTGCCCCACTCTGCTCACAGGTCCTGAGGCCCTGAATACAACCCGTGAGCCCAGTTCTGGGGACTCCTCCAGGAAGCCCCGTGGTATTGTGCGCTCTTCCTCTTCCCGGGGGGGCCAGGCGATGCCTCCGCCTGAGCGCCCTTCCCCTCCCCCACCCACCAAGCACCCTTGACCTCACTCCTTCCTCCTCAGCTCCCTCTGTGTCCCCAGGCCCACCCATGGCAGGAGCCGACCCCTAGGAGGAAGCTCAGCCCTGGTGCCCTCAGCTGACCAGTAGGGGACACTGGTCTGTGGGGGGGGCTGGTCTCTGTGGGGTACGCTAGTCTGGGGGTGGGATGCTGGTCTCTGTGGTGGATGCCTGCCTGAGCAGGGGACATGGTCTCTCATATGGGGGACGCTGCCCCTCCCCACCCCGCCGGCCCCCCCTGCCCACCTGGCATCATGCTGCTGAAGGCCAGTGTCCTCTGGCCAATGAAGTCACGCCCAATGGGGTCATGGTCCCAGACAAGGAAGCGCACCAGTGCGATCTCAGGCATATGCACAGTGAACACCAGGGTCTCCTCCCACATGGGGTTGAATCCTAGAGGCCACGGGGAGCAGGTGTCACCTCCCACCCCAGGTCCAGCCTGGAGGCCACTTGGGCCCACGCCCTCTTCCAGTGCCTCCGCCTGGGCTGGGCTCCCGGCCGACAGGAGCAGCACCTGGGGACCAGGCTCTGACAAGGGCCCCAGCGAGGGGGCAGCGGGCAGGTTGTCTGGGTCCCAGGAGCAGCCCCACCTCTCCCTCCCCTGTGAGGCCGTGGCCAGCGGAGCCAGGGGGCCCGGTGCCTCACCGTTGTCATCCACCACACGCGTCTGCTCCTTGTTGCAGTCCACGGGGAGCCCGATCACCTCCACCTCCACGAAGGGGTCGATGATCTGGGTGCGGAGGGCAGGGGTGGCACCGGGCCCGGCGTGGCGCTCCAGCCCCACCCACCCATGCCAGGGCCCTCCTACCTCGCCTCGGTCCCCCAGCATTGAATCCCGCGGCTTGGGGAGCTGCTGCCCGCTGATGATCCGAAGCACCAGCTGCTTCTTGAGCTGCCCGGGCAGAGGGTCTTCAGAGTTGGGGTTGAAAACGCCTGGGAGGGCAGGGTGCCAGGCTGAGGAGGGCAGCGGCTGCGCAGGGCACCCCACTGCACTCCGTTTACTGAACGGGAGCCCCAGATTGGGGCGGGGGGACAGGGGGCAGGGTTCCAGCACGGGGGCACCAGGGGTCTGCATGCTGGCCGCCTCTGAGACCGGCCTGAGCTAGGACACAGCCCGTCCTCGCCCCTCTCGGCACGCTGCCTCTGTGTGGGGAGGGGTGCTGGGCTCCCCAGCAAGGGGCAGCAGGAGGGGTGGGGGGAGGATTCAGGTTAAAACGGGGAGAGCTCCACACGAGACTTCCAGCAGTTTTCAGTGCGAACACTGAAGGGTCTGGGAAGGGACCCGGGAGCTCTGGTGCCCTCGCTGCAGGGCGCCTCGGCCCGAGCCCCGTGGGGAGTCGCCTCACATGCGTCCTGCTGCGGAACCTCGTGGGGGGCCAGGCGTGGGGAGGGGCTCCCCAGTTCACCCCTGCCGACCCCTGGCAGAGTGGGGGCCCTTCACCGCACCCCGACCTCCGGCATCCTGGGGGGCTGCGTCGCGGGTGGACGCCAGCTGGCCCTGCCCACCCCGCGCCCCGGGCCTCACCCTGGCACATGCACTGCGGTTTGAGCACGTAGCCACAGTTCCCGTTGGTACTGAACTTGGCGCGATTCAGCTGCAGCATCCGCCCCTCCGACTGGTAGTTCAGGGCGACTGTGGGGGGGGGAACATGAGGTGGCCCGGTCAGCGCCCAGCCCGCGTCCCCCCTCCGCCCCTGCTCGGCTGCCCCTGAGTCCGTCGTTCTTCTGTGTGAGCCAACCCCGGGCTCACCGTTGTGCACGACCAGGACCGGGCGTCCTGGGAGGATGCCCCTGGAGCCCTGCACAGCCAGCCCCCGACACCCCCAGGAGCGCCGGGCCCTCCCCTGTCACGGTCCCAGCCACACGCACCCATCTGGCAGCCTGCGTTCCAGAAGGGCTGCGGGTTATAGTTGCTGGAGTCCACGCGGTAGGAGGACGGGTAGATGCGGGACAGCTGGTGCTGGTTGAAGCGGAGGTACTGGGCCGGCTTCTGCTGCAGGATCTGCTGGGCCCTGGTCTCACTGAAGGACGACACCTGCCAGCTGGACGCCACTGCGGGGCAGGAGGCCGGCCTCAGAGGCACACCCGGGCCGCGGCCCAGCCCTCCCACACACCCCCAAGGCCCTCGACCCTCACCCTCGGCCTCCACATCGTGCATGCCCACAGACTTGGTGTACTTCACCAGGTCCGAGAGGGCGCGAGACAGCTTCATGGTCTTCTTCTGCCGGCTCGCCCTGGGAGGAGGGCGGGCGACATCGGTCAGGGCCCGGGGGCGGGCGCCCCTCCCGACTCAGGCCAGCCTGGGCACCACAGTGTGCGAGCCAGGCTCACTGATTCATGCCAAATGTCCACCTAATGTCCACCGCGCCCCGTTGCGGGTGCCGGGATGTGCAGTGGACCCTGAGAAGAGACATGGGGGAGGGGCAGGCGCTGGCGCTGAGCCCCCCCCCAAGAATGTCTCTCCAACTGCAGTGGGTGCTAGAAGCAGGCACAGGGGTCCATGCTGGCCAGTGTGTCCCCGCGACGCTGAGGTCCCCTCCCTGGGCTCCTCCTCCCCCACTCCACTGTGCGGTCACGGGGCCACCGCAGGGCCTGCGCGTCCAACGCTGGCGTTGCGGGGACAAGGGCCTCGGCACTTGCCGCCGCCACTGTCTGTGCAGGGTCCAGGCTGGGGCAGGGCACTGACCCTCGGCTCTGGCTGCCTTGGGAGTCCAGGTCCTCCTCCCCCTCCTCCATGCTGGCCGCCTTCTTTAGCTTGCTGCTCTTTTTCTGTGTGGAAGGAGAGCGGAGTCAAGCTCTGTGGGGCCCCTGGCTCAGCCGCGGCCCCTACGCAGGCCGGGAGGGCGCAGGAGGCAGGCCTGCCGTCCTGGGGTCCTGGCACCCAAGCTGCCCGGCTGAGCCGGCCTGTCCTCTGCAGTGTGCCGGTCGGCCTGGGCCCCGAGGGACCCACGGCGCTGGCTGGTGCAGGCCAGGGGAGGGCCATCGAGGCACCTGCTCTGCGTAGCCCCAGGCAGACGACGTGGCTAGGAGTCCAAAGGGGGATTCTGGGAGGCAGGCCAGGGGCCCGGAGAGCTGGAGGGGACGCCCCTGGCTGGCCAGCACAGGGACAGCTGGGCAAGCGGGAGGACGGAGCATGGTGGGCTCTGGCAAGGTGGCCCCGCCCGGGAGCCCCGCCAGACCTTGCGCTTGGAGAAGCCGCTCATAAGGACCCGGTTGTTCCGTCGGCTGGCCCCGGCGTCCTCCCCGGACTCCACGTCCTCCTCGGCCTGGGGGACAGGGAGACAGAGGTGACGGGGAGCAGGAGAAGGGGGGGCTGGCTGCCGCCCCGGACGTGGAGTCACAGCCCGCCGCCCGCCCGGGGCTGAGGCAGTGCGGGGGAGCAGGGTCTGAGAGGGAGCGTGCAGGCCCCACGGGCCCCTCGAGGGGTGCGGCTTTGAACTCATTAAGGCCCCGGTTCTGAATTTCTTCTCCCACGGAGGGTGAGCCTGTGATGAACACGTTTGTGTGTCTGGAGCGTGGCTCAGCCGTGCGTGCTTACGTAAGGCTCGCACGAAGCTCCCTGCGGCTCTGGCGTCCGGCCCTGCTTCTCACGGAGACAGAGGTCTCACCTCAGGAGAAAGGCGCTGGTCTGCGCCCCCCAAGCTGCGCTAACCCTCGTTCACCTCAGGGCTACCGTGAGCCTTCCATGGCACTACTTACGGAACGCCTTCCTTCCCTGCCCCCACCCAAGGGGCTCTCCAGGCCCAGTCCTGTACACACGTCCACACACACCCGGGGATGCACCTCCGCCCGTCCGTACCTCCCCTCCAACCATGCCCCAGCCTGGACGCCGGCCCTCAGCCAGGAGGGGAGAAAGGCCCCTCCGGTGTGGACCCTGGAGCTCAAGCTGGGCCCCACTGTGCCTGATGGGGGAGCACAAGATGGTCAGCCGTGCCCCAGGGACAGAGGGGACAAGACCTCGTGCTCCGGAGCTGCCCCGAAGAGCCCCGTGTGGTGCCCGCCCCCTCGGCCTGAACACCGCCACGGCTCACACATTGGAAAAGGAGCGTGTGGCCCACGATGCTGGCGGGCAGCTACCCCAAACTCCACCGGCTGCCCGGGCCCTGCCCACACCTGCTCTGGGGAGGAGCTTGGGCCCGTGGGGAGTCAGGCCGCGGCTCTCCAGCTCCTGCCTGCGCCCTGGGTCTCCCCCGCTCGCACCCTGCTGGTCAGCGGGCTGCACGGAAGGAGCTGGTCCAAAGCCCGAGGCACGGATCCACCACAGAGGAGCTCAGCGTCCACTCTGCTCCAGCTTGCTCTAGAAGTGTTTCTCTTTCTCATCCCCGGCCCTAGCAACACCAGCCCATTTGCCTCCCAGTTTCCTGAATGCTCCGCGGCGCGCTCGCAGAGGCGCTGGGAGCCGTGTGCACGGTGCGCGTGGAGACAGTTGAGGCCGACACGCTCCGCAGCTCTGTAAACATTGCCTGAAATGCCATGCACAAGCAACTTTAAATCTGGGCACAGCAAGGAGAGGCGCGTGTCCGCCCAGCATCCTGGAGAAGCAGCTGCAGCCTCAGCCAGAATCCACTGTCACCCCCAACGCCCGCACGCCGGAGCTTGGCAGGGCTTACAGCTCAGGCCTGAGCTCCGGCCACCCTCAGGGAGGCTGTGGGCAACAGAGGGCCCGCACTGGGCCACTCCTGCCCCCTAGACACAGCCTGGTAACCCTAGAGAGCTCAGCAGGGTGGGGTGGGGTGGTCAGGACAGCCGGCGGAGGACCATCCACGCTTCGGACAGAGCGCAGGCTGCAAGGCCTGGCCTGGCCAGCCCCTTCTGATCAAGGAGGTCTAGTCCTGGCCCCTCTGGATGTCAGGGAGGGAGGTGCTGGGTCCCCCAGAGAATCAGGCCTGTCCTTGGCCAGCACCAGCACCCACTAGAGTTGTGCCAAGCACTGAAGATTGGGGTCCCCTCCCTGCCCATCAGACTGCACTCTGAGCCACCTGCCCTCTCCCACACGGGGAACTCCCAGAGGGTAGGGGCCACAGCGTCGGGTCCCCCAGCAAAGGGGACAGAGAGGTATGTTGGGGGCATGTGCATGACCCCACTGCCCAGATGCTCCCCCCTCTGCCTAGACCCCAACACCCCAATGTCCCCCTGCCCATGTCCCAGCAGCAGAGAGCCTAGTGCTGCTGGGAACAGGGTGGATTGCCTGATGCCCCCTCCAAGCTCCATGCCTGGTGGCTCAGCCTGAGCTGCTACTGCTTCTCCTCCTGTTCGTCCTCCTCCTCCTCCAGGAAGCCTTCCCTGAGTACCTGCTCCCCCTCATGCAAAAAGTCACACAACCCTAAGCCTCCCAGGTCCAAGCGGCCATCCTGCATGTCACTAAGTTCCCAGGTACATGCCCAGATACTGCTTGGTCAAGGGAAAGCAGGACTTCACATCATGTCCCCCATGTTGGACATACTGCCCACCTCGTCACCCACTGTAGGCGCTCTGTGTCCTCCCCACCCAGAAATGTGGGGACGGGTTATGGATGCACAGGTGTGCACAGACCACACGCTCCAGGCCCTTCCCTCAGCCGCAGACCGACTCATGGGCTGCAGGGCTCTCACCTTTCTGCCCTCTGCCCTGTGCCCAAGCTTTCCAGATGGAGGCAGTGTGGACACGGTGAAGTCATTGGGGTCCTCACAGTCCCGAATCTTCGACTCCTTCATTAAGGAATCCAGTTTCTTCTTGGCGATGTTTTCCACACGCTTCCGGTTAGTGGCGACCTGCCAGAGCCGGACGGCCACCCCGTGCCATCAGTCCCCAGCCCCGCGGCAGCAGCACCACCGGCCCCCAGATCCTTGCCGGAGGGGCCCGCTGGAGCTGCGGAGCTCGAACCCCATCTTGGCTTCTCAGCCCCGACCCCAGCCGCGCACTCACTCCTAAGAGGCGCCGCTTTACCCTCACACCATCCCGCCCCAGGGCCGCACAGCAGCCATGTGATTTGCCCGGGGCCACAGACAGTGACCAGTAGGCCCTGAACCAAGGCCTCTCTGATTTTAACACCTGCATCCTTTAGCTGCACAATGCTGCCCACAGAAACTCGGCAGACGGCTTGTCACGTGTCCGGCTGGTGGGCCTTGGGTGGGTGGGCAGGGATGTCAGGGTACCCAGTGGCCACTCTGGGCTCCAAGAGCCCTAAGCAGCTGGGGCTCTGAGATCCCACCACTGGCTACGAGACACCTTAAGGAGATGGGCAGGGGGCAGGGACGGACGGCCTGGCTGACCAGCACCAGGGGCTGGGCAGTGCCGCCTCCAGGTGCCCTCCCTGCCTGCAGCAGCCCCCATTGTAGCCCTGACACACGTGGACCCCTCCGGGGCAGGGCCTGGGCCGTGGGCATCCAGGTGCCCCAGTGCCCAGGTTGGAGGCATGCAAGGCAGACCTCAGACAGCGTGGGTTTACTATCACCTGGGGCCAGAGAAATATGCAGGCACATTGGAAGCAGAAAGAACTCTGCTGCTTCAGGGCTTTCTAAAACAACCAGCTAACGTGGCTGGGAATGCTCCTGCACAATTACTTTCCCATCTGATGGCCCCTCGGGGAGAACTAATGCCTTCCTACCTCGCACTGGCAGCTTACAACAGTGCCCAGAGGAGAGAGGAAGCTAATTACAGAGTCCCCCCAGCCCCGCTAGGCCGAGCTCTTTTTCACTCCTCAGCCTCCCTGTGGGACCCCCCAGCCCCAGCGCCTCTGCGTGAAGAGGTGGAAGTCCACTAGCTGGGGGCTCAGGGGCCGTGTCACGTGTGAAGGGGCAGGTAGGGAAGAGCCCCCCCTGGCTGAGCATGCGCCCAGCTATCTAGCCATGGTACAAAGCACCCTTGCATCTGCCCAATATCCCTGTCTCAGCCACCTGCCTTCTCACAGCAAGGCTATGAGCCTGTTGTTCAGGGCTGCAGCTCCCCTGCTCCCCGACAAGGGCCTCCCAGCCCTACTCACCCGCGGTACAAAGCACCCTTGCATCTGCCCAATACCCCTCTCTCAGCCACCTGCCTTCTCACAGCAAGGCTATGAGCCTGTTGTTTGGGGCTGCAGCTCCCCTGCTCCCCGACAAGGGCCTCCCAGCCCTACTCACATCCCCGTTGAGAAGTTTGCAGTCCTCATCAATCTCGTCTGCACTGTCTTCATCAGACACCTCACCTTCCTCAGCATCCTCACTGATGCTGGAGGGAAGCTTCTTGCCCTGGGGGAGGCAGTGGACCATGGGAGGGGTCCTGGAGGAAGTCCTGGGAGGCCAGTACCCACACAAGAAGCAGCAGAGGGAAGGAGCCTTTCTCAAGCTTGCTTGCGGACCTCAGGCCAGGGGCAGGGGCCATCCCAGCAAGGGAGGGAAACACCAGGGAGTGCACATGGAGGTCCCCAGACTGAATGGCCACCATGGGGGGAGACTGAGGCCAGGTCAGGGGTAGGGCCTACCCTGACTCCTCAAATCTGCCACAGATCGTGTGGAACCCCACACCGTCTAGAGCAGGGTAACTGTCCGTCACCTGGCCACAGATCAGAGGTCAGGGGCCCAGCAGGATGCTGGCCCCAGGAGGGGCGGGCAGGGGCTCACCTTCACCAGAATCTTGCCCTTGAGCATCTGCGGAGAGGGAAGCATGGTGGCATCCTCACTGCTTACTGATGACAAGTCCAGCTTATCCCCAAGGATACCAGTCAGATACTGGGCCATCTTCTTCTGTTGCATGACACTACAGTGGTTCTCAATGGACAGGATCACTGGGTACCTGTAGCCCCAAGGTGGAAGAGTCAGAGTGTAGCCAGCGGAGGGCTAGGCCCCACCTGTGTAAGACATCAAGAGATCTTCACCAGCAACCGGGATAGATGGAACTGCCAGCCACTCTGGGAGGGAGCCCATCAATGGCTTTGAAAAGCAACTGGGTGGGTAGGAAAGGAGCTGAGAGATTTTAGGGACAGGTAAAGAAGGCATGTAGTTCATATCCCAATAAAAAAAAAAAAGCAATTAGAAACTCCAGGAAAATAAGAGGAAACATTCAAGCAAGTCAGCAAAGTCATGGTTTAAAAATGATGTGGACTCAAGTGAGGAGCAATGAATAGACTGAGAAAGATGATCTCATTGACCTAGATACTGAGACATGGTCCTGTGATGGTTCTGGGGTCCTAACACTGGCCCCATAGGCAAGGAGACATAAGCCAGGCACATACCATCTGGTAAAACATCGCTATTACCTGTGTATGCAGAAGCGGGAGTAAAACATAGGGGTTTTCATTCTATGCTCTTCAGTGGTTTGACTTATTTTTTAACCAAGTGCACGTTTTATTTGGATTTTTGCCAAAAGGTAACATGATCTTTTTAGAAAACGTAGGTGACCCAGACCTAGAAGGCATGAATCAGAGCAAGAGATAGGCAAGTCCTGTGAAGCGGAGAGGGCAAACAGGACTTGGGGCAAAAGTACTCCCCATTTCTCAGGCAAGGGACTGAAGCCTAAAGCGCAAGGCCCTAGGGAAGAACCCTATGCCTGCAAAGATTATGCTAACGCACATAAGGCGTGAGCCCTGTCCTAAGACCCTGTCCTAAGTCCCTGGGTCCTTTGCAGCTACAGAGACCTGTCTGTCCCACCTCCCCTGCCCTGAGATGCCTCTCTCACCTGCAGTTCTAGGGCCTAGGCTGCCACACCTCACTCCCACTCCCTTCTGGCAGCCCAAGACAGAGCTTGGGCAAGCTCTTTCAGGAGGGGCCCCTCTATTTCTATTTCCTAAATCAATCTTGCTTCTCCTCCCCTCCCTCATTAAATTAGTTCTTTCCTTGCCTGGGAGCCTTGTTTAGCCAAGACTTGAAGGTGACTGTAAGCGTGGGGAGGCGGTCTTCTATTTCCAGAAACTAAATTGCATTTTGTCCAACAGTGTCTGTAGCTACTGCTGAGTGACAGCAAATTGAGTTCGGACGTGGAGTAGCTTCTTGGGGGTAATTAGTGCCAGAGCTACCACTGCCGCAGGCAGCTGACCCCAGGGACTGCCTAGTGGGTGTGGACAGGGGCTGCTGGCACACGTTCCCCATCAGCCACAGCCCATCTACTCTCAGCTCCTGCACCCACTGCCTTCCCTCTCCCCAGAGCTGCGGCTCCACTCCCTTCCCTGACTCTCAGCCTCAACAACAGACCTCAAAATCAACCCCTCGGGCTCTGCAAACACACCTCCCAAGGTAGGATGTGCCAGAGGGGCAGGAAGAGCCATTTGAGCCCCTCCCCCACCCAAACCCCTGCTCGGTGCCCCCCTCCCCAGTCCCAGCCACTCACTCATTCTTGACAAAAGCATATTTGTTGATGGTTTCGATGACATCTTTGAAGAGGATCTTGGAGGTCAGAGTATAGCCGTGGTGCACAATGGGCTCCCCGTCAGGCCCGTCCCAGCAGTCCACTGCGGGCAGGCAGAACTCAGTCAGCTCCAGGAGCCTGGCTGCCCACGCCCGGAGACCCACAGCTCGTGGGCTGACTGAAGGGGTCCTCTCGCTCAGCAATTAACACCAGGAGGAGCCTGTCACAGCCCCTGCCTGGGAGGAGGGTAGACACCCTGCTCAGAGACCCCACAGGGCTGTCCCCCAGGGAAACGCCGGTCTGCAGCCCAGGCCCGGGGCCCCAGGGCTGAGGGAACGTGGCGTCCTTGGGCCCCCACCACGTACCCTCCACACAGCGGCAGCCGGCCTGCAGGACCCAGGCGTACATGTCCACCCGAGACTGGGACATGAGCTGGTCGCCCACGAGGTAGGTGTTGTGGGACGAGGTGATGAAGTAGTGGCTCAGCGGCCGCGTCATGTCCTGGTGCACGCCGTGGTGCTCGGGGTTGAAGATGTCGCCGGCAGGACTCCGAGTATAGTTGGTAAAGCCTGCGCGGAGGCACGGTGGGTGCTTAGCCCCCTCGCGCCGGCCCCACCACACAGCTCATCTCGGCACCACCCATCCCCGCACCATGCAGAACAGGAGGCTGCCCGCTCAGGCCCACGGGTTGCCCGCCAGCACCACCCATCGGCCTGCCAGGACAGCAGCGACGCCCCCACTCACCGTCAATGCCCAGCACCCCCTTACTCTTGTTTTCTGGGCAGGGCTCAAACTGCTCGATGATATCCCGGCAGCTCTCAAGGGTCACACCTGCCATCTAGGCCAGAGCAAGGGCTTAAGCCCAGGCTAGCCCATCACTGGCCTGGGCTAGCCTCAGGCAGCACCCCCTCCTCCACAACCACCACCACTGCCTCCTACTCTGCCTCTGATGGTCATGTCAAGACCGACCATGGCGGGGTGGGGGGGAGGCTCGGGCCCCTGCAGGCTGATTCCCTGACTGGCTACCCCCAGTGTCATAAGACTCGGGACTTGGTGGCCAGAGGACTACTGGCTTTGGAAGAGTTGTCCCTGACTGCAGATCCTTGAAGCAGGGGAGGAGTCTTTGGTTCCATCAGCTGGGCCACCCCTCATGCCCACCGTGTTAGGTCTCAAGAGCTATGGAGCAGGGCCGTCCTGGCAGGGAGCCTCCTGTGTGCAGGAGTGCAGGACAACCAGAACCCAGTCCCACCTTGGAGGAAGTCCAGGGGCACAGGGAACCTCCTCTCCCTGCCTCCCCCTGCTGCCTTCATCTCTCACAGGAAAGCTGCACAACAAAGCCGAGCCCAAGGCGGCCCTGCACATCGACGACCCCATGCACAGAGGCTGAGTGATCTCCCAGGGCTCTGAGGGGCAGCCCAGGCCAGGAGCCCCAGTTCCCAGACGCAGTTCCGCCAGCCAGGCTTCTAGAAAGTCCCGAGGACTGCGGGGGGGGGGGGGGTGATAGAGGGGCAAATGGGGTCAGAGCTCAGAGCAGCAGTGGACCTTGGGAGGCCCAGAGTCCAGGGCCCCGGGTCAGGGCTCAAACCTCCCACCCGGTGGACAGTTTGAGCCCCAGATATAGAGAGAGTTCTGGAAAGCTTAGGGTAAAAGGCAGGGAATAATGAGTCAGTACTGCCCATCCCAGACAGGACCACTTTCCCACCCTCCACCCACAGAGAACCCAAAGCCTCATTCCAATGCTGCCCACAGTGGCTGGGCTGGGCAGGAGTCGCCCTGGACGTCAGGATCCCACAAGGCTGATTCCAGCCTCTCCCAACTGGACAAGATGCCAGTGCTCCCCCCAGCAGGACTGCCACAAGGACAGAACCCCAGCAAACTGTATGAGTGTGGGGAGGGGTTCTGGGAGAACAGCCCCAGGGGTAGCGCTCTGTCACACCCCGGGCCTGAGGCAGCCTCACAGGGCAGAGTGGGGCAAGGTGCCAGCCCAGGACAGCAGTGGTGGGAGATCTTGGGCAAATGCCACGTAGACCCAGCCTGGGTCTCTCAGCCACTCCTGCTGATCCAGCCACCCAGCCCCAGGCCCAGCCCAGTGGCCACTGCTTCTGGCCCCTAACCTCAAGGCTGACCGCCCCTCCCAGTCTCTGCCTAGACCTGGGTCCCTGAGGGTTCCAGGAAGTTACAAGTCTGGAAGCTGGTCCTCATGGTTGCCGCACACCAGCCCTAAGGATGGGAACCCTATGCTGTCTGAGCCCCACCATAGGAGCACTCTTTCCTCAGGGGACACTGGCCTTCCCCTCTCCCACTGCAGATTTCCAGCCTCCTGCCCACCACAGAAAGCAACAGCCAGCCCCTGCCTCAGCTGAGGTTGAGGGGTCCACATCCCTGAGCCTCTGGACGCTGGGTCCCAGTCAGCAGGGCAATGCCCAGGGAGCCCTCAGCCTCTTAGGATGGACAGGAAGGCCTAGAGTCAAGAGAAATGGGTAGGCATGCCCCTCTGGCACCCAAAGGCATCCGGGCATCTGCTGGACAAATGGGTGAATGGCGGTGGCAGTGGGCCTGGATCTTAGGGGTATAAGCTAGCCAGACCTGTGGTGGGAACAGGTGGGAAGGCTGGGACATGGAAATCCTGTTCGAGGAGGAACTCCACACTAAAGGTTGTGGTCAAGCGTAGGCCCCCTTCAGGAAGCCGGGGTGTCTGTGGTCAGGGCTGAGCTGCTCAGAGGCCCACAGAGAAGAAACCACAGAACTTCCCCACCTGCTGAGGGCCTCCATGGGACACACCCTGAAATATGCTGCCATGGCCCATGATGGGAACCAAAGCAGGTGCACTAAGTGGAACCCTGAATGCCAGGCTGTGGCCCATCCTTTCACACTGAAGTGTTCTCCGCCACACTGAACCTGTTCAAGGGCCCTGGGAGCCCGGGCTGCGGCCACGGAGGCTAGGACCCTGCTCCCACGGCCGTGCCCTCACCTTCTGCTCCACCTCCAGGAAGCGCTGGAGGTCAGCGGCGTCCAGGTGGTCCTTGTGGTCGCTGTAGGCCAGCATGAGCAGGTAGAGGTCCCGGCGGGTGGACATCATCTTATAGAAGGCACAGAATTCCTCAAAGCCCAGCGTCCCCTGGTGGTCATCTGTGTCTGCTTCCTGCGAGCCAAAACCTCTGTGTCCCCAGCGTCCCACACTGATAGCCACCTGGGATCCTGGCAGCAGTGAATTAACTGGGCTCCCCCTCTGACTCTCCCACCAAGAAGCCACTGGGTGACCCTTTAACACAGATCTGACCCTCCCCTCCCCTAGTCCCAGCCTTTCAAGATCAACTTACACCTGACACAGTCACCCCACACTGGAATCAAAACTTCACTCTGGGGGTCAATGCCCCATCCGGGAACCAATACCCTCTACTGGGAGCCAACACCCCATCTGGGGGCCAATACTCCATCCTGGAGTCAACACCCCACTTTAGAGCCAACACTTCACCTTGGGGGTCAAGCCCTCACTGTGGGAGCTAACACCCCACATTGGAGCCAACACCCTATACTGGGAGCTAACACCCCACTCTGGAGTTAATGCCCACCCTGGGCCGTAAGCCTGTAATTACACTTGGCTGCCCATTGGTTAGAAAAGCTCAAGGCCCCAGGGTGTACAGAGTGCCCTGGCTTCAGTCTCCACAACAGAGAGAGGACCTGGCCACTGTCTTTCTCTTGCAGACAGGGCAGCCCACACAACACTGTATTACAGGAGCCCCGCAGGAGCAAACCCACTGGGACCCCAGTGAGACCACAGAACCCACCACTCAGGGAGCATTACTGAAGTGTCAGACCCTGGAAACACCAAACACCAAGGCCAGGGACAGACCCAGAGGGCAAGGGACTCAGCAACCACAAGCCGGGCGGCCCAGAGGAGCCTGAGGTGCCCTGGGGCCGTGGCAATCTCTAGGAATGGGCCAGAAGGGCCCCATAGAAGGTGCTGCTCCAGACCCTGAGTGCTCTGGGCTGGTGAGGTGGGGCGGGGTGTGAGCAGGACCTGCCTGGAGGGTGACGGCACAGCAGGAATGGACGTCAGGTCAGCACCATGGACAGCAATGCTCCACACTCTGCGTGCCATTGGGCTAGTCTTTCGTCATGTGCTGACACAATCTGGGGTGACTGGGGGGTGGGTGCCAGAGAGGTGAGGCCCTCTCTGAACCAGGGGCATCACCAGAGAACCAGGGGACCACAGACACCCCCTATCCCTGTGGCCAGTGAGAGGACTGCTCTTGGGAAGGCTGATCTCTACCACGGACGCCTAGCTTGGCACTGAGACAGGCACCCGGCAAGGCCCCAGAGCCTCACTCCAGGACCCCCGCATCCATGCCACAACTGGGACGGGGCAGAGCCACGGGTGCTGGGGCACAGAAGACAACAGACACAGACCACGTGTCTGGAGCTCGGTTTGCGGGCAGCCCTGGGTCTGAGAGCTGACAGGATGGCCCAGGCCGGCAGCCCTCCCCAAGGTGTGGCTGGAGCTGGGCAGAGACGCCCATTGCTTTGAGTGTCCAGCCCGCGGGGTGATTTGGCCTCCCACCCCGTTCCGTGCTGGGTGGTACAGCCAGGAATCCAGGGCAGGGTGGCTGCCCGTTCTCCGTTCAGCTGCCAGCCCTCAGGGCGAATGAAAACATTCTACGAGGATGAGACCCAAAAGCACAGACCTGGCCCTCAGCCCCAGATGTGCCCCCCGAAGGAGTCCCTCGGCTGCTCTTTCTGCACAGTCACCGCGGCGGGTGAAGGCACGCTCAGCCTGGAGCCACTCTGAGGGCCGTCCGAGGGCCACGCTGGGCCTAGCCTGCACTCCGCTGTTATCTCAGACTTCATGAAACTGTTCAAGGCACTCTTTACCCCGACACAGGTCTCTCCTTTGATCAGGGACTTCCAGGTGGTGGGAACAATCTTGAGATTTCTCGACAACCCAATTGACGCTAATGGGCAGAGCTGCTCTGCCTGGCGGGGAGTCAGCCCCCCTTCCCTGGGCTCCAGGGCGCTGGGAGGGTGGCCACGAAGATGGCCAGGGAGGCCCAGGCTCTCGGGGACTACTGTGGACACAGCTGGTTGGGTCTGAGCTGCCCAGGGTCTGGGGTCCACAGCTCCAGGCCAACGTCAACTCCCCACCCCTGCTGCTCACTTCCCTCTGCAGCCAGCCCGGAGCCCAACCCCCTGCAGGCCCCAGGCTGCACGGTCTCCCCACTGCTCTGGGCCGCCTCAAGAGGATCTGGTCAGAGCCCAGACTCAGCCAAGCCAGGGGCGGGTCAAAGGGTTCTGTAGGGGACCCCTGTGCCCAGAGACTGCATGAGAGGCCCAGTGTCCCTCCAGGAGGCGCAGGCAGGCATGGACTCCCCAGGGCTCCCAGCACTCGTGCATCTTCAAGCCAGGACTTTGCACTGGACCTTCAGGCCCTGGGAGCCTGTGTGCTCTCGTGCCCCATTCTGCGAGGGTACGATCCTCTCCTCCCACCTCTGAGGCCAGGCTGGACCCTGAGTTCTAAGCCAGCCAATTGCCTGGCCCCTGACAGCCTCACCAGTCTGGAAGAGCCCCGTGCCCCAGAGCTGTCCCCAGAGGTAGGGTCGGCAGGGTACAGGTGGGGGGCTGATCTTTAGGCCTGAGCCATCTGTCAGCTCCTCACGCCCAAGTAGGCTCTGTCCCCGTGGGGGCCTCCAGGAGGGGCCCTGTGAGCCCCCCTAGTCCTTGGCCAGCAGGCCAAGGGCCTCCCCCTCTCCCTTTCATTCATACACAGACCCGTGTGCTCTGAGCTGCAGGTTCCCCTCACTCCCGCCAAGTGCCAGCACCTGTCTGTCCTGAGAGCACAGGTGAAGTCCCAGGGGCCATGCCTGGCAGAGCAGTTGGCTCTGTGTGTGTATGTGTGTGTGTGTGTGTGTGTGTGTGTGTGTGTGTGTGTGTATGAGAGAGAGAGAGAATTATCTTTCCAGGCTGCCCCCCAGGAGCTGGGTTCGCCTGCCCATCACCCCACAAAGCAGGGCCCACTGATGCCACCTTTGCTCCCCGCCGCACCAGCAGGGGTTCCGGAGAGAGAGAAACTAATTACGGACAATAAAGCCTGCCTCTTGGAGGACAGACGCATTTTCATAACTCCTCACACCAGGCTGGTTGGAACCGGGAGGCTGCATGGGGATGGGGGCACCGTGCCGGGCAGTCCAGGGGAGGACAAGAAAACGGGGTGCAGCCTGCTTTGGGTGGCTTCCCTCAGTGACCAGATGCCTGCCCCGAGTGCCTCCCCCACCAGCCCAGGGAGGGCCCCCCGGCAGCTGCTGCGGCCGCGCCCCGCATTGGAGCAATCAGCCCTCCGCCGATGCAGGGTGCTGGGCGAGCTGCCCCCCACCATCTACCGCAGGCCCCGCCGGGACTTCCCGCAGCTCCAACGGGGCGGCTTCCCTGCAGACACGCCTGCGGCCCCGCAGTGCCTGTGCTCGGGGCGCCACCGCGCCGGCCTGCACCTGCAGGGGGGCCCGCCTCACCTTGAACATCTGCTTCACCCTCTGCCGGGGAAGGTTCACGTTCAGCTTGTGCAACAGCTGCAGAACCTCGCCGATGCTCAGGCTCCCGTCCCCATTCTTGTCGGCTTCGTCGAACGTCTGCTTCAGCCACTTTAGGGCCGAGTTAGGGACCAACACGGCTCCAGCGGGGCCAGCCACACCCACCCCCACCGCACGGGCAGGGAGGAGGGGAGGCCCCCAGCCCAAGCACGCCTTCCCTCTTCTCCTTCCCCAAGTGGGTGACCCCGCCAGGGGCAGGAGAACCCCAGCAGGGTGGGTAGCTCGTCCCTGAGGTCCGCACCCCGAGACCAAGGATATTGGTCCCTCGTGCGCTGGCGGCGGGCCAGGCTGTCCTCGTCACTGATGCCCGCCATGAGGTAGCGCAGGCCCGTGACCCAGGTGCGCGCCTCATCCCCACTGGGCGAGACCAGGTCCAGAGACTCCCGGTGGCTCCCGTGGTAGATGCTGAAACAGCAGTTGGGGTCGAAAATGCCATCGGGGTAGCGCTGGAAGATCTCAGACTGCCGCCCTTCGCTCACCTCCTGGATGGAGTCGATGGAGACTGCGGGGGGTGGGGCACCAGTCACAGCCCGCCCTGGGCCTGGGGCCCCACCCGCTGCAGCAGCTCAGCTCAGAGGGACAGGAGAGGCCAGGCTGGGGAGAGCTGGGGAAGGCTATTTCAAGGGACCCGCAAAAGTACAAACGTGCTCAGGCCGGGGATCCCACACCTCCCTGCTCTGCTCTGACCCTGAGGTCTACTCCCCACTTCCTTTGGGTGCGAAAAAGGCTCACACACTCTCCCAGAGGGAGGGGGCTTCCTCCCCCTTGTTAGCAATCCCAGGCACGTGACCTCTGCACCCAGCCTGAGCCCGAGGCTGCAGAGCGAGGGAGCCCAGATGAGCCAATTCGTCTGTCGCACTCCGGCCAGCTCACGTCCCCGCTCTGAGACCGGCCTCATCCTGGGCTGCCTCCCTAGTGAGCTCTGGCCCCAGCAAGTGGTGGGGCCAGGGCTGCAGCGGGGTCCTGCTCCACGTGCACCAGCCCAAGTTCCACCAAGGATTTCATTACTGGACCCAGCACCCGGGGCTCCACAGAGCCTCCGTTCAGAATCTGAATTAGGCCCAGCCGATGACTCAGGAAGGTGTCTTTAGGGTCTGTTCCCGCACGTGTGGTAGGGTCCCTCTCAGCACACCGGGCACAGGTAGCCAGCGTCCCCTCTGGGAGCCAGGCACCGGGGCTGGGCCCCCAGCAGTGCACCCCCATCCAGCTCTCACTGCTTCCTACCGCTCTGCCCGGCGGGCTCTGTGCCCTTCTGGGGGTCATCCTGTCCAGGGCACAGATGGTGGGGCTTCCCCATCCGTGCAGTGAGGGGTGGGCTCACCCCTCTGTCCTCTGCTCCCACACCCTGAGCTCCCAGGCATGCAGAACCCACCCACCTGGGGAGGGGGTCTGCCCACCTCTCTTCTCCAGCTCCCTAGGTGCATGCAGGTGCCTGGCAGGGGTGGAGGGGTTCTGGGCCTCCAGACTTGGGGGAGTGATAGTCAGGGAACAGCTGCCCCCCGTTCCTCCCTCCTGGGTATCCTCCAAAGCCAGTCAGCTCTAACCGGCACACTCACCCCTCCCCGCCCGCAATCCTGGCCTGCCTATCTCTGCCCTATTGCCCCTCTCCACGAGGAGCCTCCATGACCCCATCGCCCTGTCCCCTCTCTTTCCATCCTCTGTGTTTCCTTCGGTGCTCAGCTGGACATGAATTTGCCCTGTTGTGAGGTGCTATTGCCCACCTCATGCTCGAACCCAGTACAGGGAACAGTGCTGTATACAAGCAGGAACCCCAGCGAGCACAGGGGCTCCACCTCCCCGGGCCCAGAGGGCAGTCCCAGCCCTCTCCACCAGGATGCTCTCCAGGGGCCTCCGCAGCACGGCTCTCTCCCAGGCCCCATGGCAGCGACAGTGCCCTTGGCAACTGCTGGGCCGAGGCCCTACCCTGGAACCCCTGGGTCTCTCCTGGCCCGTGAGGACTCTGACGTGTCCCTTCCTGCCTCTCAGCCTGGTCCCTGCCATGCCCTGCTCAGAGAGCAACCTCGCCCTTACCCCTGCACGAACCCTCCCGGCTCCAGGCAGCCCCGCAGCCCCCCGCCCCAGGCTGCCTGAGCTAACCCCGGGCACCGAAGCCTGGCCCTCGGTGTGCCCAGCGGGGGTGTCTCTCTCTCTGTTTCTGGGAGGCCTCATCTCCCAGCTGGACTGAAGGTCCGTTTGCCTCTCCGCCCATCCCAGACCCAGCCCAGGAAAGGGTGCTCCGTCCCCAGAGTCCTCTAGGGCTCTGCCAGGCAGGTGCAAGGCCAGTGCCCTGAAGGGCATGGGGTCCTGACTCTTCCCCACCTGGCGTCCAGAGGTCACCTCAAAACTCCAAGGCCACTGGACCCATGTGTCAGGCCCAGAGCCCCCTGGAGATTTCAAGGGCTCAGGCTCTGGCTGCCCCCCGAGCTGCCCCACAGCTGCTCAGGGGCCTCCCCGCTGCTCCCCCCAAGGCTGCCCCACTCACTCTTAGCCTTCTCATTCTTGCGTGAGGGCCGCCAGCGGATGCAGGAGCGATGCTCGTCCAGGAAGTAGAAGCGGACCAGGCCCTTGGAGCTGCCTCGGAGCTTCAGCATCTGGGTCCCCGCCTGCATAGCACTCATGCATCTCTCCACTGGACGTCCACGCAGACAGACCGCACAGAGAGAGACGGGGCACCGTGAGTGCCAGGCCAGCCCTACCCCTTTCTCCCACGTGCTTCAGGGGCACAGGGACCTCCCACACACCCACCTCCTGGCCGACTAGGGGGGCGGGCTCCACCCCCAGGTGCTGGCCTGGGTCACAGGCCCCACCCGAGGCACTGAGGCTGCCCAGCCCGGCTGCAGCCACCCCCAACTGGCCTGGGCCAGGTGCAGTCCCAGGCGGGACGCAGGGCCTTCACAGCCTTGCTTTCCTTTGCTCCGGCCACCGGCCCGCCCACCCTCTGCCAGCGCCAGTGACCGCCATGACCGCCCCGCAGTCTGTGACACCCTCTCAGGGGCTGCTGTGCAGTGAGGCCTCCGTGCCAGGCACAGGGCAGGTCCCTGGTGGGCAGCTGGCAGGTCGGGAGCTCTCCTGAGAGCCTGCACCCCCTTCCTGTGGCCTTCAGGAAAGCCGCCCTCGTCCTCCACGCGGCAAGGGCGACTCAGCGCAGTCTACCCCTGGAAGCACAGAGGGGGGCTCTGGGAGGCCGGCGCCGGGGGGTAGGGGGGCAGCACCAGCCTCCAGCTTCCCCCAGCATTCCTCCCCTCTCTTCCTCACCCTGTCCCCCTGGCCTCCTGTTTGCAGCCTGCATGTCTCCCAGGTCCCGGGGTTGGGGGGCTCCCCGCCAGGCCAGCAGCCCCCTGGGGCTTGAGAGAGGCCCAAGGATGGGGTCAGGTGTGGCCCCCAACCCCCTCACACCTACTTTCAGAAAGCCCAGGACTCAGAGGTGCCATTTGCTGAAGCATCAAGTGATTACCCCCCACGAGACCCACCGAGTGAGGGACCCTCGAGGGTGTGGTAGAGGCCCCTGCCGGCCGGACAAGCCCAGCCAGGGAGGACTCCCTGGAGGAAGCCAATCCCTGACCCTGCCCTGCAGGGGGAGGGCCCACAGGGAGGCCGGGCTCCCGGTGAGGACACAGGTGGGGCTGCTGGTATGCAGGAGCGGAGGGATGAGGCAGGGGTGGCCCAGAGGCCCGGAACAGGTTCCAAAGGCGGCACCTGGACCAGGCCCGTCTTTCAGCTGCAGCAGAGACCCAGGGGGCACGCAGCCCCTATGGGGCCTTCCACAGGCCAGCCCTGCCAACACAGACGCGTAAGCTTCCCGTCACCTCCCAGGCAGGCCTCGACCCCTCCACACCCGAGTCTCACACTGGCGAGGGCCATTCTGCCCACCTCCGAGGGCTTCCATGTCCTGCACATGCTGCCTCCAGCCCACAGGGGCTGAAGGTGCCACTGCCCCCCAGAGTGCCAGGGACCCCTCAGCAAAAGCTTTAGAGCCACCTGAGTGCCCAGCCAGGGTCCTGCCCCCAGTCCCTCCCTGACCCTGACCCCCACCCACCCACCCCACTACCTGCCTGGTGTTTAGCCTCCAGGCCCCAGGGCGGGGGAGGGGCGGTCAGAGGGGCCGGCTGGGGTGCTGCTGGAGTCCCATGACCCCCAGAGGGAGACCCGAGGGACAGGAGGTTACAGGTTTCCTTGGAAGGAGGAAGGCCTTGCACACCCCCAGAAGTAGCCCCCACCCTCCTGGCCCCAGGGGCTGTGGGGCTGGGCGGACCTCTAGCCCAGGAGCAGTAGGCCTGTCCTAGGCCCTCACAACCAGGCAGGGCTGCCCCCTTACCTAGTGGGCCAAGCTGCCACGGTGGGGACACGGCCACGCTCGCTCCGACCCAGAGGAGGGCCTCCGCCAGGCAGCCCACCGCTCCCCCGGTCCGGCTGGGGGCAGACGGCCAGGGGACTGACATGCTAACGATGGCCAGGGGTGGCTCCCAGAGGCCAGAGAGGGCCAGTGTCCCCCACCCCACCTCAGCAGCAGGTCAGGCAATGGCAGGTGTCACAGAGGCTCCACGGGCCCCCCTTCTCTCTTCTGCTTCTGCCTCCTCCTCCTGACAGCCCTTCGAGGCCCCTGCAGGGCTGCTCCCAAGCACCTCCGGCATTGGCCCAACTGTCTCCTGCAGTCCAACATGGCCCCCAGGCCAGCCTGCCCACCCAGCAGGGCCACGAAGGATTCCCCAAAGAAGCAGCGTCCCAGAGTGTGAGGGCAGGGGAGCAGCGCCTCTGCCCGCCCCGCCCATCCTTTGCCCAATCCCCTGGACTAATCCAGCCTGGGTCCAGCCCAGCTGGCCAGAGGATTTAGGCCAAGGGAACTCCCAGCTGGAGACCAGGAAGGCACTGGGCAGGTGGCAGTGTCGACGAGGACCCAGGACACCAGCCCCCACGTCCTGGCTGAGCAATGACAGCCAAGATAGAGGTGGTCACCCTGGGGACCCAAAGAACACTGCTGTAAGGCCTGGGGTGACAGTCCTCATGGGACCACCCACCATCGCCCCACCATCCTCCCCATGCTGGACTCAAAGGCTGCCGCCGCTTCTCCATCCTGGCCTGAGCCCCCGGAGAAGCCCCTACTCCTAACCCCACATCTCCTGCACCTACCGGGGGCTCTGAGGGGTTCCTGCAGTCCCCGGGGGCAGGGGTGAAAGGGGACGGGAGCAGCAGCACCCAGCCCTCTGTGTGCTGACCCAGAGCTGAGCTGGGCCCCTCTCCACTACACCTCGAGCATGGAGGGAGGGTGTGGGTCCCCAGGCCTGGGTCTAGCGCTCCCATTTCCTCACCCGGCTCCAGGCCCCTGGCTGTGCAGCCTCGGTTCCCAAGGGCCAGCCCCTCGGCCTGACCTCTCTGGGCAGTGGCGGCCCACTGCCCTGGGCACATTCAACACCAAGTCCTGCCCCGTGGCTGGGCTGCTCTGGGCCTCCTCATGACGGACCTGGCCTAGGGGAGGAGAGCCGGGCCCGGGGAGCACCCGCTCACCCATCTGCTGACCGGACGCAAGGCCCAGACAAGGACAGTCCTCAGGGTGGCTGACCACACTCCGGGCAGCTCTGGGGTATGAGGAGGACAGCCAGGCAAAGAGAACAGAGAGGGGACAGGCCAGCCTGACAGACAGGTGACGCATGCCCTGAGGGGCAGAACCCCACTGCAGCCGGCTGCCGTGAGGGCTGGGGCCCAGTTCTGCCACTGGGCCCGTGAGCCCCTAGCCCGCCCTGCACCCCCTGCCCCAGCACCACAAGAACAGCCCCGGGCCTAGCCGTGCTGCGCTGAGACAAGGACGGTCACCCTTCCATCCCCAGCGCAGAGGAGAGGAGCCAGGACCCGAACCCAGGAGAGCTGGTCACAGCAGGTGCTAGAGGCCAGGCAGCCTGGTCCAAGGTCGGAAAGGGTGGGAGGCCGCAGGCCATGAGGAGACAGCGATGGGCATCCTGGGTTGACCACAGAGAGCCAGGGCCCCACCTGACCAGACCCAACATAGTCGACGCAAAGCCAAACGCCAGAACCTGATTAAGAGCCTTGGCCAGAGCGGTGCTGACTCGGTCCCTTGCAGGGTGTCGTGTGGAATTAGAGTAGGAACCTGTCAGCTTCTGGAATGGGAAAGGGAGTGGGTCCTGGGCCTCCTTTGGAAGATAGGGGCTGCCGGAGCCCTGATAGCCTCTGCGTGACTTGGGGGAGAGGCTCAGAGCGGGGCAGGGGGACCAGAAACCCCTGGGGAGCATCAGGACCAGAGTGGGGACCAGGACATAGGTCCGAGGGTGGTCCCCACTCCCCCCCCCCTTGTCCTATGTTACTGCCTCCATCCCATCAGCTGCTCCTCCCCGACACTGGGCCCTTCCCTCCTGCCTCAAAGCCTAGAGCTCTTGAAACCCGGTTACGCCTGATCGCACCCGCTCCTCTTTCCTCCCCCAAGCCTGGCCCCACTCTGGGGATGGTCTCACCTCCCGACCCCCCAAAAGCTCCCTGTGCCAGCCGCACCTGCCCTCTTCAGGTCATGCGCTTGGGCTCTCAGCTTAGGTGACCCGTTCTGCCTGGGTAGGGGGTGCACTTGGAGGCACCTGCACCCCAGACCCCTTAAGTCCTCCTCAGCCACCCCAGGGTGTGGTCCTCTGCTGACCGGGCGGAGGAAGGTCCCATTAATCCAGCCTGACGAGGGGCTGTACCAGCGAAGGCCCTCTGCTGCCTGGAGACCCTGGTAACCGCCATCCCCCCTCTGATACTCCATGAGGCAGGTGGACACAGATCTGTGGCCCCTCGTGCAGAGCCGGGGTGCCCCAGGGCCATTGGGCACCACGGGGGAGGAGCTCCTGGCTCCGGGGGTGCCCATGCTGCCCCACAGTGCCGCTGAGCATGCCGGGTACGTGCAAAGGCCAGGCCCCAGGTGACTGCCAAGCTGGGCTTGAACCCAAGACAGGCCCTGAACCCCGATGGCTCAGTCCCCCTCACCAGGAGGTGAGCCTCCTCCCTTCCCACCCTCTCCCACAGGGGCTGAGCCCCGGCTCTCAAAAGGAAGGGACAGCAGCACCCAGGAGAACCAAGCACAGAGCAGGGGGGCCACACCAATCCCCATGTCCACATGTGGTCCCCTGAGCCAGCCCCCACCTGCTCCCTTGGGGTCACCTGAGAAAACCCCCACCCCAGTGCTGCCTGGGAGCAAACCCAGGCCCACAGCCAGAGGGACAAGAGCCCAGCTGCCCCAACGATGGGGCCACAGAGGGGCCCCGGGCTGGGCTCATTCCACCCCCACCTGGTACACCCCACCACCACCCGGCCCGGCTCCCACCCCGCCTGCCCGTGTGAGCACCAGCCACCCCGAGCACCCTGACCCCAACCTCGGTCCATGCCCTCGGTCAGCCAGACCGGGAGGCCAGCAGATGCGGCCTCCAGGCCTTCGAGCCAGCGTACACCTGTCCGACAGGCTGTCGGTGCAGGCCGGGGCAGCTGGGGGCCAGTTGGGGGCCAGCAGCCCTGGCCAGGAAGGGGCAGGAGGCCTCCCTCAGGCCCCTTGCTCCTCAGGCCTGCCCCACACACGCCCCTGCTGGTCCTCAGTGTCGGGAGCTGAGCTCTTCCCCCAGGACCCTCACGGCTGCCTCGCGGCGGCCTGGTGAAACCACATGCGCCGATCTGCACGCTCCTGAGGTGGGCAGCGTCACCCCGTCCGGTCCTGCTGCGTCCCTGCACCATCCGGGAGCGGCCCACATCAGACACTCAAACGTGGGCGAGCGCAGCCTGGGCCCCCATTGCCGAGGACACCAAGCCAGCCCCAGGAGGTGACAGGAGCCAATGGCTGGCATGGCCATCAGAGGCCGTCCAGTGGCCATCCAGCCCTCTTGGGCTTGGCCAGCACCCGGCAGTGTCGGAGCCTCCAGCAGCAGTCCTAGAGGAGCCTGGCACAGGGGTGTGCCCAGCACAGACGGAGGACAGGCAGGGCCACCTCCCCAGGGGCTCCAGCCCCAGGGACACCCCAGACGACAGGGGCCGTGGCCTCCTCAGCTCAGGCCTGCCCCATGGCTGAACTGCTGACCCAGATGGCCCGCCCTGGGCAGTTGCCGGGAAGCAGAGTCTGAGGGTGGCCCGTCTCCATGCCTCAGTCTTCCCATTTGTCAGAAGATCCCCTCAGCCCCTCACTCCTTTCTTTCTCTAGTGGCTCCAGGACACCGGCCGTGGCTGCTCCAAGGGGGAAGCATCCTTGCCAGGAGAAGGTGGGTAGCACCAACCTTTGCTTTTACCGTGGACCTTGACCCCGTCCTCACACAAGAGGCAGGAAAAGGCCAGGGGCCGTCAGCATCTCCTCCTCTTCCCTGGGAAGCCTAGAAAATCAATGGGCTCTTCCAACAAAACCCACAAATGACGTTCGAAGGCTTCCCTGCGTGAGCACACGCACACGCTGTAGGGCCCCTTCCACAGGGGGGTGCAGGCACGGGCCCAGGCCCCTACTCACTAGCCCCCTCCTTGAGCAAACGTACACAGGGGCCAGGGCGTGGGGCACACGCTTCCCACCTCCCTGAGCCCCCTGGCCAGGCCATCTCCTCTCCACTTCTTCGCCTTTTTGAAGGATCTTCAAGCAAGCCCTTCCCGTGTCCATGTTACTCAGAATGGGCAGCAACAGCAGGACATATGGCCGGACCCCTGAGCCTCCACAGTGCTCCACGGGGTCCTCAGCCCCCCGTCTGTCGCCCTGAGCGACACCTCTGCTCTCTGCTGGGGCCGGCTCCGCATGCAGTAGGCGCTCAGACTGCCATCGCAGGGAGAAGAGGAAGAGGTCAGCGGGCCCCAGCTGCTGCGCCGGGCTCCCGTGCGCACCCACGGGGGATCGGCCCGGCCCCTGGCCAGCGCCTTGCAGGAGGGAGGGACAGGCCCACACACATATGGTGGAGATTATTTAAACGTCTGAGAAGCAGCTCGTGCCCCCCTCCCCCTGAGCGTCTGGGCGCCTCCTCCCAACTATTTTTATTTTATCAGGGAGTGTGCGTCGGCTCCCTCAAGCCCCCCCTGCCCAGGCAGGACTCCAGGGTGACTGTGCCTAGTGCCCAGGGGCACGGAGCCAGTGCTGGCCTGAGGGTCTCCGTGAGGGCGGGGGACCCTGGGAGACGGTCGGCTGGGTCGGCCAGGCCCAGGGCTGGCCCCAGACAAGCCTGGAGGAGGGCTAGGGGCTGGGGGCAGGGGAGAAGCGGAGGATGGAGGTCCATGCTAGACACCCACCCTGCCAGGATGTGCCTTCTTCCTCCCGTGCGGCAGATGGCCCAGCCTTCCAGCAGGAGCCTGAGGGTTTTGTGGGCAGGGGGCCTGGCCCCACACATCAGCCAGCTGAGAAGCAAGGAGGACCCAAGGGAGTCCTGGGGGCAGACCCGTCAGACGTTGCTCTGCCCCTTTGGTCGGCTTCTGCCCTACCCCACCCTTTCCCGGCCCGTGCACTCAGACCCCAGGGAGCCAGGGCAGCAAGCATGGCGGGGGGCGGCGGGGGGGACGTGCTCCAATGGCCCCCTGCCCCATCCACCATGCCACTGACCAGCCCCAGGCCTGCAGCTTCCTCCCACAGGAGCCCCTGGGTACTCATGCTTCTGGGCAGGGGGCAGCAGCAGCTTGGCCCGTTCCTAGCAGGTGACACAAGCTCCTGCCAGGACCAGGCCTGAGGGAAGGCCAGCAGGAACTTTCTCTGAGTCACCTGATTGGGTGTGAGGCACAAGCAGCCCCTAGATGGCCCAAGCTCCTGCAGCAGTGCGCATAGTGGACTAGATGGTGTCCAGTGCCCAGTGCCCTCCTACTGGAGAAGCCCCTTCCCATGCACTGGGCCACCACGCCATCGCCAAGGCTGCTGAGCACCGTGGGGACCCGCGGTCTTCAGCGCAGTGGGGTCCCAACGTCCTGCTCTCCTCTGCCTGCCCAGCAGAGCCCAGGGCCTGCTCACGCCAGCCTCACTGAGGGTCCTTCCCGGAGCGGCCCCCCTCCTGCCCCCTCCTGTCTCAGCAGCCCCCAGCTCAGCCACAGTGGTGGCTTTAATCACATGGGACAGTCATGTGGGGAGAGGACTCTATTAATAGCCCATCCACAGCGTCTTGCCTTCACAGGTGCCCTGGGTCGTGTGTTCTGGGGCTCCGGTCCCAGGCCCCCACCCTCAGCTCCCATGCACTGGCTCAGCAGAGGCTGGGAGGGGGCATCCGACCATCACACACCCACCTCGGCCTGGGCTCCCTGGAGGCAGGCACCCAGCTTTGTGGGCTTTCTGTGATGGCCCGACCCCCAGGGAGCCCCTGGCAGTGGCCGGGGAAGCAGAGACAGACTCATAGTGGCTCTGGGGGTGGGGGCATGTTCCTGAAAAGTCACCAGATGGAACCAGGGCTGCCTGCTGGGAGGAGAGGAAACTCCTGCAGGTTGAGGGAGGGGTCCCCCCTGCATTGGCCAACCGGCCCTGTCCCCACCCCACACCCACCTGGGCCTGCGCGGGAGGCAAGCGGCAGCTGGCGGGGCTGGACGGTCGCCGGCAGAGCGGGCACAAAGCCACAGAGCCGACAGGAAACAGAAGAAGGGTGAGCTGTGGACTCATCCCCAGGCCCGGCTGAGCCTCCTGGCCAGGGCGGCTTCCTCGAGAGCCCAGGGCCCTCGGGTGCCTTGAGGACTGTCCAGAAACAGCCGGGCTTTCCCAGCTTGACTTCCTACAGTCCCCTCTATCTTGTGAGGGACCCCCATCCTGCTCCCCTGTGTGGGCTGGGCCAGGGCCCCTGCAGGGTAGGGTGGAGCCCTCCCTGAGCGTCACCCTGACTCCCCTCGGTGCTGCCTCCACATGCCAGCCGCTGACCTGGGACGGAGCTCAAGAGGGGCCGCCTGCACCAGCCAGTGGTCAGCTCCACCCATGGCTTGAACGACAGGGGAGTTTCCAAAGGTCAGCAGCGCAACAGACCGGGGCCAGGGCCTGCCTGGGCCAGGGTGATTTACGATCTATGTGGAACCGAGACCAGCAGGACTCACGTGCACTCCGAGAGCAGCTTCCTTCTCTCTATTACTGACTGTCCGGCCCATGAGGCCCCAACCTGGGATCCACCCAGGCTGGCTGCCCCTTACTGGTATGGAGGCCCATTGGGGGGCTGCCCAAGTGGGCAACTTCCTCCCCCTCCAGCTCTCCAAGAGCCAGAACGAACACATCCTGTCCTGGAAAGGGTGTCTGTGTCCCTGCCTGAGGGGCCCGCTCCCACTGGCCTCTCCCACACAGGAAGTCCGTCCAGCCGGCAGAAGCCCACGTCTGCTGGAAGCAAAGTCCCAGGAAGAAAAAGACACTTCTGATTACTCATGCCTCCTTGATGCCTCTACCCCCCGACAGCCCTCAAGGAGCGCAGAGCTGACCTCTGCACGAGAGAGGGCCCTCAGCACCCCTCACGTAGGCCCTGCCCCGGGAGAGGGGCGCTTCCCCACAGGGCCCATCCACTGGCTTTCCAGGAGAAGGTGCCAGGAGCATGGAAACCACGCCATCAGCTCATTAGCTGTACAGATGGAGGGCCGGACCCAAGACTCCAGCCCATCTGCTCCGTCCTCAGCTGCACATTTGAGACTGTTCTCTCCCGGGGGGGGGGGGGAAGCACACTCACCCCAGCCATGCCACCCCCCTCCCCTCCCAAGACCAGGGCCCTTCCCTTGCTGGCTGCACACCCTGGGTGTGTCGGGCCTCCCTGGACCCTGGGAGCTGCCAGGCCCCACTCCGTTCACAGGCAGGCATCCTGCAGCCCGCGGTTCTGACCAAGTCTGGCTGTTGATTCCTCAGAGCTCTCTGCAGGGCAGATGGGCAGGAATGTGCTCAACCAGCCTCTCCCCAGGGACCACCCATCACGGGAGCCCCGTCCCACCCTGGCGTGGGGGCTGTGGTCATCGGGTGGTCACCGGGTCATCAGTGAGTGGCCCAAGCACGCAGCCAAGCCAGCAGTGTCTGCTGTGCCGGCCCATCTCCACCTGCCCCACTGTCCTCCCGTCGTAGAGGGCACCTCAGTGGGGGGGGGCGGGGAGGGGACAAGCATTCCCGAAGCATCCTCACATACAGGACACACGCTGCCCACAGCCGCCCTACGAAGGCACCTCCATGCTATCCCTCTCTTACACAAGAGAGTCAGAGAGGGTGGGAGCCTTGCCTGTGGTCACACAGCTCACCCAAGGCACCTGCGGGGTCTCACCCTCAGTCTAGCCGGCAGTGATGACCCTGCTCCCACACATGCTCTCCAAGGCCGCACAGTCCCTCCCCTGTGTCCATACCAATCAGAGGGCAGGACAAACTGGGTCCAGAACAACCAGGATCCCGACAGATTGCCAGAAGGCAAGCTGTACTGTCCTTGGGGTCTCAGCCCTTAACCAGGAAGTTCTGCGTCTGGCTGCAGTCACTCCAGCTACAGCTGTGGCTCTGGCCCCCTTCCCTCTCTGCTTCTCCCCACACCTGGCCCAGAGCAAGGGCTGCCCTGGGGTGGACTGACACTCTGCCCCTGAGAAGCGCTGCCCCATCTGGTCCCTGCAAGGACAGGCCCTGACCCCCTGCAACCAAGCTCCTTAGTGCCAGGCAGCCCCAGGAGCCTCGGAGGACTCCTGCCACCCCTGTTGATCTCTGCTGTCTGCCCAGGGTAGTGCCCGGGTCCCCAGTTCAGGACAAAGTGACAGATCTGAGCAAGAAATCTCCCATGGGGGGTGCCAGGGCTGGAACTCTGAGGGCTCAGGAAACAAGGGCAGGCCCCCTGGGGATGGCGGCTGCTGCCCCTGTCCATGGTGCTGACAAGTCTCAGGGACACAACCCCCCCACCTCCGCTGCCCTGGATGAGGGGGCGGGAGGGGCTGGAGCAGGCGAGCCCCAGGGTCGCACAGGTCAGGATAACCCAGATCTGCCCCCCCCCAACTGAGGCTGGTATCCCATGGGGCAGACTGGAGGTCAGGAGACTGTCAGCTCGGCTGGGGCTTCTCCTCCCCCCGCCTGTCAGGATTGTCTCCACTTTTTGCAGAGATGCCAGCACAGTGGGGGATGATGTGGGGACAGGGGATGTGCAGGTGTTGCGGGAATGGGACTGTCCCAAAGACCCCTGGGGGAGGGGGTCAAGCCCTGCCCAAGTGGCCTCAGTGGGACACCCGTGGGCAGTTCAGCACCTGACCCTGGCTCCCTGCAGGGGCAGTCACAGCCTCCTTCCTTGAGCCCCTCTGCTCCCTCTTACCTTCATCCCGGCTGAGCCCACCGGGGTCCCCGGGCTCTTCCATGGCCCACGGGTACCACCCCCACCGATACCGGAGTGGCCCAAAGGGGCCCAGGCGGTGTGCCGGCCCCGCGTGTCCCTGCGCCTGAGCGCAAGCCCATGGCCGATCACCGAGTGCTCAGCCCGCCGCTGCTGCCGGGACCGCCCCTCCCGCCGGAGCCCCGCCCTCCTTAACCCTTCAGAGCCCAGCCCCCGCGGTGGGCCGAGGAGGAAGCGTGTGCTGGGTGGGGGGGTCTCAGCCGGCTCAGAGGCGGGGGGGGGGGGGGAGACACCCTCAGCTGCTCTGACCTCCCTCCCTCTAGGCCAGGCTTCCCACCAGAGGGGAGAGCAGCACACTCCCCCCAGGAACAAAATGCCCTCAGGATGGCAGCCCCCCAAATCCACAGGGTCCCTCAATCATTACGCACAGCCTCCCCCAGACCCCATGGGCTAGTTCTCTCCAAGGAGGGGCTCCAAGAATGCTCAGTGCTTCAAGGATGGCTAGGGTGACATTTTGCAGGCTTCCTGGCCAGGGTGTATGTGCAGGATGGAAGATGACACTGAAGGTCCAGACCCTTGGCGTCCAAACCCCTCATATGCTCCTTCTCTGCCTCCCCCCACGTGTCCCTCAGGAGGGTCCTGCAGATGTTCCGGGGGTCTGGGGGTCTGCCTGGGCCAAGCAGGGAGCAGTCTGGGGGTGGGGCGTGTGCTGAACGGCTCCCACCCCGTCTGGATCGGCACCTGCCTGCCTCTTCCTGGGGTGTGTTCTGATTCAACCTGCTACATCCAGCATCCGGGAGAAATAACATTTCCCACATCAACGGAAGAGATTTTCATCCCTCATCCTTCGGGTGCTGTTTTGAAAGCTGCCGCTTGTGCCCACAGCCATGAGGGTGGCCTGGGGAGGTTTATGGAGATGTGGGAGACGGTTGGGGCGGCTGCAGGCGACAGGCCAAAGCAGGAGGACGGGAGCTCCTTGGGGCTCCCTGAGCTGCTGCCACCCCATGGTGTGATTGCCTCCTGCCAGGCCAGGCCCCCAGGTGTGGAGGGGAGTGAGACACACGAGCTGTCACCACCGCCACCTGGATCCTGCCCAGGGAAGGCCACAGGGCTGCTGCCCAGCTCCCTTAAAGGGGCAGCCTTTTTCCCTTTGATGCCGCTGCTGGAACCCTAGCCCTTCCGCCAAAGCGGCCACTGCCTGGGCTCTGGGGATCTGCCCTTATGAACTTGACTCTGTGACTCTCGTGTCCACACAAGTCATGTGTTCATCGAGCACAGCTGGGGTCCCTGAGCCTGTGGCTACTGGGCTGGCACAGACCCCAAAGGAAGAGGCAGCTTCCTCCCTCTGGCACCAAGTGTGACTGAGGTTCCCCACTGGCCGCAGCGGAGGGGGTCCTACAGCTGAGCGGGGAAGGCTGAGGTGGGGTCTGTCAGGCCAGGAAGAGGGGACCAGAGGTGCCCTGAGGACAGGGAGCAAAGGAGGGAGGGGCCAGTCCAGCGCCCCCACACCTGGGCTTTGCAAGTCCCCTCACACAGTCACCCCTGGGAAAGGGCCCAGCAGCCCCGAAATCTCAGAAGAGGGGAAACTGAGGCAGGGAGCGACAGGAAGAAAGGAGACAGAAGGGAGAGTGGGTGATGGAGAGGAGCACGCAGATGCAGGGTCCCCAGAGAGGGGCCGACTCCCCGGACTGGACAGAAGGAGGTTCTGGTTCAAGTTCAGGTTCTGATGAATAATCCATCGGCATGGCCGGCCCCGCCCGCGCGCAGCCTCGAGCTGATTTCCCTCAAGGGGCGGGGCGGGCGGGTGATTACCAGCGGTGATTAAAAGCCGCCTGCTGCACATGTTAATTTGCTTAAGATTCTGATCTCCTAAATCTCCTTTCTGGGCATTTAAGCAAAATTCTGTCTTTGAGAGCATTTGGCCTGGCTGGCAGTGGGTGGGGATGCACGTCTGGAAGAAGGGCCTGCCAGGCCCCCAGGAGTCTCATTTTCTTCTTGTTTGAAGAGGGGGACCGGAATAAACAAATACTGTCAGGTGGGGGAGCTTGATGGGGCCCCTGCCTGAGCCCTTCTCTCTTGGGATGGGGGTGGGGAGCCCATGTTCTGGAGCCTCAACTCTGCCCTCCCAGGCCCCGCTCCTCCCGCCAGGCACACTGCCCTGAGCTGCCCCAGCCCACCACCTCCCACCTCCCTGACTCCCTGCCACCTGCCAGTGCCCACTCCCTGCCTGGGGCCCAGGGGTCGTGCAGAGGGCTTTGCTCCTGCCCGCGTTGCAAGGGCAGGGCTTCCTCAGTCCTAGGGACAGAGCCCAAGCCTAGATGCCCAGCACAGGGGCCTGCATGTCAAAGCACCCCAGACGATCGTGTCCCACACCCCCTCCCTGGAACTGGGTCCTCGCCTTCCAGATCTCACCTTCCAAACACTGGGCAGGGCAGGGGTCACCGTGAGGCTGGATCTGGCCGTGAGCTCCAGCTGCGTCCATCCTTTGGTTCCCAAACCTTGCCAGGAGAAGGCCAGCCTGTGCCCCAACACAGGGGGACCAGCCTGGACTGTGGGCCCCGGGCAAAACTCATCCCCCTTCGTGCCTCGGTTCCTCATCTGTGCCATGCTCACAGGAGTGGGCTCCACAGCGGGCAGCCACTCACAGTCTGCTCATCAGCTACAGCCGCACCGGGGCCAGCCGAGCCCTCCCCTCCTCGCAGTGCTGAGCCGGCCACCCAGGGCCAACCTGGGGGTCTGACTCCACACTCCGTACACGTCCCGTGAGTGCGTACCCTGCTGTGCACCCAGACCCTTCAGCACACCCACCTAGCTCTACCTCTGCTGGTGGGGGCCGAACCCAAGCCCCAACCTCCACCCCCGCCAGCGCCCTGCCGCACCCTGAAGCCTGCTCTCCACCGGGAGCCCACAGTTCCCTTGAAAGGGTGTGATGCAGCCCCTCTCCCCATCATCCTGCAGGAGAAGCTTCTACACCTCTGACTTTCTGGAAGCACCGTGTTGGCAGCCCTGGGATGGGGCAGAGTGCTTTAAATGGGGCCAGGAGCGGGGCAGGGCGTGTGGGGACCCCCAAGGGCTGTGTGCGCACGTGCACAGCTTGTGTCGGGACAGGAGACTACTGGCGGAGACCCAGAAACAGAGGGACAGAGGCACAGAGTGTGGCCGAGGCACGGGCAGAGCCGAGGCAAGAAGAGCTACCCCAGCCCCTCGTCCCCCCCCCCCACCCGCCACCTGGGATGGCCTGCAGCCCAGTTCCCCGAGGCCTGAGCCCCCCGCCAGCCAGTGGCAACACTGTAGGCGGTCAGGGTAGCCGCCCGGGGACAGCAGACAGCAAAACCCAGCACGTGTGAGCCCAGCCATGTCCCCTCGGCTGACCGCCGGGCCAGGAGTTGGGCCTGAGCGTGTTCTGGGAAGCGCCATGGAGGGGAGGAGCTGTGAAGACCCCTGGAGACAGGAGAAGGCCACGTAGAGCCGTGCCCTGGCCAGGTGTGGGAGAACCCAGTGTAATTCCTGCTCTGTCCCTCCTTTGTGTGATCCAGGGGATTCACTGCCCCCTGGCCTTAGTGTCCCTGTCTGGAACCAAGGCAGGACCAGCAGTTCTGAGGGGCCTCCAGCTGAGGTCATGGAGAAAGGTCTGGAGGGTAGTAAGGGGGCAGGGGGCACTGGCTGGGGGCACAGGGGGCCAGGCCCTCTGGTACCAAAGATCCCACTGCAAAGTCCGCTTTGACGGCAGCTGCCTGTGTGAGGAGGCCCCGGGAGCGCTGCCTTGCTCTTCTCAGGGCACAGGCCCTGACCTGGGGCAGTGGCAACTCTGCCTCACAGCCTCCAGGAAGCAGAGGCCGTGAGCAGTCGCCTCCCATGAGTGGAGTGGAGCAGATCTGAGCTGCAGAAACCTCCATGGGGCACCTCGGATTTCGTCTTCGGACTTCCGTCCTCCATGAGTCTCCAAGGAAACGCTTCCCCGGTGACCTCCTGCGGGAGAGCTGCAGCCCGGCCTCGGGCGGGCCCTGCCGAGAGCCCACCAGCACCGGGGGGACCCGGGGCACAGCGGGGGCCTCGGCATGTCCTCCACGCTGCCCCTCAGAATGCCTGCGTCAGAAGGGCCCCCAGAGGCCACCGGGTCCAACCCCTTTGCTTTTCAGATAGGGAAACTGAGGCACAGGGGTCTTGCCCGGGGCTCAAAGCCAAGCAGAGGCAGAGCCAAGACCAGGACCCAGGCCCTGAGCCAGAAGTGAGCTCCAGAGGAGGCGTCTGGGAAGATGGCTGGAAAAGCCGACCCAAGCAAGGCCGGACCTGGACAGAAGCACGGGGAACTGGGTGGCCGGGGCTGCTGCTCCAAGCCTGGCGTCCCCACCGCCACCAGTACCCCTGTGCCAGCCCCAGACCAGGGGCACGGCTCTGCTTCGTGGCCCCCAAGCCCACTGAGCCGCAGGCGGGAGGGCAGGCGCACAAGAACTGCAAGCAGCGAGGCCCAATGGACTTGGTGGCCGCGGAGACGGGGCAGCGGAGAAGGCAGAGGCCCGCTGGCCAGGGTGGTTGTCATCCCCACAGCATCCGGACGGTTGCTGGGGCAGGAGGGGAGCATCTGCCCCAGGGCCGGGGACCGGCTCCTGTCCCCATGCAAAGCAGAATGCTGCCAGAGCCCTGGGGTCACAGATCCACGGGTGGGAGGAGGCAGGGAGGATCGGATGACTCCGGTGATGAGGGGTGGGCTGGCAGGGAGTGGAGGCCACAGGCAGCTGGAGGGATGGGGGCTTCTGGAAGGCTCCAGCTGAAAGGCCACAACCGCACCCCCATGCCTAGGCCCCCAGGCACCTTGGCCCCCCATGGGCAGACTGCATTCACCCCCCAGCAGCACCCTCAGCCACAACACCCTGCCCTGGCCTCCCTCCTTGGCTCCACCCCAGGACTGACCCCCCACCCCCACGCCCCCACGCCCCCACGCCCCCTGCCAAGGTCGTCAGGGCAGGGCCCTGCCCCAGGCTACCGTGGCCCCACTGGACCGCCCTGCCTCTCAGCACCAGCCTGACCTAGATTCCGTGCGCGTGAGCGGCAGCGGGAAGAGCCACAGCCAGCCTGGCACCAAGACAAGACGGCCGGATTCCAGGGCAAACAGCCACCCAGCCACCAGCCCGGCCCACCCCGGGACACCCCCCACGCCGCTGGTGGGGGGGTCTGTCAGGAGCTGCCCACCACCAGCCCACCCCTTCCCACAGCCCTGGCCCACACCAGCCTGGGCCAGCCCTCGCGGGCCCGCAAGCTGCACTGCACGCCCAGGCAGCCAGTCTTTGCCCCCGGGAGCCACCCTGGATGCGGGCACGGGAAGCCGCTTGGCCACTTATATTGATTAAACCACAGAAATCCTTGAAATTAGAAGCATGCACATGCAGATGCAAATGTATGGCCTACAAGCCTTGGGCACATTTCTGGGCGGGGTATTCTGGCTGCAGCCCCTACCCCAGGGCTAGGTTCAGCCACCTGTGTGTGCCCCGTGCCACCCTTCCTGCCGTTCTCCCCCCCACCGGCCTGCGCCCTCCAGCTGTCAGTGTTTGTTAAGCACCTGCTGTGTGTCGGGCTTGCACTTGGGGCTTGGAAGGGAGTAGTGAGCAAACCAGAAGCAGCCCCCACCCTCAGGGAAAGGAATAGTAGCAGGAATGGGCCCAGCTCCATGGGGCAGCCCCCGACGGGGTGGGCAGAGGAGGGCCCCCCACCCCGGGCCCTCCGGAGTGTTGAAATCTTCACAAAGCCCAGAAAAGACCAGGCCACTTCCCTGCAGAGTCAGAGCCTCTGGGGCTATGGAGGCCTCTGACTGGGATGTGGAGTGGTTTCTTGGGCTGGACCCAGCACAGAAGGTGAGGGGCTGAGGGCATGAAGGGCGGTGTCCGGGGCCAGAGCGTACCAGCTGGGGTACGGTTACCGTGAGCAGAAGAGCTCTTGGCCCAGGACCTGGCTCAGGGCACAGAGGAGAGGGAGCGGCAGGGCGCTGCCTGCGGGCCCCCTCCCTGGCCATCAGCACCCCCCATCTTACTGCACCCAGGACGGACAGCCCCGTCCCAGGGCACACTCCCGAAACCACCCTTTAAACGCTGCCGCCAGCACTAGGTCGTCTGCGACACGCGGTGTGTACGAACTGCCACTGGGTTAGCTCCATTGCCACTTTCGGACACCTGGTCACATCGTGTCCGTTGGCAGAGCGGAAATCATTTTAGACCCTGGGTGGTAACGCGTGCATGTCCAACAGCAAACCGAATAAACACTTCAGGGCTGCAGTTAGTGCGGAATTTGTCGGGATGTCTCCCACGGAGGGGGGGCGGTGAGGTCGCCTGAGGGGTTGCAGCTCATGGGGCTCCTGGCTTGCGGAGAGAGCCCGCAAGCTCCCGAAACGTCCCCGCAGCCCGCGCGGAGCTCCACCTCCAGGTGAGGGCCAGAGCCTCGGGCCGGCCGGGGCCGCCGCTCCGGGGTCGACTCCTTAGAGAGGGCTGCGTCCTAAAGAGCCAGGGTCTCCGTGGGCGGCTAGAACGCACTGTGGGTCACGTGGTCTCGCACATAACGCGGGTGCTGCCCCAGCCGCAGGAGAGGAGGCCGCCGGCCCGCAGCACCACACGTCGCAACAGCCCAGACGAGCTCACCTCTGTGCCAGACAAGCAACGGTTGCGTAAGCGCACATATTAAATGCAAGCGAGGGGCGCCTGAGTGGCACAGAGGTTAAGCGTCTGCCTTCGGCTCAGGGCGTGATCCCGGCGTTCTGGGATCCAGCCCCACATCAGGCTCCTCTGCTATGAGCCTGCTTCTTCCTCTCCCACTCCCCCTGCTTGTGTTCCCTCTCTCGCTGGCTGTCTCTATCTCTGTCGAATAAATAAATAAAATCTTTAAAAAATAAATAAATAAATAAATAAATAAATAAATAAATAAATAAATGCAAGCGAGACTGGAAACACCGGAGGCTGACCAGGGAGTTAAGCGTGGCCTCAAGACCATCTGCATGGCGACAGGTCTATGCGGGGGATGGACCCTCATGGGGAGTGGGTCTGTGCTAGGGGCCTCCCTGGGGGCAGGGCCATGCCACCCACTGCTAGCCCCAGTGCCCAGAGCCGTGCCCAGCACACAGCGTCTCACTAGCTATTCACTGAGTAGCCTCCCCAGATCCAGACCCAGGCAGCAGGGAGGGCCAGGCTAGGGGTGGGGGCAGTGCTTGGCAACACCCCTACCCAAGCCATCTTTCCTGCGGACTCGGCTGACCTGCCAAGAACAGCCATAGCGTGCTGCCTTGCAAGCCAGGGACAGAGTGACTGTCCCTCTAACCCCCAGGCACTGGGACCAGAGCCAGGATCTGCATCTTCGAAGACAGGCAATGCCTTGACCAACTCGCAGGTGGGGCAAAGTCTCAGGGGTACTGACACGGCTCAGAGCAGGGGTGTGAGCACACAGCTCAGGGAGGGCAGGGTGTGAGCACACAGCTCAGGGAGGGCGGGGTGTGAGCACACAGCTCAGGGAAGGCGGGGTGTGAGCACACAGCTCAGGGAGGGCGGGGTGTGAGCACACAGCTCAGGGAAGGCGGGGTGTGAGCACACAGCTCAGGGAGGGCGGGGTGTGAGCACACAGCTCAGGGAGGCCGGGGTGTGAGCACACAGCTCAGGGAGGCCGGGGTGTGAGCACACAGCTCAGGGAGGGCGGGGTGTGAGCACACAGCTCAGGGAGGGCGGGGTGTGAGCACACAGCTCAGGGAGGGCGGGGTGTGAGCACACAGCTCAGGGAGGGCGGGGTGTGAGCACACAGCTCAGGGAGGGCGGGGTGTGAGCACACAGCTCAGGGAGGGCGGGGTGTGAGCACACAGCTCAGGGAGGGCGGGGTGTGAGCACACAGCTCAGGGAGGCCGGGGTGTGAGCACACAGCTCAGGGAGGCCGGGGTGTGAACACACAGCTCAGGGAGGCCGGGGGTGTGAGCACACAGCTCAGGGAGGGCGGCGGTGTGAGCACACAGCTCAGGGTCAGAGTATGAACAGGTAGATCGGGGTCAGGCTTCCTGGACGACCCATTCTCCTTTGAGGCCTAGTGAGACGCTGAGTTTCCCACCGCATCTGATCGTCTGCCCACCAGACAGCTGAGGGTCTTCAGGGCCTGGTCAGAGCGTGAGGGGAGCCCCTTCAGCTGCTCCCGTTCAGCACAAGCGCGGTGGGCTCAGAACCAAAGCAGCTGCCCCTGGCAGCGGGCACTGCCCACCGGTGGTCCGTCCTGGGTGTCTCGTTTCCATAAGCCCCCTGCTTAGCTCCCCTGACGCCCTCAACCCTGCCCAGTCATCAGGCTTTGCCTTCGGGCCCTCAAGGACCACAGACCTGGGGTGGCAACAGGTCACGCTCCCCGCCACACGGTGACTGTCCCCCCGACACACACCTTCACCCAAAGCCTGGGGCAAGTCAAGCCAGGGCAGACAGTGCAGGGAGCCTGAACGCCCTGTCCCTGGCCTGCCTGCCCCTCTCCTCACCCTCTGCCCCCCAACTTCCTGCCTACGGAGTGCGTGGGCCCCAGCAGCCATCAAGTGCTACGCACACAAATGTTTATTTTTTTCCTTAGGGCAAAAAAGGAAAAGAAAAGAAAAGAAAGGAGAAGCGTGGCTTATCCGGAGGGTGAGTCACTGGGATGTTCAAGCACCCCCATGGGCAGGACCGGAACGGCCCCCACCCGTCCCAAAGTGCAGGGTGTATGACTCCTGAACTGTCACCCCGCCTGTGGCCGGGGCTCCAAGGAACGCCACTCCCTCAGGGGGCCTTGCTGAGCACCTCAGGAGCGGGCGGCTGTCCAGCAGCCCTGGCCCCTGCCGCACTCCTGGGAGAAGGGGGGGTCCCTCCAACTCGGCAGATCTTGCTTGTCTGGGGGGGATCTGCACCACCTCGCTCATTTTGGGCTGACCGACCAGGAGAGTCAGGAGCACCGGAGAGAAGCCACTGTCAGCTGGAAACCAGGGCAGCGGGTGACACTGGATCAGCCCATGAGGCTGCTGAGGGGCACAGGCCCCCCAGATCTCTGGTCCTTCGCAGCCCCTACTCCATGGCCAGGCTCATGCCCCACCGCAGCCAGGGCAGGGGGCAGCTGGGAGTCCCAGTGAGTGGAGGGGAAGCTGGCCCAGAATGGCACTCAGGGCTGATCTCAGTCCTCCCCCAGCAAGGGGGGAGCCTCCAGCTGGTCAGAACAAGCTGGCTCCCTGAGAGCAGCCACGGGAGAGCCCTCAGGACCCCAAACCTCAGGCCAGCCTGAATAGGGCTGGCCAGCAGGATGACCATCGGGGCAGGATGGGTAAGCCACTGTGGCCAGACCCCGGGGCTCTGGAGACAGCTCCCCGCTCCTGAGGAAAGGGGCCAGCTTCCCAGGCTGCACAAAGGGGACCTAAACCGAAAGGTGCCGCCCACCCGGCTGTGCCCCCACGTGGCCCAGGGCTTTCAAGAAGACCAAGCTGCCCCAGTGCCCTTCTGTGTCATCAGGAGCGGCTCCCAGTGGCAACGGCTGAGTCACCACCTGGGTCTTTTTAAGGCACAGTGAGTGCAAGGGGGCAATTTAGGTCTTTTTGGCAAGACAGCAGAGTGTGCGGCCGAGAACACTAGATCAGAGCCCAGCACGGGGCCGCGTGCCCACCGCTGTGATGCCCCCAGATCTCGCAGCGGGGGAGGGGGGGGCCTGCAGCCGCAGCGTGAGGGACTCGGGCTGGACAAGAGCAAGGTGCCCCTCAGTGGCATGTGCAGCTGACCCCCACTCCCTGGCCTGGGGGTGGCCCTGCCTGCTGTATGATGGGGGCTGTCATGGCCGTGAGGGGCTGTGGCCCTTCCAGGGACTTCCTGGGAAGGAGGACCTGGCAGCCCTCACCCCTTCCTGTCCTCCCGTCCCGGGAGGCAGCTGCAGGAGGGGCGAATGGATGAAGGCCTGGAGAAAGTATCCGGTGCCACAGTTCCAGGGACACTGTCGGACATGGGCTCGATCTCTGCAGGCTCAATGACCCTAACTGCAGCCAGGAGCCCCGGGGAAGCGGGCAGGGAGGCGGCCCCAGCGGCCCCACACAGGTGTGTCTGACCCCCCGACACCCATCTGTGTGTCTGCTCTCCCGAGAGGGCCCCCTGCCCGGTGAGCCCCGCCAGAGCCCGGCCTCACCTGGCTGCTCAGGGGCCCAGCTCAGACTCACAGGCCTCCCGGGGCACCTCCCGCGAACAGGGCATGGGGCCCTCTGAACCCCCAGGAGACGGGGCAGGCGGCGTGGGGCAGCCCCAGGGAGCTGGCTGCGGGTGGCCACAGCCTTCCCCTGTTACAGCCCCCACCTCCCTCCGGGCCCCACGTCCTAAACCACATCAAGTACCCCCCCACCTCAGCCTGATGATCCCCCGGGTGGTGGTGCATTTCCTTACAGACGCAGAATATAATAAATCCCAATAATGCCAAGCCCAAAATAACCCCACAATGCGCCGCGTGCAGAGCTCCTTCGGAATGTAACTGAGTCAAACACAGCTGCAGAGCGCTTAAAAATACACAAAATGCACAAACACAGACACAACACCCAGCCGAGGATGCCCGCCTCCGCCCACCGCCTCCACAGGTGGGGGTGGGGTAGGGTAAGGTGGGGGCACGGTGGGGAGGGGGTCCTGCCCTCCACCCGGAGGCTGAGGGGAGGCCCCAGGTGGCTCGTGGGGTGGAGGGGTGACCGGCTCCCTAAAAGTGCTCCCACACCCAAAGGCCCTCTGGCTCCCACCCTTGTCTTCGGCAAGTCCCCTGGGAGCTCTGAGACACCCCCCCCATACACACACCCACCCCTACCCCAGCCCTCCCCAACCCTGCCCCTGAGACCACGCGGAACAATTCCCCCCCCACCCCAGTCTCCATTCGACCGTGGGCCTGGGTGAACTCACCTCCACAGAAAAGTGGGGTGGCCCAGGCCTCTGCCTGCCCCGACCTGAGCCCCCTCCTGAAGCCCCCAACCCCCGCCCGCACTCCTTGCTCCCCCGCCCGTGCTAGGAAGCGCAGGTGGACTGCCGTGTTGTGCAGACCTGCTCAGAGGAGGCAAACGTGGGCTGAAAGGGTGGCCGGTCCTCCGGACTCACCAGCCCCAGGACTCTCTGGCAGGGGTGGGGGTGGATGTCCCTGGGCGGGTGGACAGGGTGCCTAATGGGTCTCGGGCAGCTCCAGCCCCAGGACGGCCAGCATCCAGTTCAGGTGCCCACCGGCCTCAGCGCCCACACCGGAGGGCCCTGGAATGGGCTGGCTCTCTGAACCCCACAGCGTCTGGGGTACACCAGAGACACAGGCCGGCCTGGACCCTGTGAATAGCCAGAGAAGCCCACTGGCACCCACATCCTCCTCCCCACACTCAGGAGCCTCTTCCACGAGGGGAGCTCTGAGGGCCCTGCTGGGGTCTCCACCCCAGATCCTGGTCAGGAAGGCCGGGGCGGCTTCAGGCCGACCCTGTCCACAAGGGCACTGCTGGTCCAGCCCCACAGCACAGGAGGGCTGCGGCCTCAGGCAGCCAGCCTCCACTGAATGACCCCTCCCCTGCAGCCCACCCACCCAGGGGACAGCCGCGCCGTGCCTCGCCTCACCACGCCACACCACAGCACACCAGGCTGGAGGGGTGGCGAAAGGGGGGGCCGGGTGGATGAGGGTGACGAGGATAGATCACAGGAAGAGTGCACTTGGACGGGCCGCCCAGCCCCTCAGGAGCACAGACGCTTTGTTCTGGGGGTCTGAACCCCTGCCTGTCCCTCTCTCAGCCCCAAGCCCATCAAGAGGTGCCCCACCCACCGTGGTCTGCGGGCGAGGCAGGCCGCCACCCGAGGCTCTGGAATGCCGCTGCGGCCAAGCCCCCACAGGCTGAAGGAAGCGGGCCACGGCCTGCTGCTCAGAGACTGCTCTGGTGGTCACGGGTCTGCGTCCGCGGCAGGGAGTCCGCGGACAGCTGCGCACAGTGCGGGGGCTCGGCTCCAGCCCGGTGCCGAGCGCACAGCCCCATCCTCAGGGAGGTCCACCCGGACCTGAGGAGGGGCCCCCAGCCCCCCGCCCAGAGCCCCGCCCACCCCCAGCGGAGCAATCACCCCCTGGCATGTCCCTCGCATTCCCTATGGTGAGGAGAGCCTGGGGCTCAGCGAGGCCACTATCTGGCCTAGGAGCGCACAGCCCAGGGAGGGGCAGGGCCTGGGTCAGAAACAGACTGTGGCTCCCGCAGCGGCTTCCGCCTGGCCACGGCCCCTCACCGGGCACAGACAAGTGGCTCACTTGCATCCCCAGGAGCATCGTGACCCAGGGTCTGAACGCAGGGAAACTGAGGCCCACCGTGCCAGAGGCTGTTCCAGCCCAGAGCCAGCCTCCGGACCCCACACCACAGCGGCCTGCAGCCACCCTCACCTCTGCCCTAGTAGCGGCAGCCCAAGAAGCCGAGGGCCGTGGTTCTCCAGGAACAGCTGAGTTCTGGAGAGCACCAGGGAGCAGGGTGGGAGGAGGCTAGGCCCCTTCGGCCACTGCCTTGGCCTCTCAGCCTTGCTCCTGGGGCGCTGGGGAAGTCAGGCAGCAGCAGTCACCAGCGGCGGCTGGGTCAGAGCTCTGCACACAGCCTCTCGTCCCCTGCCTGCCTCACAGGTGAAGACGTTCAGACCAAGTCCCCTGCCTAAGGTCCCACAGGGGCTGGTGGCGGAACAGGGAGCCAACCCAAGCCTGCCCCACTCTGGGTGCCCTCCCAGCCTGGCCTTATCCTGGGCAGGGCCCGGGCTTCACCTTCCAGCGAAAGCCAGCCTGCAATAGCGGGCCCCCTGCCCCCGGACCTGACCTCCACTCTCCAGCCACTCTCACACCTGAGTTTCCTCCAGCGTGGCCCTCCGGCTGGCGGCATCACCTGGGACCTCGTTTCAAAGGCTCATGTCTATGGAAATCCCCTGCCTCTCCCAAGCTACGTTTTCCATGCTCCCAGGTAACACCTAAAGCCCACTGCAGCTCGAGGGCTGCTCAGGGCCATGCTGAGGCCAGGGGTGCCTTGGCAAAGCTGCTGACCGGGGCCCCAGGAGGCTGTCAGATCCACTCCCGTACAGAGATGCACTCGAGACCCCAAGACCGCAGGCCACGGGCCGCCGCTCAGCCCACCAAAGCCGGTCCTCCCCTCACCAGCAAAATAGCCAGCTTTGATGAAAGGGGCACTTGGGAGACCCCACCCCTCGGGGTGGCCCTGACCCATGGATGGCAGGATCCAGGAGGAACCACTCACTGAAGGAGGGCCTCCACATCCCCCAGGAGGCCGAGACCTCCAGGGCAGCCCCACCCTCCCCCAGGAGTCTCTGTAGTCCGTGACCAGCCCAAGGAGAGCCTGGGTGGTGGGAACCCAGGAGGCAGGCCAGTCAGGAGCTCTGTGTGGAGCAGCTCCGCTCATGCACTCGCCACGTCCTCAGCCTGTGGGCCCAGGGGTGTGAGGTCCGCCCCCGCTCTGGCTTGCAGGTGTGGGGCAGGGGTATGATGGGTGCACAGCACGACGGTTATAGAGGGCCGAGGGGTGGCCTCCAAGAGATGCGCCAACATCCCAGAACTTAGGCAGAAGAAGGTTTTTGCAGGTGTAATCAAGTTAAGCATCTTGAGATGAGCTCATCCTGGATCACTCCAGGTGGGTCCTAAATCCAATGACAAGTGTCTTTATAAGAAAGCGGGGAGGACACACGGGGGACTGGGTCATGCAAAGACGGAGGCAGAGACTGAAGGGACTCTGGGGTTCCCCAGGACTGGAAGAGGCAGGAAGGACCCTCCCTCAGAGCCTCCGGGGGAGCGGGGGAGCGCAGCCCTGGACGCGTTGACCTGGAGCGCCCAGCCTCCAGGCGGGGAGAGATGTTCATGCTCACTTGCTCTGGCTGCCACGGGCCACTGTGCGGCCCTCTCGGGCTGGTCTGGAGGAGCGCCTCACACGGCGGGGGGGGGGGGGGGCGGTTCGCAGAGAAAGCAGCCTTCCTGATAGGGTGGGTGCCTCTGCCAGGTCTAGCTGCCCGGGGGCCACCTAGACAAGGTCCACAGCAGCCTTGGGAGCCCGGAGCCCCCAACACTGGCAGGAGCTACACGCTTTGTGTGAATGATTTGATCAGAACCCCAAGCTCTCTAGAGGAGGACAGGGGGACAGCTGGTTAGGTGATCACAGCTGGTAAGGGGACCAGGAGAGGCAACGCTGGAGGAAGCAGGTGTCTAGCCTGGGTCAGAGGCCTCCCTGGGCTCTTCCTGCCAGACAGAGCAGAGGGACATTTCAGAGACGGCCCCTGCCCCCCCTGCCTTTCCGTCTCCCAGGGTCGGCAGCTCGGGCCACGCCGTCCCTGGCGTCCCCATCATGCCCGTGTCTCCTGGCTCCTCACACTCGCCCGGCTGCCGAGCCCCATCAGCTGGTGGGAAGGGCGTCCCTCTGAGAGCGGCAGGGTCTTAGGATGGAGCAAGGGGGACGTGATATGCCAGCAGCTCACCTCCTTCCCCTGGGCAGCCTGGAGGCCTCCCACCCTGGCACTGCGTGTCTGTGCGTGTATGTGAGCGCTGGGGCCCACGCGCGGGTCGAGCGGGGGCGGGGGGACGAAGCGGGTGCTGACCCCACAGGACACAGCTGAGTTGAGTGCTCTGGGGCCTTTCCCGCTCGGGCCTCTCCGGGCCCAGCCTCCTGGCCGGTTCCAGCCCCACCCTCCCGGAGGCTCCCGCCCACCGCCCCCCCCCCAGGGTCTGGTGTGGAGAAGGCGCTGAGGAACAGGTGAGGAGCCTGCCGTGCTCTGTGGGGGTGGAGACCCCGGAGGCTGCTGGGAGCACAGAGGGAGTAGAAAGAAAGCGGGAAGAAGGGCCATGAGGGGCCGGAGGGGACTGGGGCAGGCACCCTCCCGAGACCACCGCGCCTGGGAGGGCACGCATCCACACAGGCAGGCTGAGGCCCCCATGCCACACGCAGCCCCCGGGAGCCCACGAGCCCCTGCTGGCCCGGGCCCCCCTCTCCACAGCCCAGGCTGGCCAGCTCTCGGCTGGGTTCAGTGACCAGGCAGCCTCCTTTGTCCCCTGCGCTGGGCAGGTAGAAGGGACAAAAGCTCCATTCGTGGCTGGCTGGTGGCTGCTGCTGGAGACAGCTCCCAGGAGCCCTTGCTCCCTGGGCTGTGCCTGTTATACAACAGACCTAAGAATAATCCAGAGGGCGGGCAGTGCAGGGGGGACGGAGCTGTCCTGCCTCCCGGGACCCCTCAAGCTGGGGGTGGGGGATGGGGCCAATGGCACAGGGGTCCCGCTTCTGCCCAGGGCCTGAGGCCATCCGGAGGCCCGAGGGGCAGCCAGGTTTGCACCCACCCCCAGCACCTGGGAAACTGGGTCACAGACAGAGTCCTGGGTCCCCGGGGCTGTCCGGGCAGTTGGGAGAGACAGGCAGAGCCCCAAAGATCCAGGCCATCTGTACCCAGTGGTCCTTGGGGTCAAAAGGCCTGGCCAGCCCTGCAGTGGAAGGTGGATTTCCCATGGGTGTGATCTCAAGCCTCCAACGGCTGCCCCTTCTCAGCACACAGGGCCTGGGGGCTTCAGTGGACACGTGTGCGCAAGAGGGAGGGGAAGAGTGGCCGAGCGGTGACAGGAGTGCCCACTGGCAGCCCAGCCCTTGCCCTGCCCACGCCGGAGCAGGTGGCAGGCAGCCCCTGGGTCTCTGGGCCAGACCCCCCCGCTCCGGGGAGCAGGCGGCAGGGCTGGCACGGCAGTTCCCCGCTCATGAAGCAGCCCTCTCAGGCGCAGTGTAACAGAACCGCACAAACGGGCCGTAGCGCTTCGTCTACTGCAGACATTAAAGATTAAAATCCAATTACAGCTCCTATCGTCAAACCTGGCTCCCGCCACTTACAACAGTCCGTGGGGTGGGGGGTGGATTATGTAACCCGAACTCTCTGCTTCAGGGAGTGAGGGGCTGGGCGGACCCAGCCACCCGTGCCCACCAGGAGGGTCTGCAGGGGGTCACGAGCCCCTCTGGCACCTATGGGACCCCAGCTGAGGAGGTCCCTGGCTGACCACGCACAGGAGGGGTCACTGCCAGCCAGACATCCTCCCTATGCTCCCAACAGCTCCCCCCCAGTGGCCCCATCACTGCTGCGGCTGGCTGACTGACCACAGGACCCTGGCAGACCCTACCCCAGCTCCACGCTCACGTCGAAGCTGGGGTGGGCCAGGGTCCAAGACGTGAAGGCCAGCAGGCCCACCCTCTGGGAAGCCCCAGGCACAAAGGGCACTGCCCGGTACACGCTCACACTGAGTCCCCCCCCTCCAAGAAGCGTCAGCTCTCTTGCCTCTGCAGGGGCGGGGGCGGGGGGTGCGCAGAGCCACAGCCTCTGGCCAGGCACAGGCCAGGATAGGGCCACCAAGATGTTCTGCCTTGTGGAAGGGGGCTGAAGGACCCTTCAGTCAGACAACAGCCCACACTCTTCCTGCCACATACCTCCCTCCTTTCTGGAACCCCCAGACATCTCCTTAGGGCCACGCAGAGGATGTGGCCATGGGTTAAGTTCAGAAAGAACTAAGATGAAGTGGGGGCTGGGAGGCTGCAGAGCCCGTCCCTTCTGCTCCCCCCCCCCGCAGGGGCTACAGTCGGGTCTTGGGCAGACAGGCCGGCTCCCGTCCCCGATTCTGACCTGCCCCTCAGTCCCAGGTGCGCAAACTCCCCTCTGTGGCTACGGCTCTCTGATTGAGTCTTTGGGCTCAAAGGACCCTGGCAGGACCCAAATGGGCTCCTCAGGACAGAAGCATTTCTGCACCGTGGCCCAGGTGCCAGGAGAGCTGAGCATCACCTCTGGGAGGTCAGGGCATAGGGCACAGAAAGGACACAAACAAGGTACAGTTCCATGGATGAGGGGTGGGGAAGGCCATGGGGGAAAGGCTGAGGAGTCGGTGGTCATTCTGTCTGCCTCCAGGGTCACTGGGCAGGGTGGGGGTAGAGGGGAGGGGAGGGGAGACCTCCTGTGCCCCTGGCATCTTCCCTCTGCCGGCTCCAGAAGTGTCCACCTCCCCTAAAGGGTGCCCCATAGCTCTGCCAGCAGGCCCTGAACTCCAGGAGACACTGCTTCCCCAGCATCAGCACCGGCACCCAACAGACAGCCTGGGTAGGGCCACCCCGGAGCCTGGCTGGGTCCCCTGCCAGGGCAGGTCCCACGGCAACCCCTGCTAGTGCTGGTCAGAGGCCAGAGCGGCACCTGCAGCCAGCAGATGGGCCCGACCAACCGTTGCCGCATTCCACTCAGCACCTCCCCACAGACCCGAACGGATGGCCGGCCCCCTGCACCCTCCACACCCAGTGAAGGGACAGGGGGCCCTATCTGGGCTCAGCAGGACTCCGTCTCAGCACAGGGTCACAGCCCCAGGGCTATATCCACCCTAAACCAGGGGAGGAAAGTTCGCAGGGGGTAGCCCCAGATGCGCACACCTGCGGCCTCCAAGAGAGCCCAAGACCCCTCACCTGCCGGACGCGATCCCGCACCCATACCCCAGCCCGCCCCCTCCAAGATCCCATCCCTCCCTCCCGGGTCTGGACCTCGGAGGCCGCTCCCCCCACGGCTCCGCTGCGCAGCGGAGGCAGCCGGGCGCCCCCTCTCCGCGCCGGTCCCGACCCGCCCCGAGCAGCGGCGCCCCCGCGCGTCCACCGAGCCCGGGCGCAGCACCGGGAGCGGCGCGGCACCTACTGTGCTTCCGCGGGGCGGCTCCCGCGTCCATTGTCTCCGCGGCGGCTGCGGCGGCGGGGGACGGCGGGGGGCGGCGGGGGCGGCGGGGGCAGAGGGGCAGTCAGCAGCCGGCCTCGGGCTCGGGCTCGGGCTGGGGCTCTGGCGGCATCGCCCGGCAGGTTGGGCGGCCCGCGGCGGGCTGTGCGCGCTGACACTGCGCCCCGTGGAGGCGCCGCGCGAGGAGAGCGCTGTCACTCGTGCCGCCCGCACCACACCCCCTGCCCGCCCCGTGCGGGGTGGGGGCCGGGGGCGCGGGCTCGGCGGCGGGCGTAGAGCGGGGCGCGGGGCGCAGATTCGAGGAGCACGGGGTGCAGAGCCGGGCTCTGGGCGCAGAGCGGGGTGTAGAGCGGGATGTAAGCGGGGCGCAGATCGGGGCGCACAGTGGGGCCAGCAGGCTTTCCCCGCAGAGATGCGGCCTCGTCGCTCCCCCTTCTTCGCCCTACACGCCCCTCTGCGTGGCCCCAGGCGGTGGTACTGCGAAGGGGGCGGACGGAGGACCGCTTCCCCATCCAGGGGCTGGGCGTTTGCGGAGCAGGTGGCTCCTCACAGGAGACTGGGGTGTTTGCCTGGCTTTACCCCTCCCCCAAGATGTAAGGGTGTGCAAGTGGGGAAAACTGCACAAGTGGCTAGTCCTGGTGGCTTAAGGGATGGCAGCTCCCCCACCAGGCACAAGGCACCCCTTAGTTCCCATGGGGGGAGGCAGCGCCCCTGGTGGGGGGAGGGGTGCTGCCCACTGCTGTCTTGGACATGGGACCAAGAGCAACAGTGGGGGCTGGCCCACGGCCTCCCCTCCCCACACTAGCTTCATACCCCAAGGAGGCCACAACCTCAGCATATACCCCCTCACACTGCTCCAGGTCTTGGAGGGCCCCCAAAGCAGCAACAGAGACAAGCCCTGAACCCTTTGAGACCCTCCCTCCCAGGACCTCCCCACCAGACCAGGCTTCTTAGGAGCCCCCACCTCTGCCCCCACCTCCCACCCCATTCTGCAGCAGGCAGCAGTGGGGCAGAAGGTGGGAGACCGATCAAGATAACATGTCCAGCCTGGCGACAGTGTCCAGAGAGGCCAAGACGCCCACCAGCTGGCCCTGGTCCAGCAGCAACAGGAGATGAGATGTCAGCTCCTCACAGACCACGACTAGCCTCGGCCAAACCCCTCCGTTTTCTGGGTTTCAGTTTCTCCAGGTATAAGACCTCCTGCTTCCTAAAGGTCTCTGCACCCCCGTCCCCCAGCACCCCCCATCCCCGACAGGCCAGGGGCCCAATGCCCAGGACAAGGCAGGGCCACTGCTGCTGTCTCCTCCCCACCCCCACCCCCAGCCCTGAGCGGCCAAGACCCTGAGGTGTGAGAGAGGGTGGGCACACGTCAGATGGGTGGGGGACAGAGCGTCTGGAACATGCCTGGGAGCCTGCAGGAGCCACGCCCAGGCCAGGATGAGACTCCCGCTTGAGGCCCCATGACATTTGGGGATCATACCCATGGGTACCCACCCTCAACTTCAGAGATATCACAGCAGGGGCCTGGCCTGGCCAGGCAGGGGCTGGGGGCTTCCTTCCACACTTTGCTCCTCCCTAGGCCCTCCAAGGCTTTCCTCAGAGTGACAGCCCCGGACACCCCTGCCATCACTGCCTGGCTGACAGCCCCCCTCCCAGCCCACCTCCAACCATGCCCACCTGTACACCTTTTCCCCAGCGGCGTGGGGCTCAGCTGGGGGAGGACGTGTCTGGTCTCAGGGGGACAGAGCCACCAGTCCTGGGGGTGGGGCTGCCTGGGCACGGCAGCATCCCAGCAGGCCTTGGGGGTGTGGCCCAAAGAACAAGGCCCAGGGGCAGAGAGACAGAAACCAAGACAATGAAACAGAGAAACCTGGACTCCTCCCGCTCAGAGCAAAACTGGGATGCAGATGGGAAACTGCCAGGACAGAAACCTGCCTTCTGAGCCAGAGACTCCAGACATCATGAGAAGCAGGGGAGGTGTCTGGGCCGGCGGGGCTCGGGCCTCTGGGCTGGCCATCCATGTGGACGAGGAGAGGCCACCATGCGGGGCGTGTGGTGTGTGCACGTGCCCACTGTGACTGCCGGGTCCTCCAGGAGCAACTCCAGCATCAGGGACAGCCTGCCCACCCCCATAGCCCTCCATCACCCCCACTGAGCACTAGCCTGGCCAGTCTTCCTTTCCCACTATCTCTCAGACCCACTCTGGCCTCTGGCCTCCCCCAGGCCCACCCCACCCACGCTGCTGGAACGCAGGCCTGACCAGGCTCTTCCTGGCTCCAAACCCTCAAGGATTCTACTCTGATGCAACATCAGACCCTTGAGCCTGGTACCCAGCCGGCCCCACTGACGGGTTTCCAGGGCCTGGAGCAAGGCGTCTCCTCCAGGAAGCCTTCCCTGCTTGCCTTGCCCCTCAAGCTCACCCCCTCTGAAATGGCAGCATCCACGGTCTGAGCCAGAGAACTTCACAGGCAATGTCACAAGGGCCTTGCCCTTGTTTTGAGTCTCTCTTCCTAGGAAGATCTTGAGGTCCCTACAGGCAGGGCACCACGTGCCCACTGCTCTCCCACACACCAGGGCTGGGTCCAGCTTCAGGGCAGCCTCAGGCGTGTGTCCGCTCGGCCTGGGCGGAGAGGAGTCCAGCCCGACTGACCCGCTGCCCCTGTACGCTGAGACTTTCCCTACGGGCAGTGCTGCCTCCAGGAGTAACAACAGGTGGCCGGTGAGAGCCCAGCGAGGACACACGGGCCCAGAGTTGCACGCGTGGAGGCAGCTGGTGGCACAGCAAGTGGGGTGGGGGAGCGAGAGCACACACGCCGAATCAATACGCCTAATTGGGTAAATGTGCAATTCTCAACTGGCTAAATTTAGAAAGTGTGTGTTTCATTTTTCACCAGCATCTGGTCTTAAGACGTCCCGTTCTCAATCAGAACTCAAGACAGTGTACAGGGATCAGCTCTCAGCTCTGCCCGCTCCTGCTTCCCACACAGAGTCTGGAGCCTGGGGACAGAGCTGGGCCAGGCCTGGCCAGCGCCGGCATGAGTGCTGTGCCACGCGTCTCCCATGGGCACAGGAGGACGCGGGGGCAGCCTGGCCCCCAGCGCCAGCATTTCGCTGCGCCTAGGTGGCGCCCATCAGAGGAGGGGTGAGGACACCCGGGCAGGGCCATCTCTGATGAGCCAAAATTCTCGAAGGCACTGCCAGCCCTCAGGGATCACTGACTCCCAATACCACCTGGCCTCTGATACCAGAGGAAACTGAGGCACAGACAGAAAACACCTGCCTCAGGCTCCTGGAGACCAGGTATCCTGCCCCCAAAGGGCCTCTGTCATTGGATGTGGTGGGTGTTTCCATCTAACTCTGGAAGGTCCGGGGAGGATCTGCAAGCTGGGTCAGGGTTGGTCAAGGCCACCTCTAATACAGCTAGCTATCCAGACGGCCAGAGTCTCAGTTCCTCCAGGCCAGCCCAACCCCTGGGCAGGGCAGCCCTGGTCTGGAGGTTGGGGACTGGAAATGCTCCATGATGCCCTGGCCACCCCAGGGCAAACCACTGCAAGTTACCCATGGCAGGGGGAGGGTGGGAGGCTGGTGGGCTGGAAGCACACAGCGGCCTGGGGGCATGTCCCAGCCCAAATGACCCCAGGCAGGTTGAGGAGAAAAAGGGCCTCGCAGTCAGCAGCATGTCTCCATGTGGACACAGAAGCCAGCAGGCGGGGAGGGGGTGAGGGAGATGCCAGAGCTCAGGGCCCAGAGGGCAGCCGGCTGGGGGCCTTTCCCACCCAAGCCAGGGGGAGCTGCGTTACATCATCCCGGGTGGAGGCAGACAGCCCTTCCCAGGCCTATCCGTGGGCACCTTAACCCCATAGCCATCATCCCGGCTTTGCTTCTGCCTTTGCCATGTGGCCTGGGGGGCTGGGGGGAGCTCTGGGGAGAAGGGAAGGATGCTGGCGATGGGGAGGGAGAGAGGCGAGGGAGGGGAGTGTGTCTTGGAGAGGGGGGAGGGGGCAGGAAGCAGAGGGTGGCCAGGGCACAATGAGAGGCTTTCCCACAGATCCTTGGTCTCTCATTCACCCTGGGGGTCTGTGGAGCAGGGGACACTGGGCCCTGGCCTCCCTCCTCAGCCCTGAAGCAAGGACGCCCTCACACGGCAGCCAGGCTGGGGACTAGGCTGACGGTCCTGCACTCTCTGGCTCACTTGCTCACTCCTTCCTGCAACCTGCACCTGGGTGGCTAGGAATTCAGTGTGACCCCGGCCCTGGAGGAGGCCTCTGCCTACCGGCCAGCATAAAACACGCATCCAAACTGTTCCCCGTGTAGTTTACAAAAACTGTAACAGGTGACATTAGGTGGGCTCTTGGAGGGGCACAGCAGGAAAGGGCCTCAGATGGGGGTGCTGAGCTTTACCCAGTGGGGTGGGGTAAGCAGAGGGAGAGGGGCTGGGGGAGAGGCAGGTGAGGGAGGCAAGGGCCAGGGCCAGATCACTAAGGGTCTTAGAGATAAAAGCAAGGAGGTGTTCACAGGTCAGGTCTAGAAGATCGCTGGGATATGTGGTTGGGGGTGGGTGGAGGTGGGAGGAAAGGAGGGAAGGGAGAGGGAGGTGGGGGAGTGCAGGAAGCAGGCAGTTTGGTTGCCTGGACACCAGACACAGAGGAAGTTCTGACAAGGCATGGCTGTAGAGGTGGAGGAAAGTGAGAGGAACTGAGAAAGTGGGGAGCAGGGTCTGGGCTCCAGGACCAGGGGGTACTCTTTTCTCCCACAGGAAAGCTGGGAGGGGGAGGTCTGGGGCAGAGTTGTCAATGCTTTAGGCTTGAGAGATGCAGGCTGAGCAGGCCTCAGGAGGTCCCAGGTGAGTTCAGGAAGGAGTGCGAGCCAGACAGGGTGCATGGTGGGTGGGGCGGCCGGCCAGGCTCAGAGAGGAGCACCCCGCCCAGCTGGGTGGAGTGCCGCCTGCGGATGCTTATCTACTCTTTCCCCACTGGAAAGAAAGATGGAAAGAAAGACCCGGAAGACCCTTTCATCCCACGGGCCAGGTCTGGGCTCGCTGTTCCCTCCCCGCCTGCTCCGGGCACAGACGTCTAGGCCAGCGCATGTCAAACGCTGGCTGTCTGCCAGACCACCGGGCCGCCCCGCCCTCAGGGCTCTGGGCTCCAGGGCGGGTCCTGCCCCCCCCCCCACTTCCACAGCTGGCGACAGGGACAGGGCTGGGCTGCTCCTCTGGCACCAGGGCAATGGAGGGAGGAGGGGCCCTCACCTTTTCCGCTCTGAGCCCAGCAGGCAGTAAATTCCACCCTGTGCTGGGCAGAGCAGAGCCCCCAGGGTTGGGCCAGGCCAGAAGCGCAGCCTCCCTCTTGGAATCAGCAGGGCAGAGCCACCTTGCCCGCTCCCAACACTGCCCCTTCCCCAGTCCCTGCAGAGAGCATCCCCACCTTACAAGCACGTACCCACCCTCCGGTCTCAGGGAAACCCAAACCATCTCCTGTTCAGCTCCCTCTGGCCCACCAGGGTCGTCGCAGAGCCAGTCCCCAGCCCAGAGGAGTCCCAGGCCCGGAGCGTCCAGCTGTGGCTCCCCTGGCCTCACAGAGGAAATGCCGCAAAACCAGGTTTCCTCCCTGCAGGAAGCACCACCCAAGCCGCCCTCCACAGCACCCCCCCAGGCCTCGCCCGACCACCGGCCTCCAGACAACCTGTGGACCACCGCCAGCTCCATCCCCTGCTTCTGACCAGTGACCCTTTCCCTCCTCCCTGATGCAGAGCTCCCCTTCCTGGCCTCACCCTGAGCCACTCACTTCCCTGCAGACAGGGCCAGAGGGTCTCAGTCCATCTGGCTCCCATCTGCCAGCAAAGCCGGGTCTCTGTCCCAGCACCCAGCACAGCTCTGCGCACGTCAGGCTCTCGTCCATGGATAGCTGGGAGCCGCTAGCCCCACACTCATCAGAAGGGATCTCCCCGTGCCGCCAGCTTCGGGCCGTGGGGAACACGGCTTCGGGGGACCCCAGCCTGGAGGCTTAGGTCTCCCTGTGCTTCCGGGCACCGGGTGGACCCTGCACACATAACAGCTCACGGCCGCATTCAGCCAGTCTGGCTGGCCTCACAAGGACAAGAAGCGTCAGGGGAGAGTGGCCTCACCCGGCAAGGTTCCAGGACCCCGTTCCAGGAAACCCAGGAGCCTGGCCCGTCGCTCCTTGCTGGGGAGGAGAGACCCTGGACACTCTCCCCAGACTGGAGATTCGAACTGGCCACTGGACAGAACGGCGTCTACGTGAGTGAGTGGGCCCCAGACCGATGCAAACACGCTCTGGGTGCTTGCACTGCCCGCTCCCTGTCGCGGACTCAGGCACAGGGCATGGCGTACCCCTGGTACTCCCAGAACCAGGCCGCTCCCTGGACACAAGACTGGCCGGGGGAGCATGGCCCTGCTGGGGAGGGAAAGAGCACAGAGAAGGCACGGTCCGGGAGCCGTGGCCACTCTCCCCACTCGAGGAGCTCCATGAAGGTGAGTGCATGCCCCACCCCTGGGGTAAGGTTGGCTGCAGGCAGGGCGGATTCTGGGAAGGCAGCAGGGAGGCCGCAGCCTCTGCTCTGGCCCCAGCCCGGCTGGGTGCTCTGCATGAGGCTGAACCGGCGGAACCTGGAGCTTCAAAGGGTTCTGCGCACCCGTCAGGTGCCCCTGGATGGAAGACACGCACCCCCGAGGAAACAGCCAGGGGCACGGACCCGGTGACATTATCTGCGACAGCGAGTGCTTCCAGGTTTCCTAGACACTTGGCACCAGACTGTAGGGTGGCCGTTAAAAATCAGGCTCCAGAAGAAAAGTCACGGGTTTGAAGGGAACGTAGGCGGCGTCCCAGCCCCAGGTAGGACTCCTCTGGGCGGGGCGCGGTGCCCGGGAGCACAGAGACCCCACGTGCGCAGAGCCTCCCAGCAGGTGCTCATGATGCTGATGGCAGATCCCGTCTCTTCTCCACGTTTTCTCGTATTTTCCAAAGCACCGCCTCTGAGCAAATTCTGCTTCTTGCTTTCATAGTCAGGAAATAAAGAAATACAAGCAAGATACCAACATAGAGCTGGTGGGGGGTCCCAGGGGGAGGCAGTGGATCTGAACACACTTTGAAGGTCCGCACATCCTGCTCCCGCCTTGTGGACAGCACTTGCTTCCCCTCCCCCAGCCTCACGGCTCAGAGGCTGCAACCGCTTCTCCGCCCAGGCTCAGTAGGGACACAGGCCTGCACGCGCACCCAGCCTCCCCGTCCTAGGCACCCGCGGGGACGGGAAGGCAACAGGTCTGGTCAGCTCTGAGCCCAGCTGCACCTCAGCTGCCCCAGCCAAGCACCGGGGACGCCCAGAGAGGACCAGGGAGGACTGCTGTCTCAGCCCGAGACACCCGGCCACCTCCGGTCCCTTGGCCAGTAGGGTCCAACACTATGACCGCGTTCACCCTACAGCGTCCTGACCCTCTTGCTGACCCCCCAGGCTGGACCCCCTCTGGAAACCTTGCTGTGTGAGCTTGAGTGAGTGACTGAACGTCTCTGAGCATCAACACCTCAGCACAAGGCTGGCCCAGGCCCGAGCCTCAGGCTGGACGGGGCGCAGGGAAAGGAAGACGCTCCCCAGCTCGAAGGTTCAGCATGCCGGGTGGGGCCGTGGAGTGGGGCAGCTCAAACCAGCCTCCCCGCCTGTGAGCCCTGGGGCTGCTCGCCCTCTGTTCTGCCCACAAAGCTCCGGCCGCTCCAGATGGCCCATCCTCGGAGACAGGGGCCTGCGCAGCCGCTACCTGGGGCAGATCCTCCTGGTTCTCCCGCCGCACCCCCCTCTGTGCACCATGGGGAAAAAGGAAGCCACCGCTTGGACCACCCCCCCCCAAAGACAAAAGACCTGCACAGCGGCCCCCTCCCCACCTGGCTGTAGGAGTTGCAGCCTCAGGGGCAGCCAGCGGGCTCAGCACCCCAGGGAAGCATCCAGGGCGACTCCCAAGAAGGCAGGTGTTCCCCGGGGTGCCCCCCCTCCAGCTCCTTCAGAGCAGCCCTTGGCCAGTCTCCTTTGCACGCACGCCATCTGGGGGCCATGGACGAACCTGGTGCTCCAGGCCCCTCACCTCCAGGAGGACAGACCCCAGCCTCCAAAGCCCCGGAGGGAGTGCCGGTCTGTGACCAGGTGGCCAGAGGAGCGCAGCACCCCCCTCCACTTACCCCCCCCCCCGCCCCCGCCCTGCCGGGCTTGCCCTTTGTGTCTGTCCAGCCCAATCCCACAGGCGGCTCTAACCCTGCCTGCCCGGCATCATGACCCCAGAGGCATCGAGAGGTGGCCGTCTGCACAGCCTGGTGCGTGTGCCATCGGAACCAGGGAGGAACCCAGACTAGGGAGCTCAGGTCTGCACTGTCCCCCAGAAGGGCCCTGTCGCCGCAGGCCTCCCAGAGCCTGTGCCTGGCACCCCCAGCCCTCATCACCCTCATCTTCAGAACACCAGAGAGCAGCTCACAGCCGTCTCCCCAACCCTTCACCTGCGGAACAGGACCCAGTCGCTCCAACTGCAACATGTGACCACGGACAGAGGACTAGGGTCAGCAATCTGCCATGGGGGCGGCCGCTTTCTGGACACTGTCCCAGCCCTGGTCCACGCACCCAGCTCCAGCAGGAAGCAAGGTGCTCTCCTCCCGCCACGAGTGGGCTGAGGGGCTGAGGCCACACTCACTTCCTCACCAGGAGTTTGCACCCCATCGCGGACACGGTGGCTGGGGGTGGCACCGAGCCGGGTTATGGTGCTGCCTCCACACAGGCCACTGACCCAGGTCCCAAAGCCCAAGAGGCCAGGGCCCCAGAGCAGACCCCAGACACACACCTTCTGGGCACCGCTCTGACCCTCACTCTGGGACAGAGCTGGCATCAGCCAGGCAGGGGCTGTGGTCATGGGACCCAGACTTCCGTCAGTCCAAAGCCAGAAGGAGCCTCCCAGCTGCCAGGGAGGCAGAACCCGTAGCCACTGACTGTCCCCAAACAGCCTCCAGGACATGATGGCCCGCACCACAGACTTGGAGACTATCTCCAGGGCCCCAGGCCTCTCCTGCCTTCTTGCTGGAAAACCTCCCTTTGCTCAGTGGCGCTGCCCCAGGGAGCCTTCCAGAAGGACTTCCAGGGCTGGACTGAGCACCCCTACCCCAGCCCTTGGCCCAGAACCAAGCACAGGGCCTGTCTCATCTGCATCGGCACCCGCAAGCCACACGTGGAGGGGGACACAGAGCGCAGGGAGCACCAGTGGGGGACAGAAAGCTTGAGGTGGGGACAGGCAAGGGACAGGGAGCACGGGAGGGGACAGCAGTCCGAGGGTGGAGCCCGTTCCTCCCTGTGGCCCCTGGCTCCCACTGCTTCCCCCCTCCTGCCTGGGCTCTGCGGCCTCTGCTCCAGCCACCCCCTCTGGGTGTCCATCCCACACTGAGCCGAGCAACAGCCCCGGAGCCTGGGCAGGGGGCTGTGGGCCTCTGAGAGGACGTGTCCCCTCAGCGGAGGAGACCTGCTGGGGCATGTCTGGGGAATGTGGGAGAACAAGACGGGTCCGGCCCCTTGGGGCACAGGGGCGCACAGAGCACACACGCAGCCCACTCCACACACACACGTGCACAGACCCTCATGGGCTGCGTGCCAACTCATGCCACGCACGCGCGCCCATGCGCACTTCCACCACCGCTACCCTGAGGGGCAACCCCTGAGCAAGCAGCAGAGAGCCTCGGGAGAGCAGGTCCTCATGTGCAAACACACCCACGTGTACCCACGTGTACGCACCGCCTCCCTGAGATGCAGGCCTGTCTCAGGCCTGCAGAGCCCTGCCGGCTGGGCCTCACCCCAACGGCCTCCCGCTTGGCTCTCTTCCCCCACCTCCCGGGACTGCCGAGTCAGGGTCCCACCAGCAGCCACATCTGCCCACGAGGAGCCAGAAGGAGCCGTGGGCCGCACCGGTGGGAGAGGCCGACCCGCTGCTGCTCAGAGCCAAGAGCAGGAGAGCCAGCGACACTCAGGGGCTCTGGCACACAAGGTGGGTGCTGCAGGCCCCCCGGCTCCAGTCGCCCCAAGCTCGCACTCCCGAACCCCAAATCCCGAGCCGGGGGCTGGCAGGACCCCAGTCCTGAGGTAGCAGCTCCACCCTGGCCGGAGGGGCCTGAGCCTGGAGTGGGGACTCCGCCCACCATGCCGGATGCTCAGGACGTGGCAGCCAACTGCCCTGGGACCCCAGGGGATAGCCCCTCGCTTCTCCGAGAGCCTGGGCCCAGCCTGCAGGCTCACACCCAAGTGGTGTGTAATTCTTCCACGTGGGCAGATCGTCTCTGGCAGGGCCTGGAGCAAATTACACAGCAGGAGAGACACTGGAGCCCGTGTCTACAGGCGAGCCTGTGCTGCTGGGGAGGGCGGACACCCACCCTGCCCTCGGGCAGGGCTCTCACACCTGGCCAGGCTCGCCTGCACACCTATACACCTGTGTGATTCCCAATGTTGGGAGCCGAAGTGCTGAGAACAAATATAAGGCAGTGGTTCCGTGGCTGCTTCCCGTGGCAGGACCTTATCTACCCACACACCTAAGATGTGAGCACTTCACGGTGTGCACGTGACAGTCCCATGCTTCTGAAGTTGGGAGAGGAGATAGCAGGCTCCAAACCAGCATTAGCCTATTCCCGAGACCACAGATGTCACAGGAAAGCACAGAGAGGACAGGCCCAGCGACGCCAAGAGCCCCCCCGGACGCAGAGCCCAGCTGTGCTGAGAACCCCCGAGCTGGCGCAGGATCCCAGGGGTCTGACTGCGATGGACAGAGCTGGCGGGAGAGCCGGCAGCCCTGAAGCTGTCTTCCTAAAAGGAAAGTCTGTTCCCTATGCCACCCCTTGCCCTGGCCCTTGAGGGGAGGCCACACCCAGGCTGCAGGGACTGGCCAAGTGACCTTGCTCCAGTCCCTGTCTCCCACCCCAGCCCCAGCCCTGGAGGAAGCCTGCATCGCCTTGGCCGGAAGCCACAGAGAGGCCCCTTGGACACACTTGAGCTGCCACAGTTCCTGTTCAGCTAGGGGGAAGCCAGGGAACGTGGGTGGGGCTACCCCAGCCCATCTTGGAAAAAGACCAGCAAAGACATGTCATCCTCGTGCACTGGGAACAGGGGCACACCAGTGCTCTTGGCATCGCGTGCTGGGCCCTCTGCCCACAGCGGCCCACCTGTTCCGGGGAAGCTCTTTCTCCCAGTGGGACAGCTGGACTTAGAGCCACATCCGTGTCTGACCAGAGGCCTCACTCACCCACAGGCAGAATATTGATGTTCAGGAAAGACTGTCCACTCTCCAGATGGGGCCCTGGGTCCTCTGGCGGGGGAGCCATCACGGAGGGGTGGAGGGCTCTCGGCGGTGGGGGCAGCAGGCGAGAGGCGGGGCTGGTCTGCGTCACCAGCTGGGGCCCGCCACCCGCAGGAGGCAGGAAGAAGGTGCTCCAAGGTCCCTCTGTTCCCGGGGCCCCTGGCGTCCCCCTCTGGAGTAGAGGCTGGGCCTATGTGTCATCACACACCTAGAGAGAGGGCAGGGCAGCGGGCGGGTGAGAACTGGCCGGCCATCCAGGCCAACACGGGGGTGGGATGGTGGGGGCGCTGCTGTAGGGCAGCCCGGCTCACCATCCCTAGAGATCAACAGCCCACCCAGGTGAGGGCCGGGCACCATAGCAACGGCTCCAGCACCAAAGTATGACCGTTGGTCGGTGCTGGGACTTTTCCACAGCTCCGTGAAGTTCAAACGCAAAACAGGCATCATTTCGCAGAAATCCGCCAGCACCTTTGGCTGGGAAGGAGGTGCTCGCCTTCTGCGGGCCACGGTGGGGGCCCCGGGGCACAGGAGCAGCCCGAGGACGCTGCCCCCTGCCCTTGCCACAGCCCCGGCTCCCACGGCACCGTCACCCCCAGCCCTGGGGCTCGGGCCCTGTCGGCCACCTGACAATCTGTCCTGAGGATTAAGCCACTTTGTTCTCCAAAACCTTGACAGGGTCCCAGGCTCTGCCCACCTCCTTGAGCTCCCCCGAGTCTCAGCCCCACCAGCCTCTGCTCAGGCTCTTCTCCTGCTTGGAACCCCCCCCCCCATCCATCCAGCTCCTCCTCACACCCCCGGCTGGCTCCTTCCAGGGACTTCCTCCTCCCTGGGGGCCAGAGAGAGGCCGCCGAGGCCGAGGTGGGAGGCCACTGGGCCCAGGACAGAGCTTCCGGGCCTAGCCCTGGGTGGACATCGGGAGACCTGGGCCCTCCAGACACCCAGAGCCATGCTCTGCCCAAGTAGGAAGAATGACTGAAGGTGGGCAGGCCCAGACTCCCCGAGGCACCCCCTCCCCAGGTCCCCGCGGGTCGGCCTTAGTGCATGACTCTCTTGAAGCCCAGGCCTCTGGGGCTCCCTGCAATCCCCCAGGAGTCTGTCCGTCCGTCATCCTGGCATACTCCAGCCCCCAGGCCTCCACCTGGCCTACCCCCTCCGAGAGCAGCGGCAGACCTAGGAGCTCGCCGGCCAGGTCTCTCTGGGGTCCTATGCCTCCGAAGAGCATGGGGAGAGCACCAGGCGGCCAAAGGCCAGGGCACCCAGGACTCATGGGTCCCCTCCAGCCCCCAACCAGGCTGTGCCCGCTACAGCCCTTCACAGACCCACCCTCTGCTCCCGGTCACCCCTCCTGAGGCCCCGGCTCCAGGCTCACCGGCAGGTGTGGGGTCTCCCGGCCCAAGTTCCCCCGAGGCAGCCGGATCGCTGCAGCCCCTCGGCCGCGCAGCCCACGAGGCCAGCTCCTGCCACGGTCCCAGCCGGCGACTGCCGGGTTCCCGAGCAGGCACTGCGGCTTCCTGCTGCAATGGGAGCCCAGGATCCGTGCCTGGACACGTCTGTAAGCGCGGGCCGGGCGTGGGGCTCGGCGGGCCTGGCACGGTAGAAGCTAATTAGGCAACAGCGCCACACCGCAAGCCGAGGCACGGCCGTGAAGGACCATGAGGTCAGCCGTTGGCATGAGCCCGCTGCACCTTGCCGTGTGAGCTGAGCCCCTCACCAGCAACCCCGCCCCTTGAGCCATGCCAGGGCCCCTCGTGGTGCCCCTCACTTCCAGCCATGCTGGGCCCCCAACAGTCTAGGGGCAGCCGAGACAGCAGCCTTGTGGGGTGGGGGCTGTGGGGCGGGGGGCTGTCCGCAGCTGGGCCTGCTTCTCCTTGCAGGGCCCCAGGTGAGGACGGCCACCTCCTGTCTCAGGTGTTCAGCCTCTGCTCAGACCCCACCCAGATGCCAACGTCGAGTCCTGGGAACTGGCCACGCCTGCAGGCGAGCACTCGTGGATGACACTGTTCAGTGCCAGGCCGGGCCAGGTGTTGGGGACAGGGTGGAGAGGCCCCCTTGACCCCTGCCCCCCAGTGCCAGCCTGTTTAATCAGGACATACCGCCCAGGCCCAGACAGGTGGGAGGGTGGCCCAGCCCGAGCCTGAGTGCCAAGGGAGTGATGCGCACACCCGGACGGGCAGGCCCGCCCCCACAGAATGCCCCCCCACCAAGCCCCCAGAGGACAATGTGGTCGTCATCAGTCCGTGTCAGTCCGTGGTGCCCCGCCCACCCTCGCTGCCCTTGCCCATAGGGAGGGCTGGCGCGTCCTCCCACGGGCTTCCTCCCCCTGCTGGCTCCGATGGGCGCCCCCTTGCTGTGTTCTGCAGAGCGGCTGGCTCCCTCCAGGAGTGCCGAGGGGCCCACCACAAGCCCCAGCCTGCCCCCAGTCTTGTCCTCCCGCCTCACCCCTCTGCCCACCCCCACCGGTGTCAGCACCCGGCAGCAGGGCTGCCTCTCCACTGGCATCTGCTGGCTGGGAACGACACCCAGGGGTGGGGGGGCCAGGCAGGACACATCTGTACGGCTGGGGACGCAGCGCTCTGCTCCAGAGAGAACACCCCCCAGGCCCCCAAGGGCGGGGGGAAGAGGTTCGCAGCAGCCCCGTCCAGAGGGGGGACGCACAAGAAGAACGAGACACTGCATGAGAACTGCAGGAACAAGAGACCGGAGTGGGGCCCTGCTTCCCGAAGTGCAGCCCACGGGGACCCCCGGGGACCCCAGAACCTCCAGAATGGGGCCCGTGGTCTGCTGTGTTTGCATGATAATCGTCTTCTTCCCTGTTCCCACGTTAGCACAACCGCGGACCATGCTCCACACGGATCAGGCACAACTGCAAGCGGCGCTGGGTCGTTCCTTCCGCCACCTCTGCTGCGGTGGCCACGGGGTGCTCCAGGAGGAGGCGCTCCGGGGGCGGTGGCCAGCTGGGGCGTGCAGCGGCGTTTGCTGAAAAGAACAACTCCAGCTTGCGCTGCGTGGCTCGGGTGCCCGTAACATCTGGCAGCCGTTCTCTCAAAACCGGATAAAGCAAGCCCGCCGCCTAAAAAGCAGAGTGGTGGGATCTCCTGCCAATGACAACATTCAAGCTGGAGTAAAAATGAGCATTTTGGAGAACACGGAGCCACCACTGCGAGTCTGATGGCTCCCAAGTGTTGGAAGGCTTTTCCTCACGACAGCGTGGCGACGCTCGTGACAGAGAATCCAACGTGTCAACGTTGGGGACCTCCACGCCCCCAACCGGCCGGCCGGTGGTCTCCAGCCCGACCCGTGCTCGGGGAGAGACGCACTACAGGGAACACAGGCTGCCGGGGCCGGGCGAGCAGAACCGCACGCGGCCGCCGGGCTCCACTCTGCCCCCCACTCCCTCCGGGCTTGGCTGTGGCAGCCTTGACAACCGCGTGCTGCTGTGCGCAGCGGGGGGGGCTCCTTCGCGAGCGTCCCCCCCACCCCCGACAGTGCATGCGGTGGCCACGGTGCAGCAGCAGATCCAGAGCCCGGCCCCCTCCTCTGGCCCCGCGCCACGGAGACCTGCAACAACGCACAGCACCACCACCCCCCTCACTGGATTTGGTTTGGGGGGCAAAAGATTATTTCTCATCAAATGTTATTTATATTCATGTAAGTTGGTGCGGCCACTATGGAAAATAGTACGGTAGTCCCTCAAAAATTATAAACAGAGCTACCATATGAGCCAGTAATTCCACTGCTCGGTATTTACCCAAAGATACAAAAACACTAACCGACAAGATGTAAGCACCCCGATGTTTACCGCAGCATTATTTACGGAAGCCAAGACACGGAAGCAGCTCAGGAGCCCGTCGATAGATGAAGACGCGGTCTACGCACTGTGGAATATTACTCGGCCGTCAAAAAGAGCAAGTTTGCCATCTGCAACGACGTGGACGGAACTAGAGGCTATCATGCTGAGTGAAATCAGTCCGTCAGAGAAAGACAAACACCGCATGATCTCATACACCTGTGGGACCTAAAACAGAGCAAAGGAGCTAAGACACAGACTCTCGGATACAGAGAACGCGCTGGGGGTCTCCTGAGGGGAGGCAGGCGGGGGGATGGAGAGATAAGTCCCGGGATGGAAAGGACAGCGTGGGGAATACAGTCAGCAAGACGCAATTACGTCATCGTGCTGGGGGCGGCGTGACGCGCAGGACGGCGAGTGCACCTGAAGCTAACAGAACACCACACCTCAACGCCACCCCGACAAAAAATGAGGAATATTCTTTATATTCACACGTAATCCGTTGGTTTTTATTTAGTGAGACTGCATCAACAAGAGTGTTTTAAGTGATTAGTTTTCATGTCTAACGTAGTAAGTATCAGCTAATGCTAATAACCAGGAACGTCCTGGTCAAGATTTATCAACCTGCTCCCTGGGGGTAAAAGCCTTGATGGGTGCTGTTTGCCAATTTCCATGGAAATACGCCCGTGGCAGCCAATTTCCAGCTGGGAGGAAACGCGGTCACACCCCATCCCCCCGGGACTTCCGTGGGGCAGATGGCACAGGCTCCGCGGTGTCAAGATAAGGATGCAGATAACAGCATGGTGACTAATCAAGAGGCAACAAGTGTGACTGTTCATTACCTTGCTTTTTTTATAATTTATATGTTTTACATAATTTAATTAGTTTAATTTGATTTTAATAACGGCCGTGTGTCACAACCAGCTCTCGGAATTCCTGGAGACCTCCCAGCCGGCTCGCGAGCCCATGCGCACGGCTCAGTCACCGCTGCACAAAACACTCCGGGGTCCCCAAGAAATTGCTCAGATTGGAAACGGGTCCGTTTCCTGATTTTTTAAAATTGCGGCAAAACAACACTATCCATGCTGAGAAATACCAAAGACAAAAGATGCACCGCGAACACCCTCCAGGGCGCATCTCGGCCGGACCAGACGGGCAAATGGCGATCCATTTGTCGCGAGGAGTGGTCCCTGCGGCTCTCTGCGCTTGAGGACTCCTGAGGAAGTGGGGGTCTCACGGTCAGAACGCGGTTCGAAACCACAGCCCGGAAGCTTCTCTCTGAGCCTTGGTTTCCTCATCCGTAAAGTGGGTGCTGAGTACCCTCTCCCCTGCAGGAGACAGCAAATGTGGTGTCCACGAGCTGGGGGTCCAGAGAAGCCCAGCCTGGAAGGCAGGCACAGGCCACTCCCAGTCTTCACGCCCTGGGACCCCCGCGCCTGAGGACGCCTTCCCGTGCTTTTACCAGGAGGACACCCCATGGGGGCAGGGCACAAAGAACTGGGTTTCCACCCCACAAACGGAGATAGGCCTGGGAAGCCCCCACACCCACCAGCAGACCGGAGGCTCCCTGCCCCTGCCTGAACCCCATCTTCTCCACTTGAAAGTGCCACTCGGGGCCCGACAGGCAGCTCCAGGGGGGGATGTAAGGGGGTTCTCCACCCCATAGCATGGGAGGGGGTGGTTAAAATGGAATCCTACAGCCTAGGGCCCGTGAGGGACAGCAGAGACCCTGCCTCGAATGCCTCCATCCGACAGCTCCCCGCAGCGCAAAAGAGATGCTGGTCTTTGGGGTGGAGGCTGGAGTCTGCTGACAGCGAGAGGTAAGTCAAGGCTTGGGGCAGGAGGAGGGAGGAGGCGGCCCAGGGCATGTCCCCGCACCCCTGCGTCCTTAGCCCGGCACTCACTGAGCTCCTGACCCATGGCCAGAGACCCTGAGACAGCACCGTACCCACCAGCCAAGCAGCCGCAAAGCTGCAGAGCGGAGGAGGGTGCAAAGGGGCTCAGAGGGGCCCAGGGGCCGGCCATGCCCCGGCTTCGGCCGTGAGCAGGACCCTCTGCAGAGGCAGAGGCGACAGTGTGTGCAAAGGCTGTGCGGCAGGAAGGGCCCTCTGATCCATGGCCTGGGGCTGGTGCGGAGCCCCAGGTCCCAGCGCGACTGAACTGGGCCTGAAGCCCCTGGCGTCCTCCAAGGATTAGCCTGCGCAGCTGAAGGAGCTCATCTCTCGGCTGAGGGCCCGCCACCGCTGGGGGCAGCTGTCCCTGCTCCTCCTCACTGTCCTCACACCCCCGTGGGGCAGGCCGTGGCCTCCCACGCCCGGCTGCTAGGGGGAGGGGCACAGATCAGAAGTCTCCTCTCCCTCTGCTGGCAGCTTCACCGTGAGCGTCCGTGACTGCAGGCCCACCAACGGCACACCCAGGACCCACGCGACCTGGGGTAGCCGGCTGGGCAGGCGCGTGGAAGCAGGCAGCCAGAGCAGACTGACAGGGAGACAGAGGGGGTCCCTCGGGTCCCACGAGGGAGGAGGGCTACGGAGGCCCACAGGCCTGGGAGGCCTGGGCATGGTGCGGTGGGGGTGGAAAGGAGAGGAAGCGGGGTAGGAAGCGTATCCTCTTGAGAAGTGTTATGCTCGCAGGTGGGTGCACGGCTGGGGGCAGGGAGAGAGGACTGTCCTTGGAGCCACCACTGAGGGATGGGGAGCAGACACTGGGGGGGCCTTGGACAGCAAGGACGCCAGCATGGTGAGGGGTGTTGGGCCCAGGGTGGGGGTGTCCTCTAACTGGACGTGGGGGTTCAGGGGTGCTGGGGACCATGATGCATGGCGGCCCGGGTAAGGCTGAGTTGGGAATAACAGGGGTCAGGGGGCTTTCAGCCCAGGAGAGGGGATGGCTGGGACAGGTCATGGGCACGGGAGTGGCCGCGATTTAAAAAAAAGGCAGCGGGACATTACTCACCCCATTTTGCACCAGGGGCAGGGGTGGGGGGAAACAGGCTCCAGGCGGGGAAATGCCCCACTAGAGGCTGGGAGCCACCTTGGCCATCCCTTGCCGCATCCCGTGCTCTGTGCTCCCCTCTGGTGCCCATGTTATCGAGGCGCTGGGGACTTGCCCAAGGCTTCCGACCCTGCCCACAGGGTTCTAGGACAACCCAGGGGACAGGGCCGGAAGCTTGCACCCAGGCCCACCTTCGCCCATAGTCCACAGACCTGTCCTCCACCTCCAGCCTGCTCCCAGAATCCAAGGCCTCGGAGACTAAGGACAAAAGGCGAGCCCACTGGCCTGGTCTCCCCAAATGCCTCTTCCAACTGCCTGAGCCCCTGGATGAGCTACCCCCCCACCCCGCCCTGGTGATCCCAGGCAGGTGCCCAGGGCCAAGCAAGGCTGGAGGAGCTGCGCACATGCCCACTGCCCCCACCCCTGTGGATGGCCTGGGGACACAGCTGAGCTATCCCACAGGCACAAGAGGACACCTGGGCCACTGTCTCCAGTGGAGACTGCGTGAGGGGACACCTCCTAAAATCCTGCCTGCCAGGCTCCCCTCACCCGACGGCACCCCAGGCCGTCTGCTGGGGCCACAGAGCAAGGGGGAAGGAGGGGCCGGGGCAAGGTTGCAAGGACCCTGCCAGCCCCCAGGCGAGGAGCGGCTGTTTGGGGGCACCCCTTCCTGCCCTCGGCCCCAAAACGAGAGGTCATTTGTTCCTTTCTTTGTTCAGGAAAACTTCTGAAGCCCCTCCTAGAACCAGGGACAGTGCAGTGATCCATCAGAAGTGCCACACTTACCCGGCTCACGTTTTAAGGAAGCAGGCAGCAGACCACTTCCCCCGATCATAAAGGACTGTGAAGGGGGATCACGCCTGTGAAGGCACGTGGAGCAGGGAGACTGGAGGGACAGTCCTGGACGAGATGGTACCTGGAGGTACCCTCTGGGCAGGGGCAGCGTTCACCTGACAGGGCACCCGTGTTCCTGCAACCCCACTTTCAAGGTGCCCGTAAAATCCATGGGGCCTCCAGTGCCAAGGTCAGACCTACAACCCTCTCCTCCAGGGACTGGGGCCTCTGAAGGCTCTGGAGCCAAGATAAGACGGTTCGGTGCTGCAGGGGTGGTGAGGCAGGGACCAGGGGCTGACCTGTAAGCGTGCTCAGCCCCGCCACACGCCCAGAACCGCCAAATCCAGCGGGGGCATGCCCCTCGTCAGGTCCCCACTCGGCCCTGGCCTTTGGTGACACGTGTTGGTAGGTCACACCTGTTTGTCGGTTTATAGCCAATAAACGGGCCCCAACAATGAGTGTGCAGAGGGGCGGGAATACCCAGAGCCTTTGGCTGGAGACCTCAGCCCCTGCCCACTGGCCTCTCCTCGCACAGGAGAGCCCCAGGGCACACTCAGGCCGCTGGCAGGAGCCCCTGTCCCACACGCAGGAGACCTCACAGGCCTTGTCACTTCCAGACTCTCACATCTAAGACCGGGTAGGTCATGGGCCTTCAATAGCCTCAGTTCTTCAACCCTGAAGCTACAATAACCCCTCCGCCTCTTTCTGGCTCACCGGAGCGCACCCCGAGCGGGGCGGAGGAGAGGGAGGAGCTATTGCCCTTGGCAGCTGCCGACGTCAGTAGGTTGGAACAGATCTCCAGATCCCACGCTCAGAAAGCAACAGACGCAGCACCGCAGCCAATCGTGGTGCTCCCAGAGCCCTGACCTGGAGGAGACAGGGGCAGGGTGGGTCCCCAGGAGCACCTGTCCTACCGGCGTCACCCGCCCACGCAGTCCCTCCCCCTACCGCAGGCCAGCACCTGCTCTGCAAACAGAGCAGGGACAGGTCAGCAGTGCCCCCCAGACTGACCTCCCCGGCACAGGCACCAACAAACCCCTGCCCTGCCAGCGGAGGCTTTTACCACCTGCTGTCCGCACTTCCCAGGACCCCGAGCCCACTCAGCCGCCCAGAGTCCATGCCTGCCAGCACTGTGCACGTGTCCTGTGGCTCTCAGAGCCCTGAGAGGTGAGTGTCTCTACAGCCTTTCACCACAGAAGAGGAAACCAAGGCCCAGGAGAGGTGGAGACCTGTCCAGGGTCGCATCACTGTGCAGACGCGGCAGCCCCATCCCCCGCTCGCCACAACAAAGAGGCTGCTAGGAGGACAGTGGCACCCCAGGAGAGTCTCCAAAGAGCCTCCAGCACTCAGTCCCTCAAAAGTGGCCACCTGCCCACAGCCCCACCTAGGACATGGCCCCAGGACAGGGCCTGACCTCCCAGCACCCCGGGATGGAGGCCACTCCCCTGGCCGGAGTGAGAGGAGTGCACGGGTGACCGGTGCCGCTCTCAACACCCTGCCCGGCCCGTGGGCTGGCTGAGGCTTCCCTCTCGGGCTCTCCCTGGTCCATGGGTCTTCACTCTTCTGGGCACCCCACCCTGCAGGGGCCTGGCCTTCCCCCTGCCTCCCTTTCTTTCTCCCTCCAGCACCACAAGAGGCCGAGAGGATGACCCCCCCTTGTCCGGATAGAGCCCTCCATCTCTTTCTGCCAGTGCAAAGCCTCTTCGTCCAGGAAGCCCTCCTGAATTGTCTCTTCCTTGGGCCCTTAGTGTCATACCAACCAGCTCAGCCCAGGATGATGGCCACATCTACACGGAGACCCCACCCCCGCCCAGCAACAGGAAAAACCATTAGGGTACAAATGTGGGACCAGACAGACCTGGAGTTCACCTGGTGCCTGCTTTAACCAAAGAACAGCCTCTTTGAGCTTTGATCTCTTAGCTCTGCCACATGATGGTAACCCCTTCCTCAGCCCCCAAGTTTGGATTCCTGCTGTGGCTCCTGTGAAACCCTGACCATGGCCCCAAGCCCCCAGAGCGCCAGGCTGGCTCTGCTCCTGCCAGACGCACAGGTCTGCCAGGAAAATCCTATCCCTGACCAGCACAAGGACACGCTGGTCCCCAGCCACCCACCTGCGCCCTGGAATCACGGACATCACCTCCCAGACAAGCCCAAGCCCCAAGCCCAGTCTCTGTACTCCGGCCCCTTGTCCTGACCCCATCTAACAAGCCCCCCCCCCCCACTGGGCACTGCTATGGGACCACCCCTTGGCTGAGGAGGCCTCTGCTCAGGGGGCTGGCGGGAGTCCCAGTGTGTGCAGCCCTGGCTCCGTTCTGGAGGTGCTGCCCATCTGCACCCAGGACTCCCCTCCTCTCCCCAGCTGCCCCCAGCCCCTGCCCACCCCATGGCTACCCCATGGCCGCTGCACACCCATGCCAGCCGGTACAGTGAGGTGCATTCCTGGGCCGCCAAGCCCTCCAGGCAGCCACAGCGTTGAGGAACCTGTTCTCCAGGTTTGTCCAGAAGCCACTCCCCACAAAAGGCAGCAGTGCCCACCTCTGCTCTGCACCCCCAGGGCACCTGCCCCATCGGGGTCCCGGGCCCAGCACCAAAGCATGTGGCGTCTGGACACACACGCAGCCTTCTCCAGCTTCCCATGTCCCCCAACCTCCTGCCCCCTGGGTTGGCATCTCTGCCTGGGAATCCCCACTCCCAGTCCCAGGACAGGGGTGCACCCCACCCGGCATCTGACAGGAGGACCCTGAGCCCTGGGGATTGGGGGAGGGAGTCACATGCTGAGACCACCTTAGTGAGAACAGGGGCAACAAGCTGACCCACACTGTTGTTCTTTCTTCTCTCCTCCCGGCACTGCTTTCCTGAGCACCGATGTGTGCCAGGCTTAGTGGTACAGCGGCCACCCAAGCAGGAAGGCTGTGCCCGGTGAAGCCGGCCTCCCTGGTGGAGCAGAGGGACACAGACAAGCTGGCAGCTGACCGCTGGCTTCCCCAGTAGGCTGCTGGGTGGTGCTGGGTGGAGGTGGGAGATGAGGCAGGGACTCGGGGCTGAGGTATGCAGCAGGCCTCAGTGAGGGGCCAGAGCAGGAATCCCAAGGAGGGACATGGGACACTGTGTGCTGATAGTCACACTCCTGCTCCAAGGGTGGCCTGTGATCCAGGTGACTCATGCGCTGCCATGGTAGGCTCCTTAAATAAACACCAGCTAATTCTATCAGCATTCCCATTTCACAGAGCTGAAAACAGAGGTCTGGGGGTTACAGCAGAATGTATGTGAGAGGTCTCTGTGGGTGACCAAGGACCTGCTGAAGTCACAGCTGGTGAGGTCAGACACCAGCCCGGCAGTGCTCCTGGTCAGCATGGCCAGTGGCTTGGCCTCATTGCATGCAGGAAATAGCACACTCAGTTTAAAAATGGAGCAACTCCTTACCGTATGCCAAGCCCGAGGACGGCAGCCCCACACCAGGGCTGGACTCCAGCCGGCCACCTCAAGCCTGGCGCAGGTCCACAGGGCCCTCTACCCTTCTGCCAGAGGAGATCAGACTCACTCTGCCACCTCTTGAATTCTGATGCAGATTCACACTTTGGGGTGAAACTCACTCCCTAATCCCTTAAAATTCTACCCACTGACCTGGTAGAGCAGATGGGCCGACCGCGCCACCTGCTGGCGATTCTGCAATCTGATTCCAACCTGAAGTCCTCAGGGAAGACCTGCCGCAGCACCAAGGGTTGGAAACGGAGTCTGAACCCGGGTGGCCCCAGGTCCCACCTGCTCAGAACACACACCTGGTCACATCACTTCTGGCCTTGCCCTGCTCAGGCATGAGGTTCGGCAGGACAACTGCCGGGAAGGTGTGGTGCTGAGCAGGCGGGTGGGACCGGCCAGTGAGGGAAGGGAGCCTCCACCAAAGCCGACTGGGTGCCGGTGGACCCTGAGTCTGTCTGTGCAAACGCACAGGCCAGGGTGTCTTTGGGACCAGGAAGGAGCTGAGTGTTTCAGACTGGTAAACGCAGTTGACCAGAAATTTGTGAAGGCCTCAGTCTTCCACCTGCCCACCCCCCCTCCCCGCCCACTCTCCCACTGAAGGGTCCCCCCTGGGCTGCCCAGTGAAGCTTCAGGCAGCCTCTGTCTCCACGAATCAGGGACAGGGGCAGGGGCTTGGCTCCAAAAGGGCATGGGGGCTCCAGTAGCAAGAGGGACTCCGGGAACCACCGTGCCTTCCCTCTAGGAGGGGCCTGCCCACAGCTGGGGACCCACCAGTGAGCTCTGAGCCAGTCTCCACAGCCACGCCGCAGCCTGGCTGCTTGTCAGTGGGCTGTGCTCCTGCAGAGGGGAGCAGAGGGGAGGCCAAGCGCTGCAGCCTGTCCCGCCCGATGCCCTCCTGGGCAAGGTCGGTACAGGCTCCGGGGCTCCTCAGCCCTGTAGTGCCAAAAGGACAAGGGGCTTCTCCTCCCCAGCCAGCCAGGCCTGGTGCCACTCAGGTCGGTCTGGGGCGCCCCCTGCCCTCCCTTGGCCAGGCAGCAGGTGGGGCACAGACGCGCAGCAGGTCCCCACCCTTCCTCCCACCTCCCTCTCCCCTGCCCCTCCCCACGCAGCTCAAGTCCAGCTGTGGCCTGTGGCTGGGCACTTGGGCTCTCCCAGCGCTGGCCTTCTGCTGTGTGGCCTCCCTTGGCCCCTCTTCTGTGAGCAGGGCAGCTGAGAGGGGTCAAGGGTTGGCACTTGCAGAGCCCAGCGCAGGGCAGCCCGCTGGATGAGGAGCGGCGCCTGTCTTGTCGTCGTCACCGTGGATCCCGAGCCCTGCTCACCACCAACCCGCCACATCAGCTTTCGAAGCCGGAAACCCCATCAAGTCCTCTCCGCCCCGGAATCAGGCCCCAGCCCGCACCTACACCCTCGAGTCCCGACTCCGCCCCCGACCCCTCGCGGCCCCGCCCCTGGGCCCGCCCCTGGCCCGCACGGCTCCGCCCCCTGCCCCGGGCCCTGCCCGCGCCCACGTCGCCCCTCACCCCTCGCGGCTCCGCCCCCGGCCCCCGCCCCCTCCCCTGCCCGCGTTCACGTTGCCCCCTCCCAACGCCTGCACGGCTCCGCCCCGCGCGGGTACCCGTCAGCCACGCCCCCGCGTCAGGACGTACAAGGTCTGCGTCGCACGCTGGCGTCATCAAGTACCGCCTGCGTAGGCGTGGCCAGGCGGGTCCCCGGCCCCCGCGAGCTGCGGACATGGCCCTCGCGGCCGCCGGTCCCGCGGAGGTAGTTCGCGCGGCGCAGAAGGACGACTACTACCGCGGCGGGCTGCGGAGCGCGGCGGGCGGCGCCCTGCATAGCTTGGCGGGTGAGCCCGGGCCTGCGGCGGGGGAGGGGGGGGGCCCCAGCGTGTGTCCGGGCGGCGGGCAAGGACAGCGGGGCTGGGGGCGCAGCGCGGAGGTGTGAGCGGGAGAAACGGCTTGTGGTTACGTGACACCTCAACTTCTTTTGTGCCAAGTAACGTTCTCGGTGCTTTACAAACGCCGCCTGTTTAATTCTCAAAACGTTCCCAGGTAGGACTCCGTTCGTGTACCCCGTTTTACGGAGGGACTCGGGGTTCCGTAGACGCATTTAACTTGTTCGAGATCACAACAAGCTACGCGGCGGGTGGGTTTGATGCCGGACGGCATCAGTCTCGGCTTAGGTTCTTAGTCACCGTCCTATCCTCCTTGCCCTTGTGGCCCTTCTGGGGTCCAGAGCAGTTACCCAGGCAGGCCCTGAAGAGGGGCATGGCTGCAGGTGGGGAGCTTGTCCGGAGACTCTCAGACAAGGCGGGAAACATGGAGCAGCAGGGAGGCCAGGACCGAGAGAAGAGTGTGGTTTAGGACGGTGTCAGCCTGCTGGAGGGGTGGCTGGACCTTGGCAGCCCGAGGAGCCAAGGAAGAATTTGACCCTTACCACCCCGCTCCTGCTCCCTTTTCTCTCAGGTGCAAAGAGGTGGCTGAAGTGCAGGAGAGAGGTGGAGCTGCTGTCCGATGTCGCCTACTTTGGCCTCACCACATTTGCAGGTAGCAGTCCTGGTGGGACCTTGAGACCAGGGGACCCACAACACACCAAGCCCGGAGGTGGGGTTGGGGGTGCTGCCAGCAGAGTGAGAAGCTCCTGGAGGTGCTTCCCAGTGTCCCTGGAGCTGGCCCAGATGCAGTCTCAGGGTAGGAGGGGACCCTGGGGCCCTCCCCTGGAGGAGAGGCCAGGCCCCAGCTGGAGCCTCTGAAACTTCCAGGGTCACATCTGTGCCCTCCTCTCTTCCTTTTTGTGTTGCTGGGGACCTTTATCCTCGACTTTGCCCAGAGTGTCATTGGAACTGTTTCTCTATGGCTGAGTTCTGTGGCTCGACGGGGTCCTGGCACTAAGCCCTGTCACAGGGCAAGGTCAGAGGGTCCCCAGTGGAGCATCATCCTTCAGAAGAAAGGCAGGGACCTGACAGCAAGATCCAGTACAGGGAAAAAGAAAAGGATGGCAGGCCCCTGCCTCAGTTTCTCACGTGGGTCACGCCCACGCCCTCACCTGGCAGGCTACCAGACCCTTGGGGAGGAGTATGTTGGCGTTATCCAGGTGGACCCATCCCGGAGCAGAGTGCCCTCAAGGCTGCGCCGTGGCGTGCTGGTTACGCTGCACACCATCCTGCCCTACCTGCTGGACAAGGCCCTGCTGCACCTGGAGCTCGAGCTGCAGGCCGATGCCGATGGTGCCAGGCCCTCGCAGGGCAGCCTGGCACTGGGCGGGCGTGGCCGGTCGGGAGCGAGGCACTGGGTGCACCGGCACGTGGCCACCCTGACAGAGCAGCAGAAGAGGACGCTCCTGCGGGCCGTGTCGGTGCTCAGGCAGGGCCTCGGCTGCCTCCAGCGGCTGCATGTTGCCTGGTTCTACATCCGCGGCGCCTTCTACCACCTGGCCAAGAGGCTCACAGGAGTCACTTACGTAAGTCGCTGTCCGGACTCGCTCGACTCTGGCTGCTGTGTGTTCAGCTTCTGGCGGCTAGTGTGGTCACAGGGCTAGAGCCAGGACCCTCTGCTGAAGAACAGGAGTTTTAGTGCATCGCATTTGCTAAAGACCCTAGAAAGTCAACCCTAGGGGTGAGGCACGTCTGCCTCCCTGCAGCCAGCGCTTGCAAGCCACCCTGCCGTTTACTCTGAGAGCCCACCTGAGGCTCCAGGTCCCGGCCCACGCCCGCTCCTTCCCAGCTGCCCTGCCAGAGGCTCAGGTGTAGCAGTGCCCCCTGTCACTGCCAGGACCTTCCTTGGTCTGAGCTTGCCGAGCAGTCCCACCTTTCATCCTGTCTCTCGCCTGGTTCCTTTGCTTCCAGATTCACCCAGAGTCTCAACTCAGGCTCCTGATCACCCCCTTCCTCACCTCGCTTGGCAGCACTGTCCTGAGCACCTGCCTCTCTCCTCTCTAGCCTCAGCCCTCAGTGTGCGCACTCGTGAGAGCTGACGGCTCGCCCCCAGCGTTAGCTAGGGTGTGTGCTGAGCTGCCGTAGCAAGGAGGCTGGGAACAGCCTCAACCCAGAGAGCTTTTGCTCTCCTGGGGCCTTCTCTGCATGGGCACATGGGGCCAGGTTGGGGGGCTCCCAGCTGAGGGGAGGGAGACCAGAAGTGGAGGGCAACTGACTTTCCCTTCAGGAGTGTGGCCTGAAGTTGGGCACATTGCTAGCTGCAGTGTCACCTGGATGGTCTCAAGTCACTGGGGGAGCCAGTTTGTCCTAAAAGCCAGGAGCTTCTCTGTTCATGGGGTAGAGAAGCTGGTTAACAGTATGTGCCTGTGGGGCTCCCCCCCCCACCCCTGGGCTGTTTTTCTCAGGATTCTTTGCCCGTACCTTTTCTGACATATGGGTCCCCTGATGTACCCCCACCCCCCAAACCCTCGCCTGCAGCCAGAGTGACTGCAGGCTTGGAGCCCTGTGGCTGTCTTCATCGCCCTCACTCGGCACTCACTCAGTCCCCTCGGCAGTGAGGTCCCCGGCTGTCCAGCAGCAGCCCCCGCCTGGGGCTCGGACCTTGCAAGGTGCTCCCGCCCTCCTCACTTGGCAAAGAGGCCCCACGATCACTCTGTCCCCCACCTTGCGCCAGGAGGGCAGGTTGTGGCCTCATTCGATAGGGCACTCTACCCCCAGCGGGAGGCCTGGCCCCCAAGCTGCTCAGTGTGTTGTGCCAACTGATCACGTGACTGTCCTTGGGGTCCTTGACAGCTTCGCATCCACTCCCCAGCCACGGAGGACCTGAGGGCTCGAGAAAGCTACAGGCTGCTGGGACTCATCTCCCTGCTACACCTGGCCCTGTCCGTGGGCCTGCAGCTGTACGGCTTCCAGCAGAGGCAGCGCGCCCGGCGGGAGTGGAAGCTGCACCGCAGCCTGTCTCACCGCAGGTGTGGGGGTGGTGGGAGGGCACAGTTCGGCTGCGCCAGCCTAGGGAGTGGGGGCAGGGACTGGGGGCTGACCAGCCCTGTGCGCAGCACTGCTGCCGTGGTTCTGAGCAGGCATTGCCAGGACTCTTGACGTTAAATGTTGGCGTCTCCCTGCCCTGCCCCCAGGAGCCACATGGAAGAGAAAGCCATTTCCAGGAACTCCACGTGTACGCTGTGCCTGGAGGAACGGAGACACTCCACGGCCACGCCATGCGGCCACTTGTTCTGCTGGGAGTGCATCACCCAGTGGTGCGACACCAAGGTGGGTGTGCCCAGGGTCAGCAGCTGTGATTCCTGAGTGCAGGTTCCACGAGCAGGTGCACAGGCCAGCCCAGGGGTGCCCAGGAACCAACAAGCCTTTCCCAGACGTATCTCAGGAGGGGATGGAAGGGTGGGCATCCTTCTAAAGCTCCCAGATGCACCGCATTGGGACATACATGGAGTCGGGGCTACAGTTGTGCACCCAGAGGTGCTGCTGGGAGTTGGGGACAGCAGCCGGGCCGTGAGGTGCCATTCCTGGAGTTCTCCCCCCACCCCACCCCCGCCGCTGCTTGGAAGCCCGGCTGGCCTGCACACAGAGCCCTCCAGCTAGACAGATGCCCCACCACGAGCACCTGCACGGGAGCCCTCAGGATGTACAGCCACCTGCCCAGCCTTTCGAGACCTCAGGGTGGTGCCTGTGGCCAGAGCAGAGGACACCACTCATCTCTTCCCTCCATGCTGACTCCAGGGAGGGGTGGGGTTCCTGGGCCCCCTCCAGCCCTGCCATGCAGGCTCAGCCCAAATCCAGCCTTCACAGGGCTGAGGGTGGGGAGGGCCGCAGAGGTGAGGTAGGTAAACGAGGAGCAGGATGTGCATCTCACAGTTCAAACGCCCCGTTCTCTTTCTTACCTGAGGACATTCACCTCCAGCGGTTGGTCAAGGGGTATTTCTCAGAGCCTGTGTCCGGGGTTCACAGTGGCCGTGGCTTCAGAGCCTGGTGGCAGCTGATTCAAAATCAACACCTGTGAAACGTCTGTACCGCATGGGTCCCAGTGGAGCGTCAGTCTCCACTTTGGGCCCCTGCTCCCCATTTTGAGGGATTTCCTTAAGAACACAGGTGCCGGCTCCTATAAGCGGCTGGCCCCAGGCAGGAACACCTAGTGGGAGATCAGCTGACCTTCCTGGGGAGAGTCCAACCTGTCCTCAGGGGCGGGGCTGCTGGGACTGAGCCAGACAGGACACTGTGTGCTCCTCTCAACACAACCCTCTGTAGCGGCCAGGAACGCCCGTCGCCAGCCCAGTCACCACGTGGACAGACGGGCCGCCTCCCTGGCCTGGCCACTGCTCCCGGCTCCCCTCCCCCGCTCCTCCAGGGTTAAGGCCTTCCCTTCAAGTTTGTGTCTTCTGAAAAAAGTGTTTTGAAATGGTCTTCATTTGAAGTTAAGAGACATGTGCATCGCTCACGTGTACAATGCAGATGCCAGTGTGGGAGGGCCTGCGGGAGTCTTTCAGGGGCCCATGGGGGGCACTGTGCTGGCCACAGCCTACGTGACCCTCCTTCCCCCTGCAGACGGAGTGCCCTCTCTGCAGGGAGAAGTTCCCTCCCCAGAAGCTCGTGTACCTGCGGCACTATCGCTAACCTGACCGAGGACAGAGGAGCCCAGGACTCTTTCTTAATAATCAGGAGAGAAACTTGATCTATTCTCAAGGTTAACTTTAGTTGCACAGAAGTCATTAAATTCTGAGACTTTATTTCATGTCACGTAAGAAACTATGTCAGCAGCTTGGGACAGAGGCTGAATCCACATGCAGAACGGCGGGTCCGAGGCCTTTGGTCTGAGTGTGGGCTGGGGCTCCACCCACCGTTAACCCCGAGCCCACAGCGCACAGATGGCGAGCAGCAGCTGGAGCAGAGCCCGCCTGGGGGCCGTACCACACCCCCACTGCAGTACGTCCGGGCCACTTCTTCAGGAGCTCAACTGTGTTGGACAAGGTGGTTTCTGTCCCTTCCCCAAACCATACAGTTGGAAGTCAGTTTCAGAAATGGGATCAACCATTCACGTGATGAGAAAATGGGCAAGTGTGGGGAACAGCAGACAATGTGGCTTACCCACTGAGCAGCCCACCTACCCCAACCACTTGGAAACCTTGCCCTCGTCGTCAGAGGCAGGCTGCTTGGTGGCTCAGGCACGTCCACTCACAGGAGAAGAAAGACTCCAAGGAGCTGTATCTCCACCTAAGATGAGTGGCTCGTACCTTTTAATACACATTCAGGTTTGTTTCCCATTTTAGAAAAGGGAAGTCTGCATTTCAGCGGAGGTCTGCTCAGAGCTCCGGGGTGCAGGGCCAGCCCACACGGGAGGTTCTCCTTTCCTCACACCTAGCCCACAGCTGCCTCTTGGAGCTCAGCTGTCCCCGAGCCTGGGCAGGCTGACTGCTCACGCCAGGCCACCACTGTGTCCAGCCGACTTCCTGCCACCTTTTTGTTACTTTCAGGTCTTTGAAAGTATTTAATGTGTGCCGGAGACTGTACTTGGTCATGAGCTTCCTTAAGAAACGAACTCCAAGGAAGCGTAGGTATATTAAGAAAGCCGTCAGGGTGAACTGAAGATCACATTTCATAAAGGGCAAGAATCTGTGGTCAGGATGTCCCGGCCCCTGCGTGAGGCTGCGGCCCAGGCTTCTGGCAGAGGCCTGTGCAGACCGTTCCAGGATCTGAGCGGACATGGTCGTCCAGGAATGCATCACTCCACACTCCTTGGTTACTACAGGCCGGCCACCTGAGACAGGTCGCCGTGACCACAGCCCAGACTGAGGAGCCCCACAAAAGGGGCTCCACGCTTCCCAAGGCCCTTTATGTACACCCTGACCAAGCAGACAATTTCCCATCACATTTTAGGCCTGAGCATTTATCAGGAAAACGCTAGGAAAAATAAAAGTGTCCAGTTTCAACTTCTCACGTGCCAAATGTTGTATCAAAGGTACGACTCAGAATATCATTGAAGTACTGAGGGTAGAATATGGGATCAAGTATGTAAAAGGTCTTCATGTGACCTCTTAGAAGCAAGAGGAGCTCAATGTCAGACAGGCAAAAATTGGCCCAAAAAAGCCAGACGATAAACACATTCAGTGCCTAAAACCCAAAGACCTATGGGAAGCTGGTCAGAGCCATGAGTCTGCAGCGCCTGAAACCAGGACGACACCCGCGGGCCTGCCCCTCAGCACCTGTGCCCCAGTGACCGGCCCAGCTCAGCACTTGCTCACGGGCATCGGCCTGTCGTGCTTCAGATAAAGACTCCACAAGAAAGGGGACACTGTCTTTAATAAACTTGGAATTAAAAAGTCAGTAAAATGTTTACGAGGATTTGTTTTTATCACATCAAAAAAGTTGACATGCGGGTCAGAGTTCGGTTTTCCCGTAGAAAGTGAGAAGCGGTGTGTTAAAACCCACAAACTGGTCTGCCCTTGCCAGTGGTTTCCGTAAAGGGGCCACTGCACGAGAACAACTTCAAATTAATCAAAAACAACTCTTCAGGTATCAAAGAAATGTGTCAAAATAATTCCAAACAATTAAAATATAATATATATATTTATAATTCCAGGTCCTCAAAAGCAATCATGGTAATTAAGAACAAAGTTTTGAGTCATTATGATAGAGACCAACTTTAAACATCTCTAGTGAGATGAAATTGGGAAACTGGCATTAGAACCCGAGTTACTTGGAAATCACCTTTCAAATGTTCTTCCAACGTGCAGGCATCAGGTTAGCCTCATCCTCCAGCTGAGTGACGTGGCCGAGGGCGTCCAGGGTGGGGGCAGCTGGGGCGCAACCCGGCTCCTTCCGTGTAGGTGTGTTCCACAGCCGCCCGACAACAGAGACCGCCCACCCCCCCCCACCTCCTCCCGACTGTCCGCCCAGCCAGCAGTTTACTAGAATTCCATCCATTTCAACACTTGAATGTCACTGAAAAATAAATCAATGCAATTTGGTTTAAATGTCAGTTTCTTCAAGAACCTGATATTTCAGTTACAAATAATTGAAGCTCCTTTTTAAAAAGAAAATTCGACTCCCTCGAAATCAACTACTTTATGTGAAGGAAGAAGGCATTGTTACAATGGCTCAGAACCGTCCTCAGACTGTGATGGGTCCGGCTGAGCACCTAGCTCGCGAACGTCTTGCCTGCGTCCTCCTTCCCCTTGTACGTCCTCTTGCCGTGCGTGAACGGGATGTACCGGTACTTGATCATGTGCTGCGGACAGACAGACTCATATGAGAGGCTTCGCGATGAACCACAGTTTCTCCAAACCTGAATCCTGATCTTCTCTATGCACGAGGCAAGGAGACCAGGGTTCCAGTAAGCTTCCAGGCCCCTCCCCACCAGTGACACAGCAAAACTCTCCAGAGCCCACTGAGCCGACCAAGTTCACTGGAAATCCCGAGGCTCTGAGAAAAGTTTCCTGACCCCTCGCATGCAGGAAGGGCCAGGGCTGGGGACCCCTGTGATATATCCAGGAGGGTGGGGGGGAAAGCTGCCCTGGGAGCTGTTTGAGGGTTATGGTGGCATAGCACCTGTTGACTGGCTGGTGGGCCCTAGGCTCTGGGCCCCAGGACGACGTTCCAGTGAGGACAGCATGGCAGAACGGAGGGTCCCTCCCACCCGGCCCCCAGGGAGCAGTCTGTGTGCTGGACAACTGCACTGTGGGACAGATCTATGGTGGCCACCTCGGCGGGAAGGCGGTGTGCCGTGTCCCTGCCGCACAGAGCAACGTGACGTCCAGGTACAGACAAGGCCCACGCGGGCTCTCGGCGCCTCTCGGCAGCGGTGCCCACCGCGCTCACCTTTATTTGCCTCTTCATGGTGATACAGAAAAGCATGATGAAGTACATCACCAGGATGGGCCAGAACACCGGGACATTGAAAGCCTCAAAGAAGGTGCAGGCCATGGCCACGAGGATGCCCTTGGTCGCCGCGTGCCTTAAAGCAGGGGAGGAAGTCAGTGCCACCAGCTGCCCCGCCAGCTGGGGCCACAGCAGCATCCCTACTTGGGGCGGTAGCGGCGTGGCGCGTTTCCTACAGAGTGCAGCATGTGTAACCACGACCACTGCATTCCCTCGGTCCCTTGGAAGCCCCTAGTTTCCTTGAAAATTTCAGAGTATGAAACATTCAGCGAAGAGGTGCAGCTGCTCAGGCCAACGTGGGCGTCTTGAGTCTGCCCCCCGGGGTAAGCCCAGTACGCCTGGCAGGCCTCTGCCCTGGGCTGTGCACTGCTGAGGAGACACTGGCGACACCCAGGGGGCTCCCTTCAGCTCAGGGCCCAGCCCACCGGACTCATGGCCCTACTGAAAATGCTCCTTGGCATACCCTTTCCTGCAGGACAAAGGCCAACTTCCTCGGACACTTGCAGAGCCACCTTGCCCGCTTTCTGCTCGCTCTCCAGCAGTGCCCACGCTCCAGCCCTTCTCGCCCCAGCCCCGCACACCCAACTGGCAGACTTGCGGAGTGCCTGCCACATCTCACACGTAGCTCTAAGAACGCAAAGTCAAGGTGCGGCAGCTCGTTCCCTTTGGGTTTTTGCTCCAACAAATATAGGAAAGACGAGGTCACAGCCTTTATGCGGTGGGGGTCACCTTCATGCATGTTTCATGCATTCTTCATGCATGACAGCAGGGGTCACCTGTCCACCTGTCACACGCATCCTCGTGCAACATCACACAGATGTCATCGCCTCCAGGAGGCCTGAGGGACAAGCCAAGTCCCATCCAAGCCCCACCCCAGAGCACAGCACTTCCAGTGAAAGCAGACCTCCCCAAGGCTGCACCTGCTCTGGAGGGGCCCAGCCCTGCCTCTGTACAGACATCCCGAGCAGGAGGGCAGGGGAGGCGGTCCACTCATGCCAGCAAGCAGAAGGCGTGCAGCGCGAGGAGTAGCACACAGGCCAGCCGGTCCGTGCAGGGCAGCCAGACCCCGCGCGCGCATCCCTCCCGAGGCCCACGTCTGAACATACCCAGGACCCTCCGCCCCAGAAGCAGCTTCTCTTCCGCTAGATTCCAAAGAGGCACCAGGCACTGGGCTCTCCTACAGAGGCCCCTGTGACCTGCCTCCACGCCCCGCCAAGTACAGCAGCTCACATTTTGGATGAATGTTCAAAACAAACACACACAATAAAACTCTCGTTTCTTTAAGAAGTCTCTGCCGGCTAACCAGAACAAAAACCCTCTGTTCTCAGTCTTATTAGCCACACTGAGGACGAGTGTCTTTCTCAACTACCCTTAGGAATTAACTCACCAAAATTTAAACTCTGGAAGCCTTCGAATAAAGGGCCGGAACTCCTCATTCTGTTTGGTTGGTAATGAGGGGCCGTCATCTGAAAGGCAGAATGTCAGTGAGACGAGGCAGGCATCTCACCCACCTGCCCCCATCACGACATTTGTAAGTCCCCCCAGAGCTTCTGAACTAGCAGGCCTCACGCACGAAACACACATTTATGTTATTTAACCAAACATAACACAGGGAACCTTCAACTGATTCAGAAATCAATTCAATGCTTTCAAGATTCAGAATAGAATTTCTTTTTTAAAAGAACTACACGTTTTAAATGATCGCATAAAATTAAACTGCAGACCAATTTTCAGACGCACGTCAACTGTAGCATACAAAAGCACACAGGGAAAATGAGAGCGTTTACAGAAAAGGATGGAGAGACACCAGCTTCATCTGCTGAGAGCCCAACTCAGAAGAGCTGCCCCCCACACGGAGCCCCCCAACACTGAGCCCCCCCCCATGCTAAGCCCCCCCTGGCTGAGACCCCCTCCCACCCTGGCTGAGCCCCTCAGGCTGACCCCTCCCCCCCATGCTGAACCCCTCCCTAGATGAGCAACCCCCCCTCACTGAGCTGGGTACAGTCAGGCAGCCCCGCCCCACCCTGCCCAAGGCAGGCACCCTCCCCAGCTACACACAGAGAAACCGAGGCCTACAAAGAAGCTCTCCTAATCATCTTCCAATTCCCCCAAATGGCAACAAACGGGAGTGTTGTTTCCTTTCACATTTTCATTAAATACTCCATAGAGAAAAACCACAGGCTTCTGGTCAGGACTTGGGCAGCCTGGAGAAGCAGCACCCTAGTACTCAGGAAGTACTGCTGTCACAAGAAGGAATCCACGGGCAGGCGGCTGCGCCAGGGTTTTTCCGACAGCAGCAACACATGCTGGCAGCAGTGACCGACTTTCCATGTATCTGTGCCTCCCACCTCCCCCTCCCCGGATGGACAGTCGGGTGTGGACTTGGCCCTCCCACCTGGCCCAGGTATGGCCAGGAACAGTGTGAGCCAAGAACTTTCCAACCCGTCATCCTGGGAAATCAGGGAGCGCCACCGCCCTCAACGGGGCCCAGCTGTGAACGGTCAGGATCCCAGTGGGCACTGCTGGTCTCAGCAAGCTGCCCATGGAAACCTCTGGGTCCCCAGGAAGGGCACCTACCCGAGGAGCGTAGACAGGACATGAGGACAGGCGGGAGTGCACCACCGCCCCCCCCCCCACGCACTCTGCCACGTGACCCTGGCCAAGTCCCGTGACCCAGGTGCCTCCGCGGCCTCATCTGCAACAGAGGGGCAGGAGTACCACCCGCCTGACAACCAAGGTTTAACGCCTCCATCTACACCCACGTGTATTATCACCGAGGTTCTAAGCACATTTTAAACACCAAGAGGACAGTCTCAAAAGTTTGGATTTCTTGGGTTTCTAGAGAAAATGAGGCAATCTGTGAAGTGTACAAAATCACAAGCCTCCCACACAGACAGAGCCAAGCAGCCGATCGCTACTGTACCTGAGTCCTCCATCAAGGAAGGGTCCACTTTGGGAGAAAGGAAGGCTATGAAAAGGTTGAGATGGTAGATCCCCAAGGCGTAGGTCACAATGTACCAGCCCTGCAAGAGAGGAACGCTCAGTCAGTGACGCGGCCCAGCGCCCGGGCCCTGAACCAGTCCCCCAACATTCCAGCAACTCACGACCTTGTCTTAGCTCAACTTCAAAACACATACAACTTACCTCCAGTCCGGAGATTGCAACAAGTGACAGAGAGGCACAGTGAACACCCACAATGACAGTTTATCTCAAATTACTTTGTGAGTGTGAGAGCAGACAAGCCACGGTGCACACGGCAAACTTCTCCAAGGGTCCAGGTAGGTGCATGACCACCTGAAGCCACCAGCTCCCCGCCAGGGATGCAGCAGAAGAGGAGGCTTTCCTCAAAGCCACACGCCCGAGCTGGGCCACATCACGGGGCGGGTGTGGACCAGGTACTGAGGGATGCTGGCACGTACGCCTGACCCCGACCCTGCCTCACCAATGGCTACCTGAACCGGAATATAGGATCTGAGCCATCCCTCAGAATATGCTGGCTATTATTCCTTCTGGTGGGCCCCTCACACTACCACACACTGGTCAGGCTGTTAATAATCTTTGCCCAGAAGAAATCCAGAACTGGAAAATCAAGAATGAGGTTAAAAAAATATGGAGGGGCGCCTGGGTGGCTCAGTCAGGTGAAGCGTCTGCCTTCAGTTCAGGTCACGACCTTGAGATCCTGAGGTCGAGTCCTGCGTCAGGCTCCCCTGCTCTGTGGGGAGCCCGCTTCTCCCTCTCTCTCTCCTGGCTTGTGCGTGCTCGCTCTCAAATAAATAAAATCTTCAGAAAACAAAAACAGAAATGCGTTGTGGAGCCAAACCCTCCTCAGGAGATGTGAAGAGATGGGAGTGCTTGCACGCCATCATGCACTTGCGATTAAATTCATTTTTAAAAGCACCAAGTTTACCCTACTAGACCAGAATGCACTGCATTACCAATTTCAAAACCCCAAAAAAATGTGCACGCAAACAAGAGGAATCCTACTGCCTTAAAACCTCTCAAGCCCGAAAACTACAGACCAGATGTGGAAAGCTGACTTGGCTTCGTGCTGCAGACCACACCTGAGCGCTGCCAAAGCAGGTGCAAACTCGGTTCAGAAGACAGCTGCATCCCCATCCCCCTGCACCCCTACATCGAGGTCTCCAGGTCACTCTCTCCGTTGAAGAATGGACCAAGTCCCCATTCAAGCAACAACAACCCTAACGACAACTACGGTGAATTCGAAGTCACTTTTAGCCAGGCCGCACAGGCTGCATCCTGCTACCCCGATCCCTCCCACTCCGGAAATAAAGGGAAAACCCGCATCCCGTCCAAGGCCACATGGACGGTGTGGAGATGGCAGGGGCTCAGCCCCCAGCCCGCACCCACCTGCAGCAGGTAAACTCGGACCATGTAGATGAAACTCAGGCCCAGCGTCAGCACCCACCGCACGGCCGTGTAAGGCGTGGACTTGTCCAGCCACGACTGGTAGACCTAGAAGACAGGGGTTCACGCACCCTGGGCCACAGAGCACACCGCCCACGAGCACCAGCTTCGGGCTTTAAGTCAACAACACAAAGCAGTGACTGTGATTAACCCAAAGTCCTGAAACAGGCCCACACCTAAAGCAAAAATAGCACAGAACAATCTCGCACGGCAGACGATCCGATAACATGAGCCTGAGGGCTCGTGACGAGGTCACCTAACTTCACCGCGAGAGCACGAAGAACGTGGGCACCTTACCTGGGGCTCAGTCTGAGTCCCACCCCGCTCCCCGGAGCTGGCCCCAGCCCTGCCCAACGGCCCCAGGTGGCCCTGCCCCTGCTCTCAGGACAGGCAGCCACAGCCTGACCGCAGGCAGGTGTGCGGCTCGGCGTGGTGGACACAAAGCAGTGGAGTTTCCGGAAGGAATCTTTGGTTGTAACCATACACACACGCACATGCATGTGTGCAGGTACACATAATTAGCACACATATATGCATTAATTTTAACTTTGCAATTAATTTTTAAACTTTTAATTTTTTATGAAAAATTTCAGACGTTCATAAAATCAAAAGAACCCACCACCTGGCTTCAATAATTATGAAGTTTTCCAAATGTTCTTTTTTAATTTTAAGAACATACATTTTTAATTCTAAGCCAAAACATCAGTATACACAATTGTTCACTGAATCAGACTTCTGAACTCAGTGTCTGAACGTAGCTTCGGGCACTGCTGACTGCGGCAGGCCTCAGCACAGCCCACAGGTCCAACCCACAGGTCAGTGCAGAGCTGGGCCAGGGGACGTGGAGGTGGGTGGCCCGGAGAGAGGACTTAGGTAAGCGCACAGCCATGCCGCCCAGGACCTAAGAAGGGTTTTCATGTTTTTAAAGGTTGTTGGGGGACAAAAAAACAGAAAACAAGTGTATGGCAGAGAACACAGGTGGCCTCCAAGGCCTAAACCACTGTCTGGCCCTTTATAGAAGGACCAAAGACATGAGCACATTCTCAGCGGAGAGAAAGTATAAACCGAGGCTGGGGAAAGCCAGCAGCCAGCGCACCCGTGACCCGGGGGAACACGTCCCAGGGTCGAAAGCTTCTCACTCAGTTCAACTGATCTGTTCATCAAGCTGGTTCTTCAATTCATCCACAAAAAAACCAACCTGTCCAAGTCTTGTGAAAAATCTGTACCCCACAGAAGGCTTCCCGTGGACAGAATCTCCAGCACTGTCCCCTTCGGACATTCTGTAACTGAGAAACACACAAAATACTTTAAACGAAAACGTTCAAGGCTCTCATCACTTTGCCCTATTTTCACCAACACTATCAAGCAAATCTTTTCCGTATTCACTACTTTCTCCGTGCCTTTGCCATGAGTTGTCCAGTAAAAAGAAACAAGCAAGCGGGGCACCTGCATGGTTCACTTGGTTAAGCATCTGCCTCGTGATTTTCGCTGAGGTCATGATCTCAGGGTGGTGAGATGGAGCCCTGCGTCAGGCTCTGCACTCAGCAGGGAGTCTGCCTGAGATTCTCTCCCCCTCTCCCTCTGCCCTCCCCCCACCCCACCCCCTGCCCGTAAGCATGCATGCACGCGCTCTCTAAAATAAACAAAATCTTTAAAAAAAAAAAAAAAGAAGAAGAAGAAAAGAAAAGAAGCAAGAGACCCCGGTGGAGAGCCAGAATGGTGCCTGACATTCAAAGCAGCACTGGGTAGACTTCTGTTTCTGCTCATGTCACCTGGCCCACACTCCTCCCGCTGGTCCCCAGGAGCTGCCCTTGCTGACCGTGGAGTCCTGTGAACACACTTTCCCTCACGGACCACTGTGCCCATGTCTCCCTCCTCTGTTCTATTCCTAGGGCTCCCCCCCGGCAACCCCTCTCTCCAGGGCCGGGCCTGGGCTCTGTCCAGGCTGCTCCCCAGGGCACCAGCAGCCAGCTGTGCAAGTCCTGGTCCTCTCAGGGCCCGGTTCTCCACCCCACAAACAGGAAAATGCCACCCGGTTCCCAGCGAGGGAGCCAACCGTCTGTGCCCCAGTTCGTCATCTGTAAGTGGAATTGATCCTATCTGCTCCTGACTATTTCAACATGCTGTTGTGGATTCCATGAGGAATTAACTGATGAGAACCCAGATAACCAAGTGAGCTTAATCACCCCTATCTTACTAAGGGCGATCGAGTCTCAGTTTAAGCCACTTGCCCAAGGTCAGGGGCTGCTCTACCAGACTTCAGCCTCTCTCTCCGAGCACACTGCCGCCCAAACCACACGACTGAGGTGCTTGTGAAGATGCCTGGGCAAAGCTCACCTCTGCCCCCAAAACCTGTGTGCAGCAAATTCCACGAGTACCGCTGCAGGGTTGGGGCACAGAAGCACACACAGACTCCGGCTCTACGTCCGTGTCCGAGGCCCCTGAGCTGTATGGCTGCACAGCCTCAGTCTCATCTGGCTAATGGCACTCACGGACACATCACAGGAAAGCAAGGCTCACAACGACTGCGGTGGCCCCACTGGCCAGCCTGCTCGCACAGGGCTACAAGCTGAACCCACACCTGCCCAGGGCCATGTTTCTCAATCACATCCTCACAGCGAGTGCTCAGAACATCGTCTTTCTGAGATGAAGTCAGCAGCTCATGTGACCTAGACCTCAACTGGAAAACTTTCCAATTACAACTGAGGTATTAAGACCACCTGAGCACCCCATAGTATCAAGTCTGCGTTATAGGTGTAACTCTGATTCCATAACCGCTGAAGGATGGGCAGAGGAAGGACAGGCAGAGGGCCAGGAGTGTCAAGGAGGTGACGGGGAAATGCCCTTTGCCCTCAGGAGAGACACAGGCAATACAGACAAATGACTGAACTGAGCCAATGAATTATGGCCCCAGGGCCCCATCTCTTCAGGAGGTGCATTTCTACACTCAAGTGAGAGAATCCCATATTTTAAAAGGGGCTAAATTAAAACTCATTCCCTAGGATGGCTGGCCTCCCCATTTAGGCCAAAGCCAGGCCAGCAGAAAGCTACATCAGTAATACTCCTTATTCTGTGGATCCTCACAAATTTCCTCTGCTTTTACTTATGACCAAGGGTTTACCAGTAAAACGCTTCTCCTTGAACCGAGGCAGGAAAGCAGTATGAGAACATGCCTGGCAAGCCTTGGAAGCAGGCACTCTAGCTAGAGACGTTGCCTTCTCTCAGATGAACGTGCGGAGACTATTTCAAACACACATCAGCCGGCCTCTGATTGACAAGCAGCACACCCATCGTCACGTAGCTCTCCACGTCTCAAGGAGACTGTCACAGTACTCGAAGCAAGTGAACTCTGGAGTCAAGCACTCTCCTCCTAGAGTCCAGTTTCGGTCACTTCCTAGCAGGACGGCCCAAGCGACCCCTCATTCCAATCTGCGAAATGGGGTTACAGCACCTCTGCGCCCTCCTCAAAGGCTTCTTGACGGGAGTCAGCTGTGCAGGCCTCAGAGCCTGGCATCGAGGGCGTGTGCTGGCCTCTCTCAGAAGTGCTGGCCCTGCCTTGCACCAGTGAGTCTGTGATCCCCTTCCCTCTGCTCAGTTTCAAGGCCACCTCTGCAGAGAGGCCGACCCCGTCAACAATCCCTAAGTCACATCACCCTGTTTTTATTTCATAGAACAATCATTTTCTGATTTTCATCCTGTTTATTTCTCTATTTCCTATTAGAATGTAAGCCTCTTCAGGGGGAAACCTTGTCTGGGCCACTGCTGCGCCCTGCCACCTAAAAAGGCCTGTTACACAGCAGGCAATCAGCAAATTACCTGTCGGATTTAACTGTTTGATGCTCAGTCACCAAAAAAAAAAAAAAAAAAAAAAAAGGTAAAAAGCAAAATAAAACCATTCCAAGGACAGACCGTTGACTGTCATGCCTAAAACTGTGCACACAAAACTCTCTATGTGCCTAGTCCTAGGGCCCCACTTGCCCCAGTGTCTGCACTCCTCAAACAGCAAGCATGGCATTTAAAGGATCATATCCCTCTGCCAGGCATCCGGGTCATCCACGCTTCGCTCCTCCTCCCTCGTTCCTCCTAGGTCCGGTGTAGGGTAGTTTCACCTGCAACCTCTGGTGCCGTTCCCTCCGCTGAAATGTCCTTCCAGACGTCACCTACTCATTCTTAGCAGAAACCGCCTTCCCCGGCCAGGGCTCCTCCCGCCTCTGGGCATGACCACCCTGGAGGTCTCCACCTGGCCCTGACCACGGCGCACCTGGCCGAGGTCACCACCTGCGCTCTACAGGAGCTGGGTCTCAATCACCGAGGACCCTGCTCACTCACGGGGGATTCTATCCCCGCGAAGTGAAAGACCAACCCCACTGAGAAGAACGAGCTTCGGGGGAACTTCAGGACTCCCAGGCCGCCTCGACTCTGAGGACACGAGGGACCGGAGCCCCGAAGAAGGTTCACGGGCGAGGGAGGCTGTGAGCTGTGCGATCCCCGGCGCGGGAGCACCGTCGGATGCAAAGTCGGCCTGGAGAACTTCGGCTTTTGCGACCGTAATGGGCAGTATTTCCAGAGATCACCTTGAGCAACCTAACTCTTCGTCTCGTCGCTCTCCTACCCAAACCCTACAGACGAGCGCCAGAACCGAGTGAGGACCCGACAAGGAAGAGCGGACGTCAGCGCAAGAGCCTGGAGTGGGCAGCCAACCCCTCCCGGGCCGCGCCCGCGGGTGGGGACGGGGGGCGGTCCCTGCGCGCCCCCGGGGGGCCCAGGACTCGCGACCCCAGCCCCCGCTCGGCCTAGCCCGGCGCCCCGCCCGCCTGGCTCCCGCCCCGCCCGCCCGGACCCCCGCCGCCCGCCGGCACCTCGCCGCTCCTTGCGGCCGAGCGCGGTCTCCGAGGGCCGCGGGAAGGAGGACGCGGGCAGGCGGCCGCGCCGGCGCTTCGCACGGTCCGGGAAGGGCCAGTCGAGCACTTCCGCTCTGTCCTGTGCAGCACCGCCTCCGGAGCCTCCAAGATGGCCGCCGGGGCGGAGCCGAGAGCCTCCAACCATTTCCGCTTCCGGTGCGGGGTGCTCAGGCCGTTGGCGGGGCGGTCCCCTCGGCGGAAGGGACATCCGCTGCGGAAATGCGCCGTGCTGCGCATGCGTAATTGCGTCTACGGGCTCCGGGCCGGCATAACTCCACTCCAGAGATTGTTATCGCCCAAGGACTGGCCCACGGGCCAATGGAGGAGAGCTTTGCGGTTGCTAAGGAAACCCTAGCGGCAAGATGGCAGCCGCGGGCCGAGAGAGCCCGATCTCCGGCCAGCCGGTCCGGGACCCACCGAGGCGGCCGCCGCGGGACGGTAATGGCTGCAGGCCGGGGCCGGTCTCCGTCCGCGATGGGGGGGAGACGAGCGGGGTCCCGGCGGCCGCCGCGCGCTCTTGGCCCCAAGCCCAGCCAGCAGCCCGCGGGGAGCCCCGGAGTCCCGACCCCGGGAGTGGGGGCGCCCGCCCGGAGCGGCGGAGCCTGGGGAGCGAGCCGGGAGGCGCCGGCCCGGCCCCGGACGCGCGGTTCAGAGGCTGGGCGCTGCTCGTAGGTCCGAAGAACCGTGTTCGGGTGGAGCCCGAGCCTGTCTGTGGCAGATGCAGGAGGCCGGTGACTCCCACGCTGCCCGCGTCGCGCGGTGGAAACGGGGCTGGTGGGGAGGGGAGCCCTGCGTTCCCCTTGGGTGTGAGTGTGGATTTTGTCCTCAGGGGACGGAAGGCCACTGGTGAGTTCTGCAGGAAGATGGCAGGGCTGGCGCCTTCCCCTCAACCCCGTACCTCACCTTCACCCAGCAACCGTCGCCCCTCCACCAGCCGCGGCCTCTCAGGGACTTGTGCTCACGCATCCTGCACCCTCCCCCTCAGGGCCCACACACCGCCCCACCCGAGGGTTTGCTGGTTGTCAGCAGGCTCACCTGGCACCACGTGCTCACCCGTCCGTCTTCTTTTCCATATTCAGGTTACGGCGTCTATGTGTACCCGAATTCTTTTTTTCGATATGAAGGAGAATGGAAAGGAGGGAAGAAACACGGTGAGAAATTGTGGTCTGTTCCCACGGCTGCCACCTTGCACCGACAGCCCGTGTCCTCGGGGAGCTTGGACCGGCAGGTGGCACTGGGAGCCATCAGCATGGGCCCCCACACTCCCACTCACTGGTGCCCAGGCAGGGCTATTCCCTGCAGCTTTCTTTAAAGCTCACCAGACAAGACATCCTGGGGCCCTGCAGCAGCACCAGGGCCCTGGGAGACCCCTTGCGGAGCAGCCTTCTCACAGGCTCTGGGGCAACCTGGCAGGGGAAGACCCAACTTAGAAATCCTCCCTGGGGTGTTAGTCTGTCTTTGCCAAAGTGAAAATTGCCTTTATGGTTTATTTTTGATGAGTAAGCGATTACCCACTCCTGTATTTACTAAAGGGTACAAACATAGTGATCAGAAGGGGCACCTGCACTGCCATGTTTACAGCAGCAATGTCCACAATAGCCAAACAATGGGAAGAGCCCAGATGCCTGTCGACAGATGAATGGATAGAGAAGATGTGGTGTATATACAATGGAATATTAATCATCAAAAAGAATGAAATCTTGCCATTTATAATGACGTGACTGGAACTAGAGAATATTATGCTAGGTGAAATAAGTCAGAGAAAGACAAGTATCATATGATTTCACTCATATGTGGAATTTAAGAAACAAAACAGATGAACATAGGGGAAGGGAGGGGAAAAATAAAATAACAGGAAAACAGAGAGGGAGGCAAACCATAAGAGATGCTGAACTCTAGGGAACAAACTGAGGGTTGCTGGAGGGGAGGGGGGGTGAGGGATGGGGTAACTGGTGATGGGCATTAAGGAGGGCACGTGATGTGATGAGCCATGGGTGTTGTATGCAACTGATGAATCACTAAATTCTATCCCAGTAAGTAATAATACAGTGTTTGTTACCTAAATTGAATTAAACAAAAAAAAATTTTTTTGTTTTTTTTTCAAAGAGAGAGATTAGCTACTTTTGTAGAAAGTCTCAGCATTAAAAGAGAGAAAGTACCAAATGTGAGCCGCTGGAGTGCTCCCCAGATGTGGGCCCAGACTTTCCCACATTTACGCTCACACAGTCTTATGTCTGGGGATTCTGCCTGCTCATATCCTCTGTCTGTTTTTCTCCTGGAGAACTGGTCTTTCAGCATTTTCTTACATGAGCTCTTTTGGTGTCTGCTGGTTGCCAGTATTTTGTTTTGTATTTTTAAGCGTTTGACTTGTATTGTGTTGCTGCCACACAGACATTTCTCACTTTTGTCTGAAATCTCTGCTTCTCTTCCTCTGGGCCGGGCATGGAGGCTTGTGTCTGAGACGTTGCGAGAGCCTGGCCTGGACAGAGTAGTGCCCCCTTTTTAAATGTTTTCTTGAGTGCTGCCCTGTGTCCACAGACTCCGTTTCTTCAGGCCCCAGTGCTGATGGAGGCCAGGTGACTGTAGTGTCCCCTCTGAAGAGGTTGGGGTGGGACCTCCCTGCACTTGGATGGCTTTGCTGTCATCCTGGCAGAGACAGAGGGCCTTAGTCATGTTTCAAGAACGTTTTTATCGAGAAATGTGTATGTAGGTGAATTTGCAGAGAGCAGGCATAGGACAAGAGGCAGAGCTGAACGCAGGCCCGAGAGCTTCAAAGCCCAGCTCTTCCCTCAGAGAAACGAGTCCCGCCATACATGGGCAGCAGGGGTTTCTCCGCCTTTGGTGTGACTTCACATCATGATTTCTTTCCCCAGGTCAGGGGAAGCTGCTGTTTAAAGACGGGAGTTACTACGAAGGCGAGTTTGTGGACGGGGAGATCACGGGGGAAGGCTGCCGGCTCTGGGCCTCATCAGGTTAGCAGTGGAGACAGGTGCGGGCATGCTGACTCCTTTCTCACAAACCATCTCTGGTGTCAGTTGTCCCTGGCTTCTGGATGCAAAAGGCACCTCCGTCTGTGAAGTGTGGGCCTCTGGTTTCCATCACGTACCCCGTGTCAGCAGCATGCCAGCCGAGGGCAAGGGCAGCCACTCACAGACCTTCCCAGGCAAGCATGGTGGCTGTTCTCCGTGGAGAGAAGGCCCACCCCCACAGATTCTGACCCAGAGAGGCCTTTGCCCTTGGGCACCTGGATGCCACAGAGAGGGTCATCATAGAACCGGGCCTCTGCGCCCGAGAGTGGGGGAATTGCACGCTCCTATAGTAACCAGGAGGATAGGACCAAACCCACCTAATCCTATTTTCTCTCCTTAGCCAAGGGAAACGGGAGATAAAGAGACATCCTCACGTGTTCTGAAATGGTACTTGCGGCCACCATTGATGAGGGGCGGGAGGGGTGTGACTATGGACCTAAGGGGACCCAGGAACAGCTCTAACCCGCATGTGTCCCCTCTCTCATCTGCACCAGGGAACACCTATTCTGGACAGTTTGTTTTGGGAGAGCCCCAAGGACGCGGCGTCATGAAGTACAAAGCTGGCGGACATTATGAAGGGGAGCTCTCCCACGGCCTGAGAGAAGGTCTGATACCCACAGGAGCTTGCTGAGTGTGGCAGGGCGCTTTGTGGGGATCCCCGAGATCTGACTCAGGGGGCCTGACATCCACCCTTCCGAACCAGAGGTGCCCTTCTCTCTGCCCCCAGAACTGCGTCTGCTGCAGTTCTGCGTGGGGGCTGTGGCCTGGGGACCCTGCCTGCTGGGGCTGACACCATAAGTTCTGCATCAGTTCACCGCTGTGGTTAAAATCTAGCAGCCCAAAAAACTGCCATTGAATTATTCACCCGCCATCCCAGGGGTCAGCAGTCTGTCCCTGGCTCGGCTGGGCAAGACCTCTGGCCTCAAGTGGGGTCGCCTCTCCGTGGCGGTCGCAGCAGCTCCAGCAGGGCTAGTGGTTCCCGGGCCTTGGCCCAGAGCCTTGGGGCCCCTGGAGGGCGAGAAGCTGCAGGTCCTCTGAGGACACGCTGTTGGACAAAGCGAGTCAGGAGGCCACACTTGGGGGGAAGCAGACTCTGCCCTGGAGGGATGGGATGGGTGTGCATCCCTGGTGGCCTGAAGACTGAAGTGCTCACTGTTCTGGAAGGCCAGCCTCCAGAAGCCACCCCAGCGGCCGCAAGGTCCAACGGCACCTTTCCAGGGTCCACTCACATGGGAGGATGCACGTGCACTTCCGAGCTGTCCCAAACCACGCAATGAAGCCCTGTTCCCACAAGTGGGTCCTCTGGCCTTTGTTTCCTTTAAGAGTTATTTATTTTAGAGAGAGAGGGCATGTCAGCAGGGGAGGGGTGAAGGGAGAGGGAGAGAGAGAATCTCAAAGAGACTCCCCGCCCAGCACAGAGCTTGACACGGGGCTCGATCTCATGATGCTGAGATCATGACCTGAGCTGAAACCAAGAGTCAGACCTTTAACCGACTGAGCCCCCAGGCGCCCCTGTCCTCTGGCCCTTAGATCAAGGGCCTTTGAGGCAGTCACTGGAGGCCCAGCATGCTGTCATCTCTGTGAGGTGCAGTTTCCCGTGGACTGATACAATGGCAGAGCTGTGGGGTGGCCCCAGCCATACAGCAGGGCACTCCAGCCTCAGATGCTGGGGACTGGGGGACCTTAAGAGGCACCCCTCCCACCCTCAGCACCTTTGAGAGCTGGACCCCAGAACCACTTTCCCTGGCATGATGGTTGCTGGTGCCGCCCCAGATCATGGCTGCCGTGTCTTCCCTGGGCACTCCCGGCCTGGGAGGGCAGCCTGGTTGGAGCTATGCTGATCCCAGCTTTCTTCTGAATCTACCACTGCCCTCTGGGGGGGTGGAGCCAGGGTCCCCCTGAGAGGAGGCACGAGGTGACACTCGTTGCTCTGGGCTCCCTTCCTAGGACACGGGCGCCTGGTGGACCGGGACGGACAGGCCTACTGGGGGTCATTCCATAACAACCAGCGGCACGGCCGGGGGCACATGGTCTTCCGGTGAGTATGCCGACCCCCGGGCCATCCTGGCCTCCGGCGCGTCTGCAACATTCAGGATTCTGTGCTTTAATTACTGACACTGCTTACCAGCCTGTTTAGTAGAGAAAACCTTGATTCCCCCTGGTAAACACCTCCGGAGGGTTGGGTGGCAGGGGGGGTGACGGGCAGGGGCTTTCTTGGGCACCAAAGGACGCGGTGGGCCTGCCTTCCTGTCCGTTGTTCACGCACAATGCCGCCAAAGCCACATGCATGTTCACACCTACTTCTCTCCGAGTCTTACACACCTGGGGGCCGGGAGAGCGGGGGCCAGGGGCCGCTGCCATCACTCCCCGCCGAGCGCCAAGGCCGCCTGCCCTCCGCAGCAGGCCCTGGCAAGGCAGGAACTCACGCCATCTGCTCGGGGCCTATTTTTGCCTCCATCCCGGTGGCGCGTGCTGAGCCCCGGTCGGAGGAGCGGTTCTGAGTCAGTGCCACCACCTGGCTTTCCCCGGTCTGAGAGCAGCCCCTGTGTTTGTGTTCCCAGGAACGGTGACAAGTACGAAGGCGACTGGGTCCGGGACCAGCGTCAGGGGCACGGGGTACTGTGCCGTGCCGACGGCTCCACCTATGAGGTACCTGGGGACGTGGCAGGACCCCAGGCTCTTGGGGGCCCACTGGGGTCCTTGTGCCACTCAAGCATCCTCATGGGATACCTCGGTGCTGTTCCTCCACCCCGAGGGGCAGGGAGGGCAGCCACCCTGCTGATGAGGAAGTAAGGGAAGGGCCCCGACTAACACCTTTCCTGTCTGGCTCCTGAGATGCCCCGCCACCTGCAGTGTCACCTGTGGGAATGGGGTGACATTTCTGGGTCTCTTGAGGACAGCTTTGGGGCCGGTGAGGCGTTTTTTATGAGAAATGGCCCCCTTGTAACATGGGGATGCAGGAGAGGATACTGCCGCTCCTTGCAGCTGCAGGCCGTACCCCTCAGGTCTGACTTGGGGGGGGGCAGTAGGCGCTACAAGCCGGGGGGAGACCAGGCAGATCCAAAGACCTCATTGGGACCCCAGAATCCATCATTCATTTTTCTTACTGGAGGCTGGCCACATGCCCAGCCGGGAGCAAACGGAGCAGGAGCCGGAGATGCGCATCTCATGAAGGGCTGGCTCCTGCCTTGGTCAGTGGCTAGAGCGACAAGGAGCCCCGTTGTCCCTACAGGCAGCTCGGTGGCCAAGGGCCTGGCCGTCCTCTCTCGTGTGGTTCTGTGAGCCGAGACCTAAATGATGGCAAGAGGCGCCACGGCCCGGAAGAGCAAGAGCAGGGCCCGAAGGGCCTACCAGCAGCAGGAGAAGGGTGTGGCCGAGGGGGGGTCCAGGAGGGGCGCGGGGAGGCCCTGAGCCTCAGCGGGCTGGAGTGTGATTGTAAGGGTCGCAGGAAGCGCTGGCAGGAAGCGGGGGTCTGATCTGTGTGTCTGAAAGTTCCCTCTGGCTCTCGTGCGGAGGGCACGGCTGCCATCAGGAGAAGTGAGGGCACAGAGAACAGCCTGGGGATGGTTGGGAGGTGAAGACACCAGCCTTGCTGGCAGGTTGGATGTGGAGGCGAAGGCGACGGAAGGAGCAAGGACGACTCCTGGATTTTGAACGGGAGCATCGGAGGGCAGTGGTCCCCGAAGCAGAAACCCATCCAGAGACGGGAACCGCGCCAGCACGTTGCTGTGGAAATGGGTCGCCAGTGGAAGGCCGTGAAGTGCTGGAGGGGTACAAGCAGAGATGGCAGCAGCAAACGTACAGATGGCCCTGGAGAGGCCCCCAGAGATGGACCTGGGGCCTGCCCGCGCGGCCAGGCTCCTTGGGAAGGGAAAATTGTGGTGTGCGGTGACTGCAGCAGGGGCCACGGGAGCGCAGGTGCTGCTGACGCGGCTGTTCACGCAGCCTGCTGAACCAGTGGCCTGCTGCTGACGAGCAACGCATTGGGCGACCGTTAGAGATGACGAGGGGTCCAGCCCCCGCAGCACAGAGCCAGCCGTGAAGAGTGGCTTTGGGGCTGAGAAGTGATAACTGACCTCTGGCAGCACCACCAACACAGAGGCTGGTGGGGCACCCAAGGGGGCAGCTGGCCTCCTGGCCTAGCCCGTGCAGCGGCGCCCCCATCGCAGCTGGCTTGGGGCACAGAAAGCCCCGCACGGCGGCTTCCCTGCTGGTCGTACAGGCTCGGCCTGGGTAAGGCCACACCCCAGGCTCGGTCAGGGCAGGCAGCAAGGGCTAGTGTCCCCCATGCGCGTCCGTGTCACTGCTGCCCTGCTGCTTCTCCACAAGGGGCCGTCCGTCCATCCTCACGGGACCAGCCCGTAGGGCACAGCACAGGCACCCGCAGACGAGCCTTCGTTTGTTCTCCAGAGCCGCAGTGGGAGAGACACACAGAGGGCAGCTCTTCCTCCGCCAGCGCCCAGCCTCGCCACACCTGGAGTCGTCCCCACAAACGCGCACAACCACACCCCGAGGGCTGGGGTGGACGTGGGCAGGTTGCCAGCACACGGCACCAGAATGGTTACCGCCGTAGGCACCAGGCTCTGTCGTGAGCCCTTCTCCCCACGTCGTGGATGCAGACACGGGCCCAGAAGAGGCTTCCTGAGGTGGGGGTTCCGGCCGGTCGTCGGAGTGGGTCGTCGGAGTGAGCTTCCACGGCAGTTGGCACAGCCTCCGACCCAGGCGGGTCCCCACACAGCCGGACAGGGCTGGCGGAGGGAGCATCCTGTTCTTCAGAGCCCCCAGCACTCCTGTTCCTGGAGACTTTTCTGGCGCTCGGCCCCTCCGCCGCCTGCTGGGCCTCACTGCAGGGCTGTGGCTGCCCTTGGGCCCCCAGTCAGGCCTCCCCTGCAAGTCATGGCTCAGCCAGGAGGGGACGGGACTAGGGCAGCCGCCCTCCACACCCCGGGCTGACCAGGGGTGCCTAGCGCCTGCCCAGCACTCCACCAGGGGGCAGCCCAGCCCCGCCAGTAGTGCGGCCCTGTCAGGCCTTGCAGGGGCTTCTCCCACTTGGGAGACATTTTGCTCCAACTTGACGGCTGGAGCCCGATTTCAGACCAAACCGCCCTGGGCTGCAACTCCCAATGGCCAGGCTGCTTCCTCACAAAGTGAGGAGGCGTTTGCCTGGACAGTCACCTCTCGGTGTCATGGGCTGCACTGTCCCAGCCTGCAGACCTCAGGACCCCCACGCGCCCTCGAGGGAGGTCGTGTGTCCTTGACGTGGGGCGCCCCCCACATGAGTGGAAGCCTGGTCCTCCGGCCGCATCTTCCTCAGGATGCGGACTTGTGTCCGCCTGCATTTCCGTTTGCTTGGCAGTGTCCCAACCTTCTGGAGCCTCGTGCCCAAGGACCTTGGACAGCCGGCCTGCCACCTGCAGCTCTGAGCACTGCTGGGCCACCCGTCCTCGGTCGTGCTCGCGGAGTCTGTGTGGGCAACCCCCAGCCACACATGGTAGCAAGGACGCGAGCAGCCACCTCGCCTGCAGCCCAGGCGCGGACGGGACGACCCGAGTGGCACCCAGGTTCCAGAGGGAGGGCCGGCGCGGGGGTCCCTCAGGGCATTGCCCTGCCCTCCAGCAACTTTTTAAACCAGCTTCCAGATGGCCATGCAGACGGGGCGCGTGGAGACGGGCCGCGCCCAGGAGAGCGGTGGGGTCAGTCTGCAGCCGCACGGTGACCTCAGACACGGCGTGCACACTCGCCGCCGCCAGCACACGTTCCGGAGCCGCCAGGGGACTTCGCACACGGTCTGTCACCAGGCCTGGCCGATGCAGAAGGCGCAGGATCCTGGGGCCGGCGCAGGCGTCTCTGTGTTGGAGGGACATCTCACACCTGACCTCTGACCTCCAGTTATCAAGAGTCACCCAGGAGACAGGGTGCCGCGGGAGGGAGCTGGGCGCCACCCCAAGGCGCGTCTCCCCGTGAGGGCGCGGCTGTTCCCTGGGCTCTCACTGGGCAAACAGTCGGCCTTCTTTAAAAATCTCTCTATATATCATAAAATACGCCTAACATAAAATTCGTGGTTGTAACCGCTAAGTGTGTGACTCAGGAGCGTGAAGCACATTCACACCATGGTGCGCCTGCTCCCACCATCCATTTCCAGAACGTTCCATCTCCCCAGACTGACGCTGTCCCCCCCCCCCCCCGCCACTTTCTGTCTCCACGGATCTGACTCCGCAGGTACCCGCGTGTATGGGGAGTCCTGCAGGACCTGTCCTTCGGGGACTGGCTTATTTCACTGAGCACGAAGTCCTTGAGGTCCGTCCATGCTCTTCCTTTCTAAGCTGGAGAACAGTCCATCGTATGGAGGGACCCCGTTCTGCACGATCGTCCACCCCCCGCTGCGTGAACGCGGGGAGCACACAGCTCTCTCAGCCCCTGCGTCCAGGTCTTCGGGGCCTATACCCAGAAGAGGAGCTTCTGGACCAGGTGGTGGCTCCCCGCTTGATTTCTGGGGAACCTCACAGTGCTCCCACGGCGGCCGCACCGTTTCACTTTCCCTGCAGCTTCCACAGGGTTCCAGTCCGTCCACACCCTCACCTGTGCTTGTCCTTTCCGGCTCCTGAAGACAGCTGTCCCCACGTGTTCTGCCGCTGTTCACAACCCAGCACCGGCACTGCCACCGTCAGGGGGATGTGGCTTCCTTCCAGCCTTGCTGGGCTCCTCTGCGTGGCCTCACCCTCCTTCCCGGCGTGTCCCTTGGCTGGACCGCCAGTGTTCACAACTGCTCTCACCCAGGGAGCGCAGGCTTCATCCCACGTGGCCGGGACACACGCGCCCGGGACTCGTGAACCGTCCTGTGGCAGCAGGTGTGGCAGGATTCCTCCACCTTTTGCTTTTTTCCCAGGGAGTGTCAGCCCCCATGCGAGGGCCCAGGTGCCCTCAGACCCCCACCCTCTTCAACCCCGAGCTGCCCAGAAAGCTGCCCTGGACCCCCCTCACCACAAATCTCCCAGCTTCTGATTTTTTATTTATTTTTGAGGTAATTTTATTTCTTCAAAGATTAGACGATAGTGGCCGAGCTCTCCCTTGACCATGTCCTATGTCAGCTGAGTCTGACCGAGAACCTGCCAGACCTGGAGAAGTTCCAGGAGGGGTGGGTAACTGCAGAGGCACACTCGGGGCCGCGTGGAGCAGGGGGCCAGGACCCCCCCACCACGGCCCGTTCTCCCTCCCGGTGGCAGGTGCGCCTTTGCTTCATGGTCCCTGCTGCCTTGTCACCAGTATGCCCCAATGCAGACCGTTGTGATGAGCTTTTAAAAAATTAGTCCTAGAAAAAATCCATTCCTAAAAATAATGTGCTAGCATCTTCTGTCACGCCATAAAAACAACGCCAAAACAGCTTCCTCTCTTGTGACAGGAGCCACGTGGTCAGGATTGGGGCCGGTGGTTTTAACTGGCTCACCTTGGAGAGCATGTCTCCTGCCCCTGCCACCCCCTGATGGTTCTGTGCAGGTTACCCCCAGGCTCCCAGCTTGCACCCACTGGACCTCCCGTGCTGCATCCACCTCCAGGACATGGGGGTGGGCGCGCCCAGCAGCGGCAAGCTCACCGGCTCCTCCCAGGGACGTGGCCGCGGCACGGTGACCCCCAGGGGCACAGGGCAGCCCCTCCAAGAGCAGCAGCGTTCAGGAATCCTTGATGGAGCCCGGGAACTGATACTGCACCCGTGGAGGCGAGCCAGGTCCCCACGGAATGGAAGCAGACCCAAGTATTGGTGAACCTCGGTGTGTGTTTGCACAGCACAGCGTTCCCTACCTGTGCGGCTGTAGGGTGGTCCCCGCCAGCAGCTGCTGCCTTCCGGGCTGTCCCTAGGCACCACTCCGTGCGCATTGGCTGTGTTTTTCGTGTTGGCTTTCCCAGAGGGAGGCCTGCTGGTGGGTACACCTGCTTGCCACACAGAGCAGGTGGCCGGCCTTATGTGCGTCTTCACCTGCTGGCGGCTCACAGCCTCTGCTGTCCTCACCTATGTGTCTTCAGGAATGCCAGTGGCCTTTATGTCCCTATGCCACCCTTCACAGCCCAGGAGTGTGGGGCCCTGACCGCAGGGGTGCCCTGCGTGCAGGACAGTCGAGGCATCTGGGTCTGTTTGAGCACACACGGGAGGAGGGGTCTGGACTGCCAGAGCCATCTTGGGAACCAGTGCCAGGCTCCGTGTTCTCTGTGCAGTTCGGATGAGAAACAGAGACAGAAAGGCAGCGAAAGCCACAGTGCACACTTTGAAATCTGAGGAACTTATGGCCAAGGTCATGGAGGTCAAACACGACACCCTATGACCTTGCCATTGTTGGGGAGACGGATGAGTGGGGCGCACACCCATGCCCCTGACAGGCTGGCCTGTGTGGCCACTGCCACCCCAGCAGGCCGTACCATAAACTGGAGATCCAGGCCCCCTGAACAGTCGCAGGGCCCAGGCAGGTGGCCCAGGGCCATATTTGCTTATGTGACCTGACCCCAGACTACCCCTCTCTGGTCTACGAGCTCATGACCTCAAAGAAAGTGGTCACCTGCTTCAGCTCCAAGGTTTGGCAATGATGGGGGAGGCCGTCCAAATACCGCCCGAGGCAGATACTGGGGAGTCAGGCCCTTGGGCCCTCCTGGTGTGGCCAGCAAACCCTGGTGCCAGGGGAGGGCTGGAGGCGGGAAGTGACCGATGTGCCAGGCTGGACATTGAGAGTGCGCCAGGGGGCACCGGAGGGCATGGGGCACATGCAGTTGGGGAAGCACAGTAGCTTTTCCCTCAGAAGGAAAAACAGAACAGAACATGGTCCCTAAAATGAGAAGAGAGTCAAATACTTCTCACAGTTTATTCCCACCCATGTGTGGTGGGGAGAGCACCCAAGGAGTCTCTCATCCCAGTGGCCCGACCATCCTGGGAGCTGTGAGCGCTCAGAGGTGGGTCCGGCCGCAGAGGCTGTCTGCAGCATCCCCCTCAGAGTCCTGGGGGCGCCCCAGCAACTGCAGGGTGACCGGTGTGCCTCACTGCCGTCCCACAGGACCGCTTTCTAACACTGGAACCCATCCCACCAGTCTTTGTGGATACAGCCCTGTGCCCCCTCTTCCTGCATCATGCCTACCGTGCGTGAGCCCTCACCTGGGCAGGGAGAGCAGAGGGAGACCCTGTCCCGGCTGGAATGTGCCCCCACCCCTCCTCGTGGGGACCCCCCCCCCCCCCGCCTCCTCTGTGAGACGCTTTTGGAAGTACTGGTTCATGCTTTGGGTGCGAGTCGTCTGAGAAAGGGCAGAATTTTCAAAGGTATGATTTATAACATTAATTAGAAAAGATTCCGCGCTGCTGGTTACGTTGCACCCTGGAGCGCGTTTGTCCTGGGGAAGTTCTGTGTTAATGCTGTGAATTCCCAGCTCCCCCAGAGGTTCCGGCAGCGAGTTCAGGTCGCCCGTTGTGAATGACCAGGGAAAACACAGTGGATGGTGAGCGCAGAGCTCAGCGTGCACCCCTGGAGTGGGTGTGCGGGTGCCACAGTCCCACGGGCCGTCCTTGGCAGCGCTGGGTGTGGGATGACCCGCCAGTCCGCTCCTTCTCCGCTGACCCAAGGCTGTGCCTTCCTCCTGAAAGCAGCTCCGGGGCTTTGCAGAGGCCTGGGCCCACAGAGGGAGTGTGGAGACAAGAGTGGCCCTTCTCATGGCAGCAATGGCTACAATGCAGGCGACGGGCCCAGCAGCCATCTCTCAGTTTGGAGAGCCTCTCAGCCTCTGCTGACCTGAGCCCCCATGCAGTCCTGAGGGAGCCAGGGAGTGTTTATGACTAGTGTCCCTCTGTCTGTCCGTGGGAGCTGTGACTCCAGGCTCCAGGAGTCTCAGACGCCCCGGATGGTGGGGAAGGGCTGGCTGCTAGAGCAAGGTTTCGCTCCATCTGGCGGGAGCATCTGGAGACACAATGGAGAGCCGAGCGAGGGAGATGTGGGACGCCACCGGGGCAGGCGTGGGCCTGGGTCCATGCTCCGTGCATGTGAACTCCAGAGCCAATTTCCAGCATCTTGGATCCCAACCTCCCACCTGGGTTGGGCATGTGGCCGGGCCCCAGGGGCTCCACGCCCATCCCCGCAGAATGGGGAGACCCCAGCATACCTGCACAGGGACAGGAATGAAGACTGGAATGTGAGGGCAGGTGGCAGGCTTGCCCAGGGCACGCGGTGGGCACAGAGACTGCAGGGCGGAGGGTGGCTGGAGCAAGGGGGCTGGGGAAAGGTGCGAGGCCCCACGTGAAGGCTTTGCTGTCTTCCAGGCACAGCCCTTCCCTGTGGCCACCGTCCCCTGCCTGGGCTCCTTTTGGGCCTGACCACATCCCACTGTACCACCTGTTGATGCCAGGCCTGGGGACTGAGGCTGGTGGTTTCTAAGTAGAGGGCGAGGTGCACTTTGGGGGCAGTGAATTTGGTTTGGCTCCTATGGGGTTTGCGTTTGTTTGGCCTGAGTTGAAACTGGTTGCTTTTCAGGACTGAGGATGATGTTGCGAGGGGAAGGGTTTCCTGGCAAGCAAACCATTCCAGCAACTTCACTTCCAAGTCTCACCCGCCACCTCCCAGCAAGCATAGTAACCGGGAGCTGGGGCTTAACGTGCCCTCATGGCTCTGGGGCAGCCACCTTACCCTCCCAGGGTGGCCCCACCCTGACCCACAGACAACAGCCCAGCCCAGGACTCCCCCGCTCTGCTGTCTCCGGCCCACTGCACTTTGCCCATCCCAGTGAGAGAGCATGTTGCCCCGCCGCACACACGCGTGCACACAGATACACAGATGCACACACACATACATACATGGGAGCACGGACACGTGTGCGCAGTGACGCCTGCCTGGCCGCAGGGCCGAGACACCCACTAATGCTGCTCAGAGGCCGGCGCTGGCTCCGAGGTGGTCCGCCGGTGACTCTGCAGCGGCCCCCACAGCTGCCAGGTGGGCTCCCCACCCCAAGTCCAGGACGACAGAGCAGGGTCCACCGGTCGGTGCAGGTCCCCCGTCTACCCTGAGACCCGGGGGCCTCGCCTCCACTTTGGTCTGGCCCGTCACCTGCATATGTGAGCCACTTCCTAGAGGACGCGACGTCATCCGCTCGTGGCACTGAGCGTTCCAGGGGCACAGCCGGGGTGCAGCCTCAGGAGAGCACGAGATGTCGCAGGGCCAACTGTGCTCTCTGGGCCTCCCCCGGGGCAGGAGGCAGCCTGCCCCTGCCTGCCTGGTACCCAGGCTGGCAGCCCAGCCCCTCCTGCCTGCTGTTGCTTTCCTGCCCCTGCCTGGTGCCCGCGGGGGCTGCCAGCTGTCCAGTGCCCTGGCCACGGAGGTCCCGCTCCCCCCCTTAGTGTGAGCTGGCTCTGCAGCCCTGGAGCTCAGTGACCATTCTCCAAGCCACCCCCCAGTTCGGGGCATCGTGGTTCTGCAGGGCTGTGGCCTTCAGGGGGCGTTCTTACAGCCCTGTGGCCCTTCGTGGTCGTCCCAAGGGCCCGGGAGAGCCCGGCGCCGGCCTCTGTTGCACTGCCTCCCACAGGACCCCTGGGCAGCGCCCTCCACGCGGGCACCGACCGCGCCCGGCCCACGTGGAGAGCAGGGCAGGGAAGCAGGAGCCCAATTAGCTCCCACAGAAAAATGCATAGAACCAAACGTGCTTCTGGCTGATTTTTCTTCCAAGGAGTAATTCACAGTCAAATAAAATACCATTAGAACCTTGAAGTTTTCCACAAAAACAGTGTTGCCACTCTCCCACGTTATTCCGCACTCTGTTGTGCGTGTGGTTCAGAAAGCGAGGCTGCTTATGGGGGTGGGTGAGTGGGGTGGGCTCCAAGGTCCCCTCGATGCGCCTTGCTGCTGTCAGGGGGCCCCTCCACCCTGTACTGCTGCCACTCCACACACATGTAATATCTTTACTGAAAGGATTTTTGTGCTGAAAGGGCCCCTTTTTTGAGCCATTTACATGTGTGCCATTGTCCCCAAACTTCCCTGCTTCTCACAATTCAATGGCAGAGCGACTTGGAGGCAGGGCTGTACCACGCACGTAATTCCCCGCCCCCAAGGGGGTGGTTTTTCAGCAGCCTCGGTCCTTGGCCTGTGGAGCCCTGGGGGGCTGTGGTGCTTGCGGGGACCCCACGGGCCTCCACCTGCTGTCTCACGTGTCGTCCGTGGGCTCTGAGTCCACATGGCTCTCTCCACAGGGGCAGTGGCACAGCGATGTCTTCAGTGGCCTGGGCAACATGACCCACTGCTCCGGGGCCGTCTACCATGGGATGTGGATCAATGGCCACCCGGTGGGTAGGTTCCTCTCCCACCCCTGTCTCCCCCTTGTCCTCTTGTGGGGTCATGTTGGGGTCTGCTGAGTTCTCTCTCAGGTGGCCATGGGCACTCGCACAGGGGTGCTGAATCCGAAGCTGTTTGGGGTCAGGGGTGAAGTGGGATCTAAAACCCCAGGCCCTTTAGGAAAAACACATTCCAGTCAGGTTTCAAAAGGACTTCTGATTGGTCTGCCTTCAGCTCAGGTCACGATCTCAGGGTCCGGGGGTCAAGGGATTGAACCAGCCTTAGGCAGGGACCACCAGGAGCACCTTAGTAACTTCACCTTGGGAAAGAGACCCAGATCCCAGCCCACCCCAAAATAGGGACGTTGGAATCCCTGGGTGCAAAAGACTCAGGCAAGGGGCATAAGACATGTCCTCGCGTCCCCCCAACAGAGTCTCAGCAAATGCTGGAAAAGCCCGGGACAGCTGAGGTGGGCCCTGGCCTCACCGTGCTGGGTGCCAGGTCATGCCCCCAGAACAGAGAGGGGCTCTCCAGGCCCACCTTTACGCCTGCCACCCTGTGCACATGGCTGGGCGTGCTCCCTCCTAGCTGGCACGTCCTCGATCAGACTCAAGTCCTGTCCTACGCTTTTCCCAGTGATTGCTTTTAAACCCCCTAAACCCTGTGCTGTGCCCGGGGTCATTGCTGTCGGGGGGTCGGGGATTCGGGAGGAAGCAGACAGAACACCATCTCCAGCAGCTCACACCCCAGAGGACGCCCCGCAGGTCCAGCGGATACTGAGCCGCTGACTCCGACGCAGGCAGTGCAGGCCGGAGTCCTAACCAACTGGGGATGTGCAGGAGCCCCCACCGTGCAAAAACCCGAATGCCGCCAAGCCGCCCACTCTCAGCCGTTGTGCATTCGGGGGACCCCTGAAGTCTCTTTAATGTAACCAGTTCTGCAATAAGCTGCTTCAGAGTCACAGCTGGCCCTCAGGACGGGGTCGCAGTCTTATCTTAGTGACTGGCTGGGTCACTGGGTGAGGAGGCTTGCGCAGGGGATTTTCAGCCATGCGTGTGATTAACCACACGTCCCTCTTCCTGCGGTGCCCTGGGAAGCGTGGCTGTTCCCTGGGGACCACGTAGGCGTGGGGGGGCCCCGGTGGGGGCATGGGCTCGCACAGGCGGTGGCCCCGCCATTCACCTCTGCCGTGCTCTGCTCACTCCCAGCACAAGCCAAGAGGATCGTGATTTTGGGTCCAGAGGTGATGGACGTGGCTCAAGGGTCTTCCTTCACGCTGAGCATTCAGCTGCAGCAGGACAACGGGGAAGTGGCCAAGAGTAAGCATCTCCAGGGTGATGACTGAATTTTCGGAATCTCAGGGTCAGGGACAAAATGCCACATGTGGCTTCTGGTGCGGGGACACCCGCAGTAACTTTGTTTTGTCCTCGTCCCTGGAGCCTTGGAAGAGGGGTAGCAGGCATGCGAGTTCTCCCGCTGGGGGGAGGCAGCCACATGCATCATGCGTGTGTGCACACACGTGTGTGCAGCGTGTGTGTGTGTGCCCATGGCCATCACACATGTCTCAGGACGATGGGTGGCTTCTCAGGGCCGCCCGTGTCTGCAGGGCGCCTCAGCCTGGTGAGGGACGAATTCCTGTGTCCTCCATGGGTCATGGCGGGGGGGGGGGCAGATCTCCAGTAGCATCGGGCTGCTTTTTGAGGAATTGTATCAGCGGGGCAGCGATGCAGAGTGTGGACCAGCTGACTTCCCAAAGCCCTTCCCGCCCGTGAGTGGAGTGCCCGGTGCAGAGAGGGGCATCCTGCCCGGCAGCAGAGCAGAGGACCCTGAGTGCGTCGATCGGCCCCCAGGCTGTCACTGTGCAGTGGCTGGGGCAGGACCGCCAGGAATAACCGCATGCCTGGGATTCTTAATGTCCGCTAGTTCACCTGAGTTCAGTAAGCTTTGCAAGGAAGTCGCCACGAGCAGCATGGGTCAAAGACAGTCACGATTGGTTTGTTTTAACGACCTTATTGCGGTGTCATTTATATAGCTCGGAATCCTTGTGTATTGAGTGATTCCTCGATTTTCAGTAAATTTGCGGAGTGGGGCATCCAGCAGCAGGGCTCTGTTTCAGACCACTTCCTTCCCGCCGGCAGCCCCATTCCCATGGTGTGCCTGCTGTGGGCACTTGGTATGAGTGGAGTCCCACATCTCCGCATCTCTGCCTGGCGTCTTTGGCTGCGGTGACCCACACGGTTGTGTTGGCACTTCGCTGACCGCATCGCGCTTGGTTCCCCGCATGTCTGTCGGTGGACATGTGGGTCCTTGCACTGCTGGCAGCTGGGAATGTTTGCTGCAGGTTTTTGTGCGGCCTGTCTTTCCAGTGTCAGTTGTGCACCCATGAGTGGAGCTGCTGGATCATGTGGCAGATTTACGTGTAAACTTTCAAAGAAACTGCCACACTGTTTCCCAAAGTGGCCGCACCCGTTTACAGCCCCGCCAGCCACACGGGGCCCGATTTCCCCACAGCCTGCCCACCCGCAGCCGTCCCGAGATGTCAAGCGGCGTCCGGTTGATGTTCTGAGTCCCACGTCCCACACAACCGATGGTGTGCGGCAGCTTTCCCTGTGTTTATTGGCCACGTGTGTGTCTTCTCTAGAGAGATGTTTATCTAACTATGCTGCCCATTTTTTGAAATTAGACTGTTACTCTAATTGTTTTTCAGTCATTTGAGTTCTTTATGTATCTGATAACAAATCCTTTATCAGATACATCTTGGCAAATAGCTTCTTCCAGTTGTGGCTCATCTTCTCATTTTCTTTAAACGTTTTTTTTAAGATTGGTTGGTTGATTTGAGAGCGAGAGAGAGCATGCGAGCAGGGGGAGGGGCAGAAGGACAGGGAGAGAGAGAATCTCAAGCAGACTCCCTGCTGAGTGCAGATCCTGAGTCGGGGCTTGATCCTATGATCCCGAGATCATGACCTCAGCCAAAATCAAGAGTCGGACACCTTACCGACTGATCCAGCTAGGCACCCCTCATCTTGTCATTTTCTTAATGCCGGTTTCTGAGGTGCAAAGGTTTTTAATTTTGATGAAAATTTGTCAATTTTTTCTTGTATAGATCATAATTTTGATAATGTAAGTAGGAATGATTAGCCCAACCCAAGTACACAAAGATATACTCCCGTTTTCTGCTAGAAGTTTTGCTCTCACATGTCTGCAATCCATTTTCGGTTAAGTTTTCTGGATAAGATAGTTCTAAATTCATCTTTTCTCACATGGACGTCTGGCCATCCCAGCACCATGTGCCAAAAAGACTGTCTTCTCCCCGCTGGATTGCCTCAGCACCTCAGTCGAGAACCGCGTCCCCACAGGAGTGAGGGTTTGTGTCCAGATTCTGGACTTTTGTTCCGTTGCTGCACGTGCCTGCACTTACACCACACCACCTCGATCACTGTGGCCTCACCGTAAGTTTGGAAATTAGAGACTCCTTCAATTTTGCTTTCTTTTTCAAAATTGTTTGGGCTATCCTGGGAACTTCATATTCTATACAATTTTTTTAGGATCAGCTTGTCAATTTCTGCCAAAAAAAAAAAAGAAAAAGGCTGCTGGAATTTTGTTAGGGATTGCTTCAACTCTGGCTTGGAAGAGCTGCCGTTAAAAGCACTGTATCTTCCATGAACATGGGACACCTCCGCATTTATGTATGTCTTTACTTTCTCTCCCCAATGTTTTGTGATGTTTAGTGTGCAAGTCTTGCACTTCTTTTGTTAAACTTATTAATGAGTGATAGTTTATCAGTAGTTATTTAGTTTATAACTTAATTATAATTTGTTCACTGATAAATGTATAATATTCTTTTTATACTATTATGGATGGAATTGTTTCCTTACCTTTGTTTCAGAAATTGCTAGGCTACAATTGATTTTAAAATATTGATCCTAGATCCTTTGACCTTGCTGAACTCATTTGCTAGCTCTGCTAGTTTTCCTGAGGACTTCTTAGGATTTTTCTATATAGAGAATCATGTCATCTGCAAAAAACATCCAGTTTGCTTCTTCCTTTCCAGTCTGGATGTGTTTTCTTTCTTGTGTCTGCAAAATTTTACATTCCCACCGGCAATGACCAAGGTCTCTGATTGCTCGACATCCTCACCAGCATTTGTTACCTTTGGTCTTTTTGGTTCTAGCCGTCCTACTGGTATGAAGTGGTACCTTGCTGTGCTTCTGATTTGCATCCCCTAACAAGTAATGATGTCGAGCATCTTTTCATGAATTTATTGGCCATTTGTATGTCTTCTTTGTAGAAGTATCTATTCAGATCTTTGCCCATGAAAAAAAAAAGGGTAACTTGGGGCACCTGGGTGGCTCAGTCACTTGAGCATCTGTTTTTGGCTTGGGTCATGCTCCCAGGGTTCTGGGATCGAGCCCTGCATTGGGCTCTTTGCTCAGTGGGGAGCCTGCTTCTCCCTCTCCCTCTGCCTTCCACTCCCCCTGCTTGTGTTCCCTCTCTGTCTGTCAAATAAATAAATAAAATCTTTAAAAAAAAATAAAATAAATGAAAAAAATTTTTAAATAAGTGACTTGCCTTTTGATGTGAACTAAGAGCTCTTTATGTATTTTGGATATAAGTCCCTTTATCAAATATCTGATTTGCAAATATTTTTTCCCATTTTGTGGATTGTCTTGCAGTTTCTTGGTGGTGTGCTTTGAACACAAAAGGTTTGAATTTTGATGAAGTGCAATTTGCCTACTTTTTTCTTTTGTTGCTTGTGCTGTTGGTTTCATATCTAAGAAAACTGCCTAACTCAGAGTCATGAAAATTTACTCCTGTATTTTCTTCTAAGAATTTAATATTACATTTAGAGCTGTGATCCGTTTGGAGTTGATCTTTGTGTGGGGGAGAGGCAGCGGTCCAACTACATTCTTTTGCATGTGAGTGTCCAGTTGTCCCAGTGTCACTTGTTGGCTGTTATTTCCCCCATTGAATTATCTGGGCATTCCATTTGCTAAAATTTTGTTTAAAGTTTTTGCACGTCTTTTCATGAAGGATATTGGTCTTGAATTTTTTTTTCTTTTTAAAGATTTTATTTTTAGCAATCTCTGCATCCAATGTGGGACTCAAACTTATAACCCCAAGATTAAGAATCACATGCTCCACCGACTGAGCCAGGCAGGTGCCCTGAATTTTTTTTTATAATGTCTTAGTCTGGGTTTTGCTATCAGGGTAATGCTGACCTCATGCTTCAATTTTCTGGAACAGTCTGTGTTGGATCAGTATTATTTTTTTCTTAATATTTGGTAGATTTCAGCATGAAAGCCATTGTGGCCTGCAGTTTCTTTGTGGGAAGACTTCTTACTACTTCAATTTCCTTAATCGATATAAGGTTATTTGGGTTGTCTACTTCTTCTTGAGTAAACTGTGGTGTTTTGTGTCTTTGAAGGAATATTTATTCATTTCATCTAAGTTGTCAGATTCATTGTCATAGCTTGTTCTTAATATTCCCTCATTCTCCTTTAATGCACTGGTATCCCCTGTTTTGTTCCTACTGTGGATTATTGATATCTTCTTTCTGTTTTGCCTGACTAGTCTGGCTACAAGTTATCAGTTTCATTGATAAACAGTCAACTTTTTGTTCCATTGATTTCTCTATTGTTGTCTGTTTTCTATTTCATTAATTCCTATTATGATGTTATTTCCTTGCTTCTGCTTATTTTGGGTTTAATTTGCTCTCTTCTTTTAGTTTTTAAGATGAAAACCAAGGTCATTTGTTTCAGACCTTCCTTTACTAATACAAGAGTTTATTGCTATCGATTTCCCCCTTAGTACTGCTTTAGCTGCATCCTGGAAATTTTGATAGGCTGTGCATTCATTTTCATTCAATTCAAAATGCTTTCTGATTTCCCTTTTGATTTCCTTTTTGACCCATGAGTTATTTAGAAGTGTGTTGTTTCGGGGCGCCTGGGTGGCACAGCGGTTAAGCATCTGCCTTCAGCTCAGGGCGTGATCCCGGCGTTATGGGATCGAGCCCCACATCAGGCTCCTACACTGTGAGCCTGCTTCTTCCTCTCCCACTCCCCCTGCTTGTGTTCCCTCTCTCGCTGGCTGTCTCTATCTCTGTCAAATAAATAAATAAATAAAAATTAAAAAAAAAAAAGTGTGTTGTTTCATTTCCAAATACTTGGAGATTTTCCAGAGATCTTTCTGTAATTAACTTCTAACTTAATTCCATATGGTTAGAGTTACGCTTTGTATATGTTCAGTCCCTTTAAATGTATTGAAACTTTTTTCATAGAATTTGTTCTATTTTGGAGGGCATCTGCATGGCTCAGTTGGGTAAGCATCTGCCTTCAGCTCGGGTCATGATCCCAGGGTCCTGGGATCGAGCCCCACATTGGGGTCCCTGCTCAGCTGAGAGCCTGCCTCTCTCCCTTTCCCTTTGCCCCTCCCCCTGCTTGTGTGCTCTTTCTCTCCCCCTCTCTCTCTCTCTGTGAAAATAAATGAAAGAATCTGTTCTATTTTGGTAAATGTTGTGTGTGCACCTTGAGAAGAATATGATTTCTGCTTTTGTTGAGTGGAATATTCTATAAATATCAATCAGGTATATTTTATTGATACTATCCTGCAAGTTTAGCATATGCTTGCTGATTTTTCGTCTGCTTATTCTATGAATTACTGACAGGGATATATTGAAATCTCAGATTATAATTGTGAATTTGTCTATTTGTGATTTCATTTCTATCATTTTTTGCCACATGTATTTTGAAGGTCTACTATTAGATGTGTAAACATTTACGATTTTTATGTCATTTAATTCGTTGACCCCTTATCATTGCAGTATTTCCTTTTTCATCCCTGACATAGTCATTGCTCTGACAACCGCTTCCTGTAATATTGATAGAGTCACTCCAGCTTTCTCCTAATTAGTATCAGCATTGTGTATCTTTATCCATACTTTTGCTTTTCACCTACTTAAGTCTAGATTTAAAGTGTGCTTCTTGTAGGCAACATATAGTTGGGTCTTGCTTTTTCATCCAATCTAACCACATGTATCTTTTAATTGAAGTTTTTACACCATTCACTTTTATTTTATTTTATTTTATTTTATTTTATTTTATTTTATTTTATTTTATTTTATTTTATTTTGTTTTGTTTGAGAGAGAAAGGACACATGCACGGGAAAGGGCAGAGGGGGAGGAAAAAAACACATTCCCCCCTGAGCAGGGAGCCAGGCAAGGGCTCCATCCCAGGACCCTGAGATCGTGACCTGAGCCAAAGGCAGATGCCTAACCAACTGAGCCACCCAGGCTCCCTTCACCATTCACATTTAATATAATTATTCGTATAACAGTTTCAAACCTACCATTTCACTGTTTGTTTTCTCTCTGCCACAGCTGTTGTCCTTTTTTGACTCTATTCCTACCGTTTGTGGGTTGCGTATCGTTTACGATTCCATACTGTCTCCTCCAGCGGCTTTTCAATGGTTACCCTTTGTTTTGTCGTCTTAGGGGTTGCTTTAAAGTTTACAATTTACATCTTTAATTTATCAGAGTCTGCTTTTGAGTGATACCACATTACTTCACGTATAATGTAAGAACTTTACAATAGTATATACTTCTTTTTCTACAATTCCAATCTTTATAATAAATTATTGTTTTTATACATTTGACAAATATTTAATACATTTCGTAATACATTGTTATTACTTTTGTTTAAACAGTCATTTATCTTTCAAAGAATACTTAACGAGTAGAAAAGGAAATCCCATCTCTTACCCCCGTACTTCCCATTTCTAGTTTTCCCCGTCCCTTCCTGTAGATACAGATTTCCACCTGATACCATTTTCCTTCTTCCTGAAGGATTTACCCTTTAACATTTCTTGTCCTACATGCTTGCTGGAGATTAATTCTTTCAGGTTTCATCTGTCTGGAAACATCTTGATTTTACTTTCATTTTTCGTGGATATTTTTACCAGGCGTAGAATTCTGGTTCTCCTCCCAGCAGTACAGGGCTGCTGCTCCCTTGTCTTCTTGTCTGCACTACTTCCAATGAGAAGTCTGCTGTCATCCTTATCCGTGTTTTCTCTGTACAAATGTACTTTTTCTCTGACTGCTTTTAAGATTTTCAGTTTATCACTGGTTTGAGTACTTTAATTTTTGATGCGACAGGGTGTGGTTTTCTTCGTGTTTCTTGTGCTTGGGATCTATTTATCTTCTTGGATCTCTGGGTTTATAGTTTTCATCAAGTTTGGGAATTTTTCTAAATAAATAAATCTTTTAAAAAAAGGAAGGGGGTGCCTGGATGGCTTAGTCAGTTAAGTGTCCAACTCTTGATTTCAGCTCAGGTCATGATCTCAGGATCGTGAGATTGAGCCCGTGTTAGGCTCTGCATTCAGCAAGGAGTCTGCTTGGGATTCTTTTCCTCTCCCTCTGCCCTCCCCCCCCCACACACACACACTCATGTGCTCCCGCTCTCTCTTTCCCTGTCTCTCCCCTTCTAATAAATAAATAAATCTTTTAAAAATGGGGGGGGGTTCAGCCTTTATTTCTTCAAATATTTTTTCATCACAACTTCTTCCTCCCCTCTTAGGGGCCCCATTACCCATGTATTAGGCTGCTTGAAGTTGTACCACTCTTCATGGATTCTTTTTCTCCTTCCCCCTTCCTCCCTCCTTTCTCTTTACCTTCATTTTTCTTCTTCTTTTTTCCTTTTTCCTCTTGGTGTTTCATTTTGAGTGGTTTCTTATACCTATGTTTTCAAGTTCATGAATCTTTTTTCTGCAATATCTAATCTGTCATTGACCACTTACAGTGTGTTTTGTTTAAAGATTTTATTTATTTATTCGACAGAGATAGAGACAGCCAGCGAGAGAGGGAACACAAGCAGGGGGAGTGGGAGAGGAAGAAGCAGGCTCATAGTGGAGGAGCCTGATGTGGGGCTCGATCCCATAACACCGGGATCACGCCCTGAGCCGAAGGCAGACGCTCAACCGCTGTGCCACCCAGGCGCCCCTATTTTTTATCTCATAGTTTTTGTTTCTAGAAGTTCAACTTTGTTTTTATATCTTCTCTGTCTCTACTTATGTTTTAAACACATGGAATACGGTTATAATAAAAACTTGGAAAAATTGTTCTTCCTGCTAATTCTAGCATTTGGGTCAGTTCTGGGTTGGTTTCAGTTGATTGCGTTCCCTCCTCATTACTTTTCTGCATTCCTTGCCTGGTAATCTTTGATCGGTGCCAGACATTGAGAGTTTTGCCATCTGGGGGCTGGGTGTTTCTGTGTCCCCGTAACTTGTTGGCCTTTGCTCTGGGGCGCAGTTGACTTATTTGGACACAGTTTGATCCTTTCAGGTTTTGCTTTATGATGTGTTGGGTGTGGAGGAGAGCTGCGTCTGAGACCCATCGTCCCCACCGTTGAGAGCCCTGCCCAGTGCGCTGTGGCATCCATTCTCCAGTGTGGCCAACAGGAGGGAGCACCACTCCCAATGCCGTACAAGCCCAGGCCCCTTCCACCCCCTCGGGTGGCTCTTTGCCTGGCCTCCCGGCGTTTCCTCGCAGTTGTGCACTGATCTGCGTTCTGCTATGTCCCTGGGGGTCCCGCACCTCTCTGTTCCTCTGCCTTTAGGACTCCAGGACTCCTACTGTGTGCCTGTCCTCCCGGCCTCCAGGCCCTGCTTCCTCACGGGGAGGTTCCTGGGCTTGCTCGGCCCCTTTCCCTGCACCCAGCCTACCATCTCTCAAGCTAGTGACCCGGGCAGTTACAGAGTCCACATCATTTGTTCCCCATCTCTCAGGGACCACTGTCCTTGCTTGAGGTCCAGAATCTTGAAAAACATTGTATTATCATTATATTTTGTCTGCTTTTTTGGTTGCTTCAAGTAGGAACATGAATTGGTGTCAGGTGCTCTGTGGTACCAGAAGCAGAAGCCAACCAAACCCAGTATGCTGTGGCTCTCTACCCCTTGCCTTCCAAGTCAGAGGGCTTCCAGCGTCTGCCCCGCCACGTCTCCTCTTCCACAGGGGCTGGACCACGGGCCTTCACTGCCACTGCTCAGTGGTTGTTGTTGGCTGTCCTTCTGCATTGGACCCAGAGTGCACATGACCAGACCCTGTGCTGAGTGCCTCGGGAGTGTAGACAAGGAGGACAGAGGTGGGAGATGGGTAACAAGCAGCTATGTCTCCCCGGAGGCAGGACCATGGTGGAGACAAGCCTCCAGTGTGTCTGCTCCCGGCCAGGGCCCCCGCACGCCCCTGAGCAGGTGAAGCCCTGAGGACAGCCAACAAGGGGAGGCCCTCCCAGAGACACAGCTTCAGGGCAGGGAGGCCAGGAAGGGGGTCAGGGAGCTCGAGTTGAATGTAGCTGTGGCCTGGGCCAGCATTGCTCCTGCGTCCTCCTCACAGGTGCCCACGCCAGGACCAGCAAGGGAGAGACCCGGGCTCTTGTGACCATTCTGTTCCTTCCATGGCACAGCCTGCTTCTCTTTCCTTTCCAAGGCGAGGACGGCCGGGTTTTGAAGATCTCAGCCGGCGTCAGGCATGTGCAGCTCCCGGCCTACTCAGAGGTCAGCTTCTTCAAAGTGGACAAGGACAACCAAGAGGCACCCATCCAGACCCCGTTGTGAGTATGGGCGACCCTGGACATCACCCATGTGGTGTGGGGGACAAGCAGGAATGGCCCACAGCTGCTCTACACAGACCCATCTCCACAGCGCTCGCACGCAGGCTAGGACCCCGAGGGCACTGGGCGCACGGCAGTGGCCACCAGACGCGATACTCTCGGTCCGGTGGAGAGGCAGCAAAGGCACCTTCAGGAGTGGGGGCCAGGCAGAGGGCCGGGGTGGGGGGGCTGGGGCTGCAGCGGGCTTTCATGTGGTCCCGGAGCAAGACTCTTTCTCCCCCTCTTCCTCCCTCCCTCCTTCCTGCCATCTTAGTCTCAGGGCTATTGCCTCAGCCCCTCCTCCTCCCTGGAAAGGCCCTTAGGCCACCATGTCCCCCAGACAGCCAGGTGTCACCCTCTGCTTGGTGTCCAGCAAAGCCCAGTCCCACCCATTCCCTTCGTAGCGGGTTTGACTGCATTGCCTATCCTCTGTGGAGTCCCAGGTCTGGGGACCTGGAGCCCAGAGCTGCCCTGGAAAGTGCCAGAGATCCGCTGTTCCACATGGGAGACCTGGAGACAGCGCTGGCATCAGACGCCTCTCGTGGCCAGAGGGACGTCCCCAGTGGCCTTCCCGGTGAGTGGAGTTACCCAACTTGGTGGTGGTAGGTGGCATGAGTGCTTAGGGGTGTGTGGGGTGACAGCGGGTGCCCCGGAACCTGGGCAGGAGGAGAATAAAGCCTCAAGAAGTCAGGCACAGTGACCCTGGAGGAGACAGGACATCCCAGGAAGACCGTGCCGGGCCTGAGCAGGCCTCTCCTCCGGAGGGCCGGGCACCGTGGCCATGGGCTGAAAGGCAGGCTGGGAGCTCCCTATCCTGGACATCCAGGCCCCTCTGGTGCAAGCCCAGTGCCCACGGTGGGGTTGGGAATGAGCTGTCTGAGGGGCCGCCGCAGCTGCCGTCTCGCACTCCCCATGGGCACGTCTGGTCATTGCCATCAGAGTAAAGTGAGGTCGTTTTGTTTGCGCACCAGAGCCTGGTGGGAGAATGCGGCCCCTGGGCTGACAGTCTCAGGATTATACCTGCATCTCTCAGAGGCAAACCCACCAAGGCCACTGTCACCAGGAGGCCTGTGGTCAGCCTGGACAGGACACCAGAGCATAGGAGGAGGCCCTCACGGCCCCACCCGCCGAGCTGAGCCGCCATGCGCAGCCCTAATGGTCATGTGGATTCGCCTGGTTTTCCGGCTGATTCCGCACCTGCCCAGAGCACACAGCACATCTACAAGCGCTTGGCTCCGAGCGCCTGAAAACCTGCTGCCGTGCAGTGCCTGACCCGGCTTTTCCATGCGTTATTCCGGAATGACTCCCGGAAAGCAAGGGCTGGAGCTGAGGAGGCAAATCAGAGTTCCGTCTCTGCCGTTCACTGTGTCCGGGCCCGCGGGCCCTCCCACACAGCCCGATGCATCGCAGTCCCATGGCCTTCGTCGTAATGGGGGGAGCATTTGCGTTACCCCGAAGCGTCCCAGCCGAGCCGTGGAGTCCCGCCTGGTCCCCTGTGCCCGCCCTCGCCGCAGGGAACAGCTGCACTGGATCCTTGGGGACCGCGGCGAGCTCAGTAAACGGGGCCCCGGGGGCCCCATCGGGCAAATTCACGCACACATTAGCTGTGGGGGCCTTCACGCTGTCCTCAGCCCTTCAAAGAGGGGCCTGTCCCCACAGTTAGGGTCCCAGCCCTGGACCCGGCAGACCGGTGCTCCCGAGTCTCAGGGCAGGACGAGCGGACCCCGAGTGCTGTGACAAGGCCCTTGGAGAGACCCGGGCCTGGGCCCTCGCTGGGGGGAGCCCCACGCCGCAGGGGCAGCCGGGGGCCCTGAGGCTTGTGGCGTGGAGCCCTGGGGGGGCCTGGCCACGACCCCTCGTCTGCTTCCAGCTCAGTTTATAGAAGCAATTTTACACCACAGGGCAGAACAGTTCTCATATTTCCGCATAAAAACACTCGCTGGGCGCCACGCCTTCCACCAAGAGAGATTTCAGAGCCTGTAATGAGGTCTCCGTGGAAACCAGGCCCAGAAAGGGGGGCCTGCGTCTGCTCCTTGATGTTTGGTGCAGGCGGCCCGGGCCGGGCCCGCTGTGCAGGCTTGGGGTGCTCGCCGCTTGGGGAGCGGGCCCCACCCACCCCATGCTCGAGGGGCTGGTCTCCAGCTGACAGCACGTTCAGAGACGTTTCTAGCTTTGCTGGGTGGGGCTGTGGCGCCGTAGAAAATGACCTTTGCATTAGACCAGGGGACATGCCTTTGGTTTGGTGAGAACCGCTCAAGTCTGAGCTCTGCGGGCATCCCAGCCGCCGTCGGAAGCCCTGCAGCACAAGCCGAGGCCCGGGTCCTTGGCCAGTGCGTCAGGGGCAGACGCCAGACGTGCGGTCGCTGCTTCTCTGCCGTTTTCTGGCTGAGCCTCTCTGCACAGGCCTCCTCTTCTGTAAAATGACAAGCGGCCTCTGCCCCCAAGATCGCCCGCCCCACGGTGACCCTCACAAGGTGGCACGCCAGCGACGCGCACACCGGCCCAGGGGTCAGGAAGGGTCCCCTGTGCTTCTGCTCCTCTCATGGGGACAAGTCCACCCCCGGACTCTCTGGAGGACACTCACACTGACAGTGTCCTGTCCCCACAGCTGCCCCAGAGCACCCGGAGCCCTGCCAGCGCGCGAGCCCTCCGGACGTGTTGGCAGGGAGCCTGGGTCTGCTCTGGGTCACGGGCACACGGGCCGGCCGGCTGCCCTCTGGTGCCTTCTGCGAAGAGGAGATGACGGCATTGCAAATTTCAGCGCTGCCGCGGGTGGGATGGGGTCAGCCATACGCGAGAGACAACCCCAGGATGGTAACAACTTAACCACGGGGGCTGGCTGTGTGGCGCCTAGGAGGTGCCCGCTGCGGGGCAGCCCAGCAGTGCGCGAGACCCCCGAGCCAGCCGGGAAAACCCACAAACGGCCCCCTGGGGGACACAGAGCTGCTTGGGTGGGAAGTAGGCAAGGCTTTTATCTTTTTTAATGAAGCGGCTTAGTCTGTGACTAAAGGGGATAGATGTCTTTAACTTGTAAGTTCTCTTTATCCATTATGCTGAAAGACACAGCAAAAAGTGTGACACTCCCTGGCAGCCCCACGCACACAGGGAGCAAAAGTCAGGAATCTTTCCCTCGTACGAGCGAACGTCTGTATTCTCAAAGCCAAGCCGTAAACCGTGTCGTTCTCACGCTCACCCCTGGCCTGGCACGGCGCTTTCTCATGTGGCTCCCGGATCCCGCCTCTTTTCCTCCTGCCAGACCTTCGCCAAGGACCCCTGAGCCCCGTTCAAGCCTGCAGCGAGTCAGGGGTTCCAGTCGAGAGTTGCTGCCTCTGCCTCCCTGGGTGACAGCCGCGTGTGCGGCCTCGAGGTGCGGAGGGTGCCGCCTGCCGAGGCCACCGTGGGCGCTTGCCGCAACACATTGGGAAGTCTCGGGGAGCAGCCACTGGCAGCACCCAGCCTGCAGCCGGGACCCACAGACAGGCCTCCAAAGTGCAGGGCAGAGACCACAGCCAGGAGGGCTTCAGGCCGAGAGATCAGTCAATACGAGCCTGAAATAGACTGGGGCCAGAACATCTTCCAGCCAGGCGGGGACGAGGCAGGTGCCCTCCCTCTGCATCTCTTTGTAGGAAGTGTCTCCTGCGTGCGACCCGCCATGCCCCTCGATCTCATCCTCCTGTCCCATGACAGCGCGGCAAGGCAGTGACCGATGGGTTTGGTAAAACTGGGGCCGGAGGTGAAGAAGTTTAGTGTGTTAGACCAGTGGGAAGTGCGGGACACGGGGCCCCACAGTGTCAGGAGCTGCTGAGGCCCGCAGGGAGCTCCAGCCCGTCCCGGGCGGGCCGGAGCCGACACCCCACACCCTGCCTGCTTCTCTGTCTCAGGGCTCGCTCACGGTTGAGAAACAGTGCGGCAGCCACCCTGGTCCTGGACACGAGGTCCCCTTCCCTAATCGAAGGGGTGGGCAAAGGCAGGGCTGGGGCCGGCGGTGGGGGGGGGGGGGGGCGGGAGGCGGCTGGCTACCAGGTCTGCTCCCCAAGCAGCCTTCATGCTGGGCTCAGCATCACAGGACACCTGGCAGGCCTCCCCTGCTGCCTTGGCCCCCGGGGGTAGTGCTGGGGGCTGGCTGGGAGGCCACCATCAGGCCCCGCCCGCCACGCACCAACAGCCCAACGGGAAGGATGCGCCAGTTCAACAGGATGTCCTTGCCCACCTCAAATCCCAAATCGTTGAGCCCTGCAGGGTTTCCCTTCTCAGCAGCCAGGAGGCTGGGTGCCTGGGAGAGGAGGGAGGGAAGGGGCTGGAGCTGCCCTACAGGGAGGCAGAGCTGGCGTCATCTAACACCTGAAAGCAAGTATCCGCGTTTCCACACGTTCTTGAGCTCTTGTGCCAACACCGGGGGGTACGTGGAGCACCGTCCCCAGCCGGCGGAGCAGCCACAGGGGGGTCCACCTGCCCCGCTGTTCCCCCAGATTTCCCCAGCCACGTTCACCTGGCGTCTCCGGCCACCGAGAACGTGGAGTTAGACGCCGGCGCCTTCCAGCTCGCGGCCCTCGCCCTCGCCCAGGCCCCATGGGGACCAGCTTCTCAGCCCTTTCCTCACCCATCCAACCCACCGTTAAGAAAGTAAACGCCCTAAAACCATGGTTTCCAATTACACAAATAAGTAAAATGAAGAGAGAAAACACTTTCTCTTTCCAGAGGCCTCGTGTCAGCAACGTGTACCTGTGGAAGTCAGTATCGGGTATTGTGTTGATATGAAATTGTTTTAACTTTGAACAGACGATTTGCTTTTCGTTGAGAACAGGCGATTTCATGGGCGTGGATGATCGGCAGGTTTCCTAAACCCTATTTTGGTGAAATTACAGCACCCACGTTTTAGTAACAAAGCACATTGATGTTATATTCAAAAAGATTTTTATATTTAGATGCTTAACCTTTTGTAATTCCCACCCACAGCTTTAAACCGTAGCGCCCTTTTATGTTAATTGCTGTCAGTGGGGTGTCTGCTGGCCCCCTGGCAATTTAGGCCCATTGAGTCCTAATGCAGGTGCTGATAATTGCTGTGGGGACAGTGTCAGGCGGGGGAGCCCAGGGGCCCAGACAATCCCCCGTAAACTGGATTTGGGGACCTAACAAAGCTGTACCAGGGAGAGAACCTCAGATTGCTTCTCTCTCTCTCTCTCCCTTTATTTTTTAAATGCACAAAACCCTCCCAGGGAATGTTTCCAACTGATGTGAGTGGTCCCTCTTTTCCATTTGTGGAACAAATGGTTTTGAGCATTCATCAGATGGGATCTACGAAGACTCATCCATAACTGTAAGATGATTTTCAAAATCAAGGTGCCCTTTGCCGCTAATCCAATTTTGGCAATAAAAGTGACGGAATGTGTAGCAGGGAACTTCTGGAAATTTCATTGCTTCTTGGGGTGGTAACACGTTTTAATATTAATTGTCTGTGGTTAATTATGGCAGAGTAGCTAGCATGAAAGAGCCATATTTTTAAAGGGAAATTCATGCTGTCAATTTCCCGTCGAGGAACCCTACTGTGCAGAGGGACCGCCCGGACAAGTGCAAACACATACTACCGCCCCTCCAAGGCCAATGCGGCTGAGACCAATGGGACGAACCCACGCGTCAGGGGGCGTGTCTGCCTGAAGCCACGTGGGTGGCCCCGGGACCTGAGATCGTAGCCCTTCTCAGCCCCTGGCCTGGGGCCGTGAGCACCTGCCACAGAGCAGGAACCCCCTGGGCACCCACAGGACCCCAAGCAGCAGGTCTCTGGGGGCTCCTGGAGAGAAAGGAGGGAGGCAGACCCGCCTGGGCTTCCGTCAGGCTTCGCTGGTGCTGCACCCTGTGGCTGTGCTTAGGGGGACGGCTGCTTTTGCAGGAGCAAACCCGGCTCTAGAACTAGCCGCAGAGACGTCTCGGATTTCTCTCGCATCCTGCCTGTGACCTTGGAGGCCTATTCCAGGGGGGGCCTGGGGGGCTCCCCAGGACGGTCTCCATGCTCACATGCAGAGGAAGACCTGCTTGTGCCAGGGTGGGCCCCAGACCACCTACAGCCACCAGGCCAGGCAGGGACGGAGACTACATTTGTGTCCTGATCTGCCTCAGGTTTAACCTCTGACCGTTGAGCCACAAAATGGAGGGAACACATCCCACCTGGCCAGCTGCCCCTGTGCAGCCCTTCTCCCTCCTGGGACCGGCCAGCAGGGGCTCCTGGTCTCCAGCGGTCAGAGCCCTGCTTGCCCTCACCCCATGTCACGGAACCTGTGGCCTTCCTCTTGTCTGCCCCAGTGCTGCCTGCAGCTCTCCGTCCACTGGGAGTGGGCACAGTGCTCGGATCAGGCCCCTGCACCAGCCGGTAGGGGCATGGGGCTCTCCTGGTTCAGGGTGTGGCCCCTGGGATTCAGGAACTGCTTTGGGCAGGAGACTTGAGGAGGGCAAGAGTCCAGGGGGGCACCCTGCACCCTGACCTGTCCAGGATCCCCTGGCGAAGTTTCTAGGGAGGGGTCTGCTTGGGGTCCCTGCTGTCTTGGGCAGTGGTGGGTGTGGGGCAGGCCAGGCCCAGGCGCCCGTGGGGGACAGAGTCGGGGCCTGGGCTGGCAGGGAGATGCCCAGGGCCGGCTAGCGGAGCAGGTCTGGGGCGTGGCTGAGGACCCGCCCCGGGACTGGGGGGACGTGGGCCAGGCGTGCGCATGCGTGTGGGAGCTCACACGCCAGGTGAGGCCGAGTGTGCGCCTGCCGGTGTGTGCGCGAGCATGAGGCGGCCCATAGGAGTGTTTCTGCGCGTGCTCTCGTGTGCAGACTGTGTGCACCTATGTGCTGAGAACGTGTGGGGTGATGTGTTAAGTGCGTGCTCACGCCCCGGTCACGGCCAGCTCCTCAGTGCCTGGCCCCTCACCGCATACGCGGCTGGCGGGCTGCAGGCCCCGCGAGGCCTTTCTGGCGGCGTCAGATCCAGCTTCCTTCTCCTTGTAAAGGCCACTGGCCTGTGGCTCTCTCGCCCTCACCCGATCACTCCTAGAGACACAGCAAATACCCTTCACCCTTCCCCAGAAGAACGCAGGGCAGGGAGCTCTCTTGCCAGGAGGAGCACAACCTCACCTGAGGACAATTCCATCCCATTTGGAAGGCCCACCACCCCTGGGGACCTCCGACGTCTGGACCGGCCCCAGCGGAGGGCCCCGCAGCACCATCGCGGCCTCTCCCGTCCCTGCCGGTGGCCCTCACACTGGAAAACTGGGGCGATCCAGGCCCCTTGGTGGCCCTCAAGGCCTCTGCCCACGCCCGTCCTGAGAGCCCCCAGGACTGCCGTGCACGGAGCAGCTCTCGGCCAGTCCTCCTGGGACGGGCAGCGTCCAGGTGGCAGAAGGGCTGCCGTGGTAACTTCTGAGTCCACGCACAGCCCGCCACCCCCCCGGCAGTTAGCCGCGCACGGACTCTGTGAGCTCAGCCGCCGCGTCCAGCCCCACATCCCCTGGCCGCTCCTAGGGGCTCCCACTCCCCACCCAGACTGGGGGAGGCTTTCGGGCTGAGCTGTCTCCGGAAGATGAGAAGCACCGACCCTCCTCCTGCCGGGGGGAGGCGCCCTGCATGGGCAGTGGGCTGCCCGCCTCAGCCCTCTGGGGCTGCTATCCCCGTCCATGTTCTCAGGGGCGGCCCAGTCTCACTCCGGCCCCTGGTACAAACAGCTGGGCTGGGGGAGCTTCTGGAGGTGAGGAGTTGGGGGCCGTCAGAGACAGCTCAGGAAGAACCCCCCCCCATTTGTGCCCCCATCCTCCCGGTTTGCCTGCAGAATCACCTCCTTCGTGTCCCATTTGCGATTCCAGCACAATGGGACTCCGGGAGGGAGTCTGGGAACAGCAGCGTGCCCTCAGTGTAGCAGGAAGCCTCTGGTGGCATTTGGGGAAAGGGGACACCTTAGCCACTAGGGGGGCACAGGACATACACCCCTCTTCCGAAGGACACGCATAGGAGTGGACAGGGCAGTGCCACAGTGCTCAGGTTTGCGTCCTTTGTTTTCCGAGCATCCAGAAAGGTCGTGGGCTGACAGGGACAGTGGCTCTGTGTCGAGTCCATTTTCCACCCTTCAGTAAAGGAAGGGGAAGGCAGGCGTCAGGTTCCTCATCGGGAACAGTCTGTGGCCCGGCGTGAGCCCTGCTGAGCGCAGCCCGAGGGGCGGGGGTTCCTGGTCCGCACTGCCGGCCCCAGGGCAGGGGTCCTGAAAGCCTCCCCGGCCAGGCCCGGCCACAAGCTCTCTGCTGGCCTGGTCCTCACACAGGCTCCTTGGGAAACTGTCGAGTTTGAAAGCCTCTGGATAAAACCCTGAACCAAACCGCACCCCAGGCCTGCAGTCTGGATGCGGCCTTAGGCGCCCCCTGTGAGGACCGTCTGCGTCTGGGCTGGCTCCCTGGGTGCCGGGCACCTCCACCCCGGGGGCGGCCTGCGTGGACGCGGGGCTGGGGGTGGGCAGGGGCAGGGGTGGGGAGCTCCTGGCAGGGGCTCCTAGGGCTGCGCAGGTCCTGCTCCATGGTCGCGTCCAAGAGAACATCTGGGGCCCCGTCAGGCCAGCCCCTCTGGACAAATGGACGGGTGGGCGGGGGGCACGCGGCCTAGACAGAGCCCTTGCTTGGCGACCTGGGCCGTCTGAGAGGGGCCCGAGGGGACCCGCCCTGCCCTGCCCAGCACTGATGCCGCCTGCCCTCCCTCTGGGTCTCGGAGACCCTGGCCCACGAGTCCTGTCCAGGCAGACCGCTGTGCCTTTGGAGGCAGCCGACTCCTCGGCTAGTTGAGCGTGCCCTAAAGACTAATGCAGCATGTCTGGTCACCTCCACGTGAGGCAGCTCTCGGCCCCTTGGGGCCGATAACATTTTATTTTTTTGATTCACTTAAATGAAGAAAACATTCCAGCCCATGGCTGGCTCTCTGCCCGGGCCCACGGCGGCCGTGTGACTGTTGAGGCCCGGCCTCCGTGAGGCTTGTTTACTCCGGCGGCCCCTCCGCCTTTGTCTCCATGTCCTACACAGGTGATTAGGGAGTGTAATTGAGTTGGCTGTAAAAAGATAATTAATCGACATTTCCTCCCAGAGAGGTCAAGCGCCGATCTCCCGATCTCCCGCGCGGCGCAGCCTCCCGTTCCCAGTCCCCCACCCCCACCCCCACCCCGCCCCCGGCGGCAGCAGTGACCTTTATCTTGCTGATAATTAAAACCGACATGAAGGCTTTGGAAATAACTCCTGAGAACCGGAGTCAGCATCTATGGGTTGGGGCCCTGCCTCGCGGGTTGGCTGGGGGCGGGGGAGTGGCCGCCAGAGTGGCCGGGACCAGGTCCAAGGGCCCCTACAGGGCAAGGCGGAACCCCAGGTCGGGGAGAAGGCTGAGATGGCCCGAGAGTCTGCTAGGCCAAGAGGCAGCAGTCTCAGAGGGGTGGGGGCTCTGGCCGGGAGCGCGGCTGTGGGGGGGGTCGCCGGTGTCTCTGCAGCGTGGTCTGACATATCCCCTGGGTGTCGCCTGGGCAGGGCAGACAGGATGAGGAAGGGGCTGCGGGGGGTGGGAGGGTGAGGGTGAGCGGTGCACGTGGCCAGCCTGTGGCAGCAAGGTGGGCAGCAGCAGCGGCAGGACCGCCTGGACGTGGTACCTCAACGATGCCCCGGGTCAGGGCGTCAGCAGAGGCTGGAGGGGCCAAGTGTCCAGAGGCTCGGCGAGTGGCAGGTTCCCGAGCTGGGACTAGGTGCCGTGCGTACTGTGGGAGTTTGGCACAGGTAGGGACCTTGAACCGCAGTGAGTCGGTGAGTCGTGTGCTGGGAGTGAGGGCGGGCCCCATGAAGGCGACTGCGGAGAGCCCAGGACTGGGGGAAGCCCAGCCAAGGGAGGGGCAGAATCAGGGCTGTCGCCCATGTTTCTGGTGGAGCGTGCAAGAGTGGGGGTCTGGGGGACCCAGAGCTCCCTCCCTGTCCAGGGGGCAGCACGTGGAGATTCCCGCGAGGAACGGGGGCAGGGAGTGTGACCCCGAGGAGGCTGGAGCTGGGCCAGAGGGGTGCTCACCTCCATGGGCAGTGAGGCGCCCACCCAAGGGGGTGTGGATGGGGCGGCAGCATTGGCTGTGCACCCACGGAGGCAGTGGGGGCGGGGCCGTCAACGGTGGCCCCTGGTGCCCAGGAGTAGTGCAGGCCCAGGCAAGGTGCACTGATGTTAGGGCTGGGGACACCCAGAGTCTCAGCTCTCCCTGGGACGCTTTGAGCCGACGGGCCTGCTCCCCCGGGGCCGACGGCACCCCAAGCAGATGCAGCTTGAAGTGGATTTTAAACTCCTGCGCAGCCCAGAGAGCCCCGTTCTCTCTCAGGAGCAGCACAGGGTCTGCAGGGCCTCTGCCCGACCTTCTGTGAGCCAGGTGCACGCTCTAGCGGAGGCTTCCTGCCAGGCCAAGACACCGTCCACCCCACAGGCGCCCTGGGCCACAGCCCGCGCGGGCAGGTGACAGGGACGGCAGGCCTGGCCGGTCGGCACAGCTCACAAGCAGAACAGCTAGAAGCTGAGCTACCACGTGGAGGCCACAGGGCCGTGTCCAGGAGGAGGGGCCCACATGCGGGGACCGGGCTTGGCCAGGCTGGGCTGTGCCTCGACCACCAGGGGTGCCCATCCCTAAGAAGGTGGCAGCAGGTCTGGACGTCACATCTGAGAAGTGGGGACGGCGGTGGGCGGTCAGGTGTGCGAGCCCTGTGCGGTCACTGTACTACGTGCAGAAGGGGCCCTCATATGCAGGGAAGGGACCGTGGCGCCCTGAGTCCAGGAGGCCCCAGAGGCCCCCTGGGCCCGAGCAGGCCAAATCTAGAGGACCCCTGCCCTGCACTCAGACACATGGCTGCTTTAGTTTAAGGTCGTTGGCCTTGGGTTCCTCTCAGTTTGAACAAGAAGGGGTCTCTCGTCCTCGGACAATGGATGGCACGGAGGGAAACCTGCACTGGGCGACAGCAGACGTCAAGCCTGTGGCTAGAAGACGTGGTCTTACTGAACCGCTGCTGGCTGTCCCCGTGCCGCCCTGCCCATGGGACCTGCTGAGTTCGCTGACATTTGTGCCACCAGGCAGAGCATAGAGGTCAGCACAGCAGCGCCCTTGGCTCTCCGGGCCTGGCTTGTCCTCACCCAGTGGCTGTCATGGCAGAACCTCTGCTCGGAGAGGCCCGGAGATTTCTGGGAGGATCTGCCTGCCGCTGCTTGGCCCTGAGCTGAGGGAGGTGACGAGCTCCAGGCTGGGTGTGCCCGTCCCCCCGCCACCCCCACCCCGGGAACCGGCATGTTGCTGTCCAAGGCACATCCGGGACGCACTCTTGCGCGGCCACCTGGACAGGGTCTAGGGTACAGAGCCGGGGTCGTTACCGTCCGGAGGCAATCAGCTCCACTCGAGCCCCCTGGAAGCCGTCCGTGCGCTCAGAAATAGAAATTATGCCATCAGCCACGCGGCCCCGTCATTGCCCAGGACATAAATAGCGCGAGGACAGCAGAAGCTAATGGAGAGAAGGGCGTTAGTTAAAGAATGTCCTTGCAGAAGGACAGACTTCACTTTTTATAATGCGCCGTAACGATGAAATGAAGACACCTCTGAGAGAAATAACTCCCTACCTGTGATTTGGAAATACCTCTGGGGCCCATCCGCAGAAGTTGGGCTCCAAGGAAGGGGCCTTAATGCCTACAGCCCCTGGGCCCGTCCAGTGCACGGATGAGAGCCGGCCCGCCACCCACCCCGCCTTCCCCCCCCAGGCCTCCCTGCAGACTCCTTCAGCGGGAGCACGCAGCCTGCTTTGCCTGCTTCCGGCTGTCCCCACAGCCCCATCCAGCCACCTCCCTGAGGTTTGACCACTCCTGCTGGTGGCTTCTCCCTGTCGAGGTGTGAGCGCCGGCCTGACTGGGTCGGTCTGGAGAGCCGGGAGCCCTGCCCCCATGGGATAACCGGTCCTGAGGCATGTGTGCTGGGAGCAGCCCTGGCGACCCTGCACCAACCCTCACAACCCTGTCTCAGCCGCCACCTTCCTGTGCGTGGGACAGAAGGAAGGGACAGCCGGGTGCAGCTCCACCTGCCAGTGGGACGGAGCCTGGGGAGGGGACCGCCGGAAGGAAACGCCCCATCCCCCTTAGACCTTGGGACACCAGGAGGGGGGAGAAAGCCAGCATGGACAGGGTCCACAGTGGGGTTACATGCTGCAAGGCCGAGCCCAGCCCACTGCCATTCTTAGATGCCAGAGGATTCGGGGATCTCCTGGAGGCTATTGCCCTTCTGGGGGCTGGGGGCTGCCAGCAGCTTCCATGTTCCACACTCGTCACAGATGTGGCCTGATGTCACCTGTAGCATGCAGCCATGCAGTAGAAATGTTCTTCTCCAGGCACACCGTGCAGGAGAGGCCCAACCTGGCCCAGCGCAGGGCCTCTGACCTGGGGCCTGTCCAGACCCTGTCCCAGGCACCCAGGACCTTCCCAGCCCCAAAGAATCGGCGTGCTGGGCCCTCACAGTGGGCCCCAAAATACACCCACGTGGAGCCGGCTGTGTACCCCAGGGCCCGCCAGGGAGGGCCAGGACCAAGGTGTGTCATGGGCCAGGCCCTGCCCCGGCCCGGCCACTCACCTGGAGATGGCCACACGGCCAGCAGTCTGGGCAGCAGGGCTTCAGTGCCCCAGGCCCACGTGGCCGCCTGTGGTCCCAGCTCAGCCGCAGAAGCTGCACTTTGGCAAGGCCACGGGAAGGGTTCTCTCCGATCTGTGCTTCGTGCTGCTTCAAAGAGTCTTTCTGTCCTTCGCTTTTCAGGAGAAGCCCCTTCCTCCTCTTCCTGGGGATGCGAGCCCCACGGACCTGAGGACTGCCGGCGCGTGGAACAAGGTTGCGCCCAGTTCTCGGATGTCCGCCTTGGGCCCCCACCACCTGGGTACAGCCCCATCCTCTTCCTCAACGACCTCCGTGAGGTAGGGGCAGGGAGATTCCCCGCTATCACCCCCGCCGTGGCTCAGCCCTCTCGCTGCCCAGGACCGAGGCCAGGGTGCCCAGGAGCCCCTCTGAGGCTCCCCCCCCCCGTCACTCCTTCTAGAAGGAAGACAGCAGGCCCCGAGGCGGCCCGGGCCCTGGGAGAATGATGCCCGACACACAGGACCTGCCAGGAGGGAGCAGGTAGGAGAGGCTGACCGACTCAGGGCATTCTCTGGCTCGGTGTGGCCTCCCAGGTGCGCACCCTCACGGGCAGAGGGCAGGGTGCCAGGAGCTGTGGGTGCCACTGCGGCCTGGACAGCAGGAGAGGCCAGGCTTGCTGCCTCACGGGAGCCCAGCCCCGGTCCAGGTCGGACCACTAGGTGGGCAGAGTAGGGCGGCTTCCTTCTTCATATGATGGCGGTGGCGGGACAGCCGTGCCGGTCCTTCCTCCAGGGGCCGGCTGGACAGGAAGGACACTCCTCAAGTGTGCACAGAGGCCGGGGGGGGCCTCACTGTGGTGTGCCAGGTGGCCACAGACTCACCACACACCAGCCACTACCTGCCACGGGCCCGGGGTCCCTACCGGCCTGACCTGCGGCAGAGCAGACACGCTGGACAGGGCCGCACACCGCCGCGGGGCCCAGGAGACGGCACTCCATCAGTACCTCTCAGCCGCACGCTCTTTCCAGCCCATGGCCCTGCCGGGAGGAAGGCTGCGTTCAGAGAAATCTTCCCGGGCACCTGCTTGGGGGAGCAGCGTGTCCCCTGCCAGGCCATGGGGTCCGACAGTTCACCGCCCTCTCCCCGGGCTCCCCCAGCCCCTGGGAGCCGTGGGGAGCTGGATGCAGGTGCAGAGCCGCCAGCGCCCGCCCCCGCCCCGCCCCCGCCGGCCCCCACCCGCGGGCTGCTTGGCTGGTCGCTCCTGGAGCAGAGCAGACCTGGGGCTGGAAGCAGGACGTCCTGACAACCCGGTGCTCGGAGCCTGAGAAGTCACCTGCTCTTGAAAGACAGGAGCCCTCCTTCTGGAGGCAGGGCACACGGGCCCGCCGTGGGTGGGGCCTGGAGAACGTGGCCCCTCGGCAGCAGGGAGGGGTGCCAGGCCTTCTCAATGCCCACCTGCCAGCAAGGCAGGCCTCTGACCGGTGCGTGTGGCCCCATCAGCCCCGGGGGCCGAGGCCAGCACAGCCGGGGCGCATCTCTCCTCCCGCCGCCAGCCAGGGCGCCATGGAAAGAGCCACGCAAAAGAGCAGAGGCCTGTGGGCACAGACCTGACAATGAAACTCGAGGAAACTGAGAAATTCAGGCGCAATGGGAAGAGGGCCCGTGGCGTCCGTCTCGAGCCGCCGCAGCCTGCCGCCGTTCCCGCAATTACATGGCTCATCGCTGACGCCAGCGGGCGTGGGCCGGGCCGGGACGCCCGGAGGCTGGCACGGTGTCGGCGGGCTGACAACCCTTTGATCCCCCTCACGAGGCAGCGCTGGGACGAGCTGTTTCCAGGAGAAGGTGCCTCCCTTGTGTGTGGCTGTGAGTCACGCTCTGTGAATTAAGTACGAGGCTCACTCCACAGAGCTGGGGAAGCACAGACTTAGAGAAAATGGCCAAGACCCTGCTCAGTGTGGAGACACCACAGTCACCCAGTGTCTCGGTGGCGGGAAGCCACCAAAGCTGACACACCAGTGTGCACAGACCCGGGTGCTCCGGGCAGAACGGGGGCCTGATGTGGTCACCGTGGCAACTCGGCAGCCCACGGCTCTGCTGTCATGTCTCGTTCCAGCAAGAAGGCCCTCGCTGTCCAGGTCCTCCTGAGGAAAAGGAGGGAGGGGCCTGACTGGGGTCCTCGTTCCGGGGGGGTCGCATTGCTGGGAGGGGGTGGCCCGCCCAGGGTCCTCGTACTGGGAGGGGGGTTCCAGGCCCAGGAAGGCACATTAGCCTGCGGAATGTTCCACATCTCTGTGAGTGAGCTTTGCGAGCTGGTGACGTGGCCGTGACGCATTCCTGCCCCCGTCTAAGGTTCATGGGGGCTGCTGCCCCTTCTCCCCGGGGAGCCTGAATCTCCGGGCAGCCCCGCTGACGACTTCCACATATAGGAAGCCTGGAGAGATGTTTCATGGTGAGCTCTGGTGGCTCCTGTGACTAGGGGGGGCGGTGTTTGCAGGCGCAGGTCTGAGCCTTGACGTGCAAAGCCCCACATGGCTGCAGAGCGCCCCCTGAGCCCACCTCCCCCGCCCTGGTCACAGGCTCCGTGTGGCATGTCACCTCTCTCAGACCCCCCCCCACAAAAACTGCCTTCAGGGCCCCCGGCTCTGTGTCCCCGAGTCCCCCTACCCCACCTGGGTGCCTTGTGGTCCCCCGGCCCCCATGCACAGAAGAGTGAGGGGGAGCCTGACCAAGGCCCTCAGCATCTGCCCCCACACCCCCTACGAGCTCTGCTGTGGGGACATGGGCCATCCCGATGTCCCCCCACCAGCTCCTGACTCTGGTTCGGGCACCAGCTCCCCACACCAGCATCCAAACCTGGCTCTTGACCCCTAAAGCCCACCTTTTGGAATTCTAAGAAAACCACCCTTTCTAGTAACCAAGGATGGCTCTGGCAGCTCGGAAGCCCTGGACTTCACACTGGATCTGACCCCCGCCGGGTCGCGGCCAGGTCTCGGGTGTGTGGTTGCCCTCCGGTCTCCCCCCAGAGTCACCTCCACGTGAACGAGAATGGGACCAAGGGAACGAGATGCTCCTGACACTGTGAGCCCCTGAAGCCGCCAGGACCCATGGGGGACGGAGCAGCAGGGAGGGGGCTCTGGAAGCTTCCTGCCACTCGCCAGCGCCAACCTAGCCTGAAGCCACCGCCTCCTGGGGCTGCGGTGCCACCGCACAGACGCCTTGGCTTCCTGGGTTGGCCACTGCTGGGACTTCACTTTCTGTAATGGGGAGCGGGCCTGCGGTGGGGTGCAGGGCCCCATCGGCCCTCCCCCAGATACCCCCCCGCCGACTTCGTCAGGCCAGCCGGGCCTCCCAGCCTGGAATTCTGCATTTCTGGCTGCCTCCCAGTCTAGACTGAGCCCCCTAGAGGGAGGGGCCGTGGGGGAAAAGGGTGGGAGGGGACCACCCCCAACCCCGTCTCCCCCTATGGCAACAAATGTGCCGCGCCCAAAACAACCCCAGGGACAAAGAGCCGTGGGCCCTGGTACCACCATCCCCAGACCACGGGCTCTACCCGGTTCCTCTCACCCCCCAGCGACTCCGGAGCCACCGTCCTTTCCAACCAAGGTTCCCAAAGTTAAGCATTTCCATGGGGGCAAGACGGGGGTGTGTTCAGCTGGCTTCCACACCCAGAAACCCACCACACACTGCCCCCCGCCCAGTGGCCAGCGACTAGGGGCGCCAAGTGGCCTGCGGGTGTCGGCACCGGGTTCAAGAAGTCCCTCGGGCACTGGGACGGCGGGACCACTGGGCTGACGCGAATGTCCCAGCCATGCTCTGTCTTTGGCGTCTGGGCGTCAGACCCCGAGGTCGGGGATGGGGGAGAAGCCGTCCAGATGGGGTGACCTGAGTGGGGAGCAAGGGTCTGTGGGAGCGGTCCTGGGGGCTGGGCTGCGGGGCTGGGGCCTGGTGGCGCACTGACGCAGGCTGGCTGTCCGGCAAGACGGCCTCGGGCGCGCCCTCACCCCCCAGGGGCCCCATGGACAGGAGGCACCTGTGCGTGCTCCGGAACCCCTGGGAAAGCACAGGCCTCGCTGAGCCTCTTGCCGCCGCCGGTCAGCTGTGGACCCTTGTCCACCCCCTCCAATGACCCCTCAAAGCCACGGTAAACCGCACGCTTGTTCACCTACTCACGTGGCCCACAGAGCAGCCCATTATCGCCATCCAGGAGGCTCACACAAGAGAAATGATTGAAGATTAAGAGGGACTCGCCACCCTGTAATTTTGGAGCCTGGCAGAGGTTTGAATCTACGGAAGAAGAGGAGTCCTTTGCCTCTGGTTTCCAACTTTCTGCATAAGTCTGCATCATCTTCAATGTCTAAGAAGAATCACCTTTGTGCATTTTGGTGGAGGGAAGGGAGGTGACGGGTCGGTCAGACGCCGTGGCCAGTAGACTCCCAGCAGCTTCTACCCTCCAGCACACGTGCTCTGACCGCTTATTCTTGGGGTGTGTGCCTGCCCAGGGAAGGGGGCACTCAGGGGCAGCCAAGTGCTAAGAGGCTCAGCCCCCAGCCCACCCGGGCCCCTTGTCACATAGACCCCCACCCAGCCCTGCCTGGCAAAGTCCCAGCCTGGGAGGGGCCTGCGTGTGGATGACGGGGGAGGGGCCCACTAGGGTCCTGAGCCGTCCCAGGGTCCCAGAAGGGGTGTGGCCCCGTCTGACTCCCTTTCCCCCAGGAATGGCGTCCATCAGGACCCTGTCTTCTCCACCATCTCAGAGTCTGGGCCTTGAGTTGCTGCCTCCCCAGCTCTGGTGGGGCTGCTCCAGTCCCCGAGCCCCCGGCGGCAGCCGGTGCCTGCGGGTGAGGCAGCCCGTGGATGGGGCCCCTCGGTGTGGCCGCGGACTGGGCGGGGTGGCGGATGGCCGCGGGAGCTGCACATCTCTCCAGCCCCAGGCAGAGCGTGCCAGTTGCCGGCCAGGCCCAGCCAGGAGCCACGAGGCTGCTTCTCTGTGCCCTCGGCCTGGGGCGAGGCTCCGTCCCCAGCCTGTGGCTGTGCTCCGCGGGCCCAGGCCAGGCCTGGCGGCACAAGCTGGACTTCTGGGCTCACGCCCAGCTCTGGCTCTTCACCGGTCCGGCCTGCCCGACTGGACCCCGCACCCCCGCCGGGGCTGGCACCCCGAGCCTTTCCTCTTTGGGTCCCCGCTGACCCCAGAGCATCACCCGGTCTGCCGCTCTTCCCCGGGAGAGCCCAGTTTCCACCGCTGCGTTCCTGCGGAGACATTCCTGGCACGTCACGGAGTTTCACAACATGACACAGAGCCCTGTCAGTTCCTGAGTGATGTGAGATCGTGTCAGCTGCGAAAGATGGAGTCGATTTCGGAAATGTGGCCGTGAGCTTGCCCAGCCACCCGTGAGAATTCCACTGAAACGGGGCATTCCCCCTCCCTGTGCTCTGTAGTAGGGCAGCTGGGGTGCACAGCCCCACCCGCCAGGACGCCACCAGTCTGCCTGGCGGGGTGTGAGGGCCTCGGGGGCGACCTTGCCCCCGACTGCTCGTTGCCGGCTCAGCACAGGGCCATCCGGAGCCTGGCCCGCTGGCCAGCACAGCCCCTCCCCTGCTCACTCGGAGAAAAATGGGTTTAATTAAGACTTCCGTGATTAGTCATTTAATCAGTCATCAGGCCAACACAGATGGAGCCAATTAATGTTTTTACTTGAATAGATAGTTGGGGCTGGCAGCCCCTCCGCGCAGGGTCGCACAGGTGACTGCTAAGCACCTGACACAGGCCCCCATCCCCTCCATCCTGGGCTCCTCGCTGACCCTGCCCCAGGGACACAGGTCCACCTGCCATCCCCCCTCGTCTGCCCTGGGGCCTGGCCACTGTCCTGTCCACCCCTGGCTGGCCCTACCGAGACCCAGAGATGCTCCGGGCAGAGGCCTCCAGGGTCAGCAGAGACCCAAAGAGAACAGGCTTGGGGTGCCAGCCCCGGCGGGGGTGCAGGGTCCAGTCAGGCAGGCCCGGCCGGTGAAGAGCCAGAGCTGGGCGTGAGCCCAGAAGTCCAGCTTGTGCCGCCAGGCCTGGCCTGGGCCCGCGGAGCACAGCCACAGGCTGGGGACGGAGCCTCGCCCGAGGCCGAGGGCACAGAGAAGCAGCCTCGTGGCTCCTGGCTGGGCCTGGGCCGGCAACTGCCACAGCCACAGGCCTCCCACGGCACCACGGCCACCTCCGGGGGCCAATCCTGGGTGTCCCCCACCCTCTCCCTCCACTCTGTGACCTACACAGGGTGCAGCCCAGGAGGCTGGAGCCATGTGCTTTGAATTGAATCTCCAATGACCCAAAGAACCCCCGCAAGAGGTCTAGGGTGAAGCCCACAGGCCCCTCTGCCCCCAGGCCGCCCCTCCCCACCCTGTTCTGCACACCCAGAGCCCTCCAGCCTTTGGCATGCGCGGGCCCCTCCGCTGGGTTGCAGCCTGCGTCACCTGGGAAAGGGGACTCACGCAAGTCTGTTGCGCACCAAGAGGAGGGGTGGGTGGATCTCAGGTGGGCCCTGGGGCAGCCCCCCAGGGGTGAGAGCTCCCAAGACAAGAGGCACCATGTTGGGGCTCTGCTCCCCACTGCAACCTGTCCCGGGCAGGTCACCCTTCCCTTGGCCACGGATCCCTCACAGGGCGGGCTCAGCCTCTGCCTCCCTGTCCCATGGCTGGCGGCCCCTCTGGGTGTGTTCATGGAAAACCCGAGATAGGCGCATTGAGGACTTTCTCTACTTCCTCCCAAACTTTAAAGATGGAGAAATGAGCCCTGTCTCGTCCGAGCAGGAATAATAAACGGAAGCAGGTGTGAGGGCCGGGCGGGAACAGCTGGGCTGGTGCTCTGGCCACCCTCATCCCCCCCACGGCACAGCGGGGACGTTTCCCGCCGCAGCAGACGGAGGGCTGGCAGCAGGCAGGGCCTCAACCCTCCACACCCGTGGCAGGCCGCCCAGCAGGCCACTCCCCCCCAGCAAGGGAGCAGGCACCCCCTGCGGGCTTTCTGGGTCCAGAGTGGACTGCCCACCGGGGACAGGGGCCCCCAAATGGTCCTTAGAGCCCCCACCCACCCACGTGCCCCCCGGGTCTAGGCTGAGATTCCCCAAAATCTGCAGTGCGTCTGCCGCCCCTCTTCCGCCTGTGTGTGCGGGGGGCCTCACATGGAGGGGCCGCGGTGGCAGCGTAACCCCAGTCCCACTGTGAGCTTGGGCCCCACAGAGCAGACCACTCTCTGCAGCCCGGGGCTGTGGTGTCTGGGAGAGAAGCCGGGGCCGCACGCCGTGGCTCTCACTGGGGCCCCGCGGTCCTGAACCTCTTGTTTCTCGGGGGTCCCCAGGAAGCCGTGCAGTGCTTTCCAGCTCAGCCCCAGATCCAGGCCAGCCATGCTCCCGCAGTTAACGGACTGTTCTAATTTTGGGACTTTCTTATGGGCTCTCTGTGGGGGCCACAGAAAGCCCCCGGGGCTTGCTTCCCACGTGAGCAGGTCAGGAGAGCCTGGGAAGCTTCTCTGCCAGCCACACACGCTCCGGTGGCAGTTTCCCTAATCTGTGTCTTGACGGGCACTTGACTCCATGGCTCCCAGGTTCCCTAAGCCAGCACATCCCATTAGCACAGGAGGACAGCCGTGAGGCCCACATACCGTGGGCAGAGGCCAGGATCCTGGGCCTTGACCCACATTTCCCCGGACGAAGGAGCTCTCCCCTAGGCAGGATGTGGGAAGGGGTCCCTGTACCCTCTTGCCCTGGGTGGGCCATGGGCCCATTGGTCGCCATGCCAGGTGAAGTGTCAGGGGACCCCCACCCCACAGCGTGCCCCCTTCACAGCTTGAAGACCAGTGACCACAAGGGTCAGGACCAGGCCTGTGCCCCCAGCCCCCTGCCTCCCAGTCTGATCTTCGGCCAATGGGCCTCCTGTGTCTAACCATAGGGCCACCAAGCCCACAGCTGTGTCAGTCCCTCGGTGGACCTGTGGGAGGAGAGGCCCAGGTCCCCTGGGCTATTGGAGAGCTTCGGCTCACCCAAGAGAACCCCCTTCTCTTTGCCACTCACCGCGTGCTTGGCTGTGGGGTCTTGACAGCCCCTCCCCAGCTGCCTCTCTCTGTTCAGCCACCCAGTAAAAGGACAAGCACACAGGTTCCAGCCCAGCTGGGCCAGGCTCTGGCTGACGGGCCTCAGGCTTCCTCTCCACTCATGGCCATTTCTTCCACTCTGCCAGTTTGTTCTCCCCACGCAGGCCATGCAGAGAAGCCACACGTCCCGGAGCTGGCCCGTGGCCCCCATGCCCCGGCCAGGCTGCTGTGGGCATCGCCTCACTGACAGTTTTGCTTAGTGTCAGACGTGCTCATGGTAATTCCAGTGGGACAAAGTCCCCAGGCACATCCTTGGGGGGCCTTGTGACTTTTCAGTGCAGTCCTGACACACGCCTGTCCTGGAGGAAGTGGGGTCAGGAGAGCCTGTCGAGGTCACGTGGCTCAGATAGGACATTCTCAGGGCCTAAGGAAGGGGAAAGACATGGGGTCCTGGGGAGCATCAGGGCAGCTTGCTGAGGGGACGCTGGACTGGGGAGCCACTCACATAGTTGCGCACCTAACAGGAGCTTGCGGGTTACCTCGTTGACCTTGGCTGGAGGCCATGCAGTTCCCCTCCTGGTGCTAGCTTGGCCGTGCATCCCATGGGGCAGGCAGAAGGTGGGGCCCACAAGGCCTTGTGGGGCCTGGGAGACCCACCATGGGAGCCTCACTACAGACGATTCACTAGGACCAGGCCCCACCTCACAGGGCCACAAGCAGGCAGGACAAGATGCCATTTGAGGGCCCTCGAAGGACCTCCCCAGATAGCAGGGGCAGAGGCCTCATGCTCTGCCCTCCACCGGGAGCCCCAGGCCTTCGGGACTGACCACGGAGACATGAGCTGCGGCCATCGGGCACCACATCTCCGTTTGTCTAAGGTACGGGAACAGGCTTCTACTTCAGGCCAGAATGAAGTGCAAGGGGCTGGATTTGCCCCCCACAGCTATGCAAGAAACAAGCTGGACAAGATCCAGGAAACAGCAGCCAGCCTGCGAGGCCCCAGCTCACTTCCTGAGCATTTCCAGCTGTGGTGCAGGGAAGGGACCCCGCAGGTCCAGGGGTCCCCCCAAGGGCAGAGATGGAGCTGGGAGTCCGAGGAAGCCAAGGCAGCTAGAGTCTGCAGGAGGGAGCCCAGGAGAGGAGCGCGTCCTGGAGAGATCTGCAGAGCGTGAGGAACGTGCTTCGGGCCGGGAAACCGCGGAGACGGTCACAGAGTCCTGCCCAGAGCTCACACGGGGCTGTGGGGAGTGCTTGGTCCGGCGGGCAGTCCGGACGACCTCTGGATTCACAGGACATCAGAAGAGTATCTAGTAGTGGGGACTAATGAAGCCTACCTTGAACCCCACCTAACAGACCGTAAAAGCCAGACCCAAAAGGATCAAACCATCTCTAAGTAACCGAAGAGCATCAAGAAGGTAAGACCACAAAGTATCCAGTAGCCAGGACGGTAAGACTCACCATGTCTGACACCGACCCCAGATGACCAGGCACACAAAGAAAGCAGGAAAGTACAACCCGTAACAAGGAAAAATAAACCAATCAAAGCCAACCCAGAAATGACACAGACGGGGACGTGAAGCACCGTGAGTGGACTGTGCGTGTCCAGCGGGGAAGACGGGCCACGCTCGGCGCACACGGGAGGCGCGAAGGAGTGGAACCACCCACTGGAGCTGAAAGACGTGGGCAGGGACGGGGGGGAAGGAAAGGAGAGCCGTGAGCTTGCAGGCACAGCCGTAGAAAGCCCCCAAACGAAACCCAGAAAGGAAAGCGACTGAACGTCACGCACAGGGCGTTCTGTCCGACGACTCCTCTCGGCCAAGCACGCGTCCCATCAGAGGCTCCCAAGCGCTGCAGGAGAGCACGTGACAGGAGAAACAAACGGTGGCCAAACTGTGTTCAAACTGGATGACAAACAGACCGGTGGACTCCAGACACAAGGAACCCCAAGCACAGGAAGCTTGAGGACAAGGACGCCAGCTGCAGATAAAGAGAAAATGCAGGACACCGCGCGGGGCCGCAGCTCCATTCCAGCGCCCAGCCCCCTGCCCACCCGCCGCCGGCTCCCGAGCCTGCCCCGGAGACCCGCCAGCTCTCCCGGCTCTGGTCACCCTTGAACCCTGGAGGCTCTGCCGGCTACTGGGTACACAGTCCGTGCCGGTCGGCGTCCCCGCTCTCAAGCAGAAGGCCCAGCGGTGCGTCTCTTGACCCGCCACCACCCGGGCCCCCAGGGCACCGTGTCGTCCCCCCCCCCCCAGGTCCCCTAGGGCACCGTGTCCCCACCTCGCCCAGCTTGGAGAGCCCTCCCGCTAATCTACGCCTCGGGCATCTCCTCACACCGAGGCTCCCCAGCTCTTTCCCAACTCTGCTTCTGCCTTCTCGAAGCCCCGGGGGTTCTGTAGAAACTCTCAGGATTCTTGTAACCCCGTCTATTTCTCTGGAAGCTGGCAGGCTGACAGACTCTGGTTATTCTTAGTGCTGAATTATTTATCTGCATTCCCCTCCTCACCCACACTTCAGAATTTGTAACGTGGCTCCTGGGTCCAGGCCAAGGCCCATTTTCCCCCACTTGAAATGAAGTAATTTTAAAATCTTTTGTCTTTAATTTTTTATCACCCAAACCATGCCTGTGGTAATTACGCTTGGCAAGGGGTCGGAGCCTGGCGGGTGGCCAAGCCGATGCCAGGGAGCCCCTGTCCTCCACCCCCACGCCCACCCCCGGCTCCGACGACAGGAAAGCTCCAGCCACAGAGGGTGGGGTGAGGAGGAGTCCCCCAGCTCCCCCCAAGTCCCACTGGATAGTTAATTCGGGGCGAAGCCCAGCTCGCCGTGCTCGGGGCCTCCGTCCCACCAGGAAAGTGCATCCAGCAGCTGGAGGGTCCGGGGGCAGCCACACCGCACAGGCTCCCCCGTCGCGCGGGGACGGCAGGGAGGCGGCTGAGGGCCTGACCCAGGGCAGAAGCTGATGATGTGTGCCAGGCGTCCTCACCAGCACGCGGCACGTCCCCCTGGGCAGGCGACCGCCGCTGTGGGCAGGCGGAGCAGACGCATCACCACGCACCGCACCACGGAGAGGAGAACCTCTGGTCGGGTCAGAGCTGCCTTGGGCTGCCCACCAGGGCCCTCTTGTGGCTGCCGTGGCCGGAAGTGAGGGTCTCTGTGCCTCAGACTCGGGGCCGGGCCCACCCCTCCTGTCTCTGCCTGCTACCTTTTCTGTCCCTTCCCACGAGTCCCCCAGGTAACAGTGGCCTTCAGTCCTCCTGAGGGGGACCCAAGGGGACACACCAGTGCCCCACGGCCCCACCTCCCACGGAGCCCAGCTGCCACTGAAATATTAATGCCAGACGCAGCGGCCCCGGCGCGTCAGCCCTTTCCTGAGCGGCTCCCCTGCCCGGCGTCGGGCAGCCTTTGCACACGGAAGCCGCGCTTCGGCTCTGCACGCGGCTGCGCGGGCTGTGGAAACGGCGAGCTTGTGAGGCTCCGGCTCCAGCCTCTGTCCGTGGGCACGTTCCGGTGTAGACAGGAAGACACCGGCAGAAGGTCAGAGAGCTGCCCCCAGGGGTTGCGCCCGCTGCCCTCAGGAGACAGAAGTGGGGCCTCAGAGGACAGGAGGGTCGCAGCTGTGCCCATGTGGGGCCAGCAGGCCGGGACTGCGGCGTCCCTGCTGTTCTCGGGGCTGCCATCTTGGGGGCCTTGGGCGGCCATTCAGGGGTTTTCTTGTCTTCTCCCTGCAGGCCTGACGGGGCCACGGCCGAGCCAGTAGCAGCAGCCTTCCCAGGTAGGTGGGCGGGAGGAGGACTCCGTCGAGCGGGCCAAGGCCACCTGTCACCCCACAATCCACATGTATCATAGTTGTGGACCTTTTGGAAAAACTCCCTTCCCCTGAACACGCCCCTAAATTCAACACTCATCTTGGCGAGGGCAGCCAGGGGATCAGAGAGGGCAGCTCCCAGCCTGGCCGCCCCCCACGCCACCCCAGGCAGCCCCAGAGGCACCAGAGATGGAGGGGGTATGGATGGGCCCAGGGCCTCCGAAAGGCCCTCTCCAGCCTCCCTCCCTTCAGATGGCTGTGGGCAGGGGCAGGGTATGGTGGAGGGGTGTTTACCCATCTGGGGTGCCATTCTGTCCCCACAGGCAAAGCAAATGTCCCCGTTCCTTGTGTCCAGGGTCCCGATTGGAAGGCTGTCAGGCCCCCAGGTCTGGGCCCCCTCTGGTCCCGTGTGCATTTGGGAGTGTTAGCAGGGCCCGTGGCCCCTGAGCCCACCTTATTCAGGAGGAGGACTGAGTCCCGGGCAGGGCCCTCCACATCCCCCTTTGGGCACTGTGAGACTGGCCAGCAGAGCCGGGGCTGAGCTCACTGAGCCCCAGGAGGAGGTGGTGAGGGTGGGCAGGGGGGACGCCCCCACACTAAGTTGGGAGGGGCCCAGGGATTGCCCGGAGGAGGGCCAGGCCCCGAGGAGGGCGAGGCCCCGAGGAGCAGCAGTGTCCAGACCGGAAGGGGCAACGCCAGCGGGTGGCCAAGCCCCTGACATGCGGGCCTCGCCGTCTCTGTGGGGACGCCGGGCACAGGGCCCATGACCAGCCCATGTGGGCCAGGCCTTGGGTGGCCACCAGCCAGACCCTCTCCCAGCCTCTGGGAGAAGAGTGTCAGGAGCGAGGTCAGACGAGGGCTGGGCTGGGTTCTGCGGCCGCTGCCCACTGAGCCCTGCTCCCCAGCCAGCACCGCTGGCCTGCTGGCCGCAGGCTGGTGGAGCTGTGTTCCTGGGAACACCTAGAAACCGCGCTGCTTGGAAACACTGTGGCGTTGCCATGCACGGCGTCTCCTCCAGGCCAGCCAGGGAGGCCTGGTGCCCCGGGCTGTGGAATGTGGGCCCCCTCCCAGGCCCCCCGAGTTGCTGAAGGAACTGACTCAGAGCCCAGCAAATTCCTGCCGCCGAGGCCCTTTCTCCTCCTGCCCCGGGAACGCGCGGTGTCCGCAGGGCGCAGCAAGGAGAGGGCCTGCTTTCCAGACCGGGGCGCTGGAATGTTCTCTCTGACGGTGCGAGCCGACTCCTGCGCCCCATTTCAGCGGCGGCCGCATTCCTGGTGTGAGCCCGGGCCAGCCCAGCGAGCTTTTTCCACGCTCCGGTGCCAGCCCCCTGGGCTCGGGGGCGGGGAGAGGACGGTTTCTATGGTAACCGCACTTTCTGTTATGTCTTATTTTCTTTTCTATGCTTTCTCCAACTTTGGAGCTCTGCAGACAGTTCACAGACCGCAAGAGGGGAAGCGCTTCTCCTCCTGCGCCGGCGGCCCTCCTACCCCAGCCCGTAGCTGGCCAGGCCGCGCGTCTTAGGAGTCTCCATTGTTTAAAAAAAACATTTTAGAGGAAACAAATTCTTTTTCTCCTAAAAAGATAGGGAGTATTTTCAAAAGAGTCCCTGCACTCAGCCGTGCAGCCCCATCAGCCCGGTCCTGGGGTCACCGGCCGAGGAGAAGTCCCAGAGCCCCCAGTGGGTCCCAGGGTCCCAGAAAGGGTGTGCGGGTGGACAGAAGCCAAGGCTGGGGAGAGGCAGGGGCAGGAGCCTGGGCAGCTGGGGCCCCTGGGGGCCGCATCTCAGCGCCCGTCTTTTGCAGGGGAGTATGTCGTCATGATCCGCGATGTGACCAACCCTCCCTTCCTAGGACACACGCTGCCCACCGCCTTCAAACACCTTCGGGTCTTGGGGAAGGGGACGGACAAGCAGCCCCACGTCCCTGGAGAAGGCCCCAAATCCCCGAGATAGGAGAGCCACCCCCATGCACCTGACAGCCACCAGTGTCCCCCTCAGGACACCATCCTCATCTGAATGGGAGGAAAAGCCGCCTGTGCTCTGCGGGGCTCCTTCCTGCACTTCCCAGGGGCGCTGAGCAGGGGCCGGAGGGCCGCCTGCACGTATCCCACGGCTCAATAAACAGCTCAGCAGCGACTCCGACTCCCGGAGAGGTGCCTGACCCAGACCGCAAGCCCCCTCCCACAGCCAGGAGCCCCAAGGAGGCTCAGCGGGTGATCGCCAGGCTCCCCTCTGGCTGGCACCTCCACTCCCCAGGGGGAGCCCAGGCCAGGCCGGGGAGGGGGCCATCTGGTCCCCCCACCACGGAATCCGGCAACGAAGCCGGCCCTACCTCCCACCCACCGTCCAGGCCTTGGAGGCGGCCCGGCCGGGGACATGGGGACCGCTGCCAAATGAGAGATAAGAGGCGGCAGCAGGTGATCGGTTTTCCGGAAGGAGCTTCGTGTCTGGGGGGCACTTCCTGGATTTTCCAGCTGCCTCTGAAACACGGCCCAGGCCTGGGCGCAGGGAGACGCCCGGAGGCTGCAACGGGCTGGCTGGGACGGGGCCTCCTTCCGCCTCCACCGAGCGGGCCAGAGCCAGGATCCAGGGCCTCCGCCCGGCTCCTGCATCCCTGGCCCCTGGGGCTCACCCCGTGCCCACCCTGTGCTGGCTGGAGCTAGGCTTGGCCCTCGCTGCGAAGCCCACCACCTCTTCTTCGTCCTTCTCCGAGGAATGAGGAACGGGATGGGAGCATCCAGCCCCCAGCTGCAAGCAGCACACTGCTGCTTCCCACCCGGACACCCCACAGACCCCACACCCCCCCACCCCCGTCCAGTGCGCACTTCCCTCCTACGCTGGCCTCTGCACCCTGCTCCCACCCTCTGGGATGGGGCCCCCACCCCTCCCTCAAGGCCCCCCACACAGTCCCTGCACCCACACAGCGGCCGCTCCCTCGTGTTTCTGACGGGCCCCCCGCTGCCCCCCGGTCTTCGTTGCTGAGACACAACTGTTTGGCTTCTGCCTCTGCTTCTCTCCCTTCCTGTGGTCCATGGCAGGTCTGCTTCAAAGTGCATCCCCGGCCCGACGCCATCCCCGCACTCTCCCAAGCTCTGCAGACAGCAGGTGCTGCCCCAGCTCACCCCCCAAGTCTGTGCCAGGACCTGCAGCCTGAGCAGGACCTGCAGCTCTGGTCCCATGCTCACTGCCCTCCTCTCCTGCTGCTCCCCCCGGCTCTCTGCGTTCCACTCACACGGCCCCTGCAGCTCCTCCGTCCTGCCAGCACGTTTCTGCCTCAGGGCCTTTGCATGTGTTCTTCCCTCCACCTAGACTGCTCACCTCCCAGATGCCACCTTCTCACACGAGGCCTTCCTTGACCACCAGTTCTGAAGCCTCCCGCCACCTTCAGCAAACATGTCCTGCTCCCTCCCCGCCTCACGTGGTCTGCACAGGTCAGGGGCTGACATGCCGCGCACTTCCCTTGTCTGCTTTGCAACCTCCAAAGGGAGGCATTTATTTGGTCCGTTTGTTCACTTGTGTAGCCTCAGCATCGAGCACAGTGTGTGACCCTTAGGAGGCCCTTGGCAAATATTTGTTGAATGGATGGGTGAATGTGGAGCCCCTAACTCTATGCCAGGCAGAATAGGAGGCACCGGAGACAAATTGGGCAAAGGAGGTGTGCAGGGAGACTGGTAGCTGAATAACTGGATGGACGGATGGATGGATGGGCGGATGGGTGGACGGATGGACGGATGGACAGTGGTTGGGTAGATGGGAGTGTGGATAAATGGACGGATGAGTACACGCATGGACAGACAGACGGATACATGGATGGGTGGTCAGGTGGGAGGATGGTGCAGAATGGAGGGAACTGTGGGCGGGTGGAATGGAAGTTCGTTCGTAGGAAGCAGGTTCATGTGGACTAGTTGTGTTCTTAATAAGGCAAGAGCCAGCAGAGGAGGAAAGGGTCCCTACATCAAAACCAACCCAAAGCCAGAGAGCCTTTCACACCCCTGGCCGCTGTCCCCTCCCTGTTCTTTGCCCTCCCTGCTCTTCTCTTGGTAGGTTTCTCATCCAGTTTGGCCTCAGTAGGCCTGAAGCAGTTCATGGCTGGGGGACTGGTCAGCCCAGCTGACCCTCTACCCCTTGCCCAGTCCTGGCCTTCAGACCCGGTGGAACAGCGCTAGGGGCCAGCCTGGACCACAGCGGCAGGCCCCCAGGAGACACAAGAGTCAGCAAGGGAAAGGGGCTTCAGAACCTCCACGACTGGGGAACTGAGGTAATTCTGAGCCTGAGGTGTGGGGTGGCAGCCGTGCCCCCGGGGTGGAAGCTGCGTCCGCCAGCCTTCTGGTTCCCTGGGCTCAGGGCGCCATAGATGTGGCCAGCCTGGCTCAGCTGGCTTCTGCCTCTGACTGGCCCTCAGGAAGGGACAGACTGCCGGTGTCCCCAGCAGTGAGTCCCCAGAGAGGATCCAGTCCCGGGACCCACAGACTCCTAGGTCAGAGTGCCTGGGCCTAAGGGGGGGCGTCCTGCCCAAAGCGCAGGGAGGCAGATGGGGGGCTGCGTCCACACGCGTCCGCGTCAACATGGGGGCAGAGCCCCTCGTGGACAGCCAGGGGTCAGGAGGGCCACACACTCCAGAGTCCCCCAACTTTGTCTGGGCTTCACCATCCGCCCAAGTCTGCCCCTGAGGCTCGGCAAGTCGCTCTGTGGCTCTTTCTTCTTTTCCAGATGAAACCACACTTCTGTCAAAAGAAAGAAAAAGAGAGAGAGAGAGAGAAAGAAAGAGAGAGAGAGGAAAGAAAGAAAGAAAGAAAGAAAGAAAGAAAGAAAGAAAGAAAGAAAAAGAAAGGGAAGGAAGGAAGGAAGGAAGGAAGGAAGGAAGAAAGAAGAAAGAGAGAAAGAAAGAAAGAAAGAAAGAGAAAGAGAAGAAAGAGAAAGAAAGAAAAAGAAAGAAAGAAAGAAAGAAAGAAAGAAAGGAAAGAAAGAAAGAAAGAAAGAAAGAAAGAAAGAAAGAAAGAAAGAAAGAAAGATGTTTGAGTTTAGGAAGAAAAGTGTGCTGGGCACAGAAGCGGCTGCTGTGTTTCCCAGCTGGTCCAGGGGGTCCTTCAGTATTTCTTTCCAAATCAGCACGGCGGGGTTCGGCCACAAAGCCCGGGGTACGAGGTCAGAGTCAGTGCCCTGAACAGACCGAGGCCCCCGGAGCCCTGGACGCGGGGGGTGGAGGGGTAGTCCGCCCCCTCAGCCCCTTCGCAGACCTGGAGCGAAGCCAGCTCTGCAGGCCTGCAGACACGCGGCCAGGGCAACCTCCTACTTTCCAGACATCTGGACAAACCCGAGAGCGGGCTCTCCGCATCCCCGCACCTCACCGGCTTCCTGGCAGGGCAGCTGGGGTCCGCGGGGGCAGGAGCCACTCAGCGAGGCCTGGGGAGAGCTCAGTCCCCATGGACGCGTGTCTGGGCGGGATGGGGTCCCTTGCCCGTCCCATTGCCCCCCTCTGCTGGGAGGCCTGGGTGAGGGTGCCTCTGAGCCAGTGACTAGCAAGTCTTCCAGGGACTTTGCCTGGGGCTCCCGTGCACGTCCGCCGATGGCGTGGGGACCGCTGGGTGGGCGCCACGGGCAGCGGCTCTTACCCTGACCAGATCCCTCGTCCTCACACTGTGTCCCACAGACAAACCCACAAGAAATTTGAATTCTCAAAAAAAAAGGAGAAGAGGGAGGGTCAGCAGGGCCCTGGCCACAGACACTGGTCTGGCCATCAGATCCGCCAGGGGAGGGGCTGAGCGGGAGAGGCACCATGGCCTGGGCCCTCTGGGGCAACGCGGCAGATACAGCGACCGTCCTGGGGTAGGACAGAGCCTCGGGTGGGGAGCCTGGGGGACAGCTCCCCCCACCTGGAACTGTAAGCACTGGCAGCCCACCTGTGACATGGGTCATCAGTAGGGGAAGGAGGGGCCTCAGCCGGGTCGCCGCTCCCCGAGTCCGGGCAGGGCAGCGTCAGTGCAGTCCCAGTGGGCTGGGAGGCAGCGCGGATCATGCCCGGGGCCTGACCGAGTGGCCATCGGACAGCACACACAGCCCCCTCTGGCACGGGCTACATCAGGCCCTCCCCAGAGACCCCACGGGCCTCTCCTTAGAGGAAGGCAGGCTTCTCCGCGCCTCGCTGGAACCAGCAGCCAGTAGGCCCCAAAGCCACCCCTGCCTCTGGGCTGGGCTGGCCGGCAGGGGTTGGTAGAGGGGGTGGCGGGCGTGAGGCGGCCCCCGCATGCCTTACACTCCAGAAGCAACTCAGCCCCCGGGCTTGGGGAGGAGGCTCTGGTCCCAGCAGGGTCTAGAGTGCGACGGAAAGCCTTCTCTCCTGGCCCGTCTCTCCCCGGTGTCCCCCCTCCTGCCGTGCACTGGCTTAGCGGACACTTACAGCGACAACCCCACACTGAGCGCCTGGCCAGGTACGGCCTTGGAGAGAACATACTCGTTCTTCATGAGAAGCTCTCCAGCCAGAGTCAGAGCCAGAGAAACAGACAGCTCAGAGATCAGGGAGACAGATCAGTGCCTGTCCCTCTCTGCCCGGCCCCCCTCCCAGCAGGGTCTTGGCAGTGCGATGTCTCAGACCACCCCTCGCCAGCCTGGCATCCGGCACAGGACAGAGCCCCCCTCCCACTGGGCTCCACCTGGCACAGACAGCTCGCCCAGCCTCCTCCCCGCCGGCCGGCCGGTCACCCAGGACGCTCCTGCGGGAGGCCTCCCCTCCGCAAAGCCTGGGCAGGCCGCCTGGTCTCGGTGCCAGGAGGGTGGCAAGGCCAGCTGTGTCAAGCTCCCCCTCCTGGGCAGGGCTTCCTGAGGGGTCCCTGTGAGGCCTGGCTCTGTCTGCCCCATGTGGCCCCCAGTTCCTCAGTCCTGCGTGAGTGTCAGAGGGAGTCACTGGGCCTGCTTCAGCCAGACCATCTCAGGGCGGGCAGCTCTCAGCACCGGTAACGGTCACAGCTGCATGGGGCCATCCGCTTCCTGCTCCTGTCCCCTCAAGGCAGGACACAGCCACTGACAGCCAGCCCACAGCCCTCTCTGACGGAAAAGGCCGGGCCACAGCAGGCACAGGACACCTTGGGAGCCAGATGGGGGCCTGAGCAGGTGGGGAGGAACTGCCCTGAGTCCTCTGCCCATCAGGTAACCCTGGGGCCCAGAGCCTCAGGCCTGGGACCGCTGATCCCTCCACAAGCCTAGGGGGTGGCCAGGGGGAGTGAGTGGGCCAGGCGGCAACCCATACTGGCCAAAGCTGCCCCGGCCTGGGCTCCTCTTGGCACGAGGCCTTGGGTGTCGAGGAGTAGGCAGGCCGCCCCACGGCGACGGCCACGGGCATTTTCTGATGGTGACTATAAATAGGGCTGTCATCGGCCGGTCGGGCCGCCAGGCAGCCTGACAGAGCCTGCCAGATGTGCTAGGCTCAGTCTCTAGGCCAGCCCCCACCCCCGCATGTGACCCCCAGCTGGTGACACTCCCCAAAATTCTAGACACTGCTCCTCCTGGCCACTCTGCCCCGGGGTTCCGAGAAGTTAGCACATGCCCACCCTGCCAGCCCTGCCCCCGGACAACCAGAGGCAGGAGGAACCAGGACCAAGTGCCCCCCACAAGTGCCCAGCAGGGTGGACCCCCGTCTGTGGGGCCTTCCTCCTGGGGCGGCCTGGGGAAGGGCACGGGAGGGGTGCTACGTACTGCCCCAAGCCTTCAAACCCTCCTGGGCCTGCCTGCAGCACAGGGGCTGGCCACAGGCCATGGAGGCCACAGGAGCCTCTGCACGGGCCGAGGGCAGGGCAGGGTGGCCTTCCAGGGGTTCCTCATTCCCTCTGCAAATCCTTAGTGAGCCCCCCCTTGAAGAGCAACCCCCCAGGAAGAAGGGCAAAGGTGGGGCAGAAATGGGGGTGAGAGGGCCTTCAGGTGGATCCTGGGGTGGGGGGGCACACACGTGGGCACGCAGCAGCCCCGGACCAGGGCAGAACCAGCAGGTTCACTGAAGTAGGAGTGAGGGGCCGGTGGGAACAGCAGGCCAGGTGTGGGGGGCTGGGCGGGCTCTGTGCCAGCAGAGAAGTGAGAAGGGAGTAGCCCTAGCAGCTGGGGGACGGGGTGGCTAGGCCTGGATGTGGACTGGGGGATTAGGTAAGTGGGGTCCCAAGTGGGGGGCAGCTTGGGGGAGAAGCAGGAGGTGTGGATAGGGGGGTCATCATCCTGGTGACAGTGAATCCCGGCCGCAGGGGGGCCAGTCCTAGAGGAGAAAGGGAGAGGCAGGAGGGGGTCACAAGTCACCACGTGGCTTTCCATGGGTGTCGGGTTCTCCAGTGGCCACACCTGCCAAGGCCTGCACCCCACTCCCTAGCCAGGGCCCTGACAGCGTCCCCAGGACTTGGGCCAAGCCACAGAGGGGGTGGGGGTGGCGGGGGGAGGGAAGCGGGGCCCAGGAGGTGCGTCCCCCTGCAGTGACTCGGGGCCTGGATTCGGATCACTGGGGTGGGGTGGACAGGACCTGGGGCCTCTACGGAGCCCCGGGAAGGGGCAGAGGCCTGGCGGCAGGGGCGCTTTTCCACCAGCAGAAAGGCGCCTCCTAGGTGCGGAGCGGAGGAAGTGGGAGGCCCGGTCTCCGTCCGGCTGGCCATCACCGGGGCGCGGACCCAGGGCGCGCTCAGGCCCCGTCCTGGCCGCGGCTGCAGTTCCCGCCTCCGCCGCCGGGGGCCGCCGGCCAGCTCGGGCTCCGGACACGTAGACACGTCCGCGTCCCGCCCGCGGGGGCTCGGCGCGGGGCCCCCCAGCTCCAGCCCCTCTCCCCCGAGCAGAGACCGGAAGGGCTAACGGCGCCCGGGACGCGGGGTGGCGGGGACAGGGGGCACTGCCTGCGCCCTTCCCCCCGCCCCGCCACAGCCGACCCGCGCACACGCCCGGCTCCGGGAACCCCAGCTCCCTCCGCGCCCCCGGCGGCCGGGACCCGGGGCGGCCCCTCGCGGGGGCGGGGGAGAGGCGGCGGGGGAGGGGCCGCCCCCCGTCGGAGCGCGAGGCTGCGGGTGGAATTCGGACGCGAGGCGGGCGGGGAGTGGGGGGAAGTGAAAGCCGGCGGCGGGGCAGCCCCGGGGGCGTCGGGTCGGGTTCCTGCCAGACGCGTAATAGGAAACTGAGGCCGCGGGGCGGGGGTCGTCCCCCCGCCCCCCTCCAACCCCCCCCCCTCCGGTCTCGGCCCTCGTCCCCCGCACCAGACCCCAGAGGGCGACTCCGCGGAAGGAAGCGGGGACCGGCCGGCCTGCCCGCCCCCCAGGGCGCGCCCTTGCGCTGACTCAGCCGCGGGAGACGCCCCCCCGCCCCGCCGCCCGGGCGCTGCGGCCCCCGAGTCCGCGGCCTGGACTCCGGACCCACAGATCCGTGTGGGCGGCCGCAGCGGGCTTTGCGCTCACCCCAGAAGGGCCTGCCAGGGGCCCCCGCACCCCGCCCCCGGAGGGCATAGCCGGCCTCCCTGGCCCGGGGGCGGGCAGGGGGACAGCGGGGGCCCCGGCCTGCACCCCTCCCCAGGCGGGCTTCCGGCCCGGCCGGAAGGAGCAGGAATTTGGAATGTTTTGGAACCAGCCTTCTATTTCCCGGGAGGATTCTCGGCCCCTGCCCTTCCCCCTGGGGCGGAGGGTGCGGGAGAGGGACGTCATCTGCGTCTGACTGGAAGGGGTGCTCAACCCGGGCTGGGGGCAGGAGCCGGCACCCCTGCTCGCTGCCAACTCCAAACACAGGGGTGCAGGATGGTGGGGGGGTGGCCTGCATCCCGACATGGGTGCTTAGGGGGAGGCTAGACCCGAGGTGGCCACGCTGCAGCGGAGGGGCCCTGACTTGGGCCCCTGTCCCAGTTGACTGCTGCCTTCCTGCCTGGGGAAGCAGGTGTCCAGGGAAGGCAGATGGCCGGCCAGTGACACCACCCTGGCCACACCCGCTGCAGCCCTCCGCAGGTCCCAGGGTCTCTGGACGGAACAAAACCCGCTCCGGGCTCCTGCCCAGACCTTGGCCAGTAGTCTCCACAGACCCCCAGGACCTTTGCTGGGGCTGTGTTTTCTTAGAAACAGGAAATTGGGGGTGTGGCCACACCTCCACCGGGTCAAGGCCCCACCGAGGGCAAGGGAGGGACATTGGACCCCAGGGGAACTCACCACCCTACCCCATGCCTGTAGCTCCCAGGGCCGGAGGGAACCCCCCGTGCCAAAGCAGAGAAGGCAAGGAGGGTCCAGAATACCTGTCTACCTGGGTGGGGCTGAGATGGGGAAGGGGAGTTCATGGGGGAGGGTTGGGGGAATGTGGAGGGAGGGCAGAGGTGGGGGACACGGAGGGGGCCTGGTGGGCACCCTGTCACTTGCCAGCTTATGCATGCCGGCCTGGCTTTCCCCCACACACAAGTGTGGGGACACCACAGAGGTGCCCACGGCCCACCTGGGTTGTAGAGGGGCCCTGGATACTGCCCTACCTCTCTGTCCTGTGTGCTGGGCCCTCTCCTGCCTTCTCTCTCCCAGTCCTGCCTGGGCCTTGAGCTAGACTCAGGGGTTCTCTGGTGGGGGCCAAGCCCTGACCTCAGGCTCCATCCTTCACAAGGTGCCTGTCCCTGGAGGATTCCAGAACAACCTTCTGTGGCAGGAGGAGTGACCTGGGCAAGAGCTTGAGCCAAGCTTCCTGTCAGTAAGGGCTCCTGGGCCAGGACTGGAGCAGGAAGGTCCAACCCCAGCCCTGCCAGACACCTGCCCAGCACAGGACGCTCCAAAGACAAGCCAGGCTGCTCCACCTGCCTGTCCCTACTACCCCCCACAGTGGGGCCACCTGCTCCAGGGCTGGGAGCCCCAGCACCCGCGGCCCCCAGCCCCTGGCATGAGTCTGGGCACAGATGGCCGTGCATGTGAGGCCTACAAGGCTCACGTCATCACTGAGGGGGGGGGGGCTGGGGCAGGCAGGCATTCAGGCCCCCAAAGTTCTGCCCCCACCCGTCCCAGGGTTGTCTGGCAGTGGGGAGGGCACAGAGCACAGTGGGTCTCTGTGGGGAGGGTCAGGGTCCCCCTCCAAGGCCCTGCTTTTACATTCAGCTAGGGTCAGCACACCCTTTCCTGAGGGCACGGACTGTCCTGCAGGACCCTCCCGCCCATTTTCCCTCCAGGACTCCCGTTTTCCTGCAGGGGGTGGTCGCCCAGAGCATGCTGGGCCCCGGCCAGCAGAGGGTGGGGGTGGGGCCTTGGGAATCTCATAAGCCCTCCAGCCTGGCCCTGCCTGGCCAGCGAGAAGGGGGGTGACCTGCGACACGACAGGCAGAGCGGGAGAGGGAAAGGGGTGTCAGTGGGGAGCAGAGGCAGGTCAGGTTCCAGGCTGGGTGAGCCAGGGAGGTGGCTGCTGGCCAAGGCCGGGGGTGTGGGTGGGGTGGGGCTGGAGACCACACTGAGCGCCAGGGACTGACCCCACAGTCCTCCCCTGGGGGCCCAGGGGAGGATGGGCCGTACCAGCTGTTACTGTAAATGGGCAGGCGGCTTCCTCTTTCCACGGAGGGTGCGCCTGGCATCTGCCTCCCCAGATAAGGGCGCGAGTTCTTGGCCTGCGGTCAGCCCCCCTGACCACAGGGTGCTGGGTGGGGCCTGGGGGGCCAGACTGTGGCTCTGGGGCAACAGACTGGAAGAGGGGTGGAGATCCCAAGACAGAGCCAGGCAGGCACAGCTGAGTGCACAGGGGACCCGGGTGGGGCCCTGGCTGCTGGGGACAGAGGCAGAAGTGAAAGCTGGGGGCGGGGGGTCACAGGGCAGGCCCAAAAACTAGGGACCTGAGTAGGCGCCCAGGAACACCCTCTCTACCCCGGGCTCACTGCACCCCCAGGGCCACCTGGGGGAAAGCAGCGCCACCTGGGGAGGTCCCCTGGGCTGCCAGCACGGGGAGCCCAGCTTAGGCCAGGGCTCTGCTCTGCGCAAAGAGGCCAAGCGGCAGGACAGTGCCGCGGGTCCCTGCCTGGCCAGCATGCCAGTGGTGTGGGGGGTCCTGAGCCAGGGGACCCGGAGGTGGGGTGAAGAGGCAGGGCGTGGCCGGGAATCCTGGGAAGGGGGTTCTGACACCAGGCGGCCCCTGTCCTGTCTGCTCGGCCTCAGATGCCCAGGGTCCTTTAAAGACTGATTTATTCGATAGAGAGGGGGGGGAGAGGGCCCGCAGGGGGAGGGACAAAGGAAGGGAGAGCGAGAATCTCAAGCAGACCCCCCACCAAGCACGGAGACGACAGACAGATGGACATGGGGCTCCATCCCCCCACCCAGGAGGCCGTGACCCGAGCCCAACTTGCAAGTCGGATGCTTCACAGACTGAGCCACCCGGGCGCCCTGACACAGGGCCCTTTAAATTTATACCCGAAAGTGGAGCCCCAGCATCCCGAGCTTCTGAGGCAGCCGCCAGCCCAGCTCCAAGGCCCCCTGGGCCGAGCACCACACTGCCACACAGTGCGCCCACAGCCTGCACCGGCCACCCCAGGGGAGGCCGCCTTCCCCAGGCCCCACAAGCTTCCTGCCCTCCTCCAGGACTGTCTCTCCCCTCCTGCCTCTCTCCCCATTCCTCCCACATTCAGGGCCTGGAGCGGGAGCCGGACCTTCACAGTGGAGCCCGGGTGGAGGCTGAGAGCCTGCGGGTCCCAAGCGGCGGCAGCGGGAGGTGCTCTGGAGAAGGACGAGGCCTCTCAGGCAGCAGCGCGGGACACCCGCCTGGCAGGCCCCGGGGAAGGGATGTCAGTGGCAGCATCTATGCCCCGTGGAGATGGCAGGTCTGTACAAGCCTGCAAGGTCACGCAAGATCCCGCCACCCATCCGGGTGGGCTTGGTCGTGAGGCCGAGAAGGGGGCAAATGTTTGGCATCGGGCATAGGTAGGGCCTTGGCTGCCCATGGCTGCAGCCCTCAGCTCACACCCATGCTGCAGGGGTGCCCCTGGGACCCCCAACAGGCCACAGTAGACAACTGTCCACTTGTGAGATCCCAGAACACGAGGGACAGCCCTCCCAACAAAGCGCTGCTGGACGGTGCCCTGGACACTGGGCAGAGGTGGTGAGCCCACAGCCCGGGGTCCAGCCCTGCCCGGGAAGAGTGCACTCCGATTCTGGCCGACGGTCCCATAGCTCCGTGGGAGACCACCCCCAAGAGGAGCGGGGAGCCAGGCCCGAGTGACACCCAGGTGACGGAGGGGGTGGGCTCCACTCTCAGGGGCTGAGTCCCACTGTGGTTAAGTTTGTCATCCATGCGTCTGGGCCCAGGACCCCAGGCAGGGCCCCAGGACCTGATAAGCAGCAGGAGGGGACAGAGGTGGGGGCTGCGGCTTGGGGCCCAGCTCCTAAGCCGTCTGCCTCCTCTCCTCGCCTGACCCAACCCAGCTTCTCTGTTGTGCCCCAGGTGGCACCCCACAAGGGGCTGGGGTCTGGGCCTCGGGGAGCCCGTGAGTGACAGGCAGAGGCGAGGGTGGGCATGGAGGCTCTTCCTCCTGGTCCTGCTGTTCATGCTCCACGCCTGACCTGGGCAGGAGCCTGGCCCCCAGGCAGAGTGGGCTTTTCCAGGCTGCCTGGGTGGGGCTGTCTGTACCCCAGCCGACCCCGCACCCCTCCCCGGGGGCTCCTGAGACTGCTGGGACTGTGTGTGCAGCTGGGGCTGGGCACTGGGTCTTCCCACCGCCCGATTCTCCAAATGACCTTCACGTGACCTTGGAGGAACTGCAGCGGAGCTGGGAAGTGGGACACAGGCAGCTAGGAGAGGTGGCAGCCGGGTGCCCCAGTGCCTGGCAACGCGGAGTCCCCACGCGCTCCCTCAGGACGGCACGCTGGGGCCCAGGGCTCCCACGCCTCCTGAGGGGAGCTGGCCGTCTACTCTGGGGGGCAGCTCTCTGGGCCCCCGGGAAAGGTCCCCTCCAGCTGATCTCCATGGGCCACAGCCGGGTGGGACCTAGACAGACGGCACCCCAGGTGGGGTGCTGCCCACTCTAGCCCCACGTCACTCAGGGTCGATGGAAACCAAAGGTCCCCACAGTCTGACAGGCAGACACCCCTGTCCCCTCCCTGGGCTCAGGCCCAGATGGCGACCAGGGATGGGGGTGGGGGGGCCAAGCATGGCTGTCCTAGGCGTACTCTCAAAGTCCTTTATTGTACAATGTCATCTGTTTGGGGGAGGGGCGCCAAAGGACTAACGGGTACACAGCGAAGTAGATAAATATGCCAAGCTTTTTCTTTTTTCTTTTTAAATCAGGCATTTATAAACAAGAAAGCATACATTAATTACATAAAAATAGTTTTCGATAGTAGAGTAAGTCATGTCGTCATTAGCAGCAGCAAAGGCGGGAACGCGGACAGCGATGCAGACGCTCCGGGCGGATATAAAGGTAGAGGGGGGAGGGTGTGTGTGTGTGTGCGTGCGTGTGTGTGTCTGTGTGTTTTCCTTAATTGAAAAAAAATGTCGCTTGTGACTCCTGACTTAGAGCAAGAACAAGACGGCCTCTTGAGCCTGGTGGACGCGTTGGGTGGGCAGGGGTGCGGTGGGCGGGCAGGAGCGGGGAGGACGGGGGGCGGGGGGGGAGGGTGCCGCGGGGGCTGGCGGAGGGTCCATCCCCTCGGGCAGGTGAGCTGTTCTTCCTCAGTTAAAAACAACCCAGAAAACAAGACAATTACCAGGTAAGAAAAGTTTCTGAAAAAGGAACCACCGTACACGCGTGGGATACGACAGTGTCAGGGAACAGTATTTACAGGGGCTGTTTACACGGGGCTAGTTCGGCACGGAAAGCAGGGTATTACGTGAGTTAGCTGCTCCAAGTATGAATGTTATTGCTGTTGTTTTTCCCTTCGTTAAAAATCCTCTTTCAGCGTAGAAATAATAAGTAATTAAACTGAATACACAATCATCTGAGTAATGGATATTACACACAGGGAGAGTCAACAGCCGACGAGAAAGTTCCTCTCCTCCCTTCCGCAGAGACGGCACTGCAGCTGCACGAACCAAAGCCAGGTCTCGGGCCCCTTGGCCTCGGCCCCCCGAGGATGGAAGCGGCCAGGACAAGCCGAAGCCCCCTGGCTTCACCCAGGGAGCTGCCCAGGAGGGCTGGAGCTGCTGGTGACCGGGGCGCTGGGGACGGCGGGTCCCTGCCACCCCAGCTCTGGCCGCAGGCCCCTCGGGCGGAGGCGGGGGAGGGGAGCCCAGGTGGCCGCAGAGGGTCCGGCTCCTCCCGACCTTCTGGGACAAAGCTGGCGAGTGGAGGCGTGGACCCAGCGGTCGAGACAGTGACCAGAGGTGGGCAGGGCGAGGGGAGGTGGGGCCCCTGCACAGAACTTAGAGAAGCTCACCGCCCTCTGGAGCCCAAAACCGAAAAGTGACCGGGTGGCCCCAGGAGACGGATCCCAGGGGCCCTCTGCCCTCCCACAACTTTCGCATTGGCCACAGGGCATGGCACAGCCACCCAGAAGCACAGGGGTACACTTAAAGCTCTGCTCCGACGAAACCATTTAGTTTCCCTTGAAGAAGTGACTGAGAAAACACAACTCTGGAAAAACAAGGCTGAGTGTTGTGTAGCACGACCGGCCCTCCAGGACGCGGTAATAATGCCCATCGATGGGGACACATACGGCAGAGTTAACATTCCATGCATACAGATTTCATAACTGCAAAAGAAAAACAAAAGCAAAAAAAAAAAAACCAAACGAACGCTGCATATCTATGGTGTCCCTTTTGCATTGCACTGTAGGGGGTCCAGCAGCACCTGCGCCCCTCCCCCCAGTAAACCACGGGCGAGAACCCTGCAGATGACATGGTCACCAAGCCTCTGCTGGTTGCGGCGGCGGGCGGCGCCTGTCCCTGGGCCAGCGGTCTCCACTTCCGTCTGCGCTCACAGCTGCCTCGGCGTTAGAACAGGGTCAAGCGAAGAATTCTGGTAAGATCTTTCTCATGTACATAAATACCGTAATCTCAGGATGGGTAGCCGCCTCTCGTCTACTGGGAAATCATTTTTCAAGCTTGGGCATAAAAAACCTTATACAATTTGCATGAACAGTTGAGAGTAAACGAGATTATTTGGAATAAATGCAAGTAACTTATTCTGATAGTGGCAGATTCAGTCGCTACTGAAGACGGGTATCTCGGGGGTAGACAGACGAGTCGGGGTTCGCTGTACAGGATGCTGGAAGGCACAGAACTACCCCCCGAAGTTCAGTTTTTGCATTTTCGTTTTGTGATTCCCTTGTTCAACCAAGCACCAGAGGGGGTTTCTAAACACTCGAGCACTTAGGATGTGGACTGCTCTATGAATGGATTTGCAATATCTGAAAAGTAAAAACCTCAGTTAACCAGGGAGTAAAAAGAGAAGAGAAGGTTCTTGACAAAGTGCAGTTCTAAATATACGTTTAAATGAACAAAAAGAAAAAAAAAAGTGAAGTAATGCTGTTTTGTTCCAACGCTGCGGCCTCAGTCCTGATGCGACAGGAGCGGACTGGGGAGGGCGGCGGCGGCAGAGCGGGCCAGCGCTGTCCCCCGGGGCCACCCGGCAGGCAGGCGGAGGCGGCGACCCACCTCACGGCGTCCTCCCTGCTCTTCCCGGGCGGCAGCACAGGACGCCTGGGTCCTCGTCGCTGAAAAAATAGACTCTGGAGAAAACCCTCCCTGTCCTTGCGCGGCCCTGGACGAGCTGCGATGGCTTCGAGGGGCGGGGTGGCTGCACCCCAGCTCCCTCAGCAGGTCCTCGGATGGCGTCACGTGTTGGTGGGGCTTTTAAAAGTTAGTCATTAAAAAACCTGTTGATTTTTCTGAGTATCAAGTCTTCTTATTGGTTTTAAATAGCTTATAACAAAAATGTAAATGTTAGAACGTTCCAGCAAGCAGAGGGCCGCGGCAGGCGCGGAGCCTGGGCTCCGGCTGCAGCTGGGAACCCGGCTTGCGCACTTGAACTTGGCCAGTAGAAAATTTTGCAGTGGATTCCAAAAGTATGTGGTTCCAAACACTCGCTTGGTTATAGGCACAGTAAGACGTTGTGCTATGTGGACGTGGGGGCGGGCCTGTTGGCGCACAGAGCCCCCTGAGCCCCCGGCTGGCGTGGGCCGCCCGCCCGCCCGCTCCCTGCGGCATCCGCACCGCGGCGGCAGACAGTGGGGTCCGCTAGGGCTCCAGCTCGGCCGTGCTCTCGCTGCCCGCGGCCTCGGGCCGGGGGCCGCGGCCACAGCTGCTCCTGCAGCTCCTTCACCACCTTCTCCAGGTGCTCCCGGGCCTCGCGCTCCCGCAGCAGGTCGGCGCGCAGCTGCTCGCGGTCTGCTTCTGCGTGCTGCAGCTTCACCTGCAGGTCCTCAATCTGCAAGGGACGCCGGGCGTTAGCGGCACCCGCTCCCCGCCCGAACGCCACCCCATCCTGGCCTGCCCGCCTGCCCGCGCTGGAGACGCATGCCTGTGAGGGAAGCAGCAACCGGGGCCTGGGAGAGCCCCTGGGACAGCAGTACGACCCGAGTCCAGACACGGCACGCAGAGTCCCGGACCGGTGGGAACTACCCAAACCCCAAGGGCGGTGGCCTGGGGTACCCTCTTGACCTCCTGAGGCCCCAGTTTCCCTCAAAGCACCAGCACGGCCAGGAGGAGGGGCTGCGGTTATCTGCCCCCTTGTCCCAGGACTCTGGCTGGGCAGCATGGCCAATCACGATGTGCTGAGACTTTCGTAAGTGCATGCGGTGGGCAGGCTGCAGCCCCGGCCCCAGGACAGGAGAGCCTGGGGCTACCTGGGGGCTCCTCTGAAGCCCCGGGGCTGGCTGAGGGCTGGCTCCTCAAGCAAAACCAAGGGAGCGCTCGGCCAGGAGGGACACAGCCGCACAGAACTCCCGCATGGTGGCCCTGACTGGCTAGAGGACAGCCTCCCAGAAGGACAGGAGAGTGTTCCGTGCTCAAGTCAGCCTGCTGGGTCCCCACGGTCCCCCCAAGCTTGCGGTGGACCCAGAGAGGTGCGAAAGGACCCGGAGATGCCAACACAGCACCTGCCACTTCCCGCACAGACCTAGGACCCGCCACACATTTGAGTCCGGAGGCGGTGCTCCGTGGCCTCCCTGACGGGCCCGGCACTGGGCCGCACAGGCCTCCATTTCCCACCCTGCCCTCCACGAAGCGCCCGCCTGTACCTGGGCCGAGTACTTGGCGCGCAAGCGGCCGGCCTCGCAGCCCTTGTCACACACCCGCACCTGGCGCGCCTGCTCCAGCTCCCGCTTCAGGCGCAGCCGGGACTCGTTGGCCTCTCTCATCTTCTTCTCGTTCTCGGCCCGGAGGCGCTCGATCTCCTTCCGCAGGTTGCGCTTGGCCTCTGTGGCTTCCCGCAGCTTCTCCTTCTTGGCCACACGCAGAAACTCCAGCTCCTGGGAGGGCAGGCAGCACACTCACCAGGCCGGGGTCACCATCCGGCCCATGCTCCCTTCCAGGGGGTCAGGGGGCAAGTCACCCCGCTGCCCGGGCCCCTGCCCACCCGCCCGCCACTCCCAAGGCGCCTCCACACAGGGCTGCCCCCCAGCCCGCACATGCTACCTGCCTTCCTGGACACCCCAACCCGTTCCCACAGGGTCCCACGGCCCAGCGCTGTCCGGACTACAGTCTGAGGCGGCGGCTGCAGCGCTCAAGCTTCAGCTGGGCTTGGAGAGCCCACGGGACGTCGTCGAGGCAGGGCGCTGGCTCAGGCCCGCAGGCCGCCCTCCTCAGCACCTCCGCCGTCCTCAGCCACGGCGCCCCCACCCCAGACACGCTCGCGAGTGTGCACGTGTCAAATCACACCTCCACCCGGAACCAGGGAGAGGGCGTTCTAAGCAAGGGCTTGACACAGACTTCGGGGAGACAACTGAAATCGTGGGGCTCCCGGGAAGGCACAGCTATGCTGTGCTAGGAGCCCGCATGCGAAGCCGCCGGCCGCAGAGGTGTGACCTCAGCCGACACCACCGAGCGGGCCTCGGCAAGGCCGCGGAGCCCCAGGGTGACGGCCCCGCCCTCCCTGGTGCTGTGAACTCTGGGCCACCCCCACCTGTGAGGAAAAGTGGCGTGGAGGACACTCCACAGCCTGAGGACCTGGGGAGTGGCCCTGCAGTCTGCCCCCTACTGAGGTGGGAGGCGGATGCAGGCGGGGCCCAGACACCTTCAGGCCTCTAGCCCCCTCTTCAAAAGGAAGCAGTCACCTCTGTGGAATGAGCTAGAAGCTCATGTGCACGCACACTCCTGCAGAGAAACCTGCTGGTTCCACCTCCGACAGCCCCGAGGGGGAAAAGGGACCCTCACAGCCGCCTCCTGCACACACCAAGGACCCACTCTGGCACTCAGCGTGCAACCGTCCGGGCTGTCCCCCGAGGGACAGGCCAGCCCCGTGAGGGGCAGTGCGAGCCGGGGGGTGGCGCGGCGGCCTCACCTGGTGGAGGCTGCGCTTGGCCTGCAGGGCGGCACTCAGCTTCTCCTCCTGCTTCACGCGCATCTTCACCACCTCGTGCAGGAACTTCTCTTTGGCTTCCTTGGTGTCCAGGCCGCCCTCCAGGGCCTGCCGCAGGTGCTCCAACTCTGCCTCCAGGCCGCCGCTCGCCGTGTCGGCAGGGGCCGCAGCCTCAGGGGCGGTGGGCGCGGCGGGCGGGGCGTGCACGCCCGGGGAGCTCAGGTCCTTGGCGGAGCTGGATGAGGTAAGGGACGGGGAGGAGAGCGAGGACAGGGAGGAGGTGACTGCGGAAACACAGACGGAGGCGGACGTTACCAGGGCGCCCCGTGTGCAGCCGTGCGGCACCGTGCCCTGGGCAGCCGAAGACCCCGACTCACACGTACATTCTTCCCTGCTCTCCACTTCCACCTCGGCCTCCGAGTCCTTGTCATCCTCTGGGGCGGCCACAGGGGCCGGCGTCTCCGGGGCTCCGGGGGTGTCCACGGTCAGCTTCCGCTTCCGTGGCTGGAGGCAGGTGGCCAGAGGCTCGGGGGCCCGGGAGACAACGGTGGCACATGGCGAGCTGCTCACAACCTTCTGCTGGGCCGGCGGTGCCAGGGCCACGTTGGGGGCCACACCCGTCTCGAAGCTCTTGTAGGAGTAAAAGCTGCAGGGCACGGGGGCCGTTGGGGCCACAGGCGTCTGCCCCCCCACCCCGAGTCCTCCCCTCCCACGGTGAGAGCTCCTCGCGGGACCTGCTCCCTGGCAGGTGTGAAGGAGGAGACGCAAGGCAGCAGCCCCAGGGAAGCTGGAGCACGGGGCACACAATGGAGGGCTCGGCAAGGAGGTTCCAGATGTGCCCACCCGGACGCTGTCAGAAGGGCCAGCGCTGTCGTGACTGCCTGCCGCCTGCCTCACTAACTGCTTCCACTGCCACGAGGCCCCATGTGGAGGCAGTGAGAGCAGAGCGCCTCTGGGCCGGCACAGCTTGTGGGCAGGAACGAACACAGAATTCCGGGCCTGCAGACTCCAGGCACTTCAGCGTGCCCGCACCGAGCCCGTGTCGCTGTGCACTCAGGCCGCCAAAGGAGCACCCAGAGGACTCGGGGAAGCTTGTCCTGAGACACGCAGAGTGACAGCCTCTCCTGGATCGTGTCCCCTTTGAGAAAGACTCTAGGCAACTCCGTAAAAGAAAAGTCTCACCCAGCAGATGATTATGGACACCCAGGTGGCAGAATCCAAGCCCAGCCCCCACATTCCTACGCCTGGGTTGACCACCGGCTGCCAGCAGGGCAGGCACTCACCTGTCTCGAATCAGGGCCGGGAGGTGCGGGGAGAGCTCTTTGTCACTCGTAGACACCGCGGGGGACCAGGGTCGGAAAGCGGAGAGGCGCTGGCGAGGGTGAACGCAGCCAAGGCTCTGCAGGAAGAAGAGGTACTGGGTTTGAGAGGCGAGCACGGAGCCCCACCGCGGCCGCCTTCCCCCCTGCCCCCCGCACAACCTTGCTGGAGGAGCTGGCCAGGGTCCGCAGCCAGCCAGACTGTTTGTCCTTCTCAGAAGACGTGGGGAGTTGGGAGGGGGCGTCATCTGTTTTCCGGATGGAGGCCGGGGGCTCGGAGGAGACCTGTGAGAGACACAAGAGTTGTCACTGGCGACTCCAGTGGCACGTGCGCTCTGGGCAGGGTCTCCCAGCCAGCAGACTCAAACGTGCACAAGACCTGTACGGTGACGCGCAGACCCCGACCCCAGGGCGGGACAAGCCAGTGCCCCGGGGCACTCCGTGGGGCTGCCACGCCGGGACGTCATCCCACAGCTGCAGAAGGCCCAGGCCGAGCTCCGGGCAGGGACTCCAGGGGACGGCCCCCGCCACTGCCCTGTCTGTGCACTGCGGACTTGCTGCCGAAATGGCCAAGGGGACCTGCGGACTCCGGCCTCCCGGCCGTGGTCATGCCAGGACGGGAAAGGGGCGGCCCAGCGGGCAGGCTCATTGGCCAAGTGTGGGGCCCTCCATCGGGGGGTTCACCCAGGTCCCCAGAGTTCCGGGTTTCACCAAGGAGAACTGACAACTTGCTGTCGGCCAGAGAGGCCTTCTGGCAAGACCCCAGGAGAAAGGCTTTCTCCAAAAAAGAGACGACCCTTCACACCAAGTGCACGGAACCACATGACAAAGGCCACGCTCGTGTTCCCCTCGCGCCTTGCTGCTGGAGAATGTTCACGAAGCTGCCCCCAGCCTCCCAGGGCCCCAAGCTGTGTCTGTGAGACACTGTGGCCAGAGGGGCCTGCAGAACCGGCATCAGGAGAACAAACTCCTCCAGCCCGATGGCGCAGGTCCCGAGGGAGACGGGGTCTCTTCCGGAGAAAACGGAACCGTCTGTGGAAGAGGGACAGTGCCCCCCCCCCCGAGGGCAGGTGTGCTGGGGGCCACACACAGGCCACACGCAATCACCCACATACGGCCAGGGGCCGAGAGGACGATGCCCCGTCACTGCCCTGGCCTGCTCTCATGAGGGAACAGATGTGGGGAGTGCTCTGGGAAGCCTTGGAGGGGAGACCACTAACGGGGGTAGGGAAGAAAGGCTCCTCCCACCTCTGGGAACACTTGGAGAAAATACTGTGTCACGGACATGGCCCCTTGAGGGGAAACGGGCTTCCCAGGAAGGGGGAAGAGGGCAGGGAGGCAAGTGGTCAACGCAGGTGACCCACTTACCAGGGCTGTCATCACAAAATTTCAGAGACACGGGACAGACCGGACCCTGGACAGAGGGCCCGACCAAGGCCAGCACACGTTCATATGTGCACGCGTGTTCACGGGGCCCCCACCCCACCTCGTGTCAGCCCCTCTCTGGGAACAAACACGCAGGGGCGAGGACGACTCTGGGACGTAGGCAGCCCTCAGGCCCCAGGGAGGAAATACGAGGACCTCAGACCCTGTGCAGGGACGCACTGGCCTTTGTCCTCACACAGAAACAGCTGCCCCAGGGCCCGGAGCCCCGCCGCGCCGCTCCGAGGTCCACGCCCAGCTCCGGGGAGGCGCATCAGAGGGGAACCCACAGACGACTGTGGACGGTCTGCTCAGACATGAAACAATCATTCAGGAAAGAAAGACCGTTTGTTGGTGCTTTTTGGGGGAACGAGTCCCGGTGATGTCTGCCTGCGCGGCCTGGACGCCTCCTGCGGCCTGCGAGCGGGCGGCGGGGCGGGGGCGGTTACGCCAGCAAGGGTGGAGCTTCCTGTCTGAGCGGATCGGAAGCAGGGAGGAGAGGAAACAAGCTGAGTTCTCACCAAGAGAAAAGCCACAGGCCTGGCAGCGGCTCCTGCAGGTTCTGAAAAGCCGCAGGGAGACTCCTGGGGGGCACCGCACGACTCAGGCTGTAGGGCCGCCCCCCCACGCAGGGTGGCTGGCTAGCGGCGCCCCGCGCCCATGGGCCAGAGCCCCATCGTGTGGCAAGGGGTGAGGGGGGCAGGGGCAGACTCCCAGTCAGGGACCTGGCCTGCAAGCATGGAGCACTAAACCAAGCCCGTGAGCTCTGGAGAAAGGGCCTGGGCCTCCCCCACCCCACCCACCCCCAAGCTTGTCAACCCTAAAATGGGGACGTGTCTTCAGGGAGCTGGAGTAACTCCTCTGAGATTCCTGCAGCAGGAAAAACCCCATGAGCAGGACCTTCTATGAAAGTGAGAGCAGCAGGAAAGGGCCTCACCAGGACATGGACACGGGGCCCTGAGGGAGGGCTGCTGCTCCCTCTCACCCGAGAGCGATCTAAGGCCCTGGAAGGACGTGCTTCTCCAGGCCTGGAAGGCCAGTGTCCCTAGCAGGGCCCACTTGAGGCCCAGTGACAGCCCACGGCATCCCCATTCTGCAAGAGGTCAGCAAGCAGGTAACGACAGTCACTTCTGGTTTCTGACCCTTCTCAAGGCCTCCAAGCCAGGTCCTGGGGGCCCACAACCCTCAAGGAGGGAGCAGGCTTCTGGGCCTAGAACACAGCCGACGCAACAAGGCCGGGGTGGCGGCCGGGCCTCCTGCGCCCGCCCCGAGCCTCGGGCTGCAAGCCCACCGACGCTCACCCACGGGCTCTAGGCAGAGGGAGCGCCGCCCCGCACAAAGGCAGCAGCATGGGCCACTCTGCGCACGGCACAGCGCGGGACACGCACGGCCTCGGGACACCCCTGCCTGCCGGGCAGCAGCCGCTCCGCAGAGGAGCGGGCCGCACATGTCCACCATCGCCACCCTGCGCGAGGAGCCTGGATACCCATCGGCAGACGAAGGGGCAGAGAAGATGCGGTGTAAACACACAACGGACGACTACTCAGCCGCCAGGAAGAATGAAACCCTGCCGTTTGCAACGACGTGGATGGAACCAGAGAGTGTTAGACGCAGTGAAATAAGTCAGAGGAAGACGATTACCCTAGGAGTTCACGCACACGTGGAATATGAGAAACAAAACAGAGGATCATAGAGGAAGGGAAGGAAAAATAAAACCAGACAATATCAGAGGGGGAGACACCCCAAGAGACTCTTAACTCTAGGAACACACTGAGGGTAGCTGGAAGGGAGGGGGCGGGGGATGGGGTGGCTGGTGACGGGCATTAAGGAGGGCACGTGATGCGATGAGCACGGGGTGTTGTTAGCAACTGAGGAGTCACTGACCTCTACCTCTGAAACTAAAATACGCTATATGTGAATTAACTGAATTTAAATTTAAAAAAAAATTGTGGTTCATCCAGGAGCTGAAGGCAGGTGGGAATGGGAAGCTACTGTTTAATGGGTATAGAGTTTCAGTTACGAGATGAAAACAATGGACGGATGGAAGTGAAGGCTGCACAAATCTGTGAACGCGCTTAATGCTACTGAACTGTATACTTAAAACGCTTAAAATGGTAACTTTCATGTTGTCTACATTCACAATTTTTAAAAATAAAGGATGTTTTAAAAAAAAGAAAAAACAGGAGCTGGCTGAAGACCGTGCGGGCGCCCACCCAGGGCTCTCCAGCAGCCGTGTGTGTTCCCCACAAAGGAGGAGAGGACACCTCACGATGGGGTTTTGCGCACGCTGCCCAGAGGCCTCTGTAGGTTTGCAAGGATTTGGGGGTATGACTCAGGAGTGACTTCACTATGTGACCTTTCTGTTGAGCTGGGCCACGGGGGTCCATCAGGTCCGAGGCTACATCAGATACAAGTGGAGTGGGGTCAGAGTGGCTGCTGGGGCCACGGTCAACCTAAGAGCAGCGCAGGAAGAGCAGGGTAGACAAGAGGGTCAGCAGCCACCAGGAGCCGGGGCGGCTTCTGGCATAAGCCCCAGGGCCTCGTGTTCACAAAGGCCGTTATTTCATTCCGTGCCTGAGCCCCAAACGCACAGAGCGATGGCCTAAGCCAAGGCCCAGAAGCAGGGCAGGGAGGAAGGAGGGCTCTGGGCTCCAAGACCAGCAGCTTACCTTGGATTTCTGAGTCCCCTCCCCCACACTCTGCTGAGAACCCCACATTCCAGCAGCAGGACAGCAGGCTGGGTGTGGGGCCCTGACCTGGCATCTGGGAATCCCTAGATGCAATGGACTCCTGGGAGAGATGGCACTGGTAGTACTCCGTTTTCTTGGGGGAATGAGCTTATCGCCACTCCGCCTGCTCAGACTGCCCTGGGATGAACCCAGGAGAGGCGCCCAGGGCCTGTCCTGCCACCTCTCATGCACGGCTCCCTGTGCCCCACCCGGACATCTTCAAAGAGAAAGAAAAACCAGACATGGGGAAAAGACGTTCCAGATGCTGGGTGATGGCACTGGCTGGAGGCCCGAGCACACACCCTGACTTCTGCGTGGAGGTACCCGGTTCTGGGGTGACACCAGCGGTGAAGAGGGCAGCTCCCATCCAACTACCAGGCAGAGTCAGAGGCCAGCTGGACACACAGCCACGCACCGCGAGCCCGGACAGCCCAGAGGAAGGACACCCAGCAGCCCCAGCAACGAGGACAGAACGGAGAGCACAAGTCCAGGAGAGCGAGGCCAGGCCAGTCTACGCCGTCCGCCAGCACCTCATGAGCACAGACGTGCCAGGCACCGTATGAACACGGAGCCAGCGTTGACGGGGCTGTGTCCTGCAGCCATGCTGTATCCAACACCAAGCTCACACGGAAGGGACGGGCGCCACCCTGAGCGGCTGACCCCTGGGAGGAAGAGGTCACTTAAGTCGATGGGAATAAAGTCACCTTCCCCACCCAGGTCCACGGACCCCAGACTTCATCCATGTGCACTTGGGGGACATGTGGGCCTTAGGCTGAGGATCTGAACGTGACGGCCCGAAACTCTGCCTGTCATTAGAACTGGGGCTACAGAGGCTTACAGACCAGAAGCGGTGACCCTGGTCTGCCCGTGGGGCACCAGCTTCGCCAGAGGAGCCAGCGTCCCAAAGCAAACCAGCAGCTTCAGCACAGCTCCGGCTTCCCGAGCTGAGGTGTCGCCTGGGCGCCCCCACCCTTCTCTGAGACGTCCCCCACTAGGTCCTTCTCTCCCGTGCCCTGTCTGGACACCCTTGGCACATGGCGCCAGGCCAGCATCAGGCCTCACCACCACGAAGCGCACACTCAGAGCTCAGTTGTGCAGGCTGCTCACAGCCACAAAGGTCACGAGCACCCGGGAGCGCACGTACAACCGGGCACAGTGAGTAGCAGCCCTCCCCACCCCCAGAGCAGATGGGGACTGCGTTGGTTTTGTTTTCTTACTACACTAAGGTGCTCCACCCACTCTGGCCCCGTGGACTAAGGCCAGGGACACATGCTGCCCCAGGCACCACACAGCGGGGCTGATATCAACTGCCACCGAGGTCCCCTGTGGCCCAACAGTGCTGGGCACCGCAGCTGGAGGAACAGGTGAGCACGTCCACCCAGCAAGATGCCTGGGTGCTGACGGGGGAGTGCGGCCCGGGCAGAAGACCAGTGTCCTCACTGCAGCCCAGCACTGTGTGTACGTCCGAGGGCCCAGAGCTCCGGATCCCCATCGAAGGCTGGCAAAACTGAGGGGCATCCCAACAGAGGAGCAGACTCCCGGGTTCCTGAACCTGCGGCAGCTAGGCCAGGGCTGGGGACCAGGGAGGGGCTCAGCAGCAGCAATCTGCCTCCCCCAGCAGCACCAGCCCCAGGTGAGGGTCAGACACAGCCCCTGGGGCGAGAAAGCCTCTCCAGGGTGTGCGCTCAAGAAGCAACAGCCAGGTCTAGGCAGGCCCCCAGGCCGGGGACAGGAAGGCTGAGCAGGTGGGTAGCACTGGCCACCCCAGCACAAGCTGATGAGGACAGAGTCACAGGCCTCAGCCACACGCCAGGGCAGAAAACATCAGGAAGATGTGCGGGTGGTCTGGGGCTGAATCCTGGTCAATTCCTCAGGGATCAGGATAATTTCGAAGCCACAGGTGGGACGAAGAGCAGAATCCCTACCCTCCCAGGACCCCCAAACTCACTGTGAGCCAGACCTTTGCAAAGGGTCCAAGGAGGACAAAGGACCCACGCCCCAGATCCAGGAGGGGCTCCCCAGGGCTCAGGAGCACGGGAATCCCTCAGACGTCAGGCAGATCCTGGGGCTATGCGGGGCCTTGGACTATACGCATCCTCCACGGGGACAGCCAAGGCAGTCAGGGCAGGGACAGTCACTCTGGGCAGTGTGCAGCTGCTGGGCTTAGCCTCGTGCTCTGCACACCGCTCATCCACCCGGCTGTTAACGCCTAATTACTAATTAATTACTAATGAGAACCCAAACAACACGTCCTAGACCAAAGCCCCTTTCCCTCTCACAGCCAACTTGGTGCTGACGGTCCCTGCTTTGAACCTTCCAGACACAGGAGTTTGAGTCAAACTTTACCGAGAGGGTTTGTACACCCAAAACCAGAACGAAACACTGCCAGACACCAGGCTCCACACCACCCAGCGACCCCGAGGGGTCCTAGCGCCGAGCAGGCAGCTTTAGCCACACCAGCGGAAGTCACGGTCATCAAGCTCGGGAATGAGCGCAGATGCAGAGTCTGAGGGGCGTGGCATGAGGAGGAGGGGCTGGACTCCCCCACTTTGTCTTCACATCCTCTTCGTTTCAGGAGACTCAAGCAACTCCTACAAGAGCCGGGTCAGCGGCGTGCCTTGGTCCAAGAGAGCAGCTGGCTGGTGCTAGAGGAATCCCCCAGTCTATCACCCCACAGAGGAGGGTTGAGGGGCCCCCAGGAGCCCTGGAAGGCCGCAGTCATGTTCCCAGCGGTGTGTTTTGGTTGGGGGAGGCCACCTGGGCCCCAGACAGAGCAGCAGCACCTAAACCCGGGTTCTGAGGCCCAGCCTCAAAGGTGGAGCATCCCGGTTCCAAGCCAGCCAGCGGTGCTGGTCCTGGGGCGGGCCCCAGACCTGTGAGCACCCTCCCACGAAGACCCATGGCACCGGTGGGCAGGACTCTGCAGGGAGGTGGCCGAGGGTCCCCAGAAAGGGGATGGGGTCCCCGAACAAGGCCTAGACACCAAGGAGGCTGCAGCCAGATGGTGGAAAAGGCAGCTTGGAGGTCAGCGGGGACTCCCCTTCTTGCTTTCTTATTTATCAGCAAATAAAGGGCCCCCTTCAGTGGGTGGGTCTAGAGAAGATCAGAACGAGCATAAGTCCATTCCTGAGACCCTGGTGCCTGCCCTCAGGCAGCCTGACCCTGAGACTGACCGCCCAGACCTTGAACAGTCTCACTGGTAATGAGGCACAGCGTGGGAGTCCAATGACAGAGCACTGGCAAAGTGGCTGCCAGGCCAACAGACGTCCCACACCTCTGCCCAGGCCACTGCCATGGCCACCTCAGAGACGCCATGTCCCGGCCCAGGAGTGAAAGCGATACCTAACCCAACCAGGGCACATGGAGGAAGGCTGGAGCAAGGCCGCCACCACTTTCCGCACCAGAGCAACTCAGCAAGGCGCTGCGGAACACGGCCCGCACCGCGAGTTGTCGGCTTGACAAAAGGATAGCACTCGGCGTCAGCCCCCGCAAAACCGAGCGTCTGCACAAAGCCAGGGTGTGCTGCAGGGCCCCAGCCGGCAGCACAGTCGTCTCCAGCTGAGATGCCCGTCAGCCCCTCCACGGAGCCGGCCTCCCTCCTGGACGAGCAAACAGCACAGAGCAGGGCCGGGACAAGCTCCCAGGGTTGAACCTGAGGGGCCACGTTCCAACTTCACGAGTGTGCGAAGGGACCCCCCGCCCTGGGAAGTTCATAGCCAGCTGGGTGGATGCGCTCTCCTGCAGGACACACCTGCCCTGCACCCCCTATCCTGGGCCGCACGCCTCCACTCCCGCTCCTGCCAGCTCACGGCCTTCCAAGGGCCCGCTGTGCCCTCCGCCGGCCTCAGCCCCGACCTGCGAGCAGCCGCCCGTCGGCACAGCCCCGAAGCTCGCTCGTCGGCGCAGTAAGCCAGGCAGTCGAGGCGGTTCCGTGCCAGGAGCTGGGGAGAGCGTCCCATCAAACATCCGAGGCTGTTCTGATTCCAGGGGAAAGATTTCTGCAAAGTGGCAAGGCTGACATGAGGACACGGCACCTACGTGTCCTGCAGAGGCTGGGGTCTGGGAGTGAGGCCACTGGCCGCCTATGCACACTAGCGACCTCCTCCAGGAGGCCGTGACGACAACCCCGCAGGGATGGCATCCCTGGGGACCAGTGCTGCCCATGTAGTGCGATCACCCACACAACCGAGTTCTTCAAATGGAAAGAACGGCCACTGTGAGGGCCACAGCCCGTGCTGACCCTCCCGAGGGCCACGAGTCCCAGGCAAACGTGGCCGAGTGTGGCCAGAGATCCTGCCGCCGGTCTGGCCCCTCTCTGAGCCCCTACCCTAGTGCTGCTCCCATCACTGGCTTGTTTCCTGCATGGCTGAGGAGTGGCTCCTTGAAGGGAGACGGCCCAAGCCTCGTGTGTGGTTCTCCCGTGTGCTCGCCATGCTTTCCAAGTGGGGGCCGCCCGGACCCCGAGAACCAGCATTCCCGCGGGGAGGAGGCCCCCTCAGGCCTGTCAAGGCGAAAAGTGCTTGTGGGCGCCTTCTCTACCAACAAGTGCTTCTTTCTCCCATCACAGAGAAAACTCGAACACTCGGTGTCTGCGGGGTTGGGGCCATGGGCGCCCGCGGGTTTCCTGCGGAACCACGGACGCTGCCGCCACCCCGGCCTCCCCGACAGCCCACACTGCCAAGAGGATGGCGAAGCACAAGGAGCAAAAGGTAAAGGAGCAAAGTGGGAACTCATCAAAGTCAAGACCTTCCTGTGCTTCAAAGGATGCCACCAAGAACGTGGAAACAACGTGCGGACCGGACGTCTGCTCAGGGACCAGACCCGAGGAGGCCGCCCCCCCCAACAGCAGGGAAACGCACGTCAAAACCACAGTGAGAGACCGCTTCACACCCACCAGGGTGGCTGTCATCAGACAGACCAAGAATCCCACAACCGCGAGGTGAGGTGCCACCGTGGGAGGGAGGGGCTGGAGGGCGCGCCGCCGTCCGGGAAGGGAGGCCGCTCCTCAGGCCAGACCTGGGAGGACCGAGAAGAGCGACCCAAACACCTGTACATTGTCCCCTGAACAACACAGGGGTGGGGCCACTTGATCCCCACGCAGTGGGCTCCCCAGTGACTAAGAGCCACTGCTGACCAGAGGCCACACCAGTCACACAGGCAGTCGATCGACACACGTGCTCCATGTCCTGTGTGTTACGTACACTGTATTCTCACAATAAAGCGACAGAAAACAACGTGTTACGAAGAAAATCAAAAGGAAGAGAAAATGCATTTGCAGGACTGTGCTCGTCCCTACGGTAGTTTGCACGGTCCGTCCACGAGACGAACTGCCCCTCAGTACCCACACCAACGTTGTCTCGTACAGACGACAGAAACACGGGGGATGTGGCCCATGTCACTAACACCGATGTCAAAAACGAAAAGATGGTGTGAAAAATAAATTCGCACATATTTACAGGTATAACAGTTCACGGTGCTGACAGTGAAACAGCGATAGGACGGCTTCTGGTAGGCTCGCCTACCCGCTCATGCAGGAACCGTTACAAAGCCGTTCCGGCACACGGGATTACAGTCACGGTCACGACACGGTACTGGAGACGCTCTTACGTGTTTTTAAAACCACTGACCTGTGATGATAGGCCCATACCCACTTCCTCCAGTTTCTCCAATTATGAGAGGCTAATTATGCCATAATTATTTGAAAGCAAAGTTATAAAATCAGGACAGCGAGCTGCCCGAGCAGTCCACAGCTGTCTCCGGCAGGACGCTGGCGGGTACCTGAGCCACCAAGCGGCCTGTCTCGGTGGGACACGCGGACTAGTGGGTTCTTTAGCGCCACCACCAAATACCATGGGGCTCCCTCGGAGAGTCAGGTTTCACACACAAAACCCTTAAGGAAAGGAGCATCCCTGTCAAAGGTTAGGGAATGTTGCGGTCTGGCCCCATCCTGGACCACAAGATGCCCTGGTCTAAGCTGCGGGGTGAGTGGTGGCAAGGACTCCATGATGGGCGGGGCCTGGCCTGGCACAGACCCCGGCCTGCTCCCGCTGAGCCAGAACCTGGCGCCAAGACCCCGGCCAGCAGCGTGGGGGTGGGGGGACCGAGCCACCAGGAGTGCAGACAGCCCTCGGAAAGGGAGGAGAGTGTGAAAAGCCGCTGGCTCGGGGGAGACGCAGGGACACGGGCTCCTAGAAGCCACTCCGTGCCAGGCAAGGGACAGGCATCCTATGTCAGCTCTGGGCGAGGCCTCAGTGCCCAGCTGGGCAGCCAGGGCAATTCCAGGATGACGACGTGGCCCTGGCCAAGGCTGGCGGGGGGTGGCTGTATGCAAACACAGGGGCTCAGGGCAGGAGGGCATCCCTTGGTTCCTGAAGCCCGCCTGGCCCCCACCTCCCAAAGTCCTGTGATCCGGTGTCTTGGGCGGTGGGCAACAGTTAGCTGGCGTCAGGTCAGAGATGGGGGCAGACGGTGCTACCTGAGACCAGCACCTCACACAGTGTCGGGCCTGGGCAAACGTGCCCGTGCCCCCTGCACCAACCTGAGATCCCTACTCTCAAGCCATCGGGTCAACATCCAGGCCCCTCCCCTCTCCCACCAGTACCCATGCTCGGACACTCCGTCGTCTGTCCCCTGACCCTGGGTTCCTGAAGACCCAGATCCCTGGGCCTGGCACCTGGGGGCAGCATGTTTGGCAGAACCCACTCTGGCATCATCTATGGCCCCACCACTGTTTTATGAACCACTCAGAAGACAAAGCAGCCTCCACCCCCCCTCCCAACCTCAGGGACTCTCCACAGTGAGAACCAGCCTGTGCCCCTCAGACTGAGGCCTAGGAAAGGCAAGTGGGAGGAGTTCTCACAAATCAGCAACATTGTGTCTGAGCACAAGTGAGCACTTTTAACAGGTAGAGATGTCATAAGAAAACCACATCTAGGGTCTGAATACATGCATCTATTTCCTAACTTAGAGACTAAATTAAAAAGCAATTCTTTCTCATGGTTTGGCAGATTTTAACAGAGTTCAACCACTAAGTGATACGTCCAGGTTAGAAAGTCGTTGCAGGTTTAGAACTGGGGCAGGCAGGACCCAGCATTTAGGTTGCCCATGGGTTCCAGGTGACCCAGAACCCCCGGTCACATCAACCTCACGAAGAGTGCCAAGGCCCGGGGGCGTGGACCCCTGGGTTTCACCCTCCAGAGCAAAGATGGCAGGCTTAAGACTGGGACTCTGGAGAGCACACAGGGAAGGGTCAGGGGCTGTGCTGGGGGTGTGGGGGTCTCTCTGTGACACTCGAAAAGAGGGCCCAACAGGCTAAGTGTTCACGTTCTAACTTCACTCTCATTTAGTGGGTTGGCAGAAAATAGCCAAGACCACAAATTAAGAGACGAAAACTTTTCATGGAAACATCAGGCCTTCGAAGCAGCCCACCCCACGATGCTGTCAGGCCACGATCCCTTGAAGAACAGGTCGGGGTGGGGGTCGCCCTGCCATGTCTGCTTCTTAGCCCCACGGTGTCAAGAGCGCAGGCATCCTCCTCCACAACCGCTCCAAACATCAGAGAAGATGGTCCAATATCCCCTGACGGGAGCTGAGCTCAGGAGGAAAAGCCCAAGTGTCTGGGATCAAAGATGAGGAAAACCATGTCACGTGTCAGCCATGCTGACCCAAGGACCCCCGAGTCCCCAGCCCTGGGGATGCAGGGACCCTGTAACCACGGACCTACACGGCTGGAAGCTGTGAGGAGCAGAGTCTAGGGGCTGCGCCATGCACACACCCCCAGGCCCTGCATGCAGGCAGCAGGCCAGGCCCCAGGGCCTCATCCAACAGGGCAACGGGTAGAAATGCTAAAACAGACCGAGCTCAAAATGAGTAAACACACACAGAAAAAAATGTGAGAAAAGAGTAAGACATCAAAAAAGATCACGCAGATTGGAAAAAAAGCAGAACTTTCCAGAATAAAAATAGTTCTCAAGGAAATTATTCAAACGCAGTGCAGAGGAAAACGAGATGAACACATGAGAGAGGGTAACAGACATGAAAGAGGAGAGGAGGAATTCCAGAAGGAGAGAGCAGGGAGACAGTGGCCAAGAACCGTCTGGATTTGGTGAGAGGCAAGCCCTCAGGTTTCAGAGGTGAGGAAGAGGAGGGACCAGAATGGCAGCTTGACCTTTCAGGTTCAAGGTCAACACCACCTTGCCACCACCGACAAGTTCAAGAGTGCACCGTTTCTTGGGCCACGAAGCCTCAGTGTCAGTGTCTGATGCAGCAAATCCCCCCGCCACGGGGCCCACAACAGAAGCTGGGTCCTGAAAACATCTGGAACAGATGTCCTGCACACACTGTCACTGTCCAGGGCAGGCAGCAGGGGCTTCCTCCTCCGACCCTAAGATGGGGGTCTGCACGACCTTGAGTCCAAGGATGCAGGACCGTGTGGGCGAGCGTAGCCCTCTCTGACCAGACCTGCGTGCTCCAGGACAAGGCACAAATGGCTTGAACAGGGCCGCCCTCCCCGCCACGGGGCATGCTGGGCCCCGGCAACAACAGGCAGGAGCAGCTCCCAGGGCAGGGAGTCGAGCCACCCCCACCCCCGGTGAGAGGCCCGGCAGGAAAGCACGAATGGCACCCTCTTCCCACCTACACTGGCAACCCAGCGCAGCCCGAGCAGGGGCGGGGCCGCCTGGTCCCCAGGGTCCTCTCTAACCGGGGGTGCTAGACGCTTTGTGACTGAGTCCGACGTCTCCTACAGGTCAACTCTAAATCCCCAGCTCAGAGCCACCCTAAATCAGCCCAAGACCTGCACTACGGACCGTTCCTGAAGATTTCACAGTTCTAGAAACTGCACAGCTATTTTTATAAGTACCATTAATATTTTCCACGGGATAATTCATGTTTCATATTATGCTTAAATTAACCTATTTCTGATTATTGTGGTACAGAGGAAGCAGATTAAATTTGCAAGACAACGCCAAACCCCAAAATGAAGTGAAAATAGCAATTTTAAAGATTCACCTTGATCTTTTAAAAAAATTTAAGTAGGTCATCTTTTCTGTTACTTCCACTGTCAAGAGTAAGTCAAGTCTTCTCTAAGGACACTTACTTGCGGACTACTGGGTCTCATGCCCCCCTGCCCAAGAATAAGAGAGGCCAACGGTGCCCCAAAGCCAAGGCTCTAACACTCACGGCCCCTTCCCCAAGGAACCCCAGACCTTTGCCGATCCTGCCCCGCCTGGGGTTGGGTGCACCACTGGGCTTGGAGATCACCTACCAGCCTGTCAAAACACCAAGAACCCCCCGAAAGCAGAGGGTGGAAGGGGGAGGGTTGGGGTGGCCCAACACCCCCAGCCTTTCTGCAGACTCTGGGGGTGGGGGGCACATCTCTGATTCCTGTGGCCTGGCCACCCTCAGGAGGGGTGAGAGAGGCTAGACCCAAGACTGAGAATGGGTTTCGACGCAGACACTGGATGTCCATCCTGACCCCATCCCATGGACTCGCCACCAGCCCTCCAGATACCAAGGCTTCCCATGCCCCTGCAAAACCTCACTTTTGGCATCAGAAAATGTGTGGGAGGTCCCCAAAGGGACAAGGTGGGGTGGAACTGAATCTCTCCCTTCCTCGACGGTCCCTGGAAAGTAACTGTTAAAAGCACTAAAACAACAAAACAGAACTCCAAGAACAATGGAGCTGTTTTGAAAATCGACGGTACTCTTGTGTTTTGGAGAAGTGGGGAGCAGGAGGGTCCTTCCCTCGTGGCCCAGCTGTCACGTCTTGCCTCTCACCCTGGCCAGAGATGACAAACGTGCCCTCTGTCCGGCCTCAGGGCCAACGCTGCACAGAGGAGTGCAGGCCACAGCGCGGGACGCTGTAGTTCCCCTCTGGACAGCTGGCTGGCCAAGAACTGGACGGTAGGCCCTCACCCCATGAAGGCCCCTCTGGAAGGATGGCCACCCCTCCTCCCCCACAAGCCTCCACACAAAGAACTGGCGAGACTCGGGGGCCCTAACAGACCGGGCCCAGGAAAGGCGCAGCTCTTGGGAGGGAGGGCTGCTGGCAGCACAACTGGCAGCTGACCAGGAACATTCCTGCAGACGCCCCGGCTGACTGCGATACCTGGCCACGCTGGGTCAGGCTCTCCCTCTGGTGTGCAAGCAAGAGCCTTCAGTTTCTGCTCATCTCACGCAGCCAGAAACACATGGAACTCGGAGAGAGGCACCAGGTAGCGGCCACCTGCTTCCCGCCTCCTGACCCCCACCAGCCCCTCCTCCACCCAGGGCCCACATGGTTGGCCCCTGCTCTTGCCTCCCACACCTGCTGTCAGGATGTGCATGGGCTCCTGTGGTGGCCTCCTCACTACCTCTGAGCTGTCTCCATCGCCTCCTGCGTGGACAGCGCCCGCCCGCAGGTCCCGCTGATCCTCTGACCTTCGCCCTGACTAGGATGGGGACCCCCAGGCAGCCCTCAGCTGCTCTCCTTAAACCTACGGGGTCCCTCCCACATGCCCCATCACCTGACCCTGTGCTCTGAAAAAGGACAAGGACTGGAGCACGTGTCTCCCATGTGCGTGCATGTGCGTGTTGCGTGTGCTGCTGTGTGACGGGTCATCTGTCAGACGTGGAAGGCCTCAGAGAAAAGGCACCGGGCGAGGGGTACTTTGGAAGTCAATATGGGGTGACGCACTCTGAAACGAGGGGAGCCTGTCAGCTCTGCCCCAACCCCAGGGGCCTAGGGAGCCTTTCGCAGAGCGAAATGTCAGAAGAAACATCTTTCAACCACAGATCTAGTCGGGCTGGGAGGGGCGGGGTCACTGGTGGCCCTGGGAGAAGAGACCTCCCCTACCCCCCACAGAACATCAACCCCGATGCTGGCTGAGGGGTGGACCCAGATGCCACTGAAGCCTCAGACCCAGCCAACGCGCAATTCAAGCAGAAGCCACACCGCAGGCCTCTGGGACCCGGGGGCCTCCTGGTTCTGGCTGCCTTCCAGCGAAAGGCCTTCTCACTCCTTGAAACTCTGAATCTGACGCCAGCCACAGGTCTGGGACACAGGTGCACCCCCCAGAGCCTTGGCCAGGAGCAGAGGAGAGGTGTTTAATCTCAGAGGAAGGAACCAGAAGGTAGACAGGACCACGAGAGGTGGCCAAGCACTGTCGCGTGGCCCTACCTCAGTTTCCCACCCCAGAGGACACCGACCCCACACAAGTGTTGTGTCCCCGGCCACACACCTCTCTGGGTGCTATCTCACCCCATCACCCATTCCTGCAGGAGGAGCAGCTGGGACCAGAGAGCTAGCAAGCCCAAGCCTGCCAAGCCTCCTTGCAAAGAAAGCCTCCCATCCGCTCAGCCCCTCTTCCCACGCACAAAGGCTCCAAGGCTCAGCGCCCTCGATGAATTATGCATAACAGCTCAATTATGACAGAGCCGCAGGAGGGCCGGCGTGGGGGCCCAGGAGTGGGGGGAGGAGGAGGAGCCTGGCGGCTGGCATCCCGGAGGAGGTGGCGGAGGTGCCCCCAGTGCAGCAGGGCAGCCAGCATCTACATGCGTGCACAACACAGGTGCACAGGGCTGCCTGGTGTCTGGGAGGGCTCGAAGGACCGAGAGCTCCAAACTCCGGGACCCAGATCCTGGCTGGCTACCACTTGAGTCCCGAGGGCCCTGCTGTGACCCCAACTCCATCAAAGAAGAGCCACTGCCAGCCCCCGCAATGGTGGGAAAGGCTGCCCGGGGGTAGCTGGAAGACACACGGGGCGCCACAGGCCCCAGCTCCACGCCGCACACTCTGAGCACCCCGGGAGATGCACAAGGGCAACGGTGGCCTCCGGGTACCCCGACCGGACCTGCATTTCAGTGCTGAGCTCACAGGCACGCCATCCTGCAAAACCAAGAGTGGGGGCTTCAAGAAAGGAAGCGGGAGAGAGGGATGAGTGCCTCTGTTCTGAAACAACCCCCCAGCCGGCCCCCGGAGGAGGCGGCCCGCAGCCCACACACACGCAGCGGAGATGCTATGGAGGGAAGGTGGGCTCAGGCCCCTCGTTCTGACACTGGCCGCCATGGGGAGCAGACCCAGCGATCTACCTCAAAGTGGGGCCCACGGGCACAGAGCCTGACCTGCCCACACCAGGAGATTTCCATGTCGCCCGGGCCAGGGAACTTCTGCGAAGGACCAACACTTTCCAGTCTTCGATATCAAAACAAAAACATCCCCAAGTGGCGTCCACGCGCAAGAGAGCACGCAGTCGGTCTCCAGACAGAACGGGAAGTGTGCCAGGCCCCCCAGAGCCTAACACTGCACAAGGAGCTGAGAACCCCCTGTAGGACATCTGACCCCCGCAGCAGCTCTGGAAGCAGGAGGAGGGTGGGAAAGGTGGGTCTGACGAGGCCTGCCCCCTGTGCGCTCGCAAGCTGGGCCTCTGCTCACCGACTTTTTAATCTGAAAGGAAAATATTCCCCAGGCTGGCTCTGTGGGCGCGCGGCGTGCGCACCGGGTTTAACGTTCTGCACTTGCCGTCCTGGAACTCTTGATAATCTCATTTTCGAGAAAATTTTATTTCTAAGTCTGATGGGACAACGGAGCGTACGTGAAGCCGGTGAGACTCAAAGACGGTAAAGGGAGGAGTTCGGACCCAGAGCAAATGCGGGCGCTCCCAGCCCCAGGAGGCCAGCCGCCCCCCACAGCCAGGGCCCAGGGCCCACCCTGAGCGCTCTGCCCAGCTGACCGCGTAGAGGGACGGGGCTTCCCCCCGCCTGCTCCCCGCAGGAGGGGACTGGTGGAACGTGCGCATCGCAGGAAGTGACCAAGAAACAGCCGAGTCAGCTCTGTGCTGTTTCCACTGTTCCGGGTAAGGAGGAAACACAGACGCACGTTCGAGGCACAAAACACGAACTGTGTGATTCCAGTGACCCTGCATCCGAGTGAGACACTCTCGTAGCTGCATTTAAAACCAGCACCACATAATATAAAGATGAACTGTACAACTTGGGGCAAGAATTTAAATTTTCGATTTTTTCTTACTTGAAATGCCATTAAATAGCAATAAAAACCACCGTGACCAGTGAAATACTGCAGAAAAGGGAAATGTTTGCATTTTAGTGGCTTTCACGCTTTCCTCCTGCTTCCCAGAACCAGGGCCCTGCACACTCCTTGACTCGCACCACCACCGTGGGTCCTGCCGTCACACCGCTCCTCAGCAAGGGCCACACGTGGTCCCTGAGGAACCCAGGCAACGGCTTCCCACAGAGGGCAGACTCCAGCTGACTGGCAAGCACCTGCGAACGTCACCCGAGAGGCCTCCCAGCCCAGAGCCTCGCAGCGAGACCTCCCCTCACACCAGACACGGACACTGGAAGGCCATTTTCTAATCTGTTAGAGAACAAAATCTTCCAAAGGAAGAGTTTTAAGCCCACTTGTTAACACCTTGCAAATACATGCAAAAAAACCAGCTGACGTCAGAGAAGATGGAACTCACTGGAGAGAGGTCTCGGCAAAGCCAAGCCACACAGCCTGGGGAGCAGAGGCCACACCCGCCCAAGCGGCCCAGCTCTGGTACGCCCAAGGCCATGTTTCCACCAACACTACTGCCTGCCATCTCTGAATGGGAGCCCGAGTGCAACACACTTGATTCAAGAATATTCCAGTAGGTCTACAAAGGAATAAAACTATACATCAGCAAGATCAGAAAAGGTTTCCATGCTCCTAATTAAAATTAAAAGTAAAATCGTTTTTTAATTCTTTTTATCATCAGGAAGGCCTCATTTGGGGGTGCATTTGTAAAGAAAAGCACATACGTCATCCTTAAACTTCCCCTCTCTACACTGGCCACTGATGAGGACAGTCTCAGAAGGAAAACCTGAGCACTGATCCACCCTCCAGCCTGGGGACACAGCCTTTCACGTCAACATGCCCCCAGAGGAGGACCACGTCCATGCCCACCTCTCCACCCCCAGACCTCCTCGGGATGGAAGGGAATGGAAGGAAACTCCAGCCGGGGCAGGAGCTCAGCAGCATGAATTCCGCGTCAGAAAAAGACCTTGCCTCCCTGCGGGGTCGTGCTCTCCAGGGGCTGCCCCCAGCCGGGGAGGTGCCGCACTGGGGGGCTGGGCCCTGAAGGGGCTCTTAGGAGGGGAGATGACAGGGTGACACAGCCTCAGGCCCCTGACCTTTGCAGTGGCTGTCACACCCATACGTGCAAATGGCCCTGAGCAAAGCAGAGTGACCCAGAGCCAAGCAAGGAGGCTGAGGCAGGATGGGAGGTAGGATCCGAGGGGAAGCATGTGCAGAAAGGAAGAAAGACCGTGGCCCGCTCATGACTGTGGCGCACCAAGGCCCCAGACCTTGTGCAGTGGTCTCCACCCAGCTGGACAGTCCCGCCACCAGCGGGACAGGGGTTCCCGAGTGGCTGCCCTCCACTCTGCAGCTGCCTGAAGTCTCTCCCCTATCCCAGGGCAGGTTCCCTCCCCCCGGGGCTGGTCCCCCCAGGGCAGGCAGCACAGGAGGCCAGAGTGTGGAGGAGAGGCCCGCCTGCCCTGCCGCGTCTGTGAGCAGGTCCCAGCCTTGCGGGCAGCCAGGGACAGAGCACTTTCACCTTCCCAGCCAGGAAGTGAACTGCGAGGCCAGCCCCGCCCACACGCCCGCCTTGTTTTGCTTCCTCAGCGCCTCAGCCTCCCAGCCCCCCACCCCCACCCTGGGCAGTGCCCGCCTTGTTTTCTCTCCATAGAAACCGACACAACAGCTCGAGCGGACAGGGGGGCGCTGCCGGGCCACAGGGCCGCCTCCACTTCCGGGCTGTGGCAAGGAGGCTGGCCCAGGACCAGCAGTCACCACTGGTGCGCCCAGGCGCCCGGGCTGGAAGTCGGCTCGCAGGGCCGCAGAGAGGAGTGTGTTCTGAACGTGGACACGGGGAGCCAGAGTCCAGAAGCCAGCACCACAGCCCCAGGGCTCGGACCAGTACACAGAAAGGCAGAGCCACCAGAATGGGTCCCAAACAATGTGGATTCTCCCCAGAAAACAAACAGCACGTGCTGCAAAATGCTCACGTTGCTCTCCCACCCTGGCAAGCTGGGACCCAGGTCTCCGGGGGATCCAGCCCCTCCTGCTTGAGGGTCGGTCACTGCCAGCCAGGTGGGTGGAGCTGGGCAGGGGACAAGAGCTCTGACAGGCCCTGGGCCAGCATTGCCGGGGCGGGGAGGTGGCTGTGTGGGTCACGACGGGCCTAGGTGGACACCGGCCCAGAGGGGCCCGGAGGAGAGCCAGGACTGTGTGCGTCACAGAGGCCCCGGCCAGGGGCCCTGGGTAAGGATTCAGACCACACCGGCGTTTTCATCTGAAAAATGGGGTGACACAGGCTGCTACCTCAGAGCTGCCAATGGCAGAGGGAATGCAGCAGCATTCTGGAAACCACCAACTCCAAACCTGTCCCACCAAACGGGGGCCACAATGTTTAAAACACAACACCTCCCTAAACTTCAGATTTCTTCACAATGTGCAAACTGTTCAATAGGCTGAAGACCCCAAGGCTCCCTTCCTAAGGGTCCAAGGACAGGCTCCCAGCCCCTGGCCCCCGCCAAGAGAGGATGCAAGCCTGGCAGATGGAGGCAGCCTGGGCTCAGGGCACCAAGGTTCTCGCCGAGGCTGCCAGGCCAGCGTCCAGGTGACATCCCTGCACTGGGGGACCTGGCCCGGTACCTGACCACCCACCGCCCATCGGCCAACCCTAGCCTGGCAGCTGCCCCCCACTGCAGGAAGCCAAAGACCCCACGGGAAAGGGTAGGGGTCTCCCAGGAAACACCTTGGCAGAGCACAGCCCCGCCAGAGAGCAAGGCCAGGAGCTCTCCCGCCGCACCTTCTTATCCGCAAAGGATGAAGGTGACCGGCAGTCCCTCCACAGACCCTGGAATAAAGGGTGGAGGGCTAGGGACAATGTTAAAGCCAGTCGAGTTCCCCATGGTTTTGGAAAGCCGCACCTACCCCAGCACCAAGTCCGCAGCCTGCTCTGCTCACTGTGGCCGAGGTCACTGCAGGGATGGGGGCCCACCCCGGTCCCACCTGAACCCTGACCCTCACTTCCTCTGAGACCGAGTTCCAGTGATCTAATGAGACTGATCAGGGGCTCCTGTTTTTGTTCTCAAATATTCACACTGTAGCCTGTCTTCTCCGTTGTCTTGTAGGCCAAGTTTATCTGAAGGTGTCTGCGTGAGATATCAGGTAGGACAGTCTCCCAGCACACTTCTGGGATGAGCCATTTCTACAGGCCACCAAGAAAGGCCACACAACCAAGACCACGGAGGTTGTTCAGAGAGGTAGAACCCGAGAGCACACGGGCAGGAAGCCAGGCTCCTACAATGAAGACGGGGGACACTCAGGCCTGTCTTCTGGTGACATGAGGAGCGGCTTCCCCGGGAAGGGGCTGTGGGGTGGGAAGTGGACTCACGACAGTGGACGCGTCTCCTCAATGACTGCGAGCACAGATGGCTAGGGAGTGCGGTGGGGTCACCACCTACTTTGCTTCTTAAAAGACCCCACTTGAAACCGCTCATTTCTCTCAAGAGAACTACAGGGAAGCAGGAGAGCAGGACGTTTGGGCCCTCGGTTTCCCTCCCAGGACACTCACAATGGACCAGAATTAGGGAGAAAGAGCCCTTCTGTCTGCCGGGCTGGGACTGCGGGTTTGCCTTGGCGGGGGGACAACTTTCCACTGGTCCATGCCCCTCCCCCAGCTCCCTCCACTTGCAGCTGGAGCTGTCCTCAGAGGGAAGGAGGCATTTCCTGTGCCCCCCCCCCTCAATTTCCCAACATTCTTGGCAAGTCCAGAGAAGAGAAGGCAGCAAGAACAGGGAGGCGGCCAGGCGTGCCCCCACGCGCACAGAACTACAAATGGGGGGGGGTGGAGGACAGAGCACCCAGAGAAAGTGCTCGCAGGTTGATGGGGTAGATGGGGGCAGGGGGCTCTGCTCTCCGAACCAGTTTCTCTCCTGCTGGAGTGTCCACCAGGCTCACACTCCCCATAAAGATGCAGGAGAAAGACCGAATAGGCAGGTGGGCGGACGGGCATCTGAGCGGGCAGGAGGCAGGGGTTTCAGGACAATGGCTGAAACGCATGCCTGGTCTTGGGGTAGACAACCCTCCAGGACACACCAGGGTACTGGGGGCGCTGCCAGCCTCCCTCAGCATCTCAGCTCCCCGCTGGGCTAGGAGGAAGTCCCAAAGGCAGTTCTGGGGCCTCAGAGACACTAGGCCCATGGCAATGGCTCAAGAAACATTTGCAGCTGTGAAGGTGGGCGGCCAGGCCAGCCAGGGCATCCTGAGCAGAAGCAGGCTCCAGAAGAAGGGGCAGTGGCCCCACCCAGCTGCCATCTCCCATCTGCTGCCAAAGGCCACAGAACGCCTTGTCTAAGACACCCGCCCCCCGAATGCTGTCATGAGGCTCCGGGTGTCTCAAGGCACCTCTGCCCCTGGGGCAGGTGCTCAGCCATGGGGAGGCCTGAGCTTCCTGGGGGTCAAGGCAATCGCTGCAACAGTGGTGACTGCCTCCTGGTCCAAGGACCTGGAACACAGCACAACCTCTCCAGTGGGTGCCCAACCCCTGGGGAGGCCTGGATGGTTTCTCCCTGGAACAGCTGGACGTACCCAGCTGTTACAGGAAATCCAGCTTAGTCTGGCTTAGAGAAGTCAGGGTCCCCACCCCAAGGCCAGGGCCGAGCTCCATAGAGGCCCACTCCCTGGACACACCTGTGCCCTGTCAGAGGCACAGAAGAGGGACATGGCTGGGGACCCCCCCCCCCCGGCTGCATCTACCAGGACGCCACCTGTGCGTGTATCAAGAACTAATCATCTACAGCCACACGGTGGCCAACAGTGTGGACTCTGGACCTGGAAAACCTACAGCTTATCTCCTGCTTGCTGACCTTGCACATCCTCTCCCCAGGACCCCAGCCTTCTGCTCAGTCCCTTCCCAATGTGCCTGGAGCCTGTGAAGCCCAGCACATCGATCTCTGGAGCAGGAAAGAGAGGCCCACTGCTCCCGGGAGAGGCCCAAGGGCTGGAGGGAGAGATACACGTGAAGGGACACATTTTTGTCCTGGTGAGGGACCACGTAGGGATTTCTCCACTGGAACTTATCTTCAAATTAGGTTTAGAAATCCACAGATTCATGAATGGCCCCTATAAAGGCCACCAGCCCGGCCCCAGGGCCCGTGTCAGCTGCTGAACTTCACAGCCTCCCGGCAAGGACAAACGGAGCCTGGCGCCTGAGGTAGCGTGGCCGGACCGGCAGACAGCCCCCTGCTGCCCAGCTGCCAGTCTGCACTGCCAGTCTCTCTGGAACGAGCTTCGGCCACAAGACTCCACCCCACCTCGAGAGCAGGGAGCCCTGGCCTCTACTGGTATGCTGAGTGCAAAGACTTGGCTGGAGCAGCCACTTTGGGCCACGAGGCAGGAAGCAGCAGGAAGTGAGCAACGGGGACAGTCAAGGAGCAAGGGCACCAGCAGCGTCAATGTGCCCAGAGCTCCTGCCTCCAGACTCCACTCACTGGAGGGAGAGAAGTGCAGTGCTGTGCTGTGCACTTGGGCTTGCCCCCAACCCCCATCCCTTTGATGGAGCCTCACTGCGTTTCAATCACCCCCGCACCGCTTCTCACCAGGGAAGCAAAGGACAGAAGGCACCAGCACCCATCCGTGCCCATTACAGACACACCAGGGGAGACGGGCCCCAGCACCCCCCCCAATTTCAGAACAAAAGAGAAAACCCTCAAAGGCTGTGGTGGTGAACATGTTAGGTAAGAAGCCACAGGAAGAGGTCTTCATCCTTTCCACACACCAGCAGCAGAGCCAGCCCCCCAGAATCCAAGACTCCCGGGACAGCTCCGCCCTTCACAAATGCTTCCACCTCCTGGCCTCAGGCAGCCCTGCTCAAGGCGTCCCACGCGGGGGACCACGGCACCCTCTAGGGTGGAGCCCGCACAGGCCACCCGCTCCCACACTTCTCACCCCAGGATGCGTCCCTGCCTTAGGCAGCAGAAGCAGGTGGCCTCCAGGCTTCCGACCTCCCTCTGGGGTCCAGGCCACCTTGCACAGCCTCCTTTCTCTAGAGGATTTCTGACTGCAGCAGGTGACCTTCAGAGAGAGCCGAGAGGGGTCCTGGTGCTGGGGTCAGGGTCCCCAGAGACACCGGTAACCCAGTGCAGGGGCGGGGTGGGGTAAGACCACCTCTAGGAAGCTCACCAGGGTACATGAAACCCTGGCCTTGTGCCTGGGCTGTGGGCACAGCAGGTGAGGAGGCTCCCGGGGCCCTGAGCAGGTACTAGCGCCTCGAGGCTCCTGTGGATGAAGGCTCTCACAGGACGATGGCCCCAGGCTCAGAAAGGAAAGCCTGAAACAGCAGGATGAACAAGATGACACTGTTCAATCCCAGGGTCTCCACGCCCCTGAGAAGACACCAGGAGCACAGAGAGGCTGCCTCCCCCCAGAACCCAGCCCCAACTTCCCACCAGGCACGTGGGACCTGCAAAATTCATGTACAGGCCAGTGAGGCAGGCCAGGCACAAAAGGCATGGCCGGGAGCCAGGCTGTCCCGGGGGAACTGTGGAGGGGGGTGTGTACGGGACTCTCCCACAGAACCAGGGAAAGGGCAGGCTGTGGCTTCGCGGTCCTGCCCCCACCCAAGCCAGGCCAGAACCCCCTCAGCAGCTTTCAGCAAACATTTAAAGACACAGTAGAACAGTCATGGAAAAACCAAGCCCCCCATACCCCTCTCCTGCCCCAGGGCTCAGGGGCGCTGAGACCAAAGGCGGAGCTGCCCAAGCATCCTGGCCAGACCCCTCCAAGATCACAGAGAGAAGGAGTCCCCCCCCCCCACCTAAGAACGAAGCTCAGACAGCAGCCTGAGTGCAGGCCAGGGGGCCGCTGCATACCCCTCATTCCACCACGCCTGTCTCCAAATATCCCACCTCCCCTGGGCTCTCAAGGTGGCGGGGGCATCCTCCTTGTGGGAAATCACACGGGGAGCTTTGTGGCAACAGGAAGCATAGCCTCACAAGTGGGGAATCGGCATAGCTGTCCACCCAAGACCAAGTGAGTGTCCTTCCCACTGCTCTGCATACAAAGGCCCCAAACCTCTCTCAAACCCCAACACTGGGTTCCCACCCCCGCCCCAGGCCAGTCACTGTGTCTTCTGGCCCTTTTCACAGGGGCCCCCAGATGATCCTGGCTGGCTGGAAAGACCCTCGGTGTCTCCCACACGGCTCTTTCTGCCCAGGTGGGTGAGAGGTGCCTGACCCAGGAGGGACCTAGCACCACCGGAAAGCAGAGGACAGCCAAGACCCAACATGACCGAGGCGCTGTGCCCTCTGGAGGAGCAAGGAGGGTGGCAGGTGCTGCCACACACTGGCCAGAGGGGGTGACAAACGACGGATATGGCATTTCGCCATCACTCCACATCAGGAAACACAAATCACAACCACGACCAGATACCACCTCGCACCTGTCAGAATGGCTCAAATTAACAACACAAGAAACAAAAGGTGTTGGCGAGGATGTAGAGAAAGGGGAACCTCTTGCACTGTTGGTGGGAATGCAAACTGGTGCGGCCACTATGGAAAATAGTACGGTAGTCCCTCAAAAATTATAAACAGAGCTACCATATGAGCCAGTAATTCCACTGCTCGGTATTTACCCAAAGATACAAAAACACTAACCGACAAGATGTAAGCACCCCGATGTTTACCACAGCATTATTTACGGAAGCCAAGACACGGAAGCAGCTCAGGTGCCCGTTGATAGATGAAGACGCGGTCTACGCACTGTGGAATATTACTCGGCCGTCAAAAAGAGTGAGTTTGCCATCTGCAACGACGTGGACAGAACTAGAGGCTATCATGCTGAGTGAAATCAGTCCGTCAGACAAAGACAAACACCATATGATTTTACTCGTATGTGGGGTTTAATACACAAAAACAAGCAAATGCGAAAGAGAGAGAGACAAACCAAGAAACAGACTCTTAACTGCAGAGAACACTGGCGGTCACCGGAGGCGGGGGTGTGGGACGGGGCTGAAGGAAGCACCTGAGAGGAGCACTGGGGTGGTAGGGAAGTGTTACATCGCTACACTGTACACGTGACACTGCATGACACTGTATCTTAACTGGAATTTTTTTTAAACTTAACACACAACGGACATGGCCACAGGAGCAGAAGCCAGAGGCCTGCGCTGCCTGGGAAGACGGCCTCTCTCACAGGGAGTGGCCCTCGCCCCCGCGGTCCCTTCAAGTCCCACTGACGCACCTGTCGGGCCCCTGACCTGGCCTCGGCAGGGCTGCCTGCCATGGGGCAGGATGCACAGGAGCCAGGCAGCCCGGGGGGCACACACAGGCTGTCCACACGCCAGAACACACACAGCCACGGCGTGGGCACAGAACCTCCGGCATCACGTGGGCAGACAGAGGCTCGGGAGTGCGTGGCACCCATCTGCGCCACATCACGGGGAAGCGCACACAAGCTTTGTAGCAGAAACACTCAGAGTTCAGAGAAAAAACCAGAACAGAGGTGTGAGGGTGGTTTCCCCAAATACTTCAGCACTTCCAGCCTGCGAACAATCTCCCATTCCTGACAAACACAGAAAATGCAAGGACAGAACAGGGAGCTGGGGGGCGGGGAGAGGGGGGTTGCTGAGCTGCAGGAAGGAAGGAGGGAAGATGACTGCCTCTGCCCAGGCCCTGAGTCTGCCCAGCCCTTCCAGAATGCTCTCATTACCTTGAGAACCAGAAGGCCACCCACTACCGCCAAATACACCCAAGTCTGGAGAACGACCCCAAGACAGTCCACAGGAGGGGCCCCTTCGGGATGCCGAGCATGCCCCGCTTACTGGAGCCCCAGAACCCCTGCCCCTCCTCCTCCTCCCCTCCCTGCAGCACGGAGTACGCAGGCCAGCCCCTGCGCTGACCCCCATCTTTAGGGCACAACCAGTCCCACACACTCACAGCCACAAGGCCCCACACAGTGAGAAGCTGCGACAGCCCCTTCCAGAGACCAGGAGCCGGCAAGGGAGTTCTGCAGGCAAGCGGCTGGAGTGCTCCCCCTCCAGAGCCAGACCGTACCCCCATTCACTTCTCTCCTCCAGGCAGAGGATGGGCGGGGCGCGCACACCGCTCCCGATCCCCGCACACCGCACCCCAAACTGCCACCCCATCAGCCTTTCCGCCCTGCAGCTATCCCAGGGTCAGGGGCCTGCTGGGAGTCACAGCACAGGGCCAGGCCAGGCCACAGGGACCAGGGTCAAGAGGTCGCCACAAGCTGCAAAGCCCACTTCCTTGACCAGACCACAGGCCCAGCCACCTCCTCACCACGTCACGTATGCCTCAACTTGAGGCTCCATCCCAGAGCACCTGGCCGCATGAAGACAACTGCCTAGAGCAGGCCTGGAGGCCAAGCCTGCAGCCAGCTCAGCCAGCCACCCCCACGCAAGGAGACAGGTCTGCAGGAACCGCGCATCACCCCTCCCGCACCCCAGCCTCAGGCATGCCAGGTGCAGGCGGCCAGCGCTCCAAAGCCCCCAGGGAGCAGCCGGCCCTAGATCGACGGCAGGTGCACAGCAGAGAGGGACCAGGCAGCCTGCTCCTGCCTCACTGTCCCACGTCACGCTGACAGGTCTGTGCGATGGCTGCGTCTCACCCACAACACAAGTCCAAGAAGCCCGGCTCACACCCGTCTACACCCGCACACCCAAGAACCTACCAGAATGACGCAAATGGAAAAGCAGGGACAAGAAGACCAGGGTCCGCCAGCCTGAGGCGCAGAGCCCACTGAACCTGAGTCCCAGGTGCGTGCCATGGACCCACAACTGCTACCGGTAAAGGGCCAGATGGCCTCAGGGGTCGTTGGAGGAAGAGCAAGCCTGGGACAGACATCTGGGCTTCAGAGCTGCTGGCGACATAACAAATGTCTTCCTGGAGGAAAGGACAAGTAGCCTGTGTTTTCAGGTGCTCCCCGGCCGTGACCACTCTTACTACTGCTGGGCGGTCCCTGATTTAAGACCGGGTGCATCTGCCCCCGCCCCGCCCCCAGGGACGAAGTACCTCTGAGGCAAGCTGGGCCACAGCGCCTGGTGGGGGGGCACCTGGGGTCCAGGGCTACTGGTCGGACCGAGGGCACTGCACCAGCAGGTCGCCTGCAGGCAGAAGTAGCCTACCTGCTCCAGGGGCCAGAGACCCGCGGCCAGGCCCCGCGAACAAAGGAAAGCAGAGAGAAATCGGATGCCAACCCGGCAGACCACACACTAAAACAGCAACAGGGGAGTCTCGGTTTTGATAAAACATACAATTACGGCAAGGACAATATTTACAAGACACGGCAGCATCTAATTTAGGGGCTTCTGGGGCAATCGGTCACAAGGCAGAAACGCAAACTAAGTTACCCTCTGTGATTTTTTTTTTTAAATCACAAAGGACTTCCCCATGCCTGAGCTGGTGTGAGCTGCACACCCCCGCACACTCTCGCACACTCCTGCAAGCCAGCCACCCCCGCACACTCCCACACACTCCACACACCGGCTGCCCCCGCTCACTCCCAGACACCCGCCACCAGGGCGCCCCTCAGCTGCACACCCAGCCCCACGTGCAGAGACGGTCCCAGGGACAGCCGCCTGGTCTGCTGCTCTGCCGTACACTTGATCTGGGAGGTGGCAGCGCCCCAAGTAGCTCTGGTTTCCACTTGCCCGAAACCCAGGTCTGTACGCGTGTGTTCTCAACTTCTGATGCCATTTCTAAGCTACTGAAACATTTCACCTTGGTGGCTTGCAATTCTGACCTTTCGGCATGTTTTTCATCCCCTGAAAGGCCCTGTCAAAGCTCCAAGCCTGCCCGTCTGTCTTGGGGGCGAGGGTCGTGGGAACTCGAGAGGCGGCAACAAGAATCAGGGCAGTGACCTTTCGACCTGGCCCTCAGAGGGGCCTACGAGGGGGCTGGGGGCGGGGCGCCCCCACAGCCAGGCCACCCTCCCCAGGCTCCTCAGCTCAGATGGCCCTGCACCTGCCCGTGGGGCCACTGCCCCCTGAAGAAAAAGAAACAAGTCATTAGGACAGACATGACCCCCCACCCCCAGCCTCCCTGAACCAGGGAACAGGGCCTGTTGTTTTGGGGACCAGGTCCTTTTTTAAGAAATGGCTTTCTGGAAACCTGGCCAGGCAGCCCTTCCCCCCAACATCAGCCTCACCAGCTAAGACATTTGCCCTCAGCTCCTTCTGGCCCTTCAGCAGCCAGCCCGGATAGGGGGAGGGATGCCCCAGGGCCCCCAAGTTCCTGAGGGCCAGGCAGCTACCTATGAGCCTCTCAGGGACAAGGGCTGCTCCCCTGCTCCAGGGGGGCCTGCAGGAATGGTGAGGTGCACCCCGCACTGGTGGGCTCAAAGGAACCAAGGTTTCTGTGGGGTGGGAGCTGCTCGACATCAAGGGAGCGTCTGGGTCAGTGCAGGGCAGGCAGAGAGCACAAAGCCCTCGGCTACAGCAGTGGCAGCCACGTGGGGCAAGTCCCCAAACTAGCCCTTCACCCCCAAGTGGCCAGGAGCAATGGGATACCACACAGGCCCTCCTGTAAAGAAAGCCAACCACATGAGGCTTTGAGGCTGCATGCAGCCCCGCCCCCCACCCCCAGGAAGGAGGCCATCTCCCCACAGCTCCCTCAAAGCACCAGCAGACTTCTGGGGGTCTGGTGCCATCTGCCTGGGTCAGTCGGGAAAAGCCGGTAGGGAAGGGGGCAGAATGAGAGCGAGCCTGACCCCAGGTGAGGGGACCATCCTGAAGCACGGGGCAGTGGGCAGTGACGCTGCTGCAGGGCCCAGGGTCCCCACGGCCCCACCCAGGGATGGCACAGCAGGAGGGGGCTCAGGTGAACTTGTCTGTCTGTCCCAGGCCTGGCCCCACAGCTGACCCAGCTGAGAGCCCTGCAGGGTGCAAGCTAGCCTGCTCCATCAGCTAAGGGTCTCCCACAGTCAGACCAGCCCTGCTCCCCCACCCCAGAACTCAGCGACCTGAAGGAAGGAAAGTGGGCATGGGCTCCGCCCCACCCCCAGCTCCCCTTGGAGACGGGACAGCCTGAACTTTTCACCCCTCAGCACAGACATCAGGAGAAAAGGGCTACAAAGGTGTCTGCCCCAGGGGGCACGGCAGGGGGAGAGGCCCCTGACACCGTCAGCAATGTGTGCCCCCACCATCCCCCCTCCAAAAATGTGTATTGCCCGTTTTACAATCACCAGATGGAGGCCCCAGGCCCGCAGGCCTCCTCACCCTCTGTGACCGCCTGACCTCTCGTAAACAGGGACAGAGCCCAGGACCTGTGGCTGCGCCCCCACTCCCGGGGGCCACTGCAGGTCAGCAGGCTGCATCCAGCCCTTGGCAGCGGGCAGAGTGACCGGCATCTCTCAGACCTGCTCATGCTGAGAACCAGAAAGAACCCAAAACCCAAGAGGCAGAGGCCCCAAACAACAGCCAAGTAGCAGATGACCAGGCACCCAGCCCCGGTGGGCCCCCCCAGGGAGACAGCCACTGCACCCACTCCGGAGCAGCAACCGCCAGCCCAGGTGCGGCCCCCAGGGGAGGGGCCGTGCAGGGACACGGGCGGGTCCTCTCGGGCTCGCACACCCACCCTGATCGTTGCCACTCCCAGGCCAGCACAGGCAAGGGAGGAAAACGGATGAGCCAACCACCGGCCTCTGCTGCCCCGAGCCAGTGCTCGCCTGCAGGGCAAACCCGCTGTCTCCTGGTGAGGGTGCCACCACCCTTGCCCCCAAATCCTCGGGGGCGGGGGGTGGCCAAAGACCTAAGTGCCATGCTGTCTGGACAGGCAGTACCAGAGCAGACACCGTCAGAGCCTCCTTGCCCCACGAGGACTGCTCCCCTGCGCCGCTGTGGGTGCCCTGCACCCCCCAAGCCCCCCCCTTCCCCCGCACACATCTTCACATCCACGTCGGTGCTCACGTCACCATCAACTCCACCACTATCCTAGACCGTCACTCAGGGCCCTGGGAGCAAACCTCACATCCAGGCCCTAGTCACAAAGCACAGAAGCCCCCCAGACCCTCGCCAGGCCTGCCCCAGCCCTCCTCCCCGCCCCCGCGGCCCTGTGTAGCCTCCTTAGGATTTACAGGCAGTGGCCTGCGAGGGCTGTGCTGGCCAGAGGTACGTGATGGACACCACAGCAGGTCCAGGGCCCCAGGAAGTCAGATGAGCCCTCTTCTGGAATCCCCAACAGCACAGCCACACCAAGGCCCCAGGGTGGCAGCCACATCGAAGCTAGCCAGGAGCAGGTCACAGTCGTGAGTGGTGGGTGGACCCCCAAGACCACAGAACTCAGGCTGGCTGAGTAGTGGCCACTGCCCACTACAGGGCAGCCCATGGCTTCAGCAGAGCAGGCTCCGGAGCGGACGCCAGGCCCCCACGCCCCCTGCTTGCCCTCCCCGAGCTGAGGCAGGGCCCCTCGGCCCCTCTACGCTGCAGCCCTCCTCCAGCGAATCAGGTGCAGAGCCCCACAGCCAGGCAGAGAGCCGAACTCTACACCAGCACGGACTCACCCCCACCTCCAAGACCAAACCACATGTGCTTCAGGACGGTCCTCTTTGAGCGACCTGGGGTCTGCCACTCCCGACGGCTGGGTGGACACTGGGCAACAGTCTTCGGCCCTGCCTGCTTCCTCATCATCTTCTCTGGCGTCCACGGCCTCTGCCCCGTGGCTGTCCTGTGGCCACCTGGCACTGCCTGGGGAGGCGGGGCAAGGGCCCCGGGTACCTGAACGGCCTCCCCATGCATCACTGACCCGTGAGCAAGGAGCCCACACAGAAAGCAAAACACCCCTCAGCAGCCGAGACGCGGCCAGTGCGTCCTCCACACCCCACGTGCTGGACACTTTGTTCCACACTCGGGGACCATCCGTGGTCAAGGCCCTGACTCCCAGCAGGAGCCCCAGTCCCCTCGCTCAACGCTCAGGCGTGCTTGCTCGAGGCACAGATCCAGTACCTGGCTAAGGCTGTCCAAAAGCCCGGACAAAGGAATGGTGGGAGGGGGCAGGGGGAGCACATCCCGGGGCTGCCGCACATGGTGGCAGCGAGCTGCCAGGAAACGCCCAGAATGTCAGTCTAGACAAAATGGTACCAGCTTCCTGGGCCTGAGGCCATACAACGTGTCCTCTGAGCTGCAGTCCCGTGCCCGGGAGGTCCAGGGCGAGGGCTGTCAGGCATACCCGGGGGAGAGACAGCAGCTCTGTGGGGCACCCTGGGAAGGGTCCTGAGTGGCGAGGCCCTAGGAGTGAGCGAAGTCCACTGAGGGGCCAGCTGCAGGGTGTGGCAGTCACTGAACCTGCAAGGCCTCATGCAGGCAGCCAGGGCAGCCACCGTCCCCTTCGTGACAGAACAGCAGCCACAGGGCCCAGAGCCGACCACAGAGCTGGAGCCAGCCCAGGCTGCTCAGAAGAATGTCCAGCCTGAAGTGGCCTCTGATAAAAGCTCTGGGCATAAACCAACTCAAGAGGCTTCCATCAAGTCTCTGGAAGCAAGAGGTGCTTCCGCTCACTCCGAGAACCCACTCACAGGCAGCAGGACTGGGGACCTGCGACCAAGAACTGTCTGGGAGCACCAAGTCCATGATTCAACCTGGCACCAGGATGCCCAGGCCATCGTGTCCCTGAAGCACGCTCAGGCATGCAGTCTGAGACAGGCAGTCCCCTCCTCAGAATAAGCCTTTCTCTGGTGCTCTGGCCCAGCACCCGTTCCACGCACCCAACGCCTTCCGGATGAGAGCAGAGCCGCGCTGACCTGCCGTCCTGAGAGCCCCCTTCCCCGAGGCAGCTCGTGAGAACACAGCACTAGCCTCAGGCCTGGCCAAGACCCCAAGCCGCTGACCAGCCACACCTTCAGCCTAGAGAAGGCTCTAGGTGGGGATGGTATTTCAATGCCACGACGCTCACCCGAGAGAACACAGGTCATCCTCACTGCTCTGCCCCACCCTGAGCAGCGTCACAAACCTGCCACTTCCCCACTCTCAGGGGCATCACACTGTCTGGAAACTTGTATAAACAGGCCAAAACAGTCAATTCTAACTCTGCTCAAGCTGACCCTGGAGTGGCGCTCCAAGGAAGGGTTGAGACCCCTCCCCAATCGCAGGCTCCTCAACTGTGAGCTTTATCTGTGCTTGCAGGTGTCACAGAGAGCTCGCGGACACCAACCCTGGTCTTGCAGGTGCCACCACAGCGCAGCAACACAGAGCCCGTGCTTGCAGGTGTCACCGAGAGCTCGTGGACATGAGCCCGTTCCCAGACCGGTTAAGCGCTGGCTTGCTGCAGCTGCTAGTCTGAATAGTCAAAATCATGGTACTTTGTTCATAATCAATTCCGACTAAAATTGAAAAGGCAGTAATGAAGATGTTAACAAAACGAATTTAATGCAGCCAAAATTATTGCAAAAAGGAAAACATATCTGCTCACAATGGACATGCCAGTCAGCACAATTCAGCGATTTTTTAAAACTTTCTACCTCCGAGCTTGATTTGCTCACCTTCCTTCCTACAGTTGAGATCACCCCCAAGAATGCGTCATTCAAAGTCTTGAGTTATTTTTGCTTTCTGCAGCAGTCAGTCCTAGAGGGACACACCAGAAGCCCCTGCCTGTGCAGGGGAGCCCCCCCATGCTGCAGACATCCGCACAAAGCAAGAGGACAGCAACTCGTATTTTTTGGAATACGAGTTGGAAGATGGAAGATGGAAACATCTCACGTTTCCAACGTCACTTATGAAGAGAGCGTCTGAAGCAGAAAGTTGATGTTAGCTGGGGGCAACAACCACACTGAGATAAGAGGACCCATCTGCAGCCAAGATGGCGTCACAGAGGCCAACGACCCCTCCACCATCCCCAGGGCCCGGAAGAGCCAAAACGCAGACAAGGCCCAGGAGCCACCTGCCCTCAAGGGGCTGGACATCAAGCAACTAAGCACCGTGACCCCCAGATACAGAAGCAATCACAGCGAGCCGTCCGCCAGCCCCAGCTTACCGCCTCAAGGGTTTCTGGGAGGGCCCAGTGACTGAGTTGAGGAGATGGAGCTGGCAGTCCAGGGACACATGCGGCGGGGGGAGAGTGGCACAGAGAGGCTCCAGGTCTGCCAAGTACAGACCAGCACACGTGTGCCAGGAAGGGGCATGAAGCCAGGAAAGAAGCACCGAGAGGATTAGTGGGAGCAGGGCATGGGGCCTGCACTCAAATGGGAACAGCCCCGTTCCCACCAGGCAAGCTGGGAAAGCTCTGAATTCATGGGGCCCTGTCCACTCGGGAAGGTTTTGTACAGTATGGGGAATAGTCAGCCCTAGAAGGGGCACTGCTCTGGACCCACCTAACGAATAAAAAGAGACCTGTAAGGATCCAACTATCTCCAAGTAACTAAACTGCACTGCAGGACACAGCTCAAGGAGGTTTACAGAACACAGAAATATGCAGCACCCGGACATGAATTTCAAAATGCGTGCGGCCAAAGCAGCAGGAAAATATGAACCATAATGAGGATCATGCACTAAAACTGACCAGAATGGACACGGACATAAGAATTCACAAAGGACGGGGCGCCTGGGGGGCGCAGTCGTTGAGCATCTGCCTTCGGCTCAGGGCATGATCCCGGTGTTGTAGGATCGAGCCCCGCATCAGGCTCCTCCACTGTGGGCCTGTTTCTTCCTCTCCCACTCCCCCTGCTTGTGTTCCCTCTCTCGCTGGCTGTCTCTCTCTCTGTTAAATAAATAAATAAAATCTTTAAAAAAAAAAAAAAAGAATTCACAAAGGACACTAAAACCATTCCCAAAGCAGTATTCCGCACCTTCGGCAAGTTGAACAGTGACGTGGAAGACACGATAAAGTCCCAAGTCACCCGTGTGGAGACACAGGCTCCACTGGGCCGGGTGGCAGCAGAGACGTGCAGAAAACAACCAAGCTTGAAGACGCAGGACCAGAAACTGCCAGAGAAAAAAGGGGCGCAAAAGCATGAGAAGAGCGCCTATGAGCTGGGGTCTGCTTCAAGCGCAAGCAGGGGCCCAAGAGCTGGGGGGAGAGAAGAGCTTCTAGTGGGGGCACCCGGGTGGCTCAGTCGGTTGAGTGTCCGACTCTTGGTCTCAGCTCAGGTCTTGATCTCAGGCTCATGAGTTCAAGCCCTGCACTGAGCTCCACGCTGGGCATGGAGCCTGCTTAACGAGGAGGGAGGGAGGGAGGAAAAGGAAAAGGAGAGGGAGGAAGGGAGGGAGGCAGGCAGTTTTCCAAAATAAAACAGTAAACCCGAAAGTCTCAATAACCCCCAAACACGTGCCATTTAAAGAAAACTACAATAAAGTGCAGCAAAATCAATATGCTCAAAACCGGTAACAAAGCGAAAATCTTAAAAGACGTCATGTAAAGAGAAACCAGGGCCACAGCAGGTCAGCTTCCTTAAAGTACCGAAAGAAAGAAAAAACCGACAATCTGGAATTCTATACCCACTGCAAATATCTTCCAAAAATGAAAGGAAAATAAAGAGGTTTAGCATACAAAAACTCATCCCCAGCAGACCCACACTACCAAGGAAGTTAAAGGACATCCTTCAGGCAGAAGAAAAACACCAGCAGATGGAAATCGTCGTCTACACAGAGGAACACAGAATACCACAACTGATAACTACACAGGTAAACCTGAGAAACTCTTTCTTATCACTAAAACACCTTTAAGAAGCACAAGCAGTAATGACGCATTAGAGCTCCTGAGCACTGGCCGAGCCCCCTGCACGGTCACGCAGGCCTGCAGTCTTCGGACAGAGCACGGCAGGCTGGCAGGGGTAGAGGGGATGCGCACCGCCGTGTTTATGTCTGCTAAACCCCAGGGGAATCGTGAGTACAGCAAACAAGCCAGCGAGGACAGGTAATGGGATCATAAACGCGTTTGATTCAGCAAAAGAGAGCAGAAAACCATTAAAAAGAAAGCTACGAGGGACGCCTGGGTGGCTCAGTCAGTGAAGCGTCTGCCTTTGGCTCAAGTCATGATCCCAGGATCCTGATATCGAGCCCAGAGTCAGGCTCCCTACTCAGTGGGGAGTGTGCTTCTCCCTCTGCCTCTGCCCCTCTCCACTGCTCATGCCTGCTCTCTCTCGCTCTGTCACTCTGACAAATAAAATCTTAAAAAAAAAAGAAAGAAAGAAAAAGCTACTAACACATGGAACAAGCAGAAACAGCAAGATGCAAGACCCAAACCTGATCTTACCAATAATCACATTAAATGTCAGTCATGTGAGCTCCCCAATCAAAAGGCAGATAAAAATATGTAAATAAATAAATAAATAAAAGGCAGAGATCAGACAGAAAAGCCACATGCAGCCTACAGGAAACCCATTTAAAAAATAAAGACACACACACATGAAATGAAATGAAATGAAATGAAATGAAATGAAATGAAATGAAATGAAATGAAAAATAAAGACAGGTTAAAGTAAAAGGATGGAAAGAGGGGGAGCTGGCTGGCACAGTCGAGGGAGCCTGCGACTCTTGATCTTGGGGTCATGAGCCTGAGCCCCACGTTGGGTGTGGAGATTAAAAATAAAAGCTTAAAAAAAAGAAAGAAAAAAGGATGGAAACAGATACACCATGCTCACAGAGTGCAAAGAAAACTGGAATCGCTATATTAACATCAAAGTCAATTTCAGAGTAAAGATAAAGAGGATCACATGGATAAAACGGCAAGTAATGAAATACAGAAACCGCATAAACACTAACGCCCCAAATAACAAAGCTACAGCACACGAGGCAAAAGCTGACATGCCCGCGCCGAGACAGACATCGACCCTCTCCTGCCAAAACCGGACAGAGCAACAAACAGAAAATCCACCAAGATCCAACACCAGCGTCACAGCACCCGTCACCAACCGGAACCAACCAGTGTTGACAGAGCTCCCCACCCAGCACAGGTCCCTCCCAAGTACACAGAACATTCACCAGGACACACTATACTCTGGACGGAATAAAAGTCTCAATAGGTTTAAAAGGGTCCATATGACAGAGTGCGTCCTCTGACCAAGGTGGAATTCAACTAGAAATCAGTAACAAAAAGATGTCCGAAGAATTTTCAAGTATTTGCAAACTAACACACTTCTAAATAACCCACATATCGGAGAAGAAATCAAAAGGCAATTATAAAGTATTTGAACTGAATGAAAACGGAAACACAACATATCAGAATCTGTGCGAAATCCCTAAAACGGGACTTAGGACAAAACCAAATATTTGTACCTGAAAACAAGAAAAGTCTTATATAAATGAGTCAGCTTCCTACTTATGAAACTAGAAAAAGGACCACTTCAACCCAAAGCAAGCCAAAGGAAGGAAACTATAAAGATCAAGACAGAAATCAATGAAGTAGAAAACAGAAAAGTAACAAGAGAAAATCAGTAAAACCAAAACTGGTTCTCTAAGATCCGTAAAATGGATAAGCCTCTAGGCAGACTCATCAGGAAAAGAAGAAGAAATGGTCAGCGTCAGGACCGTGAGAGGTGGCATCACCACTGATCTCTGTAGCTGCTTGGAAAACTAAGGGAACACCACGAATGACCTCATGACAACCAAGCGGACAAGTCCAAGTGCGTGCTCACTCACGCAGCAGACTCTCCGGCCAGAGCAGGCAGCAGGGGCGGCCCGGCCTCATTAAAACCCCCCATAAAGCCCTCCAGACCGGGATGGGCCTCCACCGTTACGTGCTACCAGGTATTTTTAAAAGAAATCAATCTTTCAGAAAATGGAAGAGGGAATACTTCCCAAATAATTCTGTGAGTCCAACATTATTCTGACACTAAAACTAGACAAAAAACATTACAAGAACAAAAAACAAAACAAAAAACCACAGACCAATAACCCTCATGAATAAAAATGCAAAAATTATGAACAAAATTTTACCAAGTCAAGCTCAACAATATTATAAGAGAATAATACACCAGGGCTCCTGGCGGGCTCAGTCGGCGAGAAGCGGGACTCTCGATCTCTGCACAGAGCCTACCTTAAAAACCCTAACGATAATAACAAAAACAATAAAAGGATAATACACTGCAGCCAAGGGAGATGTGTCCCAGGAATGAAAGTTCATTTGGCATTCAAAATCAGTCAACATAACTCACTGGGTTAATAAACTGAAAAAGACATTCATCATATTAATAATCTCAGTAAATGCAGAAAAAACTTTTAACAAAATTCAACACCCATTCCTGATCAAATCAGGGACAGAATTGTAGGGACTCCCTCCGTCCAGTAAGCAGCATGTACGAAAAGCCCACAACCAAGCGCACCTGGCAGAGAGAGCACCCGCACGCCTGCCCCTGAGAGCAGGGGCCAGGACCGCAGCTCGCACCACCTCCCACCTGCACCGCGCTGGGGACCCAGCCAGCGCAAGCAGGCACCACAGATCGGGGGCCTCCGGACCGCAAAGGGGGAGTAACACTGTCTTTATTCACAGGTAGCATAATCACCGATGTAGAAAACAGGCTGGAATTTACAAAAAAGCTACCACAGTGAGTTGCCAGGTTGCAGGCTGCAAGGTCAATATACAAATGTCACCTGTCCCAGCAACGTCTAACCAGGAACTGAAATTTCAAAAGAGTACTGCATGAAACCAATGGCACACTGTTAACCTGGAGCACCTGGGGACTCCATCGGTGAAGCTCTGCCTTCGGCTCAGGTCATGATCCTGGGGTCCTGGGGTCGAGTCCCGCGTCGGGCTCCCTGCTCAGTAGAGTCTGCTTCTCCCTCTGCCCCTGCCCCTCCCCGCTGCTCGTGCACTCAGTCTCTCTCTCAAATAAAGAAATAAAATCTTTAAACAGAAAAGAGCAGTGCTGCCTGAAACCACTATCACGCTGTACGCTAACTGCGACTGAACTTGAAACTGTGAAAGAACAAAACCATAAAAAATAAAAAGCAGTGCCACTGGTAACCCCAAACAAGAAAAACTGGAGATTATCCGATAAATGTGACAAACGGCATCAAGGCCTGTGCCCTGCAAACTACGGAATATTGCGGAGAGAAACTCCGAACGACTCAGTGAATGGAGGGCTGCCTTTGACCACGGCGTGGAAACTCAGGACTGTTAGCCCGTCAGTTCTTCCCAGGGCATCTGTGCACCCACGTCAACGCTAACCAAAAACTTAGCAAGACTTCTCTTCATAAAAACGACAAACTGATTCTCAAATGCACATGGAAAGGCAGAGGACCCAGGACAGCCGCAACTGAGAAAGGACGGAGTCGGGGAGCGCCTGGTACCTGACCGCAGGGCGTGGAGCTGTAGCTGTCGGAACCAGCAGGGTGTCGATAGAGAGATACACAGACGCACCAAGTGCGCACAGAAATAAACCTACACACACCGACGACAGCTTTTTCACAAAGTGCAAAGACAATCCACCGGAGAAAGAGCAGACTTGACAAGAAACGGTGCCGGAGCAACTGGATATCCGTAGCCAAGATGTGAACTCGGATGCATGTCTTGTGTCATCCCCCCAATTAACGCAAAATGGATCACAGACCTAAATGAAAACCTGAAAGGTACAAAATGTCTAGGAAAAGGCACAGGAGGGTATCTCTGTGATCTGGGTTAGGCAAAGATCTGCCAACTAGCACACCACGAGCCGAATCCAGAACAAAGTGAGAAATCGGGAGTTAATCCATATTTTTATACTTAACTTGTCAAAAGACCCTATTAAGAAAAGAGAGAAGTGGGGGGGGGGGAGTTTTGTAAAGCATCAGTGTGAAAAGGGCTTGCATCCAGAACACAGAAAAAGCCTTAAAACTCAGCAATAAGATGATGACTCGTTCAATAATGGGCAAAATTTTGCACCGACACTTCCCCCCAGAAGACCGAGAAGATGACAAGTAAGCACGGGAAGAGAAGCCCAATGTGGGTCGGCTTTAGAGAAACACAAGTCAAAACACAATGAGATATCACCACACCCCCACTGGAGGACAGCTTGGCATTTCCAAAAAGTTCAACATACACATATTTCCACGACCCAGCCATTCCACACTGAGGTATGTACCCAAGGAATGAAACGTGTACGTCCGTAAAAAAACCCTGCACAAGAGAGCTCACAGCAGCTTTCCCCGTAACAGCCCATACCTGGAAACGGTCCAGTCACCTCGACAGGTGACTGCATAAACACCGCGAAGCAAATCCAGGCAATGGAACGCTACCCAGCAGTTAGACACGCACAACGACACAGAAGGACCTCAGAGTAATTCTGCTGAGTGGAAGAAACCAGACCAAAAAAACAGAGAGAGAAATGTCATTTATATAAAGCTCCAGAGAAGACAAACTCATCTCTAGTGACAGTGGCTGCATGGGGGTGGGGGTGGGGAGGGGCAGGAGGGAGGAGTCAGTGACAGACACAGGGACACTCTGTGGGTGCAGGACTGGCTCCTTATCGTGACTCTAGTAATGGCTCTCCACACGTACACATTTGTCAGAGTTATCACACTGCACGCTTTAATTATGTGCAGCTTATTATGCTTGGTGTATCTTTAAAAAGCTGCTTTAAAAAATAACTATACAGCAATTATCCCAACCAGACCCTTTATAATGCAGGATTCGTTTGTTCTATGGTCTTAAACAATTTCCACAGGTCAACGGCAAATGTAAACTAGCAGGATAAGGCCACCATTTCTTCTACGGTTGATCCCAAACATATCCTTTTCCACCCCTTAAAGATTCACAAAAATACAGTACCACTGCATTAAAATCATTCCCTTCTCTAGATCAGGAATTGGCAAGCTTCTCCTGTAAAGGGCCACATCATAAGTATTTTTAGCTTTGAGGGCCGTGCGCTCTCTCTCACAACTCCTCAAAGCCGCTGTGACGGCACAAAAGCAGCCACAACCAATGTGAACAAAAATGGGCGTGGTTGAGAGCCAATAAAACTTTATTTACAAAATTGGGTGGGGGCTGGATCTGGCCTAGGGCCAGAGCAGGCAGAGCTGCAGATCAGGGGTTCTCCCAAGGGGTTCCCCACAGTGCAGCAACATCACCTGGGAACTTACTAGAAATGCGAATGCTCAGGGCCTATCTCAGACCTAGGAATCAGAGACTCTGGGTGTGAGACCGAGAAGCGAGTCATTCTTAAGAATTCTGAAGCTCAAATTTAAGAAACTACTGGCCTAGAAAACCAGCAAGAGTGAGGGACTGATCCAGAGCCAAGAACGAAGAAACCAAAGCAAACGTTTAGCAGAAAGCTACAGACCACACTCCCCGGAGAAGGCGGCCCCAGGCCTCTGGGCAGTCTGATAAAACAAAGTCTACTGACTAAGAATACTCAAGAGAAAAAAATTCCAAACAAGGAGTAAGGATCATGAGACCCCTCCCGACGGAGCTCTATCGTAAAGGGCTGCTGCTGGTTCTTTTCACTTCTTGACAAAGAGTTTCCAACCTGCTTTAAAAAACAATTCTAGAATGTCTCAGCTCACATTCTTCCTGCACTCTGCATTCCACTCAGCAGAATTTGGAACTTTGTCATTTCTTGGGGATGATTAAATCTTACACTACGGGGTCTGAGTCATCCTTCCAAGCATCAGTCAAGACCATACTCAGCCACAGATACTGAGGACCTTCCAGAACAGTGAATCGTGTGTGAGCATGCACACATGAGCATGAAATAAGACATCCAAGAAAATAAATCCTGGTTATCTGAGGGTTACTTCTGGGTAAAATCACAAATCACTGGCATTACTGGATTTTCCTTTTCGAAGCAGCTCTTTTATGCCCTTCCTTCCTCGATGCTTAAAATGCCAAGAACTTTTGCAAATCCAGAAAACACATCAAGAAAATATAATAATTAAAATGCATCATTTGAGGAAAGAAAACCAGTTTTAAGGTGGAGGTGCAAAAATGCTTCGACCCCATTCTCTCAAAAATCGTCAAGGGGCGCCTTGCTGGCTCTGAAGGTGGAGCGTGCGACTCGAGCCCCAGGCTGGGTGTAGATGTGCTTAAAAATAAAATCTTAAATACAACAAAAAACTAAACAAAACCTGCTTAAACCCCTGCTCTTCAATGGAGGAGGAAGCTTACGGAGGGAGGGTGGGAGGCGGCCAGGAGGAGGCGGGCAGGCTGGGGCCAAAGCGCTGCAGAAAAAGAGCTCCAGGAAGCACAAGGGAGAAAGCTCTAGGGCACGAAGACACGGGTCACAGCAGGCGGCAGGTGGGAGGTTTCAAGGGAGCAAAATCGGGGACCAGCCTGCAAGTCCACACGAGGAGCGGCCAGGCATCAAGCACAGAGAAAGCGAGCTCCAAGACAAAGCAGAAGTAGGATTTCAGAGGAAAGCAGCGTTAGCGTCCCGGGGACGGGAGACGAGATCCCACAGCCCTGAGCCATGACACAAAAACAGGTAAAAGAAGTTACAAAAGAAACAAAAACAAAGCACATCTTAGAAATTACAAATGAGATCATAAAACCTGCAAGTAGACAAGAAAACGGAGTTTGGCAATCAAGCTGAGGGAAAGACCTGGAGAGGGACACCAGAGACAGAGAACCAGAAGGACCAAGGCCGTGACCCAGGGGCACCCGGAGCACAACCCCAAGCAGGGGCTGGCCTCCTGGGGACAAGGGCACAGCGGGCCAGCACAGGACCACACCGATGCCCAGCCCAGGCCCCCGGCACCCACCCTCCAGGCACAGGGAGCCAGAGGACAGCAGAGAAGCAGGCCACACACCAAGTCCAGCACCGGAGGGCCTCCCGGGCGGGCCAAGGCCAGGGGCAACACCACACCAGTCAACGAGCAGGAAACAGAGGCAACTCCAGGGCCCAGAGCAGAGAGGAAGTGAGGTCAGAACGAGGGCCCTGGGGCGGGGCAGACAGGGAGCGAGGTCAGGCACCGATGCCAGATCGGGGTGAACACGACCACACAGTCGTAAAGTAAGCACGAAGGACGGGTTCATCAAATACCAGCCACGGCGCTGTGGGCAGGCCCAGGCAGCAGCAGGCGCGGGCTGCAGGGGGCCAGCAGCCGAGGCAGGACTAAGGAGGTGGCAGTGCAGGTGACAGAAACAGGAGGTCAACGGGATAAACAGTGAACAACAGGAAGTCGCTGCCCGAGGCCAAGCGGAGAGGACAGGACAGGGATGCCAGGTTTGTGCATTCACCTTTTAGCTGTAGACCTTGTCCACAGATTCCTTAGGCAGCAACAAAAGGTGACGAAAGTAGCCACGCAGAGGCGGCATCAGCCTGCCCAGGGAGCAGGGACACCTGCCTGCATCTCTGTCACTCAACAAAGCAGGCCGTGCTGGGCAGCCCCGCAGAAGGGGACAGGCATCTGGAGGAAGGAGAGCCGCTGCAGCTGTGTGGGAAGCACACAGAAGATTCCAAGTCTGCTCCCACCCCCTGGCCCACGGAGCCCACCCCCAGAGGCAGCAGTGACAGCCGGGCATGCACAAAACGACAGTCTGATGGTCGGTGGGTGCAAGCCCAACAGGCCCAGACTAAGGGTCAAGTACATTAAAATACTTAATACGAGTACTTAAGAGCAGCCAGATAAAGATCTAAATGGGGTCTTGAGCTTGCTGTCTGGTCATTCCTGGGTGAGGCAGGGCCACTCCAGCAACAGGGAGGTGACGAGATGGCCCAACGTGGGGGAGGCATCGCCCAAGCACCCATAACAAAGGAGAGCAGAGGGAGGGGCACTGCTGCAGTCCGGGGTGACACAGGAAGGCCTCTTCCATCAGCACCCACACCTGTGATCCCTGTCAAGGGCTCCCTGAGGCTCGTCTCGGGGCAGAGGGGCCGGGCAGAGGACAAGGCCCTTGCGCTGCAGCGGGAGGGACCAAGGCCCAGCCTGGCAGTGCTCCCAGCAGGCACATCCAGCGAGGCTACGGCCTAATCCATACGGCAGACCTTCCAGACTTCAGAATCATCTGGAGATGAACAAGCATGTACCCAAAGGGCCCTGAGAATCAGGGGTCCCCCGGACCGACCTAGAACGGACGAATGCAGCCAGAACGTCTGAAACAAAGAACGCACGGCACAGCTCAGGGCCGCTCCAGGCCTGTGAGGGCACCAACACTACAGGACCGCAGCTCCAAAGGGTACGCCTCCTCTGTCACGGCCAGGGTCTCCCAGCGGCCCAGAGAACGGACCGGCTGTCTTTGCTCTCAGCACCTCCGGGAGAGGCCCTTCCCAGACTGCAGAGCGCGGGGTGAGCAGTCACCCCCCTCCGCGAGGACAAGGCCATGCCAACAACATGGCAGCCCGCGGTGTGGTGCATGGGTGGCCTGCGATGATTCCTCAGTCAGAGCAACGTGGATCAACAGGGTAGGAATGACTCACAAGTATAAAATATCTAGAAAAACGGAGAACCCTCCCCAACAGTAAGCACTCTGTCCACGTCTACTCTGGTCCACAATGTACGGGGACCACCAGCACTAATCCTGGCCAAGGCCTTTGCTGGCAAGTCACCCGCCCCTCCAGCTACCCTTAGTGCCACGTGGAAGCTGTGGGGATCCTTCCCACTTGGGCACGGGCTCCCTGAGGCCGCAGCCCCGTGTCTGTGGCAGGCGCCACACAGACCCTGCCACGTGGGTGAGGCGACGAACAGCATCAGGTTCGAGGATGCGCTGGGGGGCCAGCCACTCCCTCCCGTACAACATCCCCCCTCCCAGGCCCTTGCAGATGGTGTGCTGTCTCCTCATCCTTCTGAGAAGGCCTGTTCCTGCCTCTGTCTCCTGCTGCTGGGCCGTGGAGCACGGAGTCAGGTGACTGGTACACGCACTCACGGGGGGAACACGTCCTCAGCAGCCGAGACCCGTGGCAGAGGCCCAAGCCTTGGGGACGGAGTGTGTGTGCGTGTGTGTGTGCGTGCATGTGTGCACGCGTGTGTGTATGTATGCACACGGGCGTGCATGTGTATATGTGCATATGTGTGCGTGTGTATGTGTATACGTGTGTGTGCACATGTGTGTGCGCACGCAAGATGGTTTGGAAGAATTCAGGTTTACACACCATTTCCTCAAAGTGCTCCTCCGAGGACAGACCTGGGCTCACAAGGTCCTCCTCCCCTCACAGAAAGCCCGGGCCCTGGGGCATAAACAAAGGGTACAGGAAAAACCCAAGTCTACACACTGCCTCAGGAGCCTTCTCTAAGGGAGGACTTGAGACCAGGAGACCTGGGGCGCCCTGGCACACCACCACACCCACTCCTGCTGGCCGCAGAGGCCAAGTGTGCCGGCACGGGGGGGGGGGGTGGCTGGCCACCCCCCACCCTAGCACAGGGGCCCTTACTCTAAAAACATGCTCATCCTCAGGGCAGCTGAAAATGAATTGACCTCTGTTTGCTTTTTTACCTTACAGGACTTCCAGAAATTTGAAGTGAAGGTAAGATTTGTTTTAAGACTGGAGATAAAGGGGTGCTTGGGGGGGGCTCAGTCCATTAAGTATCCAACTCTTGATTCCGGCTCAGGTCACGATCTCAGGGTCGTGAGACCAAGTCTTGTGTCGGGCTCCAACCTGCTGCAGATTCTCTCTCCCTCTCCCTCTGCCCCTCCTCAGCCGCTTGTGCTCTCTCTCAAATAAATACAAAAATTAAAGAAAAAATGGAGATAAGGACAGTTTCAATCCTTTCATTCCAACCCAAAACAACGGGACAAGCATCTGAAGGAGGCCACAGCCTGGCCCTGGCTTCCTTTCCCTCCTGACCCCACTCACCACACGGGACGACACAGGAAGACGACATAGACCAGGGGCCAGGCCTCCAGGGAAGCCCCCCAGCACAGGGAGTGAGCACAGGAGAACATTCTGAGCAAGGAAAAACTGACTGACCACGTGCCACGGCCTTTCCGGGCACAGCCGACAGAGGCACAGATGCAGGGACAGGGAAATGTCAACAGACACAACCCCGCGGGAGGCCCCCAGAGCCAGGAGCCAGAGAAAACCATGGAACGGAAGGAAGCGGCTTAGTTTCTATAAATGACCCATGGCAAAGTGATGTGGAAAAACGGCCAACGTCCACGTGCAGAAAAATCCTCTGCCATCTACATGTGCCCCGTGGTGACCCCACCCCACACTCACCAGGGGCTCCGGCTGGGAGAAGGACGTGTCCACATCCGGGGACAGGTCTCTGTGTGTCTGACCCACCCTGCTGACCTGGTGCCCTCAGGGCCCAGTTCAGGAATGCACAAGCCGCACACGTTACCATGAGGGTGTGACAGTGTCAGGGGGTCTCAGGAAAAAGCCATTAGGAGGGACTGAGTCCCAGTGGGTTGCCAAAAGAGGGACAATTGAGTCATCAGAATAATGACAAGAATGGACTGCAACCCCGTAACAGACTGAATTGGAAAACACAGTCCGCAGTGGCTCTCCACAGCAGGCAGCAGGGAGGGGATGCGCTCCGGGAGAAGCAGACACAGGGACCACCGCGGATGGGTCAGCGGGCTGGGGCAAGGACGCTGAACCCGCTGGGAAAAAGTTCAGCACAGTAGATGCTGACAAGGTCCGAAGTCCTCTACTAATTACTTATTAACTACGGAGGGAAAAGGCAGACCCCACCCACAAGCACGATCAAAGTTCCCGGCCTGAGGAGAGGCGTGCAACGCTGGGCCTCCAGCCATCACACGCTGGGGAGGACTTGGTGGCACGGCCCGGCTCCCACCCAAAATGCTGACCCTGCATCCAACCAGGGGTGCGCCAGGGACCGGGAGTAGAGGCATAACCCACAGGATGGCCCTGTGCCCTCCCAATGCACCCATGTCACAAAGGACCAAAAGTAGGGGAGGGACCCCGAAGAGAAGCAGCTTGGGGACAGAGGTGCGTCCCCATGCATCCTGGGCAGGACAGGGCTGCGGGCTGCTCTGTGGCGGTCACCATGCTGTGCCAACACTAGAACGCCCTCATTTGCAGGAAACGTACACCAAAGATGCAAGCTCGCTGGTTGAGAGTGCACCAACACGGTAAGGTGTCCACACTCACGAACCCCAGTGAGCACTGCTCTCGTGACTACGCCAGAGGTCTGAAGATTGTTCAAAACAAAGTCCTAAGGCGAGGAGAAGCAGCAGGCTTCCAGACTCATCTCTGCTCCTGCGTCGGCCACCCACGGCTGGAGGCTACGTGGGAACACGAGAGGGCATGTGCCAAGAAGGGATGTCAGGTACCCTCAGGATGGCCCAGCAGGTGCCACATTCGAGCCGTGGGTTGTGCAGAACAGTGAACTCCCTCAATACTTGAGCCCACTCAGGGGCAGCTGAATGGACATCTGAAACGGAACAGCAACAGGACACCTAACTCGAAACTCCCTAACTTCTGGACCTGTATCAAACCCTGGTCATAAAGGCCGACATCAAATTCCAATTCAACTCTCTAGTACAACGATCCAGGAATCCAACGTGCCTGTGGACCTGGACCAACAGCAGCAGGAGGATGCAGAGAAGCGCTCTCAGTCCAGCCACGCCTGTCGAGTACGGAACCACGACCCCGAAACCCCAGCCCGCAGCCAAGGTGCATGACAACGGGAGACGTCCATTCCATCAGCGAGTTCCACCAGCTCTTCACCCTGCATGAGTGGAACAGGGCACTGTGGCTCTCAAAACTGGTTCTCTACTCACTGCCTTGTTTTCATTTTCTGAGAAACCTCACTTTTCCAGATAAGAATTGCTCTGGGGTTGGGGGCACCTGGCTGGCTCAGTCGGTAGAGCACACGACTCTTGATCTTGGGATATGAGTTCAAGTCCTGCATGGTGGGGTGTGGATCCCACTTAAAAAAAAAAAAAAAAAAGAATCACTCTGGGGTCAATTTTACCTGGTTCAGATCAAGGCTGTGGATGATGTTACCACTATTGGCTCAATTACTAAAATCACTGTTTGAAGAGTTATCAAAGGTTGTTCCACTTGAAAAACACATCCTGGGCCCTGGGTGGCTCAGTCAGTGAAGCGTCTGCCTTCGACTCAAGTCATGATCTCGGGGTCCTGGGATGGAGTCGGGCTCCCTGCTCAGCAGGAAGCCTGCTTCTCCCTCTCCCTCTGCCCTCCCGCCTGCTCATGCTCTGAAAAATAAATAAAATCTTAGGAAGGCAGGCAGGCAGGCAGGCACATCCTACCAGCCTTACTCTGAAACAGAACTCTGGCCTTCCCTTCAGCCAGAAGCCATCTGAAGATCGAACACGGCACAAGCCCATCACCACACACTGCCTAGGACCCGTCTGTGCGCGGCCATCCTCAACTGCAGAGCCCAGGACCTTGGGACATCCTCAGCCTGCACCCCCATGGCTTCGAGGACAGGGGTGGCTCCCAGCATCCCAGCGGGTGAGTCAGGGACCGTGTGCACTCGACCACACAGAGGCCCAGGTCGGATGCTCCATCGCGTGTCCCACAGGGCACGCCGCCCCTTGCAAGTCCAGAGAGGAGCACAGCCAGCAGGGGCTTACCGACGACAGCCAGCCCGGGCTCCGATACACGGACACGCCCACTGCGGGCACAGGGAGACTCCACACCTGCACACCCCGTGCGTTCTTGCTCACAGCACCTGCTGCCGTCCAACCCACTGGCCCGGCCGGCTGTGAGGGGAGCCACCACACCAGCCTTCATGTGCCCACATGTGGCCCTGACTGGGCCCCTGGGACAGCCTGTCGGTCCCGGCTGCCTCCCGTCAGACGCCCTGCTTTGGGAAGAACTGGAAGGTGCATATCTGCACAGCACGGCACCCTCATCACCCGCTACAGAAGGGTAAACTGAGGCCCAGGGAAGTGGCATAACCCAGGATGCCAGAGTGAGGATGTGGCCAAGCCAGGACCTAGGCCCAGGGACCACTCATGAAGCTCTCTCTCTGAACTTCTAGAAACTCCTACTTGACCAAAAACACCAGAAATCTGCAGTGACTCCTGCGTGCACAGAGAAGGTGAGAAAAGGAAAAGAGGGTGCGTAACGTCCGACTCAGGGACAGCGGCATCTGCTTCACGGTGAGCAGCACACGAGACAGACAAGCGGCCTCCGAGAGAACTCCAACTCTGTTTTTCTTTAACCCAACCACAAAGAGCCACCCTCACTGACGTAGGTCACAGAGCTCCCACCCAGGCTCCCGCTGCCAGGCCTTCCTCTTGACCAGCACCCAGCACGTGGGGGCCCCAGTAGTACTTCCAAAACAAACATCGAGGATCCTCCCCCCTCCAGAGTGCCCCTGCCCTCCTTAACACAAACAGGCAGAGCTGTCGGCTGGACCGAGAACCTCAGGTCCCTCTGATCCTGTGCCCGACGCAGAAGGCCAACACAGGGCATCTGGGACCAAAGAACGGGAACGGCTGCTGGCAGCTGAGTCACTGGCTCGGTCAGTGCAGACCCAGGGATGGGGACGCAGGCAGCGGGGTCACCACGTGTCCTGGCCTAGACAACCTCCCATGCCCCTGGAGCCACTCCAGGACCTCCAGGCCAACACCCAAAGAGGCAGTGGGCCAGGACCCCCGGGGCTTGGGAGAAGGGACGCAGCCACCCTTTCAGCCTCACAGCCATGGTCACGTACACACACTCGCCTCCCCACCAAGTACCAGAACACAACAGCGTGTGGCCCGTGCAAAGGACCGGCGTCCCCGGCCCACCTGTCACCCCCGGCCTCCTGGAACCAAAAGAAGCAAACTAGTGCAAACCATGGCCAAGAACAGGCCCGGACCGCAAAGTCCGCATGAGAGGGCCATGAGCCACGTGTCTTGATCTCGGGTTATGAGTTCAAGCCCCATGCTGGGTGTAGAGCTTACTTGAAAAAACAGCTAAGACAGCAAGTTTTATAATAAAACAAATATACAAGGCAAATTACAGAAATACTAAAAATAACATAATGGCCAGTGCCACTAGAAAAAAGTTAAAAATGAGATTTTCACCTTTCAAATTAACAAAGATATCCTGAACTACAGTAACCAAAGGTAGTGAGGGGGTAGGAAAATGGGCATCTGCTCAATTCTGTGGGCATGTGAACTGGCGAGCCATATACAGAAAGAATTTCAGTAACAGGTAAAATCAAGAATCCTTGAGGGGCGCCTGGGTGGCTCAGTTGGCTGAGCGTCTGCCTTCGGCTCAGGTCATGATCTCAGGGTCCTGGGATCGAGCCCCACATTGGCTCCCTGCTCAGAGGGGAGCCTACTTCTCCCTCTCTTTGTGCTTGCGTGTTCTCTTTTCTCTGTCAAATAAATAAATAAAAGTCTTAATGGGGCACCTGGGTGACCCAGTCAGTTTAAATGCCTGCGTTTGGCTCGGGTCATGGTCCCAGGGTCCTGGGATCGAGCCCCATGCTGGGCTCCCTGCTCAGCGGGGAGTCTGCTTCTCCCTCAGCCTCTCATTCACGTTCTCTCAAATAAATAAATAAATAAATCTTAAAAAAAAAAAAAAAAAAAGGAACCCCTGAAAAGGCCCTACACCTTCCCAGCACTGGAGTACGGACATGGTCAGAACGTGTACCAGCCGCCCCTCAGTCGGGACTTAGAATGCAGAAGAGACAGAGATGTGGACGTTGTGTGCGTGCCCTCTTTGATCCACCAAATCTTCTATAAGAAACTCGCCCCCACCCAACCTCACACGTGCCCAAAGAGATGAACCTATAGTGAGAGCGGGCCTCAGCCACCAAGGGACACAGGACCTGCCCTCCCTGCAGGGGGCTGGTCCAGGCGCCCTCTGACTCAGTCCCTTCATGCCCAGCCCGTGCTCCAGACACACGCACACACACGGGCCAACAAGCTGCAGCGATCATTCATGAGCATCCACGTGGGAAGCCAGGACACAAGAATGTCCACCAACACAAGAATGGGGACAGGCCACACAGCACTGAGGCAGCACACAGGAGTGACAAGGGCCCCACAGAGAGGAGCACTACTGACGGGGCATGCCAGCTACTCGGGGACACAGCTGCAGACACGGGAGGATGTGGAGGAGGACATCCACACGGTGCATTTCTTCATTCACCTGGGCGGGGGTGGGGACAACGGGGCAGCAGTCAGCAGACACCAGCATTCCTCGCTCGTCCACGTTGCTGCATGCGGCTTCTGTGAAGCGTCAGGGGCAAGATACTCCCTGAGGCAACCCTTGGAGTAACGCACAGCGCGTGCCCCAGATGTTAATTCCAGAACCCTCAATACCAGAGTACCTGAAAATGCTCTGGCTGTACAGGCACAAACCCAGGCACACACACACGTGCACAGAGGCACGCGTGCACAGAAGGCCTGTCGCCCACAGCTAGGTGGCCCTGGATCCTGCAAAGCAGCAGCCGAAGAGCCATGTCTGAGGCAGCAGGATCTGAACACGGGCGAGCACCAATGGGAGGGAAGGAGTTCTCGAGACCGTCAAGTACGCCAACAGCACCAGGGTCAAGACTTCCAATTCTGGATACACTAGATATGGAAATGCCGAACTAGGAAATAAGATGCTGGGATTTGCTTTAAAAAAAAATGACAGCCCCACTGCACAAGCAAGGAGGGAGAAGTCAGATGAAACGGAATGAGTGAGACGCCAGCACCACTGGGCTGGGTGCGTGGGCTGTGCGAACCAGTCTCCTGATTTCAGTGTCCGCTTGAAATTTCCCGTCATAACAGCACGTTTTCATAAATCCACACACACGTCCTGATGACGCAGGAAGAAAAGCAGTCCTCACTGGCTCAGTGTCAGGGGGCAGGGACGGGGAACTCCCACCATCGTGGTGCTGGGAGCCACAGGACGGGATCCACGTATCCTCCCTGGGCTTCTGCTCCACACATCCAGCCGAGTTTCAGCAACAATGGCAGAGGCCCCAGCATCCCAGGCGCCACCAAGCTTCTGTACCCCCTCACCCAGCACCCCTGGTGCTGCCTGCACCCCCTCCCCAGCCCTCCAGCCCCTCACACCTGCCAACAGGGCCACACTGGCCAAAGTTCCAAAAGGCTAGGGCCACAGGGACAGCAGGCTGGGTTGTGGGGCTGCCTGGCTAGGTAGGTCCTTGCTGTCATTCTCAGCCCGCAGGGATCACAAAGAGAACCGAGACACAAGCCTTTGTCACAGAGACGAAGAGAAAACAGATCTACCAAAGAAATCACAATTCAAATATAAATATTTAAGTGAGAAAATAAAAAAGCCTATCTGCACAAGAGATATCAAGCCCAACCAAGTAAGTCAGTCTAGGGGTACACTGAATACCACAGAGGATCCCTCAGTAACACAAGACCACCTCAACAGCTGTGACAGGGAAATGAAGCAAGTTCTCTGGTAAACGGGAGAAGATTCCAACACAAACCCAGCAGGAAGGGACACGTGCACTGACCCCCCACCCAGCGGCAGTGAACGGACACTGGGCCAGCCCGAAGCTGAGCCCACGGGGTGGACACCACACTCTGATTTGGGGAGGAGAGGGTGGTTGTGCAGGAGGGAAAGCTTCCCACTGCACCGCCAGGAAGGAGCTTCAAAGTTCAGAATTTCCCGGGGCCTTTGGCAGGCATCAGCCACGAGGGTGTGCGTTGCGGCCACATGGGGACCCGGGCCCACAGGCTGCAGGCCCATCAAGGCACAGGCCGTCCCGGCAGAAGCCTGTAGCCACTGGCTCTCTGTGGTCCCCTCAGGCAAGAGCCTTTCTGACCTCCATTCCAGGACCAGGCACACTGCCCCAGCCCTGGGTGATGCCATAGGCTCCTGAACCTGAGTTAGGAGCCCATGACCACAGCCAGCCTGTGCTCCAGGAAACACGGGACACGTCGTCACTCGTCGAGCCACACTAAGGCAACCCACAGGCTTACCTTGTTCTTACAGCTTAAAGAGCTTCCTAAATTGAGACAAAACCAATGAAGGTCAGGCAGGCTGGGCGACACTTACTGCACACAAGAATGTTAAAAAAAAAAAAAATCACAGTTTTGATAGTTCTGCAAAAAAAACTTAGCAAATTTACAACAAAACTGTCAAGTAATTAAGGCAAGGCACTTCACACATGAACTTAAACTGCTAATTAAAATCCCCTCGCTTAATTGACTACATTTGCATATCATTCAACTTGGGAGCACAATTTTTTTAATGGTTTGGGCAACACAGTTGTAACGCCAGGAAGCAGGGAGGCAGCAGGTAAGGCGGAGCCAGCAGCGCCCACCGCACACGCGCGTCCACACACAGCCACCCGCACGCATCCAGGCCAGGCAACCGGTGCTGCAGCCCGAGACCGCACAGACTTTACACGAGGCTTGGGGGTCACTCACCCCAATAGCGCCAGCCGGCCTGGGACAGGCTCCTGACACAGCACTCTCTCGCTGTAGCCCAGGCTCCCCCACCCAGGTGGAAAGGAGGAGAGTTGCCAGCATGGAGATCCCACCACGGCCAGGGCTGATGACAGCACCTCCCTGCTCCCCAACAGGGAACCCCCAGCAGAGTTCAGAACCACACATGGGATGCATGCACCTGTCCCTTCCTCCAGGGAGAGGGTTCCCAGCTTCGCCAGCAGCATGCCCGACTACCCCCTTCTTCCCTGGTTCTTTCACGTGCTCACTGAGCGCCAGCCTTGCCATTCGAAAAACACTCAGCTCCCTGTGCCCAGGGGCCCAACTAGCACTGGGGCACAGGGGAGGGCAGATGCCAACATCAGCACCACACACAGAACTCAACCGGTTGACCAGGGCAGTTTAGGGATCCAGACCAGGCACCATGAGGCCCAGGCAGGTAAGAGGGCCGTGGGTCTCTCCAACAGGGGTTTCTGTGTCACCTTCAGCGCAGAGCCTACGTAAAGACTGCAAACCGTGCGCATGTCCCCACGACTGGACCACGCGGGGGTCTGCAGAGGCAACAGGCACCCCTTGTTCTGACGGTTTCAGTGCAGCAGTGAGGGGTTTGAAAGGAGAACGTGAGGCCATTAGAAGCATGCATCCACAGGGATGGGCAGACAGAATGAGTGGTGCCCAAAGAGCCACGGGCCTGTGGAAGGAGGGGACACAAGCGTGAGCACTGTGAGAACCACAAATGCCACACGCAGAAGCAGCGCCAACAGCAAACTCCAGGTCTGGGTACGCAGAGACAGTGAAAAGCTCAGGTGTGAAAAGTGAGCATACTCGAGGTGGGGAAGGGGGCACAGCCTGGTGCCAGCTCCTGTCCCTGCTGCCTGCCTCGCGGAGCCTCACCTACCAGTCAGGCTGGAGGCACAAACTGGCGCTGTGGGGCTGGGATCACAAAAAGAACACTCACTCGACAGTGGCCAGATATGGACAGGGCATGAGAAGCTGGCTCTGCTCCCAAGGGAATGCAGACCTGCCCCCCCCAAAACAGGGACTCACAGGTCATCCAGACACCCCCAGCCTCAGACCCAGGCAGCCCGCCGGCCTCACTGGCGCTGGGGTCCCCGCAGGCTGCTGGTGCTGGGCATGGCTGTGCTCCCCCAGAGTGTGGGCCTGGGGCAGCACTGGGGGTCCTTTCCTACACATGAAGCAGGACCCTCAGTCTTCCCCCCACAAGGTACACAGCCTGAATGGAAAGAGTAGGGTGCAAAGGAGAATGCGCCACCAGACCCAGGCTCCAGGAAGGTCCCCAGACACCAAGACACAACCAACTGGTTCCTATAATGATACAGCTGGAGGTTCCTCTGGGACCCCAAACACACCCACCACCTGCACCCCATGCCTACTGTGCTTCCAGAGGGCTCAGCCCCATTCCTCACACCACCCCGTCCCACAGGGTCAGACTCAGGGGCTGGGACACGCAGCTGAGCTGCCATCATGTGACTGTCACCCCCACTTGCCACCTCACATGTGGGCTCAGGGGCCGGGCTAGGAGGGGAAGAGCCACACCAGAGCCCCACTGGCACCGTGGGCCCTCAGACCCCCATGACTTGGCTAACCCTCAGGGCAGGATGAGCCCCTGGCCGGGGCTTCCCTCAACACAGCAGCCCTGGAGCCGGCCTGCCCACCACTCCCAGCCACCACAGCACTGTTCCCTGCACCAAGCAACACCGTGGGTCCCACGGGAAGCCTATTCTCAACAAGACATGTTTCTTTTCAAAGTAGCCAGCTAATATCCCAGCAGAAGCCAAATCAAGGCAGGCACCACGGCCAGGCTCCCCCAGCTCCAGCGTCAGAGTTCCACAGCAGGAGCCAAGCATTTGGGTCCAAGCCAGGTTTAAAGCACCCCGCACCGGCCTAAGCGAGCCACCTTCTTCACAACACACAACATGACAAGGATGAATGCCACCTTAAGGGACGTCAGTCTGCTCCTGGGAAAGTTCCTACACCTTTCCTTTTCTAGCTGTCAAGAGCAGAACTACCCAGAAATCCCCGACACCTAGTGATTTCATGCCTCCGTGAGTCATTTAAGGAGTATTTGTTCCGGGCCCGGAACTGGGGACCCAGCCGTGACCAACCTGCCCCCTCCATGAGGCTGACAACACAACCACAAACACACAAATCCCAGGCCCACCGCAACAAGGGCAGCCCAGAGAATCAAGACCGGGGGCAGGCCCGACCACTGTGGGCTGCACAGCCCGTAGGCTCACACAGAGACTTCCTGAATCACCACCTAGAGCTGCAAAATCAAGAAGTCGTAGTGTCCTCTGATTCCTTCTAAGTCAGAACAGTTACATCAGATAAAACACGAACGCCACATACCAAGACAACCTCAGCTGTTTCCCAGGCTCATGCCAAGACCCCTCTTGAAGCCTCCTATCTGTTTCACCAGCATGGAAGACACAAGGATTACCCAAACGGACAAGAATTTCTAGCAAAGACCAGAGCAGCACGCAGGCCACACGCTGCAGGGAATGGGCACCAGGATCACCAGCAGGCCCACACACAGCCAGAGGGCTCTCCCCCACCCCCGCAGATGCCCCAGCCACTCCGGTCCTTCTTCCGACGTTACTCTCATGCCCACCATCTCATTTCAATTTCATGCCTGAATCCAGGTCCTTCACGTTAATAAATAAGTAGACACAAGCAGTGGCAAGTCCCAGAAGTAAAGGACCCCCACCCCACCCCACCCCAAACCAGCTCTCAAGTCTGTAACCAGGAAGACCACTCCACCTCGCTGAGCCTCTGCAATGACATTGCCTGGAAAGACAGTAAGTCTAATGCAGCAAAACGGGCATCCAGGCTGTCCTATAGAATTGTACCCTCTATTCACAGAAGAGCAGCATGAGAGCTATTGTTGACTCCACCGCCAGCCCTGGGAACAGGCTAGAGGCTTCCTGAATGTGACCCGAGCTTGCCTGGACACATCACACCGGGTCTACTGGAGGAGAGGGTAGCCTCGGAGAGGTGGGCCAGGGAGAGGACCTGTGCTGTGCTCGCACACACAACGGGGGACCACATACGTAGCCCCCCGAGGTCCCTGCCACCCACGCCACTTCATTCCCACGGATAACTCAAGGCCACCCAAAACCTGCTTCAGACCACGCAAGACTGCGGGGAAGAGTCGCCTGCCACACACAGCCCCACAACCCCAGGAAATAACTTCCTGTCCCTTCTTTGCAACTCCGATCCGCCCCCCCCCCAATATCTCAGATGGTCAATAAAACAGAAAGTGGGGAGCAATGGGCATGGTCCCCAGACCACACCCAGGCTCCATCCCATTCCCCCCCCCCGCCTGTTTCCCCATTTCCCCAGGGACAGCAAACCAGGAGGGCGAGGGCCTGAGCAAGAATGGAGGCCTTCTCCTCCCACGGCAGCTCTCACAGACCTGAAGGAAATAATTCAGCCTCTATATTTTGACTCAAAACAAAGAAACTTTTTAAAAACATTTCAGTTGAAACTTGCATAATTCTTCCAGTGGAGAAATCCTCCCCGACTTTCGCAATCCTTAGAAAGAGACACATTATTGCTGCTTGTGTAACAGTCTCCGGGCCACGAAGAGTCCGGCTGCCGGCCTCAGCCACCTCCTGCCACCTCCCGCGGTCACCTCCCGCCAGACAGCCAGGGCTGGCCCCGGAAGCACCGCCTCCCCCCCCCAGCTCCCCGTGGCCAGGGGTGTGGGGCGGGGCTCGGTCACACTCCCCCAGACTTCCTCCTGCTCCTGGCCTGTCTGCCCTCGCCCGACATCTCAGACACACATTACACAAACTGGCTGCAGGAAAGGCTGAGAAACCGAGACGCCGAGAGTCCGTGACCCTACTCCCAAAGCCCCGTGCTGACTGGGGGACCCAGGAGAAGGTCACCCGATGACCCTGCTGCCCCAGGCCAGCTGCCGCCCTGGGGAAACCCCAGAGGCTAGGGGCCCGGCCCAGCTCCAAAGAAGGGTCCTGGAAACTGGCAGGGTGGCCGACACAGGAGCAGACAAACAGATGGGCAGGCAGCCCACACCTGGAGGGCCATCCAGACACAGCTCTGCACCCGGCCAGCCGTGAGGCCCTCCCTCACTCTCGCATGGCCCACTACAGGGTGCGCAGAGAAACTAGAGGCCTTGTTCCAGCTGCCTTATCCCCCACTGGAGAAGACTCCCCAACCTTCACTCTGGGGCCTTCACCCTGGCAACCAGTTCGACCTGCAGACCCCATCCTCTGCATGGTGAGGGGGCAGGGGGGGCAAAGGCCCGTCCAGGAACTTTGCCTCAGAGCATCCCCTGAGATGGCACCCCACTTTCTCAGCCAAGCATCTGGAGCCAGGAAATCACCATGGAACCCCGTGAAAGCCTACAGCAAAACAAGGGGACAAGGGAACAACTGACCCTCTCTCTGCACAGCAACAAATGGCATCAGGGTAAAGCACAGTACCGCCATGGAAGAGGAGGTCCCAGATGAAGCATGCAGGTCAGAGTCTGTTCCAGCCTGATAGAACATTCTTGACAGCATTTCTTCCTAAAATAATTCCAGCTTAAAAGATCAAACCACACCTCACTAGGGGAGGGTCCACAGGCGGGAACCCCCTTCCTGGCCCACGGACTTAAAAGCTGCAGTCACTCCCCAACAGGGGCCACAAGACTCCATGCCCCCAGTGCTACTGGCTGGGTCTCTGCTTTGAGAAACACTGCCCTGTGACCAGGGAAAAGTTTCAGGTGACACGAGGAAAACTGTTCCAACATCGGGAATTCAGACAAATCCAGTCGTAGGCACTCAGGCCACAGCTGGCCCCCAGAGCACACGAGACCCCCCCCCCCCGAGCACACGGGTGTCTGAAAGACAGACGCACGGTAAACACACACAGGCCAGGCTCTCTGACCTGAGAATCGGGACACCCCGCAGAACGAACCGCAGTTCCAAGCAGCCCGTTTCTGGAGCCCGGGCCCCAGGGAGACAGAGCACCGCCCTGTGGTCAGCCCGAAAGGGAAGCACCTGGTTACCCAGCAAGGAGCCGTCCTGCGGGGCGAGGAGCCAGGTCCCAGGCAGCAGCCAAACCGGCAGCACCAATGTCCTCCTCTGACGGCAATCTACGCGGCCAGACAACTGGCCCAATTTAGTCCAAATACCATGAGACAAGCCCAAGAGGAAGGGACAGAGCCAAGTGGGCTGAAGAAGAGTGGCGGAGGCTCTGAGCCCCACCTCCTGGCCACGTGTTCCCCCAGCAACAAAACGACACACCCCACCCCACCTGACCCTGGACACCTGAACACCTAGAGAAATAAAACATCACCGTCACATCGCTACTACAGCCCCATTTCACACACGAGGACACAGAGACACAGAGAGATTAAGCAACTGGCTCGCAGGTCACACAGCCAAAAGAAACGTAATGAGGCTATGGGAGCAGCCCCCATGGGGGTCCGCAGCTGGACTGGCACACTGCAGGACGCCCAGGACAGCAGCTGGGGGGAAGGGGCTCAGAGGTGGCTCCCCAGCGCCCCGGAGGCCCCTCCCAGCACTGGCGGCAGCAGAGTGCTGACCACGTCTCTGGCTGGAGGGAGACCCGGGCGGTACTTCAGCCCGGACAGCCTGGAACGTGCTCCAGCTCCCATGGCCTCACCAGAACCCAAGGCCCCAGGGGAGCCGTGTCCCCTACAGAGAGAATTCTAGCACATCCTTTGTTCCCTGCTGTCCTCATCCTTGGTAAATCAAAAATATTAAACTAACCTGTCAAACAACTGAAAAAATTTAAAATCTGTTCCGTGAATAAGCTGTCAAAGGCAAGTGGAAGGAGCAATCAGAGATGGGCAGGGCTGGGGGGGGGGGGTCTTCCCAGGCAGCTCCTTCCAGAGCAAGTGGGCTCTGGGCAGCTGGGGGTCCCCTCCCACCCCGAGCGGACACCCGCCTCACGTGGTGCCCTCGGCATGTAGACAGACAAGCACATGGCCGTGCTAGAAGACTTAAAGAGGACGACGCACCCCAGGACTCCCAACGGCGTGGTCACAGAGCCAAGGCAGCAGGCAGAGCCCCAAGAACAGGACAAGCACAAAAAGCTGGCAAGAGGAGCGCCCGACGAGGTGGCAGAGCCAGCAGGAGAGCACTCGAGAGCTCCAGGAAGCCCGGGGCCGGACGCCCAGTCCAGGTCACCACCACGAGGACGGCGCTGGCTGACACTCGGGCCTGGAGACCCCACCCACTTACGATAAGCAGCTCTTCCTCATCACCGGGGAAATTTCTGTTTAATCAGTAAATGAGACTCAGGGCAGCATCAGGGAAAGCACTGAAGAAGAAAGGGCCCTGATGGTCTGTTGAAACGGCCAAAGCAGAAATAGGCTTGGCCTGTGCTTCCCGGACTGCGGGGCACGGTGCTGCTTCTCCCCAAGCAGTGAGCTTGGGCCTGAGCGCTCAGCTGGGCCTTCCCTGAGCCGGAGGATGGCCGCGCCCAGAACCACAGCGCCTGCTACAAGAGAACCCGGGCCCGGGTCTACGGTTGTGACAAAGGGCCAGCCCCCGAGAGAGACCAGGAGACCACACCATACACCCCTCGTGCCCCCTGAGTCAGACACCGACACAGACACACCCTGCCAGACAAGGTTCTCCGCCACCCGCATGAGAGGTAGGTGGCCTGCCATCACCCAGTCACCAGCTGCAGTTTGAGACTCCCCCAGGTCACAGTGGCCATGGAAGGTACGGGCACCCCAAACAGAAAAGCCCCAAATTCAGGTAAGGTGCCCATCACGCCACCCATCACCGACTCAACTGAAATCAAAGGCTCGAGCCTTTCCTGCCGGCATCCTCCCCTACTCAGACCATCCCCCCCGCCCAACCCCTGCCCACAGTTTGCAGACAGCTGCCACCTGGGCAGTGACATAGCTGAGGGCAGAAATGCCACAGAACACACGTGCACGCATGCACACGGCGGCCCCCTCCGAGCACAGGCAACAGGCCCCTACATTCCCAGCCCCTCCTCTGCTCACCGAGACTCTGACACTCCGCTGGAGGGGCGCCCGGAGAAAACCGGGCGGGAGCATCTATTCACAGATTTAGAAAAAAAAAGTTTGATGCAGTAGCTGAATTAATTAGGCCTCCTCAGAACAGCTGAGCCAGTGCAGCATTCTGTGTATGCAATTTAATAAGCCTGGATATTTAAAAGAAAAGTTACAAATACTTGGGGAGGGGAAGACACCATGAAAAGTTGGTGAGGACTCCAGTGGATGGGCTCAGCGTCCAGTGGCCCAGGAGCTACCCCAGCCAGCTATCCAGCCGGAGCGCCCGCAAACAACAGAGCCTGGGCCAATGGCCCTCCCCCACCCTGCAGCGTTTCAGAGAGGGAGACAAGGAAACGGGCGTGTCCAAAACAAATCAGGCCATGAGCTACTCCTACTCAGGGCCCCAGGTGCCCACTGACCAGGCCCCAAGCCCAGGGCCAAGCGGCCCTTGCCCCCACACGGCGAGACTCTGGGATTCACACCCTGGCAGGGCCAGGGAAACACACAGAGCTGGAGTCGCCGAGTCTCGGCCCCCTGCCACCGTGGCCTTGGACACCTGGCCTCGTTATTGAGTCTGTCTCCCAAGACTTCAAGGCACAAACAGGCCCCGCCGGGCCCAGTTCTGTCTGCTGAGGACCACTGGCAGGCAACCCCTCTGTCTGTGAGCCAGGGGGGCCCCCTTGGTCTGCGCATCTCACAGCCCCGGAGGAAGGCCTAGGCCTGAGGCTGCAGCCTGGGCCCAGCCCAGATCCGACTTCCCAGGACTCAGCAAGAGTGCCTGAGTGCTGAAGCCTGCCCTTCACAGCCCATCAGAGCAATGGCTATGGACCTCAGGAAGGCTTCTCCACCCACCAAGCCAGCCCCCAGACCACTGGTGCTCCCCAGGCCAAGCAAGCTGGCTCATCACAGGGGTCGAGCAGGAGGACCTTCCCACACGACTGTCGGTGGGGACGCTGATGCCACCCTGAATTTCCTTAAAATAAATCCAAATCCTGAGACAAGCCCCAAACTGCAGACAGAGACCCTGGCCCAGAAGGACCCCCAGCTTCCAGGCCCTGGGACCCAGCGCACCCAGTGTCCTCCCACTCCCACAGCCAGCAGAGACACTCACCCGGGGCACCCGCCGCTTGTACTTGTTGCCATAGTCGAACTTCTCCTTCACGTCGTCCAGGCAGCGACCAAGACGTGCCTGCTCCTCCTTGCCCGTGTAGTCCTGGCTCAGCAGGATGTAGGCCCGCCAGTTGGCGGAGTCGAAGCCCCAGTGGCAGGTCCGGTTCTCCAGCGCCTTGTGTGAGTGCACCACGAACTTGTGCGGGGGATACATGAGGCGGCAGTCGAGGCACTGGATGCAGGCGGCACTCGGGCTGCTGTAGAGCTCGGGCACCAGCAGCCCCTTGCACTTGCCGAAGCACTCGTGGTACACACGCACACTGCGCTCGCTGAGCTCCAGGCCCAGCGCCAGACTGGCGGCCAGCTCCTTCTTGCAGGGCGGCGGATAGGCGCCGCCGTACAGCAGCGCGTTGCACAGGCGCTCGGCGTCCGTCTTGGTGATGAGCCCGCACGAGGGCGCCGAGAAGGGCAGGATGCCCATGACTTTGAGGATCTCCAGCTGGTCCGCCGTGCAGCGCGAGCAATAGATGTGCAGCTCGTCGCACACCGAGTTGATCTGCTGCAGCGAGAAGTCGCGCAGCACCGAGTTGAGGATCTGCGGCAGGCACAGGCGCTTCTCGCCGCCCACCACGAAGCACGAGATGGTCTCGCCCTCCAGCACGGTCTCGCAGCGCTCGGTGGAGCGGTCGGACGGCATGAAGAAGGGCCCCGGGAGCACGGGCGGCGGCGGCTGGATGGCTGGCAGGTGCAGCACGGGCGGCGGCTCGGCGGCCGCGGGCACCGGCGCCGGCACCGCAGCCGCGCTTGCCTCCTTGGCGCTCTCCTTCTTGTAGGCCTCCTGCGCCCAGCGCGCCGAGAAGGCGGCCGGGCCGCCCAGCGAGCTCATAGAGCTCAGGTGGAACTGCTCCAGCGTCTTCTGCAGCCCCGGGTGCGGCTGGAACCCGCCGCGGCCGCCCGCCGCCGCCTCCATGGTGCGCTCGGGCTCCCCGGGCCGCTCCCGCTCCCGCGCTCCCGGGCCCCCGCGGCCCCCGCCGCCGCCCCGCGCGCCCCGGCGGCGCCCCCGGCCCCGGCCCCGGCCCCCCCCGGCCGCCGGCTCCCGGCCGATTACGGCCGCGGCCTCGGCCTCGCCCGGGGGCGCGAAGGGGTAGGCGGGCGGGGCGAAGGGGTCCCGCCGCTGGAGCCCGCCGGCACCGGGGCCCGGCGCCACATCCACGCGCCCCGCGCCGCGCCCGCCGCCGCCCGGGCCCCCCGCGCGCCCCCCGCGCGCCCCCCGGGCCCTAGGCGCGGGGCATGCCCCTGCGCGCGCCGCCAACGCCAACGCCAACGCTCGCGGGCCCGGGGCTCGCGGGGGGCGCGCGGGCAGGTGCCGGCGCCGCGAGGCGCGAATCGCCGCGGCGGCCGAGGCCGAGGGGCCCGGGAGGAGCGGGGGCGCGGGCGCGGGGCCCGCCGGGCCGTCCTCGCGCGGCGCGCCGCCGCCGCCCCGCTCCTCCCACCGCGCGGAGCCCGCCCGGCTCGTCCCGGCGGCGCTGGCCGGCCGCGTCGCGCCCGCCACCGGCCGGCCCGGCCCGCGCCCACCCCGCCGCCCGCGCCCGGCTCCGCGGCCCGCCCGCCCGCCTGCGCGCGCGCGGCTTCCGGGGCGGCGGGAGCGCCTGTGGCGGCGGCCCTCAGAGCGCGGCGGCGGCGGCGGCGGCGGCGGCGACGGCGGCGGCGGCGCGGGGCTCGGCGCACATCCTCCCGGCGGCTCGCTCCGGCTCGGACTGAGCGCCGAGCGCTGAGCTCACGCCGCCGCCCCGCCCCGCGCCGCCCCGCCCCGCCCCGCGCCGCCGCCCCGCCCCTCGCGCCGTCTGGAGCCGCGCGTCCGCCTCAGCCGAGCGCCGGCCAGGAATGCGACCGCCTCCCGGCCTGGCTCTTCCAAGAACGCGCGCTCCCCCCACCCCGCCATCACCCAACCCGGGGCTCGGGCCGGCTCGGCCGCGCTCGGACCCGTCCGCCAAGGACTCGGCTCCGCTCGGCCACGACTCGGCTCTGCTCGGCCCCGCCCGCCCCGAACTCGGCCCCGCTCGGCCTCGCTCGGCTACGCTCGGTCCCGCCCGCCGGAAGGGCGCTCGGCGGGGGCAGCGGCGGCGCCCGGGGCCCCCCCTTCCGGCCGAGGCCGCTTCCTGCGCGGCTGGGCAGGCGCCCATTCCGCCGCCGCCACGGCCGCCGCCGGGGCCCAGAAACCCACACGCGGCCCCCGCCACAACCGCAGACTCGCGGAGGGGCGGGCAGGACGGGGGCTTGCGCAGCCTCCACCGCACACCTCGCGGGCCCGGCGGGACGGGGACGCCACGCCACGCGACCATGGGGAACCCCGCGCACGACGGGGACGCCACATAGCACGACCCGGGTCCCATAGAATGACGGGGACGCCAAGTGGGTCACTCACTACACGTTAGGCTTGGCCCAGCGGTGGGGACCCCGCGCGGGCACACACACAATGCAACGTGTCCCGGGGCCCCTACACGTGCAGACGCCGCACACCCCCCCCCTCCCCCCCGCCTCCTGACTGACCGAGCTGCCCCGACCGGTCCGTGACCCTGCGTCCTGGTCGCCGCACACGGCCAGCATGGCCACCAGCCCCAGTGCAGGACCGCCAGCTCCGCGGGGCAGGGCCTTTGTGCCTGAGACAGCCCCGTGTCTGCGAACTGTGAGCTGTGCCCACCGGCCAGGTCACTGCCAGGGCCAAGCCTGGGGGAGTCCGCAGGAGCCTGGCCCCTTCCTGCCTCAGGCAGGTGGCCTGACCCTTATGCTGCAGCCCCTCATCCTGCGGGACAGCCACTCACGCATCTGGAGATGCATCTAGGGCAGGGGCAGAGCTGGGGAGACACCCTGCTGTGTGTCCTTCCAGGAGCTGCCCATCTCTATCTGGTGGGGGAGAGAGAAACCAGAAAGCGCAGGGCTGGAGGAGACCGGGGGCTCAAAGCTGGACACAGGCTAGGTGGCTCCCAGAGGAGGCAGCGTCTTAGCTGAGGTCTAGGGGTGGGGACTTGAAACGAAAGAGAGGGTTCTGTCCGTTGCTCAGCCCAAGTGCAGAAGGACAGTCCAGCCAAGCTAGGCAGTGGCACCTTTTCCTCCACAGAACAAGGGCACCCAAGCCGGCCTGGGCACTGGGTGACATGTGAGGAACACCCACAGCACAGGGCGGAAGGGAGAGGCCCATGCCCACTTTGGCCAGGGTCACCCTCAGCTGACTTTGGCTTGTCACCCCCTACTGCCTCACCTCACCGGTGGAGGCTGAAACTGGCCCCAGTCCAGAGCTCCTAGGGGGTGGTGCCTGCTTGGGGGACTGACCAGGCATCTCTGCAGGCCCACGTGGCCCCTGACCTGCAGACAGGTGTCTGGAGAGGCAGCGAGGACGGGCAGGCAGCCCTGCCACCTGCATGGCTACAGGCACAGGGAGACACCCGGGGGGGGGGGGGCTTGAAGTTCAGGGTGCGGTGCTCTGTGTCTGAAAACCTGACCGCTCCCCTCCATGGGCACGAACCTTCCCCTCCGCATGCCTGTGTCCAGGGCTGTCTCTCCCACCCTTCTCTCTGATCCCCCCAGGAACAGCAGCCCCAACAGGAGGCTTCTCTCTCTGTGCAAACACAAAACTCAGAAGGGGTATTTAAAAACCAAAGAAAAGGGACTTCTTACTTGTTTGAGAATGTCATTCTCTTGGCCCACGTTTGGACCAAAGAAGTCTATTCATATTGGGCCCTGAGAGGGTTAGTTCCTTCTACGTAGATTTGAATCCCATACAGCTCCAGCAACCCGTAATCCAAAGGCGGTGCTTGGAGCACCAGAAGGCTGGCTGGGAGGGGTTTCCAGCCAAGCACAGAATTTCTCCTGCTCTTTTGGCCGAGCAGGCACTCCCACAGGGGCCCTGAGCTGGTGGTCCCCTTGATGGGCAGTGCCTGGATCCAAGTGGGCCCATTTCCCTCTGTATCCTCTGGCTTTGCGGGGGTCTGGGGTGGGGATGGGAGTCTCAGGAAGGGGGAGGGGGCAACATTTTTCCAGAGCTGCAGGGCTCATGTGGCAGGGAACAGGTGGGCAGCAAAGGGCCCTGAGGAGCAGGAAGGGACTGGGTTGCCTCTAAAACTTCTCCTTCTCGGTGGACTTTGAGGACTCCTCCCCAAAAGATGTTGGAGCCTCTGGAGCAGTCAAGCTCACCTCACCCACCAAGGGCCGGGCTAGCCATACCTACACAGAGCTAACCGGGCCCCCTGTCTTCTCCCTGGCCCAGTGGGGGTCTCAACCCTGCTCTCCTTCCTCCCTCCAACCTCCATCCCACCCCTACAGCTGGATGGTGGGGTGGCTTATTCCTCTGCTTGTCCCCGTCACTGGCCAGACACCAGGCTGGCAGGTAGAAGGTTCAGGCCACCTCAGAGGGCAGGGGCAGGGACCCACGACACCTGTGCGCTGCTGTCACCTCCCCCAGCTCTCTGGCTAACGGTTGTGGGGAGCCGCTCATGCGTGTTCACATTTGTAGTGCTCGTACCCCTGCAGGCACAGACCTAACCCTAACCCTAACCCAAGTGCTGGGACCCACAGGGAGGGAGAGCAAGTTCTACCCACGCGGCTCCCATCTCCCGTGGAAAGACTGGCAAGGGATTGACACATCTGCTAGTAAAGGAGCAAGGTCATTCGGATCCTGTGGAGCCTTGAAGGGTCACAGGAGTAAGGTTTCTCACCATTAGAGATGGGAATTAAAGATATGGAGAGGGGGGCGCCTGGGTGGCACAGCGGTTAATCGTCTGCCTTCGGCTCAGGGCGTGATCCCGGCGTTACCAGATCGAGTCCCACATCAGGCTCTTCCGCTATGAGCCTGCTTCTTCCTCTCCCACTCCCCTGCTTGTGTTCCCTCTCTCGCTGGCTGTCTCTCTCTGTCGAATAAATAAATAAAATCTTTAAAAAAAAAAAATAAAGATATGGAGAGGGATAAAGGAACTGTGCATGTTGGATTGGAATTAGCAATACCCGTGGGAACCCACAAGTGTCAGTATTTATAAAATAGAAAAATTATAGATGTAAACGTGTTTGTACAAGCATCCGTATAATTCCTAGCTGTGTCTGGTGAGAGGGCCTCAAAGGAGTGACACCCCAACAGCGGTGAGCACACTAAGAACCTGCATCCTGGTTTCTAAATTTCATCCCCCACTAGCAGGAACTAGAGTTCTTCGGCAAGATGGCTAGTCTCAGGGCTTAGGCAGGGAGAGTGCAGGACAACCCTGGAACACCTTGCTGTGCCCGGAAGTTCTGAAGGGCTCAAAACATAACGGGGACATGTCAAAAGGACATGTGCCAGCTCGAAGGGGCCCCCCACTGGCAAATCAGTGGTCATAATTATAGGCATGAGCTGTAATCATGGAATAAAATAGCAAACCACAAGTCCATGCATATTCAATTACTTATTAAAATAAATGTATTTGTAAGTTGGAAGTTTGATGAGAAATAGGCTATTTGCCTAGTTTTCAAGTTCCTCACACAAGGTTCCCATTAATCACAAAGGGAAGAAGAGCGAGTTCCCAGGGGAGATGCTGGCAGACACCACCGTAACCAAGCAATCTAAGCGGACACCATCACTCGGATCAGTTGCGATCCTGTACCACTGACAGGGTGGGTTGGGCAAACCACACATCACTTTTGTGATTCTCCTGCCAAAGAAGCATAACCTGCATCTGGTCAGGACGAAAGCTCAGACACCCACACGGAGGGACGATACAGAAGGACAGGCCCAGAACCTTTAAAGGTGTCAGGATCTCAGCAGTTAGGGAAAGGCCAAAGAACGTCCTGGACCTTTGGAAACTAAAAAGATGATGACTCAGTGTGACGTGTGGCCCTGGGCTGGATCTCGTTACTACAAAGGACATTATTGGGACAACCAGAAAGTCTTGGATGTGGTCTGAGACTAGATGGCAGTGACCCTGCTTTGGACGAGATGCTGAGGTTATGTCCGAGAGCATCCTTGCTCTGGTGTGTGACAGAGCACCAGGTCAACAACTGCAAACGCGTCAGGGCTGCGGGAGGTGGTGGTGGGGGGTCCCGTACTAGCCTTACAACTTTTCTGTAAGTTTGAGATTGTTAGAAAATACAAATGTATTTTTAAGAATGTTATGAGAAGGATGCATAAATTCTCTTTTCAGCCCTGCTTAGCTTGAACTGCCCAGTGACGCAGGCTCTAGCCTGAGGCAGCTGAAAGACTTACCATTGTGCCTGTGGGGTGAGGCCTGAGGGGACACTAGCAGGCCACCAAAAGCATATGTTGTAACTTCAACCAAGAGGGCTGACCCCTTCCCAGTGCAACACAAACGTATGTCAGAGAATACAGGCATGTTCTTTAAATGTTCTGTGCAAATGCACAGGGAAGGAAGCTCTGCAGAGCTGGAAACATGAACCACAGTGGTGAGTAGAGTGGAGACCAAGCAACCTACGTGAGGCTTGGAGCTGGCCTTACACCACTATGGGCTGAGAGTTTAGGCCAGTGTGGGACAGGGTTGAGATCACAGGCCCTTTCTGAAGTGGGAGTTGGAACCAGTCATGACAACACAAGTTAAGAATTGGCTGTCCACTCTATGAAGGGGAATTCAAGACTGCTCACCAGCCTAGAGGCAGAGTCCAGGGAGCAACCAGCCCAGACCAGGACAGGAAAGAGAGTGCCAGGAAAACGCAGAACCAGTGGAATATAGGATGCATCCAACCAGATCAAAAACCGTATGGAGTGCCTGTCAAAAGATGTAGGAGAGATTACCTATAGGTACAGAGAAAACTCAGCAGGTGAAAACATAAAGGCAAATATTAACTCCAGGAAAAACAAAGAAAAAATCTAAACAAGAGTTCACTACTTGAATCAGCAGTGAGTAGTATTTACATAATTAAAATAGTGCAAACAACAATAACCAAAAATTATGAAATAGTTCACTTGGGAATATGAAAGAAAGGAAAATAGATTGGGAGCAGAGGGTGCCGGTGAGAGCACCCCTGGTGACATTCCATAATGTCTAAAACTGGTTTTAAAAAAAGCAAGAGCACATAATTTTAAAATGTGGAGAAAAATCAGACAAGAAACAGATGAAAAAAAATTGAGAGAGGCTGATGCCAGGCCACTGAACCCAGAGTCTGGAGCAGGGCTCAGGGACCACTACAGACTTGTTGAAAGTGTCCTAACCTTTTGGGTCCTTTCTGTTCCTTTTATCAATGTATCTGTCTTTGTTTGGTACGAATTCAAACAAACAAACCAGAACTCTAAACTGAAAATAAATAACAAAGAAAAATGAAATCACATTCCCACCACAAAATGCCACAGTTTGGGACATTAAAGAACATACTTTGAATAAGTCATTGATTAAAGAAAGAATTAAAATGGAAATTACAGAATGTTTTAAAGTGAAATGGTAATGAAAACAGTGTCAATCAAAATTCCCGGATGCAGCTGACATGGTACTTAGACTTTTATAGCCTTCAGTTCCTGTATCAGAAAACAAGATAATGGTTTTTGCCAAGTGAGGGAACTATAGATATTTTTAATTTCCTCTTTGCGCCGACCTGCATTTTCTAGTTTTCCAAAGGTGCTACTTTAGACTTTGTTGACCTTCCCTCCTGTGTCTTCTGGATCATTCTGGCAAGGAAGGACAACACCCCCCCCCCCCGTTCCCCCATAGGACCTTTTGTGGGGTCAACCTCATGGTCCATTCATCCCACATGGCTGAGGGTGTGTGTCTGCCTTCCCTGAGATGGTCAGGGGCCTGGGTCTGTGAGGTCCCATGCATCCAGCATGCAGTTAAGACCCGCCTTATGGGGGTCAACCAAGGTGACACCTGGGAAGCTGAGCAGAGCACCTGAGCATGGGACGTGGGAGTCCCACTCTTGTTGCCATTGAGGAATGAGAAGGTGAGCCCAGCATGCTGCTGCAGGGGCTGACTGCCTCACTCTAAATCCTGCTTGTCTCCTTCTGTGGGCAACACTCCCATGGGCCTGTCCCCTGCCCAGGAGCTGCCCTTGTCTTCTTGGAGGTGGGAGGAGGGAAAAGTGGGGTACTCTTTCCCATGCCAAACAACTACCCCATGGCTCCATGGCACCGCCAGCTTGGCAGCCCCCCACGATGACAGGCTTGGCCTCAGCTGCAGGATGAAGCTGGATGGGGCTCATGGGAGCTGAGCAGGACATTGGGCAGTCCTGCCTTGGAGCCAGGTGGCTGCTAGCTCCCACCTCTGAGACCACACCAGGGTGGGAGGGGGCCTGGCCCAGGCCCCAGGGCCCAGTTGGAGAGACAAGGCTGGTTCTGGAACCCCTTCCCCTGGGAGAAACAGCTTGGCCAGCACAGAGCAGCTTGGAGGTCAAGGAGCAGCAGCAGCAGGAGAGTTGAGCAGGAATCAGGGAGGGAGGCAGACACCTCACCCCCACCCCCTGCCAGGGCTCCAACCTCAGGGGCATGTGTCCTCAGCTGGTGGGGCACTCCAGAGAGGACTCAGCCTGGAGGGGTGTACAGAGAGCTTGTGTGGGCGGTCTGCCCTGCGGCCCCACCCCCGCCCACAGGACCCTGTCCCCCGAAGCATCTTGTGCTGCTCTGGAATGTGCACCTTGCTGGGCATGGTCTGCCCAGGGCCCTGGCCACACCCCACCGATCACAGGGTGGCCGCCTCATGCCCCATGGTTCCCGCCTCCGTCCTCCATCTGCTGGGGGCCCTGCAGCCCTGGGCCAGCTGGGGTCTTCCACGTAAACCGTGAGGGGGGCACATCGCTGCAGGGCAGAGGGGAAGTCAGGGGCAGGCCAGGGCCTGGACATCAACCAGTGTTCTTCAAGGACCCTCTCCCCCACCCCCCGCCACTATCTCTTTGTCCTACAGACATTGCTGAGCATCCCCAAGGTGGGTATGGGGGACCCGATGGGGGCAGGAAGGGCAAGTTCTTGCCTGCATGAAGTTTTCCACCAGCACCTTCCAAAGATGGTCCTCCAGGGGCTGGGGCAGCCACACTGCTGGTTACAAGAGAAAGGCTGCATGGTCAGGAGTGGGATCTGGGTGCCAGGGACTGTAAGCCCGCTCAAGAACGGCTGCCTCCCGGCACTGGGCAGGGGGGGCTCTGTCCCCAATCAAAGCAGAGCACAGTGAGGCTCGGGGCGGCCTGGGAGCCGCCGGGCGCCACGTGGTATGGGGGTGGGAGCCTGCCCAGGGTTTGGACGGGTGGGCTGTAATGAGCAGGCCGGTGGGCACTCCAAAGGCCAGACTCCAGCAATCCCAACACCCAGGGAGGGCAGCAAGGGACCCCTACATGCAACCCTTCCCTCCAGACAGCCAGTTTACTTCCCAGCATCTGGATAAGGCACGGGGTCCTCCTTGCCATCATGCAGGGGGAGTGTCACCTCCTGGGCCCCCATACCCACCAATGACATCCCCTCTCTCCCGCATCTGCCCTTCCCCGCAGCACCAGGACAAAGCCCTGTCTTCCCGCTCTTGGGCCCATGGCCCCTCCGGTTGCCCCTTTTCTGTCCCTCGGGCCACACTTCCTGGGCTCCCAGGCTGTCCTCAGCCCCCTTGTGCCCCCCACCGGGGCCCTGGTGCTATCTGCACTCTGCCTGCCATCCCCCCTTGCCTGTCAGGGGCTCCGTCACTCGCGCAGTGAGCGGCGAGTAGACAGACGCTCATTAAATTTTGGGGAACTGACTGACCCACCAACAGGGGTCTGATGAGATGAGCCGCTGGTGTGGCCCCGTGACCCCCCGGCTCCCTCCTGGCTGAGAGGCACTGCCCTCGTGACCCCTGAGCCCCGAGCACCACTGCAGAGCCGCAGCAGCTGCCCTACGGCCTCTACCCCTCTGGGCCTGAGGGAGCTCCTCCAGGGGACAGAGTGACCGGGCTGGGCTAGGGTTTGAGCTCCTGTAGAGGAGGTGGGGGGGCACCGCACACCCCAAAGGTGAGGGACCATGTGGTGTGGAGGGGCTGGGCCTCCGGCAGGGGAGGGAGAAACGGGAAGACATCCTCTGAGCAGCGCTGTCCCACGACGAGAAGGGCGTTGTGGGAGGGCGAGGGCAGGGTGCCCACTCTTCCAAGGCTCCCTGAGATGCTCCTGAGAGAATTGTAGCCGACTTACGGGGGTTCTGTGGGCACCCGGCTGATGGGGGGAGCAGGGCCTGCACCCCAGACCCAGCCACAGCACCGGGGCCCTGCTGGGCCTCCTCCCATACCAGGAGGACCCAGGCCTGTCATCTCCCACCCTAGGCTGCAAGGCCCGGGGCCCCTCTCTCCTGGAGGCAAGGCCACAGGCTCCTCTCCCTGAAAATTGTAAATTGTAAATCAGAGACACACTTGGTTCCCTGAGCAGGCCCCCTCCCGCCCTCCTGCCGTCATTCCTGGCAGGCCTTCCAGTGAGCTCACTCATTACATAAGGCATGTGAGCTATTTCTTGGGGGAATGAGCTCCCCCTGCACGGGGCTCCATTTCCCCTCTCCTGCTCCAACCACCAACCACCACCAGCCAAGGGGGTCTGGGCCTAAGAGGGGAGACCCCCACACTCCCAGGGCCCCCTGGCCCCATGCAGGGGGATGGGCTGCCCCGCCCCCGTCCCAGCCCACACCCCTCTAGGAACAAGCCTGTCTTCTGCGCGCAGAGACTGCCGTGGGACCCTGGAGGGCAGCGGGGACCCACCCAGCCACGCCCCGGCCTCAGGAATAAAGGAAGGGATTTCCCCAGGGCAACATGGGTCGTTGCCCCCAGGAGGAGCACAGGCTTTCCTCTCTCTCTGGATTGGGAGTCGCCCCCATTGGCACCCCCCCACCTCCCGTTGCTCCGGGCTCCTCTAAGGACACCTGGGTCAGCCATGGGCCCGAAGCCCAAAGACGTTTCAGCCAGGACTTGTCCTCTTGGGAGGAGCAGCAAGCAGATTTCACTTTGGTCGGAACAGAGGCCCCCCTGTGAAGGGCCACCTGGAAGAGACGAGCCCCCAGCAGGAGAGCCCCGTTTCCTGGAGCGGGGAGCCAGCCCAGCGAGCTGTTTGTGGCTGCAGGGTCTCCTCCCAGGTCTCTCTGGCCTCAGCTGTCGGAGGAGAGGGGCCCAGGGACCTTGGACCCCCTGCCTCATTTCTGGGACTGGGACTGAGGGTGACCCGTGAGGACACAGCTAAAGGGACATGCGGACAGCATGTGCGGGGCATTTCAGGGGTGGCCAAGCCCTCTCCCGGTCTGGCCAGGAGCAGGGCAGGGTACTGCCCGCCTGGGAGGGAAAACGGGGGACAGGCGGCTGGGGGCGGGGCGGGGGGCTCTGAGCTCTCTGCCCTGTGAGGGGCTGCTGGCCGGAGGCCGGGGTTGGGCCTGGATGGGGTGGGAAGCCCTCCGCTTCCTCTTGCCTCGAAGGAAAAGTCGGGAGGAAACCCAGCCAAGCCGAGTCCGAGCTAATGGTCCCTGCCCCTGCCTGAAGGGAGCCCGCGTGCTTGGGACTTCCAGACGGCCCGTGCCACAGCCGAGCCTGCCACTCGCCGCACCCTGCTTGGGGACAAAGCTCCCGGGGTGGCGGGGACACCGGGAGCCGGAAACACCGCAGCCCCGCCGCGGCCCCTCCCCAGCCGCCGCCCGGGCCTCTGTCCCCGCGAGAAACAAGACCACGGCTCCTTTCTTTTCAGAGACTCGAGTTCTTGGAACGCACACCCTCTTGGGTTTGCTATTTTTACCCGCCCCAGCCTTCCGGTCTCCATGGCGACGCCTCCAAACAGCAGATTCCAGGCGGCAATGACGTCACCTTTCCCCTTCCTGCCGCCCAGGCCCCCAGGCACTGCTGCGCTGGACCCCATCTCACGCCTCCCGGGCGCCCCAGGCCGAGCCCCCGGGGCCGCGGGCAAAGCGGCCTCTCCTGTCCCCTGCTGGCCCGGCGGCAGGGCCTTCAGCGGCCGTCTCCCTCCCCGTGGCGCGGCTGTGCTGGAGCCCCGTGGCAGAGGGACAGGCCCAGGGGCGGCCCTCCCTCCTGCTCCGGGATCCCTGCCATGCTGGCTGCCCTGTGGGAGCTGCCGCAGGCCCTAGCGGCTGGGGCGGCAGGGGCAGGCCGGCGCCAGGCCTTGCTGGCTGCCGGGGCAGCCGCCTGTCTGGCCTGGGAAGCCCCTGTGGCTCCCTCATCAGAAACTGGTGACCGTGGCAGAGGGCCTCGGAGGTGGTGGCTGGAGTGCTGGGAGGGCCTGTGGCCTGGTCCACCGAGCCCCCACTGCTGTGCCCGTGGGAACTTGGCCCCCTCCTGCATGGGGGTGGCCCTGTCCAAGCCTGTCGTGGGCCACACACTCCACACCTTGGTCCCGATCAGGCAGCTGAACTAGGGGGCTGTGGCCTGCTCTCCGGGACCCAGGTCCCCTACAGTTGGTCAACAAGCTGTGTCTGTCTAGGCCACACTCTACCCAGCTGTCCCTGTAACGCCCAGCCTGAAGTCTGTCATCAGCCCCGACCCAGTACGATGCCGCTTGGGGCTGCCTGGTCAGCTGTGTTTGGGACCGGGTGGGAGTGTGGGCTACCTGCGTCACGGGTCCCCTCCTGGAGAAACACCTCACCCCAGAGGCTTGCTTCCTTTGTGCCGGGGACTCACTTTCTCCCCAGGGGAAGTGGCTGAAAAGTATCTTCGGTGGCCTGCGGGGTGGGAAGCGTGTCTGGGGGGCACCACCTCCCTGCTGGGGCCATGACCTTTCTCTCCCTCCCAGCTAGCAGCCTGTAGGCTTGGGCGGGCCTGCCACCTGCCACCAGGCCTGCTGGGATGCTGGGGTCCCCTCCCTAAGCAGGGTCTGCTCCTCCCCAGCACCCCAAGGGGCCACAACAAAATAAACCCCAGCCCCACCCCCAGCAGCCTCCCCACTCCCCGAAAGCTTGGGGTTCAAAGAAGGGAGTGGAGTGGGCAGGGCAGAGGGGGCATCATGGGGGAGGAAGGGGTGCAGCCCCTGGCCTAGGCCAGCCGGGGAGTCAGGGCCACACTCTGTCCCGCCGGCATCCAGAAGAGCAAAGAAGATGCTTAGCCCCTGTGCTGTTCGCCACCGTTTCTGCTCCCGGAAACGGTGCTGAAAGAAGGTGCTTCCGAGGCTCACGTTCCTGTCCTCCTGATCCATTTGAGGTACGAAGCCCCAACTCGCCTCTGACGGACGTGGGCAGGCACACTCGCAGGCCCGGGCACGAGGCAGGCGGGTGGGCGGCCCTGTCTCCAGAGCCCCACACGGAAAGGTGTGTGGAGAACGCGGCCGGCCGCGCAGGGGGGCCCTCGACCCGCCCCACCCCCGGAAGCCTCGCCTTCCTCCGGCTACGTCCCAGGGCACGGAATTGGGAGGCCCTGCAGGTGCCAGGGCCCCAGGCGGGCAGCTGTGCCTTCTGAAGGGGGAGGTGGCTTGTCCCACGAAACTCCTATTCCAACAGGCTCTGTCCAGACAGAGGACAGGAAGGGGGGCACTGGGTCTGGGGAGCCTTTGGACAGTGAGGGCGGGAGAGCAGACTTCACGTGAAGAGTGTGAAATTCAGGATGAACAGCTCGTGGTCCTGGAACAGGTGGGGTGAGGGCACCCCCAGTGCCCGCAGGCAGCTCTGCCTGGACTTTGTGTGGCTCTGCCCTTCTGCCCTTCTCCCTCACGGTTTTTATGTAACAGCGCAGGCTCCTGCGGCTGCCCTGCCCCTACTCTTTCCTCCTGACCCGACCATTTGGGCCCCTTCCAGGCCCCACGGGAGGTCCCTGGACTGAGCTCTGGTCAGCCCGACGTGTCCCGCCCAGTCTGAGATCCAGGTGCAGGTCGGGGTTCCGGCCCTGAGGGGCAGTGGTGTCCACAGGGGAGGCCCCACGCCAGGCGTGGATGTGGAATTTAGTTCATCAAGGACCTACCTGCATTTATTGAGAGGAAAGCAGGAGAAAGTCGTTGTCCTCAAGTGCTTACAGTTTCAGGGGTGACAATGAAAAATGAAATTTCCGTATGTTCTATATGAGACATGACACGTACTCTTACAAAGAATAGACCAGAGTGAGGTGGGTGGGATGCTGAGTCAAGGGGAGATTCCTTTTGAGGTCCACTTCAACAGAGTCCTAAAATGAGTAAGGGGTGAGCATTCTGGGCAGAGAACAGCAGGTGCAAAGGCCCTGAGGCAGGAGCTCGGGTCAGGGTCCGTGTAGAAGGGACAGGGCAGGGGAGTGAGGAGGAGGGACGGGGTGGGTACTTAGATGACACTAAGCCTACTGTTCACCCCCAGCTTAGCTCCCCCAGGGGATAGGGTCTTGGGGGCACTGCTCTGAGCCTGAGAGGCCCCCAGCACCACAGCCCATCACTGACAGGCTGGGGCGAACAGCTGCCGGGTGGGGTGAATGGGAGGGAAGTTCAGCAAACGGCACCCCCTGCCTCCACTTCACTGCTGGAAATACTGAGGCCTGTGGACAGAGAATCGATCTGAAGCAGCCGAGACACTCTCCTGAACATTTTGTTCCCAGTCCTGCCCCCAGCCTGGCACAGGGCTGGAGTGACAGCCAAGAGGAGGGCCTTCACCTGGCCCAAGCCGAGGGACTCTGTGGTCCCCGGGCAGCCCTTCTCCACCCTGCCCAGGGACCCCCCTGCCCACTGCCCTGCCTGTGACCTTAAAAGTTGGGTGTGCAGCTGGAGGGATGTGGGTACAGGGTACAGGCTGCCTGGCCTGCCGCCCCCCCACCGCCCCACCTCCCACAGCCCCACAGACACCGCAGGGAGGGTCCCGGGGCCACAAGCCTGGCATTGGCCTCCACCCAGCACCTTCCACGGCCCGTTCCACCTCGAGCCCGAGGGCTGCCCAGCGGCTCTGGTCTCGGTGAGTAATGTTTAACTTGGAAGGGCTGCAGGGGAGAAGTTAACAACAAGTTTGGATTGCAGTCTGCTTGCCAGGGGGGATAGAGGGAGAAAGGCAGGGAGAGAGGGCACAGTTGAGAGGGGGGAAGGGGGGCAGATGGCCGGCTCTCACCAGGGAGGCAGGGCTTCAAGGGCTGCTCCCCCCGGGGACCTCCCCTGACAGCCGGGGCCCCGCCACGGCACCCACCCCATGGGAGCGGGAGCTTGGAGGCTAAATGGCTGGAAGACACATACTGGACATGTGGCTGAGCCCCTCCAGCCTCAGTTTCCCCTGTGGGAAACACTGGTCAGGAGGAGCCTGGGGATCCAGCTCTGGGGAAGACAGCAGAAGACACGTACACACATCATGTCACACAGGCAGACACACAGCACATACATGAACACACACACACACGCATGTGAACACGTGAACACACACACCGTCTGTGGCCGCTTGGCCCCTGCAGTGCTGAGGCCTGAACACAGGCAGCGAGGAGGAAGCCCCGGGTGGGGGGGCAGGGCGCAGGAGGGCGGCGCCGCAGCCAGGACCCGGCCCGCGGTGGGCGTCTGTGCCTGCCTCTGCCCGCAGCTGCTCTGGGAGCACCGAGCCCTGTCCTGCCGGCTCCCGGCTCCCGGTGTCCACCAGCCACACCCGAGAAGGTTGAGGGCCGCTGGGGAGGGCTCCACTCCGAATGCCCAAGGGGAGAGGCCTTCTGTCCCGCCCTGCGTCAGGGACAGGCCTCCCTGGGTCCCCACGTTCCGTGGAGTCTGCCCGTCTCCCCCACCAGAGCCCCGCCCTGAGCTCAGGGCCCAGGTCCTCACAGCAGGCGAGAAGCCGCCCGCACCCCTCACCCGTTCAGCAAATCTAAGACAATGTATTTCCCACAAATACGCGTTTTCCCAGGAAAAAACGCACCCTTCTCCAACCTCAGAATTTTTACTGATTGGCTTTACCCTGGGGGGCCTGAACACCTCCTGGGTGGGCCCCCCAGCACCAGGTGGAATGAGGGGCTTGCCCTCACCAAGTAATACCAGATGGAAGATGCTGGAAGGGAGCCCCTTTCCCACCTCGGCCACTGTCCTTTCACTAAAGATAAACGGTTTCGCTTTGCACTTTCTCCTTGAGAATTCTGAATTCATGACCTGTCTTGTGAGCGTGGCAAAGGGCCTGGACGGAATAAGGATGTTCGCTCCACGATGTGCATGTGACCCCGCATCAGAGCCCGGCTCTAGGGGCCCCGCTCCCACCTTGAGTGGTACTGGGCAGAGCACTGGAGCCGAGCTGGTGCTAGACGGTCGGGTGTGTATGTCCTTGAATTCAGATGCTGAAGCCTCACCCCTACTGCGGCAGGGAGGACTTGGGAGCTGAGTAGGCTACAAGGGAGGAGCCCCGTGGCGGGAGCAGTGGGCCTGGGGATCCCTCGCCCTTTCCTCCATGTGAGGACACAGCAAGAATTCGGTCTCCTGTCGCCCCGGAGAAGGTCCTCACCAGAACCTGACCCTGCCAGCGGCATCAGCTCTCAGGCCAGGCTGAGAAGATCTGGAGAAAGTGAGGCCAGCGGGACTCCCTTGTTCCCTGGAGGAGGGCGTTTCCAGGGCCCAGGCCCACCACCAGGTGGGGTGCAGAAGGCCGAGGCGGGGGGCAAACACCCCTGCACGTTGATATGGTATTTGGGGGGCAGTCAGGAGACCCTCGCTGGAGCCTGCAGCCTCGCTATGGCAGAAAATGCCCCGAGAGAGACCGTGGGCTCCAGTGCGCACGTGGCAAGAGCCTCCCCAGGCCCCTCATGCCCCTGCCCCCTCTTGCATCCACGGCCACCCCCCACCACACGTGGCTCCCAAGCATTTGCCACGTGGCCGATGGGAGCTGTGCTCCTCGTGCCGAGCGCACACAGACATCTAGTGTGAACCGGAGAAGGGGCGACAGCCCACCGATCATGGGTATGTGGGTTCCTCCTGGAAACGTGGTGTTTTAGGTATGTGGGGTTACAACGACACACATTATTACGATTAATTGCACCCGCCTTCTTTCACGCTTTCCCGGGGCTACTGTAAATTTCCAGAGACCTGGGAGGACGGGCCGACAGGGCAACAAAGGGATGGCAAGGGCATGTCTGAGAAGGGACGTGTCAGGAGGCAGCTCAGGGACAAGTGACCAGCAGAGAGAGGACAGTGCCTGCCGGTGCGGGCAGGGGCGGCCGGCGGAAGTGGTGCGGCCCAGGCTGGCCTCACACACTCCGTCCTGCAGGATGTCAGCCTTCAGTGGCATATAGGTCCGTGGCCCGCTATTCCCCAAAGCACTGGACAGTGGGGACAAGTGCAGGGGGACCCACCCCAGCTGTCACTCTGCCACGCGCCCACCAGCACCTGGGCCTGCTGGGTGGTCGGTGGGCCTGGGGCTGTGGCCCTCAGTGAAGGCTCCTGGGCAGTGACAGGCCTCTGGGGCCTCTCAGTCCCCACGGGGGCCCCATGGCCTAGGTGGACCAGGACCTCGGTGGCATCCTCCCTGTCCGCTTGGCTTGGTGGCTTTTTCCTTGTTCTGCCCACCCCCCAAAGCTAGATGCTCTTGTTCTGGGGGGACGAGAAGCTGCTCCTTGGGGGGAACTGACCATCCTAGTGCATATCCCAGCGGGGGACAGCCCCTCAAGAAGGAGATTTGGGGGAGCCTGTATTAGTTCAACTCCTTTCAGGGTCGTCTTCTTTTTCCCCCCCCCAAAGATTTTATTTATTTATTTGACAGAGATTGAGAGAGAGAGAGAGAGAGAGAGACAGAGAGGAAGAGAGAGCACAGCAGGGGGAGAAGGAGAGGGAGAGGCAGACTCCCACTGAGCAGGGAGCCCGATGCGGGGCCCGAGCCCGGGACCCTGGGATCATGACCTGAGCCGAAGGCAGACGCTTCACCGACGGAGCCCCCCAGGCACCCCTCGGTGTCTTCTTCTGCTGCAGACTGCAGCCAGAGCAGGACAGGCTCCCGGGAGGAGCGCCCCTGGCACCCAAGGCTGGGGAGTGGGAGGATCCTAGGCCACGTTTGTCGGCTGCAAGTCAGTGGACCCCAGGCAGCTGGGGTTTTGGGGTGTGGGCCTCAGGAGGCCAACTGCAGCAGATGAGGGGGCAGCTGGGTGTGGGTGCAGAGCCAGGGGGACGATACTCCTCTCCTAAGGGTCTGGGGGGTTGGCAGGGAGCCAGGACGAAGCTCGGGAGCCCCCAAATGGGAAGAGTGGGCCTCGTGGTCGGCCCCGCCTTGGGCTGGGTCTCCTGGGTACTCACAGCACCCCACGCTTCACTTCACGCTGTGACCGCAGCCCCTCCTATGCAAGGCCCCTGGCTGCCACTGAGTCAGCAAGACCTGGACCCCGGGCAGCAGTGAAGGAGGGCTGGGTTCAAGTCCCAGCTCTGTGCTCATGGTCTTGCGGTCTAGGACCCAGGGACGGATGGCTCCGGGCCACGGGAGGACTGTCTGTAAATGGCGCAGAACAGTAGCCTCTCCATCTGGGGCTGTTGTTGGGCCCAGGGGCTGGGCCCCGGATGTGAGCACAGCCTGAGGTCCCGGGCCCCTTGGTGCGGCTGCTCACAGGCAAGGGTGTGGGAGAAGCAGCTCACAGAGCAGGCCTGGCAGCTCTTACCTCCGCCCAGGCCCTGACACAGCCTCACGCTCTGCCACCTGGTAGGGCTCTGAGAAAGCAGGGACCTGTCCCCACCTCCACCCCAGGCAGGGCCTTGGGGCCACCAGCCCCACAGCTGGGAGGCCAGGGGCTGCTCAGACCCTAGCTGCCCCTGTCCCCTCCCTGAGGGGTTGACTGTGCCAGGCCAAGCCGGGTGACCCCGTGTGCTGCGGCTGTCGGGACTGCCCCCCACCGAGGCCACCAGCCGCGGACACCCTTCCGGCCGTGTGTGCGAGGAGAGTCTGGGCGCATGGAAGCCCCAACAGTCCCTGTGGGAAAAGACGGAGGCAGCGTGGGAGGAGAGGGCTGCGGGCCGAGCCTCCGCGGTCGCTCAGCTGGTCCTGTCCGTCCTTCCAGCTCTGACTGGGGGCGGGGGGGGGGGGGAACCCACGGAGTGGAGTGGGGTGCCACCTGTGCCGTCCTGTATTCCCCAGAACAACCCCAAAGGAGCCCCGTGTTCCAGACCCCAGTGCCCTTCTCCCTCCCCTCTGGGTTTTTCCAACTGGCAACCACCCCCCTCCCACTTCTGAGTGGCCAGATGGACCTGAAGGTGCCTCGGGGACTGGGGGGCCGGCTGTCTCCCTGGGCTGCTGGTCTGGCCGGGGCCCCTCCCCCACGCATCCTAGACTGAGGTCCGCATTGTGGCTTAGGGGCTGGAGGCCCCGGGTGGGGGGTGGGGGGATGACGCAGGCAGCAGGAGGTGGGGCAGGCCCATTTAGATGGCCCAAGGGGGCTGTGGGCAGCTACCCGCCGGGCGCCCGCCCCCTGCTCGGGCTCAGGCAGCTCAGACAAGTGAGTCTACAAGCCTGCGTGTCCGGGCTCCCACGGGCCACACAGCCCCTGCAGGCTTCAGATGGGACCCTCAGGAAGCTGGGCCACCCTCTGGCCTGAGGGGTGGGCCAGGCCTGGAAGGTCTAGGCAGCAGAGGCAGGAGAAGCCCAGTGGGTGGGTGGGCCCTGGGGGGTTCCCACGGCTCCTGCCTCCTGAAGGGTGAAGCCCAGGGTCTCAGGTCAGAATGCCAGCCTGCCCTCCCCCCCAAAGCAGACAAAAACTGGTTATGTCCTTACCAGCTTCCTGTCCCAAACCTGGCAAGTGGAAAGGGGAGACACAGACCCTCCTCTGGGACTGGGGGCCCTCATTGTGTTGCAGGCTGGTGACCCTGTGACCCCTGGTTGCAGCCTGGCCTTCTGGTTGGCCAAAGGGTCCCAGTAAGACTCAGAGGCCAGTGAAATAACTCCAGGTCCGTAACTCCTGGGGGTGGGGTAGGAGAGAGGCAGCTCTCCCTGCCTGTGGCCCCCACCCGTGCCCGCAAAGACCTCTACCTGTTATTGCCGGGGAGGTCAAATAACCGTCCCCTGACCCCTGACCCAGCCTCTGTGTCTCCACACGGGGCCCAGGCTTCTGTGCCCTCAGATACAGAAGGCCGGAGAGGAGGAAGGTTAGGGGGAAAAAGGAAGGAGGGGAGAACAAGGGGAAAGGGACAGAGGGGAAGGAAAAGAAGAGAAGTGGGAGGCAGGAGACAGAGGGGAAAGAGGAGGAGAGGGGTGAGGGAGGAGGGAGAGGAGGGAGAGAAGGAAGGAGAAAGGAGGAGGTCTGGGGAGGGGGGAAGGGAGAAGGGAGGAGGGCAGGGGAGAGGGGGAAGGGAAGGGAAGGAGCTTCGAGAGTGAGGAGAGGAGGAGGGAAGGTGGGGGCCCAGCAACTCCTCTGACGGAGACAACCCCCTGCATTGTGGGCCACACCAGGTGTGCAGGCAGCCTGCCCAAGGACACCTCCGGGGAGGAGATGGGAGCTTTCCAAGTCCGAGCTCTCACAGGCAGACACAGGGTGACACAGCTGGGGCCCCTGGTGGCCGTGGTCCTGGTCCGGGGCCTGGAAGGCACGGGGACCTGCTCGCATCTCAGGAAGCCGAGGCCCTAGGCAGCAGACCTGCCCTAAGCAGGCAGCGGAGAAGCCGTCCTCTCCAGCAGGGGCTCGGCCCAGGGTGGCCCATCCTGGGCCCTTCCCAGGAGACATGTGGTTTGCAGCTGAGCTGGCTCTGCCCTGGGCCACACTCTCTGCTTTGCGGGGTGGTTGGTGGGACTCAGGGGTGAGGAGGGGGGTTGGGATGCCCAGCTGCCCCCAGGTGACCGGACTGTACTTGGTGCCAGCAGCTTGGAGAGCGTCCTGGGCCTGCCGCACAGATGACCAGAGTCTGGCCGCCTGAAGCCACGGAAACCCGTCCTCTCACGGCTGCGGAGGCCAGAAGTCCAAACTGAAGGTGTGGGCAGGGCCCCGCTCCCTCGGAAGGCCCTGGGGACGATCTTTCCTGCCCCTTCCGGCTCTCCGGCTTCCAGCGCTCCTGAGCTCCCGGCTGCTGGGCTCCGGCCCTGCCTCTGTGTTTTCGCGGCTCTGTGCAAGCTCCCCTCTTCTTACGAGGACACCAGTCCAACTGGATCGCGGGCCCACCCTAATCCAACACGGCCTCATCTTAACCGGATTCCATCTGCAAAAACCTGGCTTCCAAACTGGGTCACAGTCACAGGTTCCCAGCAGACACGGAATTTCGTTCAACACCGTTTAACCCCCAATATCCCCAAGCTTGGTCTCTGCTGGACTTCCACTCCCCACAGGAGGAGCCCCCGAGACGCCCCCCCCCCACCCCCGGCTCACCCTCAGGACTGGCTGACTAGTTCAGTCTGGGTCCCTCTGGGCTGGCACCCCCTGAGGCTCTGGGGACACTCTGGGGGCAGGGTGTCGGCTCACCTCCTGGGAAGCCAGACAGCACCCCAGCCTACGATTCCCACTTGTGGAGCGGAAAGACCCAGCAGCACCCACAAGGTGGAGGGAGGGCCTGTGGAGGGTCTGGAAGGCTTCTCTGTGGTGGGGACACCAGAACAGAGCCCAAGGGCCAGCAGGAGCGAGCACCTGCGGGTGAACCGGTGAGGGCAGAGGCCCGAGCGGCCGGCGTGGAGCGGAACAGAGGAAGGGCCGGTGTGGTTGGGACGAGGGCAGCGGCAGAGCGGGGAGTGCCTGACAGGGCAGGGGGGGACCTCACGGCCAGCTTCTAAAGGACCACTGGAGAGGGGGGCCGTCCAGGAGAGAGGCGGCGGCGGGGCCAGGGGCGTAAAGCCAGGGCCACCACCTCTCCTGTGCCGACTCCCCCGCTGTTTCTTGGCTTTTGGGCTCTTGGGGTGCAGCGGGAGGCTGTGCCGGCCTGCTGAGCGTGGGCGGGTCTCGGCCGTGGAGGCCCATCTGCTGTGGGGGGGAGACACCTTGAGGAGGGGCCCAGGCCCTTGTTCTGAACCAGCGAGTGGGCCCCACACATGCACGCGGCTGCCTGACGGGCCCTGCCACGTTTCCCAGGCAACTGTCGCAATCCGGCCTGTCTGCCGGGCGCTCCGCACACCCACGAGAGCCGCTGCCACTCTGGCCCACCTGGCACACACCGGGTGGCAGGTGCAGCCCGGTGTCGCCCACTGTCTGCGCTTGTCCGCAGGCCTGGCTCTGGGGCGGAGGCAGCCCCACTTCTGAGGCTGTCCTCAGCTGGTAAGCAGGCACAGCAAGGGCGCCCTGAGGGCCACACGGCACTGGAGGTGGCAGCCCCCTCTGTGAGCACACGCGCCACCTGCTGCCAGTGTCACCAGAAGTTGGAAGGCCACTCTGCTTCCTAGGGCTTTCCAGGTCCTACCCGCCAGCTGCAGTCCCCGTTCTGCCCATCCATGCCATCTTGACCCCATCTGCACGGTGGCCTGATGGCTGAAGCAGCCCGGCCAAGATCCAAGGAGGGTACAGAGAAGCTCAGTGGGGCTTGGAGCACCCCAGCTGGCTCCAGGCCACGATCTGGCTGACAGGTTTTCATAGGCTCAAGCCCTGCCTTGTGCATGAGTCCGGTGGGGCTCCTGGGGCCATCCTGGTCAGAGGAGCAAGGAACCCGTTCCCACCGTGGCTCTGAGAACACCGGAAGCCAAGACATCTGTTGGTGGAAGGCGCTGGGCAGGGGGAGGCCCCTGACTGGCTGGCCACACGTGTCCAATGCTGGGACGGGCACCTTGGCGGGGAGGGGGGTCTAGGTCATCGCCCACATCGTCCTCAATTCCCTGTGGATGAAGCCAGGGACAGCGGAGAGGGGGCTGCAGCTGGGCTGCAGGGTGGGGCTCCCCCCCAGCACTTGCTGCTTTGCCCGAGGGGGACCTCTTTGGACTGGCTGAAATGGTCTTTGTAAACATGAATTTTGGCTCATGAAAAATCTGTCTGCAGTGCCAGCGTCAGTCCCAATCAGAGACTACCTGCCTGTCACCGCAGCAGGTGGCTTGGAAAACGTGAGCCTCTCCACCAAGCTCAACTGTTCGACCTCCAGCCCCAGCACCGCCGCTGCGTCTTGCTGGCGACACCGGGACAGCTGTGACAAGGTGGGTCTGTCGGGGTCGTCTGTGCTCCACTCCACCTCCAGAAGGTCCCTGTGCAGGCAGGGGCAGCAGGCAGCTGTCTGTCTGGTTAGCAGTGGCTGCGAGGACAGGGGCGAGGCTTCCTGACGGCCGCCAGCACCTGCCGCGTGCCTGGCTGCTCCCCCAGCTCTGTGCTCCGTGGAAGTGTCCCAGGCCGTAGGTGCCAGCCGTGATGGGGAATTAATCCTCAGCAGCCGGATGAAACCAGAGAGGAGAAGCCCCCAGGAGGACAGCTTGTACACATGGCTCCACTCGGCTGCCCCAAGAAGGCCAGGCCCTCAGGGCCTCTGTTCTACCAGTGAATGCAGGCCTGGCCTGGGGCCCCGGGCTTCACCCTTAGCAGCCAAGGGCAAACAAGGCCCCCCGAGGCTGGTTAAGGCCAAGGAGCAGGGTGCCCCCCACCTTCTGTGCCGTAGGCTGCCGCCCAGCTCCATCAGGCCAACCCGGACTAGGGGCACCTGCCCCCAGGCCAGGGCCATCGTCCGGAGCCCTTCTCGGTCAGGGAGCGGGGCCCGTGGGACCGTGTCTGGGAGCCCCCGCCACAAGCTGTTTGGTTGTCCTGGGTCTGCTGGACACCTGCACTGAGCCCTACCCGGGAGCGCTCACGTCTGGGCTGCCCTCACCTGGGAGCAGGCCCGGCTGCGGGCCACGTCCCGCAGGGACTCCTGGGACCGCCCTGCGTGGTGGCTCTGCTCGTTTTATGGACGCGGGCTCTGTTTTTGGCGGGCTGGCAGGTTCTGAGGGTGAGGACCCCGTCTCTCTCCCCTGGAGGTCTCCAGAATCTAGAACAATCCGACATAGGTAGATATTCAGGGAGTGTTTGGTGAACGAGCCTGTCCCTGCTGTGGAGGTCTGCGCTGGCAACTGGATGAAGGGTGACCTCGGTGCCACAGAAGGATGACCTTGACTCAGGGATGGGGAGCCCTGGGACTGGAGTGTGCAGTGAGGGGAATGCCCAAGACCCGGGACTAGAGGAGGGCAGGATGGTGGCTTGCAGAGGGGCCAAGGTGAGGATGTTGGAACCGTGTTGTGGGAACCCCTGGGGAAGGGGGTACAGAGCAGAGCCCCAAAGCTGCTGGGGTTGGGGATAGCCAGGGAGTCCCCACACCCCAAGTGACATCTGCTTGTCTGTGGAGGGGAGTTCCTGCCACCCAGCCCCCAGCACACTCCACACACCCCAGCCCTGGTGAGGGCGGGGGTCACGCAGGGGCCCACCACAGTGCAGGGGCTCTGCAGGGTCAGGAGAGGAGAGGCTGCCCTGGGCATCTGCTGCCACCAAGTGGTGGATGGAGTAGTCGCTTGGCCAGAGCACCTGGGCCCCTGGTCTCAAGGAAGCCCCTCACAGGCCCGGCACCTGGAGGACACCCCCCCCCCCCGCCCCCCGCGGGCGCCATACCCTGGCCCAGGACGCCCGGCCTTGGCTGGCCACTTGGACTTTGTTGCCCCTCTTCTTTTTTTCTTAACTCGGAAAACCAAGTTCCTCCCTTTAGTAGGGAAACACCACGTTCCTAAGAAGGACCGGCGGAATCCCCCTTCCACAGAGCTGGAAACTGAGGCCGGGAGCTGTCTGGTGGTGTGGGAAGTGGTGGAACCCAAGCAGACCCGGCTATGGGGCAGGTGGGCTTTAACTGCCCGAGCTGCCGGAGCAGATGCGGAGGGGATCCCGTGGCCTGACTCCGCGCCCAGTTCCTCTCCCCGAGCCCCTGCAGACCCCAAGCCTCCGGATGACAGCAGGAGATGGGTCCCCCTCACATCCCTTCGTCAGCCGGAAATCAGCTCCCTCGGGGCCCGTGGGCTCCCTCACCTCAGTCCCACCTCTGGTGCAGGAAGGAACCGTGGCCTCCGTCACCCCCGGTGTGGAGGTCAGGACACCTTCCTCCCCGCCAGTGTCACAAAGGGGAGGCGGCCCCGGGCCCAGGAGCAGCTGTGGGGTGGGGGGCCAGGGGCGGGTCCCAGCGCGCACATGGAGGGGGCGGGCGCGCTGGGGTGGAGGTCCACGTCCACCGGGCCTTCAGACACGAGGTTGGCGCGGGGGTCCCGGGTCCCGGCGAGGGGCGGGGTCTGTGTCGGGGGCGGGGTCCCCGGCGGCCGCTCACTTCCGCCGGACGCGCGCCTGGGGGGTGGATGGAGGCGGCGCGCAGGCCGCGGCCGGGGCTGCGCCGCCGGAGGCCGTCTTCGGGGGGCGGGTGAGGCCGGGGGTAGAGGGTGTGTGTGTGTGAGCGGGGAGAGGCGTGCGTGGGGCTGGCCGGGGGTGGGAGGGGAGGCCAGTGTTCCCCCGGCCGCTCTGGGGCGGGGGGGGCTGGTCCACGTGTTTCCCGGAACCCGACTCGGTCCCGCGCCCGCCCGCCCCCTCGGAGTCGTCACCCCCCCTCCGGCCCCCCTCCCCCGGCGGGTCCCCCGCTGAGTTCTCCCCGCACCCGCAGCGCCCGGGGGGGGCCCCTCCCGGGGGACGGCGGCGAGTGCGCGCGGCCGTGGGCGGAGCTGCTGCGCGCGGGGAGCGCGGACCTGAGCCCCGACGGAGAGCTGCCGCCGCTGCCCGCCTTCCGCGGCCCGGTGTGTGCTGTGGGGCCCCGGGGCGGCCGGGTGTGGAGTGGGGCGCGGGCCTGGCCGGGGAGGCGCCGGGCGCCGCTGACAAGACCCAACGACCCCGTTTGGCAGGAGCCGGGGCGCGTTCCCGAGCGCCCCGCGTCCCCCGAGGTGTTCACCGTGGGAGCCCGGACCTTTTCCTGGACGCCCTTCCCACCGGCCCCGAGGGGAGGCGGGGGCCCAGGCCGTTCCTACCGGGTGCTCCTTGGGGCCCGGGGTCGCTCGGGGTCCCCCTCCCGGTCCCCGCAGCGACGCCCCGGGCCTGAGCCCCTCGCGACCCCGGGCGTCCGGGAGCAGCTGCGGGAGGCCGCGCCGACCCTGCGGAGCTGCCCGATGTGCGCGGCCGACTTCGCCCCCAGGTGAGTGCGCGCGGCCCCGGCCTCCGATCCCCTCCGCCGACCCCAGCCCTGTTGGGAAAGCGCGGCCGCTCTTCGGCGGCCGAGAGGCGCCCGAGCTCCGCTTCGGCCTCTTCAGGTACGAGTCAGCGGAGCGTAGTGGTGTATGGTCGGGGGTCCACCTGCGCTCTCATCCCTCGGAGCCCCGGGGACAGGCTGCAGTGTCCCGGCGCGGCCTGCCGCAGGAGCGGGGCGCCTCTTCCGCACCTCCAGGTCACGGGGAACCTGGTGGTGACTGGGCTCCAGGGCCTGCCAGGCTGTGGGTCACCAAGCAGTTTCCTGTGGAAAGCCTCCCACCGGAACTCCCTGGGGTAGGTTTTAAAAATGAAGCCTTTTTGTGCCTTCAGACGTCGTTTTACTTTAAGAACTCATTGTATATCTTTATGTCCTTTTTTAGAACAAAGATGCATTTATTTTACAGAGAGAAGGGGAGTGTGCAGGAGTGGGGGGGAGAGGCAGAGGGAGAAGGAGACAAGCAGCCCCCCTGCTGAGGGGGGCTCCATCCCACCACCCTGAGATCATGTTCTGGGCAGCAGTCAAGAGTTGGTTGCTTAACTGACTGAGCCACTCAGGCGCCCTTCTTTATATCTTTTTTTAAGTAAGGGGAATGGAATCCGGTTTTGCTGAGATGTTAAACCCAAACTCCCCAGCGTGTGGGCCATGTGTTACACAGCTGAGGACACAGGTGTGGGGGTCACAGGGGTCAGATGTAGAGAACGGACAGCACGTTTCAGTAAGTGGACCAGCTCCGGATTTCCTGTGGCTGAGAGACGGTGTGCAAGGCATGGGCCGCACCCCTGGTCTTCCAGAAGCAAACACCATCCTGGACGGTGAGGGCCACGGAGCTGATGGCCAAGCAAACACCATCAAACCCCTGGCTCAGAAAAACAAGCAGAGCCTGCCCACAAGGATCTGTAGATGCTACTTTTCGTTCAGAGACATGACGTTCCCGTTGGTGGTCAAGTGTCTGGGCTCCTCCAGCCTGCACCGTTGTTATCGGAACAAGGCTTCGAAAACCTGCTGTTGGGGTGAGCCCAGTACCCCCATACTTATCTCCTTGTGCCCGCACCACCCAGGGTTGGGGAGGCGGGAGCAGCCTGGTTTGGGCGAGGCAGTGGCTGTCCTGCACGGGGACAGTGCGTGTGGGTGAAGCCCCAGCGGGTGGAGCCACAGCCGGGCCTGGAGGAGGTCCCTCAGTGGCCCACCGGAGCACCGGAGGATTTGCACAGTGTTTCCAGACGCAGCTTCTCACTGCACTGCCTTCACCCATGCCCATGTTTTGGGATGGTTGTGAGCTGCGAATACTGACTGGCTTGCCTGTTTTGACAATGCAGTGACCACTCTTTGAAAACAGTGCTCTTCCTGATTCACCCCTAGTCCAAGAACCCCAGGGACAGAGGACGCCACTGTAGGCCCTGGAGGGAAATTTGTTTTCTTGGCAGAAGCTGTCAGGGGAGCCCGCCTTTCCTCATCTTCTGGAGGGGGCTTGTCCTTGGAATGCTGGCATTTCTACACGGTCTAAAAAAGAGACTCCCAGCGAGAGACATCAGGGAGAGAGAAAGTTCCAGTTTTGAGGTTTTTTTTTTGAAAAGAGCTCAACCCATCCGCCGGGCCTCTTTTTTTTTTTTTTTTTTAAAGATTTTATTTATTTATTTGACAGAGATAGAGACAGCCAGTGAGAGAGGGAACACAAGCAGGAGGAGTGGGAGAGGAAGAAGCAGGCTCCTAGCGGAGGAGCCTGACGTGGGGCTCGATCCCATAACGCAGGGATCACGCCCTGAGCCGAAGGCAGACACTTAACCGCTGTGCCACGCAGGCGCCCCCAGTTTTGAGTTTTTTAAGCGGTTACATTAAGGCTTGGCAGATTGCCTCATTCTTTCCGAAGTAGGAGTCAGCGGTGGGGTCCAGGCCTCGGCGTGTCTGAAATGCTGGCACGTTCTCCACCAGACTACAAAGGAGAGGGTCCTTGGGCCAGGACACACCCCTCAGGTCCTCACAGTGACTGGGGAGACACGGGGCACTGAAAACAGGTGCGGGCCCTTGGTGGGATGCTTGGGGCCCTGGGGCACGGAGACAGCCTGGGCCACGGGAGACAGCCTAGCATGTGCACATGGGAACTGAACTGGCCAGCTGTCTTGTGACTTTCCTTAGAAAGTGCCAGCTTTTAGTGATTCTTGGGGATTTTTAAAAAATATATAATAGCTTTATTTAAAAAAATATATATTTTTAAGTAAGCTCTACACCCAGCATGGGGCTTGAACTCATGACCCCTGAGGTCAAGAGTCACTTGCTGTACTGACTGAGCCAGCTGGGTGCCCCACTTGGGATTTTGAACCAGAGACTGGAGCCATGCTGTGCCCTTGTGACAGCAGGTGCTGGGCCACGGAGGCAGCTGGTGACCAGAGGGCTTCTGCTGGCGTGTGTGCTTTGGGGACCCGGTGCTGCGGGATGAGCCCACCATTCTTCTCAAAGCCTTAGCATTTCAGGTCACTCAGAGGATCCGACGGATGGTTACAGAGTGGATTCGACAAACGGGGTGAAACCCTGTCCCCTTGAGAGCTGCTTGCTGCCATGTGCACGTGTTGTGTGCTCTGATGCCCGCGAGCCACGGAGGCGCAGAAGACGGGCTCCCACAGGCCACTTGACGTGGAGAGGTTGAAGCCGAATCTGAGTTGTGTCCCGTGCGTGCAAGGAGAGCCTGCGTGTTGGCGTCTTACCAGCTCCAAGGCCCCGTGGGCTGCTGTGTCTGAGTCAGACGTTGGTGGAGGGTGTTGGGCCCAGCTTCCTGTCCTGTAGCCATGCCGACTGTCTGCGCACAGGGCTTCGATGTGATGGCAAGGCAGGCCCGTGCTGGGGCAAACTGCTGCAGAAACTCAGTGGGCGGGACAGGGCTGGCCGAGACCAAGTTCTCTTACTAGGGGCGGGTCTGCAGGGCCCCAGAAGGTTCCCCCCCACCTAGGGGATGCCACCTGGAAACCCCAGACAAGGTGACCTGGTCCAGACCTTAGAATCTTCTGGCAGCCTTGGAGAGAGCATCCAGGGGCCCCAGGGACTTCAGAGCACACTGACCAGCCCTACAGAGTCTGAGGGCAGCTGACGGCCACCAGAAGGGGCACAGAGCAGCAGGGTGAGAGGCAGTGCGTGGTCCACACTGTCTTGCAGTGAGGCTCCACGGACGGGCCTTTCCATCCCGGCCCGTGAACTTGGCTGGCTGACCAGGCTGGCTCTAGACGGGGGCGGAGGGAAGGTCACATCTTGGGAGGTCTGTGAGGGTGGGGAGAAGCCATCTGGGCAAACGTCCTCAGAGAGGCCATGGCACAGAGGTGTTTCCAGAGGGTCCAACGGGACCCATGGCAATGTAGGGGGTGTCCCCTCTGCCAGCTAATAGAGACCCAGGGTGCCCCACTGGGGGAAGCCATGGAGGCGACACTGGCATGGTGAGCTCCACTCTGTAAGGTGCAGGTGGGGCCCCGGCCACCATGACATGTGCCCGGTCTGGGGCACAGGCTGTGGGGGACATTTAAGTCCCAATGTGAAGGGGGTCATCACCCATGTGGCCGAGCCCAGGGAGATACAGGGAGGCTGGGCCCGTCTGAAGCATAAGAAGGGCTGTGGGGCCGGGGGGTCTGGACTGGCCTTGGCTGATAGCAGGAGGCCGAGGAGCTGAGGGCAGGCCAGCCAGCGGGTGGACCCAAGGTGGACCCAAGGAGCATCGACGCTTGCAGCCGGGGGGCTCGGCTGCTCTGCGAGGGTGTGTCCCCCAGCAGTTCTGCTGAGCACCCCAGCACTGCCACTCTCTGGAGCACAGCCAGAAGCTGTCCATCCACGGCCCTCAAGCCCATCGGAGATGGTCCTGCCTGGCCCTCCCTCCTTCATGGGGTCAGATGAGATCAGGGATAGACAGTGCTCTGTGCCATGAGTCCAGACCCCTCTCCGCACCCCACTGGACCCTGAGAGGCCAACCCGCAGGCCTGGGAGCCCCCAAAGCTGTAGGTTGGCAGCCCAGGTTCACTGAACCCCCTCCCTAAGGGGACTCGGTCCCTGCACGTCAAGAAAACACCATCTCAGACGCGGGCGGCCCACTTTCCACCCGCTTCGTCTCCCTGCCTCTCGTGACGGATAGGAATTGTGCTTCTGGGGCCCCGGCCTTCGTGCTTTTCCCTTTTGGGGTGCCAAGTGGGGCTGTTTTCGGAGGAGAGGAAGTGACCTTCTTGCGGACCCCCGACAGAGCCCCTGCCAAGGGCCGGCCGGGGCGCGAAGAAGGGCTGCTCTCGACCTCGAGGCCTGGCAGAGGACCCGCCGACGCCGTCCTGTGCGCTGCCGGGCGGGCTTTCAGGCTCCAGAACAAGGTTCACCGGGAGCCGTGAGGTTCTCAAGCTGAGTGGGTTCCAGAATCCCCTGGGAGGCTCATTCAGATACAGGATGCCCCCCCCAGCCTCAGACGCAGGAGCCCGGGTGAGCCTTGGGAACGTGTCTGACAGGCCCGATGCATGTGTCCGGCTGCGCTGAGCACCTGGCCCCGGGAAACATCCCCGGGGAACAGGGTTTGGGAAGGCCCGTTCTGGTTGGCATGGTCCCTCCTGGACATTTCCTCCATTTCCGACCAGCTGTGGAGACTGTCGCGGGGTTCTCTCTGGCTGACCTTTGCTGTGGTGGTCGCACCAGGGAAGGGCGTGAAAGTACGTGGCGGGTGCCGTGGCCAGGTGGCCTGTGTCAGCACTAACCTGTGCGTGAGTGACCGTCTCCTCCCTCTTGCAGTCTGGCCCCACTGGACATTGACAGCCACCTCGCTCAGTGCCTGGCGGGAAGCACAGAAGACGTGGTGTGGTGAGCCGACAGCCCTGCGAGTCCAGCCAGGAGGACGCCCAGACTCCCTCTGCCTGAACCGTGTCCTTCCCGCTTCGACCGCTGTAGTAAACTTCAGTGTGGACCCCGGTGTTGTGTGTTTGTATTGGGAGCGAAACACGGGCCCCTTTGTCTTTTCGGATTACGTTAAGCCGAGTGCTTGCCTGCCGTTCGAACTGGCAGAGCCGCTCAGCAGAGGGACCCAGGCCCAGGTGGAGGAGCTGAGACTCCGGAGCAGAACTGGCCGGGTCTACAGATGGGCCGTCGGCGGGGTAGCACGTTTTCCTGTCTCCACGGACTGCACTCGCACCGGGTTTTAACTCCCCGAGGAACTGCTCCTTACGCGGGGCAGGCCGCCGTGAGGCGCCCGCGCAGCTCACCGACGGGCGGGCGGGGACAAGCGGGAGGGACCGGGCCAGGCGCCACGGGCAGCAGGCAGGCCAGTCTGCCAGAACAGCCCGCCCCGGCCAGGTGGTGGTCGGGCTTCCCAGGGCAAGTAGAAAATGGGGCACAAGAGCGTTTATAGGTAGTTTTCCTTCCAGTGCTGCCGGCCCACAGATTCTGGAAGAGCTGGGCTTTGGTGGCATCCACCGTGGCCGCAGAGCAGTGGCGGCAGGGAGCCGGTCACGATCCACAAAGAGACCGTGGAGGAACCTAACTGCAGGTGACCAAGGGAAAGACGCCTGTCTGCAAAGGCCGCACGCTGTATGACCCTCGCTCTAGGGGCTTCTGGAAAAGGCAGAACTGCAGAAACAGTAAGGAGACCCATAGTCACCCGAGGACGCGCACATGGGACTTTCGGGGCAGCGAGGCTACTTGCGTGATCTGCACTGGTGGATACAGGTCACCATTTGTCCCAACCGCGCTCTGCACCCCCAAGACGTGAACCCGGCGTCGTGGGCACGATGACGTGTCGGCGCGGTTCATCCACGGCCACACATGGCCCCTGGGAGGGGAGGGTGACGGTGGGGGCAGGGGCACGTGGGAAACCTCGGCAGATGGCCTGCGGCTTACGTGAACCCAAAGCCACTCTAAATAAAGGCTAGTTTCTACAACGCCTCCACACCTGCTGCTTCCTGGAAACACCTCCTTCTAGCAGAGAGAAGGTGCGCGCTCCTCGGAGTCTTTCGTGGAAGCTCGAAGCCTGCACGGCCTCAGCCCGAGGGTGCACACGCCCGCTGCAGGAGCAAGACGGCCGGCGACGGGCACTTCCCGCTCACCGCCACGGCCGCGGCCACGTCTCCATCCACGGACCATCCGGACGACCCATGCTGCTCCGCAAACGTTAGGGCTGCTGCTTCCAATCCCCACTGCGGCACCACCTCCCCCTCCCGTAGTTGATCAAGCAGATGGCTGCACGTGTCCCCCTCAGCCACCAGCCTGACCCCGCGCACACGTCTGCACAGCAGCTGCCCAGCTGGACCCGGGCCGCTGTTTGGTAGCAATGAAATAAATGCTTTCAGTCTCAGCAAATTCAGGGCCCCCGTCCTGTCGGAGCGCACACTGTCATTGTGCCCAGGGCAGCAAGTGACCGTTATCAGGAGGAAGGGGGGCTCTCGGCGGTCACTTGTTATCCCCTCCTGGGCACACGGGGGTCTCTCCCTCCCTGTGTGACATCAGCTCATCCCAGGGCCCCGCTCACCAGTCCCGTGTGACCGCTTGTCCCTCAGGAGCCATGCTCCCGCACATCAGCACCGGGCTGGGACCCCCGTGAGATCGAGAAGCTGGCTCTCAGGATCTCTGGGTCCCTAATTTCAGTCTGTGGAGGCAAGTTTTCGTGGGTGCAATTGAGGTGCTGGTGGAGACAAGTCTCCGTGTCACAGAAAAGCTGCTCTGCAACAGGGGGGGAGGGTCCAGAGACCTCGAGGCCTGGGCTGCGGGTCGGGCTGGTGCCCCCGCGGTGCCACCACTGCGTTGAGAGTCGGCTCCCCCGCTGGGGTCAGGGCAGGGCGGGGGTGAGTGCCACACAGACACCCCTTCGTTTCCACTTTTCTCACCACCACCTCCTGCCCCAAAGCAGCCACACGATGGAGACAGCCAGGAGGGTGTGCGGGACGTGGCGCGTGAGGTGGAGGGACGCGGGGACACTCGGTGTCCTGAGGGTGGAGGAGCCCGCCCACGCTCTGCCCGCGGCTCCTGCCACACTTCATGGGGTAGAGATTTTAAAAGCCCCCGGGGGTTTACCTCCTTTTAGAAAACCTTCAGTTCTGCGTTCACCCAGGGAGGAGGGTGACGGAGGGACATGCGCCACGTGCAGGTGACAGGCCACGGGAAGCGCTGTGTCAGGAACGTGCAGAATGGTCGTGGATCTTCTGGATTTCTTATGTAAGGCTAGGGGCGCCCATACACAGATCTTTCTACATTTTCTAATTCTGAGCACCACTGCCGATAAAAATATTTTGACGATTTAATACAAGATATCTAGGCGCTGCTCAGTGTTTGCAGAGATAGCTCGTGCAGATCTCGTCTTCGATTCCTTACTTTCCGTGGCCTCCGGGCGCTGCGGGGAGCCACGGGAGAATCCAGGATCCGGTCTCCTCGACACCTGACGCGCTGCTTGGCCAGCGGCTCCGGTCTGGGTGCGGCGTGGCCTCCGCACTAGACGACGACGCAGGGGTGTGACATACACGTTAAATATTAACAACAGAAACTTACCGGGATTTAGAAGAAGTTCCAGATTTGTCAATTCTTCGTTGGGGTCCGTCCCTGCAGGCACTCGGGCTCCCGTCCCCAGCCCCCAGCCTCGACTTGGCACACGACCCCGCCCGCTCCGGCGCCTCCCGTGTGGGTGTCGCCTGTGACGCTGGGCAGGTGCCGCACGCGGAAAAAAGGCACCAGGGAGGCTTCGACATCATGGGCACATTTTATTCCTCAGGACATTACAGGCTAACTCTCCTGGCGGAGCAGGTCAGTTCTGTTTCTGTGGAAAGTGTGCACCTTCGAAATCGTGGGGCAGTTTCTCCCTCGGACACGGTCACCGCGGGGCCTCCGCGGCACAGGCACAAGAAGCAAATTCCTCCAGCACGAAGCCGGCCGCGCGGGCCCAGACGCAAGACTGTTCCGCTCCGAGAAGCGCCGGCTGGACGCCCCGTCCGCGGTCTCGGCGGCGAGTGCCCCTCCCGGGCCGCGCCCGGCGCCCTGCGCCCAGCCTGGCATGCATGCGCTGTGGTTACGGAGAGACAGAAGGGGTCATTCACACACGTGTCCACGGCGGAGAAGACGGCCTCACACGGACTCCTCGGTGGACAGCAGTAACGGGTTGATGTACTCGAAACCTTCAAACTCGGACTGGTCGATCCTCTTTATGACGTCCCTGTGTGCACAGGCAGAGCGTGGGGACCTGCGTCAGCCCCCCCGCTCCCCAGCCCGCCGCCCACCAGGACAGGGAAGATGGCGGACAGGGCGTCCCGACCCTCGCAGCTGCCCCCGCAGGCCTTACTCATCATCTGGGGTCAGCTGCACAGGCTCGCTGGTGAACTGGGTGTCGAAGTTGTCCAGACCGTACTCGTCGGTTATCTGCGGCTGGAATGGTGGGAGGGCCTGCTTCTTCTCCAACTGGGAAGGACAACGCGAGAAGTCAGATCGATACTGTCATCTCTACCGGATTTCGGTTTTTACAGGGACTTAAATCACAGAACAGAATAGGAAGACACTCAGTGTTTAAATAGGTCGTGTATTTGAAGGCCAATTTTCTTTTCTCTTAAACACAAGTCCAGGAAGAAGTATGTGAGGCCAGAAAAATCCTGAGTTTACAAATGCCGGCAGTACAGGCCGCGTGGGCCCCGTACCCGGGACAGAGCCACGCCGGGGGTCTGCACCCCTATGGCCCGGCCCCTGAAATTGAACGAGGCTGGTCTCAGGAGTTTTTTCTTTCTTACAACTTGGAACCCTGGTCATAAAAGAGCCTGGACTTGGCAGGGACACCACTGCCCATCTCTGCTTGGTGAGTCCCCATCCCGCTGGGACCTTCCTTCCCAAAAGCCATCACTGACCCTCTGTTTCTAACCACAAGGGGATGCTTGTCAGGCAGGAAACAGGGCTTCTCAGGATCCAGACTCTGACTTCCAAGTCACCCTTTATGGGGCTGAGACACGCTCGTGCCAGAGGGCAGAGACGGAGTGCCCAGGACAGGGACCCCTCAGCGCCACGTCACACGGGTGAGGACGGTGATGGCCTCGCTCACTCAGTCCCTCCGTGACACGTGCAAGCCGCCCCCCCCAACCCCACATCACGGCTGTGTGCTATGCACCTGTGTCGGGCCAGGCACATCCCCAAGAACTAACAAAGAGCCGTGAGCAAGAGACACAGGTCCCTGCCCCGCGTTGGGTCCCCTCCCTGCCACACAGCCACACACGAGGCCGGGGAGCGAGAGGAAGCACACGGCATGCTGCCCAGGCCCGTTGGGCCCTTGGTAGGGCTGAGCCTGGAAACACCCGCCGTGTGGGGCTCCACCTGTCCCCGTGCAGGCCATGGAATTGTCCAAGGCCGACGTGACGAGCTGTTTCAGTCACAACAACAGGAACAGAGTGGGCATGGAACGTGCGCGACACGGGCCGCACTTCGGCAAGTGGAAGACACAGGGGTGTCCCAGACACGGACGAGTCCTTCCTGCAGGCTGCCCAACACGCACAGGGACGTGGCTGGCATGGCGGCCGGTGCCAGAGACCGTCACTGAGAAGACGCTAGGAGGGGGCGCATGGCAGATAGGACGGGCTGTCCCTGCAGGCAGAGCGGGTGGGTCACCCGTGTGCGTGGGGACCGAGGCGTGTCCTTGTTGCTTCTCACCGTTTATACACAATGACCCATATTCTTTTATATAAAATCTTTTCTGATAAAAAGCGGGAGGGCGCATTTCTTAAGCTATTTCTCTACCTTAGGTCTCGGCTGCTTTAAGACTTAAAGAGCAAGTTGAAGTGCAGCTGGGTCTGAAGCAAGCAGCTCGCCCACGGTCCCCCACGCCCACCCATCATCCCGGGGCCCAGTGCTCTGGTCTGAGGGGTGAGGCTGCTCAGCCTCCCTCTGAGAGTGTCTCACGAGCGTCACCTCCTTTCCTCAGTCAAAGCAGAGCACGAGAACAGGGCCCCCTGGACACTGGTCCGGGGCAGGCCGCCGCTTGGCTGCACCGGTATCAGTGGAGAGGCTGCTGGAAGGGGCATGCGTGGCGGCCAGGCAGGCTCAGTTCTGAGGGCCTGAAGGAGGCAAGGGCGGGGGGCCGCCCTGCAGAGGTGTCAGGGGCATCGGGGGCTCCGTGAAGCCTGCGGGGAGACAGGAGGTCCCTGGACAGAGGAGGCCACTGCTGGCAAGGCTAGGCAGGAAGAATGTCCCGTCCCGGGAGCAGGGAGAGGCCCAGACCCTGGAAGCCGAGTCCCTGAGGACAGGGTGGGAGAGGCAGACCGGGGTCCAGGGTGACCACATCTCTGAGTGCGGCTTCTCCTGTCTGCTGGTCTCTGTTTCCCCAATTCTGGGTGATAAGCCCCCCACCGAATGTATGCCAAGCAGAGACCGTCCTAGACGCCGCTCTCCTGGCAGTGGGGGCAGCGAGGGAATTCCAGAAGCAGCCCTGTGAGGGTGGAGGGACCCCAGCACCCGTTTTATCAAAATGCTTCTTCCCTCCACTATCTGCATATCCCTCCCACTGAAAACAGCATCCCCTCGAGCACCACGGGGCACTGGGCTGGGGACCCCACGCGCCTCCTCACGCAGTTCGTGTCCTTCCGCTCAGGCATGTCCGCGACAGCGGTCACTCCACGGAGCCAAGGGTGGGCCCGCACGCCCCCATGTCTGGACGTGGCTTATAAATGTGGACACTGACCCTAGAAGAGCACCTTCCTCATTTCACATCCGCGCCATCAACCCTTAGCCTTCTGATGACGGCCAACACAGGCCGCACTTGAGAACAGGGTTTTCGGCAAGGACGCACTGACCAGAAATGACCAGATGCCACCCTCAGGGGATGTGGCGTCACAGGCCACTGAGGATGCTCACTGAGGCCCGACATCCGGCCGGAGCCCCGTGACAGTGGGCGAGGTGTCTACGAAGGCCTCTTCCAGCTCAGCGGGAGGACACCTGCCTGGGTGGTGCGGGGGGGCTGTGCTGTGCGGAACCCTGCGGAACCCTCAATCTGCAGGGGTGGGGAGGGAGGGCACGAGGCGCTGCCGTGGGCTCGGCCAGTGAGTACGTGGACCACGGAGGCTCAGTGTGGGCCTCCAGGGGGTGTGGGCACCTGGCGGTGGCACTTCCCTCCAGGCCAGCTGTCCCGAGCTACACAGGTAACGGTCAGAAACCAGCCCAAACCTACCTTTCCTCGCCCTTGTGCTAGTGGGCCAGTCAAGGTCAGTTTCTCTTTTCTTTCATTTTTTTAAGTAAGCTTTACGCCCAGCGTGGGGCTTGAAGGCGTAGGGGCTTGAAACACGACCCTGAGATCAAGAGTCACACGCTCCGACTGAGCCAGCCAGGTGCCCTCAAAGTCTTTTTCGTAACTAGAAAGTACCTGGGCTCTGAATATTGTTCTAAGTACTCGTGGCTAATGGCTCAAAGGGAGAGGACGCTGAATTGTTTTGAAATCACCCAGCCGCGGCCTGGACAGTGTGGGCGGGGTGGGTGCGTGGTCTGAGCGCGCTCCTCACCGCGACCCCACGAACGCACAGTCCCGTGGGTGGAAAGTCACAGTGACCAGAGGGAGTGGACGAGAGCTGCTCTGCCCACGGGGCCGGGCGGTGGACCTCAGCGCGGGCCGCGGGGCCGCCACACCAGCTGCGCGGGGGAGACGCGACGCGGCCTCAGAGCGGGGCTTTCCTCCGATCTAGTTTGCGCTAAAGTTCAACCTTTATTTAATTAGCTAGCTCATCTCCTCTGTCTCAGAGGAGCACGTTTTAAAGGTTATATTTCAGTAACTCTGCAACCATTTATATATTTTGCAACAAATCCAGTTCAGACTTCCCTTAGTACCAGGAACCAGGGCGCTAAAGTGGAAAGGGCACTTGCATCCTTCGCTGTTCACCGCATCCCAAGATAGGACCAACAAGGGCAGGTTTTGGAAAACCAACCATGAAACCGGGTCCCACCGGGGGATTTCACGCAGAATCAACCAGGCGGTGTGGTCACAGATGAAGGACGTCCACAACCGGACCCCCAGGCAGCACAGCATGTGGTGGGGGACACCCAGGCAGGACTTCTCCCAGGAACACCGGGGACCACCCCCCCCAAGGGCTCATCACGGCCCCTCACGCTCCTTGTCAGTCACTCCTGGGGCCCCAGAGGGCAGCCCCCACCGCACCCTTCATCCCCAGCCCTCCCTCGGCGGGGGGCGGCAAACGGGCCCCCATGCTTTACCAGGTCCCAGTCTATGCTGCGGAAGAATGCGTGAGACTTGATATCGGAGAATCCCGTCTGTGGCCGGCAGCCGAGCCTCTCTTTGGGGTCCTAGGAGTCAAGAGTTCAAATAAGGACCAGTCAGTGTGGAGCAAAGAAGCCCAGATTTGAGGCCAGAGGACACCCGGCTTCCTTTCCCCGTGATGTAAAGAGCTTCACGGCGTCACCTGCAGCCGGTCTCAGCCACCAGCGGAAGAGCAGAGTCACCTTCACTGAATTTCTCATGGGCCTAATTTCTCACTATGTTTCGGCAAGCATGACTACAGACTGACGATTCACAGGGCAGAGGTCAAATAAGGAAGCAGAGCCCCCCCCCCCCAGGTGTCCCGTAGCGGACACTGGGAACAACCACCCGCCCCGGGCAGCCACACGCGGGATGGCCCTCACGGCGGCCACAGGTGTACCTTGTTTAAAAATCCTTTCAAGACGTGGGAGGCTTTCACCGAGAGGAATCGGGGGATCCGGATGGGCTTCTCTAGGATTACTGCAACGATTGGGGCCCTGGTGAGAAGTCTGGCTCCTTCCCGACGCTCCCTGCTGTGTTTGCTCTGCCCAGCCGCGGGAGGAGCTGGGCGGTCTGCAGGGCTCTCGAAACCCTTTCTGAGCAGGAGTGTCCAGGGCGCTTTTAGTGCCCTGGCCCCTCTTCCCTACATCCAGCAGGGTCTCTCCCCCACAGAGGGACACCCCCCCCAACGTGCTCAGGATCACGCAGTAGCCAGCAACCTCCTCACATATGAGGGCGCCTCTGCATGTGACCACCAGAGGGCGCTGCGGGGACAACCGTGTCCCTGGGCGCCAGCATCCCAGGGCAGTGATTTCTGGCCCAGGGGCAGGTGTCCTGCACTGGCAGGTGGCAAACAGCTGGGTCAGGGCCCCGCCCTCCCATGCCTCCAGGGCACACACCTGGCGGGGGGGCAGGAAGGAGTCTGGGCTAAATCATGACAGGCTGTCTTCCCTGGTGAACCCGCTCTCCCACGGCCGCTCCCACTTCCCCAAACTCGTCTTAGCCTCCCTGTGAGCGGGTCTGTGAGGACGGCCGACCTTGCCTGTGGGGGATGGGCAGGTGGGGGGAGACCCGAACACACAGCGGGGGCAGCACCTGAACCCTCGGGAGACACCTTGCGGCCCACACACCTTGGAAAAGGTAGTCCTCTGTGTTCATGTCGGGGTTGTCGGTGATGATGTCAAAGGGGGAGCGTCCGGCCATCATCTCAAACATCAGAACGCCCAGCGCCCACCAGTCTACGCTGAACCCTGGAGGGATGACACAGGCCCGGCCGGCGGGCGGTCGGCAGGGGAACGCGGCCGCGGGCACGGCTCTGGCCAGGGCTGGGCTGGGTGCCTCGACGTGCCCTGGGCAGCCTCGCCTCCCCCTCTGCCCACCATCGTGGGGCCCTTGACTTTTTTTCTCTTAACTAGCTGCAAAGCTGTTTCACATCAGGGCCGTTAACGTCCTTGCTGGCACTCTGCTGGTTTCCCAGATTGTCACCTGGCCTTTTCATCCTGCCTGTGGCGCCGCTGACCGCACAGACTTGTGAAGCTGAGCAAGCCTGCAGGGCAACCGTCCTTTTCACTCTCCTTTGGCTTACTACCAAAGCTTGAAAAACCCCTTTCTCGAAGGCTGCAAGCAGTCTTTCCCACATTTTCCTGCATTCACCGTTTCAGGGTGTATTTTATTGCACCGGGGAACGGGACCGGGAGAGCCTGGCGTCAGTGTCCCTGCAGCCCCTTAGACCCTCCGGAGCAGTGCCCCCATCCCCTACGGGACCCCCCGTCCCAGGCCGGCTTCTGGGCACTCGATTCTGGTCTTTCCACCTGCCGTCTGTCCTTCCCTGTCTGGCTCCTCAGCGACTCCAGGGATGGCAGCCTCGCGGGTGCCTCTGACCCGAGACACTGCCCACCTAGCCAGCCCCCATCCTAATGGCAAAGAAAATGTTTAAAAATATTTGATGGCGTATTTGTGATATGCTTCACTGAAAACACTAGGACACAAGAGTGTGTGGGGTGCGCACATATGCACAGGCCTGCACCACACACGCACATCACACGTGAACACACACCACACACGTGTACACATCACACAAACATGCATCACACACGTACGAACATGCATGCACACGCACACACACAGAGTAATCTTGTTTTGGTTTCAAACCCAGAGAAGGCAGAGGGGCAGAAACGCTGTCCACAGGGGCCGCAGGTGGGTTACCCTGTCCCACCCGGTTACTCTCCCACTGACGGGGGCAGCATACCCGCTGGGGGCATTTGTGGACATGTGTGTGGCTTTTCCTCCTTCCCCACCCCTTAGGGCTCCTTGATAAAAGGAACCCTATCCAGTGTCCTCCACCAGGGGACACCCGAGTAGACACCCAGGACAGAGGGGGGCCACATAGGTTCAAATAAGGGCTGAGGCCAGGGGGCGACAGGGCCCGGGCACAAAGTGAAGGGTGTGTGTTTCAGTTGTAACCGGACAATAAAACCGCTCTCCCTGGCTACTGGGCTAGAGCCCCAGAGTCCAGGTTAGGACCCCTGGCAGCGTCAGCCCCGGGCAGGTCCACCTGGCCCCCTCTGCTCTGGGACCGTATCCCCGAGAAGAGGATGCCCCTGGGGGCCAGGGCCTGTCCTCATCCGCACCTGCCTGCCGTGTGCCAGCAAGCAGCCCCCCACCTGCCCGGCAGCCCCGCTCACCGTACTCCTCCCCCCGCAGGATTTCTGGGGCGATGTAATTCGGGGTTCCGCAGAAAGTGCTGGTCGTGTCACCAGGGCCCAGGCCTTCCTGTGGGGACAAGTCAGTTACCAGGAGGGCAGAACAGCTCCCACCACGCACCCACTGGTGGGATGACGTGCAGCAGAGAAAGCCAGCTGAGGACAGTGAAGGCAGAGGTGCCTGGCCCCGGAGCCCCGGCACCTCTGAGCGCGTGGAGGCATCACCCGGGGACCGCGCACTCGCCTTGCACATGCCGTAGTCCGTTAACTTGATGTGGCCTTCGGCGTCAAGGAGCACGTTGTCCAGCTTCAGGTCCCGGTAGATAATCCCTCGCTCGTGTAGGAAGTTGAGAGCGATACAGATCTCAGCAGCATAGAATCTGGGGGCAGCAGAGGGAACCCAACACGGAGCTTGGGTGGGAGCCCCGTGCAGGCCGAGCAGGAACGGCGGGGCTGCCACCGGCCCCACGGCTCGCCCAGCAGACGCCCTGGCGTCCTCCTCTTGCCGAGGAACACACGGGGCCAACACGACCACAAGACATGCTCAACGTCCTCGTCGTCAGGGAAACGCAGATCAAGACTGCCTCCCACCTCCTAGCATGGCCACTCCCACAGACAGACAGACAACAGGACGTGTTGGCGAGGATGCGAGGAAACCGGCACTCATGTGCCCAGCCGCTGTGGGAACAGCGCGGAGGTGCCCCAGTTAAACCCAGAAACGGCACATGAGCTAGGGTCTTGAAGAGATGTGTGCGCGGCCCCATCCACAACTGCACTATTCCCTGTGGCCAAGGGTGGAGACCACCACCCAGGTGCCCATCGTCGGATGGACGGACAAGCAAAGCGCGGTCCCTCCACACAACAGGGTGCTACTGAGCCCTGCTGCGACATGGACGGACCTCGCGGGCACTCTGCTCAGTGACGTGAACCAGTCCCAGAAGGCCAGACGCTGTCGGATTCCCCTCAGAAGGTCCCCAGGGGGGACTGGGGAGGCCGGGGGGGCAGCATCAGTCGGGGAAGATGGAATGTTCCAGAGATGGATGGTGGGGACGGCTGCACTACGATGCGAATGTGCTTCATGCCGCTGAGCCCCTGCAAATGGCTATAGCATGGAGAATTTTATGCTCTGTCCACAATTAAAAAAGAAAATGCTAGTGTGTGGGGAGTGGGCGATGCCTGACTTACTACCTGCATTTCCCCTGAAACGATCTAAGGTGACTCAAAACCCGCACGGAGTTGTTTCAAAGGTGAGGAAGTAAGGAGCGGGGGGACCCACGGGAACAGGAATGATGCGGACAGGGCGCAGACACGAGGGTTCCCGAGGCGGCCGGAGGGCGGGTGGCCCTTAGCGTCACTGTCACTTGAAGAGAAACGGGTTACTCTTCTCCAAGAGCCGCTGCCCTGCTTTGTAACCGTGTAATGAGAACCACAAGTGGCACGATGCCACTCGGGGGAGCCTGCAGCTGGGACGCGTGGCAACCCCACCCCGGTTCTGGAAGCAGGGAAAGGCAGAACCGCCCATAGCGCCGTTGTGCACACACTCTCCCAGGAAGCACCCACTTCTCCGGGAGATGCGCCACCCTGCTCTGGGGGCCGAGACCCGACGGGCCGTTTCTGAGGCTCTGTAACTCAGGGGACCCACAAATCGTAGGACCCCTGAGCCGCACTGCAGGGGACAGCGGCGCCCTCTTTGCCACGTCCCCCCAGACTCCACCTCCCTTCCAGCTCACCCCAGGCCTCCGAGGAGGGCCCCGCTGCCCGGCCCGCGCCTGCCTGCCCACCAGCACAGCACCCACCTGGCGTGCTCCTCTGGAAGCTTCCTCTGTCTCTGCATGTGGAACATGAGGTCCCCGCCATTGACGTACTCTATGACCAGGAACAGCCTGAGGGAGAGAGAGGGCGGTGGGGGCTGAGACCCCATGCGGCCCATGCCAGACCTCCTCGGGGGCAGGTTCAACGTGGGGAGGCCCCATGACCAGGAACAACCGAGCTGGGCTGCTGGCAGGTCAGCTCTCCTGTGAGGCCGAGGAAGGGAGGTGCCCGGGGTTGCCTGACCCCGCCCAGGCTGGTGAGGAAAGCAGCCCAGACTGAAAAGACGGGCTCTGTACCCAGGTCCCTGGGGCATCTCTTGGGAGATGTCAAGAGACCCTGCCCACGGGGTTTCTTGTTCTGATCCATTCTGATCCCGACGTAGGGAAACTGACTGAAAACACACATGACAATTCCCATTCAGCTGCTCGTGTCGCCCAGCACAGGGGCACATGCTCTCCCCACGGGGCTGGCAGAGGCAGGGGCCGGACACAGAGCTGCGGGACCACCCTGGAGGCCGAGGGGCCGGAAGAGCAGGTGCACAGATGCACGGGCCAGGTGAGGGGGTGGCCGCGTCTGGTGAGTGACTGCTCTGGCCGCCAAATCTGGATGGAGGCCGGGGAGGCATAAGGAGGTGTGTTGTCCCCGGGCAGGAGCCCCAGTGGCGCGGGTGGGGGGCGGCGCGGTAAGGAGGCACTAAGGACAGCCAACGAGCGTGCAGAGGTCCGGACACCAGGGCAGAAAGAAGGGGGTGGGGCTGCAGGCTGGCACCTGGCCACTGGACGGACTGTCCCAGCGCAGGGGTGACTTGGAGGCAGGGGGAAGGCCTGGGGGTGGCTGGGGCCAGGGCGGGCCAACATGACCCTGTGTGACTCTGCGTGACCCTGTGACTAAGGAACCGGGACCGCACGCCATCCCGGTCTCCAAACCCTCTACCATGTGGATCCTTCCGCACAACATTTTTCGCACGCTCAATAAGATGTCATTTTCAAAATTAAATTCACGCACCATCTTCCAGAAATACCCTGTTGAGGGCAGCTCACGGTTCCTCTGGGTGGGGAGTGGGAGTGAGCGCACAGACAGCTTGTGGGGTCGGCTTGTGGGTCACAGGTGCCCCACCCTCACGGCCGGGAAGAGGGCGGTCACTCGAGTGCACACGCTGAGGCCCCCCACGGAGGTTCTAACACGCGCTTACACGAGCAACAACCCGAAATCCGTCAATACGCAGATGGAGAAGGGCCTGGACCGCGAGCGAGCACCGCGACCCTCTCGGCCAGCGAGGAGCGATTCCTTCAGCCCTCGTTCTGCTCCCGCCTCCAAAGGGTGTGTCTGGAAGGCCGACGAAGGCTTGGCCGCCCCAGGATTCACCTGCATCCCTAAAGCTTCGCCGGCGCAGAGCTACGCCCGCTCACATGCGTGTTGTGTGTGGTGGCATTCGTGTGACAGCACACGTGCGACACGGAACGTCTCTACCATCTACCCTCGCGGCGTCTGCACGTGCACGTCCATGCTGCCAGCCACCGTGAGGGACGTGTGGTGCTCATCCCACCCCTGGGAAGAGACCTCGGACCTAACAGCCAGTGTTAAAAAAATTTTTTTAAAAAGCATTTGTTCAAAACCCGTAGGGTGACTTCCAAGCACAGGACAGAGATTTTCCACAACGACCAGGAGTCCCGTCCCCAGTGGGCGTGGCTCCCTTGAGCACTTGCACCCCCAGAGGACAGGCACGCACCCTGACGTGTGCTCCCCAGGAAGCGTCTCCGGGGCCGCTGGCCCACCTGAGCTGACAGCAGGTGACGGACGGTGCCTTTCCAGAACAGGGACAAACCCGACGCCACTTCCAGACAAAACAGCAAAACACATGAATTCTGGGGAAAATTCGAGAGCCTTGGGAGCTCAGCAATGAAGGGGGCATTTAAAAACCTAGAGAGTGGAAGCAAAGGTAGTTTCCTTTCCGACCCGGAGAAAAGCCCACCATGGGCATTTGAGGGGAGGCGTAGCCAGACTGGTCGTCCGTCCCAGAAAGTCACTGAGCCAGGGATTCTGCAAAGTTGATCAAGCCCCAGTCACAGCAGAGGAGCTCGGTTTTCTTTCCATGGCAGACACAGATGTAAGGCTTTTGGTTTGCTTCTTTTCTTTTTTAGGTCTACAGATAAGCCTTAAGACTACTTTTGACATTTCTTCAGAGCAAAGCTATACCAGGGCCACGTGACGCTGATTCTCCAACGATGGTGCTCCGTGTGCCTCAGAGCTGCTGCCGTGGCCACGGCCGAGCCCCACGGGGCTCACCTCCCACTTAGGGTGCCTGGCACGTGCAGCGGTTCAACGTGTGGCCAGGGAGCGGTACATGTCCTTGCACCCACAGCCCCGGGTCACAAGGCCACACCCAACCCAGAGGGAGGAAGGTGATGGGTCCAGAGGCCTGGGGCTGCCCCCCAAGCTCAGATGGCCAGACTCGGCCAAACTCTCCCACAATCTGCTTGGACACCACACCAGGAAGGGAAAGAAGCAGGGCTGCAGGGCCGGGTCAGTTCCTGACTCCCTGACCCTGGCCACCCAGACGGGAACCCAGGGGCTGCGGCCCCTGCTGGCTGGTGTGAACCTGGACACGGGAGGACACTCACAGAACCCCCGGGTGAGAGCCGGGCACAGACTTGCTCCTCAGTGCCAAGGACCTACAACACCCTCTCCCACATCTCCCCCACCCCTGCCCCCATGGAATAAAGTACCCAGCCCCCACACCTCGGCTCAGACGGAAAGACCGATGCCATAAGTTAAGAGAATGCTCAACTCAAGAGGTGACGCTATAAACTAGGAGCTGGCCATGTTCAGCCCACCACCTGTGTTTGTTAATAAAGTTTTACTGGAACACTGCATGTGTCTATCTTCACGTACTGTGTCCGGCTGTCCTTGCACCACTGTGAATACCTTCCATACAAACCGTGTGGTCCTCAAAGCTGAAAACACTCACTATGTGGCCCTTTGAGGAAAAGTGCCAGATAAGAGCGAGTACACCAGATAAGACCAGCGTTTACAGCGTCCGCTGACCCTCCCGCACGGACTCCACAGTCTGCGCATGAATGTTTAACCAGTGACCACGAGCCAGAGGGAGAGGCAGAGGCACAGGAGGGGTAAAAGACTTTCTCAGAATCTGATGGAAGGAGGCCAGGCCCGGGCTCCGTCACTGCGCCGGGCTTGGGATGGTTCAGTGATGGCCACCCCCAGCGTTTCTACAAGCAGTGCGTTCTACGCGTACTTGCCGAAGCTGAGCGAACCCCCCAGAACCTCCTTAACTGTTGTAGTGAGTCACAGGCCGCTTGGGACGGAAGAATCCTTCCTCCCCACGACGCCCCCCGGCTGTCCGCGGCCCAAGCCGTCCTGCCCCGGGAGCCCGGGGGGAGGGGACCGGATCTTAGCCGATCCAGGTGAACCGCGAGCAAACTCAGAGCTCTGGCGCCACCACCGCCCGTCGGAACAAAGGCTGCAGCCAAGACCCGCACCGCGCTCTGCTGCCTGTCACTCAACGTCTGCTCCTTCTATTCTGGGCTTCAATTGAATTATGACTCCAACAAATTGATTGTGTTTTGAAGTGCAGTGACTCATGTGCTCAAAGAGGAAGACGCCCGAACTCCCAAGGTCTCGGATGATCCCTGCTGTGCTCACGGCCTCCCTCCACAAGCAGAGGCCCCGAGAAAAGTCGGTTTTCCTCTGAGCCCCCCAGGAGGCTTGACCCAGCGTGGCTCTGCTCACCTGCCTGCCCGCACGTCAAGCATCACCCCCGCTTGAGGCCTGACCTCCTCCCGCAGCCACCGTACCCACAACTACCCGAGGGACAGGAGCTCACCGCCGACCCCAGTGTCCCCCAGAGTCCCCCAGTATGCCCTTGCTGACCTCACTTCTGCCCCCAGAATCTCCACCCACTCCCTGGCATCAGGCAACACATACGGTCCTCAGCTCCGTTCTGACGCCTCCTTCCAGGCCTCGATGTGCCCAGTGGGTCCGTGCCCATGTCCAGACCCTATGCCACCAGCCCTCCTAGGAACTGGGTGTTGCGCTTCCCCCGCAGAATACCACCGGGGCCTCAGTTTCCCTGGAGCCTAAGTGGCTGCGGATCGCTCCAGGATGACCCCCCACACCTCCGAGGCCCTTTCTCCTCCTCCCAGATACACACCACCTCCTCTGGGAGGCATCCCGGCGCCTGTCCCCTCCCCACACGCCGCTCCATCAGCGCCTCCACACGCCAGTGCTGGAGCACCGCGGTCCCACCCCGGCCGGGCCGTGACTGAGCCCCGGGAGAAGTCTGCAGGGCGGCAGGCGAGTCCTCCGGGGCACTTCACACGGAAGCACACACGCCAGCCCCGGCTCAGCAGCATTTAATCTCCAGACGCCACTGTGAACCAAGAACCATCGAGTCAAGCGTCGAAGTCAGACCACAGCGCAGGGAGCTCTTCCGTACACGAGTGAGTGCACGTCCACGCGAGAGGAGGGCAGTATGGTAAGTCGAGGCACACGGTTAAAAGGCTGTATTTCAGAGCCGCAAGCTAACCATAAATATTTTAATGGCAGCTTGCTCATCTGTGATCTGAGATCATGCTACGTGCGACAAATGTCCCCAAACTGCAACTTTATGGGGGGGGAGCGTGCTAAAAATAGTCACCTCAGCTACAATCTTCAGCCCATTTTTCCTGGAATAGCTCAAACAGAAGCAATTTTGTGGTTAATTTTCATTTTGGCCATTGTCTGAGAAGGATGGGCCGTCTGGCTACGAAGCACGCCTCTCCCACAGCGCAGATGTTTCTGTGCTGGAAACACCACTGCCCTTGTGTTGTGCTGTGTGTGATGACATTAGTGCCTTAAAACCCGGGGAGCCCATGGAGCCGTGAGCACAGGACGCGGCTGACCAGAGTGGGCACCGGACTTGAAGGGGGGAGAGAAGAAACCCTTCTTTCTCCCCGTCCCGAGGCCCCGCCGACAACTGTGCTCACCATGAGCTGCTGGGTCATTCAGCAGACATCTACCGCGGCCGCCCCGGGCACCAGGCACGGCTCGGAGCATGGTCAGCAGCTGGCCGTCCTGTCTATTCGCAGGCGTGGCAGGTCGGGCTCCCAGGCCCCTGCAGACAGGCCCGTGGCAAGCCCTCGGGACGACGTGCTCCGGGCAGAACCTGCAGCGCCTCCCGCGGCCCAGGAGCCGGGGCGGCGGCCACCCGTACCCCCGGCAGGCGGGGCTCCCCAAGTGTCCTGTCCCTGCAGCTGCCCACACCTCTGCTTGCTGGGGCCTCGTCACATTTCACGACTTCAGTCCCTGTGGGTGTCCTGCTGGCCGTGAGGGTTTGTCGGCGCAGTGCTAATCGCCACCCGACCGCAATGGGGGATGCTGCTGGTCTCCCGGGGCCCAGACACAGCGTCAGCGGTGCCTCTGTTCAAAGGCCCAGCGCCAACACGGAGAGAGGCCCTCACAGAGGCTCACTCTATCAACGGTTTACCACAAGCCGGGCCTTGCTATTAACATTTTAATGTCTTACTAATCCCCACAGCGACCCTAAGAGGCAGCGTCCCTGCTGCTCCCTGTTACCAGAGGAGACTGGGTGTAGACAGGTTACCCCGAGGTCACACAGCTGACAAGAGGAGGGCCGGGCCCACACCCCAGCTGTGACTCCAGACCTCAGCAGAAACTGGGTGCTGTGTGTACGAGCCCCTCCCAGGCTCTCTGTTCCTGTGGGCTTCTCAGAGCCTTCCAGACCCTGGAAGGGTCGTCCATGCACAGCCATGCAGCGGAGACCGTCGGCAGGAAGGTAGGTCATCCGGGCTCCAGACCCCCCCGCCAGAAACCCCAACTCCCGGCTCCAGCCCCTCAGATGCCCCAGCTCCCTGCTCCAGCCCTCCAGATGCCCTGGCTCCCGGCTCCAGCCCTCCAGATGCCCTGGCTCCCAGCTCCAGCCCCCCAGATGCCCCGGCTCCTGGCTCCAGCCCCCCAGATGTCCCGGCTCCCAGCCCCCGGACACTCTGGCTCCAGCCCCCCGGACGCCCCCACTCCCGGCTCCAGCCCCGCAGCCGGTGCGAACGCGTCTCCGTGCTGCTGACTGCTCGGGCCTGTTCAGGACTTTGAGCTCCCCTCTGAACTGGTTGTAACATCTGCAACCTTCACTAATTCATGAGTCACAAAGAATGTGACACGTGTTCACTTTATACTTGTACCAACAACATGATTGTACCTTAAAAAAATATTCTTTAAGCAGCGTGACTGCCCACAGGGTGCTGGGTACCAAGCACCCCCTGCTGTCTCCAGGAGTGTGCCGCGGGCCACAGGCATAGACACACAGCTGGGGCAAAGCCCAGGAGAGACACCCTATCCCGACTAACCAGGTGTTTGGAGCTTCCAGACAGACTGACAGATCCTGTAAAAATAAGAGATGAATGTGATGTCCTGGGAGGCGGCCCCCCCTCCGGTGAACGCTGTAAACGAATCTCCCACACGTCCGTTTGGAAGAGCAGAGTGGCTGTGTCACAGGATCACACACAAACACTGAATGGATGAACTTGTTTTCGGTTCTCCTTAGCGCACCTGGGAACGTGACACGCAGACCATCTCCGGAGGCAGAAAGCACTGTGCTCCAGTGACAAAGACGGGAGTGAGGTTCAAAGTCTGACCCTTTTACACCACACCCCCACGAGTTCATACAGTAAAATCAACCGTAAAACAAGTCTTTTGGAATCTCACCATTCAGGAAGTGTGGGGTTGCGATGGGTCGTCTGCCCTTGGGCATATTCCGTGACTCCCAGAGACCACGGTCAGTGCTACACAGAGGCATGGGGAGAACGCACAGACACAACGAGGGAACCTTTTCTCAAGTGCGGAGGCAGGAGGAGTGGGGGGACAGGGGGAGGGCAGGGCCCACCTGGCGGCATGACCAAGATGGACAGAGCAGAGAAGCCCAGGGTGGAGCTGGGTCACAGCAACTCCAGCCACATGCCTGGGGGCCTGGATCACATCCCAGAAGCAACTGGGAAAGTAATCAGAGGAGCTTTGAAGCAGGAGAAAGACACTTTAGATCTGTGTTTTCAAAATATGGCTTAACTCCAACATGAGGGAACTGACAGCCAGGGGAGGACCAGGGACCAGACGCCCCAAAGAGGCTGTGGTCAGGGCTCAGGAGAGAAGGGAGGAACCTGAGACACACTTAGGAGTCCGGATCAGTGAGATCCGGGGAGGGGACGACGACAGATGTAGGGGAAAGGCCATTTACCCCAGGTGCTTTGGACGCACAGGTGGCAGCCAGTTCAGGTGGGTCAAGGGACTGAAGGTCAGGAGGGAGGTGAGGGTGGACGTGGGGAAGTACGAGTCACTAGTCTGATTTACAGCTGAGCTGAGTTACCATAAGCCAGACAGGGACTTGTCGTCCTCAGAAAGGCCTGCTTGCGAGGCTGGCCTTTGGCTGGAGTCTGGGCACTTGACTAGTAGACAGCTCCCTCCACCGATATGAAACCTCCCCTGGATCGTAAGAGTGGTCTGCTGTGCATACACAATATGGTGAATGCTGAACACCTGCTTTCCTTCTGGAATATTCTGGCACGTGCTAGACCCCAGGAAAGTCCTCAGTTGTCACAATTCCTTGCTGGCCGATGGTGACTTGTGTGACTACCCTCTTCACCCCACGTGCCTCTTCCCTTTGCCAGTTGTGCTTTATATCCTTTCATGGCAAGAAATCTTAGCCTTGAGTCCTACTATGTGCTGGTCCTATGAGTTCTCCTGCTAAATTGCTGAACCTGGGGGTGGTCTTGAAGACCCCGACACAGAATACAGTCGATATTTCTTCAAATAAACACACTGGGTGAGTTTAAGTCAACTGGCTGAAAAGAATTCTGAACAGTATACATTGACTATCCCAGACCAGTGGTCTTCAAGCCTTTTAAAACAGTAGGATTCCACTATAAAATTTTATTAAGTGACATTGTTGGTATTTTTTAATTTATTCCGCTTATTTGTAATATCCATGAGCATAGAAACCCACCCCCTGCCCACTATGGCGTCCCAACACCTAACCCAATGCCTCTACTCCTGTACTCAGTAGGATGTTTTCAATAGATATTTTATAAATGCAATTAAAAATTTAGGTGCAAATCCATGAAATTTACTTGATACAAGACACCAGCTGATAAGAACAACAAACTTAGTTTGATGAGCGAAAAAAAAAAAACTCAAAAAACAAAACAAACCCATACGTGCAATTGAGAGAGCCCAATACAATGGCAGAAACCTCATGCCTACTCAGCTGCCGTGCAGCTCAATGCGGAAATTAGCAGAATCTTAGAAACACGCTCTTTTTCTTACCGACTTGTTGTCTGGAAGCAGGAGTGTAAGCCGACCAGGAAAGGGTTGCTGGATGCCTGCTCAAACACATGCTTCTCTGTCTGTACCCAGTCAATATCCTGAAATAGAAACCAGGGCGTGTTAATGAGGCTCCCGAATACTCTTCATCCTCGAGCAGGGGAGGCAAGAGAGGAATGTCTCTCATCTCTGCTTGTAAGAAGACAGTGTAGATAGGAAAGGAAAATGCCCACCAAGAAATACATCACCACCACTATCCCCATCTTCACCACCAACCTCACCATCATGTTCATCGCCACCATCACCATCATCATCACCACCATCACCATCACCACCATCACCACCACTACCATTGCCACCATCACCATCATTACTACCATCATCATCAACATCATCACCACCATGATATCACCACCATCACCATCATCACCACCATCACCATCATCACCATCATCACCACCATCATCACCATCATCACCATCGCCACCATCGCCACCATCACCACCACTACCATTGCCACCATCACCATCATCATTACTACCATCATCATCATCACCACCACGATATCACCATCATCACCACCATCATCACCATCATCAGCATCATCACCTCCATTGCCTCCATCACCACCATCATCACCATCATCACCATCGCCACCATCGCCACCATCACCATCACCACCATTGCCACCATCACCATCATCATTACTACCGCCATCATCACCATCATCACCACCATCATCATCACCACCATCATATCACCATCATCACCACCATCACCATCATCACCATCATCACCACCATCACCACCATCACTATCACCACCATCGCCACCATCACCATCATCACTACCATCATCACCACCATCACCATCACCACCATCATATCACCATCATCACCACCATCATCATCATCACCATCACCATCACCATCGCCACCATCGCCACCACCATCATCACCACCACCATCATCATCATCACCATCACCAGCTGTGTGTCAGCATCTGAGCTACGGGCTCTCCATGCACTGCCTCATGTGCCTCATGTGCTCCCCGTGGCAGCCCTGGGAGGCTGGTATCATCTCCACTTAAGACACGAGGAAACAGGATGGATGCTTAAGCAGACTCCCCAGTGTCCCATGCCCATCTCTGGAGCACCAGCTCCTGCCACTGTCTCCCTCCCAATCCATGCTGGAATTTCGGGAAAGTTGCAAAGTCAAGTCACTTGTGATTCCGTTCCAACCCAGAAAGCAGAGCTGGATGAGGTTAAACCTTACCTCCTAGGGGCTGAGAGTCCGGAGTCATGCTATCTGCCCCTGAAGGTGTTTGGAAACAAATGAGCAAACTCTCATGGGGTTTGTCCTCCTTGGGCTCAGTCCGGAGCCCCCTCTGTTCCCCAGGAGACCCCTAGGAGGGCCCAGCTTCAGAGCCTGCCATCTGTGCAGAGCACTCCCAGCCCCGCCTCTCCCTGGGCTCTAGACCTGGAGCACGTGCAACAGCTGGTTGGTAGCCCCACAGGATGCCCCACACAGAAGGCCTCCAACAGAGCTCACAACCAGCCTCAGCCATCTGTGCTCCAAAGGGACCTGGTCACCCAGGTGCTCAGGTGAAAACCCTGGTGGGTGGCTGAGCCTTCCCTCCCACACAGAGTCAAGCCACCGGGGTCTCCGCTTGCATGCCGCTGTTCCTTCCTGCCTGCTTGGCTCCCGAGGCTGTTTCAACAAAGTGCCTCAGACTAGGGGCCTGAAAACATCCAAACCTGTCCTCTCACTGTCCTGACCAGGAGCCTGAAATCAGGGTGCCAGCAGGGTCACACCCTCTCTGAAGCCCCGAGGGGGCACAACCTGCCTCTTGTGTGCCTCCCTCTGCCCACTGGCTTCCCTGTGTCTCTGCTTCCTTCTTTCTGTCTGTCTCAGCTCTTTCTCTGCCTTTCTCTAAAAGGACACCTCTCATTGGATTCATGGCCCACCCACATAATCCAGGATGATCTCCCCAAGATCCTTAACTTAATTACATCTGCAAGGACCCCATTTCCAAGTAAGTTCAGATGCACAGGTTCCAGGGGTTAGGATGTGGACGTATCTTTTTGCAGGCCACCATCCAGCCTGCTGCAGTGCCCCTACGGCCCGATGTCCACGGCCCAGACTCGTGGCCACGAGACGACAGGGTCTCTCACAGATGCACACACACAGAAGCACACGGCACACACGCCGATACACACATGACACGCAGACATGCACGTGACACACGCAGACATGGACACACACACACGGCTCCCACTCACTGACTCCTAGAGTCACGCTTCTAGAGAGATCACCTAAAAGTCCCACCTCCACATCTTGGTCCACAGGGGACAATTTGAAGATGCCAGGAATGAACCAAAGCAATAAGTCTCTCCTAAATGCCTTTTCTTTCAGTTGTACAAACCTGACCTCAGACACTCCACTAACTTTCCAGCTGGCCAGAGTTTCAGTGAGGGGGTCTGGAATGAGCTCAGCACTCAGGGGCCAGTTGGGCAGTCTGTGCACTGCACAAATGCACCCTGCTGGTAGGGCAAGTAAAAGTCATAGTTCAGTCCCAGCTCTTTCCTCCAAACCATGAGCCTGGGCCAGGGCCGGGGAGCCCTCCTGCGGTCCGATGGGCCCACGGACACCAAGTCACCTCATGTACTACAGGGCCCGACGGCAACAGCATTATTGCTGCCCATGCATCAGTCCTTCCTCTGCTTCTAAGAGACGGAGTCTGCATGCAACTGGGAAAGAAAAAGACCAAAAGTACGTGAAGCCAAGAAGCCCAGAGAGACGCTCAATGTTACTAGTCGTTATGGAAACGCGGGTCAAACCACAACGAGGTGCCACTTCACACCCACCAGGGTCGCGATAATCGCAAACCAGAAAACGTCAAGTCCTGGAGAGGGTGTGCAGAACCGGGGCCCTCGCGTGCTGCTGGCGGGAACGTGAAAGCGCGCACCTGCGGGGTACGGTTCGGTGCTTCCTCAAGCAGGGAAGCCTGACTAACCTACGAGCCAGTGATTCCACTCCTAGGGATCCTCCCCCAAGAACCAGAAACAGGGGCGAGAACAAATACCACACAGCCGCCAGAAGGTGGGAGCAACCCCAATCTCTATCAACACATGACCCGAATGTGATCTGTTCCTAAAATGGCGTAAGAAGCAGTGAAGTTCTGATACGCGCTGCTCTGCGGATGAACCCGGAAACACGGTGTCACTGCAAGGAGCGGGACACAAAGGGCCCCACGGCGTATGATTCCACGTACAGGAAATGTCGAGGGAGCTCAGTCCAGAGACAGACGGCAGACCAGTGTGCCGGGGGAGGGCCGTGGGGCGTGGGGGTGAGTGCTCGTGGACACAGGGCTTCCTTGGGGGGGGGACGACAGTGTCGCGGCACGAGACGGAGGTGAAGTGTCACATCGTGACTGTACCAAACACCACGTGAACATACCCTTTAAAACGGTTAAAATGGTGAGTCCTGTTACAGGCACTTTACTTCCACTGAGAGAAAGCGGCACCGGAGGCCAGGAGGAGGCCCCGAAAGGAAGCGTGAGCCAGGGTCCGTGCTCACCTCGTCATCGTGGACTAGCTCCTTCTTCACCACTTTCATGGCGTACATCTGATCATTCTTCTTCAGCCGCACCAGGAGGACCTTGGCGTAGCTCCCGCGTCCGATGACCCTGATCAGGTCGAAGTCCTGCAGTCCGAGCCCCTGAGATATTTTGATTCCATCCATCCCATCGATAACCGGCTTGAGGTCCTGCGGACAAGAGAGACAGTGAGGAAGGAAAGACTCCTCCCTGCGAGCAATTCTGCTCACAGGCTCCGACTCTACGGACCCCCCAGACCCCCCACTCACAGCCCGTGGCTGCCGCGTGAGCGTGTGGGTGCCCGGGGCCAGCCTCCCAGGACGGCGCTCCCACCAGCGTCCTCCTGGGGGCTGTAACGCTTAACTCGCTGACGTCCGCAAAGCCCGGCCACAGCCCCGCGCAAGGGCTACTGGAAACACAAAATGAAAGGAAGGCGATCCGATTAAGAACAGAAGCTTTCTTCCCATGAATTATTTCTGGCAAGGGTGTTTGTGGTGAAGGCAAGAGGTACCTAAGTGCCTCTGACTCATCCCAGACGTAGAATGACCAGGTAGAAAAATCAGGAAGTCCACGGGGGACGTCTGTCGGTTACTCTAGGGAAGCTGTGGCCCAGGCCAGGAGCAGTCCTGAGGTTTTGTGGCCAGAGGCTGCCAACTCCAGGTGGTGTGCCTTCCTCACTCAAGAAAACAGTCTCATGTGCCTCACTCGTCACCCAGAGCTGGCCACACACTCAAGGCCAAACGGAACCTCTCAGTCCAAATCTGGGCAAGACCACAAAATGGCAGCAGAGGGCTTGCTGGGACAGAAGGAGCAGATCGTGATCCTGGGATTTATACTAACAGATACGCTTGGTCTTCCTCCCATTCCTGGTGCGGAGTTCCCAAAACCCTCAGAATTCCCTAAGCGCAGAAAAGGTATCTCTTGCTATGTTAATGAGACAACTTTTGAGAAGCCCCAGGCCACCTAAAGATGGGGGCTGGTTGCCAGGGGGACCAACCAGGTGATTAGAGGCTTGGAACTCGGTCTCACCCTGACCTCCGACCTCCAGGAATGGTAGAGAGGCTGGGGATTGAGCCCATTCTCCAATGGCCAATGACCTAATCAATCATGCCCGTTATGAAGCTTCTGGTTGGTGGACACGTGGAGGTGTGCCTGGATGGGGCACGGAGGCTCCGTATCCTCCCCCCATCCCTGACCTCATGTAACTCTGCCATCGGGCTGTTCCTGAGTATAGCCTTTTAGCACAAGCTAGTAATCTAGTAAATAAAATATTTCCCTGAGTTCTGTGAGCCACTTTAGCGGATTAATGGAACGCACGGTAAGGGTCATGGGAACCTGATTTAGAGCTGGTTGCTCAGAAGCACAGGGGTCTACCCGGCCTACAAGCGGTGTCTGAACGGGGGCAGTCTTGTGGGCCTGAGCCCTTCATCTGTGGGGTCTGATGCTAGCTCCAGGTAGATGGGGTCAGAATGGAGTGAAACTGTGGGACACCGCGTCAGTGTCCCCCAAGAATCGGAGAATTGCTTTGTGATGTGGGAAAAGTACAACAGACAAAAAACGGGTTTTATGCAAATAAAATTTGACCAAAATTGCTGCTCAAGAGCCAGCCCTGGACCTGCTCCACTCTCTGGGCAGAGAGGTGCCGGGGAGCCTGAACCTGCAGCAGCCACGTGCCATACCTGCACCCCAAAGAGCCTCTGGGAGACTCAGAGAGGAGGTGCCCCAAATAAGACCGAGCTGTGACACAGCAGCAGCCCATATTTCCAGAGCTGAGTCCTGGGCTGGTGCACGCCCTCTCCTCTCTGCCCTCAACAGACTACCTTCACCACACTGCACGCCTCCCCCCCCCCACCAAAGCCAGAGGCCCCGTGCCCCACGTGGGCCATGCCCCTGGGTGCCAACATGTTGTTGCTTCATGTCGTACCAATTTCCCAGTGATGGGAACACTTGTCCTGTGACAGGAGACAGAAGATACTTGCCGAAAATGCAAACATTTGAACCTTGGGAGTGGGGAGAATCAAGTTACTAGCAAATGTGGTGAGCATCTATCAATCAATCTCTGACGTGGGCCCACCCGCCATAAACTTGCGCGAACAGGACAAAGGGCAAGACTAGTTCAGGGCGATTCCTCCACGTGGATCCCCGCAGACGACAGCAGCCGTGCAAGAGTACAAAGTGATCCCACTCCCCAGGACTAGCCTTCCCAGCTTTTCTCGAAGCACATGAGCCTGGGGTCTCCGTGTGCTCCTTGCAGCCCACCGTGGGGGCCCAAGCCACCCTGAACTGACGTGGGAGGAGCCACACCGACGCTCGCTGCCGTGGAAAGCTTCCCATGTGCCAGGCGAGGGGTAGGTGTTCATACAAACGCTCTCAGTTCACCCTCACAAAAGGCTGTGGTCCTTATCCAACTTGACCGAAGAGGATTCTGATGTCAGAGTGTCCCCTGACCCGGGCTCGGACCAGGCCTGCCGCTTGGGCTCACTGGGCCCGTGACACCTCACCCTCCAGGTCTGCACAGCTGCGAGAGGAGTACAAGAACACGGCGCCCTCACGTCTGAGATTCGGCACGGGCTCGTGTCTGCCGCCCCCGCCTGCTCTCCTCCGCCTACCAGTTCGGAGATTCCTTTTGCGCTAAACACTGGAGACTCCCCGGGCCTCCGCCCTGAACCCCTCAGCGTGCAGCACCTGACATGGCCACAGACCACGCCCTCGCCGTGAGCAACAATTCCCAAACCTGTCTAGTTCATATTTAAATTTCCATAACTGTCCCAGAAATGAGCTAATGAACTTCTAAAGAAACTGGAAATACTAATGAGCCATTTTACACACTCACCTCAGAATCATCTTTAATGTTGTCATGTTTCCGGGTTGAAGAAATGTAAGCAACTAGTGAAGAGAGAAAGAAAAGAAACAGGACATGGTCAGGAACACAGATTGAGACAGGGGCTCCCACAGCCCCTCGCTCCTCTGCAGGCACCCGCAGCCCAGGCCAGGCCACAATCAGGGCAAATCACGGAGCCGCCACACCTAACCGCAGGGGCCTAGGAAAGTGCAGCTTCCTGGTTCCACCCAGACCTCCTGGCTCTGCACGTCTGGGGGTGGAGCGTAGGAGCCTGCGTCGGTGACATGTTTTCTCAGCGATTCATCGAGAAGTAACCGTTCACAAGATTTTGGTGTCTAGCCTTCCAGATGTTCTTAGAGTGTGCAGGTGGGTGTCTAGCCTTCCAGATGTTGTTCTTAGAGTGCGCAGGTGGGTGTCTAGCCTTCCAGATGTTGTTCTTAGAGTGTGCAGGTGGGTGTCTAGCCTTCCAGATGTTGTTCTTAGAGTGTGCAGGTGGGTGTCTAGCCTTCCAGATGTTGTTCTTAGAGTGTGCAGGTGGGTGTCTAGCCTTCCAGATGTTGTTCTTAGAGTGTGCAGGTGGGTGTCTAGCCTTCCAGATGTTGTTCTTAGAGTGTGCAGGTGGTGTCTAGCCTTCCAGATGTTGTTCTTAGAGTGTGCAGGTGGGTAGGAGATGAATGGAGGGATGGCTGGCTGGGTGGAGGGATGAGCGGATGGTGGGTGGGCAGATACATAAATGGCTGGCTGGCTGGCTGGGCTGGGAGGTAGGTGGGTATGTGGGTTGTTGTTTATTAGGAATCTCCTTTGTGAGCTGAATGCTTTATGCTCCGTGGTCTCATTTCACCTTTCAAGGGCTCTCAGGGCGCGGTACTCACACGTACCAGGCGAGGGCTAGGGCTCTTAATAGTGCACAGATGATGAGAGCTCAGAGCTGGGATATCGGTCCAACTAGCATTCAAAATCTTCCTCCAAATGCTTCTGAGCATTAAAAAAAGTCTCTCCCCCACCAAAAACCCCCACAAAATCCCACAGAAACTCAAGAACCAACTTGACAGCAGGCCTTTCCATGGAGACCAGCCCATGCGGCAGCCCACCTATGGGAGGGCCTGGCTGTGGCAGCCGCCACGGTATCTTCTAGAACTCCCGAAGTTGGTGCTGAAGGAAAACGCCACTCTCAGAGATATGTGTACCCAGGGAAGGCCACCCCACCCTGCCATCCATGCCCAGGGATGATGGAAGGCCCTAGAGACGTCCCCAGCCCCGCAGTGAGGGGCGCATGCTTGCCAATATTGACCCTTGGAGAGCAGATGGGAGCTAGAAAGGATTCGTGGTCAGAAAGGGGAGGCGCGCAGGAATTCCAGCGTGGAGAGCCCGGGCTCCACCAGCAGGAAGAAAGCAGCCCCTACTTCCATCGGTGTCCTCAGAAGGAAGGTCCACGTCGTCCTTGTCATCTACTGCAGGTTCTTGGGAAGGCATGACAGAATCCTGCAAAGAGATGGGCATGACAAAGTGACCAGACAGGTGTGACAATGTGGCTTCTGGAGACACTGTGTGACTTTCTATCACCACCTCCTGTGATGTGCACACTGGAGCCCATGTCCTGACACGTATTCCACAAATGCACCTGCTAACCTTACTTCCCTGGAGACAGGAAGACCCACACGGACGTCTCCTGTGACCCTACAGCAGGAGACCACTCAGCACCCCAGGCTGGGACCTTTCCAGTGGGTGCTCTAAAAAATGGGGCATTTATACACAATGCTTGGTGGTCTCCCCCGCCCCCACTGCCGCATCACAGAGTCCTGGGGGCTGATGTCACAGCTGAGGCAGCCCCCTATTGGCCAACACTAAGCTCCGGGTGTCGGCCTCCCTCAGCCCTTGACTGATCACATCTCTGAGGCTGGCCTTATTGCTTAGGCTAGCGTGGACCTATGGAGTCAAGGGCATGTGCAGCTTTCTGGGTTTGGGCAGCCATGGCTGAAAGGGCTTTAGGAAGACAGTGTGCATCCCCCACAGCAGTCCACGTGGGGACCCCACTTCCCAGTGCTCAACAATATCAGGGTCAGACATCAGATGAGCCAGCCCTCCCGGACATGTGCCTGCCGGGAGGAACTCAACGTCCAGTTCAGGCTCAGCGCAGCGGTGCCACGAGCACAGCCAAGCTGGGATACTCAGGAGGGAAATGAACAACCCGTCAAAGGGCCAGGGTGCTTTACGTCCACAACTACAGGCTGGGGGTGAGGGGCCCACGGGGTGGGGGCGCGCATCCTCTGACGTTCAGAGCGGCACGGGGCGTCCCCTCCGCAGCTCCTCTAGAACTGTTCCATGCCTGGGGTCCAGACGAGCCTCCCCTTGCTCCCATACCTTCATCCCAGCACGGCAGAGGGCCCTGCAGGCCCCACCAGAGGTCCCCTGCCCCAAGAGTGCTGGGGGCCCACAGGGCTTGGGAAGAGGGGCCCCATCTGGGGTGCTGGCCTGGGTCATGGCTCTGCAACCCACAGGCACCCCCTCCTTTTGTCTCACCGGTGGCAGGGTCCTATTTGGACAGGGAGCCCGAGGGTTACCAAGGTCAGCGTGGACAATGAGCTTGAGGGTACCCCGCCCCTGGGCCCCCAGGCCCCACCTGGCCCACACTCACCATATGCCTTTTGCAGGTCAGCGGGACGAGCACGTGGCAGCGTTTATGGACCAGCAGCTTGCAGTTGATGCACCTGTAGCCCTGCCTTGCGAGACCCCATATCCTTTCGCTGCACTGGCCACAGTACGCTCTCTGCAGGCAAGAACAGCAGCCATCAAACCATGCTCCACCAGGGACCCAGCTCAGCACTGGGGCACGTGGCATCTTCCCTGACTTCCTCCAAGACGACGGGAAGCTAGGACAGGAGGCAGCCCAGTCGCCTCGTCACATCTGGACCCCAAGCTCCACCTAAGCTCAGGAGCCCCCATTGGAGACCATCCCAAGGCTGGGGGAACCGAGAGCCTCAAGGAGGGGGCTGGGACCCCGCTCTGGCAGGGGCGATGAGACCCCTCCTCGGGCAAGGACCCACCCCTGCTTTCAGGGGCTGGAAGGGGATCGCGGCTCCTGCCAGGCTGTGTGCAGACACCCAGGCTGAGACAGGCATGGGGGACGTCCAGATTTGACTCCAGATGACCATGGAGACAGCGACTCTGCCTGGCCTTCTGACGCATCACAACTTCGAACTGCTTGGGGCAGTCTGCGATTATCTTGGGGTTTTTTGGTATTTTTAAAGATTTTTAAGTGGTGAATCTTTGTTCTTCAAGGCTCTAAACGTCTGAAATTAACGGTAACCATCAGCTTGTCTGGTGACGTTTTCCTAATTTTTGACTGTTACAAAGTGCATGATGACTGTGTTCAGAAATCTGGTCACACGTGGCAGGTGGTGCACGAGAGTGGCACCCGGTTCCCGTGACCTTTTTTCCAGCAGTTAACAAATTTCATTCTTTTGAGAGAGTCTCTCATTACTCCTGCAGAACAATAAAAAGGACCACAACTGTACTGAGTGGAGTTCATTTATGACGGCTGATGGAATCCTCTTGGCGCGCGGGCGTGGGGCGTGGTGGCGTGGACAGACCACGTGCCCGGTGCTCACGGCCACGGACACCGAGAACTCGACTCCTCATCAGCGATGCGCCGAGCGGGGAAACCAGGGCCCGAGCGGGCCTGTCCCCACACACAGAGCTTCAGGTCCTGGTCACAGCTCTGCGGCCAGTGCCTGGGGCAGCGCCCAGCACACCGCGGGTGCCCAACACGTTTGCTAAGGTCAAGTAAACACACACACACCCCATTACTTTTAACTTTGGAAACAGGACAGAAAAGCATTTATTCCCAGTCCTCCGTGTTGCCTAAAGTACCCCTCCCTCGGGCAGCCGAACGCAGACCGTGGGGCCATCAGGAAATGGGCCGAAGTGCAGCGGACGGCGGCGAGGGCTGGGGGGGCCGGCCGCAGGGGCACCTGCCAACAGCTCCGACTGTGGCCGCCCTCGTTTCGTACCAGCACTGCCCGAGTAGGGCAACCGCTGAACACCTGACTTTGGAAGTCAGAGAAGAGCTTTGGGCATGAGGACCGGTTCTCATTCTCCTGTGTGTCTGGATGCGACAAACCACGTGTAAAGCCATTAAGGACAATTCCCCTCCCTTCTATAACGCGCGGACGCGCCTCGCTTTCCCATGGTCACCGCTGCATGACCATCTGCAGTGCTGCTTTGGTCAGCCACTCCGTGTCTTTACTAACCCACAGACTCCTTCCCAGCGATACGCAGGGGCCAGGCGGCCAGCTGCTGACCGACTCCGGCGCGCTCTCCCCGGGCTCCGCACCAGGGACACGGGAGGCACGTGGAACCCTTGTGTCCGTGCCGCTCACGAGAGGCCGCCAAAGGCTGCCGAAGGCTCTTTAGCTCAGACCTGTGTTTGAACTGTTACCACTTCAGGAAACGTGACACTGAAAAATAAACTCTAAACCCCAAGCTTCAATCCTCTCAAGTTCACCTGAATGAATAAATCAATGGGGCGAAAATACTTTGAAGCCTCCTTACACGCTGCCGACCTGGCTCCTGGCTCCGATTTTTGATCACGCATTCTACTTTTCGGTCACGCCGACCTCTTTCCCGTCTAAGCCTCTGGTCTGGGTTTCTGTGGGTTCTTGCTCAGATACCCCACTTCCACTGTGCTTTGTGCTTCCTGACGGTGAGCTCGGGCGTCCTGCTGGTCCACCTGTGGGGTCCGAGGCTGGGCTGTTGAGAGCCGCATCTCTACTGGCCCCGGGGAGCCCTCCTGGGCTGGCCCGTTAGCCTGCGGATCCGGGCTGCAAGTGTGTGGGAGGTCCAGCCGAGGTGGCAGACTCTCCCTGCATCCTGGCCTATCCATACAAGGTGTAGGAAGCTACGGCTCTACCTTGGGCGGGAGGGGCGGCCTCACTCCTCCGGCATTTTCTGAATCCTGCTTCGCGCTAATACGGGCTGGGGAGGGGGTCTCATGCTGGGCCTTGATCCATTCAGCAAGTAGTAACTCCAATCTTCTAGCCCAGGGGCAGGCAAACTACAGCTGTGGGCCAAGTGCGGCCCTATTTTTTATAAGTAACGTTCTACTGGAACTCCGCCTTACTCATGTGTTTACCCACTGTGGCGGCTTTTACGTTACAATGGGGTTGGCAGCTGCAACAGGGACCTGGTAGCCCACAAAGTCTAACATATTTACTCTGGCCCTTGACGTGAATTGCTTGCTAACCCCTGTTCTCCTTGCTTGGGCCAAAAAGCCTAGGAGAAACCCCTGACCAGCATTTACAGGAAATGCTCACGCCCTGGGGTTCCCAGGGCCAGGCTCTGACCTCCCCCTCATGCCCCACCCCAACCATGGCACTGGTGTCTCCTTTCTAGGAGGGAGGTCTTCATTTCTTCTCCAGAAACCCGCTGAATCTCTCCCTCTGACTCACCAGTGGAACTCTGTCTCACTGCTCCAGAAGAAAAGTCGTGTCAAGGGTAAATAAAGATCTAGGTGGGGAGACCCAGCCATGTGACTGACACCCACCCGCTCACTCTCTGCCCTTGGGTCACTGATGAAGAACATGAGAAACGATGTCTCGTGGGCTTTTCCCCTGTAGGTCTTGCTCATTCCTGCAGAACCAAACGTGCAGCTCTTAAAACACCCTTTCGAGTGACAGGTGGAGGTGCACTGCGCAAGCCTGTGATGACACGCTGAAGGGTGCAGACCCAGCCTCCAGGGTCCGGGCAGGACACCTTAGGACCAAGGACAAGCAGGTGGGAATTCCGAGTCGCCAGTGCACTGCGGGCCCCTCTGCCACCTCACTCTGTGAGCGACGGAGCGGTCTGAGGCCCGAGGGTCTTTGGACTAGCGCCCTCCTCAGCCTCCCCGTGTTTGTGGGAGCCTACTTTCGGTGCTCTAGGGCAGCGAAACATCTGTGACAGGGTGGGACTGGGTCGCGGGGGGACTCCTCTGAGTCCCCGCTTCTCTGTCGGGAGGAAAAGCTTTTCTCACTGATTCTGGGGACGGGGCAGCAGGAGGGGCAGGCAGGGGGACAGTGGGACGGTCAGCACCCTGCAATCCAAGCAATGGGTTTTTCTCCTAAAATCTGCAGAGTGGGAGAAGCCAGGTCCCTCTGTGCTGCCCCGGCCCTGGTCCGTACTGCTGGGTGGGTGGGCTTCATCTTGGACCAATGAGTCAGCTGCGATGAAGGAAACAGCGTTTCACCGGAAGTCAGCATGGGGGGCGGGGCTCCTAGAACCTTCTGTCTGATGTCCCGAAGGGTGGCCAGTCCCATCTGGCTGAGACCCCTCTCTGTCCAGAACCCAGCCAGCACCCAGATGTGCAGAAAGAGAAGCCACCTGGCCACACAGCTGGCTGGTAAAATAAACACGGGGTGGGGGCAGCAGGGGCCTCGCATCCTGGGGGTTGGCACGTTTCCATCTCTGTCAGCTGCCAGGGTCCATCCTATCCGGCTGGCTCACCGCAGCATCTCCCATCCACACCCCATCAGTCCGCCCAGAGATGGGACGAAGGTCTGTTGTCCATGCACCTCACCCCTGTCCTCACGCTCCAGCAGCACTTGGCACTCGGGGTCCTCTCATACGTCCTTGCTGGGTGATGCCTGACCTCCCCCAAGGCATCCGATATTCCTTGGACCCCGTGTTCTCCTGCCATCCACCATTCCTTCTCGTCCCTTACACACACGCCCCATTCCTTCTTGGGCCCTGACAGTGCCCCTAGGTCTCCCCTAGCTGACCTTCCTCCAGTCATTAGTTACAATAAGCAATAAATCTGTGTGCAGGGTCCCTGTGCCCAGAGCGCCACGCCCGGTGGGGAGACAGCACGCACAGAGCTGTGAGGAGCGTGAGCTGCCCATGGGAATGGGTCCCCAGAGAAGGGCTGCAGGGGTAAGTGTCTGAGCCAAGACAGAGTCCGCGGAGCGCAGGCTGGGCGGTGACAGCCCGGGAGCCGGGGGCCGAGGCGGCCGCACTCACCCTGTTAAAGCGCTTGGCCTGGAAGAGATGGCCGTTGGCACGGTACAGCTTCCTCCATCTTCTGGCTCCGCGGCGGTAGATGGACTCTAGGGGAGACAGCACAGAGGGGTAAAGAAACAGCCCTCGGCCGGCCGGCCAGCCCCACCCCACCCCACCCCACCCGAGGTCCCGTGGGGACGGCCACCTGGCGGGGAGGACAGCAGCGGGGCAGCCCCCGTGAGGGTCCGGCTGGAACGTCATCGGAGGCCAATGTGCTTCCAAGCCCGCCTCCCTGTTTTCCTTTCCACCCGCCTTCCCTCCGGACACGGAAACCAGGCCCCCTTTTCCACACTGGGGTGCGGTGCACACAGGCTATGAGCTCATGCCTCCCCGGTCACGGAGGGGCGGCAGCTGCCACATGGAGTCCACGGTCTGCCCGAAATGTGGCCGGGCGTCCTGCCCCCCCGGACGCAAGGGACCCCCCCCACCCGGTGTGTCCCGTCCCGCCCCCGCCCCCCCCCCCCCACCGCCTGACAGATCTCAGGGCAGAGGTGAGGCAGACACGCGGAGTCGAGGGTTACCAAACACGCCGCTTTCCAAAAATGCATTCCGTACCCCAAACTTGTAAGAAGGACACCGCTCGTCAAAAATGCTGCAGGTACACGTTTAATTAGAACTGTTGGTTTCACTCTTCCCTAAAAATGCTCGTAACTTTGCTCCTTCCAAACACTCTGAAGCGAACGCTGGTACAAACAAAATACTCAGGATACAACGGGAAGCTTTGTGCTTTTATAAAGTCCCGCAGTGAAAGCCACGTTCATGAGCCGTGGAAGGGCCACAAATGCACACCAATGTGGAAACTAACGAAACGAAATGTTTTTAAAACAAGCAAATTAGCAGCTCTGGGGGACCGTGCTGAAATCAGGTCACAGCCACCGGAGAGCCTGCTTCTCTCCCTCTAAATGGAAGACTGAGTGGGAAACAAGACGTCCAGATTCCTCCACGGCAGGAGCCCCACGGCCGGTGGGCAGTTGGGGGTTTGGCAGAGGCCCACGCATCACCCAGGACCCCTCAAAGGTTTCCTGCCACAGACTCTCCGCCAACACCCAGATGAGAGCAGGGCCGGGCGGGACGTGGCACCAGCCTTCACCCCCCTGCTCCCCGACCTGCAAGTCCACACCTCGGCTTCAGGCCTGGGGTCCACGGGACGCAAGGACCACCCTCAGTCCACGGGCCCCTCGGCTCTAAGGAGTCCCTGGTGACGCCCAGGGCCTTTGTCCAGATGACAGAGCGTATCCTGCCATATCCAGCCCTTCCAGCCTACCTGGCTTGATCTGGGGGAAGCCTGGTTGGGGGTAGGTCCGTGCTGATGTCCACAGGACTGACTGTCCCCATGTCCCCACACATGCCCCCTGACCCTCCCTGCATGTGGTATTCACAACCCCCAGCTGTCCTGCAGAGAGAAGGCACTGAGTGACAGACACAGACAGGGGGACGCAGAGACACAGAGGGAGCTGAGCTGACCCGCGGGGGACACACCAGGGCCAACACTCTGGTTTTCTTGTGCCCGTGCACGTACCACACGGAAATCTACAAACACGCCCGACTAGCTAGCCTTCACATGTGGTGAAAGCCGCCCAAAATAAGAAACACGAAGATGGCCTAGCAGAGGCCAAGGGTGTGAGCGGTGCACGGCAGGCAGGCAAACTCACTGAGGGGACAAGACCAAAGGCTGCACGTGGCCCCCCAGATCCAGAGCACTTGAGGGGGGCTAACTGTTCCAGGACACATAGTCGTGAGAAGAAGTTGTTCTAGTAACTGGAAGACTAATGCCAAGTTCAGGACAGCGTAGCCTCTGGGGCCAGCCCCTGGGCCGACGGCTACCCGTTAAGCTCTATCCCGGCCGCTGCTAGGGCCGCACGTGTCCGTTATACGAAAGCTCTGTAGGATCACGGGCGACACGCCCTCCGGGTGCCTCAGCCCACGCTAAACCTTTAGTAAACACTGAAAACTGTAAAAACAGAGGGAGGGCCAGAGGTAGCAGCAACAGTATGGCTACAGACTAATTTCAGATTATTTCCCTCCGACTGATCTTCAAATAATTCCATCTCATTTTTTCTTTAAGAATTCATTTGAAACTTTTTTTTTGGTGGGGCCAGGGGGGCTGGGAACGCGTGCTGAATTTTATTTTAAATAAAGTGTATCGGGGCGCCTGGGTGGCGCAGTCGTTAAGCGTCTGCCTTCGGCTCAGGGTGTGATCCCGGCGTTCTGGGATCGAGTCCCACATCGGGCTCCTCCGCTGGGACCCTGCTTCTTCCTCTCCCACTCCCCCTGCTTGTGTTCCCTCTCTCGCTGGCTGTCTCTCTCCTCTGTCAAATAAGTAAATAAAATCTTTAAAAATAAATAAATAAATAAAGCATATCAAATTTAAACAAAGAAACAAAGCCCTAAGTAGGCAAAGAAAGGGCCTGTCCCCTGCTGCTGGTCCTGCCGGGGGGCTGTCCCCCAGCCACGGCAGGTTCACGTGAGGCAGAATGACCTTGCCGCCGCCTTTAACTGGAGACGGAGCAGGGCTTCAGGAAACGTGTCTGGGTGCCTCTGGGCAAGGGCCACAAGGGGGTGGTTCATTTTGTGTGTCAGCTGGGCGGGGCCACGGCACCCAGACATGTAGCCAAATGTTATTCTGGATGCTTCCGTGAGGGTGTTTGTTTTTTTGCTTTTATTTGTTTGTTTTTTAAGTAGTCTCCACAGCCAGCATGGAGCCCCATGCAAGGCTTGAACTCGCAACCCTGAGGTCAAGACCTCGGGAGATCAAGGGTCAGATACTTAACCAACTGAGCCACTCGGCGCCCCAAGGGTGCTTTTGGATGAGACTGACATTTAAATCAGTGGAATATGAATGAGGCAGACTGGCCTCCATGATGTGGGTGGGCCTCGTCCAATCAGGCGAAGGACTGACTAGAACAAAAGGCGTCTCCTGAGCAGGAGGGAATTCTGTAGCACCCAGACTTCAGACTTGAACTGAAGCTTAGGCTCTTCCTGGGGTCTCCAGCCTGCCCGCTGATCTTGCAGATTTTGGGTTTGCCCACCTCCCTAATTGCATGGGCCAGTTCCTGACAACAGAGCTCTTTTTCTCTGTATATACACCCTATCGGTTCTGTTTCTCTGGAGAAGCCCGACTCACACACGGTCTCTAAGAGGGTATTTACCAGCACCCCCACCCGATGCAGAGACAGGAAGGCGTTTTTTCAGAGCCCCTGGCATTGCAGACCCTGGCAAGGCACCATGTCGTTGGCACCACCTCAGGCAAAGGCAGGGGAGCCCCTGGGGTGTCCGATCCACGCCCAGGCCACTGCCCGGAAAGCCACGGTCAGGTGAGTTATAAAGAACCACAAGGGACAGCAGGACATCCTTCACTTACAAAAAAAACCACATGCACACGCACGTGCAATTTATTTCAGACTTACAGAGAGTTCAAAGACAGTACAGAGAGCTCCCACGTAACCCACCCACAGCTTCCCCTCCCGTTAACACCTGACTTCCCTCTGACGTTCACCAAGACGGAGATGAACACCAGGGCTTCAGCCGGCAGCCCCCTCAACTCCCTTTTCAACACAGTTCAAGGCTCAGAACAGTCCCAGCCTTAGGGGAGAGCTGCAGAGACAGCACGGGAGCCCACGGAGCGCACGCCCGGCATCCTCTCCGGCTCACATCCTACAAGCGTGAGGCACGTTTGTTACAACTGACGCGCTGTCGTTAACTCACGCACATGCTCTATTCGGATTTCCTCAGCTTCTCTCTGATGTCCTCGTTCTGACCCAGATGCCACCCAGAGCCCCACATGGTACTTCACCCCTGCTGGCTCAGGCCCCTTTGGGTGGTGGCAGTTTCCCAGCTGTCCCTGGTTTGACGACCTCACCTCAGCGCGGGTCAGACGCTGTGTCGGATGCCCCTCTCCTGGGGTCTGCCTGCTGTTTCTCTCAAGACTGGACTGGGCTTACCTCCTCCCTAATTATTTTTTTAAGTATTTATTTATTTATTTATTTATTTAACAGACAGAGAAGGAACACAATCAGGGCGGAGGGAGAGGGAGAAGCAGGATTCCTGCGGAGCAGGGAGCCCAATGCAGGCTCCATCCCAGGACCCTGGGATCATGACCTGAGCCAAAGGCAGACGCTTAACTGACTGAGCCGCCCAGGCACCCCTCACCTCCTTAACTTCTGAATCAACTGAGCACCTTTCCTGGAAAACCCATATTCCCACCATGGTAGCCCCTAAAACCCCCGAAACTTTCAAACCTCAGACTCTTTACTAGAAGGTTCCCCACGTGCAGGGTTGGACACACTTGGATGGTGCCCATTCCGCCTTCCTGAGCCCCTGAGCTCGGCAGGGGCCCAGCCATCCTCTGCCCTAGCAGGCCAGGGCCATCAGCCTCATGGGCCACTGGCTCAGACAACCGTCATGCTTGCAGATTCTGGGTTTCTGCCTGGAAAGTCACAGCCCCTACTCATCTGAAGTGACAGCCGGAGTGTAAAAAGGAAGAAAAGAGCACATGTCCTCAGAGAACATGTGTGTGAGGACGGGCAGGTGCTCTAGGAACGACGCTGGCCCTGCGCCCCCACTCTGTGTCCACCTCAATCCCGCTGATCTCGGTGCCCGCTGAAAGGGGTCCCACCAACGTCGGGCAGGCAGGAAAGGCCTCCATGGGGAGTCGGCATCCCGGCGGGTCTGAGGTTCTGTCTTGGCTGTGTGGTCAAGGCCGCGCTCCGAGGTCAGAGTGTGCCTGCCCGGGGCCCTTCCTGGGTGCCTGTGCTCTGGACTGGGAATCACGGAGACGCCCAGCCAGCTCCCAGAGGTGCCCGGTGCGCGTGGGCTGCTCTCCCCCTCCTCTCAGCCTCAACTCCAACCCTTGGAAGGATCTCTTCGCTTGTCTTTGAAATTCTATAATTAGGAGGCTGCAGGGAATTTTAACGAGCTCCGTTTCTATGGCAATGCAGTGTTGTGAGGACTCTGACAAGAAATGCGCGTGGAGCGACAGTGTGAAAAACCCCACGTCCCGCAGGTACGGGGACGAGCGTGGGCTGTGCCGAACTTCCGGGGCAGGGCAGCGCGGCGGGCAAAGCCTCTCTTGTTCACGGGAAACGGACCAGGGCCCGGGGTGACCAGCACAGCCCCGTGGCTCGCCGCACAGACGGCCCCGCAGCTTCTCCGAGCCGGACAGGGAGTGCTCCCACAATGCGGCACACGTGGGGAGCACCGCACAGGGACAGCCAAATGCCGCCCCCCCCGGGGGGCTGTCCCACTGAGTGACCTGGCCCCAAGCGGGGCCAAGGAGCTGGTGAGGTGGCCTTGGGCCAATGCGGGGGAAGTGGAGTGGGTGCCGCCACCTGCAGGCCCAGCTTCCTCCCCGACCGCGACTCTGACTGGACTCTGTGCCCCTGGGGCAGACACCGCCGGTCTCTCTGAGCAGGTCTCAGTACCCTGGATCGTTCTGGGCAAATACCTAACATAAAACAGTAATGACAAAGAACACAGTCCCAGGGCTAGGACGTCTAAGATGCCCCGGTCATTCGGTCATCCAGGGCTGTGTGCAGAGATGTGTGTGTCGGGGGAGAAAGGTGGTGGCCGCAGGCCCTGCAGGGCCGAGCTCGGCGTCGCAGCACCCTGCCAGTGTCTGGGTTCACAGCACACTCCCCCAGGACTCCCTGTTCTTGCCGAAGGCACATTCCACCCACAGGCTCCTACTACACGTTACCACGTGACCTTCTAAAACCAGCAGTCTGGGGTTTCGGGCGGGACCGTAGCCTGGCCGCAGGGGAGGGTTCTGGTGCTGCTGTGAAGCCTAGTGGGCACCCTGGCTGGGAGGTTCCGAGGGACAGCGGAGAGTGTGGACGAACACACAGCCCCTATGACTTAGGAGACCCAGCCGTGGCTCCTGTCCCAGGCCAGCAAGGAGCAGGATGCGACCAGGACGCAGACCTCTTCCAGGGAGGGATGTCCCCAGTCACAGGCCTGCTTCTGGCCACCACCCGTTTCCCAGCTGAAAATGTCATTTACAGTGCACCAGGTTTTGAAAGGTGAGTGAAGAAGAGCCATGTAACAGAAGGGGGCCCGGGAATGGTCTGGGGATCACGCAGCAGGAAGCCACGCGGTGTGGGAGGAGGTGGCCTTCTCGGGTCACGTCAGCCACGGCCCCCGCTCCCACAGACGTGACGCGCTAGCCTGGCTTCTGCCTGCACCGCAGGAGCCCCCTCCTCCCGACAAGGCCTCAGCACACAGGACACGGCCTTTGTCACTGCGATACCACAAGTCTAGGGAAGTACACGGCAGACAACAAAGGTGCTCGACCGACCTCCGTGCCAGCGCCCCGTCCTGCTTGCCCGCATCAGCTCCTCCCTGGAGAGTCAGTACCCTTGGCAGGCACGGGGGACACGACAGAAAACAGACAGAAGTCTGTCCTCTTGGAACTGATGGCAAATGATGGGAAACACAATGAATATGCTGGAGAGAAGCATGAGTCGGCTGGACCAGGGACTCGGAGGGGACAGCCTGGCAGTGACGCCCCATGGGGCGGGGGCACGAATGAGCCACGTGGTCAGAGCCCTCGGGGTGGGCACCGCAGACGGCGGGGCTGTGGGGCAAGGCTTCATCGCCCAGCATGTTTGCGAGGCACCGGTCATTCTAAGTCCCGGCTTTCCTCCCCGGGAGCAAACGGGAACAAGGTCGCTTCCCACCTTGGCTGCCCCCGACACCCGCCTGTCCTTCCTCGTGTGGTCCTGGCATCGCTCCCCAAACCTTGGGGGTGGGGTGCTGACCTCATCTGCTCTAAAGCAGTCGCAGCAGTGACCCCCAGTGATGTCATCAGCCCAGGGCAGTCCCATGACCGAAATGGCCCCACGAGGCTGCAGAGAGGGACTTCCCTCCCAGGCCGGGACGCCCCGTTCCCCGAGGGGGCAGGGGGCAGGGACCCCAGGCCCGGTCACTCCTGGCTCGGTGGACACGATGGGGGCAGCCCCAGGGCCGTATCCACAAGCTGAGGACAGCCGTAGGCAGACAGAGAGAGCCTGGGCCGGGCTCAGCTGTATCCACCCGGGCACCACCTCCTCTGGACACGTTCTGTGGGGGCCTCACTCGGGCGAGCTGCCCGTCTGCAGCCACAGCGGTCCTCCACGGCGCCCGCCCGCACTGCCACTCAGCAGCGCCAAGGCAGCCCCACGTTCCAGGCTACATCACGGGGCCGCACCTGCCTGCAGACTGTGGTTTTCAAGCTGAAACTGTGTACAAGCCACATAACGGTGAGCCTCTCCACTGAGGGGAACGGGGGGCAGCATTCGGCTCCCGTTTCTCTGGGCCCAGCGTGCAGCCGTTCTGCCACACACCTTTCCCACGATGCCCACGTGCCGGTGACTAGGCCACGGTCCTCGAGGCTCAGCAGCCCCTTCAGGAGCTCCCCACCGACTCCTCTTCCCCTCGGCAGAGTGGGCATCTGGCATGGGCTCCACGAGGCGGCAACAGCAGAGCGGGGAACGCCAGGCTGCCACGGATGGGAGAGGTGCTAACACGTGGTGGAGAAGGCAGGCAGTGGTTAGGGAAGGGGATGCAAAGTGCTCCTTGATGGGGGAAGCCGCTCCCTCCGGAGGAAAAGGCCCCATGGAGGACAGACAGGTGCTGACGGCCTGTGGGAGGGCCTGTGCAAACACAGGTCGCCTGCTTTGGAAACCAATCTCTGATTCACCCCCACTGAGAAACCTAGTGAGGTGAGAGGCGTGTGCAGGCACGTGTCTGGGGATCGGGCTGCTGATTTTTTAAAATGAGAGATGCTCCCGTAAGGAAAGCCTGCTGGGACTTGGAGGCCAGCGGGGGGCTGGACCCCTTTCCTGCCCAGGAAGAGAGGGTCACAGCCCTGCCAGGGGCTCTCAGAGCTGTCTCTTCCTCACCAAATACTGTCAGTACCCATTAAGAAAACCAATTCTAAGAGGTGTTTTAAGGGGGAGGGATTGTCACAGTTCAACTTTCTTTTTTTTTAAGATTTTATTTATTTATTTGACAGAGAGAGAGCACAAGCAGGGGGAGCGACAGGCAGAGGCAGAGGGAGAAGCAGGCTCCCCACCGAGCAGAGAGCACAACATGGGGCTCGATCCCAGAACCCCAAGATCATGACCTGAGCCGAAGGCAGACCCTTTACTGTCTGAGCCACCCAGGCATCCCAACAGTTCAACTTTCTAATCATTTTATCACAAATACCTTAATTTTTCATGGTACAAGTCAAGTTTTAATGAAATGGCTGACCAATATTTCACAAAGATTCTATGGAAAAATGTACACCAACTTCCAAGTAACCTACTATAAATAAATTCATACTGAACACAACTCATCTCTGTGTGGAAGATTTCCCCCATGGATTCACTTTAAATGGAAAGTGCTCAGAGCTGCCCAGCGCCCACCGGGCTGCAGCGGGACCGGCGCCTCTCCCACCGCTGAGACCGCGCCCAGGCACAGAGCACAGAGCCACGCCGGCAGGAGCACCAGAACCACCTGCTGCCCAGCGAAGCAGCAGCTCGGACTGGCAAGATGGGCCCGGCAGACGTGGGCTGGCACCAGGAACCGCTGGGCCGGAATCTGAACCCGTCTCCAAGAACAAACCACAACAGCAATGAAACTACAACAATGAAAATGTGCCTGGACGTCACAGGCGGACGCGGGGGGAGGAGGGCAGACGATGCCAGAAGGGAGGGAGGGAGGTGTCACCAGGCCCACCCCGCGCCCTCAGGCTGTGCTGTGAGATCTTGGGGTCCAAACAGAAAGCAAGACCTACATGCAGCTCGGGGCGTCCATCTGGAGATAGAAACCGGGGCTCAGGATGCCCAAACCACCCAAGCCTGAGGAGCTCTCAGTGAGCCCGGGATGCTGGGCCAGCACCACAGACTGGGGCGCAAGCAACTGAAAGTGAGCTCTCACCGTCTGGAGGCTGGAGGCCTGAGGTCAGAGTGCCGGCACGGTCGGTGCCGGCGACGGCTCTTCCTGGCTTGAAGACGGCCTTCTCACTATGTGCTCCCAGGGCAGACACAGATCTCCGGCTCTTTTCTTGTAAGGGCACGGATCCCATCAGGAGGGCCCCGCCCTCTGACCTCAACTATCCCCTCCCCAAGGCCTCATTTCCAAATACTGTCCCAGTGGGGGATAGGGCTTAGGCACAGGAGTTCTGAGGGGACACATTCAGTCCATAACACTCTGCCCCAGCCACCCCCCCCCCAAATTCATGTCCTTCTTGCACGCAAAATACACTCATTCCATCTCAACAGCCCCCAAAGTCTTAACTCATTCCAGCATCGGCTCTGACGTCCACAGTCTTATCTAAATCAGGCAAAGGTGCGACTCCAGGTACTATTCGTCCAGAGACAAAATTCCAGTCCAGCTGTGAGCCAGTGAAACCAAACAAGATACAGGCTTCCAAAATACAGCGTCGGGACAGGCCCCTCCCATTCCAAAAGGGAGACACAAGAAAGAAGGAAAGGTCATGGGTCCCAAGTGAGCCCACAGCTTAGCAAGGCAAATCCCATTAGATCTTAAGGCTGGAGAATAATCCCCTCTGGGCTGATGCACTGCCCTCCAGGCCCACGTCACCCCTGCCTGAGAGGATCTCTCAAGACCCCTCAGAAAAGGAAGCTGTGGAGAAGTGAGCCTGTAACCCAGCATGTGGTTTCCCTACCAGGCATCTGCTGGATCCGCGCACAAGCGAGAGGCCAAGAAGCCAAGCAGAAAGCAGCTGCTAAATGAAAAAAAAAAAAACAAAAACAAAAAACCAAAAAACAAAAGCCAGCCCAGGTAGAGATTTTGGCTGACTCATGGTGCTCGGGAGACAAGAGCTGGGGATTACGGTCTTGGTAAACTCCCAGACCTTCTGGGTTGACATTACAGAAAGATATTTAAGGAAAATGGGAAATGGACCAGCTTGAGCAGAATCAAGGTAACCTGTCCACATTCCATCTGCCAGAATAAAATTAAATCCTCTCATGAGGAAAATAACATCATTTGGAATACCTACAGTTTTTCAAATACAGTATCTGATATTCCGTCAAAAATTACCAGGCAGGCCAAGAAATAGAAGCATCTTGAATAGTCAACAGAAATAGACTCAGGTAATTCAGATATTCAAATGTATTTAAAAAGATAAGATGAGAGGATTTCACCACTAAACTAGACCTATAAAAGAGAGAAGTCTACTAAATATCCCAGGATTTCAGAAATTTAAAACCAAAAAGAGTAACTGAAATCAATAACTCAGGAGAAAGATTTAAAAGCAGATTAGACAAAACAAGACACATCGGTAGAAAATACCCAGATCGAAGCACAGAAGGTAAAGAAAACCAGGATGGAAAAAAAACAGAAAAGAGCATAAGAGACATATGGGATTTGGTGAAAAGATGTGGGTATGGAGTCCTGGGGGAAGAAGGCAGAAAGAACAGGGCAGTAGTTGAAAAGATACTGACTGACATTTTCCAAAAAGACAAAAGGCATTATGCCCCAGATCCAAAAAGCTCTACAAACCTCAGTTGGGATAAATTCAATACTTCCCTCTCTTTCACAGAGCTGCTGAAATAGAAGAACAAAGACCATTTTAAAAGCAGCCAGAAAGAAGAGAGAGAGAGAGAGAGAGAGAGAGAGAGAGAGAGAGAGAAGCATTACCTTCAGGGGAACAACAAGATGGACAGGTGACTTTCCAACAGAAACAACAAAGGCCAGAAAACAATGTACCAAAGGTGCTGAAAGAACAATGAGGACTGCCTACGCTTGTGCACCCAGTGAAAAATATCCCTCAAAAATGAATGCAAAAGAAACATATGTTCACACAAACAAAAACCAATTAATTGTCGGCAAATCTATGCCAACAGAAATACTAAAGGAAGTATTTCAGACAGAAGAAAAACGACCTCAGACATAAGCACGATCATGAAGGAAGAAATGAAGCCCATCAGAAGGTTAAATAAACGGGAAAATTGGAATGGGTAGCATTTAAAACAATATTTTTTTAAAAGATTTATTTTTGAGAGAGAGAGGGAGGGAGTGAGAGAATGGGGGGGGGGGAGCAGAGGGAGAGAGAGAATCCTCAAGCAAACTCCCCCGAGTGTGGAGCCTGACGTGGGACTCAAACTTACGACCCTGAGATCGCGACCTGAGCCAAAATCCAGAGTCAGATGCTCAACCGACTAAGCCACACCCAGGTGCCCCTAAAACAATATTAATGATGATTTGTGGGGTTTAAAATATATGTGACATCTGCACACAACAATAGCATAAAAACTGACAGAGGTTGAATATAACTGAAGTGTTGTAAGGGTCTTGTTTTACCTGGGAAATAGCACAAGTATTTAATTTAAGGTGCATTCCAAGAATGTGTTTCGTAATTTCTAAGGGAGCCAGAATATTAAAAAAAAAAATTTTTTTAAGTATTACTTAACAAAGCTAATAAGGGGGGGTATGGAATAATAATACTTGATTGCACCAAAGGCAGGCAAGAAAAGAACCAGATGGGTGGATTATAAAATGAACACTAAGACGGGAGATTTAAACTGTAACATACCAATATGGTGTTAAACGTAAATGGACTAAATGCTTCAATTAAAAGACATGGATTATCCAGAGTACACTAAACACAACTAACTTCTGCTAGTACGACCCATTTCCAGCATATGACACAGGACAGTTGAAAGGAAAAGGATACCACATAAACACTAAGTCCTCCTTTCCCCAACACACGCACACGCAAAGGAGACTCACAGGCTGATAATATTTTTCATCTCAAAAAGCAACATCTCATGATGATAAGAGTGTCGATCCAAAAAGCAGATATCATGACCCTAAATTTGTATGCGTCTAATAGAGCACAAAACACACGATGAGAAAGTGACAAAATTAAAAAGAGAAAGAGAAGTCCCTAATACTTTGATAACATCTACAGACATTAAAAATATTTTAGGGGCGCCTGGGTGGCTCAGTTGGTTAAGCATCTGCCTTCGGCTCAGGTCATGATCTCAGGGTCCTGGGATCGAGTCCCACATTGGGCTCCCTGCTCAGTGGGGAGCCTGCTTCTCCCTCTCCCTCTGCCTGCTGCTCCCCCTGCTTGTGCACGCTCAGTCTCTCTCTCAAATGAAAAGATAAAAAATCTTTATAAAAAATTTAAAAATAAAGGTGTTTTATTTTTTTTTAAGATTTTATTTATTTATTTGACAGAGAAAGAGAGAGACAGTGAGAGGGAACACAAGCAGGGGGAGTGGGAGAGGAAGAAGCAGGCCTCCTGCTGAGCAGGGAGCCCAATGGGGAACTCGATCCCAGGACCCTGGGATCATGACTTGAGCCAAAGGCAGACATTTAACTGACTGAGCCACCCAGGTGCCCCATAAAGATATTTTAAAACACAATGAAGATACGAACTATGTCAATAAATATTATTTAGACTTTTAGAAGTCCTTAAAAGCACAACTAAACTTGGGGCACCTGGGTGGCTCAGTCAGTTGAGCATCTGACTCGTGGTTTTGGCTCATATCCTGATCTCATGGGTCATGGGATCGAGCCCCAAGTCAGGCTCCATGGTCAGCAGGAGTCGGCTTGGATATTCTCTCCCTCTGTCCCTTCCCCCACTTGTGCTCCCTTTCTCTTTCTCTCTCTCTTTCAAATAAATAAATTAAAAAATCTTTTTAAAAAACCCACAACTTAACTGAAGATAACAAGAAAAGAAATACAAAATCTCAATAGTTGATTTCTATTTTAAAAATTAAACAAAGAATTTAAAACCTTCCCACAAAGAAAACTCCAGGCCCGTAACGCTTTACTGGTGAATTCTTGCAAATAATTAAGTTAGAGGGGTGCCTGGGTAGCGCAGTCGTTAAGCGTCTGCCTTCAGCTCAGGGCATGATCCCGGCGTTCCAGGATCGAGTCCCACATCGGGCTCCTCGGCTGGGAGCCTGCTTCTTCCTCTCCCACTCCCCTGCTGTGTTCCCTCTCTCGCTGGCTGTCTCTCTGTACATAAATAAATAAAATCTTTTAAAAAAATAATTAAGTTAGAAATATCAATCTTACATAAAATCTTCTCAAGAATTAAAAAAAGCTCATTTAATTTTATAAGGCCAATATACCTCCATGTTAAATTCTGACAATGACATTACAAGAAGAACTACAGGCCAATCTCTTTCACAAATACAGTTGCAAAAACACCAAACAAAATATTAGCAAATTAAATCTGGCGAAATATAGGAAAGGTAATTCATCACAACCAAATGTTGACATTCAAGGTCTATCAGTTAATTCACCTTTTTTTTTTTTTTTTAAGATTTTATTTATTTATTTGACAGAGACAGCCAGCGAGAGAGGGAACACAAGCAGGGGGAGTGGGAGAGGAAGAAGCAGCCTCCCAGTGGAGGAGCCTGATGTGGGGCTCGATCCCAGAACGCCGGGATCACGCCTGAGCCGAAGGCAAACGCTTAACGACTGAGTCACCCAGGCGCCCCTAATTCACCTTTTTTTAAAAGTGATTTATTTACTTTAGAGAGAGGGCACATGTGCAAGTGGGGGGAGGGGCAGAGGGAGAGGGAGAAGCAGACTCCCCGCTGAGCAGGGAGCCCTGATGTGGGGCTCGATCTCACAACCCTGAGATCACAACCTGAGCTGAAATCAAGAGTCAGACGCTTGACCAACTGAGCCACGCAGGCACCCCTAATTCACCTTATTAATAGAATAAAAGAGAGAAGCTTGTCAACAGATGAAGAAAAGAAGCATTTGATAAAATCGAATACAATTCAGGACAAAAACTCTCAACTAGGAAAAAGATAGAACCTCCTTAATTTGTTAATGGTGGGGATTTACAAAAGAAAAAAAAATCATTCTACAAATATCCTTAACGGTGAAGTTTTGAGCCACCACTTCTGGACCATATTGTTTTGGAAAGATAAACAGATTCGGGGTTGGAGAGGTAGAAATAAGACCCATTGCACAGCAGAATGCTAGTCCACGGGGGTCGGCAGATAAAGAGCTGGGATTCACATGTGAATTTTACAGGGTTGCTGGACAAGTCAATATAAAACAATTAACTGCAGTTCTCTCAACGAACAAACAGAAAACTATAAAGGTGACAGCATTTAAAATGGCATAAAAAATTAAATACCAGGGAAGCACTCCGACAAAAATTGCAGGACTGCTACACAGAAGGCCATAAAATGTTCCTGAGAGAGTGGAAAGAAGCGGTAAGCGAACGCTCTGGGTTGGACGCCTCACTACCGTACAGACGTCAGTTCTCCCACGTTCGTCTATAAATTCAAATGCAATCCAAACTAAAAACAAACAAACAGCCTCACTGGGTTTTTGGGAAATTATAAGCCACTTGGAAAATCTATACAGACATGGAAAAGGCAGAGAACGGCCAGGATAATCTCGGAGGAAAACAACAACGGAGGACTTACAACATAGGATATTCATGGTTATTAAAGCTGAATTAAAACGTGTGATGTTGGTTGGTACAACAGAGCAGTGCCACAGAAGTCCAGAAATAGGTCCCCACACGGACAGTCACCTAATTTATGACAAGGACACCATTGTAATGTGGTGGGAAAGGGATGGGCTTCGCAATCAACGGTCCTGGACCAACTGGTTATCACCAAGGATGCCAATGACCTGGACCCCCTACCTCACACCACACACACAGTTCACTCCCAGGAGTCTCAGGAATAATGAACCCCTGCGACCGTGGCTTGAAGGAGGATGTTCAGGCCCTTGGGGCAAAGAGGCATTTCTTCAACGCAGTACAAACAGCACTAATTGTAACGTAAGACTCCATTTTCTTCATCAAAAGAATGAAGAGGCAAGCTGCTGACTGCAGGAACAAATTTCTGATGATCAAAGAACTCATATCCAAAATACATCAAGTGCCCCTACAAATCAATAAAAAAGATATACCGCCTAGGGGCGCCTGGGTGGCTCTGTCGGTGAAGCGTCTGCCTTCCGCTCAGGTCGTGATCTCGGGGTCCTGGGATCGAGCCCCGGGATGGAGCCCTGTGTGGGGCTCCCTGCTCAGCGAGGAGTCTGCTTCTCCCTCTCCCTCTGCTCCTCCTCCTGCTCATGCTCTCTCTCTCTTTCTCTCTCTCATATAAACAAAAGTCTTAAAAAAAAAAAAAAGATGTACAGCCAATTAAATTGTTTTTAAACCACCCTGCTTCTGAAACTGGGCAGAAGACTTGAACAGGCACTTCACCAAAGTGGGTCCGCAGGAAAGCCCAGAGGCATGCGGACGGTGCTCATCTCAGAGGAAATGCAAGTCAAGGCCAGAACATGAGGCCACTTTACGCGGGCCCTGCTGGCACAGAAGAAGAGCTTCTGATAACCCCGTGTGCTGGGAAAGGTGTGTAAGAGGGACCCTCCACAACCTGGAGGAGGTCTGATGAATTCACGTTTATACAGGTGTGTTCTCCTGGCACACGCCTCCCAAAGCTTTTGCCCCTCGGGAGTGATGGGGGGTCTTCTGTGCACTAAGGAGATGACTCAGGGCCCGGGCCCCAGCAGCTTCAGGATGGGGGCTGGCCACCAGAAAGACCAAGACTGACTGCAGGTCTGAACTTTCAGCCCCATGCCCCACCTCTGGGGACGGGAGAGGGGCTGGAGGTTGAGTCCATGAGCAATGGCCGATGATTTCATCCATCACACCTGTGTAATGAAACCTCCATGAACATCCCTAGCTGCCCGGGTTTGCAGGGCTTCAGGCGCTGTACCTGGAAAGGGCGAGGAAGCACCCCCCCCCCCCATCAAGCCCTCCGCATCTCCTCCATCAGGCCGTTCCTGAGTTGCATCCTTTATAATACGCTGGCAAATTGGTGTTTTCCTGAGTTCTGTGAGCCGTTCTAGCAAATTCCTGAACCCGAGAAGGGGGTCTTGGGAACAACACCTGATTTCTCGTGGGTCGGTCAGGAATAGGGCAGCGTCTGGAGTTGGGGCTGTCTTGTGGACCGAGCCCTCACGCCGGGGGGTCTGCACTAACCCCAGGTAGACACGTCGGAATTGAGTTAAACTGTAGGACACGCAGTTGGGGTCACCCCTGGTTGCTGGTATGGGACAAAGTCCACACCGGTGATGTTGGAGAGCTGTGCATTGTGCAAACCGGTGCCACTTCAGGAGACGGCAGAACCGAATAACCTGCACAGACACAGACCCCGCGGCTTAGTGTGCACGCAGATGAAGCGTGTGTCCGTGTGTGCGAGCAAGCAGCACGCTCGCACACGGGGGTGCGCAGCCCCCCCCCCACCCCGGCAGGAGCCGAAAACCGCAACCTTTGAGAGGACCCAGCAAAGGGAACGGTAACCCTGAACCATAACCAACACGATAGGGAGGTCTCAGCAACAGGATGGTGACTGAGATCCTGTGCGACTCCAGGACTCCAGGACGAAGAGATCCAACACAAGCAAAACTCCCCTGGCAGAGGGCGGAACAGAGGCTGCCTGGGGGCAGGGCGGGGGCGCCGGGGGAGGGGAGGGGGCGCTGTGGAGGCGAGTCTGGGCACAGGTGGGGTGTACCCCCTGAACAGCTGGAAGCCGACGGGCTCTTCTGTAAAAACACATCCAGCTGCACCCTCTGGAGTTTACCGTTTCTGGAATGCTTGGTTTTGGTTAAAAATAATGAAGAAAGAAAATGGGACCAGAGAACGGAGGCACCAGACCATAACACCCCTCCCTAAAGAAAAGCTAAAACCCCCCAAACCAGGGCAGGCCGAGGAGGTGCCTCCTGGACTGTGTTCTTAGCTTTTTTTTGGCTTGTTATTATGACGATTACTTTTTTAAATTTGCTAAGATTAACTTTTGGGGCCCACACTCAAAACTCAACCTGTTATTTGATTATCCTTGTAAACTGTATCAAATAAAAGCACTTCTAAAAAAGAGCTAACGTCTACCGTACTCTTTTCGTGCAACAAAACAGGCATTTCGTTCATTCCAAAGGCTCCTTCCCTCACCAGACAGTGCACTGATGTCACTTTGAGGAGCACAGACGCCCGGGTAGCACCACAGGCAGCCCCGCGCCCGGAGCCCCTGAGGCAGATCTCTGTCCGCAAGTCTGGTCCGTCAAGCCCCAGAGCGTGCCCTTCCTGTCCTCCCATACCGCTCCGGGCGGGAATGTCCTCATCACAAGAGGCTGGGGAGCACGGTTCTCTGCCTGATGGCTCCAACTCTCCCACAAACACGACCGGTCCCCGCGGTGCCCGCCCCCCATTATCTGCTTCACTGCACGCCCCCACAGGCCACCCAGGCACTGTGGAAATAGCACCTCTCCCCCCAAAGCCAGCCCCACGGGGCCCTCGACCCGGTGCCTAGCTCCCAGGGCCATGGATGGTCGGTGGGCTGCCCCTTGGCCACTCCCCTCCCCTTCTCCAAGTGTCATCTTCCCACCCTCAAAGATCTGGGCACTGGGTCCCCTTCTCTCTCTCAACACTGGTAACCTGGACCTTCCTCCTCCTTGGCCACACCACAGACCTGCCATCCCTCAAAATCACCCCACCTCCTGGGACCAGACCACAAGCACCTCTGTGCCTGCATCCCATGCTCACGCCCAACCCTCCCCTCTGCCCCAGATGCCAGCTCAGCTCGTTGACATTCCTCATCGAATCAAGAGGCCAGTGACTAGAAACACCATTATTGTGCGTGCCACCAAAGCAAGAGAAAAGCATTGCCAAGTAAACCGGGACCCGCAGACCTCCAAGACGCACCCTGGTCTCAGGGATGCTGGGAAGTGAGAGGTTCATCCTAGAGCTGTGGGGACACAAGCTGCGGTCTGCTCCCCACTCTTCCAGGAGAAAACCGGTGCCAGTCTTCTTCTCTCAGGTGGAAATCTGCAAACCTCGATGGACAGATGGCTGAATGGGGGCTGGATGCACATATGTACCAAATTTCTGTGAATTCCCTGTCTGGGGATCAAATAATAAGGAAGAAAGGTTTTGGAAAAAGGATCTGGACCCTCTGGATCAGGAGCTCAGAGAGGGTCTGGCAAGGGTGGGCTTTGTCCCAGCAGGGCCGAGGTCCACACGGTAACTTAAGGTGGGGCCAGGGCTGAAGCGTGAGTGTCCCCAGAATCCAGGCTGGTGGCAGCCAGCAGTGACGGTGGCAGGGGCAAAGAGGGTGGTTCCCTGCCCTAAGGAGCCCATCTGAAAGTGAGGATAGAGGCACTGGTCTGATGCGCCAGACCCCCCAGCAGACCTCCTGCCTCCCCCCACGCCGTCCCTTCCTCCCCCCCCCCCTTCCTCCCTCTGCCCCTCTTCCGTCAGTCCCTTGCTTCCACCCTCCCTCCTCCTTCCCTCCTTCCATCTCACCCTGGACTAGACATACTCTCCAGCCACACCCGTCTCCCTAAATCCAGCCCCTCCTCAGCGCCTCCCCCAAGAACCCAGCTTCTCCACAGGCCCCTCAGGGCACATGCAGCCTCCAGGGCATGTCCCTCAGTCCCCACCTGTCCCTGGCTCTCATCCCCACCCCAGCTTCTCCGCAGTTGTCCGGTCTTCTCCTGGCCCTCCGCAGGTGGCCCCCAAAATACCTTCTCAGTCCTTCCCCACCACACCCACTGTTGTGTGCCGAATGTCTCTGTTCCCCAAATTCCTGTACTGAGCCGGGCACCCCTGTGATGGCGCTGGGAGGGGGACCTTTCAGAGGTGACTACGTCTAGATGAGGTCAGGAAGGTAGCCCCTGATAGGATTAGCACCCTTACAACAGGGCGAGCCCAGAGCTCTCCACCTCCCTGAAGAGGACCCCGCACGGAGGCTGTCTGCTCACCAGGGAGGGCACCCTCCGCAGAACCCAATTTGCGGGCACCCCGCTCTGAGACCTCCTCTGCAGGCGGTGAGAAAGAAACATCTGTAAGTCCTGGTCTGCTCTGTTAGGGCTGCTGAGCTGACCAGGACAGCCCCACTGCCCCCCAACTTCAGCTGCTCCCCATCTTACTCCCCTCCATAAACCCCTAACACCAAGCGCAGCCCCCGTGGCCCGGCCCTGTGGCAGGCTCTGACCCCGCCAACCCACCTCCACAGACACAGGACCTCCCCGCAGAGCAGGCGATCACCCCCTAGCTGCAGCGCCTCCCCCAGGTGACAAGGCTCCTTCCTCATGCACACACTCATGGCTGCCTCCTGCCCTCCCGACCTGCTCGCTCCTCCAAGCTGAAGTATGGGAGCCGAAGTGATCCTTCCCTAACCGCCCAGCCTCTGCACAGGTGAGACCCTCCTCATCCGAATTCTGGTTACCCTGGGGCACAGCAGGTGTGTCTCCATCATGTGCCCTGCTGGACCATGCTGGCCAGGTCTGTCTGTGCTTGGCACCAGGGCCCACACGCATGACGTCTGGAACCTTCTGGAATGACTTGGCCCTGCGAACACACTGGCTCCCTGTCTCAACCTATCCATGCAACTTTACGGACATCTGAATGCTGGCATGAAAACAGCCCACAGCTCACAACGGGCGGTGCAGTGCAAATGTGCCCAGAATCTGCCCTGAGGGGAGTCCAGGGTTTGGGGGGAAGCAAGTGCTCTCATGAACTGCATGATGATGACAGGTGTGGCACCCTGCGGAGAGGACCCAGATGGCTACGTCTGAGCTTCTGAGCCTCCAGCACCCCCAACACGTGCTTATACCCCCAGCCCTGTAGGGCTCCACTCCCCACCACCCCAGCCCTCCCCATCCCTGTGCGGGGTTTCTGGTCAGTGAGGGTTGAAGGGTTCTCGAGGAACCAAGGGTATCCAGGGCCAGTGGAACCTCGGTACCAGGCCAGAGGCTTGATTTGCTCCCCGAAGGTGTGACCCAGTGGCCACCGGATCCTGAGAAGTCGCTGAGGAAGTCACCGCAGGAGGGCTGAGGGTGGAGCCCCTCCAAGGCAGCTAGGGCTGTGGACAGACGCGGCCCCCCCGGCCTGAGGATGAGCCAGCGTCCCCAGCTCTCTGTGCTCGGGCCCACCTGCTGTCTGCTGTGCTCACTCATGGAGCCCTGAAAAAACGCCCATCCTGATGGGCTCTTGCCTCTCCCTGGGCCACACACTCCCCCCCGGCACCCCTGCCAGTGGCCAAGTCCACCAATCCCACCTCTGGACCTTCCCGGACTCACCCTCACCCCCACCACCACTTCCAGCCTGCCCTGGCCAGCAGCCTCCCGGCGAGGCTCCCAGCACCAGCAGGATCAAATCTCAGGGACACACACGGCCCGCAGGCCCCTGCTGGGACCTCCCCTGACGCCACCCTGAGCGCGAGCCAGTATCAGCCACCATGGTCACTGCTGGTACCCCTCTCTTCCTTCCCACCAATTCCCATTCCAGGGGCTCAGCTCCACGTGGCTCCCCCCTCCCCCACTGGCCCTTGGTGGAGCTCAGCGCAGGGGTTACAATTAGCATGTCTGACTCCCACTACCACATCCGATCAGAACAACCCCAAGAGGAGGAAGGAGGAGGTAGCACGGATCCCACCTCACAGATGAGCAAACTGAGGCTACCCAAGGCCAAGGGACGGAGGAGGTGGCTCCTGGGCTCCCACCAGCGGGGCCAGAAACCTCCAACAGCCACAACTGAGAAGCCCCTGTGGTTGGCTGAATGACGGCCCCCGGAGACGTCCACACCCCAGTCCCTGGAGCCCGTGAGTACGGCATGTAACAAGGCAAATGGGACATTGCAGAAGTGACTAAGTTAAGGACCCTGAGACAGAAGAAGGAGGGGGCGTGTCAGAGCCAGAGAGATGGTGCCAGGGCTCAGGGCGCACCCTCACTCACCCCGCCCTCCGCGTCTCATCGGCACCAAACAACCATGTTTGTTCCGGAGACTCTGGCACGGGGTCACACCCGGGGGCCTCAACTCTGTGGACACCCCCATCTCACCACGGTCACCAAAGCCACCACCAATTCCCTTACCTACTCCATCCAAACTATCATGAATGCCGGTGGCACAGCAGTGCTCTACCAAGACCGGGACCCACAGGTGACGACAATGTGGCCCCAGGTCTAGAGACCCAGAAGTGCCGTAAGCGCAGACCCAGGACCAGGGACCCAGAGGTGGCAAGAGTATGGCCTGGCCTCCAGGAGCCACCAAGGTCGATGTGTGGTCCCAGGGATGGAGGGTCCCTGACTTTGAGGTAGCTGGAAAGCACAGAGGCAGGAGGGGCCAGACAGGCTTCCCGGAGGAGGAGACACTGGAGCTGAGTTCTAAGGAGGAGGTGAAGAGAAGACTGAATGAAGGGCAAGCTCACCACAGGCTTCAGCCAGGCCCAGGAGGACCACAGATCCCCCAGGGGATCCCGCGAGGACTCACGGGAGGGGTCTACCTCGATCCCTTTTTCCCTGACGCGCTACTTAAAGGATGGGCTCTCCAGCCATCCCAGTTCCACAATCACAGAAGGACAGCTCCGTCGCTTCAACTGGCCCAAGTCCTAGACGGTGGCAGGCACCTTGCACGGTACAGGTGGACACAGGAGCGGGTGGCCCGATACAGGGAGTCAGCAACCCTGAGCAGAATCACATGGGCATCCGCCACTCGACCCACTGCTAGAAATCATCCCCAAAGAAGCAAAGCAGGTCTGGTGTGTACAAGGATCGCTGCTGCAGGTTCACTGCGGCCGAAAGAGGCTGGAAAGAACCCTGAGACCCACAGATCCACCGGGTCTGTGCATGCGGGGGTTCGGTGCCGCGGCAGGGAGGAGTGGGGAGCTTGTCTATGGAGGGTCTGTAGGGAGCTGCTGTGCGACTCGCACCCACCACTTGCTGGTGAGCGGCTGGACGAGGTGTGTGGCAGCCACACGGCCACGCACTACTCTCCTGGGGCCGATCTGCAGCCACTGAGCTGAGTGTCAGAAGCCCGTCCCCAAAGACCGCACACCGAACAGCTCCACTTCCACGCCACTCACAGAACACCAAAATCACAGAGATGGAGAGTGGGGCTGCAGCTGGCGGGGGGAGGAAGGGTGGGGACCGGGTGGGGGATCCCCCGGTGCACATGGAGCGTGGGCACACATGATCGATGACACAGACCGTACGCGCACAACACAATGGCTGCTTCCAACACTGTGCTGCGCTTCCGTAGGCAGAGCCACGGGGGCTGACCCTCTGGGCTCTCGTGACTTCCAGCTGCAAGGTACGTGCCTTCTTGATTATAGTTCTGATTCAATAGCAAGTCCTCTTGAAGAAATGGAGGCAGCTCAGGAAACTGGCATACTGGCTACTAATTTGCCAATATTAAAAAATGACAATAAATGTTTTCCTGTGTTGGTGAGACAGCGCTATTACGTGATGCTTATCTTTTAGAGATTTTTGCTAAAGTATCTGTCCATGGATGACAGAATGTCTAGGATGTGGGCTAGGAGAAAGGGTAGGTTACTGGTTGGCCAGAAGTTATGGATGGAGATGAAGAAGGGGGTGCGTGAGTCTTCACTACACAATTCTCTCTACTTTTGTAGATGCTTGGAATTTTTCATGATAAAAATTTTCTTTAAAAAAAGAAACTCATTTTCACTTTTTGGCTCTTGCACCCACCCTGAGCTAGAGACCCAGCCTCTGCAAAGCCAGCTCTTGGGGGAGAGGGCTCTGCGTTCATGAGAACCAGAGGTCGGTGGGGCCACAGAGTCAGCTTGGGGCGGGGGGGCGGGGAGCTTGGCGTCTTCTAGCCTCAGGAACAAGCCAAGTGCAAATGAGACCAAGGAGGACCAGGGCAATTGCTCCGTGAGAGTTGGCTGCCCACGCTGGTGACCACGGAGGGTCCTTCCCTCAGGGCTCGCCCCAACCCCCCCCCACACAGCCCTGTCCACCCTGGAGGAAGGACTCTCGTCTCGTGACTACTGAACGTCCCAGAGAAATCCTCCTGGAGCCACCTGATCACGGCCCCCAGAGCAGCGCCCAGACAAGACCCAGAGGGCCCGCAGGCTGCTCTGGGAAGCTCTCAGCCATGTGGCTGCCTCAACCCAAATCCGGTTTGCCTGGACATTTAAAAAGGCCTAAGATGACACTGGAACAATAGGCCACTGCCCTCACTTCACTTCCAGACCAACCAGAGGGAAACAGCCGTGTTTTGTTAACAGTGAGCCCCAGGCATGCTCGCGACGACCTCCCCCACACCTTCAGCCCCTGCTGGACTCTGTCTGCAAATACCCTGCAGGCCCCTTGTCCCTGGTCATCTTCTGGATTGAAGAACCAGCACAGGACAAGAGCACCAACTCCTTTCAGAGTGTAGACACGGTGCCGGCGCCCGTGGGAGGGGTCAGTGAGGCCACGACGCAACTGCTTGTGTCATTAAGGCCATTTGATAGGAAATCACCTTAGTACAGAGTGGCCGGGCGCTGTGATGAGAAATTACTTTCCGTGAATCATGTCTCCAAGCATCCCTGCCGAAACAGCGTCACCAAGTCTGAACGCACTCTGGGGCGGCCACCGGTGAACACGAGTCAGCCAGGTGCCAGCTCGGTGCTGCCGTGGACGTGGCCGGCCATCCTCCACTCAACAAAATCCCCAGATGCCATCGGACAAACGGGCTGTGAGGGAAGAGTCAGCACCTGCGGTCCTGCAGCTGTGCCCTCGCTTGAAGACTGCACGCACCGCCCGTCCACGTTCCTCACCCACTCTCACCTCACCCCCACCTGCTCACACGGGAGCCATCCCCCAGCCCCCCAGGTCCCGCCAATGTTCTCCCACTGCGGGACACCTGCACCTCTCCTCAACCCTCTCCTGCTACTGTTTTTGGCCAGGTGGGCAATTGTGGGCCGCACAGGTCTGCTGGCCCCACCAGCCCCATCGGGCATGGAGTGACCCCCTATACCACATGTCCAATCACGTGGCTCCCACCTCTCCACAGCACCCCCTTGCACCCACCTCCTGCCACGTCAGTGTCCGAGCTCCTTCCAGTCATGCCTTGTTCCCTCCCACTGGGCAGAGCTGGCTCCCTCTCCTCCTAGGAAGCAGAGGGTACCCCCTCAGGGAGGGAGCAGCCCCCGGTCAGCCCTTCCAGACACCTGCCTGTTCGCTCTCTCCCCTCTAGAACACAACTCCACATGGGCACGTGGCGCCATCCCAGTCCCTGAACCAGACCTGGAGGAGGTCCTGGGGAGCAGGCGTTCTGCAAGTGCGAAGCTGACCATCTTCCCTGCGGCTCCAGGGCAAGTGCCCAGCGTCAGAGGGGCCACACACCCTAACAGTCTGCCCCCATTTCTGACGCTCAGCTGCCGATGGTTAAGCCCCACCTACCCTTCCCTCGTCCCCACATCCGGGCAAGCGCACAAGAAAGCCCAGATGGCACCTCTTTCAGTGCCAGGCATGAGCTCAAACCCTGCACGCGCCAGCCTCACCCCAGACCACCACTGAGACCCCCAGCGGATCTCTCTCCCCCAAACCTCAAGCCATGTGGGGGCCAGGCCGGAGCTCACCCTGCTGTCCCAGAAAGCCTCACTACAGGAACCAGAAACGGACAACTGGTGCCCGACCCAGGAAAGGGGATCTGCCCTTCTCCCCCAGGAAGGCAGCCACCAGGAAGCACGGGTGCAGGCACAGCCAGGGGCAGCTGGCACTCGCCTCACTGTCCCCGCCCCACACGGCCCCACCGCTTACTGTGCTGCACTTGTGGACCGTGAGCCCCCCGAGGGCAGGAATTACGGTCTCATCTCCATCTCCCAATGGGTCTCAATAAATGTGCATTAAACAAACAGCAACTGACTTTCAAGTATTTATGCCTTGCCTTGTTCTAAAAGGGACCCAAGAAAGCAAACTGTAGCTCTCTCCACTGAGAAAGGCTTTTAACTGTCACAATATTAAAATGTATTTATCACATCAGTGTGATTCAAATTTAAGAGATGGTCGGACAGAGTGCCGGGGCGACAGGCCCTCAGCGAGGGAGGCGGCCGTGTCCCAAAACCACCCTTGCACACACGGGAGCAGGGGGCACCTGCCCCACTCCCATCTTCCTTTAAGAGAAGCTCTGCCCCTCCCTCAGAGAAGAAAAACCGTGCAAGAAAAAGTGGGGAGGGTCCCGTGATCCCTTGGTGGGGCCCCTTCTGGGCCATCTGCCCCTGCGGTCAGCCATTACTTTTGCTTCTGAACCCTCGGCGAGGTGCGGGGGGAAGAGGGGCTGATTTTTAGACTTATTTTCTACAAAGTGGAAATAAAGAAAAAAGACACAAAGTTTCTAGGAATCTATGGTTGACCCAAACAAACAAAAACAGAACAAAATATTGCAGGCAGGACTTGTAAACCCACACAAGACCCTGGGCAGCAGGGGTGGGTGGGCAGAGCAAAGGGATGGGTCCAGGGGCAGGGCTGGAGGCAGAGCCACCGGCCACTCTGGCCTGAAACTCTGCCTGACGTTAGTGCCCCCTCAGAAGTTCTGTCCCAACAGCAGGAACAGGAAGAGTGGCTGTTCTGTGTCTGGTAAAATGAAAAGTGGGAAAGGAAATAGCCCTGGTTTCCAACCCCTTATCCACAATCCTTTCTGCTGAAAAGGGCCCTGGAACTGCACAGATCGTGGCTCGATCCCCAATCCCCACGCGTAACATTCATGACTCATCATTAGATGTGCCGATCCTGTTACGTGTCCAGTATGCATCTCGGCCCCACACCCGTGACCCGGTTGACCCCTGAACCACAGACGGGTTAGGGCGCCAGCCCCCTGCACAGACAAAAATCCATGTGTAACTGTTGACTCCCCCAAAACTTAACTACTACCAGCCTACTATGGACCAGGAAGCCTTACCGATAACAAATAATCGATTCACACATACTTTGTGTGCTCTGTGTATGACATCTGCATTCCTACAATAAAGTCAGCTAGAGAAAGGAAAATGTTAGTAAGAAGATCAGAAGGAAGATACATTTACAGCATTGCGTACTGTATCCGAAAGAACCACCTGTAAGCGGACCTGTGCTGTTCAAACCCATGTTGTTCACAGGGCCACTGTCTATGGGTTATGGCTCTGTACTTGCTACATACCTGCTATTATCTACTGTGTCTCTATTACAAATGCATTTCTGCTACATTATGTGTCTCTGCCACAGATATACTATGTCTCTGCTCTGTATCTATTCTGCATATAATATAGATATTACATACCTATCCTACCCTATACCCCTCCTGTCCCTGCTACGGATGGCTTATGCATCTACTGTGCCCACTACACACCTGTCACATATCTCCCATGTATCTCTGTGCATCTACTGTATGCCCACCAGGGGCCTGCGACGTGCGGCTGCAGAAGGAGGACACCTGGATCTTCTCACTGCCACGAGCCTCCTGGGAGCCAGCTGCTGACATCTCCATGTTCCAGGCAGGACTGCAGGGCTGGCCCAAGAGTGGCCCCGTCTGGACTCCTGGTCAGCTCTGCATTTCTAAAGCCTGCCTGATCCTTAACCTCCAAGTAACAGCAACAGACACGAAGGCAACACAGCGGGCAGGAACACACACACACACACACGTCCTGGGGGCCTGTTCCAGTGGGTGAGGGACAGTGGGGAATCCTCAACGCTGAGAGCGAAAGAGCAGCACGGAGCAGGGAAAGGGGCTTGAGGCTCAGGTGCCCGGCGCTGGACCGTCACACCAGCCCCACCTGCCAGCCCTAACAGGCACACTCCTACCACCCTGGCTTACAAGAGGGGTAAACTGAGGCATGGGAAACAGGAAGTCCTTTGCTCTGGGTCCCACAGCCAGTGGCCAAAGGCCAAGTGCAGCTGAAGCTGTCTGGCTCACAGTCACAACAGCTGAGCTTAAGCAAATGAATGGAGGAAAGCAAGACAGCAAGCCAAAGAAGGACAAACCAGAAAGATAACAGGTCAGTTAGCTTCAGAGCCTCCCGCAGTGAAGGTTACCCCTGGGGTTTTATGACAGGGTCAAAGGGACGGCAGAGGCTGGGGGTGTCAGCCACTGCAAGGTCCCACTAGGAAGAGTGAGGAAGGAGGGCGCCCGCCAGCCTCCCTCCAGCTAGAGGACTTAGCCAGTGCATTTTTTTAGATTCTTAAATTATGTTTGAGATTCAAAACAGCTTTAGTAATTAAACACACAAAAGGGACCTGTTTCTCCTAGAAATTAAGCCTTTTAAAAGGCTTTAAGAATTTACTGGCGGGGGGGGGGGGGAGGGGGGGGATGCCCTGCGTTGCCAAAACTAAAATCCAATTGGGGGGGTGGGATTTCCATATTGCTAGAGGGATGCCGCGTGGGAAAGAAGACCCCTCCCATCCCTCGAGGGGCCAGGCCAGTCCCAGAGGAACCCCTCAGGATCCCTTCATGAAGAATCATTTGAATGTCTTTTTACAAAATGAAGTAACTATTTCCTCCTTGTCCTGCTTATTTTAGAAAGTCAGACGTAGGAAGAAAGGCAAACCCACCGGAGCCCCTGGCTTCCAGGAGACAGGACAGCACCGCAGGGAGAGCCTCCCATGGCCCCCCCAGGAAAGCGTGCTGTGAAGATTACGGATCAATAATGAAAAAGTAAAAGTGTGATCCTTTATTTAATGGAAATTCTAGCAAGACCAAAAACTCCCTCCAAATACGACTCCCTGCCACGGGGGCCTCTGCTGCCCCCACTCCCCTCGGTAAGGAGGGCCACGAGGGCCCCCAACAGCCACCATCCAGTGTGGCCGCTGCCGTGTGCCCCATGGAGCTGGTGGGTCTGTGCATCAGCTCATCCAAAGCGACGGAGTTCCTGCCCCCATGCAGGTCACATCAGAGCGGGAAACTGAGGCAAGGAAAGGCCATGTAACACCTGCTGGCCAGTGAGAGACACAGGAGATGCCCGGAGAGAGGCTGTCGTAGCACCCCACCGACCAAGCCCTACCTGGGATCCCCTCCTTATCAGGAAGGAGTCTGACCTGCCTCTTGGGTGCGGCCCCAGTTTCTCTTGGGGCAAGTGGAGGCAGTGGGGGCACGAGAGGAGGTAAGCTGGAGCGTGCCCTCGACACGCACGCTGGGCAGCTGGTCCACAGGGCAGAGGAGAGGGCAGTGCTGAGGGCAGACGACCAGCGTGCCTGTTGCTCCTTCATCCCCCCACTTTCACCCCAAGCAGCCTTCCAGGCTCCAAAGTGGAGGGAGCCCACCTTGCAAACTGCCCGTGAGCTTCCCATCACTGGCATCTGGATGAGGCTGTCCTCAGAGAGGATGGGATGTGGCATTTAGATCCAGAGGCAGAGCCCGGGGAGAAAACCCAGACCTCGAAGAGCAGAAGGAAGGAGCGGCCAGTCGGGGCGGCCGGGGACAGGGGCAGATGAGAGGCCCTGGCTGGCAGCTGGTGAGTGCCAGGTGAGCTGGGGGACAAGGTGAGTCGCACCAGCACCAAAGTTGCCACGTCCGTGGAATCCTCGCGACTGCAGATGGCCCTGCGTGGTTTTCCATGTGGCAGGTCTTGAAATAATTTTAGCAAAATAACCTCTACCGCTGCAAAATGAAATTGAAGCAAGGGAAGACAGCACCGCAGGTCACCAGAGGAGAGGGAGGGTCAGCCAGAGCGAGGAGAATGACCTCTGGGCCGGGGTGTGGAGACTGACAGTCACTGTGTTACGAGGACACCGGGGACAGTTAATATTCAACAGGGTTGGGGGGCGGGCCTCTGAGAAGACAGAAGTAGCTGACGGCTTCCCCGGGCTGGCTCAAACCCGGCCCATCGCTGCCAGGGTGCTCAATACTGAGCTTTGTCTTTTCCCACAAAAGGGCACCCTAATCTCCCTTTCGTTACTTTGAAAATGTATTTCAAGATTTTTCTGCTCCTTGTAAGTCTGCTTTAACTAGACATGGACCATGGACCTTCAACCTCATTGGAGCAGGAAGTAGGTCAGAGCCACGTTTCAAGTTTGTTGGATTAACTCCTTAGAGGCTCACGAAATGCACCACTAACGGGTGGCCAAAGACGTCGTGTAGTCTCCTCCCCTCGCCTCTCAAGGCTGCTCTGCCCAGCAGGTTCTCCTAACAGGGCCTTTGCACATGCTGGGCCCCTCACCGGACTAACACCCTCCCCCCCGCCCAGTCTTCCACAGAGCTTCACCCCACGAGTCAATCTTCTGCGGGCTGTCCCGGGAGCGTGGCCTGCCTGCCCCACCCAGTGTCTCTGTGTTGGCTCCGCTGTGGCGGCCACTTACGCTAATTATAACTTAGAACTTTAAATTATCTGTTTCTGCATGTTTGCTCATTAACAAGGGGGGGATTAGGAGTGTATCCTCCAGATCAGGGCTCTCCCAGCCTCTACCCGGCATCTACCCAGCCCTGACGTGTGGGGACCACCGTTAATGTGCAGGAAATGTGCAAGAGAACGAACTACCAAATGAATGAATGAATGAATGAATGAGCGAGTGAACGAGCGAACGAGCGAACAAACGAACGAACGACAGGGCTCTGAGAAGGAGACTTTCCAGAATGCCATGCTGAGGATAATCTTAGAAAGGGAGAAAGGAGCCGCTTTGCTAGCCACCTCTTACTGCACTTTACCCTGATTTCCTAATTTATTAGCCCAGTGGCTCAGGAGAAGGGCATCCCTGCCTGGGCCATAATGGGGACGAAGAAGCTTCCGGTCACACAGAGCTGTGTGGCTACAGGAGCAGATTTCCAGCAGAACCCCGAATCACAACACACATGAGGGTGGTTGTGTTATTGGGTTAAAAGCCGTAAAAGCCTGGTGATTTGGTCCAGAAGTAACAGCACAGAGGTCGTATGAACAAGTTCCTGGAGGCTGGCAGGTCCGGCCGTGGTTCTCCACCACCAGCCTCAGCCCTGGTCCTTCTCCTTCTGCTTGGACAGAGCAGAGCTGAAAAGCCCCAGTCGGCGGGAGACCCACCAGAGGCTTCAAGGGCAGGAGTGGGGAGCTGGTTTTCAAACTGAACCCCGACCCCCTCTCACCTACGGCTCACTTGTCCTCTCAGGAAGGTTCGGAAGTAACACGGCTCCCGAGGTCCCGGTCGCCACCTTGTGGAGCCGCGGCACCCCGCCTGGGTGCAAACAGAGCTGCCCGTCCCCCCCCGCCCCCCGTGCACAGAGAAGGCTCTGGGGCTGCTCTATTCAGAGCCAGGGTCACAGCCCACGTTGAAATTTAGCACACCGCATGTTCACACCTCCCCAGAGGTGTTTTTCTTTAACTGAAGCATCTCCTAAGCTTGGAGAAATGGTCTGAAGGCCTGCATCCCAGGGCTGCATCCCAGTGAGAAGCTGCTCACTGAACACCCCGGGTCAAGGCCAGCCAGTGGAGACTTCTGCTTGCAGATCTCCTCTCGCCAGGGACCCCTGCCGCTGACTGGGGGACCCTGCCGTACCTCCCGCATCCTCCAATGGCCCAGTTTTTTCCAGGCTTCTCCAAAGTCCCATAGAGAGACCAGAGAACCCTCGGTCACACCAGAACATAAGACAGCCCAGCCATTCCTGGGCAGCCACGGGCCCGGCACACACGTTTACACACAGGCTGCCCATAAGCCTCCACAATCCTGACAAGCAGAGATCTCAGCCCCTCCCAGAATGAACGGGAGCCTGGGCGACAGGGCAAGCACTTTCTCCAAAACCACCAGCTCCTTGGCAGTGAGGGACCACAGCCTGTGTCGGCCGGCTCTGCCACCCCTCCCCAGTGTCCACCTGACAGCCTTGCCCCCCACGGCTGTGGCACTGGAGTGCCAACGGGTCCGAGTCCACACCAGACCCAGACCGCTCAGGGCGTCAGGCCCCTTCCACAGCAAAGGGTCAGAGACGGCTTAGGACCCAGGAGGAGCCACAGACGTCAGGGCAGAGCTCAGGATCTTTGTCAAAATGGAGGAAGAGAAACCTGCTTTCTCCCCTGGAGAGACGACAGAACCGTGACAGCAGGAGGCGGGCCCCAGCGGCCAGACCTGGAACCAGTTCTCCTGGTAGGTCGGCAGCATCCTAACCGACCGCTCTGCTGCTCCCTGGCCGGGCCTCAGGCCGCCCTTCGTCGCCAGGCCAGCTGAGGCCAGTTGAGGCTGGCGGTCCCGGGCCTCCTCTGTGCAGATGGGCGCATGTCTGTCAGGACGCTGCTGAGTGACGTCAAAGGACATGCTTGGGGACAAGCACTGTTAGGACCACCTCTGTTGTGATCACTTACACAAGCCAGTTCTGCATGAATGGTAGCCGATCAACCCTTCTGACTGCTCTTTTCCCCAAACACTGCAAAATACAGCACAAGCTAAGTAATGGCTTCCAGCGTTGAAGGCTCCCCGTGCTGCCAGCAAACAAGCCTGTCCGCGTGAGTGTCCGGTTCCCAGGTGTGTGTGTGTGAGTGTGTGAGTGTGTGAGTGTGACCATGCATGAGAGTGGGAGCCTGAGTGAGAAAGAGTGTGTGACCGTATGTGAGGTGTGAGCATGTGAGTATGAGGTGAGAGTGTGTGTCGGTGTGTGTGTGAGCGTGTGACCGTGCGTGATTGTGGCAGTGTGTGTGAGCGTGTGGTGACACCAGGCCGAGGTCACAGTGGCCTGCCCCCACAGTGCTCCCTGAGTCTCTGCTACAGGGGACCCAGGAGCTGACGAAGGTTCCCGGTTTGGCAAACACGACCCCCTGTGTGGCAGACGCCCCGACCCACATCCCCGGGCTCACAGCCTCCCGCCCGGGACCTTCGTTCCCGACTCCCACAGTAACCGCCGCGGGAGCAGCAGCACCAAAGCCGTCGTGCGCTCCCTCCGGGAGGGTCGTCACAGACCTTCACGGAGGTCATCACCGACGCTGACATGCAGTGGCTGCCATTCTGAGTGCCTGCAGAAGACCCGCTTGGCGCTGAGTGCGTCTCTACGTTGTTGCGCGTAATCCACTCAGGGTCCACATCTGCCACCTGGGGGAACTGAGGCCCGGAGAAGAGACGACGTGCCAAGGTCACAGCGCAGGAAGTGGGGCCTGGCAGATGCTGCCACCCACGAGCCTCCCGGGGGTCGGGCCTCCGGGCGGTGGCTGTTCTGGATGCCGAACGCAGCCCCTGGTGTGTTCCGCAGGAGTCTCGGGCACACACAGAACCACCCGCCTCAAGCAGAGGCAGAAAGTCACGGGGCTCGGGAGGGAGTACAGGGCGGCGTCTTCACAACCACCCCCAGGACCCCAGCAGGGAGTGAGATGCAGGCACGACAGGCGCGGTGCCGCTCGGCCCGTCTCGGGGCCAGCCAGGGCCCTCCGCCTGCTTCCCCACCGCATGCCTCCCCAGGAGGAAGGGCCTCGGCAGGCCAGTTGGCCCGGAAGACTGACACACGCTGGCCAGGTAGTGCTGACCATGTGGGCACCAGGGAGAAGAGAAGCAGGAGCAGGGAGGCTCGGGTGGGCACAGCAGGACCCGTGGAGCCGGGGACTGGATGCCACCTCCAGCACCGACCGTGGGCAGCGGGCACAGAAGGCACGTGCTGGGGGGGAACGTACAAACCAAAACTGCTCCTTTCCTCCTTAGAATCTCCTGAGTGACCGGGAAAGCCAGCCACTTCTGGGAGGAGTGCCTTCTCTGTACCTCCCTAAGCAGTCTGGCTCCCACACACCTGCGGTGGGCATCAATACTCGACCACCACGTAGCAGGCACCCCGCCACACTGGTGCGCAGCTTTCCTAAGCAGCGTGTCCTCCCCCAGAAGCACTCAGCCTGCCACTGCGGCCACCAAACCACGGAAGGACCGTCCACGCCCAGAGAGCTGACAACACACCCCCAGGGCTCCCGCCAGGAAAGCGAAGAAAGCCAACAGGACAGCCAAGTACCAGAGGTTCGGATCTCAGAGCTGGACCATCACAGAACCAAAAAGGCTCTGGAGAGCACCGTGATGTCAAGCAGACAACATCACCCACTGTGTGGAACCACAGCACCAGGGCACAAGGCACAGCCCCGGGGACAGTGTGGCCAGGGGCCGGGCTGAGGCAGCCCGCAATGCAGGGGTGATGTGCACGGACCCCCGGGTGACCAACACACCCAGCAGCCCGGCCTCAGGGGAGGAGCTCCCACCCACCAGGCACTGCAGGCTGGGGCACATGACCCGTGTCCACATCCTGGCTCACATGGGGGCACAGGCACGCCCCTCAAATGGGTGGGGAGCATGGGCAAATCGGGACAGAGCTTTTCATAAGGCAGAGTGAGGGAGGTCAATATGGAGCTTCCAGAAACACGCAGCAGCACGAGTTAATTCGAGGCCAAGAACAGCAAGGGGTGGGGGGACCGCTGGGGGCAGGAAGGGAGGCCACCGCAGAAGCCTCGGGAAAGATGCCATCAGAGACTCCGCCACAGCGCCCGCTGTATCCCCCACAGGGCCAGCGCTGGCACAGTGCGTGCATGCTGCTTTCATACAGGAGGAGACCGCACAGGGAGGCCACGGGCCCCAGGGCCATGTAGCTCACAGTGCAGCCAGAGATGGAGTCCCGGAGAGGGGCTGCTGCTCTAACAGGAGGTGATGGCAAAGGAGAAGCACTCCAAGATGGCATCAGATAGAATGTTCCGGAGGACCAGCAGGTTCCTGCGGGAGGAAGCTGCCCCAGATGTGATAGATAGGGGTACAGGGTGTCCAGAGACATGGTCCTCAAACTCAAAATGGGAGATAAACACGGGGGCCAGGACACCCCCCACACCCCAAGTCCCCTCTAACTGGTGCTCTCACACAGGTCTACACCCAGGCGGTCCCCCCACGGAGCAGGCTGGGGTCCCACCCCCACAGGCGACCCTCCCTGCCCAGGGACCTGGAGGATCCAGGAGGTGCTGGGCTCCAAGTGAATCCCTGAGGGGCAGCAAGGAGGACACGGGGAGGCCAGGAAGCAGCCGGGTCGGCCCATCCACACCTGTCTACACTGTCCGTACCTGTGTATACGACATCCATACACGCCTCCATCTGTGTGCACCCGCCTGTCCCTGTCCGCACAGTCCACACCTGTCCACCCGGCACCAGGCCCGTCCATGCCCGTCACGCTGAGGAGGGTGCCAGGAGCCCTGGTGCTCCAGCTGCAGCCTCTCTCAGGGCGGGATCCCCTGCAGGCGCTGCATTTTCTCTCGTGCTTCTGTTAAAACAACCCACCAGGCATTTCTGTGCCAGCCCGGGTCTCCAGGCGCCAGCCTGTAGCTGGGGCAGCTGCGTGGGGCCCGGCTCTTACGCCGCGAAGGGAGCGTGGCAGGCGGCTCCCGCTCACACGAGGGAGGCAGGTGTGTCAGGAGCACAGGTCTGCGGTCCGTAAGATGGTAGGTCTGTCTAATGTCTTGGCTGGGAATGAAATTCCCCCGCCCCCAAGTCCCTCACATCCCACCAGCCCCCAGCCCCTCCCCCACCCTCCCTGTGGTCCTCGCAGTGTGAGCACCTGAAGACCGGGGCCTCCACTTCCTCAGATGAACCGTCTTCTAATGCCAAAAAATAATTAAATTTAAAAGCTCCCTTTGTACAAAAACAGACCAGCTAAAATCCGTGAATAAATTATGCTTGTTTTGTTTGCCTCTGAGAACAACAATGTGAACGAGGTTTACATAAATAAACCCACAGAGCTTCCAGGCCACCGGACCTCATGGTTTCTTTAAAATCCAAAAGCTAGGAAAATGTAGGTGGTTTTCATTCACCTGTGACCCTCCACTTACGGGCCCAGCACTTGCTGCCAGAAAGGGTAAGGCCCAATCGGGGAATGGCCGGTCATTCAGAGCACAGACCACTTGGTGCTTTGCTCCCAGCTGGGGTGTCCAGGCCCCCCCCCCCCCAGCATGCAGGGCACCTGAGGTGGGACCCCTGCGGTCCTGAGTCTTCCCTTGTGTGGAATCATCCTAGGAAGCACTGGGGACCGTCCCTGCCACCCTCACACAGAGGGGGACTCAACTCAGGCAGGAAAACATGCTGGGGGGTGGGGGGGCCTGCAATGACTAAGCATAAGGGGGAGGGTCGGACACCGACCCACTGACCAGTGACCGGGGCAGCTGGACCGGACCCTGCAGGCAAGCTAGCATCCAGGGGGAAGAGAGGAAGGGCCTGCCAACTGCTCACTGCACTGCCGGAGGCGAGGAGGGGAGGCGAGGAGGGGTCAGTCCGCTGCCCTCACAGGCCCCTCCTCGCACAATACTTTCTACTCTGCACAAGGTTTTTTCCTCCAATGACACCACAGATGCTGGCTCACGCTGGCTCGTCTGTCCTCTACCCGGGAACAGAGTGCTTTCCGTGTGGCCTGCTTCCTCCAGGTGGGAATCAGGGGGTTCCAGCAGAAAGGGCAAAGATCAACATGTAAGGTGTATGGTCTGTCTTTAAAACCCAACCAGGACAACCCAGCCACAAAAAAAGCAAACAACCTGATTTTAAAAATGGGCAAAGGACGTGACGGACATTTCGCCAAAGGAGATACACACATGGCCAAAGAGCACACAGAGGATGGTCAACGTTACCAGGTACCAGGGAAACGCAAATCAAAGCCACCGTGAGACAGCACCGCACACCCATCACAGGGGCTACTATGAAAACCAGCAGGCACGTCTGGGGGGCTCAGTTGTTAACGTCTGCCTTGGGCTCAGGTCATGATCCCGGGGTCCTGAGATCGAGTCCTGCATGGGGCTCCCTGCTCAGCGGAGAGCCTGCTTCTCCCTCTCCATCTGCTCCTCCCCCCGCTTGTGCTGTCTCTCAAAATAAATAAGCAAAATTTTTAAAAAAGAAAAGAAAAAACAGCAAACAGCTGAGTGTTCGTGGAAATACGAAGAAACCGAACGCGGTACGCTGGTGGGCAGGAGTGCAAAACGCCGCGGCCCCTGCAGGAAAGAGTTCAGCAGCTCCTCAAAGATTAAGCCAGTAGGACCACACAATTCAGCCCTCCACTTCTGGGCGTGTCCCCAAAAGAACAGAAAGCAGGGTCTCGAGGGGACACCTGTACTCCATGTTCATAGCAGCAAGGTTCATAACCACCAACAGGTGCAAGCAGCCAAGGGGTCCCCCAGTGGACAAATGGATAAACAAAACATGGCGTAACCACCCTCCGAATACCATCCAGCCTCAAGAAGGAAGGAGAGGCTGACGTGGGCCACACTGGTGAGTCCTGAGGACTGACGCTCAGTGAAATAAGCCGTCATGAAAGGACACAAGCTGTGCGATTCCACTTCCATAACTACTTAGAGTCTGAGAATCCAGAAGAGACAGGAGGGAGGGAGGGCGCGTGGGGCGGGGTGGGAGAAGGTAGTGTCCATGGGTGCAGAGTCTCAGTTTGGGAAGATGGAAAGTTCTAGAGACAGACAGAAGTGACAGCTGCACAAGAATGGGAATGTACTTAACTACCGAACTGTACCCTTAAAAGCAGTTAAAACAGTATGTTTTATATTATGTGTGTTTTACCACAATTAAAAAAAACAACAAACCAAAAAACAATGGTGAACTAGAGTTCTCCGACCCTTTTATTAAAAGATATCCATACCATGCACATTTGGCAGTTTTTGAAAATGGTATTCAGAAAGTGTATTCAATAATTTCTTAGAACATAAAGTCAAGAAAAAGGAGGTTCTGCAAACTGTACAGAAAGTGAAATTAATATGGTTAAAATATTTGTGTGGAGGGGCGCCTGGGTGGCACAGCGGTTAAGCGTCTGCCTTCGGCTCAGGGCGTGATCCCGGCGTTATGGGATTGAGCCCCACATCAGGCTCTTCTGCTATGAGCCTGCTTCTTCCTCTCCCACTCCCCCTGCTTGTGTTCCCTCTCTCGCTGGCTGCCTCTATCTCTGTCGAATAAATAAATAAAATCTTAAAAAAAAAATATTTGTGTGGAAAGAAGTCCAAACACAAAGAAACTAAACGTTATAAGCAAAAACAAAAGCCCCTCCCCGTCTCCTGCTCTAAGCAGATACTGAGTCCTGGGTCGTGAGGTCCATCCTGGGCAGACTCTATCTCAGGGAGGCCGGCCACACCACGTCCCACAAAATAGAACCACACGTGGGGACAGGGATGGGAAGACTCAAAGCTTCATTTCCACGTGTGCAAGGGGCCTCCCGGAGAAGCACTGTGTGCCAAGTCCTTTCCTTCTGGTGCTGCCAACATGTCCACTTACGGTCACCACTGTCCCTCCTGAGACACTGGGCGAAGATACCACAGCCGTGAAGGTTCCCAAGTGGCTGAGCCGCACATGTGACCCCAGGCCGCTTGGTCTCCCGCAGCCTGACCCAGGGAGCAGAGATGACATTCCACCCAGCAGCACACAGTGCCGACGCAGCCCACCCCTGACCATTACCAGGACACAGAGACCTTTGGAAACACCCCCCCGTGGGAGGAGGGGGAGTTGAGTCATGAGATCCATCACTGTCCTGAGTGGCACCTTCACTGAAAGATGTCCAGTAAACGTCCACGGAGGACACCCCCTTGCAGAGGCCACAAAGGGTGGGGGTGGCGTGAGCCTTCATGTAGCGGGAGGCCTTTGAGCAGAAACTAGAGAGCGGACATGGAGGGAAGGATGGAGTGGAAGGGGGATGGGGTGGAGGGGGATGGGGTGGAAGGGGGATGGGGTGGAGGGAAGGATGGGGTGGGGGGGATGGGGTGGAGGGAAGGATGGGGTGGAAAGGAGATGGGTGGAAGGAAGGATGGGTGGAGAGGGTATGGGTGGAAGGGGGATGGACAGAAGGGGGACGGAGTGGAGAGGGGATGTGGTGGAAGGGGGATGAGGTGGAAGGGGGATGGAGGGGGATGGGGATGGAGGGGGATGGGGATGGGGTGGAGGGGGATGGGGATGGAGGGGGAGGGGGTGGAAGGGGGATGGGGTGGAAGGGGGATGGGTAGAAGTGGGATGGAGCAGAGACAGGATGGGTGGAAGGGGGATGGGTAGAAGGGGGATGGAGTGGAGAGGGGATGGGATGCAAGGGGGATGGGCGGAATGGGGATGGGGCAGAGACAGGATGGGTGGAAGGGGGATGAATAGAAGGGGGATGGGTAGAAGGGGGATGGAGTGGAGAGGGGATGGGGTGGAAGGGGGAGGGTAGGAAGACAGGGAATGGGGGAGCATGCTGACCTCCTGGCATGAGCTGTCCAGGCAGACGGAGGTAGGGCTAAGGCAGTGAGGGGACCCTGCTGACCAGAGAGAAGGGGGGTTCGAGGCGGGGCCAAGGCAGGGTAGAGGGCCAGCAGGGCTCCTGTTAACAGGCTCCTTCAGCCTGCAGAGGTGGGTCATCCGGGGGAGGGAGGCAGGGCTGGGGTCAGGTGGAGGAAGAAGCAGCTAAGTGACCTCCTAAGGCCACACGGAGGGAAGCAGCCGAACCAGAGGCTGAACTGCGCCGCATCTGACGCAGAGCCCCTCCTCGCCACCGCACAGGGCAGGCAGAGAAAGTGGCTATTCAGAAGCAGCCCTGCTCTGGTCCGAACAAAGGACGCCTTCACACCATGTGTCCAGGCAGCCAACACGTGCCAGTCACCAGGCAGCCGGCCCCGCACGCCTGTCCCTGGGCCCCACCTCGAGGCTGGAGAGCGCTCTGTGCCGGCTCTCTCCGTGGCCCGGCGGGACGGGGCTCCGTGCCCTGTTCCTAAGAGTCTGCCGTGTGTCCCGAGGAGACCACTCGCAGCACAAACCCTTCCCCCTCCCGAAACGCTGGTCCAGAAGAAAGCCTCTGAGTTACTCATCCGTTTTTTAACAATGAAGCTTTGTGATGACGTAACACACACCACCAAAATTTTATGGACGATGGGATGAGACCCAAATAAGTACAGCAAAAACGAGGGCATCACTGAAATCAGCTTCACCAGAGGCGCATTCGTCACGAGAGCCACCTGGCATCTCGGGACACCGTCCAAAGGTGCTGACGGTCTGGCTCTCTCCCTGTGGAGGGCCCTTCCCGGCTGTCCACCGGTTACCTGTGACAAAGCCTTACCCTGCGAGCCATGACACTCCAAACCCACTTTCATTTCCCGTTTCGGCGCTGCTCTGTGTTGACAAGCCGACAAGGAGAGAGCTCTAGGGTCCACTGCACGACCACACAAGCACGGCTAAGAGCTCTGAACTGTTGTACGCTGAGATGGTCAAGGTGACCCAGCAGAGGGACCAAAACCCAGAACTCCGCAACTCCAGATGCTGGGGGGACGTGGAGCAGCAGGAACGCTCAGTCACTGCTGGTGGGATGCAACGTGGCACAGCCACTCTGGGGAACAGTCCGGTGGTTTCTTACAAAACCGAACAGACTCCAGCTCCACGACTACGTTCCTCAGCATTTACCCGAAGGAACTGAAAACCTCTGTCCACATAGAAACCCGCACACAGACATTTAGAGCCACTTTACTGACACCTGCCAAAACTTGGAAGCCACCAAAATACCCTTCAGCAGGTGATGGGTAACCGAACTGGGGTATCTGCAGACAACAGGCATTACTGAGCGCTACAGAGAAAGGGGCCAGCAAGCCATGAAACGACAGAGGAGACCTGAGTGCATATTGCCAAGTGAGAGAAGCCAACCTGAAGGCCGCACACGGAATGATCCCAGCCATGTGACGTTCCAGAAAGGGCAAAACTATGGAGACAGTAAAAAGACCCGGGGTTCCAGGGGTTGGGAGAGGAGGGCTGAACAGACGGGGCACAGACGGTTTACAGGGTAGTGAAGCCACTCGGTAAGACATCACGGTGATGGATGCCTGTCCTCACACCCTTGTCTAGACCCGCACGCTGCACAACACCGAGAGTGACCCCAGTGTCACTGCAGGCTCTGGGGGAGGATGACGCATCGCGGCAGGCTCGCCGACAGTCACAAACGCACCCTGTGTGGGTGCCGATAACGGGGCGGGCTGTGCGCCAACGGGGGCTGGAATATAGGGGAAATCTCTGCACCCTCCTTTCAACTCTGCTGTGAACCTAAATAGCTCAAAAACAATAAAAACTAAATCAAAAGAATCGTTTAAAAAAGGTTAAGTGGTAAATTTTATATTACGTGATTTCTTTTAAAGCTGCCCGAGGAGGGTGGGTGGATGCGGGGCATCGCGCGGGCTGGGGACTCGCTGTCCACCAAGACGCTGGCACGACCACCAATCGCCAGTCACCTGCTTCCCAGTTTTGAAGCAGAACTAGTTATTCTGAATACAAATTATCATTAATAATAATGGGGGCGCCTGGGGGGCTCAGTCGGCGAAGCATCTGCCTTCAGCTCAGATCGTGATCCCAGGGTCCTGGAATCGAGCCCCGCGTCGGGCTCCCTGCTCAGTGGGGAGGCGGCTTCTCCCTCTGTGCTCTCTCTCCCTCTCTTGAATAAGCAAAATCTTCCAAAAAATGACAGTTAATAACAATAAAGACATGCGTGCCTTAGGACACGTATGAATCCCTAGGTTGGTGGGCGCCAGTCTTCAGCAAGACCGCAGGCGGCCGGCACTTCCGCGTGGCGAGCTGTCTTTTGTGCATTTCCACAAAAATACTGCGTCGGGCCCTACATTTCACACATCGCTAAAACCTCACAACGCGAATGCAGAGAACACAGAACTCAGCGAACGTGTCCCGCCGGGGAGGGCTCTGGCCACGAGGCAATGCAGCATGGTCACCCCACAGAGCACTTCGGACGAGTTCCGCCACGAGGAAACTGGAACGGCCTCAAGTCTTACTGATCTACGTGAGAGCAACTGGCTGGGATTCTCCCCAAATTTCAGAACAATCCTAAAAATTTATGTGACGTTACCAGTAATAATTATGAGGCTGAAAGGAAAGGATCTTGTAAGTGGCCGGAAAGTAAAATTTTGTCAACTGTGGCACAGGAACACTGAGGTCACCATCACCGAGTTCTCTCTATAGAAAACACCGCAGACCTGCCGCTGAGGACACCGCCAGCGCTCACCGTTCGAAAACCGGGTGAAGAAGTCCAGAGTCACGCCTAGCAGGTGTTTACTGACGAGGGTAATTCATGCTATTTTTCTGGATTTTGCAGCACTTGAGATGTTCACTGGTATTTAGAAATTCATTTCTTTTGATCTCTATTCTCATCCTAAACACGTACACACATTCCTATTATTAGAGACGCGGATGGGTGCAAGACGTTAAGAAGAGTGCACACACATGCAGACCTTCTATGCGGCAGGAGTGATCAACGCACACACGTGTTCCTGTGTTTACGAGAAGACGGCAGGTCAGCGAAATGACCAAACAGGACCGAGCCGTCATTCCGTGTAGTTTTTATGTCTGAATCAGGTTAGTGTGTTATACAGCCCATAAGTAAGACAAACAAGGACGGGAAATACCCTAAAACTACGTAAACAGAAGAAAGGAAACCCCACTGACCACTAGGCTGACACCACCACTGGAAGATGACGACAGATGAATTCGAGTTGACCCCCAAAGACATGCAACAAAAAGTCCGCAGACCAGTGAGCAGAGAAACCCCGGCCCCACCTTGGTTCTGGCCGCCAGGTCTGGACCCAGTGGGGAGCAGGCCAGGGCTGTGCGGGGGCCTCTGTGGTCCTGGAGGGTCTGCGGGGGGGGGGGGCCCTCTGTGATGGGGGAGGGGCGGTAGGGGGGCTCTGTGGTCGGGGTGGGGGCGCGGCGTGGGGGGCTCCCTGAGGGAACGGCCCGCTCCAGGCTGGCCCCCAGTATCCCGGAGGCGACCGCGTGCAGAAGTGGTGAAAGGCTCAAAACCGCTGGGAAGTGTCAGAGCTCATGGAGCTCACACCGCGGTCAGTTGTGGGAGGCTCTGAGCCTCAACACGGTGGAAGTGTTAATACATTCAAGTTCTAGAAAATCTCCCAGTCCATACTGGTATTGCATGTGTGTTTGGCTGGGGAGAAGGGACACGCTTCCCTATGGCATCATGCCGACTGATGCTGGGGCAGGGCCCCTGAGCACTCCGGCACGGCAACAGGAACGCCTGCATCTGGCAAGGCCACTGGGGAATGCCGAAACCGTCCGCACGACGCTGCTCGTGCTTGAAGCAAAATCACCCGTGCCATCGGCTTAGCACAGACATCGTCAGAGAAAAAGAATTTTCAAAAAAACACAACGAACAAAAGCATGGTTTGGCAAAGGCGGGAGGCTGCAGGCACCATGGCAAAGAGTGTGGGTTTGGGCCCTGCCACTGGCGGGCTGTGGGGCCACAGGGAAGACCCAAGAGGACCACCCGTCAGAGCCCCGGTTCTGAAGGTCTGGGAACACACCTGCACCCCAACTCCTACTACCCGGGCTTTGGTGGGTGTGTCACTGGCTGCGGCCAGGCCCCAGGTGTCGGCTCACCGTGCCATGTGCCCCCCAAAATCACGGGGATTGTGAGAACACAGGAAACTCCATGTCCTTGTCTTCCCTTTAAGCAAGTGTGCAAAAATATCAAAAATACCACCGATAACTTTTTGTTGAACAAAACACCATCCAAGGAAGTGCAATTTAATGACAAAACTAAGGGCTGGCTGGTGGGACTTACAGCAGACCCCAGCCTGCCTCCACCCACAGCTGCAGGACCCTCACGCGGCTCCCGGGACCGCCCACCACTCCCGTGAGTCTGTTCCTGCCCTCCTGCCACGCGGCTCCCCACTGAGCTGCTGTGCCCACCTGAGTTGGTTCAGAGACCCCGGAGAACCTGTGTGCACGTGACTCCCTCCCTCATCCCTTACCCCGCCCCACCCCTGCAATCATAGGGTAGGGTGGGGAGAGTCAGTCCAGGCTCAGGTCAGTCACCGTGGGGTGCCAACAGCACACCTGTGAAATGCCTCACGTCCAGTACCTGGCCCCACATCTAACTCGCCCTGGGTGATGATGGCGTGTGGCCAAGCAGACCCAACTGTGGGTGACCTGAGTGGCGGGACACCCAGAAAACGTCCTCAGCACCCTCCTCCCCATCCACGTCCCCCAGCCAGACAGCAGGCTGCAGGCCGGCCAGCCACATGTGTCCTGCCCTGCACGGGGCGGGAGTAGCTGGCTGAGCCTGGGGAGCCTGGGGCCCCTGCGGTCCTGGGAACCCCCGTGGGAGCACCCTGGCTGCAAGCTATCCCCACAGGAAGCCGGTCTCTGCCTCCTTCACTCTCCCCACGCGGTGGAGGGGGTTTCCCAGGGCACCTTTGGGAGACTTGCATAACTCAGTGACAGATGAGCAGCCTGTGAGGTCACAAAAGCACACATGGGTCACGAACCCATTCAAATGGAAGAGATTGCAGGGTTTGAACCTAAGATACGGTTTCAGATTCTACGTGGCAACGAATGTGTCGGAAACAAACACTTGCTGAGTTTTAGAGAAATAGCAAAGAATACACACGTGTATCTGAAAAGGCTATTCAAACACTCCAAGCTTCTCAAAATGCTACGATTTCCTCTTTCGCTTCCATCCACACGCCGCGGCCGCCCCAGGCTGATGCAGAAGCTCGCGGGGCGTCCGGCCGTCCTCCCTGCGCCAGACGCCCGAGGTCCGCAGCCACGTGTCCATCCTCACACCCGATTATCGGGGTTTTTTTGGAGAGGAGTCATTTTTCATTAAAATTCAGTGTACATTAAAATCTTTCATTAACGTGACTTATGTTATCATGTAACAGGCTTAAAATGTTTGAATGAGTTACTATTTCCCATTTTAAGTTTCAAACACAGTCCGCACTTGATGAAAACCACATATCTGAAAGCTGTTTGAGGTCCTCAGGAATTTTCGTGAGCGCACGGAGGACCGTGTGGCGGCTGGAGGCGTGGAGGCTGGAGGAGGCAGGGTGGGACTGGAGGGGCTAGAGTTCTGTGCGGGAGACGAGATGGCTGGGCAGCCCAGGTCTGCACCGCCGATGCCGGACCCTCCCTCGTAGCCACACCTCCTCCCTCCGCGGGGTCCCGGCCAAGACCCAGATGCAACTAGTGTGACAGCCTTAAACGTCACTTCCTATGCAGACCTAGTGAGATAGAAGGAGAAGAGGAAAGTAAGAGGGGATGGGGGGGCACCCCAGGTGAGCACGCCGGCCCCCCACCTGCCGCCTTCAGGGTCCGCTGTCCCGGAGGCTGCTCGTTACTTGGCTCCCCTGCTCACTATGAACCGTTATGGGCGCCCTGCTGAAGGGGGACAGCCCAGAGCCAATCAGAAAGGTGTCCTTTTCAGAGCTGCCGTGACCCACGAAATGGGACCCGGTCTCCACATCACCTTCCCGACCTCCTCTGAGCGCAGAAGCCTCCCTCTGGGCACAGCGGCAGGGGCACGTCCAGCTCTCCAGAGCCAAGTGTGCGTCTCTCACCCAGGTGGCCCTCTGCCATGTCGTGGCGGCCGCTGGCCATCAGCACTGGCCATCCATCTACAAGGAAGCCGGCAAAAGCGACAAACCAGGTCTGCCTGTTCTCTCCCCAGAGAGAACATTTCCAGCACACCGCTGCTTGTATCCCAGGATTAATTAATCTCATATTCATGAAATGATCAGTTGTAGTCTCCACACAAATTCGTTTCCTTCCAGACCGGGGTAAGCGCAGCGTACCAGATCTGCTCCCCTCTGTTTAGGCAGACGGTCCCACAGATGATTGAAAGATGCAAGTGACCCGTCCTCCTGAACGGCCCCCCGCCCTGCACACGGACGCCTTGTGACATGCAGCACGGGGTCCCTCTCCGGTGACCCGGCACCAGAGCAGGGATGAGGCAGTCGAGAGACACACGGAGCAGGTGGGCGCCGCCATCAGGCTCGCAGAAGTCAACGGAGCCACTTGGGGCAGTCCCGCGCTCGTGTCCGCCTGGAGAGCCATGTGAGAAGGTTCTTGGGCTCCTTCCTGGCGCAACTACGGGGTGTCCCATTGGGAAATTCAGTTGGAACCATAAGAGCCTCGACCAAGCCTGTTCTCATGTCACCGTTGAACAGAACTACGAGATGCAAGTGAAGGGACCAGGGTTACAAAGCAGAAGACTGCCCGTCTGCAGCAGTGCCCCGACAGGGCTGAGCTTCCGCGAGGCCGACCTGGACACTGCCTCTGTCACCGCTCCCCGGACTAAGCAACCCAGACAGCTCGAGAACTCCGGAGGCGACACGACGTGAGGAGAGCCTGCGACCAGGGCTGGGGGTCGGGCAGCGTTTCTGGGCCTGTGGGTCCACGTCCTGCTCCTCCTCCCACCTGGCTGGAAGGGGGCCAGAGACCCCCAGCCTTGCCCTCCCCATGTGGGCTCCAGGCCCATCCTCCAAGCCGTGCCCCTGCTGGCCGGGGTCTGGCCGTCATCACTCCCGGGTCCAACCCACAGCCAACGCTGTAATGACATGAGCAAAGTCGGAGGCTGACGTCCATGAGTCCGCACGAGCAAAGGCTGGGGGCGAGGCGTCAAACCTCCCGAGCAGACCTCCGGACACCCCCTCAGAGAGGAGGGGTGCGCCTCCCTCCCCTCAAGTGTGGGCTGTGTGGTGACATCCTTCCAAAGGGGGCAGCAGCGTCCGTGGCAGACGCGCCCCAGCAGGGCCACCTAGGTCACACTACAGTGACGGCCCATGTCGGGAGCAGGGACCAGGGATTCAGTGCAATGAGAGAACACTGCACGTCCAGGGTCTCCTCCCCGAAACCCACACCCCAGTCTAACCGTGAGACAAACATCAGAGCAACTCAAATTGAGGGGCGTTCTGCAAAACACCTGATCACCGCTCCTCAAAACCGTCATCCCCAAACAGGAAAGTCGGAAACTGTCACAGCCCAGAGGGGCCCAAGGAGAGGTGACAGCTGAAGGTCTGTCATGTGGGCTCCTGGGACAGAAAGAGGACGTCGGGGAAAACTAAGAAAATCTACATAAAGCGCAGACTTCACCTAACGGTAACGTAACGACACCGGTTAGTCTGTTGTAACTGACTACACGCTAACATGGGCGTTAATAATGGGGAGACTGGTGTTCTGTACTATCTTCTCAATTTCTCTGAACACCCAGAACTGTTCGAAAAAATAAAATCTATTCACACACACACACACACACCTGTGCGGCCGAAGCACCTGTGGGTCCACCCAGCTCCATCTTCTCAAACCCCACTCGGGGAAAGGGGCTGGAGAGGCAGCCCCTGCACGAGAGTCACTACTGGCCACCAAAGAAAAGTGAGTCACAGCCCCTTCCTCTAAGGCTCTGCCCTCGTCCTCTGGTCCCACAGTGATTCAGCCCCTCAGGACGTGCTGATTCACAACACCCAGGCACGCCCACATCCACCTGTGAAGACCTTTTTTAGCGCCACTTCTCCTGCGTAATTTAGCCTCAGGAAGGTATAATCTCGATGGTGTCCAGATAAACACAGCATGGGGAGCACAATTATTTCCCCATACTCCCTCCCAAGACCAAAGCCAGAAGGAGAAAAACAGCAATAAGAAGAGAAGCGCAGGAGGGGGCAGCGCCACGCTGGAACCTGGAAAGCAGGTGGACGGCAGGGGACGGGGCAGAACTGAACCCTAAAAGGCCCGTGAGTCGGAGGCCCCATGCCCCAGGAAGTGGGGTGCCCACAATGTGGGCTCCCAGCTGCTAAAGGGGGAGGCCCCATCTTCACCCAATGCAGCCAGTGGAACGTGGGCTCAGCCTGGGGGATGGTGGCAGTCCCCTTACCCAGGGGTGAGACACCCCAGCCCCTCCCCAGGCAAGATGCTGCCCTGGCCACCATACTGCAATGTCCACCAGCTCTACAGTGCCCCATGTGTCAACACCGGCAGATGACCAAAGGTCACCCAGGGGCTGCGGAAATCCTCCCAGGCCAAAGCAAACTGAGAAAAGAACTTCAGTGGAAACAGAACTGGGTCAAGGGCCAAAGGAAACACCAAAAAAGATGACTTTACCACTCACTCAACAGCACGACCGCATCACCTCGCCTGTTTATCGCGGCTCCGAGGTCAGACGGCACTGCACTAACTCAGTCCTCACAGGGATGGGGAGCCACGCCCATGGTCACCACCCCACTTACCACGTTCTGAACCACAGGGTAGACAGGGCTGTTTCCGAGGTCACGTAGTTGGCAAGTGGCAGAGTGGGGACCTTGCACTGTGGCAAAGAACACGGACTCGGGCCCTGCCTGCAGGGGATGAGCCCCAGCTCCACAGTGCATTGCTGTGATTTGGGAAAATCGCCTGACCTCTCTGTGCCTCAGGTGCCATTTCCACCACGGGAAGGAGACAACAATAGCACATCCCTCATCAGGCATCGTGAGGGCGACACCAGCTTGCATGTGGGGAGCCTTGACCCGTCAAGCGCTCGAGAACTCGCACAGTTACATTATATCATGGGGCCTCTTGCCGTAAGTAATAACCTCAAAGAAATGGTGTGATCTCCCACCTCTGAAACAGGAGCAAGTCACTATTTTAAAAAGGAACCTTCAGGCACAAGAAAGAGCTCTCAGAATGAAAAACAAAGGACAAGACAACAAACTTAATAGACAGTTTCGACACGAAAAGTGGCAAGTATCTCCTGGAAAATAAAACAAACGGAAGTGGAAAACAGACAAGAAAATTAGAGGGCCGGTCTGGGAGTGCCAACACTGGTAGCTCTAGAAAAAGACGACAGTAGGGGAGGAGATCGTCAAAGAAACAAATGAAAGCAACCCATACCCGAATGCCTTCGGTTCCTGCACTGTAACTTCCCAGCCCAAGAGACAAGAAAGTCAACATCAAGATACAACATAATGAAACTTGAAAACAATAAAGACAAAAAAAAAAAAAAAAGATCCTGAACTGAACAGTTTCAGGAGAAAATAAAACACACACAAAAGTAAAAATGGCCCCTGACTTCTCAATCAGACTGGAAGCTGGAAGATGCTAGTACAATCCCTTTAAACCTCTTGGGGGAAACTGTTTCCAGTATGGATTCTATACCTAGCTCAACTATCATGAAACGTCCGGCTAGAGTAAAAACTCAAACTAGATCTCAAACAATCTACCTCCAGGGCCCCCCTTCTCAGAAGGTCTGGGAGGATGTCTGAACCAGAGATTAAGCCAAGAAAGGGGGTGGGGGACCTAGGGATGGAGGAAGCAGGCAGAGAAGAGGGGAAGGGGATCCCCAGGATGATGGCAAAGGGAGGGCCCGGGACATACGGCGATGAGGCCCAGGGGCACCAGGAGGGATGTGGCATGGGCATCAAGGGAAGGCTGCCCTCCTGGAAAAATTATGGCAAATTTGAGACAAGACTTCCAGAAAATACCAAGAAAAAAAAAAGCAAGGCAATTATCATCCCCAAGAAAAACTAAAAGTTATACAGAAAAAAAAAAAAAGTAATGCTAGTGGCTTGTGAATACCTTTGTAAATCACCATAATGTAAACACTTGGTGATTAAACAATAAACGGTGACCTAACCCTATTCTGGGGGCAGAAGAAGAGAGAGCTAACCCATCCCAGAGACAGAGGGGAACAGGTAATGTCCCAAACAGAAAAGTCTAGAAAGACCAGCATAGATGTGTCAGTTAGAAATCTGGAAATAAATGCCAAGAAGAACCCTGTCAGACTGAAAGTGAGCCCCTCCAGGAGGTGGGCGGGAGGGGCAGGGACACCCGTTCTCTCTTTTTAAACCATGTAGGACTATTCAACACCTTAAAATAGAAATACGTCAAACTCAAAATCAAATTCAACATAAGAAAATAACGTACAACGTGAACTTCACACACAAGCATTTAGCAGTAACAACATGGTTTCCTGACAAGGCACGTCCAGCCTTTCTACGCGTGACACGACTTCGTTCAGTTCCTTCCACAATCCCATCTCACAAATGAGTCAACAGAGGCACGGCACGGGGCCACCAGGGGCTGAGAGAAGAGACAGCCCTGGTGGGCACCGACCACCCACTTTCCCCACACACGCAACGAGGCTCCATCTCGTTACAAATCAAATCTTTTTAAATTTCCCATAGAAGCAGCTTAAAAAAGAAGCAAACTTAAAAAAAAAAAAAACTAGACACATTCAAACCACCAAGCTGAGCAATAAAACATAAATCGGGGTCCCCTCCATGCACGGACACTGGGGGTACAACATCCTGTTCACCCAGCAAGCACGCGCACCGACGTGAAGCTGCGTCAGCCGTCTGACTGTGCTTACGCTCCTTTGGAATAACCTCTGGAAGAGGATTGGTTAGTTACCAACGCGGCTCTCCCGCCTTGCCCGGTTTTGAACCTCGCTCGGAACGGCAGACCCGCCCGCGGGCTCACAGTCCAGCCACCGGGGTGGGGTGGGATCGGCTGGGTTGGCCTGGAGGCCTCCGAGACAGAAAAGGGAAAAGACACCAGTCATAGATGAGGTGCGCTACTCCACCTGCTTAGGAGGACCCTAAAAATCAGCTGCTATTCCAAATACACCTGTGGGGGTTTAGCAGAGCCGTCTTCCGTGCTGTACCTTTACTACCAAAAGCAATCTGAACATTGGACAAGCGATTGGTTCAGACAGCTTACCTCGGAAAGAGCTTTTCTGCTCCTCCCATGAAGCAACACACACTTACAGAGGGCCAGGAGTCGGGGGCCTGCGAGGGCACGCAAGGCCCATCTAACTCTCATGGAGTAGTGGTTGTGGGAGCAGTGACCCCAAGGGCCATTTACCCCGCAAGAGCAAAGGAAACAGCACAAGCAAAGGCCCAGTGGCAGCAGGGATTCGGCAAGACAGACCAGACCTGCCCAGACCCCAGCCCCTCAACTCCTCTTTTGCCACAAGCGAGGACGGGGAGCCACAGAAGGTTACATCCTCTGAGTATAAACACCAAAGACACATCAGACCTGGAATGGAGGTTTGCCCTCAGTGGGCCTGGCCTGGCTCTGGAGAGCAGCCTTCGGGGCTGACCCCCTCACCCCAGCACAGCCTCCGGCTCAGCGCCTCCCCGAAACGGCTCCCGGTCAGTAAAGGAAACAGCTGCTGCCTCATCTTTGGATCCTCAGGACTTTGGAGCCTGACCGCAGGCACCTGCTGACCTGAGCTTCGACCCAATGGTTTGACCTCCACGGCTCTGCTCTGTAACATCTGGGTGGTCAGAAACACCCAGCAGACAAGATGTAGCCCTCGCCACCACCCAAACAGCAGAGGGAACGAGACAGAAATGTGGGGGGGCTTCTGGAGCAGGGAGTCTCCCCTGCAACCACAGACACCCCCAAGTCCCCACCACGTTGACACCGACGGACAGGGTGACGGTGGCGTCCACAGGAGGACGGAACCACCCAAGGCTCTTAGCGGCTCTGTGTGACCGACCGGTTAACAGGCAGCCCTGGGGGTGATGTCTGGAAGGTTAGCAGGACCTCAGAGTTGGGCACACAGCACCTAGAACTCCTTACGTAACCGTCAGCGGCTCTGAACTTTGTGAGGCACCGTGCTGGTGGCTGATGCACCAACACGGGAGGAACAGGAGACTGCACGCGGATCCGACTGGGACACAGACGTGGGTGACACAGGGCCACAGCCCCACCTGACAGCAGCAACACACCGTGGGGCTTTTTGGGGGATGCGCTCCCCCAGCTGACCCCACTCGTGGCTCTGACTCTACCCCGCCGAGGTCCCGGGGCCCAGGAGCACCTGCTCCGGCCCGCTCGTCGGGTCCCCCTGGCAGCGTAGCAGCCCCGGGAGGGTTCACATCGGCCGCTCACCGGCAGCGCGTGACCACACGGAAGGAAAGAGGCCAAGATGTCCCAGACATCCCAAGAAACTATGACACAGCTAATTTCTCCTCATTGGCAAGCACACACGTGAGCCAACACCCCTGCTTCTCTCCTCTCCCACGCACCCATCAACACACCCTGAATTTCATAATTCTAGGATCCAAAACTAACGAGTTACCCCTGCGACCCGGGCTGGCGGCACTGAGCGGCCGACGGTCCCTCCTGCTCCTGGGGGAGGGGCAGGCTCCTCCGAGGCCTCCCCGTCACCCCAGCACCATCCACACAAGGGGCCATCCTCCCCAGCAGCCCGTCCACCCAGGCCATCAGCTCCCCGCCAGCCTGGGGCTGGGGGGTGCCTGCTGGGGTTGTTTTTTACAAAAACACCTTGCAAAATGGATGTCAGAAAACACCCACGTTCCCACATCCCCACCAGCCACCGAGCAGCCCCCAGGCGCATCTGGGTCTACCTCCGACCATCTCAGAACGGAAAACCGGACGCCGGCACCACGCTCATCGCCGACACCCGAGGACCCCGGCAGAGTGAGCTGGGCACGTCAACACCGGCCGTGCCACCCAGACTCCGACACGACGCTGTCGTCAACGCAAACACGGGGCCAGGACTGGCAGAGGCACGCAGAGCGGGAGCAGCTCTGCGGAGCTCGGTGCAGGGAAGCAGGTGCTGGCCGCCACCGCCAGCCTCGTGGCCGGGGGCTCCAGCCTCCAGCATCACGGACCCCCGGCTCGCAGCAATGCAGACTGAGGAGCGAGCAGGGCACACGCACGTTCACGCGGGCCGCGGTGGACCGCACATTCCCCCCGTACCAGCACGCGCCGCAGCCACACTGCCCTCCGCCAGAGCCCCCACGCCGGGCTGCCGGAGCAGCAGGAGACCGTCTGTCCCGGGGCTGCCCGGCCGCGCTGACAGGCCTCGCTGTCCGGGGATGCATTTCCTTCCGGCACCCCCGCATCGGCCGCACCGCTCGTGGGGCGTGCTCCTCCGGGGCCTGTTTTGCTAAAAATCTGTCACCTCAGAAACAAGAGCCTCTCTCTGCTCTGCCCCCACCCCCCTCCGCGGCTCAGAGCCTCGCGGTCGCATCCCTGCCCCAGGCTGGCCGCACGGGCGCCCGTGCCTGGAACATCTGTGCAGCGCCGAGGCTGCGGGCCAGGCCGCTGCCCCGGACCCAGCCGCCGGGCAGCACCGCCGTGCACACGGCCTGCAGCGCCGGGAAGGCACGAGCGATGTGCATTACTCACCGGGCTTTCTTCTCCCGCCTGCTCAGCACAGGGTTCTTTATGCTCTACGGAGCGGTGGGCGTGAAGGGAGGCATCTTCCTTCCCTTCAGTGCGCCAACGCTGCCCTCCGCTCCCCGCGGACCCACAATGGGCAGGGTGCGCTCACAGGCGAGGAGCAGATATTTAAAGGAAGGCTGGCCGGCCCGTCCCCCGCCTCTCACATCCCTGCCTCCTCATGTCTCCAGGCCGGGTGGTACCCGGCTCCCCTGGGAAGCTGGAGCCGGCAGCTGAGGCACCAACTAAAACACGGCCTGGATACCAAGGAGCTGACGTCACATGAAAACAAGCATCTCTGCATTAGGACGGTCCTGAAAGAGAACGCGGGGCAGCGGCCCAAAGGAGGACGGCTCAGCCCGAGAGCCTCTCGAAGGCAGCGTCCGTGGGGACGGAGCCCAGCTGGCCGGGCCCCCCGATCAGGCCCCCGGGCGGGGTGCGAGGACGCGCAGCCACCTGACTGCAAGTGACCTCCGGCCCGTGTCCACAGAGGCCGTGAAGGCTCCCGTGCGAATGCTCAGGGGCTCCGAGGCCTGGGTGCCGTGGCCTGGGAGGGGAGGGAGGGCAGAAGCCATGGATCGGGCCATTGTGGCTAGATGGGAGCCCAACCCCAATTCCCTCCAATTTCAAAAAACACCCAGGAAAAAGATGCCAGCAGCCTAGGCCGGGGAGTTCATCCAGGCTCCCTGGAGGTGCCAGACCTGCACTGACCCGAAGAGGTCCAGGGGGCCTGGGAAGTCAGGCAAACCTCTCCCCCCCCTCCAGCAAACACACACTGAGATCAGCACACCGTGGGCCTGGGAGACGCCCACTCCTGGCCTGAGCCACCCCCGCCCATCACTTCTCAGCAGACACCAGGCTCCCAGATCCATACTCACTCCTGTGCATGTCACAGACTCGGGGCCAAAACTCTGGGTTCGAACCCCAGCTCCTTCAGGTGTTCAGGTGGGGCCTGAAGTCACTTTGGAGCTCCAATCACCCGGCAGCCAACCAGCCGTGCCCGGACATTTCATCCACTGTGTGCCTCGTGAACTTAACACTTAGAGGTGCCACTCGAGGCCAATGGCCCAAGTGTCTGCCACTGGAAAAGAGGCTGGTGAATAGCAGGGCTCAGTGCTCAGAGCAACACGGTAAGGATGGCTTGTAATTTCTCGAGACACGTGGAAATCACACGCAACACAAATTTCACAAATTTCAGCGCCCGTAAATAAAGTCCATCACGGCTCATTTGTTTGACTACGGTAGCCAGGCTGCCACAGCACGGACCTCACATTTACCACCTGAGCCTTTCCAGGAAGCCTGCAGACCCCTGACTAAGACTACGGAATCATGAAATAACTCAACCACCATGTCTACAGTGGGCTCAATGGGAAATGCAAACGTCTCCCAAGTCCACTGTCAAGACTCACCCACAACCTCACCCTCAGCCCACAGCTTCATGGTACAGCCCTCGTCCTCCAGCCAAGCATGTGCGCTTCCAATCCAGACCAAGACACCCAGCTTCAGAGAACTCTAGAAAACCCAGGCTCCACTGGCAGACTGCTAATTTTAATGGAAGCCTATTTTCGGTGGATAACTAGCTTTTCCAGTTTGTTGCAAGTAATTTGAGACAAAGCTGAATGAAACTGGATTTTTAATAAGACAACGGACATACCTATAAACACGAGGGGCAAACAGATGTATTTCAGAAGGATTCCGAAGTAACCCGCCCACCTGGGGCCTGGAGGATGCTCCCGAGGGCTTTGGCCCCCAAGTCCTTGCTCCACCAACTGGTCAATCCAGAGCCCACACCCCCCGGGGCTCTGCTTACTTCCTCCCCCTCCTGCAGATGACAACTCGGGGGCTTCAGCACTCCTGACCAGCTGGGGGTGGGGGCGAGCTGGCCTTACTGGGCCTTACTTAGCGTGTTCCTGGAGCCCTTACGCTCTGTGAATGCTCACGCAACCCTGAGAGGTGGCCATTACTATAGACCCCTTCACAGGGAAAGGAAGCACAGGGGGCCACACCCACCTGCCTGACACCACACAGCCGGACAGGGGCCCACTTCTCGGGGTCCTCACCCAGGGACAACCTCCCTCTGACCACAGGGGGTCCAGCCCCAGAACCCACCACCACAGCCACCCTGGGTGACAAGACAGGCCACCGTGGAGTGCTGGTGTTGCCAGCTCCTCAGAACGTGGGACGCCTCTCCCCAGGGGGCAGGCTGCAGCGGGTGCCGCCCCCTCAGCCAGTGGCCTATCCAGGGACATCTCAGGTGCGTGACAGGCCAGGATCAGTGACAGAGCACAGGGTGTGCCAGGTCTCAGTGGCCTTGTGGGACACTGCTGGCTTTGAAGACAGGGTCTTCTGCTACCGAAACCCCCAGATTTGTATATTCTCCATGGACCCTCAGGACCCAGAAGTCCAGCCGAATCAGGACCAGCTCCACTCTGCCCCTGCTCAGCCTTAGTGCAATCACCCTTTCCCGGGCAGGTGGCCCGGGTCTCCGCCACAGGCCACAGGGAGGCCAAGGGGGCCTGACCCGGTGGGAACCAGCTCTCGGGACCACCCTGTCCCACTGGGGCCCCTGCCCAGACGCACACTGCCAGGGCCAGCAGCCACACACAAGGGTCCCCAGAGCCTGTGGGCGGCATGGCAGAGACACCCCTGCCTGACGACGGAGAGTGGCTGCAGGGTCCAGCTCCATGTGGCAAGTCCTGCGAGACTCCTCCTCCTCCAGGAAGCCCCACTTAGAAGCACCAGGTAGCAGGAGCTGCTCTCACTGCCAAGGTGGGGACCCGTCTTATTAATCGTGTTGAAGTCTGCCACCCTGTTAGTGCCACCAGCAGCCCCTTACTAGCCACCTGCTCCGTAGAAGGGCTGGTGCTCGGCGCTTTTGTAAACACTGTGAGCTTTTTAGGGTTTACTTTATTTTATTTTATTTTATTTTATTTTATTTTATTTTATTTTATTTATTTGAGAGAGAGAGAGAGAATGAGCACACACGCATGAGTGGTGGGGAGAGGGCACTGGGGAGGGACAGACACAGAGAATCTCCAGCAGACTCTACGCTGAGCATGGAGCCTGACACAGGGCTCGATCTCACAACCCTGAGATCATGACCTGAGCTGAAATCAAGAGTTGGACGCTGAACCGACTGGGCCCCCCAGGAGCCCCTTGCAAACACTACTTTATATACGGTCCCATTAACCCCATTTTACAGGCAAGAAAGGGAGTCACAGACACACACGGGGGAGGAGCTGTGTGAAGACAGAGGAGTGGAGTTGGAGGGAAGTGCCAACACGGGCCTGCGTCCACCACCAGGAGCAGAGTCGGAAGGCATCCTCTCTCGGAGGACAGACGCCTCACGCTCAGACTGCTGCCTCTCCCTGCGCCCCTCCCTCCCTGGACCAGCCCCACCCCCTCCACCTGGTGACACCCCGGTGATGGGGACTGCTCAGGAGCCATGGCCCAGGCATGTGCAGTGCATGATTGACGTCCCCACCGCCCGCAAGTAAGGCACCTGCTGCATCTTACAGGTGAAGAAACTCAGGCTCCCGGAACCTCCGGCCGAGCACGAAGACCTGGCTTTGCTGCGACTGCAGCCCAAGAGCGCTGACCACTCACGACAGATACGTGTCCCACCAGACACCCAGGCCAACACTATCCCAGACACAGACTCACATTCCAGATGCATCAAAGACCAAAATGCAAGAAACAAAATTTTTCTACCCTTTGGGGTAGCCAGAAAGGAAAATATCAACAGATTTGAACATGCAAAACTCAAAGATTAACGTTTCCGTGTGACCAGAGGCACGAAAAGGCACGTGACAGAGGAGGGTTTGGAAGATGCCCACAGCCGGCACCGGTGCCCCCACAGAGCCAGTCCAGCATGAGGATGGGGGTGGCCGACCGAGCACACGGGGAGAAACACAGGGAGTTAAGGCCCAAGGCACCCGTGGCCTGGAGGCGACCGTGAGGCCACAGAGCCCTTCTGTGCTGCCGTCCATGCTGCTCTGGGCCTTGGGCTGCCTGGTGCACTCTGCCGGCAGCCAGCAGACACGCCTCCCTCAGACCAGAGCCGCCACGTTATTCCTACGCTTGGAGCCACCACAGGCTTGCCACACTGCGGGTCCCCACAGGGACCTCAGCGGCCAGCCCACCTTTCCCCACAGAGCCGTGGCCCACCAAACCGCCAGGACTGTCAATTCCTTATCATGCCACATACCTGTCCCGGGAACACCCTAGAAATATGCTGCCACGTGGTGGGAGAGACCCTCCTCCATCTCTCGGCTCCTATGGGGCCCTTGCTGATGACAGCAGGGAGCCCGGCCTCCCAGCCAAACCTCTACAGCACGTTCACCTCTGCCACTCGCACCTGACAGGCAACACGCGGCCCACGGAGGGCAGCCCGCACAGGGCCCAGAACTGGACTGAAGTCAGGCTCCCTTTGAAGGCGTGACCCTCATGGGGCCCTGCTGACAGTTTACTCGGATGATGCCTCAACATATAAAACTGGTTAGTGGTGTGGCCAGAACAAGACTCCCGGTTTAGTACCTTCGAACCCCAGAACCTGCACGTGATCGCCACAGCAGCATGAGTCACCAAGGCCAGAAGGTGGAAACGCCACGTGTCCATCCGCACACAAAGGGATAAGAAACTGCAGGAAAGCCACGCAATGAAATAGGATTCAGTCATAAACAGGAAGGAACGACCAGACAGAAGAGACTAAGGAAAGAGAGGGCTTTGCACAATAAACCGACACCACCCGACGGAGCCACGCGGGACACACCGCCCGACAGCCGCACGCGGGACACCCCGCCCGACAGCCGCACGCGTGTGCGTTCTTCCCGGGAGCTCACCAGACATCCTCCAGGACAGGGCACACTGTGGCTGCAAGTCTCAGGGGATTTTAAAAGAGAAACATACAAAGTGTCTTCTCTGACCACAGCAGGATGAAGTTAGACATGAATCACAGAAGGAAAACTGGACAAGTCACCAACGTCTACAAATTAAACGAGTCTTGAACAACCAATGGATCCAAGGAGAAATCACAAGGGAGATAGAACACTCAGAGACATGGGGTGTGGGGCCACGCGGCTGTGACAGCCAACCTGTGAACCACGACCTCAACCACTACCGGTGGCCAGCCAGCCAACTCCGTGACCTAAGGACTGGGAAAGTAGAACAGACTAACCCAAAGCCAGCAGGAGGCAGGAGACATCAGGGTTAGAGCAGAGATCCACAAAACGGGAAATATAGAAGCAGAGGGGGGAAAATCAATGAAACCAAAAGTTAGTTATTTGAAAAGATCAAGAAAATGGACAAACTTTTAGCCACACGGACTAAGAAAGAAAAAAGACTCAAATTACTGAACTCAGAAATTAAAGTGGTACAATTCCTACCACTGATTCCATAGAAATAAAAGGATTGCAAGACAGCTTGTGAACTGCCCGCCAACACACTGGACAGCCTAGGGGGAATGAGCAAACTCCCAGAAACACAAAACCTGCCCAGCCTAAATTACGAAGAAATAGGAAATATAAACAGACCTATAATTAGTAGAGATTGAATCAGTAATCAAAGATCTCCCGAGAAAGAAAATCACCGACCAGACGGTTTCACTGGCGAATTCTACCAAACGTTTAAAGAACTAACATCATCCTTCTCAAACTTTTCCAAAACACTGAAGAGGAGGGAACTCTCCTCACTCGTTCTAGGAGGCCAGCATAACCCGATACCAAAGCGAGGTAGAGACAACACAGGAAGGGAAAACTATCGATAGACCAATAGTCCTATGATCGCTGATGCCAAAGTGAGAACTGATCCACCCCAGGACCAACCCGGATCTGCCCCCTGGAATGCAAACATGGCCCCAAGACGACAACCCCTCAATGCAATACACATGAGCAGAATGGAGGAGAAAACCACACGTCATCGCCAAAAAGGTATCTGAGAAGTTGAAAATCCTTTCATGATAAAAACACGCACTAAACAAGGGGGAGACCAACATGGCGGAGGGTGAGGAGCCAGAGAAGAAGGGAGGACAGAGGAAATGCTGGCTGACAAAGGGTTGCTGATGGAGCTGTGGGGACACTGGAACCATGTAACGAATTCCTCGAGCGACCTGGGCCTTTCACACAGCCTGACTTCCAGCTAAACACTGAACCTCTCCAGTCTCTGTTAGGCACACGTGAAGTTCTAGCCATTGGAGACCAGACTAGTTGTCTGGGTTGAGACAGGTTCACATTACAGAAATGGACACTCCTGTTTCCAATCTAAATAGGAAGTTTTTGGGGCCCAGGTGCCTCATTCGGTTGGGCGTCCGACTCTGGATTTCAGCTCAGGTCTTGATCTCAGGGTCATGACATCAAGCCCCAAGTCGGGCTCTGCACTGGGCATGAAGCCTGCTTGGGATTCTCTCTTCCTCTCCCTCCGTCCCTCCACACTGCTCATATGAGTGTGCTCTCTCTAAAAACAGACAAGCACGGGCGCCTGGGTGGCTCAGTCCGTTGAGCGGCTGCCTTTGGCTCAGGTCATGCTCCCAGGGTCCTTGGATCAAGTCCCACATAGGGATCCTTGCTCAGCAGGGAGCCTGCTTCTCTCTCTCTCCCTCTGCCCCGTTTGTGCGAGCGCGCTCTCTCTCTATGACAGATTATTTAAATAAAGTCTTAAAAAAAAAGATCAAAATAAAAACAAACACACAAATAGGCAGTTTTTATTTAGGCCTAAAAGTGTTAGAAGAGCTAAGGCAAAAGTTGCTGCAGAATTTCTAAATGACAGAGTTTCCGACTACAACTGAGTTCCACATCCTTTTGACAAAAAGTTACTCGACTTTTTTTTTTTTAAGATTTTATTTATTTATTTGTCAGAGAGAGAGAGCACAAGCAGGGGGCAGAGGGAAAGGGAGAAGCAGGCTCCCCACGAAGCAGGGAGCCAGATGCAGGATTCGATCTCAGGACCCCAGGATCATGACCTGAGCCGAAGGCAGATGCTCAACCAATGGAGGCGTCCCTCAACTTTCAAACCAAACAAACAAAATACTCAACAAACAAGGCACATAAGTCACCATGCGTCTCCTTCTCCCCATACCACCACGCAATTAACTCAGTTCTGACAGCATCTACCTGAAGATAGCATCAGATCCCACAGGTGAAGGGCTCAGTCCTACAAGACCACCCTCCTCCCCCACTTCAGATACCAGTCACCAATCCAGACTGTCACCTGTGCTTCTGGCCGAATGGCTATAGACTGGACATCCCCACAATCCCCTCCTGGGTGTGATTAATTTGCTAGAGTGGCCGGATTAACTCAGGGACAGATGGAAGAGACGCCTAGGGAAAGGTATGGGGGAAGGGCATGGGGCTTTCGCGCTCCCTGGGCAAGCCACTCTCCCCGCATCTCCATGTGTTCATGAACCCAGAAGCTCTGTGAACCCTCCTTTTGGGGTTTTATGGAGGTTCGTTTCATAGACCTGATTGATTCAACCTGCAGCCCCTCTCTCCTCCCCAGAGGTCGGAGGGGAGGGTTGGAAACTCCAATCCTCCAGCCACAAGGTCTTTCTTGTCACCACCCCATCCTGAGGCTATCCAGAGGCCCCACCCTAAATCACCTCATTAGCATAAATCAAGTGTATGCCAGAGGAACTTTCAATGAATGATAAAAGACACTCCCACCACTCAGGAGACTTAAAGGGATTTAGGAGCTTTGACAGAAACCGGGGACAAACACCATATACATGTCTCATTATAACACAGATGAAAACTACCTCAACAGAGTAAAAGCCAAATATGAAAAACCCCCAGCAAACATCTCACGGGGTGGTGAAAGATTGAAAGCTCGTCCTCCAAGATCATGAACAACACAAGGACGCCCACTCTTCTATTCAACACAGTAGTGGAAGTCTTAGCAGGAGCAATTAGGCAAGAAAAAAAATAATCAGAGCACATAAATTGGAAAGGGGTAAGTAACATGATCTCTGTTTGCAGACGATAGAGAAACCCCTAATAATTTCACAAAAAAGCTGTCAGAACTAATCAACAAGTTCAGTAAAATGGGATGTAAAGCCAACACACAAAACTCAGTTGCATTTTTATACACAAGCAATGAACAATCCAAAAAAGAAATTAAGAAAACAGGTCTGGGGACGCCTGGGTGGATCAGTCGTTAAGGGTCTGCCTTTGGCTCAGGTTGTGATCCCAGGGTCCTGGGATTCAGCCCCATATCAAGCTCCCTGCTCGGCGGGAAGCCTGTTTCTCCCTCTCCCACTCCCCCTGCTTGTGTTCCCTCTCTCACTCTCTCTCTGTCAAATAAATAAATAAAATCTTAAAAAAAAAAAACAGTTCCATTTTATAATAGCATCAAGAATAAAATACTTAAGAATAAGCCTACCAAGGAGGTGAAAGACTTGCACACTGAAAACTACAAAACAGTGCTGAAAGAAATTAAATGTGACAAAATTAAGACGTCCCATGTGTATGGGTTAGAATGCTTAATGCTGTCATCATGTTAATACCACCCAAACCAACCTACACATTCCATGCAATCCTTATCAAAATCCCAATGACATGTTTTGCAGAAATAGAAATACCCATCCTAAAAACCATCTCAAGGGACCCAGAACAGCCAAACCATATTGAAAAAGAACAAAACTGGAGGCCTCACACTCCCTCATTTCAAAACTTACTACAGTAACCAAAAAAATGTGATGTTGGCATAAAAACAGACATGAAGTCCAAGAGAATAGAGAGCCCAGAAACCAACCCTCCCGTGGTGTCTGATGACTCTTGACAAGAGGGCTAAGATCATTTGATAGTGAAAGGTTGGTTTTTTCAACAAACGGCGCTGGGAAAACTTGATATCCACATGCAAAAGAATGAAGTTGGACCCTTACCTCACACCATATACAAAAATTAACCCAAAATGCATCAAAAACCTAAATGTAAAGCCTAAAATTATAAAACTCTTAGAAGAAAATACAGGATAAAACTTGACCACATTGTATTTGACAGTGATTTCCTAGATGTGACACCACAGGCAACAAAAACAAAAACACACAAATTGGACCACATGAAAATTTAAAAATTCTGTGCATCAAGGGACACGATCCACAGAGGAAAACAGCAACCCACAGGATGAGAGAAAATATTTGCAAACCATATAGCTGATAAGGGACTAAAACCCTGGGTAGAAAGAAGACTCCCAAAACCCAGCAACAAAAAAATTAACAACCCAACTCAAAAATGGGTGAAGGACTTGAACAGACATTTCTCCAAAGAAGACATAACAATGGAATAAGCCTGGGAAAAGACGCTCAAGGAGCATCAGGGAGATGCAAATCAGCACTACAATGGGAGACCGCCTCACACCCACGGGGATGGCAGGAAAACTACAGGTGTAGACGAGGATGTGGGGAAATCGGGAACCCCACGCACTGTTGGTAGGAATGCAAACTGGAGCAGCCACTATGGGAGACAGTGCGGAGGCTCCTTGAAAAGTCAAACAGAGTTACATACAGTGCAGCGGATGCACTTGTGAGTCTACACCCCCCAAAAGTGGAAGGCAGCTCTCGAAGAGATATCTGCACACCCATGTTCACGGCAGCACAAACCAAATGCGATCTGTCCATACAACGGAATACTTACTACTCAGCCTTAGAAACAAGGAAACCCCGACGTCCACTTCGACACCGATGAGCCTGGAGGACAGCATGCTGAGTAAAACAACCAGTCACAAAAGACAAATCCTGTTCAATTCCGTTTATACGAGGTACTCAGAAGCACTCAGAGAAGTCAGAATCACCGAACAGAAAGTGGAAGGGTGGGAGCCAGGGGCTGGGGGTTCCTGTTGAATGGGGACAGAGCTGCGATTTCATAAGATGAGAAAGGTTCAGGAGGCGGATGGTCGCGGCTGAACGACAACGTGAACGTATTCACATCAGTGAACCGCACACTCAAAAATGGTCAAGATGGTAAGTTTTACGTTGTATGTAATTTACCACAGTAAAAAATTGGGAAAAGAAAGGAATGTCGTTTTGACACACGCTGTAACAGGCATGAACTTCGAAAACATCGTGCTGAGTAAAAGAACCCAATTACAAAATACCACATGCCGCATGATTCTGTGATAGAGTCCAACCAGGTAAATCCACAGGGACGGTCGGGGGCTGGGCGGAGGATGAGTGGGGATGGCTGCTGACCTTCCGGAACGGTTCCGGAAGTAGGTAGAGGGCTTGCACAGCACCGAGTATACTAAATGCCACAGAATCATTCACCACATAGTGGTTAAAATAGCACATTTTATGTTACCTGTACTTTACACAATTTGTTTAAAGATTTATTTATTTATTCCAGAGAGAGAGAGAATGCGCACACATGCAAGCGTGCACACATGTGCACATGCACACGGGGGAGGGGCAGAGGGAGAATCCCAAGCAGACTCCCCGCTGAGCACAGAGCCTGTCTTGGGGCTCGATCCCATGACCCCAAAATCATGACCTAAGACGAAATCAAGAGTCAGACGCTCAACTGACGGAGCCGCCCATGTGCCCCACTTTACACAATCGGTCTATAGAACCGATGAAATCCAGATTCACGACCTGAACAGAAGGTGCTAGAAGGTGTTCAACTGAAAGGGGACACGGGTCCAGGTGGTGTAAGGTGGCCCTTCCAGCTGGATGTGCCCAGGTGCCACCACGGGACCGCATTCCTGCTGCCTGTCCATCTCTGGCCACAGTCTGCCAGTCCATCCGGCCCGCTTCATGCGGTCCTGACACAGCTCAAGGGCGCCATTCACATGGCACCTGTCCGACCCTTCTTGCTCCCCTGGCATCAGGCATGCTGCTCGAGGCCAAGAAAACTTGAACATGAATGCCCACACAGGCACCAAAAACACACAGCACACCCTGTCCACCGTGGGGACGTTAAAATTAAGCAGAAGAGTAAAATACAGGGGAAAACACCTACACTCCAAGAGCCCAGGAACCCCGGAGGCCCCTCGTGAGGCAGGCGTTCTCCTCACACACCCCTGGCCAGAGAGATGAGGCCGCCCTTCTCCTGTGTGCCTGGTGTTCGGGTGCCGACGTGTGGAGCAGGGATCGTGGGCAGGGAGAGACACGTCAACCACCCTCAGCCCCTCCCTGGGACCTGGCGCTCCCAAGGGCTGGTGGAATGATCAACAACTCTCTGAGTGGTCTTCAAAGCCACAGAGCCGCCCCTGGTAAGCATCTCGAGGACCCGCCGGCAGCGGAACAGCCCAGGACGGTGCTTTCTTGAAGTTCACATTCCCTACATTCCCCCACAGTGACACCATCACTGGCCAGCCACTCCCACTTCCACCTGTGGCAGGGACCCTGCATGTCCCACCTCATAAACCTCTCCCGACCCACATCCCGGCAGCTCCCAAGTCCCACGCTCAGCAAAGCCATACAAGCACACAAGCGTCCTCTGCCCTCGCCCGGGTGGGCCCCACTGGCCTCCACTTCCCCGGAAGGGCCACTGCTAGAACGTTCTTTCCCACGGGACAGCCCCTCAGTGCAGCTTCCTGGCCTCCAACTGTCCACCAGCAGGCCCCTCCCAGCCTCCACCCCCCCCCCCCACCTCGGGCTACATGGCTACCTGGGCGACACTGATCACTGTCTGACTCGGAGCATTTACGTATTTATCTGGCCTGTCATCTGCCTCCCAGCTAGGACGTCCTGGGGCTGGGTGGGGGGTACCGAGCCCAAGCACTGCCTTGTGCGGAGGCACAAGCAGGACTAAGTGAAGGATATGTGCCTCCTTGCACTCTCCCCGAAACCCCCCTCGTGTCCACCGCCCTATCAGCTGGCCGTGGCGGCAGATGCAGGCAGCCCCGGCGTTCTGGCCTCATCAGACCACCTGCTTCACTGTGGCCAGGACGCCACGGTCTACATGGCCCCACGGCCTTGCTGGCTGTTCCTTCAGGGTCCGTGTGTTCCTTGGGAGCTACAAGGCCAGGCCACTCCCAGCCACCCTCTCCTATATGCTAAGGGCCCCCAAATCTATCTTCAGCCCCCCTGCTTTCCTAAACCCAAGACTGATGCACACAGCTGCCCACTTACCATCTCCCCAGGGGCCCAGTGAGTGACACGATCTTGGCACGGCCTCTGCCCGAGACGGCACAGCCCCAGGCCAGAGGAGGGTCTGGGTGGCTGGTGAGCAATTTATGCCCCACATGGGTGCTCTGCCCTCAAGGACAGAGTGAGCAGAACGGCTCTGACCTGCTCGGGCTCCGACGGTCCCCGGGACAAGATCAGAAGCTCTGTTCTGGACCCACTGCTCCTGGGACTTCATCCCATCTCAACAGACCCACGGGGAGATGAAAAGGATGCTCCCACGGCATCCCTGGGGGCCACTAGGACTGCGGAGAGCGTAAACGACCAGGTCTCCAGCTGTCCCAGCCGGGCCCTCCCTACTTGGGGAGATCAAGGCACTTCCTGCACTTCCCCTTACGGCGCCAATGGACCCAGCAGCGTCTGAGGGCAGCACCTGCCAGCCGGAACACACACAGGCCAAGGCGGGCGCACCCGCGAAAACCCCACATGAGGGCACATCAACCACTCACTCTGCCTTTAGTCGCTTCGCGAGGATAACCGTTCCTAAGCCGTGGCCCACAAAAGGCACCCGTCTCCACCGTCCTGACAGCAAGGATCAAGAACTCAAGCGGCAACGTGCAACACGCGTCATAGGAAAACGGCAGTACTCACTGTCTTCTCCCGGACAAGGCATGCCTGGCTGCTCGGGGATGCTGGGGAACACTGGACAGAGGGAGAGAAAGAGCAGTCGGTCACTCAGCGCGTCCTGTGGAAGGTCCTGCGCCGAGTCAGGCTGACCAGACGAGCTTTCACACGAAGCCCACGCTGCTGACCAACCTACCCCGACGAGACACCCACTGTGGCAAAAGCACGGAAGCCCAAGGACACCAACGTCAAAATGGACTTCTAAAGGACTTCCAAGTGCACTAAAAAACTCTGGGGGGCAAAGCAGTGTGGGGGCCTAGACAACAGCTGCCCCAGGAACCCTCCTGACTCGCAGCCGTAAATTAACACAGAAAGTTAGGAGCTGCGCCTGCTTCGAAATGGACTTCGAAACACCGGATTCTATTTCGCACTCAAGGTGGAGTTCAAAATTAAATATCTTAAAATAGACCCTGGGTTTCCCTCACAGATTATTAAAAAAGAAGCTTAAAAAGTATTACAACTTAGCTGAAGAAACCACTTCCTTATCTAGAAAACAACACCGGCTTTTGAAAGCAGCCGGCAGTGTTGAGAGGCTCGGCACCGTGATCAGACGCCGGCAGGGCCGGGGCTCTCGCTGCAAACCCCGTTCACACACAGAGCTGCAGAAGCTGGACCCTGCAACCGGCTCCTAGCCCCGCACCAGGGACAACGACTGTCCCACAGAACACCGCTGGTTGGGAGCTCCGGTCCCAGCGGCGTCAAGCTTGGGCCCCGCCGTCCCTGCCCACCCGCCCGGCTGAGAGTCTAGGCCGCACAGAGAGAATGCAGACGGGGCTGGTCGGAACCATGCTCAGACACCCCACAGGACCCCAAGAGTGTTGGGGGGCAGCCTGAAACCCCCAATTCAGACTATATTGAAATCGTAATAATTCGTATTTCCCGTGACTCAATCTATAACACAGCTCCGAGCTTCAAGCTGAGGACAGCTGTGAGCCAGGAGACAGGTACAGGGCAGGTCTCGTCCACCCTGACTGTACTATGCACGGCCCCCCTTCCACCTGCCCTTATACGCTCTGGGCCGGGACCCTTTCAGCTTCCAAAAAGGTGGAGACCGGTGAGAGAGCCCAGGCTTCTGATGCACCCAGTGATGTCGGCCTCCCGGGAACGGGGACAATGAGGACCGGCAACCAGAACCCAGGCCCCTGTGTCCAGTGAGAAAGGGCTTTTATGACTCTTTACCAGCTACGGCAATTTTTATTTGGGTTAATAAGATGTAAAAGAAAAAACAAACCCAAACTGCACTGTATTCAACATCCTTAAATTCTCTGGAATCCCAAGATTTTAAACCATGATCCTTCATGTTTTCTAGTCCCCTAGGCTGTCTGGAAACCATGCTAGGCTTCCGTCTCCCCAGACCACAGTGGGACCACCCCACCCCTCCAACTGCCACTGACCGTGAATGATGAGCCCTTCATCCCTGCGCTGACAGGCCAGGCGGAAGGCCTCCTCCAGCTCCATCTGGGAGGACACGGTGCAGGGGTCACCTAGGTGGGGCAAGAGACATCACTGAGGCCACCGCAGGCCTGAGGCAAAGTGGTCCAACTCAGGTTGGGAAGGGCAAAGCCTGGCTGCTCCTGTCCAGCCACCCCTTGCAGAGCTGGGAGACCCAAGAATAGCGAGCAGGACCAGGGGCCCACATCAGAACCGGCAGCTCCCCAGAATGAGCCCTGAGAAGTCCACCTGCAGATGTAAACCGTGCTAACTCTCATGGCTTGGACAGGATTAAGGACATTCTTCCTAGGTTAGTCCTAGATGAAAGAAAAGGCTCCCTGCCCCCATCCTGGATAGGAATATAGAACCGCACAGCACCAATGCCCCAGGGGGCTGACGCTGCTGCTCCCCTGTGTCCTCAGCTGGCAGCTGGACTGCATCCCCACCCCCCAGCTTTCTCAGATGTGTGTCTGACTGAGAGAGAGAAGGATGGAGACGGGGAAGGAACGGGAGGGGGAAGGACACTATGGGGCCCTAGCTACTTACCCTCCAGCTCTCCCTGAGAAGATGAAAATAAAAAAGAACTTATCCTTCCAAATCACCCACTGGAAAGCCCAGAACAGGAGAGAGGAAGAACAGGGAAGGAGGGCAAGGGCTGGCCCCAGGTGGGGACAGGGAGACCCCTGCAGCCCCCTCCCAGTCTGCCCTTCCCCAACCCCCAAACCCAGCTTCCTTTTTGACCGGCCTCTTGAGGAAGTGATTTCCAGCATCCCTGCGGGGGACGATGGCTATTAACTAGCTTAATCCCCTAGTTTTAAATCTCCCCACGGAGGGGCTGATCTAACTTCCTGCACACGGAAGACTTAGAGATTTACAGTCCGCCGGACATAAGACCAAGGGCGCTACCTTCACTGTCCACCCACTTCAGGGTGAGCGGGTGCCCCTGGTGGAGACTGCACATCTCTCTCACTTCCTTACAGAGCTCCTCGAAGGTCATCGCTGCGTCTAGGCTGGTGATCAGGATGTCCCTGGGCAAAGAGGATGCACATGTTTCACCAAGGAGCACATTTAAATCAAATTAAATACTGATTAACTGAGTTATTGATTACATAAATGAAAATTTTCCCAAACAAAATATTACACCCCCCCCCCCCACAGAACCACTGACCACAGTCTTGTTTTTTAATGACTACCATGAATGCCCCTGCACAGAAAGGAAAGATCTATCCTGCACCTGGATGTGCCTAAATGGGGGGGGGGGGCAGGTAAGAATGAGGCAGGGATATCAGAAAGGGACAGTGGAAGCCGGGCGAGCACTTGCTCAGGCACCAGGTTCAAATTCAAAAGGTCACATAGGAGGGCTGCAGGGCGGGTGGACGGTGTGTTCAGATCAGCCCGCTGGCTCATCAGACCTTCCCGCCAAAGCTGACGGTGCGAACAGTAGCCCAGGCCTGAGCTGGAGGGAGGCAAGACCCCGCATGGTTGTGACGTGAGCTCAGAGAAGTGGGCATCTGGGACTCAACCTGGCAAAGTGGGGTCTCTAACTCCAGTGTGCATCACCCAGAAATCCCCTCAAAACACAGGTGCTGCTGGACGCCGTGGGGACCTAGCTAGACCCCAGTGTCAGCACATCCTCCAAAGGTCAAGCTGGGGGCCCCCTATTTCTCAGAATGGCACTGCAATGGGCCTGACCCTCAGCTGCAGCCCTGCTGCCTGAGAGCCACCTCCCAGCGGCCAGGCGGCAGCACAGCCCCATCCGGAGACAGAATTCCACCTGGGCCCTTGTGGTTTGGATACTCGGGCTCTGATCTTGGTGGGTGCTTTCCAGAACCAACATCATGGCTGCACTGAGGCCCACCCCTCCCCACTCAGAGGGCGAGGTTTGAAGTCGCATGGGAGAGGGACCAGGGCAGAGGCAGTGGGAGGGAGTGAGGAGCTGGGGCAGGGCAGGAACCTCAGTGCGGCCTGAGGCAGAAAAGAGGACAGTACCACATTGGGACAAAGGAAGAGTGTGGGAGGAAGAGGAGGAAGAGGGGAAGGGGCAGGGGAAGGGTGGGGAGAGGAGAATGAAAGGAAGGGGGAAAGGGGTGGAGGGAAGGGGAGAGAGAGGAGAGGAGGTAGGGAATGGGAGGAACAGGATGAGTGGGGGCCTCATCAGCCAGGGGAAACTAGACTCAAGAGGTCACATTACTGGCGGTAACCAAAGCACTCTCCAGGGGCCAAAGTCAGGGGCGGGGACGGGGGCATCGGTGGCTCAGTCCAGAACTCCCAAGGGCTCCAGTGAACTCTGCCCAAGTCCCGTCTTGCCTGCCTCCATCCCTCCCCTCAGTGCCTGAAGGTGCCTACTTGAACCCAGTCTGGGGGCAGGCTGGGGGGCGGGGATCCAGTCCCCACCCAACCTGGGCTGCTGGGGTGTGGACTTCCTCTGAGGATCAACTCTGATTTTTCACAAAGTGGCTTATTGCTCAATCCCACGATTCCTGGATGGGAAGAGGACTGTCTCTGATATGGTGACAGGCCTTCCACACAGTTCACCGACCAGCAAGCCAAGATGTTCTGGCCCTCTGATGACTCTGAGAACTGGTTTTACATAGGCAAACCACCCTTCTGGGCCAGAAGACGGAACTCCGAGACCTCTTCTGGTGGGCTGGCCGTCCCTCCCCCAGAAATCATTCCTCCCTAGAGCCTGGTCACCAACTCTCCCACACATATCCTGCTCCCAGGTGACCCAGATGAGGATGGCAGAAGGGACAGGGCAGTTCCGACCTGAGACCCCAAACAAAGTGCCCCCCCCCCAAGACAAGAGCCCCAAGCCTCTCCTCAGCTTGGAGGATGCACCAGGAGATGCACCTCTGGGGAGACCACCGGTAAAGAAGCAGCAGCAGAGACGTCTACACGGCGCTCAGGGCGGAGGCAGGATCCTGCCTCGGGGCACCGCCCCACCATCAGCCGGGCGGCCCCGCGGCAGCCAAGTGCCCGGTGCTCCCCGGGTGGGGCCAAGCGCTCCCGGCCTCTGACCCCTGTGAGGTGCCCGCTCGCCCCATTTTACAGCGAGCAGGTCGAGTCCAGGGCGCCGCGCGCGGACGTGAGCTGATCAGAGTCCGAAAGACCCGGTCCCAAGATTTACAAGGACCCCCCCCCCCCACCCCGCCCCACTTCGCGCAACGGCGGGCTGCTCACTGCACCTAACCTTCTCCTGGGTCGTTAAACTTTTCTTAAATGGAAACCTCTATCCGGGTAAATTGGGAAAAGTTTAGGAAACCCTGATTTTTAAAACTCTGCCGGCAGTTTTCATTTGGCAAAAACTTCAGCCCTTGCAGGTCTGTGGCCCTAACGTCCAGCCCACTTTGCCGGCAATATCTCCGTCCTGTGCCCCAGGCTGTGGGCGCCTCCCGAGCCGCAACGCCCTTCCGGCGGGTCCGAGCCGAGGAAAACCCCGCCGGGGCGGGGAGGGACCGGCGCAGCCGCTAGCAACCGCAGCGCTCCGAGCCTGGGCGCCAGAGGACCCAGCGACTCCACCCTCCCCGCGAGCTTTCCCGCGAGTGACGTTCCAGGGCGCCTGGAGCGCCCGCCGCGTCCCGGGCCGCCTCTACGGCAACGGCGCGTCAGGACCTCCCGGGGCGCCCCTGGGCCCGGAGGGGCCTCGCCGTCCCCTCCCTCCCGCGCCGCAGTGGCGGCGACACGGTCCCCGACGGCAGGCGCGGTCCGGGCCGTCTCCCCGCGCCCGGCTCTGCCCGCGGCCCGCCGGCCCCGCCGTCGGGCGCAACGCGCTCACCCGCTGTAGTGCGCCTTCAGGCGGACGCGGCAGCCGCTCCCGTCCATCTTGGGGCCGGTCCTGCTGGGCATGGCGAGCTCCGCCGGCCGCCGTCAGCGCCGCGCCCTGGGCGCTCGGGCCATGGCGCGGGGACCCAGCGGCCGGCCGGGGCGCCAGGTGGGGCCGGCGGCGCAACGCGGAAGGGCGCACGCGGCGCCGGGACTCAGAGGCGTGGGTCCGGCCAACTCCGCGGAACTTGGGTGGCGGGCTGGGCGGGACAGGGGACACGGCCAGCGGGGACGCGCGAGGGGCGCGCACGGAGTCCCGGTGTCAGGCCTGGGGGCGGGGGTGCGGGGGGGTGGTCCGAACATGGCCGACCCGAGGCCCAGCGGGCGGCCAATCGGCGGGACGGGCGGTCCCGGGGCGGGGGCGGTGGCACCTGCGGCCAATGAGGGCGAGGCGGGGCCACTACCTGGGCCAATCCCCGGGGGTCCCCGCGGCGGCGACCCAATGGCTCCGCGCGGGGCGGACTACCTGTCGGGCGGGGCACGGCCCACCTGCGGCCAATGGAGGCGCGCGCGGCCCGGCTCTGCCCGGCAACCAGAGGCGGTGCCGGGTCGGCCCAGAGCGCAGGCCCCTGGGTGGAGTGGGCCCCCGGGGACCGTGCTTCCCAGGTGGGGCCCCTGCGCTGCAGCGCCCCGAGAACCTGTTGAAAATGCAAGCTATCTCGGGTGCCCCAGCCCACATTCACGGAATCGAAACTCCAGCAGTCTGTGCGAACAAGCCCTGGGTATTTCGGAGGTGAACGCGAGTCCGAGAGCCGCTGGTCTAGGGGACAGTGGGAAAGGGTCGCCGGTGACTTGAGGGGCGGGAGCAGAGCACTCAACCAAAATCACGGGGACGTCCGTCTCAGCTGCCCTCCTCCCCTTGCAGAACCCAAGATCCTATTGCACGGAAGTATTGTCTACACTAGCTGGCGGGTCCCTCTGTTCCAGTTCACTCCTCGGCCCGGACAGGGACACTGCATTTGCCCATGTCGCCCGTGACCTTCATTTCTGAATTCCCGAACTCCGTGGGTCTTAATAACTTGATCTGGACAGCGGCCTCTGAACACCCTCCACGGCCCCCAGGGGCCACATGCTGGTTGCATCAACGGGGCCCAGATCTGCGTTTGTAGGACCTCACCTGGGTACCAGGTGGGCACCGAAGACTGAGGTCTGCACTCCACTTGTCCGCCCCCTCCCCACACCACCCAGCTGGCAACCTCTGACCCGGGACTCCAGGCCTGGCCAAGCCTTCAGGCCTCACCTGGACAATGGGAAGGGCTTCCTGTACAGGTCACATTCTCATCCCCAGATGCTTCCTGGGAACCAGGCCCTGGGGTGAGCCTGGAGAACCAAGTGGACAGTCATGGTCACGGAACTCATATTCTCCCTAGAGATGGACCCAGAGAAACCTGTTGGAAGCCCACCTCTCACCTACTTAAAAGGCTGTCAGCTGTCCCTTGGTAAAACAACAAAAGGCTTGCCCCTCACACCCATCCGTTTCTCTGCTCCTCTTTACAACCAAACCGCCGGAGTCTGCAGCCTTCATCCCGGCTCTACCTCCTGCTACTTTCTCTTGAGCACCCCCCCCCCCCCACACACACACCTGCACTCTCATCACCAACTCCTATGTTTTGACTACTATGGTCAGTTCTCGGACTTTTTCTTGATTGACCCTTGGCAGTGGTCTGGCCCCTCCTAGAAGCTCTTACCCTAGGGCGGTGCTCTCTGCCTCTCCTGCTACTCTCCCCTGCATCTCCCTCTGCTGCTTCCTCCTGGTCTCACTCTTAAATGCCCCCCTCCCACCCCAGCATCTCATTTCCACTTAGGGCTCCAAACACCAACCTGAGCTAAATCGCTCCTCTGAACTCCTCCCCCCACCACACACACCTCCCATCCTAGCAGATCTCTCTCAGCTCAAAAACCTCCTTTCCCTCTTATACCCCACACGCCTCCGTCTGCAAATCCTGGCGGCTCCACCTTCAGCATATTTCCAGACTCCTACCACATCCCACCACCTCTGTTGCTACCACTGGTCCCAGCCACATCCTCTGTGTGTGGGTTTTTGCAGCAGCCTCCAATTTCCTTAAAAACATAAGTCGGTCCATGTCCATCGATCTGGTGTTCAAAACCCCCAGTGATGCCCACTATTCTCAGGAAAAGCCCATAGGTCCTATGGGATCTGGGGCCCCATTCCTTTCTGTCTTCATCTCCCACTGTCCTCATCCTGCCTCACTCCCCTCCAGATACCTGGCCACTTTGCTTCCCCTTGCCTCAGGGCCTTTGCACATGCTGGCATCCCTCTCCCAGAAGCACCTTTGCGCAGACCCACACTTCCTTTGAGTTTCCATTTAATATCATGCCTGTGTTCCTCTGCTCCCCCACTCCACCCTGTAGGTGATTCCTCCATGGCCCCAGCATGGGCACATAGAGCTCTGTGGCTGTCAGTTGGGCATGAAGGGGAGGGGGTACGAGCGTTTGCTAGGCCGGGGGAGCAGCCTGGTGCCCGTAGGGATGAGCGGGAGTCTGCCAGGTGAGCAGCACCAAGGAGGCAGTGTGTGGGATGCACCTCTCCCTGTGTGAGGCCCCTCGACCAGCCCGTGGGCGGCACTGTGGCCTTGTCCCCTTGACCGTCCAGACCCCAGCCCGGCACATGGCCTCAGGCGGTCCTGACTGGTGGAGAAGAGCGAGGTTGCGTCTCAGTGGACACAGGCCATCTCCGTATGGAGGGGGGGGTCCCTGACCCCCCCCCACAGCATCTCCCTAGCATTCTCATTCCCTGCCTCAAAGATGGGGAAGGAGGCAGCGAGTCCAGTTCCTGATGCCCTCTGCCCACTGCAGGGCAGGATGGGCCGGCGGATGTCCATCCCACTGTATTGCCATTTCTCTGACATGTCTCACCAGACACAACAGCCCGAGTCTGGCCCCTGAGCCCTTTCTAACCAGGGCAGCCCTTGCTGGGGTGGGAGATTCGAGTGTCCTGGTACCCTTGTGGGGACTGACCTCACCCGTGAATCTGAGCTGACATGCGGAACCTCTGTCCTGGAAACTGGCACCGGCGTCTGTACTGCTGCGCCCCCAGTCCTAGGGAGGGGAGTCGGGAAGAGAGCCTGAAGCCGCACAGCTTGGGGGGGGGGGGGCTGTGTTCTCCATTAGGGTTGGGGGAGGGGGAGAGGCCTATTCCAGGAGGAGGGCCAGGGGAAGGCTCCACCCTGAGTCTCTTACACATCCTGTCTCAGGCCAGGGCGAGGGCACAGGGGTCATCTGCAGCGCCCAGAAAACTTACCTGAGGCCTCCCAGGACTGCACTCGAGTGTGGAGGCCTTTGGCTTTTGTATCCTACCCCCCACCAAACAGCTCTGCACAACAGCAGATCCCCCTGCCCACCAGGCCTGTGGACAGTCTCCAGAGTGTGGGCAGCCACCTGCGCTGAGCACCCCCCCAACCCTTAAGGCCTCAAGGATAGAGGGCATAGTCCTGACAGGCAGGCGGGCGGCACCTGCGTCCTGACAACAGGCACAGGGCGTTTGTTCCCAAATTTTCCAACCACTCCCCACCCCACACGTGACAGGGGTTGGGACCCAGTCAGCATAGGCCACTGCCATGTCCCCATGGTGTCCGGGTGTCTGGCACATCGTGGAATGAATGAGGAAGGGAGTGAGTAAGTGGACACCCTCAGTATTGGCGGCACCAGGCCCCGCGCTGGGGGGCACTGGGAGGGGCTCCTGCCTCTCCAGTCTGCCAAGTAAGGGGGCTGGGGAGGGTGGGGCGGGGAGGTGCCCTTGGTCGCCCAAGGACAGACCTGCCAAAGGCCCTGGGGCTGAGGGCAGGTCCCTTCCACCTCTCAGCTGCTTCTGTGTTTCCCAACTCTCCCTGCAAACACCTCACGTGCTTTCATGATGACACTTATTTCCAGAATGAAAAAATACAAGGGTGTGGGCTTTTTAAAAGGGTTTATGAAAGTGACAGAGGCTTGCTGTAAATCTCAATATCACAGGAGGGTGTCGGGAGAAGGGAACGCTGCTGCCCTGCCTCCCTCATCTCCCGACAAACCCCACTGGGAGGGTGTCCCTCTCCTGTCACTTGGGACCCCAGAGCAGGTGCAGAACTGGTTGGGGGGAGGATGGCCAGGCCCCACCTAGCTCACCCTCTGATTTCCTTCCATGAGTGTTCTTTATGAGGATGCTCTCAAATGATGTCAAGATGCTTTAGGGGAGGGTGAAAGCCAGGAGGACTTTATGCTCCATGACATTCATCAGACACAAGCGAAGGCCTCCATGGGGGTTCCTCCCAATGAGACCTTCCTGCAGAACCGCACCCAGGGGGCTGTCTTCCTCACCAGACCTCACGGACAGCATTCATGCCAGCTTGGTGCTGCCCAGAAAGAAGTGGCTGTCAGGGGCTGGCATCTCCGGCAGCCTGGGGGGTGGGGGGCCCCGGTCCTCCTGCCAGGTGCAGGACTGCCCCAGGCTGTGAGGACCACAGCAGAGTGTCAGGAAGCCCAGGGCGTGTGCTGGGCACATTGTTGGGGGAGGGGCGGGGCAGCAGGTGTTTCCTTTCTTTGTCATAGATCACGGGATTTGGAAAAACTGGTTCAAGAGACAACATCCACTTCACTCGCTCATTAATTTGTTCAACGGGTGTCGACCAAGGGCCTACTGGGTGCCAGGATACAGTGGGGATTCAGCCAGACATGTGGCTCTGTCATGGAAACCGCACACCAGTGGGGAGATGGGCCACTGTCATTGGTCACACAGACATGGCAGTTTGTTGGAGAGAGCCGGGTCCGACCAGGTCCCTGGGAGAGCGTCTGGTGATGGGACGGGGATGTGTGCGGTGAAGCAGGAGAGCAGGACGGGCAGGTTGGGTGGCTCCTGCAAAGGCTCTGTGGCCCCAGGGAGCAGGGTTGTCTGGAGGTGTTGGGAGAGGCTGCAGAAGCTGCTGGATCAGACCCCAAGGGGCCTCCAGGGCCATGTTGAGGAGGGTGGGGAGCCAGTGACAGGGCCCTGGGAGCTTCCAGAAAAGGTTGCTCCATTCCCTGGGCAAGATCCTGCCCAGAGGGCAAGGGAGAGAGGTATGTCTTCCTCTCCGTGGGCTTCTGGGCCGGGGTGTGCATCCGTCTCCGTGTGTGTCTGTGTGTGTACACTGTGTGAGTACCCTAATGCGGTGTCTGAATCTCGTGCTTGTGTGTCTCCGTGTTGATGTGTCTGAGGCATTCGCCTTCATCTGTGTGCCAGTGAGCAACGTATTCCCTCTCTGCTCCACAGTCACCGTTTCCTACCTGTGAGTATGGATGGCATTCCTGCAGGACGGGGGGGGGGGGTTCTCGCTCTAGGCACTGCTGACACTTGCGCAGATCATTCATCACAGCGCGGCGAGCCTCTGCACGGCAGGTGTCTGGGCACCTGTGCGGGGAGCCCGGAGCGCCTGCCCTCCCGCGTCAGCGCAGTGCTGCGCTTTCCCAGCAGAGGGCGCCGGAGGGACACGGCTGGAGGAGGGGCGCCGCTCGCGGTAGAGAGCCCAGGTGGGCGGCGCTGTGGGCTGTGGGCTGTGGGCATCTTGGCGTCCCCCACCCCCCGCCCAGGAGGCACCCCAACTCCAGCCTGGGCTGAAGCTCCCCCTCAGCCCCAGGGTGTCCGGCCTGTCTTCTACCTGCGGTCACTGTCCACAGCTCAATCGCCCGTTATATTAAATGGTCCCTGCTCCAAATCCCTGGCTGGACCCGGGTGGGTCGGGTCTGCTTGCGCAGGAGCGCGTGTCCGTGTGGCGTCCCGGCGGGGTTCCCGTGCGTGTTGCATGTGCGCCTTTGCGTATCGTGTTTCTGTGTGCACGCATTGGAACAGGTGCTGGGAGAGGCCTTGTCTGGCAGGGGCAGGAAGCACGGAGGGCGGAAACAACCACACGGGACACTGGCTGCTCAGAAGACTGGATGCTGGTGTGCCAGCAGCTTCCCGCATTCAACTGGCTGTCACAGGGAGGCCTGCGGTTGCCATTGTCCCATTGTGCGAGCGAGGACGGTGAGGCACCAGCACCCCTGCCCCTGGCAGGATCCCTAGGATGTGGGCATCATAAGCCCATTCTCTGAATGAGGACACTGAGGGTCTGGGTGGCCCAGTGCTTCGTCCGGGGTGGCAGGGCTGGCAAGGTGCAGGGCCGGGATTGCCCGGGCCCACGGGGACACTCTCCACATCTCCCTCTTTCCTGCTGGGTATGTCCAGGGTGGAGCTCCTCTCCTTGGGGCTCAGGACAAGCCACGGAGGGGAAAGGCACTTCCCCTCCTGGAAAATGGAGTCTGTCCCGCTTTCGATCCCTTCAGCTGCCTGAGATTATATTTAAACCCCAAGCAAGCCTGACATGCGTCTGAGGAGGCCACACCCGAAACCACGGTCACCATGGCAATGCCACTCCGTGGGGGCTGTGTGTGGGCGCTGTTTTAGCCACAAGCAAGCCATAGTTAACTACAAGCATCACGGGGAGACACAGGGACAGAGCGAGACAGGTCCCCAGCTGCTTGGCTGAGCCCCTTGTCTGTCCGCCCAGGCGGGAGCCTGTCCACGCCCAGCCACGGGTGTCAGGACACGAACTGGGTGTGGTGCCTCCACCTTGCTGAGCCTGCCCTCCACAGTCTTCTTTGCCTTTTACTCAAAGACTGAGATTGGGGCCCCCCCGGCGGGCCACAGAGCCTGGCATTGTGAATTCACCGTCCCAGGGTCAGGCCAGCGCCAGGCTTCCAGGCCGCCATGGTATCCAGTCACCCTGTCCTGGGACGGGATTGGGGGGAGGTGCGGCCGGGACCACCTTCTAGAAAGCAAGGTGACGATATGCATCCAAAGTCTTTGGGTCTCATCATTCCACTTCTGGAAATCTGTTGTAAAGGAAGAACTGGAGATGCAAACCTCGTGTGTCCCAGACATAGGCCCTGATAGTTGCAGGATCAAGGGTGGCAGGTGATGCGGCTGGCTGCAGAGTGGAGGCAAAGTCCACCGCAGGCCCCGTGGGACCTTTGAGAGCTAATTTTGCACACAGACACATGCACACGTGGGCTCACACTCACTCAGGCCAGGCAGGAGAGGCTCTGCCGGGACAGAAGGAGGCAGGACCCCTGCCGGTGGCCCCAGCGAACCAGCAGATGGCCCAGCAGCCTGGCCGTGTGCAGGCGCTTGCCTCGTTGGAAAGCACCCCAGCATCCCCAAGCTGGGAAAAGATGCCCTGGGACCTTGTCATCCACAGCCAGAAGCCTCCTATGGGCAGGGCCCAGGCTGCCATCCCCAGAGGTGACACACAGCCCTCGCTGACCCCTGACAGCCCCTGTCAACCCCCAGTGACCCTTGCCCGGGCAGGACAGCTGGAGTTGACAAACCGCTCTCAGGACAGGACCTCATCTAATTCCTGCAACACCCACGGGGGGAAGCATGAAGGCTTTGAGAGAAACAGCACCAGACGGGTGACCATGGCAGGTACCCTGGTGTCTCAGCGCACCTGTCCACCTCCGGGGAGCCCCGAGATCTGTGTGTTCAAGGTTGATCTGATGAGACCAGGCTCCAGGAGAAGGCACCGGTGTGCCTGACCGTTCCTGGGACTGCCGCTGGGTCGGCAGCTGCTCCAGGGCTGTGCCTGGGGGTGACCTCGGCACCTGGGGAAATGTAGGCCATCCCAGGCTAAGGATGCGAAGCCCGTGGCCCCCCCAGCTGGATGCTTGTGCACCTGGGCCCAGTGGGGGAGGGACCATCCTGAGAGGGGCCACCAGGTGTTTTAAAATGGAGTGGTATGTGCAGAGATGAGGCCCTTTTGGGGTGGAGCCTGGTAGCCTGGCTCAGGAGGACAGGAGGCACTGGCCTGGAGACACTCGGGACACAGGGAAGTGGGATCCGTGGCCAGGAGTCATTCCTTGGCTTGCTGGGTGTTCACCTGTGAGTGGGGGTGACCGGGGAAGGCAGAATACTGACTCAGCTCTCAGGAAATGGCAGACAGTTTCTGTTGCTGTCATGGCCCTTCCGTTTATCCGAGCGTGTATCAACCCAAGGGGCACCATTGACGCCACCAGGTCCCAGGCAAGATGGGGGCTGCCAGCCGGCCCCAGGGAACCCCCTCTGCTGGGGCAGCCTGGGGCAGCTCTCAGCCCCTCCCGCGGAGACTCAGCAGGGACAGTTTGGCGTCCGAAGCCACCTAACCCGGAGGGAAGAGCTCGTTGCCTCTGCGGCTTTACATCCAACGTCTCTGGTCCTCCTCTCGAACCCTGTGCACTCAGCAGCAGGAAAACAAACAACTTCAATTCTCATCTGAACCACTGATTCAAACAGCCTCCTAGGTTCTGTTCTGTCTCCCGCGTCCCTACGTACTTGCCTCCCTCCACAAAGATGTCTGGGTGCGGTGGGAAGGGACTGATGTGAACTCAGACCCTCGCTGGGCTGGCCTGGGGCGAGCACGGTGACAGCAGGCAGCTCCGACCAGGGCATCCTGTCTACACCCACAACTGAGGAACTTCCTGGGAGGACTGTGGCCCTCCATGGTGCAGAGGCTGTCGAAGACAGGACAGTCCTGGTTCAGAGACGAAGGACCTCACTGCTCCCGGCAGAGAGTGGCATGAACATCGGTGAATTTGCATCAGGCTGCGTGCCCCCGAGTCCCACAGGAGAACACGGGGGTCCCAGGGGGGCCCTGTACATGCAGTGGTTCCATGACAGGAATCGAACCCTGACCTCAGGGAACCCAGATATTTCCTAATGGACAAATGGGCAGGAATGCCCTTTCTCGGGAGGGAGATAATTCCAAACTATTCCTTCAACAAACCTCCTTGAAGAGAGTCTGGAACAAAAGGCAGCTGGCATCGTGCCAACAAGATGTGCAGAAACAGAGAGACTTATGGAAAACTGCCTCCCAGCGGGAATTTGGGATGCTGCTTCCTGACCTGGCAGGGCCCAGCAGCCCACCCAGAAGGTCCCGGCTGACTCTTCCAAGCCTCTGCCTGGTCATACTCAGCCCAGGTGGAGCCCCAGCCTCTGTGCTGGGGTCATCCCGCCTCAGCGGACCCAGGGCAGGCACCCCAGAGGCTCCAGAGAGCAGGCTGGACAACTTCACTGGCCTGTCCCCACTGTCTGACCCCACCGTGCTCCCCCCTCCCCGGAACTGAGTTCAGAATGGGAGCAGGTGTGCCCTTGACGTATGTCCCGTCTCCATGAGCAGCACACATCACGAACCATTCTGGTAAACCAGCTGTCTGAAAAATCAAAGCGCCGATTATAGTGTCTACCAAATTCTCAATAGTGTGAGGTCACTGAACCTGGATGGATGTGCGGTCAGCTCCTGTGAGCCTGTGGGAGCCCCCTTCCCCCTCCACCCCTGTATGCCTTCTTCCTGCAGCAACCTCCCCCCGCCCCGGGGCCAGGAGATGTGGCCCTTCCCCATTTGTCATGACCAGTCCTACCCACCCCGCCCCCAGGACAGCAGACCTTGGGGCCTGCTCTACAGCACACTGAGGAGTAAATCTGAGTCTCCTAGAGTTGCCCTTCCGACATCTAACGGGAGCTGAGAGAGTTTAGGAAATTTCCAAGGCACAGCCAGGATTGTGAGGCTATTCTGGCTGCAAATCCTATGTTGAATATCTAAACCCAAATACTGACTGTGGCCTTCTTTTTGCATTTCGTCTTTAACAAGGCTAACCACCCACCAGACCAGGCAGGTGGGTACCTCGGGCCGACCAATAAGAAGTAATAGCCCTTGGTGAGTGCTGTGAACCACCCGGCACGGTTCTAAGTGCTTTCGATTCCTTAGGCTCCAGGTTAACTCCCCCAGCTGTCTGTACCATCATTACCCCATTCTACAGAGGAGGATGTGGAGGTCCTGGGCTGGGAAGCAACTTGCCCGAGGTTATACAGACAGAAGTGCTACCGCACCAAACAGCCTAGCTTCAGAGCCCACACCGCTACCAACCATATCACAGGACTTAACCAAGGGGAAGTCGTGCTCAGAAAGGCCAAAGAGAGGGAAAAGACATTTATCGCCCCTCCCCAAATGTCTACATCTCTTATACTGAAAATCCCTAGCCTCTTGCTCAGAGATGCTTCTGCTGCCCCGGGCCGTGTCCCTGGCTTCACCTCTAATTTCGGGGCAGCAGGGTGGGCAGTCCTCAAGCACACGGGCAGTGTCTTATCTCCAAAGCTCTCCTTGTCTCCATCACTGTTCTGCCCCAGGACCTTCTCCGACCTGCTCTGCCCAAGGCAGCCCGAAAGGAAGGGAAAACGAACACCCCTTAGGACAACCATCGACCACTGGGGTATGGGAATCCACCCTTAGAAGGCGGTTCCATATGGCTGCTCAGGGGGTCTCCAGAGAGGGGCAGACAACACACCCATTCGTGTGAGCTGCCCCGAGTACCCAGCCAGCTCAGGAACACAGACCCCACGGCTTTTTTCCTCCTTGCCATCGCTCCCCACTGGCTCGCTGCCACCTCCTGGGCCCCTTCTCAGGTGACCACAGGCACTGCAGTGGTCAGGTGCTGGGCGTGAGGGAGGGGCTGGCTCTCTCACTACTACGATGACAGCAAGGGCGCCTGCTGGCGGGATGTGGGGTGGTCCCCAGCCTGCAGAGCTGTGTGCCGTGCAGAGCCAAGTAAGGCTCGCTGGGAAAGCCAGACTTTCTCCCCGGCATTGAAGGAAGCCTGGCTGCCTCCAGCCAGAGGGCAGATGGTGCTGAAAATTAGGCCAGAGGTGCAGCATAAGGGTGCGAGATCCCAGAGATGAATGAAGGGCAACCTTGACAGGTCCCCTGTGCTCAGATCCCCAAACCCCGAGGCCTGGTTTAGGGTCATGGTGAGTGAATTCACCTAGGAGTCTTGTCCTTCCGTTTCATGTCCCGTTTGTTCGCGGAGAGGACGTTTGCCTTGTCTGGATTCGCAGAATATACCCCATCTGAGGTGGAGATCTTGCAAAACGATTCCTGTTGTATCCGTTCCTGTCGCTGCTGTAACAGGTGACGGCAGACAGGGCTTCCAGCCACGGGACTTCACTGCGTCCCAGGCTGGAGGCCAGGAGTCTGACAGCAAGGTGCCAGCAGCCGGGGTCTTTCGGGAGGCTCCAGGGGCCATGTGGTCCTGGCCTCTCTCCAGCTTCTGCTGTTGCTGGCAGTCCTCGGGGCTCCTTGGCCTAGAGACACACCACTCCCATCTCTGCCTCTGTCTTCACACGGCCTTCTTCTCTGTGTCCCTCCGCGTGTCCTCCCGTAAAAGGACACCAGTGGTTGGATTTAGGACCCACCCTCAACCAGGAGGCCCTCATCTTAACCTACATCCTAATTACATCTTCAGAGACCCTACTTCCAAATGGCATCACATTCACAGGACCAGGGAGGAGGACTTAACAAAACTTTCAACCTGTTACACTCGTCCTCTTTGGAATCTGCCCTGCTTCCCTCCCTGCATCCAGACCAACAGCTGGGACCGAGCTCGGTCTGGGCAGGGACACCGAGGACCACACTGAAGGGGATAGCTTACCCCCAGAGGGACTGAAGCTCCTGGCTGATATGTACCGGCAGGAACCTAAGGTCAAGCACGGAGCGGGCCTGAGGACTGTTGGAGGGGTGTGTGGAATGTAAGGCTGGGCAGGGGAGAGTTTACTGATGGGGGCATTCGCCTGTAACTAAGCATTAACACCCCAGCAGAGTGGAGCCAGCCCCGACGTGCTTGGGGTGCCTCTCTGAAGCTGGGCCGATCTACGTGAGGCAGAGACACTGACACATCTTTGGAAGGGTACGAGGAATGGGCCCAAGGCTGGAGGCGGGGAGGGTGGGGGCCACAGGAACCACCGGCTTACCGGGTTCCGAGGAGGGCCTGGAAGACACGCCTTTCACTGAAGCAACAAGAAAGGGTACGGGTGTCGCCAAGAAGCTCCGTGATGGCAGATCTGCTCGGCCAGTGTTAACAGGAGGAACGCTGCTGTGGGAGCTGCCACAGGAGAAGGATGACTGCACAGAATGATCGGGGCCGAGGCGGGGTCGTTACGGCAACGGGAAGAGGGTCTGGAAGGAAACCAGGCGCCTGCGGGAATCCGTGGTGCTGGCTCGTGGACCACAGCGGCCCCGGTGGACGCACGAGCAGCTCACTAGGGTACCCCTTGACTTGCAGGAACAGGAACGACCAAGTGCAGGGGCGCAGAAGGCTGATGTCAACGGCCGCGATGCTAAACGGGGTCTCCTTTCTGGATGAGCCGGTTCTCTGTCCAGACCCCAGCTGTGCAAGAGAGGCTGGGTGTCCTCACAGAAGGGCCCGACGCTGCACACACGCGTACATGATACAGACCCCTGCAGAGTTTTCCTGCCGCCATTCAGGGGAACTCTGCTCCAGACAAAGGACACCCACAATCTCGAAGGAGTTTGGGTACAGGGTGTGAGTTGACAATGATACCAAGAGACCCAAAATGTCAAAACTGGCCCCCAGGTAGCACAAAGGCTTATGGATGTCGATGATAAATGGGGTCCTGGCCCAGGTCCCCCTCGGTGGGTTTGTGGACGCATCCTGTGGTCATCCCCCGTCCCCACGCTCCTCATGGGTGGACTTATTTGGCAACTGCCAGAGTCCCCTCGTGTTTCCCTGTCCTGTGGGGCGAGCACCCCGTGCTAGAGAAAGGCCAGCCACAGTCTGAAGCTGCCCTCATCCCCTGGCAAAGAGAGTGACTCAGAAGTACGCCTCCTTCCAGGTAAAGCACAGAGGTTAAGGCCAACCTCAAAGACACAGAGAATTCGGGAGCAGTGCGCCCTCATACTCCCTTTCGGTCTGCTGGCGCAAACAGCACGGCCAGGTCGGGTGCAAGCTTTCCTGTCTGTTGGGCCTTCTGCTTGGAAGTCCAGTGGTGCTCGAGAGGCCTGTGGTGGGTCTCTGCCAAGCCCCTGTCAAGAGTGTCACGGAAGGGTCCCTAGGATTCTGCAGCAAGGCCACACCAAAGAACTGTTTGCCCCATGAAAAGCAGCTCCCAAGATGAGACTGGGTCCTGGCACCAACCGGGACCACGGCACCTGACCACGGGACGTGGAGTGGTGATGCTCCCAGAGCTGCCTGCCACGGGCATTGCTAAGTGGGCACAGTGGCGGTCCGGCGGGCCGTGGGAAGCATCATTTGGCTTAGGACCGAGTCTCGAGGGTCAAAGAGGTACATAAAAGTGTTCTCCCATGGCTTCGACACCTCCCCCTGAGCTGAAATCTGTGGCCTCGTGTGGGGTGGGGTCCCTACAATCAAGTGACAGAGGGAAGCTGCCTCCGCCCTGGTTCATAGACGTGCCAGCTTGACACGTTGGGCAAAGGTGACAATGGACCGTCGTGCCGTCCTGCCCCACGGCGGCGTGCCCGTCAGGAACCGTGGCGAGTGGAAATCCTCCAGGGCCAGAAATCCCAGAGGGATGCTTGCTTTTCAGTTTTGCAGGGTTCACCTCTCGGGGCTTCCACACCCGTGGCACAGAGTGGGTCTCCGCAGTGACACGCGTCCGGCGAGGGCCAGGTGGCCGAGGCTCAGCCCGCGGGACCAGGCTGTGCGTCACTGCGCCAGGCGGCTACCGAAGCAAGCAGAGGTGCTGGGCGGGCACAGACGGGATGGTGGGGGACAGCATGCCTCTCAGGAGCACCTGCAGCCGCGGGGACGGACCGCGGCTTCTTGTGCTCGCTGGCCTTGTCTTTGTGGGCGGCGCCGTGACAGCCACCACCCTGGAGAACCAGAGATGAACTGAGCAGATGCGAACACTGCAGGGATGACTTCCCCCCTGCCGTGGTGCTGGTGCCGCAGCCCTTGCACTGCACCTGCCGCAAGCAGCAGCCCCTCTAGAACTTTCCACGGTGCCGCAGGGCTGCCCTGGGCTTGCAGGCAGGGTGGCCCTGGGGTGGCAGTGGGTGATAAATGCCCCAGCCCCTCATTCCTCAAAAGGACAATTCAGAGGTGTGCTCCACTTGCTGGGCAGGGCTCCCCAGTGGCAACGGGACTCGAGTGCCCCAGGCTGTAAGGCACCTTGTCAGCTTTTCCTACTTCTTCCACTCCTGCCTCTGGGACATCACCCCCTATACTGGGAAACAGTGTCCCCCCCATTCATGCCTACCCAGTCCTTATTTGGAAATAAGATCTTTACAGGCACTGCCCCTGACCCTCCGGACTTGGGGAGGAGCTGTCCCAGCTCTCAGGGAAGCAGCTCAAGTCTGCACTGGCAACGTACATTCCAGCCTCTGCCAGAGACAACAGACAAGGAAGCCACCAGCCCCCCAAAACTGTCCCTGCTGTGATGAGGCACATCCGGAGGCAGCCCCCCCCCCTCCGCCCAGATGCCTCTGACACAGGAACGGCTGTCATCCCCTTCCCAAGCTGGCCCCTCTCAGCTGCAAACCTTGATCCGCCCCGGCCTTCAATCTGCCCATCTCATCACCACCGGAATAGAACTCCGCGTTTAAAAAGCACCAGCCCTTCCCGTCCCTTTTTCTGGCCCTGTAAATATGTGGGCAGAAATAGCAGCCTGCAGGCTGGAGGGAGTGATTGCTGGTTGCGGAACCAGGCGAAGGCTCCTGCCCGGGTGGGCCTCGCCGCGTGGGTGCCCGAGGCCGTCACAAAGGCCGGCTTTAAATAGCTCCTTGTGGGTTTATGTGCAGCAGAAAGAGGGCAGCCGGCAAGCTGCAGGGAAGGTGAGGACAGGCAGGCATGGGGGCAAGGTCCCGCACCCAGGTGAGCCCAGCGGCTCCATGAACCTCGAACCTACCTGCACACCCTCTGGAGGCCCAGGGGTGGAGCTGACCCTACCTGGCCTTCCTCGGTGGAACTCAGAGCTTGGGACAGGACCCTGGCTGCCTCCAGGGTTGGGGAGGGCGGGCAGCCTTGAGCCCAGCCCGGAAGCTTCAGGCGCCATCTGTGGCTTGAACACCCTCCCCCAGGCAGTTCTTCCAGGTTCCGGGGAGGAGGGGGCAGTGGCCCTGCATGGGAGCATGCAGACAAGAAGGTGCTGAGGGGGCAAGGGAGAAAGGGGCCGCTGCCCTCCAGCATCACGTCCTTGTTGGTGGAGTTGGCCAGGCTCAGCTCCCCCCAGCACCCCTGCTGTCCTGAGGCAGCCGAACCCCAGCTGACCCAGATCCATGCTCTGCTGCTCATCAGCCGCCTGCCCCCCCCCCGCCTGCCCCCACTTGTCCCCCGCTGTCCACTCCACGTGCGCTTCTGGTTCCATTGGCTCCTGGAGGTCTTGCTCCTTGGCCCGTCCCACCCCCTGGGATGACCCTGCCAAGCTCTGCAGCCCAGTCCTTGGAGAGGTGACAAAGTGGCAGCCTTGTACCAGGAGGAGTCTTCAGGAGGTGAGGGGCCTTGGAGCTGGAGGGGAAGGGGGAGGGGGAACTGGAGGGGGAGGGGAGGGGAGAGGGAGGAGGAGGGGGCTCTGAAGGTTGTGGAAGTGCAGCTGAATGTAGAGGTGGGGGTAGAGCCGTGGAGGGGGAGCGAGGGCTGGAGGGGGAGGGAGACCTGGAACTGGAGGTGATAACCCTGGGTTGTGGTTTGGGTAGGTGGGCCAATGCCCTCCTGTGCCCTTCACAGGGCTGGGTCTTTTGGGAAGCAGCTACCCTGCACGGCTTTGCTGGAACACCTGGACCCCAACGGTCACTCTGCCAGCTAAGCCGTTTGGGAGTAAGCATCCTCCAGCATCCTGTCCCCACGGCCTCAAGGCGCTGCAGACCTCTGGGCAGGCTGTGCAGCTGGAGGCGGCTGGCAGGGCCGCCTGATTCAGTCTGCTTCACGCAAAGTCACCATCATGCTCCCTTGAGGCGGCTTGGGGGGCCCACCAGGAGGGGCACCACGGGGCCAGCTGGGCAGTTGCCTGGCCCCCATCTTGACCACAGCACGGCGTGCCCATGGGTAACTTCGGCCACCGGAGCGGGCTGTCCGGGCTCTGCGGCGACCACTGCTCCTCTCACTGCCGGCTTCCGCTGCCTCTGAGCGAGATGACTTGCTCTGCTTTGATGCCATGGAAAATCTGGACCCCCTTATTCGGATCTCCAGTGACCAACAACCCCGGTCACCCTGCTGCAACCTTGTCACCCCACATCCGTGGTGGCAGCAGAGATGAGAAGGGGCTGAGTGGTGTTTGTGGGGACTCAGTGGCCTCCCTCCGCCCATCAGCACGTCTGAGAAGACAGCATAGTGGGACCACGGGACCTCTGGCCATGGGACCAAGAGACCAAGGTGGGGTGTGACTCCTAGAGCTTCTCCAGGTCCCTGCACCTCTGCCCCTCCCACTGACGTCCAAGGACGTGGCCACATGGCTCGCCTGTGGGACACAGCTCTAAGCCCCTCTGTCCCGAGAGCCCGGGAGACCACAGCTAGAGGACGACTCTCCTGTCAGCGACCACACGGCCACGGCTCAGCTGCAGCAACAGAGAACACAGCCAGCAGCCAAAGGCTTTGTTTTATTTCATGCTGGGACCGAAGGCCCATGGCTGCCCTTCTCCATCATTTCACCAAGAAAGTAGCACCGCCCTCTTCCAGCCTCCCACGACCTGGTCCAAGCCCACAGAGCAAATGCCTAGAATCAGGATTGTTTTCTGAATCGAATGCAAAGTTCCGCAAGGGCCCTGAGCCTGCCTGGCTCAGCCTCAGGTCAAGCTGGCTCTGCCCCCCAGGAGGGGCTGGGCTGAGGGTCTGCAGGAGAGGCGGTCGGGCGAGCCCAGGGCGGTCTTCCAGGTGCCGATGAGGACAGAGTCCAGGGTACTTAGGGAGGCCAAGGCTTTCCTCTTGTTTTCTGTGCCCTGTTGTCATGCCCCCTTCGAAACAGGCAGAGCAGGCATCTCAACCCAAGGGCCTCTCTCCCAGTGGCTGCGGGCTCAGGTCAGGCGAAGCCCCGCCTCCGGCCTCACATGGTGTAGGCCGCCCAGTAGAGGACGTTGACTGCCACGAAGGCCGCAGGGAACACCACGCGGGCGTAGATGTCGATGGTGTCTGCGTCGATGGGCTTGAAAAGGGCACGGAGGCCTCCCTGGCCCCCCGAGCGGCCCCACCCCTGCTTCTTGGCCTCTCCAGTCTCCATCTCCACACACCTGTAGGAGCCCATGAGGTTCCCAGGCCTGCGGCAGTGCCGGCGGGACACGGCCAGCTCCTGGGTGGCGCCAGCGGCAGACAGGGAGAAGAGCACGATGGCGTTCTTCACATCCATCTGCACCGCGTGGAGGGAGAGTGGCGGGGGAGGAGACGGGGCTGAGCCCAGGGCAGGCTCCCCTCCTCCCAGGACCCCCAAACTGGGCCAGCACCTAAGTTCCTCTGCGTCCAGCAGCAGGACGGGCCAAAGAGATTGGGCCTGCTCTCGTGTGCTGGGGACTGCAAGTGACCTCCCCAGAGCAATGGGCAGAGGATCCTGAGTGGGTCCCAGAAAAAGTGGCCCCAGCAATGCTGCCCCTCTGTTGGGGTGGAGGGGGTGGGGGTTGGGGGACAGTGGGAGGTGGTGGGGGAGGCTGTCCTCGATCCTGAATACCAGAGAGCCAACAGGCTCAGCCTCACCTCTGCTTTCTGCTCCTTGACCTTGACCTTGGCCTTTTGCTTCTTCCGGTAGTCAGCATTGAAATGCGCAAAGGCATACTCCACCAACGCGGCAAACACAAAGACGTAGCAGATCCAGAAGTACACGTCCAGCGCCTTGATGGCCGAGGCCCGCGGGAGGGAGGAGCGGGCACTGACCATCAGCGTGGTCATGGTCAGCACCGTGGTGATACCTGCTGGGAATGCGCAGTGACATTGCTGGGGCCCCGGTCACCTCCCTGCACCCCTACCCCCAGCCTGGGTGCAGGTCAGGCTCCTCTGACCAGGCCTGGCCCTGCTGGCCACTGGCCCAGGACAGCTAGGGACAAGAGGCTGGGACACAAGGCCTGGGCTTGTGGCCAGCAGGGTCGGGGTCCTATTTCTGGGCTCCCACCCTTCCGCCAGCTCCCTCCGAGGGAAGGTCAGGGCCCCGCACCTAGAGACACCCTGGCCGGCACCGCTGCCTGGCTGATCCAGAAGGAGACCCAGGACATGGCGACTAGGAGGATGGAGGGCATGTAGGACTGGATGATGTAGACGCCCCGGTTCCTCCGGAGGTGGAAATGCAGGCTGAGCCGAGGGAACTGACCAGCTGCCAGGGAAACGCTCTCGGTTGGGACCTGACCCACCCATGCAGTGACACTCGGGCAGAGAGGAGGGCTTGGCAGGCACTGGGGGCCACTGCGAGCCTCAGACCCTGCCTTCACCACCTCCCCCACACAGCCTGGGGGGTCGGGGGTCTCCCCTGCCCTGGGTCTTATCCTGGGAGAGAGGCTGGCTCTCTGCAGGGCCACCCAGAGGAAGGAGAAGAGACAGGTGCTGGTGCCGCACTGGCCCAGGGGACTCTCCCAGCTGTGTGGCCAGCTCAGCTCTCCTGGCCCTCCTGGGTGCACAGCCAAGCTAAAGGGAAGAGCCAGCTGGAGTCACTGGCCCCAGTGGCCAGGCAGTAGGAGCTGGAAGGGGCAGGAGGGGCCAGGAGACAAGGCAGCCCCAAGAGGCGTGGCCCCTGATGCCCTTGCCCCTCATGTTCCCCAAACCCCAAGCGTGCTAGCCTCCAGGAAGCAGCACAGGACGGAGGAATCAGGCAGAGAAAGCCTGACCACGTCCACGCTGTGGCGTCCTGAGCCCCCGGGTCGGGTGCAGCCTGTGCCCATCGTGGTTTTCCCGCTGCCTCCTCAGGGGTCCTCAGAGCTGACCAACAGCTTCGTTAAAAGTGCAGGAAAACACAAGGCAGGCTCCCGGAAAGAGGCCGCGAGAAGCCGCGTTACCGGATTTGAAGTTCCTCAGCTCGGTGGCAAAGCGGTAGCTGGTGATGGTGAACTGAGCCAGCTGCAGCTTGTTCAGCCCGTGGATCTGCTCCTGGTTCTCAGACCAGTAGTAGACGATGTCCTCGGATGAGTAGCCGTCTGCAGGAGAGCCCCAGGTGGGCAGCAGAGCCTGGTGTCCCCCGGCCCCTGGGAACCCCCAGCAGGAGCACCCCAACCATACAGGGAGCCTGATACGGCAGAGACGGGGGACAGCATGGGGAGACCCAGCCAGGAGCAAGAAGGCCTGCAGCCGTGCCCAGCACCTTGGGCAGGCAGACAGGGCCAATAGAGCTGGCCAAAGGGCAGGTCACCATCTCCAGGGGACCCACAGGGCTGTCACGCTGGACAAACGACACAAATGTGTGCCTTGTCTGGGCTCCACACCCATCTGTCCTGGGCAAGTCACTGACCCCTGGGAAGAGGGCCGGGCTGGTCAGCCTTCCAGCTCCCTCTCTTTCTTCTCTTCAGCCCAGGCCTCTGACTCCACAGGGCCTGTCCCAGATGCCTCCCCATCCCCAAGCCAGGCCCGCTGCAAAGGTCCCTGACAGTATGGGTCCCCTCTCTTCCCACAGCGGAGTCACCAGAAACGCCAGCACGGCCTGCCCTGAGCGGACCCCACTCCGTCCCGGCACCCGGAAGGGCACTCACAGCTCTCCAGGTGCAGCATACACTCCTGCTCGTCCATGGGGTACTTGGCCAGGTCCATGTCGCAGGCCACCGTGGAGGTGATTCTGCCCAGACAACATGCTGGTGAGGTCTCCAGGAGCAAGGCCAGCGCCCGAGATCCTGAGGTTCTCCTGCCCCCAGTAGGCAGAGACGCCCCTGCCCCCCACCCGGACGGGCCACCTCCAGGGAGTGCGGCCAAGCGGCCTCTCGGGCTTTGTTGGCGAGGTGCTGGCATCTGGGTGAGAACGGGAACCTGCGGTCCGTGTACGGATACTGGTGTGTCTTTCGTCAGGAATCACAGCTGGGCTTCATTCACTTTCTTCGTCCTTCAAAATGCTTGACTCTTTGGCTAAGTTGGGGGCTTAGAAGGCAAGTGCAGCCTGGGTACCTGACCTGCGCTAAAGGACAACCGCTGGGCATTCCCACTGACCGGGCAGTGTGGGAAAAGGCCCAGGTTGCCAAATGTTCCGACTTCCCAGAGAATTTAGAATCTTACATAAATCTCTTGGTTTTTAAAATGTTGGCAACTAATGCTGTTTTTAAAAGGCATATGTCAGAAGCACGTCTTTAAACAAATGCGTGTACATGTATGTTCACAGCAGCACAACCCATGGCGGCCGACACGTGGAAGCCGCCCAGAGCTCGTGAATGCATGAGGGGGGCACCAGGCCATGGAATGCTACTCAGCCACAGAGGCAACAAAGTCCTGATCATCGTCACAACCTGGGTAACCCCAGAAACACTGAGCTAAAGGAAGGAAGGCAGACACAAGAGGACACGTCGCGTACGATTCACTCTACATGAAATGTGCAGAATAGGCAGAAAGCAGGTCGGGGCGGGCGGGGGGCGGGGGGTGAGTGAGTGCTCGTGGGCCCGGGGTCTCCTTTTCAGGTAATGAGACGTTCTGGAATCAGATAGAGGTGATGCTTGCCCAACACTGCGAATGTCCTAAATGCCACGGAATCATTTGCGTTGAAATGGTGAATTTTATGTTACGTGAATTTCACCCCCACGTGAAAAACAGGAAGGCACAGTGTTGGCCAAAAAGCCGCACCTGCGGGCCTCCCGCGGCCACCGCTGCAGCTGCCGCGGGCTCCGTAGGCAGCGCGAGTGGCCGGAGCTCACGGACAGCCCACCGCTCCCGGCAGAGCCCCTGGCGGGGCTGGCCCCGGGCTCACCGGATGCTGTACAGGATGACGCCGTCGGGCTGCAGCCGGATGAGCTTGTTCTCCACGGTCACGTCGTGGAACCAGGCGGACTTGGCGTTCACAATGAAGGTGTCCGGGAGCCACAGCTTGTCCACGAAGCGGCTGTCCAGGCCCAGAGTCTCGTTGGTGTGGTTGTAGGCCAGCCTGCTGTCCCGCCAGCTCTGGTGCAGAAACACCGTCATGGTGTACTCCTGCAGGGTGGGGCGGCGAGGGCCCCTGGCCGTCAGCCCAGCTCCTCTCCTGGGGGCCCACGGCCAGGGGTGAGGCGGCAGCTGGCGGCACCTACCATGTTCACCTCCGAGATGTGGTCGATGCTGGCTACCTCGATGGCGAGGGCCACATTCACAGGGGGCCCTGAAAGGAAGGAGCTGAGGCCAGGCTCTCCACCCAGTGAAAGCCCAGGCAGACAGGACAGGGCTCAGCCAGGGTTTTGCAAGGAGGACAGTGTTGGTGAACGTCTGCAATGAGAGGCTGAGAAGATCCATCTTCCTAGCTGTCTCCCTGGGGGGGCTAGCTGTCGAAACCTGACACACCCCTTGGGGACAGATGCACCCCTCAGGGGAGCCATCCCAGAGCTAGCAAAGCTCACACCCCCAGATGGATGCAGGAGTCTACCAGCTGCCCTCACCTCCGATGCCAGGCCGGAAATTGCGAGCATAGCCCTCCATCAAGCCATCCAGGTTGGGGAGCCAGGATATCTCCAGGTTGGAGCCAACATAGTCCCCAATATCGTTCATTGCTCTGGAAACAAAGGCCCACTGGTCACAGGTTGGGTGCCCGGGATGGAACCCAGGTCTCTTCCTGGGCACCTAAGCCAGGGGTGGGTGGGGAAGACCACTGTGAGAGCCCCTCCAGGCTGGACCTGGCCAGTCCCAGTAACTCCTGCCAAAAACAGGGAGCCCCAGGGAGAAGCAGGGCCCCGGACTCTTCTGCCTCACCCACCAGCCTCTCTCTGCTCTGCTGCCTCCCACCCACCTGCCCTTGAGCAAGCCTACGGGGTCCGGCAGAGCCCCCAGCCTCCCTCCACAACCGGTATGAGGAGGGTGGCCAGTCCGAGTCCCCACCCCTAGGGACTCTCAATGAATAGCTTCGGAGGACCCTGCCAAGGGCACACAGCCTCCCTTTCAGCCTCTGAGGGTCAAGTGTTCTGCAAGAGGTGACTTGAGAGAAGAGATGTGTGACCAGGAAGCTGAGGGCCAGGGAGAGGGGCGGATGGGTGAGGTCCCAAAGCTGACCCAGGGCAAGGCGAAGGGCCCATGGGGACGCTCTAACCCACTCCTGCTCTCTGTCCCTTTCCAGGTGGGCCCAGGCCTGGCCCCAGAGATCCCCAATTTGTCCTGTGCTTCTGAGGCTTAGGCCGACCCCAGAGCAGCTGGAGCCCATGCCAACGCTGCAGCCTGTGCTGGTCGTGTGCGTCCCTGGCAGGGCCACGCTGTATGGCTGAACACACCGGACTGCCAAAGGCTCCAGCAGGTCCACCCACCCACCCCCGCTTGTGCTTACCTGTCCGCAGGTAAACAGTGCCGCCCAAAATTCATGTCCACCCAGAACCTCGGAATGCGACCTTACTTGGAAATTGGGCTATAATTAGTTAAGAGATATCATGCTTGATTAGGATGGCCCTAAACCCAATGAGTGGTGTCCTTAGAAGAAGAGAAAGCAGTCCAGGGCGGGGGCAGGGCAGGTGATTTGGTGACGAAGTGTGAGAAGGACTAAACGAAGTCCTGGCCCCAAGCAAAGCCCAATTAAAAACACAAATAGAGGTCATCCTGAAGATCGGATGTAAAGGGACTCGAATTAGGTTTTATTTTTGGCCTGGCCCAGCTGCCATCTTGCTGCAGCGCTAGCCTGCCAGGAACAAGGCTGTCAAGAGACAGCATCCTTCCCTGGCCTCAGGGTGGTGGCACAGGCAGGCGCTCCTTTCCTCGGCTAGGTCCCACGCCCACTCGCAGGCATGAAGGCAAGACCGTGGGTTAGCCCCGGGCCATGAAGCTCGCCTTGAACTGGAAGGATGCCAGTGGACTTCTTAGCCTTTGCCATCCCTGAGGGGTGCGAAGGGGACAGGCTTCCGGCCCCACCTCACTTCTCACCTAGGACAGGGGCTGCTCGTTTTTCCAGCTGTGAAGAGATGTCAAGGGCCATCCAAGGACGACACCCTGCGTGCTAGCCTGGGTTGTGGAGGGCCTTGCTTCCCTCCCATGCTTCAGGTAGACAGCGAAAGGGGTGACGGGGTCCACATTCCATGTGGGGGGAGCTCAGCATGGGGTAAGCTGGTGGGGCCTCTGACCAGCACCCTGGGAGAGAGGTTCTGCTTCATGTGATGGCCTTGGAATCCAATGATGGCCTGGGGTGGGGGCTCCCTTTGTGTAGACAGACAGGGAAGCTCAGAGACATACGTCCAGACTCCTGGGATGAAGCAGGCACCATGAAAACACTGGCAGCTTGCACCCAGCTGTCGGGCACCCTCAGGCCTCCCTCCCTCGACTGACCCCTTGAGAAACAAGCCCACCCCTGTCACTCGTCTGTGCCCCCGGGGACAGAAAGGAAAGGCGGGTGTAGCTGAGCAAGGCAGCGGGGTCCTCTTCCCTCCGAGGATCCTTCCACTGTGCACACACAAGCCCACAGTCCCTGACAGCTTTGCTGTCAGAGCAGCACCAGCTCAGTTACCAAGGCGAAGAGCAACACCGCACAGTCGCACGGTGAGCTGGCAAGGCGGGAGCTACAGGCATAGCTTCTCCAGGGAGACGGAGGTGCCAGCAGCCTGGAGGGGGCCAGCCGCCAGGGTGTGTGGCCAGCAAGCTCAGGCACCCACTGTGTGAGTGGGTCTGCAGGCTCGGGGAAGGCACAGCTTTGACCCGACCCACCAACGCTGCACAACACTTTCCCTCTTCTCCCTGCCAGGAAGCCTAGGATCCGACCTGAGCAGCGGCGGCCAAAGCAGGCGCCTCCTGTCCTCCCACACCACTCCAGGTGTGAGGACCAAGACCGAAGGAAGGGAGCGCGCTGTCCTCCTGGCTTCTGGAGCGGAGGGACACAGACGCTGCTGGGAGAGGAGGCCCCAGACTGACAGCACGGTGCTGTCTGAAGGTCACCCACCAAGGCCCGCAAAGCCCAGAGGCTCTCCCCACCGCTGGCCGGGGCTGCAGCCGGCCAGCCTCCCTGCACAGGCAAACAACACATCTGTTACCCAAACCCCAAGCCAGATGTGGGTCAGAGTTCAGAATGTTTCAGTTTTTAGAAAGGCGATAGAGTGCACATATGGACTTGGGGTGCGGCGGGGTGGCAGTTCTGGAGAATTTCCCAGCAGGAAAGTACAAGCAGGATGGATGAGGCCCATGTAAGCGCAGAACAGGCTTTGCCACCAAATGAGCTTTGGTGTCAGACTTGGGCTAAGACTTTGGGGTTCAGAGCAGCTGGGACTTCAGAATCACAGCTACGAGGCTGTGCTGGGCCCAGAGCCGATCCCAGCCCTCTAGCGCAAACGTCCATGGCCACGCCTCAGTGCTTTGCCCTTCCTGTTACCTTGAGGTAGGAAGAGGGAAAAGGGCCACGGAGCTTGATAAAAGCACTAAGCCTTCCCGAGGACAGGGGTCGCATCAACGCTGCCTGTGCTCTTGGGCACAACGGCCACACTATGGCCAGACCCAGAGCTTCCTAGCTCTGCCCCCACCCACTAAAAAGGAAAGTCTGACCACATCTCCCCCCACCTCCCTGATTTGTGCTACCTGAGTGCCTACAGCCCAGACACAGGCTGATGTTCAACCGTTTCCAGTTTCTAAGGGTCCAGAGGTCGGAATGCTGAGGGGGGAGGGGGGAGCTGTCCTTGTGCTGGTTTTCTGCAACTCTTGCACCAAGATGATCTTCAAAAAGGCCCCTCACAACTCCCAAGGAAGGTGGCGAGGATAAGTGCATGGGATGCCAGGCTACCTGGAGCCCATCTCAAGTCCCCAGAGAAGACAAGCCAGCAGGGACCCTACTGGTCCCTGAAGCCAAAGGGAGGAAGCCACAGCCCATGGGGACCCTTCTTCTTGACCTCTTCCTTCCTCCCCTCCCCCAACAGTTAGAAATCCTGAGTTGTCGTCGTTGTCCCCCCACCCCCACACCTCCCACCCCTACCCCCCCCCCACCACCAGAGGCAGCGGGCTCCTTCCCCCCTGCATACTCTGGAGTTCAGTAGATTCCATTTGAAAACGGCCCCTGAAAGGAGACTCCGCAGTGTCCTGGGCCCGAACTTTCTGACGACCACACACAACCCTTATCTTGTCCACCCCAGCCTGCTAGCTGCGGCGGAAGCTCGTCTGTGTAGCTCTGCTCCCATGGGAAAGGAGCAGCCTCCTCCCCCGTGTCCTCGGGATCGCTCCTTCCTGCCTGCCTGCAGCTCGTGCCGAGCTGAGCGCTCAGCCCGCGCCTGGAAGGGCACCAGCCAGCCAGGGACCGGCCAAGTGCCTCTGGGGCCGAGGACCCCAGCAAGCCCGGGCACCCGGGAGAAATGGGAGCATCTCCCACGCCCTCGTCCCCCCATGCGGCGCCGGTTCAGCACCGGGACGGCGGACAGCACCCGGGGCGGCAGGAGCTGGGGCGGCCACGGCCCGTGCCCCAAGGGCAGCGGCGCGGTGAGTCCGGAGAGAAGCGCCCGCGGGGGAGACGGGGTGGCGGGGGAGACGGGGTGGCGGGGGAGGCGGGGAGAGTCCTAGCGGGGAGATGGGGGTGGACATTGGGGGATGAAGACGAGAGTCGACCGAGGAGATAAAGACGGGGGGGGGGTAGATAGACACGGGGGATGGGGGGTGGGGATGAAGACCGAGGGTACTCCCCACAGAGGGCGACCCCGGGAGCAGCACGGACGCCGGCTCGCTTACCTAGTGCCGCGGTGCTGCTGCGCGCAGAGCAGCAGGAGCGGAGGCAGCAGCCAAGCCAGCGCTTCCATGGTCTCGGCGCTCGGCGCTGGACCGGGGGTGGCGCCGGGGTCCCGCCGGTCGCGGGCGCTCGAGAAGTTGCTTCTCCAGCGGCCGCAGTAGCGGCACGGGCTGGGCGGGAGCGGGAGGGCGCGCGGCGCGGGCGCGAGGGCGGACGGAGCGCGGAACCCGGAGCCCGCCCCGCCCCGAACCGGGCCGCCCCCCTGCCGCCCCGCCCGTCCGCCCCCACCTGCCGCCGAGCCGGGCCGCACTCCGGAGCCGCGCGGATTCCTCCCCACCCCTGAGCCACGCAGCAGCGCCCCGCCTCCAGCTCCCGCCCCGCCTAGCCGCGCCCCCCTCCCCGAGGGTCCGGCACTCCCCCACCGCAGCACTGCTGCCTGGGAGGCGACCCAGGCCCACGACCCGCCTGGACGCTGCCTCTCGCTGCCCGGCCAGGCGCCAGCAGACAGACGGGCGCGGCGAACCTGGTCGCCGGGGCTGTTTGTGGAGGTCACAGGTCCCGGGCACCTGGTTCACGCAGTTAAGGAGCGCGGCGCGGGGAGGGGCTAGCGTTCCTGCAGCGTTCACCGGCTCCTGGGAGAGGACCCCCCCACCACCAGCAGCTCCTTCCAAACCCCTCGCACTTCTGGCAGAACAGATACAGAGTCGGAGCGATCACCTGGCAGAGCAGCTCTGCCCACCGTCGGAGGGCCTGACGGGGAGGGAGGAGGGAGGTGGGCCATGGGGCTGCTCCATCGCCGGCCCGCCGAGGTCCTGGTCACGGGATGCAGTGACTTCTCCTCTGGCCTGATCAGGCTTCGTCATACCTGTCCGCACCCCTTTGAAGGGCACTGCGGATGGCTGGGCTGTAACAAGGGTGACATCCACCCTCTGCACCCCACAACGAGCTGAGAAAGTTAAGGCCTTGAGCATTTTCTATTTTAATTCTTTTCAACATAAAGCTCTGTGCAGTTTTCCTCAAAAAAACTTTTATCATTGTTTGGTCTCATTTGTTCACTTCTGGACTCGATACCAGCTGACAATAGAAAGTGAATTTTCATGAAAACACCTAACAATGGGCAAACGTGTTCTGGAGTGGGTTAAGCCTGCAGAGGTTGGACAGAGCAGGGGCCGATAGACAGGGCTTTGCTCCTGGGAATTTCCAGCCCAGTCTTGAATGCCAAGTACCTAAGGATAGGGCTGGTTCCCAGCTTTCTTTCCTAAAGGCAGGAATGGGTGCTAAGAAAGCCAGTCAGGTCTTAGCGTAAATGCCTTCTTTCGAGGGTCCTCCCAGGCGCCTTTGGGTATGGAAGCACTGATCTCAGCGTGTTCCCACGCTGCGTGGATGTGCGTGTGCTCTGGACAAGCCTCGGGGCCTCAGGGCCTCTTTCCTGTGTATGCTTCTGCACACGTTTGTGGGAGAGTGACGAGTTAACCCTCCAGCAAGTGCCCAGAGCGTGACTGGCAGAGAGTAGAGCTGCCAGTGTCCACCAGTATCGCTAATGTTCCCTGCTAGAACAGGGGTCTTGTCTGCCTGCTTCTTCAGCGTCCCTCATGTCTACGCCTCCAGCATATAATGGGTGCTTAATAAATGTAGGAGAGTACACAGCTCGGTCTCCAAAAGCCGGCAAAATGAGCCCGTTTACTGCTCTGGAGTTTCTGTCTTTCAGTCCCAAGCTCTGATCTCTGTGCTGGTCCAGGCAACCACGCTGTGCTCACTGTCACTCTCCTTTGAATATTTGAGAAGGTCCAGGTGCTGACAGCCTCTGAGAAATAGCGTTGACCTCAAATCACTTGACTCAGTTAGTTCAGGGCGAACCGGAGTCGGCTGCTATTTTCTTCACTTGCCTCTATTACCTGAGGCATTAAATTAACCTTAGCCTTTCCCCGCAGAGATGCTGGACAGGTGTTTAGCCATAGCTCTGGGTATTTGGTGGCATCGACTTGCCTCTTCCTCCTCAAGCCCTGGAGGCAAGCAGGCTTTCAACAGCCACAAAGAGACAAAGAGGTAAAGAAGTCACCTGCTTGCACATCCCACCTGCGATTGGCGCACCTGGCACAGGTTCCCATAGCAGAAGCTCAGTCCGAGATCACCAGGATGTTCCGTGACCGTCAGTCAAAATGCTTTACTTTCTTCCCCTGAATCTGCGAGCTCCAGTGCAGGTCTATATTGTCCCTAATTGGTTTGTCTGGATCTGAAGAATGGGGTTTTCATTATTCCTTCTTCAAGTTTTTCGAGAATTAGTTTGCGGCCACTTCTGGACATAACCAGGCAGTGTCCCCTTTTCCATCTTCAGCCCCATTCAGACCAGCTCCAGCTGCCCCAGAACAGAGAGAGCCAATTCTGGGTGGCCCCAGCAAAGATCCGGAAACCAGGCCCTTGGTTCTGGGTGGCTGGCCGCCGCGGGGCTGGAGCAAGCCCCAGGATACAGGAGCATCTGTGCCTGTGACACAGAACCGGCCAGTTGTCCCCTCGCTTTCAGGATCGGGAAATGCTCCCCCATTTAGAAGTCTGGGTCAAGCCACCTCCCTTCCTTGGAAAACACTGTACGTCGTTCCCCATGTTAATTCCACACCTGTTACTTTTTGAGGGGAGAGGGAGAACCCACCCCTCCAAGTAGGACTTGGGTGAAACTTTCAAAATCCTTAAGAAGAAGGATCTCTGCAGCGGAAGGCTGTCCATCTCAGATGAGATCTGTGCCCTTTCCCTGTCGCCCAGACAACCCAGCCCCTTTCTTGGTACCACTGAGAGCACAGAACAGGAGGCCTGCTACCAGACCAGGGGAATGAGGATGAAAAAGGAACCCAAATTTCAAACCTAAGGCATTTGGTCCCCATAGGTCGACTTAACTCATCCGTGGCGTCCCTTTTGGCTTATTTGACATGGTGGATTCTCCGTAGGCAGGACCCAAGCAGAGCCGTCCAGTTTCAAGTTCGGGGCGTGAGGGCGTGCTCTTTCTCCTGTTTAGTGCGGGGAGGCATTATGCTCTCCCCATATGGCACTGAGCAGGACAGTCGTGCATTTGGTCCTGGGAGGTATGGAAACTCCACCTTCCTTGGGTAGTCCCTGGGAGTCACCGACAGCACTTCCCTGGGACCCTGCACAGCAGCCCTAAGCTGCATCTGGAAAAACTAGAAACGGATGCTCTGCTGGTCTGTTAGATTCTTGAGGTCATCGGCCTGCAGCCTTTTTGTACCATTTACCTTTTGGGTAATCGCTTTGCCCGGTGCTCACAGCCAACGGGAAGGGATGGCACCAAGTCTGAGGCTTGGGCGGAGAGCTGGCCAGCATACATGCCAGCAGCAGGATGGGCCCCGGGAGGTAGAGGTGAGTCATAGGGATCTGGGAGGGGAAGCAGCACCAGCTAAATTTAAAATCCCTGCCTGATATATTTGTGAGGTTGCTGTATTATTTTCCTGGGGAGAGAAATAGCAGTGACACAGAAGAATATTCTTGAGCTTAAGAGACTTTCTTAGGCTGTAATTATTAATGCTGTGATTTTCAGATGGAATCCATTCATTTGAGAAGCAGAAGGAACTTGGCAGAAAGGATCAAACGCAAACTACTTGCAAGGGCCCGAGGTTGCCTGTCTACTTAGACCAAGGGCGGGCTGACAGGAAGTAGGGCTTACCGCCATGCTGTTCTCAGGAACCAAGGCCCTGAGAACCAGTAAACATCAGACTTGGCCACTCGGAGAGTTATTTCTACACCAGTCAAACAGACGTTCCAGTACAATTGGTCATATTTAATGCGGAGAAGCCAGAATTCTATTCTCCTGTCTTATGTTTTTAAAGTAGTGATTTGAATTCTTTCACGTGAAAGAAAACAGTAAACACAAATTAACATTCCTGACAAAAAGGCTGTCAGTCAAGTGAGGAAAACATCTATTTTGGATGGGGGTGGGGCTGAATCAACCGCAGGGAGACTCTCAGGGAACTGCGGGGGAGGGGGGTCCCCGCCACCAGCCAGGATAAGGCTGCTCCCCAAACCGTGTGACAGGAGGACGTCAGGTTCCCTCTTCTCCCTCTTGTCTTCGATGCTGACCCTCTGGGCAGGATGTCGGACAAATAGAAACAGTAACCTTTTTCATACTTGACATTTGATTACCTTCATTAGACTTCCTCGGGAGAAGTCCCCACGCAGATCAATATTCATTTAACAAATATTAATGGATTACTCATCCTACTACGTGCTAAGTATTGGTCTAGACAGTGGGTGTGAAAAGCATATAAAAGGTCCCCATCCCCACTAGCTCACCTTCTAGAAAGGGGAAGATGGACAATCAGTGAGTAAATGAACCATCGTTTCAGATGAAATACAGGCTGTGAAGGAATGTAGGCAAGACAAAAATAATAGAGTAATTGTGCTGGGGGGGCACTTAGGGTAGTCAGGAAAGACCTTACTATGAGGCAATATTTGAGCTGAAATTGAATTATATCCTACCCCTCCTGGAGAAAAAGCCAGCCACATCAAGAGCCAGGTAACTGTTTCAGAGAGAGAACAGAAAGTGCAAAGGTCCTGGGGCACCTGTCTGGCTCAGTCCTCAGTCAGAAGAGCATGTGACTCTTGGTCTTGGGGTTGTGAGTTTGAGCCTCACGTTGGGTGTGGAGATTACTTTAATTTTTTTAAATGTTTTTTTTAAAGAAAGAAAGTCCTGTGGCTGGCATGAACAAGCAAGTTCAAAAAGAGGCAAAGCCAGGCCAGTGTGGGCTGTGATGTAGGGAGTGGGAAAGGATAGCAGAGTAAGGCAGGCGGGGTCCAGGTCAGGTTATGCATGGCCTTTTAGGTTGTGGCCTGGATCTAGGTTTTTATTTTATTTCACTTTATATCAGCTTTGTTGACATATAATTTATATACAATAAAGCTCACCAATTTTAAGTATACAGTTTCATGGGTTTAATGGGCCACAGCCAGCATTACACATGTCTACCATCTTACAATGTTCCCTCCTGCCCCTTTGTGGTCAGACCCCAGGCCTGGTCCCAAGTAGCCATGAGCATCTGCTTTCTGTTGCTTTAGTTTTGCTTTTCTAAAGTAGAATATAAACGGAATCCCACGGTGCGAAGTTGGTGCCGGCGGCCTTCTAAGACGGCTCCTGGTGACCCCTGCCTCCTGGTGTCGGGCATTCCCTGGGGTGGGATCTGGACCTAGCGACTCATTGCAATGATACCTCAAAGGTGACAAGACATCACGCCCAGGGTCAGCCTGTAAAAGACCGGTCTTGCTAGCACTCCACTCTGCTCACTCTGACAAGCCAGCTGCCATGTCGAGAGCTCACGAAGAGAGAGGTTCACCAGGCCAGAAACCGGGGCCTTGGTCCGGCAGACAGCGAGGAGCTGATGCCCACCGCAGCCAGCGCGAGCTGGAGAGTGCAGCCCGACCCCCGTGAACCCCAAGATGACTGTGGCTCTGGCCAATATCTTGGCTACAACTTCGTGAGAGGCAGAGCTGGGGACCCGACCCTGACCCACAAAAGCTGTGAGTTAAGTGTGTTGTTTTGGTCTGCTGTGTCTTGTGGCCGCTCGTTACACAGAGATGAGTGACTGATACAGAATCCTTTCACTTAGTATAATACGTTTGAGATTCATTCACGTGGTGGCATGGATAAGAAGTTCATTTCTTACTGCCGAGCAGTGCTGCATTGCACGAATCCACCCCAGTTGCTTAAACCCACCTGCTGACGGACATTTGAGTTGTACCCAGTTACTGTCTATTAGGAGTCGAGCTGCTTCAAACACTCAAGTGTAAGTCTTTGTGTGGACACAGGTTCTCATTTTCTGTGAATAAATACCTGGTTGTAGGATTATGGGATTTTAAGGGGAACGTAGGTTTACAGGAAATTACCAAGCTGAATTCCAGTGTGGCTGTACCATGTCGCATTCCCACCAGCGACGGACGAGATTTCAAGTGGCTCTGCCTTCTAATCAACGCTTGCTTATAAGTCTTTAATTTTGGCCGTTTTTGTAACTATCATAGACATCTCATTGTGGATTTCATGTGCATTTTCTTAATGGCTTATGACACCGAGCCCCTCTTTACGCGCTTGTTTGAATCTTTTGGCAATATTTTCTTTTTTTCTTTTGAAGATTTATTTATTTATTTGAGAGGGAGGGAGAGCAAGGGGAGGGGCAGAGGGACAGAATCTCAAGCGGACTCCCAGCCGAGCGTGGAGCCTGATGCAGGGCTTGAACTCATGACCCTGAGATGATGACCTGAGCCGAAACCAAGAGTCGGACACTCAACCGAGCCACCAAGGCGTCCCTTTTGTCAATATTGTAAAATGAGATTGTTGGCCTTCTTATTGAGTTTGAGGGCTCTTGGTGTGTTGTAGACAGAAGTCCTTTGGATGTATATCCTGCAAATACTTCCTTCCGGTCTGGGGCTTGTCTGTTCATTTTTCTTCACAGTAACTCTTCAAGAGCTCAAGCTTTCAATCTTGACGAGATCCATTTTGCCAATTTTCCTTTATGGCTCATGTTCTGCCTGGTCCCCGTTCCCTGAGAAGTGGCCTGGGAGCTTTCTCCAGGCAGTAAGCTGGGATCCTCACCTAATCTGTTCCCATCTCTCAGGGATCATTGTCCTCAGTCCCCTGGTGTCCACTAATCTCACAACTGGTGTCATTCTGCATACGTGTATTTTGTTCAGTTTTTTAGTCGTTTCAGGCAGGAATGTAAATCTGTCTCTATTACTCCATCCCAGCCAGAAGCAGAGGCTTGCCTTCGTTTAAAAAATTTTTAATAACAACTTTTTTGAGATATAATTAACATACCATAAAATTGCCTTCATTTTCTGAAGCTGTTTTCTCTGGGTACAGAGTTTGGATGATCCGTGGTTTCTGTTTGATTTTCTTTTTTTTTTTCTTTCCAGTGTTTTCAAGTTGCCGCTCCATTGTCTCTGGCTTGAAAGGTTTCTCTCAAAAAGATTCCTGGCATTTCTTTGTTGCTCTATGTGAAATGTGTCTGTTCTCGGAGTGGTTTAAAGAGTTTTTCTTTATTTCTCATTTTCACCAATTTGATTACGTGCCTGTACTATGTTTCCTGTATTTATTCTGCTCGAGGTTTGTTCAGCATCTTGGATCTGTGGGCTTATCGTTTTCATCAAGCTTGGAAGATTTTCAGCCACTTTGGCAGCAAATTTCACATCCTCTGGGGTCCTTGCCAGGGTATTAAACCCATATCCTGAGAGAATGCCCCACGTCAACAAACTCTCCCTTTTATAGCCCCGCGTTTGCCCTTTGATCTTGTACCCTCCAAATCCATTCCACCGCCGACACGTGCCGCTAATTCTTGCAGCTCCTTTGGCATATAGCCCCTGCTAGCCTTAAAAATAAAACTTCCAGTTCTTTTACCAGCAAAAGATGGGTTTATTTGGGAATAAAAGAGAATTACAACCTACACAAGCAAGCCACAGCAAAACCATCAGTGAGTTCAGAGAACAAAGGAAAGGAAGGCTTTTTTTTTTTTTATCGTGGAAGGGTGGTTGTAAGCAAAGTCCACTGGAGCAAACTAAGAGTTTTAAGTATAGTGCTTTCTCATTGGCTGGGCTGTGACAGGCTCTCATTGGCTAAATTGTGACAGTCTCTCATTGGCTGGGCTGTGACAGTCTCTCATTGGCTGGGCTGTGACAGTCTCTCATTGGCTAAGGTGTGACTGTCTCTCATTGGCTGGGCTGTGACAGGCTCTCATTGGCTGGGCTGTTGCTGGGCAGATGAGGAAAGCCTTTCTTCCTCCTGCTGGGGTAGTGAAGTCACATCCACCTGCAAGGTCCCTCTCTTCTTTTGGGTCAGCAGTTGATGAGGAGTGGTAGGGCCTGAGAGCACCACCCGCACACACCAGACCTCCCACCTACATTTTAGTGAGGCTTTCTGTTATTTTCACACAATTTTCTTTCTTACCATGTCGAGCATGTATTTAATGAGGCTATGCTACAGCTTATTCCTAGTTGCCAGCCTGGCAACCGGGACGGGTGAGGGTGCAGATACTGAAAGGGACCTTGTCGCCTTGTTTTTGAAACCTCTACAGTATCTTCCCATAAGAGGGGAGTCCTGGTGTTTCCCTTAGGGGTTAGGGGTGGGCAACCTTTGCAGTCTCTGATGTTTCAGAAAAGTCTAGGGAACCAAAATTTTTAGGGGCATCTCCCAGATATCCCCATTGCATGTGTCGAGGTTTTCCCAACCAGGACCCTGACCTTGGCATTGCAAAGCTACCTTGACTGAGATTCAAGGTAGTTCTAGTTTTAATTTTTTGAAGAACCTTTACACTGTTTTCTATAGGACCTGCATCAATTTACATGTCCACCAAAAGCACACAAGGGTCCTCTTTCTCTATATCCTTGTCAACTCTTGTTAGTCCTTGTCTTTTTGATGGTGGCCATTCTAGCAGGTGTGAGGCGATAGCTCCTTGTGGTTTTGATCTGCATGTCCCTGGTGCTGAGTGAGACTGAGCATCTTTTAAGGTACCTGTCGGCCATCTGTATGTCTCTGTCATCCTTGGGAAAACGTCTACTCAGATACTCTGCCCATTTCTTATTCGGATTGTTTGGATTGTTTGCTATGAAGTTGTGTGAGTTCTTTATATATTTTGATTATTAACCCCTTACCAGGTACATGATTGGCAAATATTTTCTCCCATTCAGTAGGTTGCCTTTTCATTTTGTGGATGGTTTCCTTTGCTGTGCACAAGCTTTTTGGTTTGATGTAGTCCCACTTGTTTAGTTTTCCTTTGTTGCTTTTGCTTTTGGTGTCAACACACTTAATTTCAATTATTGTTAACTGTCTCCAACTTCTCATATCCCTCTGTGGGGTGTCCGTGCAGCCAGTTCATTGTACTGTTCTTTTTTTTTTTTAAGATTTATTTATTTATTTGAGAGAGGAAGAAAGAGAGCATGAGTGGGAGGGGTAGAGGAAGAGGGAGAAAGAATCTCAAGCAGACAGCATTGAGCACAGAGCCCGACATAGGGCTCGATCTCACGACCCTGAGATGTACTGTTCTTGTGTGTATCTCCTTCATCCTCCCAAACAATCACTGTACCAACCACTGTCCTCCCAATTTATTAATGGTGAAAACTGTATCAGTGGGCTGCCACCTTGTTCAAGGCAGCCACATACAACCCAGAATGGGGTACTCGTTGCCAGCTGGGCAGTGAGTGATCTAGTTAAAAATCCCCCTCTTACCGTCTACTGTCTCAGACCATTCCTGCTACCAACTGTTAACTCGTGTCTATGAAATGGCATTCAGAATATAGGAGATTTATTGAGGGCTCATGCCTATGAAAGACGGGGGATGGGGGTGGAGTGTAATTGGACGGAGGAAACCCGCAGACGGCAATACTAATCTGAAGCCTGTGGATGGAAAGTGGGAAGAAGCAGAATCGGGCAGGGAGAACCTAACTCTAGTGCAAATCTGACAAAGTTTTGGCCAACCCGAGGGAAGGGGTTAGAGGAACTCTGGAGCAGAAATTGTCCGTTAGAGGAGTCCTAGGGCTGGTGGGTATGGTCCACCTAGAGCCCCTGCCACGCTCGATCATTGACCAGGAATGACCCAGAAAGAGAGTGAACTCGGCTCACTGTGGCACCGCTGCACTCCTTTCAGCTAAATGCAAATCCTTTCTTGAAGGGAGATCGGAGTGCGGTTCCTCCACGGAAGCTGCAACAGTTTTCAGAACAGTGACATAGTATCCTAGCATCCTTCAAAAGTGATCAATGAGGATTTTAATTTTAAAATGAACTCATGGATGTTAACGTATTTGCTGTGCTTCAATCCACTGTAAAGACTTTTCTTTTTCTTTTTTTTTTTTTCTTTTTCTCAAATTGCCCTTACTTTGACCAATGGGAGCACCTGACATTGGTTAGCAAGTCCTCCGACACAATGCTGTACTCGTTGATAATTTCCTTGCTTTCTGTTGATAAGATGCTCCAAGATCATCTTGTGTGTTTTCTGCCTTAGATCTGAAATCAGTCATTTTTCTAAGAAGCTGCAGCTTCTTTTAGTAGCAATGGCAGCGGGGACAATGAGCTTGGTACTAAGAGTGCTCACTGCTACTGAATTGGTGATTGTTTTTAGACCAGTGCAACTCAAGAGAAGCAGGCACTTTTTATATCTCTGCTTTCTAATATGGCAGCTACTAGCCACACAGGCTACTGACACTTGAAATGTGGCTACTGCAACCAAGGAATGGAATTTTATATTTTAAAATTATTTTATTTATTTATTTGTTTGTTTGTTTGTTTAAAGTAGGCTCCACACCCAGCATGGGGCTTGAACTCACGGCCCCAAGATCAAGAGTTGCATGCTCCATAGCCTGGGCCAGCCAGGCGCTCCAAGGAATGGAATTTTAAATTTTATTTAATTGAAATATTTATTTTTATTGTGGTAAAATATACATGGCATAAATTTTACCATTTTAACCATTTTTTAAAAGGTGTTATTTATTTATTTGAGAGAGAGAGAGAGAGAAAGAAGGAGAGCGCACAAGCAGGGGGAGCAGCAGAGGGAGAGGGAGAAGCAAACTCCCCACTGAGCAGGGAGCCCAATGTGGGACTCAATCCCAGGACCCTGAGATCATGACCTGAGCAGAAGGCAGATGCTCAGCCGACTGAGCCCCCCAGGCGCCCCTCTTTTTAACCCTTTTTAAGTGTATAGTTCAGCAACATCACCTACATTCACATGGTTAGCATGTATCAGCACCACCCACCTCCAAAATCCTTCCGTCTTCCCAAACTGAAACTGTCCCATTAAACACTAACTCCCCGTTTCACACCCACCCCCAGCTCCTAGCAGCCACCATTCCACTTTCTGTCTCTATGAATTTGACCTCACTGTGTACCGCACATACGTGCAATCAAACGATATTTGTTCTTTCGTGTCTGGCTTCTTTATTTTTTTGGGGGGGGGAGTTTTCTTTTTTTTTTTTTAATTAATGATTTTTTATTATATTATGTTAGTCACCATACAGTATACCCCCGGTTTCCGATGTAAGGCTCGATGATTCATTAGTTGCTTATAACACCCAGTGCACCATGCAATATGTGCCCTCCTTACTACCCATCATCAGTCTATCCCATTCCCCCACCCCCCTACCCTCTGAAGCCCTCAGTTTGTTTCTCATAGTCCATAGTCTCTCATGTTTCATTCCCCCTTCTGATCACCCCCCCTTTCTTTATCCCTTTCTTCCCCTACCGATCTTCCTAGTTCTTATGTTCCATAGATGAGAGAAACCATATGATAATTGTCTTTCTCTGCTTGACTTATTTCACTTAGCATTATCTCCTCCAGTGCCGTCCATGTTGCAGCAAATGTTGAGAACTCGTTCTTTCTGATGGCTGAGTAATATTCCATTGTATACATGGACCACAACTTCTTAATCCAGTCATCTGTTGAAGGGCATCTCGGCTCCTTCCTCGATTTAGCTATTGTGGACATTGCTGCTATGAACTTTGGGGTGCATATGGCCCTTCTCTTCACTACGTCTGTATCTTTGGGGTAAACACCCAGTAGTGCAATGGCTGGGTCATAGGGTAGCTCAATTTTTAACTTTTTAAGGGACCTCCACACTGTTTTCCGGAGTGGCTGTACCAACTTGCATTCCCACCAACAATGTAGGAGGGATCCCCTTTCTCCACACCCTCTCCAGCAATTGTTGTTTCTTGCCTTGTCTATTTTTGCGTGTCTGGCTTATTTCACTTAGCACAATGTCTTCAAAGTTCATGCATGCTGTAATCTGTGTCAGAATTTCATTACTTTCTAGGGCGGGATAATATTCTATCGTATGTATATATCACATTTTGTCCATGCATTCTTGCATTCATGGACATTTGGGCTGTTTCCACCTTTTGGCTATTATAAATTATGCTGCTGTGAACATTGGTGTACAAATACCTGTTCAAGTATTTAATTTTAATTAATTTTAAATTGAAATAGCCACATGTGTCCAGTGGCTACCATATTGGACAGTTCTAGACATTTTCAGCGGACAGAGCTAAGAAATAAATTTATTATTTACTTATTTTATTATTTGTTACTATTTTCTTTTTTAGAGAGAGAGAGAGAGTGCACAAGCAGGGGCAGAAGGGCAGAGGGAGAGGGAGAGAGAGAATTCTAAGCAGGCTCCACGTGCAGCATGGAGCTGGATGGGGGTTCAATCTCACAACCCTGAGATCATGACCTGAGCTGAAATCAAGAGTCTGAGGCTTAACTGACTGAGCCACCCAAGTGCCACAGAAATACATTTTTTAATTATATTAATTTATACTAATATTTCCCATTCACACCCAAGATTAGTTTTAAGCCTATTTTATATTTGTATCTCTTCTCTCAAGGTGAAAATGTTGGTTCCTAATATTACCATACTACTTATTTGCTCTATCTCACTTCTTGCAATTCCAGAATGGTCATAGCTATATTTTAACTAAACCCAGGACTACTGTGAACAGTCTGAGATTTCTCTGCAGCTCTTTTGCCCTTACTAACTGGTTAAGTACAATGAGATCGTTGGGTTTTAAAGTCACTTGAATTATTTTCTGTAAGGCTATGCCACCCACCTGACATGCACTTAGGTTCATTTCTTTCATTTTGTTTCCAATTTTTGGAATCGATTTGTTTTTGTCGGTGTAATTACACAGTCCCATAGCCAAAGGGACAAGCACATTTAAAGAAATCTAGTTTCAACATGCAACTCACTTTCCTGACCCTGGTTGGTAACTATTTTTATGTTATTTAATGTAGGAAAATACGCATGTGTGCTCTTATTGCCTCGGCCCCTTCGTAGAAAGATACCATACACAGTGTTCTACTTTTTTTTTTTTTTTTTTTTTTCCTTAACAATAGGTTTTGGAGATCCCTCCAGGGCACGACATAGGAACAGCCCCAGTATCTTCACAGCTGCTCCGCAGGGCGGCTGCTCCTGGCGGACACCCGGCTGTTCTGTTCGCAGTCCTCTGCTAGCCTTCCCTTCTGTAGTGGCAGCGCACGGATGGTGAGCATGGAGAGGCCCAGCGAGGCGAAGCTGATGAGGAAGAAACCTGGTCGTGCGCGTGGGGTGGGAGAAGCTTTGGGGGGCTGACACGGGGCCTTAGGTCTGCCCCTCAAGCCCAGCCTTCCGAGCGGGGAGACCTTCACGCCACCAGCGGGCGGTGACCGGATAACCCGCACGGCTCCACCGTTGCTGCGCTTTCCGCAAGGCTTGGTGGCTGTCTTGACGGATGGTCTCCAGCACAAAACCACAGCACTTCCGGGACCTCGCTGTGGCACCAGGAGGCACGGGTCAGCCCAGCCACCTTGCAAGTCCGGTGCGGGCAGCGTGCGGGCAGGCGCTGCGCTCTGCAAGGGCCGGGCGCGCCCCACTCTCTCCCCGGCCCCCGCGCGGCCCGGTGGGAGGGGCCCTTCGTGACACCCCCACGTCTGCGCCGCAAACGCACCCTCCGCGGCCAGGTGGGTCGCCCTAATGAGAGAGGAGGGCAGGGGGTACGGAATAACAGCGACACCGCCCCGCGCCGGGAGGAAGGGGGCTCAATTCCGCCCCGGCGCAGCCCGCAGCTCTCCCGTCCTACGAACGGCCGTGGGAAATCCCGATTTCACGTGAGCACGCCCACTTTCTTGGGTTGACAACCGATCTGAGCGTGAGCCTGCTGGGCCCAAACCCCGAGCGGCGGCCCCGCGCTACCGCGGGCCCCGAGCCGCCGCGTCCCCTCCGCGCCCCTCGGCGGGCGGCCTGGGCCCGGGCTCCGGCGCACTGCGCCTGCGCGGGCGCGCGCCGGACCGAACCATCGCCCGAGCAGGGGTGCGCGCGGCGCCCGAGCCCCCCCGCCCCGTGGAGCCGCCCGTTGCCACGGAGCCGCGCGGCGCCTAACACCGCCGCTGCCGCCCGGGAGCCCCGTAGGAGCCGGCGCACCCCGCAGGCCGCAGACAGGTGGGTCCATTCGCCCCGAGCGCCGGCCGGGTCGGCGCCCTCCGCCCACGTTCTGCCAGGCAGGCACCTGCTGCGGGGGTCTCGCCCCCGGTGCGTTTAGGGGGGCCGCCCCTCGGGGTCGTGCGCGGGGTTTGCGGTCGGGCGCCTCGGTGCCAGCACTGAGCAGGGCTGGGGGCCCCGCTGGTGGGCCCATGGGAGGAAGGGCGCCCCAAGCCCTCCCCCCGGGTTTTCTTTCTTTCTTAAAGTTTACTTTTTAGAAGATTTTATTTATTAGAGAGAGAAAGAGCAGGGGGAGCGGCAGAGGCAGAGGGAGAAGCCGACTCCCCGCTGAGCAGGGCGCCCAACCCGGGGCTGGATCCCAGGACCCTGGGATCATGACCTCAGCTGAAGGCAGGCGCTTCACCGAGGGAGCCTCCCAAGCGTCCGCATTGGGTTTTTCAAAGGATAACCCGGTTTGCGCAGTGGAGGGGCCTGGGCTGTTTCCCATCAGCTGCTACTCCTCCCCGCGCCGCCTTCCCTGCACCTGTGCGCTGAGCCAGGTGCTGCGCGGGATACTGAGCAGGCCCGCTGCGTCCGCGGGGCGCCAGGGGTTCCCTCACAGGTACTCTCTGCAGGTAGACGCGCGCGTCCACGCACACAGCGCAGACTGGTTTTAAGGTGAACATCAGGGGGGAAAAAGAAATATATATCAGTAGCAACTACCCAGGTCAAGAAATAAAACCGTGTCAGCACCGCAAAAGCCAACCCATCCCCCCCTTGCCGCGCGCAGACCTCACGCCCCGCAAGACCCGGGACTGGCTATTGCGATTCTAATTTCCTTGCTTTAAGTGCAAGGACCCAGTCTGGGATTACGCATTGCACTCCGTGGTCGTTGTGTTCTTTCATCTCTAGTCCACAGCGTTCCCCAGCCTTTCCAGGGGTTTCATGACTGTGCCTTTGACGGCTGCAGGTGGGTTTGTAGGAAGCTCTTCCGTGTGGTTTTGTCAGATGTTTCCTCAAGATGAGATTCACATTATGCATCCTTGCAGGAAAGTCACAGAGTTTATGCACAACGTTCTGCTCATTCCACGCTGTCAGGTGGCTCACGGTGGCCCATTTGTCACATTACTGCTGACGTTCGCCTTGATCACTTAATTAAAGGGGTGTCTGCCAATGTCTGCAATGGGAAGTTACTTTTTCCCTTCGTAACTTACACGTATTTTGTCAGGAGATGCTTTGAAGCTATGTGGCCATGTCATCCCTCTGAGGCTGGAGCTGGGTGGTTCCCAGCAGGCACCCCCGCCCCCAGCCCACTTGGGCTTTGATGCCCTCCACAGGGCGGCCTCTTCCTACTCAGGCCCTGACACCCCGTCTGGGCCCTGCTTCACCTGCCCCATCTGGGGCACCTGCTCTGAAAAAGGGCAAGAGCAGTGTATGTGCGTTTGCACCTTCTTCCCCATCAGTCGTGTTGAAGAGGTGCACCTGCAGCTCGGCGCGTGGCTGTCGGTCATTCTGCGTCACCCTGGAGCGCTCCAGAGGAGAGGAATCGTGTGGCAGCGGCTACTCTGCTCTTGGTTTCCGGACTTGCCGCTGTTCGTTCCGAGCACTGCCCTCGGGGGGGTCCCATTATGTCTCCTGATGCCTGCGCGTGTTATGAGTTGAATTGTATTTCTTTAAGGAGCAAACGTCATAGGTTGAAGCCCTAATCCCCAGGACCTCAGAATGTGACCCCATTTGGAAGTAGGGTCATTGGGGATGTCATTTGTTAAGATGAGGTCATACAACAGGTGTCCTTATAAACAGGAGGTATTTGGACGTAGATGTACGCACAGAGAGAACATCATATGAGGGTTGGAGTTACCCTGCCACAAGCCAGGGGACCGTAGAACCTTGGAGAGAGGCCTGGAACAGGCGCTAGCCCAGCACTTCAGAGGGAGCATGGCCCTGCCCCCGCCTTGCCGGCAGATCCCCAGCCGCCGGAAGTGTGAGAGAGTACATTTCCGTTGCCCTGAGACACCCCATGTGTCGCACTTGGCGATTGCAGCCCCAGGACACCGACACAACATTGAAGAGCATCTGTAGGGCGCACACCCAGGAGCGGAACCCTGGAGTCAGAATGGGAAGCAGAATAATGCCCCCCAAAGGCGTCCCTGACCTAATCCTCGGAACCTGGGAATAGGTTAGAAGATGTGGCCGGGGAACACAGGTTGTTAAATGGGGGTTTGAGCTGGGGAGAGTATCCTGGATTACCCAGGTGTGCCCAGTGCAACCACAGGGTCCTCAGAAGTGGAGCAGGGAGGCCAGAGAGAGAGTCAGAGAGCCCCAGGAGAAAGGCGGTAACTCACGCTGCCGGCAAATGGGGCCTTGAGCCAAGGAGTGTGGGTGACCTCCAGAACCTGGAATCTTCCCTTGGGCCTCCAGGAAGGAATGTAGCCCTGCCCACACCTGGATTTGAACCCAGTGAGACTCATTTCAGAATCTGACCATCAGAATCATAAAGTAATACATCTGTTAAATCACTGGGTTTGTGGTAACTTGTTACCGCAACAATGGGAAAGTAATACAGAGTTATATACTTTTTAACTTTCCTTTTTAAAAAAGGATTTTATTTCTTTATTTGAGAGAGAGCGCACACACGTGAGTGCGTGCACATGAGCGGGAGTGGGGTGGGGTGAGGGGCAGACTCCCCGCTGAGCAAAGAGTCCCTGATGTGGGAGACTCAGTCCCAGGACCTCAGGATCACAACCTGAGCCAGAGGCAGACGCTAAACCCACTGAGCCAGCCAGGCGCCCCAGATTGTGGTCTTAATTTGCATTTCTCTAATTACAAATGAGATTGGGCAATTTTTGTTTGTTTAATACCAACAAATAGTTTATCATCCAAAGCAGGACCCTGTTAAGAGTTCAAGGGAGCCGTGCTAATAATGCCGGCAGAGCAGGCATGACTCGGGGCACACTGACACACCGGGCGTGCGGCCCCCCCACTTACTGGCCGTGTGATTGTTCTTTAGTGCAAAGTGCCTGCTGACGTCATGCCACTTTGCCACAAGGCTGCCCACCTTCTTGTTGATTCGTGGGTAGTCCATACGTGGTCGTGACCGTAGACGTTTTGGGTAACGTGTCGAATTTGTCTTCTGGTTTGTAACTTTCCTTTAACTCCAAATGTGCGTGACCGTCTGCCAGCTTTTCCTCTGGCGGCTCATGTATTCAGTGTCCTGTGTAGGAAACCCTGGGGCCGTGAAGCTGCCCACCCCCCACCATCCACTGCTGCCGAGTGTCGCTCTTGGTGTGAGTCTTTAATCCGCGTGGAACTGAGTCCCGGCGGGAAGGCCCAGTTCCTCAGCACGGGACTGAGGCCTTGCCCGCTGGTGACACGTGGGCGTGCGCGCGCACACACACCCCTGCTGGATTGGGGGGGCGGTTAGTGAATCTGCAGGGCAATTTGGAGAGAATTGGCGTCTTGACAACACTGAGTCTCCAGTACTTGAGCATTTATCTACTTATTTATTTATTTTTAGATTATGTATTTATTTATTTGACACAGAGAGAGAGACAGCCAGCGAGAGGGAACACGAGCAGGGGGAGCGGACTAGGGAGAGGAAGCAGCAGGCTCCCAGCGGAACAGGAAGCCTGACGTGGGGCTCGATCCCAGAACGCCAGGATCGCACCCTGAGCCGGAGGCAGACGCTTAACGACTGCGCCACCCAGGCGCCCTTGAGCATTTATTTATTTATATTGACTTTTTTCTTTTTTTGCACTTGTACTGTGGCAAATTGCAATCTCAGAAAGGTAGAGAAGGTGGTGACGAGGACTCACAGGTGCCGTCCCCCTTCCGTGCCGCCCGCTCTGCGCCGCTGTCTGCACCTGCCGCTCCTCGCTTGCGGGTCCCGTTGATGGAGTGTAAAGAAAACCCCAGGCGTGATGTTTTCACCTGTACTACAGCTCTAACAGGTCAAGACTCACTTTTAGCGTAACTGCGAAATCATTATCAACCCCAACAAAATTAACATGAATGTCTTACTAAACTCTAATCCCCAGCTGGGTTCACTTTCCCGCACCATCTCAAAAATGTCCTCTACAGTTGCTCCCTTGAATCAGGATCCAAACAGGACCCCCACTCCGCATGTGGCTGACTTGTCTCTTAAGGCTCTTTTGGTTTAGAGTGGCCTCCCCTTCCCTCTTCGCCGCCGCAACATCCATTTGTTGAAGTTTCTGGATCATTTGTTCCATTTACGTATTATTGAGGCCTCCTTTAATGCCCCCCAGTGAGGCTCCAGCATTTTCTCCGGAGAGGTTCTGCACATCTTTTGCTGTGTCTGTCCTTACGTTCTTCGGATTTATTGACGCAACGGTAAATACATGGCATCTCTTCCAAACCCCATTTTCCCGTCTGTCCTGATAAATGGCAACATATCTGGTTTTTGTGACTAAACTATATCTAGCGACTTCACTAAACTGTCTCAATAACTTTAATAACGGATATCTGTGTGCCCGTTGGGATTTTCTACACACAGTCACGTGATCTGAAAACATTTCCCCTTCTGAGCGTCTTTTGTTCCTTTTCACGGGTTCTGGCTGGGAGCCCCGGGCGCTGATGGAAGCGGGTTAGCAAACGTCCTTGTTTTGTTCTCAGTCCTGCAGGCGCACTCTTCACGGTCAGGAGGACACAGGACGTTTCCTGCCAACAGCCTCTCCCACACTCCGCGTCTAGTAGAAGATCGCCGAGTCTTTTTAAGAAGCCTAAGTGGGATGTTGAGTTTCATCCATGCTTTTTTCCACATTGGTCGAGTTGATCATACAATCCCCTTCGTTTGGTCTGTCACCGTGGTGAAGTAAGCTGATTCTAACGCTAAATAAGCCCCCGGGGGTCCTGAGGTTTCATCTGCGGGATTCAGGCTGGGGATGCCCCACCCTGCAGGGTCGCGTCTGTCCTGGCCGGACGTGCGAGCCACGACTCGCTCTCCGCTTCCGTCGTCCAGCTTTGCTGACAAAGGTGACCAAGTGAGCTCCGAGAAATAAGTCAGGGAGTGAGCCTTCTGCTCCTGCTTCCCAGAAGCGAACTGCGTCTCGAGAGTTTCCCGGAACGTGGCAGGAGCTCCCTTCGAGGAACGTTTCTGACTGTCCGTTGAGTTTCTTTTATGCTAATGGGATTCTTGAAGTTTTTTCTTTTCTTCAAACAATTTTGATTAGTACTATTTTTCTAATAACTTGCCCATTATCTAAATTTTCAAGTTTATTGGCATAAAGTTGTTGATTGACTTTTTTACTTTTTAACGTTTCATGAGATATTTGTCAGTTTTATAATCTTTTAAAAATACAAACTTCAGGGGCGCCTGGGGGGCGCAGTTGTTAAGCGTCTACCTTCTGCTCAGGGTGTGATCCCGGCATTCTGGGATCGAGCCCCACATCAGGCTCCTCCGCTATGAGCCTGCTTCTTCCTCTCCCACTCCCCCTGCTTGTGTTCCCTGTCTCGCTGGCTGTCTCTATCTGTCAAACAAATAAATAAAATCTTTAAAAAAAATACAAACTTCTGGTTTTCAGGAGCCTCTCTGTCACGTCTGTTTTCGTTGCATGAATTTCTAATCTTCCTAATCTTCTTTCTTCCACTTTCTCTGGGTTGTTTGGCAGTTCTTTGTGTAACTGCTTGAAATGGTTGTTGAGCACTTGGCTTAGCCTTTTCCCAACAGATGCAGTGAGGGCCCGGCAGGTGGTCAGGCGCCCCTGTCATTAAAACTCAACACCCAGTATTGTAACTTTTCCACGACTGTTTTTCCTTTGACCCGTGAGTTATTTAGAAGTACGTTTCTTAGGGGCGCCTGGGGGGCTCACTCAGTTAAGCCTCCGACTGTTGATTTCAGCTCAAGTCATGATCTCAGAGTGTGGGGTTGAGCCCTGAGTCATGCTCCATGCTCAGCGGGGAGTCTGCTTGCAATTCCCTGTCTCCCTCTGCCCCTCCCCCTGCCCATAACTTCACTCTCTCTCTTCCTCGCTCTCTCTCTAAAATAAATAAATCTTTTTTTTTAAAGTATGTTTCTTAGTAGTTCTCAAAAAGTAGTTCTCTATTTGCTACTGATTTGGGCTGATGACTTTTGGTCAGAGAACAAGCTTTGCATGATTGTTTTTATTGAGGAATAACTGACATGCAACGTTGTGCTAATTTCAGATGAGGCCACAGTGATTTCATATTTATCTACCTTATGAAATTGTTACCATGATAAGTCATGTCACCATCTGTCACCATACAAGGTCATCTCGACATAATGGACCACATTCCCTACTCTGTCCAAAGCTGTGTACCATTTCCGTCCTTTGAAGTGGGTTGAGACCTGCTCCCGGCCCAGGAGATGGCTTTAGTAAATGTTCTGTGTTTGCTTTAAGGGAGCACTTCACATTCCGTAGCCGTCGTGTTCCGGGTCTGGGTGTCAGTTCAGTTTGTTAATGACGTTGTCTAAATGTATGTCGTTGATGGCTTATTTTATCTGGTTTTGTCACCAGTTCCTGAGAGAGGTGTGTTCAAATTTCCCATAAGAGTTTGTATCTTGACCTTTTCCTTGTGCCGTCCGTCTTTGCTCTGGTTACTTTGTGACCATGTTAGTGAAATGACGGAGATTTAAAATTGTCGCATCCTCCCGGTGAGCTGAACATCTGGTTAGGGTGCTCTTTATTGCTGTTGCTGCTTTTTGCCTAACGTATTTTGTGTGTTTCTGGATAACTCCGCCAGCTTCCAATTACCGTTTCCACCCAGTGCATCTTTTTCTGACTTTTAAAATGCAGTCCTTCCGTAAGCTTGTGTTTCGGATGTCTCTTAAATAGCAGGCAGTTCGATTTTTTGGTTATCGTTACTGGCCTTTTTCATCCAACTTAAAAAGAGACTTGTTTTTTCACTTTGGCCATTTGACATATTTACATGCTTGCCTTTACTTAGGTTTTGACCTGAAGATTTCTTATTTTCTAGCCAATTCTTCAAGGTTCTGAAGACAATGAAAATACAATTTTACTAGCGTCTCGGCTTCTTTTTAGTGTGATGCCAGCGCCCTGGACAGCCATGCTGCCAAAACCAGAAATGGATGGTCCAGCTGTGGCTCAAGCATGTTTTAGCAAATCTCTTGTTTCTGCTTCTGCTTTACCCCCACTTCATAGACACCCAGTTGTGGGGACTTTCACCAGCTGGTGCTACGCACGAAGGGTTTCGTGGTTCAAGTTTCTACCCCCAGAGGGTCAGTCCATGCATCCGCCTGCCCGGGCGATATCATCCTCACGCTACCCAGCTTCTGTTTTCTTCAAACTATGTCTTCTCCCATTTGCCTTGTCCTTATAGATTCATGTTTTGGAAAAACTGAATCCTTCTGTTGTTTTAGTGAGAATTTAAGAGGGATCAGAAGCCACCTGCTAGAACTGCCATTTTTAACTGGACAGTCGAAGTGTTTGTGGTTTAGGGGCACCTGGCTGGCTCAGTGGAGTGGTGACTCTTTTTTCTTTCCTTTTTTTTTTTTTTATCCTTTAGAGAGAGGGAGAGAGAGGGGGTTTGGGGAGGAGCAGAGAGAGAGAGAAAATCTTAAGCTGACTCCATGCCCAGAGCGGAGCCGGACATGGGGCTCCATCTCACAACTCTGAGATCATGACCTGAGCCAAAATGAAGAATCCGAGGCTTAACCAATGGCACCACCCAGGCGTCCCACGACTCTTGATCTCTGGATTGTAAATTCAAGCCCCATGTTGGGTGTAGAGACTACTTAAAGCTTGAAAAAAAGTATATGTTGTTTAATATGGTCGTTTTAAATGAAACTGTGATGTTCCAGCTCTTATCAGACAGTCCTTCGTTGCGGGGTCAATTAAACTACATTCTCATGAGCACATGGAGTTCATGGGCACAAAGCAGAGTAGATTCAACCACTCTGTGAATATCTTCTAAAAGCTCTGCCATTCACGGACCAGTAGGTTAATAGATTTTCTTCAAGTGGGAGGAACATCGTTGGCATTTTACAAGATGCCTTAAAATTCTGCCTCTCAGAATTGTAACGCATGATTATTTCTTTGTAGCATTTTAAAAAAATGGATTACCAGCATTGACTTATTAATGATTTATCCAGGAAACATTATTAGGCTTTGAAAATATTTTTCAGTGAATTATTCTGAAGCAATTGCTAAATTAAACAATGAAAAACAAATTCATCTACAATTTTAGCATCTCCTACATAATATCAACATTTAATATCAACGTTCCGTAGTAAGTTCTAGACAGACAAGCTCCTAACATTCCCAAAACGATAACCAACGTGTAATGAATATCCTGAAATTTCTTAAGAATTGCTTTTGAGGGGGCGCCTGGGTGGCGCAGTCGTTAAGCGTCTGCCTTCGGCTCAGGGCGTGATCCCAGCAATCTGGGATCGAGTCCCACATCAGGCTTCTCCTCTAGGAGAAGCCTTCTTCTTCCTCTCCCACTCCCCCTGCTTGTGTTCCCTCTCTCGCTGGCTGTCTCTCTCTGTCAAATAAATAAATAAATCTTTAAAAAAAAAAAAAAGAATTGCTTTTGAGTGGCACATAGGTGGGTCAGTCGCTTAAGCGTCTGCCTTCGGCTCAGGTCATGATCCCAGGGTCCTAGGATCAAGTCCCATGTCGGGCTCCCCACTGAGCGGGAGAGTCTGCTTCTCTCTCTCTCCCTCTGCCCCTCCCCCTGCTCATGCTCTCTGTCTCACAAAGAAATAAAATCTTAAAAAGAAGAATTGCTTTTGCACTGCCCGGCAACGTATATCACGTGCTGTATCACGCACACATCGTAAATGTTCGCTTGGTAGAGTTTTGATCATTACAAACAGCTACGTAACCACCGCTCCAAACAAGATCTAGAACATCCTCCACCACCGCGTTCCTCCTGCCCCCACCCCATTCCCTGCCTTTAACCCAGAAACCACTATCACGGACAATTAGTTTTGCCTGCATTTGGGTTTCCTAGTTCTCTTTGTGTCTGGCTTCCCTCACCTGACAGAACGTTTCTGAAGCCCATCCACGTGTTTGTGTGGATCAGCTTCGTTCTCTCTTGTTACTGCGCGGCAGTCCAGTCTCACAAGGACGGACACCGGGGTTGTCTCCAGTTGGGGGCTATATGAGTAAGGTTGCTATAAACATTCATGTACAAGATTGTTTTAAGGCCATATTTTTGTTTCTCTTGGGCACATACCTCGAGTGGGATTTCTGGGTCACACGGTAAGTCTATGTCCATAACATTTAGCGTTATGACTTAGTATTCGTATTTTTGCTTTTAGGCACTCTGTTAGGTGCGCAGCAGTATCTCATTGTGGTTTTACTTCACATTTCCCCAGTGACTGATGCTGCCGCACGCAGTTTCAAAAGCTTATTAGCCATTTGTGTATTCTTCCTTACCATGTCTGTCCTAAAATTTCTGTGCCTTTTCAGTTGGAGTTTGGACTTTATATTGTTGATATTTAGCGACTCTTTATATATTCTGGATATAAGACTGTTGTCAAGTTTATGTGCTGCAAATGCTTTTTCCTAGGCTGTGGCTTACCCATTTTCTTAATGTCTTTTGATAAGAGAAATTGTTAATTCTTATGAAACCCAATATTTATGGTTTTTTAAAACTATGACCTTATTCATCTAAATCTGTAATAATTTTTTTATAGCTAATTCTGCTTCCCAAGATGGAAGAAGATGCTAGCCTATTCCCTAAGGAGCTTTTGGACAATATCCCGCTTGTGGAAGATGGTAATAAGGTCTTTTCACAAATAACAGGTGTTTCAGCAACAATGAGGATAAATGATGTGCTTCATAGTTTCCCTTAATTCCTTTTCTTCAAAAAGAATTCATCTTTTAAGCTTATATTTTTTTTCTTAAAGAGGGAGCTTTTATTTTTCTGTCTTTAGCTGAAAGAAAGATAAATTATGGCTGAGAATCTTGAAAGTGGCAGAACATAGTTTTCTAGTTTCTAACATCTCTATTGAGAAATATGTTGCCATTTTTATCCCAATCCTTTGAATATGACCTATTTTTGTTTTCTTTGCCTGAAAGCTGTTAGATTAAAAAAATCACTGATAATCTCAAGTTTTTCAAAGATATGCTTTGATTTGGGCTATTGCTGGGCATCAGCCAGAACAATCCAACCTGGACTAATTTTCTTGGTCCTCCATTTAACCGCAGCATGGCTCCTTTCTCAGTACTGAAGTGAGGTATAATGAGGCATGGCGATGTGAGGTGAGGTTATGTGAGGTATTGTGAGGTGAAGCGAGGTGAGGTGAGGTGAGGTGATCAAGTGAGATGTGTTGAGGTGTGATGTGGCAAGGTGAGGTGTGGTGAGGTATAGTGAGGTGAGGTGAGTTATGGCATGAGGAGGTGCGGTGGGGTGGGGTGAGATGTGGTAGAGTGAAGTGAGCTGATGTGAGGTGTGAAGTAAGGAGTGATGAGGAGGGCTGATGTGAGGTGTGGTGAGGTTAGTGAGGTGAGGTGAGATGATGAAGTGTGGTGTGGTGTGGTATGGTATGGTGATGTGAGCTGAGGTGGTGTGGTGAGGTGAACAGGGTTGGGGTGAAGTGACCTGAGGTGACATGAGGTGAGGTATGTTTTGTGGTGTCGTAAGGGTTGGTGACATTTGGTGAGGTGAAGTGAGGTGTGGTGAGGTGAGGTGTGGTGAGGTGAGGTGTAGTGTGGTGTGGTTTACAGTGTTGTGAGGTGTAGTGTGGTGTGGTAAGGTATGGTAAGGTGTGGTGAAGTGCAGTTTGATGAGGTAAGGTGTGGTAAGATGAGGTGGGGTATGGTGAGGTCAGGTGAAGTCAGATGTGCTGAGTTGAGGTGTGGTATGGTGAGGGGAGGTGAGGTGAGGTGTGTGATGACGTAAGGTGAAGTATGGTGAGTTGAGGTGTGGTGAGGTGTGGTGTGGTGAGGTGAAGTGAAGTGAAGTAAGTGAGGTGAGGTGAGGTGTGGTGTGGTGATGTGAAGTGAGGTGTGGTGAAGTGAGTGAGGTGTGATGATGTGAAGTAAGGTTTGGTGAGATGAGGTGTGGTGAGGCGGGGTGTGGTAAGGTGAGGTATGATGTGGTGTGGTTTATGGTGTTGTGAGGCGTGGTGAGGTGAGGTGAGGTATGGCGAGGTATGTTGAGGTGAGGTATCTTGTGGTATGTTGAGGTGAAGTGAGGTATGGTGAGGTGTGGTGTCGTGAAGTGAGGTAAGGCATGACGAGATGGGTGAGGTGTGGTGAGGTAAGATGAGGTGAGATGTGGTGAAGTGAGGTGAAATGAGAGGTGAGGTGTGATGAGGTTTAATGAGGTGAAATGAGAGGTGAGGTGTGATGAGGTTTAGTGAGATGAGGTCAGGTGTGGTGTGGTGAGGTGAGGTAAGATGTGGTGAGGTGAGGTAAGATGAGGTGTGGAATGGTGTGGTATGGTGAGGTGAGGTGAGGTGAGATGAGGTGTAGTGTGATGTGGTGTGGTTTGTGGTATTGTGAGGTTTGTTGAGGTGAGGTGTGGTGAGGGAAGGTAAGTGAAGTATGGTGAGTAGAGGCAAGGTGTGGTGCGGTAAAGTGAGGTGAGGTGATATGAGGTGAGGTGAGATGAGATGAATTGAGGCGAGTTGATGTGAGGTAAGGTGAGTTGAGGTGATGTGAGGTGAGTTGAGGTGAGATTAGGTGAGGTGAGGTAAAGTATGGTGAGGTGTGGTGTGGTGTGGTGAGGTGAGATGAGGTGTGAGATGAGGTGAGGTGAGTTGAGGTAAGATTAGGTGAGGTATAGTGAGGTGATGTGTGGTCTGGTGAGGTGAGGTGTGGTACAGTGAGGTGTGGTGAAATGTGCTAGGGTGAAGTGAAGTGATGTGAGGTATGGTGAGGTGAGGTGAGGTAAGGCATTGTGAGATGAGGTAGGTTGTGTGGTGAGGTGAGGTAAGGTGTGGGGAAATGAAGTGAGGTGAGATTAGGTGAGGTGGTGTGGTGAAGTGAAGTTAGGTGAGGTGAGATGAGGTGAGGTGAGGTGTGGTGATGTGAGGTGAGATTAGGTGAGGTATGGTGAGGTGAGGTGTAGTGATGTGAAGTTTGGTGATGTGAGGTGTGGTGTGAATGAGGTGTGGTGAGGTGAGTTGAGGTGAGGTGAGATGAGGTAAGGCAAATTGAGGTGAGATTAGGTGAGGTATGGTGAGGTGATGTGTGATCTGATGAGGTGAGGTGTGGTACAGTGAGGTGTGGTGAGATGTGCTAGGGTGAAGTGAAGTGATGTGAGGTATGGTGAGGTGAGGTAAGGTGTGGTGAGATGAGGTAAGGTGTGGAGAGATGAGGTGAGGTGTGGGGAGATGAGGTGAGATTAGGTGAGGTGTGGTGAGATGAGTTGTAGTTTGGTGAAGTGTGGTAAGATGAGGTGAGGTGAGATGAGGTGAGGCGAGATGAGGTGAGGTGAGGTATGGTGAGGTGAGGTGAGATGTGGTGAGGTAAGGTGTGGTGAGATGAGGTGTGGTGAGGTGAGGTGTAGTGAGGTGAGATGAGATATGGAGTTGTGTGCTATGGTGATGTGAAGTGAAGTGAGGCATGCTGTCGTGTGGTTTGTGGTGTTGTGAGGTTGGTGAAGTGAAGTGTGGTGAGGGTGAAGCAAGGTGAGGTGAGGCGAGGTGAGGTGTGATGAGATGAAGTGAGTTGTGATGTGGTGAGGTGAGGTGAGATGTGGTGTGATGAAATGAGGTGTGGTGATGTGAATTGAGGTGTGAGATGTGGTGATGTGATGTGTGGTGAGCAGAGGTAAAATGAGATGAGATTAGGTGAGGTACGGTGAGGTAAGGTGTAGTGAGCTGTGATAGGGTGAAGTGAGCTGATGTGAGGTATGTGAAGTATGGTGAGATGAGGTGAGTTGTGGTGAGGTGAGGTGAGGTAAGGTGTGGTGAGGTGAGGTGAGGTAAAGTGTGGTGATATCGGCTGAGGTAAATTGAGGTGAGATTACATGAGATGAAGTGTGATGAGATGAGGTGAGGTGTGGTATGGTGATGTGAGGTTTGGTGAGGTCAGGTGAGGTGTGGAGTGATGTGGTATGGTGATTGAGGTGAGGATAGGCATGGTGTGCTGTGGTGAGGTATGATGAGGTGAGGTCAAGTGTGGTGCGATGAAGTGAATTGTGATATGGTGAGATGAGGTGAGGTAAGGTGTGATTGAGGTGAGGTGTGGTTAAATGAAGTGAGGTGAGTTGAGGTGAGATTAGGTGAAGTGAAGTTAGATGAGGTGTGGGGTGGCAATGTGAGGTGTGGTGTGGTGAGGTAAGATGAGGTGAAGTAAGGTGTGGTGAGATGAGGTGAGGAGATGATGTGAAGTGAGTTGAGGTGAGGTGAGATTAGGTGAGGTATGGTGAGGTGTGGTGGTGTAAGGTGAGTTGAGTTGAGATTATTGAGGTATGGTGAGGTAACATAAAATAAATTGAGGTGAGGTATAGTGAGGTGAGATGAGGTGAGGTGAATTGAGGTGAGATGTGGTAATGTGAGGTGTGGTGAGGTGTGGTAGGGTGAAGTGAGTTGTTGTGAGGTATGGTATGGTGAGATGAGGTGAGTTGTAGTGTGTTGAGGTGAGGTGAGATGTGGTAGGGTGAAGTGAGGTGGTATTAGGTGAGATATAGTGATATGAGGTAAGGTATGGTGAGGTGAGGTGAGATGAGATGAGGTGAGATTAGATGAGGTATGGTGAGGTGAGGTGAGATGAGATGAGGTGAGATTAGATGAGGTATGGTGAGGTAAGGTGAGGTATGGTGGGGTGTGGTGAGGTAAATCAATGCCCACCTTTCCATCTTCTAAAATTCCATAGGGTTTTCTTGTCCACTCTCTTTACCGTATTTCTTGTGATTTGCATTGATGCCTTTTTTAATTCCTTTCCAGTAATTTTCGCTGAGGTTTAATGAAGGAGTGGCAACATATGCTGTTGGATAGTTCCATTGGCCATGTTTTGCTGGAAGTCTACAGAGAGTATCTAAGACAAAATTTCTCAAACTTTTCTGTCAGAGAACCCCTTTACATTCATAAAAATTCTTGAAGAACCAGAGCTTTTATGTTGATTATATCTTTTAATATTTACTGTATTAAATATTAAAGCAGAAAATTTTTTGTTTTTATTCACTTAAATTAGCAAAACTGAACCTATTATATGTAACAGAAAGAATCTGGTTTATCAGAAGACAGTTGGATTCTCATATCTGCATCTGTTTGTTGTGATATTATATATCATGTGGCCTTTTGGAAAACTCCACTGTACACTTAAGAAATGAGAGTGAAAAAGACAAATGATGTTTTAGTATTATTAGGAAAATAGTTTTTGGTTTTGCAGACATTCTGAAAGGGTTTTAGGCACTCCCACCAGGGTTCCCTGGGCCACACTTTGAGAACCATTGTTCTAAGACACCATCAGCATTGTTGCCTATCAGTATGAGCTTGTCTAGATTTATACCAGTGCTTCAGACTTGAATGTCTATATCTGCTTTTTGTTTTTTTCTCTTGCCTTGATTTCTAGAAAGAGACGAACTAGAGAATCCAGAGTTTGAGGTTGAATTTCTTCCTCCAGAAGCTGGGAACAGTGCTGACTCAGGATGCCTCTGGTAATTAATCTGGGTGGGCAGCTTGCTTCTTCCCACCCCAGCCTGGGCATCCTCTGCAGAAAGGTGGAGCTGGGCTGCGAGGGCAGTTGGTGTCCTTTCTACATTAAGCCCAGAGAAAGAGCACAACACTGATGCTGATATAAGTAAGAAGAAAACAGCCATCCCAGATCGACTCCAGGCATGCCACCTGCGAAAGACCTTGAACCACCTAGAGAAGCTGCGCGAAGAGAAAGAGCTTTTCATTCAGAAAACCAGGTGAGGGACTCCTGGGTGGCTCAGTTAATTAAGCTTCTGACGGGCTGAGGTCATGATCTCGGGGTCCTGGGATCAATTCTCACACTGCCAGGGACCCGCCCGCCACCTACTCCCAGGTCACCTGCTTAGTGCTCGGTGGTGCTCGGTGGGAATCAGCTTCTCCCTCTCCCTCTGGCCCTCCCCCCACCTTTCCCCTTATTCTCTCTCTCTCTCAAATAAATTTAAAAAGAAGAGAAAACCAAGTTAGTGGTGAGCGGTGTGGGTGGCGGGCGGAGCCGGGGGGAGCAACGGTGAGCGCCACCCGTGGAGGCGGGCGTGGTATGTGGTAGGCGTGGCGAGCAGTGATGGGCGGGGCCATAGGGCGAGAGCTGTGATGGGCCGGGGAGAGCGGTGGCTGGAGCGGAGGATGGTGGGCGGAGAGAGCTGAGGGCGGTGAGTGGTGGGCGTAGTGGGCGTGGCAGGACGGTGGGCGGGGTGAGCGGCAATGGGCGGGACGACCCTTGTGAACAGGAGGCATTGGCCAGGCCAGTCCTCTGACCCTGCTGACCGCACAGGCCCCGGAGCAGGGCCTTGGCCACATCCTTAATGGACAGAATTCCTCCTGCCTTCTGGGCTGTCGCGTAAAGCGAGCAGAAGGTGTCCTCTTTGTTCCTGCTGGGCCGGCCTGGCTGGTGCCCGGTCTGTGTGGCCAGTCCCGGCCCTACAGGCCCCTCAAGCTCCATCAGCACTAACACTGATTCAGCGTGCTTCCCAAATGTCTGTGAAGAAAAGTTCAAACATACAGAAAGTCGGGAACTTTTGGAAATGGTTATAGCTGTCCCCCGTACACCACTGTTAACCTTTTCCTGTCATTTCTCTCTCTTTCTGTGCCTTTATGTGATTTCTTTTTGCTAAGTTGTTTGCAGACGAATTGCAGAAATCGCAATACTTTACTCCTAAATACTAAAAATACAAAAACTTCCTTGTGCAGAACCTTGGCTCAGTTACTTCCCCTAAGAAAACGGACATCTCCCTACCACCACTGCATACCCGTCCATATGGCAGTTCCCGGCGTGTCCTCCAGACGTCGTATGGAGCTAGTTTGGTTCTGCTGTTTTAATCGCAGGAGCTAGAGTTTCAAATCGGGATTCAATCCAGGTCCACACATTGGGTGGTTGTCCTGTTGGGTCTGTGAGTTCTAGAACACTGGGGAGAGGCTACAGCCGTGCGCCCTGTGTACATCGCTCCTAGGCCTCTCCCCCGTGCCCTTGACACACCTGAGGTCAGTCATTTGTACTGGTTCATATTAATTCTCATTTTGGCTGAGGCCACACAGGTGCTTTCAGAAAGCAGATGTCCAAGACCCTGATCATGCAGCTTGACTGTGTGAGAAATCCCTGGAAAGATGATGTCACCTCAGCCTCTGGCCTGGGTCAGGGGAGCTGGAGGGAAATGCCAACATGGTCTCTGAGGGCCTGGACCTCGCCCTGCCCTGAGCCCCTCTGTCCTTTTCTGAAGATGGGTAACAGAGGCACCTGGGGGGAGCATGCAGAGAGACTGGATTCCAGAGACCCATTCATCCAGATTCTGGCTTACTTTCAGAGGAGAGCTGCGTGCTTGCCGCCAGAGGATGGATCTCATCACTAAACAGCAAGCGAGTGTGGCGGCCGAGGTGGCTGCGGGAAGAGAGGCCAACAACACGTAGGTCATGCGCGCTGGGCGCCAAGGGGGCAGGCGGTCGGGGCTCACCCATGCAGTGCAACAGAGCGGCATCTAGTCCCACCCAAACTACGATCTATACTAACACCTACGGCCTTGAGGTACACGAGAAAGCAGGCTAGCTGCCTTCCTGCGTGGGAAACAGACACAACCCAAAATGGAAACAAAGAAACCGCTGATCACAGGGACAAGAAAGCTGACGGCCGTGAGGTCAGAGGGGGTGATCACTTTGAGACAGGTGGCCAGGGAGGCCTCCTGAGAAGTTACCTCCAGGCTAGGACCTGAGTGACGAAAACAACTTGCCTGCAGTGACCAGGAAAGAACATTCTGCGGGGTGAGGATGTGCAAAGCCCCAGGGGTGCCCAGACAGAAGGGCCACTCTGTGGGGACAGTGCAGGGATACCAGTGGGCTTAGGGGAAGAAACGTCAGGCCTGGCTTTGCCTTGAACCACCAGCCAGGTGGTGCCTCTACCAAAACTAGGGGGCAGGGCAGGGCAGGCGTGGGGGTCAGATGCCTGCATGGCTACTGCACGGACACACCAGCTGGGAGCTCCCCATGCACGCAGGGCTGGCGTCCACAGATGCACCCTGAGATCCCCCCGTGAGCCAGATGGCGTCCACGCGCTTCAGCCCTGTAATTTTACAGCAGCCCTTGGAGGGACTTCGGGACACTGAGTGACCTGCCCAAGGTCACCGTGCTGAGAAGGGACGCAGTGGGACTCTGGTCCTGGTGCTCGGAGCTGGAGTCTGAATGCAGCTGCTCCACTTGCTGCCAGGAGAGGGAAGACGCTAGCCACAGAGGCGCATGCCGGGCCCCACTGGCCCCAGGAGGGCAGAGGGGCTCCTGGCCACTGGAGGCTGGAGTCCTGAGGGCCACAGGACAGACAGGACCAGGAGGAGCCAGATAGTGTTCATGAAGCCTGCAGCCCAGGCCCCCACAGGGAGAGACAGGCTCTTTTGTAGGATTTTGAAATCCACCTGATTCGATGGGACCCAGCAGGTCGGGTGTCTCAAAATGATGGCCAGACTGACCAGCTGCTCGAAACCCACTCCCCAAGCGTACGTGTCTGGGGTCCTGATCCATGGTATCCACACAGACAGGTCCTGTGATCAGTGTCATCCTAGGCTGTCCATGCAGCCTAGGTGGTCCCCACCGGCCACCCCATTCATCCTAGCATCCCTGTCTTTATCTCGGAACACACCTGGGAGTTAGGATGACTGGGTAGTGCACTGGCCAGCCCCAACTCCAGGACGCAAGAGGGGAATGACATGAGATGCGGAGTGGGCTCAGAACCTAGAGAGTCTCCCGCTGGCTTTTCGGCCGCCTGGCTGCTTGCAGTCGTGGGGCGAGTGTGCTGGGTCCTTCCTGGATCTCAATGGGCCTGCAGCGCCGACAGGCTGGAGCCAGGGGAACCAGCTCCCCGACCCTGGGAGGGGAGTGGGCAGTGGCGTGACCAGGGAGGGTTGTCTAGCGAGTTCTATGCCCAGCCAAGCAGCCAGCAGTGGGCCTAGGACGTCAGACCCGTTGCCGCCCTGCTGGCTGGTTTGGACAGATTTCTCTCAGGAAAATGAAGAAGCCAGGGGAAGGTGGCCCTGGGAGGGCCCCTGGGTGGCGGCCGCAGGGGGCTCTTTCGGGGCCAGGCTGACACTGCCCCCCACCTCCCTTGCTCCCCTGCCCCTGTGCCTCAGCAGTGCAGCTGTGGGCCGCCTCCAGGCGGTGTCCAGACGCCTGTGCATGGAGCTGGACAACGAGAGAGACCTGCAGTCGAAAATCAAGGCGCTGCTGCAGAAGAGCGAGTGAGTCGGGGGGCGGGGGGGGAGCGGGACGGGCCCTTCCTGCCGGCGGCGGGTCACTGCCCTTGAAGCTGCGCGTGCTTGACCTTGAAGCTGCCAAGAAATTGGAAGGAGCTCGTTAAATGAAATCATTGAAAGGCTAAGACTTCACCTTTTTTAAATGTCTCCCACTTTCTCCATGTTTGCTTACATTTTTAAGAACTATGAAATGCTCTTTTCCTTTTTCCCCTTTCTTGCTTTGTGCTTCCGAAGAACTGCCAACACCATTTTTAAAAAGTGTTTCAGGGGTGCCTGGGTGGCTCAGTCAGCTAAACAGCCAACTCTTTTTTTTTTTTTAAGATTTTATTTATTTGACAGAGAGAGAGAATGAGCAGGGGGAGCGGCAGGCAGAGGCAGAAGCAGGCTCCTCACTGAGCAGGGAGCCCGATGCAGGACTCGATCTCAGGACCCTGGGATCCTGACCTGAACCAAAGGCAGGCACTTCACCAGCTGAGGCACCCAGGCATTCCTAAATGTCCAATTCCTGATTTCGGCTCAGGTCATGATCTCAGGGTCGAACTGGAGCCCTGCCTCAGGCTCTGCGATTAATGGGGAATCTGCTTAAGATTCTCTCTCTCTCTCCCTCTCCCTCCACCCCTTCCTGCTCGCACTCTCTCTCTCTTTAAAAAAAATTTTTTTTAAGTGTTTCACAACCTTTGTAAAAGCATGCCCCAGAAAAGAGACTGTTGCATTGTCTTCAGTATTTTGCAGACCAGGTGGTAAACGTCAACATTGCCTCCAGCTAGTTGAAGCAAGAAAGGGATTTAGGAGGGCGTCAGATCCCTCGTGTCCCTCGGGTCCTGCTCCCCCCGCACAGTGGCCCCTTCCCCCAGGCGCTGGCCAGGTGGCCTCTGGGAAACATGCAGGAGGGCCCAGAGAGGACTGGGACAGGGCATCGGCCACCAGCCACCCGTCCGCTGGAAGAACCACAGCTGCCCACCCCCCACGGCAAGTCTGGGGGCCAGGAATCAGTCTGTAAGCCATCCTTCCTGTAAGGTACGCACAGTCCAGTCTGACCCCCTGGCTCCCGCGGGCGAAAGCACAACACCCTCCCCATCATCTAGTGAGAAGAGGGGAGGAGAGAAAGTGGCCAGGATGGTAGGTCAGGAAGGACGACCAGCATTTACGTGGCCCTTGCTAGACGGTTGGCCCTGAGGCCGGGCTCACCAACCAGCACGCAGCTGGGCAGTGGTCTTTACCAGAGCTGCCAAAACACTGGAGGTCCTGGCTTGTCAGATTCCCAGATGCTTCCGTGTTCCTGTGTGTAGCAGGGTCCAGGGCATCCGTGTTCTTGTGTGTAGCGGGGTCCGGGGCATCCGTGTTCTTGTGTGTAGCGGGGTCCGGCGCATCCGTGTTCTTGTGTGTAGCGGGGTCCGGCGCATCCGTGTTCTTGTGTGTAGCGCTGTCCAGGGCATCCGTGTTCTTGTGTGTAGCGGGGTCTGGCGCATCCATGTTCTTGTGTGTAGCGGGGTCCAGGGCATCCGTGTTCTTGTGTGTAACACGGTCCAGGGAATCCGTGTTCTTGTGTGTAGCAGGGTCCGGGGCATCCGTGTTCTTGTGTGTAACAGGGTCCAGGGCATCCGTGTTCTTGTGTGTAACAGGGTCCAGGGCATCCGTGTTCTTGTGTGTAGTGGGGTCCAGGGCATCCGTGTTCTTGTGTGTAACAGGTTCCAGGGCATCCGTGTTCTTGTGTGTAGTGGGGTCCAGGGCATCTGTGTTCTTGTGTGTAGCGGGGTCCAGGGCATCCGTGTTCTTGTGTGTAGCGGGGTCCGGGGCATCCGTGTTCTTGTGTGTAGCGGGGTTTGGTGCATCCGTGTTCTTGTGTGTAGCGGGGTCTGGCGCATCCGTGTTCTTGTGTGTAGCGGGGTCCAGGGCATCCGTGTTCTTGTGTGTAACACGGTCCAGGGAATCCGTGTTCTTGTGTGTAGCAGGGTCCGGGGCATCCGTGTTCCTGTGTGTAACAGGGTCCAGGGCATCCGTGTTCTTGTGTGTAGTGGGGTCCAGGGCATCCGTGTTCTTGTGTGTAGTGGGGTCCAGGGCATCCGTGTTCTTGTGTGTAGTGGGGTCCGGGGCATCCGTGTTCTTGTGTGTAGCGGGGTCCGGCGCATCCGTGTTCTTGTGTGTAGCGGGGTCCGGCGCATCCGTGTTCTTGTGTGTAATGGGGTCCAGGGCATCCGTGTTCTTGTGTGTAGCGGGGTCCGGCGCATCCGTGTTCTTGTGTGTAGCGGGGTCCGGAGCATCCGTGTTCCTGTGTGTAGCGGAGTCCGGAGCATCCATGTTCTTGTGTGTAGCGGGGTCCGGGGCATCCGTGTTCTTGTGTGTAGCGGGAACCCGGCGCATCCATGTTCTTGTGTGTAGCGGGGTCCGGCGCATCCGTGTTCTTGTGTGTAGCGGGGTTTGGTGCATCCGTGTTCTTGGGTGTAGCGGGGTCCGGGGCATCCATGTTCTTGTGTGTAGCAGGAACCTGGTACATCCACAGTTGAACATGACAAGCATTACCTCAGCCTTCCTAGACGGTCGGGAACCTAGGAGCAGTGTAGCTGAGGGGTTCTGACTCAAGGTCTCCCATGAGGATGTCAGCCAAGGCAGCAGCATCTGAAGGTTCACTGGGCTGGATGGAGGATCAGCTTCAAGGCTCACTCACTTCTCCCCAACACGGGCCTCTCCCTAGGGCTGCTCACCACAGGGCACTGAGCCCCCGGGCGAGCCAGTGTGGAGGGAGAGGGGCAGTAGCAAAGCAAAACCCCCTGTGTCATCTCAGAAGTGACATACCATCACTTCTGTCACATCTGGATCAACCGTGAGATCCGGTGGGTGCGGGCTGCCCAGCGGTGTCCATTCAGGAGGCAGGGTCACGGCTGTCATCTTGGGAACTGGCCGCCTCGTCCTGAGTCTCGAGTTGCCGTTCCCTGGCAAACCCAGCTGCTGTGCCTGTGCGGCGCCTGGCAAGTGATGGACTGAGCGTTCACCCCACCTCGGCACTTTCGTCTCTATAAGTACGTCTTTGTGCGGAAGCCACGGTGATGCGTGGTGAGCCGAGGACTGTGCCTCCTCAGAGAATCGCAGCAGTGACAAGGACACAGGTTAAGAAGGAAGCCCTGTGTCCAGCAGACGTGACCGTTCCCAAGGGCACAGATCCCTGCGCCCGCCCCAGTGGAAGACATCTGGGTCCTGAAGGGCGTGCACCAGCGCGGGGCCTGGCTGCTCTCCGCTGCGGGCTGACTGGGCGCTCAGCGAGGGGGCCGAGTCTGTGTGGCTAGCCGGCCCACCTCACTCACAGCAGCATTCTCTCAAGCGGGGTCCTAATGTCCTCACGTTCTGGGCCCATTCTGAGAAGTCCAGCTGCTTGGCACCTCCCTAAGCCATGCCGCCAGCCTCTGGGCCGCCAGCCACACCACCGGTGCTGCTGGGCGTCTCTGCAGATCGGCGACGCCACAGGCGGTCCCTCAACTCTGCTCTCAGGGAGGATGTGCCTTCGGGCCCTCCTGTGTCACTGACCGTGTGCTGGGCAGAGCCTTCCGTGAGCCGGGGACTCCGAGGAGGGGTGTGGGAGGGGCGGGCCTCCCTGGGGCTCTCGTGCGCACTGGGGTGCCGGCGGGACACCTGCATTTGTGGCTCAGGGACAGGTAGTGGCACTCACTTATTCATTCAACACACAGTTGAGAACCTGGTACGTGCCAAACACCGTCCAAGCATTTAGGGTTCGTCAGTGACTAGAACAAATGAGAAGCTGCACCCAGGGAGCCTGTGTCTGTGGTGATGGGAGACAGACGATGAGCCACACGTGAGGTTCATGACAGGTGGCCCACGTCACATGGTCGCTGCATCCCTGGACTCGAGCTTCTGTCTCACTGGGGTCCCACAGCCCAGGGACAGGACAGTCATGGGGGGGGGGCAGGCAGGGCTTTGCTCAAACAGCAGGCTCCGGGCAGCTTCCCAGTCAGCCCCCAAGGCAGGGGTGTGTCGCTGCACAGACAGAACGCACGTACCTCACGTTCCAAGGTCGGGCGCCTGCACAGACCTCACGGGGCTAAAACCAAGCAGCCAGCAGGGCTGTCTTCTTTTCTAGGGAGACTTCTTTCCTGCCTCTTCCAGCTGCTAGAGGCGCGCGCCTTCCTGAGCTTGCCCCCCCTCCCCCCCTCCAGCTGCGTCTCTGGCCTTCTGACCTTCCTTCCACTGTCACCTGTCTCTGACCACACCGGTTATTCGGAGAAAGTGAGACCTTAGTAAGACCCCCATCTTTTTCAGGCCGAGGGACCCCATCATCAATCAACCACCCCCCCTCCCCTCCACGCCCTGTGCTACCCAGGGCCCTGTCTCTGGCTGTAGGGTCCCAGTGCCACAGGGGCCCCCTTCAAAGGCAGCGTCTCCCACCTGTGCCCCTGGCCTGCTTCAGAGTGGCACGCCCGTCCTCTGGCCAGGTGGGAGCAGGTGCAGGTGAGTGTCCATGAGCACTCAGGAGGTGGAGATCCAGGTTCAAGCAGGGCAGGGGCTGACGGTGCTGAGGTGAAGAGGGAGCCTCGCTCTCCAGCAGCCGCAGGCCCAGAGGGCTCCCAGGAGGAGGAGCTGACCTTCCGTGGTGTTTGTCGAAACTGGATGTCCAGGCCCTCCCAGACCCCTGGAGTGGACACTCCGCGGAGGGCACAGCCCCAGATCTCCAACACCTTCACCATCATAAACAAAAGTGCCTCTTGTTTGAAGGGGCACCGTGTGGCACATCGCGATCCAGGAGAGACAGCTCGAGGACCTCCAAAAGTCTGCCCAGGACGAGGCAGTGGCTGGCAGGAAGTGCCTCCATGCGCAGGCGGCCCAGCAGCTCCGCAGGGAGGAGGAGGCCTTGGAGAAGGCTGAGCGGAACCGGCTGCTGAGGGTCAGGTACGTGGCAGGGACCTGCCAGTGGGGGGGGCTCTCCAGAGCCAGCTCGGGGGTCCGCCTGAGCCCCACCCGTGGCCCACCCCCTGGCCAGGGTCCTCAGTGCCACCCCTCCCTCTCCTTGACCTTACGTCCACTTTTCCTTCCCATTCCTGCTCTGGCTGCCCCAGAGGCTCAGTGCCTGCACTTCCCGGGGGACAGCTCCCACCAGGGGTCTCCTGAGCAGGGCAGAGTGGCACCGCCCCACTGTGAGGGGAACACCCACTCCTGCTCCCCTGGTGCGGCCCCATCTCCTGACCTCTCATTCCCAAGGTCCCGCTACTCTTCCCCTCCCCACCCCAGCCAATCCACTGCCAGACTTCTCTGCTGCTTCTGTGGGAGCCAGGTCCCTGGTCACTCTCGGGGTCCTCACCCTCCCCTCCCCACCAGCTTGGTCCTGGTCCTGCCTGTGGTGCCCGCTCCGTCCCGTGTCCCGCTCCTGGCCAGCCTGGCTCTTAGGGACACCTGTTCCCCAGGTGGCCGTGGCCCCTCCAGAGCCGACGCTCATGAGTGTCCGTCCCCACTGCCCCCTGCCGCTGCAGGAAGTCCATGCACCTCCAGAAGGAGCGCGGGCTCCGGCACCAGAAGCTGGTGGAAGATGCCCAGAGGAACCACAGGATCGCGGTGAAGTTCCTGAAGGCTTCCCTGAGAAGGTAGTGTCTCACACTCCTCCCATCGGTACCCTGGAGGAGAAACACAAGAATGGATCCTTTGTTTTTGTCTTAAAATTCCCCAATTTTATTATTAAATCATCACCTTACTGTCAAAAAATAATCAAACTGTATTTTTAGTTTTGAGCTGATTGCCTTTGTCAGAAGAGGACCTACCATAGATGGCAGGAGCCTCCAGTCCAGGGAAGCGTGTTTCAACGTTTCCGTGTAACAGACGCTCCACACAGCTCTTGACATGTACCTGTCATGTCACCACATTCTGTTATTCCGTGGCCGACATGACCCACCCCCAGGCTCCTTCTAGTTCTGTGCTCGCGCATGACGATGACCTTGGCACTTCCGGTGAACCCTGCACCTTCCTCCAGAGTTCGCGAGCAGGAGAGGCAGGAGGAGATGAAGTCCCGGGCGCACATGAAGAGGCGCATGGACGCGGTGCTGGCCCTGAAGAACAGCATCACCGCCAACAGGGTAGGCGCCCCGGCTCATGGCCGTCAGCGACCCCTGCCCGCAGGGCACATTGCAATCCTGGAGGGACAGTGTGAGAGCCTCCTGACACCCGTAGGGCCCCACGCAATCCTCCAGGAGCCTGTCCAGGCAGGCGTGTGTCCTTCCAGGCAGGGGTCCACACCTGCACACCGCTTGGCCTGAATCCCTGCTCCTCTGGACGGGAGTCCCGTGTCCTCAGACTCAGCACTCAGTCGCTCCCCCAAGGATCTGCTGCCTGCGGGTCCGTGCTGGCACTAGCCAGGTGCCTAGCCAGGCGGCAAGAAAGCTCACAGACCTGTCCTCATGGGCAGGTCCATGGGAGGAGTGATGACAAGGCTCCAGGAGGACCAGGGTTTGGTGAGGCTGTGGGCAGGGGTCCAGGATCTTGCTGGAGGAAGTGACACCCCCCCTGGGGCCTGGGGTGTGGCAGTTAGGCCTGGAAAATGGAGAGGGGAAGAAGGGGAATAGCATTTGCAAAGGCTCAGAGGCAAGGAGAGCAGGCCTCTTGGAGGAAAGCCCAGCATGTCCAAGAAACAGCCAGGGGGCAGAGGCCAGCGGCCAGTCGTGCGGAGCCACGGAAGACAGTGCACTCAGGTTGCGGGAAGCCCCTGAGGATCTTAAGGAGGGTGCGTCAGCAGGTGGGCGGGGCCAGGTGAGGGGGTAGGGCTCTGCAAGCATCTCCTCAGGCGTCTCAGAGCTGATGTAACGTCACCCGTGCACTAGAAAGTTCCGGTGTGTGTGCACATGCATGTGCCAACGCCACACCCTCACTGCTCTCTATTCCCAAGGAAACACTCCGGAAATTTCAAGCATGGGGCCAAGCCAAGGCAGAGCTGGCTGAGCAGAAGACCCAAGCCGAGAAGGACATGATTCTGGCCCAAGGTGGGGACGCCTTCAAGCACGTTTTCCATCAACGCCGGTGCCAGGAGCTGGAAGCCCAGAACCGGTGAGTGCGAGGTGGCGCTCCAGGGTTCGAGCCCCTATGCCCTGGGAGGCATGGCCATCACGGTTAGCCAAGCTGCTTCCCTCCCTGGGCTTCCCCCTCAAATGGGGGCTCCAGCCCTCCCTCCACACCCTGCTATCCACACCCCAGCAGGTGGGGCCTCCCCTGGGCCTCAAAGCACAGACCCTTCCGGCCCTATCTCCCCTAGCGCAGCCCCACTCAGGCTGCTGGCCTGGTTTCGTGGTTTCTCAGGAGCTGCACTGAGGCCCCAACATGGCTCACTCTCTCCGTCTCTGGGCAATCCGGGACCCTCCAGCCCGGGCTCACCCTCATGGGCTCTGCTTTCTGATTTCCTCCGAATGGGCGCTCGGTGCCACGAGCTGCTGCGACCCCCCTCCCCGGGGTCCGGCATCCCCGTCGTTCACCCTGAGACCCCCCCTCAGCCTGCAGGGTCCCTGTACTTCGCCCCCCAAGCTGCACCCCGCCCTGCCTCCTGCCCCCAATTCCCCGCCCCCAGGAGCGGGCTTCCTGAGATCCAAAGGTCAGTGTCCTGCCCCTGCCCGCCTCCTGCAGGACACGTCCCTCCTCCCACTCCCAGCTCTCCCCAGCCCCCCAGCCCCAATCACGGTCACTGTCAGGGTCTACCCAAGGGTGGCCTCCTGGCCATCTCACTGGGGACGGCATCTGTTGTCTGGGAGTCACCGTGCCCTGAGTGTCACCACAGGAGCTTTGCCATCACCCCATCCTGCTGGGGGGGTCCCGGGGGCAGCTCCACAAGTCCCCTAGTCTGGCACAGGCCTGGCACACAAGGAAGAGCCAAGGAGGAGCAGCTGGGAGGAGTGAGTGTGGCCTTGCTTTGTGCCTCAGCAGGAGTGCCCAGCTGCCGGCCTGGAAGCCAGGAGCAAGGGGCAGCTCCCGTGGGGTCAAGGCTTATTGTGGGGCCTGGGCCTGGGCCTGGGCCGGGCTGGGCTGGAATTTCAAGTCTTGGGTCTCCGTCCTGGCCTCATCTACTCCCTCAGGAGCGAGGGGCTCATGCCAGGACCAGCGCCTTGCAACCCTGTGCCCAGGGAGGCTGGACCTGTGCTCCTGGGAAGGGCTCTTGAGCGCCGCTGAGCTGACCCGGGCCTCCTGGGGTCCCCGGACACAGCTCACATCTTGCGTCTCGCCTTCTCTGGGCCCACATGGCGTTTTCCCACAGCACCTTCGAGGAGGAGCAGAAGCTCAGAAAGCAGGAGATCGTAAATCGGATTTTGAAAGAAGAGGCTGAGGAAGAGAACAGGAAGAAGAAGCAGTCTTCCCCTGCCAAAGCCGCGGACCGGCTGACTCTGCGGGATAAGACGTGGAACTATGTCACGGACGTCTGTGAAGGGAGTGGCACAGCAGTCCTTTCCTGTCACCTGCCGGTGAGCCGGGGGCCCTTGGCCGTCTAATGCGCGCACCTCCAGGGGAGCAGACAGGTGATCTGAGGGCCCGGGACCTTGAGCCATTGTATAAACCCCTCCAGCTAAGATCCAGCAGGAGAAACTGCATGTCCTGCGCCAGGATGTCTCCTTTTCTTGTTCTCGGCACCTTCTTCCTCGGGCTGTCCTTGCTGGGAGGCCCCAACGGTGGGCGGGCGTGTCCTCTCCACAGTGGGCGGGGTGGCAGGCCACGTGGCGTCAGACCCAGGTCTCCAGCATCTCACCCACGTGGGAGCCGCCCCCTGGGGACAGCACTGCAGGTGGGGAAGCCCGTGACCATGGTGTCGCCTGCAACAAGGTTGGCTCAGGCCACCTGACTGGTCCCTCCATAACCGAGACAGGCCAGTGACCAAAGGCCAGTCCCAGGCCGAGGGGTACTGGTGCCTCCAGACACCCACGTCCTCTCTCTTGTGCAGCCCTCATCCGTTCATGCCTTCGTCCCTACGAGGGCCGACGCCGTGCCGGCCCCCAGGCCGGTGACCTGTTTACCTGTCTCAGGGAGTGTGGGGCAGGGATACCAGGACTCCCCTCCTGAGCCCAGCGCAGCACTTCTGCCCTTGGCACCCCAGAACCTGAAGGTCCAGGTCACTGGACAAATGGCGCTGCCCAGAGAAGCCCCTCGGGCGTCTGCACTGGCTTCTGCGGGGCCTTCGCTCTGTCCCGAGGTGGTTTCCAGTCTTGTCCTGTTTCCCAGCCCCGCCCCCACACGTCCAGGCCTTCACACCTGCTGCTTCCGCCCCGGCCCCCTGGCCCCATCCAGCCAGCTGCCCCTGGAGCCTTCCCTGCCCCTCCACACTAGGTGTCCTGTGTTTCTCCGCGTCGACACCCGGTCTCCTTCCTTGGGAGCCTTTCGCACGTTTGTGACAATGTCTCCTCCGTCTACGTGTGCTGTCCCCTGGAGGGAGGCTGCACCCCGGCCCCACCGAAGCCCAATCCCAGGACCAGGCACCTCCAGGTGGTAACCATGAAGGACAAACATTAGAAACAATACAAAACTAGATCCATAAATTAGTATCTTGTGGACTCTTGTGGGTGTTGGAGAAAAATATTTAGTGCTGTATAAAGATACTAATATTTTAAATGGGAAAAGTTATGAAACAGGCTGTGTTCTAGTCCCCAGGTAAAGAGAAAAAGATGTGCCCAAGGGGCTCACGATGAGGGTTATTTTCTTCTCCCTGATCTGTAGAGTCTCTGTTTTCTGTAATTAGCTACTGAATTCCTTTCCCCGACGGCAGGACAGTGACGGGGCCGCACACCCCAAAGCCCCTCAGTTACTGGTAGCCATTTCCAGTGAGTCCGTCCAGGGGGACCCCGGGAACACCAGCTGGGAAGATGACTCTCTGGCTGAGCCGGAGATCCCCGGGCTCTGGAAGGACGACCATAAGCCGTACCAGGTAAGCGCTCCCTGCTTCCAGGCCCGCGAGGTTGGGAATGCCCGGCGCTGCTGGCCTAGAGCCAAGACGCAGAGAGAGCCCCTTGCCTGGTCACACGTCCCTCAGGGGGGCACCGTTATTTATGCCGTTTGAGGAAATGCTGTTCCTATCGCGCGTTTCGAAACCTTCCTTTTGGCCTGATTTAAAAACCTAGAGAGATGACGGGGCGCCTGGGTGGCTCAGTCGTTGAGCGTCTGCCTTCAGCTCAGGGCGTGATCCCGGCGTTCTGGGATCGAGCCCCACGTGGGGCTCCTCTGCTGGGAGCCTGCTTCTTCCTCTCCCACTCCCCCTGCTTGTGTTCCCTCTCTCGCTGGCTGTCTCTCTCTCTGTCAAATAAATAAATAAAATCTTTAAAAAAACAAAACAAAACAAAAAAAACCTAGAGAAACGAGGCATCTGGGTGGCTCGGTCAGCTAGGCCTCCAACTCCTTTTTTATTTTGCTTTGTTGCTACTGAAACGTTAGCTCTTTATTTTATCTTTTTAAGATTTATTTATTTGTTTGAGAGAGAGTAAGAAAGAGAGAACACGGGGAGTAGAGGGAGAGGGACAAGCAGACTCCCCACGGCTCAGTCGGTTAAGCATCAGCCTTCAGCTCAGGTTGTGATCCCGGGTCCTGGGATCAAGTCCTGCGTCAGGATCCTTGCTCCACGGGGAGCCTGCATCTCCCTCTCCCTCTGCTCCTCCCTTGCCAAAAAAATAAAAATAAATAAATAAAAACAGATAAACTACTCAAAAATCTAGAAAACTCCGCCCTGCCGTTACTTTCCAGAAATCTGCCAGAACGCTGAACGTGTCCACTCTGCCCGTCTTTCCTTTTTCTCTGAAGTAAGGGCCGCCCACCTCGCTATGGTCGCAGCTCTCTAAGGGGCCTGCCAGATCGTGCACGCTGTCCCCTGCCCTGGCTGCTCTGGGTCCTGGCTCTGTGCCACTAACTTCTGCAGCCCCCGAGCTGCCCTTGGCCCTCCTGGGCCTGGGCTCACCCTCGCGTGTCAGCCGCTGCTTCTCTGGAACCTCAGGTGCCCAAAGAGGATGTGGACCGGAAGCCTGTGGGCGGGACGAAGATGGACAAGGACATCCTGGCCCGCACCGTGGAGAAGCTGCACAGCAGAGTGACCCACAAGCAGGTGGTGTCCGGGCGCGAGTTCAAAGGTCGCCCCTTCAACAGCAAGCCCAAGCTCATCCACTTCAAGGTGAGCGCCGAGAGCCCTCCCGGGCGCCCAGAAGGAGGGACACGGCCCTGCCAGCCTGCCCTGGAGCTGAGGGTGTTTGGGGGGGCATCAGACACCAGCCCCGGGAGGCCCTCGTCCCAGGGGACAGCCTCCCTGGGAAGGGACAGTGAGGGGGCCAGTGTTCACACGTAGTCACAGTCACCAGACTCTGCAGGAGAGGGGCTGGCGGGCTCCTGGGATGGCACACGGTCCCGAGTCCGTCACACAGAGTCGGACGCCAGCCCCGGGCTCCACGCTGTCCGAGGTCCCCAGGAAGCCGTTTCCCGCTCCCGCTCTCCCTGCTCTTCGTGTGTCTCCAGAGGGGCCCTTTCTAGGTCGGGAAACCTTGGGAGTTGTTGCTGGCCGTCCCCGAGACCTTCCTCGTGTCGTCGGCTCGCTGGCCATCTAGGGGCACACGAGAGGCTGCTGCGCCGGCGCACAGGCGGCTTCCCTCCGACACGCTCAGGATAACTTCTCTGGCTTTTCCAGGATTTTGATCTTGGCAAAGTGTACAAGAAAAAGGTCACATTGATAAACGCCACCTACAGCATTAACCACTGCAAGCTGGTCGGGGTGGAGGAGCACCTCCGGGACTTCATCCGCATCGAGTGAGAGGCCGGGGGGCGGGCGCCTGTGTGGCTGACAGCCGTGCACGGTCTGTGCGGCGTGTCCCGCCTGGGGGTGGCGCTGTGTGTCTGCTCGCGTTGACGGGGTCTGAGGCCATCCCCGGTCTGTGTGATCAGGGGTGTGGCGGCCACATCTCCTTCTCTGTCCGTGTTTTGGTGTCGCCCACTCTGGGTAAGATGTCCCTCCAGCCGTGTTTCTGTGTCCTCCTTCTATGACCCCACTGCTGCATGACCTGGATCTTTCACGTCTGTCTGTCCACTTTAATGCTTGCTCTTCCCTGCTTTATCTTTTCCCTCATTTTTCTCATGCTGACCCCGTGTGTCTGCTGCAATGTCTGTCTTTGCTTCTGCTCCTTAGCATGTTGCCTTTGGTTTTAAGAAAGTCTCCTCCTGGTTTCTGCCAGCTTTTAGTTGATGTGTTTGGAGGCCCACGATGACCCGGGATGGCTCTAGGACTCCTGGTGGGAGTGTGTGGGTGCAGGCTGGTCCCCACCGCCCATCCCCACGACCTGTCCCTGCGATTCATGCTTGCTGACCTGGGCTCTGGTCAGCTTCTCCCACGCAGGACAGGTTCTCTTCCAGGGGCTGCTGTAGGGCTAGGATCTGCGTTCCCTCTCCTCTCTTTCCGGCAGCGTTCTGGATTCTTCCGCTAACTGCAAAGGCTTGCCTGGGCAGAGTGTGGCCGGAAATTGCTGCTCAACACCATTATTCTGTCGGGCAGGATTTATCTGGGGTCTACTTGTTCTTCATGCTGGTCTGCGGGTCTCTGGGGGGGCCTCAGGGGCCCAGACTCGGGGTGTCTGTTCCCTCAGCACCCGAAGCACTCCCCGCTGGGGCTGGAGCTGGAATCCCTGCGCTGAGGTCATCACCCTCCGTCTTCCTGGTCCTGTGGCTGCCGCTGCAAAGTCAGCTTTCAGCCCGAAGTTACAGCCCCAGGGGGTTGTCTGGCTTCCCTCTGGTCGCCTTGAGACGTCCCTGTGTTCGGGGTCCTGCGGCTCCCCCGCGTTGTGTCAGGTGTGGACTGGTTTTCTTAGATGCATTAGGGCTCACTGAGGACTCAGACCTCCGAACAGCTGTGGACGTCTCTCCAGCTGTGTGTCCAGGTGTGTTCTCCAGTCTGACACTCAGTCGGCCCTTCTCTCTCTGTGTCTAACTGGCTGTTGAAATTGTCACCAAGGGGCACCTGGGTGGCTCAGTCGTTAAGCATCTGCCTTTGGCTCAGGTCATGACCCCAGCATTCTGTGTTCTGTGATCGAGCCCCGCATCAGGCTCCCGGCTCGGTGGGGAGCCTGCTTCTCCCTCTCCCACTCCCCCTGCTTGTGTTCCCTCTCTCGCTGCCTCTCTCTGTCAAATAAATAAACAAAATCTTAAAAAAAAGAAAGAAACAAACAAACAGTCACCGAGTCTCTTGTTTCGGTGGCCGTACCTCTCACCTGCAGAAGCTCTGCACCCTACCTCAGGCCGGCAGCTGCTTCCTGACGGCATCTTGCTCCTTCCTCACATCTGGGATTCTCTGTTTCTGTCTTTGACCATTTTAACCGACATCTTTTATTTTTTTTTTTTAAGATTTTATTTATTTATTTGACAGAGAGAGAGAGACAGCCAGCGAGAGAGGGAACACAGGCAGGGGGAGTGGGAGAGGAAGAAGCAGGCTCATAGTGGAGGAGCCTGACGTGGGGCTCGATCCCACAACGCCGGGATCACGCCCTGAGCCGAAGGCAGACGCTTAACCGCTATGCCACCCAGGCGCCCCAACCCGACATCTTTTAAAGCCCCCATTCAATCCTTCTCTTATCCGAGGCTCTTGGAGTTTGGTCCTTCTGTCTGCACGTGTGTTGTTGGCGTCCACGTGTCCGTTATGAGGGGAATCCCAACTTCTCACCAGTGGGACTCTGCCCCCCGGGGTCTCTGTGATGTGGCATCAAAAAGCTTCCCTCCCAACCAGAGAACTTTTGGATTTGCTTCTGCCTGGTGCCATGGGGTCATTACCAGCCAGGGGGAAAACAATTATATTAAGTTTTTAGCTTGTATCTTTCTAATCCAAGCACCTTAGTTCAAATCCAACCTTGTGAAAACACACCCCACATTAGAAATTCTCTGGGAGCTTCTTTTCCTCATGATCCAGCCCAAGACAGGCTGACTGCCCTCGAATCTCCCTGTGAAGATGGGGCTCTTTCCCCGGACCTTTCCCTGAAAATGGGGTTCAGAGGGTCCCAGCTGTGTGCAGGGTCAGTGCCAGCCCCTTACCTGGCTCACACCCCTCACACTGGGGTTAAAACCCTGCCCTTGGTTCCAGGCAGACACACGCATGTCCCCCGGGAACCGTGGCACCCGCCCCCTCCCTCACTCCACACACATGCAGATGTTACTTGAGGGTCTCCTGGGACTTGGGGCGCAGCGCCCAGGACGGGCAGGAAGGGTCCAGAAGACCCGCTCAGTCCTGCTCCAGGCCGTGGCTCTTGTGCACAGTTCATTTCAGCCCAACCGCGCCTTCCCAGTTGGTCTGATTACGTATCCCCTGGATGGTTCTACCTGCAGCTTTGATCCCCCTGGTCCCATGTCAGCCGGGATGTCCTGCGAAGTACTTGTCACCTTCAAGCCCATGGTGAGTGTCTGTTCCGAAACCAGATGAGGTAAAGGAACTTCTCTCCGTCGTGAGTGGGCGGTGGGTGGGACGGGGTCTCTGCTCCTCCCCAGGCTCTGCAGACACTGATGTGGTGATGGAGGAGGGACGCACAGGCCTCAGTAGGGGTCACACAGGCCCCTGTTCTATTTCCAAACATATTCAGCTGTGTTCTGATGCTAGGAAGAATTGTAGGGCTGCCCTGATGGTTTGCTAGCCTGCAGGGTGATCTGGTGTGTTCTTGGGTCAAAACGGGGCGTGTTAGACTGTTCTCATGGGCCCCGCCAGTGCGAGGCTCCTCCCAGCTGTGGCCACGCCCAGGTCCGGCCCCTGATTCTGGAGCCACAGCGTGTGTCCCTGGGTAAAGTTACAAACGTTAGGGTGGTTGGGTGTCTTATTTTTTAGATAAACAAGGATCTGGAAGGAAACGTCTCATTTATGGCTCAGACGGGCGGATTTTCCGTTCCGCTGAAGTGCTCCACAAAGAAATGTGCGGTAAGTCCAGAGATGCCGAGCCGGCGAGGCCCTGGTGACAAGGGCGCGGTGCGTCCCTGGCCTCACGCAGCTCAGGTGAGGGGAGGCTGTGGCCGAGCCCGCGCAAGTGGGAGCTCGCAGACCGCTCCGAGAGGGCGAGCGCTCACATCGCCGCGGGGAAGCCAGGGCCGCGTCCTGCCCCACAGAGCCCAGGCTGTGGGAGACCTCAGGTCGTCTCAGGAGACGCCGGTCCCCTCGCCAGCTGTGTGATGTCCCCCCAGTTTGCCTTGTAAACTACGCACCGTGCCGTACGTCACATCTGCAGGCCTGATAACTGAAATCCGCACCCTTGGTCCACCTTCCCCCGCCTCCTGCAGCCACCACTCTGCTGTCCCTGTCGATGAGCTTGGGTTTCTTCGATTCCACACACAAGGGAGGTCGTACGGTGTTTGTCTTTCTCTGTCTGGCTTATCTCACGTAACACAGCGCCCTCAAGGCCCATCCATGCTGTTCCAATGGCAAGATATCCTTCTTCTTTATCTGTTCATCCGTTGACAGACGCTTAGGCTGTCCCCACTGGTTGGTTATCGTAAGTCCTATTGCTGAGACTATGGGGGTGCAGATGTCTTTTTGAGGGACTGGTTTCATTTCCTTTGGATGTATTGCTGGAAGTATATTGCCGATCGCAGAGTAGCTCTATTTTTAACTTTTTGAGAAGACTCCACACTGTTTTCCAGAGTGGCTGCACCAGCTCGCATCCCCACCAACAGTGCACGAGGGCCCCACTTTCTCCACGTCCTCGTCAACACCTTTTGTTTCTGGTGTTTCTAATTCGAGCCGTTCTGACAGCTGGGAGGTAATAACTCATTGTGGTTGGGCTCGAATTTCCCTGATGGTGAGTGGTGTTGAGTAATTCCATGTGCTTGTTGGCCGTCCGCATGTCCCATTTAGAAGGGTGTGTGTTGGGGTGTGGAGAAGAGCTGCGTCCCCAGGGCTCGCCCACCTGATGGCTCCATCAGTAAGAAATGCCTTAATTTTATTCTCTATTTAAAAAAAAGAAAAATGTCTGTTCAGATCCCCTGCCCATTTTTAACCGAACTATTTGTTTTTTTACTATTGAGTTGTGTGAGCTCTTTATATATTTTGGATGGCAAATATGTTCTCCCATTCTGTAGGTTGCCTTTTCATTTTGTCTGCCTTTGTTGTGCAGAACTGATTCTTTTTAAAATCTTTTAATGTATTTTTTAATTTTTATTACCAAAGTATCAGTGACATACAATGTTATGTTAGTTTGAGGTGTACGACATTGATTCGACCGTTCCACACATGACTCCATGCTTCTCATGATACGTGCAGTCACTGCTAATCCTTTTTTTAATTAAGAAAAATTTCAAACGTAAGGAAAAGCAGAAAAAATAGCTCTGATCATCCGTGTGCTGCCCGGATCCCGTCTCTGTCGCCTTCGCCACATTTGCTTGGTCTCTGTTTCGCTGATCCACTTCCACTGCACAGCAATACCGTAACACCAACACCCCACCCTTATACAACTTCCACAGGCATCTGGAGTAAAGAAGGGGATTCTCCCGCAGAAACCACCTATCACGGCCCCTCCTGAGCGAACAAGTCAGCACTTCCTGCCGAGGTGCTGTGTAGCAAACACTCCCAAATTCAGCAGCTGATCGCAACGGCAAGCGTTGTGTCTCACGGCCACAGCTTGGTCCAGGCTGCAGGCGAACGGGCAGCCGCTTCCCTGGCGGGAACTTCTCATGGGCAAAGACCATGGCCCCGGAAATGAGGGCCAGCCTCACGAGCACATTTCAGACCACCCTCGTCTCCTGTACCAACAATGATGACGAAAGGAAGTCACGTGCAACGTCCTCCATCAGAGGGGCAGAGAGAGAAGCCCCCTCTCCGTGGCAGCGCCCGGTCCCATGTGCCAGCAGCCCCACACCACCTCCCGTCACTGGGACACCCCACAGAGAGTTTACGATCTCAGCCGTGTGTAAGTCCCCACTCCAGTAGATTACAGTCATAACGGGCAGGCCCCACCACCACGCCCTCCAGAGCTCTCCCACCTTCAGAATGAAGCTCTGTCTCCGTGCGGCACTTACCCCGCCCCTGCCCGGCCCCGGCGCCTCCTCGCCACCTTCCGTCTCTAGGGATTTCGGTGCTCTCAGTGCCTTATGGAAGTGGAATCACGTGGTATTTGTCTTCTGTGACTGTCCTCAGGAGTCGTCCACGTTGCTGTGTGTGTCAGAACGTCCGTCCCTGTCGAGGCCGACAGGTGCAGAGGCCGGGCTTCCACCCTGCCGCCCCCGCTCTCCCGCGCCTCGTTTCCTGCGTCGATGTCTTTTGTGTTTAGTTTATTTTTTTATAGTCAGATATTGAAACTCCTTCCCATTTCCTTTTGTGTACGTCCCGTAGCTCTTTCCTTTGTGGTCACCGAGGGCTTGCATCTGACACCCCGAAACTAAAGCACCCCGATTCGGACTTAGAGCAGCTTCGGTTCAGTGGTTTGTAGGCGGTCTGCTCCTTACAGCTCGGCGCCCACCCCGTCCCCATGTTAACGTCACAGAATTACATCTGAGTGACTGTGTGTTCGAAACCACAAACTCACAAGGTTTGAAATGCTTAGGTCTCTTAATTTATGTGGAGAACAGAATGTGGACCACCAGCCAAAGTGACGATACCGTTAGCTTTGAGTCTAAAACATGTGCTTTAAAAAAAAAAAAAGCATTAGTCTCTTAAATTGTGTAGAGAACAAAACCCACAGTTAAAGCACCGTGAAAGAGCACTGGCTTTTACGTCTCCCGTGCGCTCGCCTTTACTGAGGCTGTATTTCTCCTGGTGGCTCCCAGTGACAGTCCCCGTGTCTCCGCTTGGCCTCCAGCCTCCGGGCACATTTCCTGCAAGGCCCTCAGCTTTTGTTCATCTGGGCAAGTCTTGGTTTCCCTCACTTTGGGAAAGATGGTTTTGCTGGAGAAGGGCTTTTGATTGTCGGTTTTTCCCTCTTGGCCGTTTGTACACGTCGGCCCACTGCCTTCTGGCTCCAGAGTTTCTGAAATGGGCTGGCAATGCTCCTGAGGCCTCGTGTGCACGGGGTCGCCCCCTCCCCCTCTGTCTCAAAGGTTTGGTTGTAACGTGTCCCCGGGTGGGTCTTTGGGTTCATCTTACTCAGAGTTCAGAGAGCTTCTTTGACATTTATATTCATGTCTTTCCTCGAACTTGGGCGTTTCGGGCCGTATTCCTTGTCTCCCGCTGCCGGGACCCCCGTGACGCAGATGCTGGGCCGCCAGTGGTGGGCCACCCGCGGTCGCCCGGCCTCTGCTCACTTTGTTTCAGGCTCGACACCCCGTCGTCATATCTCTAAGTCCCCTGCGTCTTTCTCCAGCCTGCCACTGGTGCTGACACCAAGACCAGTCTCCCAGTAATGCGGCGACAGCCCACACCGTGTCTGGAACCCCAGCGAGCGCGGCTGTCGCCTCACAGTCGTAGCAATGCCCACGCCTCCTGCCTGAAGCAGCCCCTTCCTTGGGCTGGACAAGTCTCCTGAGGCAGGTGTGCTTCCCGGTGTCACCTCCTGGGCCTCCCGTCCCACAAGGGCCGGGAGTGCTGTTTTCTGTACTAGCTGTTGCTCTCCGTGTTCACTTGTTTACTAGTCTTAGTGTAAGGAGGAGTTGGCACCGTTACCACTTGCGATGGTGGCAGATTAGGTCCTCTTTCTTCCTGTTTCCTCATGGATTTGTGGGTTTGTGGATTCCACGTGTTTTGATTGTTTAGTCTCCATTCTTGGCGCTCCCATTGCTCCACCGTGGCCGTGGCAGCCCTGGGCCCCTGCTTGGGTCCACACACAGCCTGTGCACTGTGGCCCCCAGCTGTGGCAGCTCTGCTGGTGGCTGCCGAGCCTCACGGAGGCCGTGGAGAGCCGATGTTTGCCGTGGCCTCCTGCCTCCAGGACAACCACCACTCCTGGGCTTGCAAGCTGCCCCCCATGCCGTGTAGCTGCTGCCTTCTCCTCAGAGTGGCCCATGGCACAGGGCACACTGCTTGCTGGGGAGCGGGGCCTCAGAAAGAGCAAGTACGTGGTGGAGTCAAGCTTCAGACCCTGGACTCAGCCGTGGGAGAAGGTCAGGCACCAGGAAGCCCTGCTCCCCTGCATGGCGAGGCCTCGGGTTCCTTTCTGGATGGACCTGGAAAGCACTCATCTGCGGCCTGGCCCGTCACCAAGCACACAGAAGGCCAGCATCCTGCAGTCAAGTATGCCCAGCACAGGGTCCTCGTGTCCTCTGGGCTCCTCCGCACTTAGGTCATGAAGTCATCGTGTGGAGCTGCTGTGACAAAGGTGTCCCAGACTTAGCTTCGTTAAGCAAGGACTTGTTTCTGCCCCAGAGGTGAGCGTCTGGCAGGCGTGCTGCCCTGCCACCCTCAAAAAATGGCTTCCAAGGCATTGTCCCTTCCCAGTCAGAGGGAAGGGGGAAAGGCGAGGTCCTCCGCGTGAGCCGGAAGTGATGGTCACGTGGTGACCCCTGGCCGCAAGGTAGATGGGGCAGTAGAGCCTACTGGGCAGCTCCGTGTCCCACTGAAGCTCAGGGCTCTGTCATGATCAGGAAGAAGGGAGAACGGCTAGAGGGGCACAAGGGGGCCCCGCAGGGCAGCCCTCCAGCCACCCAGTTTCATATGTGACCTGGTGTCGCTCCCACACTCAGAACACACAGCCCCTTCCCAGGGCAGCACCCCAGGCCCACCCACGCCCTGCCTCCAGCCCCGCATGTTTGGGGAGGGCCCCTTCTATCCAGATGGGGCTTCTGGAAGTCTGGTGACCTGTCACCAGGAGACAGGTCACCTGCCACACATGAATACACACACGTTCGTATTCACGCACCCCAACTGCACACACGCGCACAAGTGCACACCCACCACACACACAGGCTGCTGTGGTCGCCCTCAGCAGCTTCTGTCCTGCAGGGGCCCAGAGGAGAGGGGGGCCCCTGGGCTTCCAAACTCGGGGCCCAGAGAAGCCTCACGGGGAGGCAGCCTGCGCACGACATTCTTAGCCAGCACCCAGATGGCCAGTTGCCAGCCGGCCATGAGGGCGAGGGGACGCGTGCCCTGGAGGACGTGCTCCCTCCCTGGAAGGAAGCGCCTAGAGCACACTGATGTCACGGGGACGGCAGCCACCTTGCCGGACCCTCTGAGCATGAGTGTGTCCTTTCGATCCTCATGACTCCCCAGCGAGGGAGATGTAGCTCGGCTTTTTCTTAAATGACTCTTTTTTAGAATAGTTTCAGCATTACAGAAAAAATGCAATCCTAGCTAACCCCACAGCCAGGTTCCCCAGTAACCCCTTCTGTCACTGCATCACGGTTATTAAAATTATTAACCAATATTGACATATCGTGATTATCGTTCGCTGAAGAAGACACGTTCGAATTTCCGTGGATGTTACCTAACATCCAGCTTCTGTGCTGGCATCACACCCTGCGCGACACATTCCTTATGGCGGCTGTTCTGCGTGGGTCCTCGCGGCTGTGAAAGTTTCTGAGACTCTTTTTTGATGACCTTGACAATTCGGAGGCATGCCGATCGGTGATTGTGTAGACTGTTCCTCCGCTGGGATCTGTGTGAAGTTTCCCTCCTGAGTGGACTGAGGTGGTGGGTTTGGGGAGGAGGACAGCAGGCGTTCTGGGCACGCCGAGGGCACGCACTACCACCAGGCCTCGCAGTGCGACGTGACCCCGTCACCTGACTCGGGGTGGCCGCCGGGTTTCCTCACTGTGGTGTTTCTCCCCTGCCGCCCGTCTGCCGGACCGTGCTCTGTGGGAGGCCTCGAGGGCGGGAGGCGCGCTCCGGCTCACTGAGGGCTGGAGAGCCGCGGGAATTTTTTGCAATTGTTCTGTAAGGGAGATCAATCTCTCCCACATTCATTGGTTTATAAAATCATTTCTTTATTTCACTCTTTGAATTAGAATCAAATACAACTTCTTGTTGCTGCTCACGTTTTTCCTGGGAGTAGCTCAGGTAGCTCCCGTGTCCCCCTCACGCGCGGCCGTGACTGTCCCGTGTCCCCCTCACGCGCGGCCGTGACTGTCCCGTGTCCCCCTCACGCGCGGCTATGACTGTGTTCAGAACTTCTGTCTTGGAGCACTTCTAGGCTCATGTGCACACCTCCCGCCCTGCCCTAGAGTGAGTCCTTTCTCCAGATAGCCCAGTTCCTCACGCTGGAGCCCCTGTGGGGCACCGTCGGTTAAGCTTCCGGCTCTTGATTTCGGCTCAGGTTGTGATCTCAGAGTCGTAAGATTGAGCCCCGCGTCGGACTCCGTGCTCAGCACAGAATCTGCTTAAGACTCTCTCTCTCCCCCTCCCTCTGCCCCTCCCTCCCCTGCTCGCGTGCACATGCGTGCTGTCAAATAAATATATCAATCTTTAAAAAAAAAGAAAGGAAAGAGACTGGTATCCACACAGAAGGTGTGGCCGTTGCTGCTGGCACGTGGGCGCTTCCAAACCTTCATCCTGGCACCTCGCCCTCTAACGCAGGACCGCACGGACCATCCCAGCCTCTTCCCCTTGCTTACCTGTGAATCCTGGTCCAACAGTGAGAGCACGGCTCCCCGCACCCCCCATGCCCTGGTCATTCAGCCCAGCGCCCTGCAGTGTGGACGGGCGAAGCCCACCCTGTGGACACAGCGCTCCCGCCCGAGCCCCGTGCTCCACACCCAGCGCGGGGGCCTTCAGCCCACAGACTCCACGCCTCCCTGGAGTCAGCTCAGCACCTTTTCCTTACCCTCTAGTCAGGTGGTTTCTTCAAACTGACCGAGCGACATTGCTTGTGACATCCCACACCCCATCCTGGGATTCCCTCAAACTCCCAAATGGTATATTTTTCAATAGACTTGTTTATTTACAGCAGCTTTGGGCTGCATCAGACTCGCGGGGAGCCGCGAAGGGTTCCCACGTGCCCCGCCCCCACCGCCGCCCTCCCCCCATTTGTGACAGGGACGCTGGGCTTGGCCCAGGCGCCGTGTCCCAGGGTGCGTGGTCCACGGCGGGGTCCCGCGCGGCTGTGCGCTCTGTGGTTGGGACAAAACGCTAACGACGTGTCGTCACCACGGTGGTCACAAGGAGTGTTTTCGCCGCCCCCGGATCCCCGGTGCTCCGCCTACTCATGCCTCCCTCCCCTCAGACTGCTGGCAGCCGCTGATCTCTTTACTGTCTCCTTAATTTTGCCTTTTCCAGAACACCATACATTCCAGAATGCCATACAGTTGGAATCACCGTATCTACCCTTTTCAGGTTCTTTCCCTTAGTAGTGTACACTTGAGATTTCTCCGTCTTTTCAGGGCTTGATTGCTCATTTCTTTTCAGCTAACTTCTTAGATTGGCTCTCGGGAGCTCCCAACTTATCATGATCGATCCACAAACCAGTGATTTCTAGGATGTGGATTATGTCCCTGAGGCGTGCAAAGGCCCCGCTGGAACCAGACACAGGACTCGGCCTTGCGCAAGAGGAAGGGGCCGGGGCGCCTGGGTGGCTCAGTCATTAAGTGTCTACCTTCGGCTCAGGGCGTGATCCCGGGGTCCTGGAATCAAGCCCCGCATCGGACTCCTCCGCTGGGAGCCTGCTTCTTCCTCTCCCACTCCCCCTGCTTGTGTTCCATCTCTCGCTGGCTGTCTCTCTCTGTCAAATAAATAAATAAATAAATAAATAAATAAATAAATCTTTAAAAAGGGGGGAGGGGCCAGAGCTCCTGGGTCCCCTCAGGGCTGCAGGGCAGCAGATGGGAGAGGAGAGCTTGCCTAGCACAGTCACCCTGGCTCCTCCCTGGGTCTTTCGGCAGCTGTCCCTTGACAAGGAGCTCATCGACTTTGGCAGCTATGTGGTGGGGGAGACCGCGTCCCGGACCATCACGCTGACCAACATCGGGGGCTTGGGCACCAAGTTCAAGTTTCTTCCGGCATCAGAGTCCTATGAGTTGGACATCTCCCAGTCGGTCATGAAAACAGTGAGTGTGTTGCCTGCTCCCGATCGTTAGTCGTGGCTACGCAGCCAGGGGCGAGGTGTGATGCCTCCCCCACCCGAGACGGTCCTGTGAGTATCAGCGATAGGAAGGGGTCTGTCGACACAGGGCTGGGTGTCATCGTCAGGCCACGTGGAGGAGATTGGGCTCTGTAAGGGGACACTTGGAGCCACCTGGCAGGTGCAGCGGCAACGGGACGCTGACCCCGCTCCAGTGTGTGGCGACTGACAGGGCAGTGGCCAAGATTCCAGGCCCGAGAGCCGCAGGGGACCCACCTTTCTCCTGATGCACCTGTGAAGTCCTAGCTTGGGGCAGGCCAGCCAAGAGCACACGGCCTGAAAGCTCAGCAGACCCTGCCCACTCCTGCACCTTTTCCAAAGGCGCAAGGTGAGCCAGTCTTTTCATGGGAAGGCTGTGCAGATGTGCTAAGTGAATGGAAACAATCTCAGAGTGACACAGGTGGGACCCCATCTGTGGAAACAACTTCCGTCACACCCCTGGACACTGGGAGGTCTTTTGGGGATGAGGACGGGTGAAACTCCCTAACAAGAAGCACTGAGCTACTTTGCAGTTTTGGTCCAGTCATGAAGGGCTCTCAGCAAAGGCCCTGGAAGTGTCTCCTGCAGGGAGGGATGGGACCAATGGGGTGGGGGAAGAGGTAGGAGGGGCTGGGGTGTGAACCCAGAGCAGGGCCAGGAGAATGGGGGGGAGATGCAGGCTGGGCATCTGAGCTGCGGCCAGGAGAGTGTGGGGCCTGGGGCACTGACCCCACGTGGAGAGAGGAGCCAGGTGTCCCAGGAAAGGAGGGCAGAGTGTCGGCATGGAGGGAGACCGTGGAATGGGCTGCATGCCAGAGCCCAGAATGCAGCAGGACCCGAGACCCGGCAGTGCCCGTGGAGAAGCAAGGAGGGCCAGCCTGGGCTAGAGACAGGCGTTTGGGCCCTGAGCGCCTGGGACAGAGGGAGCCGGGGAGCAAGATCATGGCCGGGCTCTCCCCATGGCTCTCCTGGCAACAGGGCTCTGGGCATTTGAGTGGGAAAGTAAATAGGAAACTGCCAGTAAGAGTGTCTTGTTCCCTTTTTAGAGTAGCCTATTCACAGATGAAGATAACGATAAAATCACCAGCATTTCTGAGCAACAGATCGAGGGCAACGAGTCCTCTCCCACACACATGCCAAGCCGGAAGGAGTCTGGGAAGCAGGACAGCAAGGAGCAGGAAGAGGGGCGCCCCACAGGTGAGCTGGGACTTGGGGGGGGGCAGACTTCAGGAGCACCCAGAGCACCTGCTGCTTCCTGGGAGGCTCTGCTGAGCCCGCGTGGTGCCACGGGGCTGGACTGTGCAGTCTTTTTCTAGGACTTCGAGTTAAGTGATAGTAAACAAGGGAATATATACATTCAAACCAATACTGGTTGTGGACTGGATTGCAACTTGCAGTGACAGTTAAGGCAGCAGAATATTTAAAGGAACTCCCAGCTTTGGACCACCAGGCTGGCCATAGAAGGCTTGGGGTCCTTGTTGGGACAGTTGAGGAGTCCTGTCCCAGGGGTGCAGCTGCTGGACGGAGGGAGGGGGTCGGGGAGAGAGGAAGACCTGAAGGGTCCTGGGGGCACTGGGCTGTCTAGGGCCACCCCCAGCTCTGCTAGTACACAGCAGCGCATAACCTGTGAGGACAATTTACAGAAGAATCAAGAAACAGGGGGCTCCCCGCCAACAGCCCCGAGCCCCCAGTGGGAGAAGGAAGAGCACTCCCCGGAGGCCAGCCTGACCGCTGTTGGCACTGTTCCCATCACCTCCCTGCCTCCCTGGACAGTTTCCCTACCACACGCATCCAGAAACGGCGGATTTCTCCTGTTTCAGCCTCACAGAAGCAGAGCCTAGAGCAGTCCTGTTGCTCAGGCCGCTGTGGGAGCTGTTCTTCCTGTTTCCGCCACTGTGTGCCGTCCGCTTTCATGGACACACCTCAAGTCACAGACCCGCTGTGCCCCGGTCACAAGGGGGGGTTTCAGGGTGTGTGCCCCCCCGACTCTTCCTGCCTCAGTGTCTGCAGGGCCCACCCGCTGCGCTCTTGCTGCCTCTCTTTTGTTCGCTCACGTTCTTTTTCAACATGTTTATGCCGATTCAGACACCCACAAGCTCCTACCCGACACGGCTGCCACGAGCCTCATCGTGGAAATCAACAGCTGATTCTAAAATTCGTTTAGATACCCAAAGGACCTAAAATATCCAAAACTTTGAAAAAGAACAAAGTTGGAAGACTCAGACTACCTGATTTCGGGACTTACTCTAAGGCTACAGTGACAGGACAGTGTGGTGGTGGCAAAGGGAGAGACACAGAGACTCGATGGGACGGAGTCCAAAAACAGGACCTCACGAATATGGCCGTCAGTCTTCACTAGAGATGCAAAGGGAATTCCTTGGAGGGAAAAAAAAAAAGTCTTTTCAACAAATGAGACCTTAACAGTTAGATAAACATATGCCCCAAAAATGAACCTCCATCCATTCCTCACACTGTAAACAAAAACTATTCAAAATAAATCATAGACCTAAATGTAAAATATAAAACTTCTAAAACAAAACGTAGGAGGAAATCTGTGTTATCGTGTGTTGGGCAAAGATTTTTCAGATATGACATCAAAAATGTGATCCGTCTTTTAAAAATTATCACCTACTGTGGGATGCAGCAAAAGCAGTTCTAAGAAGGGAGTTTAGAGCACTACAGGCTTAAACTTACACCTAAAGGAGCTAGAAAAAGAAGAAAAAACGAAGCCCAAACCCAGAAAAAGGAAGAAAATTATAAAGATTGGAACAGAAATAAATGATATAGAAACTAAAAAACAAAAACAGAAAACCAACAGATCAATGAAATCAGGAATTGGTTCTTTGAAAAGATCAACAAAACAGAGAAATCTCTAGCCAGATGAGAGAAAGAGAGAGAGAAAGGACCCAAATAAATAAAATCACTAAGGAAAGAAGAGAAATAACAATCAACACCACAGAAATTCAAGCAATTGTTAACAGAATATTATGAAAACCTATATGCCGGGGCACCTGGGGGGCTCAGTAAGTCAAGCGTCTGCCTTTTGCTCAGGTCGTGATCCCAGGGTCCTGGAATCGAGCCCCGCATCGGGCTCCCTGCTCAGTGGGGAGTCTGCTTCTCCCTTTCCCTCTGCCCCTCCTCCTTACTTGTGTTCTTTCTCTCAAATAAATAAATAAATAAAATCTTAAAAAAAGAAAAGAAAACCTATATGCCAATAAATTGGACAACCTGGAGAAATGGATAAATTCCTAGAAACATATACCTTCCAAAACTAAAGCAGGAAAAAATAGAAAATTTGAACAAATTACCAGTAATGAAATTGAATCAGTGATCAAAATCTCCCAACAAACAAAAGTCCAGGACCAGATGGCTTCACAGGTGATTTATTTTTTTAAAGATTTTTTTTATTTATTTGAAAGAGAGAGAGAGAATGAGCAGGAGGGGAGGAGCAGAGGGAGAGAGACAAGCAGACTCCCCGCTGAGCAGGGAGCCCAATGTGGGGCTCGATCGCAGGACCCTGAGATCATGACCAGAGCCGAAGGCAGATGCTTAACCGATTGAGCCACCCAGGCATCCCTTCACAGGTGATTTCTACCAAACATTAAAAGAAGAGTTAATACCTATTCTTCGTAAACTATTCCAAAAAATAGAAAAGGAAGGAAAACTCCCAAATTCATTATATGAGGCCAGCATTACCCTGATACCAAAACCGGATAAAGACACCACAAAGAAAGAGAACTACAGGCCAATATCCCTGATGAACATAGATGCAAAAATCCTCAAGAAAATATTAGCAAACCGAATCCAACAATCCTTTAAAAGAATCACTCACCCTGCTCAAGTGGAATCTATTCCAGGGTTCACAAAACAATCAGCGTGATACGTCACATCACTAAGAGAAAGGATAACAACCATATGATCATTTCAGTAGATGCAGAAAAGGCATTTGACAAAGTACAACATCCATTCGTGATAAAAACCCTCTGCAAAGTAGGGTTAGAGGGAACATACCTCAACATGATAAAGGCCTTATGTGAAAATCCACAGCCAACATCCTACTCAATGGTAGAAAACTGAGAGCTTCTCCCCTAAGGTCAGGAACAGGACAAGGATATCCACTATCCCCACTTTTCTTCAGCTTAGTACTGGAAGTCCTCGCCACAGCAATAAGACAAGAAAAAGAAGTAAAAATTAGTAAGGAAAAAGTAAAACTTTCACTATTTGCAGATGACATGATACTACTATATATAGAAAACCCCAGAGACTCCACCAAATAAGTACTAGAACTGATAAAGGGATTCAGTAGGAATAAGTTTAACCAAAGAGGTGAAAGACTATACTCTGAAAACTATAAAATGCTGATGAAAGAAATTCAAGATGACACAAATGCAAAGACATTCCATGCTCACGGATTGGAGGAAAAAATATTGTTAAAATGTCTATAATACCCAAAGCAATCTACAGATTTTTTTAAAAGATTTTATTTACTTATTGAAGAGAGAGCAGGCTCAAGCGAGAGAGCACAAGCAGGGGAGCAGCAGAGGGAGAGGAGGAAGCAGACTCCCCACTAAGCAGGGAGCCTGATGTGGGGCTTGATCTCAGGACCTCAAGACGTGACCTGAGCTGAAGGCGACCACTTAACTGACTGAGCCACCCAGGTGTCCCACAATCTACAGATTTAATGTAATCCCTATCAAAATACCAACAGCATTTTTCACAGAGCTAGAACAAATAATCCTAAAATTTGGGTGGAACCACAAAAGACCCTGAATAGCCAGAATAATCTTGAAAAAGAAAAACAAAACTGGAGGTATCATAGTTCCAGATTTCAAGTTATATTAAAAAGTGGTAGTAATTAAAACAGGGTGATACTGGCACAAAAATAGACATATAGATCAATAGAACAGGATAGGAACCCACAATTATATGGTCAGTTAATCTTCAACAAAGGAGGAAAGAACATCAATGGGGGAAAGACAGACTCTTCAGCAAATGGTGCTGGGAAAACTGGACAGCCACATGCAAAAGAAGGAAGCTGAACCATAACTTCCTTACACCATAAAAATAAACTCAAAGTAGATTAAGGACCTAAATGTGAGGCGTGGAACCATCAAAATCCTAGAAGAGAACACAGGCAGTAACCTCTTTGCATCGACCATAGCAACATTTTTCTAGATCTGTCTCCTGAGGCCAGGGAAACAAAAGCAAAAATAAACTTTCGGGACTACACAAAAATAAAAAGTTTCTGCACAGCAAAAGAAACAACCATAAAACTAAAAGACAACCTACCGAATGGGAGAAGATATTTGCAAATGACATAGCCGATAAAGGGTTAGTATCTAAAATATATAAAGAACTGATACAACTCAACCCCCAAAAGACAAATAATCCAATTTAAAAAATGGACAGAAGACACGAACAGACATTTCTCCAAAAAAGACATACAGATGGCCAACAGACACATGAAAAGATGGTCAGCATCACTCAGCATCAGGGAAATACGAATCAAAACCACAATGAGACACCACCTCACAGATGTCGGAATGGCTCAAATCAACAACGCAAGAAACAACAGGTGTTGGCGAGGACGTGGAGAACGGGGATCCCTCGTGCACTGTTGGTGGGGATGCAGACTGGGGCGGCCACTGTGGAACACAGCATATGGAGGTTCCTCAGAAAGTTAAAAATAGAACCGCCCTACGACCCAGCAATTTCAGTACTAGGTATTTACCAAAGAATACAAAAATACTAATTCAAAGAGATACATGCAGCCCTATGTTTTATAGCATCGTTATCTCCAAGAGCCAAACTATGGAAGCAGCCAGAGCACCCATCCACAGATAGATAAAGATGTGGTATATAGAGAGACGATGGACTATTTCTCAGTCATAAAGTAGAATGAAATCTTGTCATTTGCAACGGTGTGGATGGAGCTAGAGGGTGTTATGCTAAGCAAAATACGTTAAAGAAAGGCAAATACTATATAATTCCTCTCGTGAAATTTAAGAAAAAAATGAGCAAAGGGGAAAAAGAGAGAGAGAGGCAAACCAAGAAACAGACTCTTAATTACAGAGAACACACTGACGGTCACCAGAGAGGAGGAGGTGAGGGGATGGGGGAAATAGGGAATGGGGCTGAAGGAGTCCACTTGTCATGATGAAAAAAAATGAAATAAATGATAAAATAAAAATGAAAGTTATAACCTGGAATTCATCAAAACTAAAAACATCTGCTCTTCTAAAGATAATGCTAAGAGAATGAAAAGGTAAGCAACAGGTTGGTAGGAAATACTAGCAAATTACATGTCTGATAAAGAACATGCCCAAAATATGTAAAGAACTTTCAAGACTCGGGGCGCCTGGGTGGCACAGCGGTTAAAGCGTCTGCCTTCGGCTCAGGGCGTGGTCCCGGCGTGATGGGATCGAGCCCCACATCAGGCTCCTCCGCTATGAGCCTGCTTCTTCCTCTCCCACTCCCCCTGCTTGTGTTCCCTCTCTCGCTGGCTGTCTCTATCTCTGTCGAATAAATAAATAAAAATCTTAAAAAAAAAAAACTTTCAAAGACTCAATTAGAAAACAAATAACCCAGTTTAAAAACGCGTCGAAAGGGTGCCTGGTTTCAGCTCAGGTCATGATTTCAGGCTCGTGGGATCGAGCCCCACGTTGGGCTCTGCGCTCAGCACAGAGTCTGCTTGGGATTCTCTCTCCTTCTCCCCCTTCCTTCCCCCCTCCCCTGCTTGCTCTCTCTCTCTCTCATAAATAAAAATAAAAGCTTTTTTAAAAAATGAGCAGAATAACTTAGACACTTTACCAAAGATTTGTCGACAGCGTTTCAGCACGTGAAAAGATGGTCAGCATCATTAGCCGTGAAGGAACCGCAAATTAAACCCGCGGTGGAATTGCACCACACATCGAGTAGCGTGGCTAGATCCGCCAAAAACAAGGCAGACGGCCGGCAGCACCAAGTGCTGGTGAGGGGCTGCCGTGACCCCTGTCTGCTGCTGGGTGTGTGGCCACTGCCGAAGCGTTTGGCACTTTCTCATCAAGTTAAGCAAACATATTACAACCAGACACCCCACTCCTAGGTATTTACCAAGAGAAATGAAAACCTGTATTCGAAGGGAGAACTGTACGTGAACATTTCCAGAGGGTTTATTTGTAACTGCCGCAAACTAGCCCCCCAGATGTCCCTGACGGGTGAGCAAACATGCGGAGCCTCATCCCTGCCACCAGGGGGCTCAGCTAGAGATGCAGCCACATGCGCCAGTCTCAGAGGCATCCTCGGTCAGCGAAAGGCCGGGCTCAAAAAACATCTGCCTGGCATTCTGGGAAAGGCGAAACTATACACATGAGTGGCTCCCAGGGGCAGGGGAGCGGTTGGCTACAAAGGGGCGCACGGGGGCTTGGGGGTGATGGAAGTGTTCCATGTCTCGACCGTGGCGGGGGCTACGCACTGTGCATTTGTCAAAACTTGCAGAAGGTTACACTGAAATGGGTGGACTTTACTCCTTCATAAAAAGAGGTGGAAAAGAAACCATTCAACACACAGGAACAGCAGAGAGCTGTATCTTGCAGGTTTCGGATACCGATATTATCCGACACTGACACAAAATAAGCGTGCTCACTCGATACATGGAAAACCATCACGAAGAAGGAGGTGAAGCAGATCGGAAAACGAACCTAATAAATCTTCTAGAAGTAAGAATGTGATCATTGAAACGGGAACCCCAATCGGGATGAAGTGGAGAGACGTTGCTGAGGAGAGACCCAGGGAACTTCCCAATTGCAGACAGGCAGAGATGGAGACATGAAAGCGTGGTCTAAGCCATGGAGGACAGAGGCAGGAGGTCTCATCCGTCTCCTCGAGTCAGGAAACGGTCGTATTTAACAACATGCTTGCTGAGAACTTTCTAAAATGTCGAAACACATCTACACTCGTATCCCGGAGGTGAGTAAATGTCCACTCTATGACTGACAGCAGGGACCAATACCGGACACGTGATGAAAGGAAGCTTTCACAATCTTTAATGAGCCCGAGTCTAGAACTGACGAAAGTTCGCCGTGTTCTTAGCAGACTCATCAGCACAGTTCCACACTGGGACCCACCAACAGACCCCAACCACCAACCACGCAGACTGAAGCAGCGACCCCGGGGTCTGCCCTGGCTCAGGCCCGGGCTGTCATAGTGCTTACTCCTGAAGCAGACAAGGACATAAACATCAAGGTGGTGACAGCCAACTGGCCCCTCCCCCACTGAGGTGACAGTTGTGGCTGCTGAGTGGGGTGACAGGTCTGCCAAGTTGGAGGGGCTCAGACCAACCCCAGGCCCCAGAAACGGAGCACACTACCCTGTAGGGTCATCGTTCAGCCATGCTGGGCACACGTGGTGTCAGGGGCGGGCCTGGGCCAGGCCGCCGGAGTTCTCCTGGATCTTCCGTGGTGGCCAGGCCAGGCAGCCCAAGATCAGGACTAGGGAGGGTGCTGACCTTCATCTCTCCTGTCAAACTGTGTCATCACGAGCAAAGTCCACCGGAAGACCTTCTCAGACAAGAGGAGTCAGCATCTGCTTTCAGGGGCCTTCCCGACAAATAGCCCCCGGGTGGGTCAGTGTGCACAGCCTGCCAGCAGGGAACACGCCAGTGGCACACGCACAGGCAACACTAAGTAACGGGGACTCGGCTGGGACATTTGGAACGTGATATCCTTGTAAACTTTTAGGCCTTGGTCCCTCTGCTCCACTGGCCACTAGAAACACCTCCCACCCCAGGCCATACCCCACCAACTCTCCACTCCCTCTGCATCAGCCCTCCTCTCTGCTGGGCCTTCTTCTTTCTTCCTCTGAATAGAAAACCCCTCTGAGCCCACTCTCCAGTCCCCTGACCCCCAAAGGGCTGGCTCATTCCATCTTCTCTGGCTCTGACCCTCAGGCCCCTGCACCCCACCAGCCACACACAGCCAGCTCCCCTTGCTGACCTCACCTCCCCTAGCTTGGGTCTCAGTCGCTCTGGCCCCCTCTTCCACCCCCAGTCTCCAGCTCCCAAGGCCATGGTGCCCACTGTCCCTGAGAAGTCCCTCTGCCCCTCCTATGCCACTGGGTCGTTCCTCTTTGCAGAGCAGGGCCAGAGGGAGGGAGCTGGCTGGGAGCTGGTGGTCCCAGAGCGGGAGGGGCCAGATCCCCCTGGGACCTCAGCTCACCCCTGGGCCCCATGGGCTGCCCCAGCCCTCTCATCTAGACCTCCTTCTTTTCCAGACTCTGAAGGAGTGACCATGACCACTGTCGTGACCATACCTCCCGAGGAGGAACAGACAGAGATCTCGCTGGGAGAGGTTAGCAAGGCCCACTGCATCACAGGCCACCTTCCTCCAGCCATGCCCTCCTGACCTGCTGCCCCCTCCCCCAGGGTGGCCCTTCCACTTGGCCAGAGCCCGACGAGACTTGTCCGGACTCAGCCTCTGGGTGGCACCGTCAGCCGTCCCGAGCGGGGGTCAGGCAGGACTGGAGCAGCAGAGCCAGTGTCCTGGGTGCAGGGCCCTGGGTCCACTCAGAGACACGGGCAGGGCCTCCCCGGCTGGAGTATGGTGTATGCACGCGTGCACGTGCACACAAGGGTCCCGGGTCATCGAGAGAGCAAGTACACACACGGCGGGGTGCAGCTGTGACGCTGGGCAGCAAGTCCTCGAAGGGCAGGGCCAGGCCACCCAGGGACACTCACCTCGTGGTGATGCAGCCCGTGGTGAGGACGGGGGAAGTGCCTTGATAGAAACATGAAGCCTGACTGGCCTGTGGCACCTGTCTTCCCATGCAGGTGACAGAGGGTGAGATTGGCCCCTTCAGCTCCGTCAAAGTGCCGGTCATCTTCACGCCGGTCATCCCGGGAGAGGTCCAGACCAAGTTCAAGGCTGTGTTCAAGAATCAGCAGTGCCCGACAGTGAGTACCGCACCGTGGCGTGGGCCCTGGGCCCTGGGTCCCTGCCCCTCGGCGCTCCTCCCGCCACAACCCTGCGAGGAAGCTGCCTGCGCTGCCCACACCTGGCCAGCCAGCTGGCGGCACAGATGGCTGCCTCCATAGCCAACACACACACACACACCCGTGCACACACATACGGAGCCCCTGCTCTTAATCACTAGAAATGCCTCTCCTCATTTCCAAGCAGTTACCATTTTTACTCATTACTTTTTGTTATTTATTTATTTACTTGAAGGTTTATTAAATTTGGCTCAGAGAACATGACCTGCAAACTCTGTTGTTCATTTTTTTTAATTTGTTGACATGTTTGTTGTGACCAAAGGCAAAACTGAGTTTATCGACGTGACGTGTGCACGTGTGTGTAAGGGCTGTGAGCAAATTCCTGAACTGGGTGATTCACATATTCATGCCCTCCGCGCCTTCCCCGGCACTCAGACCACCGACATTCTGTCTTTATCCTGCAGTCTTCTCTCTGCGCCAGAGACCCTGTGCCTAGGGTCTGCCGGCTGGGGTGTTCTAAGTGTCACGAGTCCCGTCCTGTGGGCCGGCGGCCCCCTTCCCAGCCCGGGGGTCCTGGAGGAAGGCGTGTGGAGTCCTCGGCTCACTGCCGTCACACCAGGACAGTGCTTCCCCTGCCAGGCCCCTGCCCAGCCCGAGAGGGGCTGCTGGGCACAGCCTGTCCCTGCAGGACCCCCACAGACCCCCCCAAACCTCCCAAGACCCAGGACTCAGGCTTTGGCTGGGAGGAGCCAGTGGCCGCGGAGGGGATAGAAGTACTTCCCTCTGTCCCTGGTCCCTTCGCGACCTCTGAGCCTCCCTCTGCATTAGCTGGGAGAGTTTTATAAAGTGTACGTCTCTCTGTGAGATGCATTGTTCTGTAATGAAAGGGGTTTTTAAACAGCTAAACATGGCAATCGTCACGAAGCTGTGTGATGGGTACATGACGATCCATTATACTATTCCGTCTTTTTATGTTTGAACATTCTGGTAATAAAAAGGATTGTTTAAATTATATGATATGAAAACTGCCACAGAACTCCAAAACGTGGCTGGTTTAATGATTAACCTTCGGATGCTTGTAAGAGTTATAAAACCCCCTTGGCTAGGCTGCGTCCTCACTCAGCTGGCCTCACCCGCTCTGCCAGCAGAAGCATGTGTCTCTGACTTTGCCCCTTCAAACTCAGTTGTATTTCAGAGTCCTGGGCGTTGCTATCGACGTGCCCGTCTGGGTGCCAAAGCCCAACGTAGATCTGAAGATGTGTATGTATGACCGGCTGTACCAGGACTCCGTCGTCGTGCACACACGGTGAGCCCGGCAGCAGCGGAGCCCGGACCCACGGGACCCACGTGTGAGACTCAGCCGAGGACCTCCCACAGGGTCGACTCTCAGAGTCACCGTCATGAGAGGGGCGGCAGGGCCAGAGTCAGACACACAGGCAATCAGATGGGAAGACGGAGGCGGGGCCACGGCCAGGGATGCGGTGCGTCTAGACCCCGGAAAGGGCCAGGAAAGGGAGTCTCCCTGGAGCCTCAGAAGGAAGCAGCCCCGCCCCCAGCTGGACCTTAGCCAGTGGGACCTGTGTCTGGTTCTGACCTCCAGAATTCTAGGAGAATAAGCCCGTGTTGTTCCAAGCCCCTGGGTCTGTGGTGAGCGGCTCCAGCAACGAGGGGACACTCCCCCTGCATGCGCAGGTCCTTGGCACCTCGTGGACAGACAGGAAAACCAGAAGAAAAAGAAGAAAAGCAAACGGAGCCCAGGGAAAGAAGTGCATTTCTATCTGCAGGGTTTTGCAAAGGCGTCCAGACACCAGAGCGGTCATCTCTGAAAACTTTTTACTTTAGTACGACTTAGGTGGAGAAAAGTAGGCAAATGCTGTGGTTAGCACTCAGGGGACTCTCGTTCCCCGAACAGTTCCCCGGGCTTCGCGGGCCCTGCCTCCAGCGCAGAACTGGCTGTAGGTGTGGAAGTTCCGCAGGCGTCTGCCATGACCGCGCATCTGCGGGGGACTTGCCTGTCTCAGCGCCAGGACCACAAACATCGGGGGACTCAAGAGGGGCTCCCGTGGATTTGTTCGGGCAACTAGGGCTCGCCAGCCTCTGCCAGTTTATCTCAGGGTGCACAGTGCAGCCACTTTGTGGGGCTGGGTAGCACTTGGCCTGTGGGGTAAACAAAGACGCCAGCTGCACACTCAGGCCGTGTGTCGTGACAGAGTCAGCCAGTCACTTGGTTTGGTGGAGACTCAAAGGCAGGCAGCGGAGTGGGGGAACTTTGAGGTAGAAAAAGGGAAGGTTCCAGGTGAGCCCAGATGGGGGCCAGGGAGCAAGAGGCACTAACTAGAAGCAGAAGCCCCACGCGGTTTGTGGGGTCCCACGTGGCCTCCTCTGGCTGCTCCGGCGTTGGAAGAGGGGACAAAATCAAGGGAAATGGCCCCAGGCCTGTCGGGGCCCGTGGGGCCCAGCCCCTCCCAACCTTGGCCTGGGCAGGAGTACAACAGAGCCCCAGGCGGGCAGGGGTCCCATCCCTGTGCCCACACCCCTGCAGGTCCTTGCACTGGGCGGTGCCTGCCCCGCAAAGGTCTTCCCAGAAAACACTCAGGTTTCTGAGAATTGACTGGGGCCGTATTTCCACGGCAGGGTTTCTGTTTATAGGAACTCCTCAGGAAAGCCACCCCTGAGCAAGCCGGGCCGCGAGCGCTCACTGAACACGCACTATACCGTGCACCCGTGGGCGCCTGGGTCGTATGACGTGTGTCAGTCCCGCGGGCGCAGATGCAGAGAGTCGCTGACTGGTGTCCCTGGGTGCCCTGCAGGTCGAAAGCGGCCCTGCGTCTGAAGTTCGAAGTGTGCAAGGAGCTGAGGGAGCACATAGAGCTCCTGCCCGAGACAGGCTACATCCAGGCCCATTCCTCCTACGCCGTGCAGCTCAAGTTCCTGCCGCGGTGAGCACCCGGGGCGCGCTGCGTGCGTAGCTCAACCCGCGGGTCAGCTTTACTGCCTCCTCCAAGCGGCGCCATCCTCTTTCAGACACTCCCTCCCAGAAGATGCAGGGAAGTATTTCGACAAGGAAACCAGAGTCCTGAAGGCCCCAATGACAATCCGGGTGGCTGATCAGGTCTGCGTGGGACACTCCCCGGGAACGCTGGGCACTCGTGGGGAGGCAGGTGTTTGTGGATTGGGGAGAGACCTCTGAGGGCTGTGCAGGGCCGGCGGGGCGTCCCCCTGGCACTGGAACCCACACGTGCCCACAGGCACATTCACAGGGCGTACATATGTGTGCTCGCATGCACACACGCACGCCCGCACCACGGCCACCTGAGGCTCCTCCCTTCTTTTCTGGCACCTGCTTTCCTATCCTCCCAAGTCAGGGATTACAGGGAAGTGGACTTTTTCAGAGTCTCGTGTCTGGCCACCGGGTCAAAGCAATGCTTCTGCCTTTCTTGTGCACGGAGACATTTGCAAACACAGACTCCAAGTAACCAGGACGCACCCACCCTGCACACTTCAGATCAAGCCGGTGGGGTTTACCGTGCACGCTGTGGTCACCACCTCGGACCTGGAGCTCAGCCCCTCGGCCGTGGACTTTGGCTACTGCACCATCTACGAGGGCGTCAGGACACAAGTCAGCCTCTACAACCACTCCCTCCTGCCCCAGGGCTTTGGGTTTGTCGGGCTCCCCAAGGTACCTCACTCGGTGAGGGAGGAGCACGGGTGTGGGGACAGAAGCTCTGGGGATGGGCCAGGGTGGTGCTGCCCCAGGGTCCAGATGCCCAGCACCAGGTGGCCTCACCCTTCCCTGGACCCCATGCCCACCTCCAGGCCTCTTGGCCTGGGGTCTCTCCCTGCCTGTCCCCCTCCTCCTCCCCACTGCCCACAGCCCCGCCTTGCCTTGCTGCTCTCTGTCCCAGCCTTTCTCTCCCTCTCTGGCCAACGCCCCCGCAGGACTCCAGACTCCTCTCCCTCCCTTCCTTCCAGAACTCTTGGCTGCCTGGCCCTGCAGGGCAGCCAAGATGAGGCTTAGACCAGGCTCCCCTCATCTCTCTCTGGGCGGCTCCGCTGCCGACCCTGCCTTCCACTCACATACATGCAGACGTGTATGAACACACTGGCCTAATGCACCACACGTGCATGTGCTCACATGCATGCAGACACGTCACATGCATGCAAACACATAGGCACACAGACAACTCACATACGCACATGTGATCACACACGGACATGCTCACAGAAATGCTGCCACTCACACACTTACCAACACACGTAGCCCGGTACGCCTAGACACTCGCTCATACACAAACACCCAGACTGCTCACACACTCACACTTACATGCGTCCCCACCCACTCATGCACTCTGCCACACACACATGCACACAGCCCCCCACGATATGTCCCAGCGGACCACTGTGTTTTCACTTTGGCATCAATGGTTTTCCATTTGCCAGTTTGTGGACGTTCAGCCCAATGACGGGTTTGGGACAATCCTGCCACTAGAAATGCTGCAACTTGACGTGATCTTCCAACCCACCAAGGCTAAGGAGTACAACTTCGAGCTCGTCTGCAAGTCTGAGATCAACCGGTGAGTAGAGGGCCGGGTGCAGCTGGCTCAGGGGCGGCAGCCCCTCCCCACCCTCAAACACTGGCGGCTGGGTCGACCATGAGGCTGGCCTGAGACACCACTGATTGCAGGGACCTCAGACCCAGTTCAGGCTCCTGGGATCCGGGACCTTGCTTGCTGGGCCTGCTCGCCCCTGTGTGTGTGCATGTGTGTGTGTGTGTGTGTGTATGAGAGTACGAGCATGGGAGCAGTGTAAGTGTGTGCGGGCAGGTGAGCGAGCACCTGTGGATGTGTGTATGAGCATGCAGTGTGAGCGTGTGTGTGCGTGTGAGCACGAGGGGTGTGCATGAATGTGTGTGAGCATGCGCTGTGGACATGTGTGTGCATGTGAGTGTGCACATGTAGACGTGTGGTGTGTGTGTGCATGTGAACGTGCATGTGAGTGCATGTGTGTAGACATGTGCACAAGGGGTGTGCATGAATGTGTGTGAGCATGCACTGGACGTGTGTGTGCATGTGAGTGTGCACACGTGGACATGTGTGGTGTGTGAGTGCATGTGTGTAGACATGTGTGCATGTGAGCACGAGGGGTGTGCATGAATGTGTGTGAGCATGCACTGGACGTGTGAGTGTGCACATGTGAACATGTGTGGTGTGTGAGTGCATGTGTGTAGATGTGTGTGCGTGTGAGCACGAGGGGTGTGCATGAATGTGTGAGCATGTGCTGTGGACATGTGTGTGCATGAGAGCGTGCACATGTGAACATGTGTGGTGTGCATGTGTGTGCGTGTGAGCATGCACGTGTGAGTGTGTGTGAGTGTGCATGTGGTATGCAGAGTGTCCCTCTGCACCCCAGAGGACCCTGGACATGAGCCCCACTCTCTCTAATGCACTGTGTGATGGGGACAGTCCCTGGCCCTCCCTGAGCTTCCCATTTGCACCCTAACAGATGGGTTGGAGGACGTGGTGGAAAGAGAGAACTCAAACAGGGTGCAGAGGGGCTGGTCTGGGATAAGGGCCCTGTTCTTGCTGCTGCCTGAGACGACCAGCCCCAGTGAGGAATGTTCTGCAGCATCCTGTGCGGGTGTCCAGCTGGGCAATGAATCCCACTGCCCGCCCGCCCGCCCGCCCTCCTGTTTCCCTTCCTCTCTTCTCCTGTTCCCACCTGCATTTCAGCCTGTATTGTTGTTTGGCCCTGTCTGGGGGCCTGGGCAGCCCTGGATGGGGTCCAGCTCCCCGGAGCCCATGGGCCAAGCCCTCTTCTGGCCCCGGGCATGTGGCCATGGGCAGGACCAGTGATCTCCTGGGATCTGACAGTCTTGTGGGTGATCAGGAATAAGTCCACGGGTGGTAAGAATTCAGGGAATGGAGATAGAGCTAGAACCCACAAGGAAAATCAAGGGCCCTGACTACCCGCCTGCCACGTCCCCCATCAGGGTCTTGGGTAAAGCCCGCTGCCTCCCAGTCATAAGAATGGCAGCATCTGGCAAGTCGCAGTTGAGCCTTGGTGATGCCACGCCTGACAGGTGGGGGCTTCTGGTGCTTTCTTTGCAACAAAATGAAGGAAGGCGTAAGTGAGTCGCAAGAGGGGGATCATTCAAATTAATACTGGAAGACATGTTGCCTGTGATGTGGGTGCATAAGGAGAGGGTCATAGGGTTGAGTGATGCTGGGGGGCCAAGCTCCTCCATGCCCACCCCAGGGCCCTGCAGGGAAGCCAGGCATCACCCCCATCCCGTCACGCCACTCCTGATGCCGTAACCAGCTGGTGAACAGCAGCTCCATCCACTGTCCTGAAACACGTCCCGTGAAATCTCACTTTCTGTATGTAATGATTATCACATTTCATACGTTTATGGTTTCCCAGTTAACTGCATGCTAATAATAACCTCAATGATATTTCCACACAGAAGGATTTTTGTTCCACATTCAGAGCCTGTGGTCACAAGACACAAAAATATGTATCTCAGTATTTCAGTGCATGAGCAACGTTACCATCACAGCTGGGTTATGATAGGGCAGTCGACATCAGAGCGCTAAAACGTATGTAATTAGGGCAAAATTCAACACAGAGCGCGGTAGAAATCTGGATTCGAAGAAGATGTGGAATGGAAATATTCCAGTGGTTAAAATACCAAATATCTGTTCTTTTTTTTGTTTGATACATTATCTTAATTCAAACACCAAGCCGATCACACATGGTCCAAGAACACTCAAACCGAGGTTAGTCTTCAAAAGTCATAGCCCGCGCCGCCATGCTTGTCTGCGGCCTCACTGGTGTAAAACCACACCCGCACCTCCGTGGCCCCCAAACCCTGGGCAGAGCTTCGTTCCCTGTGAGCTGCTGGAAGCTGCCAGCCAGAGCACCTTGGCTCCTTTGTCCCAGCTCTGAAGAGCCCTAGGGCCTCTGCAGGGGTCAGAGGAACCCGCGCCATCCTGGCCAGGTGCCAAGATGTGCCCGTCGAGAAGGCTCCAAGGCTCACCAGCACCGGGACCTTCTCCACCGGCTTGCGGACACACGGGGCCGTGGTTCCAGGAGGGAAAGCCCACCTCCTGCATCTGTTCTTTTTCTCTAAAGGATGATGGCAGAAATCAACTCACTAGGGTTTCTAGATCCCTGTGCTCATATTTAAAGAGCAATTTATCGTTTTATTTTTAAATGTCAGTGCATATTTACAAAATAAGCCAGAAATTCCCCCCTCAGCAGCTCTCCTCCTCACGCGTGCACGGCGGTAGCAGCACCTTCAAGACAGTAAAACGCACTAAGGAGGCAGTGAGCAAAATCTGTGACAACTGCCGTCGTGGTCCCAGGCGCTGTGTCTATGCAGGCCACCGTCTCCTCAGGGGCCACCTTCCACAGCTCAGAGGGACCCCAGAGACGCACCCCCCTGCTGAGCCGCCCACACCGGCCCTTCCAGGTGCTTCAAGCTGGCGTGCCGGGCTGTGGGCGTCCACCCGCCCCTGGAGCTGTCCCACTACCAGGTCAAGTTCGCAGCCACCTCCCTGTACGACATGTCCGTGGCCACCCTGCACGTCATCAACTCTCACGTGAGCATGAACTCACTGACCCACTCCGTGCCCCGCATCGGCTCAGAGGACCCCTCTCCTGTGGGGCCCACGTCCTTCGAGTTCCTGCTGCCCCCGGACTCGCCCATCACCATCTCGCCCTCGGTGGGGACCGTGCTGCCAGGAAAGGCAGGTGTGAGCCCTGCAGGTAGGCTGGGGGGCGGAGCTCCCCTGGGATCCCAGCTCTGCCCAGCCTTGGCCACAGGGATGCAGCCTGGACAGCAGAGGCGGGGTGAGCTCTACCCCTCCTCAGGCCCAAGCAGGCCTAAGACGGTCTCCATGGCCCACGAGCCCCAGCCCAGCCCAAGCCCCAGCGGCGGGGGCACCCAAGGGTGGCTGACCCCACAAGCACTTGCCCAGGAGCTCTGGCGGTGTGGACTGAGGGAGGACGTGCAGAGCCCTGGATCTCACAGCAGATGGGCACAGGGGGCCTGGTCCCCGGAAGTGCAGGGTGGGTGTCCACTCAACTGAGGGCTCCCCCCGCCCAGCTCTGCCTGATAGACCAGAAGGAAACGAGGCCTGGAGGTAGAGCTTCCTCTCAGCCTGGGCCAGGGCCACCCAGCCTCCTGGAGCCCCGGTCTTTCCCTTCAAAAGCTAGGGTGGCTGCTGCCAGGACGAAGTGAGGAGGGGCACGTGAGGGTGCCGGGGACACCTGGGCCCTGGCGGCGTTTCAATTCGTGTGATCATTTAAAATGCATTTTATTAAATTTAGCAAATACTGCTTAAGTACCAGCCCCAGTGGGGGGTATTGTGGTCGGCTTCTGCGTTCTCTCCCTCTCCCTGCTCCCTCCCTTCCTCTTTCCTTTATTCTCCCCTCCCCATGCCATCTGCTCTGCCCCCCACTGTGTCGGCACCTCTGCTGTACTGAGCACTGGGGACACCTGGGAGTGAGCCCTCAGTAGGGCCCAGGACCTCCCTGCAGGCTGTGCCAGTCACAGGGACAAGTTGGGGTGAAGAACTCACCCTCAGATCTTGATGGCTGAATGCAAAGCTTCCTTTCTCACACATGTCATGCCTAATGTGAGCTGTGGGCGGGTCCTGGCCCATCAGGACATCCGTCAGGGGACCCCTGCCCTACATGATGAGAGTGGACTTGATGGTCGTGCACGGTAACCCACCTAGCCCCCAGGGGCAGTGGTCAGGGAGCATCCCCCTGGAAAGGGCCTTCAGGAAATGAGGTGACGAGTGTCCTGCCAGGAGTGTCAGAGAGCATGACCTGGGGACATGCGGGGGGGGGGGAACCTCGGGGTGCTGAGGAGGACAGGGCACCAGCAGGGGCCAGCTCTGCCCTCTGGGCGGCTCTCCCTGCAGAGATGTCTGATCCAGGTGGCCTTCCGGCCCACGCTGCCCAGCCCGCTGATCCACCAGGAAGACTCCCAGGCCCTGACCAAACCAGTGGAAGTCAGACCGGTGCGTGGGGGACTCCAAGAGGAGGGGCGTGGGGGCACAGGGCGGGGGCTGTGGCTTCCTGCACACCCCCCACCCCGAGGTTCCAGGGGGCCAGGCTGGCGTGCCGCCGGGAGCGCTGGGTGGACTTTGTGGAGCGTGGTGTGTCAGCCTGCTTTCAAAGCATCTCCTCCTGTCCGGACAGCATCACCAGGAAAGGCTAGGTCCCCAGGGGCCGATGCACTGAGAAGCAGGTGGGGCTTTAACGGAGGGAGAGCAGATAAAATGGCAAAGGGGCCCATGACCCTGGACAAGTGTGGCTCCTTACAACCGTAAAGGAAAGCCCGTGAAAAGGGCCTCACAGATGTAAACCTGAAAGAAGGGAGGGGCGCCTGGGCGGCTCAGTCAGTTAAGCGTCTGCCTTCCCCTCAGGTCATGAGCTCAGGGTCCTGGGATAGCATTGGGCTCCCTACTCAGCAGCGAGTCTGCTTCTCACTCTCCCTCTGAACCCCCCTCGTGCGCTCTATCTCAAATAAATAAAATCTTAATAAGTAAATAAAGAGATTTCTTTAAAAAAAAAAAAAGAAGAAGAAGATGAAGGGAAGCATAACCCCCCGGGATGGAGCCCAGGAGGGTCAGGCCCACTGCCCTTGCCGGCTGCAGACGGGGCAGCCTGGGGGCTCCTGCAGGGAGAAGGTCCCACGGACCCACACAGAGCTGTGCAGTCATGCGGCCTAGAGCGACAGCTGCCCCCTGCTGCCCTGGGGACGCAGCGGGACACGAAGCCCACTTCTCCAGTGTCTGGCACACACAGGGGAAGCCCTTGCCTTCCTGCAGTGAGGCGTTGGGGGGCGGCACCAGGAAGGAGGACCCCTGGTCCCGGGTGGATCCTCCCTCTGTTGCCTGTTCCCCACTACTGAGGGCAAACGCTGGGGTCAGTGCACAGGCCCAGAGGGGGTCTCTGGACACTTGGCTGCCCTTTGCACCTGTGGTCAGTCTTCCTGAGGAAGCCGCTTAGTGCTTGGGTCCCCACCCCTCCGAGCCCACGCCCTTGGGGCCCCTGCACAGGGCAGTCTGCCCAGGCCTGCGCTGGTGGAGAGCAGGCTACGAGGGGCAGCCAGCAGTGCCCGCTGGGCTGAGCAGAGCTGGCCTCTCTGCACCCCAGGTCCGCAAGGACACAGTCACCCAGAGGAAGGACCTAAGGAGACAGTCCTTCTCCACGCTTCGGCTGCAGAACCAAGACCAACTGCTCCGGACCTCAACCACCCCGACCTCAGAGCCGTATAAGCAGGACCTCAAGTTCAGGTAGCCCCCCTCCACCGCCCTCTGTGCGCATGTGATGAGACCCTGTCCTGATCCCCATGGCGACTTTCCCCCACAGGCTGCCTGGAACAGAGCTATTTTGAGCCATGTGACTGGAAGTCCAGGGCTGGGCTAGCTTCAGGCACAGTTGAATCCAGGCGCTGCCTTGAGGCCCCTTAAGCTCTGGCTTCCTGAGCATCTGTCCACCCCATTCCCATGGGCCTGGTGTCCCTATGCACAGCCTCACACCATGCGCTGGGGAGACCCTGCTGCTCCTGACTCCCGTATCCCCAGCTCAGCAGCCCCAGCCTCCCCAGGTGCAAAATGAGGCCAGGAGAGCTCTGAGGGGCTTGAGTCACTTGCCTGCCCTAGGCCTGAGGCCCCTCTTGTTAGGTGCCTGACCAGGTCTGTGGGGTAGGGAGAACCTCCCACAGGAACCACGAAAGGGTAGGACAGCCACAGCCTGGGGCCCCTTCCCCTCTGGTCCAGGGCCCTGGGGAGCAGGTGTGGCCTTGTGGGCCCCCCTACTGCCCCAGGAGAGCATGTGCAGTGCGGATGCAGGAGTGTGAGTGCAAGCTGCTGCCTCATTCCAGTTCCGACGAGTACCAGGCTGCCCAGGCCACGCTGGCCAGATCTTTCCAGGGGAAGTTTGACAAGTTTGTGGTTCCCTGTGTTGTTGCCAGTGGTGACACCAAAGACAGGAAGGGGACAGAACCCCTGAGCTTCAGGTGCGGTGCTCTGGTCGGGGCAAGGGGTGTCTTCCAGAAAGTCACCGTCCCTCCTGTGCTACCAGCCCTCTGGGGCCCCGGAGGGAAGGGCACAGTGGCCGGAGTGGGCAGGACAAGGGCGGGGAGGTGGGGCACAGTGCCATCAACACACCCTCCCCCCAGTCCTCACAACACCCTGTACCTGGAGCTGTGGTGCCCGGCAGTGCCACCGTCTATTGTGGTGACCTCCAACAAAGGCCAAACCATCTCCAACTTCGGTGACATCGCTGTAGGTGAGTCTTGACTGGGCCCAGCCCCCCACGTACACCCCCACCCCAGGGACTCGGCCCTCCCACAGTTACCGCCTGGGTTCCCACACCCCACTCCTGGGCCTAGGGCTATACCCTGATTCCACCATCCCATTTCAGGACACCACGGCATAAAAAAGGTCTCCATCCAGAACATCTCCCCAGAGGATCTTGCTGTATCCTTGTCCACACCCAGCCCAGGCAGCCTACATGGACGGGACAGGAGCTGGTGGGGGGCTTCAGTCCTGCCCTGGCCACCTCTCCTTGACACTGGGCCCTCAGGTGGAGTTCTCCATGCTGAACCCCAATGGTCCCTTTGTCCTGCTGAACCCCATCAGCAAGCTGCTTGCTGGCGAGACCCAGGTCCTGACGCTGTCCTTCTCTCCCCATGAGAGCGTCCTGGTGAGTCCCAGGCCCACTTTACACCGTGCTGCAGCCCACGTGCTCAGGGCCCTGGGGGCGGCCGGTCCCCCTAGGCTCTCACCTCTGGTGGGCAAGCAGGAGGAGGCTAGGGAGCTCAGAGCAGTCTCAGCTCCAGCCTGCCCTGTCCCAGCTGCTCCCAGCAGAGCTCCGGCACATGCCTCTGACAGGTGTCTGCTCCATGCTAATGGACATGGTCTCCATAGGCCCAAGAAACACTGAACATCATCACCAAGAGAGGCACGCTTTCCCTGACCCTCATGGGCACCGGCGTGGCATCCATGATCACATGCTCCATTGAAGGGGACGTTCTTGACATGGGTTATGTGATTGCCAGAGAGTCTGTGTCCTCAAGCTTCAAGGTGAAGCACATCACAGGGGGCCTGGTGCCTGCCCTGGTCTCCTGGGAGGGGGCTCCACCCTGGGAGGGATCAGACCTGCCTTGGTAGGGAAGCCAAGAGAGGTGCAGGCCACCCCCACTCCAGCCACCCCCCCGCCCAGCAGCTGCCCCCTCCATTGCCCTGTCCAGCACCCCTCCCTCCACCCCTCATCTGCTCGGCCTCAGTGCTCCCTATCTTCCCGCTCAGGGCCTTTGCAGGAGCCATTCCATCTGGGATGAGGAGGAGCTCAGCTCAGACACTGCTGGGAGGGGGAGGGCGGTTACAGATTTCTCTGGCCAGCTCACACTGCCCTGTGGCCTCCCACCCCCTGTGGGAGGGCAGGCCTAGCTCCGCATACTTCTCCAATGTCCGAGGGACTCACCAGCCTTGCGACCAGGCAACCAACAGGATACCTGCTTCGCCCACTGGCTTAGGTCGCGACCTGGCACTGAGCCCAGAACAGGGATTCCCTGAATTGTTTCACTGAGAAGTGGGTGAGGGCAGGGGAGAGACTGGGCAAGGATGCTGGTTCTGCTGAAGGCTAGCCTGAGCCTGACAGCAGAGGGCGCTCTGGAGAACCGAGGGCACCGCGGATCCAGAGGGGTACCAGCCTTTCAGGGGGGGTAAGGTGAGGCGGGACGAGATGAAGCAACCGCTCCACAGAGTGCGGAGAGCGCAAGGTGAAAAAGATCGGGCAGGAGCGGGACTGGACACCCCGCTAGGTGTGCTCCCCGGGGGGGGAGAGCGAGCTGCGAGCCGAGACCCCTCTGCGGCAGCCTGCGCGGGCGGCGGGGTGGGTAGTCCGCTGAAGGTCGCCCCTCCTCGCAGCTGCAGAACCACTCCACGCTGCCCATCAAGTTCTCCCTGCAGCTGGACAGCCTCTCCCGCTCCGGGAGCGCAGCCCGGCAGCGGCTGCCGCAGTTCCTCGCCTCGCGGGCGCAGAGGACCGAAGTAGTGGGTGAGCGGGCGGGCGGCTGCCGGGAAGGGCCGCGGGGCAAGGCCCGGCGAGGTGCGAGCGCAGCGCGGGCGGCGGGGGCGGGGCGGGGGGGGCTGGGGCAGGGGCGCAGGCGCGGAGGGGGAAGCGGGCCGCGGATTGGGGGGGGGGGGCCGGGGCTCCCGCCCGGGACGCTGCTGACTGGGGGGGGGGGGGGGGGCTCGCCGCGCCGCCCGACCCGCAGGCACTCAGAACCACAGCGGCCAGAGCGTGTTCAGCGTGGTCCCGGTCGAGGGCATCATGGACCCGGGCAAGGCGCAGGGCTTCACCGTGACCTTCAGCCCAGACCACGAGAGCCTGTACTTCTCCGACAGGCTGCAGGTCGTGCTCTTCGAAAAGGTGTGGCTCCGCGAGCCCAGCCTCGACCCCTCTTCCCGCGTGTCCAGGGCCCTTCCGGCTTTCCCGGCCTGTCCTACTCTGGAGGCCCTGGCCGGTGGATGGGGGCTCCGCGCCACGGGTGTCGTCAGGTGGAGAGGCCAAGGGCCCAGGTCCCATGGGCCCACACTCTCCTGGAGCCCCAGTCATGGGTCACAGGACGATGCTGCTGTGCTCCTTGTCCCCAGAAACTCTCCCACCAGATCCTTCTGAAGGGCGCGGCCCGCGAGCACATGATGTTCGTGGAGGGCGGAGACCCCCTGGACGTGCCTGTGGAGTCCCTGACCGCGATCCCCACCTGCGACCCTGAGCGCAGAGAGGGTGAGCCCTGGGGGGGGGGGGGCTCGGTGCAGTAAGAGAACCCCTCCTGCTGCCCACCTGCACCCTTAGCCCTAAGAAGATGGAAGGGTAGGGCGGTCATTCCTGGCCCATCCCCCAAAGGGTGGGGTCATGCTAAAGAGAGATTTCCAGGGGACCAGCTGACCCTAGGCAGCTCCCTCACTCTCTGGGTGGCAGCCCCACCCCATGCCATCAGCCCCCAGCCAGTTCTCTCTCTTCAGAAGCAGAGGAGCTGAAGCCCATCCTGGTGACCCTGGATTACATCCAGTTAGACACAGACAAGCCAGCCCCACCTGCCACCCGAGAGCTGCAGGTGGGCTGCATCCGGACCACCCAGCTGTCCCCAAAGAAGGTGACCACAACTGCCCAGGCCCACGCAGCCCCTCTGCAGCACCCCCTGCCTGGGCAGCCTGGGCCACTGCCGGCCTGGCCCCTGGATAGATATGGGCTGGGTAGCCTGCTGGTCAGGGCTGAGAGGGCAGGTGGAGTCGGCTACCCTCGAGCCCAGTCCCACTGCTTCCTGGGAGCTGTGCCTGGCCTGCCAGCCCTACCTGCAGCTCCAGTGTCCCGCAGACTGTCGAGTTCAGCCTGGACGGCGGCACGTCTCTGCAGCACAAGGGCTTCACCATCGAGCCCTCCAGGGGCTCTGTGGAGCGTGGCCAGACCAAGACTCTCACCATCTCCTGGATGCCGCCTGCCGATTTCGACGTAAGTGCCGCAGACTGGCTGGGAAGCCCTGCAAACACCAAAGGCTTGGCGGGATGACACCCCTGCCCCACCCAAGGAGAGGGCTGCTGGGTGGGCCCTGGGCAGGTGAGGTAGGTAGTGGGCAGTAAGACAACACATGCGTCTGGTGGGCCGGGGGACTGAGGGTCTCCTTCCTTCCTTCCCCTCCCATTCCAGCCAGATCATCCGCTCATGGTGTCAGCCCTGCTGCAGCTCAAGGGGGACGTGAAGGAGACTTACAAGGTCCTCTTTGTGGCCCAGGTGGTGACCAGCCCCTGAGGCCACAGGAGTCTCTCCAGAGCTCCCTCAAACCCTCTGCTCACCCTTGAAGCCCTCCCCTGGTCTGTAAACCAGGATAAACCACCCACAGGCTTGGGACCTGGGCACCCCCGCTGGGCAGGTTCAAATGTGCAGCCCTCTGAGTGACCCCAGGGCACCCCAGCCCCCCAGGCATGGCCACTTCCTGCTGCCCCGGACCCAGTGAGTCCAGAGGCCGGAGAGCACCCCCTCCCCGGCCCCACTCAGAACCAGCAATAAGGCGAGTCCTACCCACAACCCTCTCTTACTCTGAGCCCCTCAGAACCCCCAGCCCCACCAGTACCCACCTGCCCAGCCTTTAGAAGCCCTGGTGGGGGGAAGAGCTGCCCCCACAGGTCTGTCAATAAACCTTCTGGGCTTCTTCATACAGGCCTGAAGTGTGGGATACATACCAAATCAGAGATAGGGACAGATCCCTGGGGAGGCAGCACCCTGCCTCCTACCCCCCACACACACACACCCATACACACAAATCAGTCCATAAACAATGAACTCTGCCCCTCTGGAGGGTGGTGCCTGGATCACTGGGGAAACCGCTAGCAAGGCAGGGTGCTGGGGATACAGGCTGGAGTTGAGACTTGCCTGGACCCAGTGAGGCCCTGCAAAGATGGAGAAGGGTACAGGAGGCTCCAAAGCCAATGGGTTCCTTTAGGATTCTCTGCTTCTCCCAAGTTTCAGGATCCCTGATGTCCCCAAGGAAGGAGGGAGCAAATGTGGGGGACTCATGCTCAGGGCCTCCCTCAGTGTCTAGCTGGGGTCCAGGGAGAGGCCCAGAGCATAAGTTTTGTTTTCCATTTTTCTGGACAGAGTCCAGGCTCAGCCTTCTGGGCTCCAACAGGTCCTTAAAGGCAGAAGCCCCACAGGCCATATGACACTCCTGGGAGCTCAGAATGTCCCCTTGCCCCAGCACCTGCCTTCTGGAGAGCGCTGGTTGGACACTGTCCCCACAGAGCCCATCCAGTCTGGCCCCTCTGTACACAGCGTGCCCTACCCACCAACCCCAGTCCCGTGCCTGACAGCAGGAGAGCACGTGCAACTTCCCTAGCAAGAATGGAGGGTATGATGCATCTGGGGACTTCCCTGGGCACAGGCTTCAGGACCCCACCTGTCCTAACCCCAGTTCCTTGGTGCCCTTGATGCCTGGGAGCCTGCCATCTCCCTCACCTGAGGCCAGTACGGTGACCTTACAGTGGAGTTTTGCAGGACTTCTGTCAGCCCCTCCTGGGGCTGACCAGCCATAGCCCAAGCCACTTTCTCACCAGATGAGAGAAGTCAGGCTCCAGGAGCCCGGTCAAATGCAGGCCCTAGGAGGTGGTGCTCCCTGCAGGGCATGATCCCTGCCTCCTTTTCTGCTGCTGGCAAGAGGGGCAGGCCACTCTTCTAAACCCCGGCCTCAATCTCCTGCTAACAGGCCCTGGTACTCACTGGCCAAGGCCCTGCCAGAACTCCTGTGCACTGGCTGGACTTCTGTCCATCCTCCTCCCTCCCATCCAGCAAAGGCAAGAGGGAGGAGGAGGAAGGATGGCCAGGAGCCAAGCTCAGCCAGCCTGGCTGGAGCAAGGTGGGCAGGAGGGGCCCTGGGGTGCCATGGCACAGCCTGGAGGTCCAGAACAGCTTCGGGCCAAGATCAAGCGAGATCAAAGAGCAGGGGCCTGGCCGATCCAGTCAGGAGAGCCAAGCCCAGGAGGCCCTTACAATGGGGAAGACTCATGGAGAGTATGTTCTGAATGCAATTAAGAAAGGCAGGTCAGGGCGCTGGGGTGTCTCAGTCGGTTAAGCGACCAACATTGATTTCTGCTCAGGTCATGATCCCAGGGTCCTGGGATCAAGCCCCGAGTTGGGCTCCCCACTCATCTGGGAGTCTGCTTCTCCCTCTCCCTCTGCCCCTTCACCTCCCCCTGCGTGTGCTCTCTCACTCTTGTTCTCTCTCTCAAACAAATAAAATCTTGAAAAAAAGAAAGAAGGGAGAGAGAGAAAGAAAGAGAGGGGGAGGAAGGAAGAAAGACAGGTCAGGGGTGCCTGGGTGGCTCAGTTGGTTAAGCCACTGACTGATTTTAGCTCGGGTCATGATCTCAGGGTTGTAGGATTGAGCCCTGCCTCAGGCTCCAAGCTTACAGGGGGTCAGCTTCTCTCCCCCTCCCTATCCCCCACCCCTACTCGGCTCACTAGTGCTGGCACGCTCTCTCTCTAAAATAGATGAATAAATCTTAAAAAAAAAAAAAAAAAAAAAGGTTAAGGGTAGCTGCTCCTTCCACTTGCCTGACCACTCTGCACCTTTGCACTGCCGACCACCTCCCTTAGCCTGACCTCCAGATGGTGGAGTAGAGGCCAGAGAGAACCAACCTAACAGTGCCACTAGACTGGGGAGAAGGGTGGTGAGGTGGAAAAAGTGGCCCCCAGTCTTTCCTGGCAGAATGGACAAAAGGCATTCTGTGACCCCCAGACCCCGAGACCACAAGGACCACAGAGGCCACACGCCCTAGGTTGGGCACTTTCAAGGCGAGGTGCTCTGGAAACGGGGTTAGCTCCCAGGACGCCGCAGGGGCCGGGGACCACGCTCAGACTGCGGTGGGCCTGCCCCTGGCCAGCCTCAGACAGTGAGCGCCCGCAGCGTGCGAGCAAAATAAATGTCGTTGAACAACACGCTGGGAACCCCCCAGAATCTGGACTGTCTCAGCCTTCTGCCTTGAGGGCCGCGGTGTGTGCGAGTTCCGCCACTTTTGTCCTGGCCGCCACCCTCCAAGGCCACACCCTGTGCAGCCGCGGGCACCACAGCGGTCGCCCGGCCCGCACCGAGCCTGACTGCAGGACAGGCCTGGCCCGGCCGGGATGGGGGCTCTGCGCCCGGGCGGAGGGCAAGACCCAGGTCCCTCCGCCCGGAGACTCCAGGCTCGCAGGCTCACGGGACCCGCGTGGCGGGTGGGGCCGTGGGGCGGGGCTCGCGTGGGGCGGGGCTTCGAGAGGCGGTGCCTCTGGCGGGCGGGGCTTTGGGCCAGGGGATCCGGGGTGAGGCCGCAGGACCGGCCTCCGACGGGCGGGGGCACTGGGGCGTGGCTACGCGTCTCGGGGGCGGGGTTTGCGCGGGGCGGGGCCTCCATAAAGTGGCGCGGCCCGCGGGCTCGCTCTCCCTGTCCGCGCCGAGCATGGTGTTGGGGGCGCCGGCCTCCCGGGCGCTCCTACTGCTGCCGCCGCTCCTGCCGCTGCCGCAGGTGGGTCGCCGGCGCTCGGCTCGGGCACCGCGGGGCGGGTCTGCGCTCGGCGCGGCCCGGCCCGGGCTCACCCCTGTCCCCACAGGTGGCGCTGGGCTTCGCGGACGGCAGCTGCGACCCCTCGGACCTGTAAGTCAGGGGGGTGGGAGCCCGGGCCTGGCCCCGCCCTGTGGGGGAGGTTCGGGCGGGACCGTCGGCCCGGCCGGTGCCCCGCCTGCTCCAGGTGTCGCCGTCCCCGCAGGTGCCCGCCCCAGGCCCGCTGGAGCAGCCTGTGGCACGTGGGGTAAGTGGAGGCCGCGGCGTTCACCCCCAACCCTCCTGGCTCCACGGATGAGGAGTCGCCAGCCCTGTCCCCTTCCGGGCGCTGATGGGAGGGTGCTGGGGCCCTCAGCAGCCTCCCAGGCTGACCCCTGCCTCCAGCCCTCAGCACCAGGACGGCCTCTCTTGTGGGCCCTGCCCCAGTCCGGGACTGTTCGGGCACCCAGGCCCTTGGCAGGACTTCCCTTCATAGCCCGCTTGCCCACTTCCCACCCCCTCCTTCCTCGCCCCTGCCGGAGGCCCCTGTGAACATGGTCATTGGTCTGGGCACAGAATTGTGCAGATGGCCTGGGACAGTGTGTCCTGGGAGTGAGCCCAAGGCACTTGTGGCCAGCCCTGGAGAGAGCCAGGACAGGCCTGGCAGCAGGATGCCAGGACGGGCGGCTCCTCGGGCCCAGCTCTGGCCTGGAAGGAGGTCTCTGGCCTGGAGAGACGTTCTCTGGTTTTCTTTTATCCTGCCCATTGTCCTGTCTAGGGTGGTTGGGCCATGACTGCCCCTGGGGAGCAGGTCCCCGGTGGCCAGGGGTCAGTCCAGTTGCAGGGTCTTGCTCCTCTCTGCACAGGCTTATATTACTCACTGTCCTTCTGCTGCTGCTGTGTGGGGTCACAGCCAGCTGTGTCCGGTTCTGCTGCCTCCGGAAACGGGTACACAGCCAGCCACACCTGCCACCAACACCTCAGCCTTGCGACCTGACAGTCAGCCCTATGGACAGTGACAGCCCTGTGCACAGCACTGTGACTTGTGAGTGCCTGCAGACCTCACCTGTTGGCTTGCCCACCTGCAGGGGGATGTGGGGGGCGGGTGAGAGCAGACTCATCCCCACAAACCCCCTCTGGTTCCCTGCAGCTTACAGCTCTGTGCAGTACCCGCTGGGCATGCAGCTGCCCCTTCCCTTTGGGGAGCTGGACCTCGACTCCATGACCCCTCCTGCCTACAGCCTGTATGCCCCTGAGCTGCCGCCCTCCTATGAAGAGGCTGTCAAGATGGCCAAACCCAGACAGGAAGAGCCACCCCCCTCTTAGTAACCCAGTCCTCTCCCTGGGTCCTGAGGCCTAGAGACATTGGCGGGACTCCGGGAGCCAGGCTCCAGTGCCCAGCATCCCCAGCGGTAGCCCTGGTGTCCCTCAAAGGCAGAGGAAAACTCTCTTGAACCTCCCAGTTCTGCCAGCCACCCTGTGCTCAGAGGGGACCAGTGCGAGGGCACCCCCAGCACACCCCTACCATCCTTCCCCAGGGAAGGCCAGCCCGTCCAGCACATTGCTGCAGCCCTGGCCTCGTTGCTATGTAACGCCAGGCGGCCCAGCCAGCTGGCCCTGTGTTGGCCACACACATGCACCCACACACACTAGGGCATGCACACGCAGGCTGCTGCATTCACCCCTGACCCCACAGGCCTAAGCCTCAGGGCTCGGGGCTGGCTGTGACACCCCCAGCTTTTTGGAGAGAGAATAAAGTTTGTACCTAAGTGATCTCCATCTGTAGGAAAAGGCTCTGGGAGGGGCCTGTGGGTAGCCACCCCCAAGTGCAGACAGAAGGGCAAGTGGTAGTCTTCGACCTGCCCCAAATCTGGCTTTCAGGTTGGTGCCCAGAGCCCTGAGCTAGGCAGTGCGTGGTGTCAGATGTCACAGCAGGAATGATGGCCATGTGCCATGGCTGCCCTAGGAAAACCCTCTCCTTTCTCCAGTCCCAAATCCTTGCCAGCCCCTCCTTTCTGGGCTAAGTAGGGGCAGTGAAACACACCTTAGTCGGGCTGGAGTGTTTATTGGCCAGAGGTGGGGCCGGGTGGGGTGGGTGGCTGTGTGGGCGGCCTGGGGGCAGCACTGTGGGCAGCAGCAGGCAGTGGCCTTCTTCGGGCAGGCCTCCCCCGGCCACAGCACCTGCTCCTACTGGACCAGCTTGAAGGACTCTCCGGTCATCATGGCCACAAACTCTGGGAGCAGAAGGACAGGTCAGCCACCAGCCTGGCCCAGCCGCCCGGCTCCCAGGCCCGTCCCTCACTCACCCTCGTAGTCGATGGTCCCATCCCCGTCCTTGTCAGCCTCCTTCATCATCTGCTCAGCCTCGACCTCATTGAGGGGCTCACCTGCGTTCATGAGCACATACCTGCGGGGCCCCCAGGCTGAGTGGCAGCCCAGAGGGTTCTGGCCCTCTCCCACCCCCTGCCCAGCTCCAGGCCCTACTTGAGTGTGTCCCAGTCGATGTAGCCCTTGCCCTCCTTGTCGAAGACACGGAACGCTGCCCTCAGCTCGCCTTCCTGGTTCTGGGCCTTTTCCCAGTAAATCCCCATCAGGGCCAGGAAGCTGTCACAGTTGAAGAATCCTTTGTCTGCAGGGAGCAAGCAGCAGGCCCGGCCGCGTGAGGGTGAGCTGGTGCGGCCGTTCCCGCTCACACTCACAGGTGACCCCCCCACCCAGGGCTGCCCCCAGCCCAGCCTCACTGTCTCTGTCCACGTCCTTGGCCATGGAGGCCAGCTCGCTCTTGGTGGGATTGATGCCCAACAGGCTCATGAGCCGCTCCAGCTCTCCGGTCTTCACCTCCCCATTGCCCTCCTCATCGAACATCTCAAAGACCCCCTTGTACTCCTTGATCTGCTCAGCTGTCAGGCGCTCCGTCTGCAGGGACACCGGTCCAGCTTCACCGGGGCCTCCTCTGCCCCTCAGTCCGAGGAAGGTTGGAGGCCCCAGCACACATGGCACCCCTCCCTGTCCATCCACTTGGCAACCCTTCAGGGACTAAGGTTAAAAAAGGAGGCCCCCAGCCCAGAGCAGCTTCCAGATAAGGGGGCACAAGGGTTAGGTCTGGAGGGGTGAGTGGGACCCTGCCACGCAGCTTCAGGGGAAGGACACACGAGGCAGAGGCCAGGTGTGGGACACCAAGGCTCAGGGCCAGCCATGTGAGGGAGTATCGGTGGGCCCAGTCTCTGAGGCCGAGGCCATAGACACCAGGTGAGACCAGGTGAAGGACGCCATGGGGAAGCATGACCCAGGTCAGGGTAAAGGACCCCAGCCTGTTCTGGCATTTCTGGGGCCCCTGACCTCCCCTGCCCGCCACTGCCATGGCAGCTTTCAAAAAGGGCTCCCCTATCCCAGCCCCCAGAGTAAGGGTGGCGTCAGCAGCCAGCAGGGCTCAGCCTTGGCCCCCCACACTGCCCTGTCCCTCCAGCCTTGCTGAACTGCTCCCTCGATTCCCAGAGAGACACTCATACCCTCAGGTATGGCCCCAGCCCATGCCTGTGCTTGGAGGCCCTGTCCCATCCTCTCTCCCCCCGGACACTGCTCCGAGCACCCTCTCCACCACCCAGCCAGCCCACCAGGGGCTCTGCCGGGTGCCGGGAACAGCCTTACCATGTCTGTGGCCGACGGGGAGGACACTGCGCAGTGGCACCAGAGATCAGGGGCGGAGGTGTCAGCCGCATTTAGCTGGGCCCAGCTGCCTGGGGTCCCCAGAGTCCAGATTCCAAGATCCTTGTATGGCGGGGAGATCCTGCAGCCCTATTTTGGGCCAGGCTTGGCCCTTCCCAACATAGCCCCTCCTGGCCCTCCTTGGCCTGAGCCTCCCCTCACCCTGAAGCTCCCTTTCGGACCCTAGGTGCCAGCTAAGGCCCCTGGCCCAGCCTCGGCCCTCTGGAGCCGAAGCACAGGTAGACACCATGGACTGAGGGCCAGGAAAGGGGCTGCCTGGTGGCCCGGGAGGCCCAGAGTGTTTGCACATTGTTCGTCCTTTGCTGTTTCCTCTTCACCGTGTCAACCTCCTCAAATCTCCTTCCCCACAGCGACCCCCTTCCACCGTTCTGCCGCAGGACCCTCACACAGCCTGTCATCATTACATGAGTGTTCTTTCTGAATGCCCACCCTGGCCTCGTGACACCCCCAAATCCCTGTGGGCCCAGTGCTTTGCAGGCAGTCTTTAAAGACAGGTTGAGAGAATGAATGCATCCCTCTGGCCACCCTGTGCAGAAGGGGCTGGAGGTCTGCAGTCCAGGGAGGAGACAGCTGGACATGGAGTGGGGGCGAGAGGGGGCCAGACTGGCTACCAGGAGGCCAGACCAGGTTTCCTCTGAGCAGCCAGGGGCTATTCTGGGGTTTCTCGGAGAAACCTGACCTCCCTTCCACTCAGAACAGCAAAGCTGGCTCCCGAGGGAGCCTCATGGCCTGACCGTTCAGTGACAAGCTGCCCGAGCAGCACGCACACCCCACGTACGTGCGCTCAGCCCTTGGACACACACACCCACGCTTACCCCACCAAGGGCCTCCTTCCTCCCACCCTGGCGCTGAGCACAGGACCCACTGGCCCGGCCACAGGGCTGGAGGCTTGTGGTTGCAGGCTGGAGCCTCATGGGTTGAGAGGACTCCTCCCATCCCTGCCTCCAGCTCCCCCCAGGGATGGTCACAGATGGGCGCCCCCACCTAATACCCTCACGCCTGTGCGTGGCCCCCCCAGAGTCACACAGACACACGCCTGCCCCAGCCCACAACTGCCTGATGATCTGAGCAGGTGAGATGTGCTGTGGCCCCACCGGCTCGGCTCTGGGCCTGCCAGAGTGTCTGAAGCCTCCGGGACGCTCCCCACTGAGGCCCAGGCCAGCTGCTGAGGCCACAGGATTTGTGCTGACGCACAGGATGGCTCCAGCGGGCACCCGGCCAGAAGGCCCAGGGGACAGGGTTGAAGGGGAAGCCGGCTGCGGGTCTGCGGGGTGGTCCCCTACCTTTGCCCTGGCTGCGCTCTCTCGTCCTGGTTTCAGGCTTTGTGATGATAAGAAAAGACTCTCCCACTCCCTTCCCTTGAAAAGCTCAGACTAGAACAGGAGTCGGAAACATTTCAATAAACTAGTCCCCTCTAGACATCCCAACCACCACACGGGGGCAGGAGGCCAATGAGCAAAGAAAGCGAGACCAGGTGGTGGCCTGAGGAGAAAGCAGGTGCGAGGGCCAACTTCCCGCGTCTAGCTGGACTGCGGAGCCCAGACTTCTGCTCCCACACTAGTCTAGATGTCGTTACGAAGGGGTTTTTTCCATATATTTATTGATTACAGTGATGAAATCAACATAAACTATTACTTGGGGAGAACTGACATTTACTAAACATCTGTTACAAACCACAATCTTTTTTTAAAAAAAAAAAGATTTTACAAATTAAATTAAAAAAAAAAGATTTTACAAATTAAAAATTTGTGGTAAAAAAAAAAAACCCACATATAAAATTGACCACCCTAACATTTGTGAGCGCACAGTCAGGAGCGTGAAGCACGTTCAAGCTCTTGTGTAACCATCCCCACCGTCCGTCTCCAGAGCTTTCCATCTTCCCAACTGAAACTCCCCATCAAACATCAACCCCCCAACCCCTGGCACCCACCATCGACTTTCTTTCTCCATGGCTCCGACTCCTGCATAGAAATGGACTTAGACAGGCTTTGTCCTTTTGGACTGGCTTATGGCACTGCACATGATGTCCTCAAGGTCCCGCCATGCTCTAGCAGGTGTCCACACGTCCTCCTTTTTTTTTAGAGGGGGGGAGGGGTAAAGGGTGAGGGAGTAAGAAAATCAAGCAGGCTCTCCACTCAGCGCAGAGCCCTACACAGGGCTCAATCTTAGAACCCTGAGATCGTGACCTGAGCTGAAATCAAGAGTCGGATGACCTGACAGAGCCCGAGCATTTTCTCCTTTATAAGGTGGAATAATATGTCACTGGGTGGAAAGACCACGTTTTATCCGTTTTCTTGTCCATGGAAATTTAGGTTGTTTTCACTTCTTTGCTGTTGTGATTAAGGCTGCAATGAATGCAGCTGTGCATGGTTTTCGATGTGATTAACATTTAAATCCGCAGACTCTGAATAAAGCAGATGACCCTCATCATGTGGGTGGGCCTCATCCAATCAGTTGAAGACCTTAAGAGAAAAAGAGTGAGCTCCCCAGAGGAGGAGGGAATTCTGCTCCAGAGGCTCTGGGTTGGAATTGCAACATCAGCTCCTCCCTGGGTCTCAGCCCTCTGAACCCACCAGCCCCACAATCACCACAAAGGGAACCAACTCCTTAAAATAAAACAACCTCTCTCCCTCACTCTCTCCCTCCCACTTCCATTGGCCTGTTTTTCCGGAGATTCTGACTGATACAGAAGGCCACTGAAGGCAGTATGCCCCGAGAACCTGGGCATCCGTGTCTGGGCCTCTGGAACCACCCTTCCAACTGCAGCGCACATGGAATTTCCTGTGGGCAGGTCTGGAAGGAGGCATGGGCACCCGAAGAGAGCAGCTGAACTCACAGACTGGAAACCCAGGTGAGGGTGTAGTGAAAGCCTGCGTGGGCGACAAAGCAATCCCAGCCCCTCCCCACCAGCAAGTGCCTGCCCACTGACCCCTCCCTGGAAGAGGGAAGAAACCCATAGACACTGGCACTGGGGGTCCCCAGTGAGATGACAACACAAGGTCCCCACCCTTCCAGGGCAGCTTCAGGTGCAGACCCAGCTCACAGCCACTGTGGCCCTAGGCAGAACTTCTGAAGGGCCAATTTCATGCAGCCTGAGTCCCCATGGCTGGCCTGAGGCTTCCAGCAGCACAGCTGAACTTCCCTCCGCCCGATCCTGCCCCCTCCCTGTCTCTGGGGTTGACCCCTTGCACACAGCTTGCACCCAAACTCCATCTCGGGGTCAGCTTCCGTAGGACCCAATGCACAACTAGAAGGGGTATTGAGATGGATTCCTCACCGGCCGGCTGTGACAAGGCACCACTGGGGGCAGGCACACACTCCTCCCTGGGGGTTCACCTGCTGCAACGGTCACTGTTCTGGATTGGGCAGGAGGGAGAAAGACCAGGCAGTGCCTGCCCAGTACCCGACCTGTTGTCAGGACCCTGCTGGGAAAAGCTGGGGCCTTGCCATGTGTGTAGGGACATCCAGGTGGCTGTCCCCCTCAGTTCTAAGGCCCAGACTCCTCTGAACCTTCTACACCCGCGGGGTTTGCTCACCCCTCCCTGGGAAGAGCTGCACCCGCACCTCAGCTGAAACAGAATTCCGAGGCCTCCCCACAAACCCCCCCCCCAGGCAACATTTATCCCTGTCAGGACATCCACCCCCCTTCCCTGCCACTAGGCCAACAACCAGGGGTAAGTTGCAGCATAATCTGTCTGGGGACAGCTGCGTCTGGGAGCTCAAGGACACTGAAGAATGAAGGGACGGATGGGTGGAGCTGGCAGGAGCTGGGGGAACACGCGCAGCCCCAGGGGCTGCTTTGAGGGCTGGAGCATGACCTAGCCAGGCATGAGACTACACCTACCAGTGGTTCTCCCAGGGGCCCCTCTTCCCGCAGCTTCTGCCTGAGGCGTCCTAAACCAGCACAGGGCAGGCCACAGTCTGGGACCCATACTCTGCATGCTACCTGCAAACAGCCTCCTTGCCCACCAGCAATGCACTGCACCCATGAGCTGGCCTCCTCAGGCTCCCAGTGTGCTGAGCCCCATCTGTCCTTTGCCACAGTGTCCCCTGCTCAGCCCCAGGAAGGCCCCCTCACCACCCCTCTTACCTCCTCCAACCCCAAGAAAAACTCCATGTCCTAGTCTTGAGTCTTCATTTCAGGGTCTGCTCAGGGGAGCCCAGCCTGGACAAGGGGTGTAAAAACAAAGCCCAGCTCTGGACCAGCACCGATGGCAGACGGGAAGGGGTGCACGTGTAAGGTCCCGGCAGTTCAGCAATGGCCAGAGCTGGTAATTGAGATTAAAATGTATGCGAAACTTGAACGTAGGCACTAAAATAATAGAAATGGGTTGTATAACTTCCATATCTGTGGAGGGAGAAAGGAATAAAGAAAATGTAATAAACCCAACAGACTACAGGAAAGAAGACAGAAGCCTAAGAAAAGCAGCGTATCTAGAAAGCAGCAAGTAATGTCATAAAAGTAAACCCAGCCACCTGACAGAGCTCCCAGGGGCCAATGCTGGAACAATGTGAGCAAGAAAATAAATTAAGTAGGATCAGATTATAACTCAAGTATAAAATAAATACCCACTGTGCATCAAAGCACACCATCAACAGAGTGAAAAGGCACCCCACAGACTGGAAGAAAATATTCACAAATCAGATATCTGATAAGGGATTCTTATTTATTTATTTGAGAGCGAGAGAGCACGAGCAGGGGAAGGGGTAGAGGGAGAAGCCGGCTCCCCCATAAGCAGGGATCTCGACGTGAGGCTCGATCCCAGGACCCTGAGATCATGACCTGAGCTGAAGGCAGATGCTTAACTGACTGAGCCACCCAGGCGTCCCTGATAAGGGATTCATATCCAGAATATGTAAAGAATTCCTACAACGCAACAACAACAAAAATAAACAACCTAATTCAGAAGTGGGCAAAGGACTTGAATAGACATTTTACCAAAAAATATGCACACATGGCAAAGAAACACATGAACAATGCTCATCACTAACCGTTAGGAAAATGCAAGTCAAAACCACAACGATCTCTCATTTCACACCCATTACGATGGCTATGATCAAAAAAACAGAAAACAAGTGTTAGGGGAGATGTGGAGAAATTGGGACCCTGCGCACAGCTGGTGGGACTGGAACACTGGACCTCCTGCGGAAAACAGCATGCGGATTCCTCAAGAAAGTAGGCATAGAATGACCACATGACCCAGGAGTTCCAATTCCAAGCGTGCACCTAAAAGAACGGAGAGGCAGGGACCTGAGCAGATATTTGTACGCCCGTGGTCATAGCAGCATTATTCACAACACATAAAAGGTAGAAACAACCGAAATGTACAGCAAGGGACAGACGGATAAACAAAACATCGTGTATCCATACACGGTAGTTACTGTTACGCGTCAGCTTGCCTGGGCTAAGAGCACCCAGGGAGCTGGTAAAACAGTACGTCTGGATGTGTCTGTGACAGCGTCTCTGCCAGAGATGAACATCTGATTCCATAAACTGAGTCAGGAAGGAAGACGTCCTCGCCAAAGCAGGTGGGCATTGTCCCATCTGCCCAATAAAACAAAAAAAGGCAGAGGAAGAATGAGTTTGCTCTCTGCCTAAGTGGAGCGTCCATCTTCTCCCGCCTTCAGAAATCAGTGCTCCTGCCTCTCTGGCCTTCAGACTCAGACTGAATCACACCACCAGCTTTCTGGGTCCCCAGCCTGCAGAGGGCAGATTGTGGGACGTCTTGGCCTCCACAACCTCTTGGATCAATTCCTGTAGTCAATCTCCTCATCTCTATATATTTTACACATATGTGTGTGTGTGTTCTGGAGAACCCTAATACAACGTACGATGGAATGTTACTATTCAGCCTTAAAAAGGAGGAAATCTTGGGGCGCCTGGGTGGCGCAGTCGTTAAGCGTCTGCCTTCGGCTCAGGGCATGATCCCGGCGTTCTGGGATCGAGCCCCACATCGGGCTCCTCCGCTGGAAGTCTGCTTCTTCCTCTCCCACTCCCCCTGCTCGTGTTCCCTCTCTCGCTGACTGTCTCTCTCTGTCAAATAAATAAATAAAATCTTTAAAAAAAAAAAAAAGGAGGAAATCTTGACACCTGCTACAATGTGGATGAAACTGGAGCCGATTATACTCAGTGACATAAGCCAGCCTCCGAAGGACAAAGTAAGAAAACGTATGGGGGCGCCTGGGAGGCACAGTCAGTTAACTGTCTGACTCCTTGTTCCGGCTCAGGTCATGATCTCAGGGTCATGGGATGGAACCCCAAGTCGGGCTCCATGCTCAGCAGGGAGTCTGCTTAGGATTCTCTCTTCCTCTCCCCCCCCAAATAAATAAATACATCTTTTTTAAAAAAAGAAAAGAAAACATACAAATGGTCAACAGACACATGAAAAGATGCTCAACATCATTAATCATCAGGGATGCAGATCAAAACCACGATGAGACATCGCCTCCCACCTGTCAGAATGGCTAGAATCAACAACACAATAACTAACAAGTGCTGGTGAGGACGTGGAGAAAGGGGAGCCCTGTTCTGCACTGTTGGTGGGCATGCAAACTCGTGCAGCCACTGTGGAAAACCGTGTGGAGGTTCCTCAAGAAATTAAAAATAGACATACCATATGATCCAGTATTTCCACTACTGGGTATTTAACCAAAGAAAAGAAAACACTAATTTGAAAAGATACATGCACCCCTATGTTTATTGCAGCATGACCTACAATAGCCAAGATACGGAAGCAACCCTAGCATACACCCATCGATGAATAGATAAAGAAGAGGTGGCATATATACCACTCAGCCATAAAAAAAAAAGCATGAAATCTTGCCATTTGCAAGAACATGGATGGACCTAGAGAGTATAATGCTGAGAGAAATAAGCTGGAGAAAGACAAATAGCATATGATCTCACTCATACGTGAAATTTGAGAAACAAAACAAATGAATAAACAAAATAACTCTTAAGTACAGGGAAAGACTGGTGGTTCTCAGCGGGGAGGCTGGAGGGGGACGGGGGAAGATAAAGGGGATTAAGTACACTTACTGTGATGAGCACTGAGCAGTGTACACACGGGCTGAATCATTACGTTACATACCTGAAACTAATATAACACTGTATGTTAATTATACTTCCATTAAAAATAAGACAGATAGTGTATGATTCCACTTACACGAGGTCTCTAGAGTCACGGTGTTCATAGAGACAGAAAAGAGAGCGGTGGGCCCCAGAGGCTGGGGGTGGGAGATGGGGCATTAGTGTTTAATGGAGACGGACTTCCAGGTGGTCTGGAATGGGTGGTCGTGACAGCTGCACACAACAGGAATGTACTCGATGCCACAACACTGTACAGTTAAAATGGAAACTTTTGTGTTCCATATATTTCATCACCATGATAGACATAAGTAAACACTGATGGGTCCCTACTGGTATAAGTGACAGAATAAACGAATGGAGACAGGAGTCAAAGCTCCCATACAGAAGAATTTTAATTATTTGTGCAGATATTCTAGCCTCAAGCAGGGGGAACACAACCCAGGCTCCAATAGTGACTCCCTTCCACAGAGTAGTAGAGTGTGGAAAGGGAGAGACAGGTGCTGACTCCATCAGGTGATCAAGGTCAGCATCGCGCAGATGGGTCACGATGACAGCAGGCACCCCTGACATGATGCGAGGAGAAGGGTACATACGGCACGTCCGCAGTCATCCTCCCCGAACCTGCAATCCCAGTCTAACCACGGACGAATCCCAGGAGAGGCACATTCTATAAAATGTCCTGACCTTCCAGACTGTCAAGGTCATCAAAATAAAGAGAAAGTCTGAGAAACTGTCACAGCCCAGAGGAGCCCGAGGAGACATGATGACTCAATGCAAGTTGGGATCCTGGGACAGAAGGAGGATAGTTGTTAAAAACCAAGGAAATCTGAATAAAGCAGGGACGTTGGTTAATAATAATACGTCACTATTGGCTGACTGTGACAACATCAAATGTATCATGCTAATGTAAGACGTGACCGAGCGTGAAGTGCCTGGGAACTCTGTACTCTCGCAATTCTTCCCTAAACCTAAAACTGTTCTAAAAATAAAGTTTATTTTGACTCAACTCTAGGGAACACACTGAGGGTGGCTGGAGGGTGGGGGTTGGAGTAACTGGGTGACGGGCATTAAGGGGGCACGTGATGCGACGAGCACGGGTGTTGTATGCAACTGATGAATCACTGACCTCTACCTCTGAAACTAAAATACACTATATGTTAATTAAATTGAATTTAAATTTAAAAAGTAATATTTTTAAAAATTTCATTTAAAACTTTTTTTTAATATTTTATTTATTTATTTATTTATTTATTTATTTATTTGAGACAGAGAGCACAAGCTGGGGAGAAGCGGATGGACAGGGACGAGCCGACTCTGCTGAGCAAGAGCCCCTTGTGAGCCTGATCCCGCGACCTGGAGATCAAGACCTCAGCCCAAATCAGGAATCAAACACTTAACCGACTGAGCCACCAAGGCGCCCCCTTGAAAAAAAAAAAAAAAGGTACGTTTATTTTTAAAAAGAAATCCAAATACATCAATAACCAAAACAATCACCACGTAAAGTGGCAGACTGTCAGACTGGGGGGAAAAAAGCAGATCCCAGCTGCTTTCCGTTCACAGGACACAACCTTCAAAGCAAGGCCGCAGTAAGGCGGGAGGGAGAGCGGTCAAGAGGGCTGGCGGGGCTGCAGGGGCGGGTCCGGCGGGAGGGGCTGCGGGGGCTGGCGGGGCTGCAGGGGCTAGTGGGGTTGCAGGGCCGCAGGGCTGCAGGGCTGGTGTTCCTGGTGGGGCGACAGGGCTGCAGGGCTGGTGGAGCAGACGGGGCTCTTCCTGGGGAGTGCCAGACCCGCAGCCCACCGCCCGGTTGGCGTCCGGGAGAGGGTTTCTCCCGCCCCGCCGCCTCCTGGCTTGAGGCCCCGCGGGGCAAGTGTCTGCGCGCGGGCCCCGCCCCCGCCCCGTCGCTCAGCACCGGCCCCGCCCCCGCCCCGTCGCTCAGCACCGGCCCCGCCCCCGCCCCGTCGCTCAGCACCGGCCCCGCCCCCGCCCCGTCGCTCAGCACCGGCCCCGCCCCCACCCTTCGCTGGCCCGCCCTCGGCTCCCGCCCGGAAGTGGCGAGTCCGGCGGCCTCTCCACACGCCGGCACTAGGCGGCGCTCGTGGGCCGCGTGCAGCCAGGCGGGCCCCGTTCTCCGCCCGCGGCGTTTAGGGTCTGGGGTCTGCAGTCCAGGGCTTGAAACTGGGCCAGGGTCGCCGCCTAGGCCGCCGCCCGTGCCACCCTCCGTCTCTCGTCTCAAAACCCTGCTGCCCTCGAAACCTCACTTTTAGGTCGCACTTTTGTCAGGAGAAAAATACACAATATGCCTTTCGTGCACCCCTAAGGCGGACCCCACGGGTGGCGGGGAGTGGGGCAGGGCGCCGACCGCGGAAAAGTGGAGCCCCGACGGGCCTTGGGCTGGACTCCTACCCTGAATGTCCAGGCCCCCAGAGAAGCACCCCGGTCCCCAGATGGCCCTTTGCACCAGCGGGACCATGGCTCCTGGTCTTGGCGTCCTGGGACACTGCCTGGCTGCTGTGTAACTGTCCTGGCCCCCAGGGGCTCACAGCCGGCGTGCCCTGTGCCCTGTGCCCCTGCTCTTGGAGGGCCTCTGACGCTCCTCTCTCCTTCGGTCTTGTTTGCACGTGACCACACCAAGGACATTTTATCCAAAGCTAAAAGAGGTTTTAAATGCGTCAAGAGCCTCAGACCTTTACAGTGGGGTTCCAGTTGGCCCAGCAGCCAGAGGGCGGTAGAAGCCTGGAGGTCCATCCTGCACAGAGGAGAAACTGAGGCTCAAGGTGATGCCCCTTGCGGAGGGGGACTGCCTACCCTATCTCTCCACTCAGCCTAGCCTCAAGCACCACCCATGGCCTGTGGGGCAGGGCCAGGCAGCAGGGGTGGAATACCCATGATGTTGGCCTCAGCCGTGCCCCAGGTGGTGCCCAGTCAGGGCTGACCCAAAGCCCCTCACCCTGCACCCTCTTCAGAGGCTTCCTCCCCATGGTCTGTCTCAGAGGTCTAGGCACCAAAGAGTCCACCCAAGTTCTGGGCCCCATGGCCACCAGGGTCTGCTGGAGCGGCAACAGGGCAGGACAGACAGGCCCTCAGAAGTTTGATCCAGCAGGCTAAGCCATCCCCTCCCCCACCCAGGGTACCCCAGAGCAGGTCTGGGCATGAGCCTTGGGCAGAAGCCCAGGGGAATACAGCATGGCCCAGCTGGTCCCAGACAGACGTCACAGCGAGAGCTCCAGGGCCCCCCCGGCACCAGGCAGCCACCCCACGTGCCTAGCCACACCTGCTGGTTTCCAAAACACCCCGTGCCCGCAGGCCCAGCCTCCAAAGGAGGGCCAACCCAAGGGCCTGTGGGTGCTCCTGGCTCCTGCCAGCACCCCTGCTGCTTGGGGTCCCAGCCTACCACTTCCTCCTCCACCTCAGGTGCCATGTCCTCCAGCCTCTGAGACTACGGCCCTTGCACACCATCCTTCTCCAGGCCAGACGGCCCTCTGCCCAGCCCTGCCTCTGATTGCCCTTCCCAGGCAGACCCTTGCATCACCTCCCAGGCGGCCGGCGGGCTGGGCCTCAGGGACAGGATTCTCAACAAACAGCCCTCAGGCCCCAGGGGCACTCTCTAGAGACGCGGCAGGTGCACCTTCAGATAGAGCCCTGGCTGTTCAGCACCTGCAGGACTGGGACCCTGGGGGTGGGAGACTGGGGGCCCTGCAGAAAGGCAATTGTGGTCCCACTCCCCACTGCCCGCCCCAGGGCACATGCAGTGGTACCTGGCCTGAGTGTAATGTGCCCACTTGGAGCAAAGCCTAGTGGCCAAGAGTAAGTGGGGGCAGAAGAGTGTGGAGACCAAGTGACCACCCCCTTGCTGTTCCCACAGAGACCCCTATAGCTCCCTGAGCACCCGCCTTCACTTCAGAAGATGGTTGGGGGTTCTGGCTGTTGGAGCAGCCCTTGTGTCCTAGTCAGGGGTCCTGGTCAGGGCGCCCAAGGCAATCCCACTGTCCTGACAGGCTGGCCTCACACAGGGGCATGAGAGCAGCTGGTCTGAGGGAGGACCGGCTGGGGCAGGCAGGAGGGTCCAGGTCAACTGCCTCAGCCCCCGAGGTGGGGAGGCACAAGGGTGTGGAACATCTGGAACCCTTGTGTGTTGCTGGTTGGGAACGTAAAAGAGATCAGCTGCTGTGGGAAATAGTTTGCTGGTTCCTCAGGGTAGACACAGAGCTATGTATGACCCACAGTTCCACAACTAGATAAATACAAAACAACAACAACAACAACAAACCCGCGACTGAAAACAGGTGTTCAAACAAAAACGTGTACACGAATAATTGTAGCAGCTCTAATCACAATGGCCAAAAGGTGGCAACCCCCCAAACGTCCATCCACAGGCGACGGGCAAGCAGAGTGCCGTGTATCTGTGCGTGGAATTTTTCAGCTGTAGGCAGGAATGAAGCACCAACAGCTGCTGTAACGTGGATGGCCCTTGAGAGCAGCCAGACACAAAAGGACTCATGTTACATGGTTCTGCTCACACGAAGTACTCAGAACAGACAAATCCATGGAAACAGGAAGCAGATCCGTGGTTGCCAGGGGCCGGGGGGATGGGAAGGGGACACGATTGCTCAATGGCACGGGGTTTCCTTCTGGGCCAATGAAGATGTTCTGGAAGGAGACGCCGGGGATGCTGTCCCAGAACGTGGAAGTACTAAATGCCAATCAGCTGTGCACTTCGAAAGGGTCCAGGGGGTAAACGTCATGTGATGTGCCTTTTGCCACGATTTAAAACGGAAAACCAACGTGGCGGACCCTATGTGGAAGGGTACCTGAAGGGTCTCCCTTTTCCTTAGGGGCACAGGGGTTCCTTGTGGCCAGGAAGTTCTTCGTGGAGACCCAATACCATGAGCTCAGCTGGTGGGCTGGGAACAGTGGCACTCAGGCCATGATGCTGAGTCCCTGCCCCCCGTGGGACATGCAGTACAGAGGGGTCTTTTTGTCAGAAAGGACAGTCCTTCCGATTCTGTGCCGGAGGAGAGAACAAGGGGCGATTCGGACAACAACCAGGATACAGGCCCAGAGAAAGGGCCATTCTCGTCAGGCGCCCCAGGGGCCACGGTGTGCCCCTGTGTGAAAACCCAGGTGGCATGGGCTGGCAGGTATGACCCGGCAGTTTGTGCATGATGTGACGTGTAGTGTGGCATAACTCAGTACGTGGTGCTGCGGCCACGACATGGCCCATGTGGCTGCGTTGAGAATCCACACCCCTTCCCCTCTATGACGCTGGTCCTTACTCTGTCCTGCTTCCCCAGCTCCGGGGAAGGCCGCTCAGTGCCTGCCCGCCTGCTGGAAACGGCCTTGAGCGTCATCTTCCTATCAGATGACCTCAGTCCAGGCTCCTGGGGGTGCCCTGGGTCCCTCTTTGGGCTGCCCCTCTCCCGGCTGGGCCTGACAGGACAGTGGGTTCAGGAAGGCTCGGCAGGCGCCCCCAGGGGCTGGACCGCCCATCCTCCCCCTGCGCACTGGCAGGTGCTGGTGGAGCCAAGTCCCGGGGCACCATCTGTGGGAAGATGAATCCCCAGAATAGCCAGGGTGCCCCTCCCCATGGCAGGGTACCGGCAGTGGCAGGCCGGGGGAGCTGGAGACCAGGACCCGCCTAGCATCTCCCTGGGCAATTGCTGTGATTGCCACACCACCCCTCCCCCATCAGTCCCTGCTCATCCTGTCTGCAGCAGAAAGTAAGGGGGGAGGTAGTGTGCAGGCTGCCCCCACTCTAGGGGGTGTGTCAAGCCTGGGCGCAGGCTGGGGTGAGCACAAGCCTCAGTCTCCCTGCACGGGCCCGCAGCCCACCAAGCCAGTGTGGCGTCCCTGTGGTGTATGCAATACTGGGGCCGTGTCCCCACTTCCTGGCCTCAGGGACCACGCTCCCAAGCAGGCCTACTGGCGGCACCTCAGGCTAGGAGGCTTGGCCAGGCCAGGGATGAGGGATTCCCTCCCCTCTTTCACCTGATCGTGGGTGTCGGGGTCTGGGTGTGCCCCTCTCTGACCCTGGTCTCTCTCTGAGTTGACCTCCCGCTTTCTTGGTCCCTGGCTCAGTGTTCCCAGCCCGGGCCCAGGATGCCTGCGACATGGCTGGCAGTTGCACTCCAGGGCTGGGCGGGTGACCGTCCAGCTTTCTGCAGGCGGCTGGGGGAAGGTCTGTTGGGAACAATTGCGGCCTCCTTGCCAAGGGAGCCTCCCAGCCCAGAACTGGAAATGGGGCTGGGGTGGGTGGAAGCCCTGACTGCCCCATAGGACACCCTTGAGGCACCTGCCCCAGAAGCCCCTGGAGGCTGCTGTGGGGTTGGGGGCAGAGCAGCAAGGAAGCCAGGCTCTGTCTCCAGCATCCAGTTTCAGGCCAGAGCAGGCCAGAGCCTGGGGCAGACGGGCCTCATCCAGGAGAAGCAGGGAACCGGGGCGTCTGCGGGCCTTGAACCCCCAACCAACGGAGGCTTCATTTGGTAAGTAGCTCAGCTGTTGCCCAAACCCTGCTTTTAGCCAAGAGACAGGTAGGGACAGCTGTGTATTTCTCTGTCCAGAAGCCCTCTCGCTCCAGGTGATAGCACCTGCCTCTGCTCTGGGGGAACTGAGTGTTATCCCCAACCAGGGTGCTAACCGTGGCCGCTCCATCCCCTGTCCAGGGCCACATAAAATCTGACTGAGGGCCTTCAGCTCTTGCCTGGGGTCAACATACAGCTATCTCAGAGCCTCTGGAGCACTGTGGTTGCTCGACTGGAGATCCCAGGAAGACGGGCCTCAGCAGCCAGTCTCTCTCTCAGGCAGAGGGGGAAGGAGGCAGCAGAACCCAGGAAGCAGAAGCAGGAAGGGAGCCCCGACAGCCTCCTGGAATGCCTGGATCCAGGTATTCCTGAAGTCCAGACGTCCACTCGCAGACTCATCCCGAGTAAGTCGATGGCCTCTTCTCACGTAAGCTGGTTTAAGCTCCTGCTACTTGCTACCCTGAGCTTGACTGGCCCGACTGGTGTGTGGACATTTTGTGCATTCCGTGGGTACACACGTTTCCGGGGTATATGTGGGGAATACTGCTCTCCTCGATAATGGTTGCATCTTTCTCCATTAGAGAGGTTTGTATTTTCAACCAAAGGTGTCTCGGTCCACAGATGATGATATGGAAAGCCTCTGTTCGGACTTGTCGGTGGCACCCAGAGCCCTCGGACGGAGCCAGGCTTTCCAGCGCTACGGGTGCAGGCCCCTCCCCCGCATGTGCGGTGGGACCAGAGGTGCCCGCCACACAGCACCCCTCAGAGCAAGGGGGGCTTTCTTGTTACAGGTGTCCTGGGAAGGCAGCTCCGCCCCCACGGGCTCCCTCTGGGAGTGGCGAGAAGGCCACCGGGACCTTCCCTTGGGTGTCTACTCCAAAGCTCAGGGGAGACATGCCCTGTGCTTGCCACCCCCTCACTTGGCACTTTCTGACTCTCCACTGCCCCCCAAGTTTTGGTGGCTCCCATGAGGGATGTCTGATTTGTGACCAAAGGCAGGTGACAACGAGGATCATGGGCCTGGAAGTCAGGTCATGAGAGGCATGTCCCCCTTAGGGACAAGGGACAGACCTGGGAGAGCAAGGGGCTGCTTCTGCTGTGTAGGGGAGGGTCCTTCACAGTCTGAGAGCAGCCAGGGGGAGTAGCCAGCATCCTCCCCGAGGCCACAAGGCACACTGTGCCTGCCATCTCAGGCCTTGACCCTTTCCTGTGCTCTGAAGCTGCCCACCCCCCCAACCCCCGCACCTCGGTGGCCGCCACTCCTTGGGCTCTGCTCCACTGACGGCCACCTTTCCACTGGTCATCCTGCTCTCCCCCTGTCCTTTCCAGCAGACCGGCCCCACATCAGGGTGGACCTGGGCCTTCCTGGCACTGGTGGGCACTTGGAGAGGGCACTGCTGAGAGAAGGAAGGAGGGGCAGGCTTCCTCACTATCCTGACCCTGTTGTTTCTGTCACCAGACCCTGCCTCTGGCAGCCTGCAGAACTAATTAACGCTTCTCCTGGATTACCTACATTCCGCACCCTCTCCCTCCCTTCCTTGTCCCAGTCCTGTCCTCTGGGGCCAGGGGACAGGGTCAGGCTCTGGCTCACCTACTAGAGGCGATGGCAGGATGGCTACATGGTAGAGAACAGACAGTGCGCTGCTGGAAGGGAGCGGCCCCTACAGCCCTGAGACCCTTTAAAGCCAGGCTCGGAGCAAGGTCCCTGGGTTTGGGTCTGGTCACGTGCACAAATTGTTTGAATAATTCAGATTTAAAAAGACCTACTTTCCGGTCAGATCATTTCCTGCTAAAGAGCAGATGGGGGGGGAGCATCTGAATAATGCATTGCACACCCTTGGTTTTTAGTGAAGGTTGGGCGCTGAGCCAGGCACCAGGGCAACTGCTTTCAGCCTCAGCCCCTGCTCAGCCCTGCAGCCACCTGCTGGCCTGGTCGTGGGCCGGGTGCCGCTGACAGGGTGCGCTACGGACTCAGAACTTCAGGCTGATCTCTAAGCCACGTATCTAGAGAAGGAGTGAGTGTCTCCAGGAAATCAGCAGAAGCCTAAGCTCCTGGCCAGCTGGGCACAAATTCTCCACGCCGTGGCAGCGGGTCCAGCATGGGCCCTGATTTATGCCCCGCAGAGGAGGGGGCTGGGTGGCAGATGGGGGCCAAAACCGCAGGAGGCCTGGGCAAAAGTGATGGAGGGGAGGGGAAGGAGTGCAAGCTCCCTAGGGTGCCCCTCATACCCTTGAGGTCCAAAGGTCTCTGGCTGGAAGCTAGAAGCTCCTGGGGGTTCCTGAGAGCCGACCAGGCATGTGTCCCCAGGGCTAAAGGGCCCTGCTACTTGGGGACTGGCCTCGGAGTGGGGAGAAGAACCCTGGGACCCTGTGGCTTCTACGCATTGAAGGGGGATGAAGCCCCAGTCTGTGTAGGGGATCTAGAAATAAAGACCCAGGGCTCTCTACTCCTTTCCTCCTGACTTCCCCTCAACTTTGCCCTCACACCCATCCATAAACATGTAAAGGAGGATTTCAGGCCTGGGCCACAGGGCAAATTCCAGGGAAGGCCCTGCCCGACCCCACAGATCTACAGATTAGCTGGGGGCTCCAGGTCTACACACCAAATCTCAAATGGCTGGTGAAGGCTCCGGCCTGCTGTCCTCATGTGTGGCCTTGCTCTGTGGCCTTGGTGTAACTGGGGATGGCCCCAACCAGGCCTACAGGGGCCTGAGGGACAGGAGAAGCAAGGGCCAGCCCTGTTAGCACCCCTGCTGCGCAGTCAGGCCAGGCTGGTAGAACAGGGGTTCTGTGGATCGCCCAGGCTTCCTCCCATCCCCACAGAAGTAGAGAGGTCTCCATGAGACCATCACTCCCATTTCTTTCTGCTCTGCTGCTGGCCCTGCCCCACCTCATTCCCCCTTCCTCCTTCTCCTTTCCCATCTCATTTTCCTGTTCTCCCTCCTCATTTCCACTTTTCTAAGCCCTGGGCCTAGGCAGGCACTGAAGGCTGGCATCAGGCCTGCTGGATTCAGAGGGACGTCTCCGACCCTGAGTCTGGGACCTGGGGTCCATTGCCTCTGGGACCCACCTGCCAGTGCTCAGGACACTCATCTTTCCAACTTCCCATCATCCACCTCTCCTCTGAAGAGTGGGCAACTTGGCAGAGTCCCCAGGGCGGCCAGCTTTGTCCTTGACACAGTGATTTTTAGATTCGGACACTCCCCACTCTCCTGCCCCTCTGGTCATCATGCTGAGTCTTGTTCCTCTCATTCAGAACACAGACCATCATTCACGCCCCTTTCACCCACCCCATAACCCTTCCCTGAGGACCCACTGTGTGCTTCATGCCCTACTCAGTGGGTGGAGCAGCGGGCAAGGGAGTCAAAGTAACATCTTCATCAAGGGAGATGCGCAAGGAGCAAATCCACCCACAAATGAAACCATGTGAGATCTCGGGAATGAGAGCTAAAGAGAAATGTAGCCAAAAAGGCACTGGGGAAGGACCAAGGGGCAGGGGCCGGGGGAGACCTCTCTGTGGAGGTCACTGGAGGTAATGGGGGAGACCCTCCTGGGCAGATGGAGCCACAAGGGCAGAGTGTGGATGTGGTGACCTGTGTGTTTAAAGAGCAGAGAGGACCCAGTGTGCTGACCAGAGAGGAGGACAGAGGAACCTGGAAGTTGTGGGAGGGGCAATGGGAACTGTCATGTCTGCTGAGCAAGGTGGACATCGTTGCTGGTGTGGGGACTGTGGTGGCCCAGTGGAGGTCAGAGCCCATGTGGGGTGAGGAGAGTGGAGTGGCAGCAATCATGGGAGATTGGTTACATGGTGGGGGGTACTTCATGTGCGTTCGTGTGCATATGCATGTATGCTCCTACACACATTCATTCCCTAGCTCTGTCTGCTGAAGCCATGGCATTCCAGTAGCAGCGAGCACACCTGGAGCCCTGATCCTGGCTTCTAAACACCATTCCCATTAAAAGGAACCAGGACTCCTTGCAGAAATGGCTGAGTTCAGGGCTGGCCAGGGAGAGTGTAGGTTGAGTCTGGAGCGTCCTATACCAGGAACTGAGGAAGGGCTCCAAGAATGATTGGGACAGGCTTGTATGCTGGTAGGAAGGTCCCATAGAGTGGGAGGGGGAGGGACAGGGCGCAGCCCATACCTGGGTAGGAAGGTATGGGCTCCAGGCTGGAAGGACATACACAGGTCTGGAGGAAAAGGGGCCTGGATCTGGCCTGGGATGATACGGTCAGGGACTGCAGGATCCAAAGGGAGGGAGCCTGTGGGTGATTAGTTGTTGGAACTGGGGAGCCAGGGGCCAGCTGGAAAGACAGAGGTGGTGGCTTGGGACTGTTTCAGTGACATTCCTGGGGTATCTATGGGCTGCGCATATATGACCCACATTCACCTCCTTTCTGCTCCCACCTGAGGGGCTTCAATTCTCAGCAGCCTTCCCAAAGGTTGACCATCTGTCTCCCTCCTGACACTCTTTTCCGTGGTCACACCTCCCTGTCCAAGTGGCCATTCCCAACAGGAATGCCTGAGGCTTGACCTCCGGAGACCACACTGCCCGCAACTGCCCAACCTCACACGACCCCACGGCCATCTCCGAAACTGGCCCTGTTCCTCCACCCCTTGGTTGGTGGGCGTGCACTCGTGGGCCGGCGGAAGCTGGGCTTCTCTGGAGGCCGACCCCGTCCAGCGTGGGTCCCTCTGGGATCCAGTCAGCTTTGTTGCATCCCCCCCCCCCCCGACGGCCGGCCTGAGCTGGGTGTGTGCAGGTAGCCGTGCAGAGTGCAGGTACGAGGTGCTGAATGCAGGGTGCAGGATGCCAGGTGGGAGTACGGGGCATGTGTGCGGGATGTAGTGCAGAATGCGTGTATGGGGGACGGGTGCAGGGCCAGGAGAGTCCCAGCTGTGGTCCAGTGGCCTCCACCCACGTCCCCTTGGCTGGGAAGCTGAGCAGGTCCGCAGCGGGGAGGCCTACGCTAGCGCAGGGCCCCGCGTGCAGCCCCTGGGGCACGGCGAGGGACGGATCAGGCCTGGGGTCCTCCGGAAGCCGGTTCCCCTAAGGCGGGCGCGGATTCTTTAAGCAGCTCGCGCACGCTCCTGGGGTCGGCACAGGGAGGAAGCGCGCGGGCGTGCGCGCGCCGGGGCCGCGGCCGGGCCGTGCGTGCGCGCGCGGCGTGCGCGGTGACGCGGCGTGGGGTTTCCCGAGGCTGCGGGCAGGGGCCGCCGCGCCCATCCCGATGGCTGGAGGCGTCTGAGGGGCGGACGGAGGCGGCGGCGGAGCGGGAGCGGGAGCGGGAGCGGGCGCGGGCGCGGGAGTGGAGCAGCCGCCGCGGGACCGGACCGATCCTCGCCGGCGCACCTGCCCGCAGCGCCCGCGGAGCGGCCCGAGCGCGACCACCTCCAGAGCGGCGGCCGAGGCGGCTGAGGCGGCGGGGCGCGGGCGCGTCAGGCGGGACGAGGCGCCGAGGTGAGCACTGCGGTCCCCTGCCCCTGCCCCTGCCCTTGCCCGGAGACCCGGGCCCCGGCCCCTCCCCCGCAGTCGCCCGCCAGAGCCGCCCCGCCCCCACCCTCCCCGCCCCCACCCCGCCGCCGGGCAGCGAGTCTTCCTGCCCCGCCCGGGTGGGGTCGCGGGCCGGGAGCGGGCGGGGACCCTGCGGGCTTCGGCTGGGGTCCGGGCCCTGGTCCGCTGTCGGGTGTCCCAGGTCTGGGGTCTGGGGTCCGGGATCTGCGGCCGGGGTCTGGGCTCTCTGGCCGGGATCGGGGTCCGGAGCTCCGGCTCCGGGGCAGGGGTCGGAGGGGTCGGGGTCTGGGCGCGGGGGCCCTGGGATTCCGGGTCTAGGTCTGCGTTCCGAGTTCTGGGGTCCCGGTTCCAGGCTCGCGGTCCCGGGTTCCAGGTCCGGGGTCGGGGTCCGCGGTCCTGGGTCCTGAGGCGGGGTCGAGTATCGGGGTCCGCGGCCCCGGGTCCTGAGGCGGCGTCCGCGACCTGGGGTCCTGGGTCCGGGGTCCGCGGTCCGAATCCGGGCCGACCTCCCTAGGGGCTGTGCGCCGGAGGCTGGCCCTGGAGGGGGTGCGCTGGGCCGGGGTCTGTAGGCCGGCCGGGCCGGGGCCGCGAGAACAAAGGGAGCGGCGGGGCTCTGCAGCGGCTAGAGGTGCTCGTCCTTTGCCTGGGGGAACGTTGTGCTTTAAATACAGCTTTTCTGGGGACTTTGAAGTTAGTGTGTGGTGGCGACACGGCGGAGGAGGGGGGACGGTGAAATGAGGAAGCTGAGGCGCGGCCAGGGCCGGGCGCCGCTGGCAGTCCGGGGCGGATCGAAGGCCGGCAGACAAAGAGCGGTGCTGGGGAGACCGAGCGGTGCGCTTCTCGGCCGTTTCGTTTTTAGCGAAAAGTGGGAGGCAGCCCCGCCGCGAGCCCGCTGTCGTTTCCCCCTCGCCGGGTGCGGCGCCGGCGGGGCGGGGCGGGGGCTGGGGGGGGGTGCCGGCGGCGGGGCCCGGCCGGGGTCCCGGCGCCCCCCGCCCCGGCGCCGAATGAATGGCTCGGGCCAGGCCCCGCTACAAGATGGCGCGTCGCCGCCGCTGCCATTGTCAGCCGCCGCGCGCTCCCGGCCTCCTGCGCCCCGATTGTGTTTTGGGCCCCATTTACATTATTTAGAAGGACCGGGGCGGGGGGGGGAGGGAGGAAGTAACCCCAGGCTGCGTGTCCCCCTTCGCCCTGCGAGCTCTTCGCTGGCAGCGGGTGGGGGTGGGGGAGGAGTTGAGCAGACAATTCCGCCCGGGTGGTGGCCGAGCCCTCGGACTTTTGAAGACCCCCCCCCCGTATTTTTCCTTGCGGATTGTTTGTGATTCAGAAGATATTTAAATATGTCTTAAGTCCTTTAAATTACACAGTTGGCATACGGAAGTAGTATTAGCTGTGTATGCTTAATTCCTCTTTATGGAGGCTTTTTAGTTGGGATCGTGAGATCCATTTACTGAAGAAAAACAGCGATGTGTGAGTTTTCATGTTGGGAAGGGAGGTTGCTGGGCACTGGCAGCTACAGAATACTGAATTCATGTGTCAGTGATGTAGACATCTTTATCTGTAGTTTTAGTGTGGGGGGTCTTTTTTGTGTGTTTTCGTTTTTACTGTCCATCTGATTGCACTGATCTCAATATTTGATGGCTAAGCAGCTGCTTGAGAGATTGATTATTAACTAGGAAAACATGTATATTATTTTTATGATGAGCAAATAGATGGACGTATTAGCTTTGTAAGAAGTTCCTTTCAACTGTAGATACTGGTAAGGTCTTTAGAGAGTTATTATCAATAAGAATTTTACATGAATTTTTTGTTTTCGAATTTGAAACTTTAGTATTTTGGGGGGGTAGAGGGGTTCTTTATTTGAAAGTAAGGTTTTAGTTTGAATTCTATTAAGATAGAAAGGGTCTATTCTAGATTCTTCCGGAAGGTATATATTGCAACAAGAAAGTGAATAGGCAGTTCCTTTTTTGCTTCCTTACTAATATTGGGTGTGTGGGTGGGGACAGAGTTGGTGCCACCAACATGGAAACAGGTCTGAGAACCTCTACACAGCATGACTGGACCGTAGCTTTCAGCTTGATTTAACTTTCTAACAACTAGAACTGGCCAGAAATGGAGAGCAACTGGAATGGTTGGTTAGAGACCAGTCCTTTCAGACCCTGTAGTGGGGGTGGGGGGGTGGGATCTCTGGCAGCTCTGAGGCTGGACATGCAAGGCTTCTGCCCAGGTGGAGACTCCCGCCTTGCTTATGAGCTTCTGGATTCAGGGGCATTGTAAGTGCTACAAGTTTTTCTTAGAAGTGAAAATTTAGGAAAGCAAAGTTAAGTTTTGTGATTGTGCCGGTGATTTATTCCCATTTCTTTCTGCTGGTTAGGGCTACAGTGTTAGTGTTAGGGCTACATTTCATCTTCTGTTGGAATGATTCAAAAGTGTGCATATAGAGGAAATTGTTCAACCATGCAGTTTTTATTCAGAATCGATTCTTTCTCTTTCTTTCTTTCTTTCTTTCTTTCTTTCTTTCTTTCTTTCTTTCTTTCTTTCTTTCTTTTCTTCCTTCCTCCCTCCCTCCCTCCCTCCCTCCCTCCCCTTCCCTTCCCTTCCCTTCCCTTCCCTTCCCTTCCCTTCCCTTCCCTTCCTTTTCTTTTCTTTTCTTTTCTTTTCTTTTCTTTTCTTTTCTTTTCTTTTCTTTTCTTTTCTCGATTTTATTTGACAGAGAGAGAGGCAGCAAGAGAGGGAACACAAGCAGGGGGAGTGGAAGAGGGAGAAGCAGGCTTCCCGCTGAGCAGGGAGCCTGATGCCATGCAGGGCTCCATCACAGAACACTGGGATCTTGACCTGAGCCGAAGGCAGACACTTAACAACTGAGCCACCCAGGCGCCCCAGAATTGATACTTTTTTTTTTTTTTAAAGATTTTATTTATTTATTTGACAGAGATAGAGACAGCCAGCGAGAGAGGGAACACAAGCAGGGGGAGTGGGAGAGGAAGAAGCAGGCTCACAGTGGAGGAGCCTGATGTGGGGCTCGATCCCATAACACCGGGATCACGCCCTGAGCCGAAGGCAGACGCTTAACCGCTGTGCCACCCAGGCGCCCCAAGAATTAATACTTTCTTAAATGAACACCTATTGGAGAAAAACTATTCCTCTAGTATGATATTGAGTTAACCATGGGGCTCTATGGATATCACATAAGTACTCAGCCATGTAATTAATGTCCATTGAAGGACATGAATGATACCTTAATAAAGATTCCTCTTTGTTTAATGTTTTGAGTTATTTCTGTTTTGGGGGGAGTTGTAAGTTTCCTTAGATTGAATTTTCATCTCAGAAAAGACTGTTAAAAGACTGCAGAATAATGTACTTTTTTTTTAAAAGATTTTATTTATTTATGTGAGAGCGAGACAGCACCAGTAGGGACAGAGGGAGAGGGACAAGCAGACTCCCTGCTGAGTGGGGAGTCTGACTCTGGGCCAGGACCCAGGACCTGAGCCAAAGTCAGACACTTAACTGACTGAGCCATCCAGGCGCCCCTGTACGGTCTTTTTTTAGAGTAAAACTTAAAAGTTCTTTTCAGATTTTTTTCATGCCTAGTGACTTTGATTGCTAAGCTTGAGTCACCTTGGTAGACTTATACAGTGACAGCTTGAGAAAGGGACTGATTTTATGAGGAGTTAACTTATTTTTCAAAGCTCTGTTCTGTTACTTTTTACTTTGCTAAAAATTTCTATGTCGTCCATTAGTTTGTTTGAAAAAGTTGTATTTCTACAAATCGCTTTGAGAAAGGTCTTCAGGATATCTTTAGATTTACCTACCTGCCATCAGTTGGCTTTTGGGCTAATACATTCTTTAAGGACTAACAATGATCTTATTTTAGACAATAAATGTAGTATTGGCATTTATCATAGTTTCTTTTCTGGATTGTTTTTTCTCTGCCCATGTTGGTTTCTCTGGCTCATGTTGGTCTCCAAATTGGATTAAATTCTTACTGTCTACAGACTTTGGCTTTTAAAAGCATTAGTGGATTGGTAACAGATATTCTCAATGTTATTATCTGGGCTTGACCATATGGCATGCTATATTATTTTGAAAAGTCTGTTAGTGCAAGTCTAGTAAGGCAATGAGCAAAAATCTTAGAATCTTTTGACCCTGGGGTTAAAACCCTGGGAAAAATTCCGATTTCGGGTTTGCTTTCATTGCTGCATGGTTAGAGAAATTATGAAGTAAGATGGGACAGTTAAGTGTTTCGTTTAGTGAAGAGAGAATGAAGAGATAAAGAGAGGCTTAAATTGACACTGAGGTCAGAGACGCATTTCACAAACGTAATGTGTAAAGGTGGAAGGAAGGCTGGTCTAAACATATGTGGGGTGTGTGTGCATACGTTGGGTAATGCAACATCATGTTGACTATTCTGGTAAAAAAATGGAACAGCACTGGTGTTTAAAGCTGTGTGTTTTGTTCCAGAACTCTTATTTAGGAAATATAGGCAATCTATAGCATTCAAACTGGTCAGAGGAATGCCAAAAGCTTTTTAACCCTTTCACTTCTGTTGTGGCAGTGCCTTGCGTTAGGTGCCACAGTGATCCCTGGAAAGAAATTCCTGCTGGCTTCCAGTGATAGAAAAGCTTCTTTTATAGAGCAGTGTTGCCTTCTTTTTCTTAAAGACTTAAGTAAATATCCACTTATTTCACTTACTCAAGTTCTGGGGACGCCATTTCTACAAACACAGATTTAAAAGACCAGGGGCGGGGCGCCTGGGTGGCACAGCGGTTGAGCGTCTGCCTTCGGCTCAGGGCGTGATCCCGGCGTTATGGGATCGAGCCCCACATCAGGCTCCTCCGCTATGAGCCTGCTTCTTCCTCTCCCACTCCCCCTGCTTGTGTTCCCTCTCTCGCTGGCTGTCTCTCTCTCTGCCAAATAAATAAATAAAATCTTTTAAAAAAAAAAATAAATAAAAGACCAGGGGCATCCTGCTGGATGGGTCAGTAAGCCTGCGACTCCTGATCTGCGGGTGGAGAGTTTGAGCCCCACACTGGGGGTAGAGATTACTTAAAAAGATAAAAAATAAAAAAGTTAGAGATCAAGTCAAGATTACCTAGGGTAGTTTTTAAGAGATGATTCAGTTGAACCTATATTGCCACTGATAAAAGGTTATGATTTAGTAGTTAGCCGCTCCAAGCTCTTATAATGCATTTTACCAGTAGGGAAAAAGACTTGTATGTTTATTCTTTAGCCTGTTGGGACTGGAATTACCAGGGAATTGGTTGAACATACTGGTTACTTGTGGATAATTGTATATTTATGTGTATCTGTCTCCTGACTTAATCCTGTGGTAATTATAAAATATATTTTTGATGAATATTATAGATTCTCTTGACTGACTGTCCAAGTGTTGTAGTTGATAAAGCTTTTAAAAATTCCGGACACTTTCTAATTACACAAGAGAGTGTTAAGTGTTAAAGCCTGTACAGTAGGTTTTCAAAAAATTGTCATAGGAACTTCAAAAAATAATTCCTAACTTCTTGAGAGGGAGAGAAATTCCCTCCTTTCTGAGAGGTCTGCCACTGTGGAGTTAGGGCACAGTTCTGGAACTCAATTTGCTGGTTTGGGTGTGCATTTTGACTTCTGTCTGTTCCCTTATCTGTAAAGCAGGTGTTCTAGAACCTCCTTCCTAGGGTGGGTTTGAGGGTGGAGTGAGCAGAGAGACATGAGAAGCTCTTAGAGCAGTGCCTTGCCTACAGGACACCCTTTAGCCATTTCTGCTGCTAGTGGCCTTGCTTTGTAAAAATCCCTTTAACTGTGGTGATGTTAAATGTTATAAGAAGACAGTTTACTACGAGATTTGTTTTTTCTTTCTTCCTAATGGTTCCACAGGAATGTTATTAATTCGGAGGGCGGAATATCTGTATCAGATGTCTTTGCAAATCCGTCCTTTATTTACTACCTCACTTTCTCTGGAGTCTTCCCACGTTGTTTTCTTGAAGGGCGTTCTTTACCTTTATAGGAGAATTTTTTTTTTAAAGATTTTATTTATTTATTTGACAGAGATAGAGACAGCCAGCAAGAGAGGGAACACAAGCAAGGGGAGTGGGAGAGGAAGAAGCAGGCTCCTAGCGGAGGAGCCTGACGTGGGGCTCGATCCCAGAACGCCGGGATCACGCCCTGAGCCGAAGGCAGACGCTTAACGACTGCGCCACCCAGGCGCCCCTTTATAGGAGAATTTTGATACTATAATTCATTTTGAAAACTAGCAAAAATTGTTTATTTTTCAAAAGATTTCACCACACCCCCTGTGATGCTGATTTTTTTTAATTTTTTTTTATTTTACAAAACTTCTTTTGGTGTCTCTTGATTTGCCAGTTAGTGATAATAACAATGAAATATTTTTCATTTATTTTTATAAATACTATAACTGGAAATTTGTTTAACAAGTGCTTATTCAGCACCTTCTCCGGTAGGTGCTGAGGCTATAAACTGCCAAAGAATGGGTGTGTCCCAGGGCCTCACTGAGTTTATAGTTTAATAGCCTGACAAGCAGGTGCCAAGGAGAAATTCAAGGGCAGGGGGTTACAGGGACAGCTAGAGATAATGACTGAGTCAGATGCTTAGTCGACCCAGGTGCCTGAGGAATAAAGTGTGTTTTAAAAGTTGACACCTGAAGGACCCTCTAGGTGGAGCCTGTCTGGCATGCAGTTGGTGGGTGGGGGAAAGGAAAGTGGGTTTGAAGCTGAGGAGATGGTGTGTTTTTCATGCAGCCACCAATTGGCCTCCTTCACCCACTATGTCTCCAGCACCCAGAACAGTGTCTCCTGTGTGGTAGTGGTAGGTGCTCTGTAATTATTGAATGAAAGAGAGCATGGCTCATCAGGGATGGAAGTTCCAAAGGGCTGGAGGGTGGTGAGAAATGGACACTGAGAGGTTAGAGCCTTAGGAAAGAGTTGTGCTTTTACCTTGAGGGCTCTGGGGAACCTATAAAGTGTTTTAAAAACAGAGATTGGCCTAATCTGGGCCATGGTGTGGTACTTGAGCTTGGGGCATGTTCAGATGAGGTAGGAAGAACTTGCCAAAGATGGCCATATGGGGTGCTGGTGTGAGAGGAAGGGGTCTGCACTAGGGTGGTAAAGCTGGTGACTGAAAGACAGGATGGCTGCACGGAAGGCAAGAAGAGAAGAAGACCACAGATGTCTGTCCTGGGCATCTGGGTGGATATCTGGCATTTACTGAAATAAGGAGCAGTGGTTTAGTGGGGCTGGGGTGGGGTGGATCATGAGTTCAGTTTATGCATGTTGGGTTGGAGGACATTAGGAAACCTTCATCAAGGGTGGGTCAGTCCTTAGGCTTTCGGCTCCTCTCCCTGTAAAGCTCTTCTCCTAGAGGTTGGTTTGTACAGTTCACTGCCTTCATTCACGTCTTTGTTCAAATATCCCCTCCTCAGAGGTCATTCTCTCATCTCATTAATCTCTACCATTTTACCTTGCTCTGCTTTCCTAGTCCTTGTGCTGATCTCCCTGCTAGTTCTAAGCTCCATGAAAACAAGAATTTTGGTTCACTGCAGTATTACCAACCTCTGAAACAGGATGCCCCAAAATATTTGGATTTTGTATATGTAAATGTGGAGGTCTGGAGGAGTGGTCTGGATTGGAGGCAGGCCTTTCAGAGTTAACACTATTTAGATGGTAATTGAAGTTTTGGGAATAATGATTACTAGGAGCAGGGGGTCTTAAAGTATGATCAGTGGACTCCTGGGGGTCCCTGAGACCCTTTTGTGTGGTTCATCGGGTCAGAGCTACTTACACAGCCATTAAGATGCTATTTGACGTTCACTGTGTTGTTGTTTGCGTTGATGGTACAAAAGCAGTGGTGGGTCAACTGCTGGTTCTTTAATACAGATCAAGGCTGTTGATATCAAACCAGGTATATATTGTAGTCATAGTACTCTTCACCACCATGAACTCTTGTGTTTAAAAAAATCCAGTTTAATGTCTTTGATGAAGCATAAAAATTAATTTTATTAAACTTTAACCCTGAGTACCCATTTTTTCCCTGGCTGTGAGATGAAATGGGAAGCAGGCGTAACGCACTACTGCATCTCAAAGTACAGTAGCGGTCTCCTGGACAAGTGGCTGTGCCACAGCGTTGAAAGAGCAGCTGACAGAAGAGGATGGCCCTTTAGATGGGTTATTTATACGACAGATACCTTCTTGAAAATGAAGGAAGTGAACCAGATATTTCAAGGAATGTAACTGACAGTATTGTTGACAGTGATAAAATTTGAGCTTTCAAATGGAAATTAGAATTTTGGAAAACTTGATTCTGCTATCATGAACTTGACAGCTTCCCAGTATTTAAAGACTTTTCTTATAGGTGATGATGTTTAGGAAATGTTTCTTTTTATATTATGTAATGAAATGTGTCAACATTTGAAAAATTTGCTTAATTCAGTGAACTGATAGTTTCCCAATGTCCTGTGTGTGATGCTGCTAATGCACAGATGGTAAGAGATCCATTCAGGGGGCGCCTGGGGGCGCAGGCGTTGAGCGTCTGCCTTCGGCTCAGGACGTGATCCCGGTGCTCTGGGATCGAGCCCCACATCAGGCTCCTCCGCTGGGAGCCTGCTTCTTCCTCTCCCCCTCCCCCTGCTTGTGTTCCCTCTCTCGCTGGCTGTTTCTCTCTCTCTGTCAAATAAATAAATAAAATCTTTTTAAAAAAAATCCATTCAGAGCGCAAGAATGGAATAAATCCCATGGAATTTAATGTAATGGTATTAAAAATTAACTGACATAGTTTTGGATTCCACAACAGAACGTCCCTTTAGGAAACTTAACACTTGTCAAGTTTTGATTTAGTATCAAAGAAGACTGTGCACATTTATTTGAAAAGGTTCTTAAAATACTCCTTCCTTTTCCAGCTGTATATCTGTGTGAGACTGAATATTCCTCATATATTTCAACCAAAGCAGTGTATGATTGCAGCAGACTGACCGCACAAGCAGATGTGAGAATTCAGCTCTCCCCCGGATAGTGGACATTAAAGAGGCAAAATGTAAATTTCACATTTTAATGTAAAATACTGCTACTCTTCTCATCAAATAATTTCTTAGGTGTGTTTTTTTTTTTTTTAAGATTTTATTTATTTGAGGGGCGCCTGGGTGGCTCAGTCATAAGGCATCTGCCTTCGTCTCAGGGTGTGATCCCAGTGTTCTGGGATCAAGCCCCACATCAGGCTCCTCTGCTGGGAGCCTGCTTCTTCCTCTCCCACTCCCCCTGCTTGTGTTCCCTCTCTCGCTGGCTGTCTCTATCTCTGTCAAATAAATAAATAAAATCTTAAAAAAAAAAAAAGATTTTATTTATTTGAGAGAGAAAGAGAGCACAAACGGGGAGGGGCAGAGGGACAAGCAGACCCTGCGCTGAACGCGGAGCCCGACAGTGGGGCTCAATCCCAGGACCCTGAGATCATGACCTGAGCTGAAGTCAGATGCTTAACCGGCTGAGCCACCCAGGTGCCCCATTTTTTTTTAGCTATTTTTTTGAAAGATTATTTATTTGAGAGAGTGAAAGAGAAAGAGACTGAGAGAATGAGTGGGAGGAGGGGCAGAGGGAGAAGCAGACTCCCTGCAGAGCAGGGAGCCTGATGGAGGACTCAATCCCAGGACCCCGGGATCATGACCTGAGCTGAAGGCAGACGTTTAACCAACTGCGCCACCCAGGCACCCTTTTAGCTATTTTTTTGTAAAAAATGTCCTTTATGGTAATATGTAATAGGCTTATTAAACATTTTTTTTTCCCAAAGATTTTATTTATTTATTTGACAGAGATAGAGATAGCCAGCGAGAGAGGGAACACAAGCAGGGGGAGCGGGAGAGAAAGAAGCAGGCTCATAGCGGAAGAGCCTGATGTGGGGCTCGATCCCATAACGCCGGGATCACGCCCTGAGCCGAAGGCAGGCGCTTAACCGCTGTGCCACCCAGGCGCCCCGGCTTATTAAACATTTTAAGACCTTCTCTGTTTTAATTTCAAACATAGTAAATATCCATAGATATAACCCACAGAAACAAAGCCCTCTGATCCTAGGTAATTAAGAGTGTGTGTGTGGGGGGGGCGCCTGGGTGCTCAGTCGTTAAGCGTCTGCCTTTGGCTCAGGTCCTGATCCCAGCGTTCTGTGATCGAGCCCCGCATCGCATCGGGCTCCCTGCTCAGCAGGAAGCCTGCTTCTTCCTCTCCCACTCCCCCTGCTTGTGTTCCCTCTCTCGCTGGCTGTTTCTCTCTCTCTGTCAAATAAATAAAATCTTAAAAAAAAAAAAAAAGTATGGAGGGAGCCTAAGAACAAGCCATCTGAACAGCAGTGATCTGGAGAGCAGTGCAGTGGTTAAACCAGCTGGGCCGCATCTAGGGTATTGGCCCAGGGTGCCCACAGGGACCAGAGAGGTCCTTATCTGAAGACAGGCACTCTGTCCTGATGTGTCATCCACCCCCCTCCCCCCGCTGTTTGAGCATGTGGGTGTAGGACTGCCTTTTCCTGGGGAGAAGAACCCAGAGATTTCTCTAAAGGTTGAAAACCCATTGGTGTAGCTGGAGAAGAGGCCTTGGGACAGAGCCCTAAGGGGGGTGTGTGCTTTAAGGGTGGGTAGAGGAAGAGAAGCTCCTAAAAGAGTGATCAGAAGTTGGGAGAGTATCAGAATATAGTGTTAGCGCCTGGGACAGTCTTGGGCACGGGTGGGGTGGGGGTGGTCAGGGTAGCAAATTTGGCTGAGAGAAGTAGACCAGAGGATTTACTGCCAGGATTCCCCAGGGCCAAGGATTGGCAGTGTGGTGTGGGAGGCTCTGAAGGAAAGGGGTGGAGAGGCAGTGAGGAGGGAGGGCTCTGTTCTGTCTGATTTCAGGTAGAGTAGCTAGAGCATTGTCAGGTGTGGAGAGGAAGGAACCTGTAGAGGAGAAGCGGGAGCAGCGGAGCAGTGCTAGGGAGCATCTGCTGTTGAGGCAGTGAGGAGAGACACCGACTCTCCCTTGGTGAGAGGGACATCTATCAGGTGGGGGAAAAGACTGCTGAACAACAAGGCAGAGCAGCGCCATAGTGGTTGCAAGAATTTCATTTTTTAAAGAAAGATTTGATTTATTTGTTAGAACACAGGTCGGGGGAGGGGCAAAGGAAGAGGGAGAGGCAGACTCCCCACTGAGCAGGGAGCCCGACACACACCACGGACCCTGGGATCATGACCTGAGCCAAAGGCAGATGCTTCACCAGCTGAACCACCCAGGCGCCCCACTAGAATTTCATCTTAAAGCCAGAGGTTAAAGCAATTGAGCAGCGAGCAGGAGATGGTGAGAGGATGAACAGGATCTGGGCAAAGAGAAGCCCCAGGGCAGGACTGCGCTTGGACTGATAATCTCCACTTGGCGTAGACGTTTATATATATAAACCATGTTGGGAGAAGTACTTCAGGATTTCCCTGTTGAAATATATTCTTCAGACCTTGGCCTGGCACCTCCACCTGGCATTACGTTGGCAGTAGATGGACTTTCATTTTGCCCTGTTGGTGATCCCGATGCTATCAGCTCATGTTTGTCGGGTGCCTACTATGCCGGGCACCATGCTGAGAACTTTGTCATTACCATGTGATTCTCACATCAGCTCTGAGGCTGGTACTAGGAATAGCCCCATTGCACAGATGGCCAAACCTACGGGGATCAAGCAGCAGGACCCATGTTTGAACTTGAGTCATTTGCCTCCAGAGCCTGTGCTCTTAATTATTACACTGTGGACCCTCTAGCATGAGCTCTTCTCCCTTACTCTTTCATCTTGGAAAACTTATGTGTCTGCATCTGCTCCTTCATATATTATTAAAAGGAAGACTCTTCCACTTGAAAACATATTTACCAACCGTTTTATCTTCAGTTTTTTCAGGGGCTCTGTTCTACCTTCGAACATGACAAGGTCTTTTTTTTTTTTTTTTTTTTTTTAAGTTTTAAGTAATCTCTATGCCCAACTTGGGGCTTAAACCCACGACCCCGAGACCAAGAGTTGCATGCTCTTCCAACTGACCCAGCCAGGCACCCCTAAGATGACTGAGTCTTGTATAACTTAACCTCCTAGTTAATCTTTGTATTTTTTTCAGCCACTCCTTGGACAGACGGTCTGTTTCCACTGCTATAGTTCTCTATCCTCTTCTCATTCTCTGAGGATCTCTTTGTTCCCGTTCCCCCTCAGCCACCAATGTTGTTTTTATAAAGATGTCCTTTTTGGGGCGCCTGGGTGTCTCAGTTAAGCATCTCCCTTCAGCTCAGGTCATGATCCCAGGGTCTTGGGATCAAGCCCTGCATCTGGTGCCCTGCTCAGCAAGGAGCCCGCTTCTCCCTCTCCCTCTGCCCGCCACTACCCCCCCCCCCCGGACCTCCCCATCGCTTGTGCTCACTCACTCTCACTCTCAAAATCTTTATTTTTTTTAAAGATTTATTTATTTGAGAGAGAGACACACGCACAAGTAGGGGGAGCAGCAGGCAGAGGGAGAGGGAGCCCGATGTGGGGCTTCATCCCAGGACCCTGGAATCATGACCTGAGCCAAAGGCAGACGCTTCCCTGACTGAGCCACCCAGGAGCCCCTAAGTGAGTTATTTCTTTTCTTTTTTTTTTTTTTAATTTTTATTTATTTATTTTTTTTATAATGATTTTTTATTATATTATGTTAGTCACTATACAGTACATCCCCGGTTTTCGATGTAAGGCTCGATGATTCATTAGTTGTGTATAACACCCAGTGCACCATGCAATATGTGCCCTCCTTACTACCCATCCAGTTTTCTCATCTCAGGGTAGTTGTGAGGATTAAATGAGATGGTGCAAATAAAATGCTTACCCTCCTGCTTAGCGTGGTGGAAGAGCTGGAGTGTTTACTTCTGTTACCACTGCCACTTAGGGTGTTTGGCCCCTTTGCCCTCCTCCTTCCCTCAGGTGCTTCTCCAAGCCGACTTATGCTCTGTATTACTATCATTGTGGTTGCCTTCTTAGTTAAAGTTTCAGGGGTTCTTCTGCTTAGTTTTGAGGTGGTACTCTGTTGCTTTCCTGTGGGTGCCATAAGAAATTATCACAGACTGAAGGGCTGGAACAACAAATTTACTCTCTCAGTTTTGGAGGTTGGAAGTCTGAAACCAGGATGTTGGCTGGGCAGCTACCTCTGCTTCTTTCTAGCTTCTGGTGGTTGCCAGCAGTCTAGTTTTTGTCTCTGTTTTCACTTGGCCTCTCAGTGCACGTCTCTGCTCTTACAAGATATGCCAGTCGTTGGGTTAGGGTCCACACTAATGATATTTGCAAAGACTTTCTCCAAATAAAGTCACACCTACAGGTGGATAGTAATTTTCAGGGGGTACTGTTTTGTTGTGTTTTTAAAGATGTATTTATTTATTTATTTATTTATTTATTTATTTATTTATTTGACAGAGACCACAAGCAGGGCAAGTGGCAGAAGGAGAGGGAGAAGCAGGCTCCTCGCTGAGCGGGGAGCCAGTGTGGGGCTCAATCTCAGGACTCTGGGATCATGACCCAAGCCGAAGGCAGGTGCTTAACGGACTGAACCACTCAGGCACCCCTCAGGGGATACTGTTAAAAAAAACCCAGTGTAGTTACCTGGAGCTTCATCCTTAACCCTGTTCTCCTTGGGTTCCTAACTCCCTGTCTCCTATGTCCTTCCCTTTCCTTCATGGCCAAGCTTGTAAATAGAAGACTTAGTTGCAAGTTAAAGAAACCAGTAAGAGAGAACTTGAATAGAAAGGTAAATGTTTTATAAGGTTTCTTGATGTCTCACAGAACCAAAGCTCAGGAACAGAGCTGGGCTTTTCAGGTCGGGGTGGGGTCAGGGGTGAAAAAAACCAATGAGAGTCTCTGTCTATCTCCTTTCTATTTTCCTTGTCTGTAAGCACCTCTCTGCTTCTGCTTGAGGTAAGAAAGCTCTCTGAAATTTTTTTTTTCTCCCTGTTTTCAGCATCTTCTGTCTCTTGACATTGAACTCGCTTGACCATTACTGCCACTTTGAAACACTCTTCTGTCTTGGTTCCTGGCTCTTTTGCTTACCTTTTGTTTGTCCTGCTTGGTTTCTTTCCAGGTTTCCTCTTTTGTCTGCCCTACATGCCCTCAGTTGTCTGGCATTTCTCAGTCTTGAGTCCAGGATTCTCTACATTCTTGGACTCTCAGGTGATCATGGCTGTTCCCATCTGTTGTCTCTTTTAAATCCTGTTTACTGATGGTGATGACTCCCAAATTTGTAACTCCCAAATTTCCAGCCTTTCTGACCTCCAGACCCATCCATCAGCTTGTCCACCTTGCGTCCCCATTCCTTTTGCTGTTTTCAGTACTGAGTCCTTAATCCTTTAGGTTTCAGTTTGAATGTCTCCTCCTCAAATAGGCTTTTCCTGGTCACCCCTGTTGTTGGTCACGTTGTTTGGCCACAGTTACCATTTCATGGCATTCACTTCATGTGGTAGTGACAGTGGTGAAGCCCTGCCTCTTTTTTCTCCCTAACCAGCCCAGGTTGGAAGCAGAGGGCACACCAGTTGAGCTGTGTATGTGGGCAGGGTTAGTTCTCGAACCTGTGAGTCAAGACTCCCTGGAAGTGTCCATCAGCCCTTTTGTAAGCCCAGGATTGGGGGGTTTTAGAGAAGTGCCCCAAGTGAATCTGCTACGCGGGTTAGGCGACAGTGGCCTGTGAAGCCATATGATGAGTACCTCAACTTCCAGGCAGTTTTCCTGAGAATGGATAAGAGAGTTCTTGACACCAATGGAATTTGGGTTTGGGGTGGCTTCTGTAGACCCAGAGACAGGAGAAGGGAGGCCAGAGAGGTTTCTTGGGCGTTGATGGAATCAGAGCAGGGGAGTCTTGGTGCCTTACACTTTTGGGGAAGGCATTTAAAACATGCCTTTTGAATCAATAAGTAACCATCATGCTCCCTATACCTTTTCTTAAAATAGGGGAACTGACCAATACGCATTTCCCGTAATTTAAAACTTGACATATTCAGGAAGATGCTGGGCTCCTGAGGAGCAGGCTGCATTTTGAGGAAGTTCCCGTCAGCTCTGAAAGAAGAGCTTTAAAATAGTAGCCCTTCCAGGGGCGCCTGGGTGGCTCAGTTGTTAAGCGTCTGCCTTCGGCTCAGGGCGTGATCCCAGCGTTCTGGGATCGAGTCCCACATCGGGCTCCTCCGCTGGGAGCCTGCTTCTTCCTCTCCCACTCCCCCTACTTGTGTTCCCTCTCTCGCTGGCTGTCTCTAGTTGGCTGTCTCTGTGTCAAATAAATAAAATCTTAAAAAAAAAAAATTGTAGCTCTTCCGGTTCAAACGTTTGCTCCCAGATTTAGATAAAGCTAACTTAAAAACAAAATTAAAAGCTTCTAAAATTGTTGAGATTAATGTTGTGAGTCAGTAGGTAAATCATTCTTTTTTTAACAGCAGAGCAGCCTTGTAGGCTTGATAACTATACTTGATTCGAAGAACTTAACAACATGTAGGTTTTTATATAATAAATATGTTTTTAAAAAATGTTATTTTTTTAAAAGATTTTATTTATTTATTTGACAGAGCACAAGCAGGGGGAGCAACAAGCAGAGGGAGAAACAAGCAGAGGGAGAGGGAGAAGCAGACTCCCTGCTGAGAGCAAGGAGCCCAGTGCGGGGCTTAATCCCAGGACCCCAGGATCATGACCTGAGCTGAAGGCAGACGCTTAACCAACTGAGCCACCCAGGCGTCATCCTGTGTTATTTTTTTAAATGACCGTATACGTGTTGGTATGCAGCAGTGAGCAGTCTGGATAGAATAAAGACCGCCTGCCCCACTCCTAGAAGTTGTACATTTCTCCAGCTCCAGTAAAAAGGGTTTTTTTTTGTTTGTTTTTTATTTTAAAGATTTTATTTATTTATTTGACAAGACAGCTAGAGAGGGAAGACAAGCAGGGGGAGTAGGAGAGGAAGAGAGAAGCAGGCTTCCCACGGAGCAGGGAGCCCGATGTGGGGCTCGATCCCAGGACCCTGGGATGATGACCTGAGCTGAAGGCAGACACTTAACTGACTGAGCCACCTGGGTGTGCCCCAGTAAATAGCTTTTTTATGTTGCTTTTAATTTCTGTATTTCAGATCAGCCTTGTATGATAGAATTCTTTTTCAGTGATGGAAATACTTTATCATCTGCATTGTTCTGTATGGTAGCTCCTAGCCACATGTGGCTATTGAGCACTTAAAATACGGCTCAAGTGACTAAGGGACTTTTAGTTTTATTTAGTTTTAATACGCTTAAGTTTAAAAAACCACATGTGGCTACTCACTGCTGTGCTGAATAGCACAGTCCTAGATTGAGCACCTGGGTTGCCATTAGTAGAAATTTGGGAGGTATGAGGAAAAGTCTCCATATAAGGTGGATGAGAATTTGGGAAATTTTAGTCCATTCAGAACTTCTATTTAGCATCCCTTACATATCTGTGGTTAGGAACCTATATTGTGTAAATCTTGAGATGTTTGTCAAATGTGTTAAATTTATGTTTAAAGATTTATTATTTTTTTTAGAGGAAGAGAGCACATGTGCACACGGCAGGGGGAAGAGGCAGAAGGGGAGGGAGAGAGGGGAAGAATCTCAAGCAGACTCTGTGATGAGCATGGAGCCTGACTTGGGGCTCCATCCCAGTACCCAGAGATCATGACCTGAGGCAAAACCAAGAGTCAGATGCTTAACTGACTGAGCCACCCAGGCGCCCCTGTGATAAATGTATGTTTAAAAGAATAGTTTATATTGTGGCGCCTGGGTGGCACAGCGGTTAAGCGTCTGCCTTCGGCTCAGGGCGTGATCCCAGCGTTATGGGATCGAGCCCCACATCAGGCTCCTCTGCTATGAGCCTGCTTCTTCCTCTCCCACTCCCCCTGCTTGTGTTCCCTCTATCGCTGGCTGTCTCTATCTCTGTCAAATAAATAAATAAAATCTTAAAAAAAAAAAAAGAATAGTTTATATTGTATATAGAATTGAAATTTTGCTAGTCAAATTTACTTTTTTTTTTTTAAGATTTTATTTATTTATCTGGAGAGAGTGCACCTGTGCACTCAAGCAGGATGGGGGGGGGCAGGTAGTGGGAGGGAGAAGAGAGAGTCTCAAGCCAACTCTGCACTGAGAATGGAGCCGGATGCAGGGCTTGATCTCACAACTCTGAGGCCGTGACCTGAGACAAAATCAAGAGTCAGATGCTTAACCAACTGAGCCACCCAGGTGCCCTAGTTAAATTTTCTTTCAAATATTTTACCATATACACACACACACACACACACACACACACGGTTCATAAACTTGCTGGATTTAAATCTTAGATTTTGGATCTTCGGTCTTGGTTTTGTCTAGTTTTAGCCATTTCTGTCTTCTGGAGTCTTTGGAATTCATCTGTTGGGGGCAAGGCACTGTGCTGAAAACACTCTCAAAGTACTTTATGTTTTTTGCATCTGTCTTGTTTCTTTTGTGGTAACAGAAGAGTGACATCCTTGTGGCTAATTTTCACAGGATTAAGGTAGAGGCTACCACCAGTGTCTGTTTCACTAATTGTCCCTCGGAGACCAACGAGGAGGAAAAGAACATGTATCAACTCAGATCAGAAGTTAATGGAAAGAGACAGCGCAAAGAATGCCCCCAAAAGCAATGAACCCTTCCTTCCCTTGTGGAAATGTCAGTTCTCCTAGAGGTGCAGACAATATTTTGCTCTTGCTTTCTCTGGAGGGAGGGGTCTGTGTGGGAGAGGTGGAGAGAGAGAGAGAGAATCTTAAGCAGGCTCCACGCTCAGTATGGAGCCCAACACAGGGCTCGATCTCACAACCCCAAGATCATGACCTGAGCCAAAATCAAGAGTTGGACGCTTAACCTACTGAGCGACCCAGGTGCCCCTCTGCTCTTGGTTTTTGTCTGGAGGCATTTGTAGTTGTCACAGCTTGGGGTGTGCTGTAGGGTCGCTGCTCCACGACAGAGGGTTGGCCAGCCCGACATGTCAGCAGTGCCAGTGTCCGGAACTCTGACTTAAACTGATATGCATTGTGCAGTTAAGAAAAGTTCGTCACGGCCTTACCTCAGTATCTGTTGCTGCAAAACAGCAGACTGCCCTCAAACATGATGGCATAAAGGAGTAACGATGCATCACCTTTGTGTTGGGGGAGAGCTCAGCTGGGCGAGTCCACCTGTGCTCGGCATGGTGTTGGCTCTGCTCACTTATGCACTGGAGACATTTGGCAGGTGGGCTTGGGTCACGTTTCCTGGATGGCCTCACCTGCATGGACTTTTAGCCAGGGCGCCTCTGTTCTCCACATGACCTCTCCAGCAGGCCAGCTAAGCCATCTTGTGGTGGCTGAGTTCTAAGAGGGCAGGAACAGAAATTGCTAGGCTTCTTGAAGCCACGCTTAGAAGTCACACAGCATCGCCATAGTTGTATTCTGTGTTGGTCAAAGCCAAGTTACAAAGTCCAGCCCAGACTGTAAGTGTAGGCAAATAGACTCTGGATCTTGATGGAAGGAGCTGCAAAGAATCTGTGGCCATTTTTTAAAACCCATCACAGACCTTTCTGTGGCATGGCATTTAGAATCGCCTGCTTTAGGATGTCCAGTTAATATTAAGATTGCTGTAGAATGAATTCCAAAAATGAATTCCTTATAAAGACAATTTATTTCAGGGTTTTGTTTTTTTTTTTTAAGATTTTATTTATTTATTTGTCAGAGAGAGAGAGCAGAAGCAGGGGGAGTAGGCAGAGGGAGAAGCAGGCTCCCCGCTGAGCAGGGAACCCAGTGAGGGAGTCATCCTACGACCCTGGGATCATGACCTGAGCTGAAGGCAGATGCTTAACCGACTGAACCACCAGGCTCTCCAATTTATTTCAATTTATTTGCCAAATTCTTGCTAAATACTTAGTTTGAGCAATACATTGTGCTTGTTAATAATACGAGGAAATAGCTTTTAATTTTATTCTCATGGGGGAGACAACAAATCTAATGTTAGGGTGAGTGCTGTAGGGTACTGTATGGAGGAGAGGGGCTTGGCTTAAGGCAATTGGGGAAGGCTTTTGTGAGTGGATGACACCTGCACAGGGTGAGAGGGAGCCAGGTACGTGAGGGTGGAGAGCAATGATTGCAAAGGCTTTGAGATGGGGAGAACTACATGGCCAAAGCTTAGAGGGAAGACATCCTCAGTCACCTGACCCAGTTTGTGCAGGAGAGTGTCAGTTTACACCTGGTGAGCTGGGGTTCTATCTGGTCAATGCCTTTGATTTTCAGAAGTGCCCTGGTGTGGACAGTGCATATTGTGGCTACCACACACTATGGAAAACTTTGTATTTTTTCTCGGTGCAGAGGGAAGCCATTGAAAGAGTTTAAGCAAGAAGTGACAAGATACGAATTTTAAAGAATTGTTCGGATTGCTGAATGAAGAATGCATTGTTGGGGGGGAAGGTAGAGGCAAAGATCATTTAAAGGCGGCTGGTGATGAGAACTGATGTGACTTGGCTAAGGATGGAGGGGTGAGGAGATGGAAAGAAATGGGTTGATTCCGGTCTGCTCTGGCAGTTGAGCCAACCAGAGTGCTGGTGCTGATGGACCAGGCATAGGGGACCAGGGAGAGGAAGGGGTCTAAGATGGCTGTTGTTTGCTTTGCAGACCTAGGGGATGGTGATGTGGGGCACTGAGATGAGGCCTAATGGGTGGGGCATGTTTGTTTCTGTTAGTGAGGATCAAGAGCTATGCTTGGACATTTGAAGTTCCAACTGACGGTAAGACAAGCAAGTGTAAGTGTTGGCTCATCAGTGTGTTGTTGGCCTGGAGTCCCGTCTGGAAGTCAGAGTTAGGATTCAAATTCTTGTGCAGGGATGCTATCACCTGTGCGTGGGAGTGGTGAGAGGGGGCAGGAATGCCAGCCATCAGAGGTCTGAAAGAGGAGGCATGGGCAGGGGTAGCTCTTCAGTTAAGGACGACTGCTTAGAGTGCTGTTGAAGAGTCTGGTGGAAAGGGGTGGAGAAGGGTCTCTTTGACTTAAGAACTTAAGGTACTAGGTGGTGGGCCCTTGAGGTGGCATGGTGGCAAGTAAAGCCACATTGGAGTGAGTTGGAACATGGGAGGTGAGGAAGGGGAGGCCAGCTGTGTTATGGGGTGACAAGAAGCTTTGTATGGAAGGGGCAGGGAGAGAGCTGAGGTGTTGGAAGGTCACGTGGGTGCTGTAGAGCGTTATATTTTTAAAGAGGGAGACTCTAAGCAGTGTGTTTATTTAGGTGCATACTAATCCCTCAGGATCTTGTAAGATGCAGATCCTGATTCAGTTGGTGGGGTGGGGCCGAGTTGGTCTTCTAACAGGCTCCGGGGTGCCTCTGGTGTTGCTGGTTCCTGGACCGCATACTGAGAAGCAAGCACAGACAGAAATAACTGGTAGGGAGATCAGTGCAACGGAGAGAGGCAGTAATAGCTGGCAAAACCCCTTGAAGCCAGGGGATTCTCATCTGCCTTTACTGCCCCAGGCCTGTCTTTTTTTTTTTTTTTTTTTTAAAGATTTTATTTATTTATTTGACAGAGATAGAGACAGCCAGCGAGAGAGGGAACACAAGCAGGGGGAGTGGGAGAGGAAGAAGCAGGCTCACAGCAGAGGAGCCCGATGCGGGGCTCGATCCCATAACGCCGGGATCACGCCCTGAGCCGAAGGCAGACGCCTAACCGCTGTGCTACTCAGGCGCCCCCCAGGCCTGTCTTATCCTTGGTGCCAGCTCTTTGGATTGGCCTTTCATATCTGCTGGTCTCACAGCTTTCAGATGTGTCCTAATCCGTATGCTATTCTGTCCAGTTGAGCAAGTTAGCTATGACCGGGGACATGTGATAGACTTATTAACATTAGTTCTTGTGAGGTTAAACAGCAGTTTGATTTAGTATAAAATTTAATTTGTTTTATATCTGAGCAATGGGTTGAACCAATTACCTTTTAGCAAACAATACCTTATTGTCATTTTAGCAGCTCTCCTGCGCATAAGTCTGCATACAGTGCCTGCTAAGCTCAGGGTTTCAAGGTGTGGAAGAGACAAAGTGAGACTTGGAAAGATGGCTTTGAGGGCTGCCTGGCTGGCTCAGTTGGTAGAGCATGCAACTCTTGGTCTCTGGGTCATGAGTTCAAGCCCCACGTGGGGCATGGAGCCTACCTGAAAAAAAAAAAGATGGCTTTGATTGGGAGGGGGTGGGATTGGGTTTCAAACAATAGATTGTCTTTGTTTTTTTTTAAGATTTTATTTATTCATTTGACAGAGAGAGAGAGAGACAGCCAGTGAGAGAGGGAACACAAGCAGGAGGAGTAGGAGAGAAAGAAGCAGGCTCCCAGCAGAGGAGCCTGACGTGGGGCTCGATCCCAGAACTCCAGGATCACGCCCTGAGCCGAAGGCAGACGCTTAACGACTGAGCCACCCAGGCGGCCCTGTCTTTGTTTTTTAATTTAAGAGTCCTAACAAAGCAGCATGACAAGTGGGTGCAGGTCAATTTAGATACTCTCTGATAAACTGAATATAAGTAGCTCTGAAGTTTTATACATATTGACCTATTATAAAATCGGGGACATTCTTGGGGAAGAAAGTTTGAGGGTATTTGGGTCATCTAGAAGAAGAGGAAGAAAGGAAGAACCGACGTGATGAATAACTGTGATTAGACAAACAGGTTCCTCTCATTGCCACACCCTCGCCGTCCCTGCTTTTTACTCCTTTGAGTGAGATGGCGGAGATTCACCAGGGGAGGAAGCAGGGACAATAAGAAGGCTCCAGCTCCGGGCACACCTGTGCTGCTGCTCTGGCCCCTTCCATTGACCTTATCCAACCTTAGAGATACCCAGGAGGATAAAGATGCCTGTTGGGCCCTGGCCACAACAGATGCCTGTAATTAAGCTGTTCATCCTGAATGTTTAGCTGAAATAAACTTTATAGTTGCTTTATAGTGAAGTTCTGTTTTTAGTGTTACTACAAAAGTCAGTAACTTGAGTCATGTGTCTTAAATAATGAATAGAAAAAACAAAGCAGAGGTTCATGACAAGAGCCATGAGTCTTTATAAGTTTGGGTTTTTGTAAATAACTTATTCTTTTATAAAAATTAACTTTAAAAATAACTTTTTATATTCTTAGGCAAGTAGACATTGCCATTTTTTATGGTTCTTAGGACTGAATCTTTTCCCTTTTTATTTTTATTTTTATTTTTTTTTTAAAGATTTTATTTATTTATTTATTTGACAGAGAGACAGCCAGCGAGAGAGGGAACACAAGCAGGAGGAGTGGGAGAGGAAGAAGCAGGCTCATAGCGGAGGAGCCCGATGTGGGGTTCGATCCCGTAACGCCGGGATCACGCCCTCAGCCGAAGGCAGACGCTTAACCGCTGTGCCACCCAGGTGCCCTGAATCTTTTCCCTTTTTAAAGAGAAAAGCATATTTAAGTCCGTCAAAAGACTATATGAAGAAAACTTAGATGTGTTCTTGAAGAGAGAAGAGAGAACTTGAAGAGATGTGAATGCAGTTTTCCTGCATACATACACTGGCATATTTTAAAGATGGCACTTAATTGGGGAGAAAATATTTTTAAAGATTTTATTTATTTATTTGAGAGAGAGAACATGAGTGGGGGGAGGAGCAGAGCGAGAGGGACAAGCAGGTGAGCCACTGAGGTGCCCCTAGGGGGAATAAATACTTGAGAGGAGTCCGTTCTATAAAAGATGAGTGGGAAAGTGTTGTACTTGATGTAAATTTTAAAAGTATTATAAAACATAGGTGGGTGGAACAAAGTCTAGATAATGACCTGTAACCTTATGGGAGTTTAGTTCATCAGTGTGGCATCTGAAATCAGTTGGGGATGGGTGGATTATGATGTAAAAGATGTTGGATCGAGTGGTAGTCTGCTGGGGAAAAAAGTTGAAAACTCTACATCCCATAGCACATACAGATTCTGGATGGATTAAAGATTTATTTATTTATTTTTAAAGATTTATTTATTTGACAGAGAGCTCATGTGAATGGGGGGAGGGGCAGAGGGAAAGGGAGACGCAGACTCCCTGCTGAGCAGGGAGGGTAGGGGGAGGGCCTCTATCCCAGGACCCTGGGATTGTGACCTGAGCCAAAGGCAAACACTTAACCGACTGAGCCACCCAGGCACCCCTGGATTAAAGACTTAAATGTAAAACTTTTAAAAATGAAAGTACTATAAAAATATTGGTATATTTTACAACCTTTGCGATTGGGTGTGTTGGGCAAGGGTTTCTTCACCTGATACTAAGGCTATAAGCCATAAAAAGATTATCTGCTGAAATACTCAGAACATATCTATACCAAAAGACACCTGATAGAGGACCTTTGAACTGTAGTTCAAAGGCAAGCAGATTGGAGGAAATATTAAAAATACATATGATAAAGGATTGATATCCTTAGTATTAAAAGACGCATTTCCAAAGTAAATTATTCTAGCAATTTTAGTTTTAGGAATTTATCCCAAGGGGGGAAAACAGAATACTTATTTTACTTAATTTTAATTATAAAAACAATATTAAAAACACTCTCTATTAGAAACCCTTACCTTGAATTTTTGAGGTAAAAGCAAACAGGTGTCAGTGGTGACTAGAATATAAACTCTGTGAGGGCAGAGCTCTCCACGAAACATACTCTGACAGTGCCTTCGCTGTAACAGAACTCTCAAATAGGGACTCCTGGGTGGCTCAGTCGTGAAGCGTCTGCCTTCGGCTCAGGTCATGATCCCAGGGTCCTGGGGTCCAGCCCCACATCAGGCTCTCTGCTCGGCGGGGAGCCTGCTTCTCCCTCTCCCACTCCCCCTGCTTGTGTTCCCTCTCTCTCTGTGTCTCTCTTTGTCAAATAAATAAACAAAATCTTAAAAAAAAAAAAACTCAATAAATATCTGTGGAATGAACACATGATTGAATCTAACTGCCTATCAGTAGGGATTGGTTATTCACAGAATACTGTGCAGCCTTAAAAAAAATTTAAGGTGAACCTTTGTTAGGATCATGAGGAGATGACCACAGTGCAGTAAATGGGGCGGTGAGAAGAATTTTCAGAATATGATGTCGTTTGATTCATTTATGAAAAATTATGTACATGTGTATCAGATACAGTCTGGAAGAAATACAGGCTCCTGTTCACCCCTGCGGGTTGACGGGGGCAAGGAACATGTAGTAAGATGCTGGTTTCTCTGTATTTTTTGTGGAAAATTTACCAAGATCATGATAATTACAGAAAAGATATATCATTTTGGAGGAAATATAAAAGGAAATGATTTATGTTTGAACATTAGGAGCTATCTCAAAGAGAAATAGGTGTATTACAGAAATCTCAGAGTTTGAGTTTGTTTGCCTTTTATTTTTTTATTTTTTATTTTTTTTTAAGATTTTATTTATTTATTTGACAGAGAGAGAGACAGCCAGAGAGAGGGAACACAAGCAGGGGGAGCGGAGTAGGGAGAGGAAGAAGCAGGCTTCCTGCTGAGCGGGGAGCCCGATGTGGGGCTCTATCCCAGGTCCCTGGGATCACGCCCTGAGCCTAAGGCAGACGCTTAACGACTGAGCCACCCAGGAGCCCTGCCTTTATTTTTTTATTGAGGTATAATTGACTAAATTTGCCTTTGAGGTTAAAGTTTTTTATTGGTGCTGTAGTCTGTTCTTTCATAGCATCTTATGCTCATGGTTTGCTTTTTTTTCTGCATTTCGTTTTGTAAAAGAATTAATGCCATGGGTACTGTTAAAATCGACGTATAACAACTGTAGTCTGGTGTTTTTTGTTTCTTTTTGGTTTTTCAAAAATTTTAATTTTTAATTTTAATTTATTTTTTAAAGAGAGGGAGAGTAGGGGAGGGGCAGAGGGAGAGAGAATCTCAAGCGGACTATATTTGTGAGAGAGATTGGCCTATAGCTCTCCTACTTTTTAATGTCACTTTCAGAATTTAACATGGAGGTGTATTGGCCTTATTAAATGAGCATTTTTAATTCTTGAGAACATTTTACATAAGATTGATATTATTTCAAACTTAATTGTTTGGAAGAATTCACCAGTAAAGCCCTATGGGCCTAGGGTTTCCTTTGTGGGAATGTTTTAAATTCTGTTTAATTTTTAAAATAGAAATTGACTATTGAGATTTTGTATTTCTTCTCTTGTTATTTTTAGCTAAGTTGTGGATTTAAAAAAATTTATTTATTTATTTTTTTAATGAGAGATGGAGAGGAAGAGGCAGAGGGAGAAGCAGGCTCCCCACAGAGCAGGGAGCCTGATGCAGAATTCGATCCCAGGACCCAGGATCACTGACCTGAGCCAAAGGCAGATAACCCACTGAGCCACCCATGTGCTCAGTTGTAGTTTTTTTGTTTTTTGTGTTTTTTTTTTAAGATTTATTTATTTATTTATTTGAGAGAGAGCGTGCGCGCCACAAGTGAACAAAGGGGCAGAGAGAGAGAATATCCAAGCAGAGTCCTGCTGAATGCAGACCTGGACACGGGTCTCTATCCCATGACCCTAAGATCATGACCCAAGTTGAAATCAAGAGTCGCATGTTCCACTGATTGAGCCACCCAGGCGCCCCTGGTGGTTTTTAATAACAGTACTTTTCAGTGGTGTCAGATGGTAACACTGTGCAGTCAGTCTGTACAAGGCAATCAGACAAAACCAAAGATCAAGTAAAATTTAGTCAGTGAAGCCCATTGTAGCTGATGAAGACTTTAGGTCATGTGAAAGGTGAGAGGTGTCAACGCCTGTCATGGACCTAAGATTAAGATGTAGAGAGCAAGAGATAGGGGTAGATGTTCAGCTAGAATGTAACCTCTTGATTAACATATAAATTGTAAGAGGTAGAATTCCACTTAAAGTGTAAATTTGTTGGGGGGGAAATCCTTTGTATAATGGATTTTCAAGATTGATTCTTTAAATCAAATTATGTCATTTTGCCAAAGTTCATTTCTTGGAGTGCGGGAGTGCTAGGTCTATCTGAAGTGTGAGTGTCCTCTTCAGGCCCACAGAAGCCGCTGCAAAGCGGAATGGCTAGGAGCAGAATTGGTACGTGGGAGAAGACCAATTCTTGAGGATATTGGGGGGAAGTCCGTTTTTGGTTCTAAGATTTGAGATTTACAGCACGTAGTTGCTGTGACTTATAAAGCTTTCAAGATGGTAATTGTAGCTATATATTGACTACCTGTTGTGTGCCCGGCACTATACCCTATGCCAGAGGCTGGCAAGCTACAGCCTGCCATCCTTTTCATATGGTCCATGAGCTAAGAATGGTTTTTACATTTTAAATGGTTAAATCAAAGGAAGAATACTTTGTGACGTGGGGAAGTTATGGGAAGTTCCAGTCTGTGTCTGTAGATTGTCAGTAGATGGCACAGCCGCCATCTCTCACGTGTTGTCTGTGGCTGCTTTTGTGACAGCGGAATCAACAGCACAGTTGACTAGTTGCCCCAGACCTCAGACATTTGCTGTCTGGCCCTCTGTGGAAAAAAGTGCCTATCCCTGCTCTTGACCAGCAAGGCATCTTTTGACCTCTTACCAGCAGAGAAGCAAGTCTGGGGGTTAAACAGTTGACCTGAGGTCACAGAGTTCGGACCCAAACCCTTCTTCTGATCCCAAACTCTTTGTGCGTCCTACTGTGCGGCATGTCCTCCACAGAAACACTGCTGAGCGTGGTTTTCCTTCAAAATTTTTCTGTTACCAGAAATGTTATGTGCTAACATGTACTAAGTTAACGGAGTCTTTTATATACAAGAAATACAGGTTTTCTAAATTTTTCCAGTTTAAATTTCGTTTGGAAGCTTACTGTGATGTCTGGAATTTGGATGTTTATGTAAGGGGAGTACCTCCTCAGAAGGCGGATTCCTCTGGGACAGTCGAATGAGGAGGGTCTGCAAACTAACTCTGAGGGTGAGGATTAAGTTCTTTGGGTTTATTTCTTTATTTTTTATTCTGTTGCAGTTCTCAGGACGACATCTGGATCACATTCGGACTTAATCACTGTGGGTTTAGCCATGAGAAAGGCATTTCTATCTCTAAGGAGGCACTTCAGTGAAGATGGTTAAGTTTGTAAAAATGTCTGTAGTGTGTGTGTTCCCGGTGCATCTATGAATTGGCCAGTGAGCTTTCGCAGGGGGCTGAGGTTCTGACAGGTTACGTTGAAGAGTACTTACACAGTTTACACGTTTGGGCATTTGTCACTTAGTCTCTTTGTTCTCTCTGGCCTTCGCTTCTGTGAAGCCAGCCCCTCTCCTCAGTCAGCCCACTTGAGCTGCTCTGACTCTTCTGATTGGTTGGGAAAACTTCAGCCCGTTCATGGACTCTGTTGACAGGCTGTGGAGAGAAACGGTGATTGAATTCTCAGAGGGACATTTGGGGTTGTTACAATTTGGGGTGTGCTACTGGTATCTACTGGGTAGAGGCCTGGGGTGCTGCCCAACCCCCTGCACTGCTCAGGACCACCCAATGTGAGCAGGGCCTTGGGGGAGACCACTGTGTTCTGACTGTGGCCTAGCACTGTGCTCTTGGGGGGTCGAGGACTGTGGGCTGTGTAGGTTCCCCCTTCAGTGTATGAAGGCAGTTTGTGTGTGACCTTGGTCTACTGCAGTTTGAATTGCACTGCCTTCCCTCCCCGTGATATTTCTGCAAGTCTCCAAGGGGTGATTCTGTGCACTCCACCGAGCTCTCGTTGGTTCTTTATCTTTCTGCTGGGCTCATTAGTTCTACTTCTATAAAAATGAAGTACTTTGCACCATTGGGTAGTAAACTTAGGAAGCGGGGAGTGTGGCCCCCGCACTGTGAGGAGTTGTTAATGGGCAGCCACACCCCACTCAGATTGTTAGTCTCCCGATTGCCCAGTTTGCCAAATCTTGGAGGCTCATGTCCGGAGCACTCCACTCTTAACTAGAAAGCCAGCCCCTCTGGCTGAGATCTTCCTTCCTGCTAGAAGGGGTGGTTCTGGGGCTGCTTCCAGGACTGAGGTAGGAGAGGGTGTCCCCCGTAGTCACTGAGTGGCAGACTGGGCAGCAGAGAATGTGCTCCTCGTTTTCCAGTTGATCCTAAGTGTGATCGCCTGGTCTGTCCTGATGCATATGCCACTTTTATTTTTAAACAAATGTGAATTTATTAAGAAGTGGAATGCAAAATTTACATCACTTCCCCCCCTTTACCACTAAGTACATCAAGTGTGTATTTTTTGAGAGCATGGATGTATTTTTATAAAACCACAGTTCACTCATCAAAATTTGTAAATTAGCACTGATACTAAGCTGTTTCTATTTTATGTTTTGCTAATTGTCCCCTTAACGTCTTATAGTCAGTCCAGAACACCTGTTGTGTTTAGAGATTGTGTCTGCTCTTCTTTAATCTGAAATAGCCTTTCTTTGTCTTTCTTGCTCTTGACATTTTTTAGAGTACAGACTGATTTTGACTCAACTTTGGGTCTGTCTGGGCTTCCTGATGATTAGATTCAGGTTTTGCATTTTGGGTAGAATACCACAGAAAGGTTGTGTCCTGGGCCGTCTCTGTTAGTGTTTTCGGTGCTCTGCGTGGCTTGGAGGGTCCAGTCTGAGGCTCTCAAGGCTTGGGCCGTGTCTCCCGTCTCCCTCTGCACCAGCTCTTGGCTTCAGCTGCCTCGGTTGTGTCAGGCCTGCGGGGAAAACAGCTTCATCTCTTCCGTGGCTTTCTTTTCCAGCCCTTTGCTGTCTCCTCCCTAAGCATCCAAGGTCTTTGAGATGCACCTATTCCCAAGGCTACCTTTGCAGATCTTGCTTCCCCCTGGGAACGTGTCTCTCTCGCAGTAAGCATTTACTAAGTCCCTCTTCGGTTTTGTTCAGAGAACGCAAAGTTCCCACTCTTGATGAATTTATGGTTTATCGCTCCACTTTACAGCCCACCTGAAGCAGAGGGGCAGAGAGAGGTGAGGCTCTTTGGGTGGAGTTGGACCCAAGTGCAGTGGTGTAGGTTCATGAGGTGCCGCCCCCTCTCCCTCACCTCTGCCCTCCCAAGGTTCAGATTTGAGTTTCAATGTAAAGATTCCCAAATTTGTGGCACCTTTAATGTCACTAGGATTTTCACAGTGCCCCTGTGCCAAAATAAATACCTAAAGTTACCTTTATTGAGTCATTAGTTCCAAACAACTGAAGTATTTGTGTCCCAAGAACTTAATAGTCATTTGAAAAAAGTAATAACTGTAAATTTTTAAAAAGCCCGTTTTTTATTTTATTCTGGAATAAACCACTTGATAATTAGTAGTCTGTCCAGCTTCTCAGACTTCACTGAGACTGGGTACTGCCACCTTCACTTCCTGCTCCATGTTGATTTTCTTGCAGCGCTTGCTCTTCTATCAAAGCAGCCACTGAAAACCCAGCTTTGCAAGGATGTGACGTCATTGCCAAGGACGTAGTGCCATCTGCTGGTGGAGCTGTGACCTAGCTGCTCTACTAGCTGCTCCCTTGGTGCCAGTCAGCTGGCAGGTTTGCTGAGTGTCTCAACTTTAAAATATCTTGTGGTGTGCTGTGAGTTCACTGCAGTGTCCCAGGCACCTCACTGTGCATTTTGGGATCTGGGATTTTAATGACTCACGGTCGGCCTGAACTAGTCACTGGGCCTGGGGGTGGTGTGTTCCCATGAGAAGGGGCTTGTCCACCGGAGGGTGGAAGGAGTCAAAGTTAAGTCGTCTTCGTGCTGTCTGTCACCAGAGGGGAAATTGGAGGACACGCAGAAACAACCAACAGATAACAACTAAAGAGGCCTCACCAGCATTCATAATGTAGCTTCTAGAGAAAAAATGTAATTTATCATCTAAGAAACTCTACTTAAAAATGGATTTTTGGGAGGTTGCCTGTAGTTTTTCTTGACACTTGTGACAGATGAACTGAAAATGTGTGTTGGATCAAAAGAGCAAATGGCCTCCTTACTTAGATGCTCTCTGATTCTGGCCATGGCCCTTTCTCCTAGATTTGGCACAATAAGTGGATAAGACCTTCGGGATATTCATGAATGCTTGTAAAGAAAAAAAAGATTTAAAGAGATTTTGTACTTGTCTTTTTCATTTTTTAGGGCCACATGTATCTGTTCACCGTAAGTTGTGGGGAACTGAATTATTGTGTGTTTGGATTCGTGTATGATACTTTCTGACTCATCCTTTTCAACTAGTTAAATGATGACAGTAAAGGAATAAATGCTTATATAACTTAAAGGGGGACGTTTGTTACTATATTAAAGACACCAGTCATTGCTTGGCCCTACCATATTCCCGTCTACAGACACCCTGCCTTCTTTGGGGTCCATAGCGCCTGTGGCAGGGGTCACCATCCTCTCCTGTGCCATAGCTGGCTGACTGGCCATCTGGTCTGAGGACAGGCAGCCAGTGAGCTGGTGCAGAGGACTCTTTCTAGAAACAGACATGGCTGTCATTGAATGATGGTTAGGATGTATAATTGTAGGTGGTTTTGGACTGTACACAAGATGACAGTAGATGGTCGGGAGAGAGGGTGGTAGGATAGAGAAAGTGTACCCAGAAAAGCAAACTTCCCTAGGAGCCCACTGTGCTCCCTGTCTTTGGGAACTGTCAGGTCCCTCTCCACTTCCCAGTGGGAGTTCTTTCTTTTTGGTAAACAGAAGAGCCTTGACTAAACCAGTTAAACTTTTGGGGGTGGGGCGGGGTAGTCAGGAGGAAACGGGAGTCATTTTAATTTTTCACTTCTAGAGTTAACCATTTCCCAAAAGATGTAATTGTTAATACAGATTACTTTTTTCCTGTGAGGAAACAGGAAAGACAGGACAGATGATCAGACGATGAATTTATCTGTGAAAATATATGAAGTGCTTAAAAAATAAGAATATGTCCTCTGTGGAATCTTTCTTGGGTGCCTTTTCTATGTCACTGTTTTCTAGGACACTTCCCTCAAGAAGGTTCAGCAGTATAGGAGCCTCTCATACTTTCTGAATTAATGCTATTATTTGTGGCCTTTTTAAAAAAATCTTTATTTATTTGAGAGAGAGAGAGAGCACACGAGAGGGAGGAAAGTCAGAGGGAGAAGCAAACTCCCCTCCGAGCAGGGAGCCTGGCGTGGGACTGGATCCCAGGACTCCAGGATCATGACCTGAGCCAAAGGCAGTCGCTCAACCAACTGAGCCAGCCAGGCGCCCTATTTGTGGCTTTAAAAGAAAAATCAGCTCTTGTCAGAATTTATATTCGTGATCACCCCAGTGCATCATCAAACTGCTAATTACTACATTAGGTAGGATTGGGAGGAGGAAAAATCATTCATTGAAGAAAGACGTAAACTAATATTAGACAGATGTTTGGGAAGCTGCTTTGTGCCTGACCCAGACACTGAGAACCACATGAAGAATGAGCCAGGGGGGTTGTGGTCCTGAGCACCATGTATCCAGGTGCTGTCCTCCCCCACAGTCTCTCCCAGCTCAAGAGTCACCTCACTCACTTCACACTATCCAGTTCTGTGGAAGGATCCCCCTGCCCCCCCACCCAAGCCAGGAAACAAACAGGTGACCTCTAAGTGCTTTCCTCCCTGCATAGCTCACAATGACTCTGTGTCTGTTATGCCTTCTCTGGGGGTCTTGTTTGTCTCCTTGGCTTTTTAAACATTCCTGATTAATGAATAACTTGGATGGAGTTTGTTTTTCTTATATTCAGTAAGCTTCTTGGTGAATTCCTAATGACTAAGGATTCTTTGATCAAGAATTTTATCTTACTTGACTATTTGCTTCTTTACTGTGTTCCTCCACCTTCCCCCATTTTTTATGACAGGGTTTTTTTGTACCAACAAGGTTTCTTTTAAGAGAGGGATAGCAGTTGGACTAAGCATCCAGGGAGGGACAAAATTCATTTGTCAACTTGCTGTCACATCCAAAGATAAGTGGCAGGGTTTACGAGTGTCTAAGGAGGTAGGAACTTGAGCAGCAGGAAGAAGTCACTGTCCCAGGGACTTTGCACCTGCTCACCCGCTCCTCAGGACTCTGCTCAGACGTCTCCAGGCCTTCTCTAGCCTTATTTATTTATTTATTTATTTATTTATTTATTTATTTATTTATTTAGGAGAGAGTGGGAGGGAGAAGCAGATTCCCTGCCAAGCAGGGAGCCCGATGTGGGACTTGATTCAGATAATGACCTGAGCTCAAGTCAGACACTTAACTGGCTGAGCCACCCTGGTGCCCTTTAGCCACCTTTATGAAGGATCCCCCCATCCCACTGCACCTCACCATCTCACCCAGTTTTCTTTTTCCTTAACACTGGGCTGCACCTGATGTATCGAAATTCCATATTTCGGCTCTTTACTTATGCCTTCCTCAACTAGAAAGCAAGCCCCCCAGCAGCAAGAGTGACATCTTGTTTCCTGAGGAACACCATTGCTTCAGCGCCTGGCATGTGAGAAAGTCTTGGTGAATATTTGTTGAATGAATGAATGTGTGAGCTGGGCTGACAAATATGAACTCAGATATCAGGGCCATTATATCATTAAATCTTTTATCAACAATTTAAAACTTTGATCCACTTTTAGTGATGTTGTGTAGTATGGCTGTACATGTCCTCAAACTGGAGGTAAATATTCCTTTTTACCTCAGTCTGGCCTACACTGGTGCCTGGCACAAGGATTGGCTCACTAAATCCTTTTCTAACAATGGCCATGTAATATGTGTAGACGTCTGCATGGCTTTACAGTAAAGAGCACTGCGTAATTTTAAATGGCCTGAAGGTATGGAATCTCTGTTCTTGCTTCTTTCCAGTTCCCACTGTAAGTCACAAACAGTTAGGAATATGAGTTAAAGAAACACTTCCAGTTCAGAGTGCTTTCTGTGTTCTGCAGTTTTTTGAGGAAATCTGATGCTCCTGTCTTCAGCCCATACATGTTGAGAACATGTCCTTTTTCTTGACTGTGGGGAATATTTTACTTTTTAAAATTATCTCTGATTCTTCAAGACAAAAATGTATTTATGTTTCTGGGGTTTATGTTTAAAAGAAATTCTGTTGAAGTGGTCAGGATCTTGGTCCAAATCTGACAGCAGCAAACTCTCCTGGCTTGTTTGTGTACATGTATCTGGCCCTCCTCAGACTTAGTGATCAGAGCCCTGAGTTTGGGGGCGGGATTGGGGTACACCTGGGACACAGTGGGTAAAGTGGAGAGCTTTAAATTAGGCTGGGCTGAAAAGTTTGATTTTCTCCGTAGGAGGAGTGTTTGAAGACTTGAGCGGAGGAGTCAGATGTCAGAGCTGTCCTTCAGAAAGATAAATCAGGCAGTGATGTGTAGGGTGGTTTGAAGAGGAAAAGAGACAGCTGGGGGAGCGAGTCAGTCGCAGACTAGGCAGAGATGGAGGCCAGGGGCAGCGGGGGTGGAGTGCAAAGGGTGGGAAAGGGGACGGATAAAATTGAGTGGCAGCCTGGTGGGAAGGGTATATTTAAGTCTGCTTGAGGAGGGTGGTGAAGCCACCATTAGTCCGTTTGGAAAGGTAAGGCCTGTAAAGATAGCAGGAGCTTGAGTCCTGAGAGCACTGCAGTGTTTAGGATGCTAAGAATTGAGTGCAGTCAGAGGAAGGAGAAGTACAAGAGAATGGTGTCTCTTAAACCAGTTGGAGACGGGACTCAGGAGGAAGTGATTAGGTATGTCAGATGTTGCTAATACAGGTCAAGTGAGAGGAGGGCTGAGGTTCTTTTGTTGCCATCATCCAGGTGGGAGACAGACGTAGGGTATGTAATTGCAGGCAAAGAAAACATTCCAGCTTGGAAAGGAAGACAGGTGGAATTTGAGAGACCTCCTCCAGAGACCATTGGTGAAGCCATAAAATGGGTTTGTGTACTTATTTGCAAGCACCTAGGGAATGGCTGCTTGGGCTGGCACAGGTACGGCGTTCAGATCATTTTATTAGAGTTACTTGATTGCAAGAAGCGAACAACTGAAGCTCTAGGTTAACAAAACACAGGAAGAATTAATTATAAGGACTGGAGTGTAGAGGAGCCTGAGAAGGGACAGGAACAGGGATGGCAGCGAGTGTGCCCCTCCTGTGTGTCTGTGGTGCTCTTTCTGCTGTTCAGAAAGCTGTGTCCAGGTTGTGAGGGGTAGCCAGCTCCAGCTTTCAGGTTCATGTCCCACTTCCAGACATGGACAGTCCACCCCGCGGGCAGTCTCAGTTTCCACATTATTAGGGGATAGAGTTTGTTCTGTCTGATTTGAGTTGGTACCTGTTCATGGTCTGGTCAGCTATGACTGGGGTCAGTGGTGGGGAGACAGGCTGTGCAGTGTAAACACACTGTCAGGAGCTGGTGGATCACCCCAAAACAGGTTGGGAGGAGGAGCCATGGGAGTAGCTCCTAGAACAGGTTGTTCATGAGCTGAACAGATCACTCCCCTACCCAAAACAAGTGTCCGAAATAGCAGTGAAGGCAAGGCACAGTCCCTACTTAATAGTCTTGTAGAATACTAAAATAGAAATGGATCGGGAGAATGCAAGGGAGAGTGGTTAGCTGGGAGAGGGACGGCCAGGAAGGGTCAGTGATGTGTCTTTAAGCTCTGATTTTAAGGTTGAGTAATATTTCTTGGAAGAAGGAGGGAGAGGACAAAGAACATTCAGACCTGAGGGGAAAAGTATGAGCAAGGGGACAAGTCTTAATTTTTGTATCTGGTTTTCTTACTTTTTAAAAATTTTATACAGACTCGGGGCGCCTGGGTGGCTCAGTTGGTTAAGTGTCTGACTCCTGGTTTTGGCTGAGGTCATGATCTCAGGGTCGTGAGATCAAGTGCGGCATCATCGTCCTTGTTGTCATTGTCCTCGGTGGTGGGCTCCACACTCGGTGGGGGGGGGGCTCTGCTTAAAGATCTTCCCCCTCTGCTCCCCCACCATGCTCACTCCTGAGCGCTCCCTTCCCCCCAAATAAATACATACATAAATCTTTTTAAAAATGTTTAATCTTTAAAAAATCTTTAAGACTCAGTTGTCTTAAAATGAGAATAAGTGGAGCATCAGGGTAAGCCCCTGGTCTCGTCTAGGTCCTGGGCATAACACTAACTGTTTGAACAACTTTGAGCTACTTACTGACCTTTCTTTGTCTTGGATATCTTTTTAAATAATTTTACACAGTTTTTAAAAAGATTTTATTTATCTGTCATAGACAGCGAGCTAGTGCACGCTAGCAGGGGGAGCGGCAGGCAGAGGGAGAAGCAGGCTCCCTGCTGAGCAGGGACTCCCCTCCCCCACAATGTGGCACTCGATCCCAGGACCCTGAGATCATGACCTGAGCGGAAGGCAGATGCTTAAACCAGCTGAGCCACCCAGTGTCCCTAATTCTATAGATTTAAAATTACAAGGAATGACGACAGTTGATACCTCATTGGGTTACTGAGGGTTAATCAGGTGACTCATAGAGTATTTAGCACTGTAACATCTGGCATATAAGTACTTGATACATTTTAAGGTTGACTAAAAATAATTTAAGCTGTGTCTTCTTTCCAGCTATACTTTTTTTTTTTTAAAAGATTTTATTTACTTATTAGAGAGCAGGAGAAAGAGCGAGAGAAAACACAAGCAAGGGGTGGGGCAAAGGGAGAGGGAGAAGCAGACTCCCCACTGAGCAGGGAGCCCAATGCAGGACTCAATCCCAGGACCCTGAGATCACAACCTGAGCCAAAGGCAGACACTTAACTGACTGAGCTTACCCAGGTGCCCATATACTTTTTTTTAATACTTTTTTTTTTAAGATTTTTTTGTCTGTTCATTTGAGAGAGAGCACTAGCACAAGCAGGGGGAGAGACAGGAGGAGAAGCAGACTCCCCGCTGAGCTGCAAGCCTGATGCGGGGCTCAATCCCAGGACCCAGGACCTGAGCCAAAGTCAGACGCTTAACCATCTGAGCCACCCAGGCGCCCCTCCAGCTGTACTTTTAAAATCTGGTTTGGTGGCTTGGAATAAATCTATTTAGTTATCCTAATGTAATAGTTATACTCATAAGGCTTACTCATTAAATTGTTGTGACTTCACTGAATGACAGGCGTGGTGACTGGAGCAGTGCCTGACAGACATCTGAGTGCAGCATGGACCGGACCTTCCCGTGTGGTTTCTGTATCAGCGAGCACACTGACTGCCTAGTCAACTAGAAGGGACCAAGAAAGAAGTCTTTTCTCCTCTGGACCCTCTGAGTTGAGGATGTAGCATCTTGCTCATTTGTTCCCCTTTTGGGAGGAAATATCCCCTGGTAGCTTCCTAAACTTCATATGTCTTTATTCTGACCTTACACTTGATCGTTTTGTTGAGTGTGGAATTTTTCTTTGGAATTAGTTCAGGACATTGCTCTGTCTTCTTCCGGTGTTCAGTGTTGCTTTTGGCAAGTTGGATGTCGTTGACTTTTGGTCCTTTGTATTTCCATCTGGAAACTTGGATCTTAACTATGTTCCTAGTGTTCTGAAATACGACATGTCTGGAGAGCAGTCTCTTTTCACCCATTATGCTGGTCCTGGCCTGTCTTCTCAGTCTGGACGGGCTCAGGTGGCTCTAGAAGGAAGTCAGCCACAAGAGGTGGCGTCTTGTTTGTGCCTCCACATTTCTTTACTGAATTTAAAAGTGCTCTGAGCGTATTGCTGCCTTTTACATACTTTTCCTATTGATGTATTTCTTTGATGGTTCCTTCAAAAACATGTTGAATATTTAGTGGTAACTACTGTGCTTGATGACAAAGTTGGTTTTTTTATTGCAAAATTTGAGCTATTCATCTAGGCAAAACCTAATTTGGGAGAAAGCTGGAGAGATCTTTTCAGTGCTTATTGCATAATCAATACCCTTCTGTAAAAAAATAAAGCATTTCCCAACATAACTCTTCCTTGAAAGATTTACTTTGTCCCATGTAGAAACTACAGTGAAATGTCAAAAAAACCAAAACTTTTAATGAACACAGAAAAATACAGGATAACTAAAAAAATGAGCATATTTAGAAATTTATTACTTAGCAATTAGAGTCAGCAAAACTGATGTAGGCACTATCACAAATGTTTATTTATTTATTTTATTTTATTTATTTTTTAAAAGATTTTATTTATTTATTTGATGGAGAGAGAGACAGCCAGCGAGAGAGGGAACACAAGCAGGGGGAGTGGGAGAGGAAGCAGGCTCCCAGCGGAGGAGCCCGACGTGGGGCTCGATCCCAGAACGCCGGGATCACGCCCTGAGCCAAAGGCAGACGCTTAACGACTGCGCCACCCAGGCACCCCTATTTATTTTATTTTTTAAAAGATTTTACTTAGGGGTGCCTGGGTGGCTCAGTCATTAAGCGTCTGCCTTCGGCTCGGGTCGTGATCCCAGGGTCCTGGGATTGAGCCCCGCGTCAGGCTCCCTGCTCAGCAGGAAGCCTGCTTCTCCCTCTCCCACTCCCCCTGCTTGTGTTCCCTCTCTCTCTGTCTCGCTCTCTATTAAATAAATAAAATATTTATTTATTTATTTTTAATTTCTTAAAAGATCATGACCTGAACTGAAGGCAGACGCTTAACAACTGAGCCACGCAGGCGCCCCCGCAAGTGTTTAAATGTGCTTCTCACATCCCCTGGCATACCTTCATTATAGCTGTATTCACCCCACACTTTATGGTTGAGATAGCAGCTTCAGTGTGTTCTTAGATTTCTCAGGGCTTGAGAAAAAGTAAGTATAAATGTGAGATTCTAGACGCATCACTCTATGAAGTCGTTGCAGAGCGTGAGTCTGGAAGTCTGGCTGGTATCGCTCACAGGCAGGTGTAGCACCTGAAGACAGTCGTCGAGGAACCTCTGGGTGCACAGTGGAAGCAAGGCAGAGAGCCCCAGCTTGCTGTGAGAACAGGGCGCCGGAAACTTCCGTAGCTGTGGGGCACGGTGTGCTTTCTGCTCAGAGTGAGCCGGAGACTGTGTGCACAGCACAGTGTAGCACACTAGCTTGTCGGTGAGTCCTTTGTGTGCGCTCTCAGATTCCAGGGCCCCTTTTAATAGACATTCATGTTCTACCAAAATAAAGCGAAGGCACCCTCACACTCAGGCAGCTTGCAGTCCCCGACATCGTCCTGTGAGTCTGAATTTTGAGACAAGCTGGTGGTTTGCTTTTCTGCCTCACGTCCAGCTTGCAGCAGATGTGGAAGAAGTTTCTTTTTTGGCCAGTAATCTGTGAGAAAAATGTTTTGGCGTGAAGGTTAAGGCAGCTTACCGTGGGAGCGGTCTGAAGCCTGTGGCTCAACCGAAGACTGGCTGGACCTGACTGTCCACACCACGCCTCATGGAGGGGGAGGTGCGCCGCTCTGCCCTGCAGACCCCGCTCACGTCTGTTGCTGTGGACCTTCTCTGGTGCTCAGTAGCAAAGAGTGGGACACACAGAAGGCGGGCTGTTGTCCAGAGGTAAATCAGTGAAGCGGACTTGGAGGTGACCCAGATGTGGAAACAGTTGGATGGGGCTTCAGAATAACTATGGTGGCCATTGATTTACAGTAGAAATCAGTAACAGCACACTGCTGGAAAATCGTCAAATATCTAGAAATTAAACGAGTCAAAGATGACATCATAAGGGAAATTTGAAAATACTTTCATTTGAATGAAAGTGAAACAAACACCTCAGCATTTGTGGAGCTCAGTGCAGTGCCACCGGGGCTGTGGTGGAGTGAAGCACGATGTAGAAACAATGAGGTCTCAGCCAGCTAAGCTTCCGCTTTCTGACGCCAGAAGGCACGTTGAACACAAGGCAAGCAGAAGGAAGAATTAATGAAGGTAAGAGGCGAAATCCATGAAAGTGAAAACAGGTAGAGCAGAGAAAATCAGTGACGCTGAAATTTGGTGTTTTGAAAAGAACAAATTGATAAATCTCTAGCCAGCCTGAGAAAAAGAACACTGAAGCACTGTTAAAAGGAGGAAAAATTAAATATGAAAATTAAACATGAAATATTGATTCATCTGGTTTCCACAGTGACCTTAGAAACAAATTGCACTCCCTGATGGTGTCAGTAAGTCACGAACACATGCTGTGCCCAGTTTCCAGGCTACTGAAGAAGCTTCTCGGGCTGGGGGGGCAGGGGTGAGTTGAGAGTTACACACACAGTAATTTCCTCGATTGATCTGTAGGTAACCTCATCTTTTGTTAGATAAGGTCAAGGGCATTTTAAAGAAACTTGATATATATATTTTTTAAGATTTTATTTCTCTATTTGAGAGAGAGAGGGAAACGGAGAGGGAGTACGAGCAGGGGGTGAGGCAGAGGGAGAAGCCGACTCTCCGCTGATGCAAGACTTGATCCCAGGACCCTGGATCATGACCTGAGCCGAAGGCAGACGCCCAACCAACTGAGCCACCCAGGCGCCCCTATATTTACTTTTCATTGACCTTAATATTCTCCTCCCCCCTAACTTTTAATTTTGAATAATTTTAATTTTGAAGCTACAGAAAGTTGAGAAAATAGGGCAGTGAACATTCTGTGCCTTTTACAAAGTAGTTTGTAACTTCTGGGGGGGTCCACATTTTCCCCTTCTCTCAGTGCTTGCTTTTTTTTTTTTTTTTTTAAGATTTTATTTATTTATGTGACAGAGACAGCCAGCGAGAGAGGGAACACAGCAGGGGAGTGGGAGAGGAAGAAGCAGGCTTCCAGCAGAGGAGCCTGACGTGGGGCTCGATCCCAGAATGCCGGGATCACGCCCTGAGCCGAAGGCAGACGCTTAACTACTACGCTACCCAGGTGCCCCTCTCTCAGTGCTTTTGGTGAACCATTAGATTGTTGCAGATGTCATGATACTTTTATTCCTTACAACTCCAGCCTAAAGTCCCAAGGACAAGGGTATTTATTCTTTTATGTTTCCATAATAATATCATTATATCCCAAACTTTTAATATGGGTTCAGCAGTGCCTGATCCAGTCCACATTTAAGTTTCTTCAGTGTTCCCCCGAATGTCTTCATACTCTTTTTCACATTCAGGATTTAATCAAATTCATGTGTTGCATTGTTTGGTTATCGTGGTTCCTTAGGCTCACCACATCTTGAGTAGTCTTCCCACCTTTTGTGCCTGTCACGACATTGACATTTTTGAAGAGTTCAGGCCAGTTTCTTGTAATGTCTCACATTCTGGATTTTTATAAGTGTTTCCTCATGATTGGATTCAGGCAAAACATTTTTGGCAAAAATGCTCCATAGGTGACCAATACTTCCCATTGTATCGTATCACAAGATACCTAATGTTGATTGTTCCATTCTTGGTAATACTAAGTATAATCATTTGATTAAGGTGGTGTCTGTCAGATAATAACTTTTCCTTTTTATAATTAGGAAATGATCCACGAGTGACGCTTTCAGACCTTCTGAATATCTTACAACTTAACATACTTTAGCACCTTTGCTGATCTTTGCCTGTGTTTGTTACTGCTCCAGAGGCCCCCAAACAGTAGTTTTCTAGGTCTGTCGTTCCTTATGCATCGATTTGCATTCCTTTGTAAAGAAAAACTGTACCTTTCCTCCTGTTTCTGTATTTTTTTATTTGAGTGTTATTGTGTGTATGTGTGTGTGTTTCAGTAAGATACATTCCATTTTACCCTCAGATTTTTCTTAATTTGGCTAGGGGACTCTTTCACATTATTATTTCACCTTCTTGTTTAGAACATCTTTGTACTAGAGAATTATTCAGAAGTGAATTTACTTTGTTTCTTACAAGCTGCTCAGTCCCTCATGCAGAACTCTGAAGGCTGGATGTGTTCTGGAGCTCTGCCTTTTTCAGGGTTTAGAAAGATACAGGGGTGTATATATCACCGAGGCACACTACCTGCAGTGAGGTTTGTAGTCAGACACCTAAAGCTTCTGATAAAACATGACTGCCCGCACTGAATAGGGTAAGGACTAACGAATGCCCTCATGTCTGTTCTGCTCTGGTTTTGGGGTCTCAGAATTGCAGGGAAGTAATATTCTTTGTCTTAGGGTCGTGTTGATACAGAAGAAATCATGCCCAGCAAAGGTACCTTTGCTTGATTTGAAATTTTAATGAAACCAGTAAAGGAATTCTTTAATATAATTTTTTTAAAAGATTTTATTTATTTGACAGAGACAGCGAGAGAGGGAAACAAGCAGGGGGAGTGGTAGAGGTAGAAGCAGGCTTCCCGCCGAGTAGGGAGCAAAGAAATTCTTTAGATATGTCTCAAGAGGATTCAGTTTTTAGGTTTTGAAAAATATTAAAGTAACACTTATGAATACTAGTATTTGATACTTAAAACCTAATGATGTACTGGAATATGTATAAAGTTCATCACAGTAGTATTTAATGTCGCTAAATTAACAACCCTGTTGAGTCCAACATAGGCTCAGCTGATTTTTTAATGACTCTTTTTAAAAAAGATTTATTTATTTATTTATTTATTTGAGAGGGAAAGAGAGTGCACGTGCGCACATAATCGTGGGGTGAGGCGTAGAGGGAGAGATAATCTCAAGCTGATTCCGTGCTGAGCGTGGAGCCTGACGCATGACCCTGAGATGACCTGAGCTGAAACCAGGAGTCGGACACTTAACTGACTGAGCCACCCAGGTGCCCCTTAGCTGATTTTTTCAAGAGCCTTCAAAAGGTACCTGATCTTTGAGATAATAATTCCATCTTCGGAAATCTGCTCTGAGGATTTTAACCAACAGTCCCCGTTGCTATTGGGCATCTCAGTTGAGTGAGCCACGATGCCCACAGTCACTGAGTCCACCACACCTCCCTCCTTTTCTTGTCAAGTGGCCTTTCCCACATTGGCACATGTCTATCCATCTGGCCTCTAAGGCAGGGGTCAGCTGCATGCTTGGCCTTAGCTCTTTCCTTCCTGAGCCTTGGAGTCCCGTCCTGGCCGTTCACCTGTGGCACAGGTTGTCGTGTGCGTGTTTCCAGGACTTTGTGTGGATCAGAGGCCTGAGTGAAACTAGCTCTTTTGATTTTTATTAGTTCAGCTTGTATGGGTAGAGCTCCTCTCTTTTTTCCCCCTCTGTGAATCATAGGACAATGTCCCATGATTTCCCCCCCCTGGCCTGTGAGACCCCTGTGGGCAGCTAGGCTGAGCATCCCTGTTTTGACTTGTGTTCTCAGCATCCGGCACACTGTCTTACTTCCTGGGCATTAAAATGTATTGGAGTGAGTGAATGGATGTTCAGGGGATTTGATCCATAAATCACTTAAATAAAGCCAACGGACAGTGTTTGAGGTGTAGCCAGAGGCAGCCTGAGACAGTGCTGGGAAGAAGGGGTGTAGTGTGCAGTGGTCTGGTCCTTTGTGAGGGAACACTCTGGAAGCTTTGCACATGTCAGCTGGCATAGGTAGACTGACCTGCAGGAGACAAGAGGGAGGCACCGCAGGGCTCCTGCCTTCTAGCAGAGTCACCTCTGCCAGGAGAACAGGGTTTCAAAGCAGCAGCGTTGGGGTGGGTGAGGAGTTGTTCGTTTGGGTTATTAAAGATGTTTGGTTTGCTCATAAAATGGGTGAGACATTTATTTGTATTGACTCTGTTAAATCTATGATTTGAATTCTACATATTTTAAATTTTTACTAGAATTGGCTATATAAACTCTTAACCTTTTTCTTGAATTTTATGTCTATAGCTTCCCTTATTTTCCTTAACTTCCCTTATGGATCACTTTCTAAAAAGATGAAAGAAAAATTCATAGTGTACTTATGTCCCCCCCTTATTTCCACTTCTACAGCGACACCCTTCCCTTGTAGCCAGGCTTCAGAGTAACCAGGGAGGGTCCTTCCCTGCCTGCCCTGAGAACCATCTTTTCTCACAACTGGCCAGGCACTGCTCCCCTGCCCCCTCATGGGCCCTAGACCCCCGTCAGCCAGCCTCCGAGATCTGTCTTCAGTCTGAAGATGCACCTTGCCTCTCCACTTACTTTTGCCTCCAGGAGGCAGAGTAACATTGTGAAACTTAGGCTTTGGTTTTGTTAAATCCCCAGTTTCCCGGTTTTCTGCACGGGTGATGCTTGCCCCTGGTTTGGATCACGTTAGTGTGTGTTGCTATCTGGGACAGTGGTCTTGTCCTCCGGGCTGGGTAGTCAGAAAAAGAGCCGCACTTGGGTCTGATTTTTAGCCAGAAAAGAGTCGGGATAGCTGTACATGTGAATCTAGGCTGAGGCGGTTTGATAGTGGTCTCCACACCCTTTCTCCCACTGTGACCATGCCTGTAGGAGCTGCACAGTAGACAAATGCTCATGGGGGGTTGGCTCCCCATTTTCTTCTTCCAAAAAAAAAAAAAGAATACGGAACTTTTAATTTTGTTTCATGCCTTGAGCCACAAGACAGCCTAGGTATTTGAATTAGAGCAAAACTATGATACATTTTTCCATTTTAATTTTTTCCCTCCTCTCTCTTGATGTGGGCAAGTACCTGAAAGGATTTGTATTTGGAGATTGGGATAATTGTGACAACCGCTTTGAAGAAGCTCTTACCTGGGCTCATAGTCTTCCCAGGGACATCTGGTGGTGTCTGGAGACAGTTTTGATTGTCCCACTGGGGAAGGGGGTACTGCTGAATATCGCACAGTGGACAAGACAGCCCCCACCACAGAGAATGATCCAACCTAAAACTCCAGGCGTGCTGAAGTTAAGATTACCGGCTTTTAAACTCGGTAATTCAATGGCAACGTGTGTGTACACTCCTAAGAGCTCCCCTCTGAGGGTTTGTGAAAGCCAGTTGGCCACCTTTCGCTGATTCATCTCCAGCTTCTGCTTCCATACCCACTGATATGGGTGTTCTTTTAAGTACCTTTCATGGCATATTTTATTAAAGGAACCAGTTTAACATGAACAGTGTGGTGGCATTTAGCACGTTCACTGTGTTGTACAACCATCACCTCTATCTAGTTATGGAAGATTTTCGTCCTCCCAATGGGAGCGCTGTACCTGCTGAGCCGTGGGCATCCCACATGCACGGACACAAAGCCCCTGGCAACCACCACATTCTGTCTCTCTGGATTTGCCTCTTTCATATGAACAGAATATTTCATATTTCATATAAATATCCCATTTCAATGGATATTTCGTGTAAATGGAATCATACACTTTGTGATCTTTTGTGCCTGGCTTCTTCAGGTCGCATAATGTTTTCAGGGACCATCCACTGTAGTGCGGGCCAGTGCTTCCTTTTCGTGACGCGTAATATTCCATTGTGTGGCTGTGCCATACTTTGTTTATCCATTTATTTATTGACGCACACGGAGCTCTTGCCACCTCTTGGCCATTGTGAGTGGGGCTACGTGTGTGAGTACCAGTTTTCATTTCTGGGGGGTATATGCCTAGGAGCGGACTTGCTGGATCAGATGGCAAATCTGTGTTTAACTTTTTTAAGAACCTCCACACTGTTTTCTTTCCATACGTACTTTCATTGACAGAAAAACTTGTGCTTGCTCATAACATACGCAACATAATTCCAGAGTAGAACTGTTTCATTAAATAAATGCCTTAGAATTCACAGTTCAACTGGGGGACATTTCAGTTTGTTAATACCTCTCCTGACCTCCAGACTAGATGTGTACCTGGGAGTTTTAGGCACACGAGATAGTGAATCCATCAACAGGCAGGTGATAATCTGTGAAACATCCAGAATGGGACTTCTCACACACAGTTTAATTTGGAGAGATCACAAAAGCCTATTATAAGTGTTTTGAAACTTAGTTTCTGAGAAAGAACAAGCAGATACTCCAGAAGAAACCTAGAATTAAGTGTACTTTGGTTCTGGCTGCAGTACTGGGAGAGGGGAGTTGGCGGCTCTTCCAGAGGGCCTCCGGGCCACCAGGGCTGGGGCTGGTGGTGGGAGTGACCAGGGAGTGGGTTGCTTGCGTGCCCCTGTAGACCAGCCACACTTGGAAACCGCCCAGGTCTTTTGAGATTCAGATGCGTTCCTTTACATGTCTAACGGCAGAGTCTGGGTAAGAGTGCTTTAGAAGTTAATTGTGGTGATTGTTCTTACCGTTACTGTAGTTTTTCTAGTAACAGGTTCTAAGTATGCCTTCCTCGGGCGCCGTTCGGTTGGGTTCAAGGTATTTCCCATGAGGCATTGCTAAGGACTTTTTTTTTTTTTAAATTGAAATTGGAGTTCTTTTCCACCCTGAAAAGCCAAGTACTAAGTTAATACAAAGTACTAAGCGAAATGATTTGGGGCAAGAAATGGTGATAGGGAAAGGATGGATTTATATGCTCCTTCAGATGTATGGGGTGTTGCTTGTCGCAGCCTGAATGCAATGCATATATAGCCTTTTCTCTGTCTGTTGCAGACAATTTTTCATGCATTGGAGACCAGACCAGAAGCACTTCTGAATTAAGGTAATGTTGATGTCATTGATCCTTGTCAGTTTTTAAACCACGGTGTTTAAATTTCTTCAGGGTTTCTTATTTTAATAACCTGGTTTTTGCACAGTTTTGTCCATCTCTTTTTTAAGCCCATAGTGGTTTTCAGAACAGATTGTTCCTGAGAAGCATGTTTTTTTGAAAGGCTCTGTCCAGTGATCAGAAGGAAGAGCTAAGGTCTCAGAGATTATGGTTCACATTCTGGACAAGAGCAGAATTTCTCCAACTTTCTTCATTAGAAAGCAGAAGAGCCCTTTTTTCAAATCAGATCTTAGTTACAGTACCAGTCATCATGCAGATAAAGGTAAAGCCACATGATTCATTAAAAAAATCCCTATAAATTTGTGTGAAGTGGGAGTGCTAAAGCAAATTTGTCACATAGTCAGGGGTCAGTGAATCTGATTGAGGGTACACAGTTCTTTGTGTAATTCTTACAACTCTAAGTTGAAAGAATCTTTTTAAAAAGATTTTATTTGAGAGAGAGAGAGAACACGTGCTTGCATGTGCACATGGAGAGAAAGGGGAAGGGAAAGGGAGAGAATCCCAAGCAGACTCCTCCCTGGCCCGGGGCTTGGTCCTACGACCCTGAGATCACAACCTGAGCTGAAACCAAGAGTCGGATGCTTAACAGATTGAGCCACCCAGACAGCCCAAGTTGAGAGAATTTTAAAAAGCAAAACTAAATTAGGGGCACCTTGGTGGCTCAGTTGGTTGTGTCTGCCTTTGGCTCAGGTCATGATCTCAGGGTCCTGGGATCAAGCTCTGTGTCGGGCTCTCTGTTCAGCAGAGAGTCTGCTTCTCCTTCTCCCTCTGTGCTCACACTCTCTTTCTGAAATAAATAAATAAATAAAATCTTTAAAAACAAACAAGAAAAAGCAAAACTAAATGAAATGACTTCATTGCTTGAACGTTGTCCCTATGCAGAAGGTAAACTTGGCGCCGTAGACAAAAATTAACTCATAGACTTTAAATATTCATCCTAAATAGAAGACATTGAAGATTGTTAAGACTTTGGGTTTGGCAGAGATTTCTTTTTTTTTTTTTTTTTTAAAGATTTTATTTATTTATTCGACAGAGACAGAGATAGCCAGCGAGAGAGGGAACACAAGCAGGGGGAGTGGGAGAGGAAGAAGCAGGCTCATAGCAGAGGAGCCTGATGTGGGGCTCGATCCCAGAACTCCGGGATCACACCCTGAGCCAAAGGCAGACGCTTTAACCGCTGTGCCACCCAGGCGCCCCTTGACAGAGATTTCTTAATTATGACATCAAAGATACAATCCATAAAAGAGAACATTTATAAATTAGACTTCGCCAAGATTAAAAGCCTCTGCTCCTTCAAAGACATTAATGTTAAGAAAATGAAAAGACAAGCCACAGGCTGGCAGAAAGTGCTAACATGTGATGCATCTTAGATGACTTGTATAGAGAATAAGTAAAGAACTCTTAAAATTCAATGTGAAGGAAGCAGGTGATATCAACAGACGCTTCACCAGAGAGTAGAGAGAGAGAGAGAGCAGATAAGCGTGTTTGAAAAGTTGGCCAGGGCACCTGGGGGGCTCAGTCGGTTACGCGTCTGCCTTTGGCTCATGTCATGATCCCAGGGTCCTGGGATCGAGTCCCGTGTCAGACTCCCCGCTCAGCGCGGAGTCTGCTTCTCCCTCTACCCCTCCTCCCTGCTTGTACACCCACTCTCTTACTCTCTCTTGCAAAAATAAATAAAATCTTTAAAAAAAGAAAGAAAGAAAAGATGGCCAGAATCATTAGCTGTTGGGAGATGGAAATTAAATCCATAAGGAGACATAACTATCCAGCTCCTAGATGGATCAGCAGGTGATCACATCGAGTGCCGACGAGAACGTGCAGGAACTGGGCTCTCAGGCACTGCTGGTGGGGGTGGAAAATGGTGCAAGCACTTTGAAAACAGTTTGGCAGTTTCTTAAAATGTTAAACATATGCCTACCATATAAGCTCCCTTCTCAGTGTGTCCCCAAGAGAAACGAAAGCAGATGTCCACATAAAGACTTGTACATGCAGCAACACGGACGAATGTCAAAATGACGCCGAGTGAGCAGAGCCATACCATAAGAAAGTACATACTGTATGACTCCGTGTGCACACAGTTTGGGAAGTGCACACTGGTGTGTGGTGACAGAAAGCAGATGAATGGCGCCTGGGGGAGGGGGTGGGACTCCAGAGGGGCACGAGGACACTTCTGAGGAAGATGGACATGTTCGTGTTGAATTGTGTTGGTGGTCTCAGAGATGTGTACATGTGTTAGGTATTAAGTTGTACATATTTATTGTGTGACTTGCACTTCAGTGAGGATATTTTATGTTTTAAAAACTAAATGAACAATGAGAAAGTGATGTGAGCAGGTCTCATCTGTGCCTGGTGGAACGCCCTGGATTTCACTGGTTGCCACTGTTAATTGTGTTCTTGATTTTTGCCTGTTCCGCAGACTCTGGGCAGGAAGTCTGGCAGGTGAAGGAGGAGGTAATTTTCTTAAATCATTTCAGGCTAAAAAATCTTGCTACTACTTTTACAAGTCCTGTTTAGTGAGAGTTTACTATAGTCCAGTCAGGTTTTAAAGGCCTTACATGACTTCTCATTGATTCCTCATAGCATGTGAGGTGTGGGTACTGTAACCGTCTCCACTTTCACACCAAAAAGCAGAGGCAGAGAGAGGTTAGGAACTCAGTGGAGGCCACCTGTGATGAGAGGGTCAGGACTGGGACCCTGGATGTGCAAGACCCAAGCACCTGACAGCCACACTGCCTCCAGCCGGCTAGTCCTGCTCAGGTGGGCTGGATATGCAGAGGCCAATAAAAACAGTTTCTGTGGGAAACCCAGTAGTGTGCCTCATAGTTTGCAGGAAGTAATTGTAAGAACAGATTCTGTGATGGAGTGTAAGTAGCATAGCAGGGAGCAGAGTCTTCCCTGGAACTTGGGGGTGAGAGCCCCTCAAAGGTGCTTGAGGTCGTTCCCTCCATCACGTGTGTGGTTGGTTTCCAGTTCCCATCACCCTTCCCGGCTGGACCTTTCTTCTGGATGTGTGCCATTTGTTTCTTAGACCACATTAATTATGTATGAAGTTTGGCCCTGAAATAAGTGAAGTGTGACTTCTTGCTTGGCCTCAGCAGGTCTGCAGGACTTGGGCTTATGGAATGATTTTTGATCACATAGAATGTGCTGGGTTCTTTGCTCCACCTCTGGAAGCAAAAAGATGCCATAGGCTAACAAGGTGAGACACAGAGGGAGAATGTGATGCAACATGTGGGTTTTCATGGCGCACCAGACATAGGGTTCAGGAGAAAGGCTGGTTGGCCATTTCCTGTGATTCCAGAGGGAGAGGTAACCTCAGTGAGGGTAACTCCTACCTGCTCTCCAGCGCTGACTCATTCTGGTCTTTCCATCCGGTTCCCTGAGCTGCCATTCCGCAAGTACTTTACAGTCTCCTACCCCCTTTGCCACCATCTGCTGGGTGGGTGATTGGTCAGGCAATGTAAAGGGGGTGATACTGGAAGGAGGGGCATACAACTGAACAGATGAATGGGAACCACGCCTCTCCCAATTTCTGACTGCGGGGACAGGGATTGGCTTTGTGGAGGGAGAGCCTGGGTTCCTGCTCTTCTAGAAAGATGCTGAAGTGAATCCCCTGAACTGAAGAGGACCTCCCACAGGAATGAAGAGGGGAGGAAGGGCTCATGCTGTGCTGGCCACTGAGCCACACGTGACTGAGGAGCACTTGGAGTAAGACTGGTCCAAATCAAAATGTAAAATGCGCACTGGATTTCAGAAACTTAGTACAACACATGAACGTGAAATACCCATTTATATTGGTTACATGTTGAAATAGCATGTTTGATATATTGGATTAAATATACTATTAAAATTAATGTTAACCTATTTCTTTTTACTTTTTTAATATGGGTACTGGAAAATGAAAACTCCATTTGTGGTTCACATTGTTTCTGTTGGACAGCACCGGCGAGCTGATTGGATGAGACATAGGAGCCTGTGAGTGTGGGGGTGGGGGGGATGTCCAGATACTCTTATCCCTGATGAGTGGGTTCTCCTGAACTGATGATATTTAGCTGGAAAGCAATTTTAAGATGCTTCCCTTACAAATGGAGAAACTAAGATCTCTTTCCCCTGATGGAGATCTGCAACAGGAAGAAGAAAGTTCTCCACACTGTCCAGGTCAGAAGGCTGTCTTGAGGTTTGAACTTCTGTTGCATCAGTGTCAGAGAGCTTGCCCTGGTGGGGTGGGGTGTGGGTGCAGGTGACAAGGAAGTTAAGTGTGTATTTTTATGGTCCTGTGAACATTACAAGCTAGTCAGACTGCTTACGGCACCTGACGGGCAACTCCAAAGGTAGCCTGCATCAGAATGGTGGCCTTGCCATTTGTGACTCCATCCATATCTCTTGTTTACCATGTGGACAATTGGTAGGACCTCTTCCTGAGATGGTGAGGACGCAGTATGTGCTCCTGAGTCACAGCTATGACCTGGGAGTAGATTGTAAATCCCCTTTTCCTTCTGAAGTGGTTAGGTATCCAAGTGGTGAAATCATCGAGATTTTCTGAGTCAAATCCTTAAAAGGACATTTGATTGTCACTCTTTAGACTCTGGTGCCTGAGGACAGGGAGTTTGTGTTTTTCACCACAGTGTCCTCTGTCCATGGCAGGTGCTTAATAAGCAGATGTGAGTGAATGAATAAGGTGTTTGTAGAGCAAGGCCAAGAGTGCTGCTGAGAAGAGAAAAATTCTACTTCTTTGGACTCAAACTGGACATGACGCCTGATCAGAAAGCAAGCAGGCACCATCTGTTCCCACTGCAACAGAAATGATCTGATGGTGAAGAATCCCAGAGCTGTTTAGTGAAAATCAAGTCCTATTCAGAAGAAATTAATATATATTGATGAGTATGAGTCATGCTTTTGGTTTCTGTAATTTTGGGGGAAGGTGCAAGCTTCAGGCTGCCTGAATTTACAATTTGCTTTGAGAGGAACAGCTTAGGGTGGCTCTGCTCACGGAGACGTTGGCTCCTGGTATCAGTTAGACCATCTTTCACCACTGTCAGCAGGATTGTATTTATACAACCTGTACATATGTGTTTCTGCTCTCACGGCTTGCTTTTCAAACCGTGGAAAACCTTGGCCATTGCCTTCAGGTGAAAAGGAAGAATCAAGAGGCCTTAGAGGGGAGCATAAGGGCAGCCTGGGCACAGGCGGAGAGAGTCTCCATGGATGAGCTCATATATACATCTGGCTCTGGAAGAGGCACAACAAGGCGAGCTGCATATTGGGGGAGGAAGGGCTGCTAGAAGATGAGGGACATTTGTCAACGATCAGGAAGAGTGAGAAGAATATCCCTAGAAGCTCCTGGGCAGAGACAAGCCGTCATCGTCAAGTTATACTTTCTTTGGCTTCCTGGGACTTGTAGGGTGGGTACCGTGTAAGAGAGTGAGGCTGGAGCTGGGCACAGGTGGTCTCTTTATCTTCCCTGAGTCTCAGCTCACTTGGGCTCTGTCAAGGGCTGGGAGGTCCCCAAACGGTCTTCAGGTTCCATTTGGTGTTCTGTCAGCTAGAAATATGAGGTGGACGAAGTTTCAAGTTCTTGTCTAGTTCCAGAGTTTAAATAAGCCTGAGTTTAAAATTATTTAGTACGATAGAGAATAACAAAGTGCCTTCTGGCCTCTGGTCTCGGCTGCAGAAGTGAGATGATGAAGGGGATGCTGTTATTTGGAAAGTCACAGTAGAATACACACGTCGTGCCACTGCTGTGGCTCTGAGTCCTGCCACCTTCGGAAGTCAGCCTGTGGCAAATGGGGCTCCTCTGCCACGCGGAAGGGACCTTCACTGGAGTGTCAAGGCTGAAGGATGAAACTCCGTCTGGACCAGTCAGACAAGGCACCGCGGATCGGCTCTGAATTCCATGAAGGAGCAGCACCTTAACCCAAGAGGACAGCTGCCGTAGCACCCAGTTCCTCTTAAGGAGTTCAACGAGTAGTTGCACAATAAGTGTTCTTGTTTAAAAAGAAGTTATTTAGGGGCACCTGGGTGGCTCAGTCAGTTGAGCGTCTGCCTTTGGCTCGGGCGTCATGATCCCAGGCCCCGCATCGGGCTCCTGTTCCGTGGGGAGTCCGCTGCTCCCTCTGCCTGCTGCACCCCTTGCTTGTGCACACTCTCTCTCTGTCAAATACGTGAATAGACTCTTTAAAAAAATAAAAATAAATTATTCAGTGCAATCACAGGATACAGTTGACCCTTGAGCGACAGAGGGTTTAGGGGCGCCAACCCCCCACTTTATGCAGTTGATAATCTGCATATAACTTTTGAGTTCCCAAACACTTAACGACTAGGAGCCCACTGTTGACCAGAAGCCTTACTCATAGGTCAATTAGCACACTCTGTATATGTGTTGTATACTGTATTGTTAGACTAAAATAAGCTAGAGAAAATAAAACATTACTAAGAAAATCACAAGAAAGTGAAAATACCTTTATAGTACTGCACTGTATTTTTTTTTTAAATTATTTTTTGTATTTGTTGATTTTAGAGAGGGAGAATGGGCAAGTAGGGGGAGGGGCAGAGGAAGAGGGAGAAGCAGACTCTCCACTGAGCAGGGAGCCCGACACGGGGATCACAGCCTGAGCTGAAGGCAGATGCTTAACCCACCGAGCCACCCAGAGTGTTTTAATATGTTCTGAAGTATAAATTCTTTATAGAAATTTTTAAATGTGGCATTGAATAGCAGCCTGTCAATAAATAACTTGCATGTGTAGGTAAAAATAGTGCCTTCTGAGAAATGGTCTTAAAGGAACCTCAGAATTTATAATTATCAATATTGCTACCTTCTCAATCAAGCACATCTCTGTGTATAAGGAAGGGGGTAGGGGTATCTTACAAAAGTGATTTGTCTTAGTTTTGGTCATAAGAGAAACTGTGTGTTCTATGTCTGTCTGTGGAGCTGGATTGCTTTCTTGGTGTTGCTGGGTGCATGGTTGATTGTTGTCAGACAGTAAGTTCTTTTTGGTGCACATAGCCCTATTATGACACCTCACTTGAACACTGGCAGAGAGCTGGGAGATGGAGGGCATGCATGTTGGAGTGGGGTTGCAGCTGTTCACAGGGCAGCAGGCTTTTCCACTGGATTGGTGTTGGGGCTGAGCAGGGACTTCTAGAAGGACACGTTAGGTTCCCACAGATTCAGTTTGAGTGTGAGTGGCATTTGGCTGTTAGTGACTTTATGAATTATCTGTGTAGGTTCCGTTGTCATTTGAAAAGTATAAGAACCTTTATTTTTTTTTCAAGATTTTATTTATTTGACAAAGAGAGAACGAGATGGGGGAGGGTCAAAGGGAGAAGCAGACTCCCCACTGAGCAGGGAGCCCAGTGTGGGACTTGATCCCGGGACTCCGGGATCGTGACCCGAGCCGAAGGCAGACGCTTAACCGACTGAGCCACACAGGCGCCCAAGAACCTTTATTTTTTAAAGGTAGCAAATTGAAGTGAGTGAGGCTCCTCTTGTCTTCTAGAATGTCAGCTGGGGACCCTGGGCGGTCAGACCATTTTTAGAGCTAATAGGTGTGTGCAGCATATGTGGAGATAGTTTCTTGTGTCTTATTTTTCTGTTTACAGAACTAACATGATTGTTGTATGAATTTATTTCTACTGAGGATGATTAAATTTTTTATGTTGTCCTACTGTTTTAGGGGATGCACTTTAAATGGGGTTAAATAGTAGTTAAGAAGAAAGTTATACTGCATTGTCCATACATGTAAAATGTACGACGTAGGAGTCTCTTGTGTGTGCATTATCTAATAGTAAGCCACTTAACCAAGTAGGGGGCTGTTGAAAATTTGCATCAGAAAATTGAGAAGCAGGAAAATCTGAGGAGACATCCGAGATGTTGAGGGCAGGCTATTTAAATACACTGCATCCTAATAGAGTAATTTTCAAATAACATGTAAAAGTTTGCCGGATCGCTAAACCAGAGCCAAATGAGAGCGTAACATGTGATCGCATTTCCTGTCTGCATCTTCATTACCATCTGGTTCCCCGTATAAAAACTAGTCATCGTTTACTCTTTGCTTCATTGAATATCCTGGTATCTGCTACTTCGTAGAAGCTGATTTGGTGGTAATATATCATCAAAATGTAATATTAATTTTTATCACTTTTGAAACATGAATATATAAGCCTCCAAGGTTGACCATTCAGTTGTTCAGACAAATTTGGAAATTACTGGGATTGAGTCCTTCTCACAACCAGCTGAAGTGGCAGGCAGTCTGTGTCATTGCAGGAAAACATGTGAGGACACCGCATGATCTGTTTGGGGGATGCCTGTGCTCCCAGACTTTTTTTCTTTAATAAGATTTTATTTATTTGAGAGAGAGAGAGAGAATCCCAAGCAGACCCCGCACCCAGCATGGAGCCTGACACGGGGCTTGATCCTACGACTCCAGATCATAACTTGAGCCCAAACACGAGTCGGACAGTCAACTGACTGAGCCACCCAGGTGCCCCTGTGCTCCCAGACTTTTAAATCAAGAGGTTTGTGACAAATTTAACACATGTTCATAATGTAGTCAGACAATACCAAGAAATACTGACTTTGGGGGCGCCTGGGTGGCTCAGTCGTTAAGCGTCTGCCTTCAGCTCAGGGCGTGATCCCGGTGCTCTGGGATCAAGCCCCACATCAGGCTCCTCCGCTATGAGCCTGCTTCTTCCTCTCCCACTCCCCCTGCTTGTGTTCCCTCTCTCGCTGGCTGTCTCTCTCTGTCAAATAAATAAAATCTTAAAAAAAAAAAAAAAGAAATACTGACTTTGAAAAAACGTATTGCAAGAGTGTTCAAACGTAGATAAAAAATACTTTGTGATCGCCCATCTCCAACATTTATAGAATTTTTCCAGTTTTGTTTAATCATCTTCCTCCTTCCTTCCTTTTTATCTTGGAGTATTTTAAAGCAAATCCCAAAATCCCATCATTTCACCCATAAGTAAGAAGTATTTCTAACACTGCAGACTTTACTTCCACTGTGACACCAAACAAAAGAACAGCAACTCAGGTCTCATGCCACCAAACACCCAGACCGTATTCAGATTTTTCTGATTTTCTCTGAAGTCTATACATTTGGATTTTGAATCAAGATCCAAAGTTACTAACATTAAAAAAAAAATGTTCTAATGGAAAATTGAAATACATACAAAAGTTAATAGTATAGGAACTTCATCATCAAACTACAGCAATGACCAGCTCACAACCAGTCTTGTTTTATATCTGCCCTCGTCTCTTTTCCTCCTTTTTCGTTGTTGTAAAGGAAATTTCAAACATGTCATTCTATTCTTAGATATGTTAGCATACACCTTTAAGTGATGGGGAGGCTGCGGGTCAGTCCTGTTGGATGGAGTATCCACAATGCACGTCACCGTGCACCTGCTTCCGCCATAGTACCTGTTAATTGAGCATGGTGTCCTTGCCCTGCTCCCTGGTGTTGCTCGTCGTTGTGTTAGGTTAGTATGTAACAGAAGGAAGGTTTCTGTACTTTCTGTTGCCCTTTGGATTTGCATGGTCGTAATTTTGGAGATTAACTTGGATTTGGGAATGAACGAAAAATAGAAAAACTGCTGAAATTGGTTTAAATTCCTCATGCAAACCCCTTTCTCTCATACGCTTCTTCGACTTGGAGATGAGGTGGGGCACTTTTGTGGCTGAGCTAGTTAGCCAGCTTCTGCCCCTGAATGACACTGGATGCTCAGTGGAGCTGCTTTTGATTTATGAAGTTTCAGAGGTGTGTGAGAATTACAGGAAACTTCACTAAAATGGACTGGGGAGACTAGAAGGGGAGGTTGATAGAGGGAGCCGGTACCGCTCAATGTCAGTTGCGGGGAGAATCATCAATTACAGGCCCCAGTGGGGAAAGATGCGCACGTACCTCCTACAAGAAATCCACTGCCGGGGTGCCTGGGTGGCGCAGTCGTTAAGCGTCTGCCTTCGGCTCAGGGCGTGATCCCGGCGTTATGGGATCGAGCCCCATGTCAGGCTCTTCCGCTGCGAGCCTGCTTCTTCCTCTCCCACTCCCCCTGCTTGTGTTCCCTCTCTCGTTGGCCGTCTCTGTCAAATAAATAAGTAAAATCTTTAAAAATAAAAAAAAAGAAAGAAATCCACTGCCGCAGGGCACCCGACTGGCTCAATTGGTGGAATGCATGACTCTTGACTTCGGGGTTATGGGTTCAAGCCCCACGTTGGGTGTGGAGCCTACTTAAAAAAAGAAAAGAATGGGGCGCCTGGGTAGCGCAGTCGTTAAAGCGTCTGCCTTCGGCTCAGGGCGTGATCCCGGCGTTCTGGGATCGAGTCCCACATCGGGCTCCTCGGCTGGGAGCCTGCTTCTTCCTCTCCCACTCCCCTTGCTGTGTTCCCTCTCTCGCTGGCTGTCTCTCTGTCACATAAATAAAAAAATAAAATCTTAAAAAAAAAAAGAAAAGAAAAGAAAAGAAATATCCACTGCCCCTGCAACTCAACCAGTGAGAAACCATCATTAGCCTGACCTCTGCTTCTCTCCAGTGGATTTTCATTCAAAATAACCCTCCCAACTTCCTCCTCCCTTCCTTCCTTCCTCCTTCCATAAAATACTGTTCCTTTCCTTTATTTGTTGGACTTGCCTATGGTGTTGCTGTGGCTTACTTGTCCGGAATTGCAGTTCTCTGCTATTCCCGAATAAACCCATCTTTCGGTGGTAAAATAACTAGCAGTTTTGTTTTAAAGGTTAATAGGTGCTACAGCTGTTAAGCTCAGTGTAGCACCATGGGCCCAGGGGTATGCCAGAAGCTAATGTCTTGGGCTGCCCTCTTTTTGCCCATGAGACCACGTGTATGCATTGTGGCTGCTCTGTTGAAAGGTGTACTTCATAGTCCAATTGCTGAAAGGCCTGCAGAGCACTTTCCAGCTGTCTTATTTAATTTTCATTTCAGCCCTGTGATGTAGGTAACACCATTCCCTGATGGATTAGACTGAAAAGTGATTTGATGTCACATTCCTTGTATGTGTCAGAACCAAAACTTGGAATCTTTTTTTTTTTTAATAATCACCCCATTTTGTCATTAACAAGCTTGCAGCATAAATATCATTGTTAGTGACTGGGGTGCTGGGGGCACCCTTGAAGCTCCTTCCCACACCTTACTGGGGTCTTGATGAGAGGAAAATGAAGTGATGAGGGGGCCACCTGAAGCACGTTATATTGCAAATGTAAAATATTTGAATAAAAAATTTGTGTTACCACTTTGACTTACAAAGATGTTGGATATAATCTAAATTAGGGCAGGTCATATACTTTTAAGTTATTTAAATTTCTATGAAAAGTATTTCTAGAACAGAAGTTCTAAATAAAAACTAATGGCGATGTGGGTCATAAAGAACAGATGTGAGGCTCTCAGCAGGTCCTGTCTTAGTGGATTAGATGGGTGAGTGCACTGAGTCAGCATGGCCAGAGCTTAGCCTTGACTTTAGCAACTGGAGGAGAGAAGGAACCCAGGCCGCAGATCTGATGGTGGGGTTTTCAGAAGGCTTTGGGGAACTAAGGATAGTGAAGAGAAAAGCGAAGTGATTCCAGTAAGTAAGACTTCTAAAATGTACATTTTTTTTTAAACCAAGTAACATAAACTGCATTATCATTATTTGGAAAATGAAAAGGGAAATAAGACCAGTAATTCTAACAAAGTGCTACTAGTCTTTTTAAATGTCTTTTTTAAACTAAACTACATTTTCTAATCTTCTAAAATACCTAAAATTAGGGGCACCTGGGGGGCTCAGTTGGTTGAGCGCCTGCCTTCGTTTCAGGTCATGATCCTGGGGTCCTGGGATCGAGCCCCACGTTGTCGGGCTCCCTGCTCCACAGAGAGCCTGCTTCTCCCTCTCCCACACCCCCTGCTTGTGCTCTCTCCTTCTGTCTCTCTCTCTCAAATAAAATCTTTTGGGGCGCCTGGGTGGCTCAGTCGTTGCGCTTCTGCCTTCGTCTCAGGTCATTATTCCGGGGTTCTGGGATTGAGTCCCACGTTGGGCTCCCTGCTCAGCAGGAAGCCTGCTTCTCCCTCTCCCGCTCCCCCCTGCATGTGTTCCCTCTCTCACTGTGTCTCTGTCTGTCAAATAAATAAAATCTTTTAAAAAATAATAAGTAAATAAAATTAAAATATTTTTTAAAAAATAACTAAAATTATTATACAACTTTGTTTTTGATTTAACATACGTCAGGTATTTTTCCAGGTGTTTATTCCATCTTCATTGTTCTTAGAAATATGTAATAGTTCTTCCAGTTAAAAGTTAACATTAACTAGTTTTATTTTTAAAACCAAAAAAGTATGGACAAAACAATATGAATGCTTCTTGGTTTCAGGGCTCAGATAAGCTGTTAACATTTTTTAAAAAAGAAAAACACGTATGTGTATAAAAGGTAGCATGAAAAATAAAAGCTGCCCCACTATTCCTGTCATTCTCTGAAAACAACCAACATTACCATTTTCTCACGTGTACAGAAAAAAATTGCTTACATTAACGTAGATGTTTGTCCTTTGTATGTACACAAAGAAAAACGCATCATCGTTTATACACTGTTCTTTACCTTGTTTATTTCATTTACTGTACCCTCATAGAAGAGCATGTGGGGTGATCTTTTAATTTATGGGAATTAGAAGGTTTTTTGCTTCCTCTTAGTTTCACTCTGTATTTAAGTGTGCATGCTCCTTGCTGTGTGTGGGTTGTCAGCTTCTCTGTGGGTGAGCATTGACTGCCTGGTTTTCTGTGACGGTGGTGCTGTCCGGCCTCTCCACGCGCACGCTGTGGCACCTGGCCAGAGTCCATTAGCTTCAAGCAGAGGGGGTACACGCACATCTCATCAAGGTGGTCTTGGACAGTGCCTGCTCAGGGACGGTAAGGCCAGTGTGCGGGAGACCCTGAGTGCCCCTTCATCAGTGAAAGTCTGTTCATCTATAAAAAAAACCCACTTCTTTTCCAGATTTGATTTCAGAAAATATACCTTTGACATGGAGAATAGAGAATGTAATTTTTAAAAAATTTTAAATCCTTAACCGTAGGTTACTCTTTCTCACCAGGCCAATTGTATAGATTAAATAGGTCTTACAGGACACTTACTTTTATTGCTAGTAGCCACAGAAATACCTCTTTTCTTAAAAATGAACAAATGTGGATTTTGAGTCTATTGAGATTCAGATGTGGATACTGATTATAGAGGGATCTGTAATTAAAAGCCCCAGTACTAATTTATGCTATTTACTGATGAAAGAGAAATAGATCTGGTTTTGTTCTCTTTGCTTGTGACTAAAGATTCAAGTCAGCAAGTATTGATACTGCTTCTGAAATTTTGTGGGGTAACTGAATTAAATGAATCTTCTCGTTTTAAAGACACTTGCCAAGGGGCGCCTGGGGGGCACAGCGGTTAAGCGCCTGCCTTCGGCTCAGGGCGTGATCCTGGCGTTATGGGATCGAGCCCCGCATCGGGCTCCTCTGCTGTGAGCCTGCTTCTTCCTCTCCCACTCCCCTGCCTGTGTTCCCTCTCTCACTGGCTGTCTCTCTCTGTCAAATAAATAAATGAAATTAAAAAAATAATAAAATAAAGACACTTGCTGGGGGGGGGGTTACCTGGGCGGCTCAGTCGGTTAAGCTGCTGCCTTCGGCTTGGGTCATGATCCCAGGGGGTCCTGGGATCAAGTCCCATGAGTCCTGCATCAGGCTTCTTGCTTAGCAGGGAGTCTCCTTCTCCCTCTGCCTCTGCCCCTCACCTCCACTTGTGCTGTCTCTCTTTTTCTCTCTTTCTGAAATAAATAAATAAGATCTTTAAAAAAAATGCAGACACTTAGGTTTTCAATTCACTTCTCTAGTTTAGAACAATACAGCCGGGTGATTATCATGTATATATTCTTCTATAACATGTTTACAGAAACATCTAAGTAAAAGAAGTAGTTAAACTCAAGATCTCAGGAGTTATCCCACCTAACAGTAGAATTTGGGTCTTTACCTAAAGACCCTTTAGCATCTCAGAAAGTACTTCCTGTTTACCTAGATCCTTGTTGTTTTTAGTCCTTACTTTAAAAATTAGCCTAGCTTTTTAGTGTTTGAATTTATAATCAAAGTTATGTTTGTTGACTAAAACTAACAACTTAAGATTTTTTTAAAGGTTTAATTTATTTATTTGTCAGAGAGAGCACAAGCAGGGGGAGCAGCGGGCAGAAACAGGCAGAGGGAGAAGCAGTCTCCCTGCCGAGCAAGGATCCTGACTCAGGACTCAGGGGACTCGATCCCAGGACCCTGGAATTGTGACCCAAGCCAAAGGCAGCTGCTTCACCAATTGAGCCACCCAGGTGTCCCAACAATTTACGATTTTATTTATTAATTTTAGAGAGGGAGAGCATGCATGCGAGTGGGGGGGCAGGGCCAGAGGCAGAGTGAGAGAGAATCTCAAGCAAACTCCCCACTGAGCACGGAGCCCAACATGGCACTTAATCTTAAGACCCCGAGATCATGACCTGAGCTGATACCAACAGTTGGACGCTTAACCGACTGAGCCACCCAGGCATCCCCCCCATTTTTTTTAAGATTTTATTTATTTATAAAACTAACAATTCCATTTACCCCATGACGACCATTAGCTGTTATGTTTCTTCAGCATTGATTTTGGAAGGATTGAATAAAATGGCTTCTTTACAGACTAAGAACAATTTTCTAACATGGGGGGTAGGGTGGTGTTGCTGGAACTCTGCCTAATTTTGTGTGAGGTGTAATATGGTTACATCTAAATGCATGTGAGTGGTGGTGGGGCGTCCCGGCTGGCAGAAAACACAAAGCAGTCCACAGACTCAGAAGACACATCATCACAGCTTGCTTGCTTGCTTTTTTTTTTTTTTCTTTTTTTAGATTTTATTTATTTATGTGACAGAGAGAGACAGCGAGAGAGGGAACACAAGCAAGGGGAGTATGAGAGGGAGAAGCAGGCTTCCCACCGAGCAGGGAGCCGATGCGGGGCTCGATCCCAGGACCCTGGGATCATGACCTGAGCTGAAGGCAGACACTTCACAGCTGAGCCACCCAGACGCCCCTCATCACCACTTTTCTGTTTTAAAAATTATCTCGTATTCTCTTGGCATTATTCCTGTTACATACATTAATATTCATAAATGGCAGTTCTGAAGCCTTTGTACGTGGAGACTGGAGAGAGCTTTAGCCAGTGGTGTCACAGGGGTAAAGTGTCTGCAGTGTAGCCTCTCCTACATCGAGCTTCAGCAATGCTCTTTTGACCAGGGAGGCTTGAAGTATTCTTTGAAGCTTTCTACATGCCTCCAGCACCCACTTAAAGTAATGTCTTTAGAAACAACTATTTTGGTCCGAAATATTTCCGAAACTGTGTCACCGTGTATCGCCTTCTCAGAGGCACCTTCACATCCCGTCCCCGTCCCTATAAGGCCTTTCCTGGTGGTTCTGCGGACTTCATTGAAGGTCATTGCTAGTGACTGTAGATTGCTTTCTGGAGGTCCATCATACACCCCTTCACCCCTCTACCTCCTGCCTGGCCTGTTTTTGTAGCCGTGAATAGACAGCATGGCTGAAAGCAAGAACCAAGAACTCACACACACTTTTTAAAGATATTCCTTATTGGGGAAGATATTTTTGCTTTCGTCAGTAAGTATACATCAAGTGTCTGTAATGTAAACCATGTAAATTTATTTAAAATGCTTTTGTGGAGAATAGGGAAATTTATCTAGACTAGGAACTCTAACAAATATGCTTCCTGGGTCTTCCAGACAGTTTCCCCCAGATATCTTTTAATCTCAAGAAAATAACTATTGTTAATTAAGTATCCGATGTATGTAGTATTAACTGTCACTTTTGCGTAAAATCTCCAGTGTGTGTTTGCATAGGACGTTGAGGCCCTTTGATAAGCCATATTTGCATGTGGGAGCTCATTGTAGGCTTAAGCGATTAAAGAGATGTTGGTAATTATATCTTCAGCTTTGTGATACATTGGTCATAACTATGACTGATTTAACAGTCATGTTCCTGGTCAGAAATGCAACACCAGTTACGACATGTCCTTGGGAAAGTAAGTCTCTAGTTTAACAGGGTGACTTTGTTTTGAGTCTGATTTTAAGGAGTACTGTCTAACGAGACTGGGGTGGGGCACGGTTAAGAGTTGGGGGGTAGGGCTGCTTGTATTGAGCCTAATTCGGCCTGTGCCTGTAAGGATGGAGTTGCTTCTGAGTTTACTGGCACCCCGGGGTCCATTTTGGTGGGAGAGTGAGATGTCCCTTAACCAGAGGCCTGCTGGATACCACACCGAGTGCTTTCAGAATTGCTGTGTAAACATTCTGACATCCCTGCCGCGGGGGGCGGGGGGGAGGTCATGGGTTCGAGATCTTCGACATGGTGTTGAGGTTCTGGGTTGTCAGGTTGCCGCTCTGCTTGTTTTCTGAACAGACTACCCTGGGTTTCCGCCCGAGAGCTCTTCCACCGTCAGTCTTACATTCTTGGGTTTAGAGTGAGACTCAGATCCTTCATGAAAAATGCTGCTTAACAGATTTTTCCTTTTTCACCACCATCTTTTGAGTGGTCCGTTAGACATTGTCATTGTAAAAGCTAGTGGATAGTGGTAATTATATTTTATTAATCCAGCCCTTGGTAGGCACTTTAGAAGTTCTGATGAATGCTGAAGAAAAGTGCTCTGACCTGTAACAAAATCATAGCTCTCAAAATTCCAATTTCCTTTTCCCACTTCATTAAGTTACTCAGCCATTGTTTATTAATTTTTTAATGCTTATATTTGTTTCAGATCTCAGATTCCTTGATAGCATTGAAGAGCACTAGGACCTGAAGATGAGTGAACTTGACCAGTTACGGCAGGAGGCCGAGCAGCTTAAAAACCAAATTAGGGTATGTAGCTACGTGTGTGCTTACCTTAGTTTATAAATCATTTGGATTTCAGGTAAGATGTTATCTGTTTTGGGAAAGATGGGTTTCAGAATGACTACTCAGTGTTTTGGATTGAAACTGAATTTTTGCTGGCCCAGGATATGGTAATTAAAGCCAGATATTTGGCCTAGCACGTGGTTTTTTGGGGTTTGTTTTCCAGTATATCATTATTTGAATATATGAAAAATGTTTTCATAGAATTTATAAATGTCTTTCTGTATATTTTTTCTTAACCTTGGGAATTCATTCATGACATCCTTTTTGTTGTTGTTCATGACATTCTCTCGGTCACTGTGTAGAGTGTGGTGTCTGCCTCCCTCCCTTGTGACTGTTACGTTGAGGACAGGAAACGTGTTTAAAAACAAGAGTGTTAGCAACAACAGTGGAAAGTATCTCAGGTGTGCCCAGGGCGCCCTAGAGAAGGGTCCCGGGATGGGCACTGGCATCTGCAAGTTTTGATAGGCTATTAAATGAGAGCTGGAGGTAAACACAACCACGTGTCATTCAACCACCCTCTAGAAAGAGGGGCTCCAGAGTTCTACAGCTTTAAATCCCAGCCTGTCTCACCACAGAGCCCATGCACTTCTGAAAAGACAGGACTGGGAGGGGTCTGAAGGCTAGATTCTGCTCTCCACCCCATTTTGTGAGACAGTACTTGTTCCTGTTCTCCCACCGTTGATAAGATGACGTTGATAAGGCAACAAGGAGGGGTCGACCCCTGGAAAACCCATCCTCAGAACATTGAGCCAGATTCATGTCCACTTGATGAAGGCACTTCTCAAGGCCCAGCTCTCCTCAGAGCATCATTTTCCAATATGTGTCTAAACAGTTTATTTTTCTGAGTCTACTGTAAGGATGGAGTCATATCCCTTTCAGATGACCAGCTCTGTGTTCAGAAAGCCTGGTGGTAACTGGGGAAAGAAGCACTAGCATTGTGGCAGCGGGCTTTTTTTCTTAAGCTTAAGAAAAGAGAACAGAATTTTTAAAGATCTGCAGCTTAGAGAAAACAAAGTATCTTTCAAATCCTAACATTTAAAAGATCAGCTATATGGGGCGCCTGGGTATCTCAGATGATTAAGCGTCCACCTTCAGCTCAGGTCATGATCTCCGGGTCCTGGGATTGAGCCCTATGTTGGGCTCCCAGCTCAGTGGGGAGTCTGCTTCTCCCTCTCCCTCTGCTCATGCTTGTGCTCTGTCTCTCTCTCTGTATCTCTCTGTCTCAAATGAATAAAAGCTTTTAAAAAACAAAACAAGAAAGTATTGGATATAGCTCAATAAAAATAAGCAGGACTTGGTGCTTTTAATGCTCAGTATTCTGTCCACCTTCCAGAATATAGAATTCAGAATTTTGTTTTTCTGATAGCTATACATTATTGTTTAGAAGTTGCTGTTCAGGGGCGCCTGGGTGGCACAGCGGTTAAGCGTCTGCCTCCGGCTCAGGGCGTGATCCCGGCGTTACGGGATCGAGCCCCACGTCAGGCTCCTCCACTATGAGGCTGCTTCTTCCTCTCCCACTCCCCCTGCTTGTGTTCCCTCTCTCGCTGGCTGTCTCTATCTCTGTCAAATAAATAAATAAAATCTTTAAAAAAAAAAAAAAAAGAAGTTGCTGTTCATAGCAGATAAGGAAAGTTTGTATGGGAGCGCCTGGGTGGCTCAGTTGGTTGGGCATCTGCCTTCAGCTCAGGTCATGATACCAGGGTCCTGGGATCGAGTCATGCATCAGACTCCTTGCTCGGCAGAGACTGCTTCTCCCTCTACTTGCTGCTCCCCTTGTTTGTGCTCTCTCTCTGACAAATAAATAAAATCTTAAGAAAGTAAAAGGGAGGGAGAGAGAGAGAGAGAGAGAGAAAGAAAAAGAAAAGAGAAAGAAAGAAAGAGAGAGAAAGAAAGAAAAGAAGGAGGAAAGAAAGAAAGAAAAGAAAGAAAGAAAGAAAGAAAGAAAGAAAGAAAGAAAGAAAGAAAGAAAGAAAAGAGAGAGAGAGAGAAAGAAAGAAAAATTAAGTTTGTATGGCATAGGTGAAAGACACCCAAATTCAGGGAAAAGAAACAAAGCCTGAGAGTTCATGTTGCATCTCCTCCCCCTTTGTAGAGCCTTTACATTGTGAACTGCATGCTGTCCTCCTGGGGACAGGGCTATCATGTGAGCCACCTGTGGGGTTTGAAAGTGTGAATAGAGGGGTGTGTGGGTAGCACAGTCAGAAGAGCATGCAACTCTTGGTCTCGAGGTTGTGAGTTGGAGCCCCGTGGTGGGTGTAGAGATTACTTAAAAATAAAATCTTAAAAACAATGAATGTGTGTATAGAAACATGTGAAATCAGTTTTTTTTTTAAAGATTTTATTTATTTATTTGACAGAGATAGAGACAGCCAGCGAGAGAGGGAACACAAGCAGGGGGAGTGGGCGCCCCTGAAATCAGTTTTTAACAGACTACCAGTATATCTAAAATACTGTCATTTCAACATAAAATTAATAGATACTTTTAGGGGCTCCTGGCTGGCTCAGTTAAGTGGCTGCCTTCAGCTCAGGTCATGATCTCTGGGTCCTGGAATCTAACCCTGCATCAGGTTCCCCGCTCAGTGGAGAGTCTGCTTCTCCCTCTCCTTCTGCCCCTACCCCCTGCTCGAGCTCGCATGCGCTCACTCTCTCTCTCTCTTTCTCAAATAAATAAAATCTTTAGAAAAAAAATAGTATCTTTTTTTAAAAAAATGGATATTTGGGGCGCCCGGCTGGCTCAGTCAGTAGAGCATGCAACTCTTGATCTCAGGGTTGTAAGTTTGAGCTACACATTGTGTGTAGAGATTACTTAAAAATAAAATCTTGGGGCGCCTGGGTGGCGCAGCAGTTGAGCGTCTGCCTTCGGCTCAGGGCGTGATCCCAGCGTTCTGGGATTGAGCCCCACGTCAGGCTCCTCCACTGGGAGCCTGCTTCTTCCTCTCTCACTCCCCTGCTTGTGTTCCCTCTCTCACTGGCTGTCTCTCTCTGTCAAATAAATAAATAAAATCTTTAAAAAAATAAATAAATAAATAAATAATAAAATCTTTTGGGGCACATGGGTGGCTCAGTCGGTGAAGCGTCTGCCTTCAGCTCAGGTCATGGTCCTGGGATCGAGCCGTGCATTGGGCTCCCTGCTCAGCAGGACGTCTGCTCCTGGCTCTGCCTCCCCCCGCCCCCATGCTCTCTCTCATGCTCTCTCTCTCTCTTTAAAAAAAAAATCCAAAAAAAATTTTTATTTATTTTTTAAAAGATTTTATTTATTTTGAGAAAGGTGTGTGTGCACACAAGTTGGGAGGACAGGTAGAGGGAGAAACAGACTCCCCACTGAGCAGGGAGCCCGATGCAGGGCTCGATCCCAGGACCCTGAGATCACGACCTGAACCGAAGGCAGACGCTTCACCAACTGAGCCACCCAGATGCCCCCAAAATAAAATCTTTTAAAAATAAAAATTTTAAAAATAGGTATTTTATTATTTCACATTTCTTTTTTACATTAAGCTTCAAGAATACAGTGTGTCCTACATTGAATGATAGGCCTCAGTTTGTCTTGCTGCATTTCACGTGATGGCAGCTCCCACACTGGACCCCCAAGGAGAGCTCCTGAGCTACAGATTTTTGTATGCCCAGTCTCAGGAGCTAAGTCTCTGCTGGTTTCGTTGTACAGCACAGGGATGGACGGCAAAGTCCATTACACCAAGCAGGAAGGGAAGACTTGCTTTCAAAAAGAAAAAAATACCCTTTTTTTTCTGACTACCCAAGGAATACATACTTGTTAAAGAATACAGGGCATAGGGAATCAGACAAGCAGCAGTGGGTGATCTAAGAGGCCTTGCTTTCTTAGATTTGTTTTTAAGCTGAAAGACCCCAAGGACCATCTCATCCATTATTTATTTATGTATGCATGCATGCCTGTGGGCTCTATACCCAGCGTGGAGCCCAACACGGGGCTTGAACTCACAACCCTGAGATCAATACTTGAGCTAAGATCCAGAGTCTGACACTTGACTGACTGAGCCACCCAGGCAGCCATCATCCCACTTTAGATTGTAAGGAAACATGGACTCTCAAAAGGGTGCTGCTCAAACAATGGCATTTCTTAAAGTTACATGAGCTACTTGATTGTTTAAGGAAAAACTCGGAATGTACAGGTGCAAATTGTTTACAAAGCGACTGTACCGACCCATACAAGTGAGAAGACTCAGTGCACGACAGTCCCCAGTGTTGCTGTCCAGCAGCTGAGCAGAGCAGGTGCTTTCCCTGGGACCCAAGTAGGAAGAAACCTGGCTTTGTGGGGAACTAAGTGATTACTGGTTTGGATATACTCTGGTTTAAGGGGACAGAAGAGATTGCCTGTTGTCTTCAGTGGCATTTCTCATCACAACCAGCATAGAAGTCTTTGCACTAAATTATATACCCATTATGCACATTTTCACCAGTCCATTCGATTAGAAATTAACCTGAAAGATAGTAGAGATGTCTGTCTTTATGAAGTAGTTAGAGATTGCTTCCGTTGGAAGACCTCTTTCTGCTTGTCAGGAGAAATGCTGCACTCAGTGAGATAAGCACTTGGTTAGAATGAAGACTGAATTGGAGTTCTCTGTGTTTAGTTTTCAAAATGGCTTTTTCCTTTGTTTACTGATAGTATCACCATGGTCTGTTGTATGATACAGTGTGAAAATCCAGGTTGATCTTCGTACACTAATCAATGTGAAGTTGCTTAAGGCCCATGGCTTGTTTTTCACTTAGAAAATTTTCATTATTTTTTTTTTAATAAAGATTTTTATTTATTTATTTATTTGTCAGAGAGAGAGAGAGAGAAAGTGAGCACACAAGCAGGGGGAGCAGCAGGCAGAGAGAGAAGCAGTCTTCCCGCTGAGCAAAGAGCCTGATGCGGGACTTGGTCCCAGGACCCTGGGATCATGATCTGAGCGGAAGGCAGACACTTAACCAACTGAGCCACCTAGATGTCCTGTCGTCGTTCTTTTTAAAACTAAAAGCCATGTATAACATCAGTAAGAGTGATATTCAGAAATAAATGTTAAACTCAGTAGTGACAGGTAGAATCCCCCATTGAAAGACTTGCTATTCTGGACCTCCCCTCTGCTTGCTCCTTACCCCAAATTTAGGTGCGGGCATAGGAATACTTGATGATATAATTTTTTGATATTTTAATTATTTAATCCATTAAGTAGACTTAATTAAGCAGAATGACTTCTAATAGGATAATTAAAGCTGAATTTGAAATCTAGATCTTTGGCACATTTATAACAATAATGTCCCTGAGTATATTTCCATGTTCTCAGTTGATAAATATTCCCTCAAGCTTCATGCAATAAAAATAATTCACAGTGAGGCAGTTTGCCCCTCGAGAGTGGTGTCCTAGGAACCACCCCCTCCCTCCCGCCAGCCCCGCGTGAGTGTGCGGGTATATGTAAATGCTGTCATGTGGCCAGCTGTCATTCCAAAAGCAGATAATCAGATGACTGCATAATGAAAACCTTTTTCTTATTAGAAATTTGTCATCATTTCTCTTGAAATTATTCTTGTACTCACATTTTTACCCCTTTCAAACTGTTGTTTCATTTTCCTTCATAATATATAGCTTTCCATTTTCTGTATTTCCTAGGAAGTTTGATCACTTGGGAACAATGAAAACATCTTAGTTAGCCTTAGAATTTCCCTTTATAGTGCTTACCTGCTTCACAAGATCATTTTATAGATAAGAAAACAGATAATAGATACAACAACCAGAAAATCTTACCTGAATTTGATTGTCTTGACTGTATACCCTTTGCTCATAGAGTTTAGCATCAGGTATTGTTTGGTGAAAACAAAGTCCTTAGTTAACATTGGAGGGAAAGTTCTTTGGGCGGGACATCCAGTGCTGTTTGAACTTCTTTCTTTGGGCCCCCATGGCTCCTGGGCTGTTAGAAAGACAGAGTAAGGTGCACATGCAGGTCTGTGGGAAAGTACAGAAGCCTCGGCAGGCAGGAGAGGAAGCAGTACCAATTTCTGCAGTGCCACCCGGCTTCCAGTGTAGTCCTCCCAACACAGCCTCCATTTCTGGGGTCATAGGGGTGTTGTGCTGGTGATCACGCGCATGGGTTGCCACTGGAGCTCTGTTCATTAGAACCTGGAACACAACGCAGGACTGTCGGCGGCCCTAGACGGCATTTGAGCAGAGGAGTGGAGAGAGGGCGCCATCCTCTTCCTTTCTACCTTCTAACCGTTCGTAGAGGTGCTCCGAAACTTTGGTGTGAGGACCTGGGACTGAATGTATGTGAAACGTTACTAACTTCCGCTTTGTCATTCTTATTTCCTAGGATGCTAGGAAAGCATGTGCAGATGCAACTCTCTCTCAGGTAAGGACCCCTTTACGCAGAGGTGCTTGCCCGGCATTGCGCCGGGGCTCAGTGGCGCCTACACTCAGTGCCTTGAGAGTGAGCTGTGCTCTGGTTCTCCTTTTGCAGTGAGGGTGTAAACACTGCTTGAAGCATTTTCATTCAGAAGGCAGAGGAAGTCGTGTTTTTTTTGGGTGATAAGTAGGTGTCTCACAGGCCTTTCTAAAGTCCAGTTGGGCAGATCCTCAAAAAGTTGCACGTAAACTATGAACCATGGGTTCTGCTCCCAGATGCCCACCCAAAACTGGCGTTCAGACAAGTACACGTACACGTGTGTTCTTGGCAGGAACACCGTTCACTATTTCCAAACAGCAAGACAAGCACCATTTCTGTGAACGGACGAGCACATAACAAAGTGTGGTCTGTTCACACAGAGACCGCGTTACAACACATACCACAGCATGGATGCGCCTCAGACGTGAGGCCCAGTGAGAGAAGCAGACATACAAGGTCACACAGCGTGGGTTCCACTGACAGGGAATGTGCAAGAAGACAGAAGTTTAGCAGTGGTTGCCAGGGGTCAGGAAGGATGGTGGGGAATGACTGGGGGGCTTCCTCCTGGGGGAGGGGGTGGAAGCGCACTGGAACCAGGTGGAGGTGGTGTGCTGGTTGCCCAGAGGTGGGAATGTGCTAAGCACCACGGAACTGCTCACTTTACAATGGTGAGTTTCACCTCATTAAGAAAACAGTTTTTGTCCAAAGAATTAAACAGAAACATGAAAGAAAAATTATATTCATACTTCTGAGGATGATTAGATGTTCTCTGCTGTCCCAATGCTTTAGGGGATATGCTTTAGTTGGGGTTAAACAGTAAGTTAAAGAGAAACTTATACTGTATAGAATTCCTAAATTTGAATTCTTAGATATACTGCGTATATTTTGGACTATCCTTTTTTTAAAGCCATTGTTGGGGCACCTGGCCGCCTCAGTCGGCAGAGTGTGCAACTCTTGATCTCGGGGTTGTAAGTTCAACCTCCATGTTGGGTATTTAAGTAGAGATTACTTAAAAATAAAATCTTAAGAAACAAACTAAGTGATACACTTAGTCCAGTTGTCAGCGCAGAATCGTTAATGTCCGTTTTTTACATGTTGGAGTGAATCCTCAGGTCTGCATGTCCAGTTCTGTGCCATAAGCAACAGTATTTCTAGTCGCTGCCGACTTGTGCAGATCAGTGCCCAGCATGGTTGCTGTGGACAGTGTGTGAGCAGTGGGCCTGTGTTCGGTGTGACGGGCCGATGGGACTGTAGTTTGGAAGGAGAGCGAGCCTGCAAGGACTAAGGGGCAAGAGGAGCTGGGCCTGGATGAGCAGCTAGAGAGAGGAGGGAGGGAGACCCAGGGAAGTCAGCGCACCTGTGGACTGGCGCTGTGTGCGCACATCGTGGAGAGAGGGGCTGGGGGAACAGAGGTCTTGAAGAGCAAGTAGAGCGATGGACTTCATACGGACCATGAAAGGAAGGTAGGTGCCGTGGTAAGCAGGAGAAGCCACAGTGGAGAGCTGCCTTGGGTGACCAGCAGGAACTGGGTGGGCACAGCACCGTGGGTGAGCAGCACACCAGAGCAAGAGGGTGGGGCTGCAAGGAGGGTGGGAGAGGAGGCCTCAGGAGAGGTCATTCCATGACAGACTTTTAATTTGTAGTAACTTTTATTTTTAAGATCACAAACAACATCGACCCAGTGGGAAGAATCCAGATGCGCACCAGGAGAACGCTGAGGGGGCACTTGGCCAAAATTTATGCCATGCATTGGGGCACGGATTCCAGGTGTGTGGGAGCATGAGCAAAACATACTGCTTGAGACACTCAAGGATTGTTCTGTTTTTCTGAGGAAAAATAACCTGAACTCATTTGCTGTCATTCGTAAAGACAGAATAAGGATGTTGTCAGAGTCTGGGCAGGCCAGGTATAGCATCACAATTGCACACGCCTGTGCGTATTTCCACTCACCTGGGCTAAAGATACACTGTCATTGCTTCACTGCCTTCATCATGTTTATATGAGCCGTGACCGCCCCCCCCCCCAACCTCTGCTCTCCCAGCTCCACTGTGCTGTGCCTGTGTGACCTTGGGGAGGTTACACAGCTTCTCTGTGCCATGGCTCCTTGCCTTTCCAGCCTGTTGCTCATCACTCCTTGGCTCCTACCCTCTTGTGGTTTCAGCGTCCTGGCTCAGGGATCATAACCTGCTGTGTGGTGTGGGGAAGACTGAGTGTGTTGAGCCTTCGAGCAGTGACTAGAGCATCCCGAGTGCTGTGCACAGGTTTGCTGCTGGTTTTCTTGGAGCCCGCCGCAGACGTGTGGGAGCGCATGTTGCCGCTGCTGCCCCGCCTTCCTGTTATCCACCGTCCTGACAAGAAAATGCCCCTCAGGCGCTCGTTGCTTTAACCTGCAGCATCACCAGAGTGAAATCTGCTCAACTCTCTCTTTCTTTTAGAGGCTGCTGGAGGATCTCTCTTCTACCTTTTCCACCCAAATAATTAAATAACATGCTATGTGACTTAGTGGCTGTAACATGCTCTTTCAAATACCTGGTGTATGAGTCTCAAAATGCCTTTCTTTGAGTAGCATTATTTTGTGTTGTATGTCAGAGAGGAATTGCTTGGTTTTCTCTTTGTTCATGAAATTGTCTGCCTTAGAGTGTAAACAGCTACAGAACAAAAGAATCTATCTTTAGTTTGTTCTATACGCTGTTCCGTACATTTTCAAATGCAAATGAGAGCTAACCGATCATTTTAATGATGGCAATAATCAGAAAGACTAAGAACGGGGAAAGGAAGAAAAATGCCCTTGCTAATCAGTCCACCTTGGAATTTGTTATCAAAAGTAGAGAGTAACCAAATGGTGTATTGCCTCCAGGGCTTTTCCTCCATCTGTAGGAACATCAGTGTCCTTATCAGACAGGACACTTGATAGACACTGCAGCTAGGCTGTATCCAGAACCTGGTACTGAGGAATCCAGTACTTGGAGCCTGGTACTCGGAGCCTAGTGCTCAGAGCCTGGTACTCAGGAATCGGGTACTTGGAGCCCAGTCGTTGTCTTGCCTCCTTAAGCAATTTGCTCTCCTGCAACAGCTGGGCTCTAGTTTGGGGAACTGCAGAGGTGACACGTTCCTTATGCCTAAGGGTCACTGGGAGCACCAGGTCAACCTGCAGGTAGCTGTGGAAATGAGGACGGGGGCTCAGGGTGAAGCAGGAGGGCAGGTGGACACCATATCATGTAGCTTCCCAGTCACGGGGCAAAGCTTTATGCTCCATCTGGTCCATACACAAATGGTGCTTTGAAAGCTCAGAAGGAAAAACAGCAAGGACATGAATAAGTAGCACCAAATTCAGGGTCACAGTCACCCCTTAAAGAAGGGGGGACTTGGAAGATCGCATGGGAGGCTGGTGGGGGCTATTGTAGTCTTGCTCTGTTTCTTGGATGGAGCGGTAGACACTTGTTTTTTTTTTTTTTTTTTTAAAGATTTTATTTATTTATTTGACAGAGATAGAGACAGCCAGCGAGAGAGGGAACACAAGCAGGGGGAGTGGGAGAGGAAGAAGCAGGCTCATAGCGGAGGAGCCTGATGTGGGGCTCGATCCCAGAACGCTGGGATCACGCCCTGAGCCGAAGGCAGACGCTTAACCGTTGTGCCACCCAGGCGCCCCGTCACTTGTTTTATAACTGCTTTTGAAACTGCACAGTTACGTTTCACAGTACCCTTATAAGGGGCCCTATTTTATAATCACAAACAAAAGAAAACGAAAAATGATATTAAGGAGGATCTCTGCTATTCAGAGCTTTTCAGATATTATTTTTTTCTACATAGCCGTATTTTCTGGGTAGGTAAATTTTTGTCTTTCTAAAGTCCAAAATATTTGTTTCTCATGATTCAAGGCTGTAATTCATGAATACCAGTTATCTTACCATGTTTCTGTAGTTTATAGATGCTCTTAAACTGTTGTACTGATCAGCAGTTTATTTTTCAAAACCATAGGAGAGCCCCACAATAAGAGGTTTGCGCATATGCGTGTCTCAGAAGGTTTGCGTATACATTTATGTTTATCGACTTAATATTTTCATTTATACTTAAATTCTACTTTTTACAACATTTGAGAGTCTCTTTCAGTTACATGAGTTAATGTGAAACTGTTTCTTCCCTTTCTAAAATCTGCTAAATTCTTGTTATAATTGAGAGTGAAACACAATTGGCCCAGCTAGGCCTGAGAGCCCTCCCTCCTCCAAGTAAATGAAGGGCCAGAGGCATTTGGATGTGGGCCTCTATTCAGTCTCTGTTCTCAGCTCCCTGGAGCCCTCCCCTCCTTGCTGGCTCTCGCCTGTGTGTTCTGGGTGGATGCGCCTCACAGTAACTGACTTATGAATAGCCGAAAGCTGTAGGGGCAAAATGAACCCAGTTCTCCAACAGTTGTCCTGTCTTGGATTAAGAAGTGTCCTCTCTCACCTTCTGGAGGATCATTGGACAGCTTAACATTTCTCTAACCCCTGAGCGAGTCAGCAAATATTAAGCTCTCTGACCAGGAGACTTTTCTAAAGGTGACCCTGCTGGAGATTGAGCTTCTTTGCGTTGGCTTGGATATTCCACTCAAAGACTGTAAAGGGCCAACCAGAAATTGAGCAGCAGACTGAACCTTACTCTGTTACGGGGAAGGAAATAGCTTTAAGTGCGTAATAGGTTTGTTACTAAACCTGGGTGGAGGGCTTTGCTTTAAGAAATTGCATCTGAAAAATGATAGGATTGCACCTGCACTTAGTTTGGTTCTCTGATAAATTTTGCAGTGCAGCACTGAAAACATTTGTGTTCTTTGCCAAACTCATTGTTGACTCCTTGTAAAGGAAGTTTATGCATCAGAACATAGAATTTGATGGAAAATATCACAGTTGTCAGAATGTCTTGAGTAAGTTACCGTTTGTTAAGTCAGATATGCTTTTGGCTGAAATGATCAAAACCTGTGTTTAATTAAAATCTTTAAAATTAAAACTCTGGGGCGCCTGGGTGGCTCAGACTGTGGCATATCTCTGCCTAGCATTATGAGTAGAGCCTCCTTGCCATTCCTTGAAAATAGCACATTCTGTAGGATAGAGTTCTTAGGGTATCTTATGAGTCGCTGTGGTTCCGGAATTACTCTGTCCCTTTGCCCATTAGTCATGCTTTCCTTCTGCAGTATCCTGTCTTAATTCTGCCAATATAGACAGAGCACCTTTTCAACACAGGATCCCAAACTTAGCGGTTACCCAAAGCAAGAGAATAATCATGAAGGAGATTCATGACAGTTACTAGTCTCTTCTGCTGGACAAGACACGATTCTGCTGTAGTTTGTCATCTCTTTGCAAAGCAGGTGGGAGGTTAAGTGCCTCCTTAATGTTTCAAGGAGACCTGGATTCTACCATTAGCCCAGTCTGGGAAATTTTCATGATTTTTGTTTTGTTTTATTTTTTTGGTGAGAAATGTCTCATAAATTTGGAGTATCTAAAAGCTGATTATTCTTTACTATCTATGCTTTCTACATGTCAAATGGAACATAAAGTTGTATACTAAATGTTTTCTAACACCTTTGGTTCTAAAAAATCTATATGTCTGAAATTTGATTTATAAAAACCAAAAACCAAACATAAGCGTTATAAGAAACCAACCTGTCGAGGCGCATGGGTGGCTCAGTCGGTTAAGCATCTGCCCTTGACTTAGGTCATGATCCTGGGTCCTGGAATCGAGCCCCACGTTGGACTCTCCGCTCAGTGGGGAGCCTGCTTCTCTCCCTCTGCCTACCACTCCCCCGCTTGTGTATTCTCTCTCTCTCTCTCTCTCTCTCTCTCTCTCTGTCAAATAAATAAATAAAAATCTTTGAAAAGAGAGAAAGAAAGAGAGAAAGAGAGAAAGAGAGAAAGAAAGAAAGAAAGAAAGAAAGAAAGAAAGAAAGAAAGAAAGAAAGAAAGAAAGAAAGAAAAAGAAATCAACCTTAGCTCACCAGAGAGTGGCTTTGGTGATCTAGTCTGCATTTGAAGGCAAGCACTTGAATCTGAACTGTTACTTATGGGAGTATTTTCTTTCATGCTTTCAAAGTTGAGCTAACAATTAGACCTTTTTAATTATTTTTTATAAATCAGTGTGCTTTGTCTCAAACAAATGTGACACTGAAGTGTGTGTTCGTAGTCACTAAGATTTAGTTTGTACCGTTGCCTTTCTGTGATACCTGTTGCTGTGGTACTGATAGTTTTCTTTTGTCCTCTTCCTGCAGGCTTCTAGTCAGTGCCTCACAGGATGGCAAACTGATCATCTGGGATAGCTACACCACGAACAAGGTAAGGACTGCAGCAGCCCCTTCCTGAGAAACCAACCTAGGAGGAGCCGGGCTTCTAACCTCCGGTCCGCTTGTATAAAAACACATCACACAGGATAGGGAGGGGAATCGTGGTGAGTTTTGTTTTCAGTGTGAAGCCAAATCACGTGGCTAGCACATGCTGCTAGTGTCTTCTGCTGTGGTTCCTGGTCTCACTGCAAGGCAGGCAGGAGCTAAGTCCCTCCTTCGTGGTTCTGAAAGACCTGGATTCCAGAGTTCCGATTCCAGAGTTCCCTCAATCTGAGGACTTTCATGTTTTATTTAAAAATGTAGAAATCCAGCTTTTCATTTAGTTATTCGTTTTCACAAGAGATAACCTGAAAGGCAGTGTACTTTGAAATGTAAATTAAATTCTTTTAAACACTTAATCCAAGGTTGTACTGAATGAGGAAGTACTTACTGTCACTTGGTCCATACGTAGGAAAAGATCTGACTGTCGTATTTTAACTGCAGAGTCCTAAGACAACAAATCTATCCCAAACGTGGGGAGGTCTGTGGCAGGATTAATCACAGTGTCTAGTTTTGTTACTTCACTGAAAACATTTTGTTTTGTAAATCAGTTTATAGCCATTTTGACAGGCTAGTGAACTGTTTTTTCTTTTTAACATATAATCTGCGTTTAGGAGACTAAAACTGTTACTTAGGTGCATACCTAACCATAAATTGTGACCTTAACAAGACTGCAGAGTAAATTGGTGTGCAGCACTGGATGTTGGTGTTTTTTTTTTTTTTTTTTTATGCTGAGTTCAAGAATCAGATCACTAACTGACTGAGCCACCCAGGTGCCCCATGGATTTCTAATTAAATTAGTACTTTATCTGACTGGCCACATGTATAAATTATTTTCAAAATAATTCTGGCCGTTGTTTTGCCGTGTCATCTTCTCTGCAATGAAAGTTGAAGACTGGAAAAGAACCATAGTGTCCTTAGTTAATGTTTTTGAACTTGAGTGTGTCTGCATCATCTATGTTTTGTCACTTAGGTCCATGCCATCCCTCTGCGTTCCTCATGGGTCATGACCTGTGCATATGCCCCTTCTGGGAACTATGTGGCCTGCGGTGGCCTGGATAACATTTGCTCCATTTACAATCTGAAAACTCGTGAAGGAAATGTACGTGTGAGCCGTGAACTGGCCGGACATACAGGTACGTTCTCACCAGTAACTTTAGAGTTGGAAATTTTTTTGCCTGCCGTGTCTTATGTGTTTTGGACACTCACCTCTTCTCAATAGTTATTTAATGAGATTGGTTGTAATAATGGCCAGAAACATTCTGAAAATGAAGTCAAAGACAGGCTTTGATATGCCTTCACTGGTAAGAAATCTTTGGATTGAGGTTGCCATTGCGTCTGTTTTCAAGGATCTCAGGGACCCAGGTCACGCCTTCATAGCTGGCAGACACCCTTTTTATTTTATCGTCACATAGTTCAGTCCGTTACCTTCTTCTAAGCCATCTTGTATCTTGAGCCTTTCCACGGGGGTTTCCTAACCTGCGCATGCCTGAACACACATGGATACGCACGCATACACACATACCTAAGTGTATGGATGCAAACTGTCCCCTTCATACACTTCATACCCACTAGCACTGTTGTTGAGAAGGAAACAGAATAGAGTCCTCTAGGCTGTTCGTTTGAACACAGCCAGCTTTAAGGGTTAGGGGTTTATTATTTTGCCAAGTTTAGTTTAGCTGTGATACTTACTATTCATAACAAAAACCAAAGTGTTTCTGAAAAAGGAAGTATCATCCTAATATTTTACTTATGTGACTGTCTGCTCAGTTCTCAGTTACACCCCACTGGGCTCACTTACAGCACATGCTACCAAAGAAATGATCATAAGTGAAGGAGTAAATACTACTACTTTTGACTCTAGTCAAACCTTCTGTTAAATTAACTTTAGCAGAGGGCCTTTTTTTTTTTCCTTTGAATTTGTGTGATTTTTTGTTTATTAAAGTGTAACTAGCATCAGTATTCTGTTAGTTTCAGGTGTACAGTGTAATTATTTAACACGTGCATGTGTTGCTCAGTGCTCATCACAGTAAGTGTACTTAATCCCCTTTACCCGTTTCCTCCGTCCCCCTCCAACCTCCCCTCTGGCAACCACCAGAGTTAGATGGGATCGGTTGTCCTTTTAAAGATGTGCTTCCTGAATTTTGTTCATTTCTGTCCTACCTTATCTCCTGCTCTCTGCTGGCTTTGGGGTTGCTTCCTTCTTAATTTTCCAGCTTCTTAAGGTGGAGCCTTAGACCTTCAGAAGCACTTAAAGCTATAAATTTCCCTCTAAACAGTGCTTTAACTGTATTATCATTCAGCTTGAAGTAGTTTTAATATCCTTTTGATTACTTCTTTAATTCGTATGTTACTTAGAAGTATGATGTTTAATTTTCAAGTACCTGAAGTTTCCTTGGACTGCTTATTACTGTTTTATAATTAAGTTCCATCATGTTCAGAGAACAGATTCTGTGTCATTTCAGTTCTTTTCAGTTTATTGGGGCTTGTTTTTAATGGAGCACAGAGTGTCAGGATGAGCACGCCACAGACACATGGAATCCGAGTCTATTTTGCAGTTGCTGGGCAGTGTTCTCGGTGTGTTCATTCCAGCCAGACTTTTGATCCTGCTCAAGTCTCTCCTATCTTATCTCTGTGAACTGCTGGGAGCGGATGTTAAGAGCCTTGATTATGGATTTATACTTTCTCCCTTTAATTCTGGCAATTTTTGCTTCATATGTTTTGAGCTCTGTTAGAAGTGTATACATTTATGGGTGTCATGTTTTCCTGATGAATTGATCCTCTTATCATGATGAAATGTCCCTTTTTCTCTCAGAATATTCTTTGTTGTAAGTCTGCTTTATCTGATGTCACTAGAGTCACTCTCGATTTCTGTTGTTTCCACACGTTTTTTTCCATCCATTTTCTTTCAAGTTGACTGTATCTGTGTAAGTAGGGTCCCTTATAGACAGCGTGTAGTTGGGTCGTGCATTTCATCCGTAGCAAAGGTCTCTGCCTTTCCGGTGGTGATGGTCCGCCCTGTTCCGTGTGGTATGCTTATAGTTGGCTAGAGCTCTGTCGTGCCACCACTTGCTTTGCCTTCCTGCCTTTTCGGTTAGAATACTAACCTAAATTCTTAGAATACTAGTTGAGTTTCTCTGTTGGCCTGCTAGGTTTCCTCCTTGCATTAATTTTTAGTGGTGTAGTGATTACAGTGTACATTCCTAACTTTTCATGGTCTGCTCAGAGTTAATGTTTTATCAGTTCATATAAAATACAAGAGCCTTGCAGGCATAAAGGCCTATTTTTCTTCCCTTCACCATTCTGTTTTTTGTGGTTTTTTTTTTTTTTTTCTTTTTGAGAGAGAGAGTGAGAGCACAAATGAGGAGGGGCAGAGGGAAAGAGAATCTTAAGCAGACTCCACACCCAGCTTGGAGCCTGGCAGATGCAGGGACTCAATCTCATGACCCTGAGGTCATGACCTGAGCCGAAATCAAGAGTCACACTCAACTGACTGAGCGTCCCAGGCCCCCTCTGCCATTCCTCGTTCTTTATCATGTTTTCATAGCTATTGATCTATACGCCCCCATCATACATTGTTCTGCTTTTCCCTATAAACATTCTTGGCCATTTGAAGAAACTTGAATTGTCTTTTACTCCAATATTTACCATCACTAGTGCTCCTCCTTCCTTTCTAAAGATGAGAGTTTTCTTCTGTGTTCTCTTCAGCTTGATGAGTTTGCTTTAGTTTGTTTGTTTGTTTGTTTGTTTGTTTCTTTCTTTCTTTCTTTCTTTCTTTCTTTCTTTCTTTCGCTTTAGTTTTTTACAGTTAGTGGAGGTCTACTAGAGTGACTACTCTCCATTTTCATTTTTCTAAAAATGCCACTTTCCTTCATTTGTTTTTTGGGGGAGGGGGAGAGTGGGTGAGGGGGGGTAGTGGCAGAGGGACAAGGAAAGAGAGAATCTTAAGCAGACTACACACTCAGCACACAGCTGACTCAGGCCTCAATCTGAGGTCATGATCTGAGCGGGAAACCAAGTCGGGCTCAACCGACTGAGCCACCCAGAGGCCCCAAAGGGTTGTTTTGTTTTGTTTTGTTTTAAGTTTTTATTTTATTTTTTTTAAAGATTTTATTTATTTACTTGTGAGAGAGAGCACAGAGGGAGAGGGAGAAGCAGACTCCCTGCTGAGCAGGGAGCCCCACTGGGACTCAATCCCAGGACCCTGGCATCATGACCTGAGCCAAAGGCAGACGCTTAACCAACTGAGCCACCCAGGTGCCCCTGTTTTCTTTCTTTCTTTTTTTTTTTTTTTTAAGATTTTATTTATTTATTTGACAGGGAGAGAGACAGCCAGCGAGAGGGAACACAAGCGGGGAGTGGGAGAGGGAGAAGCAGGCTCCCAGTGGAGGAGCCCAATGTGGGACTCGATCCCGGAATGCCGGGATCACACCCTGAGCCGAAGGTAGACGCTTAACGACTGAGCCACCCAGGTGCCCCCTTGTTTTCTTTTTTTTTAAGTAAACTCTACACGCAGTGTGGAGCTTGAACTCATGACCCTGACATCAAATGTTGGGCGCTCTGTGGACTGAGTCAACCAGGTGCCCCTGTTTTCCTTCATTTTTGAAGAGTATTTTTGCTGGATATATTGATTTCTGGGGTTGACATTTTTTTTTCCTTTCAGCACTTTAAAGCTTTTTTCTTCGTGTTTTGGCCGTTTGATGATGATATGCCTTGGTGTGATTTTTCTTTGTATTTATTGTGCTTCAGCATCTTGAATTTACATGTAAAGTTTTGTCTCTTACTAAATTTGGGATATTTTAGGCCATGTCCTCAAATACGTTTTCTGTTCTGTATTCTCCTCTCCTTTTGCACTCCAGTGTGTGGGTTTTCATATGGTCCTGTGGGTTCCTGTGACTCTCTTCTTTTTTCTGCAGTCTCCCCCCTTCTTCAGATCTGTCCTCAGGCTCGTGTGACTTCTGGCACCTACAGTATTCTGACTACCCAGCAATCTGTATTTGTCAGATATTCTGTTTTTAGATTGTAGAATTTTTATTTGCTTTTTAAAAAATATTCTCATTTTTCTGCTGAGATTTCCTGTCTTTTTATTTATTACATGTATATTTGATGTCCTTCTTCATAGTTATGAGAGCTGTCTTCAGAATGTTTGTCTGCCATTTCAACAGCTCATCCTCTTGAGGTTGGTCTTGGTGGCTCTTTTCAGTATGGGTGACATTTTCCTATTAGTACTATTAGTAATTTTGAACACTTCCCTGGACATTGTGACATGTTGTGTTGTCGAGATTCTGCACTCTTGTGTTCTGGCACAGCCATGCTGCATCCTGCCGGGCAGCAACAGAGACCTTGTCTGTCCTTTTCTATCAGCCAGGTCATATGGAGCCTGCTCTTTGCCTGTGTGGTTCAGATGTAAGCTTTGGGCACTTAGGTGCATGATTTAGGGCTCCTCTTCTGTGGCTTTCTCCTTTCTAGGCTTTCTTCTTTGACTCTCCTACTGTGGTTGCCTGCAGATCTGTCCACTGGCTATTCAAGGTTGGGCACAGATCTTACCCACATGGTGTAAGATGGGGACCTGCCATTAAAGCAGACTCAGTGCCTTTCCTTTTTTCCAAGTGTAGGCTCCCCTTTGTTTTGTCTGCTGTTGTTTCCTGTGCCTTTAGATGTTTGTTTGTTTGTTTGTTTGTTTGTTTGTTTGTTTTACAGATTTTATTTTTAAGCAGTCTCCATACCCATCCTGGGGCTTGAGCTCATGACCCTGAGATTAAGAGCTGCACACTTCACTGAAGGAGACAGCCAGGCGCTCCTGTTTGTTTTTATATTTGTCCAGAGCTCGTAGTTTTCTGTGGGGAAAGTTGCTCCTGTGGATAGGAACTGCTGCCCGACCGCCGGAAGCCAGGATGGGCTCTCTGCATGACCCTTGTGAGCTATGTGATTCTGTCCAATGAGGACACTTCATAAACCACTTTATCGCGTTGATGAACTTCCAACACGTAAAAAACATATGTTCTTAATGTTTATCAATCCCTAATTTATAACCAGATTCAGTGTATTGACTTCCATTTTTAATTAAGGCTTTAGATTTTTTAACACTGCATTTGTCGATACAAGAAATAAAATGAGTCTTGGGGCACCTGGGTGGCGCAGTCGTTAAGCGTCTGCCTTCGGCTCAGGGCGTGATCCCGGCGTTCTGGGATCGAGCCCCACATCAGGCTCCTTGGCTGGGAGCTTGCTTCTTCCTCTCCCACTCCCCCTGCTTGTGTTCCCTCTCTTGCTGGTTGTCTCTCTCTCTCTCTCTGTCAAATAAATAAATAAAATCTTAAAAAAAAAAAAAGAAATAAAATGAGTCTTAGAGGAAATATTTTGAAATTTTTGTTTCCCTTATGTCATGAAATTTTACTTCCTGGGAGTTGAGTGGTTTCTTAAAAACATTTGGCCTCTTTAGAGTATGTATTACTTTCTTCAGACATGATACATAGTTTTCAGCTTCAAGTCAATAAAGGTTGAAATCTAATAAGCTTAAAATAGTCTTGTTTTAGTCAGAGGGTAAAGGTGTGAACTGTTAGTGGGTTCATCACATCTGAGGGTTTGCTGTCTTTGTCTCGTCTCTGACCTGAGTGTCCGTTCATCACTTACGATGCCTCTCTCTGGCCTGAGCATTAGGTTGAGAACTCTTGGTTAAGCCATGGTTGGGACATTTTCTTGTAGAATCTTAGAAACTCAGATGCACAAAATATGCCTGTGAGTGCTGTTATCAGCAGGCGTACTGAATCCTTCCTAGTCATGTCTCATAGTCCCAGGACGGGAATCCTGTGCAACTCATCTTCAGGGATAAGGCTCTTCGTAATCAATTGTGTCCGGCTGTTGTTTCCATGGAATGTAAGGGCCCATATGGAACAAACAGAAGCTTGTTTCTCTAGAGTCAGCTACCCAGGGTTTGGAAACTCTCTGGCAGTACTTCAGAGAGGAGCTCTCAGATGGCGCTCTATCTTACAGAGTAAAAGATGCCCTCTGGAAGCAGCTGATGGACTGAATTCACAATGATTGAGCTGGGACGTTTATTATTAGTAATGTAAGTGTAGTACGTACAGAGTACAACTGTCTGAGTGCTGTTGGTGGAAATCCTGTTTGAGAGATGAGGAACGCCCTGAAGACTCACATCTGATGGAAGTGTCAGGCCTGGTATCACAGACTGTTCTCAGAGCAGGTCCCTCCACGCTGATGAGAAAAGAATTGACACCTGCTTTTAGAGGTTCCTTCCTTCCTAAACGTCTCATTGCAATGTGGACACCCTGTCCTTCCTGACATCATTCTGGTCAAGATGGCCACAGAGGCATAAACATTTTAATTGAGTTTAGCCAGAGGTTTTCTGGGTACAACGTGGTATGTTGCTCAGTGACTGCCTAGCATTCCTGCCAAACCAGCTGTGGTGGCTAAAACTTTGTTTCCTAGGGATAGTTTGTTCATACGATCTGAGGCTGGATATTTCATATTCATGTGAAAGCACAGTGGACCAGACACATTGTCTGTTAATCACTTGTTTCTCTGGCACACACCAGCAGACTTGGATGTACGGGGAAAGATGTCTCCTTGTCATTCTGCTCCAGGGGTTATCATTGGGCTGCTCGTTGGCACCTTCTTCGTTGGCAGTTAGTTAAATGTGACATGCTTTAGGCTTTTTGCTTGTGTGTCACAGTCTGGGAAACTCAGGTCCCACTGCTCACTAAATAATCTCATGGAACGTTCCTGGGGGGTCGGGCTGCCTGATGCCTGGCCTGGGAGTAGGGCTCACGGTGCCATCTGGGTAGTGTGCATGCTTGCCCCTTGGCTTCCCTCTGGATGGCTCCCTTGGCCTCCTTTCCATCTAGCCTGCTTAGGAGCCCCAGCAGAAAAAGAGCCTGTTTTCCTAGGGCGGCCGCAAGTCCTGGCTGTGCCTGCCATTGGCCACACTGGATTCCACACCCACCCCATCCAGCCTCCTGGATTTGGTTGCCTGGATCCAGATCTCACACCATCTTGGAAGGATGATGACAAACTGCCCAAAACCCCAAGCTCTGAGATGACGAGGCCACGCAGCCTTGTGAATACATCTGAAGGTGTTTCTAGTCTGCTTGTGTTTTCATCTGATTCCATCTTCTGCCATTACCACTTGATAAGTTCGTCTCTCTTTCAATACTGTAAACTCTCTTAACTCTTATTTATTTATTTATTTATTTATTTATTTATTTACTTATTTACTTATTTACTTATTTACTTTTTTACTTACTTATTTATTTAAGAGAGAAGGGGCAGAGGGGGAGGGAGAGAGAGAATCCCAGGCAGGCTTCACGCCCAGCACAGAGCCCGATGTGGGGCTCGATCCCATGATCCTGAGATCTCCGCCTGAGCTTAAATCTAGAGTCAGAGACACTTAACCAACTGAGCCACCCAGGCGCCCCTAAGTTCTCCTAACTCTTAATAAAACCCTTCTTTGGCATTTCCTCGCTCTCACATCTTCGGGTTACTTCATGTCGTTTTATCAAAGTCTTTGAACAGTGTGCTTTCACTGTCTGTGCTCTCCGGCTGCTGTGCGTACCACAGAGTGGAGCAGGCAGCTTTCCCTCTAGCTCTGGGCTGGAACGCGCTCCCTCCTGGTAGGCACCTGCCTGGTGGGTGCCCACAGTGGGGCCTTGTGTCTCTGGCTCCAACTTAGCCGTAGCGCCCAACCTGGTTCCCTGGTGCTCTCTAGGGGTGGGCTGGCCTAAACCACCAATATGTGCTCACTGTAGAAATTTGGGGAAATAATTTTAAATTCTCTTCCTTTAACCTGTAATTTCACCCAGAACTATGATATTTCTAAAGAATTGAGAGAGTTCCATTGCGTGCTGATGTGTTCCTGTTGCTGGATGTCTGGACGGTTCCCAGTTTGTCAGTAGCCATATTCTTGGGACAAGTTACCTTAGCTGGGCCTTTTGGTGTTGGGGGGCCACACGAGTCACTCTTCTACCACATTGGATCCTGGCTTTGCTCTCTCTGGGTCAGGAGCTTCTCCAGTCGCAGAAGTGAGTGTATTTGCTTCTCTAGCAACAGATTCCCAACCAGGCAACATGCTTTGTCAGGACGTCCTGCCTCTGTCCTCCAGGCCTCAGCTGACAGCATTCCCTAATCTCCCCCATGGTCCGTGACCCAAGCACCTGCTCACTGCACTGCGTGTGTCAGCCCTCCTGTCTCTGGACTGTGGCAGCCTAGTCCCTGCACCAGGCTGTCCCCAGCATGTCCTGACAGCCTCATCTATGGTTTGTGTGAGGTGCACAGGGACACCCTTCTGCCTGAGCACCTCCAGACTTGGCACCCATGCTTGTCAGGGTCTGTTTTCCCAGCCCCTCTGGAGGCTCCCAGAAGACAGCAGGACCACTGGCTGGTCACTGTGTAGCACACCCCCAAACGTGGGGCAAACCCCACATACACAAACACACACGTGGTGGGGGCCATCTTCACATGAGGCAACCCCACCCTGCACACACATATACACATGTGTCCACACAAACACAGCCCTCCCAGGTAATTTATTCATTCTTTAGTAACAAAGATGGTAACCGCCACCAATTATTCAGAACTTCGTGAGTGCACAGACAACTCTGTTCCTCCCAGCCATTCTCTGGGACCATCCCCATCACTGGGGAGATGGCAGCTCATCAGAGAACTCAGGGCTGGTTAAGCCACTGCATGAGAATTGAGCCATGTATTTCTGATTTCAGAGCTTGCATCCTTCCTTCCTTCCTTCCTTCCTTGCCCTTTCTTTTTCCTTTTCTTTCTTTCTTTCTTTCTTTCTTTCTTTCTTTCTTTCTTTCTTTCTTTCTTTCTTGAGAGAGAACACGTATGAAAGCGAGAGTGGGGGGAGGGGCAGCAGGAGACTCTCAAGCAGACTCCCCACCCAGCACAGAGCCCTCTACCCTGCGATCATGACCTGAGCCAAAATCAGGAGTCGGCTGCTTTAACCTACTGAGCCACCCAGGCACCCATCAAAGCCCACATTCTGAAGCCACTGACTGTGTCCAGCCTGATGGCTCCTCTGAGGCTGTCCTGGTCTCTGAGTATATGGAGCACTGTTGGGCCCTTCTGGAGGCTGGCCTCGCAGTGCCATTGCCACGCTCACAGGCTATATGACCCGGCATTTGTGTTAGATGGGCCCCAGCACTGTGCTGTTGAACATTGATGCACAATACTTGTTTGTTAGTCCCATTTAAAAGTTGGTTTCTACTTTTTCTTTCTGGAAGGAAAAAACTTATAAAAATATAGTATCTAAAAAGATACAGATATATTAAAACATCTACCTGGTTATTGTTTTTTGTTTTTTTTAAGGATATTCCTTTATTTTTATTTAAAAGATTTTATTTATTTATTTGAAAGAGAGAGAGTGGGGAGAGGGGCAGAGGGAGAAGGAGAAGCAGACTCCCCACTGACCAGGGCACCTGGTGTGGGGCTCGACCCCAGGACCCCAGAATCATGACCTGAGCCAAAGGCAGACACTTAGCTGACTGAGCCTCCCAGGCATCCCCTGGTTATTGTGTTTTGTCTCTCAGTGTACAAAATACGAAGAGGACCAAGAAATGAGTTACAAGACTGTGAGCAGGCAGCCCTAACTTCAGCTAAAAGTAATATTCGTGTATATATTTTGAAAGCTCCAACTATGGAAAGTTAGGGAATGAATGTGGAAGGCCGCCCTCCCTAACCAAGGCAGGAGGTGCCTCCTGCCCCTTCCGCATGATCCCTCTCTGCTGTCAGCAGGCCTTAGGACCTAGAGGGAGGAGACTGCCTTGCCCTTCCTCTTCACCTGATGCATCTTAGTGCCCACAACCTGCGTGATGCACAAAGTGCACAGAGGCCATCTTGGAGGTCATGTTTCTTTGGGCCGTTGACCAGGTGTGTCGTGCCTAGCCCTGCGTGAGACACTGCTGGTACTGGAGTTGCCACAACTCTCCTCTCTGCCTTCCCTACACTCCCAAGTCAGACAGGCTGAGGCTGTGATGGTGCAGCGTGAGGGTCAGTGGAGGGCCCTCTGGGTACTTCACGGGATAGAGTTGGACACCCAGCGCTGACTTCTGGAAAGGAAGGATGTGTGACCTGACTGGATCAGTGTCAGATGCAGCAGGAAGCAAATGCTATTCTTGGAGAGGAACTTGGGCCAGAGCTTCAGCAGTAAGAGAGACCAGGACCTGGGGGGTAGGGGGTGGGGCATGGGTCAGGTGCACAGTGTGTATTTGTTATCAGGTGGTCTCTCAGCACAGGCTACTCCTTACCTAGCTGGGCATTGATTCACCCCTGGGGTCCCTAGTGTCCCCATGGATGAACGTGACCTGGGCTCTGGGAAGTGCTTGACCAGACATCCTATTCTAGGCAAAGAATATTTAAAAATTGTCGTCTCTAAATATTTTGGTAATATTTCTTAGGTAAATGCTTTGTTTTCCCTGTATTCTTATACTTTCCATACCAAAACCCATCTGTGGGTTTCTTCTTTGTGTATATTTTGTTTTTTGTTTCACTGATTTGCACAGCATCGTATGTGGCTCTGGTATAGACTGGGAAGAAAGGTTTCAGGGCATACCTGGCAGTGGCGTCTAGTCCTTGCAAGAGAGGCAGTGTTGCCGCCCCTTCCGTCTGATGCCTGGCAGCTGGGGCATGGGCAGCTCTGGCTGCGTCCTGGCCAGCCCACTGGGCACACTCCTTCCGGGGATAGATTTGTTTACCCAGCACTTCTGGTTCTTAGGGTCACTTACAGTAGAACAAAATTATAATCTGTGGTAAACAGAGTTAATTAGGTAGAAATCATAATGTGTAGGTACTGTAAAATTGGTTTTCTGTTTTACCTTTCCTCATACCAGAAGCTGATCAAGGTTAGGGATCTCAGTACGTCCCACCCTCAGCATCCCAGCCTCGGCTCTACACCTCTCCCTCGCCTCCCACATGCTCGGCAGGGTGGGTGCTCAGGCAACACACGACTGTTTCCATGCCACCTTGCTTACTGTAGTGTCCTGTAGAAAACAAATCCACTGCTCCGCTTGGCTGTGCCCCCGTCCCAGCTCTGGCTGTGCCTTCCTGGAGGGTTCGGGAGGCCTCTGCAGACTGCCTTCTCCCCTTCCTCCCCTAACATGTGCACACTCTCTCTCCCCGCTGGAGTATGACCTCCAGGAGGGTAGAAGCGCTCCTTTGATCACAGATATGTTCTAGGCACCAGGGTACGTTGTTGTGGGATGAGTGGGTGTGTGAGTGGGAAGGGAACCTCTGTCCCCGCACATGGACCAGAGGAGCGGCGACGGAGCGTGTTCCCTGCATCTGCACAGTGTTCGCCAGCGTGCGAGGCGGGCTGCTCACCGCCTCCCCTTTATCCTGGGGTCCGCGCCTCCTGGCCTGTGGGCTGTCAGCCAGCGGTGCCTGTGGGCTGCGCTTGCTTTCTTTATTCACGACTGCATGTGAGGCCAGGGCCAGGGGTTGCCGAAAATGCAACGGTCTTCACCTACATGTGGGACTTCCAGGTGTAGTCATTTTGCCAGTGTGTTTTTCTATTTACAGGGCCTTAGTATCGGGGTGGGGTGGGGTGGGGCTTGCAGGGTCGTCATCTGTGTCTGTTTTCCAGGTTACCTGTCCTGCTGCCGCTTCCTGGATGACAATCAGATCGTCACCAGTTCTGGGGACACCACCTGGTGAGCATCTGAGCACCGTGCCGTTCTCACAGTGCTCGCCTTAGATGTGTAGGAAATAAGATTCTTGACATTAATTAGGCCATCCTTTATTTGTCTGAAGTGGCCGTGAGGCGGCCAACAAAAGTGCGTGAGTGACAAGTGAGTTCATCGTACTCTACAGACTTTAAAGCTCAAAGTTTAATTTCGAACAAGGAAGGACTGACTCATACACGTTGAAGCTGCAGCTGCACAAGAAATGCCTGCTTTTCTTTCCACGGCACACACTCCCTGGCTGGGCGACACTCAGCAGCCCCCGGGGAGTGGGTGTGCTTGCGTCCCCTCTCAGAAGAGCACCGTGCCATGTGGACCCAGCAGCGCTCAGAAGGAGCAGGGGTCACGATTCCAAGTGGACTGTGTCAGACTCCTCCTGAGTTCAAGCTATTCCCTCATGCACCTGGTCCCTAGAGCTCTTTCGTCTGTGGCTCCAGGGCATACAGTTCAGTGATCAGATGGTGTTTGTTTGTTTGTTTGTTTGTTTGTTTGTTTGTTTGTTTTGGACGCAGACACATTTTTAATAGTTTCCTGTTAAAAAGAGTAAGCTATCTGCTGAGGCTAGAGATTTGACTTAAATGTTTTTACATTGTTTTGTTTGGTTCAGATAGGTATCCTATGAGTCATTTTAGACTTAAACTGTCCTGGGGGCTTTTCTGGTCTTTGAGGCATAATGTGGTGGCAGGCCCTGCGCCGGGGCATGACTCCCATATCCAGCTTGTCCAGGTCTACAAGGTGTCCTTTTTGTATAAATTGTGTAAGTTCACAAAAGATGTGTAATCTACATTGTCGATTTGGGGAAGAATTTCTTTATTAGAAGATAATTTTTAAAGCTTTTCCATTTATGAATAACGGTTTTTCGGAGTCCTGGGCACATCTTATTTTCTCCCTGTTGTCCCCCAAGCCCCGAGCAAGGAAACCCTACACAGGGTAGGTGTAAATGATGTGACTGGATTTGCATCTGAGCCAGATTTCCTGGGAGGCTGGGATGAACTGAGCAGTTTTCAGTGGTGACGTTTCCTCGAGCCTGCAGCACAGAAATGGCACGTGCCCCACTCATAGCACTGTCCTCATCTTACCTTTACACCCCGTTGGTAGCTGCTCACACTGACACCGCGGGGCACCAAACTCAGGGCTGCCACCATGACGCACTAGCCACTCAGTCTCCTGTTTGTGGCTCCAGGGAAGGGCCGTGGGACCTCAGCACTGCTCTGAGACATCTGTTTACCTGGCGTGGTCTCCGTGTCCTGGCCTGTGGCCTCGGCATGTCGGGCCACGGAGCCGGCAGCAGTAGAGTCACGTGCTCTGCCTCATGTGGGTCACCCCCAGGAGCTCCCTGCTGCTCCTTGCAAAGCCACACAGAGTGCAGGCCCCTGGCTCCCTCTTTGTTGGTGTTTGAGTTGGTGTAGAGACAACAGTTCCTCCAAAGCCCGTGGCCGCGTTCTCATCTATATTTTGTTCGTTTGCTTTGTTTCCCTTCCAAAGTCACATTATAAAATTTAGATTTGTCAGGGAAAAAAGCGCAAAGGTTTGCTATGGTCCTAGATGGTTTGAAGGACAGTTTTTCACATAACTGGTTGTCTGACAAAGCAAGGTCACTGCTTATCCTCTGTTCCTGCTGCAGTGCTCTGTGGGACATTGAGACCGGCCAGCAGACGACCACGTTCACTGGACACACTGGGGATGTTATGAGCCTTTCTCTCGCTCCTGACACCAGACTGTTTGTCTCTGGTGCTTGTGATGCTTCAGCCAAACTCTGGGATGTGCGAGAAGGGATGTGCCGGCAAACTTTCACCGGCCACGAGTCTGACATCAATGCCATCTGTGTGAGTAGGGGGTGAAGATGTGGGTCGGGGCCTTTGCCAGCCATTAGGCAAGTGAGATTAATTCTTGTATGCTGCAGAACACATCAAGTTTTAAAATGTGTTCAGGGGTTCTGTCTTTCCTATGCAACTATAACCTATTTTACAGAAACTCCTTATAGAAGACTTAGATGTGATGCGGTCTGTCCTTGTGACACCAGCTAATTCTGTGCTGACTGTTCACCTCACAGACACTGGGGATGGGCCTGTTGTGTGCAGGGACCTGCTCCCAGCCCTGGTTGGGCAAGCCAATGATTGGTACCCCAGCTTCCCTCTAGTTGGGGGGCAAACGAGGCAGTAGTTAACCCAGTCAGCACAGCCTCTTAGGAGCAGGAGACAGGCTGAGCTTTGAGCAGGAACCTTGCACCCTCAGCCACTCCCTGTGTTTGGGGCACAGCCAAGGAAAGGAGCCTTCCCGTTGCCATGTCACCCTGACGTGAGGGGCTTTTGCGAGAAGATGTGAAGGGTGGTATCTGGTTGGTTGGGGCTGCGGGTCCCTTCTCCACGAGACTAGTCTGGCCGCTGGCAACCCTCAGGGGTGACCATACTCTTCCTGATCCCCTGGAAACCAGTCAGTCATGAAACGAAGTCTGCTCTGGGGAGGACAGCGGCTGTGTCTGTCCCAGTACCGACGCCCTCACGTCCGGGTGTGCAGGTAGCTGCTGCTCCGACTCCGTGTCTGCCAGAGCCCAGTCCCTGCTGAGCTTTCCCTCCTGTGCCAGTGGCAGCCCTGCTGTTGGGCAGTCCTGTTTCCAATACTTCTCTTTGTGCATTCGCATACTCTCTTTCCCTTGCTTTCTAGTTCTTTCCAAATGGCAACGCATTTGCCACTGGCTCGGATGATGCCACCTGCAGGCTGTTCGACCTTCGTGCGGACCAGGAGCTCATGACTTACTCCCATGACAACATCATTTGCGGGATCACCTCGGTGTCTTTCTCCAAGAGTGGGCGCCTCCTCCTCGCAGGGTACGATGACTTCAACTGCAACGTGTGGGACGCACTCAAGGCCGACAGGGCAGGTAGGTGCTTGCTGGGCCTTCGTGGGCCCCCTCGTGCTCACGTAGCACCTTTGAGGATGGACGTGATGCACCGAGGCTGAAATGTTTAGGTTTGTGCCTGTCGTGCCCCTAAGAAACACGTGCTGTGCCTGAGTACACCTGCCTGCCCCGAGGCATGGCCCGGCGGAGGGATGGGTGACAGGCCAGGGCATCCGTACTTGGGCTCTCTGGACACACGGGCTTCCTTAGCACCAGAAGCTTTCCTTGCGCTCACCGTGTGAGGTGGGCAGGACAGGGCGAACTGCTGGGTCTTGAAGGCCCTCGCCTTGCTTTCTCTCCCCTCTGGCTGTACGTGGTGGAACTGTGTCATCTAAGTGTGGAGCACAGGCTTGGGCAGGTGTGCCCAGTGAGGTATAAAGTCTGAAATTCACACATCAAAGGCAAGTGTGTGGTTGTCAAGTGCATTAAAACACAGCTTGTACAGGGGCGTCTGGCTGGCTCACTCCGTGAAGCATGTGACTCTTGATTTTGGGGTTGTTAGTTCAAGCCTCACATTGGGTGTAGAGATTGCTTAAAAATAAAATATGTATTTTTTAAAATAAACTATGTATATATATATATATTTTTTTTTAAAGATTTATTATTTTAGAGCACGAGCAGGGGAAGGAGACAGGGAGAGAGAGAGAGAAGCGGACTTACCCATTGAATGTGAAGGCAGACGTGGGACTCAGTCTCACCACCTTGAGATCGTGACCTGAGCCGAAATCAAGAGTCGGATGCTTAACTGACTGAGCCACCCAAGCGCCCCAAAAATAAAATGTTAAAAAAATAATAATTACAAGTTGTACAAAAGATGAGAAACTTCCTGTATTAAACATGAGCAGTCAGGCAGCTGAATTGAATTGACACTTTCAGAATCTTTCAACTCTATATCTTGCCAGGGGAAGAACGGAGCATGACTCGGGGTCTTCTGGGGTTCTTACCTTGACCTCCCACTTTCCAGTGGATCTTTTCCTGCTCTGGGCAGAGCTCCCCTCCTGCTTCCCTTGCTCCCTCTTACAGACCCCTTGCTCCCACTGCCTCTGCCCCGACAGTTCCCTGGTCATGGTGCCACAGCAGAGCACACCTTCCGTTCGGCTGAGCCTGTCTCTTTACTCAGCTGTGATACGACGGAGTATAGGAAATGGACAAGGGTTCTCTGAAATTAGCCATCGGATTCTTCTGGACGGACATGGAATGTTCTGGCTGATAATTATCCAAGCACAGGCACTCAGTGTCAACAGGAGGCTTGTCTCACTGTGGGTTCAGTGTGGGGTTACCGTGTGACATCCCATCGGCCCTCCCCCTCTTGCATCTGTCACCAGCCCTCTGTGTTTTGTGCCCTGTGCTAGGCTTCAGGGGTTATAAACAAACGAAGAACAGCCCACAGCCTTACAGTCTTCGGTTGTAATTGCCCTGAGATTGGGATGGTTGGATGTTTTTTTTATTTTAGAGACAAAGAGAGCGCGCTAGTGGGAGGGACAGAGGGAAAGGGAGACAGAGACTTAAGCACACGCCACACTGAGCGGGGAGCCTGACGCAGGGTTTGATCTCATGACCCTGCGATCCTGACCTGAGCGGAAATCAAGAGTCGGATGCTCAACCAACTGGGCCCCCCAGGCGCCCCTTACTTAAGCTTCTTACGTCATGAGCGTACTCAGGAGCTGGTGCGAGAGGCCCTGAGTTCTTCACTGTGTTTTGTGCCTTGTTATCATGTCTGTTCCTAGTCTTCATGCTGTCCTAATTCAGACTTGTTCCCGGGCGCTCCAGTATATCTTTATTTTCTTTGAATACTTCCCCTGGCTGTAGGTGCCTTCATGTTGTTTTTAGGAGGGGAGCATATTGAGTTTTACTCACCTTGGGGAGCGTGGCTTCTCTTCCGCCTGGCATCCTTTCCTGCCACGGAAGCGTTGTGGGGGCTGGGCCTCAGGGTTCGGGGCCTTCCTCGAAGCGTGGTCCCGCCACCCAGCACTGCGTAGCTTCACCACGTCACTGCTAGGTGGGGCACCTCTGGGTCCTGGAGTGACCAGGCTATCATCTGCTCTCAGGTGTCTTGGCCGGGCATGACAACCGCGTCAGCTGCCTGGGGGTGACTGACGATGGGATGGCCGTGGCGACGGGGTCCTGGGATAGCTTCCTCAAGATCTGGAACTAACACCGACAGGTAACTCAACAGCCCAGGGGCCCTCCCTGCATGCACCTCTGCGTGTTTCTCACAGCACAGAGGAGTTCACAGTTGCTAGATTAATTTTGAAGTAGAGTTGATTTGCAATTGTGAGGTGAGCATTGCATCCACCTGAAATAACGTGCCCTCGGCGGCAGACGGGCGGGGCAGTAGGAAGAGCAGTAGCACTGACTTTAGATATTCTCTTTTTATATTTCTTTAAACTTTGTTTAAAACAGCAGGCGGACGTCGTGTCGACTGGAAGATCATTCCAACCTTGAAGCGTTACAGTGATAGCATTTCCAATCCACCCCTACTAACGCGGATGCCCTGCACCCCTCAGAACTTCAAAAGGGCAAGACCTTTTCCTTCACTTATTGCTGAAACCAAGAGCACAATTCCCATGAAGAGAAGAATCTCTGTGCTGTAAACTCAAACAAATTGTGCATTCCTCCCGGGACCATTGTCTTTGTTTTCTTTTTTGTCTTGAATGAATTTAAAAGGAAATACTATAATAAACGTGCTAACCAGAAGGTAAACTTGAGTGTAATTGCGAGGCAGACACACCTTTTCACTAGTTCATTTGAATTTTAGGTCAGTGACCCTGTTTTGTGCTGTTCATGCAAAACAAGTTGAGGATTTTATCTTGTAATTGGTTCTAAATTTCAGGTTGTGTTTGTAACAGGATTTTGCAAACATTCATATTTCCTTTTTAAAATATATTCCTTTATGTTCAGTAGTTACACAGAGGAAGAGGGTCTGGTGCAGCCTCTCTGAAATTGTTAATGATGTAAATTGAGTCCCTCGTTTTTTATTTTTTGTCTCGTGTCACATAATTGTTACGCACAAACACGGCATAGAAAGGAAGATGCTAATACGGAAAGGAACCAAGCACATGGCTGTGGATGGTCTTGAATGTGTGATGAATAGTAAACTCAGATTAGGCACCTTCTGCTTCCCTGACCTGTCCTCCTTACCTTCTCAGTTCAGTTCTTAATCTCACCTTGGGTTTCCTTGTGAAGTCGGAGGGAAGTTCGTAATAATAGCCTAACACTACCCTGCGCCCCGCCCCCAGCCGTCAGGAACCTCTGTTTTCCAGAGAGGCGCCCGTCCTGTGCTTGGATAGTCAGTCAATTATTTGTGTATGAAACCATGTACAAATCAATGTTTTGAAAATAATGATCTCAAACTTTCTAAGTTAAATTTTAAAAAATTTGATCGTTTGCCATATTGGGTGGGTTTACTCTTAGAATCGCATGCTGTAGAAATGCTCAAAAGCGCATATAGGACTCAGTCCTTTGATGTTCTTTTAATTTTAAGAAATAACCTCTTTACAGTTGTAACCACTGCGGCTCTGTCCACTCACTGCTGCTCTGCACAAGCGTCGGAAGCAGGGCAGCCGGCAGCGCTACACGCTTGGGCAGCAGGATTAGTCACTGTTTCTTTCTTTCTTTAAAAAAAAAAAAAAAAAAAAGTCCTGTTCCAAATGATCACTGTTGGATTCAGGGGTAGGGGTGGGGGGCAGGGAATGGAGACCCTGGCCTTCCTCTATAAATTCCTCATGGCCTGTCTCTGCCATGGAACCAGCCTTTTGCATCTGAGGCAGATCATTCTCTAACACGCAGACCTCCCCAGTCCCACTGGAGGCCAGGGTCCGGCAGCAGTGTTTGGACGGCAGTGCCGTGGGCTGCCTCCCTGCACCTGAGCCCACTTCACAGCAGCAGTGGTGGCTTCTCTCTGTCCTGTGTCTGCAGCAGCCTGTACAGAACTGTGCTGTGACATGCAGTAGGCCTGGATCTGGCAGAGAGAATAAACACGAGCCCTCCTTCCTTTCCATCGACACCTCTGTAGAGCTCTCTGCACCCTGTGCCCCTCACTGTTTGTATTTAATTTTAAAGTCAGTGTATTGCAAGGAGGCTGGATGCAAGATAGATACTATATTAAACTGTACTGTTATTTAAGATGTAATAAAGCAGTTTGACATGAGGGACTTTGGTGTGGCTGCTTATTTGCACAGCTGTTTGGGTTCCTGGCGACAGCCGTCTTCCCCTGGCCGCCCTCCTCGGTGAGGTCTGCCTGATCTGGTCGTGTGGGCAGTGCCGTGGCTGCCTGCTTCTCTGCCCAGTCTTTTGTCCCCATCACCAAGAATCCGTGAAAGGAGGGTCAGATCCTCTGCTGGGTCCCAGCAGTTCTGCCACCACCCAGACCATACTCCCCCACCCCCAGGCCTCTCAGGCCACTGCCCAGGGTGCATGGAGTGTCCCCAGGTGGCCCTGCCTCCAGTCTCTTGTCTTCTGGGCCCAGGCCCCTTGCTTTTCCTCTTCACTCTGTATGATGTCTGAGGACGTTACTCCTGCTGACCGAGTGGGTTTTATCTCAGTCTGGATAAAAAGAACTTCAGCTTGGAAGAAAAATAAGCGTCTGCCACCAAAGTGTGAGAAACAAGTCAGAACAGGCACACTCCTGAAGGGCCTCACCCAGGCAGCCCCGCTCCTTCCTTATTCTACATGGTGGTCAGAGGTAACTTGGTAGTTTCCATGGGTTAAATGCTGGTACTTTCTCATAAATAAGTGAAGACTGCTCTCCATGGGAAGTACTCCCACCAGAGGCTCTGTTCTCCAATTATAGCGAGATGGAGCAGCGGGGGCCTCCTGTGCATTTCTGTGAGGACCAGGGGTGCTGTCTCCTCAAGAGACTGGCATCCTGAAGGGTGGGTTCGCCTGGCTTCAACCTCCTCCCCCACGGGTCCTTAAAAGACACTGCCAGCTGTCTTACAAAATGCCAGAGAGCATCTGAGGTGCCCCTGGAGCTGACAGCCGGAGTCCTGGGGAGGAGTTTCTCCTGGGATCAGAAAGCAGGTGGTTAGCCTGCACAGGGTCACAAGGGATGGGCACCAGGTGGGCATGGGGTAAAATGGAACCTGGTAGTCCTTGGATGCCTACCTGTTCCTTATCTCCTTCAGAGCCCCAGCCTGGCACCCAGCATGCCCCCTGCTCCCTGACCCCAGGGCAGAGAAGCTGACACGGCCACTGCACAGTGCGGCCCTCTGCTGGCTTTGAGATTACTGTCCCACTTTCTCAGCAAAGCAGTCGCTGGAAACAGGCACCAGTAGGGGCATCTAGAAAGGGGCGCCAGCGCTGCCAGGGTGGACTATGGTCGTTCTCAACCTTCAGACAAAAAACTCAAGCTTGCACAGACTGAGTGGACCCTTAAGCGCTTGGTCTGTGCTGCTTGGACAGTCCTGGTAAGTGACCTCTTGCTCTGTGCCACATATCCCCTCCAGGGTGCCCACCCTGCTCCCTTCCACTCCTCCAGTCTCCCCTGCAACCACCGCCCCTGCTGTTCTAGTCATGGCCCTGCCCTTAGGGGTACACCCATTGCAGGTGTGCTGTCCAAGCTCCACACAGAGCCCTCAGAGGCTGGACTCCAGCTGGGGCCTCTCTCTGACCTCTAGGGCCCTGTCCCCACCACGCCCACTCAGTGTTGTGCCTCAGATGGGTACTGGGGTCTCCTGCCACCTCCTGCCTGACCCTCAACCTGGCCCCACCAGCCCTGGGGGCTTCCCAGAGGGGTGTGCTGTCCAGGCAGGGTCTCTCCTCTTCCTAGCACTCCATCTACCCCCACCGCTGCCTGCTCCTTGAGTCCAGTCAAAGCCCTTTCTGGAGCCAAGGCCAGACTGTGTCCCTCATGTCCTCGCTGCAGGTTGCTTGGCCTGTCTGTGCCCCTGACTCCCTGAGAGAAAACCGCAGATGACAAAGGCACCTGCTTCCTAGAGGCCTTGTGAGAACTCCTTGAGCCCCCTGTATGTAGGTGCCAGAGCCCACCCGCCCCAGGCTGGCACTGCCTCTGCTCCACGGGGGCTCCTCCCAGCTGCTGGCAGGGCATGCCCCTTCAACCCAAAACACTCCAAACAGGACACTGCCACATTGGCAATTCCAGACACTGGCCCCTGGGGAGGAATGGCCATGCAGGAGGGGCTGGTCTTGTCCCACGAGTGCTGGCTAGAGGCCTGAGGCTGAGGGATGGATGAGATGACCTCTGCATACCCCCAAGACACCCCCCTCCTCCACAGGGAGCCTTGGTCCCTCCCTGCCACCCCTGTCACCCAGGCTCCTGGTCCACTTCCCCTTTTGAATACTGGGCAGCTTCTGTTCACCCCCGGTTTCACCCCTGCCAGGCACAGTTGAGGCTAACTTCCCTGTGAGCTGGGAGCAGGATTCTGAGGGGCACCCCCTCCGCCCTAGAACCCCCCCCCCACCCCAGACTGCACTCAAAATCCAGGACCACCCACCCTCAGTTGCATGAGTCCAACTCTGAGCAGGCAGCCTATCTGGCTCTACCTTCCATGGCCCAGGCTTCCTTCTCCCACCACCTAACCTACCCACTCTGCTGTCCCCCATCATTCAATCCTCAAGAGGATGCATCTAGGTTTTAGTAGTCTGAGGCTTAAATAAAACCAGAGTCACAAGTCACATTTCAGAAAAATGCAAAGAAATATTAGTGCTGGGAAAGTTTACCTGAGAGCCTCTGAGGCAGAACCCAACCTCAGCCCAGCCCAACTAGCCTGCGTGGCATCCATCCCCCACCCCTACATTGGCCTTTGTCCCTGCTGCTGGCCCTTCCCTCTCTCCAGCAGGTCTGGCTTATTCCTACTCCGCCTTTGGACTCAGCCCAAGCAAAACTTCTAGGAACCTTCCGGATGCCCTAAGGAACCCCTCCCGGCACTGGCTTCCATTATTGCTGGTCAGCCCTTGAGGGGGCTGGGTGGGACCAGGGCCTGCTGGGAAAAATTGCACCATCTGGTCAGCGGAAGGAAGCCACAACCCCTGTGTTCTCATCTCTGAAATGCGGAAGCCCTCCTGTGTGAAGTCTAGGGTGGACAGAGGCTTTCCATTACTACAGGCACCTGCACAAGTTCCCTTTAGAGAGGGCACACAGGAAGGGGCCTGCTGTGTGACCTCAGCTAGTTATGAGACTGGCTCTCCTGCCTTGGTCCCTTCTCTATAGACTTCCTGCTCTAGAAGGTTTTGGGGAGGCCTAGCCCAGTGCCTATAACATAGTAAGTGCTGGATTGAGTGTTAGTATTGTGTTAATGATCATACCCAAAATATACAGCTCAAAAGGCTTCTTCTGTGGGTGTGGCTGGCTGTCACTTTAGGGAAGTGGTTCAGTTTCCAAAATAACCAGATGGGGAAGTTACAGAGCTTGAGAAATCCCCCCAAATTCCTGACATCCTTGCCCCCCTTTCTACTCACTCTTGGTGACCCCGCTGCCCAGTGGTCACAGGACAGTAGTGAGACATGTCCTGTTTTGTGCCCATCTGTGTTTGGAGTCTCTGCACACAGGGTCAGGAGACCCCACCAGAGGAGACTGACCACTGCAGGTATGAGGGCAGGGAACCTGGCAGCTGCTGCAAAGGACTCCACTGCACGTGTACACAGGGAATAGCGGTGCGCACTTGGGGAGCCGGCCAGATTACCGAGGACCGAAGAGGGCACTACCCCTGTTCTGCAGTGACCCCTTATTCACAGACATGTCCCAGGAGCCAGGCCCCCACTGTTGGGACACTGGACTACTGGGTGGACTGGGGGAGGCCTGCAGCTCCACCAGCAGCTACGAAGTGGGTAACTGTGTCCTTGGTCCCCCTCCTCTCTCCTCTCTGGGTCCTCCGGTGGTGGTGGTGGTGGTGGTGGTGAGGGGGGTGGGGGACCACGGTGCTAGCAGGGCAGCCTGGAGGGGCCCCCGTTTGACATCCCAGGCCTAGAGGCCCTGTAGTCCAAGCGGTGTGCAGGGCCCCGCCAGGCTGCTGAGGTGGGAGAGGCCCGCGGTGGCCTGGCCCCGGCCGCCCCCTCCAGCTGCACTGGCAGGGAGGGGCCTGTGCTGCGCAGCCGCTTGCAGCCAGTTTTGGTTCCCAAAACATGTGCCTTCTAAGCAGATTCACACCCCGTCAGTTATGGGAATCCTAAGCGGACGCTGTCACCACTCGCGGGGGTCCGCAACCAGCCCCTCCGGCCCGCGGTGGAGGGGGGAGGCAAGGGGACAGGGGCAAGGTGCGCGAGCGGACGTGCTTCCAACGGGGCAGGGTGAGTGGGGACCAAGGTTCTTCTTCGCGGCGGCCGCCGTCGGGGCCGGGGCAACAGACGTCCCACCGCGGAGCTCCCGCCCCCAGCCCCACCGACCCCTGAGCTGCAGTCCTCAGCCCTGGCCCCAGGTCCTTGCGGGCCGACCCACGTGCGCGGGGCGCGGCGCGGGCGGGGCGCATGCGTGGGGCGGGGCGCATGCGCGGGGCGGGGCGCGCGTGCGCACTGGCTGCATTGCTGCTCGGCGGGCCGGCGCCGCGGTCCCGGCGGCCGTGGGGCGGGGGGCGGCCATGGGGCGGGGGCCGGCCGCGGCGCCGGGGGCCGGCTAGCGACGGCGAGCAGCGGCCGGGCGGCGTGGCCCGCGGGCTTGGCCCGAAGAGGGGACGGCCCTGCAGGCGCCCGGGGCAGCGAACGGTGAGTGCGCGCGGCCGGTCGGCCCGGCCCTCCGCCCGCGGTTGCCGCCTCCTGGGGTCGCGGGGCGGCCCGGGGGCCTGGAGGCGCGGGGTCGGGGGCCCGGGCGGCCCTCACCGCAGCCGAGGTGTGGGCCTGGGGGTGCGACTGCTGACCTAGCCCGCGACGGCCGCCTCCCTAGTCCGCCGTTTGGCGGGCAGCCTGGAGGGTCGGGCCCTCGGGGGCAGGTCGGGGTCGCCTGCCGCGCGCGCCCTTTGTCGTCGGAGGGCGCGCCACCGCGCTGGGTGCCAGACACCCGCCCGGCGACCCGCAGCCGGGGCCTGCGAGGGTCTCAGGCCGGGGCCCCTCTGAGGAAACGGATGCCCTGGGCTTTGATTCTGAGTAACAGGTTACTTTTCCTTTCCCGTCTTGGGGCGCAACTCTGCCTCCCATGGAAGACTTACTCATTCGTTTTGGGAGGATGCTCTGGCTTTAAGACGGGAGTTATTTTCCATCTTTCGGGATGACGCCCTTCAAGGACTTGTTCGCCGGAATTCCGTCCCCGGGGCCCTGTTGTCAGCGGGCACACCGAGTCCTTCCCTCACTGTGACCTTTGCCCCCGCCACCAGGCGATTTGAGGATAGGGACAGGTGCCAGTGCGGTAGGCACGCAGTGGCTGCAGCTGGAGGTGAGCCCTCGTGATGGTTCCGAGTTTTTTGTGTTTAACTTGCGGGCAGGGCTGCCCTGCTAGCACAGAGCCCCGCGGGGTTCTGACCTGCTGGTAGAGGGTCTCCCGGATGCTGGCCCAGCTGGCTCCTTGCTGCAGGGGGAAGCAGCAGTCGATTTTATTGAGTTTACCACTTGAGAAAAGGTAGGTTTCACCTGTAAAATGAAGAGGCAGGTTTTGTTTTGTTTTTTTTATAGGAGTTGATGGCCCCACGTCTTTATTCCCTCTAATCACAGGACTTTTCTGTAAGCCTGGTTGTTACGACAGCCAGAGGAAGCTTGAGGAAGCTGGCCCAGCACCCAGGAGAGGTGGTGTGCGAGGGGTGGGTGCACCTGAGGGCCTCCTCCAGCAGCCTCACTGCTGTCCTGTTTAAACCTGTTGACAGGACTGTGCTGCTTTGGCCCATCCTGGTTTAGTAAGGGTCAGCTTGTAACTCCACGACTTCGTTTCTGTTTGTGCTGGTGGCTGACCATTTGCAATACCTCCAAACCCATGATTGCCAGGCTCCTGAGTTTAATGCATGGGAACAGGTGAATAAAAAGCCCTGCATGGTCGCTCAGATTGGTGTCTGAGAACTTTCTTTCAGTGTGGGACGACAGATGCCTGGCTTCATCCAGAGCTGCACAGACCCTTGTTTTCCTTATCTGCCCAAGGAAGGGTGCAGCTGCCTCTATAACAGCCCCCTCTGGGCCTCAGATGCTGTTCAGTTTATGGGGTTACAGGTCAGGCTCCTGGCTCATGTTACCAGAGAATTTTCCAAAAGGTCTTCCTTGGTTCACACACTGCCAGTGCAGATGTCCAGTTTTATCACATCCTTGCCAGCATTGGGCATTATTGATGGGGGAGAAGGGAAGGGCTATTTTATAAGGACTTGTTTTCCACCTCAGTGTCAGCTGGTGAGGTTCAACACTTTCCTGTTTCTGTCACCAAATAAGCTTTCCTTTTTCATTCAGTATTTTCAACAAATATAGATTGGATTGAGAGCTCACAATGGGCGTCACATCTGTCTGTGGGCGTGTGTACGAATTCTGTCCCGGGTGCCTCCCTGCCATCTCAGCGTGTCCCTCCCCACCATGTGTGAGTTCTAAGAAACATTGCTGCCCAACACTTTTTCCTAATAAGATTTCCCAACGCCAAAGTTGTTTTTTAAAATTAGATTCGTGGGGCGCCTGGGTGGCACAGCGGTTAAGCGTCTGCCTTCGGCTCAGGGCGTGATCCCGGCATTATGGGATCGAGCCCCACATCAGGCTTCTCTGCTATGAGCCTGCTTCTTCCTCTCTCACTCCCCTTGCTTGTGTTCCCTCTCTCGCTGGCTGTCTCTATCTCTGTCAAATAAATAAATAAAATCTTTAAAAAAAATAAAATAAAATAAAATTAGATTCGTGCTGCAGCGCCTGGCTGGCTCCTTCGGCAGAGTGTGCCACTCTTAGATCTCAGCATTGTGAGTTTGTGTGGAGATGACTTAAAAAATGACACTTTTTTTAAAGATTTTATTTATTTGAGAGAGAGAGAAGGGGAGGGAGAGAGAATCTGAAGCAGACCCTGCACCGAGTGTAGAGCCCGACACGGGGCTCGATCCATGACCGCAAAATCGTGACCTGAGCCGAAACTCAGAGTCAGATGGCCCAACTGACTGAGCCACCCAGGCGCCCCTAAAAATGAAACTTAAAAAAATAATAACGGGGGCGCCTGGGTGGCACAGCGGTTAGGCGTCTGCCTTCGGCTCAGGGCGTGATCCCGGCGTTATGGGATCGAGCCCCACATCAGGCTTCTCCGCTAGGAGCCTGCTTCTTCCTCTCCCACTCCCCCTGCTTGTGTTCCCTCTCTCGCTGGCTGTCTCTTGTCTCTGTCAGATGAATAAATAAAATCTTTGAAGAAAAAAAAAGAAAAAAATTTTGTCTAGCCCTAGGTTCTAAAAAGTTTCTCCTTTGGTTTTTTTTTTTTTTTTCTTTTTCTTTTTTAAGATTTTATTTTTATTTATTTATTTATTTATTTTTTAAAGATTTTATTTATTTATTTGACAGAGATAGAGACAGCCAGCGAGAGAGGGAACACAAGCAGGGGGAGTGGGAGAGGAAGAAGCAGGCTTCCAGCGGAGGAGCCTGATGTGGGGCTCGATCCCATAACGCCAGGATCACGCCCTGAGCCAAAGGCAGACGCTTAACCGCTGTGCCACCCAGGCGCCCCTTAAGATTTTATTTTTAAGTAATCTTTCCACCCAGTGTGGGGCTTGAACTTAAAGCCTTGAGACCAAGAGTCGCACACTCCACCAACCGAGCCAGCTGGGCACCCTGCTCCTATGTTTTGTAATAAAAAGTTTAATAGGTCATGTTTTACACTTGACATAATCCATTTTGATTTGTTTTTAGTTAATTTTTGTTTAAGGTGTGAAGTTCAGGTTGAGGTTCACTTTTCTTGCCCCAGTTTTATTCACAAATAATTGACATACATCACTGTATAAGCTTAAGCAGAAGCATTTGTTGGGTACAAAATATTGTCCCAAGACTTCCTTGTCCTCTTGTCTGTGTAAGGTGGCCTTGAGCAGAGGCTTAGGAGCATTGGCCCAGATGCCAGCTCTGCCGGTCCTAGCTGTGTGACCCTGGGCTTCCGTGTCCTAGACACTCCCCATGCGTCTCATTGTGAGCACAAGTCAGAAGATAGGAGGTGAGCGCGCTCGGACAGGGCCTGGCAGGGTGGGCACTGGACCTTGCTGTGGGCCCTGGTTCTGCTGGATGTATTTCTGTTGCTCACCAGTCAGTCATCCTGGTTTTGGGGAAGTGTCCATATTCCTGCAGGCAATCCTGCTTCTCCCTTCTTGGACAGGTAGAGGGCAGTGCATGTGCTCACAGCACAGCCTTGTCTGCACTTCCCTGGTTGAGTTGGCCATTACACATCTCTCCGTGTCCACCTATGTTTGTATCATAGCTAGCTTGTATATCATTCGTCAGCCTGTCCTTTTCTTTCTCAGACATCATTGGTTCCAACAGTGGTGATTATTTCCTTTTCAAGATTGCATTGTTATAACTGCCTAATAGGCTCCTTTAATTTAAGTGCCTCTTTTGTCCTTTCTTGGTGGTAAGTTGCTCTAAGTCCCATGCAGAGTGGGGCATTTCAGGTAGCCTTGCCCTGATTCTGCATATTAGAGGAGAGGAGTTGGTTGGTTTTACTTCTCGGGGGCAGGGTGAAGGTCCTGCGAGGCCTCTTGGTCACAGCTCAAAACTGGTTTTTCCCCTACTTTGCTGAGGTTCTGTTAGTAAAGAATGATAGGTTGTGTGTGTTTGTGTGTTTGTTTTAATGTATAGTTGCGACACAAAGTGAACAAACCGTTTAGAGTCTCTAAAAGTAGGAGCACCTGGATGGCTCAGTCAGTTAGATGTTTGACTCTTGGTTTCAGCTAAGGTCCTGGACTCAGGATTGTCAGATCAAGTCCCACGTCAGGCTCTGCCCTCATCAGGGAGTCTGTTTGAGATTCTCTCTCTCCCTCTGCCCCTCCCCCTTGTACTCACACACGTGCTCTCTCGCTCGCTCTCTCTCTCAAATAAATAAATTAATCTTTAAAAAAAAAAGAATCTCTAAAAGTAAAAAAAGAGAGTTTTATTTGAGCTCAAGTTAGGACAGTTGCCCTGGAAACTTGTCTTCACAGGGAAGAAAGCACTCCAGAAATGAATGGTTTTTAATACTTTTTACATCTTGTAAAAGCTCAAAGGATTATAGATTAGCATATGGGCAGGGATCACGAGTTTTATCTTAAAGGAACGCAGGGAGTAGGAGCCTTGATTGATATCTCAAGGACAAGATGATTTTCCTTTGGGCTACTCATTCACAAAGAGGCTGTACAGTGCATGCATGGAGGGCCGTAAATCAGGCTTTTGGTTTGAACGATGTTTATGTACAGTCACGTTGACTTAGAAATCTAAAATGGTTTCTCATGTATGTCAGACCTTTAAAGAGTTTTTCTTTCATCATAGTTGGCATACAATGTTATATTAATTTCGGGTATGTACAACGTTGATTCAACAGTTTCTATAGGACGCCGGGGTGGCTCAGTCAGTTAAGTGTCTGCCCTCAGCTCAGCTCGTGATCCCGGAGTCCTGGGATCGAGCCCCACATCGGGCTCTCTGTTCATCGGGGAGCCTGCTTCTCCTCTGCCTGCCGCTCTGCCTACTTGTGATCCCTCCCCCCCCATCAAATAAATAAATAAAATCTTTTTAAAAAAAAGTTTCTGTAGATTACTCAGTGTTGGGTAACTGTAGTCACCATCTGTAACTATACAACATTATTATGCTATTATTTTATATATATATTTTTAAAATATTTATTTATTTGTCTGTTTGTTTGTCAGAGGGAGAGAGAGCATGTGCGAAGAAGCAGGGCGGAGAAAAGGCAGAGTGAGAAGCAGACTCCCCGCTGAGCAAGGAGCCCGATGTAGGGCTCCTGGATCCCAGGACCCAGAGATCATGACTTGAGCTGAAGGCAGCTGCTTAACCCACTGAGCTCCCCAGGCGTCCCAGTAAATCTTTAAATAAATAAATAAATGTTTAGTTTTTCGTTTTGTTTTTTAGATTCCACATAGAAGTGAGATCATATGGTATTTGTCTTTCTCTGACTTACTCCACTTAGCATAATACCCTCTAGCTCCATCCACATTGTCACAGGTAGCAAGATCTCATTCTTTGAGTTTTTTAAAAACATTTTATTTTTTTAAGTAAGCTCTACACCCAGCATGGGGCTTGAACTCATGATCCCGAGATCAAAAATTGCATGCTCTGGGACATCTGGGGGGCTCAGTCAGTGAAACGTCTTTGGCTCGTGTCATGATCTCAGGGTCCTGGGATTGAGCCCCATGTGGGGTTCTGCGCTCAGCTCAGAATCTGTTTGCCCCCTGCCCCTCCCCCTGCTCATGCTCACGCACGCTCTCTCTCTCAAATAAATATACAATCTTTTTAAAAAATTGCATGCTCTACTGACTGAGCCAGCCAGGCGCCCCAAGATCTCATCCTTTTTTATGGCTGAGTAATATTCGTGTGTGTGTGTCTGTGTGTACCACTTCTTTATTCAATGTTTTATAGTTTTCAAAGTGCAAGTATTTTACCTCTTTGGTTAAATTTATTATAGGTATTTTATTCGTTTTGGTACAAATATAAATGGGATGGTCAAAACTGATTTTTTTTTTCAACAATGTTTCTTCTAAAGTTGTGGGTTCGCATGAGATGGTTGCAGTTCCTCTCATGGTGCTAGTCCTGTAGAGTCCTTATGAGTATTACGTAAATTACAAAAGAGAAGCAATTAGGGCAGTGCTAGGCACAGAGAAGATGCTCAAGTTAGTGATTATTTAGCCTTTGGATGGTTCTTAATGTGATGAGGTAAACATACGCACGTAATTTTTTCACATGTTGAACCAAACTCTGCCGTCTTGTATCTCTTACCAGTTTGTCCTGGCACTTTTTTGGGCCCTGGATGGCCTTTCTATCCTTGCCTCCTGGCACTTGGTGCCGCCCCCCAGTTCTGCATCCTGAAATGCTTGCTGCCCTTGCGTTCTCGACTTAACACTGTCGGTTTCCTGCCAGACTTCTCTCCGGACCCTTCCATTTGGCTCCTAAATGGGGGCATGCCCCAGATTCAGTCCTTGGGTCTCCTGCCCACCCCCCTGGGGTGTCTATCTAGTTCCATGGTTGTAAGCGCTCACCACGTGCTGATGGAGCCCAGATCTTTGTGCCCAGACCAGCCTATCTCCTGAACTCTGTCTCCTCCCCTTGGCTGGTAATAACAGTGTGAATTTGGTGAGGCACCTGGCAGACCCCGGGAGCCCTACGTAAAATAGAATTTCTGGAACTTCCATTCGCAGATGGGGAAGGAGACAGGCCACAAATAAGGGGCGTTTGGCTGGCTCAGTCTGTGGAGCATGTGACTCTTGGTCTCGAGTTGTGAGCTCCAGCCCCATGTTGGGTGTAGAGATTACTTAAAAATAAAATCTTTTTTATTTTATTTTATTTATATTTTATTTTATTTTATTTATTTGACAGAGACAGCCAACAAGAGAGGGAACACAAGCAGGGGGAGTGGGAGAAGAGGAAGCAGGCTCCCAGCGGAGCAGGGAGCCCGATGCGGGGCTTGATCCCAGGACCCTGGGATCACACCCTGAGCCGAACACAGACGCTTAACAACTGAGCCACCCAGGTGCCCCTTAAAAATAAAATCTTAAAAATATATATATGACGGGCGCCTGGGTGGCTCAGTTGATTAAGTTTTGGACTCTTGATTTCAGTTCAGGTCATGATCTCAGGGTCATGAGGTCAGGTGTTGTGCTCCATGCTAGGTGCGGAGCCTGCTTGAGATTCTCTGTCCCTCTCCCTCTCCCTCTGCCCCTGCATTTGCGCGCGCGCGCACACACACACACACACACACACACACACTCTAAATAAGTAAATCTTAAAAAAAAAAAGAGTTGGACACTTAACTGAGCCATCCAGGCGCCCCAGCAATAAAGTATTTTTTAATTAAGGTGTGTACATTGTTTTTCTAGACATTGCACACTGTAGAGTCTACAAATAGAGCCTAAGCGTAAGTTTTATATGTACTGGGAAACCAAAAAAATTCATTTGACTTGCTTTATTGCAATATTTCCTTTACTGTGATGGTCTGGAACCAACCCTACCATATCCCTGATGTATGCCTGTACAAAGATTAATGCAAAAAATGGATTATACACCTAAATGTAAGATTGAAAACTACAAAACTTTCAGAAAAAAAGCATTGAAGAAAATCTTAGTGGCCTTGGGTTTGGCAAAAAAGTTTCCTAAATAGGACATAAAGATGACAAACTGTTAAAAAAATTGGGGACACCTGGGTGGCTCAGTAAGTTAAGTGTCTGCCTTTGGTTTAGGTCATGATCCCAGGTCCTGGGATCCAGCCCCACATCGGGCTTCCTGCTCCACAGGGAGTCTGCTTCTCCCTCTCCCTCTGCTCCCCCTGTTCCCCCTGCTTGTGTGCTCTCTCCCTCTCTGTCAAATAAATAAAATATTTTTTAAAAATTTATTTATTAGAGTGCGTGCACGTGAGAGAGCAAGAGAGAGAGAGAAAGCAGGGGCAGAGGGAGAGGGAGAAGCAGACTCCCCACTGAGCAGGGAGCCCAATGTGGGACTCGAACCCAGGACCCCGGGATCACGACCTGAGCTGAAAGCGGACGCTTCACCGACTGAGTCACCCAGGCGTCCCTAAAGATTATTTACTTCAGAGCGCGGGGGTTGGGGGCAGAGAGAGTCTTAGGCAGACGTCCTGCTGAGCACGGCGCTCGGTCTCACAACCCTGAGATGATGACCTGAGCTGAAACCTAGGGTTGGATGCTTAACCAGCTGAGCCACCCAGGCGCCCCCAAGTGTCAGACTCTTGATCTCAGCTCAGGTCTTGATCTCAAAGGGTCGTGAGCCCAACGTGTAGCCTACTAAACAAACAGCCTTTGTTGCTAAAAACTGCTGACTCATGTGAGCAGCCGGGGTGGCTGCCGGCTTATCAGGGTGGTGGTTGCTGGAGGCTGGATGGCTGTGGCGATTTCCCAAAGTAAGACACTAATGAAATTGGCCTCCTTAACTCTTTCGCAAGCGATGCTGTTTGATCGCTTTGTACCCACAGGAGAACTTCCTTCAGAACTGGCGTCGGTCTGCTGACCCCCTGCTGCTGCTTTGTCCGCTCCGTTCATGCAATGTTCTAGGTCTTCTGTTGTCATTTCAACACCAGGAGTAGACTCTGCCTCAAGATGCCACTTTCTCTGCTCGTCCGTAAGGAACAAGTCCTCATCCGTTCAAGTGTCATCCTGAGATTGCAGCGACTCGGTCCCATCTTCAGGCTCCACTTCTCATTCTGCTCTCTCGCTGTTTCCACAGCTGCAGTGACTTCCTCCCCTGACGTCCTGACCCCCTCAGAGTCGTCCGTGAGGGTGGGAATCCACTTCTTCCAAACTCCTGTTCCTCTGGACATTTTGTCCTCTTCCCATGAGTCATGAATGTTCTTAATGGCATCTAGATGCTGAATCCTTTCCAGATTTTTAATTTACTTTGCCCAGATCCGTCAGAGGAAGCAGCACTGTCTGTGGCAGCCATAACCTTACAAAACGTATTTCTTAAATAATACGACTTGAAAGTTGAAATTACTCCTTGACCTGTGGGCTGCAGGACGGACATCGTGTTAGCAGGCCTGGAAACGACGTTAATCCCCTTGCACACCCCCCAGAGCTCTTGGTTGAGTAGGTGCACTGTCAGTGAGTAGTAACATTTTGAAAGGAATATTTTCTGAGCAGTGGGTCTCAGCAGTGGGCTTAAAATATTCAGTCGACTGGGGCACCTGGGTGGCTCAATCGATTAAGCATCCAGCTGTTGGTTTCAGATCAGGTTGTGATCTCAGTCGGGGTCGTGGGATGGAGCCCTGCATCGGGCTCAGCGCTCAGTGTGGATTCTGCTTGAGATGCTCTCCTCTCTCTCCTGCCCCCCACCACACACACTAGCACACATGTGCGCGCACGCTCGCTCTCTCAAATAAATAAATCATCGTTTTTAAAAAATTCAGTCAGTCACATTGTAAGCAGATGACTGTCGTCCCGGCTTTGTTGTTCCTTTTCTGGAGTGCAGGCAGAGTACTCTTAGCATAATTCTTAGGGGTACTTGGATTTTCTCAACGGTCAGTGAGCATTGGCTTCAACCTAAAGTCACCAGCTGTATATTAGCCCCTGACAAGAGAGTCAGCCTGTCCTTTGAAGCTTTGAAGCCAGGTATTGACTTCTCCTCTCTGGTTATGACAGTCCTAGATGGCATCTTCTCCCACAGTAAGGCCACTTTGTCTACATTGAAAATCTGCTGTTATGGGGCGCCTGGGCGGCTCAGTCGTTAAGCGTCTGCCTTCAGCTCAGGCCGTGATCCCGGAGTCCTGGGATCGAGCCCCACATCAGACTCCGCTAGGAGCCTGCTTCTTCCTCTCCCACTCCCCCTGCCTGTGTTCCCTCTCTCACTGGCTGTCTCTCTCTGTCAAATAAATAAATAAAATCTTAAAAAAAAGAAAAAAATCTGCTGTTAAGCATTGCCACCTGCATTACGGATCTCAGCTCGATCTTCTGGAGAACTTGGTGCAGCTTCTCCATCAACACTTGCTTCTCCACCTCGTACTTTCACCTAACGGAGACGGCTTCTTTCCTTAACCCTCACGACCAACCTGTGCAGCCTTCCAGCTTCCCTGTTGCGGCTCCCTCACCTCTCAGCCTTTCCAGCATTGAGGAGATCTCGTCGGGGCTTTGCTCTGGATTAGACTGTGGCTTAAGGGCACGTTGTGGCTGGTTTGATCAGCAATCAGGCTGTTTTGCTTTCTTTGTGTGTTCAGTTGACTGGCACTTGGGGAATTATTCCTTTGCATTCACAACTCAGCCGTTCGGGGCGAGAGGCCTTGCTTTCAGTCTGTCTCGGTTTCCAGCATGCCTTCGTCGCTGAGCTTAATCATTTCTAGCTTTGGTTTAAAGTGAGAGACATGTGGAGTGCCTGGCTGACGGGCTGAGTCGATAGACTGTGCGACTCTTGATCTCAGGGTCATGAGTTCAGGCCCCACGTTGGGCATGGAGCTTACTTAAAAAAAAAATAAATAAGTAATGTGAGAGATGGGCGACTCTTCCTTTCACTTGAACACTTAGAGGCCATTGTAAGGACACTGATTGGCCCAGTTTCAGTACTGCTGTGTCTCAGGGAATAGGGAGGCCTGAGGAAGGAGAGAGAGGCAGGGGACCGGCTGGTCAGTGGAACAGTCAGAATACACACAACACTTATCTGTTAAGTTTGCTATCTTAAATGGGCACAGGGTAATGGTGCCCCGAAACAATTATAATTGTAACACTGATCACAGATCACCGTAACAGATATAGTAATAGTGAAAAACTTTGAAGTACTGCAACAATTACCATGATGTGACACAGAGACACAAAGTGAGCAAATACTGGTGGAAACATGGTGCCGGTGGATGTGCTTGGCGCTGGGTGGCCACAGACCTTCAGTTTGTAAAAAAGTGTAATGTGTGCAAAGCACAATAAAGCCACGTGCCATAAACTGAGATGCGCCTGTCTGTGGTGTGCAGAAAGGGTTTAACTTTATTCTTTTAGACATGGCTATCGAGTTTTTGTAGCATTACTTGAAGAAAAGATGACCCTCTCTCTGTTGAATCACCTTGGCCCCTCTGTTGAAAATCCACTGACTGAGGGGCTCCTGCCTGGCTCAGTTGGAAAAGCGTGCAACTCTTGATCTCAGAGTTGTGAATTCGAGCCCCATGTTGGGTGTAGAGATCCATTAATTATACCTGGGCGAGGGTGTCATTTTGGAGTCTGTTCTGTTTCCGTGATTTGTGTGTCTGTGTCAGTACCGCGCTGTGTGGTTATGGATCGCAAAGTCAGGGAGTGTTGGTCTTACTTTGTACTTTTTCAGGTTTTTTAGCTATCCTAGGTCGTCCACATTTCCATATGAGTTCTAGAATCCGTTTGTCTTTTTTTTTTTAAGAAAGAGAGCGTGGGGGGGGGTACAGAGGCAGAGAGAATCTCAAGCAGGCTCTGCACTGAGCATGGAGCCTGACGTGGGGCTCGATCTCCCAACCTCGAGACCATGACCTGAGCTGAAATCAAGAGTGGGACGCTTCAGGCTGTGTACTCAGCATGGAGTCTGCTTGGGATTCTCTCTCCCTCTCCCTCACCCCTCCCGCTTGTGCTCTCTCTCCCTCTCTCCCTCGTTCTCTCATTCTCTCTCTCTCCCTCAAAAAAAAATTTTTTTTTAATAAAAAAAAAAAAGAGTTGGACGCTGAACCGACTGAGCCACCCAGGTGCCCCAGTTCATCATTTTCTATGGAGGAGTCTGCTGGGGTTTTGTGTGTAGGAATTGTGGGGAGTCTGAATCATTTTGAGAACTGAGGTCTAATAATACCGGCTTCTCCAATCTGTGAACATGCTTTTGTCTCCATTTATCTGCTTTCTTTCAGTGCTGTCAGCAGCGTTTGTAGTTCTCAGTGTACCGGTTTTGTGCTTTTTACAGTTAGTGAGACGTCACTGGTGTATAACCTAGTTTCCAGGGTACGGTATAGTGGTTTGGTGTGTATGTCCTGGGAGACGACCACGGCAATGGGTCTAGTGAATGTCCATCACCACGTGGGGTTACAAGTTGTTTTCTCAGGATGACAACTTCTAAACTCTTCTCTCCTAGCAACACTCAGCTCTATGCTCCACTATCATTACTTATAGTCACGTTGCTGCACACTACATCCCATGACTTATTTTATAACTCAGATTGGGTTCTCCAATGTATAGCTTACATTTCAGTGCTGGTGTAAATGGTATTTTTATTTTTTTAAGACTCATCTATTTATTTTAGAGAGTGTGTGTGCACGAGTGGGGGGGAGGGGCAGAGGGAGAAGCAGACTCCCCACTGAGCAGAGAGCCTGATGTGGGGCTCGATCCCAGGACCCCGGGATCATGACCTGAGCCACAGTCAGACGCTTCACCGACTGAGCCACCCAGGCGCCCCCACCTGGGAGCTCGTAAAACTACTGATGCCTTTAGTCTGGGTTGGGTGTGGGAATTACGTTCTGAAGCTCCTCTGGCAGTTGTAAGGTGCGGCCAGGGTAGGGAGGGGTACAGGGGCGCCATCGCCTTTTGCCTTAACACAGAGGCCCGGGCTTGTTTGTGGTGTCTGCGCCACGCTTCCGCCCCTCATTCAGCCCTTGCAGTGCCATGCTCTGACGCGTCCTCACCCCTACGCGTTTTACCCTGTGGGTTACGGTCTCTTCTGGGGTGAGCTTGCTTGCTTCGCTTGTCCCTGCAACGTGGGTTGTGCAGCAGGTTATCCTGCTGGTTCCACCTGGGATGCCACCTTCTGGGGTCTTCCCACTCCAGAAGCCTGTCCCGCCTACTCTCCTGCACTCTGACTGCAGGCGCCCTGGCTGCCACCCTGTGGTGGCCCGCCCTTCCTGTCCTTGGAGGATTCCCTGTTTGGTCCCTTGATCTACACCGGTTTCGTCAAACTCTGCCTTTCTTTTTCCATTGCTCAGAGTACTGATTTCTGCCTCTGTTTGTCACCACTTCTGCCTTTCTTAGACTGATTTTATTCCTTTGCTAGCTTTATAGAATCTCGGCTGATTACCTTCACTAGTGTTTGGAAATTGAAGTTTTCTTTGAGGCTAAAATAGGTAGTTTTGGCAAATGCTTTATTGGCCTGTCCGCAGGGCGTCCAGTCCAGTGTGTACCTGCAGGACCCTCTTACCGAGGGTCACCATTCAGCTCTCCTGCACCGCGGGCGTCTGACACGGCACAGCCCCGCGCGGTTCCTCCTGCGGTCACATGCTGGATGCCCGCCTGTGACTCCTCCTCTAGCTGGCCCTCGGCCTCGTCTGTGGGGCAAACGCCACAGCTCCCGCCTTCTAGTTCTTTCTTACTCTATGACTGTTAGCGCTTCTAGATTCACTAGAAACCACAGGTGGGTTCCTGAGTTCTTAAGTATCTTTGGGATAGAAAGAGACTGTTCTCAAGTCCTTTGGCAAATGGGACTTCAGCCATTTTTGTCCCCCGATGGAATGGGTGCGTGTATATGTTATTTTCTGTGTGTATACATATATATGTTTATTTATGTGTATATGTATGTTATCTTCTGTGTGTACATACATGTGTTTATGTGTGTATGTGTTATTTTCTGTGTGTATACATACATATGTTTATTTATGTGTATATGTATGTTATCTTCTGTGTGTACATATATATTTATGTATATATGTATGTTATCTTCTGTGTGTACATATATGTGTTTATGTGTATATGTATGTTATCTTCTGTGTGTACATATATATGTTTATTTATGTGTATATGTATGTTATCTTCTATGTGTACATATATGTGTTTATGTGTATATGTATGTTATCTTCTGTGTATACATACATGTGTTTGTGTATATGTATGTTATTTTCTGCATGCATATTTATTTATTTATTTATTTATTAAATTAAGGCATCAGTGTTTTTCTGATCGAAGTCCTCGTTTACCGACGATGGAAACCAAACAAGAGAAAGTCAACATGAGTAAGGCACTGAGCTCAGATTCGGCCTCGTACCGCTGCTCTGCGTGCCATGGGGACGAGGACTGGGGGCCCAACCACCCCATCCGGGGGCGAGCCAAGTCCCGCAGCCTGTCTGCCTCGCCCGCCCTGGCGAGCACCAAAGAGTTCAGGTAGGAAGGCCCTCCTCCAGCCACCGGCCTCACCTGTGCACTCTGACCACTCAGAGCTACAACCAAGGGTTCTTTTAAGTTCTGTACCGGTGCGCGTAAACACTGACTAGTACGGTGTGTGTAAGAAGGTCGGGTAGGGCTGAGTCCCAAGAGCAGAGGACGGGCGCCCGCCTGGCGCGTCTCCCCAGATGGGACAGCAGCACAGGATGATTTTCCTTTTCTTCCTTATCAGCCAGCGCCCACTCTACCTTTTGGTGTTTGAGGTGTGGGTGGTGCCCGAAGGCACGTCAGCAGGCCCCATGCGGTGACGGTGCTGGCGGAGGCTGAGTGTGGCCGCAGGGGTGTTGGGCAAGCCCCTCCCCCGACCCGGCATGCCCGCTCCAGCAGCCCGCAGTGCATGCTCTTGGACAAGGCGCTTGAGTCACAGCGCTTCGAGCTCCCCATGAAGCGGCCTGCCGGGCAGCGTTGTGATGGCCCTTGTCGACCCTGCCCTGGCTTCCGGAACGATAAACGTGGTCAGGTTTCGGTGGAAGCTGCCAGAGCCGACGCTGCTGCTCAAGCGAGGGTCCCGTCTGTCAAATGCAAGGGGGAGTTTTCCGGGAAAAAGCCCGTACTTCTCAGTGCAGCGCCTTCCCCTGGTGGAGCGCGGAGCGGGGCGGGTGCGTGGGCGGTTTTGCGTGTGGGAGTCCCCAGCGCATGTGTGGGAGTCCCCAGCACACATGTGGGAGCAGCGGCCGTCCCATTTCCGGTCGATCTGCTTCCCATGTGCCCCTCAGCACTGCTTGTTGGTTTTTTGGGGTTCACCACACACCCTTTCTAGTTCCGAGATGTGGAACGTGGTGTGGTGACAGCAGGTCCGAGGTAGCCTCTGTGTGCGGGTGTTGGCGGAGGAAGAAGGCAGGAGCGTGTCCGGTCACAGCAGCCCTTGAGCACTGAGCACTAACCGTGGGCGTCCACCAGTGAGGGTGCCGTGACTGCCTTTCCTCCGTGTGCACGCGGGGCCAGCGAGATGTAGTCTTTACCCGGACACCGTGGCTCTCTCTTAGGTCTGTTGCCCTTTACAAGACAGAAAAGCTGTTTTGTCTGTGTTGAATATGAAGATTTTGTCAACCCCACGAGACAGTTGAAGATGAGTCAGCTCCATTTGGCCATCTTTGGGTACAGAAAGGGACTGTGAGGCCATAGGGGTTGAACACGTGCCATAACCCTGTTCACCGTGGGGGTGTCCTTGTGGCTCCCTTGAGCCTGTGCCAGGGTGGGTGTTGGGCCCTCACAGACAGGGAGGGAGGCAGGGCAGCCGGGTCGTGGTGTCCCTGCGATGTGTGCTGACCACAGCCCCTTCGTTTGGTGATTTGATTATGGCTGAGTCACTTTTCAGTTATTGGAGGAGTTGGGCCATTCGAGTAGTATCTTTTCTAGTGACCGTGCAACCCAGCATGAGCGTTTTTGTTAGAATTTTCATCTAGGTAATTCAGGGTTAGTCTCTGAGGGCTTGAGTCCCACGTATAGGCCAGAGGACTGGTCCCCAGACGGACTTGTCAGAGAGACTGCTCAGTTTCAGATTTCCAGGCCTGTCCCCAGAGGTGGGGGCCTGTCCCTTTTTCTGGGGTGGGGCTGGGCACCCACCCTGGTCTGGGGTCCCTTCTCTAAGGAACACTCTCGAGTTGCTGATGCTACACAGGACCGCGTGCGGTGCTGCAGCACAGCCCTGTGGGCCGGCGCAGGGCCTCCTGGGGCCGTCAGTGGGTACTGCGCAGGTGATGGGTGTGAGGGCACTACGATGAAAAGCCTGCATGCAGGTCTGTTCACCCGGTGTGTCCCCTCTCCCCGCAGGAGGACTCGCTCTCTGCACGGGCCGTGCCCGGTGACCACGTTTGGACCAAAGGCCTGCGTGCTGCAGAACCCCCAGACCATCATGTGAGTGCCGGGGGGCGGCAGGGGGCCTCCTTGAGAGTGTGTGCTGTTGTGGGATCACAGCGCTGTGGAATGTTGTGACTTGGGGTGAGAAGTTCACTTTTCAAGTCAGCAGAAGCCACAGGGCTTCTCCACCAGCTCCAATGAGCAATGGGGCCTCGCTGCTGTGCAGACGGCGGAGGGGCTCTGCTCCTCAGACACCCCAGCTGGACGGGCTTCAACTACCATCTTTAGTTACTGTTCTGTTTTTACAGTAAAAAGTCTAGGAGGAAACCAGTGTATTTCACACAATACGCTGGGTGGGTCAGACATGCTTCTCCTTTAATTTTTTTAAATTTTTATTTATTTATTTGAGAAAGAGCAAGCACAAGAGCCGGGGGGGGGGGCAGAGGGAGGGATAGAGGGAGAAGCAGTCTCCCCACTGAGCAGGGAGCCCAGCGTGGAACTCGATCCCAGCACCCTGGAACCATGACTTGAGCCGAAGGCAGACGCTTCACCGACTGAGCCACCCAGGCGCCCCTCCTTTAATTATTCTTACAGTACAGAGACATCAGTCGGCTGTTTTGAAACCCTGCGTCTACTTTTGTGAGACACCCACCTTGCAGGTGCGGCTCTTAGACGTCCTACCAGACCCCCAGAGCATCTTCGGAGGCCACGCGGTGCCTGGATGAGAAACTGTAAAAACTAAGCAGTCAGGATTATTTCTCTGGACTCTCGTGACTCTCCTGCTTCTCCCGTCTGAAGAGTCACTTGGTTCCAGAGGGGTGGGAGCTCTGTAAAGGGCTCTGTGTGGTGGTCTGGCTGTGGTTTATGTCTTAGGAAAACACTGACATCACTTCTCTGATGTTGGTGCGTTCTCTTAAACGGTCAGAATTCCATCCCACCCTGAGCCTTGTGCCTGGCACCTTCTGACCAGCTCCCCACCCTCCCTGCACTCTAGGCCTTTCCAGGCGCCTCCACAGGGTCCTCTCCTTCAGGGCGAGCTATGGGGTTCCCACATTTTGCACAGGGGTGAGGGCTGCGGGCTCAGGTGTGCTTCCTCAGCGGACCTGTCTGGGGATCCTTGCTGTCTGTGAGGCAGCCGCAGCAGTGGGGACCCCAGGCCTCAGGTCACAGCCTGTCTGAACCGGTTCCGGGCAGTCAGCACAGTGCTGCCACCTCCAGGCTGCTCAGGCAGTTGCCGTGCAAACTGGGAGGGCTTGTGACCTGAAACCCAGTGACATGACTGCCCTGCCTCTTACGGGGCGCAGGGGGCCGGGCCTGGCGCAGGAATGAAGTCTCTGCTGGCTCCAGGTGATATCTGCGGCTGCCGGTTACTGCCGCCAGGCTTGGGGCAGGTCCTGTCCAGACGCAGCCCCTCTAGTACTCACATCCTGCCCTGCACAGCAGCCACATTGGTAACCTGGCCTACCCAGGCGCCCCCAGACCCAGAGCCCTAGCTGCCTGCTGCTCTGCACCCTGCTCTCCCCCGTGCCCCATGCCTTCCTGTTTGCTCTGGCCCAGCCTGGCCCTGCCCTGGCCTTTCACCAGCTGCCTAAGGGCCCCTCCCTGCACTTGTCTTGGCAGAGCTGTTCTCTTCTTGTCCTTCTGCTTGGTGTAAGTGCCACCACGAGTAGCCTCTTGCTGTCCAGCCTTGCTTAGCCATCGTGTACTCCTAGCTGAGCCACAGTCGCTATATGGGGGGCGGGGTGGCCTTGTGAGCCTCAGGTCGGTTAGACAGGGTGGTTCAAGTGGGGTGCTCCAAGCAGAGGGGCGGATGCCCCTGAGGTGTCCCTGGGGCTGCAGTTGGGAGCTGAGGAATGAACAGCCTTGTCTGCCCTTTGGAGCCCGTGTGCCCAGCCCTGTGTGGTGGTGCCACCGTCTCTGGGGCACAGGACTCCTTTTCTCTGCCTTGTACCTGCCTCCCTTGCAACACTGCACCCCTGGCTGGGGCAGGGCTTTGTATGTCCTAACCTAACTTCTCTAATGTTCAAAAGTAAGATACAATAGAGATCACAAAGAACTTTTACTTCCTCATTTATTGTCTGAAATTTCACAATGAACATGTGTGTTTTCTCTTATGTTGAAATGTGTGGAGTTGCCAACATCTGATTGCCTTTGGCTTACTAGGCGGTGGCTCAGATAGGTCACCTGCTAGCTCTCAGGCGTCCTTGCTCTCCCATCCGTCATCCACAACCTGTGTGCTGGGGAAGGGTCAGCATCCCCACCTTATAGGTGACCCAGTGGGAGGCTGAGTCACAACTGGCGCCCAGGCCTGTGCAGGACACACTCTGGTAGCTTTGGCTGGGCGCAGCTGAGTGTGAGGGCCAGAAAGGCCACAGGCCACGCACGCCTGGGTCAGCGCAAAGGGGCTTCGACCCGGGCAAAGGTCCGTGAGCTGTCCATGCTGCTTCTTAGGCCCACGGCCAAACAGAGTGACGAAGTTTGGGGAGCACACACCCCTCCACCTGACCGAGGCCTGACAGCTCCTCCCACGGGGCCAAGCCGGTTCCACAGCCCAGCTCAGATTCCTGTGTGGCTGGGATGTGTCACCGCACCCGGGGCCCGGAACAGCCGAGCTCAGCCAGCCAGTCTAATGAAGAGCAGGGCACCTCCCGTCCGGCCTCCTTGCTGTTAAAGGTGATCCTCGGGACTTTTTAAACAGGTGATTGGCCAAGAGGATCGTGTAAATGGTGAAAAGATTCAATAAGATTTGCTTGATTTTTAATTTTAGGGAGCTTTTTTGCCATAGTTGTTTTATGCTCAGAAGTCATTTTAGGGTTGTTTTGCTTTCGGTTTTGAGGGTTGCAGAAGTTAAGTTCATAGTGCAAGTGCACAGTCGGGAGGGTTTTGGAGGCTGGTGTGCCCTGTACTCCTGTGAACAAAGTGTGACCGAAACGCTGTGACCAGAGCTGCTGTACCTCCTTGTGAGCCACGCGTGTGACCTGGGCAGACGATGAAGCTCACGGAGGGTGTTGTGAGTGACCCCTCCCCGTGCAGAAACGCCTGGAAAGGGTGAGTGGCACTCAGTAACTGGATGACGTCAGACACCACGCCTCTTGTGTTAGGGGTTTTTGTCCTAGTTTTGGAGGTTTTTAGCGGGACCAGCACATGGTCCAAAGCCTGAGAGACAGGCCTCCGAGGATGTGGTGCACCTGTTCTCTAGAGGGAGTGCGTGCTGCTGATGTGAACGCTCCTCTCCCCTCACAGGCACATCCAGGACCCTGCCAGCCAGCGGTTGACGTGGAACAAGTCCCCAAAGAGTGTTCTTGTCATCAAGAAGATCCGGGACGCCAGCCTGCTGCAGCCCTTTAAGGAGCTCTGTGTGTACCTGATGGAGGCGAGTGAGCCAGGCTGGGGGGGCACCCCCACCGCGTCCGCATCTGCGGGACTCCACACTGGAATCTGGGAGGCTCCGTGCTCTCCTGGGCCAAATGGTGGGGGCAGGTGCGGAGCTGGCCTCCTAGCCGGGTTCTGGGTTTGTGATTCCCAGAGCTGACCAAGTCAAGAAGCCCATTTCAGGCAAGTGACTTCCGTAACTGAGGGTCCCAGAGCCTCCAAAAGAATAGAAACCTGTGCACGAGCAGGTCGAGAGCATCTGACAGCCAGGACTAGCGAATCCCTTTCCCTCATCATAAAATGCTGTGGCTTAAAAGGAGGCCTCACGGAAGACCAGCGTGGGTCTTGTTGGTGGAGCTGATGTGCTTATCTCCCTTCCAGGAGAACAACATGATTGTGTATGTAGAGAAGAAAGTTCTAGAAGACCCTGCCATAGTGAGTGATGACAACTTTGGACCAGTGAAGAAGAAGTTCTGCACCTTCAGGGAAGGTGAGTTTGACTTCGGCTGTGTCGTGCGGTGGGTTGGCACCACTGCCCTGGACCTGGCAGACGATTCTAGTGTTCTTGCCCCATCGTGGGCAGGGTACCCTGCAGCGTTGAGGGCTGTGCCGAGACACTTTTCCTTGTGTTCTGTTTTCTAGATTATGATGACATTTCCAATCAGATCGATTTCATCATATGCCTGGGAGGGGATGGGACCCTGCTCTACGCGTCCTCACTGTTCCAGGTGAGGTCTGCAGGGGGTTCCGGCCCCAGCGCTGCGTGAGGAGGTGCTTTCCCAGCGAGGCTTTCCACCCCTTCTTGTACCTTGTGACTTAGGCCACAGGGATGCCGGCCGGCGTCTGCGGTGTTCTTACTCTGATATGGACTAAACTGTTTTTAAGTTGGTTTATTTGGCCACAGAGCAGGTTTGCAAATAATGCCAAATAATGCATCTGCTCTGTCTCGGTCTCCGTCCTCACCGGGCGTGCTACTGGCAGTGGAACGCGGGGCGGGCCTGCGAGCCTGGGCTGGCAGTGGGAGTGGCTGGGAGGGAGGGGGCAGTGGTGGAGAAACTGTCCTTCCTGGGGGGCTGCGGCAGGTTCACAGACGCATGGCACCCACGAGGAGAAACGGGCACTTCATGGCCGAGCGGCGGGGCCCATGGCAGGACGAAGGCGGCAGCTCCAGGCTGACCCTCCAGGGCACCTAGGAGGCCTGTGGAGGCGCCAGAGGGTGGGAGTCTGCCTGGGGGCCCACTGGGGTCACCGGAAGCCCTCCTTCACCCTCTGCAAGGCAGGAGGCTCTGGCGTAGAGGCTTGCATCCTTCCCTGACCAGCTCTCTCCTGTCCTCCACGGCCATCAGGCTGGTGGGTCCTGGTGCATCGGTGTCTCATCAGCTCTGCACGCCGCTGCTCCTCTCCGCCTCCCTGAGCTCCCGTGCGGTCACTTGGAATCAGCCCCCCCCCCCCCGGCACTGACTGTGCACGCACGTGCCTGTCCTTTCCTAGGGACGGTTGGGGGTGGGTCCGTCGGTGCTGGGGACAACTGGGGTGGCTTTTGAGTGGATTGGGTAGCTAACTGACCTGTCTCATTGGCTCATAGGGCAGTGTGCCTCCGGTCATGGCATTCCACCTGGGTTCCCTGGGCTTCCTGACCCCCTTCAACTTTGAGAACTTTCAGTCCCAAGTTACTCAGGTGATACAGGGTAAGTCGGAATGTTCTGGAACTCACAAGGAGTTCTGAACATGGGATTGTCTTCTCACTTGGTTTTTGGGTTTTTTAATGATGTGTAGAGTAATATTTAAGTGTTTCAAGATTCAGAGATTCAAGATTATTGAACGGTTCAAACATTTTTTCCTCACTTTGAGAAGTTTGAGGAGGTCACATGGTGAAGCTGCTGCGTGTTAGTTGGTAGTGGTGAATTGACTTTCCCAGAGAGCTCAGAGGTGCTGTCCTCAGTGTGGGAGAAGAAGGGTGGTCTCTGGTCGAGCAGGGGTGTCTGCTTCCTGCGGCGTGCCACCACCCCTTCCCTGCTAACCTCCCTGGGTATGACCCCTGCTGGCCCCCAGGGAATGCAGCTGTTGTTCTTCGGAGCCGGCTGAAGGTCAGGGTCGTGAAGGAGCTCAGAGGAAAGAAGATGGCGGTGCCCAATGGGATCAGCGAGAATGGCGTGCTGGCTGCAGACCTGGATGCGGAGGTTGGGAAGCAGGTCATGCAGTACCAGGTCTGTGGACACGTCCCCTGTCCAGGCTCGAGGCCCGGCCCTGCCTGTCAAATGGCCTCAGGAAGAGGCACAGGGTGGAGGGACTCTGGGCTGGACCCAGTGGGGGCCCCCTGACCTCGGGACCTTCCAGAGAGCCCAGGAACAGTGCAGGTGCCTATGGGGCAGACCACCCAGAGCAGCCCTGCCTGGTCCCTCCCAGTGTGCAGTGACCTTGTCCCCCCAGGTCCTGAACGAGGTGGTGATCGACAGAGGCCCCTCCTCATACCTGTCCAACGTGGATGTCTACCTGGACGGGCACCTCATCACCACAGTGCAGGGTGACGGTAGGTGGGCACCTGGGGTCCCACAGGGTGGGGGTGGGGCAAAACCCCCAGAGAGTGACCCTGCGGCCTGTCCACCAGGGGTGATCGTCTCCACCCCGACGGGCAGCACAGCGTATGCGGCCGCCGCCGGGGCCTCCATGATCCACCCCAACGTGCCGGCCATCATGATCACACCCATCTGCCCCCACTCGCTGTCGTTCCGGCCTATTGTGGTCCCTGCGGGGGTCGAGCTGAAGGTAGAGTCCACCCTCTACCCCTTCTGGTTTAAGCTGTTGCCCAGGGCGTACATGCCGACTACCCCCTCTGCCCCTGGCTGTGACCCCAGCACCCACTGGGTTGTGGGCCCCGCCCTGCTGGCTGCTGGAAGGGGCTTCTCTCTCATCCTTGTCTGTCTGGTCGGCAGGTGCGGTGCCGAGACCCGGGCCAGCCGCTCCAGCAGGGCTGTGGGCCCTTGGGAGGTGGGGAGAGTCCCTGCCGGATGGAGGCACCACTCCCTGTGAGGAGCGGTGTCTTGGTCCTGGCGTGTGGCCAGTGCCTGCCGCTGCCCCTCCGTCTCTGTTCTTCGCCTGCCTTGCGCTCCCCACTTCGGTCCACCTTAGGCCAGTGTGTCTCTGGCTGTGAGCCCTGGTAGTCAGGGCCACATCTGCAGGTTACAGGAAGAGAGGACTGAGAGGGGCCTGGAGCCAGACCCCTGGCTGGTGTCCCTGGCCCTGGGTGGATGGTCAGGGACTGGGCTTGCTGGCTGCCCGTCTTACTTCCCAGGGTTGGTGTCAGTGAGACATAAGTTAAGGCCCTCACGGCCTGGAACTGGCCTTGGCGTAGAGTGGGTGATAGGGATACCTTCAAGGGTCCTCTTGGCCAGTGCTGCCCTCCCAGGGCGGGAGTCCAAGGTGCTCAGCAGCACTCACGATCCCGTATCTGTCCTGCTTGATCCCCTCCAGATCATGCTGTCACCGGAAGCAAGGAACACTGTATGGGTGTCCTTCGATGGGCGAAGGAGACAGGAGATCCGCCATGGAGACAGGTGTGTAAGCCTTGGGGCCAGAGCGAGGAGTAGGTGTGTGGGGTGGGTGCAGGCCCTGCCTTGCAGCCTTCATACCCCTCTTGAAGTCGGCTTGTGCGGGCCCCATAGGCGGCAGAGCTCTGTCACTGAGAGCTGCAGGGGGAGACACGAGCCTGTCCGGTAGCTGGTCACCCACACAGGTTGCAGCATGTTGCCCCATGTTCTGCTGTATTTGGGGGCGACAGATCACAGCCCCTCACCCCGCCCTGCCCTGGTGCCCCTGCCGGCTGTACCTGTCCTTAGGGTGAGACAGGCCCCAGGCTGTGCGGCAAGTGGCATGAGCAGAACTGGAAATGGTTCCCAGCTGGGCTGGGGTGGGCATGGCCCCTGGGGAAGGGTCTTGGCCTGATGCTGTGGGCTCACCTGTGCTGTGTCTCCCCCCTACCTCAGCATCAGCATCACTACCTCTTGCTACCCGCTCCCCTCCATCTGCGTCCGAGACCCCGTGAGCGACTGGTTTGAGAGCCTGGCACAGTGTCTGCACTGGAACGTGCGGAAGAAGCAGGCGCACTTCACGGAGGAGGAGGAAGAGGAAGGGGAGGAGGAGGAGGAGGTGGAGGAGGAGGAGGGGGAGGGCTAGGCCTGAGATCCTGCTGTCCACACTCGGGACCTCAGAGTCCCGAAGCTGCTCCGCTGCCTCGTTCCCACTTGCCCTCCGGGAACAGGCTGACCCGAGCACACGCGCTGTGAGCCCCCAAGCAGGCATCAGAAGTCACAGCACTTTTGTTTGTAGCCAGGGGAAGAGCCGGGAATCTGCCTTCTGTCGACCAGATCAGTCGTTTTTAACATTTTAAATCTGACTTCTTTTTTGCATTTCTAAATAAGAAAAGTGAGTGCTGGCGGGGGCTCTGGTCCACACCGTGAGCGCCTGTGCCGTCACTCAGAGCCTGGTCCCAGGGCGGGGACCCCAGAGCTGGATGTGCTCTTTATGACTCCTTGTCAGGAAACTTGTTGAAATCAGTCTGTTGAAATTCAGAGGGGATCAGAATGGGTTGATCTGTCTTTCTGTGTTGAAAATAAATGTCTTGTAGCCAAAAATCTTCCTTTAGCTACCACGATTTTCCCCTTAAATCCTGCACCTTTTCCCCTAGAAGGACTCGGAGGGGACGCTTCTGCAGAGCACAGTTTGGTATTTGATTGGCTGATGAGTGGAGGGGTCCCCTCTCCCTCCTGCTTGGCACCTGCACCCCGTCTGGGCACACCTTCTGGCCTTGGTCCCAAGGCCCTCCCCTCCCCCGCTGACGTGGCGTGATGGGGTGCCGGCAGAGCTCCACGCTGTGGCCCCGCAAGCCCAGCAGTGGCCTGGTAGGAGGTCAGACCCACACACATTCCTCACGAAGCAGGGATGGCCCCCTCTGCACCCCAGAAGGTATTTTAAATCCTGTGTATACTTTGTAGAGATTATTTTAAGGTCTCTGAACTGCTCATGGACAGATTTTATCTTACACACTTCGAAGATTTCAGAGGGAACGGGATTTGTACTGTAGTGAAATGGAGCCTTGCTCCAATGTTTACACGTGTTCTGTGTGGCACTGTGTGCTGGGACCACTCTGTTCAGCATGCTCACCGTGGGGGTGACGGTCCACGGAGAGAGAGGGTGCTACTCGGTTAGTAAGCTGTGGTACTTTGCGACTGCAGCTAGAAGATGGGGACGCATTGGTTAGTGAGGAAATAGGGGGCTGGGGACATTTTGTGTCGGTTCTGCTCTTGCTTCTCCCTGTGGGTCTTGGGCTGGCGAGGAAACTCCCATCATTCCAGTGGTCACTGCTCCGCCGGCCAGCCGCGTGGGGCATGGGCACATGTGCTTGCCACGTGGGACCCAGAGCCCGTGTGGTCTGGTGGGAGCTGTGGCTCAGTGCACGTGGCTTTGGCCCCTGTTCCTACACTTGGGCATCTGTTTCTGAGTAACTGATTTCTCTTTGAGCTACATTTTTAATCTGTTGAATTGGCAAGAGCAGAAGGGACAGAAGCTGCCCTTTCTTGGACCCGCGTCTGGAGTGACAGGGATGGGCCTGTGCTTTGCCTCGTGGAGGGTCACGTGCCTCATTCTTGGGCTGATAGAAAGGCTGTGGGGCCACGTGTGCAGCAGCCCTCAGCCAGGGGCCTCCATAGAGCAGGCTTTACACCCATGTCCATGCTTCTGCGCCTCCAGCCCTCGGTGTGGTGCTTGGCCAATGGCCTGGAGTTGGAAAGGGAGGTGGGCCCTCCTTGCCATCCACTGGGGGCGGGGCATGGTTAGAGGCTCGCTGCCCGGCCTACGTTGGGCTGAGAGGGGGGTGGAACCAAAACTCCCAGCTTTAGGTCCAAAAGACCGTGGCATTTGGGGTGTGGGGTACTGGTTTAGACAAAAAAAGCAAGTATTAACCAAGTCCGAAAGCAGCATGATTTGGAATGATCTAGAAAAATTTGGATTTTTTGAAGTAAATTCTTAATGTTTCATATTGTTAATACCTTGAAAATTTGTTAGATGTTGTTGAAAGCCTTATTACAATATTTTCAGATCCTTTCAATAAACAGACTTGTTTAAAAAGTTGGATTGGGTGACAACTTTATTTGGTTCTTTGAAACCAACACAGAGATGCTCAGAGGTGGACCAGGGCTTCTGGAGCCTGTGGACACCCTGAGGGCACCGTTGGCATGCATGGGGGAGAAAGGGGCCTGCGCAGGCAGCCTCCACATTGAATCCCATCCCAGGTGCCCCCATCAGCCTTGCCATTGGCACTGGTGGGCCTGGGGCTCAGTAGCTGTCCTCCCCCAAAGGGTTGTGGAGCTGGGCGCCACCACCTGCCCTACAGGGCAGAGCAGAGGCTTGGGCAGGAGCAGGCTGAAGCCTGCAGAAAGGATAGGTGCCCAGGTAAATCAGAGGACTGGGCCAGGAGGGCCCCTGGAGGGGCTCTGGGAGACCTGCAGCCCCCAGAGGCTCCGAAGTCCTCACCACAGCTCGAATCAGGCCTGTTGGGGTCAGGGGGTATGGGCCAGCCCCTGCACACTCATCTCCCTCCTCCCCTGCTCCCTTCTCCCGTTCCACATGGTCTTGACCAGGTCTTGGTGAATGTGGGGCAAAGCTTTGCCAGGAGCCCGAGTGAGCACTGCAGACATGCAGGAGGACACAGACAGCCCTGTGTGCTGGGACACTGCGTGCCCCCAGCCCTCCGCAGAGGCCCGAGGACCAGGGGAGGGGGAGCAGCTGAGCTCTCCCCGAGCCTCCCTGGCCTTCCCCCCAGGCCAGTCCTAGAGCATCAGCCTTCTGGGGCCACGTGTGGCCTTGGCCTGCCCTGCCCCGGGACCTGGTGCTCTCCTGGCACACCTGTGGGAGCGTGTCACTGCTCAGGTGTCTCAGTGGCCAGGAGGCATCTGCTGCCCCTGGGCTGGCCTGCTGGGAAATACAGGCACCTGTGGTCAGTTTGCACAGGTGCCATGGACAGCAGGGTGGGGCAGGAGCCCAAACTCAACCCTGGCATCCAGAGATTCTTAAGATTCAGGCTGGCAGTGTGTGTGGATCCCAGGCTGGGCCCACTTTGAGGGCAAGGGCCAGAAACAGCTGGCCAGAGGGGCTGGCTCAATGGTGGGCACTGGCTTTGCCCACAAGGCCACATGCCTCAATGATGGCTATTGACCGGTGAGCCTTGGACTTTCCTGCCTTGTGGAAAGGAGGAGGGTGGGGCACAGAGGCCACAGGCCGGGAGCCCCAGGACATCTCCTGACTGGGCTATGGGCCATTTCTGTGTGCTCAGGTCTTAAGCCGCCCCAAGCTTCCAGTCTTCAGGGCTGTAGCCTTGAAATCCTTTCTGGCCTTTGCTGGCTAGTTTGGAGCAGGGCCAGACCCCAACCCAGGCCTCTGCCGCATGCCCCACCTGGCTGGCCTCCCTTCCCTCTCAGGCCAGGCCATGGGCTGTGTCACAGTAGTGCTGTCCCAAAGAGCAGTGGCTCCCCTCCTGCCTAGTGGTTACCTCACCTGGAAGCTTCTAGGTACCAGGAACCAGCTAGTCTGCCTGGTGGTGAGGGGGATCCAGAGTGGAGGACCAGTTGGAGGAGCACAGAGAGGACGGGTAGGGGTGACAGGGACATGGGAGGAGGCAGGAACTGCACAGTGACCACATGGAGATCAGCCACTTCTGGCAGGTCCACCTTCAGAAAGATCCAGGCCAGAGCTTGGGTGGTTTTCAGAATCATGGAAATACTGAGGATTTGGTGGGGAGAGGTGAGCTGGGGTTGACGATGGGGTGGGGCAGGGGAAAGAGAGGGACGGCAGGGTATGTCCCAAGCCGCCTACAGACCCACTGGCCAGTGCCCCTTCTGCAGGTGGCCTGGATCAGCTGTGGCCCTCCCATTCTGCCCCTCGCACGAAGGCCTCCAGTCAAGGCTGGCCTTCCTCCCCAGCAGCACAGAGGACAATGGCAGGTCTTGACTTGGCTTCCTGTGAGCACAGTGAGGCCAGGCATGGCCCCTTGCTCACCAGCACTGCTCCCTAGACACTGGCCTGAGATAGGAAGGGAGCTGCTCCCTAACCCTGTGGTTTTGCTTCCATGATGTTTAACCCCATGTTGCCCAGAGGCTGAACCCCAGGGACAGAGGCTGCAGGTGCCCCCACCCGGGTCAGGCCAAGGGGTCACACGGGTCAGGCCAAGGGGTCACACTGTAGGGTGTGGGGTAGGGGTACCCAAAGGGCTCCCACGAAGGGCTCACGTCCCTGGGTTGGGGATAGGAGCTGTTTTTCCAAACCAGGTGCTGGTCAGTGCTTCCTGACAACCTTGGCAGTGGGCCTGGTGGCAAAGGATCGGGGGCTCATCCTTCTTGCCACCCAACAGAACATTACCCAGGCTCCATTCTCCTGGGCCCCTGTCCTCACTGTTCCCTGGGAATGGGGCTCCTCTGGGCCTGCAGACCTCATCACCCCACCCAGGTAGGGCCATCAGACCAGGGCCCACACGCAGACGAAGACAGGTGAGAGAGGAGCGCCGAGAAGCCAGGAGGAGCAGCATACAGAGCGGCCCGGCCATCTGGGACGGACCCATGAACTTGCCCTGGATGCTTTCCTTCCTGCTTTCCAGAAAATCACCCTTTAAATGTCATCCAAGCCCTAAAGGAGAAGGAGGTAGTTGTCAGAAGGGGGCCCTAGAGGTCCGGAGAACTCTCGTCATGGAGGGAGGCAGGGCTTGGGCGGAGGGCTTGACGCCCAGCTAAAGCTTCTCAGGCAGGTTTCGAGGGAGCCTCAACCTCAGTCTCTTTGTTGGTCAGGTCTCCTGCTTCACAAGAACTGCATCCTAACCGAATCATGTCTACACTGGGATCTACTCTGGAACTTTGGGCATGCAAATATTCAGAGGCATTATTTAAGTGACCCCATTTGAAACTGAGCAGAGTATGGAGATTCCTGGCCAGTCTATTCTTTCACCCAGAAGTTGGCTTTCTGGAATCCAATCAAAGGAAGACGTTGTAACTCCAACAAGTCCAGATAAAAACACACGGACCCACCTGTATGGCACCCATCATGAATGAAACCCAGACATGGCCCAATGGTGAAATCACTCAGGCCACCTTAAGAGGCAGCAACGTTTCCTTTGAATATTTAGAGACAAGAAGAATTGTTGACAGGCAAAGAGAAAGGGACAGGATGCCAACTCTGGAATATGTCTGTGGAGCGAAGGCCTCCTCAGGCCTGACTGGAGGCCTGGGCAGCACGGCTTGGAGGCCCTCTGGTAGCTCAGAAGGGAGGCGAAGGTCCCCCGGCTCACATGACATCATTTCAAAACCGTTTCCCCACATAAGATGTAAGAAAGATTGTGCTGTAAAAATGCTGAGTTTTCATAAATTTGCTTTTGAAATTATTTGGCTACAAATGACTCACAGACCACCAAACCCCAGGACCACCAGGCAGTCATCAAGCGTCTCAGGGTTTTGTGTAAAGAAGAAAAATCTAGTCTGTGAACTTTGTTCAGACGGACGAAGTCCTAAATACTTTAGGGATGATGAAGACGGCACCATATTATGTTCTGAAGTAGGCATGTAAGTAAACACTGATTTCACTTTTGCTGCTTTCTTCCTGTATTTTTCACCTCCAGGCAGGGCCTCTGGCCAGCCCTCGGGTCTCCCTGCCCTGCTCACCCTGCCCTGTGGACAAGCCCAGGAAAAGCCCAGCCTGTGGACACCTTCCACTAACTGGTCTGAAGGAGATAATGTACTAATTTTAAATCACTGTAAAGAAAAAGAAGGGAGAACTAAACGACACTGTCGTCTTGAAGGGGCGGCCATTAGCCATAACCGTGCTCTCGAAAACTACGTGGGCAGGTACGCGACAGGAGAAGGCGAAGGCAGGCGGTGCAGGTGCGGTCCTCCATGCGCAGGGCTCCAGGCGCGACTTTGTGCCTCCGCGCGTGGTCCCGGGACCCAGGTGTGCGCACGCTCCTAGGCTGCTAGTTCCACCAGCCAATACGCTCCCTTCGTCCTTCTCTTCTAAAGCTGGCCTGGTTGGACTGGATTTGCTGTCCCTAGCAATCAAAACCTGCGCGGCGGCCCCCAGGGGAATTAGAGGCCAGCGCCTCCTCAGACTAGCTGGACCCGCCCAGCAGACACCCCCCAACCTGGGCCGCGGTGGGACGGCCCGGACCAGGGCAATGGGAGGCGGGGGGGGGGGGGTCGCTGTCGCCCGGCACACACACCCCCAATCTGGGCCGCGGTGGGACGGCCGGGGGCACCGTCGCCAAGCAGCAGGACCGCACCCCCAGCTCCGGCGTGCCGGCGGGGAAGCCCTGGTGCCCAGGACTCCGAGCAGCTGCGCCGCAGGAGCCGTGGTCGGCTCCGGAACGTCACTTCCGGCGCGTCGCTTCCGGCCGGTTGCGGGCACCTCAGCGCGAGGCTCGGCCCGCCCCCCGGCCCGGCGGTCGTGTCGAGAGGGGCGGAGGAGCGATGGCCGCCCCACGGTGAGGTGCTGCCCGCCCGGCCTCCGCTCCCCACGGGACGGAAGGGTCTGCTCGGGGCTTCCCGGCGCACGCGATGCGGCGCCTCCTACACCTCAGCCTAGCGCGGAGCCCTCGGGGCGTCGGAGCCCGCCCACCCCGGCCCCCTGGCCGTGTGCCGGGCGCGCCCCGACCAGCAGCGGGCGGCCCCGTGTGTCTCCCTGGAGGCCGCTTTCTCCGGCCCGAGGCACGCAGCCCACCTTAAATGCCGCGCGCCCTTAAGGCCCCGACGTGGGGCGGGGTTGCCCCGTGTCGGGAAGGCGCTGCGCCCCCCACCGGTCCAGCTCGGAGAGCTCGCCCCCTCGGCCCTCCCCAGATTCCGGCGGCCCATCTCCGAGCACGGCTCGCGGGAAGGGCCCTAAGACGACCCTTGCAGCCCGCGCAGAGCCAGCCCCTGGGTGGGCGCCCTGCCGTGGCTACGAGAGGCGCGCGCGTCGGCCATGCTCGCAGGCGGAGGTCCCGGGCGTCCTCCGCGCCCCCCGGATGCGCACGGAGACCCCGCGCTGGCTGTCGTCCCGCGGCCCTGCAGCGACCGGTGGGTGGAGAGGCCGCGGCGTGGGGGAAGGGGCCGCGGGCGAGCGCCGGGCCGGGCGCCCTGGGGCCCCCAGTACCGCTGCAGAGCAAGGCCTCGGGCGCGCGACCCCGGGGCGCGGGAAGGCAGCACTGGCCCCTGGAAGGTTCCCGCACCCCTCTGGCTCCCGTGCTCACATCGGGAGAGAGTCCTTGATGCCGCCTGTCTGGGTCATTTGTCTAAGGGTGGGTGGCCAATTTACCCGGAAAACGCGGAATAAAACGAACAGTAAAGGTTGCTTCCGGTGGTCGCCTATCGCTCTCCGGACCTAAGCCTGGCCGGCCTGTTCCCAGCGCCCCCTCTCACGAACAGCCCCGTGATCCACCCCATGGCCTTTGCACTCGCCATGCTGCTGGCGTCCCAGGCTGACCCCTCGTCTGAGAGGCCCCTCGCCTTTCGGCCCGTAGCCTCGGCCGGTGTTCTCGGTCTCGCCGGGTCCGCCCTCTTCCCCGCGCCTGCTCCTCCCACTTTTAGCCCCCGCCTCGCCGGTCCGTAGGCGCGGCCCTCGCGGGGCGCACCCGCGTCCGCCCTTCCCGGCTGCCTGGGTCCAGCCGGGTGGGCGGCAGCGCTGGGGGCGCGGGCCGTGTGTTCTGTCCCGGGGCTTCTTGCCTTGTAAGCCCCCAGACCCAGGTGCCCCCGAGGCGGGCACGACCCTGGAGCGGAACCAGGTAACCGACGCTGCATCCGCCCTGGGGCCTAAAGTCACGGTCGCCCAGGAACGTATTGCAGTTGATGTCTTTCCTTGGAAAACTCCATTGTGTAGCGGCTGAGCTCCTGCCGAGCGCTGGTTTTAGCGGACTGTCGGTCTGCGAGTTGGGGCTCAGAGCCTCCTTCATTCCGGTCCTCAGATGACTTCTTTCCCTCGGTTTGCTGGGCCCCGTCCAGCTAATTCCCTTGCAGTCCTCCTGCTTCAGCCTTTGACGCATTGCTCACCACTGCCGAAAAAGGGGGGGGGGGGGGAAGCCTGTTTAGAGGTGGATTCTTTGTTCAGTGGCTTTTTTTTTTTTTAAGTTTTTTTTTAATGGAGTGGAATGTACTTTACCAAAAGTATTTGAACTTGCAAGTTAACATTTGAAAGTAGAATGAAAGCGTATTAAACAGCATGAAAAGGGGCATTAAGCGCGGGAATAGAAAGGATTTTAGATGAAAGAAATCCACTTTCAATATAAACAAATTAGAAACTGGAGAGAAACGAACCAAGATTTTAATGAACGTGGGACTCCGCCTCCCGGAGCTGCCGGCAGCCCTAACCTGGCATAGGTTACTCGGAATTGTTTGTGCGTTTTGCATCGAACCACATTGTACAAAAAGGTCTTATAACTCTGCTCTCAATCTATGACAAATATTTTTTTGTCAAAACTTGTCGGGCTTCATTGTGTCACCTTGGCAATGGGCCAGCATTTATTACACACGTGCTCCCTATTGGATACTCAGTGTCCAGTTTCTCATTCTTAAAAAGAAAGCTACCCGTCTGTCCTGGGTACAAAGGTCTAGGAAGACCTTTGTTAAATTGTTTCTTTAGGATAGATTCCCAGAGATGGAATTTTTAGTTATACTGTATAAAACTTGGAGACTTTCAGTACATCGTATCTACAATGCCCTGCTGACAATTTGAACCAATCTAGATTTCCTTACCCAGTGTTTGAGGACATCTTGAGTTGTTTGTTCTAGAACAGGGATTCTTAACCTCAGGCTGTGAGCTTTGGAATTTAGGACTCTGCAGAATTGGCTGGGGAAACATCGACCTCCCGCTGAGCTTTTCTTCATGGTGGCAGGAGCAACACCCATGACTTCGTCTCCATTTTGGAGCCCGGGCACCTTCCTGGCTGTCCCTGAGCCCCTCACTGCAGAGTTGAGCAGAGTCCTGACCCCCGTGTAGGACCTGTTACGTAGTGGAACGCTCAAACCAAGTCAAGATGTCTCATGTTTGTTTCTTGCAGTGTCACCACATCTCAGTAGACCTGGTTTCCTTTTAGTCGTGCAGGTGCACGTTCTGAGGACAGCTCTGGGCAGGAGAGCAGTCAAGAGCTGCTCCCTGGCCTAGTACAGAGGGATCGTTAACCACCCACTCCATGCTGGTCAGAAAGGATTCTGGCTTAGTTCTTGTTTTTTGTGCTAATAATCTGAGAGGGAGATAATTCAGACCTTTATCACCAGTGACCGGGAGGTGGCCAGTGCTGTACCTTGTTTCCAAGCAGACTCAAAACTACTGTTGGCTCTTAAAGGCAATTCTTCCTTGTCAGATTAGGGTTGCTGACTTTTAGTTTTTGCAGGACAAGAATTGCTTCCCTCTGAAAGCTCCTTGAATCACGTGGTCTACAAAAGAAGAACAGGCCGTGGAGACAACGTGAGCTGGAGTGTAGGAAGGCATCTGTGACCCCACCGGGACTTTGGTGAGTGGGACCTTCTGAGTTCAGGACCAACTGACCGACAACTTTCGTGTCATGCCCCCCACAGGCACTCAGGGTCTTCGTTGTATCCTGTTCAAATTTAAACTCCAGGCTCACGACTGATGATAAGCAGGATTTCATTTGATCCGTGTTGAGAAGACCTTTGTGTCACTCACCTCCTTTTGTGTATTGCTGTATGTTACCTGTTTTTACAGCTCAGTGTTGCATCCTGTGAACATTCCCTGCCTGACGTATTCGTTCTCCTGTGGACAGACAGCTGGGTTTCTGCTGTGGGCGTTCTTACATGTGTCTTGTGCGCACAGACAAGACTTTCTCTAGGGGAAGTTCTCTAGGATTTAGTGGTTCATGGGATCATGGGGAAGGTGGCCAAATGGTGACTTTCTAATTCTACTCTCCCTTTTACGTCTGTCAGTTGACTTTGTACTATAAAAAAGAGCTTTCTTTTCTTCCTCATTTATCGCTGTGGATGTTTGGGTACTTACTTTATTTAGTGGGTTCGGATCCTGTGCTATCATTATTCAGTTTCTCTCTCACTCTGCCTCTGGATTTCTCCAGAGGGTGTTCCCTTGTGTGCTTCTGTGTCCTTTAACCTGTCCCATCAGTGTTTGAGCACTTCCGTTTCTTTGGCCTAATGCCCCAGCCCTGAAATGGGCCATTTCTCCGAGGAGGCTGGTTCATTTCAGTGGAGAATGAGATTTAGAAACAGGACCAGGACAGGGTGCTCACAGCAGCTGGGCTGTCACTGCCTCTGGGCCCTCAGTGTCCAGATGACGAACCAGATGCAGAGACACGTGTGTTGTGGACAGGCGTGATGTGTGCACCTCCGTCTGTCCACACCCACGAGTGCTGACCCCAACAGCACAATCCGTTCCACCCTCCCTCCTCTGTGCGTCTGTGCTCTCTCCAGAGGCACAGCAAGGTTTCAGTCCCACTGGCCGTAGAAGAGTCACTTACTGCTCAATCCAGAATCCCTGACCCATGAGTCAATGAGAAAGCCCACCATGTAGGGTTCAGTGTTAGGGTCCTGTGTGTCTTTCATCTGAGCACGCACATTCTGCAAACTGTGTTCAGAAGGTATGTGGATGGGTTGTCTCCTGTGTTCAGCCTGACTGTTATTTATCTGATTTGTGGTTTGGTTCACCTCTTTCTGTTTGTGTCACACTTTAGAAAATTTATTTATTCGGTTATTTTTGTTTTTTAAGCATGTGGAACATTAATATAGTTCCAGAAGTCATAACTTTTTGAACAGGTGCATTTGAGAACTGTTGACCGCTCTGTTTCCCTCTCTGCGCTCCCTCCTCCCCCGCCACCAAACAGTCTCTCTCCTTGGTCTTGGGCTTATCCTCCCACATTTCTTGTTGCTCAGTGTAGTTTTATTTTATTTATTTATTTATTTTTAGTCATCTCTACACCCAGCATGGGGCTCAAACCCATGACCCCAAGACCAAGAGCTGCATGCTCCCCGACCAGTCCAGCCCAGTGCCCCTGCTTTATCTCTTTAAATTGCGAGTCTTCCCTGTTTTTCTCTGCTGGAACTTTCATTCTTATTATTTTCTCCCTACCTGGGTTGCTGTCTCTTTAATATTTTGATTTCACATCTTTGTTCTGCATTCCAGATAATTTCCTCAGACGTTTTTTCAAATGCAGTAACTTTCTTCAGCTCTGTCATTTCTGTGTAACCCATCGATTGAGTTGTTTTGTATTTCAAATTTTTCAAACTTTTTATTCTGAGGAACTTGTAGACCGACAGAAGAAACAACTATACCTGTATGCCCTTCTCCCAGCTCCCCTCCCGCTGATGTCTTCCGTGACCTCAGTGACGCTTAGTAAGTTCCACTGGAGCGTCGTTCCCATTTAAACATCCAGACAGAACTACCAACTAATCTGCAGACTGCATTCAACTTTGGCCAGTATGCCACTGGTGTCCCTTTTCTGGTGTGCAGTCCAGTCTGGGTATGACCCCACGCTGCATTCAGTGGCCGTGTCCCCGTGGTCTTCTCCAGTCCTTGACTTTTGTGACCTGTGTACTTTGGGTTTGCCTGATGTGTTCTCTCGATTAGATTTGCAGTCACGTGTCCGTGGTACAAAATCCACAGCAGTGCCACGTTCTTCTTAGTGCATCTGATCAGGGCAAACAGGACATCTGCCTGTCTCTAGTGTTTTCAGCTTTGGTTGGTCGGGTCTCTGGTTGGGGTGATGTCTGCCAGTGTCTCAGGGTAAAGTCACACCTCCCCTTTGCGATGAGTTGGCACCTGCAGGGGAGAGGTTTGGATGCAAACACATCCTTGTTTCAGCTCAGCAACCGGGTGACTCATCTCTGGACATTTATCCCTGATGGCATCTTGGGTTTGTTCATCTGCGTGACTGTCCTATCAACCTGCCGCCCGTGGGCTTTGTCTGTCCCTCCCTGGAGCTGCCCGGCAGCTGCTCCTCCCCCACAGGGCTTCCCTCTCAGCAGGTGATCTTTGATCTTTGACCCGCACCCATTGATCTTCAGCTGGCAAAGGTCTTCAGGCCTGAACTGAGCAAGATTTTCTCCAGAGCCGGTTGCTTCTGGCCCCAGCAGCTGTGGGTGTGTCTGGGAGCAGGACCCAGATTACCGGTCCAGGTTCACGGCCCACCTGCTTCAAGCACCCCTGGCTGCTTTCTGGGCGGTCCTGTCCTGAGTTGGAGCTTCCTGGGAGCCTCTGGTGAGATTTCGCTTCTGCTCTCCCGCTCTTGATTTCCAAGGGCCCTTTTCTGGTGGCCTCTCCTTGTGGCCGGGGGCTTCATCTCTCTGCTCCCCCCTTCCTGGGACCTGCACCATCCTGCTCTGCCCTCCTTCCAGCGCTTCTCCCATTTTCTCGTCTTGCTCCTCTCCCAGCTGCATTCTCTGTCCAGGCCTCTCCTTGGGGCCTGATTTCCGTACTTAAGGTCTGTCCTTTGCCTATTGAATTCTCCAGAGAAGAGTCATCTGGTCTCCTGCCTGGGGAGCAGCAGCTGCCTGGCCGCTCTGTGACCCTCAGTCCCTGCTTTCCCTGCAGGCCGAGGCTGTTTCAGCCCCCTCCCCCACCCTGGGCCCTTGGAGCCCTGGGAAGAGGGAGGAGTCAGCGCAGTCACTCTCCTGGCCAAGCCCCTTGACAGTCTCGCTTTCTTGCGTCTCTCCCCCACGTCCTGGGTTTCTATCTCACCAAGCAAAAGCAAGCAAGCAGCTGGGAATCCTGGTGTGATTAGTGAGTCTTGACGTGAAGGACAGAGGCAGAGGCCATGTCTGTTATGCCGTGGACTGCTCCAGACCTGATTTTCATATTTGGACTTGGTGTGGGAACCATGCACACTCGGAGGGCTCTTCCCCTCAGTCACCCTGCTAGACATGCGGCCTGGGATCTGCCCGTCCCTGGGCCCGGTTGTCACATTGGTTCATCACCGAGTTGGGTGGGCTGTCTGTGGAGATGTTGATGGTCACGACAAGAGCGTGCGCTGGAAGGCGAGCGTGTCCCAGTGACCTGAGCATCTGCCCTGGGATTCCGGGCCCTGTTGTGGACATGGGGGATGGGAGCACTGGTGTGTTGGCTGTTGGTCGGCATGACTGGGCCTCTGGGTCCCAGCACCTGCTGCATTCCACCCTGGAAGCCTGGTGGCTGCCTTCGTGTGGGTGGAAGGAGGAGAGAGTGCAACCCCCCGGCACAGAAAGAGAAAGCTCCCAGGCACCAGAGGAGACCTGGTCACCAAGGGGCAGATGGTAAGGGAGGCCCTCACACTCTGAAGTCTGGTCCAGATGAGTGGACAGCAGGCTGCAGGGAGCTGGGGAAGGGCAGGCAAGTTAGGTCTGCTAGAAGGTGCTGCCAGCCCTGCCCTCCTTCCCGCCTTTCTCACTGGCAGCCGGTCCAGCTTGAAATCTGAATTCATCATAGAAAGGAAGGTTTGGCTCTAACCGAATGGGCTCTGGCCTAAACAAGCATCATCTCAGTAGATGCTGGGACTTGGGAATGTCAGCTGAGGACCTGGGAGGACTGCTTCCCGGAGCACGGGATTCTTCTCCACACGTAAATCTGAGCTTATAGAACAGTTTGGAAAATAGCACGACGCCTCCCTACAGACACGCATGCACTTTGCAACGCCTTTTGTTTTCCCCTGGGCCCCGTCCCTGCTGTGTCCCCCACCCCACGAACTCTGGCCTGAGTTCCCTGCTCCCCAGACTTTGTAAGAACTTTTTATATTTTCGTTTCGAAACGATATTGGGTGTCTTGGCAGGTTTAACAGCCTTGTGGGGAACCGTGTGGTACATTTCCTTCCACTGCTTGGTCTTGTCATTTCGGACTCCAGCAGTTTTAAGATTTCCCATTGGTTCTCATGGCAGAGGCCTTGCATCCCACTGCTGTGGGCCTTGGCCCCGTGATGTGCTATGATCTGTTTCTCCTTCAGTAGACATTTAGGTTTTTTGCTACTAACGGAAATGCTAGGGGTGCCTGGGTGGCTCCGTTAAGCATCCACCTCTTGACTTCAGCTCAGGTCATAACCTCGAGGTCCGGGGATCAAGTCCTGCATTAGCTCTGCACTCTGCAGGGAGCCTGCTACTCCCCTCCCTCTGCCGCTCCCCCACCTCGTGCTTGCGTGCACTCTCTCTCGAATAAATTAAGTCTTTAAAAACAGTGCTACGTTAACCCCCCGTCTTCTGGCGATTTGTGCGAGCACCGTACACGGGTTCCCCCCAGGACCACCTGCCGCTGCAGCCAGCCTCAGCCACGTGCCCTCTGCGTCTCTTTTATTGTTTCTTGTTCCTCGCAGAGACACCGTCTGTGTGTGTGCTGCTGGGTGTTTTCAGCCTTGGACCGACAGTCCTTGGAGGGCTCCTCGGAGGGAGTGCCCCCCCCCCCACGGTGGCTCTCTGCTTGGCCACATCTGATCACCCAAGGAGCTAAAAATCATTCTGGTGCTTGGGCTGCACCCACAAACTCTGACCTCCTTGGTCTGTGCAGAGTAGGGCCCCTTTCTGTCGGCTTGTTTGAGCTCTGGGCGTGTGAGCATGCAGCCAGCATCAAGGACCTCTGCTCAGGTGTGGGTGTCAGGTCGGGGTACTTCCCTGTGTGACCCTGCAGGAGCAGAGCCGCCGGACACGGTGGCAGTGCATGAGGACGAGTGGTCAAGTGCAGCTTAGCAGTGTGCGTGGGCGCCCCGAGCAAGCAGAGTCACTTCCAAGCGCAGATCTGACAGAAACATGTGAAAAGACGCTCACAGAACATTCCTAGTGGCACAGTGTGAATGTCTGTTAGCAGAGGTGGTGCGTTCATTGGGGTTCAGGCATGAGAGCAGGACCCTAGCCGTGTGGAGCCAGGTGCATGGGCCCTCGTTTACTGAAAACCAACTGCTTGTTAAAGGTCTTTGTACAAAGGGAATATATGTGCCATCAGATGGTGGTTTCCGGTTTCTTAAATCTCTGACCACAAGTGCACGTGGAGCAGGGAGTATCTGGCCCTCAGAAGTGTGTGTTCCCGGGGCTTCTAGGGGGGAGCATGACCTGGACTTTAAGGAGAAGGAGAGTGAGGGTGGGCAAGAAGGTTGTGAGTTTCTCAGATGGGAGCCCAGCGGAAGGGGTGCTCGACCTGTGAGGGGTCAGTTACCCGCCGGCGTGTTCTTTGCTGTATTTGTCGGTCTTGCGGGTGCTTCTGGACCGTCATCCCCTTGCCCTGCAAACAGTGTGGCTTTGGAATCAGCAGTGGCTTCCGGGCACCTGTGACCAACACTGCGACGGGGTCTCCAAGGAGCAGGACCTGGTGGTGCTGGGGGCCTCGAACTTAGGATTTGGCCCTGACGGGAGGCTTTCCTGAGGAGGCAGAACCCACAGAGGCGGGGAGGGGCAAGGAGCCAGGGTCTGGGGCCTGGGGACCCTTGGGGGGTCTTAGGAACCCTGTGCCATAGCAGCAGGCTTCTTCCTGCGTCTGATCTGCACCTGCAGCCGGGCCCCGGTTCCAGGCCGGGGAGGTGGCGGTGGTGGAGTACGGACACACCCCCTCTGGCCTGGCCAGTCCTAGCTGCCTGGAGCACCTCATCACCCCAGACAGAACAGTGGGACTGGGCTGGGGAAGAGGAGGCTGAGCAGGGGCATCGTAGGGGAGCCCTGAGCACTGAAGAGCTCATCCTCGTGTGGGGGCAGTGGGAGCCCATGGAAGGGCCAGGCACACTCCGGTTGTGATTGCAGTGCATTTTGTTGAGGCCGCTGTGGGACAGCCACGGTTGGGGTGCATGTGGGCAGCCTGGGTGAGATGCGGGTGCTCGCTGGGGCCTGTGGCACTGAGCTCATGGTGGACAGAGGGGGGAACACTGGGGGCCAAGGCAAGGTGGGGGAGGATGGCCGGGTCTCTGGTGCCGCCCGTGCCTGGGGGCAGGATAGAAGCCAGCTTTCGGGGGCATCGGGAAAGTCCAAGTCTTGAGTTTGAGGAGCCTTTGAGCACTTGTCTGCAGATGAGCTGGAGAGCAGTGGGTGGGCAGCCTGCGCTCCTAAGGGGGGGTCCTGTTGGGGGTGCCAGGGTGCAGGAGGGGAGCCGGCAAGCCCCAGCTGGTGTTGCAGCCAACTTAGCCCCTGGATGCCTCCTGCTACACGTGCGAGGAGTTAGGGATGAAGTATGATATACGTCCTTTCAGATGTGTAGCTGACAAGAGGAAACCCCCAGGTATCAGAAACTGAGGGAACCGGAAATCTGAGTGCTCAGCCCATCTGAGGCTGGCTGGGGACTCGGGTCTAATGTCATTGGGGAAGGAAGTGGGACCCTAGCCCTTCTGAGAGGGGGCAGGAATTTGTCACTGGGACTTGGCTTAAAGCAAGAACTTGGAGAACTTGCCTGCCCGCCACGGGAGAAGCCGGGTCTGACTAAGCCTGGGATCTTAGGAGAGAGGAAGGAGGCTCACTTGAGAAGCTGTGGCCACAGGTCTGAGACCAGCAGGTCTGGGTTCATTATGCTGAGGGTTTGTCTAAGAAACAGCATAAAATGGTCCTGGGCGAGTGACACCCTGGGGCATGTGACAGAGGCAGACCCCAAGCCTTCACTCTGGAAGGAACCCCGAGGGCCCAGGGCGCACGGGCCCCCCGCATGGCAGGATCTGCTGGAGTTGACCAATGTACACCACACGCAGCCCCAAGGCCAGAGCCCGCTAATCCATGGAACCTCAGGGTGGCGCTGCTGAGGTCTCGGGTAGGGGATTGTCAGAGAACGTTAAGACAGAAGATGGAAGAAGGGCGGAAAGAACAAGACACTGGGGGTGTCCGTCTGGCTCAGTCGGGGGAGCGTGCAACTCCTGATCCTGGGGTTGTGAGTTCAAGCCCCACGTTAGGTGTCGAGATTACTTCTAAATTTTAAGTTAAAAACAAAAAAGAACAAGATGCTGTGAGAAAAACAGACCAGTTTCAGGTGGAACCAAATAGAACATCCACAAATGAAAAATAGAGTGATTTTGTAATTTAAAACCCAGTGGACAGAATAAAAACCCAGCGTCTGTGGCAGTGGCAGATCAGTCCTCCTGTGAAGAACAGCTGGAAAAGCTGGAAAAAATACTAACGGTCAGGTGAGGGCGCGGGAGAGCAGCAAGTTTGCAGATACCACACCGAGACCCACGGGGCGGGCCAGGGCCGCGGCTTCTCCTCGGGGACTTGGGCAGTTCCCAGATCGGGTGGGAAGGTGCAGAGCCCCTGCAATGGCTTCGGGGGGACAGCAGCCTGGGCGGGGGCCTCCTGGGGTCCGTGTGTAGATGGTGGGCACGTGGGGAAGGGCAGCTATAGGAGCCTTTGGTTTTCAGCACCTGGGGGAGGGGAGATGGGAGCTGTCGGGGCTCCTGTCCTTGCAGCTCCGTAGACTAGCGCACAGATGTGAAAATAAGACCAGAATTCCATGTTTGCATTTTCACAGTTACCTCACCTTGGTGGTTCAGACTTTTAAGGACTTTAAAATGTTCACCATCAATAATGCGGGGTTTTATTCTTAACGTTTCAGCCTGCACTCGCTAGGGAAAGTGCTCAGTGCTCTCTTCTCCCCGCAGACCTTCATCTGGGAGTCGGCCTGACCCATGCTGCCCGCAGGCTTGAGGAGACAAGCATGTCGGCTTCGGGAAAACCCCTGGCGCTGGCAGAGCTGGCCCCCAGCCCCGAGGACAAGCCCAAGGGGAAGCCGCTCCTCGCCTGGGGCTCTCTCTTTGGCCACCGCAGCGAGAAGATTGTTTTCACCAGGAGCGAGGGAGCCCCTGAGGAGAACGTGCTCACCATCACCGTCACAGAGACCACTGTCATCGAGTCCGACCTGGGCGCGTGGAGCCCCCGGGCCCTGCTCTGCCTCGCGCTGTGGTTCTTCTTCAGCTTCTGTACGCTGTTCCTCAACAAGTACATCCTGTCCCTGCTGGAAGGGGAGCCCAGCATGCTCGGTAACTGGGGGTGTGGGCCGGGCCCCTCCTACCTGCAGGGCAGTGCTGTCCACGCGAGAGGCGCACGGAAGAGCTCGCATTCCCCGGGAAGGAGGGCACCACGGGCAGGGGCTGGGAGCCGTCCTGCCTGCCTGCCTGCACGTTGGGAGGAAGGCAAGTCTCTCCTCTCCCTCCTTCAGGGGCTGTGCAGATGCTGTCCACGACGGTCATCGGATGTGTGAAGATATTTGTTCCTTGCTGTTTATATCAGCACAAAACCCGGCTTTCTTACCCCCCCAATTTCATCATGATCATGCTGTTTGTGGGTCTAATGAGGTAAGGAATCTGACGTTTTGGTTGCGCGTTGCATGAAATGTCTTGGCCATCGCTGGGAGTGCGGTGCCAGCTGACTGACGCTGTAATCACGTGATCCCAGGTGTGTTTTCAGTGCAAACTTTATGCAGTCCTAAGGGCTGTGTAGATTTTAGGACAACAGATGGTATTGGTTTTGTGGATCTGAATACACTCAGACTCTTCCCAGAACTTCCGAGAATCTAACTTAAGAATGGTGTGGGAGTGATGCCCCTCCTGTCCTGGGCCTGCCACTGGGTGCGCGGAGCAGCGTCCTGCCGTTGGGGCTGCGGGCCCCGCCCTGCAGGGCCCGACCAAAGTCTTCACCGGGGAGGCCAGGAGGGCAGGGAGCGGGAGGAGGGGAGCAGCTTCAGATGAACCGACTCCTCCATCCCAGTGACACCTTCGGCGTATTCTTAGGTTTGCAACGGTGGTTTTGGGTCTGGTCAGCCTGAAAAATGTGGCGGTTTCGTTTGCGGAGACGGTGAAGAGCTCTGCCCCCATTTTCACCGTGATCATGTCCCGGGTGATCCTGGGGGAGTACACAGGTGAGTGGTCCTCTGGCCCCAGGGCCCCTCCTCCGGGGTGGGGGCTCTCCCAGCAGCAGTGTGGCGCTGGGGCTCGCCTCTCCGAGGTGGACATTTTCGCTGCCATCCTAGAACGTTCTCCAAGCAGTCACAGGGCCTCACAGATGCACTCCAGCAAGCGTTTCTTCACCTCAGCTGAGTGCACGGCTATTTGGACATGTGGAGGCCTTGTGGTTGGTGGGGACATAGGAGCTGGGGAAAGAAGTAAGAACCAAGTAAGGGAGAAGTCACTGGTCCCAGAAGGCGAGACCACCTTCCGTGTCACACGAGGGGCTGCCTGGTGACAGTCACCTGCTGGCTCGCCCAGCGGTCTTGCTCAGGTCGGCCACCTCCTGCGCCTCCCGAGCTCCTCTGACAGCCTCCTCCTCCTGCTCTTCAGTAGTTCTCTGCCCGCCATGAGCCCAGAAAGCTGATGGATTTACAAATCGCCAGCCTTCAATGACAGCAGACCATTTCCAGCTACACATTATACACGTGTTCCTGTTTTTCCTGCCAGCCTTTTGTTTGTTTATTTTTTAAAGATTTTATTTATTTCTTAGAGAGAGAGAACACTTGCAGGGGAAGCAGCAGGCAGAGGGAGAGGGAGAAGCAGGCTCCCTGCTGAGCAGGGAGCCCGATGTGGGGCTCGATCCCAGGACTCCGGGATCACAACCTGAGCCGAAGGCAGATGCTTCGCCGACTGAGCCAACCAGGCGTCCCCTCCTGCCGGCCTTTTAAAACGGAGCCCATCCGCCATTGTTCCATGAAAACCACCAGAGTGCAGAATAATGCATATGCAGCATGATCTCTCATCTAAGAGCAGTACTGCTAGATGTTTAGATACAGGCACAGTTAAGAAAATGACAAGACCTGGAGGCGAGTGGCGGAGGGAGGAGGGCGCCAGTACGCATCACAGCTGGACCCCTCCCAGACGTGCCTCTGGAACCACACATATGTTTGAGGCAATGGTGAGACCATCCAGGCAGGGTGTAAACAGCAATCCCTAGAAATCACAAGCAACAGGAAACAGACGAAGCTGACTGCGTATCAAGGGGGGGAGCTCAGCCACCCTGAGTTTATTTCAGTGACTTGAAAACAGCATGGTTTGGCTCCCAGCTGCGTGGCTAAGCTTGTGGCAGACGAGCGGTCTTGTTGAGAACTGTGAGAACATCTTGATACAATTTAGCAAAAGGCATCTGTTGGGGAGAATGACCAAGGGGCCAGGATTCCAGAACTGAGGGTCTCCGGCAGCATGGACCCCAATGGGTCTGACCTCCCCACAGAGGCGTCTGCTGATTCTCAAGCAGTGGCTGGAACTCGGGGGCAGAGCGGCCTCCTGGAGCTGCAGAGCTGAGGGCAAGTGGGGCCTGTCAGGGGGACACCCCGGCAAAGCCCTGAGCTCTCCCCGGGACCGCGAGCATGCCCATGCCCGTGGATGCCTCGCCACAGCAAGAGCAAGTCCTTCCTAAGGGCGAGACGGCACTTGTGGCCTTGCATTCTCCGGGTTTTCATACGTACAGTCCGTCCTGCAGCAGACGTTCCTAGGCGGACCGAGGCCAAGACTACATGCTAGAAAACCGAGAGGGTGCTGGCAGGTGGAGGGCCCAACATGCCAGGTTCCCTTCCCCCACCTCCCAGTGTGGCAACCGCATGGGCCTGGGGGCTGCTGCTCGGTGTGCAGGGGACTCCCGAGTGACCGGGTCTGGTCAGCATGGTCCTGCGCCGGGAGGTGGCCATTGTCTCCAAAGGTCAGCGTGGACCTCTCCCATGGAAGACTTGTTCCCTCATCTACTTTGAATTTCAAAGTAAACTAAATAGGATCTGAAATTGAAGCAACATGAGGCCCAATGTCCTGTTTCCAAAGTGAATGTGCTTTTCCGTTCTGCTCAACTGACTTTTTTAACCCTTTGTGTCAAGTTTGTTCCTTGGATTTCGGAACAAAGCAAAGAGAAGTGACCTCCACATCGTTCGCAGATTGTAGCAGGAGACCCCCTGCAGCAGGGCATCAAACTGCCCCCACCCCTGGCTCCCCCTTTTGGATAGACAGTGGCCCTCGTCCACCCTCCTTGTTCTCAGGCGAGAGTTTGTGCAGGGTGGGGCCCTGGGGCTCAGGGCCCCAACCTTGTGCGTCCTGCCCACGGGCCTGGCAGACGTACCTCACAGAGAAAAGCCACATAAGGCCCCTGGCCTGGGAGAGGGTGGCGGGCTTGGTGCAGGCATGGACGTGGATGTTGGTATTTTCCTCCGGTGTAAAGAATCAGTAGCCGCTTGTTTCGGAACTAAAGTGAAAGTTAGCAGCTTTGGTGAGGGGTATGAAAATGGCCTTGGTGCCCAGAAGAGATTTTGTAGCGGGCAGACTGACTGTGGGATCTCTTCTGTGTATTTGCCTTTTCTAGGGTTGCTGGTCAACCTCTCCCTCATCCCTGTCATGGGAGGCCTGGCGCTGTGCACGGCTACGGAGATAAGCTTCAATGTCCTGGGGTTTTCAGCCGCATTGTCTACCAACATCATGGACTGGTGAGTCAGGAGGAGCGTGGGGACGCACGGTGTGATGCATGGTGTGATCAGGGTAATGGATGTTTAAGTCCAGATTAACTCAGAACTACATCCCTTAATTCAAAGCTGGATACATCTGATGCTGCCTCTTCTGAAATACTAAACACTTTGTACCCCAGTAAGGTAACCTTTTCTCAAAAAACAAGCCAGAGTTTGACAACAGGTGGTCTTGGTATGAAAAACCCTCATCGTAGGGACACGGTCGGCTAACATGCCGGAGTGCCCTTGTGGGTCCGTGCGTCCCCATTCGGCTAAGCAAAGGGGAGGAGGCCGTCCTGTGGCTGGAACAAAGGGGCAGTTTCTGGTCTGTGCCCGGGGCCGGTGCCGGGAAGGGGAGAGCCTGAGTCAGGTGCTGGAGGGAAAGCACCGCGCGGGATTTTCCTCGTCCTGCAGCAGGAAGGGGACGGAAGCCGTGGATCAGTGAGCGCAGCCGCCCTGCACCCGGGCTGTGGTGTTAAAGTCCACACTAGGCCTCGGCTAGCCCTGCTCTTAGAGAAGTGCTGATTGCCTCTAGGTCTCCCCTGTTCCTGGGAAAGAGGGGAAATGGCCACACGGGAGTTTATCGTGCCTTTACCGTTAAGGTTGGACAGGCTCACACTGAGGTTTTCGATACGAGGGCCAAGTAAACATTTAAAAGTCATCTATAATTTCATTTCTGATATTTAGATGTATTTCCTAATGGCTTTTTTCCCTCTGCATTTATAGCTCCTAGAAATCTAATACGGCCACATCATGCATTCAGTCTCGGTCTGGCTCTGCCCCCTCTGTGTGGTCCTGTGGGCGCCGCGTGCTGGCACCAGGGCCCCTCAGCAGCCGGGGCTTCGTGACCACCTCCTCGTGCAGTCCACAGATGCCTGCTAATTAATGACTCTTTGTCTAGGTGTGCAGAGTGGCTCCGTTGAAGTTTGTGACGTCGTGCAGGGTCAGTGCCCACCAGAGACACAGAACCCACGCACGCCGACAAGGGCTCTTGATCCGCATTGCCAGTGTTTCCCAGACGACTGTTCTGGTTTCTAGTTCTGTAGTGAGAGCTTTGGTCTTACCTTGTCCTCAACTAAGTTTTTATTTCAAAACAAAATGGAACAAACCCCTGCTTCTAGAGCCCAGAGGGCAGAGTCCTTAGTGGAAGTGACAAGCCCTTTGGTTCCTGGGGAAGCTGGGCGCTGTTTCGTTTTCTCGTTGGCCACATGCATGTTTCCCCTGTGGTTCGTCTGTTACGTTTGGGAGCTTTGTCCATTATTTTTCCACTGGAGTCTTCGTAAGCTCAGACTGTGTTGTTCGCTCGCTCCCGCACATTCAGTCCTCAGGTGCCCAGCCTGTGGCAGTTACTGACTTACGAGAACTCCCGGTTCAGGACGGGGTTTTGTGCAGCACTTAGAGCGGGGACTTTGGGATCCTCTGACCCCCAAGAGCTGGGTAACCTTAGGCACATCGCTCAATCACTGAGTGCCTCAGTTTACCCTTCTGTAAAAGGGGCCAGTCATGGGGCCCCCCTCACAGTGAAGCAATGCCCAGGAATCCCCCAGCGTGGGCCCAGCTCATGGCGGATGTGCGGGGGCCATCCCCTAGGGGCCGCCATCGTTGTCAGCACTCAGGAAGGATGCAGACGCTCGGTCTCTGGGGTCCACACTAACTCCTTGTCTCACCAGCTAACCTCTTCTTTTCTTTATTCTAGTTTGCAGAACGTTTTTTCAAAAAAGCTTCTCAGCGGGGACAAATACAGGTTCTCGTAAGTATCGTTAGCCCGTGAAACTCCCAGTTTTGTAGGCCCCAAAGGACTTCTTGCCCATTTGAAGTTTCAGAATCCCCCGTAGACCTGATGCTTTTCCCACTTCGGCTTATGTGGCTTTTAGAAGTACTTTGTGGAGGGGGCACGTGGCTGGCCCAGTCAGAAGAGCAGGGGACTCTTGATCTCAGGGTGTGGGTTTGAGCCCCATGTTGGGTGTAGAGATTACTTAAAAAAAATAAATAAACTTTAAAAAATAAGTAAATAAATAAAAATACTTTGTGGAAACTTGGAAGAAAACCCCACCTGTTTCCAGCTGCCCCCTGAGGCATCTGAGGGGCCGGCTGGGTCCTGGCTGCGGTTGGCCGGCACACACCGCCCCTCCCCGCCGTGCGGGACGAAACAGACTCTGGTGTGCTGGGCGCCCGGGGGCGCTCTTGCTGTGAGCTGTCCGCGTGAGCCCTGGCCCGTGCCCCGCAGGGCGAGCGCGGGAAGAGCGTCAGGCCTCTGTTCCCCCCCCGCAGGGCTGCAGAGCTGCAGTTTTACACCAGCGCCGCCGCCGTGGCCATGCTGGTCCCCGCCTGGATCTTCTTCTTGGTGAGTTTCAGGACGCCGCTTGGCACCTGCGCTGACGTTTCTGTGTAGCGACTGGGGAGCGGGCCGGTTTAACTTCCCAGCTCAGGGGATCGCTCCTTGCTGCGTCACTCACAAAGGGTCAGCGATGCGTGCTTGAGGAGAAGGGAGAGAAGGTGGAAACCAGACCTTGGACAGGTCTCTGACGCGGGCTTGTGCCCAGCGAGGCCAGTCTGGAGCTGTGGGAGTTTCCTGAAGTTTTTGTGTGAGGGTTGTAGTCTTGGTTATTTTATTAGTATTTTAAAGTAACACGTGCCCACCATAGAACGATCAGAGAGAAGGTCTGTCTCCTGATCCCTCCTGGACCCACTCCCGCACCGCCCCTTTCCAGACCTGTCCGCGTGGCTAGAATCGTACTCATATACACGTGTGTAGTATGATTCCACTAGTCTTACAAAAGCACGTGTACGTGTCTGTGCAGACCTTTTTTTTTTTTTTAAACATAAATGGAACTGGGCTATTCTGCCCTTCGCTTGTGCTCTGGAGTGTGGCTCTGCCCTGATCTGTCACGGCCCCTTCGACAGACGCCGGACTGCTTGGCACATTTCACACAGAACCCGGAGTTTCATGTGTCGTGTCTTCAGCAGACAAAGGTGTTTCTCTAGGATACATTCTTGGAATTGGAACAGCTGATTGAAAGAATGTGTACATCTAAAAGTATTTTTATTGTGGTAAAATGTACATAAACAAAATTGATCGTTGTAGCCATTTTAAAGTGTAGGTCAGGTATGTTCACGTTGTGACAGCAGCCGCCGTCACCATCTGCGTGCAGACTTTCATTATCACGATCTGAAACTTGTCCCCATGAAGCAGGAACTCCCATTTCCCCCGTAGGGTGAGCGAGACTGTACCTCTCCCTGCTAGGGTCTCCAGCTGGGCGATTAACGGGGGACGAGCCCACAGACTGACTTAACGTAAGCTTCACGTGACACGGGAGACTCACGAGGAAACCAAGGGAGGGGCGCAACCTGAGAGCACACGTGACAAGCTGAGAGGGAAAGGTGACGGCGGGAGAGCGGGCTGCCTGTGGGGTGGAGGCGGGTGAGTGCGCCGGACCCTCCATCTCTGCAATGAGCGTGTTTCTTTCCTCCTGCCGCCTCGGCGGCCTCCACGTGGGGCCTTTGTCTCCCGCTCCTCAGGGAGGAAAAGCGAGGTCAGGGCCCTTCTGGCTCCTGCTGTTTTTAAGGGTCTTCAGCCCAAAATAATCCTGATGCTGAAGCGGCATGTTTGTGCTCTGAGCTCCTTCACCCCTCCCCCAGCGCCTGGCACCTACTCTGTACTTTCTGTCCGTACAGAGCTGACGACTCTGGGTCCATCGTGTAAGTGGAATCCTATGGGATTTGTCCTTTGGGGACTGGCTTATGTCACTGAGCAGGACGTCCCCAAGGTCCCTCTGAGCTCTAGCGGTGTTGCCGCTTCCTCCTTTTTAAGGCTCAGTCCTGGTCCCTGTGTTGTTGGAGCACGTTTGTCCATCCACCCACCCACCAGTGGACACCTGAGCTGCTTCTGCAGTCTGGCTCTGGCGGACAGTCCTGCTGTGAACCTGGGCGTGTCATAACAATTCAAGACCCTGCTCTCGGTACTTTGGGGCACGTGCCCTGAAGTGGGGTTGCTGGTTCTTGCGGTAGTTGTCTGTTAACTTTTCGAGGACCCACCAGACTGTTTACCGCCATGGCTGCACCATTTTACTTTCCCACCAGCAGTGCTCGGGGGCTCCAGCTGCCCCCCGTCCTCGCCTGCACTTGTCCTTTCCGTTTTCTGTTTTCAATGGTCGCCATCCTAATGGGTGTGAGGCGGTCCCCGGTGGTGCTGTTGGCTCGTATTTCCTGGATGCAGTGGTGCTGAGCGCCTTCTCGTGGGCTCATCGGCCATGTGTGCATGCGTTCAGAATGGGGACTGTCCCCCCAGAAAGCTGTGTTCAGAGCACTGCTCCGCGCCAGTCTGTGGACCCGGCTGACCGGGTGCCTGTGACCCCACGCTTCTCGGTGGCGGAGCCGCGACAAGAGGCCTGGCTGCAGCGCCATTTCTGTTGTGGCCCACAGGACTTGCCGGTGATCGGCAGAAGCGGGAAAAGCTTCACGTACAGCCAGGACGTCGTGTTGCTGCTGCTCATGGACGGCGTGCTCTTCCACCTGCAGAGCGTCACGGCCTATGCCCTCATGGGCAGAATTTCCCCTGTGACGTTCAGGTAAGCGCAGCAGCTCCCCGAGACGCGAGGTGTGCGTCCAGGTCATTGGTGGAGGTGCGGACTTTAAATCCGGGTGTTGTTATGAAAGGTCCTTGTGATTGTCAGATGCTGAAGTAAGGGCCGTGGCCACGTGTTGTGACCACAGGCCGTGCTGTTCGGTGCTATGTGAAATATGGGGACACACAGGACATCAATCGGTAGGGAAACCCACCAGGAGTCCACACATGAGCGTGGAAGCAGCTGCAGCTCGGGTGTTTTTCTGTCGGAACAGCATGTCAGTGGGACTGCCTGTGATGCTGGAATGTTCTGCTTCTGGGCTGCCCGGCGGCAGGCAGAGGGAGAAGCAGACTCCCGTGGAGCAGGGAGCCTGACGCGGGGCTGGATCCCAGGACCCTGGGATCGTGACCCGAGCCGAAGGCAGACGCTCAACAACTGAGCCACCCAGGTACCCCAAGGAACTGAATTCTTAATTTTATCTAATTTTAAGCAATTTTAATTCGAACAGCCACACATAGCCATAGGCTCCCCTATCGGAGGCACAGCTCTGGAAATTTTGAGAGGCGAGCCAGAGGCCTCGCTGGCTTCTCTTCTTTTCTGTAACCGGAAGAATTTAATGAAAGCACCATTTCAAGACGCAAGTTTTCAGTAACAAGCAGAAAAGCATGAGCTCATGTTGCCAGCAGGCCTAGAAATCCAGAACTGCAGCGTAGGCCACGTCGTGTCATGTAAGTCAGTGGGCCTTTTTTTTTTTTAACTTCTGAACTGGCAGCAGAGAAGGGGAATGGTCTTGCTTGACCTGCAGGCTCCAAAGCCACGTCAGGCTGTGCCAGCCACACCTCTGTCTCCCCGGGGCCTCTCTGGGGCGGCCCCTGCTCCCACTGCCCGTGTCGGTCTGGCCCAGGTCCACGCCATAGCCCTGTGCAACACCAGTCACATGCCCTGACTGTGACCCCTGCGGCCCTCCCACGTCCTAGGTCCAGAATGGGAAAGGTTGCAAGAAGGTCAAGAACAGTCATGACTTTTAAGTTCTGAAGCCTGTGCTGGTCATTGCCTCTGTCACACGTTCTGGTATCCACTTGGGGCCAGGAATTATTTCCAAATATCCCTGAAACTTGTTTTTTTAATGATTGTTAGTGATGGTTCAAAAAAGGGCAAAAAGCGGAAAACCAATTCTTTTTAAGGAAAATAGCTTTTTTTCTGTTTTATTCATGTCATAAAAGCAATACTTAATTCATTATAGGTAGTTTGGAAAAGACAAAAAAGTACAAAAAGTAAAAAAAAGTTAAAGCGCATGCGGTCCACAATCCCCAGACACAAGCACTGTGAACTTTTCAGCAAGTGTCGCATTAACTTCATCTTGACGGGGTCCTCGCCTTGCTTGCACAGTGCTGTTTTCACTGATCAGACGGTCTCTCCGAGACCCGTGTCTTGTCCCCGGGGCCTCTCTGGGGCTGCTCCCGCTCCGCTCTGCCCATGTTGGTAAGGGTGCTGCAGCCATCTGCGAACTTCATCTGTTCTTCAACAGCAAGCTGAGCTATTTAGGGGTAAATGTCATAATGTCTGTGGTTTACTTAAAAATATTTCGGTCCCAGGGGCGCCTGGGTGGCACAGCGGTTGGGCGTCTGCCTTCGGCTCAGGGCGTGATCCCGGCGTTATGGGATCGGGCCCCGCATCAGGCTCCTCCGCTATGAGCCTGCTTCTTCCTCTCCCACTCCCCCTGCTTGTGTTCCCTCTCTCGCTGGCTGTCACTATCTCTGTCGAATAAATACATAAAATCTTAAAAAAAAAAAAAATTTCGGTCCCAAAGAAGAATGAAGCAAATAAAGCAAAATGTTAATTTAGTCTAGAAGATGAGTATGGCTGTTCATGGGGACCTGTCCCTGCTTCTCTGTTTGACACCTTTGCTAATAAAAGAAAGGAGGAGGGAGCCAGCCAGGGAGCACCCCTGGCCTGTGCAGGCTGGCGGGCGGGCGGGCCGAGCCCGGACCATAACCCCTATCATTGCAGTGTCGCCAGCACCGTGAAGCACGCCTTGTCCATTTGGCTCAGTATTATAGTGTTCGGCAACAGAGTTACCAGCCTGTCAGCCATCGGCACCGTCCTAGTGACCGCTGGCGTCCTGCTGTACAACAAGGCCAAGCAGCACCAGCGGGAGGCCATGCAGAGCCTGGCTGTGGCCGCCAGCCAGACACCAGAGGACGACATGGAACCACTGACCCCCAAGGACCCCAGACCACACCACTGAGCTCTAGAAGCCTCGGCAGGTGCCAAGGGCCCCGAGGTGCTGCCCACTGCTGCTGTCGTCCTCACTGACGCGGACACCCAGCCTCCTCGGGTCACTGGGGTGCAGGAGGCCAAGGGACGTGTCGCTTTCCCTTCTCCTTTCTTGGGTTTTCGGTGAAAACCACCAGGAACTTGAACAGGGATCCCAGATGTCAGCTTCCTGGGGTGGAGACCTGAGCCACAGCCGCGTAATGTGAAACCCCCTCCTGCTGACCCTGTGCTGAGCACACGTGAGGGCGTTGGGACCCACACTGGCCTCTGCGCACCCTCACCAGCATGCGGGTCTGATTCCTCTGGGGCTGACAGCCACAGGTGCCAACGTGTGCGCTCCCGCCGTACAGCGCCAGCACAGCGAGCTCAGCATCCCCGGGCCTGCACGCTCTGCCCTTTGGCCATCTGGGGGGACTGCCATGCTGAGGCGCCCACTGCCTGGGCCAGAGGCCACAGTAGCCGAGTGACCATAGAGCTAGTTGAGAGTGGAACGGGAACAGAGATAAGGGTCCCTGCTGCTGAGGGCAGGCTGTCGGGCCCTTGCCTTCCTGCCCTTCCACCCAAGGCATCCTCCGCACCCCAGAGCTGCCAGCAGCCGGTACCACTTAGGGAAAGGCCACTTGTGGAAGGGAAGATGCCCCACCCCTTTCAGGGTCTCTGCTGCACTAGGCCCCCCACCTCCTGAGGGTCCCAGCCCTCACCTGTGGCTGGCCTTCAGTCGGGGACCCCCGATGTGGTGATTGCCGGTCACAGAGGTGGAGGACAGAGAGACATCTCTGGTGTTTAACTCAGGACAGGGATATACTGACATTCCCTTTTGTTTTCTGGGCCCCTGTGTGTAACACGGGCTGTTCTGAAGGGTTCCCTAGAGGTGCTCCTGCCATCACCCCGCTGGTCAGGGACCACACCACACCTTGTCTCGTGGACAAGGATGCTAAGGGTTTCCCTCGTGAATGAATGAGTAGGGGGCGCTGGAAAGGACATTTGGTGTGTTCACAGATTTTGTCACACTGCACTTACAATGACAGTGGAGTTTTTAAAGAAGGAAACAGGTGGCCAGGCCCAGGTGGCTTCTGGAAGGCATCCTGTATGACAGGCAACCGACACTGAACCCATAGCCTGGCTTGGCCTGGCTCTTGCCTCCCCGAGCAGACGGACCACCACGCTGGGCGTCTGAGTCCTTGGCTGGGTTCAGGCTCCTGGCCTCTTCACTCTGCTCCTCATCTCGCCTCCCAGTGGGATTTCTGATTGGGGCACCGTCCACTGCCAGTCAGGCTTTAAGACCTGTCTGTGGTGCCGAGCTCACGCCCTGGGGCGTATCGCCTGCAGCCTGACTCGGGGGACGTAGGCGGTGACACGGCCTTCTGAGCCCTGCCTGCCATGACTGAGTGAAGTAGCCGACAGGAGGGCCTCGGGCGCTAACAGCCCCCTTGTCTGATTTCCCTTCCGTGTTGTTTAGGTCCTTGGCTCCCATCATCTCTTCATTGGTTTTCCAGTTGGCTTCTCAGCTGGAAAATATAAAAATAGGCCCTCCTAGAGATCAAATCTCTTGGAAACAAAGAGCAATAATTACGTCTCATTAACTTCTGCTTACTTGAAAAAGTTTGCCATGATGATGGGTTAAGATGAGGCCTTTAAAACTACAACCTTTTATCAATGCCCACATTTTCCACCAAAAACAAACAAAATGAAACAAAAAACTACAACGTTTTTATGAAGCTGACTTCCTGCGCCCAGAGGGCAGGCAGGTGTGTGCTCGCCTGTGTGCCAAGCTTGCTTCCACTGTGAAGATCTCCCATTTCTATCCCCTTTCCTCTCTGCTTCCCCCACAAACAGCCCCAAAGAGGACTTGGAGGTGGTGGGGGCGGCAGGGTGTGCAGGGGTCTGTGAGGACGGCTTCCACAGCCCTCTGCCTCCCTGCTGGAGAGTGTGGCCGCCATGACCAGCTACTGACGGGATGTGAGCAGAGACGGGGACACGTCTGTGGTCATCTTGTTGCAAGATGACTTCATGTTGCCTTTCTCATGGATGTCGTCATCTGAGTGTAACCAGATCGGCAGTGCCTGCTTCTGAGCCTCATGAGGGACCGACAACCCTGCACGTCACCTGTGCCCTGTCTCCTCTCACAAGTGGCTATCTGGCGGTTTTGATTTTCCAAATTCTTGGATCAGAAACAAAATGAAGATTTTCCTAAATTATTAGCAAATGAGGTAATTTCCAACAAAGCTGCTTTTGAGACATTTCCTCAGAACACAAGCCGTGGCCAGCACCGCGCTGGCCCGAGACTTACGTTCCTTCTTCCGGCATCTGGTCCCCACCCTAAAGCCGTCCATGTCCGGCATGTCCAGGACAGCCTTGCCAGCAGACAAAACCCATGGCCTGTCTTGGCCATTTGGTGAATGAATGTACAGACATGATCTATTTTTCGTTAACTCTGTGTAGTAGTGCTTCTAGTATGTTCTTAGTGAACCTTTGCAGACATGCTTGTATCAGCGTTGATACTGGGTAGTCATCACTTCCTTGGGTCAGTTCCTCCCATGTCCATGCTCATTGTCTGTGCCTTTGCAAAGAAACACTTAAAAGAGGTGTCAAGTCAGGTTATCTGCTTTTCTGCATCGATATTTAGAGATGTACATATGTCTGGCTTTCAAGGAAACGTCCATTGAAGGGCATAAAAAGCTCTCTTTTTTAATTCCAATAGTCATAATTTCCTCTATATCAGCATTAAAATAATCTGCCCTGGAAAGCTGAGAATATTCTTGCACAATCCAAAATGTGTCTTTAATTTGAGAAAAATACACATGGTGAATCAGAAACAGTCACACGCTGCCCAAAGAACATCAGCAAATGCAGTCATGCCTGTAACCCACGCTGGAAATGCTTTTCCCGGAGCCAGTGGGTTCTGCCTGTGAATGGTCACTCGGATGGGCCAGTAGGGATGACACACGCACCACATGGCTTTTTACATCTGTCTGGTGATGTGCTTTCCCAAGGCCTGGAAGTATTTTCACGGTTCCAGTGGGTTGGAAAAATTAAGCAAGGATGTTATTGCAGATAGAAATCTTTGCCTTTGCCTTTGAGCAATGTTGTACTAAGGGCTTCATTCTTTTTTTTTTTTTTTTTTAAGATTTTATTTATTTATTCGACAGAGATAGAGACAGCCAGCGAGAGAGGGAAACAAGCAGGGGGAGTGGGAGAGGAAGAAGCAGGCTCATAGCGGAAGAGCCTGACGTGGGGCTCGATCCCAGAACTCCGGGATCACGCCCTGAGCCGAAGGCAGACGCTTAACCGCTGTGCCACCCAGGCGCCCCTAAGGGCTTCATTCTTTCACAAAATCCGTACATGCTCTGGTTGGGGCCTCTTCGTTTCCTCAGTTTATAAATAAGGATGCCCCAACTCCCCTGGTAAATCTGCCTGTTCCCTCTGTCCTGGCTGAGGAGCCCAGAGCAGGGGTGAGGTTATGCTGACCTCGCTGCAGCTCAGGTTAAAAACCTTCAACTTTGCCATCTCTGCATTCCAGTTTTCCTGAGGGTTCTGATTCTGGGTTTGAGGGGCATTGGATCCATGCCCAGATTCCAAACAGAGTTGGAAACTATTCTAATTGGTAAAAAAACAAACACGCTATTTTAAAGATTTTATTTTTAAGTAATCTCTCCACCCAATGTGGGGCTCCATCTCACAGTAAGCTCAAGAGGCACATGCTCCACAAACTGAGCCAGCCGGGTGCCCCCAGGGTGTTTGGTTTTTTTTTTTTTTCCAGTTTTCATTTGAGTAAAATACATTCATTGACTATTTCTAGTCTGTTTGCAGATGTGTGAGTTGAGTCTGAACCTGCTCAGGGGGTGTCCTGGGCTCTAGGTTGGGGAGGGCCACAGTCAGGGTGACTTTCCCACAGGGAAAAACTTTAAAATTATGCCAATAATTGTCGACATCAGAACCAAGTAGTATTTGCTTTATACCAAACAAAACTGGAGAACGGAAAGTGCGTTGTACAAGATTTGTATGGTGCTGCTTTATTTCACCGGTTTCAGTGTTCAAGTGACTAGATCAGTACTTTCTCAGAACGGCTGTTCAATCTGCTGTGGTGATACATGATGCCTCCTCGCCATTTCTGTCTACATCAGCCACCTGGGGCTCTGGTTCTGCAAAAGTACAATAAACGGTAACCGTGTCGTCTGCGTTCTCTTCATTGGGGGGCCCTCCTGTGTCTGCACTACTGAGCTGATCACGGCTGCTTCCTGTGGCCTCCCCCAGTTTTCAGCAGGAAGGGAGGAAAAAGTGAAGGTTTTCCTGTCCCCAAGAACTCGGGAAAATCAGTCTCCATTCCACTCGCCCTCTTTATGCCCAAATTCCTCACATTCTGCATTTTCCACTTCCAATGCCATTCATGTGGACGCCTGTCTGTCTTCCGTTCTCTTCCCTGTCTCTGTGGCCCTTTGAAACCTCGAAGGTCGGCAGGGACGGGAGCCGGGGAGCGAGGGTAAGCGCCCGCCCCGTCCACGAACGCGGCGGGAGGGGTAGCCGCCGCGGGAATCCCAGGCCGGAAGTGACGTAATGGCCGCGCGCCGGATCCGCTCGGTCCCGCGCCGGCGGCGGGCTCCGCCCTCGTGTGTCATCAGCCCGCGCCGACGCAGGAAGTGGCGACGCTATTGGCGCGCGCCGGGAGCTGTTTCTCCTCAGGCTCCGGAACCGGTGGCGGCGGCGGCGGCGGCGGCAGCAGCAGCAGCAGTGCAGGGGTGAGTGGCGGAGGGTCGGAACGAGCGGCGGGCGCTGCCGGTTTCCTGATCTTTCGCGTCCGGGCGTCGCTTCCCGCCTCGTCGCTCCGCGCGGAGCCGGGAGTTGAGGCGGCGTCGGGCCCGAGCCCCGGCTTGCGGCGGCTGAGCCCAGGGGGAGAGGGTCCCGGCGCTGCGGCCGTGTCGTGTGCCCCACCCCGGCTCCCGGACCCTGTGATGGGGGCCGCGACCCTCCTGACGGCAAACGCCGTGCTGGGGAGGACCGCCGAGCGAGCTGCGAGCTCTGCACGGACGATCTCATGTAGCTCCCAGCGGGGCTGTTCTTAGCTTTGGCAGAAAGGTAACCGGCGGCGAGGGAACTCGCCCGGGACCGTGCGCGAATGACAGGAATGGCAGGGGGTTGAGCGCGGGCATCGCTCCCCTGCACGGGGTTTTGTTTGGAAGCAGCGCGCGAGCCGGAGCCGGAGCTGCCGTGTCCTGACGGAGCTTCGATTCTCTTCCTCTTTGCAGCGTTTTAACTCCAATGGGTGATGAAAAGGACTCTTGGAAAGTGAAAACTTTAGATGAAATTCTTCAGGAAAAGAAACGACGGAAGGAACAAGAGGAGAAAGCAGAGATAAAACGCTTAAAAAATGTAAGCCATGTTTTTTAAGTAAGTGGTTTTCTTAAAGGAGATTTAATTTCTTTGCCCTCGTTTTTCCATTAGAACAACGCTTCTTCGGTGAAGTTCTTTTGTACTTCCAAATGTCGCAGGTGAGCCCAAAATCTATTCTAAAAATTAACAAAAACATTCAAATACTCAGTTTACGTTGAGGACAAGTTGATAACACACTACAGCTGTGTATAGATGGCAGGATCTACGCGGAGGATGGACTTTGAGCCTAAATTCATTAGTGCAGTTGGACTAATTTTTTCGTGTGGGTATTTTTGTGTTGGTGACACCGTCCCTCTGTTTAGTATAGTAGGAAGTCGCACTGAGGTTAATATTAATGTTTTATCTTTTCCTTTTTTGGTTTGCATAATAACATATTCAGAGAAACTTTTGGTGATTTTGAAAGGGATACTGGCAAAAGTACCTCTTACGATAATATTAGTCGCTGACCCTTCTTAACTATTTGTGAAATATCACGAAGTATCTGGCATAAAATATACTTCAAGGCTCAATTTCGGCTTATATAAACAACTAACATACTTGGCATAGAGTCTAATATTCCTTGTCCTATATGCTGGTTTTAAATTCTTCATCTCAGGTTCTGAGTTTACAGAGAATTTTAATTTTAGCATCATGTGATTTGAGTGAAAGTTTTTTTATTTCGTAACATTGGCCCATTCAAAGCATATGTGAAACTTTGTTTTTGGATCTTGGCAAGGTTTAATTATCATTAAAAAGACACTTACCTGTGAGGAAAATGACTTTCTCCTTGCTTCTTAGTCTGATGACCGGGATTCCAAGCGGGATTCCCTTGAGGAGGGGGAGCTGAGGGACCACCGCATGGAGATTACAATACGGAATTCACCATACAGAAGAGAGGACTCCATGGAAGACAGGTGGGGGCGAGGTGTACAGTGAGGGAGAGCGTCTAGGCTGCACATGTGCTTCACTGTGAAGGCCGGCTGGGTCCCACCGCATAGCTGGGGTCCTGTCTGGCCTTTCTCCACGTTACTTTGAAAACGTTTGTAGTCATGACTTCAGGTTTACCTCACAGTTGAAGTGGACTCTGTGTGTTATCACTTGCCACCTCACCCCTCTTATGAAAATTGAATGAGTGTATATCCCTTTCCTTGCAATGATCCTTCAGTTAAGTCCGCACCATTCACAAACTTCATTCGTTCATTTTACTTATTTTTAAGGATTTTTATTTATTTTTTTGAGACAGAGCGCACACACATGCAAGAGCAGGGGGAGGGGCAGAGGGAGAGAGAGAAGCAGACTCTCCGCTGAGCAGGGAGCTCGACGCGGGTCTCAGTCCCAGGATCCTAAGATCATGACCTGAGCTGCAGGCAGATGCTTAACCAGCTGAGCCACCCAGGTGCCCCACACAAACGACATCTAAGTAATTGTGCTGTGTGCTTTTGATGGTTAGTAAAATCATAGCCTAAAATTGTGCACAAGTGAACCACACTAGAGTACTGAAGGGTATTGGGCAAGGCCGGTAAGCAGAAATGGTCCTACCCAGGCCTGTGTGTTCTAACATTTTTCCCTGCACCACTTGATTCCTTCTCATAGTCGTCATCAGCACTCAGTTATCCAGTATCAAATAATTAAAGCCAACCTAACCAGAAACTAAGGCACAGAGACATAGATCAAGAAGTCTCCGGGGGTTTCATTCATACATGCAGCTGAAGCTGTTGTTGAGGGACCTTTAGGGTCATTAAGTTTTATTAAAATTGTGGTACCTTTTCTTTTTTTAACAGCTTTATTGATGTATAAATGACAAACTGCATATATATATATATATATATATATATGAATCGTGCAGTTTGACATATTTGTACCTACTTAGCAATTATGATCAGGGTAATGAACATGTCCTTCGCCCCCTAAAGTTTCCAAGAGAGGCATTGTACCACATAGATGTTGATTTTTCACTTATACGTTTGATCTGAGTCTGTATTGGATAAGCAGTTTTGGCTTAAGTTTCATAGTTAACAATGTTTAAAATGATGGTTCACGTTGAACTTTTTTGTGTTCTGAACCCTGCATTTTTCTGGGTTGGAGAAGCTCCACAGTGCCCTGATGCTCCTTGCATTACTCTCTCTAGCATGATGTGATGCTGTTGTGTATTTCAGAGGAGAGGAAGATGATTCTTTGGCTATCAAACCACCGCAGCAAATGTCTCGGAAAGAAAAGGCTCATCACAGGAAAGATGAAAAGAGGAAAGAGAAACGTAGGCATCGCAGCCATTCAGCAGAAGGGGGTACAGAAGCTTAATTTAATTTAATTTAATTTATTTTTTGGATTCATGTTCGGGTGTGGTCTGTTTCCTATGTCATGACCTGCTACCTTCTCCAGAGCACAATTGAAAGAGAAAAGAAAGTAAAATTTTAGCTGAAAGCATAAACTTATTGTAGATCATTCTGAATAGCGGTTTCATTTCCCATCTGGTGTTATTTTCCCCTTGTTACATTGTTGTGGGTTAGTTTTTCTAAAGGTAATATTGTCTTAGTAAATATTAGGGGATTTATATGCAATTTTTATAGCAATTCAGTGTTGAATTTGAATTAACTGAAGGGGAAAAAAAGATGCTTGATGAAGTCCAAATGGGTTTGATCTTCTGCCACTATTGAGAGGTTCTTAGGGGTGTTGGGAAATGTGGCCTGGCGCCTGGGTTTAAATCTCATTGTTGTAAATGCAGTTGAGAAACATGGTTCTGTCACAGGAGACGGAAACCCACCAGCAGGAGCTGCACTGTGCCCTGTGTTCTTTATGGATGATGGCGGTGGTGGTGTTTTTTAATTATGAAACCAGTGTACAGCTGACCCTTGAACAACACAGGCTGGAACTCCATGGTCTGCTTTCACAAGGGTGTTTTCTGGTAAATGCAGGACAGGGCCGTAAACACACTTTCACTTCCTTCTAATTCTTCTAACGGTAGTTTCTTTTCTGTAGCTTACGTGGTTGAAAGAGTACAGTAGGGAACACATGACACAACAGATAATCACTAGGCTATGTTGTCAGTAAAACTTCTGATGAACAGTAGGCTGTTAGTTGAGTGTTCAGGATTCATAATTATCCTTGGATTTCCAGCTGCGCCGGGGTGCCAGTGCCCCTGCCCTGTGTTGTTCAGGGGTCAGCTATAGTTCAGTCATAGTTTAATACAGAAAGTTGAAAGACAGGATGAAGTTACAATTGTATTCAGTGGTAACCACATTATTCTTCTCTGATATGGAGCATTTAGGTCATTAATTATTTATTCTCTTCTTCACTGGGTATCTGCAAATTAAGTTTTGGGAGTTGGGCCCCTTTGCTTGACACTCTTTCTCCTTAGGGAAGCACGCTAGAGCGAAGGAAAAAGAGCGAGAGCATGAGCGCCGGAAACGACACCGAGAGGAGCAGGATAAGGCTCGCAGAGAGTGGGAGAGGCAGAAGAGGAGGGAGATGGCCCGGGAACACTCCAGAAGGGAGAGGTGAGTGAGCACAGTTTGCTAAAGATCCTGAACGGAGTGGAGCGCTCCTGGGGCCAGCAGCCCGTCAGAGTGGCAGAAGAGACCATCTTTTTTTTTTTTTAAGATTTTATTTATTTGACAGAGAGAGACGCAGCGAGAGAGGAAGCACAAGCAGGGGGAGTGGGAGAGGGAGAAGCAGGCTTCCCGCTGAGCGGGGAGCCCGATGTGGGGCTCGATCCCAGGACCCTGAGATCATTACCTGAGCCAAACGCAGAAGCTTAATGACTGAGCCACCCGGGAGCCCCCAGAAGAGACCATCTTAACACATAGTAACCCAACAGCATAACACAGATGTGATGCAGAAGTGGTTTGTGGGCCCAGAGTCAGTAAATATGCAGTGGTGTTAACCAAGAGATTTGTCCAGAAGGGATTGAGTTTTCACTGCATCTTGAAGACAAAAATGGGTGTGAATCTTCCTGAGAAAAGATAATGAAGAGAGTGGAAGTCTGTGTGTCAGTTTCTCCAGGTGGAGGCTTCTGGGGGAGGTACTCAGGAGCCAGGCCATGCCAGCAGTTCTTGAGACCCCGCATAAGAGTGTAATGTGGACCTGAAGGAAGGGGCATTACTGGCAGGAGCTGGTCTGAGATAGGAATTCAGACACACGGAATGAAATTTTGGGGACAAACACCTAACAGTGGAGAGGGAAAAAAGGGAGGGAGAAGTGATCTTCCTAGGCCTTTCAGCTGATGACAGGTAAAGGGGAGGAGGGACTGTAAATACCTCTGAGTTCGGTGCATCAGGATGGGGCATGCCTCATGACAGGAAGGGGAGTACTGTGTTCGAGTCCTAGTAAGCCTCCTTCGGAGATAGCCCAGTGCACGTATAGACGTTCTGACAGAATCTGCACCCAAGAGAAGTCTAGTTTAGGGGGATTACTGGGCAAGTAATGCATGCTCTGTACCACGCTCTGTTCTTGGTGGCCTAAGCCAGGAAAACTAAGGAAATACATTGCTTAGGGTTCTTTAATAGACTGTAGACTGCAGAAATAGACTGTAGTTCTTTCAAATAAAACAAAAGGAAATCCTAAAGCCTGGGAGCTGAGACACCAGGCTCTTAGACATTTGTCTCCAAGTACACCTCTGTGGGCTTAGATTCCCAGGAGAAAGCATCTGTTTAGCTCCAGATCCGTTCACATGGGCCAGGTGTGGACAGTAGGGCCACCTCTGTATATTGAGGTCATTTCCAAAGAAAGCTTGGTGGCTGGCCTGCTACAAGGGAGGGAGAAGTAGGAGGGTAGATGTTGCCAACATTCCCAGCAGCCAAGGCCGAAGGGCTGACTGAAGAAGGTGTGACAAGAGCCTGCGTTCTCTCGTGAAGATGGTGTGGGAGGATCTGAGTCTTCAGGTAAAGGTCTGAGATCACGAGGCGAGCAGAGCTTTGTGTCCAGGTTCACTGCTGGCATGTGCAACACCCACGTTTGCCAGGCCCTGTGTTGACTCTGTTTAGGGTGGGCTGGCAGCTGTGCACACACAGTGGTGGCTCCGAGGAAGCCAAGCTTGAAAATAAAAACGTATGGGGAAAAAAATCAGTAGTGGCTGCACTCTAGACGGGAGACAGAGTTCACAGATTTAGCATGGCATGTCACCAAACAGCAGGAACGGAGAGGAAAAAGTGAATCCAAAGTTGCTACATATGTTATCTGAAATGTCCAATTTTCTTTTTTCTTCTTCTTCTTCCTTTTTTTTAAGATTTTGTTGAGGGGGCGCCTGGGTCGATTAGTCGGTTAAGCGTCTGCCTTCGGCTCAGGTCATGATCCCAGGGTCCTGGGATCAAGGTCTGTGTCAGACTCCTTGGTCAGTGGGGAGACTGCTTCTCCCTCTCTCTCTGCCTGCTGCTCCCCCTGCTTGTGCTCTCTCTCTCTGTCAAATAAATCAAAAAAAAAAAAAAAAAAAAAGATTTTGTTAGAGTGCCCCTGAAGTATGTCCAATTTTCAACAAAAAGTTTTGAGACATAAATAGGAAAGGGTTAAGGAAGAAAAACATCAGTAGAAAGCAAGTGTTTCACATTAGTAAGGAATTTGAAACGGAGCAACAGAAATTATGCTTTCTGAAGAGTGGAGAGAATTGACAAAAGATGAACAGAGTCTGAACAATCTATGGGACAGCATGCGTTGTTCCCACATCCATGTAATGGGCAGCCCCAGGAGAGAAGAGGGAAGCAGCACAAAGATTTTTTAAAATAATGTCTGAAAATTTCCCAGATTTGATGAAAAACATTTATCTACACGTCCAAGAAGCTCAGTACCCCACATAAGGATAAAGTCACATCACAGTAAAACTGGTGAAAGCCAAAGGGAAAATCTTGAAAGGCAGCAGGAGAAAAAAATCTACGCAGAAGGGGGGCCTTCAGTGTGATTGGCGGCTGACTTCTCAGAATCAGCGGGGGCAGAAGGTGGTGGAATGGCATGGTCCCACTGCCGAAAGAAACCTGGCAACCAGGAATTCTGTATCCAGCAAAACTGTTCTCTGAAAGTGAGGGCTCAGGAATGAGGGTGAACTGGTGGGATTCATTTTTAGCAAGACCCGCCCTAAATACTCAGGGAAGACCTTCTTGTTGCGTGGAAATGACAGCAGAAGGCATCCAATTCGGGAAGAAAAGATGAGCACTGGAGATAGTAAAGGCTCAGGTTAACATAACAGAATCCGTAAATGTTTCTTCGCACGTTTTCTCTTAATTTCTATAAGAGACACACAATTGCGTAAAACAGTGATTGTTAAAATGTACGTCGTGACGTAGCGTGTGTAGGCTGCACAAAGAAGGGAGGGCGGGAGCTCTGTCAGAGCAGAGCCGCACTCACTGGAATGAAGTAAGTAGTAATCTGGTAAGGTCCATGCTGCCCGTGCTAGAGCAGCCCTAAGAAAATAACTGACAGAGTAATACGAACAGAGGAATTAACGTGCTGTTCTAAAAATCTGTATTTAAAACCAAAAACGGAGAAACAGGACCCAAAAAGACAGAAGACACAAAATTTAAAACAACAGCAACAAGAAGTAAATTCAGCCAAATACGTAATTACGTGAAACATGGAGTGGTTTCTATACCCCAGAGGAGAGGTTCTTTGATAGCAAAGCAAGATCTAGTATGTTGTCTGTGAGGAGAACCTCTTAGTCCGGGACAAAAATAGGTCAAAAGTAAACGTATGGACAAAGACGTCCCACACCCATAGCAGCTGCTGAGCACAAGTGGCTCCGGCGAGACATCAGAGTTACCTGACAGAAGTCAGAGCGGCACCGACGGGGCTTCCCACAGACAGAAGGGTCCACACAGCAGAAGTGGCGCTGGCGAATGTGTACGTGCCTGACAGCTAAAAGGGAAACAGGCAGTTCATCGACGCTAGTTGGAAATTTCCGTACCACGTTGTCGTCGTTGACAGAACAACTAGAGACAAGGATATAAAACATCTGGAAAATAGCCCGCCCCGGCTCAGTCTCACTGACCTGGCATAAAGCGTCCACCACGGCTGCAGGGTACACACTCCAGCGGTCCTTTTCCGAATAACCTGTGGTCCAAAGAAGAAATTAAAAGGAAAGGGGTGCCTGGGTAGCTCAGTCAGTTAAGCGTCCGACTTGATCTCGACTTGGGTCTTGATCTCAGGGTCATGAGTTCAAGCCCTGCGTTGGGCGCCTCACTGAACATGGAGCCTCCTGGAAAAAAAGGAAAGAAAAGAAAACATGTTGAACTGAATGGAAACAAGCAGTGTGCCCAAAGTCAGTGGTGCAGAAGAGGCTGTGCGTGGAGTGAGATGTTTTGGTTTTTAAGCACTGATAACAGAGAAGGAAGTTGTCAGGTCAGCATCCGAGCTTCTACCCCCAGAAAGCAGAAGAGCAAAGCCGACGCAACCCAAAGCAAGCAGAAGGGATATCCATGGAATCCCAAGCAGACAAGCAGGTTCGTGGGGCAGGCGAGGAGCGGGCCGCAGGTGGGTACGAGCGGCTCGTCAGGCTGGGCATGTTTTAAAACGGGCTCGGGTGATGGTTGCGGTTTCATACATTTATGAAAAATGGAATTCTGTGGTTCTTCATGTTACGTTATAGCTTTTATCTCACAACAGTGTGGACTCAGGCGCTTACAGAGTAGTTCCCAGAACCCCAGCCTTCCACAGTGGTAACATGATGTCTTTGATGGCCCCAAAGCTGGTTCAGTACCTGTGACTGGACCACGGGCCTTGTTCCGTTTTCGCCATTGTTTGTGTCCATTTCTGTTTGTGTATACTGGTACTCCCTTTTTTTTTTTTTAATGTATTACCTCTTTTATATTTGGACATAACTCTTTAGGACATGAAAATTCACTGCAACTGGCCAGTTTTCACTGTGTGGCTGCTTTGTGGTACAGTCAGCCACGCACACTGCAGTACTCGGATGACTCTGGCCGCCTTCGTAAAGCAGCTTTCCCCACTGCCCTTCACGTCCCACGCTCATGCCCGCTGACTTGCACACCAGGCTGGACTGGGCTGGGGAATCACCTCCGGGTCTGTCTGCCACAGAATCTAGTGAGGAGGGTCGGATGGGGCCCCAAGCCTAAGTCTAGCTGCTCTTCCCCTTCTCCCCCAGGTGGACTCTTCCACCCCCTCTTGTAGCCCCTGAGAACTTAGTGATAAAGGTGGATTTAAACTGTGCTGTCATCCATACCTAGCAGGTCTGCTGAACACGCATCTGGAAGCAGCGGGCTCATTCCTCACTGGCAGTTATCTGATTGTGCCAGCGTTTTGCTTTATTCTTGTTTTGTTTTTGTTTTTAAGATTTTATTTATTTGATGGGCGCCTGGGTAGCTAGTCAGTGAAGCCTCTGCCTTCATCTCAAGTCATGATCCCCAGGTCCTGGGATCAAGTCCCACATTGGGCTCCCTGCTCAGCAGGAAGTCTGCTTCTCTCTCTCTGTCAAGTAAATGAAAATGTTTTTAAAAAAAAAAAAGATTTTATTTGAGAGAGAGAACGCACAAATGGGGCAAGGAGATGCAGAGAGAGGGAGACGAGACTCTGTGCTGAACACAGAGCCCGACGCAGGGCTCAGTCTCACGACCCTGAGGTCATGATCTGAGCTGAAGTCAAGAGTCGGACGCTTAAGTGACTGAGCCACCCAGGCACCCCTTGCTTTATTGTGGCTGTCAGGGTGTGTGTACGTACATCTTCTGCTTTTAAAAAGCCCTTTATGGTTTGAATAACCTAAGTGGGCGATTTTTAAATTTGAACAAAAAGCACTTGGGGTAAAAAAGAAAACTTTGTGTTTGTGGGGAGAGTTGACCTGTGCTTGTTGCAGGGACCGCCTTGAGCAGCTGGAGAGGAAGCGGGAGAGAGAACGAAAGATGCGTGAGCAGCAGAAGGAGCAGCGGGAACAGAAGGAGCGGGAGCGGCGGGCCGAGGAGCGGCGCAAGGAGCGCGAGGCCCGGAGGGAAGGTGCGTGTGGGTACACCCCGCAGTTGGGGTGCTGCTCCCATGGGTGAGCTCAGGGCTGCACACTGAGGGATGAGGTGCTCTGGACGGTGTCCGAGCAAAGTGGGGACAGGATGTGGGGCTCAGGAGTTGAGCCTGACTGCGTAATTCCTCGCCGAGGAAGGCTGCGGTCACTTCAGGTGTGAGGTGAGGGTGTGCAGCTGGGGCCTTCCCAGGCCTGGTGCTGGACAGCTATGTCTGCTGCCCACATGGTCAGGCACAGGCTCAAAGAGGTGGGTCGTGGCCCCTTCCTTTCTGATCAATGGAGGAGAGTCTGGAAGGTCCACATGGGTCCTCAGGGACAGCTCGCGGCCTCCAGGCCTCTTGTCGCCAGAGCTACTAGCACGTGTTGTGTGTCCCCACCAGCAAGCGTACGGGTGAGACCTGACCGAGATGGGGCCTTGCTAGAGAGGGCAGTGCCAGCTCTGCCTCCCCCTGTGTTTTGTGCCCCAGTTTCTGCACATCACCGAACGATGAGAGAAGACTATGGCGACAAAGTGAAGGCAAGCCACTGGAGTCGCAGCCCGCTACGGCCTCCCCGAGAGAGGTTTGAGCTGACTGACGGCCGGAAGCCAGGTGAGGGCATACGGTGCCTCCCTGGGGGCCAGCATGGCGTGGCTCTCCGCTGACAAATACGTTAGCACAAGAACTTGCTTTTTTTGTGCAATGAGAGGATAGGCTAGCGTACTCCCGTATCACGTGGTGGGATCGTCCTTTGGGTGAAGCATGTTTGTATTTGTCGGTGGAGATGTTTGTTACGGGTCTTTGAGAGTGGTCTTTCAGCTCTGTGGGGGACCCGTGTGTCACACAGACCACACTTAGTCTCTTCGTGAAAGATGCCATCGGGTCTCGTTTGTTGTAAAACACTTCCCAATTCACCTTTGATGGTTTGTTTCGTAAGTAAAAGAAGAGAAAATGGAAGAGAGAGACCTGCTGTCCGACCTACAAGACGTCAGTGACAGTGAAAGGAAAACCAGCTCGGCCGAGTCCTCATCAGGTAACCGCTGGCTCCGCCGCCGCGAGGGGAGGGCCCACCAGTCTGTACTGTGCACTTCCGGCTGTTTTCTTCCCGAAGCGGAATCAGGGTCGGGTTCGGAGGAAGAAGAGGAGGAGGAGGAGGAAGAGGAGGAGGAGGAGGAGGGGAGCAGCAGTGAAGAATCAGAGGAGGAGGAGGAAGAGGAGGAGGAAGAGGAGACAGGGAGCAACTCCGAGGACGCGTCTGGACAGTCAGCTGGTGAGGAGGGCACAGGGTTCCAATGGTTTTGTTTGGTGTTTAGGAACTGCAGAGAAATCACTTGAACTCTGAATTTAAAAGATTTCCAAATGGAAAATGCCTTGGTATCTGGGACTCACATGAGACCCCAAAATTGATGACTTACAGTGGTTCTTGCTTTCCGTTCGCTAAAGCAGACCCTTGTTTGTGCTCGCGGAGTGTCAGACGAGCCCCAGAAAGAAGCAGAGCCCAGCCCCGCGCGGGGCCGTAGCCCTGCAGGTCTGAGCAAACGCCCGCTCTGTCTTGCAGAGGAAGTGAGCGAGGACGAGATGAGTGAGGATGGGGAGCGGGAGAGTGAGAACCACGTCCTGGTCGGTGAGCGGCACCCCCGCTGGGCGGTCCTTCCCTCGGCTGTCCCTCAGCACGTGACCCTTGCTAAGCCCGCAGATCACCGTCCTGTGTGCGCAGCCCGCCCCCGGGGCTCAGGCAGCCGGCTCCCTGAGAGACCCAGTTGTGACCGTGGAGGGCCAGCACCCCTGACGGGGGCAGCGCTAACTGAATGTCGTCCTGAACATCCCCATGGTTTAGACACGGCAGGGGGTGCCCCCCGCCCCGACCTCTTAGCTCTGTTCCAGCCGCAGGGCCGGCACTTTGCCGTAGCCAGCAGCCGGGCCGTGCCCTCAGGGCCTGACAGGCGTTCCGGGTGAGCTGCCTTTGAGCCCCGGCTCCAGTCAGCAACTCACAGTGCTCCCGGCTGAGCTGGCGAACCCCAAGACCCCAGTGCCCTCTGTCCGGGGTGGTGGGATGTGCCGCTGTGTGCAGCATCTGGGGTCGCTCCTGTGCGACTCTGACGCGCACTCGGTGTCCCCCCGCCTCAGAGCACGCGAGGGGCGATGACCTAGCTTATTTCTGGTTCCACAGTTGGGTTTAATGTTTGAAGTTCCAGAGTCCCGATTTGACCGAGACTCCGGAGACAGTGAGGAAGGGGAGGAAGAAGCTGGCGAGGGCACTCCGCAGAGCAGCGCCCTGACCGAAGGCGACTTTGTGCCCGACTCTCCCGCCTTGTCACCCATTGAACTCAAACAGGAGCTTCCCAAGTACCTCCCTGCCCTGCAGGTCAGGCGTCCCCCCACTGCGGGACTGGCTCGGTCTTGCTGACAGTGGACAAGGCTGGGGGTGGAGAGTACCCCCGGGGCCCCTGGTGTGGGCGTCTGCTGCCAGGGTCACCCATGCCATGAGGGAAGGTGCCGGGGCTTTGGTGGTGTGGTGCCACGGGCGCTGTTGTCCTTGGTGTTACCTTAGTGCAGGGCAGGCAGGCCAGGCCTGGCTCAAGGACGTGCCTGGGACCAGGTTTTGTCCACATCGGTTTTATTTCTTAACCCAGGAGCTCGTGCTCACTGAAGAAGGGGGGAGGGCTGCCGCCACCATACACATTCCGGGCAGGGACTGGAGCACCGGCTCCAGGCAGGCGTGAGCGCGGCCACGGCTGCTGCGTCCTCAGGGCATGCTTCCTTCCAGGGTTGTCGGAGCGTGGAGGAGTTCCAGTGCCTGAACAGGATCGAAGAAGGCACTTACGGGGTGGTGTACAGAGCAAAAGACAAGAAAACAGGTGGGTGCAGTTTCAAGTGGTCCCCCAAGGGCGGGGAGGGCAGATGTGGGGCAGGAGCTAGGTGGCACGGAGAACCTGTCCTCGGGCGGAAAGGAATTTCTCCTGAGGAGCATTGTCCTCGGGTGCACCCACCGCACTTTCTCGGGCCTGGCGGGCGTGTTTGTCGTGCGCGGCCTTGCTGGCCCGCGTGTGGGCTTGGGGAGGGAGGGAGGCCGGGCGTCCTGCTCCGGCCACAGCCAGCTTGCAGGGACTGAGGTCCAAGCCTGGGCCATCCTGGCTCTTGGCACCGTCAGTGTCAAGGTCATTGAACACAGTTTCTGCTCTCCTGGGAGTCTTCCCTCCCCAGATATCCGGTCATGGCCTCGCCTTACCTGGCAAACACCAGCTAATGACTCAGGGGCCCCTGAGCAGTTGACTCCTTGGTGTCTGTGGAGTCCAGAGGTCAGCCTGACGGTGAGGCTCTGCTGCTTGCTGTGACAGCAGATGCCTCGGCTCCAGAGGGCAGGGCTTTGAGTGCTAACACCTGAGCAGGTGTGGCAGCCGTGGACCGGAAGCTTCCCCAGCACCCACATCTGGGTCTTGGAAACTCAGGGAGGCCACCTGAAATCCTGAGACCCTGGTGAATGTTTCTGTGTTGGGATGTTGAGGTTTGCCGTGTCTCCTGGCACGTCACAGTAGGGGTAGGGAGAGGGATGGGAAAAGGCCTCCGTAGCTGTTTTGGACAAAAGCTGGTCTGGAAATAGGCCGCCTGTTTCTGTCAGGCACCAGGTCTAGGCTTTTTTTCTTGGTGCTGACGTGATGCGGGACTCCCCAGTGAGAACGAGACTTCTCAGCACGCAACAGGAAGCGCTCCCCAAGTTCCAGCCAGTTGTGTGTTTGTGGAATGGAAGATGGTTTTCTCAGCCGGTCTTTGAATTGTTTTCAGATGAAATTGTGGCCTTGAAGCGGCTGAAGATGGAGAAGGAGAAAGAGGGCTTTCCGATCACATCTCTCCGGGAGATCAACACCATCTTGAAGGCGCAGCACCCCAACATTGTCACGGTCAGGGTACGCCGCTCCGGCCTGCGCCCCAGGGCCCCTGTGGCTCACACTCCCCTGTGTTGTGGAGAAGTGGGGGCCCCTGCTGGTCATCACACCTCATAGGTCCCTGCCGTCTCTGCGTGTCTCTGCCGCGGGGGTCAGCGGTTGCAGAGGGGGGCCTGGGGTGAGCACGGCACCCACAGACCTGCTTCTGTGTTTCAGGAAATAGTCGTGGGCAGCAACATGGACAAGATCTACATCGTGATGAACTACGTGGAGCACGACCTCAAGAGCCTGATGGAGACCATGAAGCAGCCTTTCTTGCCAGGTGGGGCCCGCGGGCACGGGGCCTCCTGCAGCCCTGAGTTACTCCTATGGATGTGGCCCTCTGACTAGTGTGCCGCACGAGGAGCATCCCACCCTTGGGCTGCCCAGGCTGCGGGCGGTGTCCCTGACCTCGTAGCTCTGACCCCATCCCACCGTGTGCGGGAGCGGCGTGCGCCCGAGGGCTTGTGTGCTGCGGGGGGCGGGGCGTGCTGAGCCGGGGGCGTTCCCAGGACGAACGCACCCCACGAAGCCTGGTCGCTGCTGAGACGGGCGCAGGACCTAGGACAGTGACCCGCTGCCCTCTAGGGGAGGTGAAGACGCTGATGATCCAGCTGCTGCGCGGTGTGAAGCACCTGCACGACAACTGGATCCTGCACCGGGACCTCAAGACGTCCAACCTGCTGCTGAGCCACGCAGGCATCCTCAAGGTGAGCCCCCGCGCCTCAGCCCACGGCGCGCCCAACCCCGGGCCTCGGGCCTGCCCACAGCCCGCCCGCCATCCTTGCAGGTCGGGGACTTCGGGCTGGCGAGGGAATACGGGTCCCCTCTGAAGGCCTACACCCCAGTCGTGGTGACCCTGTGGTACCGTGCCCCGGAGCTGCTGCTTGGCGCCAAGGTGAGTGCTGGGGGCTGGGGGCCCGCCCGTGCTCGCTGCCCCACCAGCGCCCTGAGCGTGCCCTGGCCTCCCAGGAGTACTCCACGGCTGTGGACATGTGGTCGGTGGGCTGCATCTTTGGGGAGCTGCTGACCCAGAAGCCGCTGTTCCCTGGGAAGTCGGAGATCGATCAGATCAACAAAGTGTTTAAGGTGCGTCTGTGTCCCGCCTGGAGGGCGCCCGCCTGCCGGCTGTGGCCGTTCTGAGACCTTCTTGTCTCTCTCACCCTCAGGACCTGGGGACCCCCAGTGAGAAAATCTGGCCTGGCTACAACGACCTCCCCGCGGTCAAGAAGATGACCTTCACTGAATATCCCTATAACAATCTCCGCAAACGCTTTGGGGCCCTGCTCTCAGACCAGGGCTTCGACCTCATGAACAAGTGTGTGAACCTGTGGCCCCCCCCCCGTGCCCCCTCCCGCCCCTGTGCTGGGTGCCAACTGCTCTTGTTCCCCCAGGTTCCTGACCTACTTCCCTGGGCGGAGAGTCAGTGCAGAGGACGGCCTCAAGCATGAGTATTTCCGAGAGACCCCCCTCCCCATCGACCCCTCGATGTTTCCCACGTGGCCCGCCAAGAGTGAGCAGCAAAGGGTGAAGCGTGGCACGAGCCCACGGCCCCCAGAGGGAGGCCTGGGCTACAGCCAGCTGGTGAGGGGCAGGGCTGGCAAAGGAGGGAAGGTGTTGTGGGGGCTCCCCGAGGCGGGGCTGGCCCGACCAGGGCCCCACGGTGCCACTTGCTCCCCAGGGCGACGACGACCTGAAGGAGACGGGTTTCCACCTCACGACCACAAACCAGGGGGCCTCGGCTGCGGGCCCTGGCTTCAGCCTCAAGTTCTGAGGTTCAGCACGGAGCCCACAGCAGCCCCGCGGGGTCCGCCCAGCAAGACTCAGCCGGGACCAGGGCCGGTGCCGGAGGCAGCGTGGGGGTCCAGACCCGGGCCCTGCTCTGAGCGGACGCAGCTGCTGCAGGCCGGCGCGGCCACGGATCTCCACCTCCAGTCTCAGACTGCCCGTCTCATTTGCTTTTCCACATTTTATTTTTATTTTATCTTGGCTTGTAAATTTGTAGAATTAAATCACATTTTCCTTGTTGTGGAAGGGAAGGCTGTATTTTTTCAGATGTGTCAGACTTGCCCTGCAAGGAGTGGGCGGGCGTCCCTGGATGGCCGGTGCGGACAGCATGCCCGCAGCACACAGACCCGCGTGGTCCCCGCTGGCGGCTGCGCCACTAGGGTACTGGCTTTGACGTGGAATGGAGGGGTGCGGAGGGCGGGGATTTTTCTACTTTCAGTCTTCAGGCTCTTGCTTTCCACCTTCCTGCCCCTCAGGGCATCCGTGGCCCCAGGCCCCCCAGAGCTCTTGGCTACAGTGGGTTTTGTACCAGGTTGTTAACACGTTTTAAGACGTAGTAAAATATTCTTGGAGGAAAGCTCTGGTATGTCTTTTCCACAGCTGGCCCCTGGCGGACTAGTCCTGCCCTTGTGCTGCCTGGAGGGGCCTCAGGCCCGCGTTCTCTGGGAGGAGGATGGGAGGAGAAGGGTGGCTTCTGACCCCATGTTGGCCGGGTTCTTCCTGGCCTGCCAGGTCTCCAGCTCCCTGTCTCACTGGACAGGGCTGGACAGGGCGTCGCTCTGGCAGGGGAGAGGGGGTGCTTGCCACCGCCTGGGGCACCACCTGCCCCACGCTGTCCCTTCTGCTGGCACCACCAGCCTCCCCCGACTCCTGTCTAGGCGCTCGCTCGCTCCTGGGCCTCCCTTGCCCCAACCCCCATCCCAGTCCCTTTGGAGGCCTTGCAGGGCACAGCGGCCTGCCCTTCTCAGCCTTCCCGCCTCAGCCATCCCCGAGCAAACCCAAGACGCACCCACGGCCCCGGGCTCCTCAGGCTCAGCCTGCTCTTGGGGGTGCTATTTACATTCGGGCCGTGGTTTACCCCATTTCTCCAGGACCAGCCAAGAAAAACCCTCCTGGGTCTTGGCCTCTGAGGACTGCATCCTCACCGCAAGGAACTGTGGGGAAATTGGGGTGTCCTGGCCCCAGGCCCCCCACATCAAGCTGAGCACAGGCTGAGCGCTCCCCCCCCCCCGCCCCCGCATGGCCCAAGGTCAGCTGCCCTCCCTCCCAAGAAAGGGCGCGCAGACTTGAGAGAGAAAGTGCTTTATCAGCGGCCTCAGCCCGCACGGCCTCAGCCCCGCACTCGGACTCGCCAGGAGTAGGTGCTGAGCACGCGCTGCCGCCGGCGCACCACGCACGTGTACGTGCCCTCGTTGATGGCGTTGGCGATGATGCTCAGATGCGCCTCGCCCAGCGCCAGGTAGCCGGGGTAGGAGAACTCCAGGGGCTCCTGGTCCTTGTACCAGCTGCGGGGAGGGGGGAGGGCTGGGCAGGGTCCCGAGCCCCCGCAGCCCCCCCCCAGGGGCTCATGGGACAGGGCCACTCACTACACTTTGCCTTTCTTGTGGAGGATCTTCTGGCCACAGCGGAAGGTCACGTTCCGGCCCTCAGGCACCAGCCTGGTCTTGGTCCTGGGTGGTGGTGCGGTGGCGGCCACCGTGGGGAAGGGAAACTCTGCTCGGCCGTGGGAGGGGCCGGGATCAGAGAGGGCCACGTCAGTGTCCCCGTCTCCCACCAGAGCCACACCCGGAGCGGGGACCCGGCCTCACCGTAGCAGAAGTCACAGCTGCTGGGGCACAGCCTCTTCATAAGCCTCCGGCGGGTGTCACAGAACCCTCTCCGAGCCCATGACGCGCACACGAACAGCCGGTCCAGGCAGCCTGCGGCAGGGGGACCCGGCCTTAGGGCTGCCGGCAGCCGCGCCAGCCCGCCCAGCGTGCAGCACTCACCGTAGAGTCGGTGCAGCCCCCAGAGCTCGTCCTGCGACAGCGTCTTCCAGCCACGCAGAGTGGCGTTGAGGTGCATGAGCGCCCGGCCATGCTGCGAGTGCATCAGGCCCAGCGCGTGGCCAATCTCGTGGGCCGCCACGTGCACCAGGTCGGTGAGCCAAACTCCTGCGGGTCCCGCAGGTCAGCCCCTCAAACCCTGGCCCAGCCCTCCCCACTCTGCCCGCCAGCCTTGCTTGCCGTGGCCACATCTGCTGCAGTGCGGCCACGGAGCCTCCCTCGGCACAGCCACGGGAAGATAAGAATGTTCCAGGCCAGCAGAGGCAGTGAGCTCGGTCCCCAGGAATGTAGCTCCAACTCCGGCTCCAGCAGCAGGGGGTGGGGGCAGGGGGGGGTGGTGTGCTCAGGGCTCCTGAACCCAGGCCTATGGCCTCCCAGCCTCCCCCTTCCTGCCTACTTGAACCTGAATCACAGCCACCATCCCCAGAGCCCTCCCACTGTGGCCACCGCAGGACAGAAGGCCCCGGAGGAGGCCAGGCCATCACCTTTCTTCCAGCTGTAGCGCGTGGGGCCCAGGATCCAGTATTCGCTGTCATCAAAGTGGATGCCCCCGTGCGGGGGGAAGAAGGCGTGAGCCAGCTCGCCTGTTGGGCCATCGAAGCAGTGGTGCAGTGCGGAGACCAGGCAATCCGTGTGGTTGACCGGGTAGAAGCCTGGGGGAGCACAGGGCTGAGAGGGGGCCGCGGGGCCAGGCGGGGGCGGGGGCACGGCGCCCACCTATGCGGAGGTCGCTGGGCTGCTCAGGGGCCACCTCTCGGAAGCTGAAGGGGGACACGTCGCTCCACATGCGGAAGGCGGTGGCCAGGCCCCGCCGGGTCTCACTGGGGCTCAGCAGGTTCCGTGGGAAAGAGAGGATCCTGGGATGGGGCTTAAAGTCAAGGGTGGCGGCCAGGCTGGGGCACGCTCCCCTGCCGCCACCACCCTGGGCCGCCGTCACACCTGTAGGTGAGGTTGAAGTGATCCCAGCGCAGCCTGGCGGGGGTCAGCGTGTAGCGGCGTCTGCGGGGCGCCTGGAGGGGCAGAGGACCGGGTCCTGGAGTGGCGAAGACACCCGCGGGGTAGGGTGCGGCGATGTCTCCCTTCAAGGAAAGCGAGTACTCGTGGGGATCATCCCCACGTCTGAAAACACTCGGAAAAAGAACTAAAGAAAACGGGGCGGGTGCGTGGTTCAGGGAGTGTTGAAATTGCCTCCTTTGGTCTTTCTGCGCTTTCAGGTTTTCTACCCCAGCCGGTGTGCTGCTTTTACGGCCAAGAAAAAAAAAGGTTACTGACCACAGGCCAGGTTGGAGTGGGCGGAGCTGGAGGCCTGATGCGGGCTTCCCCCTCCCCCTTCCCCCCACCCCCACTGGTGACACGCAGGCTCTTGGACCCCCGACCGCCCACCCCTCTGCCCGTCCCCACCCGCTCTCACCTGCGCTGCGCTGGCCCCCAGCCGGGCCGCAGGGGCCCCGAGCCGGGCCAGCAGCAGGAGCACTGGCAGCAGGCACACGGCGCCCAGCACAGCTTCCAGCCGGCGAGCCTGGGCTCGGGCCCCCGACGCCGCCAAGGACATGCAGGCCCCGAGGCCCATGGCGCCTGCGGACTCGCTGTCGGGGCCTAGGGCCCAGTGGGGCTGCGCGGGGAGGCGCTATGAGCGGCTCGGGTTACAGGGGTGGGTGCAGGGGGAGGCGCGTGCCCCTGAAGGGAACCAGCTGGCCGGCCGTCCCTGCTGTCAGGACAGCCCTGCCGCCAGCCTGGGGTGCGGACCCGGGGCCTGTGGGTCGGTGGCAGCAGCCTGGGCAGGGCCTGCTGGGCGGGGTCACTTGGGGAGGGGGGGCGAGGAGGGCCCGGCAGCGAGGGAAGGGAGAGATGCCAAAGGCTCAATCTAAGAGAAGGGTAGTCAGTCAGGGTCCTGAGACCAGCTTTTTTCCTGGAAGGAATTCCTCCAGCCCCCTTACCACTGAATTTCTAAGAGCAGAGCCCCCGTGCTGGCCAACTCGGGACCTGTCCCCTGCCCGCGCGGCTGCCTGACCCGTCCCGAGAGAGGGGTGGGGATGAGGAGAGTGAGTACTGGGTGCTGGGGTGGGGGCGGGGCGAGAGGCAGGGGGACAGTGCCACAGAGGACGAGGCTCAGAGACCTCGTGGGGGCTAAGAAGGGAAGCGAATGAGGTGCGGGGGTTGTGGGAGCCAGGAACCCCTGGCTGGGGCCAAGGTCTGGAATGGGCCTGTGTGGGGAGGCAGGGGAGCAGTGTCCTGAGGCCGGAAGCCTCGACGGGAGGGCCTGCAGGCTGGAGCAGCTGAGCCAGGCCAGAGGTTGGCAAGGGCTCCCCAGGGCTGGGGGAACTGGGTTCCCAGACGCCTGCGGGGACTAGAGCGCACGGGGACTAGTGGGGGGAGGGAGCAGAGGAAGAGGCACAAGGCCAGACCAGGCCAGGGGGCTTGGCGCTCCGCGGTCTCCATCCAGGCCTTGCGCCCAGAGTGACAGCAGGACACCAGGCCAGCAGGGTCAGTGCCAAGTGGCTGGCCGACAGCCGGGAGGCTCCCGGGGAGCATTTCGGGTGGTTCTTGGAAAGCGCCCTGCCCGCCGCCGAGACCAGCTGAGAGCTGCGCCCCGCTCTGCATGGCTAAATATTTGCCCCAACGAACTGCTCCCTTCCCCGTGTCCGCCCTCTCCCCAGCGCCCTGTTCCCGCCCACCGCGCTCAACGGTCCTAAGACCCTACGGGGCCCCTGGCCCGAAAGAAACACCTCCCCCAACCCCTTGCTTAGCAGGGACCCCACGGGCCACCGCGAGAACAGGGCCAGAGCCGACTACAATGTCCGCCTGGGAGAAAGAGAAAGGGGCAGTGGGGGCGACGCAGCAGGGGGTCGGAGGAAGACCACCAGCTGGGCAGACACCCGGATTCTGGCGACCCGGCCCTTCTGGAGGACCCCACGCTCCCAGGCCCATCCTTCCATGGACCCAGGCCAGGACCGTGGGAGGCGGCCTGCGCCTCGGCCGGGAAGAGGACTCTGGCTCAGGAGATGGGGTCTGGAAGCGTCAGCGCTAGAAACAGCAGGACGCGCGGGGCACTGGCCAAAGCGCAGATTCTGGAGCCGGGGCAGGGCAGCGGCGGAAAAGGGGAGGGTCAGGACAGCCCGGGTGGGGGGCAGCGGCGCGGCGGGCCGGGGTGCGGACCCGCCCGGTCCCCGTCCCAGGCAGGCACCAGGCGGAAAAGTCCGAGAATCTTTTTATAAAACAGGGGTGGGGGCTTGCGAAGGCGACGGCGGGACGTGGCTCCTGAACGTGGCGGGGCGCGGCCGGGACGCGAGGCGGGCGGGGCGGGGGGGGCGCGGGCTACACGAAGATCTGGATGCGATCGCGGATGGGCTGGCGGCAAATGGGGCAGGCGCTGAGCGCGGCGCCGCAGGGCGCGCACGCGCCGTGGCCGCACTGGAACACGAGGCGGATGTGGCTGTCGATGCAGATGGGGCAGGTGATGCGCTCCTCCATCTGCCGGTAGCGGCTCTGCAGCTCCTCCACCAGCTGCCGCGGCGGGCCGGGCGCCGGGGTCGCGCTGGCCACCTCCGTGCCGTCTGCGGGCCAGGATCGGGGTGAGGGGTGAGGAGAGGCGGGGCCGCGGGTGGAGGCGTGGCCGCGCCCGTGGGGGCGGGACGTGCGCGCAGACGCGGGTCCAGGGCGAGCCACCCACCTGGGCGCAGCTTCTTGCCGATGACCACCTGGCACCTGATGCACTTCTTCATTCTGCGCGCACATTCTGCGGGGGGAGGGGAGCGCGGCTGGGCGGGCCCGCGTGGGCTCGGGCACACCCCCCCCCCGCACACACACACACACCCGCACTCACCCTCGCACACCGTGCGGTGCTGGCACGGCGAGAACAGCACCAGCAGCGCTAGCTCGGAGCACACCAGGCACTCGGCGGCCTCGGGCCCCGACGGCGCGGCCACATGCAGGTTTGTCACGGTGTTAGGGGTGCCCAGCACCAGCCTCGGGCCTGGGGCCGCGCCCCCGCTGCCGCCCGCGTGCCGCTCCCTGCGGTTGGAGGAGGGGCTTGAAAGGGCCCCGGGGCTCCCGGGCCCGCGCCCCCCCCCCGCCCCCGCCGGGCTCACCGGAAGCGCTGCGCGCAGCCCTGCAGAGCCTTAAGCACGCGGCCCTCGGCAGCCAGGTCCAGCGGGCTCCGGCCGCGGTGGTTGGCGTAGCTCACGTCGGCGCCCTCCAGCGCCAGGAAGCACGCGACCGCCGCGCCCACCGTCAGCTCCCCACTGCCCGGGAGCCCAGAGGCCTGTAGCTGGGCGGCAGACAGAGGCCAGTGAGGGCGGGCGCCGGAGCAGGCCCCAGGGCCGGCCCACTGGCCTGCGGGTAAGCTCTACCTCTGACCCGAGGCCCGGGCAGCCCCTCGCCATCTGAGGCCGCTGAAACAGGAGGGAGGCAGGCAGGAAAAGCGCCCCCCGCCAGGGAACTCCAGGGCAGGGGCTGAGTTCCCAGACATTACCCCACCCCCACCGCGCCCCATTCCCTTTCCCAGGCTGGTCAGGCCACGCCTTGGTGACTGGGTCGCAGAAAACGCCTCTGGCAAACCACAGCCCCCAGAGTAAACCACCCCCAAGAAGGCCTGGCTCCCTGGTCAGACACCCCCAGTGGAGGGGGACAGTCCCGCAGGCCCTGCCCGTTGCCTGCAGTCGGGCACTACGGCCCACCTCTTCAGCACCCAGATCCACACTTCCTCACCCTGGACAAGAGCTGCAAGGGCCCCGGGTCCCCCCCGGCCCCATCAGCCGCCAGGGGCAGCAGCTGATGACGCTGCAGCGCCACGTGCAGGGCCGTGTCCCCCTCCTCATCCTCGGCATTGACACTGCAGCCGGCGTCCACCAGCAGCGGCACCAGCCCCACGTGGGCCTGCTGCACGGCCAGGTGCAGTGGGGACTGGAGCTTCCGGTTGCGAACGTTCACATCACAGCGGCCCTGAGGAGAGGCAAAGGCGGCAGGCACAGGCTCAGCCCAGGAACCCCAGGTGGGCCCTGACCCCCGAGGCCCCGGGCTGGGCCAGGGCCCTGTGTCCACACCTCTCGGATGAGAATCTGGGCCACCTCCCGGTGGTTGTTGAGGGCGGCCAGGTGCAAGGCCGTGAAGCCATCCTCCTTCTTGGCGTCCACCAGCTGCCGTGCCCGAGCGAGAATCCTCCTGACAGCTCTGTGGGAGTGGGGAGACATGCCCGGGGTCAGCAGTGTCCCCAGAGTGGCCCAGCAGCACCAGGAGCCTGGCCACTGGTTGTGCACACCCCAAACTCACAGCGTGTGGCCCTTGAGGGACGCGTGGTGCAGCAGGGTGAACCCCTGGCTGTTTGTGGCAGTGACATCGATGGCCGGCACTTCGGTGAGGACCTCCACGATGCCGCTGGCGCCTGCGCCCGCCGAGATGGCACAGTGCAGGGGGGTGTCAGCGTGGGCATCCTGCCGGCGGGGAGCCAGTGGTCAATCGGCAGGAAGCTAAATGCCGTCGTGTGCTTGAGCCCGGGGCCAGGGGACCCAGCACTTACAGGCAGGTTGACGTCACAGCCGCGCTCACAGAGAACCCTCACCACCTCCAGGAAGCCCCTCTGCACAGCCACGTGCAGGGCTGCGCTCCGGGTGTTGTTCAGGGCGTTGGCCCCGCACCCGGAGCTCAGGAGCAAGCGGGCAGCCTCGGGCTGGCTCCTGATGGAAGAGGAAGCAGGACCGGTGCGATGCCCACCGGCCGGACTCACAGCCCCCCGCCCCCACGCCCCTGCCGGGCCTCACCCCAGGGCGGCGTAGTGCAGCGCCGTGTTGCCCTCGTCATCCGGCAGGTCCACGGCTGCCCCCGCCTGCAGCAGAAGCCGTGCCAGCTCCACCTGGCCTAGGTAGGCAGCCAGCTGCAGGGCGGTCCTGCCCTGGTTCTTGCTGTCCACCTGCCCGAGAGTCTGCAGGTCAGACCCCGGCCCGCCCCGCCCCCCGGGCTGGCTGAGGGGAGGACGCGTGGGGTGTCGGGAGCTCGCCTGCTCTGGGTGCCTCCGCAGCAGGTCCAGGGCCCCCGCCACGCTGCCCAAGGCCACCTCCACCACCAGTCTCCCTGGGTGCTCGAGGTCACTCTTCTGGGCTCGAAGCTTGTCCAGGGCGACACTCAGGGAGCCTGGGTGGGGCAGGGCTAGAGTTCAGGGGTGGCCAGGAGCGGCTCTGCCTCCCGCCCGCCGCCCTAGCCGGGCCCACGCACTCTTGTTCTCCCGGGCGCGCTCGGCCACATCCAGGTTGGCGTCCTCCTCGGGCCGGTAGGCCACCAGGCAGGAGGGACTAAAGGTCCACAGCTGACCGCCGACCGCAACACGCAGGTTACCGTCTCTGAAAACTTTCACCACCTTCCCAATGCGGCCCAGGGCCTGAGCGGGAGACAGTAGGGTCACAGGCGGGCCTCCTGGGAGGGACGGAGGGGAGGTGGGGGTGGGAGCGGGGGCACTCACAGGGGCCATGTCATCTGTCCACTCGCCGTGCCCGGCCTGCAGCCGCTTCACTGTGTCAAGGTCGTCGATGACCCGCACCACATCGCCCACCCAGAAGGCATTGTGCTGAGTGACAGAGAGAGGCATGTGAGGGGCGCCCCAGGCAAGCGTGGCTGCCCAGGGCCGTGGAGCAGAAGAGCACCGCCACCGGGCTCCACAGGACAGGCAGACCCGAACTTGACCCCAGCCCCTGCCTCAGAGCTGGAGGAGAATCACACGTGACCTAGAGCAGTCCTGGGGGGCCAGTCCCGGAGCCATGGGGGTGACGGCCAGAGAGACAGCCAGGCAGTGCCATCCAGACCAGACCAAAGCCAACTCTGGGGTGAAGGCCAAGGCGGGCCTGTCCCTACACACTGATGGAGAAGCAGGCAACATGGCCCAGGCAGTCTAGACCAGCACAAGGGGTGGGGGTGGGGCCCTGGGACAACCAGGGGGCGGGGTCAGACTGCCATGGGAGTGGGGGTTAGGGGCCACTCCTCCCCCATCCCCAAACCTTTCCTGGCCACTTCCCCCACACCTGTGCCCTCCCCTGTACAAGACTTACTCTGCAAACCATGGGTCTTATGACACCCCCCCCAGGGCCAGGACTCCAGGTCCAGAGCCCAGTGCTAGGGGTACATGCCTCCACCCACGGCCCCTATCTGCACAACCCCGTTTCCCAGAGTTCACTGTGCCCACCCCTGTCCCAACCATCCTGGACTGTGTCCACCCTCTTCCTAAAGGGCCTTTCCACTGCCCCCCACATGCTCCTCCCCATGCCACACCCATGGGGAGCATTTTAGAAAGTCACCTCCCACCTGTAATGCTGTAGTGGCTTCCTTAGGCCAGCAGAATTAAGGTCAGTGTCTGGGCTGCCAGCCCCCAGCGCCTCACCCTCCTCTGTGTCCCTTCGTGCCTGGATTCCCTCTGTGGAACTCAGCCCCTCTGGCCCCCACAAAGCCCTCCCGTTCCCTCAGGGCTGGAGAAAGGCATTCCCAGAGCCGATCAGGTACGTGGAGGGGATGCAGAAGCGAACAGACGGGGCTCAGCCCAGCCCCCCATGCACCTTGGTGAGAGCCCCAGGGTGGAAGGTCCAGCGGGTCTCATGGCCGAACTGCACACGCACATCCCCACGGTCCGTGATGCGGTGCACGGTGCCCGTCTGTCCGATAAACTGTGGCGGGTCATGGAGGCTGTGGCTGGGTGGAGCGGGAGGGCTGGGGGTCCAGAGGATGTGGGGAGGGGAAGGTACAGGGGGCTCAGCAGGTGGGGCGGCTCACCTCCGCCATCCTGGGGTTCCACCCGCCGTGGCCTTCCTGCATCTCCCTCAGGATGTCTGTGTCCAGCAGACACTTCACCTTGTCCCCGTGCTGGAAAGGCTGGCCATCAGCACTCACCCTGCGCTGCAGCTCCGCGGGCTTGCCTGGGGGCGTCAACAGGCCCCCTCAGCGGCGTCCCTCCCTTTGGCAACTTCCCAGGCCCCCCACGCGCAGCGCTGCCCCAGGACCGAGCCAGGGTGGGAGGGCAGCTGGGCAGGCAGGGGTGGTGTCCTTGGGGCCAGACCCTACCGAGCCTTGGGAGGTGCTCCTTGTAGTAGAAGCCACCAGCTGCCTCGCCCACACACTTGAGGTCCACCTTGCCCTTGTGGCCCACGCGATACACATTGGTGGTACCATCGGCCCATGTCACGCTGGCCACGCTCCGGCCTGTCTCCACGTCCCAGCCACGGATGTCCACCACTCGGCCTGGCTTCCCTTCCCCTCCTGTGGAGACAAGGGCCCCATCGCAGGCTAAGCCCGTGCAGTGAAGCTCAGCCACGGCCAGTGGCAGCCCAGATCCCCACTCACCGTCCTGCGAGCCCCACTCCCAGTCAGGGCCCCGCACCACCTTCGCCCCCTGGAAGATGCCCCTCAACGGGGTCCTTGGGAGGCCCTGGCGGGGACTCAGCACAACCCTGCAAGAGAGTGAGCGCGTGCTGGGCCACGCGGGAAGCAGGGCAAGGGCGCAAGCCCTCTGCCCCACCCAGCTCTCGCCCGAGTATGGCCGGCCCGGCCAGTCAGCGGCCTCCACTCCGGGCCCCCTCACAGCACGGCCTCCCTATGCGGTCCTCCCCCCATGCCTGCTGCCTCCTGACGAGCCCCTTGCCGTTAGGGTTGTCCCCAGAGCTCAGTGCACAGTCTGGCCCAGAGGAGGGCTCTGCACAAAGAGATAATGAGGTGCACAGGCTTGCCCAGAAGTGCCCGGACAGCTGATCCCTGCTCCCGCTCTGGCCAGCAGGCAGCTGGGACCGAACACGCACCGCCCCTCCACGAGCCATGGGACGCGTCCGGGAGACGAGGGCGCCAGCCTCTTGTGGGTGGGGCCTCTGGGAGGCCACCCCAGCCCAGGAGATCCTCCCAGCTTCTTTCCCCCTGCCACCTCCTCACCCCCAGCGATGGAGCCCCCTAGGCAGGCCAACAGGGTCTCCCAGCTGTGCCTCTGGGTCAGTTCCCAGCACCGGCTGCCCAGGTCTCACACAGGGGATGCTGGCCGGACGGCCACACACAGGTCATCGCCGCCCCCACCACAGCTGCACTGGGGGGCCAGCCACATCTGGCTCTAGGGCTGGTGCCAGGACGGAGACCCCATCCGCAGCACCCACCTCTGCAGACCTGCTCCAGTGGACAGGGCTACCTTCCACAGGGCACCCCCTTGGTGTCAATGACCAAGCCTCCGGAGTGACAGTGACCTCGGCCACCGCTCCAAGAAATGGCTCAGGAAGGGCTTGAGCTGCAGCCTGGGGAGTGCGTGGCCGGGGGGCGGGGGGCAGCCCCCACCCCCCGAGGCCAAGGCCTGCTCAGGTGTCGCGTGTGCCCGTCACGAGGCCCGGGCTGCGGCAAGCCAGGACCCAGCGCTACCGGGGCCCTGACACCTCGAGGCCAGTGCGCGGCAGGCGGAACTCACGGGCGGGAGTGAGCGGTCTCGTAGCGCTCGAAGGCGTGGGCGAGGTCGTGCTTGTTGTGCATGTAGCACTGCGTGCACAGGTCGTAGTCGAAGCAGATGCGGCACTTCCAGCGCATGCCCCTCAGGCCGTGCTTTTTGCAGCAGTCACAGATGATGTTGGGGTGGCGGACGCCTGGGGGCAGGGCAGGGTCAGGGAGCGCGAGGGGCCTCTGCCCCACCCCCACCCCCGGGGCCGGGGCCTCCGCACACACCGATCTGGGCGTTGTCGTACAGCAGGAGGTCGTGCGCGCCCTGGTAGCCTGCGCGGTAGTTGGTGCGGGTGCCGTGGTCCCACTGCACGACTACCGTGCGGTCAGGGGTCGAGGGGCTCCCGTGGCGGCCAAGCTCCACCACTGTGCCCACGCCGCCCTCACCGCCATCCTGCTGGCCCCACTTCCAGTCCACGCCGCGCACCACACGCATGCCCACCTGCACGCCTGCCTGGGGGTCTGGGTCCATGGTGGGCAGGACTGCTCCAGGACCTGCAGGCAGATGGCACCCTCAGGCCACATCAAGGCCACACAGGCTCTCACCAGTTCTGGGAGGGCTGCCAGGGAGACAGGTGGGAACAAGTCTGGGAGAGCCAGGCAGGGAGGGGGAGGAGGGCCTGTGCAAATGCCCTGAGGCAGAGAGAAAGGTGGTAAGTGCGTGCACTATAAACCAAAGGAGGCTCACCTGGCCACCCGCGGCAGCAGAGACTAGTCTCAGAGGTGCAAATGGCACCTGCCCTGGAGGAAAGGTGGGCACCTCTGTGGAAAGACCCCTCCAGCCACTATGAGATCCTGCCTCGTGGTGAGCACAAGCAGAAGGAGAGGGGCAGTTCTGGCGAGAGGATGGCAGACCCCCAGGGAACAAGACCTGGCAAATGCCCACAGAGGGTCCGCCTGTGATGAGAGATCAGTTCTGGGTGCTTGGCACACAGTGGCCCATCAGGACATATCTGTCCTAAAATTAACTGACTTGGATTGCAGATATCGACATGAAAGGTAAGACAATAAAGCTTTCAGAAGAAAACACTCTTTTTCGCGCAGCCAGTTGGTAAGCTGGGCTGCGCTGACGTCAGAAACCAGCGTCCATCAAGACACCACTAAGAGACTGAAAAGGCCGCAGGCCCGAGAAGACAGCTCTGCCCACAGAGGGCCTGTCCCCACGGTGTGCAGTGAACTCAGATGCATAGGAGTGGGCGCCCCAAGGTAAAGGGGCACAGCACTGGCACAGGTGCGCCTGCCCAAAGACTAATCAGGGTTCTGGTCACCAGGCCGCTGCTCAAAAGTGGGACACTACCCTCGGTCAGTGGACAGTGCCTCGAGTCACTCTGGGGTCTTCTCTGGAGAACTGCAGCCCACCCACTCCAGACTGTACGGGGAGGGGGGCCTGTGTTCACAGCAACAACGTTCCCCGTCTCCTCAAGGATGAACTGGGTCCTGAGATGTGATTTGCCCCCAGGGGAACACGAACCCCACACTATACACAGCCAGCATCTGGGGGCAGAGCTCTGCAGATGTTGAAGGAAAGCGCCCTCGTGTTCACTATCTGAATCCATTCACAAAAAGTTCACAAAGCACGGAGATGGTGGTGGAGGCCGCCATGGGGGCTCTGGGACCCAGGAACGTGCTATTTCCTGATCTAGGTGCTGTTTCTGTCCTGATCACTTATGACCTGGGACCTGTATTATATGTTTCTTCAATAAAGTTTTTTTTTAATTAATGACACAGCTGGATTTGAATGACAGTTGAGGGAAAATCGACAGGACTTGGAGAGGACGCAGGGACTCCCAGACTCAAGAGGGCAAGCAGCACTCCAGGTCTGGAAGACGGTCTGCCGTGCTGCCAGCAGGGCTCTGAGGCTGGAAAAGCAGCGGGCCTGGGGCCCTGCCCAAGGCAGGGCTGGGTGTGAACCCGGCCATCTCCTCACAGGGCTCCCAGGAGGCTGGAGGGAGACTGAGGCTGGCTGGGGTGCAGGTGAGGAGCAGCCAGGCTACCGCCAGCTCCCGGGAGGGCCCAGTGGCCAGCAACGCAGGAGGGAAACCACTTGTCACCCCTCTACCTGGGCCCCTCTCCAAGATCCCGGGTCCCGCCCCACCCCCAAGTCCAACACTCGGCATCCCAGGCCTGGGCCCCTCAGGAAACCCTGCCCCCCGGTTGAGGCCGCAGGTGGGCAGTGAGAACTGTGGCGGCCAGGCTTTGCCACGGGCAGGGGCCAAGCCCCACAGGCCATCTGGCGCCCTCCCTCTGCCCAGCTCCACTTTGAAACCTGTGTCCAGCACAGGGTGGGCAGGGTAGGGGCACTGCCCATAGGGGTGGGCCTCAGTCCATGCCCAGCCTGGTGTCTGAGCCAACGACCCCCTCCGATTCTCAGGGGTACACCACCCGGCCAGCTCCGACTTCTGCAAACTCTCCTCCCTCCTGGACAGGCTCCCTGTGGAAGCAGCTTCTTCACCCCGCCCAGGCAGGACCTCCGGGGGCTTCTGCAGGAGCTGGTGGGTGTTCTGGAAGGATAAACCTTCCCAACCCACGGACTAGTTAGGAGCTTTTCTGCAAAGAAACTCCTCATTGCTCGTTCGCGTAGCGCCTCACCTCTTGGGTCACTCTGCTTCCCTCTTCTGTCCCTTCTCAGCTGCCCTCCCTTCTGGTCTTGCCCCTGCTAAGACGGGGCACCTGGGCCCGAGGCCACAGCAGCCTGCAGCACCAAGTGCTTCTGATTTCTCCCATGGAGCACAGCTGAGCCCAGGCCCCCCGAGAACGCCCACAGCAAGAACGCCCCCTGAGAACGCCTGTGACTCTCCGGTGCCCGCGAGCTCCAGACAAGGGGAGGCGGCCAAGGCTGCTACCTTGGTGGTGAGGAACGGCGGGCTCCCGCCTGGTGCTCCCCCAGCAGCAGCGGCTACAGACGTGTGACCTGGGCAGAGCAGCACGGCCTGAGCCGGTGGCCCGCTGTCGGAGTGGTGGTGTGCCCCTTCGCATACAGGCCCCACCCCTACCCTGCCCACCTCTGCCAGATCCTCCCGCATGCTGGGAACCCGCGAGAACTGGCAGCGGTGGTCACACTGAGCTACTCCTTGCCCTTCCCATGGGCTCCTGTTGAGCTAGGCTCAGCCAGAGTGCGCCTCCTCCCAGGCGACCACAAACCCAACACGTGTGGGCAGACAGGCCCGAGGAAAGGTCCCTGCTAGCAGGGGTACCCCATCTGCTGAGCCCAGAAACCAGCTCCACCCTCAAGTAAAGGGCCCAGAGCAGGAAAGGACCCAAGTGCCACGAGCCATTCTGCGGCCAGCCTCTCAGCCTGCCCAGCAGCCACCACACCTGCTCACCCGCTGGTCTTGTGGGTCCACTGGCCACATGCCACAGGATCATTTCCAACAAGACACGGGGGCGGGGGGGCACCCTGAAGGAGAGCAAGCTGTGGCCCACGCACGCCTGGTCCTGCCCTATGGCAATAGGGCAGAGAATGAAGAGCAGGGTGGAGAAGAGCCTGGAAGGGTCTATGAGAAGCCAGGTCTGGGCCTCCTCAGCCAGTGACAGCCCCACGTGGAGCAGCAGAGCAGTCCAGCCTGTGGCGAGAGGCGCTTCTGTCCGGCGCCCGGCGCGCTCACACCCGGAGGTCCCCGCAGCCCTGGGAGTCTCCTTGTCTCCTCCCCCCGAGCACCGATCCATGCAGGTCTTAATCTACCCTCTGCTTTAGCGTCTCCATCCAGCATGGTGTCGCCTCAGCTCAGGCCTGAACAGAGCCCCCACAACACCCCTCTGCTGTCCCTTCCTACACGTCCACCCAGCTCCTGGGTCTCGGCAGCGTCCTGGCATGGCACTCTAGCACAGGGGGCTGCGTAGCTTTCCAGGTCTCTCCATCCCTTCTCTCCAGCCACCTCTCCGCCTGGTCTGTCACCGCTGTCCCTGGGGCCCAGCAAGTGTTGAGCATGCTCGTGACGTCAGGTGCCCAGCCCTCCTGGTATTAGGGCTCGCTACTTTCCTTCAGCAGGTCCCACCAGGTTGGGTGGGGAGGGGGTGGGGAATGGACCAGGGGCAGGAGTCGGGAGGCAGTGACCAGACCAAGAGAGGCTACAGAGGAAGGGAGGACCCATTTCAGTGGGGTATTCACCCAGAGAGTTCTCTTTCTTCCTTTGCCAGAAATCCCGTACTCTGACATCTTCCTCAGAGCTTACCGGCCATACCCCTGCCTGGCACCCAAACCCCCACAGAAGCTGTCACTGCAGATGTTTAAAATGATTCTGAAGCAGGGCGCCTGGGTGCCTCAGTCGGTTAAGCGTCCGACTCTTGATTTTGGCTCAGGTCATTATCTCAGGGTTGTGAGATCGAGCCCTGTGTTAGGCTCCACGTTCAGCAGGGAGCCTGCTTAAGATTCTCTCTCCCTCTCCCTCTCACCCTCCCCCCAACTGGTACGCGAGCACGCACGCGCACGGTCTCTCTCAAAACAAAAAACAAAAAAACCCCTCTCAGTCAGCGCATGAGGACTCAAGGGACAGATGCACACTTAGCAAAACTTAACTTACCTTAGAACACAAACCAGCCTCGAGTCAGCATTCCAGACACTTAGCGGCTACTTCTTGGGTCACAAATTGGACAGCCACCAAGGTTTCCTGTTGGAAACTAGCAGCCATGCCGACACAGAACACAGCAAACCACACAGGCAGCCAGCAAGCAAGTCTGGAGAAAATGGTTTTTAAAAGGCAGTTTTACACGTCTAGCATTGACCACCTCAACCAAACAGGCGGACATCTGGGTCTGTTCTGCTGGGTACTAGTTTCTCTTGTCTCAAGGAACTGCCAGCATACATTAGGACAGTGTAGAAATAAGAGGTTTTCCCTATTTGTGAATATTTTATTGGAAAAACTTTTAAAAGCCATCAAGATTAAATCCCATTTAGCTAGGAAGTTGGCAAATTGCCTTTATTCAGAAGAATACAGTTACGTGACGCTGACATGACATGCGACAGGCGCTGCCGCTCCTCTCCCTGCGCCTCCGGCTGCGCCTGATGATGCTGCTTCAATCGACACCATGTGGGGCAAAATCAACTGGCAAAACTTGGTGAATCACGGGCTCCTGTCATGTAGCAGGTCTGGCCAAGACAAAGGGGGACATCCTGGGTGCTGGGGAGTCTGGCCCATTAGGGACTGGAGGGAAGCCCTGAGACAGAGCACCTAGGAAACCCAACTTGGCCCAGCACGAAGACACCTGCTGGCAGAAGGCCCAAAGGAAGTACAGGGCTGTCATCGCCTGAATCTTGGCCCTGAGATGGAAGCCCTCAGGCCCCCTGCAGACTGGGGTGTCACGCCCCAACCACTGCACAGGGCCACTCTGCGCGGGATCATGGCATTCAGATACTTGTTGCATCTGGAGCAAGAGGCCAGGAGGGCACCTGCCAGGAAGGACTGGGTTTGCCAAGGCTTGCATTCGGACTGCCTCATCCCCAGCCCCACAGGTGCCCACCAGGAAGAAGCCCGTTCGGCACCTCTCCTTATTTCTTCGATCGGTTCTGAACGCAGAGGACTGGCAAGCAGAATTATCACCCACACACATACATACACACACACGCAAAAACAACCAAAACTCCTCTGACATGGCATCAAACAGAATCCGCAGGATGAAACAGCCAAATCCAAACTATCACACCACAAGCCCGTCAAGAGCTCACCTGTCTGGCCGTCCAGTCGCCCCCCCTGCCCGCCTTGAGCCTGTTGGGCTGCAGCCCTGACGCCTGGAGACTTGGGGGCTGGCCTCTAGCCTTGCCGAGCTTCAGCGCAAGCCCTGAGCCATCCAACCCTGTGGCGCCTGGGAGATGCCAAGACGCACAGTTAGCACCTCCGACGGGACCGCGGCGGGCGGACGGAGCCGACCCGACTGCTCCTGGGCTGCCCGCTGTCTACATGTCCATTCCCTCGCCAACACCGCGACACCCAGCGGGGCCCCGGGGCCTGCCTCCCGCCTTGCAGGGCTCCCAGGGCTCCGGCGGCCTCGCTCCTGCTGCAGCAATCAGTCTGGTGCGCGCAGGAGCCGCAGCGCCCGAACACTACCGGCCGGCGGGAGTGGAGCCGGAGGGCCGGCGGCCGGGCGCTGCAGTCGTCAGGGCCCGGCGCTGTGCCCGGGCCGAGGCTCCGCGGGGACAGCGGGGGCGGGCCGGGCCGGACTGGGCAGGGCGGGCGCGCACCCCCAAGCGTGACCCCGCCCCACCCGCCCGGGTCCGCCCCGCCTCCTGCCATCCCATCCCCCTTCCTCGGGAAGCCGCCCCGGGCCGCGGTCGCGGCCAGACCCTAGTGCCCCCGTCGACCCCTCCACTTGCCCGGAAGTTTGCGTCCCGCCCGCTCGGCCTGGGGGCTCCAGGGCCAGAGAAGAGCCGAGTCTATCTGCCAGTGGCCTGCCAACGGCTTCGGTGTGTGTGGCAGCCTGCCAGCGGCCCCTCTGCTGCTCAGCCCCCGACAGCCAGGCCGCCCTGCCGCGCGGAGACCACCGGCTGAGGCAGCCGAGGACCCCGAGCTCGGGGCTCCTGGGGCCGCCGCGGGGCCTGCCGGGAGTTGTAGTCTGCAGCCCGCTGTCGCCGGAGCCGGAGGGGCGGGTCCGAACCACAACTCCCAGGAGGCCCAGCAGCGAAGGTGACGCACGCGGCCGCAGGAGGCGGGGCGTGAGGGAGGGAGTCCCGGCCCGTGCCCCGACAGCGACGGGGAAGCCTCCTGCACTGTTCCCGGGAAGGGCCCGGGCTCGCCTCCGCGCCAAAAGCGGACGGAGGGCGCGTTCACGCCGGGCAGCGTGTGGTACACGTTGTCAAAAGGCGGCGGCCTCGGCGCACCTGTCACCACGCCGGGGACCGGGGGCGCGGAGCCGAGCAGCGTGAGCCTGGATGGGAAGGAGCCGGGCTCCTTGTCCGCTTGGGCTCCGAAACTGTGGCGCCCCGGAGGCCACCGAGGATTGGGCTCCTGCGGGCCGAGCAACACGGGCGACCCCGCCGGGACCCGGAGGCCAGCGCGGCCGGCGCGCGGAACTTGCGGCCACGCCCCCGCGGGAGGGGGCGTGACCATCACCGGAAGTGCGTCACCCTCGCGTCGACCCTACGTGGCGCCGTTCTGAGAGGCTCCGCTCGGAGACGCGGCCCGTTGCCGTGGAGACGGCGGCTGCGGCCGGCAAAGGCTGGCCTCCGCGGCGCAGAGCTGAGGCATCCTCGCCACCGACTCCTTCTGACCGGATTTGTTTTAAAATCAGAGTGACGCCAGTATGTGGCTTTGATTCCCGCAGAACCGAAGCCTCGCAGTGAAGAGCGGCGGCCCCCTGCCGTTCACCCCCGCGGCAAGTCCTTTTCGGTGCTTGCAGCCCTCCACCGATGGAAACCTCCGTGTCTACACCGAGCCGCTGGGCTTTGGGGTTTCCACTGCAGACATGGTGGACCTGCCGCGGCCTAAGCACTGAGCTGTCCAGACAGCGCCGCAGAACCGGCCCCGGGTGGTCGCCTGCCCCCTAGCCCTCCGCCCTGGCTCCGGCTTTTTCTCCTGAGCTCACAGGCTCCTCGTGCTGTTCTCATGCCTAGATTTGTACCAACCGGCGGCGGTTTTCTTCTGACGTTTCTGCCACACGCCTATCGGTAACATTGCCCGAAGGCTCAAACGCACTGGCTCTGTTTAATTCCTGGCGCGCTCCGCCCCCGTTCGCCCCTCTGAACCCACCGCACCGCCCCGTCTCGAGCTGTCCTCAGGGGCCATCCGGCGGCTCCTGCGCCCGAGCTCTTCGCTGGAATCGGCCAGCTCCGTCTTGGTTTACGCTCGCATTTCGCTCAGGTCAGCCCTCGAGTAGCTTTCTGGAAAGGGTACGTGCCTGAAATAGGTTTATTCCATGCTCGTCTCGGAGTGATGGTTTGGCAGAGTATGGAATTCTAGCGTGGGAACACTTTACCTTCAACATGTCTCCAGTCGCAACGTTTTGCTTCCAGCCTCCAGGGATGCTGTTGGGAAATCCAAAGCTCTTCCTTTTCCCGGTCTGTTGTTTCTTATCTGTTCGTTCCCTCTGAAAGCTTTTAGGATCTTCTCTTTATCTTTGGTGCTCCGACATGTCACAGCGATATGCTTTGGTGTGAGCCTCACTCTGTTCTGTGCAAACAGTTCTCTTCATCCTAGAGGCTCTTGTCCTTCCTTTGGTTTGGGGACTTAAAAAAAAAAATCCCCTTCTATTTTCATGTGTTTGCGCTCTCTCTCTTTTTTAAAGATTTATGTATTTGAGAGAGAACATACACAGAGGGAGAAGGAGAGAGAAACGCAAGCAGACTGCATGCTCCAAGTGCAGCCCCACATGGGCTCCACTCAAGGCTCCATCTCATGACCCTGAGATGAGGACCCAGACACTTAACTGACGACGTCACCCCGGCACCCCCTGGGTTTGCTCTTGATGGGATCCTTGTTTCTCAGATTCTCATTGGACTTCTTGGACTAATCCTGTAACTTTATTCTCTAACCTAGTGTTTTTCTCGTAGATACCCTTAAATTTACCATCCCTCCCTTCTATTGATCAGTTAACCTTGTGATTTTGTGACTTATAACAAGAAATGTACAATTGGTTTTCATCCCGTTTCTAGCACAAAGCTCCTAAAACCTTTGAATTTCCTAAGTGAAAAGAGACATAAAGGTGTGTTTTGATACTCATAAAAAGCCTCTTTCAGCCACATCTGACTTGATGTTAATAAGGTGATGTTTGGAAAGTCTTTGTTAACCTTAAAAATAAAACCGTTATTTTACCCAAAAAAAATGGGTTTGTTTGGGAATAACAGAGAATCACAATTCGGGACCTGCGAGCTGTGGCAAAACTACAGGCAAGTCCAGAGAACAAAGAGGATGGTTATTTTATGGAGCAGGGATAGGTTGGGAGGGTTGTTTTGTTTTGTTTTTAAAGATTGTATTCATTTGAGAGTGACTGAGAGAGCACAAGCGGGGGCAGGGGCAGAGGGAGAGGGAGAAGCAGAGGACCCTGGGATCATGACCTGAGCCAAAGGCCGATGCTTAACCAACTGAGCCATCCAGGCGTCCCGGGAGGGTTGTTTTGAATGAAAGCCCATTGGAGAGAAGCGGGAGGTCAGGTTGATGATGGTTTCTCACTGCTGAGCGACAGGGGCAGTGGATTTCTTGTAGGAGATGCAGTGCACATCTTTTCCTGTTGGGGTCTGTAATTGATGGTTCTTTCCTACTGATGATTCTTCCCTTGGGGAGACACTTCTTCCTGTAATTGAGATTGAAGGGTACAGTTCCTTCCAGTTTCCCCTTCTAGCATCAGCAGTCCACTCTAGTGAGGTTTCCCTTTAAAATTTTTCATGCTCCTAAGGATGGGTGGGGGAAGATCATGTGGTTAGAGGCTTGGAAGTCAGTCTCACCCCTGACCTCCAGGGATGGGAGAGGGGCTGGGATTGAGCCCATTCTCCAGTGGCCAACAGCTTAATCAATCATGCCCCTGTTATGAAGTCTCCAAACAAACCCCAGAGAACAGGGTCTGGAGAGTTATGAAGCTTCTGGTTGGTGGACACGTGGAGGTGTGCCTGGACAGGGCACCGAGGCTCCGTATCCTTCCCCCATCCCTGACCTCATGTAACTCTTCCATCGGGCTGTTCCTGAACCTTTTATCATAAGCTAGTAATCTAGTAAATATTTCCCTGAGTTCTGTGAGCCACTTTAGCAAATTAATAGAACCCAAGGGGTTGTAGGAACGTTTAATTTATAGCCAGTTGGTTAGAAACACAGGAGACAACCTGGACTTCCACCTGCATCTAAAGTGAGTGTGGGGAGGGTGGTGTCGGTCTTGTGGGACTGACCCGTTAGTCTGTGAGATCCGATGCTATCTCCACATAAGTAGTGTTAGAATTGAGTTAAATTGGATCTTGTTTGTGAGGAAGTGGCAGCATTGTAGGGTCAGACAGGCATTACAGGAAACGTGGTGACAACGTGTTCCAGAACTGGGGAGGGCGTAAGTGACCTTGCTGCCACGCTCCGAGCTGTAGTTTGAATCAACCTAATCTTACACAGAAGGCAAACCTCTGATATAGAAAATTAAATAAATTTAGAAGTTAGGCTGTGGGATCAGGGTGGTCCGCTGTGGCATCAGTGGCCCTTGAACCAGCCACCACGGGTACAGCTGTTCCAGTACCATAAGCATCTGGATTGACTGGAGTGCATTGGCTCAAGCATGGATTGACCAAAGAGAAGCTTCAGGAGAGCAAACCACTGTGGTAGAGCAACCACTAGGAATGGTGCCAAATTGACAAGATGCATGACAAGATGACAAGGGTCAGCTGCAACCCCAGGCTACCCCCCCACCGCCCAGTTCAGCCATGGTGCCATCAACATCAGGCCCAAAGGACATGGCTCCTCCTCCTGGAGACGGCAGCAGTCCAGACAGCCGGGAAGTTGCCCCTGACAACAAATATCTATTTAACCAGAGCATCACAGCTTTGGTGGACCACCCAGTTAATTTGGCAACGGGGCCAGTGTACCAGTTTGACTATCAGCATGGGACTGCTTGTGGTCCCTTGCAAGGTGACTTTCAGCCTCCTAATTGGTGGTCAGAACCTCCAGGACTTCTGGCACCTCCCCAGAGTCGGAGGCAAAGGCCACCTTAATCAGGGACCAGCAGTATTCACCTGTGGCCTCCCTGTGAAGCAGGAACCTCCACAGACGGCTGCAGTAAAACACAGGACTCTTCCAGCTTGGATTCAAGAAGGTTCTGGACCATGAGGGGAGCCTGGGCGGCTCAGTTGGTTCAGCATCTGCCTTCAGCTCTGGTCATGATCGTGAGGTCCTGGGATCGAGCCCCATGCTGGGCTCCCTGCTCAGCCAGGAGTGTGCTTCTCCCTCTCCCTCTGCCCCTCCCCCGCTCATGTTCTCTCTTGCTCTCTCTCAAATAAATAAATAAATAAAATCTTTAAAAATATCTATTTAAAAAATGGAATATGAAAAGCAGAAGTTGGGGGCACCTGGGTGGCTCAGTCAGTTCAGCGTCTGCCTTTGGCTCAGGTAATGATCCTGGGGTCCTGGGATCAAGCCCCGCATCAGGCTCCCTGCTTAGCCAGGAGTCTCTTTCTCCCTCTCCCTCTACTGCTCCCCCTGTTTGTGCTCTCTCTCTCTGTCAAATAAATAAAATCTTTAAAAATACAAAAAAAAAAAAAAAAAAGGAAGGAAGAAAGGAAAAGAAAAGCAGAAGTTGGAACAAGAGAGAATGAAACAATACTGGTGACAGTTTTCCAGAAAAAGAAAAGGAGGCCACAGAAGATGCTAACAGAGGAGATGACCCTTGTTTGCCTCAGAGAAGTAAATTTATGGTGATGAGGAAGGACCAAGACAGTGAGAATGTTGGAGCTGCATGCCCTGGAAGTCCCTGTCTGGTTCCCAAGAAGAGCAGAGGGAAACTGAGGCGACCCAAGAACAGGGAGTCAAGCAACACCACTGACACAAATGCTTCTGACTGGGAGCGCCTGGGGGGCTCAGTCAGTTGAGCCTCCAACTCTTAATTTTGGCTCAGGTCGAGATCTCAGGGTCATGGGATCAAGCCCCATGTCAGACTTGGCACTGGGCATAGAGTCTGCTTGGGATTCTCTCTCCCTCTCCCCCTCGTGCCCGTGTGCGCGCGTGCTTTCTCTCAAATACATAAATCATTACTACTGGATGTCAACAGGTGAAGACATTTGTCACAGAGCCAGAGATGCACCCTGAAAGCAACAAAAGCCCCTGCAAAGGGACGCAGCCCTGTGCACTGGCTACCCTCCCTGGAGGGACGGGGGACAGTGCTTCTGGGCCAGGAGACAGTGAAGATGAGGGCCCAGCAGGCGCTGGATCTGCCAAAAACAGGAAGGTTTCTGCGGAAAAGAAGCACAGCAGCTGTTACGTACTAGACAAAGGGAAGAAGAAAAGCCACGGACAGGGTTACCAAAGAGGTGGACGAACATGTCCATAAGGAGCGCGATAGTCTGGCACCACGAGACGCAGGAGAAGCAGACAGCGACGTGGTTAAAGAAAAGGACACCCAGTGAAGAAACATCATTTTTAGAGGGGAAAAAAAAACCATAAGAGAAACCAGGAAGGAGCAGATCATGTCTCCAGCTCTTCTCGCCGTTCTAGAGGGGTGACTCTCCAGGCAGGGGGCACACTTCTAGATCTCCTCTTAAAAGGAAAAAAGAGACGTAGTAGGAGTCCATCTCCGACATTAAAGCGACACATAGTAGGAGTACAAGTTACTCCCTCAGAATTACAATTTGAGCAGTAGGAGTAATGACGGGGGAAAGGCAGACATCGAGGACCTTCCCGACAAAGACAAAGAGGAAGGCGCTCAAGGGATGGATGAGCCCATCGGTCCAGTGGCAGTGGGAGCCGATGTGGATGTCACATATGATGATCGGTGTGGACATCCTAGTGGGAGCAGCCGTAGCGGGAAGACCAGCCACCCTCCCTCGTCATGAGCACTGAAGAAGGATGCGGTGAGCGTGCCATGACATCTAAAACATTCCATGCGGGGCGCCTGGGTGGCTCAGTCAGCTGGACAGCTGCTTTCAGCTCAGGTCATGATCCCTGGGTCCTGGGGTCAAGTCCCGCATCGGGCTCCCTGCTCCGCGGGGAGTCAGCTTCTCCCTCTCCCCTCTGCTCCTGCTCTCTGTCTCTCTCTCTCAAAAAAATAAAATTAAAAAAAAAACATAAAACAGAGGAGGGGTGCTCTCTTCAGTAGAGGTGGTCCGGGCCTGGTGCCAAAGGTTCCTAGACCGCAGGGACCCTAGACTTATTCCCCTTTGCTGCTCTCTGTCCTCATGGGCCACAATGGCTGCCCAAGCTGCAGCTGTCCTGCTGGGGAGCCGGCTGGCAGGAAGGAAGGTGACCTCCAGTAGCTGGCGTCCAGTGGCCGGAACTTGACACACCCAGCTACAAGGAGGGCCGGGACGTGTAGTTTTTATGGAGACATGTAACTGGTAAGGTAGTGCTAGTATTACTGAGGAGTAAGGGAAGAATAGATATTGGGAACAAGGGACAGTCTCTGCCCTTAGAAGCTGGCTGGAAGCTCTGCGTGCCTGAGCGGGGCTCACCATCCCCGGACCCTCCAGAGTCGTCCTGGGAGAGCCACGCACCCTCCACTGCCTGCCTGAATAGCGTTTCTGCTGCTTCTGGGCCTGTTCCATTCCAGCCCTTGGAGTGCATGCCAGCAGGCTTCCTTCTGGAAGCAGAATGGGGGGAAAAAGCTTGGATATTATGCCCCACGGGATGCAGATTTCCCTCCCTGTTTTCAGCACTTTCCCTCCACGATTCTCTCAAGTTAAATCATCAGCGTCCTGATTTTCCGTGCTCACTGCCTAGTGGTCACAGTTGTAACTGCCTTACGTGTGTTTTCGTACATGATTCTTAGCCCAACACCCTGGGGAGTCACGTCTGTCCTGTTTTACAGATAAGGACGCTGAGAGCCGTGGAGGCTGAGTAGCCTGCCCAGGCTCATGCTCCAAGGTGGTGGTGCCGTTAGAAGTGGAAAATGGTGCAGCTACTTTGGGAAATAAGCTGGCAGATTGTCGTATTAATCATAACATATCCTCTGCCCCATAAATTCCACTGTACCCAAGTATTTACGTGAGATCATGGAAAACGTAGCCACACAAACCCCTGCTGGATGCCTGTAGCAGCTTATTCATAATTGCTAAACCCTGCCAAAGTCCCCCAACAGGGGCCCTGTGAGCCAGTTGTGGAGTGGACGCCGCTCCGCGGCCGGAGGAGTGCGCTGCAGGAACGTGCGGCATGGAAAACTCTCCGAAGCATCGTGCTGAGGGGAAGACTCAGACACAAAGGCGAAAGCACGTCCGTTTGTGAGCCTGGAACAGCTGCAGTGACTGGAGGCACAGGACCCATGGGGAGGCGGAGCACTAGGGGCTCAAGGTGACTTTGCAGGAGCCGGAAGCGTTTGTGTCCGGGGCAGGGAGTGGCTGCACAGGTGTCCACTTTTGTCAAAGTTCATCAAATTTTACTCTAAAAATGGATGCATATTATTTTATTTTTAGAGCGAGAGTGCGCATGCATGTGCAGGAGTGGGAGTGGAGGTGGGGCTGGGGGAGGGGCAGGGGGAGAGAATCTCAAAAGGACTCCCCGCTGAGCACAGAGCGTAAGCAGGGCTCCCTCTCACGACCCTGAGCTGAAATCAAGAGTCAGATGCTCAACCACCGGGGCCACCCAGGCGCCCCAATAAGACGTGTGTTGTTTAAAAAGACAGTTAAACTAGAACGAGAGTGTAAAGTGCTAAGCAAAATAAGTCAGAGAAAATCAAATATGATTTCACACATATGTGGAATTTAAGAAAACAGATGAGCACAGAGGAAGGGAAGGGGAAATAAGATAGAAACAGAGAGGAAGACAAACCATAAGAGACTCTTAACTGTGGACAACAAACTGAAGGTCGTTGGGGAGGGGGTGTAGGGTAACTGGGGGATGGGCATTAAGGAGGGTACTTGTTGGGTTGAGCACCGGGTGTTGTATGTAAGTGATGAACCACTAAATCTTACTCCTGAAACTTACACTACACTATAGTTAACTAACTTGAATTTAAGTTTAAACAAAAAAAAGATAGTTAAAGGTCATACATTAAAAAGCAAGAATGCCCAGAACATTCACAACAAACAAAATGAAGGGGTCTGAGCCCTACCAGATGGAAAAGCATATTCAGATCCAAATAATTAAAACAGTGTGCAACAGAGCAGAAGCCAGAAACACCGCATGGAATTCCTGTAGAGCTGGGGGTGGGCCCCTGACATAAATCCCTGGGGTCAGAGGGCACCATTCAATCAGTGAAGCAGATCCTGGAGCTGGTGCCTTGAACCAGGACAAACCCAAGTGGGTCAAAATCAGACCTGGAATAAACCAATACAATTACGACAGGGGGGACCAAGGAGAATCTCCGTCTTTTTTATTCTCCCTGAAGATTTTATTTTTAAGTAATGTCTACACCCAACGTCAGGCTTCACCTTAGGACCCCAGATCAAGTCGCACACTCCACCACCTGGCCGGCCAAGCGCCCCAGAGAACCCTTGTATAACATCAACTTGGAAGGCTTTTCTAAACGTGACCCCACATCCAGAAGCGACAGGGTGTTACATTTTACGGCGTAAAAATAAAGCATTTTCCCTGGCAGAACCGTTAGGAGCAAATCCGAAAGACCACAAGCGCGGAGAGCTCTTTGCAACTTACAGCACACAAACTGGTAAGATGGAAAGAAAACGTGCCGAAAAGGGCAGGGAAAAAAAAGTTTTGTTTTGTTTTAAGTGGAAGCTCATGTCGTCTTTTGAACGCAAGAACCCCCCACGCCACTTCCAGAAGGGGAGAGGCACGTGCGCGGACCGGCCGGTGAGCCTGGGAGTCCCGGCCCCTTGCAGTGTCTCGCGCGGCCAGCAGGTGGCGACCCCGCGCGGCCCGCAAGCCCAGCGCCGCGCCCCCTCCCGGAGGCGTCGTGAAGCGCGCGCTCGGGATCCCCGAACCCCTGGTTCCCTTGGTTCCAGGGCTTCCGCGCGCAGGTGCTCACAGTGTCTGGGCCGGGGCAGCGCGCGTACTACCTGAGACGGAGAGCAAAGCTGGCCATCCACGGGGTGCTGCCGCATAGCTGCCACATGCATCCGAAGGCGCATCATCAGGAAAAAGGGCAAGAGGGGAGAGCATTTAGTATGCTACGGCTGTAAACACGGGGCAGAGGGGGCCTGCACACCCTTATCTAAAGATACGCTAACCGCCTCTGGAAGGAAACACGCGTTTGCTGACCACGGAGGCCGTCTGGGCCGATGGGCAGGGTTCCCCAAACGTATTTTTATTTTTATTTTTAAGATTTTATTTATTTATGTGACAGAGAGACAGCCAGCGAGAGAGGGAACACAGCAGGGGGAGTGGGAGAGGAAGAAGCAGGCTCCCAGCGGAGGAGCCCGATGTGGGGCTCGATCCCAGAACGCTGGGATCACGCCTGAGCCGAAGGCAGACGCTTAACGCCTGCTCCACCCAGGCGCCCCTAAACGTATTTTTATAACGTCGTACTGGGGAGCCAGGTTTTGCCTCTGCAAAAAGTAAATAATGAGATAAACCGATTGAGAAAGAAGAGTCCCATTTTCAGCAACAAGGTGGATTCAATCCCTTGAGTGACCTCGTCGAATCGGTGCAAGATCTGCGTAGAGTATAGAAAGCGTCCTTTCAAGTGCACGGCTCGCTGAGAGATGCACGGAGGGAACCGGGAACCCCGAAGAGCCGCGCAACCGGGACGGACGGGGCGGGCTGACAGCGAGAGGAGGGGGAGCCGGCAGAGGCTGGGGGCGCGGGGGGGGGGGCAAGGGCTCCCATGGGGGGCACTGTCGGCGGGGGGCCAGGCAGGGCGAGGCTGAGAACCCGCAGGTGGGCTTAGTTAGCATCGTGGAGGAATTCTGCCTTCTCCCCATCTCCCCGGCCAGCAGGGCCCCGCACATTTCAATGACTGAGTGACAAGTGAGTGGATCCTGCTTGTTTAGACACCAGCACGCAGGGGTTGCGGTGGCCACGCGGGGCTGGAAGGACAGCCGCTTTGCCGGCGCGCCCAGCAGATGCCAGTCCGCGAGCCGACCTAGCATCCCTCGCGGGAGTAATGCTGAGTACGACTTGTGCGGGAAGAAGAGAGACGTTCGACTCTTTTCAAGTAACAAAACCAACGAAGTTATGAGATTCGGCATAACTTTTTGCAGAAAGGGAGAAGAGGGAGGGGCGCCTGGGTGGCACAGCGGTTGAGCGTCTGCCTTCGGCTCAGGGCGTGATCCCGGTGTTATGGGATCGAGCCCCACGTCAGGCTCCTCTGCTATGAGCCTGCTTCTTCCTCTCCCACTCCCCCTGCTTGTGTTCCCTCTCTCGCTGGCTGTCTCTCTCTCTGTCAAATAAATAAATAAAATCTTAAAAAAAAAAAAAAAAAGAAAGAAAGAAAGAAAGAAAGGGAGAAGAGGGAGATTCCAGAGCTTACTTCTGGCTTCACAGGGAAATCGCTCAGATGCCCCTCAGAAAAGACACGTGTCCATTTTGATAGCGGTATCAGGACATGATGTCACTCATGATCAATCCAACCAGAATGTTGGATTTGGGGGGGGACAGGTCACACTTTTGGGAGTGCGGGTGCCGGAGAAGCTGCCTTTGTGCGGACAGCATGACCACGAGCAGCTTTATAGCATCAGAAGGGGACAGGAGGGGCTCGTCCCAATTCTCTAACCCATGTGGGCAGAGAGACGCTGAATGTTCCCAGTGCCCGGCTGTCTGGGGGTGCCAGAGAGCAGGAGCAGTGAAGTCTCCCCCTCCAGGTCCTCCGAGACCCCTCTCCTCCAGCAGCTGGGAACCAAGCAAGGCCGGAGGCGGAACTCCCCAAACCTCCAGAAAGACTGGCCTGCAGAGCTCAAACCTACCAAAGGTTACCAAAGAGCAGAGTAGAACTTTCTTAACAAGAACAGTGCACACGTTGGTTTTCTGCCACATTTAGGAGTGGATAAGAGGGTAAAATTACACATGCAGCAGGAACAAAAACACCGTGGACATTTTTATGCCGAAACATTTGGGAATGAAATGGACAATTTCCTAGAGAGGCTAAGTAGACTTAAGTCAGTGGGGTGGCCTCCCAGCCCTTGTCCTGCCTTTCTGATGCCCTGGGCCACCACTGGCTCCATAAGCATCTTTGTACAAGAACAGAAACGATTGTGACAGATGGCAGCTGCACTTGTGGGGGACACGGGATATACAGACTTGTCAGATCATTGCCTTGTACACCGGGACCTGACGTAACATTGTGTATCAACTACACTTTGACTTTAAAAAATCCTATATGAAGGAGAGAAAAAAGAGCAGAAACAAACGGAATAGAACCTCGGTAACTTCCGAATGTGCCTCCTTCCTGACCCTTGGAAACAACACGCACAGATTATACTCTGCTCACCACACTTTGCTCAGTTTAAGGCATTTGAGGCGGAAGCCACCACCTTGCCAAGGCCTGTCCTAATCTGTACTGGGAGGCGGGCGGAAAGGTAGAGAGCCACAGGAAGGACTTCCCAGGGAGCCCCATAGGTCCCTGCACCTCCTGATTCCCTCCATGGGGTCCTGGGTGGGACTTGGCTCCACGTTCCAGCCTCACAGATCCTCTGAGCCTCAGTTTCCCTTCTGCACTGGGGGGCATCAGCCTGCTTGTCCAGCTGGTGGTCAGGTGGCCCTTTGGACCCGGTTGCTGCCACCTCACACTGGTTCTTGGCTGCCTACACTCGGGTAAGGGGTTGGGGTCACTGGCAAGGTTCACACTCCTGCATGTCCTGGGGGCCTCAGCACACACTCCTCCCCTAAAGCTTCACGAAGTGCTGTGCTCCCGCCCGCCCACGTCTCACGAAGTCTCTGGGAACCCAAAGCAGCTGCCCAAACCCCAGAGTTCAGAGTTGGGCAGGCCACAGGGACCCTGGAAGTTGGGACTTGCCCTACAAGTGAGAAAACAGGACTAGGGGCACTTGGGTGGCTCAGCCGTTAAGCTTCTGCCTTCGGCTCAGGTGATGTTCCCTGGATCCTGGAATCGAGCCCTGCGTCGGGCTCCCTGCTCAGGGGGAAGCCTGCTTCTCCCTCTCCCACTCCCCCTGCTGGTGTTCCCTCTCTTGCTGTCTCTCTCTGTCAAATAAATAAATAAAATCTTAGAAAAGAAAAGGAATAAAAGAAAACAGGACCAGATGGTGGTGGGGACAGCGGATGCCTGCTGCCCATACGGCCCTGGAGATGCGCTTCCAAACACCCAGCACATCTCTGTCCACGAGGAGCACAGAGGCAGCTGTGTCCAGGCTGGAGTGCTGGTCTGCCCCCATGCAGCAGGGACAGTGGCAAGAGCGGTCACCCTCTGCACCAGCTTCCTCCCACGCAGAAGCAAAGGTGATGGGTAAGGTGGGCAGAGGCTCCCACGGCACAACCTCAGAGCATCATCAGGCACCAGGGAACCTGTTAGTGTAATAAACTGTTGTGCCCCAGGCCCCGAGGTTGCTCTGTCGCTGAGGACTGGCCCTGGGTCCCTGGCATCCAGGGACATGAGCAGCCGCTTGGAAAGTGTTCTCTCTGCCCCCCACTCCTGCTGGCCACTAGCAGCCACCATGCCCTGGGCCTGGGATCTGTGGGGCATCTCCCCTGAGTTCACCTGTCACACATGTTGATGCCCCCTGGGGATGCCTGCCAGGGACAGGGCGTTGGAGTTGTGGAGACCATCCCCTCCTCTAGCTCAGGCCAGGCAGATGCCCAGGCCATGGCGTGGAGAGAGGCCACCTCACAGAGAGGAACTGGTATTTGCTGTCCCCTTTAGGTGAAGGCTTTGCCGAGTTCTGGGAGCCCGAATCAGAATGGAGTATGGCTCCCACCGAAGGCCCCTCTGCCCTGACGTCAGGTCCAGGGCCCTCCCCAGGGAGGGGCACAATGCAGGGCCCACCCCTCGCCTTGCCAAGATCACTGTCCTGCCCTGGTGCTTTGTGGCTCGACCAGGGGTTAGCTCTCAGGGCCATGCTTCTCCGGAAAAGAAAGGTCGCCCTGCAGCTGGAGAAAGGGAGTGGGATGGTAATCCTCAGAGCCCTGAGGACGGTGTGCCACACATCAAAACTGCCGGGCCAGGGAGGCCCGGAGGGCTGTGGGGCCATGGACGTGCGCAGCTGCTGCCCTCACGCAGCCTGAATAGCAGCCAGCCCGTGTCCCTGTGTCTGCGTGCTCCGGGTCCCAGCAGGCCTGATGCCAGCCTCAGGGAGGCCCCGGCCAGGGTGACGACCTCGTCTGCAAGCCCCCTCCTCCCCCCCGCCGAGTTGTCACTTCAGGCTGGTCTGGCTGTCCAGGTGGGCAGAAGTGTATCTGACAGGCCCTGGAGTTTGGGCGGGGGACCATGAGGGCTGGGTCCCCACTCTGAACAGGAGCTCAGACAGACACCGGCCCAGACAGCCAGGAAGTGACCTGGGTGGGTACACCTGGAGGCTCCCTCCCCAGGTAGGAGCGGCAACTAAAGAGATCCTATGGGTGACCTCGGCCCACCAGGCTCTGGGGCAGGCCTGGGAAGTTCTCCGGCTGCGTGCAGCAAAGGGACGGGCAGCACTGGGGGTGCAGAGAGGATGAGCGCATGAGGCTTCTGCGGACCCCCTTCTTAAAAAAAGATTTATTTAGGGGCGCATGGGTGGCTCAGTCAGTTAAGAGTCTGCCTTCAGGGGCGCCTGGGTGGCACAGCGGTTAAGCGTCTGCCTTCAGCTCAGGGCGTGATCCCGGCGTTCTGGGATCGAGCCCCACGTCAGGCTCCTCCGCTATGAGCCTGCTTCTTCCTCTCCCACTCCCCCTGCTTGTGTTCCCTCTCTCGCTGGCTGTCTCTATCTCTGTCGAATAAATAAATAAAATCTTTAAAAAAAAAAAAGAGTCTGCCTTCAGCTCGGGTCGCGGTCCCGGGGTGCTGGGATCGAGCCCCACATCGGGCTCCCTGCTCAGCGGGGAGCCTACTTCTCCCTTTCCCTCTGCCGCTCCCCCTGCTTGTGTTCTCTCTCTCCCCCTCTCAAATAAATAAATAAATAAATAAATAAATAAATAAATTTAAAGACTATTTGAGAGAGAGAGCGCGAGCGAGCGCGGGGAGGGGCAGAGGGAGAGGGAGAGAGTCCCAAGCAGACTCCGTGCTGAGCAGCGAGCCCGAGGTGGGGCTTGATCCCACCACCCTGAGATCAGGACCCTGAGCCAAAACCAAGAGTCGATGCTCAACCCACTTCGCCACCCAGGTGCCCCCTGGGGACGCCCTTTTTTAAGGTCAGTCTGCCGCCTCCAAGCAGGACAAGACGGCCGTCTGGTCTTTATTCTCTGGCACCTTCTGTTTATATTCATGATGTGAGTTACAAAAATATCTGTAACTGAAAAAGTGAATGGATTTGTTAAAAAAGATTTTGAGAGCGAGAGAGCGTGTGCGCACACACACGTGTGCGCGCCGGAGAGGGGGAGGGGCAGGGGAGGGACAAGCCGACCCCCCACTGAGCCCAGCCAGGGGGGTGGGGGTGGGGGTGGGGGTGGGGCTGGGGGAAGACGTTCAGATCTGCAGGGAAGGGCCGTCAGGCTGAGAGAGTGACCTGGGGGTTTAAGAAAGAGAAGGGGTCTGGGGCGCCTGGGTGGCTCAGTCGTGGAGCGTTTGCCTTTGGCTCAGGGCGTGATCCCAGGGTCCTGGGGTCCAGCCCCGCTCTCCCACTCCCCCTGCTTGTGTGCCCTCTCTCGCTGTCTCTCTCTCTGTCCAATAAAGAAATAAAATCTTCAAAAAAAAAAAAAAAGAAAACGGAGAAGGGGTCAGGGTGGAGCAGTGGGAGGTGGGGTTGGTGACAGTGGTGGTGCCTACTTAGGGCCTGTGGGTCATGCGTCTGGTGGGACTCTGACGTTCAACAGCTGGAAAGCTGGTGTTTCGACTTCACACAAAAGGAGTTTTTCTGCGTCCAGTGACTTTGAAGTTCCAGGGACTCCTTGCTTCGGACGAGGCTGGATCCAGACGTTTGGAGCAAACCCTCGGCCGGGTTTCTTGCATCTCTCAGGGGCTGGCTTCATTCTCAGACCAGCTCTTCCCACACAACATCTTCAGGCAACAGATGGCAGTCCACCCCTTCCAGCAGAGAAATCCCCCTTCCCTGTGAGCTTCAGCAAAGGCCTCGAGGCTAAGGGAACAGACTGGTCTCACTGGCCAAGGCCTGGGTGCCCTGCTGACCCCCTGGGTAAGGGTGAGTGAGGCCCACCCAAACCCCCCACAGACTAAGGACAGAGAAAGGAGCTTCCCTTACTACTGAATTTGGAATGGTTACGAGGCAGGTGGGCACCCCCCTGCCATGATGCTGTGGGAGGACCTGGGGGTCAGCTTTGGCTGGCTGGCTGGTTCTTCTCTCTCTTCCCTCTCTCGTGTCTGCCTGGCTGCACCCCAGCAGCCAGCTGCCCTGCCTGCAGAGCCCAGGCTCCCACCTCTGGTTTCCAGTGGGACTGCCCAGGAAGGTGGCTCCAGTCAGAACTGGGGGGCCACCTCTTCCAGCCCACCTCCACCTCGCCTCTGGGGTCCTGAAAGAGGTGGATACAGGGAAAGCTTGCATGAACTTGGAACAGCGCACCACACATTCTGTGAGTCGGAGGCGGTCCACGCTGAGTGGTGTGCAGTGGGCCCTCATCTTCGCAGTCCTGCCCATGTGCTCTTCCTGCTGGGACGGAGGCCACCAGAGCCCCACTCAGCTACCTGGGGAAGGCGGGTGCTGACCCTCAGCCTCCTCCCCCTCCCCTTAATGGAGCAGAGATTACAACAGGCTCAGAGGCTCCGGCAGACCCCATTAGCCCTTATATTTCTGGGTAGGGGGCTGCTGAAGGGGCTCTCGCTGGAGGCTCTCCGGACTTGGATTCAGCATCAGAGATGGATGTCCCTGTGGCGCCAGAGGAAAGGGCCCCAATCCTCCCACGTGCCCTTCGGGATGCGGCTGGTGGCACGCAGGTTCCAGGCCCTCACAGACACCAGCGCTGGGACTGGGCCTCAGTAGGACTAGAGTAGGCATGTGGACTGACAGACTGGCCACCCAGGGGTCCTCAGGTCCGGAGATGCCGTAGTAGTGATTCGGGCCACCCGAGAATATGGGGCCTCCCCTCTCCCACACCCCGTCATCTGGGGCACAGTGGCCGCAGTTGATTCAGGCTTCCACTGGAAACTGAGGCCCAGGGAGCTCGGAGTAGGAACGTGGGGGTCCCTAGACCATCATCACTTTTTGCTTCCCTGAGGAAGCCCTTGAGTCCCCCCACCAAGCTGGGGCAGGAGTCCAAGCGCAAGGATCTCTGAGCCTGAGGAGAGGGGGCAGGGCCAGGGAGCGCTCCTCCCCAAATCTTTACCCTCGACCCTTCGCCACTAGGTACAGAGGCCTGGAGAGACCCATTCAGGGTTCCAACTAGCCGAAGGGGCCTCATGTCGGGTTAGGGTCCTCCAGGCCATAATGAGGCATGCTGGGCCTGGGTAAAGGGCTTCAGACCCCTAGCTTTGGTAGAGGCCTTGAGGTCTTGTGCTGGCCCAGAATTTTTGGGGATGACCAGGAATTAGGAAGGCTGGGTATGGGTGTGTGGGGACCAAGGACTCAATGAGCACTGCAGCCCACATAGTCCCTCCTCTCTCCCCAGGCCCCAGATGAAAACTGCACCCGGGGTGGGGGGGTGCTACAGGGAACCCAGGGCCCACAGGACAGTTGCGGGGCCCACTGCTCACCTCCCTGCCCAGGGCACAGAGCGGCCCCTCAGCCAGAGACCCTCAGCCAGACGCCCTGCACCCAAGCTGTGTCTGCATCAAGTCCCGATGGGTCAGGTGGACCTGGAGGGGTGTCCTGAGAGCCCGGTTCTCTAGGCAGGGGTGGTACTGGGGGGCTGCGGTCTTGGGCAGGTCCTGAGGACAAGAGTAGGAGAAGGTGCATGTCCCTCCTTCCCCGTCGGTGCACCGCGTAAACTTGTGGGAGACTGTTCCCTTTGTTCAGTCCCGACGCCCTTCTCGGGGTATCAGGAGGGGGTGCCCAGGGCCATATCTGTGGAAGCAAGAGAGGAGTCAAGGGCTGATGAGAGCAAAGGCTGCTCTTTGACGAGAAGAGAGATTCAAGTTTTCACCAAAGGAATCCTCCCCTCTCCGGCGACCCTCCCCTGCGGGCGCTATCTCTAAGGGCAAAGGAAAGTTTCCGTCCTCGCCCCCTCCTCGTCAGGGCAGACCGACCCTTACTCTGGGTCCCCACCGCGGATCTGGGAGGGGGCGGCCTGGGGCACAGTGACCCGGGGTCCTGCCTATATTTCTATCCGGAGGCATGGCCAAGGGCAGTGCAGGGCCTGCCCTCGGAGGCCACGACTGGGACACCGGTCCCCCGGAAAGCCTCAGGAGAGGCCAGGCGGGGGCGAGGAAGGGGCGGAAATCCGCCCACTCGGCGACAAAAGAAGGGACAGGCAGCGTGGACCGCGCGCGCGGGGCCTGCGGCACCCCCATCCCGCCCCGCCCGGCCCCACGCGCCGGCCTCCCCCTGCCCTTCGCGGTCCGCCCTCCCGGGGCCGCGGGCCGGCGAGGGTTAAGGGGGGGCGGGGCATGGGCGGCCCCGCCCCCGCCGCCACGCCGGGTCCGAGCGCGCACGGGGCGCGGGGGCGGGTCGGAGCGGGCGGCGAAGGAGGGCGCGGCGCGCGGGGGAGCGCGGGGAGCGGCGGCGGCTGCGGCGGCGCGGCCCGCGTGACCCTCCGCCGCGCCCGCGAGCCCGCGCCCCGCCGCGCCGCCCAGCCGCAGGATGCGCGCCCCGCCGCTGCTGCTGCTGCTGGCCGCCTGCGCGCCACCGCCCTGCGCCGCCGCCGCCCCGACGCCGCCGGGCTGGGAGCCGGCGCCCGACGCGCCCTGGTGCCCCTACAAGGTGCTGCCTGAGGGCCCCGAGGCGGGCGGCGGGCGCCTGTGCTTCCGCAGCCCCGCGCGCGGCTTCCGCTGCCAGGCGCCCGGCTGCGCGGCGCACGCCTCGGCTAGCCGCTCGCTGCGCGCCAGCGTCCTGCGCAACCGCAGCGTGCTGCTGCAGTGGCGCCTGGCGCCGGCCGAGGCGCGCCGCGTGCGCGCCTTCGCGCTCAACTGCTCGTGGCGCGGCGCCTACACGCGCTTTCCGTGCGAGCGCGTGCTGCTCGGCGCCTCCTGCCGCGACTACCTGCTGCCCGACGTGCACGACGGCGTGCGCTACCGCCTGTGCCTGCAGCCGCTGCCGCTGCGCGCCGAGCCCGCCGCCGCCGCCGCCCCAGAGCCCGCCGGGCCCGCCGAGTGCGTGGAGTTCGCTGCCGAGCCCGCCGGCATGCGGGAGATCGTGGTGGCCATGACGGCGGTGGGCGGCTCTATCTGCGTCATGCTGGTGGTCATCTGCCTGCTCGTGGCCTACATCACCGAGAACCTCATGCACCCGGCTTTCGGGCGCCCCGGCCTGCGCAGGCAGCCCTGAAGCACCAGGCGGCCCACCGGGGCTCTGCCTGCCCGAGATTGGCGCCCGCTCCCCACTCCTCGCTCCTGCTCCCTCCTTAGGATCTCCACGCAGGGCCTGCTGGAGACCGGTAGGGCCCCGGCCCGCCAGGGCCTCGGAGTCATTGCACGACCTTCCTAGCCCGGCATCCGCCTCCCAGACTCCAACTCGGGACTGACCCTTGGGCCTGCGCGGGGGTGCCAGCCTCGTCCAGGGCTCTCCCTGCTTTCCAGAGGCCTTTATAGGGGCCGCCAGGACATACAGCCCCGTCTAGCAAGAGCCATTGGCATCCCCGGGTCATCACCCTGCGCCTCCAGCCTGTGCCGAGTTGGAAACAACAGGCTGTCGTCATTGCTTGGTCACTGTGTGCTTTGCCGACTTGGGGAGGCCCCTTGGAGCCTGTCCTCTCCCCACCTCACCCCAGTGGGCTTAGATTAGCGTCGTGCCTTAGTGTCTTGGGCCCACTGTGGGAGCCAACCACCCGTCCTGTGCTGTCCGAGGGGGTGTGTGGCCCTGGCACTGGCTGGCTTGTGTGTGCTTCCGGCCAGAGCCTCCTGGGAAACCCCCCCTTCAAGCTCTGCAGGAGCCTCAAGTGTGGGTAAGCAGCGTCCAGTGTTGTTTCCCTACCTGGCTGTCTGACAGGCTGGGAGCCATGATGTAGCACAGCAGGTGGACCCAGCCTCCGATCTTCGTGTCCAGGGCCGAGTGTCCTCTGACCTTGGGGGAAGCTGGCAGTTCTCCAGAGCTGCTTCTCATTTTCTTTTGTGGGTGCTGCTTCTGATGAGAGCTTTCCATGGTGAGTGGGGGCAAGTGGCTGGAAAGAGAGGGCTCGTCTCAAACGACAGTGCTGTATCCAGAGAGCAGAAGAATTGATGCCGGCCTCGCCCAGCACAACTGGCCACTGTGGTCTGGATCCACGCCTCAACCACAGCATGATGGACAGCACCGTCCCACCCCTTACTCGCACTGGCAGCCAAGAAAGAGCCTAGGATCTGGCTGGTGATGCTGCTACCCACTGGACTGAAGGCTGGCTTTGTCCCTTCCTGGGAAGACCCGAGCACCCTGGCCAAGGTTGCTTCCTGAGCCGGGCACCTGGCATCACCGGGAGGGGTAAGGTGTACTTGGCTCTCCTCGAGTCCCTGACTGTGACCTTCCTGGACCTGGCACTTCTGGAGTCACTGTGGCTAACCCCTTCCCACCCTCCCCCCGGTGACCACCAGCGACCCCAGGTCCTGGCTGGTGCCCCCACAGTGCCCGCTCCCTACCTCTCTGTCTTTGCTCGGCCTGCCCCTGGCATGGCGCTGGTCAGGCGTGAGCCTGGTGTCAATGTCTAAATGTCCATCATTTTAGACCAAAACCACTGGCTTGTGTGCTTACTGGGGAGAAGGGAGGGAAGAGTGCAGGGTGAGGGGGAAGAAGTGGGCCCCTTTTTCCCAGTTCCAAGGCACCCTGTTTCAGGCAGAGGGACAGGCAGTTCTGTCCGCCCTCAGACCTTGGGAAAGCATCTTTTCCTGGGCCTGCTGTTAGGTAGCATTTGCTGCAGTTAGAAATAGCCCAGTCTCATGGGTGACCCAGTTGGGCTGCGACATGTGGTAATTAGGCAGCTTCAGGAGGGTCCCCTCCCCAGCCTGGGCCTCCCCATGCAGGCTCGAGCTGGAGAGAAGGGGGACCTCAGGCCGCTGTGTGGGGCGTGCACCAGACCACCACCCACCGTCCCAAAAGCCCTCCCCCTCCTTGGCTGCCCTCGAGATCCTGGAGCCGCTGTGACCCTGAGGATCAAAAACAGCTGGGGGCGGGCTGGGCTCTGAGGAGTGACTCATCCCTTTGGAGGGGGCGGGGTGCAGCAGTGTGTCTAGACAGCCAGGGCAGAAGTGGGAGGGGCTCTGCTTCTGGCAGCCTTCACTCTGGCTTCCTAGGGGCCCTTTGCCTGCTGCAACCCCTCTTGACCTGCCGTGCACTTGGGTGTCTCCACACGGTAGCAGTGGGAGCCCTTGGAAGCCCTGCTTTGAGGAACTGGGGCGTCCATGCTCAGCTCTGGGGTGCAGCTGGGTTGCAGGACTGGAGCCACTGTGAGGTTCTGTGAGGCCTGCTCTCATCTCTTTCTTCCCCTTCCCCGGCCCTCCACCTGGATGGGGGCCCCTCTGTGGGCTTGGGCTCATACAGCTGGAGCCACAAGCGTGTCCTGTCAGCGGCTCTGCAAGGCTGATCAGCACGGACATGTGGCCTTCTGTTCCACAGGGGTTCATTCCAGGGGCGTCTTGAAGGACTTGAGTCCAGCTTTGGGTTTGCAGAGGGGGAGCTAAGCAGCCCTGCCCCCACGTGGTCCAGTATGTGAGCCTGGGTTTGGGAGATGCCCTGGAGCTGGTGTCCAGGCCGAGCACTTCTGCTTCTGAGCTCACTGTCATCCTCAGAAGCTGCTGCTTTCCCCAGTGGCCCACCGTTGTCCCAGGGGTGCTGGGGACACCCAGGCTCCTAACCCACCCAGTCCACTTGAAAGACCATGTACCTGTCAGGGCACCTTCCCCATCCCTACCCCCTCTGGAGGAGCCTCCTTCTCCTGCCCCCTTCTCTCCCTCTTTCTGTCCTCATCATGGTCTCGGCTCTGACGTGTGGCCAGTGATAGACATGCCACTCTCCCGGAACATCATCATGGCTTCCCTGTGCCCTGCAGCCGGGGTCCAGATGCCTCATTTGTTGGTTGAGACTTTGCCTCTCATTGGTCCCCAAAGATACTTCGGCTTATGATTTTTTAAAAAAGATTTTATTTATTTACTTGTCAACGAGGGCACAAGCAGGGGGAACGGCAGGCAGAGGCAGAGAGAGAAGCAGGCTCCCCACTGAGCAGGGAGCCTGATGCAGGACTCGACCCCAAAACCCTGGGATCATGACCTGAGCCAAAAGCAGATGCTTTACTGACAGCCACCCTCAGGGATCCCATGATTTTCTGATGTGGCATAGAAACCGCTGCTCTGATCCTGAAACACCAAAGGGTTTCCGGGGCTGTCAGCCTGGCTCTGCCTTTGAAGAGCCATGTGGCCTTTGAAAGCTGTTTCCTCATCTGTAAAATAGTGACAGGAACGGAGCCGGATTCACAGGCTTGTTGCAAAGTGTACGTGAGATCAGGTGGGTAGAGGTGAATACGTCCCGGCCATTGTCATCACTGTCCATGCCACCACGCTAGAGCTACAGCCCCAGCCTAACTCTACGCAAAATCTAGACACGTGGCTCTTGAAATTCCCATTATGATGGCTTCTGTGTACAAAACAGAACCGAATCCCTGCTCACTCCCCAGAGCTCATTCACGGCCTGTACTCCTCGCCCTGCCAACAGGAATGATCCACCATCAGTCTGTGAACTCATGCCGAAAGCCCCTGTGGCCGGCTCCGGGGCCCCAGCAGCGACTGCGGGATGCTGGCCAGCCTGCCCTGACCCCTCCACACAGCCCGCGGCAACCGCTTGCTCCCCTGGTCCCTCAGGCTGGGCCCAGGTCCTCCCGCGCTGGAAGGCCATTCAGGCCTCCGGCGTCCCAGGAGCAGTGGTTTCCTCAGTGCTGGTCCTTGGAAGGACCTCCCGCTCTCAGAGGCTGCCCAGCTGGACAGCAGGGTGGGAGAGGATGATCAAGGCAGCAGGCACCATCATCCCGAGGAGCCGGCACTTCCCTGTTCATCTCAGGACGGGGGTCAGGGCTGTTGGATCTGGTGTCCAGGGACAGCCAGGAGCTGCCCAGGACCCTGGCCTGAGGGACTGGTGGTTTGGCCGTTTCATCCTGGGTCTAGAGAGGGGCCAAGGCCCCTGACACCCTGAGCCTCCCAGGCTCGCCACACCTCGGCTGCGTCCATTTCCTTCCTAACGGCTGCCGTTGTCTGTTTAGCTTCGTTAACAGGCGGTTACGGTTTTTATCTGTTTTCTGGGCAATAGCTCTCTGCCATGACTCTTTTATCTATAGGGATGTTACTACGCTTTTCTCACTGTAAGTCTGCGTGGCATTCCACTGCTACTCTGCTCTTTTGGTCACATATGACAGAGACAGCTTCCCCAGGTTTCTAGGTGAGGAGCGGGTGGGCCGAGATAGCTTCCCCCACTTCCCAACTCTGTTAACTCTGTTAAATGACGTGGGAGACAAAGGCAGAAGAAAAAGTATTACATTTCCTTAGTCCCTACAGCCCACGGACAAGTCCTTGAGACAGGCAGAGTGACTTCCTCTAGGGGCTCAGTGCCTCCATGTCCACACCTTGCTAAGCGCAAGAGGCGATCTTAGCCCCACCCCCCGGATCCTGTGAGTCTACTTTAACATACAGAAATTCCTTTGGAAACTTCCTTCATCTCTACCCCCAAGATACATGTTTGCAATCATCCCCCAAGCATGTGACCCACTGATACACATCTGAGGGGTCTCATGACTGGGATTTTATTAGATGACCTTTCCCAACAACAGCTAGCCCCCTTAGGATCCTGGAAAACTTGCTTCCAAAATTCCCTAGACTTAACGCTCTCCCTAACCCCCTCTCAACTTGAAAGTATGTAATCAACTCCTCCTTATGACCCCAGTGCAGCTCTTTCTGCCCACGGGTCCTGTCCCTGTGCTTTTTTTTTTTTTTTTTAAGATTTTATTTATTTATTTGACAGAGCTACAGCCAGCGAGAGAGGAACACAAGTAGGGGGAGTGGGAGAGGAAGAAGCAGGCTCCCAGCAGAGGAGCCGGATGCTGGGCTCAATCCCACGACTCTGGGATCACGCCCTGAGCCGAAGGCAGACGCTTAACGACTGAGCCACCCAGGCGCCCCAGTCCCTGTGCTTTAATAAAACCACCCTTTTTGCACCAAAGAATAAAGAATTAAGAATTCCTTATTGGCCCTTGGCTTCGAACCGTGATGGCTTTCCTACATTATTTTTTTTAAAGGTTTATTTGAGAGAGAGAGAGGGGGCATGAGCTGTGGGGAGGGGCAGAGAGAGAGGGAGAAGCAGACTCCCTACTGAGCAGGGAGCCCGATGGAGGACTCGATCCCAGGATCCTGAGGTCATGACCTGAGCTGAAGGCAGACGCTTAACTGACTGAGCCCCCGGGCGTCCTTTTTCCTGCATCATTAGTCACATGGCCTCACGTGTCTGGGATCTGCCTTTCCCCTCACCTACTTTTATCTGGACTTCCTTGTCCTTTGCCCCTGGTGGCTCCATCCTACTCAGTTTGGATTCTAGTCCCTCAAATTTGTTCATGCCCATTCCCTTCCCTTTTTTTTTTTTTTTAAGCTTTTATTTGACAGAGCTAACGAGAAAGAGAAAGAGAGCACAAGTAGGGGGAGCAGCAAGCAGAGGGAGAGGGAGAAGCAGGCTCCCTGATGACCAAGGAGCCCGATGTGATGTGGGGGATGTGATGCGGGGCTCGATCCCAGGACCCTGGGATCATGACCTGAACCGAAGGCAGACGCTTCACCAACTGAGCCACCCCGGCGCCCCATGCCCATTCCCTTCTTCCCTCATTAGCAACCACTCTGATGTGTCCTCAGGTACATCTGTTCTCGTGGGTTTTTAAACTTGCCTCAAAGTTGTGCTGTGGGTCTTTATTGTCTTTACTCAACACCACATCTGAGATGTATCCATGTTGCAGAATGCACATTTAATCGCTTCTCTCTGTTGCACAGGATTTCTAATATGCACCCATGCTCCTTGCTTGCCGTCACCCCCGGGAAGCACACAGGTAGCAGTGGTATTAATCAGGACATCTCCACGAAAACCCTCAGCCATGCTCTTCAGGGATGTGTGTGAGAACTGAGGGGTGTGCATACTTACGTTCACCAAGATTATCAGTCTGTTCTGAATGACTAAAGCAGTGAACACTCCTACAGCAGTGCACTTGGGTTTTTATTTCCCCAATTTCTCACAAATATTGTGTATCAGGGTTTTGTTTTTGTTTTTGCCAATCTGCTACTAGCAGTGACCCAGTTGTATTTGAATTCGCTTTCTTCTCATACAAGAGAGGCCGCAAGTCACTTACAATTTTTTTTTGAGATTTTTATTTGAGAGAGTGTGTGAGAGTGAGCGGGGAGGGGTGGAGGGAGGAGAGCATGAAGCCCGACGTGGGGCTCGATTCTACGACTGACTGTGAGATCATGACCTGAGCCAAAACCAAGGGTCCGATGCTTAACTGAATGAGCCATGAAGGGGCCCCACTTATTATTCTTATTAGATAGACATTCAAATTTCCCCCCGAATGAACTGTTTATTCCTATTCTTTGTACATTTTTCCACTGCTATGAATTTTTCCTTTGGATTTTCAAGAGTTCTGCAAATATTCTAAATCAGCACCGTCCAATAGGACTTTCTGAAATTATGAAACTGTCCTTTATCTGTGCTGCCTACTGTAACAAATCCCCATAAACTGGGTGGCTTAAAACAGCAGACATTTTAACAGTTCTGGAGGCTAGATGTCTGAATTCAAAGGGTGCGCAGGCCTGGTTCCTTCTGAGGGCTCTGAGGGTGTATCTGTTTCGTGCTGCTCTCCAGCGTCTGTTGAAAAGCAACCCTTAATTTTGGTGACATGAGACCTATCATTTCCTTCTATGTGTTGTAGGCATCTTTTTGGTCTTAAGCAATCCTTGCACACACAAAGAATACAAAAATATTTTCTTGGGGCGCCTGGCTGGCTCAGTCAGTGGAGCGTGCAACTTTTGATCTCAGGGTCATGAGTTCAAGCCCCATGTTGGGCGTAGAGCTTACTTTAAAAAAATGTATTTTCCTATGTTTTTTTTTCATTGGATTTTTGTACCATACACTGAGCCAATTTTCCCAACCCAGTGTGCAGAAACAATCCATTCTTTTCTAGGATGTGCTGCCCCCATATCATTTATCACATTCCCACATTTACATGGGTCTGTTTTTTCCTACAATGGCACTATCTTTATTATAACTTAAATATCTTACTATCTGTAGGGTGAGTTTCCACATTTTACACTTAAAAATGGACTTAAAGAGGGGCGCCTAGGTGGCTCAGTTGGTTGAGTGACCAACTCTTGGTTTCAGCTCAGGTCGTGATCTCGGGGTCATGGGATAAGAGCCCTGTAGTGGGTTCTGCACTCGGCGTGGGGGCGGCTTGGGATTCTCACTCGCCTCTGGCCCTTCTCTCTCTCAAATAAAATCTTTAAAAAATAAAAATAAAAATCGGGATGCCTGGGTGGCTCCGTCGGTTAAGCATCTGCCTTTGGCTCGGGTCATGATCCCAGCGTCCTGGGATCGAGCTCCACGTCAGGCTCCCTGCTCAGCGGAGAGCCTGCTTCCCCCTCTCCCTCTGCCACTCTCCCCTGCTCATGCTCTCACTCGCTCTCTCTCTCAGATGAATAAATTTTAAAATCTTTTTTAAAAATGGACTTAATGAGACTTCTGGTTCCAGCCAAGATGAAGTAACAGGAACCAGAATTATTTTCCACCTGAAAACAAAACACACAAAATATGTGAAACAACAGTTCTAAACACTGAAGGCCCGTGACCCCTGAGAGAAAGGAACAACTGAGTTGAGTTCTAGGACTGCTCCAGCTTTCCATCTGGTTTTCAGAATGCACAGCAAGGAGGGAGAAGTCAGAGCCCAGTGGTCTCCATGAGTTGAGTGGGTAGATCTGGAAAGTCAGGAGGCCAAGGTGGCCAGAGTTCACAGGGCAAAACACTGAAGAATAATAACTTAGTACTGACTAGCATGTGTGTTATGGAATTATGAGGCCAAGAGAAGAACAAAAAGAATTAGAGTGAAAACTCCCGCAGTTCAAGCAGGGCCAGGTGCAGCAGTGCCTCTAACAAGCAGCCAGAGTGCACACCTGCTCCTTGGGGCCTAATAACACATGTATTAGCTGCTTGATACTGCTGTGCAGTTCACTGATGCTGTTTGTTTTTAATCTTTCTTCTGTTCCGTTTAAAGTTTCTCTTTGTACATCTTCAATTTCACTAAGTTTCTCTTCCATAATGTCTAATCTACCATTATTTCCACTCAGTGTATTTTTCATATAGATATTTCAGCACAAATCATTAAAAGAATAAATCAATTAACGTAGTTTATCAAGCTTAAGAAGTTTTATCCTTCAAAAGACATTGATGATAGGCGCCTGGGTGGCTCAGTCGGTTAAGCGTCTGCCTTTGGCTCAGGTCACGATCCCAGGGTCCTGGGATCAAGCCCCGCATTCGGGCTCCCTGCTCAGCAGAGTCTGCTTCTCCCTCTCTTCCCTGCTCTTGCTCTCTCTCTCACTCAAATAAATAAAATCTTAAAAAAAAAAAAAAAGACATTGATGAGAGGGAGGAAATACTTGTAAATTACATATCTGGTATATATATATGTGTATACGTATGCAAAATATAGAGAGAGCTTGAAACTTAACATGATAAAAAATACATAAATGGTAAGGCACTTCACCAAAGATGTAGAGATGGCCAAGAAGCACATTAGGTTCAATTCCATTAGTCATTAAGTGAATACGCCTTAAAACATTAAGATACCATAAGCTACCACCTATTTGAATATCTAAAACTAAAAGGACGAACCATATCAAGTGTTGGTAAGGTAACGGCAACATTTCTGGGGGGGATGCAAAATAGCACATCCACTTTGAAAACCATCTGGCAGTTTTTAAAAAGTTAAATATGCACATGAACATGATCGAATCCTCCTCCTCCTCGATATTAACCCAGGAGAAATGAAAGGGTACGTCCGTACAGGCTCGCATATGGACGTTCAAAGCAGCTGCACGTGGAACGGCTAAAAAGTGAAAACCCGAATGTCTATCAACAGACAAATAGAGGTCCACACATCCAGTGGACTACTTCTCCACGGTAAAATGAACCACTGATGATTCATGCAACATCTGCTCTACGGGCACTCAGCAAGAGCCTCCACAGGGACAGCTCTAAACACAGAAAAAAGGCATCTCATCTGGGAAGAGAGGCTCGAAGCCTTTAGAGCTGCTTCTGTGAATGCGGTGATCAGAGAAGCAGGGTGCTAAAAAGAGATGTTCGGAGTTACAAGAATAAGTTGAATGTGGTGTCGGGAGCACAGGAAGGCCAGTGAGGGAAGAGAGGGAGAGAGAGTAAACTTTCTTCAAATTGGTGACGTTTACCTGAATCTCAACCCCTGGACTAAGACTTGAGTGTTGGGGATGGTATATGCGGAGGTAAAGGCATGAGACAGCAGTTTTCAATTGTTGGACCGTTAAGTTCCAAACAGGGAGTAGGACGGAGGTAAGAGAGCTTGGTAATGTCAGACCACAGTGCCTTTGAATTCAGGTTAGTATGTTCTGAGCACGCAGGGGAAGCCATCAAGGGGTTTTGTTTTTAAAATGTGAATAGCTCTAGTATTTGTTGTGGATGTAAACGAAAATGCATGATCGAGGGCGCCTGGGTGGCTCAGTCAGTGAAGCATCTGCCTTTGGCTCAGGTCGTGATCTCAGGGTCCTGGGATCGAGCCCCACCTCAGGCTCCTTGCTCACCGGGGAGTCTGCTTCTCCCTCTCCCTCTGGTCCAACCCCCCCCCCCGCCATGTTCTCTGTCTCAAAAAAATAAAAACCTTAAAAAAATGTACATGTTCATCTTAACAAACTAAGTCAAGGAATTCAAAAAACGTAAAGGACATTCAAAACACCTTTAACCCTACACCCACAAACACCTGCCACACCACATTAATATTTTGGTGTGTCTTTTTCTTATGTTCTGCATATATTCAAATAGAGAGCAGGTGGGGAAAGTTTCCTCATCCCTCCTGATTCATCCCTTGAGCCCCAAGTCCTTCCAAGTAAATGCTTCCTTGTTAGAGTCATGTACTGTCCTCCCCCCACCCCAGCCCGGCCCCCACCAAGTCCTGCAAGATTTTGACAGCCTAGGGGCGCCTGGCTGGCTCAGTCCAAAGAGCATGCGACTCTTGTTCTCGGGGGTTGTGAGTTCCAGCCCCACGCTGAGTGTAGTGATTAAAAAAACAAAATCTTAAAAAAAAAAAAAAATCCTGAGGGCCTCGTTCTGTTTTCTCCCTGAAGCCATCATGAGCAAGGGCAGGAAACTCCAGTCACCGTGAGGGTAGTCCCTCACCCCCTGACTTCTGAATTTAGTATCTCCTCTCCAACAGGGAGCTTCTCCTCCATCGTGCCTATCATCAAACCTAGCCCAGAGAGAGGTATTCAAAGAGCAGCCACCTCCATGTCCTCGGTTCCAAGCATCCCACTCTACCACAGCTTTCTTCCACTCCAGTGGGATCTCCAAGTCAATGCACAGAGTGCTTTTCCACTGCCGCCATCCTTTCACGTCCGGATTTCTCATCCTAGTTCTGAACCCACGGTGGGGCATCGCCCTTCTCTTGCCTCCCGCCCCCGTTTGTTGCGCTCCCCTAGGAAACACCAACTCACTGCCCACTCTCAGCCTGGATCCAGGCGGCTGGTCATGGCTGGAGAACAAAGCCGGGTGCGCTCATCTCACGGTCATACCGCGACCCTAAATCTCAAGCCCCCAGTGCCTCCAAGACAACCCGAGGACCTAGGCAATTCGCTCGCCCCCTCCGGAGGCCCTTCACGACTTCTCTCTCCAAAAGCTTCCATAACCTCGAAGGAACGTTAAACTTTGCAGGGTTTTGAGGAGAGCGGTGTGCTGACGTTTGAGCGAGCCTGGGGACGCGAGGCCGGTAAGAGGCTGCTGCAGAAGCAGCGCGGGGTCTCGGACTAAAGCGGCGGGGGCCTCTCGAGGGCTGGCTGAGAGTGGGCGAAGGGTGGGCCTAGCGCGGCGTGACGGCCCAGGCCGCAGGAGCGAGAACCCGTCGTCCCCCAGGACGCAGAAAGCGCACTCAAGCGACTCGGCTCCCGAGCCGGCGGGCGCGGCGCCCAGCGCGTCACTCTTGTCGACGACGGCCGTACGTTCGAGGCGTCGTGGGCGACGACGCGACGCCTTCGCGTCACTCCCGGCGACGGCGGCAGGGTTTTGTGACGTAGGATGCCAGCGCGGGGCTCCGGACCGAGGGCGGCCCCTGTGAGGAGCTGGGGCCTCGGCCGCGCACACCGGGAGCAGCGGCGCGCTCGCTGGGGGCTCGGCGCCCGGGGGCGGGACCTCCCTCCTTCCGTGGCGTGGCGCTGTGGGCGGTGCGGGTAGGCCGCCGGGCGCCGTGCACACGTCCGCGCCGCGCGTCCTGACGCGGTACGTCGCCGCCGCCGCCGCCTTGGCGTCATGACTTCCGGGCGCCGCGGCCGCCATATTGCTCGCGCGGAAGCGCCGCCGCGGGGTGGGAGTCCCGGAGCGGTTGCGTCGCAGTCGGTGCGGCCGCCGCTATGCCGTCGTCGCCGCTGCGGGTGGCGGTGGTGTGCTCGAGCAACCAGAACCGGAGCATGGAGGCGCACAACATCCTCAGGTAGTTGGGGCCTCCGCCCTGGCCTAGCGCGCCCAGTCGGACGCCGGCCGTCTCTCCGGCCCCGCGTCCTGCCCGGCCGCTGCTGGGCGGCGACGGCGGTGGTTCCGGTCCCGGCTCGTCCTGGGCGGCCGCCCCGGTCCCCGCTCCCTTAGGCCCGACGCCGGCGGCCGGGCATGCGGTTCGAGGCGGTCGCCGAAGGACGCCGGATGGGCCGCGCCGGGCTCGTTGGTTCCGGGGCCGAGCGAAGCGAGGAGTCCACAGGGCTCAGTCGTCCGCGGCCCCCCCCTCAACATGTTTCTCAGCGTTGCGGGAAAATTGAGGTTCCCGGTCGCGCAAAGGCCAGAGTTCCCGGTAAACCCGAGGGGTTGGTGCTTTTGCATCCACTTGGCAGGCATATCTGTGCATCTGAGAATAGCGGACCTTCTGTAGGAGTTCCGTTCGTGGGGCGGTAAGTGCCAAGACCCGCTTAGGGTCTGCGAGGTGGTCGTGTCCAACGACTGTCTCCAGGCTGTGTGGTGGTTTATCAGGTCTGCTGGAAAACTTGCGCAAAAGAACCTCAGGATAAAGGAAGTCTTAACAAAAAACAAAAACCCCAAACACGGAAACGGCCTATTTTGTTAACTTCGTGAATTTGTGTATTTGGTCCTATCTACGTTGAGTCTCGAGCAAAAAAAAAAAAAAAAAAATGCCCTCCCTCCCCAGAGCCTGCAGCCGCTAATTTCTGGAGTACACGTGAATTCGTTTTGCGCTTTTAGTTTATATGTCAGTACTGACTTCTCTTTCGTGACCCTGGCGTTGTAGGTGTTTAATAAAAGTTCATTTCCGCTGGGTAAGTTTTTTCGTTCAAAGTCACTTCACAAAATGTGAAATTGACACCTTGCATTGCAGTTAAAGTTGGTAACACGTCAACTTTGATAGGAAAGCAGACTGGAAACTACCTCTTTTCCTGAAGTTTCCACGCGACATAAAGGACAGCAGTGCCGGCTCTTCTTAGTTACCACAGCCCAACTTTAAGTCTCCTCAGTAACTTGGAAAACTTAGAATTTCCTTCACCTTCTCTCCTTTTTTTAACGAAGGTGGAAGTGTCAGGGTTCCAGGATCTGCTAATTGGAGCTTAATTTTTCCTAACCTATCCCACACTGCCCACAGTATTCACTCAATGTCATTTTTTGTTAGAATGGGATGCTTTGACCCTAACAATTCAATGTGAAGGTTGTTTTTAAATGAAAACATTTAAAATTGCAAACTTGTTTTCAAACTAGAAATGTGCTAGTATTAAGTTTACAGTCATTTCAAGTTCGGTGAATTTAAGGAAAAGAATGTAAGTTAACACTCCTGGAAAGCTACTCAAGAAAAATGAAGTTTCATGTCCTCCGTTAGAGCAGGTGATCTGGAGACCGCCTCATTCTGCTGGTTCTGGCTGGTGATCTTTGGTTTAAGCTCTTATTATCTTCATAACAAGGTCGAGATGAAATCTAGCAAAAGGGAAATGTTTTTTTAGTTATCTGTAGTAGCTTTGTAATGACACCAGTTCCAAAACTTGCCCTGAGAGATCACTACGAGATGACATGTCCTTGTGTAGTTCAAATCGGTGGTAGCTGACACAGCCTTGGGTCTCCTGTGGAAATGAGGGTGCAGAAGAACCCCTTCAAACAGTCACCAAGTCGAAATGCTTAGGTGTGCTTGTACCCATTTTACTGTGTTTCAGATTTACTTCAGAAAGACTCAGAATGAAGGCAAAAGAAGCTTAAGTTTAGGGTAACCTGTATTATTGACATAGTGAATGTGACGTTAATTGAGACATGAATAAAGGCTGACATGCCTGTATTTGGGGGGTGTTTTCCTTTGTTAGAAAATAGCGTTTGCTTATAAAAAAATCTCTCTGTAAACAGAGTACATTGAAGACGGAGGCGCCGACAGTCCCTCACAGGGTCCTTGTGGCACCTTCTGGGTGTCCTGTGCGCACACTGCAGCGAGAGTACAGTGTTGTAATTCCTCTTGACGTAATGCTAGACTTCGGTTTTTATTTTGATGTAATGAATTTGAATACATTTATTCATATTGAGTAATGGCAGTGGTTACAAAATGAGGACACAGTAATTCAGGGGAATTCTGTGCAGCAATTAATTTTGTAGCCAACCCCAGATTAGTAGACATTTTGGCCTTTTTTTATCTTTCACTCTTAAAATGTCAACATCCTTGTGCCATATAAATATCTTTACACAGTTTTCTGATTGTTTCCTTGGATGAATTCCTAGGGGTAGAATTGCTGAGTCAAAAGATAGGCATATTTTACATTTTCATATATTTTGCCAGACTGCCTTCCAGAAAAGTAGCTGTTTATAGAATTCCTGTTTTCTCAATCTGGGCTTGGCTTTTCTTTTCTTTTCTTTTCTTTTCTTTTCTTTCTTTCTTTTTTTTTTTTTTTTAAAGATTTTATTTTTTTATTTTAGAGATACAGGGAGCAAGCACAGACGGAGAGTGAGAGGGAGAAGCAGACTCCCCGCTGAGCAGGGAGCCGGATGTGGGGCCCTATCCCAGGACCCCGAGATCATGACATGAGCCGAAGGCAGACCAGACTGAGCCACCCAGGTGCCCCTCTGGGCATTATTTTCATTTTTTCCGTACTGCTAGGGCAAAAGAGAATCTCACTCTCCTTTATTTTTGAAATAGCTATTGAGATGGAAAAATTTCTCATGTCATTTTCACTTTTGACAATTATTTATGGCTTCATCTCTATGTGGATTATTTTCAGTGTTTAAAAGCATCTTTAAGAACTTGATATGGTGGTTTTGTTACCACCTGAGACCTTATGAACGTCAGGACCTTACAGATGTTTGTGAAGCACAGGGAAACTTCTGAAATAAATATTAAAAGGAATGCAGTTAATTGGACCCTCACAGGGTAATTTTATTAGTGAAATCCCATTTTATTTTATATTCACCCTATTGAAAATCAGCTTTAACTATTTTCTGACAAGTCAAAAACAAATGGTAATCAATGTTGGCATTTTTAGCCATAATGTTCTCTGGGGTGATCATTTTTGATCTTTTGAGACTAAATTGTTTCAAATACCAGCCCCGGGAGCTCTTTACGTTTTTAGGAGTATTTCCACAGAGGCTTCTGTTCTTTGTACACTGTAGATTGAGATTTCCCTTTGGAGCCAAGTAATTTATTTTTTTGTTCAGAATGATCTAGATGTTAAGGGGCATGTTGATTTTTGGAAGTTCTCTGATCGTAGCCATTCAAAACAAATTTTAAGACAGACTTATACATATTGCTGAACTGAGTTCTCAAGTCTGTTTTCAGTCTTAAGGCAGTATGATTTGGGGAACATGAGCAAAGAGGCTGAAATGAGGAAACCAGATTGAGAGTCAGTCTCTTGAGCTGCTCTCTGCCAGGTGCTTTCTTTTTCTTTTTTTTTTTTTTTTAAGAATTTATTTATTTGACAGAGAGAGACAGCCAGCGAGAGAGGGAACACAGCAGGGGGAGTGGGAGAGGAAGAAGCAGGCTCCTAGCGGAGGAGCCTGATGTGGGGCTCGAACCCAGAACGCTGGGATCACGCCCTGAGCCAAACGCAGATGCTTAACCGCTGCGCTACCCAGGCGCCCCCTGCCAGGTGCTTTCTAAATGCCATATGATTTCATCCTTGCAGTCCTTAGGCTGTCCACATTTAACACGGGTGAGGAGACAATACCGAGAACAGGAAGCCCTTGCTCCTGAGTGACAGTAAGGAATTGGACATTGGGGGCTCCGGTTATGATGAGTAACAGAACTGAGACTCCAGATGACTGAAGAAGGGTCCAGGGTGAGGGGAGGGCAACAGAATCAGCTAAGGTCCCACGGTTCTCCAATTTGGGGTAGAGCTGTCAAATCATGACCAGAGCATGTAGGGCTCCCACACTGGGATTGGGGCGAAATTGGATGTCCTCCGCCAGATGGGACCAAGCCTTGGGCTGCCCGCGTTTGTGTAGGAGCACGCCCAGTCATGGTGCTAAACTTACTGGTCTTGGACCCATTTCCAGAAGTCTCTTGTCCTTTACCAGGGAGGGATATAGTCTGCTTATGCCCTGCAGCCTCTGCCTGCATCTTTTTTTTTTTTTTTTTTTAAGATTTTATTTATTTATTCGACAGAGATAGAGACAGCCAGCGAGAGAGGGAACACAAGCAGGGGGAGTGGGAGAGGAAGAAGGCAGGCTCCCAGCAGAGGAGCCTGATGTGGGGCTCGATCCCATAACGCCGGGATCACGCCCTGAGCCGAAGGCAGACGCTCAACCGCTGTGCCACCCAGGCGCCCCTCTGCCTGCATCTTTTGATGTTTTGGTTCTGGGTACCCTTGAAGAAAGTAAACTGGGAACTGTTTAGGAAGGTGAAAGGGTTAGAAATCATGACTCTAAGAATGGCAGAGAATGCAGGAGAGGTGCCTGCAGAGGAACACATTTGCCTTCGTAGGTTTTAAGGGACTGCGTTGTTTTTTATCTTCAGGAGGCAGAACTAAAGTGAGGAGGGTGGTCGGAGGAAGGTCAGCTCTTGTGCAAACATGGATTCAAAGCTGGTAGACCAAGCAGGGTAACCGTTCCAACAGCTCCAACATTTCTTTCCTGCATCTCCAGTCTTTTACAGGTGAGAACAGGTGGAGCCCAGAGCAGGGAAGATAGTTCAGCAGTTTCACACCTGTTAGTAACACATCCTTGCTTGGGGCCAATTAGTGTTGGAGCCAGAAAGTGGCACATTGGTGGTATTTGTCTCTGGACCATCTGAAGTACCGCATCTTGAGGACCTGCTCTGCTGGCGCTGGGTGGAGGGAGGACACCGGACAGGCTGACCTAGCAGCAACCAGCAGAGGAGGGTGGCCGACAAGCCGAGGTTGAGGAAGAGCAGCTGTGGAGGGAGGGACATCTAAGCAGGGGTGCTGGTGGGGGGTGCTAAACATAAAGGCACACTTGTCACAAGCGTGGCACAATGATCTCAAGCCTAGCTGCTCAGTTTTGTTGTTGACCTTGTGGGAGGATAAGAATAAGGTGGAGGGGCGCCTGGGTGGCACAGTCGTTAAGCGTCTGCCTTTGGCTCAGGGCGTGATCCCAGAGTCGTGGGATCGAGCCCCACATCAGGCTCCTCTGCTGGGGGCCTGCTTCTTCCTCTCCCACTCCCCCTGCTTGTGTTCCCTCTCTCGCTGGCTGTCTCTCTTTCTGTCAAATAAATAAGTAAAGTCTTTAAAAAAAAAAAAAAAAAGAAGGTGTAAACCCTAGAAAATACTTACTGAATGTGTTTACAGCCCACATTTAGCAGGTGATGACATAAGTTTTACTGGAGCGCTCACATTTCGGAGAGTTCATCTGGCAGTCTTCTGGCTGTGCCACAGTGACGTTGCAGGCAGGCCTTCAAGTTTGGTGGCTTGTGAGCCGGCGATCTGTGTTCTGTAAATATGAGGTCATCACATAGCTAGACATTGGGCCGATTAGCAGTGAGTGATGTGCCTATAGGGAAGGTGACCTGGGATTGGGAGTGCATCGTGCCCTACTTAGAGTCAGGGTGTGCTTTCCGAAGGTTGGCAGTGGGTCTAGGATTTCAGTCTTGGCCAAAGAAATGCTTGAAATTGGATGAATAATCAGAATGGAAAACAGAAAACGTAACATAACCCATGCTGTGAATTTGGGTGTTTGCTTATGTGATGCTTCTTGGTGTTCATTTGAACACCGTCATTTTACTGTTAGCCATTGGGATAACAATGGAAACAATCCTCTTTCCCAAAATTTGACGTTTTCTTTTTTCTTTTTTTTTAAAGATTTTATTTATTTATTTGACAGAGGCAGCCAGAGAGAGAGGGAACACAGGCAGGGGGAGTAGGAGAGGAAGAAGCAGGCTCCTAGCAAAGAAGCCTGATGTGGGGCTCGATCCCAGAACGCTGGGATCATGCCCTGAGCCGAAGGCAGACGCTTAACGACTGAGCCACCCAGGCGCCCCTCAAATTTTGACGTTTTCTGTGTTAGGTTCTTTATGGTAGGTGTTTTGGTACTTGTGAAGACGTTTGATAAACACTTGTCTGGAAGCTTAGTTAAATGTACAAAACAGTTGGCCCTTGGGACAAAGCCTCTTGGTTGTCAGGCCTGTTTTTATATCATCTTTATGTAAGGTGGTTGTCACACTGTGGTGTTGTCACAGCCCAGGATGGGCTGCTCTGTCAGTTGCATCAGCTCCGAAGACACAGCGCTTCTGTTGCTAATTAGCCTTTTTGCCGCTTGGGAACATTCTGTCGAGGGAAGAACAAACTGCACTTCATTTTATTTTTAAATACACTTGACTGTCGTTGCGGAGAGTTGGGGAGGGCGGTGAGGACAGGCCCCGAGACCATTTCTAATGGGGGTGGGGGAGCTTCTTTCATTCAGAGTCCTACCTGTCCCTTTGGAGATGCGGCAGTCAGCCCCTCGAAAGCCTTGTTAAGGATCAGCCAGGTGGAATGTTGGGCTAGGTTATCTTTGGGATGATCTACTTTCGCGGATATGGACAGACTAAAGTGGAGAGTCTTCTCTTTGGACACCTAATGCAAGCCTCAAACCCTGCCGTGACAGAAGGTGTGTAGAGGAGATACGTGGGCCTGCCAGGTGGCATCGTCCAGGCGGTTCAGGCTCGGGCCGCCCCAGCAGGATGGGGGATGTGAGTCCCTGCACCAGGGACTCTCCATCTGGAGCCTCCCGGGAACTCTGTGGGTAGCTTTCAGGTGGCCTGTCGGCCCTAGCCCAGCCTGAAACACCCGTGGAGCCTTGTCCAGGGTCTCTGCATCATGAGGTGTGTGCTGTGAAACTCTCTGAGGTGTCCTGTCTTCTGTTTCCCATTCCCCCATGATCCCCCTCTGCTCCTGCCCTGTGGCTCTCTTCATCACTGTCCTCTCGCTGTCTTACCTACCTGATGTCTTACCTACTTTGTCATGCCCCCGCCCCCGGCTGTCAAAGGAGAGACAGTTGGGTCTGTTTCGATCACCGTTGTATCCCCAGCACATAGTAAGCTCCAGGAAACATTGAATCAAAATGGAATGGTAAACCTGCCACCAGTGGAAGTGGTGGTGGTTTTTAATTTTTGAAGCTTTAGTCCTGTCCTTGGGGGGTCTTATTTCTGTGGGCTCATGTGTTTTCATAGCGCACATCCCTCTCCCCTGCCAGCTAGAGAGGCGGTGCCCTTGACATACGGGTATTGGTTGCGTGAACAGCCCAGCACCCTCGAAGTAAACCTGTCCCTGGACACAGGTGAAGTGGTCAGTGGAGTTGGCTTACCAGCATCCGGGATACTCACGCTGCTTCTGGGCACCCTGCTTTTCCATGAGTCACACAGGAAACTCAGAGGAGACTTGAGGGTTGGCAGCCTTCAAGGATTCAAGGAGGGTTATGCTGCAGAACCCAGGGTTAGTCTCAGGAGTAATTCTCTTTTTCCGCTCAGTGATGTACGGTTTTCACATTTCAACAGCCGATAAGCTGCTGGAGCAGGACAGGGTGCCAGCCAGTGGGAGGTGGCTTCGGGGCGCTTCGGGGGAATGGCTTGGAGCTTAAAAAGCAAGCTACTTGTTTTGGGCAGTTTTTACAGATTGGTGACAGGTTTTGGCTCACCACTGTGTTCTCTGTGGCTCTCATGGCCACGACCTTCTCCTCTGGGACTGTCTTAGGAGGATGGGACCTGCGCAGAACCAAGTGCCCCACTGACCTCTTGCAGGTAGCAGGTGGCTGGACAACAGCTTGTTTCCCTCCTCGGCTGTTGAGATGACCTTCGTCACGGGCTTGTTGGTGCTTTGGCGAAGTAGTTATTTTAGCGTACATCATCCGGTGAGGAAATAGGTTCGGATTTGGAGTGAAGGTGATCTGTGTGTACCTTCTCAGGTCGTGCGAGTTGCGGTGTGCTGCACGGCCGTGCCCTGTGGCTGGGCCCCGTCACCCTCTGCTCACGGCACAGGGCGCGTTGTGGTCAAGTGTCGGAAATGTTGATGTCTTGAGGTTTAACAGCTCAGGAATAGCGGACCTTGGTTTGCTAATCAGAAGTCGGCTGTGTGCTGTCTTCTGCGTCACGAGTGACGTTTTCGGACTTCTAGGGATGTGGGCACGGGGCTCAGCTCTTACCAGCCTCAGAGGGCTCAGGCGAGGTGTTTAAACGAACCTTGACAACAGTGCTCTTTTAAAATTACTGTTTCAGTATGTGCTGACTTCATACTTTGTGCAGCTGCCCAGTGTGGAGGCCTCTCTCCCTCCAGATCACAGCCCCTCCTAGGCCCCTGTGCCGCGAGAGCTGGGCGTGTCCGCACCCTGCTTTTCCTGTGAATAACTGCAGGAGAGTTTTGTACGGGGCACCCCGCACCTTTTCCACATTGGCCGCAGGACCCTGCTGGGTGGAGGGACGCACAGGTTGGTTCTTGTCGTGTGTGGTTACTGTCGGGGCTGCAGTGAGTGCCCTGTGGGGCAGTTTGCAGGCGTAGCTGCATGTATCCCATGGACGGACTTCCAGAGGGAAGTGTCTGTGTTGGAGGGGACAGCGGTTTTCACTTGCTCGGTGTTGACACCTTCTCCAGAGGCTTGCAAGTCGTGTCCAGCAGCACTGAGTGAGGTTTTCCTCCCTTGTAGGATCGTTACTCATTTGCCAGATATGTATTATGTCTTCTGTTTGCTGCTGTGGGTGCTAGGCACACAGCAGTGAGCGGGAAGGACCACGTCCTTACCGCGTGGTGCTGACAAGGCCGTGGGAGAGCGCTAACCTGTAAGCAGACGTTGGCCGTCCTAGGATACGTTTCTCTTACAGTGAGTGAGATTAAGCTGTTTCCTTCCCTGTGACTTTCATGGTCATAGTGTGCTTCTCTGTGGGGTTTCTTCATTTCATTTTCTACGTCAGGGTGTTCTCTGCCTCAGCACTGCTGACATTCTGGGATGGAAGACTGTCCTGTTCATTGTAGGTTTAGCCACCTCCCTGGCCTCTAGATGCCAGCAGCACCTCTCCGTTGTGAAAACCAAAAATATCTCCAGACACAGTCAAGTATGAATTGCAGTAAAACCTCGAGAAGCTTGAGACTGTTCTCACTAGGGATTTCAGAGCCAGGCAGGCATGTGAGAAGGAGGGAGGCGCCCGTGGAAACATACGTGTTCTCTGCGAGTCCTGCCTGGAGTCCTGCCGTTCCTTCGGATGCGGAAGCTACTTGGTTTACAGATAGAGAGCTGGGGCGAGAGGCCTGGGGTTTTTTTTTGTTTGTTTTCAGACACTTTTAACACTTAGAAGTTTTACTGACTGTGAGCTTGGAAGCTTGCAGGTTCTGTGCCAGACTAACTTGTGCATGTGACTGAGGCCGCCCCGAGAGAGGTTCTCTGTGGTGACACAGCACCATGGGCCCTTACGTCTGTGAGGTTTGTTTTCAGAGGACATTTCTTACGGTGCAAGCTGTCACTCACGGACTGCACTTCATGCACACTCCCCTGGCTTGTCAGGAGACACATTTGGTCTCTTGCCTTCCCTCGGACTCCAGCTTGGGAGCTGTTTGTTCTTGACCCTCGTGGCGGACGTGACGATGTGAGGCTGAGGAGATGCCCCCGTGAGCCTGACGCTCCTGGGCGCTCAGTTCTGGTCCCAGCAAGCCCTGGCTCACAGGGCGACAGGGACTGGATGCATGACATTCTCTGTGGTGGCACGTGCTGTCAGGTCTGTGGGAGTTCTTCGTAGGAGTCACAGGGGTCCTGTGAACTTGAACCCTCTACAGAGGTCAGGGCAGTGGTCAGGTATGTTCCAAAGGAAATCTTCCCTGACTCTGCGTGTCTGTGGGGCCTCTGAGGGTCGGAGAAGTTCTAGAGGGATGCAGTAAACAGCTGTGGTACTCACTCACCACCTTGCAACTGCGTTAGCAAACCCTTTGTCTTCTGTCTCGATTGGTTCATCCCATTGTTGTGTAATACGCTACAGGATTTTTTAAAAAGATTGATTGATTGATTGGAGAGCATGTGTGCATGTGAGTGGGGGAGGGCAGAGGGAGAGAGAATCTCAAGCAGACTCCCTGCTGAGCACAGAGCCCGTCGCCGGGCTGGATCCCAGGACCCCAAGATCATGACCTGAGCTGAAACCAAGAGTCAGACGCTCAACTGAGTCACCCAGACACTCCAGTATGCTATAGGATTTTTTAAAAATTGTGAATAAAATGCTTAAAGTTAAGAATTTAAAAACATGTCTGTAGTATCAACAGTTACTCATTTTGTCTGTTTTCCATTACCTAATCCTTGGTTTTAGAATTTTGTGTCTCAATCCAACTGTGATTTTTTTTTTCTCTCCTTCTGTGTCTTTCAGCAAACGGGGATTCAGTGTCCGGTCCTTTGGAACAGGAACTCACGTGAAGCTCCCAGGACCAGCACCGGACAAGCCAAATGTTTATGATTTCAAAACTACATATGATCAGATGTACAATGATCTCCTTAGGAAGGACAAAGAACTGTATCCCAGTGGGTCGCCCTTTTAGAACCCCCTACGTGCTTGTCTCTGGCAGGTGTCACCTGACGTGCATCACTCTGACCTCCAGTGGAGGGGTGCCTGTGACGCAGGTTCCTAGCGGCTGCCTCTGCGTGGTGTGCTGAGTCACGGCACACGTGACGCGGAGGTGGCCGTGCGGGGCGTGCAGATGCAGACGCGGAGCCCGTGTTGACAGAGTCGAGGGCGGGCTCCGATGCAGCACCAAACAGGGCAGCGTAGGTGAGGAAACCACAGAGCGGGCTGCAGGGCTGCCCACCCCTCCCCTCCACAGGTAGGTGTGTGTGTGCGCACACAGGAGCGCCGTGTGCGCTGAGGCCCACGTAGGCAGGCTGCCTCACACATCTCTGCCACGTTTGCTACCAGAGGAAGCGTGTTAGAAGCACGTAATTGAGAGAACTTTACTTCATTTCAGGAAGAGGCAAAACAGACTGGATCTCTACTTAAGACTCATGTGAAAGAAAGGTATTTTTTTTTTATTAATCATTTTTAGAGAGAGAGAGTGCACGCACAAGTGGGAGGGGCAGGGGGAGAAGGCGAGGGAATCCCAAGCAGACTCCGTGCTGGGCGTAGAGTCCAGTGTGGGGCTCAGTCCCACGACCTGAGATCACGACCCAAGCTCAGACCAAGAGTCGGATGCTTAACTGACCATCCACCCCGGTGCCCCAGGAAAGGTATTTTTTAAATAGATGTTTATGAACATGACCTCAGGCTCCACAGTGGTTAAGATCATTGCCTGGCCTTTGCCCAGGACACTTCATGACCACCCGTGCTGCTTTAGAACTTCTGGGTCTTCCTTGTTACAGTGAGGGTTTCTAGTTCTCAGGATAGAGTCCAAACATACGCCAAGTGAAAGAAATAGAAACACCAGAGAGAAAACTCTGTCTTCATGTTGGTGCTCTTGCAATTTTTAATAAACTACCAATGTTTTCTGTAAATCTGTAGATTACTTAGCGGGGAGTATGGCCCCAAAGCTCATTCTAGCAAAGTGTAAAACTGGACCCTGATAGTTACTCCATCAGTCCCCTTTGCTCTCCTCCCTCACCTACCATTAGTTGTTGGGGCATTGAGGCAGAAGTACCGTTTCGGGGTGTGTGGGGCTGTGTGTGGGAGGTGGGAGTCCAGGACTCACGGTGCGGCAGACCCGAGGTCCTCCTGGGAAGTCCTGGGTGTCCCCCTTTCTCAGAAGCCGCAGAGCCTGCACTGGGGAGAAGACCCTGGTCTCTGTGTCTCAGTGCCATGCGCTGCTCACGTGCTTGGGCCGAGAGGGAAGGCTCCCCTAGAGGCAGCATCTCAGAAAGGCTGTTCTCCCTGAAGTTCTCCTTTGTGTTGACAGCCACTCTTTAGCCTTGCGGAGAAGTGTTGACCACGAGCCCCCTTATCCTGGAGAAACCTGTGACCCTCACTCCGGGTTTTTCTCACTTGGTATGAACTCTCCATGTGTCGTTAAGCTTATCTCGAGACAGCGTCTGTTTTTGAAGATTCTTCAGCTAGCACCATTCATTTTTAAACTCTTTACTCAGCGAGAGAAACGAACGCAAACAGATAATAACGTGCTTGTTCATACTCCCTTAATCATTACAAATGAGGCCTTCTGACATTGGAGTTGACCGTGATCTTTCTGTTTCTAGGAGTGGGCGGCCCTTAACCGTGTTTTAAAAAGACGGGAACAAGAGGGACTTGGAGGAGGAGGGTTGACGTGTGAGTCTTAGCAGTTCTGAATGGAGGCGCAGAGCCCAGCTGCTCAGAACTCAGAATCCCCCCCGTGGGCTGACTTTGTGGAGATGCACGCTCTCCCACGGAGCACCCAGTCCAGGAGACGGCCACACACGTGTGCCTTTGCTGCATTGTGGGGAAGGTGTGGTGCTGTTCCACTGTCACCAGCAGTATTTGCCTCCTGAGAGGTCACCTTCACGGACCTCCCCTTTTGATTGCCCCTCACGAGGCTCTGGGAGGGAGACACCTTTGTCGGTTTATTGACTTCACTTGGGTGGGGTTTCTGTCTTCTAGGAAGGGTGCCGAGTACAGCCCTGGACCAGTAAAGATGGGGCATCTGCTCCGGGGGGTCAGTGTGCACACCGGCAGGACTCTGGGGACAGGGGCACGGGTCCTTCACGTATGAGGGGAACAGAGGGAAGGAGGGGGCGGAGGAGGGTCAGCTGTGTGTTGGGGTTCCGACACCTGGCTTGGGAGGTATCCTGAGGACACAGGAGGGGAATACCTGACTAGCGACGGCTGCAGGGGGGACGGGGGGGGCTGGCGATTCGGTTGCTTCTGAGTTGGTGTATGGTACAAGAAGCAGAGAAGGGCTAGAAGCCAGGTCTGCAACCTAGAATACTGGGGCTTCTGTGGAAGCGATGGTTTTAGGATGTAAACCACTGATAAAACACGACACTCCGTGAATGTGCGAATTTTCAAGGGCGAGCATGATGTCACAGAAGGAAAGTGGCACATGGTTAGTAAAGCTGGGAGGTGAGGCGGAGCGGCGTGGGGCGGGGGGCAGTCTCCCCCGTGTGTGCATGCATGGCGCTCCTGAGGCTGAGTGTGGGGCCCTGACGTTCTTAAGCTCTCAGTAAGTTTTGGCCAGTGGTCCTTTTAGCATGAAAGCACCTTATTTCTGAAACTATTTGGCTATTTGTAGGTGGCTTTCCCTGTGGTTTTCTGTCTATGAGCAGGGGGGGAACCTCAGGGGTTGAGGGCCAAGCACCGGTCCCCTGCAGGACCTGTCCCTGGGAGATCGAGGGGGCCAGGGATGTGAGTTGGGATAGAAAGCTTGTTAAACTAACCCTAAACTAACTCGTGAAGCTAGACTGGGCTGGTTACCAGTTCCTGTGAGGGTTATCTACCTGTAGTACAGGGAATCCAGGTTCACCCTGCGGACAGCCGGGGACGTCCGCTTTCCCTCCGGCGAGGGGCACCCTCTGTTTCACACGGAAGAGCGGTGTTGGGAGAGGGTCCCCGTGGCAGATGAAGCGCAGTCCGTGGGCCCCAGCGTGTCTTACAGGCGGTGCGGCTGTCGCCACGGCAGATTTGAGCACTGTTTTACTCCTGTTTTGTTGAAGTTCACTGAATTGACGTAGTGTACCCTTAGTTTCAGGGGTAGAGCAGTGACTCGTCAGTGGTATACAACACCCAGAGTTCATGCCCGTCACTCCGTTCCCCACCCCGCCTGAAAACCCCCTGCCCCCCGCAGCCCCGGTCTGCCTTCTGTCTCTGAGTTTGCCTCTCGCGCCCGTCTCCTACACACAGAGCCCTGCGGCGCGTGGTGTCTTCCGGAGCGGGCTCCCCCAGCATGTTTTCGAGGCTCATCCGTGTTGTGGCGAGGAGCAAGCTGTCTGTTCTTAAATGTAATTCTTTTTCTCTTAACCTTTTTTCTTCTTTTGCCTTGGAGTTATTGTGAATACAGAGCAGCCTTAAACTTGGTGCTTCGCCCTGTGGGCTTCAGCACAGCTCCTGTGGTAGACGTCGGGGGTTTTTCTCCTTTTCCCTGCGGGGCCGTGTACCAGGCTGGAGCTGCCCTGGGCTCCCCTCACTGAGGGAGCACAGTCTGCAGCCGAGCCCTCAGCCTGCCTGGAGGACCCTCGCTGAAACGAGAACGTAGCTCCTTCTCCACGCATGAGCGGCCCGGCTGGGACCTCGTGCCCAGGATTGCTGGGCCCCGTGGGGGGTTTCCGAGGGGAGGGCCACAGTGTCTCCATGAGGTGTGATAGGGAGCCCATTTCAGACCCTCCAGTGGATCATTCATTGCTTTGTGAACGACAAAATCCCTTAAGATCACTTGTCTTAAAAAGCAGGTAACTGTATGTTTAAATAATAGTGGCATTTTTAATACGAGAGACCAGTTTGCTTCTTAAACGCTGATTGGAAACCGAGTAGAACTAACACTTTCCGGGATCCTGACTTTGCAGTTAGGAGTGAGCCTGTATCCAGCTTATTTTTCTAATTTTTCTCCATCTTTTGTACTCACCTTTGGGGTTTAGCTTTTTTTAAACCACATACTCATTTTCATCCTCTGGCCGCATGGTCCTTAGGCCTCGAGCTACTGTACGTGTGCTGGTGACCCCGAGCAACCCGGGTGTGACCTGCAGGGGCCACTGCTGCTCAGCTCTGTGGCCCAGTACAGCCCTAAGAATACAGTATGTGATGTGTAGAAGCTGTCTTAGTGCGGGGGGGGGGGGGGGGGGAGGGGTGGGGGCGGTTACCTCAAGGTTCTGGTCAACAGTGGGCGCTCAAGTTTCTGGAGAGGCAGTCAGTCAGTCATACTTGGATTTTCGCCTGCAGGGGGCACCCCTCACCCCGGTGTTGTTCAGGGGTTGGCTGTATGTATACCTGGTTCTTCCCGGTGCACTTTTTCTTGTGTTGGGGTAAAATCTGAAAATAAAAATGATTTCTAAGATTGTAGATCTCCACACCACCTGACCTCTGTCCTGGGTCTGAGGCCCTGTTCAGCTGTAGGGCCACTAGCCTTTTCCTATTGTTGGGGTCTCCCTGGGCCCTTGCTTCAAGCTCAGTGTACCTTCTCCTGCTGTGCTCGGTGGGGTCGGGGTGGCTGCCAGGCTGCTGGTCCTGTTGTGGGAATGGTTCCTGCAGCTCAAGCCCGTGCTCTCTCACCTGCCCCCGACGGGTTCACCATGCTTGAGGCGCTCGGGCGCTCTCTTCGCTTCTGCTGGATCGGACCTTACCTCATTTCACGCTGGTTGGCAGCTACGTTTTTAAGTAGTTTTTGAGAACAGTGTTTATCAGTTTAACAAATGAGTGTGTTCCTAAGTTAAACACTGATTTCTAGAGAAACTCTGATCTAGTTTTGCTGATATTTAAGCTTTCAGGTTTTAGGAAAGCACTTGTGCTTAAAATATAAATCATGGCCTTAAGATACTCCAGAGGAGGCAGAAGAGCCGCCGTCGTGTCTCATCTGGGGAGATGCCGGACATTGAACAGAGACGGTCGGTTGGCTGGGGTAGCTGCCAGGGGTCACCTGTGCATCTGGGCGTAACAGCCACGCTGACCTTGCCCACGGCTTCGAGAGCTCGCCCAGGGCCGGGAACAGACGTGGTCTTCCCAGCCCATGGTAGGTGAGATGCTGACGCCAGCTGTGTTGAACGTGGGTTGCATGGAGTGGATCACACCGGTGGTTTCACGTTGCCAGTAACCTCACAGGTGGTAGGGAGAGGACCCTGTAGACCAGTCAGGACGCCTGCCCCCCGAGCCTCGCGGTGGGGCAGCAGTTAGCTTGGGTGCCAGTGGTTCCGGACCTGACTTTGAAATTTCCCAGGTTCTCGTTTGTGCAACCTACGTGCTTTGCAGAAACCTCTTTGATTTCCAAAATGAATTTATTTCTTAATATAAGAAGTCTTAGCTCGAAAGCTTTTTATGCAGCGGTTCTCAGAGTGTGGTGTAGGGTTCCAGCTGTCCCCACAGCCCTTGCAGAAGATCCCAGGCTCCAAGCTGTTTGCTGTTTGCCTTTCTCACTCTCCCGGAGTGTGCCAAGGGCTCTGTCAAGCTCCCACCCGCCCGCCGTGGACCGGTCCTCCCTCTGACGGCTGGTGGGCTGTGTTTGTCCTCTGTTGAAGACCTGCAGCAGCCCCAGGACGCCCGAGCCCACCCGCGCCCTGAAGCACTGGGCTCCGCCTCTCCAGCTGTCTTCTTTCTCTTTGGACGGGGAGGCAGGGGGACAGTGAGCGCTGCCTGTGGAGGGAGACCGGACCCTGTGGGCTGTGGTGAGGCCACCGTGCGCCACTCCAGCCTTACAGCTTAAGAGCAGCCATAAGAAATCTCTTGTTTGCATACTCTTTAGTGCTTTGCCCTGAAAACATGGGCTGGGGGGGCGTCTCCTGTATCTGTAAAGGTTAGGGGTGGCCCGGGTTCCCACGTGTCCTCCTTTATTCAGGCCTTCCCTCTTTGCTCTCTGTGTGGTAGCACGTGGTGTGCTGCTTAGTGATTCACATGTGTGGTCTCCTTTGGCTTTTCTCCCCTGAATCTAAACTCGGAGTTGGCGTGGTCTGGCACATAGCCGGCACCGGGTGGTGGAAATCAGGTGAGCTGCCATGAGCTCTGATGGGGGTGGGCGTGGTGGGCATGTGGGAATGCATCCGCTTCCCAGGGCCGGGAAGTCTGCCCAGGCCTTGACCAGGAAGACGTGCAGGGCCTGAGGAGTGGGTTGAGCAGGAGGGCTCCAGGAAGATGCCAGGCTGAGCGGGAGGGGTGGGTCTGAGTCCCAGCGGTCCTTACAGCAACAGGCACAGCTTTCCCACCAGCCTTGGGGCGGAGCGCCCACTGAGGGCGTGCTGAGTGGGGACGCTGCTCCAGCTGCGTCCACCTTGGTATGGACTACGGCATTTGGGGGCACGGAGTGTAGACACCACATCAGGGCGTCATCCTGCCCGTGCTGTGTCGCCAGGAGGGGCCCCCGTGGGGGTGGGATCTGAGACAAGGAGCTTCGTCAGAGTGCCTTGAGGACACAGGTCATGAAGAGTGGGAAAGAACTGTTACCAGCTCCTTCAGGGGCAGGCCTGGTTCCTGCCCTGGCCCCAGAGCAGGTCTGAGCCACACGTTCTGCCTCTGGATGAAGGGCCCCTTCCTGGACGGCAGCCGTCTCTGTCCCAGCCCCACTCAGGGCACACCAGGCATCACCATTACCCCCAAGAGTAAGATTACGAGGTCTTCAGAAGGAAAAGACCCTGCCAGGCCATGTTTCACGCAGTTCTGAGTGCATCCCAGTTAGTGGGAGACACTCAGTGACGCCCTTCTCTCTCCAGTGGCCTCTGCTCAGCTTGGTTTTCTGCTAATGGTGCAGAGCTGTCTGCTCCGCCTTGGCCACGGCTGCTCTCCCTGCTCACTCTTCCCTTAGGAGGCTTTGGCTGCTCGCGCTGGTCCCCCTGAGGAGCCCTGTTGGGGGCGGGTGGGTTGGTTCACAGTGACCATTGGCCGCTCGAATGGGCTGCTCATCCCCCTTCTGAGGCAGACAGGTTTGTTGTGCAAGATGTGGTGTTTGGACAGTTGAAGCTGAGCTGGGGTCGGGGGGCCTTGGTGGGGTCAGGCAGGGACGGTTTCAGCTCAGTGACCACCCTGGGCTTTGTCTAGTTATTGTGTTCTCTTCCTGCTTTTGGCTTACTTTTTTTTTTTTTCTTTTGTGAGAGTCTTATATTTTGTGGTAAGAGAACTGTTTTTCTTTAAATCACTGAGTCACTAGAATTTCAGTGAGGAAGAGGGGTCGTTTTATTTTTCCCTGTGCCCGTTGCAGTGATGCCGGGCGTTGGGGAGCTGCAGACCACACTGAGCGCCCTCCGGTGCCAGAGCGCCGCCCGCCGCCGTGGTGACGTCCAGCACAGGTGACCCAGCGTCCATCCCCTGCTGCTGGGCTCAGCTTTCCTCTCCACAGGAGGCTTGGGTTTAGTCCAGTCTTGAACCATTCGTATAGAAAAGACATGGTGTTACAGACTATTTCATAATTTTAAAACTTTCTTAAAAAAAAGGAAGTTCATGTTCACTAAAATTCTTTTTTTTTTTTTTTTAAAGATTTTGTTTATTTATTCGACAGAGATAGAGACAGCCAGTGAGAGAGGGAACACAAGCAGGGGGGGAGTGGGAGAGGAAGAAGCAGGCTCATAGCGGAAGAGCCTGATGTGGGGCTCGATCCCATAACGCCGGGATCACGCCCTGAGCCGAAGGCAGACACCTAACCGCTGTGCCACCCAGGCGCCCCTCTGTTCACTAAAATTCTTTATCTTCATGCTCAGCTTTTTGTTTTGAGGTTAAAATTTTTATAAAATTAAACAGTGGGAGTAGGTGTGTGTGTCTTGAAACAGACTAAGGGGGGCACCCGGCCGGCTCAGTCAGCGGAGCGCGTGACTCTTGATCTCGGGGTTGAGACTTCGAGCCCCACGTTGGGCATCTAGCCGACTTTAAACACACACACAAAAATTAGAAATATTTTTCCCACTGTAATTTTATTTATCCAGGCAAGTTATTTTAAGAAGTGTTTTGTGAACATTCTCACAAATTTAAATGAATGCAGTATTTTACCCTATTTGGCAAGTGGTCGTCTACTTGTGTTATTTGAAAGTCTGCTACAATGTACTAGAACTTAGTCTTCCTGGACAGTGCATTATGATGGACCCTTGTCATCTGTTCACAACAACCCAGGAGTGAGACCCTCCCTCTCGCTGAAGCCGCAGGAGCCTCAGGCAAGGTCCTGAACTTTGACCTCACTGCCCCCATGACCTCACTGCCCCCACCTCCAGCTGTCGGCCCCAGGCTTGAAGGATCGTAGAATTGTCTGGCCAGTACTTTTAAACCCCATTCAGAGGGGGGTGTTTCCTTTGAAGAAATGGGATGGCCTAACCCTCCCCTCCAGAGTCCACTGATGCTTCGCTCAGATCCATCGGAGGGGAGGGGAGCAGAAGCTGCCGTGCCGCGTGTGGGGCGGTCTGTCCTTGTGGGGCGCCAGGCACCGCCCAGAAGCATCTTCCAAGCAGCACAGCTTGCAGAGTGCCAGGTTAGGCAGATCGGGCCGCCTCTTTATGCGCCCACCCCGAATGCCCATCAATCAGACGGTGGGAGCCGCCCCCCTGAGGCTGGGGGCTGCGGCGGCCCAGGTGTGGGGCGAGCGCAGCGGCAGGTGTCTGCTGCCTCTCTGAGCGATGCTGCCACTTGGGCTTGCGCGCCCTGGGAGCCGAGGCTGGTGGTGCTGCTGCTGGCACGCGCACACAACGTGATTGCAAATGCAAACGTCTTTCCAACATGTTCTCTGCTGATTTTAGCCCCACAAAAGCGACTTTGCCACTAGTGTGTGATTCTGTGCACGGTTGTGGGCGCCTCTGCTCCAGTGTCTGCTGTTGGCCCTGCTTCCTGTGGGCCTCGCCTCCCAGGCCTGTGTCCCCACGTAGAGCATTCGCACAGCGGGGTTGCAGGTTGGTGGCCACGGAGGCCTCTGGTCCCCACACTCTGAATGTGCTGTCCCAGAGGGCTGTTTTCCTCATGCTCTTTGTTTCTTCACGTAAGTAACACTTGTGCCTAGAAACAGTGCTGCTGACATTTCCTGGCGGGCTCCCGGGCTGTGTTCTCTGGGAGGTGCCGAGTGTGCGATTCCCTGGGGCCGCTTGTGTGTCTGCAGGATCCAGTGTGTTCGTCACTGTTCTGTCTGGGGACACGGCCCTTTGACTAACAGGAGATGATCCTGAAAGGTCCGCGGGGAGGCAGGCATGTGCCTGTCCTGCTTCCTCCAGTGGTTGGTTCTTGGGGTTGTGTTTTTAAAGAGGCCTTCGGTGAGACCCTGGAGGTTTTGTTCTAACAGATTCTCGATGACACGGGTCGGGGGGCACACAGTGTCTGGCCCTGGGGGTGTGCCCCTGAGCAGACGGTCCTGGCCTCGCTCTGTGGGCCGGGGGTCCACTGAGTGCTAGAGCTCGCTGGGCCGCAGGCCCTCCCCATTCACACCTCCGTTGGCACAGATCTGAAGTGAAGGCAAGTCGCTGCTACAGAATCCTGATAAATACTCAAGTTGTCTCTGAGATGGGGTTGGGAGACCCAGTTCCCTGTTGAGGGACTGCCCTTGCAGTAGGTGCCTGTAGGGGGCAGGTGCCTCAGAGGCTCCAGCTGCATGAGGGGGCTTTCTGGACGCCTGCCCCCCTTCTCACGTGTCGCACACTCCAGAGGGAAGCCCCAGGGGTAGGAAGGGGTCCTAATGGATTCTTGAGGCCAGCAGAGAAGAGAGAAAGGAAGGCTCCAGACTAGGGCTTCTAATTTCCTGGGGCAGGGAGTTGTCCCTCGTGGTGGGTTTGGGATTGGCAGATTGCCCTGGGCTTCCTGGGAGCACGGCCCTGCTGACCGTGATGCTGTGTTCTGTCCTCAAGCCTTTGGGGGCCTTTCAGAAGCTCCAGTCCTTTCCTGGGGCGCGGCTGGCTGTCCCATCTCAGGACCGTGGACCTGGGTTCAGCGGGGCAGCGGCGGTCTTCCTCAGCATCGCCCACCCCCACGGCTGTGTCTGGACCGGCTTCGGTGGCCCAGCCTGTAGGGCCGGTGACTGGCGCTTGGGCCTCTCTGAGCTGGGCTGCCTTTGAGGGTCTTCCTTCCCCAGAGGGGACGTGGGTCACCCCATAAGAATTCTTGCTCTGTGTCTTATGTTGCCATTTGATGAAGCCTAAAATCGGAAGTAAGACTAGATTACAGGGTTCTAACAGATGAACAGATTCTCTAGGTGTGGCCCGCTCTTGGGGTTTGGGGTTCACATCCGAGGCCCAGAAGTGGAATTAGGCATGGCCGCGTTTGGGGACAGCAGGTGTTGATACCCCACCAGTGTGTCCTCGGGGCTGTTCGCCCAGTGTCTCTGAAATAGGCGTCCTCTGAGGGAAGCATGAGCAGCGTTTGCTCCAACCAGGGCCTGACCCAGCCGCCGGGAGCGTGTTAACGCTGCGGTGGGTATAAGGGGGCCCAGGGCTCCTGCCCCAAGGTGAGGCTTCTGGTTTCCCCTGGTTGCTGAGAGGGAATACTTAGGGCCCGTAGGGTGGTGGCCCCTGGGCTCCTGCCCCCATCCGTAGGAGCCGTGAGGCCGCTTGGTCCCAAAGCCCCATCATGCCCAGGTGCCACCTCACCCACCCCCTCGCCTCCCCCCCCCTCCCCCACTGGAGTTGCTTCCCCTCAGGGACCCTGCTTCTGTCCTCAGTGTTCTGAGCCTGTCTCACCCGGGTCTGTCCTGCGTTCGGCTGGTGACATTTGTGAGGAAGCGAGGCTAGGGCTGTGCTCGCCCGTCCTTGGCAAGAGCCTCTGTCCCGCCAGGACTGGCAGAGGCCCAGGGGGCAGGGGTGGGGTGGGTGTCCGCAGCAGATCCCTGCCTCGTCGCGGCTGAGTGAGGATGTGGGGCGTGGGGGCTCCACTGGTGAACCCGTGGCCTTGCAGAGCGCGCGTCTGCTCTGTCACGTGGATTTCTGGCGGCACCGTTCCCTTGCTCTGGAAACGGCCCATCTGCTCATCTCTCTTGTTTGCCTGGAGCTTACATCTCTGCCTTCCCTCCATCTTCCTTCGTGGGAACATCTCTACTTGGAGTCAGGGTTCTGCAGGTGGGCTCCACGGGCAGAGGCCTTGCTCTGTGCCAGCCCCGGCTCCCTCCATCCCTCCTGGGACGGCGTGCTGTGCTTTCCCCGGATGGGATGTGGTGAGGGCCTTTCCCCGGGGCCCCAGCGTCCGTGTCCACAGGCGGCGCTGCTGAAGCCGGTGTGTCTCGTCCTCTCTCCAGAGGTGAACACGTCTAGCTTCTGCGTCTCGCACTGAGGAGGACGTCGTGATTGAAGTTAATCCTGGTGTCTGGAAAGTTGCCCTGAATCAGAGCTAGACCGTGTGCCTCAGCTCCCAGGAGTACAGCAGCTCTGCGGAAGGACAGGTGCCCAGAGTCCCGGAAGGGCAGCCTTTCGAGGTGCTCCCAGACCCTCAGGCCCCTGTCCACCTCTGCTGTTTGCGTTTCAGCTTTGCAGAGGAGACAGATCCATTGTGACTGCTTGGTGTCTTTGCTCCTTTCCCATCTCTCTCTCTCAGGATGGTCTCTCCCATCCCGCATCCGACATGTTTGCCCTTGGGTTTCATTGGGCCTACACACTGACGTTTCCCTAACATTCTTACAGCGCGCGCTGTACTGGCAGGGTCTGAGCCGTCGTCTGATGGTGAAGACCCCAGAGTGCTTCAGGATGGTCCTTTCTTGTGCCTCCTGTGGTGTGACACACAGCACCAGGTCCCTCCCTAGGCCCTCCCACCCTCCAGGTGCCCCCTGATCTGTGCTGGCCTCGCAGCTGTCGGGGGGGGGAGGTGTCGGGCGGACGGACAGACTTACGTGCTGCCGTCACCTGTCGCAGGTGAGAGCATTGAAGACGTGTGCCTTCTGAAGGCCGGGGGCTAGGAGCGGACAGCACAAGTGTGAGCTGGGAGGGCATGGTGGCTCCTTGGCCTCAGACCGTGCTGCCCAGCGGGGCGGGGGCGGGGGGCCTCACTCAGTCCATGTTGTGCCGCAGGAGCCAGAGTGCGTCACTGTGGCTTCATCCCCATCTCCTCAGCCTTCTGGAAGTATCTCGGGGTTCCCTTGGAGGTTGAAGCTTCATCAGGAGCCTCCCCCCGACCGAACCCAGGGTACTTTCCGTCAGGGTGCTGGGTGGAGTGGGCGCCCCTATGCCACATTCTTTGCCCCCACCCCTCTAGGAACCCGGGTTCCCAGCCCGCTCAAGGGCACTCCTTTCTCGGGAGGCTGTGGCCTGCCGGTGAGACTCTGGCTGCTGCTGTGCCGTCCCTGGCGGCACCGTCCTGCCTTCGGGGGTTGGCTGGCCCTTCACTAAACACAGGCGGCCAGGCTGCTGGCTGGTCCAGGCCTATGTGGTGGGGCATCTCACTGCCCTCTGCTGACCTTCACATTCTGTCCCTGTCCTCACATGGTTTCCAGGGGGCTCTGGGTCCCTGTGACTTGGAGCGGTGGGTGGGTTTGTGGGTTCATCTTCAACGGCTCTTAGCTTGTACCCTTCCCACCTGGCCCAGCGTGGGCCTGGCGTCTCAGCGGTTGGCCAGAAAATAGTCCAAAAGGGCCTCTACCTCTACTTCCCTCATCTACTAATGAGGGTTAGGGTTTGACCCCCGAACTAGGCATTTTTTCCTTCATGACATGAATCCTCGTTTCATTGGTTCCTCTTCTATATAAATCAGAGGCTTAAGTAAAGGAGGGACAGTTTTGCAAGGCCCTAGGGGCAGTGCTGCAGAGCGCCTGGCGGCCGGCCATCCCTCCTCAAGGGCGGCCCCTGGGAGCCACAGCCTGCATGGGAGCTGCATCCCCCTGGGTGGCAGGTCTGTCTCCGAGGACATGCCGGAGCTCCGCAGTCTTCATCCTGCCGGTGGGAGTGCGGGCAGCAGGTCCACGGGCCGTCCTGACCTCCCTGCACCGACACGGGGCCTGCCCTAAGCCATTTCTTCACGCTGGACTTTGATGCCAAGTGCGTGAAGGACCGAGGGCTGCACGGCCTGCGTGTGGCTGCACAGCCGCCCTGGGCGGGCGGAGCAGGGGGGTGGCGGGCCGACAGCAGGCCCAGCCCTGGGAACGCACACAGCGAATGGGAGGCTCGGCTGAAAAATGCCAGACTCAAAAGCATGTTCCGACTAACAGTGTTTTTTCAACTTAGAACTCTTCCACAGACCGCTTGGATACATTCTAGGTGTTCTCTTTGCTATCTGGAAAGGCAGTGAATGTATTTTGAGTAATAGGAGCTTAAGTAAATTGTTATAACTTAAAATCTGGGAAAGCCATTAAATGTATCACTCAGAAACCCTCAGTCAGCTAGTCTGTGTCTCTTAAATAGAATTAACGAGATGCTTATCCCCAGCTTTCTGGAAAGACCTTTAAAGACCATGGGCCGTGTCTTTAGGGCCTTTGTCCCTGTCTCTTGAGGGTGGTAGACCCTATCCCTGGGGTTGGGTGGGGGTAGGCCGCACACTTCTGCCGCGGGGCCTGTGTGTCCCCTGTAGGCTCTGGAGCACCGTCCCTCGTCCCTCGCTATTTTCAGTTAACCTGGGGCTTCTCCCCTCGGTGCCCCCTTCTTGCTGTTGAAGTTGCCTTTCTCGCTGGTTCCTACGTTTTTCGGTGGTGCTGTAACGAGCCAGACTTGGGGGCACTGGCTTTGTCTTTGCCGAAGAGCTCGTGCTCCGTGCCAGTGGTCACCGAGTTGCTGCGGGATGAGTCAAAGCAGCGGGTGAGGGAAGGCGAGCGAAGGTCGCAGACACCACGCTCTGCTTTCTGGAAAGGGGTTGGTCTGAAGGCCGCCGGCTGAGGTGACCGTGTGTAGATGCCGGTCAGGGCCAGTCTGCGGGGCTTGAGGCACGCGCCTCCCCCGCCGGCTTGTCTTCGGCAGGACCCAGGGGGCGGGCACGGCCCACTCCCCGAAACTGCCTCACCCCCTCCATCGCTTCGACGCAGCCGCTGGGGAGGGGCCGGCGGCTCTGCTGGTGCACACTCGAGGTGCTGAGCTGGTGGGGGTGCGGGGGCCTCCTAGGTTTGTTCCTTGACTCCAGCGCTCAGCTACACGCAGAATGGCATCTTACATATGCTGGACAGAAATAAGAGGATCAAGCCTCGGCCCGAAAGATTCCAGAACTGCAGAGACCTGTTCGACCTGATTCTCACCTGTGAAGAGAGAGTGTATGACCAGGTAGTGGAAGGTAAGGCTGCAGACCAAGTGTGCCCTGCGAGCCTGGGCTGCCGCTCTGCCCGTCACCACCTCAGTGGCCGCCCTGGGCAGGACGTGCAGAGTGAGGTGGAGCCCCCCCCCCCCCGCCTCCCTGGCCCCCAGCCTGCACGGCCCACCTGAGGATGGAGGTGGGGGTGGGAGATCGCGGCCTTCGGCTGGCCGTGCCGCCCCGCGCTAAGCCGTCCGTGTGGACTGAGCACGAGGTGCGGGTGGGAAGGTCGTTGGGACACATGAAGAGCATGGGTGGCACGAAGGAACCAGGCTGGAGGCAGGTGCCCTGGTTCTGTGACCTGTGACCACCGTGTCATCCTGTCCCCGTTAGATCTGAATTCCAGAGAGCAGGAGACCTGCCAGCCGGTGCACGTGATCAATGTGGACATCCAGGACAACCACGAAGAGGCCACCCTGGGGGCATTCCTCATCTGTGAGCTGTGCCAGTGTGTGAGTGTCCCGCCCCTGCTCCCGCCCCACGCCTGCTCTGGCCCAAGGGTCCAGGTGTGCCTGACCGGAGGTCCCTGGGAGCAGTCTCTGCGGAGGGACATGACCAGGACCATCTCCCCCTGACACAAAGCTTTTATGAGGAAAGGGGCTGTCACGCGATTCAGTTCGTGTTCACGTTGGGTAATTTTCAGATGCTGAAACCCAGGTCAGTGCAGAGGCGCCCACAGGTTTGCTCATTGACCGCGAGGCTTTGACTTAAGAACTTGCCTCTGTGCTTTTTGTTCGGTTGATGGAAGCACAGTGGCTTTCTCAGTGTCTGGCCGTGGGCCCACAGAGCTTCTGCCAAAACCCCAGTTAGGTCTGGCAGAGCCCGGGGGCCCCCAGAGCTCTGTGGATGCTGTCGTGTCCTCTTCTGCACCCTTGGTGTTCCCCAGGTGGCCCTGGGCATCCTCCCTTGTGTGGAAAACCATAGGGGCTTTGCAGCCACTATGTGGCTATGTTCAGAGCAAAACATTTCCTCTTAGGAGGACCTACCCAAGGAGAGACCCACGTGCCCTGTCCTATGTTCCACCTGTGAGATCTGCATTTAAGTCAGCTGGCTCTGAGTGACAGAAAAATGAGGGAATCAAGTGGCTTAACCAAGAAGTCCAGACACCGGCAGGCCTGGACTGGTTTGCTTTGGGAGGGGCCCAGGTCCTGCTCTCTCGTTGCACCCAGCACATCTTCTGTTCACAAGATGCCTCACGGCCCAGCATGGCTGCTGAAGCTCCAGCAGTTGTGCCCACGTTCTGGCAAGAGAAAGGGCTGAAGAGGAACACATGTCCCAGAAGTTGCACATGTGACTTCCATTTGGGTCACCCTGATGAGAAACGAGTTGTAGAGGGGCTGCTCTTCACTTCAGAGGGGCAGTGCTTACTGGCCAAGACTTAGGCCAATGAACAGCCTCAGCCATGGTCCAGCCCATCCCGGCCCTGAATCAGCCTTGAGTTGGCCACTGGCCGCACCTACTCCTTTAGGGCAGTGGTTCTCCACCAGGGGACATCTGGCCACACCTGCACGCATTTGTGGGTCTCACAGCTCAGAGGTCACACTAGTGGCAGCTAGTGGGTGGAGGCCGCAGGTGTGGTTCTGCACCGCTGCAGAGCATGGGCCGGCTTCCTCGCTGGGCAACTTCCAGCGAGCGACTGCGACTGCGCCTTCGCGGGGCGGGGGCAGGGGGGCCACGAGGTTCCATAGTTCACGTACTGGGGGCATCCAAGGGCAGGTCCAGCTGCAGATGCCCTGTGCCTCCCTTCCCTGCGGGGCTCTAGCAGCGGGAGGCCTGGGGCCGCCCCCAGCCCTCTGTCCTCGGGCCTGGGGCGGTTGGGAAGGAGTCTGCCCAGCACAGGACCCCAGGACGGCTCTGCTGGGGGTGGGGGTGGGGCCGGGGCTCAGGCCGCCCGTCTGCTCTCCCCAGATTCAGCACACGGAGGACATGGAGAATGAGATCGATGAGCTGCTTCAGGAGTTCGAGGAGAAGAGCGGCAGAGCCTTCCTGCACACGGTCTGCTTCTACTGACCCACCTGGCCTGGCGCCCGGCGCGCCACCCACCCTCCCGAAGCCATCTTTTTGAGCTCCCTTCTGTTAATACTTTTTCCTTCCTGATACTGGTTTTTACTTTGAGGTATTCTGCCGGCCGACGGCAGTGGTACCCAATAAACTGTGTGTAGGAAATGCAAAGACACACACATGCCAGATTCAAAACAATCACGTTTTTTCTCTCCCACTTTTACTTACCAGTGGGATGTTGATTATGAAGGTTGTTTTTCTTACCCAAAAAGAGCAAACAACGGTTTATAGTACATTTCCCTGTGCATTTGTGGCTTTCATTGTGGTTCCTTCCCCTACACCCCCCAAACTTGCTGGAATGTACAAATACCCTAAATAAAGCAATGGGCTTTATCTTGCTAAGAAAGAGCCTGCAGTTGTCCAATCAGTCGATGTTGCTGGTTGTCTTTGCTTTGTCCTGAGTTCCCCCCTAGCCTGCTCCTGCCGCCCTGGCGCAAGTACCTCTGGAGGGACCCCTGGGCCTGACCCTGCAACTCAGACTGCTTCTGAGGTTGGGGGCTGGGGGCACCCGGGCCTGTGGGGCAGCCCAGCTTCCTAGTAGGATCCTGAGGTCCTGCTGCCCACAGGGGAGCCCTTCTCCCTGTGGCACCTTCTCCTGGGGCTGAGATCAGTTGTCCCCCAAGTCTTACTTCCCCACGACCCCTCCTGACCCACAGTTTGTGGACAACCTCAGGTCCCCATGGGGAAGTGTCAGGGACTCCCCGTGCAAGGCAGTGTTGTCCTGGGGCTGTGGATGACAGCTTGGCTCAGGGACTCTCCCCTGATCCCAGGATCGTGGGGGCAGCCTGCGGAGAGCTGTGGACACTGGCCTGGGTTTCCAGGCTGCCCAGTCCTGGTGCCTGGTGCTGACCCCTGAGGGAAGATGGGGCTGAGGCTGGCCTTAACCCCACTGCGGGGCATCCTTTGGTCTTCACTGGGCCATGTGGCCATGGCTCTGGAGTGACCTCCCTGGCAGTGCCCCAGGGGCCCTACAGGGCCCTCCGCTAAAGGCAGGTACTTGCTGGAAGCCAGGTGCCAACCAATGTGCCGGCGGCCCCGAGGCCCAGGAGGAGGGTCCGGGGAGGAACCCCAGGGCCCTCTCCGGGACCGCCCGGTGAGGTCGGGACGTGGCCCCGGGGTCCAGGGGCGCTAGGCAGGCGACCAGGGCCGGGCGGACCGGATGGGGACGAGATCCCGCCCTGCGGCCCCCGGGGAGGGGTCCGGGTGGCGGCGTGGGGCGGGGCGGGCGGGCGGGCGGCGCGGCCCCTCCCGGGAGGCGGGCGCGGAGGGCGGGCAGGCAGCGGAGGCCAGAACGGCGCCGAGCGCGCGGAGGGAGGAGGCCGAGGGCGGAGCTGAGAGCGCGGGCGCGGCGAGCGCGGCGGCCCGGAGGCCGAGCGACCCCGGGAGCGGCCGCGTCCCCTGCCCGCCCCGCCCCGCGCCTCCTCCCCGGCGGGTGCGCGGCGGGCTGACCTCTGCGGAGGCGGCGGGGGCCCAGCATCGGGCCGGGGCCGGGGGGGCGCCGGGGCCGGGGGGCGGCGCTCCGGCCCGGCCCGGCCCCGCCCGATGTCCATGAGCGCGAACACCATGATCTTCATGATTCTGGGGGCGTCGATCGTGATGGTGAGCGGAGGGGCTTCCCGTGCGCCCGCGCCCGCCTCCCGCGCCCGCGCGCCTCCTCCCCCACCTCCCGCGCCTTGTTTATCGGCCCGCGCGGCCTGCGCTCCCCATCCCCGGGCTGCCCCGCGCTCCCCGTCCCCGGCCTGCGCTTCCCATCCCGGGCTGCCCCGCGCTCGCCACCCCCGGCCTGCGCTCCCCATCCCCGGCCTGCGCTCCCCATCCCCGGGCTGTGCACCCGTCTCCTGGCAGCGCCGAGCTCCCCATCCCCGGCCTGCGCTCCCCATCCCGACTGCCCTGAGCTCCCCGATTCTGGGACTGCCCCGCGCACCCCTATCCCAGGCCTGCGCTCCCCCACCCCCAGCGCGCCGCCCCCCACACCCCACCCCACGCCCCGGGGTCCCGGCCAGGCCCGCTCCTCGGCGCTGACCGGTCATGGGCTCTTCCAGGCCATCGCGTGCTTGATGGACATGAACGCACTGCTGGACCGATTCCACAACTACATCCTCCCGCACCTGCGGGGCGAGGACCGCGTCTGCCACTGCAACTGTGGCCGGTGAGTCCGCGCCCGGTGGGGCACACGCGTGATCACACATGTGCGGCGGCGGGGCCCACTGGGGCGCCGGCAAGCCCCAAGCAGGCCTGGCTGCAGAACTGCGCTAGGCCCGTGGGGGACGGACTGCCCAGCCTCCGCTGGGCACCTGGGGATTGGCCAATCGGGTTCCAGGAGGGGGAGCATGCCTGAGTAGTTAGGACCCCCTCCCAAAATGCCTTTAGAGAAAAGGCCTGTGCCAGGGTGATGGGCAGAACGGGCCCCAGGCCTCTTGGTCCAGGGCCTGGAGGCCAGGAGAGCCACGGCCAAGCCCTGTGTGTCAGGAGGGATCCTGCGCACGGCTGTGCCCACAGACTACACCATCCTCCCTGGGCCCTGCACTAATGTTCACGAACTTTCCTGCCAGCCGGGTACAGGGAAGTGCAGAAGGTCAAGGTGGGCAGGGCCTACCTCGAGGGGCATCTGGTCCAACCCTCTCATTGCACAGAGGAGGAACTGAGGCAAAGCTGGGTGTGGCTTGCTCAAGGTCATTCAGAGAGCCATGGGAGAGCCCAGGCCCCCCACGTCCACTGTGTGAACGCCCCCATTCTGTGCACATGTAGTAACGGGTCTTCCTGGCCATGCATGTTTGTACGTCCATGTACAAAATAAACATCTTCTCATGAGACGCGCATATGTGTACTGTCTGCATATACATGTGCGTACACATAGCACACACATCCTCATGCACACCATTCCCACAGGAAGCCCTCCTACTGGGGCCAAAGGGAAAGCAGGAAGACGCTTGGGTGGCTAGAGACTTGCCCAAGGTCACACAGCTAGTAAGGGACGGGGGCGCGAGCCCTGACGCGTGTTCCTCACCCCTGTCCTGTATCTCTGCTCCAGACACACGTGTGCATGTACCGTGGGAGACAGGACAGTTACGTGCCCATGGGTGCCGAGCCGCGTATGGAAGTAGAACCCAGACGTTAGGGAAGGTAGAGAAGGGAGTGTAATGCCCCTTGCATGTGCTGTCCAAGAACCATCCAAAGAGTTTGCTGTGTGGTGGGGTGGCCACTCCTTCCCAGAGATCCCTGCGTTGGTTCCTGGTGCACTCAGCCCCAGACTCAGGAAAGGCACAAGGTCAGCCCCCTGGCCTCCTGGGACCGCCGTGACTATGAGCAGGTTCGCCGGGGCTGGCAGAGGCTAACTGTGGGCACACACAAGGCCCAGGCTCCACGTCCCGTAAACACGAGGAATGCACATTTTACATGTGTGTGGGCTGTGGTGTTATGACCGGTGTGTACGTGCCTATGAGCTCACACCAAGGACCCACCTGGGCAGACAGGCTGTGTTTGCAGAGTGTGTTCACCCGGGATGCCTGGATGCGTCACCTGTAGCAACCAGAGTCCGCCTGCACCTGGGTAGGACGAGCGCCCACAGAGCAGCCAGTCCTGGGTGCACAGGTTAGCGCGTCTGTGGACGCAGGAAGCCCGGAGAAGCGCCCCTGCTGCAGACGTAGAGCTTCTGGGTGTGTGTGTCCACATCACGTCATACGGGACACGTGGATTCGGTGCACAGCGCGTTCTCGCATAGCAACGACATGTATGTGTATGCACACACAGTACATGCTTAGCACGCAGCGTGCAGCGAAGAGTGCTCTGCAGGGAACGGTGTGGCGCCTGCAGTACCGCGTGTGAGCCATGTAGACAAGCGCCCCCAGAGGCTCTATCCGTGTGTGCATACGCCATGTCCAGTGAGCCGGCCCGTGCGCACGCCTCCGACGTGCCTGGAGAATCTGACACGCAGGACCTGTGTGTAAATCGATGCTCCAGAGTGTGCGTGCCGGTGGGCGTGCCGGCGGGCGGTGCCTGTCACGCCGGGGATGGCTGTGTGCCGGGCTGAGTGCATGTGCATCCGCATGTGACGCGGGCCGCGCTCGTGCCTGGGCAAGCATGCACACACGCACATGTGGAGCTCGGGGCCCCGAGTCCACGGTATATACGCCACGTCTTGTGCATGTGGCCGGCGTGTATACACCACATGCATCGGACCTCAGGCACGTGCAGCATGTGTGGCCCAGGCCGGACTCGTGTGTGTGCACATCGTGAAGGTCCGTGTGCGCGTGGGAGACCTGAGCCCCTGCCCCCGGGGGCCCGGCCTGGAGAAGGAGGAGCGTAAGGGGCAGGGAGGAGCTGCAGACGCCAGGCCAGGGATGGGGGCACGGGTTGTGACCTCTGACCCCCTGGAGGTTCCGAACCACCGGGGGCGGTTGGGGCCCTGGCCTCAGCCTACTTGCAGGGCACCTGGCCCATTTCTGGCTGCTCTGGCAGTTCGATCTCCCGGTACCTGCCTTGACCAGCTGTGTGTCCAGGGGCAGGAAGCGGCCGTCCTGAGGAAGGCCCTGTCAGGGGTCCTCAGCCCAGAAGGCTGGCTAAAGCAGGAGGTGACAGTGATGCTCTGTGTTAGCAGCCCCAGTGCGGCCTGCCTGGCCTGGTGCTCCCCAGGTGATGGGGACCTTGGACGGGTCATGAATGGCGTCCGCTCCTAGGGAACCGGCAACTGCTGCACGTTCTGGGTGGTGATTGATAGCTTTCCGGCACGGACTGGTGACTGACGGCAGCTACTGACAAACTGATCAGTAAGCAGGGCAGCCACGTATCGGCCATCCTCGCTGCCGACTCAGGACTGGTGGCCTCCGCCCCATGGGGCTATGGCCAAGGCCCCATCACTGGGACTGGTCACGCTCTGGACATGTTGAGCGGGAATGGCCTCCAGGAGTTCCCAGAAGGAGCAGGAGGGGTGCGAGGAGAGGCCTGCCTGCTGCCATCCCTGCTGGGCTCCTACCGGGAGGAAGACGCTATGTGGAGCCCACTGGTGCAGGGACATTGGTAGGGTAGGAACGGGGTCAGGGAGGAGTAGTGGGGTTTCCGTATTTGAGACAGTCCTGTGGGGGAGTGTGGAACGTGGCCAGTTGCGAGGTTGGGCGGGGGGGATAGGGACCTCTCTCAGCTGAACACCAGGCGGAGGTGCCAGCATCTAACTGAGGGGAAGATGGGGAGAAGCAGGTTTGGGGAGGGAGGAGCTATTTTTAGGTATGAGTTTGAGGTGTCTGTAGATCCCACGTGGAGACGCCACACAGGCAGCTGGTGGCCTCCGCACAGCTCAGCACAGACGGAGAGGGCGGGGGTAGTGTGTGCGGCCGGGGACTTCAGGAGGTTGGGGCTAGAGAGTTGGAAAGACCAGCAGAGGGGCTCAGGGAGGAGGGGGAACTAGGAGAGGTGGCCCCCTGGGCAGGAGGGCTCCAGAGCGGTCCCTGCACTGTCAGGCAAGAGGAAGGACTGCAGCCAGCGAGGATGACAGGCAAAGGGTGGACCCCACGGTCCCTCTCCTGGACCCTCCTGTAGGCCTCAGCAAAGTCTGTTGTCCTGGGTGCTGGTCTCCTGAGTAGGGCCACCCCACCCAGGATCTCCAGGCCCAGGAGGGCTTGCTGGAGGAGGGAATCCAGACAGGCCTGAGACTGGAAGGAACTATGTGGGGAGAGTTCAGAGTTCCTCGGAGGCAGGCCTGGACAGTGGAGGGAAGGGAGGCTGAAAAACACCACGCAGGCCTTGGTGGGGAGGGTACACACGGGAGTCCAGGGAACCCCGGGCAGCTGGAACATCCCAGGAGCCGCAGAGCAGGCCATGGACATGCAGCTCTGTGAGGACATGGGCAGGGGAGCTCCCCTAGGAGAGGGGGTGAGAGATGGACACTGGGCAGAGCCCCTGGACCTCCAGCCCAAAGAACTGAGGAAGGGGAGGTACCTGCAAAGGATGAAGGAACAAAAGGAAGACCAGAGGCCCAGGGCAGGGCTGACCCACTTGGCATCTGGCAGCAGGGGGAGGATGAGAGGGCGTGTGAGAGAGGCTACGACCCTGGCACTGGATGGGGACGTCCTGCCCGGAACAGCTCACGGTTGCCTCTAAGCCCCGGGGCGGAGGAGGGAGGAGGGTGATACGTGGGCAGGTTTCACCCTGACCGCCGACCGCGCACAGTCCCACCCTCCGGGCAGCGTCTTGCCCCGTGATCGCCCCTTCCTGCCCTCAGCTCCGCACAAGGGCTGCTTTAAGACCAGCAGGGCGAATGGGTACCGCTTACCGCCGGGGTCGCTGCCCGCCCCGCGGGAGAGGTGCCAGCCCGCCCTGCCGCCCCCAGGCACCACATCCATTACGTGATCCCTTACGACGGGGACCAGTCGGTGGTGGACGCCTCCGAGAACTACTTCGTGACAGACAACGTCACCAAGCAGGAGATCGACCTCATGTTGGGGCTGCTGCTCGGCTTCTGCATCAGCTGGTTCCTGGTGTGGATGGACGGCGTCCTGCACTGCGCCGTGCGCGCCTGGAGGGCCGGCCGGCGCTACGGTGAGTGAGGCGGCGGCGGGCGCGCGGCCCGGCCCGGCCCCGGGTCCCACCTGACCCCGCCCCGCCTTCCCTGGCCACGCCCCCACCAGAAACCACGCCCCGCCGCGCCCTCCCGGCCCCCCCCGTCACCACCCCTTACCGCGGCACCCCGCCCTCCCAGGCCACGCCCCAATCACCGCGCCGCCGCCAGAGCGCGCCTCACTCCCTCCCAGGCCACGCCCTCACGAGACCGCGCTGCGGCCACGCCCCCGCCGGCTCACGTTCCCGCCCACAACCACGCCCCCACCAAATACCACGCCCGTCGCTCCTCGCCCCGCCCCCTCCGTGCCTCCGCTCGACCACGCCCCCAAACACGACCCGCCCACGCCTTTCCTTGCCCGCCCTCCCGACCCATCGCGCCCCGCCCCCGTCCACGCCTCCGCCCTGACCTCGTCCTGACCGCGCCCCCGCCCCGCAGACGGCTCGTGGACCTGGCTGCCCAAGCTGTGCAGCCTGCGGGAGCTGGGCCGGCGGCCGCACAGGCCCTTCGAGGAGGCGGCCGGCAACATGGTGCACGTGAAGCAGAAACTCTACCACAACGGCCACCCGAGCCCGCGGCACCTCTGAGCCGCGCGCAGGACTCGCGGGGCCTTCGGCCAACGCGCCCACGCACACGGGACTGGACGGCCGCCCCGGGCCAGGGCGCCCGCGGCCGCCGGGCGTGTCCAGCGGAAGGTGCTGTCTCTTCTTTTTATAAAGGGGGTCGGGGCGGGGCAGGTCGCCGGCCTGGGGGTAGGACCCCGGCCTCCCGCGCCGAAAAGGGCGCGGGGACCGGGGCGGCGAGCTCTGAGCGAGGGCGGGCGGGGGGCATGGGCACCTGTGCGGGCGGCCGGGACCACCTGCTCGCCCCCGCGCACTGCAGTCTCACCCGCACTCGGGCTGGGACCATGTCTGTTACTTAAACCCGGCTATTTCCTGTGCGCCTGGCTGCTTCTTGGGGCCAATTTCGGCGGAGGGAAGCAAGGCCGGGAGAGGGTCTTGGCAGGGAAGGGGCCGGCCCCCGGCCGCGCCCACGTCTGCACACGGGAGCATGTGCATGGGGCGTGTGCGTCCGCGGGCCGCAATGGGGGTGGGGGGCGGGGGGCAGGGGTCTGGTGGAGGCCCCGGCCTAGCAGCAATAAGGCCCCTGAGCCCCACTGCGGCAAGTGCGGCCACCCTGCCCAGGGCATCCCCGGTCGGGCGCCTCACTGTGACCCCCACCCCTGCTGGTCAGTAAATTCTCCAGAAAGCTCCAGTCTCTGCCTCTTCTTTCATCTCTGAAGCTGACCCCTTCAAGCCCCTGCCCCTTGAATCAGCCATGAGATACACACATTGTGAGGTATCCTGTCAGAGTTTTTATTGGATTCTGGATAAAAAGACCCCGACTCCAGTGGATGGAGGGCCACAGATCCTGTGGGCTAGGGCAGCACCCCAGCACTGGACATTCCTGGCCAGTGGGTCTTGGGGCTTTCAGGCACCACCCCCGGTCGCTGGGTGTATCACAGTCAGAGGTGTCCAGGGCCTCTCCCTCTCCCTAGTTCAGGGGGGAAGCAGCTCCCACCCAGCAGCACAGGGGCCTGCTCTGCTCACCCCTGACTTGCTGGGTGAGACTGGGCAAGGTCAGGCCCCTACCCATGACCAGCCCTCCCTCAACCAGGCCTGCTCTGGTCACAGATGCAGCAGCCAGCCACAAGTACTTAGCCAGCACCTGAGAACCTGCAATGCCAGCTGGACCACTGTCCCTGGGCATGGGGACAGTGCCTTCTCCCCAGCTCTGGGCCTGGCTTAGAGACTGCCATCTCCCAGTGGCGTCCTGGGGGTCAGGGGATGGCCCCAGTCTGGCCCACCCAGCAAGCACCACAGCCCGGAGAGAAAAGACTGGGATACAGAGGAGCCACCCCTACCACAAAGACGCTACAGCTGCAGCTGGTCCCAAGCAGAGGCTTTAATGCTGTCCTGGGCCTGACCAGAGGAATACTTAAAAAAGCTGAGGCGGATGGCCGTGTAGGCCCATCACTGGGAAAAGTGGGCATCTTGGTGCTTCCTCCTGGCAAAGCCACCTGGCCAGTGTGCCTCCTGGGTATCCAGGCCCAGCTCACTCAGCCGGTGTACTCGGGAGCGGGGGCTGGTCACCCTTAAGCCTGGCTCCCTCAGCCTTCAGCCACTGCATCTTCTGCTGGTGCTGCTGGATGGCATCCTGGACCCGGGCATCCATCATGGCCTCAGTGAGGACCCCATCCTCGGAGGCATACGCCATGGCCTGGCAGGGAAAGAGAGCACTGATGCAGGGCACACAAAGGGGCTACCTGCAGGGGAAAAGGGTCTCCCAGCCCCAGGCTTTCAGCCCTTTGGCCCCACCAGTCACCAGGAACCACCCACCCTGCCAGACCCAGGGATGAGGCAGCCTGGCTGGCCCCACCCATGAGCTCGCCTCTTGGGAGATGCCCTCTAGAACCTGAAGGCTTCCTGTGGGGTGGTGGCAAAGACTGGGATGTTGAGTCCATGAAGAGGATTGCTGGCCTGTACCCTCTACCACAGGCCTGTGCTCAGTCTCCGGAGGGGCATGGCCTCCCAGCAGAACACACACATGCTAACATGCCAATGGCACATGCTTTGCTCCCGTCCACACATACATGCGTGCTTACAAGGGAGTCCACAGCCCATGGCAGCCACCATCCCTGCAATGCCTATGGCGCTGCCCACATCCCCAGTTGGCATGAGTGCTATGTTCTCACATCATTGAGTTTCTCAATGACTTTCTAAAAATAGAATGTCTGAGGCCAGCTGTCAGGAAGCAGCTCAGCACCCCCTACGCAGACCTTGCTACCGGGAAGTAGGAAGCCCCTACTTCAGACAGCAAAGCTCCCCTCGGGGCCAGGGCACAGGTAACAGAACCACAACAGGCCACTGGGGGGGCAGGGCCCCTAGGAAGAGAGCTCCGCAGGAGCCCCTATTAATTCTAGCTTGGTCAGAGATATCGCACCAGGCCCAAGTGCCCCTGAATGCTGAGCAGCCAAAGCAGCTGGAAGCTTCCCTGGTGGGAAGGTAGAGGGAGCGCAGGAGCCCCTTCAGAATCCCAGAGCGTCTGAACAGACGTGTCTGCCCAAGGGGGCCAGGATCCCTCCTGAGGGATGGCTGGACTTAGCGACAGGCTTCCAAATAAATGCGGAAAGGGGGAAACCAGGAACTTTACCATGGAGAAACCTGGCGGGCACCACCTTAACCAGGTCAACATCCCTGTGATGTTGTACGGACGTCACGTGTCCCCTGTCAGGATGTGACCAGAAGGGCACCTCATCTCTGGGGTCTTCTCCCAAAACCCTCAATCTCAGTCTAACTGTGAGAAAAACATCAGAAGGACAGTCTCTGTAACACCTGACCACACTCCTCAAAACCACCAGGATCATCAAAAACAAGAGACACCGAGGAACTGTCACAGCCCAGAGGAGCCCAAGCAGACATGGCAACTGAATGAGATGGGGGACTCTGGAGGGGGTTCTGGGGAAGACCATGTCCGAGGTGGAGTCCACAGTGACGTGGAGTCACAGCACGGTGGGGGAGGCTCCACGCTATCCTTGCAACTTTCCTTGAGCCTGAAATTACTGAAGCAGGAAACTTCATTTAAAAAAAAAAGGCAAGCCCTAGACTCAAGGGCTTCACCGGTGAATTCTGCCGAACGCTTACAAACACCGATCTTCTCAAACTCTGCCAAAAAACCGAAGAGGAAGGAACACTTCCTAACTCAATTCTGCGGCCAGCATAACCTTGATATTAAAAGCAGATGAAAATACCACAATAAAACTACAGACCAATACCCTCTATGAATATTGATGCAAAATTCTTCAACGAAATATGTGCAAACCAAAGTCAGTCCTGTAGAGGGAATTATACCGTCGCCAGGTGGGGTTTACTCCCAGAAAGCACGGATGACGCACACGGGAAGGTTCATCAACGGGACGCATCAGGGTACTGGAACGAGGACAAAAACCACACGATCATCTCAACTGACGCAGAAAATGCGGCACAATCCAACACCCTTTCTCGGTGAAAACACTCCAATAATCCAGGAATGGAGGAAATTCCCTTACCGCTCTAAAGGTCATTTATGAACAGCCCACGGCTAACACATCATCAGTGGTGAACGACCGAGGGCTTTTCCTCTGAGGCGAGGGACGAATCAAGGACGCCACTGTCACCGCGTCTACTCAGCACAGTGGACGTCCTAACCAGAGCAGAGAGGCAAGGACGCCACTGTCACCGCGTCTACTCAGCACAGTGGACGTCCTAACCAGAGCAGAGAGGCAAGGACGCCACTGTCACCGCGTCTACTCAGCACAGTGGGCGTCCTAACCAGAGCAGAGAGGCAAGGACGCCACTGTCACCGCGTCTACTCAGCACAGTGGGCGTCCTAACCAGAGCAGAGAGGCAAGGACGCCACTGTCACCGCGTCTACTCAGCACAGTGGGCGTCCTAACCAGAGCAGAGAGGCAAGGACGCCACTGTCACCGCGTCTACTCAGCACAGTGGACGTCCTAACCAGAGCAGAGAGGCAAGAAAAAGAAACAGAAGGGGCCGAAACTGGCGGGGAAGAAGTGCAGTTATCTGTGTGAAGAGGATGTGTTCTCACATGTAGGAAACCGTAAAGATGCCCCCAAAAGTTAAAACTAATAAACGAGGGCGCCTGGGTCGCTCAGTCGGTTAAGTGTCTGACCCTCGAGCCCAGCTCAGGTCTTGATCTCAGGGTTGTGAGTACAAAACAAAACTAATAAGCAAATTCAGCAAATTTGCAGGATACAAAACTAACACACAAAAACCATTTGTGTTCTGGGGCGCCTGGGTGGCTCAGTCAGTTAAGTGTTTACCTTTGGCTCAAGCCCTGTGTCGGGCTCCCTGCTCAGCGAGGAGTCTGCTTCTCCCTCTCCCTCTCCAGCTCCCCGCTTATGCGCGCGCACGCTCTCAAACAAACAAAATCTTAAAAAACAAAAAGCCATTTGTGTTTCTACATGGTAATAATGAACAATCTGGAAAGGAAATTAAGAAATTAAGAAAATTCCACTTACAACAGCATCAGAAAGAATAAAATACTTAGGAATTAACCAAGGTCAAAGAGTTCTACACTAAGAACTACAGAACACTGCTGAAAGGGAATAAAGATCTCACAAACAGAAAGCTATCTGTGTTCGTATGTATGCTGAGAGACTTCAACTTGTTACGATGTCAACACTAGCCAAAGGGATCTGCGGATTCACTGCAATCCCTATCAAAAATCCCAATGATGTTTTCATCAGGGAAATGCAATTCAAGTTACAACGAGACATCCTTTCACATCCACTCGGATGGCTACTATCCAAACAAACCAGAGAACAGCAAGCGTTGATGAGGGGTGAGAAACCAGTTCGTGCGCACTTGTGCTGGGAAAGTAAAACGGTGCGACCCCCGTGGGAAATGGCGTAGCAGCTCCTCAAACACTAGAAGTGGTTTTATCACATGACCCAGGCGTTTCCCTCTGGGTAAATACTCAAAGGAACGCAGAGTGCAGTCCCGGCGAGATCCCTGCACAGCCACGTTCACACCAGCACCGTTCACAGAGGCACCCAAACGTCCGTCTCGGCGGATGGATGGCTGAACAGAACGAGGTATACCCACAAGGGATTAGGGTTCTGCCTCACACAGGAAGTACACAGGAAGGCAATGCTGACACAAGGGGCAGCGTGGATGGACCCTGAGGACACTATGCTGAGTGAAACACGTCAGTCACCAAAGGACAGACACTGCAGGTTCCACTCACAGGCACCGTCTAGAGGGGTCAGACTCACAGAGAGTGGAAGTGCGGGTGCCAGGAAACGGGGAGGGGGTGGGGGGCTCGTGTTTAACGGGACGGCACTGCAGCTCCGGAAGACGACAAGTCCTGGAGACAGATGGTGGCGGCTGCACGACACACGAATGTACTTAGTGCCACTGAGCTGTGTGTACAACGGTAAATGTTGAGAGAGTAATACCAACCCCGCAGCCAACTCCCACAGCACAGCGTAAGAGGCAGCATGAACTCCACTGACAAAACCATCGTACAAGCCGCAGGGACTTTAGAGAACAAGTGCACGAGGGCCCCCAGGCAGTCCAGCCCAGAACGAGGGGCAAGGCAGGCAGGAGCAAGCCCAACCACCAGCTCCGCGCACCTGAGGACACAAAGGGAAGGTGACTACGTGTCCCCGAGACGCGGACGCATGATGCCCTGTGGTGCCTCCTCCCGGTACCTCACTCTCCTCTCCCATGAGCATAATAGGGATAACAGCCCTGTCTTGGGCTGAGCTCACTGGTCAATGACTGGATACCCCCTGGTGGAGGACTAGACGCCCCAGGGGGAGCACACTGCGGGCTCCAAGCATCTCTTCACTGCCTCCTGCACTTGTGCATGTCTGATAATCACCAGCTCTCCATCCACCAGGCTTGTGGCAGACCTGTCACCCGGTCTGGGCAGGTGACGTGATGTGGACAGAAAGGAGGTGTGCTGGTTCTACGTGGGAACATCGAGAACCAGGGCGTGGTTTGCTGTCAGCGACTGAATGTGTCCTCGAATTCATACGGTGAAGACCTGATCCCCCAGTGCAGCTGTATTTAGAGGCGGGGCCTCTAAGGAAGTCACGAGTGGGACCTGATCCTACAGGACTAGTGTCCCTACACACCAGGGCGCTATCTCTGCCACACGAGGAGGACAAGGCCCCAAAATCACCATCCAGACGGCAGGAAGGGGCCACCATCAGAACCCTAGCATGCTGGCACCCCATCTTGGACTTCCTGCCTTCAGAACCTTGGAAAATACGTGTCTGTGTTTAGGTCCCCTGCGCCGTGGTACTGTTAGAGCGGCCCAAGCCGACAGACACCCTGTCTTCCACCCTGCTGACGATGGGAACAGAGCCACCCTCACGAGGCCTGGGTCCTGAGTAAGGACAGCCTGGAGCAGGGCACCTCGCTGACCCATGAAGGGACCAAGTTCACCATCTGGAGCTGTTTCAGCAACATAGCCCAGCTCACTCAAATACAGTCCCTTGTGTATCCAAGCTCCCACGTTCAAATCAAAGTAGACCTCTAATTAACAATTCACTTAGCAGCACTGTTACATTTCTGGTGGCCCGACTGTCAGGTAGCCTTAGAACTGAGCGCAGGTCCCACAGAGGCAGTGATGCCGGCACAAGACCAACGGGTGGCCGTAGACAGGAGCCCCTCGGCACCCCCATCTGATAGGGCTTTTCTCTCCCCGGCAATCACCAACCTGCAAATGCTTTCTGGATGCCTACATCCTGGCTCCCCTGCCCTGAGGGGGTGGGGCGCCCTGTGGACATTTCCGGAGTTAACAGTAGGTGTTGGGAATGACAAGAATCACTCTGGCTCGTGTGCCCTGGGCCACAGCACAAGGATAAAGTCAATTCGTGTGCTCTACGCTGCCCTTAAGACCCCACAGCAAACCCGATCATGCGTGGAGCAGACAATCCTCAACGCTGACAGTCTCCATTTGGCGAAGAGCTGGGAAGCAGATGCCCAGCCCCTTATCAGATCCACTCCTTGGTTCCTCATCTCATTTGCCCTCTGATGAGCTCACAGACGACTCACAGGATGCTCCATGTGCCCGTGGTCCCCTATCGCCCACCAACTACAGAATCACCTGCCCCAAATATGGTAGGCCCTAGCTTGGGACAGACTCCAGTGGTTCCCGAGACATTGAGCCTGGGCCTGTGGGACCTTGATGCCCTATGACACTTGGTTCATTTCCAGGGAACCCTGCCTGATTTCAGAACCCTATCTGATTGGACCAAAACCACAATGACGAGGTAGACCATAATATGCAAAGCCAGTGACACCTCTCCACACACTCCCTGCAGCGGGGGCAGCAGCAGGGGGTGGCTACAAAGTAGGACAGGGCATGACATCTATGTGCAGAAAATCCTTCACCAAAAATACCCGGGGTGGGGGGGGGGCAGGGGCCAGCACTGGCCACCTTCAAATGACTCAGTATTTCCCAATCGGTCAAGCTCACACCCTTAGGGCGCATGTCCCCAGCTCACCTGCCATGCCACAGCAAGCTGGGAGATCTCCCGGCCCGACATGCCCTCTGTCAATTGTGCAATCTCCGAACACTTCTTGCCGTAGTCAAATTGAGCTAGCTTCAAGCGCCTGGGAAGGAGAAATTCTCATGTGATGCCTTGGGTAACTGAGGGACCCAAGACAAGACCAGAGGTCTAAGAGGGCCCGTTGGCTCCTACATGTGAGGACTGAGGTACCTGCCAGGGGAGGGAACCTACACTAGGACCCCACAACTGAATGTCCCAACTTTTAAAGAGCAAACTCTGCCCTAACGTCTGCTGTTGATACCAAGCCTGCCCATCCTGCCCTTTCCACCCCGCTGGGCACCTCTCTCCCTCCTGGAGTCCAGGTGGGGTCTATGCCGGGGCCGTGTACAGAGAGCAGAGCATGATACACTGTGGGAGCAGCCGCAGGGCTGGTCAGGATGTGCAAAAGTGGGGGGGCTCTTGGAGCCTCACACACAGCCCCACCACCAGACCTGGGGGCAGGGACCACGTCCTTCTCACTCAGGCATCCCCCAGTGCCCAAACAGCACAGCAGCTCAAGTCCTGTCAGGGGTGAGCTGCTAGCAAGTGGGAAATCAAACAGAGGAAAGCCCACACTTCCCGGTTAGAGTGGTGTGTCACTCGTAGTTCACATGCTGACCCCTTCCCAACCAGGTCTGGCTAGAGACCCACGAGAATCAAACACACATGGAAGAGACGACCCCAGAAACTCAGACCACAACCGACGTTTGGACTACAGTCAGACTACAATGGGCCACTGGGAGGCCATGCGGGGTACTGGGGCCAGCCGGGTGCAAAGGAGAAAGGAGGCCCAGACGGTAGAACGCAAGGGCTCAGGCAGCAGAGGGACAGCAGGGGCAGGCAAAGCCCGTCCTAGAACAGAAGACAGCTCTCACTGCCACCCGCGACAGGAGGGATTCAGGTCAGTGCTGCTGTGAGTCTGGCTCCCTGGAGATGGTTAAAAATAGACCAGCCTTTGCCTATTTGGAGCACTCTGGACAGAGCAATGAGTGAGGGTGGCCCAGACAGAATGTGGAGGGCTCCCACATCGCCTGTTGATTTCTGCAGAATGGGGGCCTTGTTGTGTGCTGGCGAGGGGCCCCAGGTTCCCGGGAGTCAGGGTGAGCGGTGAACAACGGTGAGTCCCCCTCCAAGACTGCCACGACCACCTCACAGAGTGAACAGAGCTCAGCCAATGTCTGGCAACCACCATCACAGCCCCCCACTCTCCAGGGCCTGACTGCAGCCTGGATTCCTCAAAAGCCCCAAATTGTTAAGAGACTTCACGTAGCAAGGCACCTAGGTCGCTCAGTGGTTGGGCATCTGCCTTTGGCTCAGGTCATGATCCCAGGGTCCTGGGATCAACGCCCCCGTCGGGCTCCCTGCTCAGTGGGAAGCCTGCTTCTCTTCCTCTCCTACTCCCCCTGCTTCTGTTCCCTCTCTAGCTGTCTGTCAAATAAATAAATAAAATCTTTAAAAAAAAATAACAACTCCCCCCCTTTTTTTTAAGATTTTAGTTATTTATTCGATAGAGATAGAGACAGCCAGCGAGAGAGGGAACACAAGCAGGGGGAGTGGGAGAGGAAGAAGCAGGCTCATAGCGGAGGAGCCTGATGGGGGGCTCGATCCCATAACGCCGGGATCACGCCCTCAGCCGAAGGCAGACGCTTAACCGCTGTGCCACCCAGGCGCCCCCCCAAAAAAAACCGTTTTACTGGAGATGGAGAAATGTACAACTTCCAGGAGTGGGGCAGGCGGTCTTTATTCTATCCAGACTGCTCACTGCTGTATACCAACACGTACACGGTCATTTAAAAAAATAACACAGGATGACGCCTGGGTGGCTCAGTTGGTTAAGCGTCTGCCTTCAGCTCAGGTCATGATCGTGGGATCCTGGGATTAAGCCCCGCACTGGGCTCCTTGCTCAGTGAGAAGTCTGCTTCTCCCTCTCCCACTGCCCCCCCAACCCCCCGTTCGTGTTCATGTCCACGCGCGCACTCTCTACCTCCCTGTCTCAAATAAATAAATAAAATCTTAGAGAGAGAGACTTCATGTAGTAGAAAAGAATGGAGATGTTAGCTAGTTTGTGATGATGGGCCATTGAGTCAAAAACCTGGCAAAAAGCAGGAGGCATGGAGGCCAGCAGGTGAGCACACCTGACCCCCATGTGCAACCACAGGGTTAGGATGGCGGGGTGCGGCACCTGGGCCAGGAGCTGGTGGGGTGCAGAGGGCCCCACAGTGCTCGGGCTGTCAGAACACTTACTGCTTTCCTTCTGTGGCTGGCTTCAGAACATACTTGTCAAAATACATCCTCACCAGGCGCTCCCGCTCTTCCAGCTGGGGCAGGTCGAAGCGGACCATCTCATCAATGCGGTCGTTGACGGCCCAGTCAAACTGCTCGGGTTGGTTGCTGGCCAGGACCAGCATGAACCTGAAGCCAGCAGACAGCAGGGGCTAAGGGGCTGCCCAACCCGGCGCTTGCCCCCAGGGCAGGGACCCTCTTAAATACACACAGGACAATTTTCTAGGAGAATCTATTTGGCAACCTTTTAACCTGAAAAACTCAGGAAGGCTCAGCATTCCCCTCTGCCACCCAACCCTCCCTCGAACACTTCCCTGCTGACCAATGGCCCAGCCTGATGGGGTGGCCGTTTAAGCTTTGCTGTGTGGAGAAACAGGGACCCCACAGTCTGAGACAGACCTCTGCCCCTCCCTAACCTGAGTTGTAGGGTCTGAGCTTCAGCCAGTTGAGCAGAAGAGCCAACTCAGCAGGAACCTGGCCCAGACTCCCAGGGGGTCCGAGTAGGGGCAGGGGGTCTCTGCTGGCAGTGGCCATGGCAGGCAAGCGGGATGCATATGACTTGGTGGCCACACAGCTGACTGGCAGGGCTAGGTGCCCCCTGGGGCATGTAAAGCACCAGTGGGCACAGGGCTGGAGGCCCCCAACAATGCAGGAGAGCAAGATTAGGGGATTCGGAAGGAGCGAGCCCCTTCCCAGAGCAACCTATGCCACAGGGCACCTGGCCGTAGGGTGACACCCCCCCCCCCGACAGCCTATCACTGGAGGGCAGCCAGAGATGCCAAGTGCAGTGACCTGTGGGCAAAGACTTGCACCTGGCTCTCCAGAGACTCCCCAGCACATCTTCTCAGAGGTCTCCACAAAGACCCCCCTGTGCCCCGACCAGCCCTTCCCATCGCCCAGGCAAGTGTGCCAGTCCTGTTCCAGCCCTGCCCCACAGCAGCCGTGTGAGCTCAAGGGGAGCCTCAGTTTCCCTCCGTGAAGGGGCTTCGCACCGGCAGGGGCCCTCACTTGCTGCTGTGCTGTCCCGTCCGGTGCAGGAATGCATTCAGGGTGGCCCTGAGGTCCTCGCTGATCTTCTCCTGCAGAGAAAGTGCTGGAATCAGCGGGGAGGCAGCCACGGGGAAGTTAGACAAAGGCCTACTCCGTCCCTGTGGGAGCCCCACAGAACAGGGTCTCCATGAAACTTAACTTCAGAGAAGCCTCTAAAGACACCACAGGATCAACTCCCACTGTGCAGACCAAATTTATCAAGCAGTGCAGCTGGGAGCAGGGCTGGGTCAGACCGCACCGTGAGCGACCTGCAACCCTCCCTCCCCATAAAGCATAACGCACTCATCGGATACCACTCCTGACCGCGCACCTGCGGCCAGCCGGGCCCAGCAGGCCGAACAGAAGCTTCCAGAATACTCACAGTCGCTCGCTTCCTGAGGAAGGCGTCCGCTTCATCCACAAAGAGAAGGAGGCTGTGAAGGGGAAAGGACGAACAGGAAGGGGGTGAGGGCTGCCCCGCTGCACGCTAAGGTGCTGAGCACGCTAAAACTGAACTCTGTCTCAGGAACCTGAAGCACCCTAACCTCAGTAGTGGCCGGGGACCCCAGACCCGACGGGCAAGCCCGGTGCCAGTGCTGCGGGGGAGCGACTGGTTTGCGTCAAACATCCTAATATGGCCCTAAATTAAACATCGGGGCTCGGGGCGCCTGGGTGGCACAGCGGTTAAGCGTCTGCCTTCGGCTCAGGGCATGATCCCAGCGTTGTGGGATCGAACCCCACATCAGGCTTCTCTGCTATGAGCCTGCTTCTTCCTCTCCCACTCCCCCTGCTTGTGTTCCCTCTCTCGCTGGCTGTCTCTATCTCTGTCAAATAAATAAATAAAATCTTAAAAAAAAATAAAAAAAAAATAAACAAACATCGGGGCTGGCAGCCTCTCATCTTCAATGTGTCAGAAGTCAGAAGCACCAAAAGTTTCCCGTGACGAGCACAAGCCACCAGGAATCTATTCTAGGGGTGCATTTTCCCCCCGGACTGCCGCCCCCGGAGTATTCCAGCCTTGTGCACCACCACGGAGACAGGCTGCAGGGAAAGCCCCCCCCCGCAAATGCTGGTGCCCTGATGGCCGCTAGGAACCCGGGCCATGCAAGCGCATGCACGCGGGGGGCCATCCCAGGAGGGGCCCGGCTCACCCTCGCCGGCTGGTACTGGCCCAGTCGAAGACCTTGTGCATGGCAGTCACGCCGTCCCGCCCCATGGGGGCCACATCCCCGCCTGTCATGATGGCATAGTCCATGCCTGAGTGCAGCGCGAGTTTCTAGGCGAGAAAGGGGTGTGGGGGGGGAGGCGGGCGAAGCCTGTTCACTCTCCTCCCCTTCAAAGCCCACATGCACTGAGCTTGGCTCCCACCACCAAGTACTGCTAGGGATGCCCCTTGCCTGGAAAGCTGAACCCCCTAAGTAGCCCATCCCTAAGAGCCACAGCTGCAGTCATTGCCCAGGGCACCCCACCCACCTGTGTGGCCGTGTGCCCTCACCTTGGCAAACAGGGTCTTGCCAGTCCCAGGAGGCCCGTACATCAGAATGTTCCTGTACAGGCTGCGGTTCTTCTTGGTGTTCCTTGTTGCTATGGCAATGTCCCGCACCCGCGCTTCCAGGCTGGGCTGCCAGGGGACATGGCAGGTTGGGGGGATACTCTGCGGCCAGTCTGCCCCTCCTGAGCACCTGGACCAGCCGCAAGAGGCAGCTTATCCTAGGCATTCTACTTTAGAAATGAAGAGCAGCCCCGTCCTGTAGAAAAGCTCCATGGGCAGAAGAGCACCTCCCACCCCAAAGCCTATGACAGCCCCCGGATGGGAAGACCACTTACACTGAGGACGACGCCCTCCAGTGCGTCCTGAGGCTTACTGACGAGCCGCCTGCTGACCTATGGGGGGGACGACACAACACGGGGACAGTCAAGCTTCGCAGCACAGCCCCCGACACAGGCACATGGAAACAGACCTGCTGTGGCACACGGCAGGCCACACGCGACTGGGCCCCCTCCCGCTCTAGAAGCTGGCACAGAAGGCTGTCTATGGCACTAGGCGAGGCGACTCAGCGAGCGAGCGCACAGCATGGAACCCAACGTGGGGCTTGATCCCACGACACGGAGATCATGACCCGAGGTGAAATCAAGAGCCCAACGCTTCACCGACCGAGCCACCCAAGAGCCCCTTCAGATTCTTTGCTGATCTGTGGGGCGTCTGGGCGCTCAATTCAGCATCTGCCTTTGGCTCGCGTCGTGATCCCAGGGTCCTGGGATTGAGCCCCGTGTTGGGATCCCTGCGCAGCGGGGAGTCTGCTTCTCCCTCTGCTCCTACACCGCCCCCGCCCCAGCTCACACTCTCTCTCCCTCAAATAAACAAAATCTTAAAAAAAAAAAAAAATAACCTTCTTTACTGATCTTTATTTCTTCAGTTACCCACAGTGATCACTATGGAGATCCAGCCACAGCCCGTGGGAGGACATGTAACAGAGTGACACCAAGCCAGGAAGGAGCTCACACCGGGCTACTTCCAGCAACTTCTCTCACAGGACGATGGCATGCAGGAGCCCCAGGTTTTGTAAACAACCCAAAATCTACCCAGGGGAACAGTCATCTCAGCAGATCCACGGAGGTGACCTGGGTGGACTAGGGTGAGAGTCTCCCCAGTGCTGATGTGGACAGGCTCCCAGAGCAGCACCACGGAGGAAAGAGCCACAATCAAATCCAACGTGCCAGAGGAACAGACAGTATTTGGGTAAAGAGGGACGATGACGACACACGTTCACAACTCGGCTGAAATCCCAGCAAACACTGGGCAGGACACGGCACTCCAGTGAGGACTAAGCCCACAATTACCTGCACGGGGTGCCTCAGAGCCTCCAGCACCGTGATACGGGACGTCTCCCTCACCAGGGACGGCTTCCCCAGCCGGGCCTCAATGTACCGTCCAGCAACAGATGTGGCGTTCTTGGCAGAATAGACTCCGACGGCCAGCAGCGTCAGCCCGGCCACCTAGAGTGGGGCAGCGGGAGGTAGGTGGGGCCCAGCCAATCCTGTGCCATGCTGGTCCGCAGCCGGCACGGCGCTCTCACCCCATGCCATCCCACCCCATCCCATGCGAGGTGATGGCAAAGGGTCACAGGAGCATCCTGGCTGGCGCTCAATTTCGCACGACCACAGCTATTTCCAGACAGGCAAGATATCAACAAGCTCATCATAACCACCCTTTCTCAGAAAGCTACTGGAGGGTGCACTCCAGTAGGACTAGGGAAGCTTCCAGGCGACAGGAACACCAGCTGTGAAGAGACAGAGAGGCCCTGAGACTCACGGGAGACAGACCGAACGCTGTGGCGGGAGCACAGTCACGGGGCACGTGACCAAGAGCTACAAGAGGTTACTGGAAAGTATGCCAACACCTGGAAACGAAACTGAAACGTCTTCTCTACAAGACAAACAGCCTGGCTGGGGGAGGTGGGGCCAGGCCAGCCCCAAGGCAGCCAGCAACTCCTGAATCGAGCAACCTCAGACGTCGCCCAGCGCTCTCCAGCAACCATCCTTCCGTCTGTCTACCCACCTTGCGGGGACTGACTGCCAGCCCACAGCACTGCCCAGGGCAGGTGGGGACTGTAGACTAAAGATGGACATTAGAGATTCAACAGCAAACACAGATGTTTAGAACAGCTGGAAAGATCTGGAAAGATCGTGAGTGCACGGGGCGCTCAAACCACAGGAGCAGTCAGAATGCCCTTAATTCACCGTAAAACACTCTGGGGGGGGGGGGACGCCTGGGTGGCTCAGTCGGTGGGGCATCCGACTCTCTCGGCTCGGGTCGTGATCTTGTAGTTGTGGGACTGAGCCCCAAGTCAGGCTCTGAGCTCCGTGCAAGTCTGATCCAGATTCTCTCAACCTCTGCCCCTCCCCTCTGCTTGCACTCCATCTTCCTCTAAATTAAATAAACGAAATCTTAAATAAATAAAATAAACAATACAACACTCCAGGAAGAATGACCAGTGAAATGGGCCTGCCGAAGGCAGAGGTTGACAGAAGCGCGGTTACTAGAAAGTTCTCATAGAAAAGGTAAGACAAGTTCCCTTCAGAGACAGTGTGGCCAAGTCCAAAGTAGACAAAGGGTGTCAGGACCCCAGGACACAGAGGCCTAGTTGCCCCAAGGTCAAGTCCACCCAGGGCTCCTCTCACTGTCCCCTGTGCCTCAGCCAGCTTTTCTTCTCTGCTCCCCCGTCCCTCTCCGGGACCCTCCGTGCCTGCTCAGTAACAGGATGCCGCTCCAGCACGTCCAGCAGGACGCTGGGGGGGGGGGGGGGGGCGTGGGCCTTCAGGAGCCCCGACACAGGCAGATGCCCACATCCGCCTCCCAGAAAGGCCAACCCACCTCTCCGATCAGAAGGGGGGGGCGGTGCCTGGATGGCTCAGTCGGAAGAGCATGCGACTCTTGATCTCAGGGTCATGAGTTCAAGCTGCACACTGGGTGTCGAGATGACTTAAAAATAAAATCTTGGGCACCTGGTAGCTCAGCTGGTGAAGCGTCTGCCTTCAGCTCAGGTCGTGATCCCAGGGTCCTGGGATTGAGCCCCGTATCAGGCTCCCTGATCAGCAGGGAGCCTGCTTCTCCCTCTACCCCGTCCCTCTCTCTCTCTCGAATAAACAAATAATTACGAATAAATAAATGTTAAAAAAAAAAAAAGGAATGGAGAGGGAGCAGCATGGCGGCTTGAGGGGAAGTCAAGTCACACAGCTCCTTCCTCAGAACATCTCACTGCTTCGCTGGGTCTCTCCTCAAACCGGCCCCAAGGGCCTCTGACCACCCACCAGCAAGGTCGCACAGCCCTGTATGAGCCGGGGTCATGCGGAAGACGTCAGACGTGCTAGAGGGTGGTGAGAAGCCACTGCGGCTTTACCAAAACTCCGGCACCAGGACCTTGGTTCTTCTTGGAGGGTAGTTCCCTGCAACACTCGCCACCCAATGGCTGAGTTCACACATAAGCTGGTAAGCAAGCTCCCAAGACTGGAACTTCTTTCTCTGCGACTTCCAACGGTGAGCCTGAACACTCCCCATGGAGGCCGCTGCAGGACTGAGCACAGCAGCTCAGAGGTGTCCGGGCCTCGTGTGCAGGCCACGGCGCCACTTACAAAAGCTAAACTTCACTCCGGGAATAAATGCATTCCACAGTTAAACAGAAGCCGGGTGGCGGGGCTCCCGCGTGGCCCTGTCAGTTAACCACCTGCCTCTCGCTCAGGTCACGGTCCCACTCAGGTCGTGATCTGGGCTCTCTGCTCAACAGGGGACCTGCTTCTCCCTCTGCCTGCCTCTCCCCTCCCCCACCTCGTGCTCCCTCCCTCTCTCTAATAAATAAGTCAAATCTTAAAAAAAAAAGAAAAGAAAAAAAAAAGCAGCCTCACCAGCAGCAGGTTTCCTCAACTGGCGCCCTCTCTCTCCCTAGACAGTCCAATCCCTGCTTCCCTTGAGGCACAGCCTGACCTCCCCTGCTGCCCCTGTCTCGTGAATGAAGCTAGAACTACGCCCAAAGCAGGGCACTTGCAGAAAGGGCTTCGGAAGCCAGGAGGCCAGGAATGCGCGTGCACGGGATGCTCACGGTCAGCATGGTCGTCTCACCCTTGTTAGGGTGTCAGTACCACGTGAGCAGGTGCCAGGTCCCACTGTGCAGCCTAGAGCAGTGCCTGGCACACTGCTGACATCAGGAAGTACTTGCAGAGCTGATGGGCTTTTTGGGCTCTGGCTAACGCCCTCCCCTCTGCCCCGAGTGCTGAGCAGCCGCACGGCACAGGGCACAGACCACAGGGCCTTAGAATGTGTGCCTGGAGTCCTACAGCCTTGTTGGCTGCCGTTCCCGTCCCGCTAGAGGGTGGGAACCCTCACAGGGGTGTGGTTTAAAGGGGTTCACGGCCACATCTCCAAGGCTCCCCTAGAGTTTTAGTTGGGCCCCACCCCTGAAGCTGCCAGGCAGATTTCCAATTACACTTTCTAAAGGGCGCATTTCTAAGGAAGAGGTAAACTGAGGCTCTAGCACCTCTTCCCACATCCTCCAGCCCAAAGGTTAAAACCCTACTGCCAGTGCCCACACCCAGGGGCTGCACCCCATCTGTCTTCACAGGAGGGGCGTGGGAGGCAAGAGCAGCAGCAAGGCTTACATCTGGGACACAATCACGTGTGCTTGGTACACTTCCCACCGCGGAATGCCAGGCACCTTTCACCGCTGGAGGGGGGCAGGAACGCGACCCAGCAGAGACCCTGACACAAGCCACAAGCGGGAAGATGCGTCAGGGGTGTTTACCGTGGCTGTCACTTTGTCCCAGTCTGTCACGAAGGCACGGAATCCTTCACCAAACAGGGTGCCAGCTGTCCTGTAGAGGAAGAAGCGATGTGACTAGGGGAGAATGGATCTAGGCCCTTGGCTGGAGAAAGGGCAAGGGCTCTGAAGGTCAGCCCTGAAGGTCAGCCCACGGGAGGACCTGCTGAGAGGCCGCCTCCTGCCAATGTACCAACCGAGGGCCTCCTGGCACAGGTGAAGGGCCGAAAGACACTGGCCACAGGGCTCTGCCAGGGGCCCACTGGAGACTGGGCCTCACCTGATGGACTCCAGGATAGTCTGGCGGTGCTCGGCAGCCTTCAAGCGGATCTGCTCACGAATGATGTCCGCGTTCTCGCGCTCAGCCTTGGCTCGGGCACGGGCCTCTGCCTCCACCCGCAGCATCTCGTTCTTGTGCCGCAATTCCATCTCCCGTTCCACGGTGGCTGCCCAGGGAAACGGCAGGAAGTGGGTGTACAGCCCATGGTCCCCTAATCCTTCCAGTGAGGCCCAGGCAACCCTCCTCCCAGGAGGGAGGCAATGCGTGTCAGACCCTGGGGGAATGCCCGGCCTGCCTAGGCTTCTGCTACAAAGTCCCAACCAAAGAATGCAGAGCCCCTACTGAGAGTCTTGGAAATGTTGCTTGGGGATTAAAGTGCCTGAAGCAGCGTGTATCCGTGCCTACGGCCTGCTTTCCCCAGGACCCTTTCTCGAGCCTAGGGCGGCTCCAAGGACACAGCCCCCAAAAGCCCAACTCTACCTCGCCGCATGGCCTCCTGCTTCTGCACCGACTCCTCCTGCTTCCGTAAATTCTCCTCATTGAGAAGTTGCTGAGAAGAAGCCACAGGGGAAAGGGAAAAGCTTTCAAAATCAGGAAACTGATCTGGGTGCCTGGGGGGCGCAGGCGGCTGAACATCCAACTCTTGGTTTCGGCTCAGGTCATGATCTCAGGGTCGAGGGATGGAGCCCCACGTCAGGCTCCGCACACAGCAGGGAGACTGCCTGAGTCTCTCTCCTCCTCCCTCTGCCTCCCACCACTGTTCAGGCACACGCACTCTCTCGTTAAAATAAGTAAAACCTTAAAAAAAATATTAGGAAACGATCAACAATCAAAGAGATGAGCCGCTCCAGCCTGTGGGGAAGCTTCTGCTGCCCCGGGGGCTCCACACCTCTCTGGGAATGACGCCCTGGGGCCGACATACTCCACAGCCCTCCGCAGGCAGGTCTGAAACCCACCTAGGACATATGCACACATGCATGGGGGGGCAAGGTCGGTGCAGGAGCTCCCGCCTCCAGCACAGCTCTGCCACAGGGCAGACCTCTGGGCACCCCGAGTCCAGATTCACAGCTGTCCTCAAAACACTGTCTTTCCCCTGTTAAATTTACTTTTAAAAATGTTTTTAATTTAAATTCTAGTTAGCATACACTGGAATACTGGCCTCAGCCACAGAATTCAGTGGTTCATCACTTACATACAACACCAGTGCTCATCTTAAGTGCCTCCTCGATACTCATCGCCCATTAGCCCCCCCACCTCCCTCCAGGGACCCGCAGTTTGTTCCCTATCATTAAGAGTCTCTTATGGTTTGTTTCCTTCTCTCTTGCTTTTCACCCTTTCCCTACGTTCATCTGTTTTGTTTCTTAGATTCCACACACGAATGAAATCATGTTGTCTTTCTCTCACAGACTTATTTCGCTTAGCATAATACTCTAGCTCCATCCACATCGTAGAAAATGGTAAGGTTTCATTCTTTTTGACGGCTGAGTCTCTTTGTAATTTCAAAAGAGGTACAAGCATTTGGAAACCACCCTTACCACGACCTTGTCACAGCAAGGTTCCCAGGTTCTCACCCAGAAGAACCCTTACCATAGCTAGAGCCTGGAGGCCCGTGTGTGTGCGTCCCTGGGACCCAGCACCTACTGCTGGTAAAACCACCTTGAATTCTGGCCCACCAGCTGCCCCAGAAGATGCCCATGCTCTCGGGGAGGACAGAAGCAGCACCCCTCATGCAAATGTGCTAAGCTCACCTGCTGCTTCAGCTGGTCCTCATAGCGCTGCCGGGCCAGCTTGTCTTGGTACTGGGCCCTCTATGGAGGAAAAGGGCAGGGTGAATATGGCTCACCTCAGTTGTTCCTGAAACCAACATCTGAATCCAGGCTCTACAGGGTGCTAGGCCCTCAGATAAGCCACCCACCTCTACCTGCTGTGAATGATTACACAAGCTTGAGACACGTGTGCTCCCCATCACGCTCAGCCCTGAGGGATCCATGGGCTTTTGATGTTTGCACAAGGTCATCCTAGAGCCTCCCAGACTGAATTTTGGGACCATGGTATGCCCCAGCAGCACTCCACCCTGGTCACCCCGTGCCTGTGTGGCCATGCGGTCCTTACGGCCTGGTGCTGCCGCGTCTCCTCATTCAGAGTCTTCCTCCTTTCTTCTGCCTGCACGCGGATCTGCTCGTTTTTCAGCTGCTCCACAGCGGCCTCGTACTCCTACAGAATATACCAGTGGCTACAAGCCCAGAGCTGGTGGGGCCTCCCTCTCAGGACTCTGAGCTCCGGGCTCACACTGCCTCAACAACCCTCTCCCCTGTGGGCTCCAAAGGGGCTGGACAGGAGCAGGAGGGGCATCCAGAAAACACAGCCTGGACCAGCACCCCACGTGCCCGTCAGCTCCCAGCTGTATGGGCACCAAGGCCCAGGATGACCCAGACCCACTGGTAGTGAAACGCCAGGAAAACAGATAGGGCTCGGCTCCAAAGGAGCAAGACGGTCTCCTGGGAAGTCTGTCACTCCCTTCCCCAACATTGTTGCCGTGATGGCTTATGTCACATGCTCACTTTTGGACTACACTTTACAACAGCCAACGACGGAGAGCAGAGCCTGTGCCTTCTCTATGCTTGCTACGTGCTCAGCGTAAATGTCCTGCCAGATGCAGAGAAACCAGGTAAGAATCTCCTCTGGGGAAACCAGATGGTCCTCACCTACACCAGCCCTTCCACGTGGTTCTACTGCAAGAACTCAGGCCACAAACCCAGCTTGTCTTTGACCTCTTCCTGTTTCCCTTTTAACCACAAACAAGAAGGCAATTCCAAGAAAGGAGATGTTTGAGGAACCCGCCCTCTGCCCACCGCCCACGTGCACTTTCTCCTTCCAGGTACCCCCCCCACAGGGATGAAGCCTACCTCTGCCAGCACCACCCCCACTACTCACTTTGAGCTTAGACTGCTGCTCCAGCTGCAGCGTCTGCTCCTGCATTTGTGCAAGACTCAGTGCGTCCTTGGCATGTCCTGTGCGGAGACAGAGACATGGGTGTTAGGACACTCGGGCACCAGGCAAGCATTCCTGTGTGCCAGGGGGCCTTCAGGGAGACCACAACTCACCTCGACCGCAAAACACACGTGCCCACCCCCATTCCCGGACCAGATCTTGCTTGGTGACCCCTCCCTCCAAGCCCACTGCTCCCTTCTCATCACCTACATCCGCTCCAGCCCCAACAGAGGGCCCCACATACAAGATCTTACTGCCCCAGCAGCTCTCCTGTCCCAGAGAGCTGTCAGAAAGGCTGCTCGATGCTAGCTGGGAGGAGGAGGCTCAACATGGCAGGCGCGTCCCGATTAAACAGAAAGCAACCTGTGGCTAGAGTACCTCCGGGGTAGGTACGTTTCTCTTAAGTCTCTGATACCTATTATTATTAATGTGCGATCACACACAACCAGGTAGTACAATGAACAGGAAGTAAACAATTAAGTTAGAGATAAGCCAATGCACACAGATTGATAGCTCTTCACAGACCTCGTGTTACAAACACACACATTATAAATGTCTTCTGTATTTTTTTTTAAGATACTATTTATTTGTCAGAGAGAGAGCAAGCGAGCATGTGCGCACGAGCAGGGGGAGCAGCAGGCAGAGGGAGGAGCAGACTCCCCACTGAGCAGGGAGCCGATGCCGGGGCTGGTCCTGGGGTCATGACCTGAGCTGAAGCCAGATGCTTAACCTGCTGAGCCACCCAGGCGCCCTTCTGTGTGTATTTTATTCGTAGCCAGTAATACTTGGGCGTTCTAGAAAAAAACTAACTTCCGGTGCTCTCCTAGCCAAACGGCCGTGCATCCAACTTCTCCAATATTTCGGTGATGACACAGCTCTCCCATACATCAGATTTTACCATAAAACATGTTCTAATACATAACCGCATGGAAAGAAAGTAGGGGATCCCTGCGACCCCAGCTCCCTGATGAAACAATATACCTAGTTTTCTCCGTGTGTACACATCCATCCTTCCACCCCAGCCCCATGATCTTACTTTTTGAAGCCTCTGAAGTTAAGCTGCAGACCCCAGTATCCATCACCCCCGAACTGCAGCAAGCACATCATTACGAGAGCATGACTTCTGTGTGCAGATCTGCAAGCACCCCCACGTGTGGGGATGGGTGTGGTGGAAGCTGCGGCGTCTGGATGGTCCGCTAGGGCAGGCGGTGTGGCGAGAACATAGTGCCTAAGCCTGGGAGGACCTCCAGAGCCAGTCAGGATCGGGTGACACAGCTTCCCACACCTCACTGCAAGGCTCTCCCCTGGGTTTCTGGTGATCGGAGCCACAGGAGCCCTGAGGACCCGCCCCTGAGGAGAGGTGGCAAAAGGCACCAGGGTCTCACATCCTGCACTGTAAATTTGGGAAGCCACAGAGCCAAGGCTTGAAGAGACCACAGGAGCCCCTTCAACATAAATGAAATCTGACCGGGCGGGAGTGAGAGCACAACAGGGCTCATCCCGGTGCAGCTGACAGGGATGGGGTGCCTCAGGCCAACGACACTGAGACCAGGTCCCAGCAGCCCTTTTGTTACTGTTGTTTTTGTTTTATTTATTTATTTATTTATTTATTTACTTACTTACTTACTTACTTACTTACCAGAGAGAGACGGACAGACAGCACAAGCATGTACGCACAAACAGGGGGAGCACCAGGCAGTGGGAGAAGCAGATTCCCCACTGAGCAGGGAGCCCGATGCGGGGCTCGATCCCAGGACCCTGAGATCATGACCCGAGCCGAAAGAAGACGCTCAACCGACTGAGCCACCCAGGTGCCCCAGCTGCCCTTTTTATTCACAGCATGACCTTTGGTCAGCCAAGTTAACTTCACCAGAAACCGGGGCAATTAGATATCCCTTAGCCACTGACTCTTGAAAGAGGGAAATGAGAGCAGGTAACCGCAGCACAGCACCTGGCGCCCACGTGCCCCATGAATCACGAGCTACAATTTCAACACTACCAATGATAATTTACCCCCTTGAAATCATCCTATAACAGGAGCTGTGCATTCCAAAGGATTAATTCAGCACCTACTACATGCAAAGGGCTTTTACACACCCACCTACATGGAGTGTACAGGCACCTGGACTGGAGCACTCAGAGAGCTCAAGGCCAATGTGCTCCTTTGGCCTCCAAGGAAGGCCTAGAGACCTAGGGGATGAAGGAGCATCAGGCTGGGCCCAAAGGACAGAACAGGAAGTCATACTACAAGGAACAGCTGAGGGCATCTTGGTTTACTTGGAGAGAGCAGTGAGGTCAAATGAACAGCCCAACCAGGCAGCCGCTGCTGCCTATGAGCCCGGAGTACCAAGAAGACAGGTTCTGGAGATGAGAAGAGAGGCAACAGGCATCCTGGGAAGAAGGGCTTGGGGACAGGAAGATGTGATACGTACACCAAGGCAAAACCTCTCCCACTGGCCAGTAGTTAGGCCAGGAAAAATGACAGGAACAAAATGAAGTAGAGGGGCTCCTGGCTGGCTCAGTCGGAAAAGCATGCCACTCCTGATCTTGTGGTTGTGAGTTTGAGCCCCACGTTGGGCGTAAAGATTACTTAAAAAATAAAAAAATAATTTAAAAAAATTAAATGAAGTAGAGCCCACACTTAGAACAGAATCACTAGATGTAGGGTGACTGGGTGGCTCACTCAGTTGAGCGTCTGCCTTCAGCTCAGGTCATGATCGCAGGGTCCTGGGATCTAGCCCTGCACTGGGCTCCCTGCTCAGTGGGGAGCCTGCTTCTCCCTCTCCCTCTGCTGCTCCCCCTGCTTGTACTCTCTTGCTCTGTCAAATAAATAAGTAAATAAAATCTTTAAAGAAAAAAAGTCACTGGATATAGAGACTGATGGGGGACCAACCCTCCAGACAGTGGCCCCTGGGGACTCAGGTGGAGAACATTCTGGGGGAGGAGCCCTGGGGCAGCCGGTACCAGAGACGTGGGAACTAGTCAGAGGCATGATCTGAAGATGATGAAGAGAGGCCCCTTAGCTACCTCCCCTCAGGCACACTCACAATTATTCACAAAGGCCCCTGTAACCGCAAAGGTTTGGGGATAGTAGAATCCAGCTTCCAAAAGTGGGAAATTTCTGAAATTCTGTGTACTGAGTGGATGAAATGTCACAGGAGATGGGGCAGAAAGCTGCCCCCCCACACACCACTAAGCCTTTATCGAGAAATTGGGTCACATGTCAAAAGTCTGTCGTCACCTGAGGGGCCCTGATGCCCAGCCCAACCTGGGTTTGTCAACACAACCTGATAACCGAAATTACCTTGCAAACTCAATATACCTTCTCTGAGACGGATGGTGCTCCAGCCAGGCCTAAGGAAACAGGCCGTCCTAAGCCCAGGCCCAAATATACAAATGTTTTTAATGTCCCTCTGGGGATTTGGGAGCCAGGCGTCCTTGCACCAAGATGTTCTTGTAGCCCCCTAGGGAAGGGGAGGGACTGAAGCACAAAGTGCAAGGCCTCTCCCTTCTCAAATAGACTCGCCTTCATACCTGTTTATAACATGGCTTCTTTATACAAGCACCTTTGAAAAAGGGCATCTCTCCTTAAGCAAAAATTTGAGAACTATTGTGTTCTTTCAATAGGTATTTATTCGATATCTTCTACATTCTGGATTCTCAAACTCTTAAACTACATCCTAGAACAAACCATTAAGCCAACAGGAGAAAAGAAAGTTCAGAGGAAAGGGCATACGGTTAGTGAAGGTCCAGCTGATGATGGTGCCTTGAGGGCCCTGAGTCAGGAAGCCTACCAGGAGGGGCCAGGACAGACTGACCTGCACTGCATTACAGATCCCTCCTATCTGAACTCTAATGCTTCCCAATAATAAGCACAAACCTGCTTTACTTCCCATAAAATCAGTGACCCTCTACTGTACCTCCCTTCTCAAGTGGAAAATTGCTACCACCACCACACGTGGACCGGATCTGGCCATGCTTTGGCCACGTGGAGGCAGCAAGAGGCGCAAGGAACTCCCCTACTCGACAGTAACTGAAGACCAGACTCCAGCCCTGACACCTGCTACCTGTGACCTCTGAAAGTTCCATCTGCACCAGATTCCTTACTGAAAGACAAATAACAGTTTGGAAGGCGCCAAGGGTCCTGCTATCCCCAACCTCCCCGCACACAAGGTGGCTTTGGCCAGCTTTATTCCCGTAGACCAGTCTCCTAACCTGGCAAGTGGGATTGCAGATAGCCACCGACCACTCAGACGACTAAGAAGCTAAATGCGCCCTAGCACCCGGCATGCCCGGGGGCTCGGTGGCCTGGCCCTCCTTGGAGGAATCCCGAGCTCCCTTGGCCCCCATCCCAGCCCGGGCCCCACCCTCGCCGCCGCACTCACGCGAATGCTCCAGCTCTCGCGCCGCCTTGGCTGCGCGCTCCAGGCCCGTGGGGTCAAAGTTGCTCCATTTGTCCTTGGGCCCCGGCCGGTCCCCCGCGCCCCGGTCCCCGCCGCCCTCGGCTCCAGGCTGAGCGGGCGGCAGGGAGAGAGGCGGCCCCGTTCCTTCGCCCTTGGGGCCCTTGATCCCGAAGAGCCACGACATGGCGCGCGACCGCCGCGCACCGCGGCAGCCGCCAGGAGCCCGTAGCCGAGCTGAAGCGCGCGGAACGGAGCAGCTTCCACGCGCCGCGAGCCTGTGGTCGGAGGTCCTGCGCAGGCGCGACCACGCCCCTTCCTCCCAGGCGACGGAAGCGCAGGAGGGCCTCGTACCGTGAGACTTCGGATTGGCCGCGGGTACCGTGACGTCACCGGCGTCGTCGCCAGGACTGCCCAAACCGGCTCTGGGGGCGGGCCGTCGAGGGGCGGGCCGAAGAGCCTAGTTACGGGGACCGATCAGGGACAAAATCGACCGGCTGGGTGCATGTGTTCCTTGGTTTACGTCAGTGCCTGGTTATACGTCAGTTCCGTGTCCCGTTGCCGTGGGCTCCCGCAGAACCCCGACGAGGCGGAGACCGAGAAGTAGGTGCCGGGGGGCCGGGGCGGGGGTCCTTGGTACGCGAGGTCCCGGCGACAGGGCGCTGAGCCCCGTACGGAGGGAGCGGCCGCCGGAGGGAGAGCCCGCGGAAAGCGCCTGATCCGCGAGGGAAGATCAACCCAGGGCAGGCGCGCGGCGGGGCCTCGACTCCGCGCCCCCGACCCGCGGCCCGCGACCCGGCTGGGCACGGGGATGCCGGGGCCGCTGGAGGGTTGAGGCTGCGCTCAGTGGATCTGGATGCTCGCGCTTAATAAGATGGTGGAAGGTTAGGAAGGCGGTCCCTGCCAGTGTCCTGCGGCCGTCATTAGGTTAAAGAGCCGGCCGGAGAACACGCTCTCCCCGGCCTTCTTGTATGTATCGCAGCAAACCACAGTGGTCAGTGCTTGTACGATCCTTCGTATCGCTCAAACGTGGCTCACAACCGGAGGGAGACGGATCTCAACCCCAGAAGTGTGGAAATGCAGAGCAGCCCCCCCACCAAGTCCCACAAGAGGGCGCCCTTGCTGGAGGAGGGGTCTTGTCTTCTGGGGCACCTCCAAAGGCCACGTGCCTGCTTCCGGGACAAAGTGGCAGGCTGACCCCGCCTGCGGCAGAGGGCGAAAAGGATGGGCAGAGCCAGCGTTGCTCTAGAGCCCACAGTGCCCAAAGCTAGCAAAGTTCGCTTCTGGGGCCAACATCCAAATTGCCCCTTTAGTCTTTCCTTAATGGAATTGGTTGAGTTCCCGGAATTACATGGAGTTGCCCCCACTAGACTGAAAACGATTTTAAAATTGTTTCAAACTGAATAAAAACGGGGGGGGGGGGAATTAAAGATAATTTTGTGATCTTTCACCCTCAAACGAAGAGAAAGCCAAATGAGTTTCCCAGCCAGATGCCACCCCTCCCCCCCCACCAGTGGCCATCAGGTTTTTATGGATTAGCCACAAAGTATACCTCCCACAGCACCCCTGGCAGGGCTCTGCTGATGAAGAAGAGGAATGGGTAAGAGACAGGAAGTCCTTGTCCAAACACAGCTCAGCTATGTGCCCCTCCAGGTCCATCCATCCCAGACCAGTATTTGTCAAGCTTGTGTACTTTCATATAAAAAGGAATCACTTTGAGGGGCGCCTGGGTGGCGCAGCGGTTAAGCTTCTGCCTTCCGCTCAGGGCGTGATCCCAGCGTTATGGGATCGAGCCCCCCATCAGGCTCCTCCGCTGGGAGGCTGCTTCTTCCTCTCCCACTCCCCCTGCTTGTGTTCCCTCTCTCGCTGGCTGTCTCTGTCTCTGTCAGATGAATAAATAAAACCTTTAGAAAAAAAAAAAAGAATCACTTTGAGAATAAAGTTCTGCATTTAAAAAGCTAGTTTCAAAAAAACAAAGTCGGGGCACCTGGGTGGCTCAGTCAGCTAAGCATCTGCCTTTGGCTCAGGTGATGATCCCAGAGTACAGGGATCAAGCCCCACCTCAGGCTCCCTGTTCAGCAAAGAGCCTGCTTCTCCCTCTGCCTCTGTCCACCACCCACCCACCACCACTACCCCCATACTCATGCTGTCTCTCTCAAATAAACAAATCTTTAAAAAATAAATAAAGTCAGTTTCATTTAACTTGACTTAATTTGAAAAACAAAGAGTCGATTGTTGTTCAAGGATTTAGGTAAGTGCATTCCCTTTGATGGGGGGGGGGTGTTCCCTCCAGTCTCACTCATCTGAGTAGGTGTGCTCCATACTTTCAATCCCCCCTCATTTATTTATTTATACACATATTTTTGGTTTTTTATTTTTTACTTTTTTTCAAGTAGTCTCCTTGTGCAATGTGGGACTCGAACGCTGACCCTGAGATGGAGAGTCTAGTGCTCTACGTACTGAGCCGGTCAGTCGCCCCATACTTCCCAGATTCTGATGGGCCATACAAAACATCCAAGCCACTTGTGTTTGTCACTTAAAATCTTAGACTGGGAGCCACTGAGGAGGGCAAACAAACCTTTCCTAAAAACACTTAAGTTAGTAAAATGGAATTACAATGATGTTTTCATCTGACACATTCTCATTTAACTGACAGGTGGGTTCTCTGCTGCTTGCACGGTGAGCTGTTTTGCTGACAGATTTCCTTACCTCACCCTCCCTACAACATGTGGCTTTCTTCTCTGAGGGAGCCCTCCAGCGTTGAAAACCTGGAGGAGAGACTGCAGAAGTTGGAGATGCAGATGGACAGCTTGGCCTCCAGCCTGTCCTTGAGTCCAAAGAGAGAGGACATAGGTACCCCTGGGGAGCCCAGGCCAACAGGAGTAGAGTGAGCCCTACCCAGGCCAAGTGCAATTATATACAATTAAGACTCCTAGGACAGCCAGGCCTTCAAATGTAACAAGCTGGTCCCTTTCCTGTTCCTTCTCTCCAGGTTCCAAGAGGACCTGCTGGTTCTTGTGTCACTCACAGTCACCCAAACCCACATGCAGCCCACGTCCACCCCCACTGGGCAGACTTCCACACTGCCCCCCCAGCTGGGCTGCTGGCCCCCATCCTGGCCACCCAAGCAGGCCTCCCAGATCCCAGGGCTCCTGCAGCTCTTCCCTGTGCTGCCGGAGGGTCAGAAGAGGTAATGAGGGGTTATAGTGCTGAGCCCTCACGTGCTACCTTGGGCCCAGGACTGGAAAGTGACTCAGGACTGAGCCCAGAGCTCACTACCCCTCCGGTCTTGTCTTCCCAAGTAGTGTATGCTTCTAGGTAAGCAGTTGCCTACTCAGATGCCCTGTTCAGCTGTTTGCTCTCCCTGCAGATCCATCTCCCAGAAGGTCAGCGCGGCCAGGACATCCCCACGGGCACCTGGGGTGGGGCACCCTTAGCACAGCACTCAGCTATCCACCCACCCTGCTGGCAGGAGGCACGCTGTGAGCACTGGCCTGCCCTTCTCAACAAAAACAGGGCCAGATGCACAGTCTGGACAGACCTTGGAAGCAAAGTCCTCTGAAGCCATGGCCATCGGAGAAGATGTGGTGTGCTCTGAGAGAGGCTATGAGTGGGCACATGCCTGCTGCATGATACACCACTTGCTTTTCTTGTCTTAACCAGAAGCAACCACAGCACATCCCTTTCTGATTTTCACGCCTGCGTCAGAGGCTCATGGTTCCGTGTAGCATGTCGCATAGAGTGACATGTATTAGTTCCTGTAGGTGGCAGCCTTGGCCTGGACCTAATAGATTGAGGAGACAGGGCTGTGGAGGTGTGAAGGGAGACCAGGACAAAACTGTTTCCTGGAGGTTGTTCCCAGAGATGGCCCAGACTTACCAACCTTTAAGAGTTGCCAGGGTGGCTCAGTAAGTTGAGGGTCTGACTCTTGATTTCGGCTCAGGTCATGACCTCAGGGTCGTAGGCTAGAGCCCCGCATCCAGCTCTGTGCTCAGTGTGGAGTCTGCTGGAGAGTCTCCCTCTGCCTCTCCCCACCCTGTGCACGTGCTCCCTTTCTCTCTCTCTCTCTCAAATAAATCTTAAAAAAAAAAAAAAAAAGTTGCCTAGAACGGTGCAAAGATCAGCACTTCCAAGGTAAGGGCTTCCAGAAGAGGCATTCCTTGGCACAGAAGTGGGGGCTCCTTTCCCTGCCCTCAGCGTCCAGCAGTGATGAGCTGAAGCTGGAGCCTCTTCCAGGGAGTAGGGCCACTCTGCCCTCGCTTGGGATTGTAGGGTGTTTGGGGGGAAGGAGCTCATCTGTCTCAAGTGCCTGACTGAGCCATTAGGAAAGCACCTGCCGGTATTCTGCTTTTTCTGCTGTCTGCACAGCGCTCTGCAGGCTGGTCCAAGAGGCTCAGTGTGAAAGGGGGACCTTCCCAGGTGCCCAGTGGGCTTGGACCTACAGGTACCTGGGGCATCAGGGTGGGGCACAGTGGCCTGCATGTAGGGAGTTCTGATCAGGCCTGGGGAAGTCTTTCCTCTCTGGTCGATGCTGCCTAGGACCTTGTTCACATCCACCAGGTTCAGGAGGGGGCCAGCCGAGTCTGGGCTGCCTGCTAACCACTGGTAGGGGTGTTAGCAGACACCTGCAGTGGCACACAGGCCACACAGTGCCATTTGGCTTCCCTGGGCCTGATTCCCCGGGGGTTGTGGGGACATGTAGGAGAGACTCAACACCCACTCAGGAGTGCCTCCCTATCCGCTGACCAAGTCTGGCCTGGCCTGGCACTACCAGGGAACCCTGGACCCACCACCTTAGCCCTCCTGCCCACTCTGCCTGCCCTGGTCACACAGGCGGGCAGGAGTCCTTTGTCTCCCGTGCCATTGTCACATCAGCAAACCGTGGGCTCGTGCACAGCTGGCCCCCACAAATGTTCAGTACACTAGGTTAGTGTGTGGTGCAGGCCTTAGGTGCTTAGGGAGCCGGTGATTCTTGGGAGTCTGGTCCTTCAAAAATGGTGGCAGGCCAGCTTGATTGAAGGCCCCCGAACACATGCCCACCAAACCGGAGTGGGCAAACTGAGAACACTGTCAGGGACTGGAAGACCACCTCTCTGAACCCTGCAGTGGGCTTGGGTTAGGGTCCCCACCTCCCATTAGCAGCCGCCGGCTGATCAAACTGCTGCTGAGGGAGTGGTCTTGCCAGCAGAGGGAGCCACAGCCCCGTCCCTGATCCGACGGCTGTGGCGGGGACAGCCGGGCACAGCCAGGTCCCTGTCTCTGCCTCGCAACTCTGCTCCAAACCGCGGAGTCCCACCCACAGAAGCGGCCACGGCCCTCCGAGGAGGTGCAGATGCCAGGGTGTTCTGAGCCTCAGCACCAGGAGGGGCTCAGCTCCCCTCCTTTTCCCCAGCACCAGCCACAAAACCTTGGCCTTCCGCCTGGGAGCTTTCCCAGGGCTGGGGTTCGGACGGAGTAAAGCACTCTAAGGAGACTGCAGAACTCGGTTTACATCTAATTTACTGTATTTTAAAGTCTGGGACGTTAGTGGGGAAGAGGCAGAGTGAGCACGGAGTTGGTCCAGACAGAAGTACATGCCTTGGTGGAGCTGAGGGACAGCAGGTAGTGCCCTTAGGACTTGTCTGGTGGCCCCAGTAGAGTAGCAGTGACGGGAGGTGGGGTCAGAAGATGCTGTAGAGAATCGCTGGGGTGAACCCACCCAGGGGAACTTTGTTTGTCCCTGCCCAGGCACGGAAGCTTCCACCCAGAAGCTGGGGAGGCTGCCTGTGAGTGCTAGCCTTGGGGCTTGCAGGGGCCAGGAGCCCTCCTGCTCCAGAGTCCTGTTCCTCTAGAAAGGTGCCGTCTGCATCTCTGTGGCTGTAGCTGGACCCAGTGGGGTCCTGGGCAGGAAGGCAGGGCTGCTGTCCCCAGCAGGCGCTAGCCCTCAGGCCAACTGAATGCCCTGGTAAAGACCGCCTTTCTGCTCACCCAGCTGCTGACCACATCATCAACCTGCCACCACAACTCCCTACCCTTTTCCAGATCCTGTCCCCTCCGGGAAGCGTTTGGAACCCAGCCAGAACCAGCTCCTGCCCTTCCCCCATCCACTTTCTACCAACATCTAGGACCTGAGTGGCCGCAGGGACTCAGAGCGGCCACTGGACCAAGCCCTCTCAAACCGATGCTAGCCCTTGCCACCAGAGGGACTGGTCCTTCACACAAGTGAGAGGTCCAGCCGCTCCGCTCAGTTGCCTCCCGTCCTGGGCTCAAGGCCAGTCCTGTATCTGATGTTCTCAGCCCGCCCACAGACTCCCTGTCCATCTTCCTGCTAATTCCTGCCTAAAGGACAGCACCGCGTGCCCAGCTCTGAGCCCGGGCAGGGCAGGGGGTCATGATGGCAAGAGCGGCTGCCGCAGCGGCAGCAGAGGATCAGGCCGGGGAGTCAGGCGATCCCTGCGTCCTAGACGGCAGACGCCCGAGCAGGGAGCCCTTTGCCGCCGCAGGAGAGTTCTGGGTGGGTGGGGGGTTTCAGACGGAGTCGCCGCGGGTCCAGGCCCAGGTTTCGGCGGTGGGCGCCTCCCCCGCCAGGTTGGGGAGAAGGGGGCCCTCGGTGGGCGGGGCGGCCAGCTCACGGCTCCGGGCCCCCGGCCCCCGGCGGCTGGGGCCGCGGGACGCGGCTGCGCTCGCCGTCGGACGTGCAGGCCTTGGCGGACAGCGAGCTCTCGCGGCCCGAGCGGAAGGCTGCCGTCACGGTCACCAGGTAGGCGGTGCTGGGCGCCAGGCCCTGCAGCGTGGTGCTGTTGCGGCCCGCGGGCACCTCCACGCGCTGCGCCGCGCCGCCCCCGCCCAGCAGCGGCCCGTACTGCACGTGGTAGCCGCGCACCGCGGCCGGGCCCAGCGCCGGGGCCCAGCTCACGCGCAGGCTCCGCGGCCGGGCATGCGAGATGACGATGCGCTGCGGCCCGGCCTCCTCTGTGGGGGGAGGGGGGAACGCGCGCGTGAGCGGGGCGGGGCGGGGCCTCCGCCCGGCCCCGCCCCGCCCCCGCGGCCCCCAACGGCGCCCGCCCCGCCCCCCCGCGCCCGGCTCACCCGGCAGCGTGTGCACCCGCAGGTACTGCGGCCTCACGAGGTGCACGTTGGACTCGGGCACCAGCGTCACCTCGTAGTCGGTGTCGGGGTTGAGGTTGACCCAGGCCCAGCCCGTGGCGTTCCCCGGCAGCTGTTGGCGACGCACGGTCCCCGGCTCAGCGCTGGGTGCCAGCTCCAACATGTAGTAGCCAGAGTCTGCGGTCAGCAGGGGCGGCCAGGCCAGGCGGAAGCCGCTGGACGTGACCTCAGAAGCACGGAGCTGCTGTGGCCGCATCGCGTCTGCGGGTGGTGCGGGGGGTCAGGTCTCCTCTTGCCCAGCCTGGGGCCCTGACTGCTGACTCAGGGAAGACCGGACCGGGAGATGTGGGGAACAGCCCAGGCCCCGCCACCCCAGCAGTGCTAACAAAACCCGAACCGGTGAGGGCTGGGGTGAGGAAAAGAGGGCAGTCGCCCACTTGGGACTTCCTCGCCTGCCTCAGCTGCAAACCCAGACAGGTGAGGCGCTGTAATGGCCACTTCCCACCACTCCGGTGGCCCCTCAAAGGTAGTGTCTGAGAACAGAGACCAGCCGCGCTCCCTAGCTCGAGTGGCCAGCACAGAGTGTAGGGTCAGCTCGGCTCCACGGTCAAGGTGAAGGGGCACCACTGGTGCAGCCAGAAGATGGGAGGCCACGGGTGGGGGGACACCCCGAGAAGTGAAGACAACTCCAGGAGTAGCTGGATGTGGGGTCAGAGTACTGCCTGCCTCAGGTTTCTAGGAGGAGGGCTGCAGAGTGGGACCCCCAAATGTGCATACTCCTGAGCCTGCGACACCACATGGCCATCTGAGCGACCATGCAAGTTGGTAAGGTTGATAAATGTCTGCGCAGGGTTATGCCCGTTGGGATCCTGACGCTTCCTCATTTAATGCTGGGTGCTCCAGCTGTCAGCCTGGCACTCATTCTCCTGCCCAGCCCCCATATTCAGATCCCAGGAGCCCCCACCCTACTGCCTCACTGCCCAGCGGCCTTGGGTTCTTCCTGTCCAGCTGCTTGCCTTTCCTCCTGCTGTCCCCTCCAGGCCCAGCCACAGTGGTTGACTCAGGGGCCACCCAGGTCCAGGTGTCCCTGGGGGAAACCTTTGGAAGGACCCCCTACTCTTCTGCAATCCGCAGTCCAGCCCCTTCCGGGTTTTGGTGGATGACTAACCCACAGGCAGAGACTCAGGAAGAAGCCTGGGGTTAGGGGCATTTTTCAGTGGATAGAGCTGGCAGAACCATAATCAGGCCCTTCATCTCCAGCCCCTCCCACTGTGAGGTTTGGCTGGGGGTGGGGGAGCGTGGGGGGTGGTCTATAAGAAAGTTGGTGGGGAGCTGCTAGCCCCTGCAGTGGCCCCTCCCTGGTCCAGCCTCCTCTCTAGCAATCCCTAAACCCACCATTGGTGCAAACGCACTCACGCTCCTCTGGGACTGTCCCTGCCCCTGGGGTGGTAGGGCCTGAGCTCTGTAGGAGGCAGTCCTAGCCCATCCCAACCTGGCTCTCATCCCCAGGTGTGGCGGCACCTGACACACAGACAGGAGCCTGTGCTGCCCATCTGCAGAGTCCTCAGGCCGGGACCCTCCTGCTTCCTCTCCATTTAACCACATCCCACCAGATGCAGCCCCTTGGTCTCCTGGCCTACTCCAGGCCCTCCACTCTGGGGTGGGCCTGTCAGCGGAGAACCCCACCTGGAGGTGTTTACTCAGGCTCGACCTTCTGTCCGGCCACAGCCCAGGCAGTGGGGCCTCCAGGGCACACGGCTGGAGTGCGCCCTGGAGGGATGCTCTGAGAAGCCATGTGTGTTGCCTCCCTGCTGAACCCCCACGAAGTGCCATTGTCCCCAGAGCCCTGGCCCCTGCTCCAGGCACTGGAGTTCCCCTCCCCCCACCTCTTCCGGGACCCTGCTGGGGTCCCCCCAGGTCCTGCCTCTTCCCACCTACCAAGAATGGACCCCCTCAGCTCCTGGGCAATGATGTGCAGGTCATCCATATCCACAAAGTGTAGGTGCTTCTCAGGGGGGGCCGAGGCAGCATCTGACAGCTCCAGGAGGTTGCCGCGGCCAGTACTGACGATGAAGACAGTGACACCCAGGTCCTTCAGTTCCTGCATGGGGGGCCCCACGGGGTCGCTGGAGCCGCCGTCCGTCACCCACACCAGCACCTTGGGCACCCCTGGCCGGGCCCCCGCCACCTCTGCAAACAGCTGCTCCTTGGCGTAAGCCAGCGCCAGGCCAGTGTTGGTGTCGCCCATGCGCTGGGCTGCGGCACGTATGGCATCCTGGACAGCCTCACCTGAGCTGTGCTGGCCGAAGGGGAACTCGGTGTACGGGCGGCTGCCCACATGCACCAGGCTGGTACGTAGAGCCCCAGGGCCCAGGGGCAGCAGGCCCACCAGCTGCCCCACAAACTCCCGAACTCGGGAGAACTCATAATGAGACACGCTGGCCGAGCTGTCCAACAGAAACAGCAGGTCCCCCTGGGGGGCCGATGCTGGGGGGCCTGGGGGAGAGGGGAGGGTTCAGCCCCAGGTGGTGGCCCCCAGACAGCCCCACACCCAAGGCAGAACCCCCAGGGTCTGAGCTTTCCCTAAGCTGAAGCTTGCCCTTACCCAAGTAGGCCCTGAAAGCCTGCTCAGCCTCACCCCCAAAAGTCCTGAAGGTGGCACCCCTGGGGGAAGGGGGAGAGGGGTCCTGAGCCAACAAGTGGCCCACAGTCTCAGTGGGTTCTAGCTCTGCACCCTGGTCATGTACCTGGGGTGCTCTCTGGGCTCAAGTCTCATCTGTAAAGGAGAGCCAACCCCTCCAAGCCCCTGACCCTCCCTTTGCTCAGCCGACTCTGTGCAGGCTAGAGCCAAGGGTCCTGGCCCAGCCCCCAGGAGTGTGGGTGGACAGGCCTGGGTCCCAGGGGCTTGGCTTCAGGCCCACAGCCCAGCCTCCAGGTAAAGCAACTAGTTGGGGGGCGGGGGGCAGAAAGTAGCTGGGGAGACTGGGGGCTGAGGTGGACAGATGAGGGGGACAAGAGCATGACCACAGCCCCTCCTACAGCCCATATGGCCAGGCTGGAATCGTGACCCCGCTCACAGATGATGTCACCCCTCCTTTGGACCTATCCTCTGCTCCATCTGGACCCAGGAAGCAGGTTACCTGCCGCAGCAGCCTGAGGGCCCACCAGACCCGCCAAGGCCTTCCCCTTGCTCCCGGTACCCCAGGGGGCAAAAGGACCCCTTCCACCACTGGGCCGAGGGCAGACCGGAGCTGGGGTGTCTCGGTTCTGATCAGTGCCTTGCGGCCTGTTTCCCCCAATCCGGTGGGGCGACTCTAGCCCTCTTACCATCCCGACCCTCTACTAAGCGTCATCCCAAGGAGAAGGAAACTGAGGCAGGCACCTCCTCCCCGACAGACATCTCTCCCTCCCTTTCCAGACCCCCGCCAACATCTGGCGCCCGCCTAGCAGCCTGGGGCACCTGGGCCCGCCCACCGCAGGTGGGTGGGGTGCCCTGCGGCCGCCTCTACCCCGCGGTGGCGGGAGGGAGGGAGACTGCCCCGCTCAGGCAGCGGGGGGTAGGGGCGCCGCCCGAGCTGGAGCCCAGCCCGCCGCCTGCCGCACTCACCACGTTCGGCGCCGCTCCGCGCCAGCGCCAGCCGCAGGCTCAGGGCCAGGCTGAGCGCCGTCCAGGGCAGCATCGCGCGCGGCGGGAAGGGGCGCGCTCGGCCTCCGCTCGCAGCTCGCTCGCTCGGGGACTGCAGGGCGCGCCGCCGCGCAGGCCGGACCCGACCCCGCCCCCGGGAGGCCCCGTCCCCGAGGCCCCGCCCCCGGTGCACACTCACCCCGCGTGCTGAGGCGCACAGGCTCCGGGAGGCGGGAGGCGTGCGCGCGGAAAGACCCAGGCGGGTAGCGACACGCAGCACTCACGGAGATGCGACCGCGCACACACGCGTGGGCGTGCACGTGCACAGACACTGAAGCTTGCTCTCCTGGTTGGGAGGCTTCGGTCCGCACTGCCCCCTGCCCAGGCCCCAGGCCAGGAGCCGAGCGGGAGCCATCATGCTGGACCACCCCCTGGCCCACCGCCCGTGACCCCCCAGTGCTATGAGTCCCTGATATCAGGCCCAAGGGAAACCCAGTGGTGTGACGGGGTGGGGGTGACACTGAGAACAAGGCCACCCTGGCAAGGCCCAGGCCCCGGAATCACCTGTAGCACAGGGCCCAGAGAGGGGCAGGTGTTGGGGCCTGGACACTTAGAAAGAAAACGTGCATTGGGAGGGGGCAGAGGTCTGAGGGGAGCTTTTTGAGGGACACAACCCCCCCCCCCACCCTACCTGGCTTCTTGGAGGAAGACGCATAGGGGCTGGGAATGGCTGGTTCAGGCCCTGTCCGTTGTGACCATGCCGGAACTACTGTTGTCCCCATACACCCTGCCCAATGAGGGGCCCAGGGCTTGACCCAAGATCCAACTCCAGGACCAAGGGCAGGCCCCCAGCCCTCTGGAGGGACCCATTAGCACCAGAGGTGGCTGACTGCGGGGTACATCCTGGGGCCACTCAGGCCTTGGGGCCGATTCCCTCCCCTTTGGCAGCAGTCAGATGAGGCCTCTCACTACTTTTTCTTTTTCTTTTCTTTTCTTTTTTTTTTTTTTAAGATTTTATTTATTTATTTGACAGAGAGAGAGAGCAAGAGCGAGAGAGGGAACACAAGCAGGGGGAGCAGCAAAGGGAGAGGGAGAAGCTGACTCCCCGCTGAGCAGGAAGCCTGATGTGGGGCTCATCCCAGGACCCTGGGATCATGACCTGAGCCGAAGGCAGACGCTTCACCGACTGAGCCACCCCGGCGCCCCAAGGTCTCTCACTGCTAAGAAGACCACTGCCTTCTCCAAGCCACTACTCTGTTGAGCTGGGAGGGCACAGGTCCCCCAGTGCGAGGTGGCAGGGGCGTCTCTGCCAGGATGTCTCCTCCCTTTCCCCCTCCCCAGGAGGGTGCTTAGCAGCCAGGACGGATGGGACTCAATGGTTTTCCTTCCTCCCTTTATGGCAGGTGAGACACTCTGTGAGACAGGCTGGAGCTCCAACTTTGCCTAAAAAAGGAAGTGGCTCGGCCAAGCTGGAGGAGCTGGGGCAGGAACAAGCGAGAACTGTGTCCCCGCTGCCCCCACCCCCTCGAAGGGAGTCTTGGCAGTGGTGGTGCTGGCTCAGCTCCACAGACCTCAGGCCTCTGCTGGGACCAGAAGCTGCCTGGTGCTTCCGCCTGGGCCCCGTTGTGGGAGGTGGGGGGTGGGCAATGGGCTTGGGCCCCTGAAGCCCAGGGTGTGCCTCCCAGGGGGCCTTGCTTGGCCCCCAGCCCCGAAGCACACAAGGCTGACCAGGACTGCGGCTGCTGCTGGGGACAGTGAGTAGAGGCCATGGCCAGGCAGCAGCAGCTGGAGGCTGGGGCTCCAGCCTCGAGCTGACCCAGGGGGCATTGGGGTTGAGGTGTGTAGGTAAACCAAACACTTCTTGGTTCATCCTCCCTCTCACTGGGCACCCACTGCCAGGGGCAAGGAGCTGGGCCCTGTGGCAAGGGAGCAGCTCCCCTGCTTGTCCCCCAGCTCCTGTGCAGCAGGCCGGCCTCAGTCACACTTCGGCCTGTGCTGCTGGGCTGACAGGGAAGTTTCCGTCCCTTCTGGAAAAACTGAGTGGGTCTTCTTGGCTATGACTCAGGCCCTCGAGGAAGCAGCCGCCCTCCTCCCTCCAGCCTCTCCATCAGAGGGAGAAAGGATGAGAGGCCCAGTCTTAGGATTGGGCTGCCAGGGCCTCTGCCCAGACTTGGCTGAGCTCGGCCACCAGCCCTGGTGGAGTTCTTCCTCAGCTCTGCCCAGTCATTCCTGCTGCTCGCGCGGAGCTGAGTTCTCACCTGACTCCCAGGAGAGGCTCCCCCCACCCCCCTAACTGGTCAGCTCTACTCCCCTGGCCCCCTGCTCTGCCCTGAGGCCCTCCTGCTGCCAGCATCCGTGGCAAGTCTCATTCCAGCGTCCTATACTTCCCAACGGGAGACATGGGCAGATGGAGGGCCCCCAGGGAGCGTGGGGGTCAGCCAGGAGTGTAACAGTCGGGGTCAGGGCTGGGCTTGAGGCAGACGCCAGAGGAAGCACAAATATAATTGTCCGGAAACCTCCTCTCAGAAGAAAGACAGGCTGGGAGGCCAGGGGGTTGAGAAGGCCAGAGGCAGCCAGGACACAGCAGGCCCTGCCCACACGCCCTCTCCCTCCCCCAGGCCCAGCCCCTGCCTTGGCCCAGTCTGAGAGCTCCAGAGCATCACTTCCTGGCGCTGGCCCACCCCGCCCTCTGCTCCACAGGCAGGTGGAGGGGGTTCTGTGAAACCCAGGGACACTGCTCTCTGAAGGCTCTGCCCCTGCCCCCACAGGGTCCACGGGAACACTCCCTCCTCCGCACAGTCCAGGCCTCTGCAGAGAAGAAGGGCCTTTTGTCCCTAGCTCACTGTGGTCATGTTGACCCTAGGGAAAAGGGCAGCTCCCGGGCCCTCTGACCCCAGCCTGAGGGCATTCTGGGTCCCCACCCTCACCCAGTGGGGTGCCCTGTGCCACTGATTTTTCTGTTTATACCTCACATATGCACCATGCACGTGCCCGGGGGTGGGGGGGGGCACAGAAACAGGAACAGGGGTTGCTGTGGTCCTGAGGTGGGGTGTTGGGCAAGCCGGAGGCCCCCAGAACCCACCTCACAACAGTAAGGGGGGCAGGGGGAGGGGCGGCCAGAGCAGCAGGGCCCAGAGGCCCCTTCTGCCACCTGCCCAGCTGCTGCACCCACATATCCTTCTAGACCCCACCTGCCTGTTTGTGGTCAGGGACATGGCAGCACCTGAGAGACCAGGCCTGAGGGTCTGGAGGTCCTGTCGTCTCACTCCCCAGGAGCCCAGGCCTGCCCCTCTGCCATCCCAGAGCAGAATCCTACTCAGGTCCCCCCTGGCAACAGCAAGGTGGGCAGCTTGGGCGTGGGGTGGGTACCACCCTGTCTGTGTTCATCCCATCAGGTCTGTGCTGGGGCCAGCCACTTGACAGATTCTGCTCTGGGGACATGCAGACACCCTGTCCTCCGAGGGCTGCCAGGCTGGATGGGGGGCAAGCAGTGGTGTGCTTGCCAAGATGCGTGTCAACTGATTTTCCCTGACAAGGGTGAGGCCATGTCAGACCAGGTGGGCACGAGCTACAGGAGGTGCCAAGACCCTAGGGTGGAAGCTGGCCTGTGTGTGTCAGGGCAGTAAGGAGGCCTGGGGGGGCAGAAAGGGTGGGGCGGGTTGTGGGGCTTTCATGGGGGAGTCAAGAGCCCATGGTGTGTGCAGGGACAGGTAGATGCCAGGGGGCTGATGCCAGGCATCTAAGGGGCTCCCAGGGAGCTACTGTCTTAGGTAGATCCTAGTGGACGGGGGGTGGGGAAGAAAGAAAGGCTGGCATTCAGACTCCCGAGTTTCTGGCTTGTGTGGAGGCCTGAATAGTGTGCCCCTCCTGAGGTGGGAGCCCCGCTCTGGTTCCCTCTGCCGGAACCTTCCGCAGATGATCACTACACCCGGCCCCAGCCCCAGGCAGGGCCCAGACCAGTTTGGACTGGTAAGCAGAGACCAGGGAGGGACAGACCAGTGTCAGCACCTTGGTGGGGGCTCCCCAGAGGTCAGGGTAGGGCCCAGGGGCAGGGGGAGGCACTTAGCCCTCAGAGCCAGCACTAGGCACTGCCTACTGCTAGCCAGCTCACCCACCCAGCCCAGCTGCAGTCCAGCACCCCTGGCCTAGCCCACATGCCTGGATGGGGGCAGGGCTGATACCAGGTGTGTGGCTCGGGTGAATGACCTGGCCAGCTCTCCTGGACCCCTACGAGCTGCCACCAAGGTCTGAGGGTGTGCCTGCAGACACCTGAGCTCCCGTCCCAGGAAATACTTTGTGAATGAATAAATGACCTCAGGCAGGTCAAGGAACTTTAGAGAGCGTAATCTTCCCATCTCTGGGGTTGGGACAATGTCTCTGCCTGGGGTGTTAGGGAAAGCAGACAGAGGGATGCATGCACATGTACACACACACACACACACACACTGTGGAGAACCCCCATGACCTGGCACACTTACAGGGCAGGGCCCTGGGCACCTGGGCAAAGAGCATTTGTTGCCCGAAGTAGAGATTTCTGCCTGCCCCAGCAGTAACTCAGTGCTTCTGCCCTTGGCTTTCCCGACTGGCCCTCTACAAGCAGACCACTAGGCCCCTTCCGTTAACCCCTTACGGCCCCCCACAGGTGCTCCTTTTGCGAGTGGGTGGGGCAGAGCTGGGGCGGAGGCAGGTCGTCCCTGGGGTCAGCTAGAGGCCATGCAGGGCTCCGGGGCAGGCCCGGGAAGTTGGGACACACCTTCGGAACCCTTGAGGCTCAGGCAGCTGAGCTCCCCACCAAGCCCCCCCCCCCCCACCAGGCCCAGCTGTTGTTTTGATGACTCTGGGGCCAGGCACATCCTCAGGAGAGTCCTCATCTTCGGAGCCGGGCCAGAGCCTGCCCAACCTTGGGCAGGAGGGGAAGGAAGGCGGCTTCAGACCAGGGGAAGCTATCCTTGGACCCTGGGCAGCTGGCCAGGCTCCTGTCTGACTGGGCGCAGACAACTGGAAAACCCCAAGAACTCCTGTGGGATCTCAGCCAGCCGCACACCGGGCTCTGCTCAAGGCCACGGAATGAGCCTGAACCCTGTGCCCCGATCTTTGGGCGCATCTGAGTCTGACCCTGGGGTCACACACAGAGCCCTGCTGGCAACATGGTGTGCCCGATCCTTTAAGAGGCCTTTTGGCTACCCCTAGATTCTGGACAAATTACAAGAAACACATTTTTTTTTTTTTAAGTAATCTGGGGGCGCCTGGGTGGGTCAGTCGGTTAAGTGTCTGCCTTTGGCTCAAGTCCTGGGATGGGCCCATGTCGGGCTCCCTGCTCAGGGGGAGCCTGCTTCTCCGTCCCGCTTGTGCTCTTTCTCCCACACTCCCTCTCTCTCAAATAAATACAGTCTTTTAAAGAGCTAAATAAAAGCAAATTCCTTTATAAAAAATTTTTGAAAAAATAATCTGCACACCTAACGTGGGGCTTGAACTCACAACCCCGTGATCAAGAGTCACATGCTCTTCCAACTTGAGCCAGTTGGGCGCCCCAAGAAACACCCTTTTATTTTTATTTTTTAGATTTTATTTATTTGACAGAGAGCGAGAGAGCACAAGCAGGGGGAGCAGCAGAGGCAGAGGGAGAAGCACACTCCCCGCTGAGCAGGGAGCCCGATGTGGGGCTCGATCTCAGGATCCTGGGATCATGACCTGAACCAAAGGCAGATGTCTAATGGACTGAGCCACCCGGGTGCCCCAAGAAACACAATTTTAATACACTGCTGGGCTTACAAGGAAGTAAATATCTTCAAGGCTCCCCCCAAATTAAAAACACTAAGAATAAATAAATAAACAAACAGAAGGGTAATGAGCAGAAACCCAGGAAGATGAAAGGAAACAGGTGGGACAGCAGCGAGGCCCCTCGACACAGGGATGGAGAGGCGCACCCGCGATTAGGAAAGGACCTGGCACCCGAGCAGGGCCCAGGTAACGCATGCTTTGCAGAGGGACTCCTTCCTGGCGGGACGTGTCCTCAGGGTCTCCACAGGTACGGGCTGACAGTGGAGAAGGAGCGCCCATTCAAAGAAACAATATACTATTAGAATCAGCAGAGACAACAAGTATCTGATTTGGACCCCCCAAAGAGTAAGAAATTGGAATTGTTAGGTACAGAATATAAAATAACCAAATGTGAAATGCTCAAGAAACTGAAGCAAAACTGGAATCCAAAAATGGCACATGCGTGAAGAGACCATCAAAAAGGAGATCTGAGTAAGAAACAAGTATAACTTCTAGATATGATAATAAAATAACTTAAAATTAAATGAATGCGTTAATTGGCAGATTAGACAGAACCAAAGAATTAGCGAAACTGGAAGAAGATGAAGACATTGCCCAGAATGCGGCCAGAGAGCGGGGAAGCCGGAAACACAACAGAGAGGCGAGCGGAGGCTGGGAGGAAAGGGGAAGAGATGCTCCCACAGGAGAGGCCAACTTGGAGACACGGCAACGGCTGAGAATTCTCCAGAACTGATGAAGGGTAGGGGTCTGCAGGGACGGGACACACAGTATATACCAAACGGGTGAATGAGAGCGTGTCCACCACTGGAAACACGCTCCAAGCCAAACACGGGGAAGACAGAGCTTCAACTTACCCAGAGAACCTGTCTCGATGCTCGCCCCCCCCCCCCCCCCCGGCTGAGCCCTGCAAGGCCTGGGGCTGCTGGCCACTGCTGACCTGCAACCAGGTGCTTCCCGGGCAAGTCTCGCCACTTCTGGAACCCTCCGGGGGCCCGCGGACTGACCACGCATGGGGCCCGCAGGGCTGCCCCCCCGTGCGGCACAGAAGCCAAGAGGCCCCCCTTTCCCTGGGCCTGGCCAGGCGCCCCTTCTCCGAGACGCACCTCCCTCCTCCCTGGGGGCTCCCCAGCGCCCCCGCCTCGGAGAGGACTGCGGCGGGGGGGGGGGGGGGGGAGACCTTGGGGAGGCGGGGACCGCGGTTCGGGGGAGTCTGGCGCCACCTCGCGGCCACTCGGAGCACCGCGTACGAAGCCCCGAGGTCGGCCCGCGATCGGCGAGGACGGAACTGGGACGCCGGGCCCGAGCTCGCAGGCCTGAGGCTCTCCCGTGCGGCGCGGGAGGAGCTCGGGGGCCCTCCCGGATCTGGAAGTCTTGTCCTTTGGCGAGGCCTCCGGGGCTCACACCCAGGCGCAGAGCTGCTCCTCCCCGTCGGGGCGGCGTCCCACTCGCCCGCGGTCGCTGCGCCCCGGGTGGCGGCGGGGTCCCGGGGTCCAAGTTGGGGGCGGTAGCAGCGTGCGGAGGCGCCGGGCCAGGCGGGTGCGGGCGGCCGAGGCCAGCACGAGCAGCGGAGGCAGCGAGAGGAACCCGAGGACGATGAGCGCCGCGGAGCCTCGGTCCGAGAGCAGCGCGCGGCACGCGGGGCGGGGCGCCGGGTGAACCTGCGGGGAGGCGAGCGGTCGCGCGGGGCGGGGCGCGGCGGGGCGCGGCGGGCGCGGCCTGGGAGCAGGTGGCCCCGCAGTGGCCGGGGGCGGGGCCTGAGAGATGACCCGGGGAGGGACTAGTGGACCGGGCGCGGCGCGTGGTCAGTGCGAACCTGAGGGCTGGGGCCCAGGCGCGGGTCGGAGGTCTGGCGCCTCGGGGTGGCTGCGGCTGGCCGTGGCCAGGCATTTTTGAGTCGAGAATGGGAGATCCGGGGCCCAAGCGGCAACTGGCCCGAGTGGGAGTCCCTTGAGGGGAGGCTCAGAAACTTGTTTCCCGATTGTCCCGTCCCGGCTTTCCTCCGGTCTCTGCTCCCCCGGGGCTCTTCCCTAGGTTGGCATCTGACCTCGGGCTCCCGCCCGCGCCCCTCCCCAGATGGCGCCGCCTTCTCTTCTTCGGGCCCGGCTTCAGTCCCCCGCCCCCGCCTCAAGCCTACGGAAGGAGGACCCAGGGCACGTCTCCCTACGGGCCCTCTCCTGAGACCAAGCCACAGCCCATTCCACACGGGGCAATCCAGCCCGGCGCAGGGGGAGGGGGTGTCTCCGAGTAGCTGTGGGGACGGGTAGGCGTGGTGCACTGGAGAACTTTGGCAATAGCTTCACCTTCTCTTCCTGGAAACCCCCCTCCCCTTCCCGCCATGCCCAGCTGTCCAGGCCCTGGTGGCCCTTGGTACCGGGCTAGGGGGCCTCGCAAGGGGAGGGAGCTCTCCGCTCCAGTGACAAACAAAAGCTCTTCTTCTGCTGTGGCTGCGGGGGGGGGGGGTGCTTGGCAGACGAAGGGGCCTTCCAGGGAGGGGCACATATGTCTCTGGGGACAAGGGGGCCATGCTGAAAGGGCGAGATTCACCTACAGCCCCAGGGCCCTGCACTTCTGCAGGACCCCCCACTCCCTAGGGCCCCAGCCAGCCCCCACCCTGCCCCTGGAGGGCTTAGCTCACCCTTGAGTGGCACAGGAATCCCAGGTACACGATGGCAGCTGCTGGCAGCAGCACCAGCAGGAACACGGTTGCAGGCAGCAGCAGGTGCAGCAGGAGTCCCGCCAGGGCCTGGCCAGGCAGCAACAGGGTCCCAAGGCCTTGGACAGCCAGGCCTATCCACCCTGGGGTCGTCAGGGCTGAGGCCTGGCAGTCAGGGAATCTTCCTGGCAGCATGGGTGCCGTGTCGGAAGTGCCCCCTCCCTCATCCTCCTCCGTCTCCTTCTCCTGTTCACTCATGCTCTCGCGGGCAACAGGCCTAGTAAGTTCCCAGAGGTAGGCAGACGGCAGGACCTAGGTCCCCAGGTCAGACTCCCACCCAGACCCCAGCAATCATTGTAGACCCCGAGGGAGGACAGCACCCTGGCCCAGGTAGGTCCAGCTCTGACCATCAATCTCCAGGGCCACACCACTGCCTCAGTTTCCCCTGCTGCCAGGCTGGGCCTCTCTCTACCAGGCGACTGCAGCTCCGGCCCTGGTCGGTCTCTTGTGTGTTCTGGTCAGGGCTTGCACAGCTGTCCCGGCACTGGGGCCCTCCTCCCTCCCGGTCCCGCCCTCTCCCCGCTTCCAGCTCCCCTACACAACGACTTCATTTCATAGGTCTTGACTCCAACAAGGGCCCCATCAGTTGTTGCTGATTTGAGGTGGCCACTCACCGCACTTCCCAGCCTTAGTCCCTACTGGTGCTCTCATTCCCAAACCCGGCCTCTCTCAGCCTCAGTAAAATGGAAAACACTGGGTGCCTAGACTGTAGGGCTGTGGAGAGGGCATGTGGGCCATGCATGTGAAGTGCTTAGCGCAGGACTCAGCACACAGTAGGTGCTCAATAACAGCAGCTATGATTACAAGCATCCTTTGTGTTGGAGTCTCATCCATCCTGAAAACAGTGAGAACATGCACTGTTACTTCAACTGGGGAGAAAGCATTCCCTGCTCTTCTGTAAACCCCAACTAGTTTCCCCAGATATTACTGAAATGCTCTTAACTCCTAACAGACGTTAGCTTTTTCTGGTATAGCACTTGGCATGTTAAACACCACTTACATAACTAGCTGACACTTGGAGTGGGTTGCCTGTCAGCTCAATGAACAAGCTACGCGTAAGGCATCAGATATGAACGTCTCCCTTTCACACCTTCTCCCGCCATTGGCTTTATCATGTCCAACTTTTCTTCTAACATTTTCCAGAGCGTAATTCCCTTCAGACACATGAATGGCAGATGGCAACGATCGTGCACAGTGGGTTTAAGGAATGCAAGCCGAAGACAGGCCCCTGTGAGGACGTGAGCTGAGGCTCCACGTGGCACATGCCAAGTCCCGTTGCCCGAAACACACACGCGACTTAACTGTTTTCACGGGCACACACATATCCAGATCTTATAGTAGCTGTTTTTTTATTCAGATAATGAATTTAGGGTAAAAATGTTGCAAATGATAATGTTCAGATGCAGAGTTCAGGTGGAGAGAGTACCTGTCTAGTCTCCTAAGCTCCAGCCTCTGCTCAGGTCCCTCTCGCATTCATTCGGTCCTGCAGTAAAGACTGGCTGAGCTCCCGCAGTGTGCCAGGACAGCTCTAGGCTCTGTGGACTCCATGGTAAAGGAGGCCAATGTGGGCCTCTGCCCTGTAGGGGACAGCTCTGTGTGGGTACCCTGACAGGCCTGCAGGAGTCCATAGCTGAATGAGCTGCAGGGCTCCAGGCTGTGGCAGAAGGTGGAGGACCAGCCAGGGCCTTCAGGACACTTCATCCCTAGGAGTGTGTTTGCATGGATGGGGAGGGCTGAGGGTGGTGGGAAAGCTATGACCACCCACGTTGCCTCCCAGTGGACAGTCACAAGAGGCAGCTGGACAGGGGGAGGCTGCAGGAGCCAGCTATACCTTCCTCTCCTGTCTGGGCTCTGGACAGGTGGCCTTACTCAGGGACTGGGGATGGTAAAGTTCCCTTGGGGTCAGGGCCCCAGAATCAAGGTGACCAATCCTGGAGGCCTTACTGAGGTCCCCTCCTGAAGCACCTCTTCCCACCCTCTGGACTTGGCTCTCCTAAAAGTCCTCTCTTTGACTCCCTCCTTCTAGCGTCCAGGCAGGGCTCTGCCCCTTTCACAGCCTCTGCAGAGTTCCTCAACCTACACCCACGGGGCTTCCTACTACCCACAGCGTCATCCCGGTTGCCTGGCATCAATGGTAACTCTTCCCTCCTGGCGTGGCATCTGTATGGGGGGAGGGGTCCCACTTACCCTGTTCACCTCTCCAGCCTGGAAGCAGGAGAAAGGCCAAGCTCCAGCCCCAGAGGTGGTCTTAGCCAGCAGGGACAGAAGTGGGTGAGGGGCAGGACCCGAGGGAGGGACCCAAGGGAAGGCGCGTGGGTGCCTCCCTGGGCAAGTCATGGCACAGCAAAGGCTATGGGCCTGTTTCTGCCTGCCTGGTCTTTGTCTCCCAGGAGGGAGGCCAAGCCAGGAGCCCTGGCACTTGGCAGGGGAGGAAAGGTGCTGGGGTAGGGGCTGCTGCCAGCCCGCAGGGTGTCCCCTTAAGTTGCTGGGTAAACAGTGCAGAGAAGTGGCCCTCAGCCTGGCCCAGGAGGCAGCACTGCTCTCCCCACCCCACAGCAGCAGTTCTGGTCTTCTAGCCCTCTGGAAGTGACAGCCCCACCTCCACACCTTCAGAAGGACTTTCATGAGAGGGCTACCAGGCTGCGGCTTGCCCGGGAACCATATGGAGAGGACCCCCCACTGGAGGACAGAACCCCAGGGTGAACTCCCTCTAGGGGTAACTGGGAGCTAAACCCTTCAGAAGGCTGAGTGGTAGCCTGGTCCCCTGGGGAGATGGTGGTGGTGGTGGGGCGGTTCATATTGGCCAGGGGACACAGGGCTGGGGATGGCCAGGGGCCTCCAGCATCCATGAGGGATTCCTGTTCTTCCCAGATGGACTCCGGGAGCTCCCAGCCAGGGGAACAGAACGGGACAGAGGCGGGGGCTGAGCAGGAACTTCGGTGGGTGGAGCTGGGCTCAGAGGAGGCCCTGGGAGCCAGGACAGAGGGGCCCAGTGCCCGGCAAGCCTGGGGGCGCCTGCTGCAAGCTGTGTGGAGGGGTCACCTGGGCCTGGCGACAAGGCTACTGCGTCAAGGGGCCAGTGTGGAGGAGAGGTGAGCCCCAGGGCTGGACCAAGAATCTTCACCAGGTCAGAGTTGGCAGGGGTCCCTTCTCTGGGCAGGGCAGCAAGGGCCCTTCTACCGGCGCCCCTGCCCTCATCCATGCCACCCTCACTGTCCACAGGGACCACACCGGCAGGACCCCGCTCCACCTGGCCGTGCTGCGCGGGCACGTGCCCCTGGTGCGTCTCTTGCTGCAGCGCGGGGCCGCGGTGGGAGCTGCCGACAGAGCCGGGCGCACACCACTGCACGAGGCCGCCTGGCACGGGCACTCGCGAGTGGTCGAGCTCCTTCTGCGGCGCGGGGCCCCAGCGGCGGCGCGCTCGGGGGCCGGCCTCACGCCGCTGCACTGGGCCGCGGCGCTGGGCCGCACACTGCTGGCCGGGCGGCTGTTGGGCGCGCCGGGACCAGGCCCCGCGGCAGCGGATGCGCGCGGCTGGACCGCGGCACACTGGGCGGCTGCGGGCGGCCGGCTGCCGGTGCTGGAGCTGCTGGCGGCGGACGGCGTGGGCCTGGACGGCGCCCTGATGGTGGCGGCCGCGGCCGGGCGTACGGCGGCGCTACGCCTCCTCCTAGCGCGCGGGGCGCGGGTGGACGCCCGGGACAGCGTGGGGAGCACCGCGCTCGGCGTGACGGCGAGTCTGGGCCGCAGGCAGGTACTTCTCGCCCGGACTGCCGGGAGGGCGCAGACAGGCGGAAGAGCCTGGAGGGTGGGAGGGTGGCTGGGAGGGGCCGGCTGCCGGGGGCTCGAAGGCTGCTTCGCCGGTGTCTCCCGTTTGTAACCTCTCTTGGAGGGCCGGTGAGGTTAGCATTCGGACTTCATGCTGGTGACTGGCAGCAACAAACCTACAGCGAGCGCCAGGAATGTCCTTGAGTCCATCAGGACCCCGGGCATTGGGAAGGGAGGCCGTGGGCTGCTCAGTCTCGGATTTTATCTGAGGGTATTTGGGACAGGTGGTTGTCTGGGAGCGGAGTCCCTCCAGGGTGGCAGGGGTGCGGGCTCATTTTTACCAAATGGGGAAGCAGCATTGAGAAAGAGGCTGTTAGGTGGGGAGGCCAGATGAGGTGTGGGTCAGGGCCAGCCTCTGCCCTCTCCTTCCCACCTCTTCTAGGACATGGAGGTGCTGCTTGACCATGGGGCAGACCCCAGCCTCAAGGACAGGCACAGTCGCTCTGCACTCCACAGGGCTGCTGCTGGTGGGCACCTGCCCGCGATCCAGCTGCTAGCAGCCTGGGGGGCGGAGGTGGATGCTCGAGACTCTTTGGGCCTCACACCCCTACACCACGCTGCTCGGGGAGGCCACACAGAGGTCGCCAGCCACCTCCTAGACAGGGGAGCGCAGGTCAATGCTGCTGGATGGCTCCACAAGACCCCCTTCACCTTGCCATGGATCACGGCCACGGCCCCACCGCAGAGCTTTTGCTGTGCCGAGGGGCTAGCCCCACCCTGAGGACACAATGGGGTGAAGCGGTCCAGGACCTGGTGTCCGAGGGGGCCTGCCGCAGGTACTGCCCACCCTTTGCAGAGAGCAGTAGTGGGAGGGGCACACAGCCCAGAGGCCATGAGCCAGACGGAAGTCTTCGGGCTCCCACAGCCTTCAGAGTGCGCCAGGCTCCTCTCCTCTGGACAGAGGCTGCCTGCCTGCCTGAGGGGAGAACAGCTGAGAGGTTCCCAGAAGAGAAGGGGACAGCGGCTTCAGCTCCAGTAATGGACCTGGGACTGCCCCACTGCCCCCTGGGGGCACACTGCCCGGGCAGCTCCAGCCTTCCCCACACTATTTCGCAGAGAGACTGAGTCGTGGCAATAGATCTGACTAAAACCTGACAGTCTCCCCTGGGTCCGCCATGGGGCTGTCACCCTCGGCTGCTGTCGCGGTACATGGGGATGCTCTTCCTGTAAACAGTATTTGTCTGTCAGCATCCATTTGTCACAGGGCCAAACCAATGGCCACAGTTGTTTACATCTCCCCTGTGACCCAGGGCCCGCTCTCATAACTGCTGTCTTACCTCTCACACACCCAGTTGATCTTCCCCCAGTCCTAAATTACCTAGGGTCAGGTACCAGACAACTAGGGACGGGCCCTATGCAGCAAGGACCACTGGGATTCTCAGACAAGCCAATCCTAAACTGTTTCCCTTGCTCTGCCTTGTCTTTCCTGTGGGAACCCCAATAAAGGCTCTGGCTCGAGCTTGCCGCTCCTTCCTGCTTCTGCCTCCAGAGGATACTGGCACCCCTCTCTGTGGCTCTGTAGGGCCTGGCATGTCCTCTCCTCTCAGGAAAGGCAGGTAATAAGAAATGTTCTTCCAGTGGTGTCAGCCTCTCCCTGTCATCACTCAGCCACCTCCATAAATTAAAACTCGTGTGGCACAACTGAAACAGAGGGACAGTTGTCTCTGATGACCCACCTCTGGATCCTCATAGAAAATCATCACCATTATTCCACTTAAAACTATAGTTTTCCTGAGAGAATGGCTTTATGGGACAGATTTCATTTTTGAAAACTGCGAGTTGTGCCAAATTAGCACCTCTGCCCACAGGCCATGGAAACGCTTGGATTTCCATCCAAGGTAACAGGAAGCCTTGAGGGGGTTTGTGTGAATGTGACATGGTCTGATCTGCTCAGGACCCTGCCAAAAAACACAGCAGATTGCACCTGGGAAGAGAGGTGCAGGGAAGCCAGTGAGGTGGCTGGCGGGAGCTTAGCAGCGGTGGGTGGATAAGCAGGCAGAATCGGGCTGGTTCTGTGGACTGAGTCCTTTACTTGCTGATGGGTTGGACGTGGGAGGCCAGGGAGAGGGGGGATAACAGTGACTCCTAGTGAGACCTGGGCCTGAGTTGGGGGGTGGGTGACAGACCTTTTATTCCGTGGGGAGAGCAGACACACAGGGGATGAGAAGGGCAGAAAGGTGAGGGCTGGAGTGACTTCTCTGGGATCCTCAGTGAGAATGGTCCTCAAAGGTGTAGGATGGCCCTACACCCAGCTGGCCCGCCCGGCCTGTGGGCTCTACCTTCAGAGCATACCCAGCACCCAACTGCCTCTCACCTCCCCTGGGTCTACTGTGGTCCAAGCCACCGTCAGCTTCACGTGGACTGTAACGTTGCTACAGCCAAGCCAGCTTCCAGCCTAACTGGTCTCCCCGCTCGAGCCCTTGTCTCCCCGCAGGCTATTCCCAAAACAGCAGCTAGAAGCTTATTTACTAAGTTGGATGATGCTACTCTCCCACTCAAAATGCCCCCCATGACCCTCTTTTCATAAAAGTGAAAACCAAATGCGGATACTGTATGGTTCAGAGGCCCCACTGACCTCTCCCAGTGCACATGCTTTCTACAACATGATCTCCATGTTCCTCCTATGAAAATTAATAACAGAAAGCCTCACTAAAATGTAGTTGGGAGGTCTGGTGTGTGCAGGGGGTGCTCTCAGGCCCTACCACTCCTCATCAACTGCTGACCCAAAAGAAGAGAGGGACCCTGCAGGTGGATATGACTTCACTACCCCAGCAGGAGGAAGAAAGGCTTTCCTCATCTGCCCAGCAACAGCCCAGCCAATGAGAGCCTGTCACAACTTAGCCAATGAGAGACAGTCACAACTTAGCCAATAAGAGACAGTCACACCTTAGCCAATGAGAGACAGTCACAGCCCAGCCAATGAGAGACTGTCACAGCCCAGCCAATGAAAGACAGTCACAACTTAGCCAATGAGAGACTGTCACAGCCCAGCCAATGAGAGACAGTCACAACTTGGGGGCCCCTGGATGGCTCAGTTGGTTAAGCCTCTGCCTTTGGCTCAGGTCATGATCCCAGGGTCCTGGGATCCAGTCTTGCATCAGCCGGGAGCCTGCTTCTCTCTCTCCCCCCTCTCCCCACTGCTTGTGATCTCTCTCTCCCTCTCTCTCATAAATACATACATACATACAAATCGTTAGTGACAGAGAGAGCCACAGCCCAGCCAATGAGAGACTGTCACCATTCGGCCAATGAGAAGCCACTATACTTCAAACTCCGTTTTCTCCAATGGACTTTTTGTTTGCAACAACCCCTCCCAACTCCCCGTTTTCCTCTATAAAAGATCCTGCTTTGTTGGTTCTCTCGGTTTTGCAGTAGTTTGCTTGTCCTCGATTGCAATTCTCTTTTTTCAAATAAACCTATTTTTTTGCTGGTAAAACAACTGGCAGTTTTGTTTTTTTTTAAAGATTTATTTATTATTTATTTGACAGAGAGAGAGACAGCCAGCAAGAGAGGGAACACAAGCAGGGGGAGTGGGAGAGGAAGAGCAGGCTCCCAGCAGAGGAGCCTGATGTGGGGCTTGATCCCATAACGCCGGGATCACGCCCTGAGCCGAAGGCAGGTGCTTAACCGCTGTGCCACCCAGGCGCCCCAACAACTGGCAGTTTTATTCTTAATGTAAACACTCCCATCTAGAGCTAGAGTCCCTGTCTTTGCCCCTTGACATTGAGTGAACTTTTGTGACTATTTGGGCTGCTGGCTCTCCAGGGTGAGCCAAGGAGGTGCGATAAGACATCCGCATCACCTTGCCCGTTGGCCACCATGTAGGGAATGACTACCCCCAAGCCACCATGCTGTGAGGAAGCCTGAATGCAGCATGGTAACCCGAACATCAAAGTCCTTACATGACCAAGCCCCTATACATTCTCATCGATTTCTATCTCTGGCCTCTGACTTCCTTACTGAGGTTCAGGGGCCCATGGGGCTCTCATGTGCCTCACTCCCATCACACTGGCCTTTCTGCTGTTCCTGACCACACCAGGTATACTCCCGCCTCTAGCCCTTTGCACTTGCCGACCCCTCTACCTGCTGTACTATTCCCACAGATACCTGCTGGCCTCGGTCAGTCACTTCCTCCTTTACTCAGCACCACCTCGGCGCATGCTCTGACACGATTTAAAACTGCACCCCCAAAAGGGAAAGCTCTTAAGGAGAATGCCAATAAATATGGGAAGAATGACAGGATCAGAAAAGCAACAATGAATGAATGCAAATTTGATGAGAAACAGGGTAATTCTGTTGTCTCTAAGTGTGGAGGCCGTGGAGCGGTACTGCTCAGGTACCCGTTCCACCCTGCCCTCACCCTTCAGCTCCACGTCCACCGCAGCATCTCTCAGCGAGCAGCACGCTTCTCTTGGCGGCTCCACACACAGGCTGAGCACGGCAAAGGTACTGGGGTCTCCCATGTCCGCCCAACACGAGGCATCTCTAATAGCAATCTTTGCTCAGAAGCGGGCAAGTCGACATGTCTGATCTGCATCCTATCTGAGGCCCTCCCTGTCTGATCCCGCTTCCTCCCTTTTTTTTTTTTTTAAGATTTTATTTATTTATTTGACAGAGAGCGTGACAGAGCACAAGCAGAGGGAGTGACAGAAGCAGGCTCCCCGCTGAGCAGGGAGCCCGACACAGGGGACACATGGGTTGATCCCAGGATGCAGAGCAGATGCTTAACAGACTGAGCACCCAGGCAGCCCTGCTTCCTCCTTCTTAACAGGCATTACATAAGACACCTCTGTACTCCTCCCTCCATCTCAGGGTCTGCTTACAGGAAACCCTGTCATCAGTTACGAAGTATTTCTCTACAAGCTACTTATTACTTACAAGCATAAAAATGGTGGGGAAACCTGGTAAACAAAACCTTAACCAAGTGGTAGGGGTGCCTGGGTGGCTCAGTTGTTAAGTGTCCACCTTCACCTCAGGTCATGATCCCATCATGATCCCAGGGTCCTGGGACCGAGTCCCATGTCAGGCTCCCTGATCAGCGGGAGGCCTGCTTCTCCCTCTCTTACTCGTGTTCCCTCTCTCACTGTCTCTCTCTCTCTGTCAGATAAATGAATAAAATCTTAAAAAAACAAAAACAAAAATAAAAACAAAAACTTAACCAAGTGGTCAAAGCTAACAGCACCCATATTGGGATAGGCTGCCATCCTGGTACTATGCACCGACAGACACAATATAATTTCTGTAGTATTCTGCCAAAAATGTATAACCTGATTCTAATAATGAGGAAATATCAGACAAACTCAAATTCAGACATTCTACAAAATGACTAACCTGTATTCTTCAAGAATGCCAGGGTCAAAAAAGATAAAAGCTGAGGATTATTATTTGTTTGTTTATTTATTTATTTAAAGATTTTACTTATTTATCTGACAGCAACAGAGACAGCCAGCAAGAGAGAGAACACAGGCAGGGGGAGTGGGAGAGGAAGAAGCAGGCTCCCAGCGGAGGAGCCTGATGCGGGGCTCAATCCCAGAATGGCGGGATCACGCCCTGGGCCGAAGGCAGATGCTTAACGAATGAGTCACCCAGGCACCCCTTTTTTAGAAGATTTCATTTTACTTATCTGTCAGAGAGAGAGCACAAGCAGGGGGAGCAGCAGGCAGAGGGAGAAGCAGGCTCCCCGCTGAGCAAGAAGCCCGATGCAGGACTCGATCCCAGGACCCTGGGATCATGACTTGAGCCGAAGGCAGAAGTTTTAACTGACTGAGCCACCCAGACGTCCCAAAGCTGAGGATTAAACTAAAAATTATAACTAAATGCAGTGCATAATCCTGGACAGGGAAAGAGCAACGACAAACATTTAACAGGGGCACCCAGCTAGCTCAATCAGTGGAGTGTGCGACTCTATTATTCATTCATTTATTTGTTTGTTTATTTATAAGATTTTATTTATTTGGGAGACAGTGAGCTAGATCAAGAGAGAGCATGAGGGGGGCAGGGGAAGGGGCAGAAGGAAAGTGATAAAGAGACCCCCTGCTGAGCAGGGAGCCCATCACTGGGCTAGAGCCCAGGACCCCAACATCATGATCTCTGCCAATCCTCGGACCCCAAGATCATGATCTGAGCCAAAACCAGATGCCTAACAGACTGAGGCACCCAGGCGCCCCTATTTATTTGAGAGAGAGAGAGACAGCGAGAGCCCACGAGCAGAGGGGCAGAGGGAGAGGGAGAAAGAATCCTCAAGCAGTCTGCACATGAGCGCGGAGCCTCACGTGGGGGCTGGATCTCACGACCCCAAGATCAGGACCTGAGCCCAAAGCAAGAGTTGGACACTTAACTGAGCCACCCAGGTGCCCTGAGTGTGCAATCCCTGTGTGGAGCCCATTTAAAAAAAGAAGAAGAAAATACAACGAAATTGGAACATGGACTGTAGGTTAGATAACAGCATTAATGTTAAGCTTCCCAATTTTGATAATTTTACTGTGGTTTGCACGAGAATGTCCTTGTTCTTAGGAAATATATAGTGAAATATTTAGATATCTGCAACTTCCTTGCAGATAGTCCAAAAAACAAAAACAAGAACACCCAAAACCCTACTATTCGGTTTATAAACATTTACAGAAAGAATAATTTTAAAATGTAAAGGGCACCTGGGTGGCTCAGTCGGTTAAGCATCTGCCTTTGGCTTAGGTCATGGTCTCAGGATCCTGGGATGAAGTCCCGCATCAGGTTCCCTCCTCGGTGGGGAGCCTGCTTCTCCCTCTGCCTGCAGCTCCCCCAGCTTGTGGCCTCTGTCAATAGAAGAAATAAAATCTTAAAAAAAAAAAAAAAGTAAACAGTTGGTGCTATTGGGTAAAGTGCATTGGGAGTTCCATGAAGCAGTCTTGCAACTTTTCTGTAATTTAAAAGGTTACAAAGAAAATGCACCCTCCCATTCTGCCCCCCACTTCGTCATTTTTCATTATAACGGTAACGTGGCGGTAAGGTGGTAAAACACATAAAATTTACCATTTGATCGTTTCCATTTTAGCCGAAGCGAGCACGCGTTTAGACCATTTTGGCGTACAGTGCGACGGTGTTTAGCACGTGCACAACCTTAGGCAGCCTCAGCGGGATCCGGCTGCAGAACCTTCATCACCCCCAGAGGACACCGGCGCCCACGGGCAGCCGCGGCCCATCCTCCCCGCCCCCCGCCGGCTGCCGTCCGCGGACCTGCCTACTCTGGACACCTCGGCCGAATGGAACCCTTAGTATTTACTTTCTCCACCGTACCTACCGCGCCCGACCCGCGGCACTCTGCAGACTGGGAGCCCCAGCCCCGCAAGCGCAGCCGGCCGCCGGGGAGGGCGCTCCGCAGCAGGCCGGCCCGGACCAGCGGCGCACAGACAAGGCTCTCTTCGCCCCGGAAGTCCTCGCCCGGCCGCTGACCCGGAAGCGCTCGGCCGCCGCCACCGCTTCCGCTGAGGGCTTTGCGGCGCGTGCGCGGCGGAGCGGAGACGCCGGCCCGCGGGCGCCATGGTCTTCCTCACCGCGCAGCTCTGGCTGCGGAGCCGCCTCACTGACCGCTACTGGCGGGTCCAGGAGGTGCTGCAGCATGCGCGGGTGAGTCGGCCGCGCACGCCCCGCGTCCCCCCGCGTCTCCTCCCGGCCCCGAGCGCGCAGGCGGGACGTGGAGCCTGCGGGCCGCGCTGACGACCCTCCTTTCCCGTTTCTTGACCCAGCACTTCCGCGGAAGGAAGAATCGGTGCTACCGGCTGGCGGTGAGAGCTGTGACCCGAGCGTTTGTGAAATGCACGAAAGCGCGAAGACTGAAGAAGAGGAACATGAGGACAGTAAGCGCGGACCCGGGGAGGCTGGGCTCGGCCGGCCTCCCCCCACCCCTTCCCCTGGGTCCCAGGGGGCCGCTCGGTCCTGACTTCTCCGTCCTCAGTACCGCCCTCGGTTCCCTTGATCCTGTCTCTCACTTCACATCCGAAACCCCGGCAAATGCTGCCTGCTCCACGGACGGAGTCTGGGATACCCAGGGTCGCTCCTGGGCCGGTGGGAGAGCCTCCTCGCCAGTCCCCCTACTTGGACCGCCCTGGTCTGTGCTGCGCACGTCTCTCTTCTCCTTTAAGCGCTGTGGTGGCTTCCCTTCACGAAAGGCGGCCCCAGCCCGACTCGGTTACTGAGACCTTGTCTCTGGCCACGCTTGGCTTCGATCTGCACCTGGACGGAGCCAAGCCTGCTTCCTCTCGCGCTCCTTGCATTTGCGGTTTCTGCGTCCTCGGGTCACGCCTCACTGCCCTGCGGTGGAGCGCCCTTCTTCTCGTGCACTTAGCGACCAGTATACCACGTATTTGACTTGGTTGATTGGTTATGGTTCCCCGCCCCCAACCTAAGTGTTAGGAGGGATCTTTCCGCTCTGTGGAATGCTGTGACCTCCGGCCTGCATCAGTAACACTTTGTAAATATTGGCTAAACGGATAAGGAAGAGGGGTAATTCTGACCCTTTAAAGTCAGAAATGCCTCATTAACTGTTGACCAGGGTCACAGCATGATAAAACTATCCCTGTGCACGTTGGTCTCGTGTGCAGGAGTGACCTCTGCATCCCAGCTTTGTTCCTTATGCCTTTCACTTACTCAGAATGGTAGAGGTAGTGCTGCTTCCTATTACTGTTCAGGGATCTGGTCAGTCCCATACATATGGGAAGACTTGTGAGCAGTGTCTGGTATCACACATGCGTTTACTGCTAATGGGAGCGGAGGATCTCAGGGTGGGATGGGGTCCCTGTAGAGCTGCTGCCTCACGTAACTTCTTAGCAATGCAGATTCTCAGTTCTCACCACACCTACTGAATGAGAAACTGGACAGGGGGCCTAGAAATCTGTTTTAACAAACCTCTACGTAATTGTCATGCATGTTCAAAGTTTAAAACCACTTTAGTAAAGGAAGAAAATGGACTTGAGTACTGTCTTAAGGTTGAGTAGAGAATGGCTTAAAAATCCAACCCCTTATTTTTATTTTTTTTTTACATAATTCCTACACTCAAGGTGGGGTTTGAATGCACAACCTTGAGATTGAGAGTTGCATGCTCTACCAACAGACAGTCAGGAGCCCCATAATCCACCCCCTTGTTTAACAGACCAGATCTATTCAGAAGCTTCCACATCACTCTGACTTACCTTCCAGATCATTCTGGACCTAACCACTAGCCTTGATTTCCCTGCAGTTTTCAGACCTTTTGCTGTGCCTGGAACTTACCCTGCTACTCCTTGCCAGGAAGGTTCTCGTGATGCCTCCCCTCCCCTCCAGCCCTGCTCTTACCTCAAGACTGTTTCACCTCCACCTTCATGAAGCTTCCACCTCAGCAGTTTTTCATCCTCACCTGGTAGCACTGATATCAGTGGCTGTTGTAATTCATCCACATGGATCCTTTCTGCACTGAGCTGTGTCTGCCACAGAATCTTCTGCTCACCTTTGTATTCTCAGGGCCTAAAAATGTGTGTTGAATTAATGCTTTACAGCATGTGACTAGCCTACTTATTTAGAAGGAAGCTGGCATTTGAAGAGCATCAACCTTTGCTAACTGACTGTACTGCAGGCCAGTGTGCCTGAAGAGAAATCAGACTTTTTTTTTTTTTTTAAGATTTTATTTATTTGACACAGAAACAGCAAGAGAGGGAACACAAGCAGGGGGACTGGGAGAGGGAGAAGCAGGCTTCCTGTTGAGCAGGGAGCTTGACGCGGGGCTCGATCCCAGGACCCCGGGATCATGACCTGAGCTGAAGGCAGATGCTTAACGACTGAGCCACCCAGGCGCCCCTCACTGACTTTTCCATTTACTTTTGCAAAAAGAGTTTAGTTTGACTGTTCGTTGACTCAGAACCTTTGCTGGGAGGTGTGGACATAAGGCCCAAGTAGTTCTTAAGCATCTCAGTGTTTTCATATTTCAGCTCTGGATTAGTCGAATTACAGCTGCCTCCCAGGAACATGGCCTGAAGTACCCAGCATTCATCGTCAATTTAATTAAGGTACGGTTGAGAATGTGGTCTTATTGAGGATATGGTCCTGTTGAGATGTTGAAATCTAAAGAAAGCGACCCAACTGACGTGGTCCAGTACAATGGGCAGTGAGTGGAGTGTTGGCTCCCTGACACGTTCTCAAGGTGGTGTTCTGGCAGGTTCAGGGACCCGTCACAATTGCTTTGCCTGTGCCCTGCTGCTAGCAGAATTGGAAATCAGGCAACTGAAACCAGGACACGAGTCCTTGTGTTTCCCCATCAAGAGAAAAGGGGCAGAAAGCGTGGCTTTAACCTTTAAAGTGTAGTTTCAACGGTTTGCACTGAAAGATTTCTGATGAGGTAGCAGATGAAGCGGAAACTCATAGTTGAACAGCAGGGGGACTGTCTTGGACAGGAGAGAGAAGTATGTGTCACAAAATCTTAGTTAATTGTTGAATCTGGTGTTTATGCCCTGTTTTTGTGTACATTTAATTTTTTCAAAAGGGAAGTGGGTGTTGTGCTTTTAGCTTGTACCACATCCTGTCTTTGGTACCTTAAGTGTCCTCATGCACGACATCACCATTTTACTGAGGAGGAGCCTGAGGCTCAGAGGAGTGGACCTTGCCCACACAAGGGCCAGGTAGCAGAGCAGGAGCCACCCCTGCATGGTTATTGTTAACACGCAGGGATCACCCTACCTTTCTTTTGCATTTCAGGTTTGTCAGCTTTTGGAAGACACATGCAGTTTTACTTGATAGGTGATCTGGTTTCGCTCCCTTGTAGGAATTGAGAACACCTGCTTTTTGTTCCTTATTCCTCTGCTTGCATCTCATACTTTTCTGTCTCAGAAAAGTTCTTTGTAGAAGGGGAATTGTGTTTCTTCTTCAAACCTGACTTAAAGGGTTACCCCAAGCCAGCAGCCATAGTTCTGTCTGGGTGATTGATGATCCATCACTGACCCTAACAAGGTTCTTAGTTCCATGGCTGGCACCAGGACCAGGTGCCAACATTCCTGCTCATGTGACATCTGCTCTTGGAGGGGTGCCTTTCCCTTTTCCACATTTATTCTCTGGCATCCAGCTTGGATACGTTTGCCACATGCCCTCCACCTCCCCAAAGAGACCATGTGTCCCGTGAGGGCAGAGACTGCCCTGGAGCCATGCACAATGTGCTCAGCAGAGGAGAAGCTTCTGGCTGACTCAAACCATAGGACTGTAGCTGCATTCAGTCTTGCTGCTTTTCACTGAAACACATTTCTGATGCTGACACAGGCTCTGATTTTCTTCCCAGTGCCAGGTGGAGCTCAACAGGAAAGTACTTGCGGATCTAGCCATCTATGAACCAAAGACTTTTAAATCTTTGGCTGCTTTGGCCAAAAGGAGGCGACAGGAAGGATTTGCTGCTGCCCTGGGGGATGGGAAAGAACCCGAAGGCATATTTTCCAGAGTGGTGCAGGATCACTGAGGGAGATTCCAACAGTGCCTGCCCTTTAGAGCTGGGTGTCTTAGGAAAAGGTCCCCCCCCCCCCCCGATGGTCACAGTAATTAAAATAGGGGCTAAGAATTATTTATCAACACTGTGTGTTTGATCAACAATTATTAATTTGCATTTTAGTAACAGGTGTAAGAGAAAGGCCCCTTTTTCCCTCACTGGGACAGATCTAGAAATCTTATAGATTGTATGAATAAAGCTCTTGTGGTGTTCAGTGTTCTACGCTGTGTTCTCTGGCATAAGCACAGTTGCCTTGGATGTGCTGTGGGGGGTGGGGACTGCCACGGTGAGGGGTCACCTGTTGCCTTGGGTGCGCTGTGGGGGTGGGGACTGCCACAGTGAGGGGTCAGCTGAGCATGATCTTCTACAGCTGGGGGAGTTTGAGCCAGATCTCTGAACTCTGACCTTGGCTCCCCCTTCAGGGCTGCGCTGGTAGCCTGTCCAGAACCCAAGTCTCCCAACCCCACTCTGGCCCCTGCCTATGCTTGACTTATTAGTCTTCTACCTTTCTAGCCCTCTCCTGGTCTCCACCTTCCAGCAGGGACTCCGTTGCTCAGCTCTTCGGCCACTCTGAGTGCCAGTTTCAGCTCTTCTGCTTTCTACCTTACTCCCCAGGCCAATAAGAGCAGCAAGCTGGGTGGCTCTCCTGGTTCCAGTCTCACCTTAGTGCTCACAGGCTAGGTAACCATCACATCACCTGTGGGGAGATCTGAACATGAGGGTGTGGGGTCCCTTCTCCAGACATTCTACTTCATTAAGTACAATGTCAAGCCCAAGAACAATTTCCCAGCATGCTCACTCACAGCAGGTCTAACTCTGCACCTCCCTTATATCCATCCACCTCTGCCTGCTGCCTTGCAGGGAGAGCCACCCCCCTAATCAGGTCCAGGTCCCTTCCATTACCCTCTTGGTGAGCTGTTTCTACCCTCAGCTTCTCTCGCATGTACTCTGAGCTCCCTTCAGCTTGAGTCTGTTCCTCTCTTGGACAGCTCTGGTCTCCACCTCTTGCTTCCTGCCACTGGGTCTATAGTTGGCCCTATTGTGCCCAGATAACTCTCACCAAAGCTATCCGGAACCAAAGCCAACAGATATACTCGATACAGTCAGTGCTTGACCTCCAAGGACCATGGACTTCCTCCCCTCTTCCTTCTCACTGCACGGTCTCCCTCTGCTCTGCCCTGACTTCACCCTTCTACATACACCCTCTGTCCCCAGGTAAGTTCTTGAGGCCCACGATAGCAGCTGTCTGCATTTGTCTGGCAATGTACACCTGCCTACCCAAAATGAGTGCCCCCCCCCACTCCTAATGCTCCCATGCTGGGTCCTCCATCCTTTGCTAGCAGTCCCCTGGAAGTCATTCTGGGTTCCTACTGTCGACTCAAAACCCACCTCCAGACCCATGGAGAGCAAGTCAAATCCTGGCCACCTGCCACTTGGTGATCTCTTGAATATCTCCACTTTTCTTCATCCTCACTGCAGGCCAACATCTTTTCTGGCTCCAGTTACTGTACTTGCCCCCTAACAGACCCCTCCTGACTCTTGTCACTCTAATGATGACCACCAGCCCATTTGGAGGTGTGGGGCTCGGTCTTGTTCCCTGTCCCTGACTGTACCTAGTTTAGTGCCTTAGGCTATGCACACAAGGTGCTCGGTGCACACCACTCATCAGTAAGTGGGTTTTGCACACACACCAGGGTGGAGGACACAAAGACTCCTTTGGTTTGTGGGACTGAGCTCTGTACAATGAACTGCTATGCAGGCACTGCCTTTCCTTTGTCCATCTCAATAAAGGAACACAACAATATGGTAAACAACTGTGGCCTGCTCCCAGCACCCACTCCCCCTCCAGCAGCAGGACCCAGGTTTTCCTTCAGGTAAGCCTGGGTGCATGGCCTGGCTCTGACCAGCCGGAGTCATCAGCGTTTTCCTCTTTTCTGGCCACTGCTCTGGGGATGGTAGAACCACCTAGGCGGGCCAATGAGAAATAAGCTGTTTCCTGACGAGAGAAAGTCCCTCCTTTCCTGAACAGTGTGCTGCTCAGTGCACAGAGCGGGGACACCCTGGAGCCGAGAGCCTGGGGGTAGGGGAGATGGGACACTAACCGTGTTGCCCGTGGAGATGAAGAGACGCTGGGTCTTGGCGGGCACTATAGGAGTTGCAGGATCAAGTTTCACCAGGGGGAAAGCCAATGGCGGCCTTTGGGCAGTTTGAGTTGGCTGCAGTCACTAGCATCTCCCCAGTGTCTGGACCTGCCCCCCCAGGCTTCTACCCTGTAATCGCCTCTCCAGCGTACCCCACCCTCAGCTGCCCCTCACCCAGGCTTTCCCACCACCCTCACGTGGTTCTTGCACTAGTCCTGGTGAAAGTTTGGGTTAACCGTAGGGCAACGGATGACGAATGCCGCAGCTCGGTACGGATGCGAGAGCAGCACTGCTGTCCGGTTCCGTGAGGGAGCCCCCGAGCCTGCCTGGTGGAACTGCCGAGCAATCCAGAGGGGTTCCTCCGAAGGCTCCCCGCTGCAGGATGAAGTCCAAGCTCCCCTCCCCTCCACCCCGGGAGCGACTCCTGCCTTTCCCCAGGCTTTGCAGAAACCTCGAATTCAGTTACCTCTCTCCGCCCTGCGGACTCCGTTCTGAAGGCAAGAACCTGAGGAAGCCCGGGCTCAGTGGGGACCGGAGAGGAATGGCCACGCCAGCCGCCCCGCACGGACGCAGGGCAGCCGCATCTCGTTGCTGCGGGCGTGGCTGGGTACACTCACCGGCGCGCGCCAATCGTCGCGCGCTCGCAGCCACCCACGCCCGCGCACGCGCTCGCGCCGGCCCGGGTTCGGACTCCACCGTGCGCGGACCCCTCTCAGGGCAGGCCGGGGCTGCGCGCTCGGAGCTCCGCGAGCCGCCGGGTCTCTGCGCTGAAAGTACGGCCGCGGCGGACCCGGAGTCTAAGGGCACTCGGGGCCGGCACCCGCGGTAGTGCTTCCGGGTCGGGCCGTGGACCTCGGGCTCACCCGGCCGCCGCGGGGCCCTCTGGGTAACAAGCCCGCCCCCGCCCGCGCTGGGCTAGGCGCCGGCGGCGGCTGCGACGCTGACGGGTAGGTCGTCCAACCAATCGCGGCAAGGCGGCGCCGGGCCGCCCGCAGGCCGAGCCAATGACACGTGGAGGGGCGGGGCGGTCGCGGCCGTAGTGCGTCGCGAGGAGCCGCCCTGCCGGGAAGGAGCCCGAAGGGGAGTCGGCGGCACAAAATGGCGGCGGCGGCGGCGGCGACGGTCGCGGCCGGGGCTCCGGGACCGGCGGTTCCCGCGGCAGCGGCCTGCACCCCTGGCTCGGGGAACGCAGCCCCCGGGTCGCAGGGGATGTTGATCGGGGACCGGCTGTACTCCGGGGTGCTCATCACCTTGGAGAACTGCCTCCTGCCTGACGACAAGCTCCGCTTCACGCCGTCCATGTCGAGTGGCCTCGACACCGACACGGAGACCGACCTCCGCGTGGTGGGCTGCGAGCTCATCCAGGCGGCCGGCATCCTGCTCCGCCTGCCGCAGGTGAGGGCGCGGCCGCGAGCCTCGGGCCGAGGTAACCGCCGCGCCGGCGCCGGGGGAGGCGGCCGGGCTCTTTGTTGGCGGCGGGGCCGGGCCCAGCGCCCACCCCGGCCTCGCGTCTCACCGCTGCCGTCCTTCGGAGGCGACGAGGGGCCGAGGCGGCGCGACGCGAAGAGCCTTTGTGGCCCTGCAGAACGTTTTAATGTCTGGGTCTGTGTCCGTCGCAGGAAACAAGCGACTTAAGTGCGAAGCTCTCGCGTTGTGCTTTTTAGAAGTGACGGGAACGGTTCTCTCTTCCAGGTGGCTATGGCTACCGGGCAGGTGCTGTTCCAGCGGTTTTTCTACACCAAGTCTTTTGTGAAGCATTCCATGGAGGTAAGGGCCTTCTCCTGTTTCTTTCCCGCAGAAATAGGTGGAGGGGAGACCCGGGCTTGTTTTGAGGGTTGGAGTGCTGTGCTTGAGGGATTGGGATCCCAGCCCCCTGGACGCAGAGTGGTTTCCCCACAGCGGCTTTTTCCTTGGGTGCCCCTGCTGTTTGCTCTTCATCTGTCTTGGGCCGTTGGAGACCGTGATGAGTGGAAGGAACACGTGTGTGTTGCAATGCTTGCATTTCAGCATGTGTCAATGGCTTGCGTTCACCTGGCCTCCAAAATAGAGGAGGCTCCAAGACGGATCCGGGATGTCATCAATGTGTTTCATCGCCTTCGGCATTTGAGAGAGAAAAAGTGAGTTTTTGTCCAAGCTGTTGTAAGTGTCCGTCTCCTTGTTTGTATGGCTAAGTTTCACAAACATTTCTGAAACAAAACTCAGAGTGTGAGGTGTGAAGCTTGTGTCCAGGAGAGAGCTTGTGTCCTGAACGTTCTCGAGCTGGGTTCACAGTCTCCGTCTGCACTGTTGACATTTTGGGCTGGATGACTGTTTGTCGCGAGGACTGTCTTGTGCATTGGACGGTGTTGAGCTGTATCCCTGGCCTCTGAACTAGATGCTGACAGTTCATCTCTCAGTTGGGACAGCCAAAAATGTCTTCAGACCTGGCCCTGGGATAGCAAAATTGCCGCTGGTTGAGAACCACTGCCTGGACAACCCAGGCTTTATGCTCCTCAAATGGATGGAAGCCCTTTGGAAAATAGAGTCTCGGGCTGTTTAAATGCTCTACTCCCGTTGGTTCTTTGGTTTTCTGTTCACCCATAACACATACACTTTTGTTTTGAGCCAGGTAAAGCGTGGTTAGTACTTGTGTGATGAGATTTTGAAACCTTCCGCTGTGTTCCTTGTGCATCAGAGAACTGTTTGTAAGAAAAAGAATGTTACTGGGAAGGGATAAGCAGGTTAGCTTATCTGGGGTGTGAGGAAGATTCTCTGGTTTTGTTAAAGGCTACATCTGTATTGTGTTCACAGTGGATTTTCATCATTTGGAGGTAATTGGGATTCGAAAGACATTGTTTTATTTGACCCTTATCTGGACATGTGCTTTGTCTGTGTAGGAAACCTGTGCCTCTACTATTGGATCAAGATTATGTTAACTTAAAGAATCAAATTATAAAGGCAGAAAGACGAGTTCTCAAAGAGCTGGGTTTCTGTGTCCACGTGAAGCATCCTCACAAGGTGGGTATGTGGTCCAGCTGCCACGTGAGCCCACCTGACTGCTCCGTTCTCACCAAGATTGAAAACTCTGAAGAGGAGTAAATGTGTTCCTGACTTGGTTTTCCGGTTTACATCTAAAATCCGAAAATGATTTATTTTTGTCACTTGTCTTTATACTACCAGTTAGTTCTAGCAGTATGTTTTCAAGAGTTTTGGAAATGGTATCTTTTAAGTTTGAGCTTTCAAAAAAATAGTGATGAGTTTGTAAAAATGGAATCTGTTTAATGTTTTTTTTTCTCAACAGCTAATTTTCTAAAGTTGCTTTAGTGATAGCCTTATTTTCTTTTGTGGGGGAATTGGATTCTGAACCCTTTATTTGGGAATGAACTAAAGCAGCTCTGCGGCATGACAGTTGAGCACGGCGCCACACAGTACCACGGGGACCTTCCGTGTGGCACATAGCTGCTTAAGAAGGATTGCAGTTTGCACCTTTGCTTTTATTCCCTTTTTATTGGTGGATTTCTTCATATCTTTTCTCTCTTGCTTGTTTGACTTTCTGGCATTAATTCAGATTCTTGATAAGTTACCATAGATTTGGGGCATCTGGGTGGCTCAGTCGGTTAAGCGTCTGCCTTCGGCTCAGGTCATGATCCCCCAGGGTCCTTGGATCGAGTCCCACATTGGGCTCTTTGCTCAGTGGGGAGCCTGCCTCTCTCTCTGCCTGCCACTCCCCCTGATTGTGCTCGCTCGCTCTCTCTCACACACACGCACACTCTCTCTCTCTGTAAATCTATAAAAAAAATTTTTTTTTTAAGTTCCCACAGATTTTTTCCATTTGCTGAAAGTATTTTCACACCATGTTCTGTGTAAGGTGGTGACTAAGGTACAGGGATGTTTAGGACAAGCTGGTCTCACTGGTGGAAATTGTCGAAGATTAGAATGAGGATCAGCCTTGTGACGGCCATGAAAAATGCGGCCGCCTTTGCTGCGGGTGCAGCCTGGGTTCAAAAGCAGGTAGTGGGGCCTGTCAGCAAAAACCCCTCCAGCCGAGCTGTGCACCAGGCATATGACCAGGAGCCACCCCTGGGATCTAGCATGAGGCTCACATTTACTGCGTGGATGCTCTCAAGATCTGGATTTTGGGTTCTAGAGGTTCTTGGTAATAACTGCCTGACCTGTATCTTCCAGATAATCGTTATGTACCTTCAGGTGTTAGAGTGTGAGCGTAACCAGCACCTGGTCCAGACCTCATGGTGAGTTGACCTTCCTTGTTTTATGAGACCAGCAAGGGCAGTACAGGAATATGTTGATTTGAGGCACTTGGGCAGTGGGTAGTCGGTCCCATGACTTGGTTGTGGGCTGGAGTTGTCTGAGTGTCCAGTGTTCCTGCTGTGTAAATTCTAACCAGCCTCCCAAAATATCAGGCACTAGTGTAACGGTAAGGTGGCCCACACCCTCCCCTGGCCTTCCAGGAGAGTATTCACTGGGCTTCCCTGTGAGGGCTGTTGACTTGGCACGTCGGGATCTTTCCCACAGGTGCCCACATCGATGTAGTGGTCTTATATCTCCCTGGAAGTGGCTTCTAACTGCCTCTTATTAGAGAGGATCCTATGGGAGAAAGAGGGTTAGGATAAAGGTTTTCTGGGGACTGATGTTAATAATGCATATGTTAGAAATGAAGCCTGAAGTAATAGTGCTGGGTGCGTTGTGAATTTTTTTCCACGGAGTTAAGTCTGTAAGGGTCATATTTTTGCTGCCTGAATTGTCTGGTGCTATGCCATATCTAATAGAGAACCTATTTTGACTTTTCTTTTCTGTACTCTTTCAATCAAAGGGTAGCCTCTGAGGGTAAGTGACTAAGACTTCTCCTCTACTGTCCAAGCGCTTTGGTGCAGGGACAGCGGCCGTCCTCAGCCAATCCAGTGCAGGCTCTCCACCGAAGGCTGGCTCTAGATGGTGGTATGCGCACGATAGTATAGTGCTGGCCGACTGCTGCTGTGGTTCTCTGACGGTTGTGCTTCTTGTTAATCCTCTGTCGTGCTTTGGTAATTGTATCGATTAGAGTTAACTGTCTTGACTTGAATTTTGTCCCTTTAAAACTGCTGTACCTGTGCAATAAAGATGCAGTACCTTTCTCTTAAAAAAATATTTCTATGGAAAGCTGTAAGAATTGGCTGATGGGAATTGAGACTTCAGTATGGGATTATGTCATTATTCCTGGAAGTCCTAAAGTTGCTCTTTTCAGCAACTAAGTGTTGACAGATTCTAGTAAAAGGTGTGCATCTTTAAATTATTTCATGGACACTTTTTATATTGTAACTTAGATAAGCAGTAAGTTTAAATATACATTTCAAGGACTTCATTTGTTTTGTTTTTAGGATTTAAAAGTTAATAGATTGATGTTATTACTGTTTGAGTACTGAAAATTTATTAGAACCAAAAAAGTTACTGATGCTTATGTTTATGAAGTATTTGAACTGTTGATTGCAATGCTCTGAGACCTACAGCCTTGGTGCCATTATGTAGGTCTTTTCCTTGATAATCTCTTGATGCCTGGAGCAAGAGCTTCCAGAGCCAGGTGCCCCTAGTTGGCATGTTGAATATATCACTGAGAAATCTGAGTGGGTTTGTGTATCACCTTCTCCAGGGTTTAGGGCAAAGTTACCAGGGTTGGGGTGGGGGTGTGTCAGTCAAATCACACAGCAGGACTTGGCTACCCTGTGGGCGTGGCCTGACTCTGAGGGTTGCCATAGTGGGGTATGTTAGGAGCAGCAAATGTATTATTTATTCGACTGCTTTTTCATGGAATTTATCTGTTGTTTTTGCAATATTGATTAAAGTAATATGAGATCCTGATTTTGGTCTCTTAAGTCCTAGACAAATAATATCTAAAGGAAATGTTGAAAATGTAGCCAATTTTAAAACCCTTTAACTTTTAAAAAATGCAAATGTTTTGTATTTTTATATCTTCTAAAGTACAATAATGTTTTTTAAATGTATTGATTATGATGAAACTTGTAGTGTTTTGTTGCTTTTGTCTGATTCTATGAATGTTCATTTTAAGACTCGTTATTGAAATGGGACAATTTGGAAACGGTTCTTTGATAAGCCTGAGAAGAGGACTTCCCTTTGGGCATTGAGCTTCTTCTGCGTGATGTTCCCATGCGCCCAGGGGTGTTTTCGCTTTCCAAGTGGACTCCCTCATGGAAGGAGAAGGGCCAGGCCCTGAGCGCCTCTTCAGGGAAAAGGGATGCAAGAGGACGGCTTGTCTCAGAAGAGCCCTCGCAGGCTGCCTGCTCAGCCCACTCATTTGAGTTTGCATGTTTCTCTGCACTATGGATTTTGAGCATTTAGATTTCTTTCATCAAGTACATTTCAACCACTACAGTAGCCATTTTCTCTCTGAGGCATTGTGCTTTGCAGGAGAACAGCCAGAGTTGAGGGAAAAGTAAAGTTAAAGTCGGTTCTCTTTCATAGCAACATGTGTTGTCTGACATTCAGCCAGCTTTTTAGATTTTTTTTCCAGTAATTCCCCTGTTTTCCTGTCCTGTACTCACAAAAAGCAGCTAGAATGTCTCTCCAGGACTCCTGAGCCTCACAGGACTGTGTAGCTCTAAGCCCAGGAGTAGACTGCATAGAGTAGTGACTGTGTCTGGGTGACGCACTCGGGTGCCCTGGGGGTTGCAGTCTTTCATGCATTTGGTTTTCAGGAATTACATGAATGACAGCCTTCGCACAGATGTCTTCGTGAGGTTCCAACCTGAGAGCATCGCCTGTGCCTGCATTTATCTTGCTGCCCGAACACTGGAGGTCAGTATTGTGCCACCACAGGGGATCCTGGTCTGACTCTTTCTCCAGCCTCCATGCTCATGGATGCCACTTAAAAGACTGTTTCTTGGTGACCAGCAAGGCTTGTTTTTTATTACCCTAAGAATCTTGTTGGCCATGAAAAAAAGTATTAACAGTGATGGTATTTGTGCTTACAGATCCCTTTGCCCAATCGTCCCCATTGGTTTCTTTTGTTTGGAGCAACTGAAGAAGAAATTCAAGAAATCTGCTTAAAAATCCTGCAGCTTTATACTCGGAAAAAGGTTCTATGTTTTTTCATGTAATATATGCATTTGTGTTTAACTAGAAGCATCTGGTTCTGAATTTTTTTGGATTTTGACTCCCGTAGGTTGATCTGACACACCTTGAAAGTGAAGTCGAGAAGAGAAGGCACGCCATTGAAGAGGCCAAGGCACAAGCTAAGGGCCTGCTGCCTGCTGGCACCCAGGTTCTGGACAGCACTTCAGGGTTCTCACCTGCCCCCAAGCTGGGTGCGTGTGAGGGGGTGTGGCCCTCCTTTCCTCCAGATTTCTCTTGGAACTGTGTCTGTTGCTGGCCTGAGGATGCTGTGGGCACCAGGGTCCCCAGCAGACATTTCTTGATTTTTGAAGTGAGAGGGGCTCTCCTTAAAGGAGTTTTCGTCATTTTTATATTTTCTTTCTCATTCTTTTTTTTAAGATTTTATTTATTCATTTGAGAGAGCACACGCGCGTGTGCACAAGTACGAGGGAGAGGGAGAAGCAGACTCCCTGCTGAGCAGGGAGCCCAACATGGGGGGCTCGATACCAGGACCCCCAAGATCATGACCTGAGCTGAAGGCAGATGCTTGACTGACTGAGCCGCCCAGGTGCCCCGAGGTTTTGTTTTTAAGTAGTCTTTACACCAACGTGGAGCTCAAACTTAAAACCCTGAGATCAGGAATTGCATACTACACCAACTGAGCCGGCCACCACCCCTTGTTTTTATATTTTCATTAGCAAGGGACATGGGTAGGCTTTCCAAAATGCTTTTTTTTTAAACCCAGCCCACCTAATTAGCTTGCCTTCTGATGAAAATTTTATAAATCTGGGGTAATACGCTGTTTTCAGGTCGTATTGGAGTTAAGCATGATGCGCATCCTGAGTCCCTCCAGGAAAGCAAGTGAGACAAGTGGCTTTTCTGTGTCTTGGGTGCATGTTTAGGTTGAGTCCCAGGCCAGGATCAGGGAGTCTCTGTAAGTCCCATAGAAGTGGTACTGTCTTGCTCTTCTGTGTTTTCTATCCGAACAGTTCACTGGTGGTCAGGTTTTAACTTCTTACATTTGATTCTAGCAGAATCCCCCAAAGAAGGTAAAGGAAACAAGCCTTCCCCGCTCTCCGTGAAGAATGCCAAGAGGAAAACGGAGGGCGTGAAGAAAGTAAAGGCTGACAGCCCGGTGAATGGGTGAGTACCCAAGTGCCCCAGCAGGCCTTTGGGGTTGGCTGGAGAGACTTCAACCCTGTAACTGCTCCCACCATTTTTTCTCAGCTTGCCAAAGGGGCGAGGGAGTCGAAGTCGGAGCGGGAGTCGTGAGCAGAGCTACTCAAGGTCCCCATCACGATCTGCTTCTCCTAAGAGGAGGTATGTGCTGCTCAGGGCTCATGGGGGCAGGGTGGGCGGGTGCTGCACCTGGCAAGGCATGTTTTCCCCAGGGTGGCTATTGGTGATGTGGCTGCCCCTCACGGGAAAGTCACTCCTGACCCTGAGGTGGTTGGGGTGAGTGATCACCTGTCTGGTGGTGCTGTCCTTCCTCACAGAAAAAGTGACAGTGGCTCCACGTCTGGCGGGTCCAAGTCGCAGAGCCGCTCACGGAGCAGGAGTGACTCCCCACCGAGACAGGCGCACAGAGGCGCTCCCTACAAAGGCTCCAAGGTGAGGAGCTACCGGAAGTCTAAGGACTGCAAGTACCCCACCCAGAAGCCACACAAGTCCCGGAGTCGGAGCTCCTCTCGTTCTCGAAGCCGCTCACGGGAGCGGGCAGATAATTCCGGGAAATACAAGAAAAAAAGTCATTATTATAGAGATCAGCGAAGGGAGCGTTCTCGGTCTTACGAGCGAACAAGCCATCGCTACGAGCGGGATCACCCTGGGCACAGCAGGCATCGGAGGTGAGGTGCCGGGCTCCCAGAGCGCTGCCCTTTGACCCTCGGTGTGCCCACTGTGGCATGACTGGCCCTGTGGTGCAACTCTTTTTGGAAATGGCTGTTGACTCTGGACCTTGTGATGAATTTGAAGATGGAATCAAGAGGCCGGCGAGGTGCCCTCTAGGCCGGCCGGGGCACAGTGCACACTTGTCCCAGCACAGGGTCCACCTCAGCGGCAGCCCTGTGGCAGCTGGATGTGGAAGCAGATGTACATCCTGGGGGTGTGGCTTGGTGCTAACGACAGGCTGTGTCTTTACTCCCGTACCAATACTCAATTACGTTAAACCAAGAAAATGACTTTTAGAACCTTTGCCTATATTAGGTTGTACTTATGTACATATTTTGCAGTGTTTCACAGTGAGAAAATGGCCTTAATAGCCCCTTATTCTCCATTCACCCTGTAAATAAACATGTGTTTAATACAAGTTAAAGCTATATATGAAAACTCAGAACTTGAATTCTGTCAGCTTAAAACTTGTGTAGAGAATTCTGATTTTTAAAATGTGAAGGTATTTAGATCTGTGTTGAAAGTCGTATATTTTTATCTGTGCGATGCTGAGTGCAGGCCACCAGCTCCCAAATAGAGAAGTTTCCTATATATGCATTTTATGTGGTTAAATAAACACAATTCTCTCTACTCAGGACATTTGGAACGTTCCAGAATGTGTAGTTTGTCGTTCTGCTTGCTTGTTCTGTGCACGGCCTGCAGTCCCCGTTCTAGTGGTCTGTCTGCACTGCTGGCTCTGATCTCATTAAAGTGTGGATTTTGTATCGAGCTCTGTGCGGCTGCTTTTCCCGGGGAGGCCTGTGACGGGCCTGAGCCGGCTGTGTGTCTTGACAAAGGCTGCTTCCTAGGCGGGGGGGGGGGGGGGGGGGGGGCGGAGAGGACAGCTGGTTCTGAGGGACGGCGGCAAGCAGGAAGGCAGCTGGAGCATCAGCCCTGGGGGGTGGGCGCCCCTGGGGGTGGGTGCTGGGGAGGGGGGGTGTCAGCGCAGCCCAGGAGCCATGTATGCGGCAGGCTCAGCACCGGGGGTCCAGGGGGCTGTGGGCTCCTTAACAGACCTTGCTACTTGGGAACCCGAGCGGCACCGCCTGGAAGTCCCCGGGGCAGAAGGGTCCACTGTCCTCGCCGACCTCAGCCAGACGCACGGCGGGTGCATCCTGCGGAGCAACACCGAGGCCGCTTGTGGTTTTCGGGTTCCCCCCCCCCCCAGGCACAGTAGGGGAGCTCGTCGGCTTCCAAATGCACCGTACTCTCCACGGACCACCCGCGCCTCCTGCGGGACTCCTGCCCAGCCCCCGTGGACGCCGCATCCCTGCCCGCTTCCGTCTCCCCGAGCACTCAATTTCCGCTGCTGGGCTAACGCCACTTCCGCCCGCCTCGAACGGCTGGCCACTGGTTGGTCGGGACGTGATGCGAGGTCGGGCCGCGCAGGCGCACAGGCCATCCCTTAGGATTGTGGGAAATGTAGTTTTCTCGCCGCCGCAAGGGAGAGGCCGAGCCTGCGGGCTGTGGGCGGGGTGGGCGGCTCCTCTGGCCGGAAACGGCTGCTTTCTGGGCCCGGCGGGACCTGCGCCGACGCGGAGTCGGACGCCGTGAGGGCGCCAGGGGGCGCCGGGAGTAGGTACCGCCGGGCGGCCGCACGCGGGACTGGGGGCAGGTTTGGGGACGGACCGGAAGTGCCCGAACTGGGCGGCAGAGTGGTCCGTTTCAGTCACCCTTCAGCCTGGGGAGGGTCGGCGGGAGGCTGCGGCAGCAGGGGGACAGCGGTCGGGTGAGGCTGGGGCCGGACGGGGACCGCCCCCTCGGGGCCTGGGAGCTGCGGCTGCAGGGCTCCAGTCCCGGCATTCCGCGCCTTCGAGCGTCGGCTCCGCCCCGGTGGTGGGTCCCTGGGCTGGAGCTGAGGCTCGGGGAGGGGCGCAGCCGCGGACGAGGGGCTCGTGCCCCAGTCCGGTCGTTTGAGGGAGTGAGCCCTGTGTGGTGGGAGAGGGTGATGAGGGTGATGGGTTGCGGGAGTCTTGGCCGCCCCGGGGCGGCTGCACGCGCTCCCCGGCCGCTCGCTCGTGACCCCCACGCGCCCCTGTATTCCAGCCACCCTGAGCCCCTGGGGCCGCCGCCACCCACGGACCATGTTCCTGGTGCGCCTGACTTCTCAGCTGCTGAGGGCTGTTCCTCGGGCAGGTAAGAGGCCGCGTGGGGGCAGGGCACATGGGCAGGTTGCACACCCGGGTTAGGACTGTGGGGTAAGTAATCCCAACCTGGCAGTGCCTCACCAGCTGGAAGCGGGGCCTGGCCACCCAAACTCCTGGTAAACATCCAAATAGCGAAAAGGGAAAGCCCGGACCTGAGAACACCAGCCTGAATTCCGGCTGGGATAAGGTGCGCGTCATCCTAGTCCGTGGTGACCGCTCTGCTCCCCAGTCTGGGAGGCAGGTTGGCCGTGCTCAGCTTTAGTGTAGCTGCTGAGATGGTAACTGTGCCGTCTTGTTTCCTGCAGGTCGCAGTCGACCGTGGCCTGTCCCAGGGGTGCTAGGCAGACGTGCCTGCAGGCCCTGCTACAGCACACAGCCAGCCGGCCCAAGTGGAGTTGTCTCCATCGCTGGCAAGGGGCTCCAGCTGGAGCTTGAGGAGATGCTGGTCCCCAGGAAGATGTCCATTAGCCCTTTGGAGAGCTGGCTGACCGCCCACTACCTCCTACCGAGACTAGATGCCAGGGCCCCAGGATCTGTGGCACCATCCCAACTCTATGAGTGTCCACCTAGCCAAGTGGGGGAAGGGGCTGAGCAGGGGATGGAGGAAGTCTGGGATGTGCCCCGGATGCAGTGCAAAAACGTGCTGAAGATTCGCCGGCGGAAGATGAATCATCACAAGTACCGTAAACTGGTCAAGAGGACCCGGTTCCTGCGGCGGAAGGTCCGGGAAGGACGCCTGAAACGCAAGCAGGTAAGTGTGGGGTGTGGGCCTCTCCGCTTAGGGTGGGGCAAGACGGCTGAAAATGCATGAGTGTGCCACAGACCAGTGAGTGGCCCCTCCCTGTGCCCTTGCAGATCAAGTTCGAGAGAGACCTGAGGCGCATCTGGCTGAAGGCAGGGCTGAAGGAAGCCCCTGCAGGCTGGCAGACCCCCAAGATCTACCTGAAGGGCAAGTGAGTCTAGCGCTCCTCTGCCCCGCCCCCGTTGCTGCTGATGACCCACTGTAATAAACGTTCAGGAGCTTAGCCGTCCCGGGTGACCTGGTCCCTCTGCTGCCTAGTGTGAGCTATCTTGGGATTGACTCTGGTGCCAACCTCTGGTTTTCTAGGAGGCACAAGGGCCCCAGGGTACAGATTGGGGTCCCTTCCCCGAGAGGGCCCTTGTCTTGGTGCCAAGTCCGCAGGAATGACAGCCTCCCTGTTTGTGGACGCACGATGCCACAACAGCTGCAGACAGGTCCAGGGCTGCCCTTGGGCACTTGTGTTTTACTGTGGAAGGCAAACGCTAACACGCCGATAGCGGAAGTGCAAAGGGACAATGCTGGGGGTTAGGGAGCGCGCAGACTGAGTTGGGGGTGTGATTCGTTGTGAGAGGGGACGGGGAGGGCCTCATGAGGAAGACTGGGGAGGGAGGGCAGGCTCTGCCCCCAGAGGTGTTGGATGGTGCCCTAGAGTCCCCACAGACCTGGGCCTCAAGTGGCTCTCTGAGCTGTCCTGCTCCGCTAGGACTGAGGACCCCTGGTCTCCTTGGGGTCCTTGGCCTCTCCTGCCTCATGGGACCCTGAGTAGGGGCTAATCAGGAATGGATGGCTGGGAGGCTGTGCTCTGGCAGGGTTGGGGGTGGCTGAGAAAGTGGTGCTGTTTATGGAACTGGAGAAACCCTGGAGCCTTCGTGTGAGCCCAGGCTTGGCGAGGGCTGGGCTGCAGGCAGGGGATCTTGGTCGGAGTGCCGTGAACGTGGTGGAGGCTGTTCTTCTCAGCCTCTGCCGTGCTCCCTGCTGGCTGGCTTCAAGGGTAGGAAAAGCGGTGCATCTTTCCTGAGCCGTCATAATGCTGGTATCTTCCCTCGATCCCTCCACCCAGTTAAGGCAGCACCACTTCCCACCAGGCTGTAGGGGTTTCTCGCCTTGTCACAGAAACGTGTCTGGGAGCGGGCTTGAGTTCTCTGCAAACCAGGCAGATCTTGGGGAGGGCTGGAGCAGGGGTTACCCAGCAGTTTCTCTGGAATGGCACCACATTGTGTCGCCCACCCCACGTTCTTTCAGTGAGCCAGGCAGGCCCCTGCCCTGTGCCTGGCAGCCAGCCAGCTAGGTAAGCGGGCTTCTAACCGCCGGACCGGTCTGGGTCCTTCTCCGTCAGGGGACATAGCCCACGGAGGTGCTGGATGTGGCGGAGGAGGGTGAAGCTGGCCATGACCTGGGGGGGACCTAACACCATTGAGGGTGTAGGCCTGCTTCCATATGTGGCTGCAAGGGGGGGAGCAGTTGGGCTCCCAGCAGCCCCTGGGGTCGGGGCTGAGGACCAGTACAGCCAGAGCACCCTGCCAGCCCAGTTACCTGAGAGGGCCCAGGGAGCTCCTGGAAGGCCCCCAGCTAGGCTCATAGGCATTCTTTCTGGGTCTTGGTTTCCCCATTGCCGGGGGGGGGGGGCGGTGCAGAGGTGCCAGGGCCCTGCAATGGAGCCTTCTGGGGTGGAGGGGACCATGACCTGTTAGTACCAAGTCTGGCCTCCGCTCCGCCTGGCCTCTCAGCAGGGCCTCTGCCTGCCGGTGGCGCCCTTGGCCGGTGCCCATGGCTGCTGGGTAACTGCTCCCGGATCTCCTCCCAGCCCTGTCGCAGTAGCTGCCCCGTGGCTCACTCCACCCTTCCCTGGCAGGTGAGAAGAGCAATGGGCTGCTAAGTTGATCTGCCATCTGGAGACAAAGCCTCTGTCAGGAGCTTGGCTGGGCAGTGATTCCAGGGGGTGTGACTGGCTGGCCTGTGCAGGAAGCCACAGACCCACACTCCTAGAGGCTGTCGGCTGGCAGAGCACCACAGGGCCCTTGCTCCAACTTCTTCCACCTGGGGTGGGTGCCAGCTGGGGGGAGGGGGTCCCCTGGAGATAGGGCACCTGGCCACATGTGGAGACATTTTTGGTTGTCTCAGTGGGGGCCCCACTGACACCAGTGGGCGGAGGCCGGGAATGCGGCTTTAAATGCCCTATAATGCACAGGGCAGCCGACACCTGAAAATAAGTGGCCCCCAACATCAGTGGTACTACGGTTGAGACCTGTGCTCCGGATGTCACTGATCCTGTGGGGTTAGGTCCTGAGCCAGCCCAACCCCCACTCCCTTCTCTCCCTGCTGCTGCATGGGCTGCTTTTGTGCAGAGCTCATCCTGCCTGTGGCTTGGATGTATTCGGGCCCCAACCGCGACTTCAGGAGGCAATTTTGGTGCTTTTATTTTTATCTCTGCAGTTCCTCCCAGGCTATAAGAAACTGCCTTTCCTTCTTCCATATGGGGCCTCCACCCTGCCCCCAGCCTGTGGGATGCACAGCCCCTTCTCCCTGCTGGCCCCGGGCACCCCCCACAGTGAAAGGGCAGAAGCAGAAGGGGTGTGGCAGAGTGCCCCTCCTGGCAATGTGTAGGTTTCGGTTCTTGGGCACTTGCTGGGAGCCTTGCCTCTTGGGCCCAATGTGGAGGCATCTCTGAGTTCAGCCCCCATGCTTTGCCACTCTGTTGCTCCGTGCCAGCCAGTGTCTTCTGGCTTGGGTGTTCCCGGCCACACAGGGGGCCAAGGAAGGAGCCAGGCAGAGGAGGGTGCTGAGTCTGGATGCTGGGTCCTGGGAGGGGCTGGTTGTGGCCTGCCTACGGCAGACACGCAGGACACAGCATGTGTCTGTACAGGGGCCCTGAGCTGTGAATGGCTGCACTAGCTGCTGTCTAAGGAGTATGCAGGATGGGGAGGGTGACAGAGCCTCAAAGTGGAGCAGAGGCTGGAGAAAGAAGCCTGCTCCCTGGGCCTGGCCATGGCCAGCTGAGCTCAGGGAGAAAGGTTGCTGGAACCTGGGTGGGCGGGGGTGGGAGGGAACCTTCCTCTCTAGGGCTGAGTTTTGGGAAAAGCCCTTGAAGGGCTCTTGAGCTATGGCCCCTGGGATGGGGCTGAGGACTCCAAAGCTGGGTCTGGAGTTAGCCTCAGGGCAGGGGCCAGTGGGTGACAACCCTGCCACCTGGCTGGGCACCCAGAGGCCAGCCCATACACCCATCATATTCTGTCCACTGCTGACCTCAGCCTCACTGGGCCATTTGGGTGAGGGAACCAGGGCATTGTGTCACACAACAGCCGAGTGCTGGGACTAGAGTCCAGGCAGAGACTTGGACACCTCCAGGGGGTTGGGAGGTTTCTGAACAGCGTCTGGAGGCTTGGGGTTCTCTGTAGGATGTGGGATGGCCTGTGTGTGTCTGTGTGTATGTTGAGGACCACTTCTGGATGCAGAGGGGAGGGAAGCACTGAAAGCTCCCAGATGACCCATGGGGCAGGGGAATGGCTCTGGGAGTGTGGAGGGCAACGGTGGGGCTGTCAGGGCTCCCTGAGGTCAAGGTGCAGGCAGGCCTCAGGCCGGGCACAAGCTTGTGCCAGCTCCTAGAGAACCTCTTAAATGTGGCCAAGACCCAAGAGCGGGGTCACCAGGTGGCATTAATAGTGCATGCATGTTGGGGCGCCTGGGTGGCACAGCGGTTAAGCGTCTGCCTTCAGCTCAGGGCGTGATCCCAGCGTTCTGGGTTCGAGCCCCACATCAGGCTCCTCCGCTAGGAGCCTGCTTCTTCCTCTCCCACTCCCCCTGCTTGTGTTCCCTCTCTTGCTGGCTGTCTCTGTCTCTGTCAAATAAATAAATAAAATCTTTAAAAAAAAAATAGTGCGTGCATGTTGTAGAGCGTAAATTGTAGAGTGTACTTGTCCCAGTAAATTTGGGAACACGGTTCAGCCACAACTGGACATGGGGTGAGTGCCCTGTGACCTGGCACCGCATGCCCCACATCCTTGTCTGCCCTGGTGTGGACGATCTGCTGTCCGGGAGGAGACTGATCCAGCCCAGAGTCCTGCCGAGCAGAGCTGGCCGACCTCTAGGATCTGCTGTGGGTGGAGGGGGCCCCTGAGGCCACCAAGACCCTCTCAGGCACAGGGGTCTCCTGCCTCCCCCACCCCGCCCGTCTGTCCCAGCTGAGGTGGGTCAGGTAAACACAGGGTCCCCAGGGCTCAGACACGGGCCTTCCCTCTGCACCTAGACGGGGGGGGCCTGGGTGGGACGCACTCTGGGCCCCTCCCCTCCTCCAAGAGGAGCCCATTCACTTTGATTGGTCCTGTTGGTTTCACTATTTTGTATTTACAGTTAAGTTTTTATTTTTAAACTTTCCAGCCAAGTAAGATTGTAGCTTCACGTGAAGTTCTGCAAAGCTCATAACAAAAGAGCAGCTTCTGCTGCAGCTCCGGAGTCCGTCACAGAGGTGCCGACCGCAGCTCCCTCAAGATTCCTGTGCCTTCGGTGCGGCTCGCATGGCCTCTGGACTCTGCAAGATCGCCCTTGCTTTCTCGTACAACTGTTCATTTTCCTGTTTTGTTTCTGCATGTTTTTTTATTTATCAAAATTCAGCCCCAGATTTGCTGACAGAATTTAAAAAGTCACGGTTTGGTCCAATTTCTCAGATGATTCTCCTGGTGCCCCCTGTCTGGGCTGTCCTGGGCCCCATCCACTGGGTCCTGTTTCTGGGTCACTACGTTCTCCTCTTGCTCTTTTCATGGAGTACATTTTTCTTTTCTTTCTTTTTTTAAGATTGATTTATTAGACAGTGAGGGGGTGGAGGGACAGAGGGAAAGAATCTCAAGCAAACTCCCCACTGAGTGCAGAGCCTCGACCCCACGACCCTGAGATCATGACCTGAGCTGAAACCAACAGTCAGGCACTGAACCGACTGAGCCACGAGGCGCCCCTCATGCGATATGCTTTTCTGAGAAGAGGCGCACGAGAGCTGGAGGGTGGAAGAAGGACTGACGTGTGTGAGTGGGTTCCTGCACCACAGGTGTGCTGGGTTCTTCACAGGAGCGACTTGATTTCCCAGCAAATCTACGATCACCCTTCAGAGGTGACCTTGCCTGCCATTCATGATTCAGTACAAGTCTGTCTGGCTCTAAAACTTAATTTAAAAAAAAAGTTATTTTAATAGAGAAGTTATGCCTGTGTATGTCTTACTAGGTCAGTAGTGCTTATGAAAAATAACCACACCACTTCCCCCGGAGGCAGCTTTAGCCCTCTTAGAGGATTCTTTTCGTATTTATTGTCATATCTTTAAATTGGTGGCTTTTAGATTTTTTTTTTTAAAGATTTTATTTATTATTTGACAGAGATAGAGACAGCCAGCGAGAGAGGGAACACAAGCAGGGGGAGTGGGAGAGGAAGAAGCAGGCTCATAGCGGAGGAGCCTGATGTGGGGCTCGATCCCAGAACGCCGGGATCACGCCCTGAGCCGAAGGCAGACGCTTAACCGCTGTGCCACCCAGGCGCCCCAGATTTTTTTTTTGACAAAAACTCAAAACAAGAAATACATTTGCTATCAGGACCTGGTATGTGCGCACACACACACACACACAACTGAAACATTCTGGAAGCAACACCTGGCCTCCTGAGAGCGCTCGGACACATTGTTCTGTTACTCTCCGCACAGCCCACAACGGACTGCGGTCTGAGAAGCACGGGGCTGAACGGACCACCCATGCTGCTGCACTTTGCTTTCCCTTTGGGTGTCGTCCATGGGCTTTCTACTCCAGCTCGGTGACGCCGAGTGGGGACGGGCACTGTCTGTGCCCCGTCGCAGCTCTGACACCAGGCCGTCAGCCCAGGAAGCTGCACAGAGAGAGTGTGAACCCTGGCGTATCAGCAGACATCTGTATTGTGTCCTGTGACTTGGACGATGGCTTGGCTGGTTCTAGAATTCTAGCCTGAAAATTCTTTCCGACAAAACTCTGCAAACATTTCTCCCGTGTCTCTGGCTCCCAGGGTTGCTGCTGAGGAAATCAGACCCATTTTGAGTCAGAGCCTTTGTAAGCCACCAACTTTGTCTCTAGAAGCTTCTCTTTTTCTTCGTTGCTGCAGATGTTCAGAGTGACGTAGCTCAGTGTGGCTGTGTTTGCACCCTGGAGGAGCCCGACGCCATCCAGAAAGTCCTGCCCTTCAGTTCTGGGAAGCCCTCCTGAGCTGCTCTGCTCTCAGCCGCCCGCCCTCGCTCTCTCCTGTCCTTCTGAGGCTCTCCTGCTTCCCACATCTTCGTTTTCTTCTAACCCGTGTAACGAATTTTTAAAAATATCTGTTACGTCATTTTTAATTTCTAAGAGACTTTTTGTTTTTTGGGTATTTTTAGTAGCACTCACCCTGTTTATGTTTCACAGGCGTGATGTCATCTCTTCTGTGAGGGTATTAATGACGCATATTTTCTCGAGCCCACTGCCCCTGTCACCCCGGTCTGGTTTCTGCTTCCGAGTTGATTTCTTCTGTTTGTTGGCTTTGGTCTCTGTTTTCCATGTTAGTGGGTTTCCTTTGGTAGAACTTGGTTGTCTACTTATATTTGAGTGTGGTTTACAAAGCAGAGCAGGAAAGGTCCAAGACACCCAGAAATGGTCCCGAAGCAACCATTCCACTTGTAGTGGGAGCCAGGACGCTTTGGAGACATGGCTGGTTCCAGGCACCGCTGCCAGCTTGAGGAATAAAAATACAGGCCCTCTTGTTCAACTGGAATTTCGGATAAGCAACAAGTAATTTTCATTGTAAGTATGTCCTGAGTGGTATTTAATCTGGCAGCCCTAAGGCCAGGTCTGTGGCAGGAAGCATACGGAGCCAGGGTATCTTTTCGTACCAGATGGCAGGAGAGCCGTCGAAGCTGCTGTGGCTGTGTCAGAGGGCTCAGGAGCCAGCGTGGAAGGCTTTCACTGGCTGAGTGAGATAGGAGCATTAGAGAGAATATTAACCACACTGGGTGGGAGCACAACGCATTTCGAGATCCATCGACGGCTTTGGAAGACTGATGGAGGGTCCCGAGGCATCTAGCCCTCCTGACACTGATTAGATTCTTTGATTGTATGACTGGGAACATTTTATGAGCATATTAGTATAACTTTCTATCTTACTGGAAACCAAACAGAATGGGTGAGATTATAAAGTCTCTGAAGTTTGATGGTTAAGTAGACTAACACATGCTTGCATAGATTTAAAATAGAGAATGTGCAGTTCCAAAGGGAAAGGAAACCGAGCTGCTAATGCCTCAGGAATGTTTACCCTTTAAGAAGGGTCATTTTCTTTCAGAATCCACAGCTGAAAAAAAAAACCCACCCCCACCCACCCCCCAAAAAAACGGGATAATGGTTGATTGTTGGGTAAGAAGCAAAGAGATGTAAATTCTTACAGGGAACAAATAATGCCAAGGAGCCTTTACTTCATGCAAGTATTAATTCAATGTTGTTTAAATGTCAGGCTGAAAAATGTGCAGTTTAACAATTTCTATTAGAAAAAGTTAGGGTCAGGGGCGCCTGGGTGGCTCAGTCCTTAAGCGTCTGCCTTTGGCTCAGGTCCTGATCCCAGGGTCCTGGGATCGAGCCCCTCGTCGGGCTCCCTGCTCAGCAGGAAGCCTGCTTCTTCCTCTCCCACTCCCCCTGCTTGTGTTCCCTCTCTCGCTGCCTCTCTCTCTGTCAAATAAAGAAATAAAATCTTTAAGAAAGAAAGAAAAAAAAAGTTCAGGTCATATTTATTTATTTATTTATTTATTTATTTATTTAAGATTTTATTTATTTGTCAGAGAGAGAGAGCACAAGCAGGGAGAGTGGCAGTTAGAGGGAGAAGCAAGTTTCCCGATGAACAGGGAGCCCAATGCGGGACTTGATCCCAGGACCCTGCGATCATGACCTGAGCCAAAGGCAGGTGCTTAACTGACTGAGCCACCCAGGTGTCCCTCGGGTCATATTTTTAAGCAAGGTGAATCCTTGGACAAATTAGACTAGTTTTATAATTTTGATTTAAAACAACTACGTGGGTATAAGATAATAGGAAGTTATAGCTTTGGGAAAAATTAGGTTATTTACTGATGATGCAAAGCTCACTTAAACTTTACTAAATTTCCTCGTCTGTTTTTATGGGTCAGGTAAGTGTTTTTTCTTTTCTTTCTTTTTTTTTTAAGATTTTATTTATTTATTTGACAGAGATAGAGACAGCCAGCGAGAGAGGGAACACAAGCAGGGGGAGTGGGAGAGGAAGAAGCAGGCTCATAGCGGAGGAGCCTGACGTGGGGCTTGATCCCATAACGCCGGGATCACGCCCTGAGCCGAAGGCAGACGCTTAACCGCTGTGCCACCCAGGCGCCCCAGGTAAGTGTTTTTTCTTGAACACTCTCTCCCTCTCTTTTTAAGTAGCCTCCACACCCAGCATGGAGCCTGACATGGGGCTTGAACTCACGACCCTGAGATCATGACCTGAGCTGAAATCAAGAGTCAAACGCTTAACCGACTGAACCACCATGTGCCCCAGGTAAGTTATTTTTCCAAAAAAATTATTTAAGGTCATGTAAATGCACACATATATGTTTATATTAAAATAAGTGTTCTCTGTCATGAAAGATGCCTTCTTGTAAACCTCAGTGCTCTGAATTTGCATTTCATTTTGCCACTTACCTCCTGTCCTGTGGTATGTTATCTCTGAAGATGTCATAATTATTTCCCCTTCGCTGTACACGCACTTCTTGGCCATGTGATTTTGCTGCTCCTCCTATTGAAAGCTGGGGTCTGTCTCCTCTCCCCTGATGGGCTGGGTCCTGCCACTGAGTGTGGCGGAGTGCTGCCAAGCCTAGGTGTTAGGGGCCTGGCAGCTTCCATCAGTGGAAGGAAGCCTGGGCTGGACTAGTGAGTACTGAGGTTGTGTGAAGAGAAGGGCCCATGGACAGAGGGAGTGGGTTCTGTGCTCAGAGAGGGGGCCAGTGGAGAAAGAAAGGGCCATGTGGATGGGGGGGGGGCATGTGGACAGACAGAGAGGGCCCCGGGGAGAGAGGACCCACCTGATGGCCACTCTGAGGCCCCAGGTGCTGGAGGGAAGCTGGCTGGATCCTCCAGCCCCAGCTGAGCCATCCAGTCCAGCACCACGTAGGACACAGACGAGCTGTCCTGCCAGAATTCCTGACCCACAGAATCATGAGCCGTAGATCAGGGACTGCGCTGTGCTGTGTGGTGAGGGTTGGGACGCTGCAGCCACCGCTCAGCTCTATCTGCGTAAATTACCTGGGATTCTCCTGCCTTCATTTAATGAGTATGGACTCGTGGATGTTTACTTTATACTTGGATTATGAGCCAAAGCCCCTGTACTGGGTCTCTGTCCCTGGGGGCCGTCAGTTGGCCCCTGTGCTCTTTGGCACATCCCATAATTCTCCTTTGATTTGTTTATTTTTTTAGCACTTCCTTACTTTTGGGCACCACAGATTCTCCTGGCTTATCTTGTATGTTTCTTCCCCCCCGTCATAAAATTAGCCATTTCTCCAAGGAGCCCTTGGTTCCTTTTGTTGGAAAACGGTCTCAGAAACTGGGATCTGGGTGCTGGTAAGCTCGATGCATCCCGGACTACAGAGCTAGAAAATGCACGTGCGGGTACTGTCCCGTATGCCCAGCACGTCTGTGCTTCCGCTCGTGCGCATACTGACCTGTGTGCACGTACTGTCTCGTGTGCGCATGCACATCTGTGCTTCCGCTCGTGCGCATACTGACCTGTGTGCGCGTGAACGGGCTGTGCTTCCGCTCGTGCGCATACTGACCTGTGTGCACGTACTGTCTCGTGTGCGCATGCACATCTGTGCTTCCGCTCGTGCACGTACGGTCCTGTGTGCGCGTGAACGGGCTGTGCTTCCGCTCGTGCGCATACTGACCTGTGTGCACGTACTGTCTCGTGTGCGCATGCACATCTGTGCTTCCGCTCGTGCACGTACGGTCCTGTGTGCGCGTGAACGGGCTGTGCTTCCGCTCGTGCGCATACCGACCTCTGTGCACGTACTGTCTCGTGTGCGCATGCACATCTGTGCTTCCGCTCGTGCACGTACGGTCCTGTGTGCGCGTGAACGGGCTGTGCTTCCGCTCATGCGCATACTGACCTCTGTGCATGTACTGTCTCGTGTGCGCATGCACATCTGTGCTTCCGCTCGTGCACGTACGGTCCTGTGTGCGCGTGAACGGGCTGTGCTTCCGCTCGTGCGCGTACTGACCTGTGTGCACGTACTGTCCCATGTGTCCAGCATGTCTGTGCTTCTGCTCGTGGGCACTGGTGTCCACACCACACTGACCCATGCTGATGCTGGTGTCTCTAGCTGTAACCCATGACCACACAGGTCATTCTAGCCGCCTCTTCTTGCTCAGCCCCAGGTAGTGAGAAACCTGGCTGCCACCGTCTGCCACCCACTTGCTGAATGGATTCTGGTATGTACATCAGAATCGATAAACCCTAACCCGTGGGGAACGGCGAGCAGGGCTGTGCACACTTCCTTGGCCTCTAGTCCTGCAGACTCTTCTCATCGCCACAGTGACTGGGGTCGGCACTCCCCCGCCTTCACTGAGGTCATTTCATTTGAAATGTACTTTGCTTGCTTTTGCCACATTCTGATGCTCCCAGCTTCCTAAAATAGCTTTTAAGAATTCGCTTCCGTGGAGGCTCCAGTGGAGCTGTGCTATCCCTTGGATCTCAATAGTCACACGGTGCCACTTACCCACCGTGACTGTACCTTACAGAACAGCTACCCCGCTCACCCCCCACCCGGTTTGTAGCTGTAAGCTCGTTACTTTCAAGGTGGTTTGGTCTGCATCAAAGGCTCCAGTTATAGCCAGATAATTTTTAAAGATACGGAAATTCCCAGAGACAGGGACTACAGAAATAGTGATCACTATATAAAAACATCTGTTTTTGTTTTGTTTTTTTCAAATTGTGCGTGGTTTGGATGGTAAAGTTCCTGGGACATACATGTTGTGTCGTATAAAGTTGGATATAAATGAGCGGGAGTGGACAGCGAAGGCTCATCACTTACGGCGTGGAGACAGCCGCAGAGCGGCAGACAGATGGCGCTCGACTGAGCAGGTGTATCTAGAATGATAAACAGAAGGAAACAGTCGCTTCCTGTTTGGATCAGGAAGGGCATCTCTCTCGTCTAGACTCGGCCTCCTTGGGGCCTCCCTGTGGCTGTCGGGCTGATCCCCACCACGGCTCAAATCTGTTACCAAATGGTCTTCGTATCGTGGGGGCAGAGGCTCCCGGTGATCGTTTCAAACTCTGTGCTCCTTTTAAATATCCTCACCCTGATCAAACCTCCAGCCGGAACGACCACGCTCTGCCAGGCCCCTCTCGTAACTCCGGTGTTGCCTTCCCAAAATTTAGGCCTCATGTCAGAAATTGAAAAGCTGACAGCATGTCGACAAGCTTACGTGCCTCTGGGCAACACAAGGGCCAACTCTCTTGGACAAAAGGAGGAATTGTATAAATAAGTAAATGATTTGTTAGCATATTTCACTCACGTCGTCACACAGTCTGAAGCCCGTATGATGGGAAAGTCGAGTAAAAAGCGTTCAGCCTCCCTGGGCTGCCGATAGACAACAGTCATGCTATTGTTGCTGCTGTATTTGGGCGGCTTTGCCCGTCTCTGTTGCCGCGTGGGACTGGCGCAGTAACTGTCCACAGACCAGCTTCGTGCCTGTTTCCGTGCTCTTGCCAGGCAGTCAGGACACCACGAGGCCGACCGAAAGTGCCTGGCAGTTTTTAGTGTCCTCCCAGCTCGTTACATGTAGTAACGCTCAGAGTCACTGTTGACCAAATCCTTGGAAAGCGTGGTGCACCTCAGGAGAGATGCTGCCCTCTGACCTTTGCGTGTTCTGTCCAGCTTGTCCAGCCGGTGCTGGTTCATGCTTTCCTCATGCTTACCTGCTACAAACTGCAAATCAGAAATGAACCGTTCTGGAAGAAAGAGCAAAAGGGTCTGTATATGAGAGGCTCTTTCAGGGACTCTTGACTGTCAATACTGTGGGAAACAGCGTCCTTGGACAAGCTGCCATGTGACCACACCTGGACACCTGCCACACTGTCTCCAGGGACCACGTCAGAGCTCTGGGGCCCTTTCGCACCCGTTGCTTCCTTTGGATCAGGAAGGGCATCTCTCTCATGTGGACCCGGCCTCGTTGGGGCCTCCCTGTGGGTGTCGGGCTGATCCCCACCACGGCTCGAGCAGGTGGCCTGGGAACACATTGAGCCTAGCCCAAGAGCCCCATGATGAGGCAGAGTAAGTGAGGGTACAGTGGGGGTGCTGGGCATGAGAAGTGGAGGGAACCCTCCAGGCTGCACGGGCCCGAGGTGCACTGCAGAGGGGGCGGGGTGCTGGCTTCCCTGTTGAGAGCACTGCAGGAAGATTACTGTGGCCAGGTCAAGGTTTTGAGATGGCCGAGGGACAGTGTGTCGTGGGCATGACACTACCGACCCATCCAGCCCAGGCTGACACACAGGAGAACCCCTTCCTCCTGCAGCATTCCTGCTGGGAGAGCTCAACCCCACGCTCACTGTGAAGCAGAGATGCACAAAGGAATCATGTGCACGGGGCGCCTGGGGGGCTCAGTCGGTGAAGCGTCTGCCTTCGGCTCAGGTCATGACCCCAAGGTCTTGGGATGGAGCCCTGTGTCGGGCTCCCTGCTCAGCGGGGAGTCTGCTTCTCCCTCTACCCCTCCCGCTGCTCGTACTCCTGCTTGCTCACTCACTCTCTCAAATAAATAAACAAAATCTTTAAAAAAAAAAAAAAAAAGGAAAGGTTGGCTTGTCCATGACACAATGTCTCTATATTTCCATATTCGTGTCTGTTTTGTTTTGTGTTTGAGAGAGAGCGAGGGCACGAGTTGGGGGGAGCGGAGGGAGAGAGAATCTCAAGCAGACTCCCCAGTGAGCGCAGAGCCCTCTACCCTGAGATCACGATCTGAGCCGAAATCAAGAGCTGGCTGCCTTAACCGACTGAGCCACCCAGGTGCCCTATTTTAGGTCCTCTCGACACCCAGCTCGAGGCTCAAACTCACACCCCCGAGATGGAGAACCACTCACTCCGTCAACCAAGCCAGCTGGTCGCCTGTCCTCTCTGTCTTCTCGCATCACAGTGTCTCGACACCTCGACGATCTCTCAGCCCGTCCTGACAGGTCATCGACCTGTGGTCCTCCCCAGAAGGCGGCCAGAGCCCTCACAGTCAAGGGCTCTCTTGAGGGACGCACTCAGCTCTTCAGACCCGGGAGGTGCAGAGTTCCTGCCTCGTGGCATGAGAGGCCACCGTGTGGCAAGCCATCGGGGCTCCAGAAGGGCCCCTGCCTATGCAGCTGGCCCCTTCCAGAACTGGTCACGACAGGCAGAAACTCTGTCGGTGAAGTTGGGGAGCTCGTGGTCTGTGATGCAGCCCTCCACGTGGCCTCAGCCTCGGTTGCTGACAGATCAATGCAATTCGTGAAGTCCCTCGTAGCCCACCCCACAGCACCGGTCCCTTCTCCTTGTGAAATGTGTGCCTTCAGCTGGTGTAAGCCCTGGCCCGGCTCTGTTCTGGAGACAGTTATGTTCGTCTTCTTTTGCTGTACCACCAACTGCCACAAATTGAGCAGCTCAATGCAAGACATTCACTATTGCACGGCTTCCCTGGGTCAGACACGCGGATCTGAGTTTTCTGGGCCCTCTGCTCAGGGCCTCCCAGGTGAAGTCGGTGTCTGCCAGGGCTGCTCCGGACCTGAGGCACGGGCCCTCTCTGGAGGGTGGGCGGGATCCAGTTCCTTGTTGTAGGACTGAGGTCCATTTTCTGCTTGGCTGTTGGCTGGGGGCCGCCCCATGGCCCCCTCCAAGGGCCCTTTCTCAGGGTGGCCGGCTGGAGACATTGACGGCAGGCAGCACAATGGAGACTGTCACAGTGACATCCCAGGACTTTGTCCTGTGGGTGCGGAAGACTCTTCTGGCATTGTTTCAGCTCCTGCCCACACCAAAGGGGAGGACACAGGGTGCCCAGACAGCTCTGTACGCCACTGGGCCCTGGAGGGCTGTTTTCCTTGTGTGTTCATATAAACCCTACCGCTCTAAGCCACCTTCCATTCCTGCAACCCCAGCCCACACCCTCCAAGCCCCTATCTTGCTCACTCAGCATGAGAGCCAGACTGCGGCCCCCACGGACCTCCCTATGCACCCACCTCTGCTCCCTCATCTGGGAGGCAGCTTCCCCAGGCACCAGCCTGGACATTTACCTGTGGCTGTCATTCCCTCGGAGGCCATTCCTATCAGTCCTGTGGAGGGAGACCCTGCCCTGTTTTCGTCTCTTGACAACATTTCTCCCAGAGATTAAAACAATCTTATCTGTCCGTAAGCTGGCCTGCCGTCCGCCTCCCTCTGTCAGCTTCCAGGTCCCTGGCACACAGTAGGTGCTCAGCAAATATTTGTTGAGTGACAGAACAGTGGGCGTGAGCACGTGTCTCTGTGTCTGATTGTGTCTGGTGGCGTCTCTGAGCGCCTGTGGTTTCTCCTCCCAGTGAGCCTGGCTGCCTGGAATGTCCGAGTCCCCAGGAGTAGGAGCCAGAACCTGATTCTTAGTGGGGCTGGTTGGCTGACCCCTGCCTTGTGCAGCCACGCCTCCTAGAAGAGGGGAGGTAGGTAGAGGGCTCTGGTCTGGCTGGGGGGCGTTGGCCAGAGCTCAGGGTGGGACCATGGTGACGTCAGTGGCTTTGTCCTGGTGTGTTCTCTTCCCGAGGAATGGAGGCGAGACTCGGAAGTGAGCAACCCACAGGCACTTGGAAGGAGCAGAAGGTCTCAGGCCTTGGCCAGGGGAGGGGCAGGTGGCCTGCTGGACCTGCATTCTCATCTGTGGCTATTAACTGCCACGAGTGGGGGTGGGGCAGCAGCCCTTTGCTGCTGAGTTTGGTTCTGCTGGCCTCAGGCAGAGAGGGGGAGGGAAGAGGGGGTTGTAGCCCCCCACCGCCTCTGTCCATTCGTGCCCAGTGGCGCATGGGGGTCAGCTTCCCCCCAGTAGCGGCCCCCTCAGACTTAACGCGTTTGGGCCAAGCTGAGGGCTGAGTTTCCACGGAGAAGGCCCCACAGGGCTCGAGGCCAGGGAACCTGCTGGGACAGGGAGGGCGCCCACAGGCTCCTGGCTCAGGGCTGGGAGCTGACCCTGGTCCCCTTCCAGACAGAGGGGCCGGCGCTGGGCCATTTCTGCCTCCGTCCAGCATTGCCTGGACATCTTCCCTCCATGGGGGAAAGACAGCCCAGCAGACAGAGGCGGGCACTGAGGATAGAGATGGAGAGACATGGGCGGGGCGCAGAGAAGGGAGGTCACTAGCTAATATAAACCAGTTAAAAAAACAGGAGGAGAGGCCAGGCCTCAAGGCCAGCCAGGCGGGGCTTGTTTTTCCAGAATGAAAGGCCCAGGGAGGGGCTGGGACCGGGACAAGCTCTGATTCCAGTTTGGAAAAGGGGCTCCAATGCCCGGGGGGGCCTGAGTCTTGCTGAGGAAATGGGTCCATTGGGGGGGGGGTTCCCCACATCCTCATGGCCGGTCCTCATTCCCTCTGCTGCAGCCCTGACAGTCTCCCCACCTTGCCTGAAGCTGGAGAGTCCAGCTGAACTGGGGTCCTTGCTTATCTGAGGAACTTGGGACCAGGACAGGGTTCTGGGGTGAGATCCCTGCCCACCAGGGACTGGGGCCTGTGACCATAATTCTATTCAAATGGGTAGTCTAAAACATGCACTTGGGTTTTGGTGGTGGTTTGCATTTTTTCTTCTTTTTTCTTTTTGAGGTTTGTTTAACTAGAAAGAGTGGGTTTGGTACACAGTGTGTGATCTGTTATTTTGCATTTATTTATGTGACTTTGTAAGTTTTCCCAGAGCTTCAAATTTGTGCTTTCCACGGGGGAAGCTCCCATACCCGCCTTCCCCCCTCTACTCTGGGCGGGGAGCATCTTAGCCAGGGTTTGGTTTCAGGGACACCAGGCTCTGCCCTTGATGGTGGGCAGATGCAGGTCCAGGCCAGAGGGGAGGGGCTGGTCAAATGCTGCCCCTCCGTGCTGGGGTCCCCACCCTCATGCCCTGGCAGGCCCCTCTGGGTGGTGAAAATGACTGGTGGACAGCTGGGCCCATCAGGGAACCCCTTGCCCACTCCCCCAGAACTGGGGTGACTATTTTCCTTTCACAAATGAAGACATGCAGCCCCCAGAGGAGGCTGAGGGGAAGAGGGGTAGGTCCGGCACCCTGGGCTCCTTGGGGGTCTTTTTGCTAGGGGGGGTTGCCTCAGCTCCACAGCAAGCACAGGAGGGAGGACCCTGCCCACGCTGTCCACATGGGGGACGCCCGGGCCAGGTTCCCCCGACAGGTAGACGCGAGGTGATGTGCACCCCGGAGCCCCAGCCCTGCAGCAGCCCCAAAGGGCCTCATGTGTCCCAGCCGCCCCCACAGCATCCGGGACCATGCCCTAAGCCCTCCTGCCCCTTCAAGGGCTGGGCTACGGCCCCCTTCCCTGCTCCAGGACCTGGGCCAGAGGACCGGCAGGGTCTCTGCTCTGATTTCCCCTCACGTCCTCGGACACGGTGCCTGTGTTCCTACCCCTCCCCACCAGGCCAGCCAAGGATTCGGGGAGGACTAGGGGCCAGCAGGAGCCAGAGGGGGCGGTCTGCAGACCGTCGACCCCGCCCAGGGCTCCGTGATGTCATGGTGGGTGCTAAGGAGGGGGAGGGGGCTGGGCTGTTTTTCTGAAGAGTTGGAGCAGAAGTGAGACAAAGCGGGGCGGGCGGGCCAGGCGGGCGCCATGGAGCTGCGGTCCCAAGTTATGGTCTGGGAACTTGTACTTCTTCAGAGTGAGTGCGGGGTGGGTGGGGGTCCGGAGTGGGAGCACAAGCGGGTCTTCTGGGCAAAGCTGCCTGTCTGAGCTTGAGTGCGGAGGAGTGGGACGCTCCCGCTGCCGGGAAGGGGCTGGGTCTGGGGGGGGGGGTGCCTCAAGGTGGCAGCTCACCAGGATAAGGGGCCCCCAGGACCCAGGAGGGTGTGAGGTTTTATGTTAGATCTCCACCAGAACTTCCTCTCACATGGATTTGGGAGCCAGAGGGCCAAGAAGGGCAGGGAGGCTGAGGTGGCGGGTGCCTCTCACTGGGGTCCCTCCCCCACTCCACTCTTCCAGGAAGCCCCTCAGGTCTGCACTTCTTCCAGTGGTCAGAAGACGAGTAGGTTGGAGGATACAAGGGGCCTGGGAACAGTGGGGCTAACAGGGTCTGTTCCAGTCCCCCCCCTGGCTCCCTGGCCCCCTGAGCCCGCCTCCCGGGCTGGCCTGCTGACCCGGCACATTCCTCCTGGTCCCGGGCGCTCAGCCCATCTCTGGAGCAGGAACTTGCCTGTGGGTGCAGACGGTCCAGCCTGCTAGTGCTTCAGACCTCTGCCCTTCAGGAAGCCCCGGGGGGCTCCAGCCCTGAGAACCGGGTGTGGGGCGGGACTCCCAGCTGTGCGAGGACTCTTGAGCGTGGCTGTGGCATGGCCCTTGGCAGGTGCACGTACCTCGTTGGACATGAATGTGCAGGAGCCCCCAAACCAGCTCTGAGCATCACGCTTTGGCACCCTGGTGGCCTTGCTGCAGTGATGGTGACAGTGGGCACCATTCCTGAGGGTGGCCCTTGGTGACAAGTACACATTCCAGAGCTGGCTCCACCATTCACCCCCAAAAGGGGAAGAGCTGTCCCGCAGTCTAGGCCGGTGGCAGTGAGGATTAGGTGGGCGCCATGGGAGACCTGCCTGGGCCATGTGGGGCTAAAGGAGCGCCCTCCCCCATCTTGTCAGCCTGGCTTGACTTTATCCCCACCTTTTAAGAGGGTGTCACTAGTGGGGCGCCTGGGTGGCTCAGGTAAGCATCTGCCTTTGGCTCAGGTCACAATCTCAGGGTCCCAGGATCGAGCCCTTGCCTGGGGCTCCCTGCTCAGGGGGGAGCCTGCTTCTCCCTCTGCCTGCTGCCCCCCTCCTTTGCGCTCGCACACATGCTCTCTCTCTCTCTCTCTCAAATAAGTAAATAAATAAATAAAACCTATATCTATATAAATAAGAGGGTGTCATTAACACCCACCTCAGCAAGGACTATAATGGGACCCAGGCAGCCAAGTGGGGGGCCCGGGGCTGGGTGGGTGACCTGGATGCCAAGGCTCAGGTCATCCCCTCTCCAGCCCGACTCTCTCCTTCTTCTAGGCTCTGCTGTCCTTCTGTCCTCAGGTTAGTGACCAGCCTCCTTGGGAAACCACAACAGTCCCCCTCCCGTCTTGCCAGACCCACCCTGCACCTTCCCCTCGGGTCCCATCCCTCTCCCAGTGACTCCCCCTTCCCCCCAGTGCCCTCAGGGCCCGTGCCTGCTGCCAGCTCCGTGGTGTCCGAGTCCACCGTGAGCTGGGCGGCGGGCGCCCTGGCCGTGCTGCGCTGCCAGAGCCCGAGAATGGTGTGGACCCAGGACCGGCTGCACGACCGCCAACGCGTGGTCCACTGGGACCTCAGCGGCCGCCCAGGCGGCGGCCCGACCCGCAGACTCGTAGACATGTACTCGGCGGGCGAGCAACGCGTGTACGAGCCGCGCGACCGCGGCCGCCTCCTGCTGCCCCTCTCCGCCTTCCACGACGGCAACTTCTCGCTGCTCATCCGCGGTAAGGGCCTGGGCACCGCGGCGGGGATGCGGGGGCCGTGTGGCGCGCGGGCCGGCTGCGCACTTCACCGCTGGGCTTTCTGCCGGGTCGTAGCGGTGGAGGAGGCCGACGCGGGGCTGTACACCTGTAACCTGCACCACCATTACTGCCACCTGTACGAGACCCTGGCCGTCCGCCTCGAAGTCACGGACAACCGTGAGTGTGCCCCCCCGCCGCCCCCGGGACGTGTCCCTGCGGGCTCCCTCCCCGCCCCCCGGCGCTGACCCACCTGCACCCCCAGCCCGCGAGGCCGGCGCGCACTGGGACGGCGAGAAGGAGGTGCTGGTGGTGGAGCGCGGCACGCCCGCGCTGCTCACCTGCGTGAACCGGGCGCACGTGTGGACCGACCGGCACCTGGAGGAGGCGCAGCAGGTAGTGCACTGGGACCGACAGCCGCCTGGGGTGCCGCACGACCGCGCTGACCGCCTGCTGGACCTGTACGCGTCGGGGGAGCGCCGAGCCTACGGGCCGCCCTTCCTGCGCGACCGCGTGGCGGTGGGGGCGGACGCCTTTGCGCGCGGCGACTTCTCACTGCGCATCGACCCGCTGGAGCCAGCCGACGAGGGCACGTACTCCTGCCACCTGCACCATCACTACTGCGGCCTCCACGAGCGCCGCATCTTCCACCTGAGAGTCACCGAGCCCGTCGCTGAGCCGCCCCCGCGGGACTCGCCGGGCAACGGTTCCAGCCACAGCGGCGCCCCTGGCCCAGGTGCCGCGTGGCCCCTCCCTGCCCCCCACAGGGACCTGGGTGTTGGCGGGGGGGAGGCCCCCTCGGGCCACGGCGGTCCATCCCTTCCCGAGCCCCGCGGAGCAGGGGCGGTCTGAATCGGGGGCGCGCTCCCTGACGCCGCCCCTGCACGGCCCGTGCAGATCCCACCCTGGCGCGCGGCCGCAGCGTCATCAACGTCATAGTCCCCGAGGGCCGGGCCCACTTCTTCCAGCAGCTGGGCTACGTGCTGGCCACTCTGCTGCTCTTCATCCTGCTGCTCATCACCGTCGTCCTGGCCACCCGTCAGCGCCGCCGCGGAGGTGAGCTGGGGCTCCATCCCGCAGGGCCGAGGCCAGAGCTAGGAAGCCTCCCCTGACCAGAGGCGGGTGTGGGGGGCAGTGGCCTGAGCAGAGGGTAAGCAGGGACGGGAGGGTTCCTTAGGGCTGAGGGGGCTGGGGAGCGGGTGAGACTGCCCCCAACATGAGTCTTCCTCCCCAGGCTACGAATACTCGGACAAGAAGTCGGGGAAGTCAAAGGGGTGAGTGCCCCCTCCAGGCTCTCCTGGGGACCAGACCTCCCCACCCCGCTCTGCTCTAACTGCCCACCACCCTCCCGCCTCCAGGAAGGATGTGAACATGGCAGAGTTTGCTGTGGCCACAGGAGACCAGGCGCTTTACAGGAGTGAGGACATTCAGCTAGGTGAGGGAGGGCCCCAGAACCAAGGTCCAGACTGTGGCTCCCAGGCCTGACCTAGGGGAGGCACATCTCTGGGGGTGGGGGAAGCCTCACCCTGCTCTTTCCTTGCACCAGATTACAAAAATAACATCCTGAAGGAGAGGGCTGAGCTGGGCCACAGCCCACTGCCCGTCAAGAACATTGACTTGGACAGAGGTGAGTGACTAGGAAGGCTGGGCCTGTACCTCACCCCATCCACACTCACCAGCCAGCCCCAGGGGCAGGAGTCCCGGGGCAGTCTTGCTAGATGTCTGCCTTGTGTTTACCCCTGTGACAGAGGGGCAGAGGGCAGACACCCACCTGTTCCCTTGGCTTCCAGAGTTCAGAAAGGAGTACTGCAAATAAGGTGATCCTGGGCTCCTGGCTGGGCCAGCAGCCCTGCCATCTCCTGTCTGTCCGTCTTGGAGGATGACCTCCTGACCCTCATGTGGCTCACCTGACCCCCTTCCAGCGGCTGGTCCCGCTGTCCTGGAACTTGGCCTGGACTGGCACCGAGCAAGGCTGCCTCCAGACCCCTCTCCCCAGAGTCATCCTCATCCTCACAAGCACAGCGGGCTCTTTGGGATTCTGCAGATGCCCCTTCACCAGCCCTCAGCAGGTGCCTGCTGGCTCCCACACTCACTGGTGGTCCTGCCCCCCCCCAACGCAGGCACAGCCCAGACCCCGCTGATGTTCACCAGTCAACCCTTCAGACTCTCCTGGCCCCTGTCACTGTGGGCTGGGGCTCAGTGGGGGGTCTTGGAGCTTGGGTCAGCCTCAGGGCTAGCACCCTGGCCCCTTCTTCACCCCCTTCTACGGCTGGGACCTGAGGATTGTATGTTCCAGGCCCCAGGCTAATTCCCCTCTGCTCTGTGTTGGGCTACCTGGGGCTGCCCTGGGGCTTCTCTGCCTTCCACCCTATTCCAGCTTTGTTTCCAGCAAGTGCCTTGACAGTCACTGGGCTCTAGGTGACTTATGACTCTGACCCCCCTCCCTCAGCCCTTCCTTGGGCTGGAGTCTGGGGCTGGGACCTCATTTGGCTTCTGTTTTGGCTGAGGACAGGGGAGGGGTAAAGATGGTTCTTGAGTGGCTTGTGCTGCCACCCCCAACACCCCACATTTGCTCCTCCCGGGAAACTGCCACCATCACAATAAAGACCACATGATTTTTAGACTTGGCCCCAGGTATGCCTCTGTGGCTCCTACTTCATGTCCCGGGGGGCGGAGTCTGGGCCTTGGGAACCTCAATGCTTTCCTTCATCTGAAGCCCTGCTGTCGCCACCCATTTCTTTGCGTGGAAGGTCTGAGTCCAGGTATCCTGGGAAGAGCGACGTCAGGTCCAATCCTATGGCACTATTCCTGGTTGTAAAGGAGTTCGGGATTCTCTTCTGAGGGCTTATTTGGACATGGAGGAGGGGAGCCTGGACATGCTCAGAGGACAGCCCTCTGAGCAGCAGATGCCAAAATGGGATTAGATGTGTGAAGATAAAGAGGGGGGAAGCAGGAGTAGGTACCAAAGGCAGGACACTTGTGAGGGGGATGGGAGGGAGGTACAGGAGGAAGGAGCCGTTGTGTTTCCCCAGCCCTGACCCCATCCAACAAAACTCCCAGGGCAGCAGGAGGGGGGGAAAGGCTGTCTGTCACCCCATGCTGGAAACCCTGAGGTGGTGTGTTGAGAATATGCAGATTATGTCTGGCTGAATTAGGGGCACAAGCCATCCACAGAGGGTCAGCGGGTAACCTGGCGTCTGAACTCCCACCCTGGGGAAGTGAAAACCCCAGGGCGCTGTGAGGAAGGCAGTGTCAGTGACCTCACACGGGGGATGTAAAGTCAGATTCGTTACTTATAGATCCCAGAACAGGGGCGGTGAGCAAGGCTTCGGAAGGGCGGTCCTCCATTCCAGATCAGGAGACAGACAGCAGGGTAGCATACACCTATTACTTATACGGTGGTTGGGGTGGTGGTCACTAATTTTTTGTAGGCTCAATTCTGAGTGGTCATCTTAAAAGATAGCACAGGAGACACAAGGCAGGACGTTGTGGTGGGCATCCTAGGCTCAGGCTCGTATCTGAATGTCCGGACTCTGGACATGAGCAGGCTTGTCAGCTGTAAAATACTCAGACAGCACCTCAGAGTGGCTGTCTTCTCACCACACACCTGCAAGGATCGCACAGTGGCAAAGGCAGGGAGGGAGGCTGGGCCGGGGAGCTGTGGCTTGCTTGAAAATGTGCCTCCCTTCCAGCTTAGTGACCCCTCGCCCCGCAGTAGCTGCCCTGCTCTGACCACAAACTCACTCCTCCTTGCAGTGTACCAGTCTGACCACATCAGAGTCAGCTCTGGTACTGGTCTCTAGCCTCTGGCTACCAGGTTCTCTCATATGACTTGGGCAGCCAGGTAAGAAAGAGAGGCTTGAGGGGGCGGGGGCGGGGGGGGGGGGAAGCGCAGATGGGGCATCAGACCCTGCATCTGTGAGATCAGCAGTCATTCATGTCTGGTCTGGGGGATGCTGGACATGGGAGCTCTCAGGGTGGGGACCGTGTCCCTCCCGTAGACACCCAGCACAGAGCCATGGCAATCCTTCCTCCAAGGCCATACTACCTGGCTTCCTCAGATTACCAGAGCCCTGCCCACTCTCCCCACCAGAGCCTAGGGGGATGGAGGTCAGCACCCTTGGCCTAGGCTGACCTGGGGATGGTCCCTAGCCTGGGCTCAGGGGCTTTCCATCAAAGTCTTGCTCCTCCAGTCAGTGGCGGACTGATGGGCTTTTTCCTGTGCTGAGCCACTGCCCAAGGATGGTCATGACTAGGCAGTTGGGACAGCTCCAGGCTCCAGCCAGCTTCAAAGGGAGTGCTGGGGACAGGCTGCAAGGGGCATCATCTACACCCCAACATCATCACTCTTGGGTCCTATCCTAGGGTCTCTCCTGTTCTTCGCTCTCACCAATGTGGGATTCCCTCTACTGGCCTCAAGTCTTCCTCCTGGGATGGGGGAGACCCTCTACCTCCGGTGGGAGCAGAGTGCGGCTGGAGCCTCCACAGCCCGAGGGCTGCTGCTCTGGGTCTCCCTTGGATCGACAGAGGCGGTGGCGGGGGTGGGTGGGTGGGGGGTAATCTTCACCTTGCCCAGGCACTTCTGTGCACACATGCGTGCGCACCGTTGCCGAGGCCGACCTCCGCTGCTGCCTTCAGCCGCACATAGACATGTTCACACTCGCACTCCCGCCTCCACGCGAGCACCCGCATGCACTTGGCCCGTGTCTCTCGGAGCCTCCGTGGGGCCCGGCAGAGGGCGCGCGAGCACGCAGTGGGCGCCGGGGCGCAGAGACCGAGTTGTCTTTGGCTCCCGGCCGGGACAGAAGTATCCTCAGCTTCCCCTGCTGCCCCCTTGCTGCCCGCCTATCAGACCAGGGCGCCCCCCGACTTTGAGCACCCACGGACCCCGGAGCCCTCGCGAAGGGGCGGAGAACCGGAACCCCGGTCCAGCCATACTTCTGGGTTCTGCAGTCGACCCCTGGGGGCCCCGGCTGGGGACCTGGCGTTGCCTGGGGCGGGGTCTCCCTTCTGACAGCAGGGTTGCTTCCGGAGCCCTCGGCCCAGCAGGGGTTGCGGCCCGAGCACATTGTGGGCGTCCCCGCGTGCCGGGCCGGGGACCCGGGGCCCGAGAGGATGGTCGGGGGCGAGGCCCGGGAGAGCTGTGGGAGCTCCGCGCGGGGACCGACACCTCAGCCCCGCCGCCCACGCGCGCACCCCGCCCTCCAGCCCTTCCGCGCGTGCGCAGCCCCGCCCCGCGCCGCGCCGCGAGCGGCCCGGTGACGTCAGGCCCCGCCCGCTCTCGGGCGCCCCCCGGCGGGCGCGCTCAGCCCGGGGCCGGCGGTCCCTTTAACTGCGCGGCCCGAGGGGGCGGCGGCGGCGGCGGGGCGCACGGACGCGGCTGGGCCTCGCACGCCCTCCCTGCCTGCGTCCCCGGGCCGTGGCGGATGGGCGGCCGCCGGCCGCGGGGCAGCAGCCGGGGCGCGAGCGGAGCGGGGGCCGGCGGGGCGGGTGGGGCCGGGGCGGCCGGGCGGGGCGCCGGGGGCCTGGTAGCGGCCGGGCCGGGAGCGGCGGGCGGGCGGCCGGGCGGGGCGCGGGCAGACAGCGGAGAGGCGCGGGAGTCCGAGCCCCGGGCCGGGCCGGGAGCGCCGCTCGGGCCCCGCGCCACCGCCGCGCCATGGCGGAGACCAAGATCATCTATCACATGGATGAAGAGGAGACGCCGTACCTGGTCAAGCTGCCCGTGGCGCCCGAGCGCGTCACGCTGGCCGACTTCAAGAATGTGCTCAGCAACCGGCCCGTGCACGCTTACAAATTCTTCTTCAAGTCCATGGACCAGGACTTCGGGTCAGTGGGCCGTGGGGGCCTGTGCGCGAGGACGGGTGTCTGCACCTGTCCGCGCCCGGCCAGGGCCTTGGGGAATCTTGGGACTGTGACCCGGACAGTGCCTCTGCTCCCCGGGGGTGCTGCGCGTCCAACCTGGCTGTGCCCTGAGCTGGGGACGCATGAGGCCCTGGCTGCCTGCTCAGGAGTCTGAGAGCGCTGGACGGTGGGGGAGGCGAGGGCTCTCATTTCTGCACCCACTCTGGGCCTGTGTGGCTGAGTCTGTCTGACTGGCGGGTGGTCAAGGTCCGTGGCCCGGGGTGAGCTGAAGTCCCGCCTTGGCACTTGTCAGATTCAGGATCCCACTGCCCCTCCTCTGTGGCGGACAGGCAGGTGCTTATAGGGCTTGACCTGGAGGGCTTGTGATTCATGGGGGCTGGGGTCAGAGGAGTGTCCGGGGGAAGGGAAGGGATGAGGGCAGGGTCCTTGCTGCCCAGTGGGTCCATTGTAGTTAGCGTGAAGGAAATGAGGTGATCCGCAATGGGCACAGATTTGTCTGTTGGAGTCTGCAGAAGTTTCCAGAGGCTCAAGACAGCCTCTCTCTGGATCCCTCCTCCAGGGTCCTGGGGATAGGGCAGAGATCAGGGATCACCGGGGACCACGGGTCGTCCCTGCACCCGCCCCTGCCTGAGGGTTGTTGTCTGTTGGGCCTCTGTTTTTGTTGGGCCACATAGTACTTGGGTTCCTGGGAGCAGCCTGGGCCGTCTGCTCACTCCGGCAGCCTCTGGGTCAGTGTCCCCATGTCCAGCCTTAGTGGTGGCTGTCTTGGCTGAGGGGACTTCCCGTTTGCACTGGGCAGGGCCTCTGGGACAGTGAGCCGGAGGCTGGCTGTTCGCTTGAAGCTCTGTCCGAGGCCTGACCCAGCACAGCCATGGGTAACTTGAGTCCCCAGCTCAGCAGTGCTGGGGGGGGGGGTGGAGTACTCAGAGGCCTCGTGGGCTGAGCAGGTGTGCCTGGCCGCCCTCAGGCAGCCTGTGTCCTTGTGTGTGACTGTGTCTTAGGACTTTGACATTGAGGCCATTTCCTGGATTCTCTGGCTTGCATGGACCCTGGGCAGCCCCAGGTCAGGTCAAGCTGGGGCCATTCAGCAGTTCTCTGGGGGGCCTGAGGGAAGTTTGGACAATTAGACTTTCTTGTTCTCCACCACCACTAGGGAGAGGCAGAGAGGGAGCGTGTGTTCTCGGAAACCCTGGGTGGGCTGGGCATGAGAGGGTAGCCTCAGATCAGGGACTGTGAAGACTACCCTGGTGAGCCTGGGCCTCCTGCCCCAACCTGCCATCCCACTGTGGGCCAGGCCTTGACTCCCCGAGCCTCTGTTCCTGGCCATAGCTGGCCACCTAGTAAGGGCAAGGGGAGTCTGGGCTGTGGCCACGGCCACCTGCCCTGGGCTGGGTCCCACTCCAATCTTTGGCCAAATAGGTGGGGGGGTTCCTGTGACTACCTCCCACTTTTCCCATGCAGGTCACAGCAAAGTTCTAGGGAAGGTCCCTGGGCCTGTGGCAGGCTGGCCCAGAGGCATCAAGCCCTGGCTTGGTGAGTGGTGGTGCAGGGAGGAGTCTGGGCCCAGCTTTTAGACTGAGGCAGAGGTTGGAGTCCCTTGCTACCAGGGCTGCCTTGCTGATCCAGGCCTGGCTAGACTTGGCACTTAGGTCATCTGCCTGCCGGTGGCCCTGGTCCCTCCATCTCTGGGCCAGGAGCTCCGGTCTCGGAAGCCACCTGCCTGTGGGCCGTGTGAGGGCTGCAGGGCAGGGGGTGGGGGCTGGGCCTGACCTAGCCTGTCTGGGTAAGTGCCCACTCTGCCCTCTGCAGCCGGTCCATCTGGGGTCAGTGCACCCAGTGGTGTCGGGAGAGTCCAGACAGGTGCCTTCGGAGTTTATGGCAGGGTGTAAGGGACTGGGAACCCCTTGCCCTGGAGCCTGCAGAGCTTCAGCCTGGGGGAGCTCTAGGGTCATGAGGCGGGGGTGGGGGGGAGGGGCAGCTGTAGGAATGGTGGGAGCTGAGGATTCCTCACTTGTGGAGGCCCCGGGGTTGGGGGGGGTCTCTTTGAGATCTCCCCTGCCATGTATGAGCTTGTTCTGCCACCTTCCTGCTCTGTGGTGGGGAGGTCTAGCGGGGGGACCCTGTGCCTCTGGGGACCCACTGGCAAGGGTTGGCCTGTGGCATGCTGTGGCCTCTGGGAGCCCTGGGGATCCCCCTGTGGCTCCCCCTCTGGCTGTGCTTGGTTCCAAGGGCCCTGCTCCGAGCAGATTCCTTGCCAGGGCGAGTCTCCGGGGGCGGCGGGCGGGCGGGGCCGGACAGCCACAAGTTTGAGGTTAACCGGGATCTCGCCAGGAATTCTGAGGTTGGGGGCACGATGCCAGTGGGGGTGCCCCTGGATGTCCACCCCTAAGGGTCGGTGGAGACTGCCTGGGAGGTCGCTCTTCTACCCGGTGAGGCCTGGCCCAGCAGGGAGCCCCAGAACTGTTTGGAGGCATTTCCCCTGGCTCCACTGAGGCCTCCCCTGCCCTGTCTCTGCCTGGAGCTCCCGGAGTTTGGGAGGCTGGCCAGAGGTGGGCGGCATCGTGCATCCCGAGGAAAGCACCTGCACCCTTGTCCTAGAGGCTCTGACACCCCCACTCCCACCTCCCGGCTGTCTTGACCTAGCTGGGCGGGGGCCTGTGGTGCCCCCCCCATTGCTCCAGGCCTGAGGTGGAAGGCAGGATGTCCTGTTGTGCTGGGTTGGGGGACTTGGGCTCCTCAGGCTGGGGTGGGGGGTTGGGGAAGGGAGCAGGGACTCTGGGCCCTGGGGGCTCATTTGTGCAGGGGTAGGGGGCGCAGAGGCTCGGGCAGCCCTGGGTGATTGGTCATCTGGAGGCCCTGGCCAGTGGACAGTCCGCCCCTGGGGAAACCAGGCAGGCCCTGTGGTGTGAGGGCTGGGGAGCTCATCTGCCTGCCTGGGGGTGAGTCAGAAAGGGCGGGGGCTTGGGAATGGCAGGGAAGGCTGGGCCACCTGGGCTGTGAAACAGGAACCAGGTGCCTGCTCAGCCTTGGTTGCTGCTGTCACTCACAGACCGTGCTCTCAGCCTGCCGGGCCCCCAGGAGGACTTGCTGCACGGGTGTCTGTCGGCTGTGGCTGGCAGAGCCCCCGGTGGTGCTAGGCCACTTCAGGTCTTCCTGTGGTGGCCCCCTCTTGCGTGACTTCAGCTGAGTCCTGGGCTGGGTCCTAGCCTGCCTGGGAAGCTCAGTTCTGTAGGGCTGTGGCGCCTGCATAAGTTGGGGCAGTAGACATGGGGTCTTCTCTTCCTGTTGGGTGTCCACCTCACTGCTACCTGTGTGGCTGGCATGTGTCTGAGGGGCTGCTGTGGGGTCCTGGCAGGGTGCCCCCTCCTGCCCTGGCCGTCTCTTCTCTCTTCTGAGGCCTGGATGGTGGGTGGTGGACCTGGGCCTCGCTCCCCTGGGGGTGTGTGGGGTACTTGCCCTGTGGAGGCCTCCTGCCACCTGTTGCTGCCCAGGACTGGCAGAGTCAAGGCGTCCGGGCTCAACAGGTCACAAGGCTGCTTCCTGCCTGTTGTCCTGGCTCCTGTTTTTCTACTGGGCCCAAGTCCCGGGTGTGGAAATCCCGCTGTGTTGGGCAGGGCTGGGCTCCAGCCGGGTAGGGCGTCGTGGAGCCTCCTGCTGCAGGCCTGGCCCTGCCTGCCCTGATCCCTGGGCCTCAAGGAGGCCACAGTGTGGGGTGCGTCTGGGCCATAGCCACTGCCTGCCCTGCCCCATGGCCCCTCCCCAGCTGCCCCTGGGAACCGTACTGGCTGCTGCTCTCCTCAGCCCTTGAATCTGACAGCTGACCCCATCCCCCACCTGTGTCTGACCACAGCATCATCAGCTTCTCTCCCAGTCAGCGTCGCCTTGGCTCTCTGTGTCCTGCCTGGGTACCTTCCCCACCCCCATGCCCACCCGACTAGGGGCAGCATCAAGACATAGGCCAGGGGCTGGTTGCTGGGCAGTATGGCTGCTGGGGCTTGCTGGCCTCTGGAGCTGGGACTTCTCAGTGGGCCCAGCAGCCCTGTACCTGGCTGTCCTTTCAGGCCTTGAGTTGGGCTGTTGCAGAGAGTGGGGTCTGCTTCTGTGTCCTTGGCCAGGTGGACTGGCTGGGAGGGCAGTGGTCTGCCCTCGGTGTGCTTTTATGGGTCTGCATGCCAACCCATCTTAACCTGTCTGTGTTCATGTGGTCTGAGTGTCCTCACGTCTGTATTGAGGCCTGCTGTGAACCAGGCCCTGTTCTGGGTTGGGGCCAGGTTTGGGGCGTGGGGGGGTGGAGGGAAGAAGCCAGATAGAGCCCTGCTGTCATGGGTCCCCACTCTGTGGGATGCACAGACACGGAGCAACGTAGATACTTGCATTATAGGGTGTTATAGGAGGTGACCCTCTGCTGCTCGAGAGCCGGGAGTTTGGACCTCCATCTGACCTGGGCCCTGGGAGGGTCTGCAGGAGGATGACAAGGGTCCCCCGGAAGGGATTGCACCAGGCAGCGGCATCCACACAGACTGACGACATCTGGGCATGTGCCTGGACACCCTGGGCTGGCATGCACCCTGGACAAGAATATGGGGAGGTGTTCCCTCCAGAGCCCACTGGTGGGAGCCGGCCCTCATGCGGGTGGTCTCGTGGCACTGTCTCCCCACAGGGTGGTGAAGGAGGAGATCTCCGACGATAACGCCAGGCTGCCCTGCTTCAATGGCCGTGTGGTCTCCTGGGTGAGTCCGTGCGATGTTGGCAGAGGGTGCTTGGCTAGGGTGGGGGCTGGGCTGGGCTGAACCCATGTGGGTGGGTGGGGGGTGGGCCTGCAGGTTGGCGGGTGTCCCTGAGCCATGGCTGTCCTCTGCAGCTGGTCCTGGCCGAGGGCGCACACTCAGATGCAGGATCTCAGAGCACTGATGGTCACACAGAGTTGCCTCCACCTCTTGAGAGAACGGGCGGCATTGGGGACTCCCGGCCTCCCTCTTTCCAGTAAGGACTGTGGGTGGGGGGCTAAGCCTGGTGGTCCTGAGGGGCCTGCTGCCTACCAGGCCTGTCGGGGGAAGGGGCAACCAACCAGGGACCCATGGTCAGTAGAAATTGGTCAGTGGAGGAGGGGTGGGCAGAGAGGCCGGGTCTGGGCAGATGAGTGGGTGGGAGAGGAGGCAAGGAGCCGGGAGGCTGTCGAAGTGTGGGTGGCCCAGCCTGCCCCAGCCCACCCCCTCTTGTGGGCACAGCCCCAATGTAGCCAGCAGCCGTGACGGAATGGACAATGAGACTGGCACGGAGTCTCTGATCAGCCATCGGCGGGAGCGAGCCCGACGCCGGAACCGCGAAGAGGGTAATGAGGTCGCACCTTAGACGTGCCTGGGCCCCCATGGTGCACCCCATGACCCTGCCTACTCCCAGTTACTGCCTCCCAACCAATGTTGGTCCCAGAGTAGAGGTCCTAGGCCTGTCTGCCCAGGATCCCAGGGGCCCGCCATCAGCCCCAAAGTCACCTGGCCGGCTCCCAGGTCAGTTGGTGCTTGAGGCCACACAGGGGACCCCACGGCCAGCTCCCCTCTTGCTGTCCCCACAGCTGCCCGGACCAACGGGCACCCAAGGGGGGACCGGCGGCGAGACCTGGGGCTGCCCCCCGACAGTGCCTCCACTGTGCTGAGCAGCGAACTAGAGTCCAGTAGCTTCATCGATTCGGATGAGGATGACAACACAAGCCGGTGCGTGGGTGTGTGTGCGGGTGTGCGTGCACAGGTGTTGCAGGGGTGTGCGTGCGGGTGTACGTGCACCGGTGTTGCAGGGGTGTGCGTGAGGGTGTGCGTGCACAGGTGTTGCAGGGGTGTGCGTGCGGGTGTGCGCACACAGGTGTTGCAGGGGTGTGCGTGCGGGTGTGCGTGCACAGGTGTTGCAGGTGTGCGTGCGGATGTGCGTGCACCGGTGTTGCAGGGGTGTGCGTGAGGGTGTGCGTGCACAGGTGTTGCAGGTGTGCGTGCGGGTGTGCGCATACAGGTGTTGCAGGGGTGTGCGTGCGGGTGTGCGTGCACCGGTGTTGCAGGGGTGTGCGTGCAGATGTACGTGCACCGGTGTTGCAGGGGTGTGCGTGCGGGTGTGCGTGCACAGGTGTTGCAGGTGTGCGTGCGGGTGTGCGCGTACAGGTGTTGCAGGGGTGTGCGTGCGGGTGTGCGTGTACAGGTGTTGCAGGGGTGTGCGTGCGGATGTACATGCACCAGTGTTGCAGGGGTGTGCGTGCGGGTGTGCATGCACAGGTGTTGCAGGGGTGTGCGTGCGGATGTACGTGCACCAGTGTTGCAGGGGTGTGCGTGCGGGTGTGCGCGCACAGGTGTTGTAGGTGTGCGTGCGGATGTGCGCGTACAGGTGTTGCAGGGGTGTGCGTGCGGATGTGCGCATACAGGTGTTGCAGGGGTGTGCGTGCGGGTGTGCACGCACAGGTGTTGCAGGGGTGTGCGTGGATGTGCGTGCACCGGTGTTGGAGGGGTGTGCGTGAGGGTGTGCGTGCACAGGTGTTGCAGGTGTGCATGGATGCATGCATCCAGATGTGTGTGAGTGTGTAACAGGTGTGCACAAGCACGCTCGTGTGAGTGTGTAACAGGTATGTGTGTACATGCGTGGGGGTGTGTGCACGCATGTGCTGGCTTACTCAGTGTCCGCGTCTCCGTTTTGCCGGAGTCGTGCTAGATGTAGCTGTGGGGTTTGCATGTGTCGTGCGTAGGGCTGTGTACAGCCCGGAGCTGAGCCTCCTGAGCAAACTTGACCCCGCTCTCTTTCCCACAACGCACCTGGCTGGGCGGCGCGGGCCCCGACACCCGTCACGTGCACTCCCTGTCTTGTGTGTGTGTCGGCCGTGCAGCCCTGGCCTGGCCCTGACCTTCATGCCCCCCCAGACTGAGCAGCTCCACGGAGCAGAGCACTTCCTCCCGGCTCATCCGGAAGCACAAGCGCCGGCGGCGGAAGCAGCGCATGCGGCAGGCGGACCGTGTAGGTGGCAGCCCGGCGCTGGGTGGGGTCTGCCCTTCTGCAGCCCCTGCCTGCGTCCCCTCACTCGCGTCCCTCCACAGGCCTCTTCCTTCAGCAGCATCACGGACTCCACCATGTCCCTGAACATTATCACCGTCACTCTCAACATGGGTGAGGCCTCACTGGGGTCCCCCACAGGGCGTGGGCCCCTGGGTGAGGCACAGCCCCTTAGCAGGCACCGCTCACCTCACCCCTGCAGAGAGGCACCACTTCCTGGGCATCAGCATCGTGGGGCAGAGCAACGAGCGGGGGGACGGCGGCATCTACATCGGCTCCATCATGAAGGGCGGGGCTGTGGCGGCTGACGGGCGCATCGAGCCGGGCGACATGCTGCTGCAGGTGCAGGGCTGCGGGGAGATGCCGGGGGGGGGGGGCCGGAGGCCGGCGCCCCCGCCCCACCGCGCTGAACCCCTCGCCCCCAGGTGAATGACATCAACTTCGAGAACATGAGCAATGATGACGCCGTGCGGGTGCTGCGGGAGATCGTGTCCCAGACGGGGTGAGGCAGGGCGGGTGGGCGGCATGTGGGGGCCCACGTGGGGCCTCGCCTGTGTGACCTGCTGTACCCCACAGGCCCATCAGCCTCACGGTGGCCAAGTGCTGGGACCCGACCCCCCGGAGCTACTTCACCATCCCGAGGGGTGAGTGACCCCCAGGGCTGCTGGGGGGGGGGAGGGCACTCACCCAGCCTGAAGGTCCTTTCCTCTGTGCCCCCGTGCTCCATCGTGCACTGCCATCCATCCGTCTGTCCCTTCATCCATTACCACGCGGCGGCCACGCAGCTGACCCGGTGCGGCCCATCGACCCCGCCGCCTGGCTGTCCCACACGGCCGCACTGACTGGAGCCCTGCCCCGCTACGGTACGAGCCCCTGCTCCAGCGCCGTCACGCGCACCAGCTCCTCCTCACTAACCAGCTCTGTGCCCGGCGCTCCACGTAAGTGGCAGCTCAGGAGAGCAGGGAACTGAGGCACCAGGGCGAGGGACCTGGCCGAAGTGCCCACCCAGTCCTGCCGCGCCACAGGGCGCACACGTGGACGGACACGGCTGACACGTGTGTGTCTGACCCAGCACCGACACAGGTGTCTGCCCTCACGCACGCCCTCCTTCCAGCTGGCTGGCTGTGTGGTGGGATTGAAAGATGCCCGGAGGGGCCAGGCCAGCCCTGGGGTCCCTCTCTCCTGGAGAGGAGAGGCAGCGCACGCATGTGACCCCCACCCGGCTTTCCTGCAGCTAACACGACTAACAGCCCTGAGCTCGCGGAGGGGGCAGGGAAGAGGCCTCTCCCCGTGGGGCTCTGGTCTGCAGGGTGGGGTTGGCCTCACCTGGCTTTGGGCCCAAGATCCTGATGAAGCATCTGCAGGGGTAGGGAGCAAAAGTTCAACCCCCCGACCCACCCCTGCTGCCTGCTCCTCCGAGGGTCCATCCTGTGGAGGGAGCGGACCCCACAGTCACCGGATAGCCTCACAGTCTGGGCTCCGTGACCACGGAGCCGGCGCAGGGCCTGGTCTCTGAGACGGGCTGCCACCGCGGGGCCCGCGGCCCAGCCGAGCCCTGTCGCTGCCCTCGGCGGCTCAGGGCTGAGGGGGGCCGTGCCTTGCAGAGCTGGAGGAGGCTCCCCTGACGGTGAAGAGTGACATGGGCGCTGTGGTGCGCGTCATGCAGCTGCCGGACTCGGGCCTGGAGATCCGTGACCGCATGTGGCTCAAGATCACCATCGCCAACGCCGTCATCGGTGAGCGGCCGCCGGCGGCTGCGGGGGGCGGGGTCGCCCCGGGCTCTGTGCCCTGACGCGTGCCTCGGGCCAGGCGCCGACGTGGTGGACTGGCTGTACGCGCACGTGGAGGGCTTCAAGGAGAGGCGCGAGGCTCGCAAGTACGCCAGCAGCATGCTGAAGCGCGGCTTCCTCCGGCACACGGTCAACAAGATCACCTTCTCGGAGCAGTGCTACTACGTCTTTGGGGACCTGTGCAGCGGTGAGTGGGGGGCTGCGGGGCGGGGGTCCCCGGAGGGCCCGCCCACACTGCCCTCACCCACCCTCCCCTCCCGCCAGCTCTCGCAGCCCTGAACCTCAACAGTGGCTCCAGTGGGGCCTCGGATCAGGACACACTGGCCCCACTGCCCCATCCGGCCGCCCCCTGGCCCTTGGGTCAGGGCTACCCCTACCAGTACCCGGGCCCCCCGCCCTGCTTCCCACCCGCATACCAGGACCCTGGCTTCAGCTACGGCAGCGGCAGTGCTGGGAGTCAGCAGAGTGAAGGTGAGAACCTGCTGGGCTCCCAGCTCCCCGCTGTCCCCGCCGCCTGGCTCTGCCCTATGTGCCCGCCCCCTCCGCCCTGTGCGCTCCTCCCTGCTCTGTGTCGAGGCCCTGGGTGAGCTCCTTCTGGAAGGGGTGAGTGGGTCAGGGGGGTGGGGAGAACCCTGCAGACTGGGGTGTGCGCGTGTGTGTGTTGGGGGTGCTCGTGTTCCAGGTGCAGCAGAAGTGAAAGGCCAGGAGATGGCATGGGGAAGGACAGCAGAGAGGTCCCGGGACACAGTGGAGACACCTGCCCCAGCACCTGCAGCCTGGCCGGGAGCCGCAGGTGGATGGTTGCACAGAACTGTGGACCCACCCTGGGATGTGTGGAGAGCTGAGCAGGAAGATCGAGGGGTGTCCCTGAGGAGGGGACTTGCTGGAGGAGTGGCCTGAGGCCAGGGGACAGAGGTCAGGCAGCCAGCCCAGTAGACCCAGACAGGGATGGGAGAGAGAGGAGAGCAGGTCAGAGGGTAGTGGTGCCCCAGGGAAAGCTGTTGCTGGGTGCCTGTGGACCCTGGACAGGCCCAGCTGGTGGCGGCATGCCCCGTAGGCGGGAACGGGTGTCCAGGCCGGGCCTGCTGTGTAACTCATGCTATCCCTTGCTTTGTGCTGAGCAAGCCTTAGACTGAAGGACTAGCGGAGTGGACCCTCCGGGCCGGTAAGCCAGGGTCCTGCCCGGCGTCCCTCTCGGCATGCTCCCAGCCAGCTGGCCTCCTCAGGCTCCCCGCTCTTCCTGGGAGCCCAGGACGGGGGCTGAGCTGAGTAGCTGGCCAGGGCCTTGGGGCTGGACGGAAGGTGGGTCTTGGGGGCGGGGGGGCCCAGGATGGCCGACGGGAGCACCGGGCACACAGGGCCTCACTCGTGCCTCAGGCTCTCAGCTGCAAGATCAGGCATTGGGGTGAGATGGGGGGCACTGAGCTGGCCCCAGAGTGTCCCTGCCTGCCTGCCACTGCTCACCCTGCCTCCCCTCTGCCCCCCGGCCTGCTGCAGCTGCTCTTGCTCCTCTGAGTGGCGCCAGCCCTGCTCTCCTGTCTGCATGGCTGCCCCCCTCCCACACCCACCCTGCTTGAGACCACCAGGTTCTGCCCCTGGTTGCCCTGGCAATGGCTAGTCGTCCTGGAAGTGACATGGCCCAACACTGACCATCTCATTCCTCTCCCCTGTCCTTGACTCCAGGAAGCAAAAGCAGTGGGTCCACCCGGAGCGCCGGCGGGAGCAGCCGGCGGGCACTGGGCCGTGAGAAGGAGCGCCGGGCGGCTGGAGCCGGGGGCAGTGGCAGCGAGTCGGACCACACAGCACCGAGTGGGGTCGGTGGCAGCGGCTGGCGGGAGCGCCCGGCTAGTCAGCTCAGCCGGGGCAGCAGCCCACACAGCCAGGCCTCGGCTGCTGCCCCGGGGCTTCCCCCATTGTATCCCTTAACAAAGGCGTACTCGGTGGTGGGGGGGCCGCCTGGGGGGCCGCCCGTCCGGGAGCTGGCTGCTGTTCCCCCAGAGCTGACGGGAAGCCGCCAGTCCTTCCAGAAGGCCATGGGAAACCCCTGTGAATTTTTCGTTGACATCATGTGACTGAGGAGAGAGTGCCTTCAAGCTCGGCCCCACGGTGGGGGAGCTGGTGGTCCTGCAGGAGGGAACTGCCTCTGGAGCTTGTGTGGGCTTGCCTTATTGGTGGCTGTCCCGGGTCAAGCCAGCCTGGGCTTCCATGCACACAAGGGGCCAGGTCAGGGGGCCTGGGCCTGGACGGAGAGTGGGAGCAGGCTGGGCGAGGGACTGAAGGCAGCCCAGACCTCCATGATCTGAATCTGGCAGTCCGTCCATTCCTATTTGGAGTAGCTTGTGTCCATGCAGACCCTGTGCCCTTGGGGTGTGCCTCAGGGACCCCCACTTGCCTACAGAGCTGTGCCCAGGGCCCCAGACTAAGCTGAGATGTGGCTGCTGGGCCTGGGCCCCCTCTGGCCCAAGTCACAGGCCCCACCACTCTTGCATGGGCTGGGTTGGCCCTTCTTGAAGGTGGAATCAGAGCCCCCAGGTCCCTCTGTGGATGCCCGGGGTAGGGATCTAATTTATTTATTTATTGCCTGGCCTGTGTGCTCTGGGGAAAGTGGTGGCCACGTCTGCTGCCCCCCCCCCACCGGGCTTCAGACTGAATGCAGGGACACAGGTCCTGTCTGAAAGTGGGAGGGTTGGTGAGGGGGAGATGGGAGGGGGAATGTGTTTTAGCTGGTGGTGGTGGGATGTGACTCTGAGGGGCAAGGGGCCGGATGCACACAGCTGCTGCAGGGGCAGGGTGTGGGGAAGAGGGGGTAGCCAGCCTACTCCGTGCTGTCCTCGGGTGACTGCCCACCCACTCACGCCGCTTCCTTCCTGGCGTTTCTGGCCTGCACACGTCTGCGCTGTAGATACCGTATCAAGTCGGAGTATCCGTCCAGATAGTTAATAGAGCTGCTTCTGTGTAAATGCTATTTTAAAGACTAAAAAGCATTTAATTTTATGGGACTGACGTGTGGCCTGTGTCTCTTCTGCTGGGGCACCTTAGAAGGCTGAGGTGTGGGGGCTTGTCCAGCCTCCCCAGGGCCTGGCTGAGAGCTGACCGAGGACTGGCCAGGTGCTGTCTTCTGAGTCCCTGGTCAGCGCCAGGTCTCTGTCCCCGGTGCTGGCTGCCAGCAGGGTCCTGGCGGCTGGTCTTCTGTCCGTGGTGCTAGCTCCTGGATCCAGGGGTCTTGGCTATGGTGCTGGCCTTGGTGCTGACCCCCGGGCTCTGTCCACGGTGCTGGTGGCCACCTGACCCTATTTTACCCACTCGGGCCGGGCCATGGAGAGAGGGGGAGGTTGGGTGTGCGCCCCTGCCCTGCTCACCATTCCTGTCCCACTCTGGGGCCCATGGTCAGTCACATGCCCCTGCAGAAGGGTCAGAACAGCTCCAGCCCACCCACCAACCTCCCATCCCCGTGATGCTTGGACGGAGTGCTGGCTGGAGGCTCCAGGCTGGGCCTGGCCAGGCAAGTAATGCTCAGCTTGGAGTTCAAGTGATCTGGCTGGGGGCTTTCCTGAGCTCTTGGTGTGAACTACATGAGCCCCGAGGAACCTTTTAATGGGCCTCTTTCTGGAATAGTGGGGCTGGATCACCTGGGTAGGCCCTGGCCAGGGCTTGGCTAGGACAGATACAGAGCTTCTCTGGGGCCCAGGTGGGTGCTGAGGCCCTCCGTGAATGCTGCAGGCCCAAGGATCGCTGTGGCGTTAAGGTCAGCAGTCAGCCTGCAGTCAGGATCTAGAGCTGGGGGCGGGCTCAGCAGCTGGGGTACAGTCTGGGGTTGCTTCATAGGAACTCTCAACTAAGTCTGGGTTCACTGGGGTGAGGTCACTGGGTCAGGGGTCACTTGCTTTTGCCCTGAGTCTCCTTCCCCCCAGTACCACTGCTGCCCTGTCCTCTGGCATCATCTCCCAGGAAGAACTCAGGGGTGTTGAGCTCCGGCCGCCACAGCAGCAGGTAGCACTTGGGCAGGTGGAAGGTGGCCAGGATGCCCAGGGCACAGAGGAGGGTGGCGCCCATCTGCACCGTGGGCTGGTAGACCACATGCACATTGGCAAAGAGGGGCACGAAGGAGATCCAGGTGATGAAGTAGGCTAGCATGGCAAAAGTGAGGCCACGGGCGCCATTGTAGTGGCCTGGCCAGCTCTGCACCAAGAAAGTGCCCAGGAAGCAGAGGAAGGCCAGCACGGCATTGGTGGCATGCACCAGGCCGAAGCTGATCCAGGAGCGCACGCGGCAGTGCACCAGCGCCTCTGTGGGCAGCACCCACCAGTCCGTCACCACCTCTGGTGGGAAGACCACCAGGTACCAGGCACATAATGCTGCTTCCGCCAGCAGAGCAAGCAGCACCACCAGCCAGGCCCAGGGCCCCTGCAGGCAGCCACGCAGTTGCTCTGCCCAGCTTGGTGGCAGCTCTGAACCCACGAATATCTGGGCTGCTTGCAGGAAAAGCGTGCTCAGGCAGCCAGTGAGTGGAAGGTGGAGCAGTGGCTGCTGGGCCAGGCAGCTGGCCGGGCCCGGCTGGCCAGGGAACAGGAGGACGCTGAGGCAGACAAGGCCCAGGCAGGCCAGGCCAAAGCAGGCCCGTGGCCCACCTGAGGCCCGCACCAGTGGGCTGTCCCAGTGCCGGATGAAGAGCCCCAGGGCCGCCAGCACCAGGCCCAGCGCCAGACCCAGAAGTATAAGCAGTACCAGCACGGCTGGCTCCTGCCATGCCAGGAATGTGGGCCTGCGGGGAAAGCAGCGTGTGCTCCGGTCCGGGGACCACTGGTTCTGGTCACACTGGGTGCAGAGGAGGTCATCTGTGGTAGGAGGAAAGAGGGGGCATGGGTGGGGGGGTGCAGGCTCCTCGGCCTCACTCCCACCCTGTATAGGCCTCGGAGAGGTGCTCACCTGGGCTGCGCTGATAGCTGCCGGCCTTGCAGTCCACGCAGTCATAACAGCAGGAGTGGAAGCCCTTCACTCGGCGTACCTGGCCCTCCCTGCACTGCCGGGAGCACTGGGACACGGGCGGCTGGCACGGGGCCTTGGGGCTCAGGCCGTGCTCGGCTGGATGCACCCGCCCAGACCTGGGGGTGGTCCCCCACTCCCTCCCCCCGCCCCAGGCAGAGCCAAGCTCGTTCCTGGCCGAATGCTGCTGCGCCTCTGGGGCCGTGCGGCCTGGGGCTCTCACCTGGTTCCCTGGCGTGTGCCAGGACAGCTGGGAGTGCCAGAGCTTCAGGCGGCCATCGAAGGCTCCTACGGTGCGCAACTCGGGCGTCGGGTCCTGCCACACCCACAGCTTCAGGTCATAATCCATGTGCACGTTCCCACTGGCATCGAACCGCAGCAGCCGGCCGCGGGCGCGGAAACTTGTGTTGTACATGTTCTCCAGGAGCTGGGGGACGGGTCGGAGCCAGTGGGGGGGCTGGGCAAGTAGCCGCCTCTAGCCCCGAACCCCCGCTGAAATTCCTTCTCAGGAGTGCCGGGGGCTCCCCACCCTCACCTGCCAGGGCAGCACAGGCTCCCGCGAGGGGCAGCCTGACGCATTGCAGAGCAGCGTGTTGTGGAGGGCCTGGGCCACGCCATACACGGCCGCGTAGGCAGCAAAGGTCCGGTGGTGCAGCAGCCCCGCAGATACGTTCTCTAGCGTGATGTGGTCGCACTGGGGGCAGCGTGGGCCCACCACGTGCTCCTCCAGGCCTGGCTGTTCAGCATCCAGCGAGGCACAGAAGGCGGGGTCGGCAGCCAGGGCCAGGCAGGTCCGCACGTAGGACGAGAACTCGGGCATCAGGGCGCCCTGCTGCAGGAAGCCGAGCACAGTGCCCACCTCGGCCATGCCGGGCAGCGTCATGACCAGGTCCGAGGTCAGCCAGGCCTCACTGGCCACCCACACCTTGGGCGAGAGCCTGCAGTGGATGCTGTAGCTGAAGAGGGTGCGGGCAGCGCGGGCGGAGGCGAACAGCACCACCACCTGCACGCTGCTCTGGTTCACCTGGTGCAGCAGGCCCTGGACGGTGCCCAGCCGCAGGCTGCCCGCGCGCGGCAGCGGCACCAGGCCCTCGTGCGCGATGCAGATGCCCCTCGTGTTGGCCAGGCTGGAGAAGAGGCTCAGGCCCTGCCGGCCGTACTCGTCGTCGCTGCCCACCGCGGCCACCCAGTTCCAGCCGAGCTCCTGCAGCAGCTCCACCATCGCCATGGCCTGCACGCGGTCGCTGGGCACCGTGCGGAAGAAGGACGGGAAGATCTCCCGGTTGCTCAGCCGGTCGGTGCTGGCACCATAGCTGACCTGCAGCGACCGGGAGGCAGCTCCTCACGTGGGGGCTCCTGCGGGCAGGGCCGGTGGGGGCGGGTGACCCGGTGGGGTGGGGGGCGCACCTGAGGCATGAGGAAGAAGCTGAAGAACTTGCCCGTGATGAGGGCGAGCTCGGACGAGTGGGGTCCGATGACAGCCAGCACGCGGGGCTGGTACTGCGTGTAATTGCAGTAGGCGGCAATGTCGCAGCTGCCCGCTTTGGCCATGAACATGAGGCTGGGCTTCATGGCCACCACGGGCTCTGAACACGTGTCAAAGAGGTCGTAGCCCAGGTGCAGCCCCGGCAGCAGGGCAGACCCATTGTTGATCTCCTCCACAGCCATCTTCATGGCCAGCGCCCAGAGCAGGCCAAGGGCTGAGAACCTGGTGCCACACAGGGCTGAGGGTGGCCGATGCCTCGTCCCCACTCAGGAGCACCCCAGACCTGAGCCACCCCCACCCTCGTCACCCCTTGCTCCCTACCCCCGCACTCCTACCTGGTGCACACGGTGGCATTGGGCTGTGTCCTGTCGCCGAGACCCGCATCCTCGGCCAAGCCCAGGGGGAAGAGCCCACCCAGCACGTAGTCCCCTTGCATCCTGAGCTGCCGGGATAAGCACAATGGGGCGCCTGCTCCGAGGCCCACGAGAGCCATGAGGCCCAGGAGAGTCAGGCCTCGCATGGCAGGTGGCAGCTTCCAGCAGGGATGGCAAATGAGAGAACCAGGTGGGGGCCCTGATATGATGACTTGGGGCAGGGGAGGGCCAAGGATTTGCCTAGCAAAATCCTCACTTGTCCTCACCTGCCAAGCCCAGGGGCCCCTGGGGACACCCTCGTTTCCCTAGGCCCCATAGGTCTGTGTTCCTTGGACTCTTATCCTGATGCCACCCACCAGGCTCTCTGGCTGACAGTGACGTGGGCAGGTAGGCTGAGCAACCACTGACCATGACCTTGTTACCTGCCTGTGTCCACGTCCCTCTGCAACCACCCCGTTCCTGGACAGGAGGAGCGACACTCAGGACTTCCCTGCCAGAGGGTCCTGGGGTCTCCAGCTGCCTGTGGGAGGTACCAGTGCCCCGAGGAGTGGGTACAGAAACACCTCTCCCAGCCCTGGGGAGGACTGTTAGGAGTCGGGGGTTGGGGGCAGGGGGTGGGCTGCAGGGGTGGCTCCACCTGCAGGTTCAGGGGCAGCCAGCCAGCCTGCTCTCCATCCTGTGGCTGGGGTGGGGAGGGCTCCAGGGTAGGGCTGTGGCCGCTCAGCTTGTCTGAGAACAGTGCAACTTAAAGGTCTGGGCTGTTGCTCTGCTGGGTGTCTGAGGCCTGGAAACTTCAGGGACCCTGAGCCTGGTTCTGCCCACACCCTGCCTGGGCTCTTGACACAGCAGGTGCCTCCCTCCGGGGACAGAGGGCACAGCTGGGCCTGCGGGACAGTGTATGCAAACGAGGCAGGAAAGGCTGTAACCAAATGGGCCTCTGAGGCTGGGTCAACACTGGGTATGTGCAGGTCAGCCCCGATGGACGTGCCAGCAGTTTCTCCTTAGCCTCTGGGTGCCCCGGGCACCTGACACGAGGCTCAGGTGTCGGGGTGCCCATGAGGCACTCAGAGGAACCGGGGGAGGCTACTGATACCCCTGGAGTGGAGGAGCTCCGGGTGGTCTCAACCCTGGCTGGGGCCTGGCAGACGTTTCTAGTGGATGGTCTAGGATCCGATCCTCGCTGCCTGTGGGGAGGGAGCAGCCTGCATGGCACGCCTGGGGCACGCATGTACGTGCGAGCACACACTCGGCGCACTGTACCTGCACACACAGCATGCGTGTGACGCGTGTGCTGTGCACGGCCCCTGTAATCTGTGTGCACGTGGGCACACGTGTGCCACCCTCACGGTCACCTGCCTTTGCTGGCACCTCACGGCGCTGTGGCCCCCGTGGGACAGGGCGAAGCTGCAGGCGCAGGGCACCTGGCATTAGACACCGCTCTTTGGGCCTGACATTGGGGTGCTGGAGAGCATGCTGCCTGACAGGAGTCCTTCTTCCGTCCCACCACTGCTGCACCACAGGGCGGCTCCCACGCACAGGTCTTCTCCTCCCTACAAGCTGTGCAGTTGCCCTCAACCCAGCACCTCGGGTCATTCTGTTTTCTCGCCCGTAAAGTGGGGATGACGACATGGACCTTGGTGGCGGCTCGGGGGGCCAAGCTAAAGGCTACACAACACAGACAGGCCGCATCCCGCTGCCCCATGCTGGCCGGGCTACGCCTCACGTCCCTGTGCTGGACACTGCCCCGTGAGCCTAGCAGTAGGGCCTCAGCCCCGTGAGGTCACGCCCCTCCTCCCTTCAGTAAGCAGCCGCCTGACACACCAAACACCTCTGCCCTGGAGGGCACTGCCTGCTCTGAGTGGCGTTTATTGATGTCGGAACAGACCATCACCCGATGACACTTTCCAGGGTCTCTGCAAGCCGACGCGTAGGCGCAGCTGCGGCACGGTGGATACGGCCCCCTTGGCATCGAGGGGCCCCGGCTCCCAGGGAAGCGCCAGTAGAAGCCAGGCCCCCGAGCGCTGGGTGACGGCTGGCCTGTCAGCTGGGCACGTGGTCCAGGCTCTCTCCATGTGCCATCTCATGAGTCTCTGTGGGGCAGCAAGGGGCAGGGAGGAGGGAACACAGTCTTGCTGGACGACGGGGAGTGAGAGGCTAGCCCTGGACCGGCAGAGCTGTGGACTCCGCAGAGCTCTGGGCTGTGCTGTGCAGACTCACAGGCAGCTGCTGGGGGGGCACCCGGCTGACGGGGTGGCTGCAGGGGCAGCTGATGAGAGTGCAGAGAGAGAGGCAGGGCTGGCCTTCGCTCAGGGCTTCAGCTCCCGGCTGCTGCCCAGGGGTTCTATCCCTGTCCTGGGGACGGCCAGCCCCGTGTGGAGGAGCCTGGGGGTACCTGGGTACAGACACCGAGGTGGACCAGGGGGGTACAGACACCGAGGTGGACCAGGGGTGGACAAGCACCTGCAAATATGTTTGCTGGCAGCAGGAGGAAGTCTCTGTGCCACCTGTGACTTTGTCCCACTGCACGACTTGGCTCGCAGGCAGGGGGCAGCTTCTCCGGGTGTCCCGTGAATGCTGATCCTGCCCCTTACCTGCCCTGCCTTCTGCACCTCACCGTCTAGGTGAGGCCTGCTGGGACACATGTGTAACTCAGCTGAGGGTAAAGCAAAGACGCCTTGGGCAGAGCAAAGTGAAAAGGGAGGAGCAGAGGCCAGGGCCCGCTTTCTCTGGCACAGCCCTCGTGCCGCAGGCTAGAAGCACAGCCCGAGTGGGCCTCGCTGGGCCCGTGGCTCTGATCAAGCTGGGCTAACACGGGACAGTGTTCTTCCCATTCCTGGCGCACCCACAGAGCTCCACAGTGGGACTGATAGGAGCTGGCTGCCCCAGCCCAGCTCTGGAGCGGGGAAACCTGCCCCACGTGGCCCGCTGGCCCTTAGGGCAGGTCCAGCAGAGAATGCTCAGCGTAGAGTTTCTGGGAGACATTGTAGACACGCTCAATAAAGGGCAGGGCTTCGCCCAGCATCTCCACAGCCTGCTCTGGGGACCCCACGTTCATGGCCTCCAGGAAGACCTTGCGTGTGGGCAACGTACAGAAGGCCACGGTGACGGCCCGGCGGATAATCCAGGGGTGGTAGGCAGCCAGAGAGGCGTTGTAGGAATCGGTGCAGAGCACAGCTGTGCGGGCGTCCTCGGGGCTGGTGCGCAGGCCTTCCAGGAAGAGCTGTAGCCAGCGCAGGGCACGGTGCAGCCGAAGCACTGTCCGGCAGCCCGAGTCAGGGTGGCGGGAGCGCCGCTCCAGGTCCACCAGCTGGTTGCCCACCTCGTAGGCCACCATGGACTGCAGGCTGCTGTACTGCTCCCGCTGTGGGCCACTGCGCAGACGCTCCATGACCTGCAGCTTCGCGGTGACGTCCTTAGAGACGAAGGAGAAGATGGCGCCCAGGCTGTTCAGGAACCTGCTCGAGGGGAAGCAGGAACTGAGCCTGGGTGCAGGGGAGGCCGCGCCCCACTTCCCGGGGCACATGTCCCCCTGTAGACAGGGGTAGGAAGGCTCGGTGCCGCCGGCCACGTGGTGAGTGAGAAGGGCTGACCAGCCCCAAGCGGGCGGGAGCTGGGTGCGCACGGTGTCCCCGCAGCACATGGGAAGCGTGGGGCCCCGCAAGGCAGTGCCCCCCAAATGTACCTGACTAGCCCCCTCCAGCCGGCGAGGTAGTGGTCCAGCAGCACCTCCTCCTTCTCATTGAGACACTGCTTGAAGCTGACTAAGACGACTTTCAGGTTGAAGTCCGACTCCAAGCCATCCATATCTCAAGCGCACTGAAACACACAGGTGGTTAGGCTGGTGGGCTGTCTCCCTGTGAATCAGCTCACTCCCTGGGTCACTATTTCAGAGTGGGGGGGCAAGAGCAGTCAGAAAGCAATGGCTGGGATCCGGCCGACCCCACTGAGAGCCCACAGTGGGCCCCATCCCTGGGTCAGCCCCCTTCTCCCCAGGAGCTTACTTCCCTCTGCCTGGGCCACATGCTCTGACACAGTGACCTGTGTCACAGATGCTGCTGTGCCCTGGGCCTGGAACACCTGCCCCCAGATCTTAGCATGCCCCTCCTTGTCACTCAGGCTCGTCAGAGCACTCTGCTATGTCCTATCTACGGCACACATCTCTACTCATGCTTCCTGGCTTATTTATTGTCTCTCTCACCAGACTGTGTCTCGTTTTACCAGCTGGAGAAACATCTGCTGAGTCTCTGCCCAGAGCCAAGTACCCTTCCAAGGTGGATGCCCCATGAGACAAACAGCCCTGCCTATTAGGGCGATATTCCTGGAGAAAGCCAGAAAAGTCCAACATGGTAGGTAAAAAAAGATAAGTACCATGACAAAAGAGACAGTAGAGCGAGTGGAGGGCCAGGAAGGGTGGCCAGGTGGGTTGGGCCCTTCTTTGCTTTTACTGCTACATCTGGGGCCAGAACAGAGGCTGCAAGGTCAGCACTGCCTGACAGACACGGATCTTTTCACCCCTACTGGGGCTGTACGGGTGCCACACAGAAGGGCAGCTGAGCCAAAGCCCTTCTACATCTGAAGACAGCCATAAGGCCCTCCCCCAGTCCCAAGGAACCTCCTGGAAGCGCCCTAGGCGAGTCCTGCCCTGGATTCTGCTCACATTCATACAGTCACTCCATAAACATTCAAGTGCCCACACACTGAATGGGTGCCCCTGGGCAACTCAGCCTCTGCCCTCCTGGGAGCCCAGGGCCAGCACTGGGGTTGCGCTCTGACGGTCCCTGGGGACTCAGCTGCATCTTACCACCCAGGATGCCAGGAGCATCTGATGGCGCCTCGTGGCTGCTGAGGCCCTGGAGGCCCCTGGCATTGGCAGAGCTCCCAGAGGTGAGCTCACCCTGTCTTCAGGTGTGGGGACAGTTGCGCCTGGCCTCAGGAAGACGGTGCTCCAGAGACTTCCGGCACGCCCCTCCCCTCTCTCAGGGCCTACCTTCCATCCACTGAGCAGATGGTCTCTGAGGTCTTCAGGGCTACCTTCCTGGACACCAGACATCCTGTGGGCCTGGCCTTCCTGTCTAGAACCTGAGCCAGCAACGCAGAGGAGCTGCTGGGAGCTTTTCAGAACTTGCAAACAACAGGAAGGACACTGGCTGTGCAGCCCGGGGCAGGCAGCCTGCCAGCTCTGGGGAGGTGATGCAGGGCACCAAGGCTCCCCGGTCAGCCCACAGCCCCAAGGTCAAGTCTCGGCAGGAGGGCTGCCTGAGTGCCCGCAGCTCTCTGGCTGACGGCAGGCTGAAGGCCCCCAGGAGAAGAGGGCACCCACCCTGGCACCCCAAGCCCAGCGGGTTGGAGTGAGGCCCTGTCCAGGAAGCCCTACAAGTCTTGCTCGGGAAGGGAGCTCCAGGTGGCGCCGGGTCGGTCCCCGGGCTCGGGTACAGCGGGGCCCCAGTCCTAGGCGGGTCCCACTCCAGCTGAGGCCCAGGGATTAAGCAGGGGCCCGGCGTCCGGGGCGGCCGCCCCCTCCTGCTCCTGGCCCCTTGGCGATGCCCAGGCCCACCTGCCCAGTTCGGTTGGGCTCTGCTCCCCCGCCACGGGCCGGAGCCTGGCACCCTCCCGCATACCTGGGCCGCCGCCGCTCACCTGAGCCGCCGCCGCCGCTGCCGCAGCCGCCGCCGCGGGACCCGCTGCCCCGCCCCGGCCACCTCCCTGACGCCGGGGATTGGCTGCCAGCTACCCAATCCGGGGATTGGCTGCCAGCTACCCAATCCGGAGGATCGACGCGTGGGCCGGCGTTTCCGGCGGGCGCACCGGAAGCTGACCCCATTGGGGCTGCGCCTGCGCGGTACGACGCAGCGATCCGGATCCGGCGCGGCGGGGGTACCGGGTCTGTGGTTGTGGCCCGGCTGCAGTGGTTCTGCCGGCTCGGTGAGGGCAGAGGCTACGGGTCCTGGGAGCGCGCCCGGCAGCATGCCCGAGATCAGGGTCACTCCCTTGGGTGAGTGAGGCGCGCTCGGCGGCCTCGCGGGCGCGGGGCCGGGCGGTGGTCTGGGGACGAGCCGCGGGCGCGCAGAGGGCCGGCCAGGTTCGCGGAGCCCCCGGCTCTCGGCAGCGGAGGCCTCGGGACGGCTCGGGGGTCGGCCCGCTGCTGTGCTGCTGCGTCCGCAGCTCTCCTCACCGTGCAAAGAGGGTGGGTCCGGACGCGGGCAGCTTCTCCTGGGGTCCGCCCTCCGGACGCGGTCCCCGAGAGCCACGGGGTCTCCGTTCTCGCTGCGCCGGCCTCTGTCCACATGGACTGGTGCCTTACGTGGCCTTCGCTCCCCGCCTCGGCTTTCTTCCCCCTTGTGCATCTGTCTCGCCCCCGTTACCCGCAGCTTCCCGTTTACCTAGTGCAGCCATCCGCTCTCACAGTTCAGCCTTACTGCATATCTGCAATGTTGTTGTTGTTTTTTAAAGAAGCTTTGCATTTTGTGAAAGATATAAACGCACCCTTTTGAAAGCCCAAAGAGCGCAGAACACCGTGAAGGAGGAGAGGTCACTGAGAATCCAGGGTACCGGAAACAGCTGGGGTTATCATTTTGCATTTTGGTGGCCAGCCCTCTAGAGCTCTCTGGGCATTCTTCCTGCGCTGGTGCTCTGTGCTGTCCCAGAACCTGCCTCCTCCACTGGGCCGTGTGTGGGGAGCATTTTCCTGTACAGATCTCCCACACAGCTCCATATCCTTTCTCGTGGTGTGAGCTCTTCGTCACATAGGCCCCATGGGATGGTCGTGAGTCCTGTTGGGAGCAGGGGCCAGTGTCTAAGAGCTGAGCTGTGGAGTCCAGAAAACCATTCCTGGCCCCATGCGTAGGAGCCATGTGTCCATGGGCTGATCCCATGACTTCTGTGCCTTCATGTCCTCTGTAAAGAGGGGCAGCCCTCCCCTTCCCCCACGCAAATGTCTGGAGGGCCTCTGTGCTGGGCACAGTTTTAGGGCTACAGGTTCAGCAGGGAGCGGACGGCTGAGACCCTGCCATCGTCCTGGTGGGGCAGAAGCAGGCTTATGAGAGACCTCCAGGCCACTGCCTATGGCTGGGCTGCTTGAAGCACATAGACGAAGCTCTTGGCTGGGATGACCCACTGTAGTCATGGGTGACTGAAGCTTCTGAAGGACCAGCTTGGGTTCTGCTCTGGGCCACCTTGATGTGTGTGGTGCTAACAGAAGGTTCAGGTGGCTAGCAGAGGGAGGCTTGTAGGATCAAGATGGAAAGCAGCTCATTTGCTGTCATCAGGCCCTGCAAGGCTGTGTCCCTTTCTTCTTGGGCCTCCAGACCCCAGCGGAGGTGGGTGGGATGTGCCCTGCTGGGGCTGGAGGAGATGGGTAGGGCTTGAAGTTAGGAACATGGATAGGACTCAGCTTAAGTTCTGGGCTGTGGGTGCCCTGAGGGGGTGTGGTGGTGGGCCATCTGCACTCTGGCCACTGTAGTTGGTCATTGTTGGACAGCTGGGGCCATGTCTCCCCATGGCCGGCTGAAGCTGCACAGGTGTCCCTCTGCAGTGACACCACCTGGACGTGCTTGATGCCTTCTGCGCATAGGTCCTGGGGGAGAGGGCCCCATAGCCCAGATGAGTTTTCAGGCAGTTGAGTTTTCAGGAGGGGTGGTGATGCCCTGTGGAGTGCCGGCTTACCCCTATTAAGTGCCAGGACCACAGTCCAGCACCTGTTACACAGCCCCTGGCCTTTGAAGGTGCCAGTCAGCCGCAGCAGGTGGGCTGCTCCCTCGAGAGGTGAGGGTCTTTTTCCATCTGACGTAGGTGGTGGTGGCAGGGCCTGAGGCTGGAGGTGTAGTGGGGGAGGGCATGTGGTCTAGAAGTCGCTCGGCAGCCTTGGCACTTTGCCCCTTCCCTGCACATTTCCCTGACCTGTGTGTAGAGGGGGTGGTGGTGGTGCTTCTGTGTCACACTTCATCTGCACAGCAGCCGTGGGGGTCTAGTTTTCCCAGCCCACCGAGGGTTCTGTGGGGCAGGGACCCAGAGTTCCCAGTGGAGGTATGAGGCAGGTGGCTGAGCCTTGGTCTTGGGGCTGGGGCCACGGCTTGCAGCAGCAGGGAGAGGAACATGGGGGTGGCGGCACCTCATCCCTCTTCCTTTTCAGGGGCTGGCCAGGATGTGGGCCGAAGCTGCATCCTGGTCTCCATCGCTGGCAAGAATGTCATGCTGGACTGCGGAATGCACATGGGGTTCAATGATGACGTGAGTCCTGAGGGAAGGTAGCCTGGAGGGACCTCATTCAGCCTGCTCCTCGTTGCTATTCTCAGCGGGATCCAGGCATCAGAGCCTCAGACTCTGACCCACGGAGTAGGGAGTTTGGGCAAGTGGGCAGTGGTAGGAGGCAGGTGGGCCTGGGGTCACTGCATTCCCTGGCAGTGTCCCCACCATCACCAGTTGACAGATGGGATGCCCTGTGTGGAAGGCTTGGTCTGTACCAGAGCAGGGGCTCTTGGGCTCCTGTAGAGTCATATGGGGCAGCTCAGTGCTCCCCAGGCAGGGCTTCTGGCTTGGTGACTGGTGCCCAGCACTTTGACCCCTCCCTGTGTGCCCTGAGGCTGTGAGCAGTTAATGGTCCTGGTGTGGCTGGCCAGGCTCAGCCTGTGCCCTCGTTCCCCACTCCTGGCTGCCACTCTCTGGAGTGCTGGCAGACCCAGGGCAACCGTGTTCTGACCCTTTTTCTTGGCTTGTCAGAGGCGCTTCCCTGACTTCTCCTACATCACCCGCAACGGCCGGCTGACCGACTTCCTGGACTGTGTGATTATCAGGTAGGCACCTGTCAGCTGTTAGTGTTGTGTGGGCTCACAGCTGGCCCCACCCCGAGGACCCTCAGGGCCCAGGAGAGCCACTCAGGGCCCAGGGAGGCTGCAGGCTGTGGGGCGTTGCAGACCCCCGTTTTGTTCTAGGTTGCTGGTGTGGCGCCCCCTCTGGGCTGCCCCCCTTGCCTCTGGACAGTGGTCCTGGAGGCCGTGCACTCGCATGAGGTTACAGTATTCACGGTTGCTCCTTGGTGGGCTTTGGTCAGCGCCGTGGAGCCAGGGGGCACACTGTGTGGCGCGTGCCTATTGGCTCTGCCCCAGCTACCCCAGGAAGACGAGGCTGTGTTAGGGCAGCAGGCCCATGGCAGGGAGCCTACTCCCCCAACAATGCAAAGATGGAACATTTCCCATGTGAGCCCCTGGGCTACTTGTCAGGCCTCCTCGCTCGGCCTCTCAGCAGCATTTGGCAGCAGTGACTACACCCTCCTTGCTGGTCCTCGATGCTCACTGATCTTGCTGTACATTCCCATCCACCCTGCCCTGACGTCCAGACTCATGGTCTGGCCCCCCTGGTGGCAGTCGACCTCCCCAACCTGGCTGAATGGGGCTTCTGCTTTCCTCCAGTTCCTCACACTCCACCCAGATAGTCCACAGTTTTCGGGATCCAGTCCTTTTCCTGACCCTGACCTTTGCCCTGTGGCCAAATGACTACAGCAGCCTCCTGCTGGTCTTCCCCCCGCATCCTGCAAGCCAGAGGATCTGCCGACCCCATCCTCAGCTGCTCTGAGGCTCCTGTGGTCTCAGTTCCTTCTTGGACATGGGCTTCACACAGTGGGTCTGCTCTACTCATGGACACACAGCACTCTGTTCCCTTTGCTCCGGTGCCTTCCTGCTGTGGTTCACATGCCGTGGGGTCTTCCTGTCCATCCACCAGAGATGGTCACTGTCCTGGTGCCCTGTCCCCTTCTTAGCTACTTTCCATTACTCTATAGAACGTGTGCCCACGTGACACAGCATTACCTCTTTCATGCTCACTGCGTTATCGGACATTTAGATTCGGAGTTCCAGGAAGGTAGTAGATTTTACCTCTTTTGCTCACTCCTCACTCTGGTACTGAGGATGGCATCTCATACACAGTAGGCAATCAGTGCACAAAAGAACGAATGGGTGGAATGACCATGAGCCTCTGCTGGTGTGGAGGGGCTGTGGGGGGCAGGCTTGGTTGGGGAGCAGTGGCCCTGGGCTGACCTGTGTTGCACCCCCAGCCACTTCCACCTGGACCACTGTGGGGCACTCCCCTACTTCAGCGAGATGGTGGGCTATGATGGGCCCATCTACATGACCCACCCCACCCAGGCCATCTGCCCCATCCTGCTGGAGGACTACCGCAAGATTGCTGTGGACAAGAAGGGTGAGGCCAACTTCTTCACCTCCCAGATGATCAAAGACTGTATGAAGAAGGTGGTAGCTGTCCACCTGCACCAGACGGTCCAGGTCAGGGCCCCAGCACACCCCATCTCACTCTCTGTCGGGTACTGTGGGGCTACCGGGAGGCAGCCTTGGGCAGGCACATGGGGTCAGTCGAGAATCAGGGTCCCAGCCCAGATTCAGGTGCACACAGGGCAGCGTGCCCAGCACCCATCAAGCATGTGGGACCTCTGCTGCTCACCCAGCTGTGCGCCTGAGTGCGTCTGAGAGGGTGTGCCGGCCGGGGTGGTAGGGGCAGAGACTGGACCGTGAGGTTGGCAAGCCCCGAAGGGCAGCCAGTACTGGGCTGTGGAGTTTGGGTTTTGACTCTGACTGTTTTGTGTGGGTCAGCAAGGAAGTGAGGGGTTCTAAGCAGGCAAATGCCATCAAATTGGGTAAACTTTATCACGAAGATTAGAGATTTGTCTGTTTCTCCGTAGAGTCAGCGGAGTTTGCTTGTTACTGGTTACCTATGTGTTTCCAGTTATTTCTGGTTGAACTTCTTGTCAACACGAAGTATGTGCGTTTATCTTTAATAAGACTTTTCCCCTGAAAGTCTGTGTTTCGGCTAACGCCACACCATCCCCACCACCCCCACCTTTGGTTGTTTGCATAGTGTGTCTTTTCCATCGTTTTACTTTGAACTTTACTGCGTCATGTTTTAAATGTAGCTCTTTTAAGTGGCATGTAATTTGGTTTATTGTTTGCTTGTTTTTTGTGGGTTTTTGGCATATGAAAATTTATTACTATTATGTTTTCACCATCAAACTTAGGATCTGGGTTTTCCCTTCTTGCCTTTGTAAAAGGCCAAAAGAGAGACGTTGGCTATTTTGACGGTCTTAAAGCAAATTCTAGGAATGTCTGTGACAGCATGACCTTTGTGACCAAATCTAGGAACTACAGCTTCATCATTTTCCTCAGTAAACGTCAGACAACCGTCATTGGGCACAAAGGCTGCGGGTTTTTTTTGCCATTCTTGATCAGCTGGACCCTGACACACTTTCTGATGGTAGAATTTGGCTATTTGGCTTCAACTCCTACGTCTCCCAGCACAATTCCCTTTGCATGGGAGCGCCTCCAAAAGCGTTGGCCTTCAGGGCTGTGCCCACGTGTGTTTTCTCACACTGTTCATAATGTCACTTCTGAGCTCATCGGTGGCTGTGGGGCTTCCTGGCGGTACGCGGACTGCAAGTCGTGCCCATCCTGCCGGCGCCACGGGCCAGAGCAAGAGAGGGTTTTGTTGTTGTTGCTGTTAATCTGTCCTGATAACTTGTCCAGGCGGAGCATTTGGACTCCACATTTAATAAGAAAACTTTGAGTTTAGCTCCACTCTCTTACTATTTGCTTCCTATTTGTGTTGCCTGTTCTGTTTTTTTTTTCTCTTACTGCTTTCTTTGGATTGATTTTTTAAATTTATTTTTTTTTAAGATTTTATTTGTTTATTTGAGAGAGAGAGCAAGTGAGTGAGAGAGAGAGATAGAATACTAACGGGGGGAGGGGCAGAAGGAGAGGGAGAAGCAGAAGCAGACTCCCTTCTGAGCAGGGAGCCCGACACGGGGCTCCATCTCAGGACCTTGGGACTGTGACCTGAGCCGAAGGCAGACATTTAACCTACTGAGCCACTCAGGCGCCCTTCTGTTTCTCCTTTTATTTGGTTAGTTATTTTATATTCTTGTAATTCTCATAGTGATAGAGTTTACAAAATGCATCCGTGACAACAAAAATCTAAGGTATTTGGAGGTTTTGCCTCTCGATAATGCAAAGGTCTTAGAACATTTTATTATGTGCCCTTGTTTTAGTTTGCTCAGTATATATGAAACCTAGGGGGACATCATTACTGATACTGATGAGGTCAGCTTTGCTAGGCGTCATCTCTGTATTTACCCTCTCTACTTCCTGTGTTCTTCACTTGTCTTTGCGATGACTTACCTTCTTCCCGAAGGACACCCGTATGGATCTGTTGGCAGTGAATTTGCTTTTAATTGTCTGCAGATGGCTCTGCTTCACCCTCATTCCTGAGGGACTTTTTCGTGACATGTGGAATCCTAGTTTGGCAATTACTTCTTCTCAGTACTTTGAATGTTTCTTTCTATTCACTGTTTGAAAGAGAATCTTTAGTGTGAGGCTGGTTGTAGGATTATACCCTTTTCTTTGGATTTTGGTGGGTATGCTGTGATGGACCTGCATGTTGTTCTCATTGAACCTGTCCGGGTGTGAAGCCTCGTGGATTTGTGGCCCGATGTCTTTCATCTGGTTCTTCCAGTGTTGCTCCTGCCCGTTGTCCTCCTCCAACCCAGGGCCCCAGATGGCAGAATGTGAGGCCTTCTTACTCCAGACCTTCCCTCGTGCATTTGTCTTTCTGTGCTTTGTGCTAGACAGTCCTTTCTGTGTGTTTTACTGCCTTACTACTCTTCGATTATATATAGCATGCTGTTAAATTCATCCATTCATTTTTTTATTTGGGTGATTATAGCTTTTGGCTTTAGCATTTCTACTTTTTAAGATAATTTCTAGTTTTGTGGTCAACATTCTTAAACTTCTTTTATTTCTCTGAATATATTAGTCACAGCCCTCTTAAACTCTGTGTCTGAAAACTCTAGGAGCCCTGAGTCTGCTTCTCTACACTGTTGTTTCTCTTGTTTTCCATGCTGGTGTCTCATCTCTTGTGTCTGCTTGCTTTTGGTTGAGAACTGGACATTGTGAGAAACAGGAAATGATGAAAGGCTTGGAACCATGTTCTCCTCTTCTGCCCTCTGCCTCCCCAGTGTCCACCTCCCTGGTCCCTCTGCCATACTCTTCAACTGACCACCTACCTAGCATAGCCTGAAGACCTCACTCGAGCCCTCTCCTCTGTAGGTGGACGATGAACTTGAAATCAAGGCCTACTATGCAGGCCACGTGCTGGGGGCAGCCATGTTCCAGATTAAAGTGGGCTCAGAATCTGTGGTCTACACGGTCAGTGGAAGCACTTGGGGCACAGGGGTACTGCTTAGCCAGGGAGAGGAGGCACCTGTTTTACTGTGACATTCTTTGCCAGGGTGATTATAATATGACCCCGGACCGACATTTGGGGTGAGTAGGCTGATGTGTTTCTTTCATCCTGTGGGGAGCAGTGATGCTTGTGGCTATGCTGGGTGCCTGGGCAGTCCATGCATTGGTTTCTGCCACGTGTCCTCTGTGCATGGCAGAGTCTCTTCCTCCGGTCTCCCCTAGTGTGCTGCTTGCCAGAGGGTCCAGGGAACCTGTGGCTGGGGTCTGTTTTGTTGCTCCTGGCCTTACAGCCATGTGGATTGTCCACCTCCGGCCAAGCCCACCTCTGTTACAGAGCTGCGTGGATTGACAAATGCCGCCCCAACCTGCTCATCACAGAATCTACCTACGCCACGACCATCCGGGACTCCAAACGCTGCCGGGAGCGAGACTTTCTGAAGAAGGTCCACGAGGCCGTGGAACGTGGAGGGAAGGTAGCTGGTGCAGGCGGAGTGCCAAGCAGGGCTCTGGGCCACGTGCCCACCCTGACCATGCTACACAGTCCTTTGGCCACTTCTGGCATGTCAGGAGATGGGTGTTTTGTGTTCTGGGCATGCAAGGAGGAAGATTTGCTCAGCATTAGGAAGAAAGACTTCTCCAAAGACTAGTGGGGTGTGTATTCATCTCTCACTTCAGATCCCAGACCAGGGCTGGCCAGAGTATCCACTGTGGTCGTTTTTGGATAGATTGTGGCTGGGACCAGGACTTGTGGGGAGAGTGTAGGGGCTTTACCTGTGGCTTGCAAAGGGCGTCTGGCTCTCAGGATGCCTGGCTATGACCTCTCAGTGGATGCAGCCTCTGACCATCAGAGCTACCAGCAGGGCCAGTCTTTATAGCAGCTGCTCCCTGAGAAGGCAGCCACAGGGTACAGCTGCCTGTCCTCTAGGATCAGATGTGGGCTTAACTTGGGTGGGCAGCACAGCCAGGGACTCCTGCCTCAGGCACCCTTGCCTTCCCCCTGCAGGTGCTGATCCCTGTGTTTGCCCTGGGCCGCGCTCAGGAGCTCTGCATCCTGCTGGAGACCTTCTGGTAGGTGCAGTCAGATTGGTTTCTGGGACCCCTGGCCTGAGTGGGCATTAGCGGGATGCCTGTGTCCAGCCCGGGAAGGTCCTCAGTTCAGCTCCAGGTAGAGCATAGCCTGTAGCACTGGCCCCTATCAGATGTAGTCAGGGTGCCTGGTATCTGTGGGGGTGCCCGCCCAAGCCAGGAGGCCTGTGTCATGTTGTCCTCCCTCCACCCGCATGTGCTCTGTTTCCTTCTTCAGAACCAACATTTTAGGGGCGCCTGGGTGGCACAGCGGTTAAGCGTCTGCCTTCGGCTCAGGGCGTGATCCCGGCGTTCTGGGATCGAGTCCCACATCAGGCTCCTCCGCTGGGAGCCTGCTTCTTCCTCTCCCACTCCCCCTGCTTGTGTTCCCTCTCTCGCTGGCTGTCTCTATCTGTGTCGAATAAATAAGTAAAATCTTTAAAAAAAAAAAAAAAGAACATTTTATAGAAGGAAGTGGACTGAGGTGGGGGACATCAGGGAGTTGTTCCTTCCACCGGACACAACCCAGGCTGAGGGTGTGAGGGGTGACATGGGCCAGCCCTTTCCTGGCAGCCTCCTCACTGTGGTCCTGCACTGTCCACAGGGAGCGCATGAACCTAAAGGCCCCCATTTACTTCTCCACGGGCCTGACAGAGAAGGCCAACCACTACTACAAGCTCTTCATAACCTGGACCAACCAGAAGATCCGTAAGACCTTTGTCCAGAGGAACATGTTTGAGTTCAAGCACATCAAAGCCTTCGATCGAGCGTTTGCTGACAACCCGGGCCCAATGGTGAGGCCTGACCAGGAGGGGCTGGGGATGGCTGTCCTGTGCCTGTTGTAGCCAAGTCATGCCTGCCCCAGGGTGGGGCACCTGGGGCCAATGCTGACTGTCCACGCATGTGCACCTCCTCCGTGTCCGGGACATGCCAGGGGCCTTGCCTGCAGGTCTCCCTCAGGGAGTGGGGTGCCGTGCTGGGGGAGAGACGGGGTGGGGTCAGAAGGTAGGGCCTGTGGCAGGTGCAGAGTCAAAAGGCTCTGAGGGCAGAGGAAGGGCTAGACTTGTGGCCAACACTGGTTCTTTGACAGGCGGGCGCTGCTGCGCTGACTGTCCCCATCCCCACCCACCCCCGCAGGTTGTGTTTGCCACACCAGGCATGCTGCATGCTGGCCAGTCCCTGCAGATCTTCCGGAAGTGGGCAGGGAATGAGAAGAACATGGTAAGAGGTCTAGGTGCTAGAAGGGCCTGTGAGGTTGGGCAGAGGTGGGGGAACAGGGGCTCTGCTTGGCTTGGGGACACTGCTGTTTGTCAGGACAGGGCTTGGCATCCTGGGCCCGTGTCTCACACAGGCAGCTCAGACTCTTGCTGTGTCAGCCTGTTGCATCAGGCAGTAACGTCTTCTGGCCTCCTGAGCTGATGTGATACTCAGGCCAGGTGGGCTTGTGCTGAGACTCCTGAGCCTGCCCGGGTCTGCAGTGGGGCCTGGGATAGGGAGCCGCTGGCAAAGGAAAGGGGCCATTAAGGGTATAGGTTCTGACAGGTAGGAAGGGCAGGGTGAAGAGACAGGGAGGAAGCCCCCTGAGGCGGCCTTTGGGGTGGGGACTGTGTTACAGGGTGGCTGCCGGCTCCATCCCTCCCTCCCCCACAGGTCATCATGCCTGGCTACTGCGTGCAGGGCACTGTGGGCCATAAGATCCTCAGTGGGCAGCGCAAGCTGGAGATGGAGGGGCGGCAGGTGGTGAGTACCCGCTTCCCCGGCAGCTCCCCCTTTTGGGTTGGTAGGGAGCCCTTGGAGCCTGCTGCTTGTGGTAACGGCCCATGTGCACTGTGATGCTGCAGTTGGAGGTCAAGATGCAGGTGGAGTACATGTCCTTCAGCGCCCATGCTGACGCCAAGGGCATCATGCAGCTGGTGGGCCAGGCAGAGCCCGAGAGTGTGCTGCTCGTACATGGGGAAGCCAAGAAGATGGAGTTCCTGAAGCAGAAGATTGAGCAGGAATTCCGTAGGCAGCCCAGGCATGGGGTGGGCTTGGGCCGATACAGGGAATGTGGGGTCTACCCATGGGTCAGCATGGGCAGGGCCAGATGGTCTAGACTGAGGCTCTCTGCTCCTCCCACTCTTGCCCAGGGGTCAACTGCTACATGCCAGCCAACGGTGAGACGGTGACACTGCCCACGAGCCCCAGCATCCCCGTGGGCATCTCGCTGGGGCTGCTGAAGCGGGAGATGGCACAGGGTACGCAGGGCCGGGCACACTGGGCAGGGGCAGGGCAGCGGCGCAGCTGGTGGACAGCTCCCATCACTGCCCCTTTCTCTGCAGGGTTGCTTCCTGACGCCAAAAAGCCCCGGCTCCTGCATGGCACTCTGATCATGAAGGACAGTGTGAGTGTGCCTGTGCTTGGGTGGGGGTGAGGGGTGCTCCCTTGCCCCCTGACCTTCCCCTGCCCCACAGAACTTCCGGCTCGTGTCCTCAGAGCAGGCCCTCAAGGAGCTGGGCCTGGTGGAGCACCAGCTGCGCTTCACCTGCCGCGTGCATCTCCATGACCCTCGCAAGGAGCAGGAGACGGCCATGCGGGTCTACAGCCACCTGAAGAGGTGGGTGTACCCCACTCCTGGCTCTGGGGGTGGTAAGCGGGACCCAAGGTGGGGTCTCACTGTGCCTCCCCGCAGCATGCTCAAGGATCACTGCGTGCAGCACCTTCCCGATGGGTCCGTGACCGTGGAGTCCATCCTCATCCAGGCCGCTGCCCACTCAGAGGACCCGGGCACGAAGGTGCTGCTGGTCTCCTGGACCTACCAGGTGAGTTGGGCCGGGGAGCCCCCATTCCCGGGAGGTCGGGAGAGGCGGGGGCTGCCCAGGTGTGGTGGTTGGGGAGGATGCGATAACTGTCCCCTCTTGTATCTGGCTCTAGGATGAGGAGCTGGGAAGTTACCTCACGTCACTGCTCAAGAAGGGCCTCCCCCAGGCCCCCAGCTGAGGTCAGCTGGTCACCAGAGGGACCTAGGCTTTCATTCCAGGGCCGTGTCTGTGCCTTAGCTCTTCCCTCTGTGTCCTTGGATGTGGAGCCCACGGCTGCTCACAGCCCTTGTCTGTGAGGACAAGACCACAGTGTCATGTGTCTGCCCAACTGGCCACTTTTGGCTAAGGAAAGAAAGAGGCTTAAGGACTTGGTCACCCTTTATTTCTATTCGTGAGGCCCCAGGAGATAGGTGGATGCTCCTGCGGTATTAATTTCCAGTAAAAACTGAACCAAAGGCTGCGTGGATGTTCCCTTCTTGATACTCAGGCCTTTTTCCTGCAGTTCACCTGTGGCAGACCTGGGTGCCCAGGAAGCTGGGGACTTGAGGCAGGTACAGGCCAGCGGGAGGCAGGAGGCCTGCATGGCAGCAGGGCTCTGTGTGTCATGGTGCCCTGACGTCAGCTGGGCATCTGGGGGTGATCTGTGCCTTCCGTGTGGTAAACCCTGCAGGGCACAGGAGGGTTTCTACAGAGTCTGGGCCTGGCCATAGGTCAACAGCTTCATCTGGGCTGCAGAGCCCCTGCCTCTCAGGCCCCTCCCTACTCCCTGAGGGGAACCCCCGCAGTCTCCCTCCTCTACTGGGAACTCGATCCTAGGGCCCAGGTCAGGAGGGGTCCAGGGCGTAGATCTTGGGATCCGGGTACCTAGGGGTCCAAGGCCCTTGGGTCTAGGGGTCCAGGTACCTTACTCCAGGCCTCCTACTTTTGGGCTGCTGTTCTCCAGCTGGAGATTTTTTGGCCAACCTGGGGCTTCCTTGCCTTCCCGCTGAACAGAGGCTGGATTGCCACCTGCTAGCAGGACAGGTGAGGGCTGCAGCTGTGCTGTCACCAAGAGCCCCTCCCCCATCAAGCACCCAGCCTTAGGATGGGGTCAATCAGTGGGATGCACGCAGGCACCTTTCAGGGCAGCGTACTCTTACCGAGTCTCCCGTATAGCACTGACTTGAGGAATAAGCCATGGGCTGGGGCCACACGTGCCTGGTGCCTGCCCAGGGGGTCCCGGCTTTCCAGGATCACCTTCACCTGAGCAGGCATCAAAGCCCCCAGCCCCACAGCCACCAGCACAGCTGTCATTCTCCGCACCTGCAACCCAAAGCCAAGACTGCCATAGGGGCCCAGCCCCTCAGGGCCACCCCCACCCCCGGGAGGCCCAGCGCAGAGCCCACCTGTCTGTACAGGAAGGACTGGCTCTCAAACTCCAGGTTCCAGAACCGCAACCTAGAAATACTGGCACTTGCGATGTCTGGCCCAGGGCAGCCCCCGAGTCCACACTGTGGCCCCGGACAAGGAGGCGGGCAGGGGAAGGGGTCTGGGGGATACTGGTTCCCACTCTCTTCCACCCCAGGGCTTCCACTGACCATCCTACCCTCAAGTGAAGCTGGTGGGAGGGACACTGTGAGTGGGAGGGGCAGCAGAGCCTTCTGGGGGCCTTGGCAATGGGAACAGGCCCTCCGATGGAGGTGCCGCTGAGGTGGAGGTCCCGGTGCAGGCTCTGCGGCAGCTGAGGGAGCTGAGCGCGGCCAGCTCATCTACCAGGGACCCAAGCCCCAGGCCAGGGGCTCTTCAGCTGACCATGCAGAAGTTCCTCCTCCATGCTGGCTCCAACGGGGAAGGTTTTGGAAGTCAACAGCTGACATCTGGCCAGAGGCCCCAGGGACAGTGCCAGGGGCAGCGGAGCCAACCCCCTGGCAGGTACGGCCGGAACCACTGGCCTGGTGCTTCTCTTTCAGCAAAGGCTTTTCAGCAGCTGCCAAGATCCATGTACTAGGCAATGAATGCTGAGCTGGGCAGGGTAGGGCAGGGCAGGAACCCACCCTGGGGGGAGGGCACAGCTGTAGGTTCTTGGTTGTTGGGGCCATGCCACTCAGCTGACTAGTATCCCCCTGTGAGGAATGATGGATGCCCAGGGGGGTCCCCAGCCCCAGCTGTGTGCTGCGTCTGCACCACCCCTGCCAGGGAAGTTAAATCCAGCTTCCCCAGCCTCTGGCTAGTGTGCAGGGTGCCCTTCCTTACCTGTTCTCCTGGGGGAGGACAAAGGGGCTGCCTGGGTCAGGGGACACTGAGGCTCGGCGCAGTGTGCGCACCGAGCTAGTGGCCGGGCTGCCAGCTGACTGGAAGGCACTGAAGTCATGCGTCCCTAGCAGGTGCTGGGCAGCTTCCTGCATGGCACCCACATCCAAGCAGCTGCAGGGAGCCAGGTGAGTGGTCAGGAGGGAGTAGCCAGCCAGCTGGGTCTAACAACCCCTCCCACTCGCTCACACCCACATTCACCCTGCCCGCAGGGGCCAGCATCGGTTCCGTTCAAACACTGACAGCTGGTCAGGCCGGTGGCAGCCAGTGACCAGGCGGTACAGGTAGGTCCTGGATGTGGCTGCATGGCGGGCATGGAAGTCACTGGGTACTCGGAATGCCTGCAGTATCCTGTGGGAGCAAGATCAGGCACTCCAGATCCCTCCACCCACCCAAGCGACACCTTGGTATCTCACTCCCAGGGTTCTGTCCAGACACCAAGTCCTTCCTGACTTATGGCCTCCACGCATGGTGGACCAGTCTGGAGACAGCAGATGGGTGCTCACCGGATGGCCGGGTGCCTCAGGTGGGCGTTGAGAGCCTCTGCCAGGACCTCTGGGGAGAAGGGGGGCTGGCCTGAGCGGCGCTGGACGTCCAGGTGAGCCGCGTTGCATAGGGCATGGACCCCAGCATCCGTGCGGCTGGAGATGGTGAACTTGACTGGCACCACCGAATTCAGCCGCTTTGCAGCTTCCTGAGGGGACAGAGCCGCCTGGGGCGGGGTGGGCAGCGCAGGGCGAAGACCGGGCCGCAGAAGCGCGGGGGCTCCCATCTGCGCCGCCCTCGGGTCTCCCTCTTTCCATTCCGGGCGGCTGGCCGCCAGAGCTCACCTCCAGGTAGTTCTGGACCCCGACGGCGACGGCGCGCTGGGAGCCCCTGACGGCCGCGACCCCGCTGCGGGCGGAGGCGGGCTCAGGTTAGCAGACGGGGTTCGGGCCCTTCCCCTCCCTCTGCGGCCCTCCAAGGTCCGTTCCCTCCCCGGGCGTCCAGCCTGGCGACCAGAGGTGCGCGTCCTAAATTTAGCTCCCCCCGCTCCCACGTCGGGCGCCGGGACAAAGTGGGGGCCGCGGGCACGGATGGGAGGTCTGGAAGACGTACTTAAAGTCCGTGCCCAAGTACTGGAAGTACACGAGGTAGCGCGCCGTCACCGAGCCTGCTGCAGGGCCCATGGCCGGAGTCGGCGAAGCGCGGCCACACTCGGCGGGGTCGGGCTCGGGCTCGGTCTCAGCAGAGCTGCACGTGAACGCAACGCGCGCGCGAGTGAGCGCGCGCGGGGGAGCAATGTGGCCACGCCCCCGGCTGCGCCCGCGCTCGCGCCTGCGCCTTAGGCCGCTAAGGGCGGGAGTGGGGGCGGGGCCGAACGAAGGGCCGCTAAGGGCGCCCTATGGCCGCTTAGGGCGGGAGCGGGGGCGGGGCCGAACTAAGGGAGAGGGTGCAAACTTCTCCGCCGCAGAGGAGCGCGTGGGCCGGATTCCGACAGCGGCGCCCAGGAGGGGCTCCCGCGGGCCTGCACTCGTTCGTCCACCCTCTCACCCGCTCACCCACGCCCCACTGTCCTGGAGCGGGTCCGTCCCCACTTCCCGCGCGAGCGGTTTTTGCCAATGCCCCGCGTTGCGCAACGGCTGCATCGCTGGAGCCAGCAGTCTCGCGCCCTCCCCGCGCCCCGCGGACAGGCCGACTGTTGCTGGGTCCGACTCCCTTCCCAGCCCGCGGTGGCCGGGGAACTAGAGGGCGGGACGACGGGGCGTCCGGGCCCGAGCCAGGCGTGGCCGAGCCGCAGGGAGGCGTTTGGCGACGCTCCCCGGCCGTGACAGCGGGAGGCGCGCGCGGGCGGCGAACATTGGCGACGCTCCCCGGCCGTGACAGCCGGCGGCGCGCGCGGGCGGCGGACTTTGGCGACATTCCCCGGCGGTGACAGGCGGGGCGGGGCGGCGGCGCGGCGGCCTCAATCCGGGGCGGGCGGGCGCCGAGCGCGGCGCGGGCGGGCCGGCTGACGGACGAGCGGGCCGGCCGGGGATGCCGCTCCGAGCGCCGCGGTCCTCGTGCCAGTGAGCGCCGCGCGCCGCCGCAGCCATGACGGTGGAGTTCGAGGAGTGCATCAAGGACTCGCCGCGCTTCAGGTGCGCCCCTGGAGGCGGCGCGGCCCTTTGTGGTCGGCGGGGGTCGCCGCCCCCTCGGGGCACCCGGGGCCGCCGTGGGTGGGCGCGGGGGGGGGGTGTCGTTGCCGCCTTTGTGCCGGGCCCGGGAGCCGGTGATGGGAGCTGGAGGACCCCGCCTCGGACAAAGCCCGCAGCCCGGGGCCCAAAGGCCTTGAACAAAAGATGCCCCTTGTGCTGGTCACCTCGCGCGGAGGTCGTGTCTGTGGGGGTGGGGTGGCTGCCGATATAGACACCTCTCCGTGGGAGTGTCCACCCCCGCTTTGTGTCTGCACCTTCGTGCTGGCCACCTGCACGGGTCTGAGACCCTCCTGGCCCTGCAGTCCAGCTCTGGCCAGGGCTGTCTGGGTGCGAGAGGTGTCTGTCCCAGGGATACATCTTAGTCCGTGTGACCAGAGCACTGCCTGGGGGTCGGGTAACTGGAGCCACGTTTTCAGCCTGGGATGGGCTGCTTGGCAAGGGTGACCTAGGGGCCTGGAGGGGTGGGGGCTAGGCCGAGCAGGGCTGGGTGGGAGTTTCGGGTAGGGGATCTGCACTGTGCCCAGCCTGGGTTGGACGCTTCAGTCGCTCCCGGTTGTGCAGGCAAGCTCATCCCCGTGCAGCACAAGCACCTTCCGTGTAGCAGGTGCTCCACAGACCCCGGGTGGGGGGGGGGCTGCACCCCTGGGCTGGCGCGCTTGGAGTGTGCATGTGTGCGTGTCATTTCCTACTCCGTCTTGGGTTACATGCTTGTACTATGTGTTTATCATGCACATATGAGCTTCGGCACAAAACACACGTCAGCTTGTTCACGTGTATTCTGGCACTAGCATACGTACTTGTGTGCCTGTGTGTGTCCTCTCCGTGAGCACGCATGTCTGTGTGCTCACTGTGTCACTGCATGCGGGTCCATTTGCTTGCACGTGAGCACATGTGTGTTTGGTCATGTGTGTGTGTGCCTGCTGAGTCTTGGATGTGCCATCAAGAGGACCTGAGTGTGGATGCACTGGTGAGCCTCAGCATTGGTGCCCTTACCCCTGGGCCCCTTGCATGACCATCACACGGGGGTGTCAGCAGCAAAGGGTTGGGGAGGCTAGGGATGAGGGGTCAGGGCTTGGCCCAGGGTGGGGCCCCAGGGCAGAGGGTTTGGGGATGATTCTCTGCATTCTCCCATCTGCTGTTGCTGACTGATTGAGGGAGGGCGTGTGAACAACTCAGGCGCCCACAATCCTGGGCCCCCCACCTCTGCCCACTGTCCTCCAGGACCCAGGCTGTGGGGGAAGATGTAGCTGGGGCCTCAGCTGGGGCCTTGGTCCTGACTGAGGCACCATAGTCTCACCCTGACCCCTTGCTCAGAAGCCCGATGGTCCTTCTTCCCCTGAGTGGAGGGGTCCAGGCCCACCTTGCCTGGTTGGACTGAGGGCATGGGCACTGCATTCACGTCCAGGCCTTCCCTCCTATACCAGCCTGGTCTGTCTGTGGCCCACAGGGGTGCAGTGGCTGCCCGGGTTTTACCATGCTTCCCCTGGCAGGGAGGGGCTACCCCAGGAAAGTGCCCGTCTGGGCCTGGGATGGGGGCTGAGGAGATTCATCTGAACCTTGGGCCACAGAAGCCACACTGTGTGGGTTTCGGGGTTGGGCTAAGATATAATAGGGGTTTGAGGTTCTTCTGGGGCCCTGCTGTCTCCTCACCCTCACCCTGCTGCTGAAATGTAACCTGGGACTTCCTGGTGGCAGGCCTGGGGTGAGCCAGAGTGGGGCTGGGTGGGAGGCTGTAATCGGTGATGTGGGGCCAGGTGGCCCCAGCCCTGGGAAGAGGGACCATGCCCCCATGCTCTTGGCCTGGGGAGAGCCCCACAGCCTTGGGATGCATGTGGGAGAGTCCAGATTCTTCCAGACAGGCCTGGAGGTGCTGCCCCCTTGTTCTTGGTGCCCCCTCCCCTGGGTGGGGCTTCAGACGCTGAGTCATGGCTTTGGTGGGGAAGCCTGCGTCACCCTCCTCCTTGTCATCCAAGCTGCTGAGGAAATCCTGGAGGGAGGGCAGGAGTGGAGGCCTTAGGTCCTCGGGGGCTGGGGCTCCCAGGACAGGGTGCTGGTTCTTTGCTCTCTGCAGAGCACCCACCCACTTGCCCCCATGAGCACATTCATCTGCATCCGGTGCGGCCCCACCCTTGCGGGGGGGACCCCCTCCTCGCCCAAGCGCAGCAGCTCTCAGGACAGTTGGGGTGGCCAGGGCTCCTGCAGCATCTGCTCCTGGGTGGGTGGTCTGTCCCTTCTCCGGAACTCAGAGTTCCCTTAGCCCCGCTGGAAGGGATGGGCGCTGCTCAGAGAGGAGCCCATGTCCTGTCAGGGAGGTGGTGGGCACTTCCAAAGTCCCTGGCTGGGGCGGCCTTGTGCCCCCCCCCCCCCAACAGCTCCAAGTTGTGGGCACGCAGAACTATACATCCCATGTGAGGGACCAGGTTCCTGCCTGCAGGCCTGGGAAACCCTGGAACACAGCGCCCCCCTGCGGGACATGGGGGCAGCGAGGGGCCTCTAGACCTGGATGCCCTTGCCTCTGCCCGACCCCCACCTAAGACCTGTCCCTGGAGGCCTGCCTCTTACTCCTGGGCCCCGTTGTCACCCCTGGCCCTCATGCCCTGTTCATCCCCAGGAGGCCAGATGGGCCCAGTTCACCAGCTGAGCGGTTTGGGGGGTGGGGTGGGTGGCGCTGGGATCCTGGCCCTCTTTCCCTATTTCCTGTTCCCAGAACAGGGGAGGGGGGTCACGTGCCCGATCCATCTGCCTCGCCTTCCGGGGATTCTCCCGTCTGTGGCTTCTCTGGTGATGTCATTCATTAACTCTTACCTCCCTGAGGCAGCCCCATTGTCAGGCTGTTCTGGTGGGAGTGGGCCCCTCTGAAGCTTGTCCCACCACTCCCTTTGGGCAAACTGTGCTGTTTGGTATTCTGAGGTTGGAGGAGCCAGGGGACACCCCTCCACAGTTAGTCTGGGGTCTCATGCTGCTGCCAGGACCAGAGAAAGCAGCTGGGCCATGCTTATGGGCCCTGAGACTGGTCTGCCCCAGGGTCCACAGGCCTGAGGTGGGGCTGGGGTCAACTCAGCCCCGGAGAAGTACAGTGGCCGGGCCAGGAGAGTGGCCAGCAAGTTGCAGCCCCTCCCTCTATCCTCGGGGGCTTGTCTGACCTCCTCTCCCTGGAGCCATAGCAGCCAGACCCCAGGTGGGGACATCACAGCTGACTGGGCCTCTTCCTTCCTGGGGCGGTGGCGGGTGCTGAGTGGCTGTGGTCAGCCGGATCTGGGTCCAGTCCCTCACCCTCTGCCCAGTGGGGCATCTGCCTTTCCCAGCTTCCATTTCCTCCCTGTCTGAGGAGCAAGGGACGGCAGGTGGGCTGATAGGAGCAGGTAGCTGGAATCAAAGTGGTCCCTTCCTACTGCACATCCTCATAGGGCGGTGACCCTCGGGCCCTGCGGCTCTAGGTGTGCTGCTGGAGCCCCAGGCCGACCCGAGCCTCGGGCCCTGTGGCTCACGGTGGGCTGTTGGAGCCCCAGGCTCACGGTCGGCCGGTCTGCAGCCAGCTTCGTTGCTGTTACAGGGCTACCATCGAGGAGGTGGAGACTGACGTGGTCGAGATCGAGGCCAAACTAGACAAGGTGAAGGCAGGGCCCTGGGTGCACGGAGGGTCCAGGGCTGCCTCTCCGCCCCATGCCTGGCCTTGACTCGGTTCACGCACAGGCATGTGTGGGTGCGAGTGTGTGTGTGTGCGTGGGGTGTGTGTGTGTGTGCCACCTCTGTGTGCAGTGCCCAGGACCTGGGGCTGTCCCTCGTTCTCCCTGCTGTGGCCTACCATCCCTGTCCCAGGGTGCACATGCTGCTTGCACATGTGAGTCTCCCATGAAGTGGGGGTAAGCCTTGGTGAATCCCCTCCCACCATCTGTGGGGCGAGGGGGTGTGGAGGGTGCATCCCAGGGACTGGGTTGGGGGCCCAAGGGAAGGGACACGGGAGGAGAAGAGGGAGAAAGGAGAGACAGCATCCTGCGTGCCTTCACTGGCCAGTCCTTCCAGTCCTCAGGCAAGAGCACATGCCCACTCCCACCCTGGGTTCCCCTGCTCTGGGCTTCCCTGTCCTGCTCCAGCCTTCTGCCCTGGAGGCAAGCCCCTTGCGACACCTCGCTGTCCTCCCAGCTCCAGCTGGCTCCTCAGGGACAGCTGTGTCCTGGGCACGGACGGGCCCTGAGCTGAATTCTGGCTGCCCCTGGGCAGTTCCCACCTCTGTGGCCTGGTCTCTTGGAGGGGGTAAGGGCTGCTACTCAGAGGCAGCACGAATGTGGCTCGTTCCGTCACCCGTAGCTGGTCAAGCTGTGCAGTGGCGTGATAGAGGCTGGCAAGGCCTACGTCACCACCAACAGACTCTTCGTGAGTGGTGTTCGAGACCTGTCCCAGCAGTGCCAGGGCGACACTGTCATCTCGGTGAGGGGACAGCTGGGCTCGGCCCTCTAGACAGGGGTGGGTACAGGCAGGCAGCCTCTTGCCTGGGAGCCGGTGGGCATCTGTGCTGGGCTGCAGGGGCGGCTGGCTCTGAGACCCGTGGGGGAGGGGGTGCCCGCCACCCTGGGAGCACAGCCGTGCCATCTGAGCAAGGGGTCTTCCCTGCCTGCCTCCCCCAGGAATGTCTGCAGAGGTTTGGAGACAGTCTGCAGGAGATGGTCAACTACCACATGGTAAGCCTGCCCGCAGATGTGTGGGGGCCTGTCCAAGGGCACATCCCTCTGGCTTCCCATCGCAGGCAGCCCCCGCCACGGGCTCCCCTCAGGCCCCGCCCAGCCTGGAGCTGCTCTCAGCTGGCTCAGAGGGAGCTGAGCTGGCGACTGCTGGGAAGCCACGTTCTTACTCCTTCGTCTGTGGGGGTGGGGGGATGTCACTGAGGTGCTCTGCTGTGTCCCAGGTGAGGGCCAGACAGTGGGGAGGGACTTGGGTTCTGGGGGTGGGAGGAGGCAGCAACATAGCCCACGTCTGAGGGCAGAGGGGTCTCAGGGTGGGGGATACCTCAGAGGCTCATCCAGGGTCCCCCAGTTGAGCAGGGATATCTGGCCAGGCAGTAGAAGTACCTCCCAGGCTGACCCCACGGCCCCTGGATGACTGCCAACCTCACTGCTACCCAGGCTGGGTCTGGGTGACCTTGAGCCCCTCAGGGCCCCTAGCATGGACACACAGAATAGGGCCTGAGGTGCATGTGGGTGGTCAGACCCTGGCTTGGGAACCAGAGCCCCAGACTAAACAAGGAGCCCCACCCCCGCAGGGGAAGTTTAGAAATAAACCAGCTCAGGATAGCTCATTCTGCCCCTTCTGTCTGTCTGTCTGTTCCTAGTTAGGGTCCAGCCCTCCTTCCATGATGGGGGCATCTGATTCTGGGCCCAGTGAGTGCTGTAGGGAGGCCCTTCCAGCTCCTGAAAACCAGCCTCCCCTGTTCCCCAGGTCAAGTCCCTTGGGAGCTCTGGGCTCTGACCCGATCCTTTCTACTGTAGGCCTGGCCATGCTTGAGGTGGCCTCCAGGGCCGGGAGGCGGTGGGTGTCACCCAGTAGCCTGTGTGTGCCTGCCCTGTCTGAGTCGGCATGGGGTGGTGCCGTAGGAGGGGGATCCGTCTGGGAGAGCTTTGGTCTCTAGTCTGGCTGAGAGCCAGGTAGGGAAGATGGGCAGGTGGTCACAGCTGTGGCCTCTGGGCACCAACCCAGGCCTGGGGCCACACCCACTCCCCTGGACCCTGTGAGGCTGGCTCCGTGGGGGCAACCAGCTGGGGCCCAGGCAGGGCTGGGCGGGGCTTTCCCTGGTCCTCACTAGGAGGGACAGGGGCTTGGCCCCTGGAGTGGTGGAGGAATAGACCCTAACACCACCTCCCTCCCTTGGCCCCCAGATCCTGTTCGACCAGGCTCAGAGGTCTGTGCGGCAACAGCTCCACAATTTTGTCAAAGAGTGAGTTGCTCTGAGACCCCCGGGGGAGGCCTGGCCTCTTCGGGCCCTGGAAGGGGTTGGTGGTGACACACGTGAAGGAGTGGGGAGCAGACACAGCTATGCTTGATTTGTGGGGGGGTCCCGGGGCCTGTATGGGAGAGGCCTTGCCCAAGGCCTCAAGACTATGGGTGGAGGACTTAGCAGAAACAAAGGCTTGGAGGTGGGACAAGGCAGGGGTCAAGGAAACAGTGCCTGGAGGGCAGGGTGAGGGGTCAGGGAGCACTCGGGGTAGCCAGGAAGGCCTCAGGCAAAGGGTGAGGGTTGGGGTGGGCTGTAGAAGGAATTAGGATGGCAGTGGGAGGGGTGGGGGCTGGGTGGAAGTGTGAGCTCCTGTGCAGTTGGGGTGTTTGTGGCACTCCTGAGTGATGTTGAGTTGGGTCTGAATATGAATCTGGGGTCCAGGGTGAGGCAGGGGGTCTCCGTAGGCTGGACAGATCCTGGGAGTGAGGTGGTGAAGGGTAGGGGGAAAGGGGACTGGTAGAAGAGGAGGTGGGAGGAGAAGGGGGGAGGAGTAACAGGGAAGGAGGACAAGGGGGGAGAAGGAGAAAGAGGGAGAGGAGGAGGGGGAGGGGAAAAGGAGGGGGAGAAGGAGGAAATGGAGGAGGAAGAAAAGGAGGTGAGCAGAAGAAGGAAGAGGGAGGAAGAGGCGGGGAAAGAGAAAGAGGTGGAAGAGGGAAGGAGAAGGAAAAGGGGGAGGACAAAGAAGAAGAAGAGGGAGGAGGAAGAAGAGGGATAGGGAAGGGGGAATGAGGAAGGGGAGGAGGGGAAGGGAAGAGGGAAGAGGAGGAAGAGGAATAGGGAGGAGGGGAATGAGGGAGAGGAAGAGGGGAGCCAGAAACGGAGAGGAGGAGGGGCATGAGAGAAGAGGAGAAGGAGGAGAGCTGAGGCTAGGGGGTTGGGGGTGCTGGGACAGGGAGGTAGGGAAGGGAGGGCAATTCATGAAGGTGGAGACCCGACACAGCCCCTCCCAAGACCCCGACCTGACACCTGCTGGCCCCCAGGGACGTGCGGAAGTTCAAGGAGACCAAGAAGCAGTTTGACAAAGTTCGAGAGGACATGGAGCTGTCCCTCGTGAGGAATGCCCAGGCCCCACGGCACCGTCCCCATGAGGTGGAGGAGGCCACAGGTGCCTTGACCCTCACCCGAAAGTGCTTCCGTCACCTGGCACTGGATTATGTGCTGCAGGTCAGCCACTGGGCAAGGAGTGGTCAGGCCTGGAGGGGATGGGAAGCTGCTCCTGTGTTCCTACAGACAGAGCTGGCGTCCAGAGGGGCCCCTCTGGCTCCAGAAAATCTCAGATGCTAGATCTTGGGAAGGAACGGGGGGGGGGGTGCCCAGGCAAAGACACAGCAGTGGGGGTACAGGCCACAGGGGGTGGGCGAAGGCCTTGAAGATCTTGCTGAGGGGGGTTGGGGGGCCTAGGAGCAGGTGTGAGAATTTGTCTTTGCTCGTGGGAGGAGCCCAAGTCCTGACGTGGGGAAGGACTCCGTGATCATGGGAGGGTGAGGCTGGCACAAGTGCAGGGAGCTGAAGATGAGCTGGGGTCTCAGGGAACCACAAGCAGCCCGAGATGACTCTGTGGTAAGGGACAGGCCATGGGCTACCTCAGCCCCAACACCCTCCACCTGTTCACCCCTCCCCTGGCAGATCAATGTCCTCCAGGCCAAGAAGAAGTTTGAAATCTTGGATTCTGTGAGTGATTGGTGAAGGGGTGGGGTGGGGCATCGCCTTGAGGACAGGCTTGTGCGGTGTGCGGGATGTGAGTACACCTGTTGGGTCCTCGGGTCTCTGTCCTGAGGGCCTGGCCTCCCCTGTGCCGCGCCTGCAGATGCTGTCCTTCATGCATGCCCAGTACAGCTTCTTCCAGCAAGGGTACAGCTTGCTGCACCAGCTGGACCCCTACATGAAGAAGCTGGCAGCCGAGGTGAGCGCGGGCGGCAGCGGGGGGGTGGGGGGCCCAGACCGGTCTTGCTGGGGAAGCGTGTTCACCTCCCACCCCGATGCCCCTCCCCCACAGCTAGACCAGCTGGTGATCGACTCGGCGGTGGAGAAGCGGGACATGGAGCGAAAGCACGCGGCCATCCAGCAGCGGGTGAGGCCCTGCAGCCCCTGACCTCCCTGCATGGACGGGGGACCCCAAGAGACCACAACCCGCTTATTCCCTCTCTAGGCCTGCCCACTCTGCAGGGGCTGACACTGCTTCTCTTTGAAATGTGCACTCAGAGGGAGAGGTCTCCATCTTTAGGAGCCTCAGCATGGCAGAGCGGGAGGGACAGCCCTGTGACGGTCACTTAGAGGTCAGCCCTGGCTGGGCAGAGGGCCCAGCCTCCTCAGCTCACAGATGCTGGGGCTGGGGCTAGAGCTGGGACCTGGGATTTCCTTCCTTCGAGACTGGTAGTGGTCTCTGAGGGCTCCACTGCTGGCTCCTACCCAGACAGCCCCCGGGTAGAGGTGGGCTGCAGGTGGGAGTGGCTCTGTCCAGAGCACTGGGAGCCTGGTGGCGAGGTGGGGGGTGGGCAGTCACTCACTGGCTCTCTCTCCCTCCTCACACCCCCTCCTGCTCCTGGCCCTCCCAGACACTGCTGCAGGTGAGTGGGCGTGTACCCTGGGGGAGGGAGTGAGGGAAGAAGTTGACTAGGCAGGGTGGGGCCTCTGCCCTCCCCCACCCCGCAGAGCTTCAGCACCAAGGACACCTCCCAGCCTCAGTGTCCCCGCACCTGTGAGCTCTTTGCTGTAAGCCGTGGCTGGCACCAGCAGGACTTGGGCTGAGCTGGACTGCATCCCCCGCGGGATCGGGAACGGCAGCAGCTGTCCCTTTCTGCCCCCGCTCAGCCAGGGGAGCAGGTGGCTGGGCCTCCTCTCCTACCGCTGGACACACAGGACAACACTCAGTGTCTCCTCAGTCCCTGTGAATGGAGCTCTGTCAGGCTGGCTGGAGCAGGCCCAGCTGGCAACGTGAATGGGGGACTAAGGACGGGGGGAGGCAGCTTCCTTCCTGATCCCAGAGCCTGCTGTCCCTACAAGGCTGGGGGTGTGGGGTGGGGGATGGAGCTCTTGGGGCCCTCAGCTGTAATGTGAGGTGTCTGCCCCCAGTGGGGTTTCAGGGCAATGGTGTCTGCTGGGGTCAGGAAGAGGCTGTGGAGAGCAGTGCCCCACCTCAGCGTTGGCTCTGGGGGAGCCTGGCAGGGCGGCAGTGCCCTCACAACCAGGGGTGGACACTCACCGGAGACTGGGCTCCAACCACCCCCAGGACTTCTCCTATGATGAGCCCAAAGTGGAGTTTGATGTGGACGCGCCCAGCGGTGTGGTGATGGAGGGCTACCTCTTCAAGAGGGCCAGTAATGCCTTCAAGACATGGAACCGGTGAGGGAGGGGCCTTCTCAGGGGGTCTGTGGGGCAGACATGGGGTTGGCCCCACCTGACCCCCTCCTGGCCCATCCGCCCACCCAGGCGCTGGTTCTCCATCCAGAACAGCCAACTGGTCTACCAGAAGAAGCTCAAGGTGCGCTTCAGGGCTGCTGGGGCTGGGTCAGTGACAGCGGGGCCCCTCCCCACCTGGACACTGGGGTGGGCTGGTCAGTGGGGGGGGGGGCAGACAGGGCTGAGGACACTGCGCCTCGATGGTCAGGGGACAGAGACCACCTGGGTCTCAGCCTGTGTCTGTAAAGTGGAGCAGTAAATGGGTGGTCAGTGCAGGGCCAGGGTTAGGTGCTAGGCACCAGGGCCACGGCGGTGCCCCCTGCAGGATGTGCTGACCGTGGTGGTGGAGGACCTCCGTCTGTGCTCTGTGAAGCCATGTGAGGATATCGAACGGCGGTTCTGCTTTGAGGTGGTGTCGCCCACCAAGTGAGGAGGCCCACCCCGGGGCAGGGTGGGGGAGGGAGCCCCTGCCAGCCTGGCCTGACGGTCCCCTCCCTCCAGGAGCTGCATGCTGCAGGCCGACTCAGAGAAGCTGCGGCAAGCCTGGGTTCAAGCTGTGCAAGCCAGCATCGCCTCCGCCTACCGGGAGAGCCCGGACAGCTGCTATAGTGAGGTGTGGCCCTCTCAGCACCCCCACGGGTGTGAGCGCGTGGCTGAGTGCGGCAGGGAGGCAGCCCCTGCAGGCTGCTCGCACGCAAGCTTACCTGTGCAATGTGAGCATGTGTTTGTGTCCCGCGGGCATATGCACGCGCACTCAGGCACACAAGCAATGCTCCAGCTGTCCCCGCCTGTGCCGGCACCTCGGACCGGGGTGGGGGAGGGGCCCATGGGGCGATGGAGGCCGGGGCTCCTGAGGGCTGAGCGGCCCCTCACACCATCCCCAGAGGCTGGACCGCACGGCATCTCCATCCACGAGCAGCATCGACTCTGCTACGGACTCTCGGGAGCGCAGTGTCAAGGGCGAGAGCGTGCTGCAGCGTGTGCAGAATGTGGCCGGCAACAGCCAGTGTGGCGACTGTGGCCAGCCGGACCCCCGCTGGGCCAGCATCAACCTGGGCGTGCTGCTCTGCATCGAGTGCTCAGGAATCCACAGGTGGGCCCACCGGGTGGGGCGGTGGAGGTGCTGGGGTAGAGCCACGCCCTGACTCACCCCTGCCTCCTCACCGTCCAGGAGCCTGGGTGTCCACTGCTCCAAGGTGCGGTCCCTGACTCTGGACTCCTGGGAGCCGGAGCTGCTGAAGGTGTGTATGTATGAGGCCGTCACAGGCCGCCAGCCACCAGCAGAGGATGGTGGCCGTGGCAGGAGCCAGGTTTGCAAGCTTGTTGGGGGGGTGCTGGCCTGTGAGCTGGGGCTGATGCCTGCACATACTGTCTCCTGCTAGCTGATGTGTGAGCTCGGAAACAGCACCGTGAACCAGATCTACGAGGCTCAGTGCGAGGGGCCAGGTAGCAGGAAGCCCACAGGCAGCAGCCCCAGGTGAGGCTGGGGGGGCAGTCTAGACAGGGCCAGCGGAGCCCCCGTGCATGAGTGCGGCCTCATGTCCACCCCTGGTCCAGGCAGGACAAGGAGGCCTGGATCAAGGACAAGTATGTGGAAAGGAAATTCCTGCGGAAGCCGCCCTCAGCACCAGCCCGAGAGGCCCCTCGGCACTGGCGGGCGCAGAAGTGCCAGCGCCACCACAGCTCCCCCCGAGCCCCCACTGCCCGCCGCAAGGTCCGGCTGGAGCCTGTCCTGCCCTCTGTGGCCGCTCTGTCCTCAGGTACCAGCAGGCTGTACCCTCGGCTCGCATATGTGCGCAGGGGTGGGAAGCAGCCTCCAGCAGGGGGGCTGAGCCACCAGACCTCAGGCCCCAGGAAGATCAGGGTGGGGGCAGGGCAGGCGGGAGGCAGGGACTCCCCGCAGGAATTGGGCCCCTGCTTGGCTTTGGGCCTTAGTTTCCCCCATCTCCCTGCAGCAGGTGCTGTGGAGCGCAAGTTCCGGAGGGACTCTCTCTTCTGCCCGGATGAGCTGGACTCCCTCTTCTCCTACTTCGATGCAGGAGCTGCTGCAGCCGGTCCACGTAGTAAGTGCTCGGAGGGCCCTAGTCCCCTGCTGCCCACTCCCCTTGGCTGAGTCAGGACAGCAGAGCAGGGGCCAGGCATGGCTCACCTGAAGATTAAGATGGGTGAGTGTGGACAGCCACAGCCACTTGCTTGGAGACTGGAGGGACAGGTGTTCCTTGCAGGAAGGGGTGGGTGGGGGCTGGGGAGAATTTGGGGGTCAAACAGGGCTAAGGCTGGGATAGCATCTGGAGGGTCTGGGGTTACTTGGCCACGGAGCTGGAGGCTGAGGCCATGACCCTCAGAACAGTGTGTGCGAATTGCGTGTGTGGTATGCACGCTGGGGGAAGTATGTGTATGTGCGTGCACGTGGGCGTGGACAGGTATGTGGCTGAATGCATACAGGTGTACATGTAGGTGTGTGTGCACGTCCTCGTGCGCGCTGAGGGCCGTGTGCCGAACCCAGCCCGCGACAGACAGCTGTGCATCTCTCCCAGCTCCTCTTGGAGTTAGGGGCCAAATGCTCCAAGCAGGGTTTCCCACCAGGGGCTTCCTGTTAATGATTTGTGGGCACCAGTGGTCTGAGGCACCTGTAGAGAGCCTTTCTGGGCAGCGTAGGCAGAAGGCATGGCCCCGGGCCAAGAACTGACGGGGCTGGGGGCGGTGACCAGGGGAGCCTCCGGCAGCAGAGGGCGCTGCTTCCCCATGCTAAGTCTGGGGCTGCCCTTGGGTAAGCCGTATGAGATTTCGCTCAGTGTTGGGGGAGGGGCGGGGGTGTCCCCAGCCCTTGGCCACAACCTCGCCACTGCGTAGTGAGCCGCAGCGTGCACTGGCCACAAACCCACCGACTGCACGTGGGTTGTTTCGGCCCACCCATCCTGCTAGGGCCGACCTGCCACAGGGTGGGCTTCCCCGGGGCTGTGCCCTTGCCAGTGCTGCTGTGGCTCCTCTGAGCTGTTTTCTCCCCTTTCCCCCCATCCTAAGCAGGCTCCCCTTCCCTAGTGGGGGCTGATCCTGTCCCTGGGCATTCCCTGGAGGATGGATGGGAGTTCTAGCCTTCCCGCTGGGCTCTGGCAGGAGTCAGGGACTCTAAGGCCCCCCCTGTCTGTCCCCGGACCCCGCAGGTCTGAGCAGCGACAGTGGCTTAGGGGGCAGCTCTGACGGCAGCTCGGACGTTCTGGCCTTCGGCGCAGGCTCCGTGGTGGACAGCGTCACTGAGGAGGGTGGGTGCGCGCCTCCCTGCCTCTGCCGCAGCCCAGCCCCCGCCCTCCCCCACCCCACTCCAGGCCCGGTCGTGGCCCCTGACCGTACCCCTCCCCGTAGAGGGTGCGGAGTCTGAGGACTCCAGCGGCGAGGCCGACGACGGAGAGGCTGAGGCCTGGGGTCTGGCAGACGTGCGTGAGCTGCACCCCGGGCTCCTGGCTCACCGGGCGGCGCGCACCCGAGACCTCCCTGCGCTGGCCACGGCGCTGGCGCACGGGGCGGAGGTCAACTGGGCCGACGCGGAGGACGAGGGCAAGACGCCGTTGGTGCAGGCCGTGCTAGGGGTGAGCAGGCGCGGGGGTGGCGGGGGGAGCTGCGCGGGACACAGGTGCCTCTTCAGAGCTCCTTTTCTTATGGCACGAACACGAGCACCTCTTGGATCCTCCTGGAGACCCAGGAGGGGCCATTTCCAGGTGAGTCTGAACTGTCCTTGGCTCCCCAGGGCTCCTTGATTGTCTGTGAATTCCTTCTGCAAAACGGAGCGGACGTGAACCAAAGAGACAGCCGGGGCCGGGCGCCCCTGCATCACGCCACACTCCTGGGACGGACGGGGTGAGTCTCCTGCGCCCCTCCTGCCCGCGGCGGCGCGGGGTCGGGGGCCGGGGGTCGCCTTGGCCCGCCCCGGGCCAGCCCCGACTTGTCCCCTCCACCCTTCAGTCAGGTCTGCCTGTTCTTGAAGCGGGGAGCTGACCAGCATGCCTTGGACCACGAGCAGCAGGACCCGCTGAGCATCGCGATCCAGGAGGCAAACGCAGACATCGTCACTCTGTGAGCGCGGGCGGGGGCCCTGGGGGTGGGGCTCGGGGGGCGGGAGGCGCTGGGGGAAGGGGCACGTCTCATCGCGCACCTCCCCCAGGCTCCGTCTGGCGCGCATGGCTGAGGAGATGCGAGAGGCGGAGGCGCCCCCGGGCCAACCTGGCCCCCTGGCGGGCAGCAGCCCCACGGAGCTCCAGTACCGCAGGTGCATGCAGGAGTTCATCAGCCTCCACCTGGAGGAGAGCTAGGGCGGGCGGGCTGTCGGGACCGCAGCAGCGGGAGCCGCCCTGTCCCCCTGCCCGCCCTGCCTGTGGTGGCCATGAGAGCCCCAGTGCCTGGGCTGCCCTCCTCGGAGCTGCCCCGGCCCCTCGGGCTGCAGAGACCCCAGCGCTGAGTCTTAAGCCCCACATTTCCCCCTGGGAGGTGCTGCGTTATCTGGTGCCCCTCACCACACCTGGGGACCCTGTGTCTTCAGGTGATCCCTTTCCTGGGGACCTGGGTTGCTCCTGTCACAAACCACTCGGAAGGCCTTGTGTCACCTTGTGCCCCTCAGACGCCCCTCCCCCGGGGCCTGTGTCACTTCGTGCCCCTCTGTCCATCCTGGGACCTGTGTCACTTAATGTCCCTCTCTGCCTTCAGGGCCCGTGCCTCCTCGTGCCCCCACCTTTACTGCCGCAGAACACTGACCTGCTAGTTGGGTCCCTCCTACACACCCCCAGAGCCCCTCTGCTAGGCCCTGGGGCTGGTGGCTGGCCACCAGCGCCTTTTGAGGGCAGAAGGGGCAGCCCATCCAGGGAATCAACCCGTGTACCTCACTTAGTGACCGGCATCCAGGCTGGGCTTCTTGGGTGCTGGGGGTGGGCTGTGGCCTGGGGCCTCAGCCCTGGCTGGACGCAGGCGTCCCAAGGCCATGTGGCTGGCCACACGCAGGCCCCAGGCCTGGGTGGCCGGAGACCTGTCCCCGCCTCCTCCAGAGGCACTTGGCCCCAAGCCGGTGCATAAAGGACTTTGGCACTTTCCACCCCTGCATCCGACGTTCTTTGTCACAGACTGAGCAGAGTTTCTACACGACCTCTTTCTCACTTTGTCTTGCGTCTTTTCTCTGTGGACGCTCGAGGACCAGCTTGACACACCTGGCTCTGCCTGCGGCCGGCCAGGGAGGCTCCTGCAGCTCTGCCCTGCCCCGCACCTGCCTCACCCCTTGAGCTGGGCCCTTGGATGGGTCCAGGGGTCCCTCAGCCCCCTCCCCAGGGCCCACCAAGGCGTTCATTCTGCATTCCCCTTTCCTGGAGCCCCGGGGCAGTGGCTGAGCCTCTCCCCAACTTCCGTCCTTGGTCTGGCCAAGGCCAGTTGGCTGGTCACTATGCAAAAGCTGTCCAGGGAGGCTCCATGGGCGGCAAGGTGGGTGCTGACTGAGCCCCCCAACTTCCTTGCCTGTTGGCTGTGACCCCTAAAGAGCAGAATTCACTCCCTCCTTTCTCCTGCTTGAGCTCTGCCCCCACCTCCCACCCCACTGCCTGCATCAGGGCCTCGGGCTGGCAGGACCCGCCCCTGCTCCAGACCACAGTTAATAAACTGCTGCTTGCACCCGCCGACTCCACTCTCTCAGCTGGGGAGGGGTGTCTCTGGGTCCTTTGCCTTCCCTGAGGGGCGGCCCTGAGTGGGGTAGCACCAGTGCCTCGAAAGAATGCGGTGAGCCAGAACCCAGTCCCTGACTGCCGGGGGCGTGCTGGGGGCCCTGCGGCTTCTTCGATGGAAACTGACTCCCTACACCCCCAGCCCCCCTTCCCTGGCCCCTCCGCCTTTCTCGGGCCTGGACCGTGCCCCCTGGAGGGAGCAGTAGGGGTGGATGCTAACCAGGGAGGGTGGTCTGGGGCTGGTCCTGTCTCTCGGGCAAGTCCTGACCCTGCAAGCTGGCCATGGGCACGGTGTCCTGTCCCCCGGCCCCCACAGTATGTCTGCGGCTCCAAGGAGTGTGGAGTGCAGCCTGGGGTTTTCAGGAAGGGTAGGGAAGGGTAACTGGGCACACGCACTGTAGCCACCAGGTGGAATCACTGATTTTATTACAAAGCAGCCCAAGGTCACCAGGTGCCTTGGCCCGGCCCTACCCTTCTTCCCACCTGCCCTGAGCTGAAGAAGGTCTGCCTGCATACACCTGCACGCAGGTGTAGACAGATATGTTGACACACTTGGAAACGCACATACATTAACATGATACTGACCAAACACGGGCATGCTCCCATGTGGAGGCCCCCCCCCTTGCATGCACACACACTCACAGCTATGCACAGACCAGACGTGGGAATCCAGAGTGGTAGGGACACTCTGCTCCCCCCTGCCCTGGGTGCTGAGTGAGGCCACCACTGGGCAGGGTGCCTGGGCTGATGAGAGAGCGCCCAGTGGGCTGGGCGCCTTGGTGCCTCCCTTCCTGCCTGCCTGCAGGCCCCAGTGCTGCTTCCTGGGCCCTGGGTTTGGCTTGGCTGGCTGGGAGTGGCTCTGTGGGGCTGGTCTGGCTCACCCTGGGCAGCCAGGTGTCCCCTGCTTCCATATCCCTCAGGATCAGAACACGTTCCGGCAGGTTCAGGTGCGGGGGGCCGGGTCCTCACGTGGCCTGACCCTTCAGCAGAGACTCCCGCCAGAGCTCCGGGAAGTGCCGTGGGAGATGAGGCCAGCAGGGCCCCCCAGATGGTTAGTGTCATCCCTGCAGTCAGTGGGCAACCGGTTGGCTTCTGGCTTAGCGTGGGATGCCCCTGTGGTTGCCCCTGGCTGGGCCCCCGGAGCTCTGTGGAGCCATCGGCAGCCCAGGAGCAGCGTGAGGGCGACGGCATCAAGCAGCAGCTCCAGCAGTTCCAGAACAGACAGAACAGAGGAACCAAACCACAGGCTCCAGAGGCTGCCCATGGCTGAAAGCAGCTGGGGCACCTGCGGGCATCAGCGGGCAGTGAGCAGGTGCGCAGGGCTGGGCCCCAGGGGGGTCTGGCCTGCCGCTGGTCCTGCCCCCACCACAGCTCTTGGCTCCCGGCTGGCTCACCGAGTAAACGGGTGTCTCGTCCACCGTACGGTAGTTGAGCTCCTGGTAGAAGATGTTCACCTTGGCCACGTTGCTCCTGGGGCAAGGCAGAGGTGTGAGGGGCTGGGCCCTCCTTGGGGTACTGAGGACCAGGCTGGCAGAGGGAGGGCCCAGGACGTGCCCTCTGGAGGGGAGTGCACCCACCTGAGGCTTGGGCTCTGGCTCAGGCTCCTGTGGCTTCGCTTGCCCAGCACGGCCAGGATCCAGTCCTGCACACACAAGGCTCGCTGGGGCTGCAGCTTCTCCCAGCCCTCAGGGCGCTGTGGGGCAGGTGTTAAGAGTGGGGACTGCAGGGGCACAGGCTGGTCTAGGGTGAGCCCTTTGGGACCTGTGAGACCCACCTGCTTGTCCGCCCCTTACCCACCCCTTCAGGGCACTCACAGCTGACTTGGAGGAAGGCCACCTGGAGGTCCCGGCAGAGAGCTTATAGGAAGACTCCCTAGGAGAGACAGACCCCCGTTACACTCCTGCTGGGGTGCTCTGGTCGTAACCCTTGACCCTGAACCCCCACACTTGCCACTCACCTGCAGGGCCTGGGGCAGCGGGAGGCACAAGGAAGCCGGTGGGTCCCCAGGTCCCTGTAGAGCCGGTAGAAGCAGTGACCTGTGTGTGGGGGGGGTGGTTCACAGATGAACCCACTAGGGTCGACCCGGGGTGTGGAGAGGTTTGCAGGTTAACAGGGCCGGACCGCACTCCACCCGCAGTGGCAGGGGGTGGGGGGGTCTCACCCCAGGCTGGGTGCCTGGCGTAGCTGCAGTACTCGGCCCCTGACGGCAGCGGGTAGAAGTAGTAGCCACAGGAGCAAGTCTCCACCATCAGCTGCTGAAAGCAGGACACCAGGCAGGCCTGGGGAGACAGCAGGGGACATGAGCCGAAGGTCCTGGAGGCGGTCATCCCTCCCCCAGGGCCTGCAACAGGGCCTGGTTCACCTCCCTCTCAGCAGTGCACCTGTCCTCCCTGTACCCTCTCCCACTCCCCTCCGCCTTGGCCACCGCTTCCCCTGGGCCCCTCCTCTGAAACCACTCCCCTGGCCTCCTGCATTCCTGCCCCCCCCCACTCCCCATCTCCCCCTCCGCTGGCCTCCACCTCCCCTGGGCCCTCCCCCAAACCTACCCTGGCTTCCCTCTCCCAGGGCCCACCCCAGACTCGAGATCTCCCTCCCCTGACCACCCTCTCTCCTGGCTTCCCCGGCCCCTTCCAAGATGCTCCCTTTCTCCCCGCCATGGCCCCAGACTCACCTGCAGGGTGTACGAGGCCTTGTACAGCAGCTGCACGTCCACACCCTCCACACCCTTGGTGCAGTGACCATAGGGGCTCCCGAGCCGGTGCACCTCATCCTGAGGGGAGGGCCATGCTTCAGTTCCAGTGTCCCTGAGGCCCCAGGGTTGGGTAGAAAGGGGGAAGTGGGAGGGTTGGGGCCTACCCACCTCTCGGATGCCGATGGTGGTCTCGGTCCCTGGCCGGATGCTGAACCCCTGGTGCTCCAGGAAGGGCGTGTGGTCATGCCCATGAATCATGACCTTGATGCCAGCCTCCGTGGACAGCAGAGGGAGGTGGTCCTGCTGCTCAGCCCTGAGGACCAGGCTGATCCCTGGGACAGGAAGGGGGGTGAGGCCAGGCTAGCCTGGATGCCCCCTGCCCCACTCAGCCTGGGGCTGGCACTCACCATGGGAGATGCCCGGGTGCTGTGCTGCTGAGACGCCATTGAAGGTATAGCAGCTGCCATAGGTGGGGTGGTGGAACGTCTGGAAGTGCCTGGAACCAGGAGCCACACTCACACCAGCACACACCGTGGCCCAGGACCCCAGCCTGGAACCGGGAGCCACACTCACACCAGCACACACCGTGGCCCAGGACCCCAGCCTGGAACCGGGAGCCACACTCACACCAGCACACACCGTGGCCCAGGACCCGAGCCTGGAACCGGGAGCCACACTCACACCAGCACACAGCGTGGCCCAGGACCCCAGCCTGGAACCAGGAGCCACACGCGCACCAGCCTACGCCCGTGGCCCAGGACCCCATTGCGTGTGGCCTGAGGGACTACGGCCTGCCTTATCTCTGGGGGAAGCAGTTCGAAGCCAGCTGGACCCCAGGGTTGGCACCCATGTCCGCAGGGTGGGGGGAGGCGAGCAGCCAGCTGCCCTGCCCCCACTCACCGGGCCTGGCAGTCCTGGCCGTCGAATCGGCAGGAGAAGACAAAGTGGCCTCCGTGGCTTTGGTGGCTGTCCTCGCGGGCGGTGGGCATCAGGGCCAAGATGTTCACGTAGTGGAAGCGGTACCATTCTCGGGCGGCTGTCACAGCGGACGAGTAGGCCCGGTAGAAGCAGTCACCACCTGTGCTGTTACACTGCGGGGTGTGGGCTCGGTTCGGCTCGGCCTCCTCGTCTGCCCACGCCCCGCTCAGAGTCCTGCAGGGTGACCGCATGCCAGGACCTTTCAGGGCGAGGGACACTCACCAGTCTGAAACCCACTCTGTTCTGGCCACCTGGTCGGCCCAGCCTCTGGAGGCGGATCCCGCGGTCCAGGTAGAAGGCGGGCTGGGGGGCCCGGTCGTTGGCAGAGAGGACATCCCTGTTCTCGCTGAAGTTGAATTTATAGAGAGAGCGGATGTTCTCCTGGGCAAACTCATCGAGTACTTGCAGATGGTGCCGGGCTGAGTGTGGCCTGGGGGGTGGCAGGGCGAGGGGAAGGGTGAGGTGAGTCCCGAGGTATTGCTGGGGAGAGCAGTGCCTGCCCCCCCGGTGCCGACCCCACAGTCAGCCTGGCAAGCCTAGAAGCACCCCCGTCCCCACCCCGTGGGCTCCGCCAGCCTCCTGGCTCAGGCCACAGCTCCTCCTGTCTTTGCTCCTGCTGCCACCCCACCAATGTTGCCCGGCTCCTGCCCCCCCCAAGCCTAGCTCCAGGCTGCCCCTCTAGAAAGCTCCCTCTCACCTCCCCTCACCCTTCCCAGGCTTTCCAGCACCTGGTGTCTGGGTGGCACTGGCCACTCCAAGCTCCAACTGGCTCTTCCTTGTCCCTGAACACCTCCCCCACCCAGCGCCGGGGCCCAGAGCAGAGGTCTCAGAGTTCCTCACTGGGCACAGAGGTGGAGTGAGGTGGGGTCATCAGTGACCCGGGCTGTGTGAGCCAGTGGGCCTTCCACGGTGACCACGCGCGGGGCGATGCCCCAGGCTGCGGAGCTGGGGAGTCAGGACCCCTCACCTGTGTGGGTTCATGTCGCACAGAGTGACAGCTGGGAAGAGCTTCTGCTCTGAGTGCACGGACACCGTCATGATGACAGGGTAGCGCCAGTACTGCTCGAAGAGGAGCCCAAACTGCCAGTAGAGGGCCCCCAGGGCGCCCACAAACAGCAGCCCCCAGGACGCCGTCTTGAGGCGGTTCTGGCTGGAGCAGACCAGCCGGATGGCTCCGTGGATGGTGGCGTGGGTGCAGAAGAAGGTGAACAGCTCCCTGAAGGAGGTGTGCAGCTCCACCAGCCTCTCCCTCCGCCTGTCCTCGCGCACCTGTGGCAGTGGCTGCTGGGCCTCGTGGAACGTCGGGGAACCACTGGTGGCGTGGGCCATGGCTCCTACCTGTGTCCAAGAAGCAAGCCGTAGTGTGGCCCCAGCCTGTTGCCAGGCCCGACTCCCACTCAGGCCTCCTCACCTGGGGCTGCTAGGAAGTCCATTCTCTGTCCCTGGGAACTTCAGGGACAGCCGTGACCTCGGCCACCAGTGGCACTGCCCAGCCTGATGAGGCTCAAAAGAGGCCGTCAGAGGCTTGGGACCAGCCCTGCAGCCACCCCTACCAAACCGGGCCCCAGGCAGCCTCTGTAGGTATGTCTTACTGCAGCCAGAGCTGAGTCTGCCGGTGGGGACAGGGACAGCAGAGAATATGGTGTCCAAGCCCTGCCTGGTACTGTTTGTACTCAGGCTTGAGGCTGGGTGGGTCCCTGCCACCGTCCATCCAAGTGGGGCAGGGGCCTCTAGGGAGGGGTAGGCCAGGTGATCTGCTTGGGGTGGGGACTGTATTGTGTCCTGGGGCTCTACAAAGACTAGACTCTGGGCTTCAATGGTCTCTACCAACCCTTAGTGGCCAGCATGGCCACGTTTGGTTGGGACTGATGGAACCAGACTGCTCTGGCCACGTCTGCGCCAAGGGTCAAGCCTGAGGACTGCTCAGTGCTATGGGCCTCTGAGCATCATCTGCTGAGCTTGTCCCCAGGGAAGCCCAGTTTGTGGACCTTGGGCTTCAGGAAAAGTGGGCAGGGGGCCAGTGGGCTAGCCAGTGGTGGGGACCTGAGGGCCCTAGAGAAGTAGAGCCACAGACCCAGGGCCCCCAGACTCCCAGTTCCTCCAGCACACAGAGACATGCCACCCAGACTAGGCCAGGCCTGCTCGCCCCGAGCACATGTGGAGTCACCGCACAGGCTTCCTGGGGACTTCCCACACTGTCCGCCTCTTGGTCTGAATCACTAGGCCTTCCTGCACTCAGGGTAGACCCTCCTGAGCTCTGGCCCCTCCTGAGGCGCCTGGGGCGGAGGCTGAGCCGGGGGGCGCATCTAAGCACGTGCCGCGTCTCAGCCAGCATGTGCCCGGCCTGGTGCGCCCCAGCAGGCTGCTCCGGGGTGCTCTGGGGAACCGTGTGTGGGAGCAGGCCGGCCGGCGGTGCGGGGCCATGGGCACAAGGTGGAGGCGGCTTGGCCTTCCTTCCCAGCTTCAGGTCTGTGGGCTCCCGCACGCCTGGCCAGGAGCACGTGCCCGCACGGGGTGCTCACGCTGGGTCTCACGTTGCACAGAGCTCTGCCCACAGGTGTGTCCCCCAGGACCACACTGGGCCTTCAAGGTGAGACAGGATCCTCAGCTGTGTGTTACAGGTTGGGGGAAGGAAGCCCACACCAGGTGCCCCTGGTACCTTGCCGCTGGGGCCTCCTTCTGCAGGGGCCTCCGTTCTCCCGTGCTGGGTGGCCTCAGTGATGGCGGCTCTGGTAGGTGACAAGACAAGGCGGGATGTGGCTGGCCAGGCAGCCTCGTATTTATAACAGGCTGGCTGGACGTGGGATGAGGCAGGGAGGGGCCTGGCTGGCAGGGGCAGACACACCCACTCTGGACCGGGAAGGGGAAGCCAGGAGGGCAGGGATGGGGATCCTTCCCCTGGGTGAGCTTTTCTTGAGCAGAGCCCTGGATGCGAGGCCTGGGGATGAGGGGTTCCTGGTTTCTAGAGGGAGAGGAGAGGCCCCTGTTGGCTGAGACCCCCTTGCATGGCTCAGCTGCCTCTCGTTGAGCAGACCCTCCCCTCTCCCAGCTCCCGAAGCTCAGATCTGTCTTGGGTCAGACACCCACTCTTCCTGCTCCCAGCAGACCCTGGTGTGCCCTGGCCGCTCACCTCTCTGCCTGCTCTCCACTGACAGGCCAGGAGGGATGCCTGCCCTCCCTTGCCTGCCCGGCTCATGCTGCCAGCACTGACCACAGGTGTTTGTGACCAAGGGACGCCGGGCAGGGGCCTCCACTCCCAGAACCCAGGTGTCTAGGGCCAGCCACTGGGCCTGGCTCGAATTGTGGGCACAACCCAGGGCCTGGGTGTGGAGATGACACCTGGCGCCCTGTGGCACACAGTTCACCCTTCCCAGCAGACGCGAAGGCCACCACTGACCACACCATATACTGAGACGACACACCACATGTCCTGGCCACATACACACTAAGACCACATGCCGCACGCTAAGAGCACAGCACACTCAGGGGCCAGATCACACTGCCAGTGTGGCTGTGTGAGGCCGGATGGTCTGCTGATGGCGGGACACTCAGTACCCCCCAGGCCTAGGATGACCCACCACCTCTGGCCCCAGTGTGGATCCAGCATGTCCCCAGCAGGACCCAGAGGTCTCACCATCCCAAATAACCAGACCCTCAGCCTGGTCCCAGGTTTGCCCACCCCCCACCCCAGGGCAAGCTGTAGGTTTCGGACACCCCACCCCGAATCAGTGCCGAGGACCCAGACCGGGATGAGGGAGGGAGCCTCACTTCCAATAGGCCCTGCCGGTGGGGCCCTTGGCTCTGAGGAGGGGTGAGGTCATCAGCTTTGTGGCTTTGGAAGGAGGTGGATGGCCACTGGTCATGTCTGGGAGAAGGAAGTCATGCCTGGGGAAGAGCAGGCCTGGGACTCACCTGGGTGTGGACGCGAATCACCGCTCTGTTACATACCGTATGACCCTGCCCAAATTAATCAAGCTCTCAGAGCCCACTTCCTCAAGTGCACATTGGGCCTTAGTTTCCTCTTCCTTCTCAAGGGGGACCAGCTGGTATCACTGGTGTGGATACCCCCTCCCCAAGCCCCACATCAGAGCCTCCAGACTCAGCACAGGCCTGGGGTTTCTCAGGCCCTCTGCCACTGAGCAATTTTCCTTTGTGGGATAGGCTATGTTATCGAGGGAATGGGGGGCACACTGTCCTGGGGAGGCCTCTTAGCAGCAGAGGAGGGGTCCAGGTGCTCCGGATAGTTAGGAGTGACCCATGGCTCTGAGCTCAGGAGGTTGAAGAAGGGAGCTGCCAGGAAGGAGGGGCCTGGACATCCTGGCCTTGGGGAGCTCAGGTCTGGCCCTTGTCCCTGCCAGCCAACTGCAGTTTATAGGGAACAGGAGCCCTTCCTTCCCGTGGGAGAGGGAGCCCTGGCCAGGGTCAGACGCATGCCTGTGATGATGACTGTGCCTGAGGGGCTCGAGTCAGAGATCATCCAGGCAGAAGGCACAACCCTTCCTTCCCTCCTCCTGGGGAAACAGCTTGAGAACTGCCAAGGGGCCAGCATAAGGTGCCCAGGCCAAGGGTCAGTGACCAGTGGGGAGGGGAGGAGGTCACCCCAGAGCGAACCTCTAGGAGGACAGAGAGGTCAGCCCCTCCTTCCTTCCTGGTGTGTCCCCTCTCCTTCCTCCCCAGGCCTCACCAGCCCTAGAAGGAGCAGGAGTGCAGGCTGGGGCCGGACAGGGTGACCCCAGTTCCTGGCACAGTGTAGGCCCATGTGGTCCCTCCTCGGTAGCTGTATTGAGGGAATGTGAGGACGCCTCAGAGAAGGGGCAGGTGGGTGGTCCCACATCCTCTCCCCTCTCCCCGGAAGGACAGTAGGATGGCTGGCCCCAACCTCCTGAGTACAACCCCCTTCGGGACTTTGAGCGGTAGCCTTCACTGAGGCTGGGCCTAGGGGTGCCAAGGCATCCCCTTCCAGGCTGGGGCCATCCTGGAGACTGTTGGTGCCTGGTGTTTCATGGGGCCCCCAGGCTCTGCTTACTCACCCGTGGGTGTCCCCACCCTCAGGGGCAGCTTAGAGTTGGTCCTAGGGGATTCTGGTGTGACAGAAGTAAAGTCCTGGTGGATGTGGGCGGGTAGGGGTCATCCTGCCTGGGCCTGGGGGCTGCTTCCAGGAGGGTGAGGGGCCTTCTTGGTGTAAATGTGGAACTTCCCCAACCTTCCAAACACTGACCACAGTGTTAAGCAGCGGCTCCAGCGAGTTCAGAGGGGGCTCCCTGAGGTGACTCCAGCCAGCTGGGGGTGGGTGGGGCTCAGGGTCTGGCCAGGTGTTTCCCGCTGGAAGAAGTGGGGTGTGTGCACGCTTCCTGCCTGGTCACCTCCGGGCTGGCTCTTTGGTTCCCTCTCTCGAGCCCTGGCCATCCTGGTCAGATGTGATCGAAGCCTTCAAGTCCTGCCCTGCGTAGGGGGTAGCAGCAACTGGTATGAGGGGTGTTTTCTTGATTCTAACCCTCTTGGTTTCCTGGCAGCTCCTCTGACACAGACCCGTGCCCCCTCCCCCAAGATGCTCAGGAGTGAATACAGCCATCCTCTTCCTGCAACTTGGCCATTGGCAGAAGGGGCAGGGTTGGAAGGAAGTCTGGGAGAAAGGGCCAGCTCCAGCTTCTGCTCCAAAAGGGTGTCTTTGGGGTTTGAGAAGGTCTCAGTTGTCATTTGTGGCCAGCCTCGCTGCCCACTCCTGTCTCGACTGCTGAGGCCATCGGCTCTATGGCCAGAGGGCTGGGCAGCTTGGGCCTTGCTGACCTGGAAGGCAGCATATGCGGGGCTGGTAGGGTGAAGGTCTTGGCAGGACCTGCTGGCCACATCTGTCTTGGGCACCTTCTCCCTTAGGTGTGACTCAGGGGTGCTTGGTGATCAAGAGGTTGGGGGCTGAAGCGGAGCGGTTCTGAGTCTTCCCATCAAGATGCTCCCACCTAAGTCAGCACCCCCATTTTACACAGGGACAAACTGAGGCAGGAGAGGGCCTCTACCTGCCTGAGGCCCCAGCCCCACACTGTCACTGCCTGTGCTCTGCAGGTGTGTGTGGGTGTGTGCCAGACACACCTGTGCTTGAACCCCAGGTGCCCTGGAGTGGCCTCTCTTACATAACTTTCCATGTGCTAAAAACAGTTGGGCCTACCCTGTGTGGGGATGGTGGAGCCCCTGGAGGAGGCGGAGGAGGGAAGGCGCTATGCTGAGTGCGTGAGCAGGAGGCCGAGCTCTGGAAACTGCCAGCTTCCCCAGAAGGAAGGAAGGCCAGGGATGGGCGATGTGGTAGGAGGCAGAAGGAGGCCGCATTCCCACGGGTTGACTTGCCTGGCTGCGGACTGAGGGACGGTGAGGACTCCTTCTGGGTTCCGCCCAGGGCCTGGGGCCAGATCTGCAGCCGCTGCTCAGGTCCTGCCTGCGATGCCCTGGGTGGGCCAGACTCAAGGGTAAGCATGGTGCCTGTCCTCTGTCAGTGGCCACGGCTGGACCTGTCGGTGCTTGGTGTCCACTGTCAATGGTCGTGTGATCAGTCATCTCACTGACTCGTGGCCCACGTCAAGAAGTAGTCAGGGGCATGGTGAAGGGTTTGGAACCCCAGCTCTGTCCCACAGAGCCATACAGTCCAACACGGCAATGGCCTCTCTAGTTCTGTCGGGGCTGATGACCACCACCTGGCTCATAGTTAATACGCAGCGTTTCCCCTGACACAACCTATGAGGGGAAACCCCAGGCCCCCACTTGGCCGCGTCCTGGATTTTCTCTCCAGGGAGGGCAGTAGGCAGTATCCTGGCTTGCTCAGCCGCCCCACCCACCCCACATTCAGACACCAACTCTCCTACCTCCTGGGTGTCAGCCTCATATCCCTCCAAAACTTCCCTCATGGCAGACTTGAGGAGGAGAGGACCAGCTCCAGGCCTCTGCAATCGGGGTCCTTTCCAGGGACGCTGGCCCTTGAAACAGTATCCCCACCTGCCTGCTTCAGGCACCCTCCCATGGACGGGTGGCCAGCTCTGCTTCCCCCTCCCCCAGGCAGGGAGGGGACCGTGGGAGCAGAAAGCAAGCCTCAGTGCAGTGTCCACTGTTGCATAATGACCCTATTCATGGGCTGGGTGGAAAATTCAGTTGGGGAAACAGTGGAACTATTTTTATGAGGCTGGCTCTCCCCATGGGCAGGGGCTGGACAGGCTTGCCCACGGCAGACCCCACCTGGCACAGGTTCTGGCAGGGCTCCCCATCCCCGAGCCTCACTGGTGGCCAGACAAGGCCAATCGGGACGTGACCCTCAGGGGCCCGAGCGGGTTCAGTCACTGATGGGGCCGGGGTCCCTAGTGCCTTGGGCGCTCTCCTGTTACCTGGCCCAAGGACTGGCCCCCTAGGCCGGATTGGCCCCATCCTTTGGAAGGTAGCCCGTGGGAGAGTCGGGGTCCCAGTGAACTCCAAGCGGAGTTCACGCCGGCACCTCGGGGGTCACCCTTTGCCTGGGCTTGTCTGTCTTCCCCAGAATGGCGCGCCCCGCTCTCAGACCGACCCCGTCGGCCGGGGTTCTTGCGGAGGGAGAAACTGTGGAGGGTGAGGGGGTCCGGGATCCGTGCGGCTGCTGACAACCCCTGGCGGCGCCAGCCGGAGAGCGTTAGGGCGGAAGGACGCTTCGCTGTGCCCTGGCCGCCAGACCAGATCTCCTGCGAGACCAGGGGTCCAACCCCGCCCCGCACCCCCTGCGGAGCTGCCCGCCAGTGCGCACGCGCCGACCGTCCGCCCTTGGGCCCCGCCCCACGGAGCTGCCCCTCAGTGCGCACGCGCGGACGCTCCCGGCCGTGAGGGGCGGGAGGTGGCAGCGAGACGCAGGCGACGTCCGCCCGGCCGGCTAGAGCGGCCGCCCCAGAGCGCGGCGCACCGGAATCGGAAGCTGGGATGAGCCTCCCCCGCCCCGCGAACGGCCATCTTGCAAGCTGAGGCGGCGCGGCGCTGCGGCGGTTCGGTGGCCTCGGTCCCGGCGCGGTGAGGCTGTCCGGCGCGGGCCACGCTCTTCCTTCCCTGCTCCGGCCTCGACCACGGCGAGCCTGAGCGCGGCGGCGGCCCACACGCGGCGACGGGGAGAGGTGAGAGCGCGGCGCGGGCTTGAGCCGGGGCTTTGGCCGCGCGTCCGCCCCTCCGGAGCCGGCCCGCGCGGAGGGCACGGGGCCGTCGCAAGGCTTGTCCCCGCCCGATCCGCCGCTCGAGGGACCCCGACCTGGAGCTTCCGTGCGCGGAACCTGAGGTCGGTTACGGCCTGGCGCCCGGGGCTCCGGGCCGGGGTGCTCCTCCGGCCAGCTTGGGGGTTTGGTTGGCCCCGCGGCTGGGGCTCCTGCGGAAAGGCCTCCTGTTAGTGGCGCGCTTAAGGGCACCTCCAGGACTAGCGGCATAGATCTTGGTTTGTAAATGTCTCCGGGATTCGGCGTTGGGGGTGGCTGCCATTGAGCCTGCCGCCGCTTCACCCCTAGACAGTACCCCAAGCTGTTCATGCATCCCAGCAGGAATGAGTGCGCTTGGGGTTATGCCTGTTGAGGTAATAACCGAGAGAAAATTCAGGCGGTAAGAGTGGGAAGCCGCAGTGGGGTGGCTCCACTTGGGCCCCGGGCCAGTTCCTCATGTGTGCCTGCCCACTTTGCACGTCTGCCAGTTACCTGCAGCCTCTCAGCGTCTAGCCAGATGTAGACTTCTAGCCCCTTTTTCAGTCGATCCTACCTAGCTCGTCTGTGTTTAATTCAAATCCAGTTCCCGACCTCTTTCCGGGCCCAGGCATGGAACAGCTGAAGAGAGGTAAGGCCGCAGCCTAGTGGGAGTAGCGCTAGTAAGTGCATAGGATCACACCCCAGCAGTGGGAGGGTGGGTGCTCTGTCCGTTCCAGGTGAGGGAAACTTGGTGTAATCTAGCTTTGGTAGAAAGAGGTGCAATTGTAACTGGCTGTGTCTGTCGATCAGGCATGGTTGGATCTGGGTGCCTAGAACTTTCAGTTCTTCATCTGTAATGTTTTGAAGGGTTGACCTCTGGGGTAGCTCCCAGCCCAGGCAGGTGAATGAGTGGTAACGGGGCTGCCTCCATCAGCCCTGGGCTTCTCTCCAGCCTGTGAAGCAATCCTGGTGGAGAAAGGAGAAACTTCCGTGAAAGTCTGGGGCTTGGGTGTGTCACGTGCCCAGCGGGTCAGTCAGGCCAAGGTCTCTTGCCACACTATCACCTGAGTTATGCTTACAGTGAGTGGAAGAGATGTGGGAGAAAAAAAGAACGGGAAGGGGCACCTGGGTGGCTCCGTCGTTAAGCGTCTTCCTTCGGCTCAGGGCGTGATCCCAGAGTCCCGGGATCGAGCCCCACATCAGGCTCCCCCGCTGCGAGCCTGCTTCTTCCTCTCCCACTCCCCCTGCTTGTGTTCCCTCTCTCGCTGGCTGTCTCTCTGTCAAATAAATAAATAAGATCTTAAAAAAAAAAAAAAAAAAGGAAAAAAGAACGGGGGAGTGGATGCTGGGCAGGTGGCAAGCTGTGTCCATATGAGGCTGAAGGGACTTATGCCCGTGATACTGGTTCAGGCTGCTTTCCTTCAGCTTCTGTATGTAATAATTTTTATTCATGTCATTTTTTTAAAATGTCTGCACACTGTTTTTTTCAGCATAATGCACTTTTATGTGCCCCGTCTGTGGAATTTGCAGGGAACTTGAGACATGCTTTATAGTGTATAGGTGCTGTAGACTAGAGGGGCCATGAGAGCACTGATTGGCACTGGAGGGGTCAGTTGGGAGCCCTTCCTTTTCATGAACTGCGTAGTTGAGTCATAAATGTGGCTTTAAAGATTATGCCTTTGGGAGCAAGAATGAGAGAGACGTTTGTGACTGATCAGGCAGGATCCATTTATTTTGTGTGGCTGTCCATTAACCTTCATTAAGCATCCAGCCTGGCCACATAATTAAGTGCAAACACAGTGGTATTTGAATTATCCAGTGGATTGTTTTATATATGGCAGAGTGCTAACTTTATGTGAACATTTAAAAGAAACCGAACAAGTCCAGTGTGATGGTTCTGCCTTTGGGTTGTTGCTGTTTGTTACTAGGTGTTGATCCCAGGTGAGCCACCTGGTCCACTTGGCTAGGCCAGGAGCTTGAGGGCAGTGCTGTGCGCGAAAGCATCCCTTCCCAGGCTGTTCTGTAGCCTTCTCCTGCTGTGGGTTCACCAGCATCACTGCTGGGGCCTGGCAGGCGCACCTGCGTGGTTTGGAGCTGGGTCGAAGGGAGGCTGGCGGAGGCATTTGACTAGGGAAATCAGGGAGGCTTTTTCGGGTATTGGTTTTGAGCTAGGCCGGGAAGGGCCTAGGTGAGTTTTCTGCCAGTAGAGACCAGGCTGAGAAACAGCCATCTGGTTAGGTCCTGGAGGGGATTTGGGAGTGGGAAACTAGGAGGGCTAGCTGGGGCTTCTTTATCAAGGGCTTGGCAGGCAGGGGGGGGGTGTTCAAGTTTATTTGCTTGGCTCTGGGGGGAATCTTGAAACACTGTGATCAGAACTGTGGGTGGAGAAAGTTAATCTGACTTAAGTGTCCAGGGTGGACTGAAACGGGGTGAGACCAGAAGCTGGGAGGCCGGTTTGGAGGCTGTTGTGGTGGTTAATGGGAACAGTAGTGAGACCCTGTATTAGGGTGAGTGGAGTGGGGATGGGAGGAGGAGGGGAACAGAGACCTTGAAGTTTAGGGGCCCCAGAGAAGTGCGGTGGGCAGTGGTGTGCGGAGGACGGCTCTGCAGGCCTTGGGGTGTAGAGTGAGCACGCTGAGCCCTGGCTGTCGTCTAGGGGTTTAGTGGTCTGAGGGGAATTCAACCTGCAGAGGGGCAGGAGTCCGCAGACCTCGGACCCGATGGAGCTGTCGCTAGGGAAATGAGCACACAGAGGCCCTGAGCTGAAGATGAGGAGGGGCAGGTGCCGTGGCGGGGGGGGGAGGGGGGGGAGTGACTTCAGGTTCATACAGGCCAGAGGTCAGGGCGGTGATCCTGGCCACTGATTCCAGTGCTGTGGCAGGAGGGGCTGAGCTCGCTGAGTGGCGGCGATAGTGGCACGGAGGAGAGCAGGGCAGGGGTGGCTCCAATTTGCCACCGCTGTCGCCTGGAAGCCCCTTTCTCATTTCCATTTCTGCGTACCCCTATGTGTCCTCCGTCTCTATCGAATTTTACACCCGCAGCTTTCACATTGTATTTTTAGCAGCAGAACTTTTTTGCCTTGCCGTCTTATGGGAAACTTCAGTGTATATAGCAGTTCGAGTTGGAGCTGTTCTGATGTCTGTGAGGGTGGGGAGCTCTGTGTCTTCTCTCACCATCCCTCCCCTCTGCCTCCGAGCGTAGCTGAAGTGTCCCAGGGCCCCCTAAGCCAGGCCATGTTTCTTCTCTTGAATGATGGCTGTGACCTCGCTCCTGGTCCTTAGCCTTCAGTGCTGTCCTGTCCCTCCCATGCCATTTCATCTGTCCCATTCGACCTTTGCTGAACTGTTCAAGTGATCTTTCCTTCTTTCTTTCTCTTTCTTTTTCTTTTCTTTTCTTTCTCTAAGATGTTATTTATTTATTTGAGAAGAGAGTGCCTACACACACAAGCGGTGGTGGGGGGCTGCAGAGAGGGAGGGAGAAGCTGACTCCCCGCTGAGTAGGGAGCCCGATGTGGGACTCGATTCCAGGACCCTGGGATCATGACCTGAACCGAAGACAGAAGGTTAACCGACTGAGCCACCCAGGCCGCCCATGTCCAAGTGATCTTTCTAACAGAAAATCTGATCTCCCTTAAGGCTTGGACCTAAAACCTTTCTGCTGTGCTGCTTGGCCTCCTGGCCTTGCCTCCCTGGCCAGCCTTGTCAGTCTCCATTTACTGTGCTGTGGCTCCTTACACAGTGGCCCAGTACTCTTCCCTGGACCCCTGATGCTGCCCATGTCCCTGTAGCTCCTTCTGTCTGGAGGGCACCCCTTTTCCCTCTTCCCAGCACGCGTGTCAGACTTTCAAGGGTCCCCGTCTCTGCAGTCGCAGAGAGAGGCCCTTTCTCTGCTCCCTTGTTCCACCCACTCTTGACCAGTGACAGATGTGTTGGAGAATGTTTAACAACAGGCTTTTGGTGGGGGCTGGTTTGGGGTGCATCCTGATTTCCATGGTATAAACATTTCATTAGCAGAGTTGGAGAGAGATGCTTAGTCGCTCAGGAGCGCTGGTCCAGGCTGGCTTCAGCACACCTCTACTTAGGACCCTTTAAATTATATGTTTTTCTTCCCATTTAGGTTCTTTGAGGACAGGAGTGAGGCTTTGGGTTTTTTTCCTTAATCTTTGCATCTGATATTACATAAATGAAGGTTGTGGCAGGGCAGGCGGAAAAGGAGAATCTGCAAGTCCTGCAGGTGTCTGAGTGGGTGGGCAAGTCAGGACAGCCCACAGGCCTGGGTTCCGGGGGGCTGGGCTTAACTGCACGATGGCGGGCTCCGCTGCGGAGCCGGAAGCGAGGTACGGGCCTGCGGAAGCGTCTGGGTGAGGAAGGCAGTGGCGTGCCTCTCCCCCTTTGTCAGCAGAAGTGTTTGTTCCGCACAGATGAGCAGCAACAGCAGTAAAAGAGCTCCGACAACAGCAACCCAGCGGCTGAAGCAGGACTATCTTCGAATCAAGAAGGACCCGGTGCCTTACATCTGTGCTGAGCCCCTCCCTTCCAATATTCTTGAATGGTAAGGCTCTGCATGGCCGTTCACCTCACACTGACCATCCCCCGGGTTCTCTGCTGGCTTGGCTGGGTGGCCTTGTGCTCCCATCGTGGCATTGGGAAGGGTGCGTCTACACCTTTTTAGATGTAAGTAGACGGAGGCCTACACATGTGCCCTGGTTGTCTTCTTAATGAGTGGCAGCCGGGGCCGTGATGGGGTCTTCCTTAACCCCTGCATGTTGAGGCTGGAGAAAAAGAGTGCTGTAGAGCACCTTTGGGGTGGTGCTGGGTTTGTGGGATGCATAGGGGAGGCTGGGGGGTGTGTAGGTCTCACAGTTGTTGGTGGAGAAGCTGCACTTCTAGACTCTCCTTCTCTGCTCTTTGCTTCTTGGTCCTGTGAAGTAGCTTGTCCTGCCTTGGAGAGTTTGCGACAAAGGGTCGGGGGTCTGATACGTAAGCAGCTGGCACTGGCCTGGGAAGCCCTTGGGCTGAGGAGAGGCTCTGTACCTCATGGACGCTTGTTTCGTAGTGACTCTCTGGCCGTGTTCAAGCATGGCCTTCGAAGGCTACATGCTTTTACAGAGATGCTGCCCTTACCAGCTTCATGGCTGATTTTGTGGCAAGTAACGCATAGGGCTCCGATAGTAAGCGTTTTCTGTTCGGAAGGTATTTCTCTTTTAGAAGATTTTATTTATTTGTTTGTTTGAGAGAGAGCGTGCATGCACAAGGGGGGAGAGAGGGAGAGGGAAGAATCTCAGACAGACTCTGCGGTGAGCGTGGAGCCCAGTGGCGGCACTGGATCGCACAACCCCGAGATCATGACCTGAGCTGAAACCAAGAGTCACATGGTCAACTGACTGAGCCACCCAGACACCCCCGTTTGAAAGGTATTTTGTGTTTTGATCTTAAAAAATGTTTTCCAGGGGACACCTGGATTGCTCAGTCAGTTAAGTGTCTGACTCTTAATCTTAGCTCAGGTCTGGATCTCAGGGTCGAGAGTTCAAGCTCCACGTTGGGCTCGATGCTGGGTGTGAAGCCTACTTAAAAAAAAAGTGTTTTTTAAGTTTTTAAATCCGGAGAAAACGGATTCAACTGAGTTAAAAAATACTTTTTTTTTTTTTTTTAAAGATTTTATTTATTTATTTAACACAGATAGGGACAGCCAGCGAGAGAGGGAACACAAGCAGGGGGAGTGGGAGAGGAAGAAGCAGGCTCATAGCAGAGGAGCCTGACGTGGGGCTCGATCCCATAACGCCAGGATCACGCCCTGAGCTGAAGGCAGACGCTTCACCGCTGTGCCCCCCAGGCGCCCCAAGAAATACTTTTCTGATTGGGCAGGTGTTCAAGGGTTCTGGATCCACCTTCCTCAGCTTAGAGAGAAGGGCCTGCTCTGATCGGTGAGGGAAGGGTTCTGAGGGTGAGGTGGGCCTCGTGTGAGTGAGGCTTCAGGGTTACAGCAGAGCTCTCCTTGCCCCCAGGCAACAAAAACCAAGTGTGGCCGCCCACAGAATTGGCAGATGGAGGGACAGGTTCCATGGCAGTTGCAGGGGTGTCCTCTTTGTGTGGGGAGCCTCTCTCTGCCTGTGAGTTCAGGTCCCCAGGTTCAGTCATTCATGAGGAGGATCTGCCGCTAACGTTTATTACAGAGAAAAAAGAGCAAAATCAGCAAACAGAGAAGGCACTGGAGGCAGAGTCCCTAGGAGACCAGGCACAAGCTTCCCATCCCTTTGGGCTGTCACAGGACTTGCTGTGACGACACGTGTGAGGCCCTGTCCAGCAGGGAAGCCTGTTAGAGACCCAGGGCGCGGGATTTGCAGCGGGAGCAGGTCGCGTGAGCACCTCTGCCTGGCACCCCCAGTGCTCCAGACGCCCAGCTGGAAGGCAGGCTTTCTCTCGGCATGAATCGTATTTTGAGCATGAATAACGTGGTTGGGGTGGTGAGACCCTCTCCCCACTCTGGAACCCAGTTCCTGGAGCTGGCTGAGGACGGCCGTGTCAGGCCTGCTGGATGAGCGCTCCTGCTTGGCTGTGGGTGTCCTCTGAGTGCTGTGGTGCCCGTCCCTTGCTCTGCCGCTCAGGCTGCTGGGTTCTCCGCACTCGCTCACCACCCCTACCCAGTGTTCTCACATTGGGCACCGGAATTGGGAGCAGTGACAAATTAAGGCCGTGTTCCTGGGTGTGTCACGTGCTTAGCTCTGAGGGTTGTTCCTGGTCTGCCAACATAGGATGACAGCGTTTTTGGAGTAAAACATACCAGATAGCAGATAGCGGATGTCACGTGGTCCACAGCGTGAAGATGGTGTTTGTGGGAAGGGAGGGTTGTGAGGGGTTAATAGTCGTGTCTGGTCTTGAATTCTGGTTGGTTCTACTTTCTCCTTTGTGCTTTTCTGTTTTGTGTGAAAATCCTTAAGTCCAAACACCTCTGGACGTACAGCTGAAGCTTTTTGTTTGTGTGGGAGAGTGGAGTCTGTGGGTGCTGCTGCCTGTGGTCCGAGGCCTGTGGGTACAACCTGGGCTTGCCCTGTTCCTCTTGCTGCAGGACAGCTGCTCTGAGGTCGTGTCTCCTTCTCCCAGAACATCCAACACTGGGGGACACAGAGCCACCTCATGTCACCAGCTGTTCCCTGTCTGGTCTGCTTCATAATATTTGGGCACACTGACACTGAAAAATGCAAGTTTCCAAGTACACCTCAAGAATGTGTGTGAAATGAACATTGAAAACTTTGTCATTTGGCTACAATGGTTAGAGAGGATTCCTTTCTTGCATATTGTGAACACAAAAATACGTAGTGGAAAACTCACAAGATTCAGTTTGTAAGATTCTGTTACAAAGTGACTAAACCCTCTACAGCACAAGTTCACCTATTGAATATTCGTGAGTATCTAGTTTTGGCTGGACCCTACAAACCCCAGCCTCGGAGTGACTCCGAATTTGGAGAATTTGCCATCCCCAGAGCCAGCTGATTTTCTTCTCTCCCTCAGGCACTATGTGGTCCGAGGCCCAGAGATGACCCCTTATGAAGGTAAGTCTTTGATCTGAGTGAGAGGAACAAGAGGCCGCTTTACCTTCTGAATAGACCTCACCTGTCAAACACTTTACATTTGTGAATCACGCCCTATTTTGGATGTGCGTTAGTGAGATCGGACTTCCTTGGAGTCCATCCCAGTGTTTCTCCAGGTCCGAGAAGTGTTTGGTTTTGCCGTTGTGTTCAGTCTTTGGGGTCTATCTGTAAGTAGCAGGGTTTAGCCAGCCTCTGATACCAGTGGGATCAGAGCCGGAAGACAGACCTGGTGAGCAGGACAGTGTGGCCAGTTTCTCCTGGGGTTTGTTCAGACCAGCATGGATATTGTTGGAGGAAGGAAAGGTGTATTTATGGAGCACTCCCTCTGCTGAGCCCTCTGAGCTAAGGGATGGGCCCCTTTGTGGATGGGGCACTGAGGTTTAGGGAGGATCCGCTCTGGGTCAGCTGGGCATCTCTGTTCTCCTAACTGCTGCGGAGGCTGATCCGGTGATGCCACCAGGGTCCTCTGGTGTCATTTACGAAGTAGACCTGGGATTATTTGGTGCGTCGCGGGGGCCGCGGGAGCCTGGCATCAGCTTCAGGGTTTGGGGGGGGGGTGAGAGATGAGCCATGGCAGGGCAAGCCCAGGGCAGAGATGTGGCCAGGTGGGCAGTACCTGCCACTCTTTAGCCACTGGGGCCTCACTTCATGTGACGTATACCTGCACATGGGACTTTTGTGTAAGATTTCACTAGAAAAGAGTCTGGCTGCTGGAGGAGAATGTTCGGCATATGTCACTCGCCTTATGAGGACTCTCCTTTGATGCAGGAGTCCCTGTTATGGGAAGATGTGTCCTAGGGAGACAGGTGCAGAAGCTCTCTGTAGGGCGGGTGGGAACTGCTTGAATGCCCAACAGCGGTGTGGGGGCTTGATGGGCTTGCAGTGGGTTTCCTAGAAATGCAGCAAAAGACGGGCTTCAGAGCTGTCTGGACAGATCACGTTAGAAGGCTTGTTAAATACGTGTTTCTAACACACAAGGACTGAGCGTGTTCTCTCTCTCACAAGGGGCATTGTGCCTGGTTTTTAAGGGGGGTTTTTTGTAGTTTTTTTTTTTTTTTAATGTTAGTCACCATACGGTACATCATTAGTTTTTGATGTAGTGTTCCAGGATTCATTGTTTGCTTATAACACCCAGTGCTCCATGCAGTACGTGCCCTCCTTAGTACCCATCACCGGGCTAACCCATCCCCCCATATTTTTTTGTAGTTTTAGTATTTTCTTTTTTTTTTTTTTTTTTTGAAGATTTTATTTATTTATTCGACAGAGATAAGAGACAGCCAGCGAGAGAGGGAACACAGCAGGGGGAGTGGGAGAGGAAGAAGCAGGCTCATAGGGGAGGAGCCTGATGTGGGGCTCGATCCCAGAACGCCGGGATCACTCCCTGAGCCGAAGGCAGACGCTCAACCGCTGTGCCACCCAGGCGCCCCTGTAGTTTTAGTATTTTCTGATTAAATAGTGAACATTTATTAATTTTGTATCTAGGCCTGTTCCTGCTGGAAATGAGCCTGGACAGGGGTGGAGGCAGTGGGGAAAGGAGAAGGCAGGCCCCGAGTGAAAGCATGCAGGCTGGGACTGCAGGACACCCCCATACCCCCAGGCCTTGCCTAGCATGGGGTGTCCTGACTCTGCAGAAAGAGGCACCCTCTTTCCGGACCCAGCCCTGTCAGGAATGCTTCCTTGTGTCTGGTACTCCCCTGTGTATTACCTGCTGGTTTTGACTCTCAGGCTGCCAGCAAGATTCCCTTCAGAGACAGCTTTTCCTACTGCTCTTCCTCCCCGTTCTTTCTTCCTCCTCCTTCCCCTCCTCTGCCTCCTCTCCCTTCACTGCCCACCTCAGCACCTACTCCCATCCCCTCCCCTGCTGCCCATGCCCTCCTCAGCTCAGGGCTACACTCTGCAGCCTGCAGCCCTTCCTTCGCTGACCGCTTTCATCTGGGTCGATAAGGGACACCTCTGAATTGCCGGTCTCCAAGGGACAGATCTCAGGCCTCAGTGTCTGGGGTTCCGTGAACTTTTGGTGGTGTTGACTCTGGCTTCCTCCTCACTTGCTCCTCCTCTGACTTCTGGATGTCCTGACCCTTCCTTCTCAGTCTCTCATGGCTCTTCTCCCTGTCCATGTTTGCTTGGCTCGGCGCTGGCTGGCCTCTGGGCTCCACGGCTCTGCTGCTCCTGGCGCGGCAGCCCTGACAGTTCAGAAGTGGCCTCCTGCTAGTGCACACGTGGCTTAAGATTCTTCCAGAATTGATCGTAGATTTTACGCAGCCCTGTAGTCGTAATAAAAATCTGTTGTAGGCATACACAAATTTATTCTGAGGTTTTTATTCTAAAATATACATGGAAGGGCCGAGGATCAAGAGTAGCTAAAACAAGAATAAAGTGGGAGGAGTCAGTCTGCTTGATTTTAAGACTTGGGTGGCTTCAGTGAGCGGGCTGTGGGGGGAGTGCAGAAATGCGGGTCAGCCGAACAGCGTAGAGAACCCAGGAACGGTCCGGCACAGCTGGCCAGTGGAGTTTTTTTTCTTTTTTCCCCACTTAGTCGTAAAAGCAGTCCAGTGGAGGAAGGGCAGCGTTGAAGTGTGGCATCGTGCTGCACGCGCTCCCTGGCCTCCTTCCAGGGCCACAGTGCTCTCTGTAGTTTCTGTCCACAGGGCTTGGCCAAGGCTGTGCTCCTCACTCTGTCCCCTGTGGACACTTGGAATGAAGGGTGTGGGAGCTGCTGGCCTGGCACTGCTTCCCTAACACTCCCTGTGGGCTTGACCTCTGGGTGAAGCTCTGTCCTCCCATGTCCCCTGCTGTGCCTCTTCACCTCTCAGAATGAGCCCTCCTGGGCCCCCCTCCAGTACAGATCCTCCCAGAGTTCATCGTCTGCACCGTAAGGTGCACGCCGAGACGGGGAGAATTGCAGCGTCCCTGGTTCCGCATGCGCTGCCTGCTGTGTGTCTTGAAACTTGCGTTTGCTTCTCCAGTTTGCTCCCTGGGCCTGGGTCCTGCACGGAGCCTTTCCCTTGGCAGAAGGTTTTCACCTAGCATTTCTCCAGTAGATCACAGGACGTATAGCTGCCGGGTCAGCGTGGGTATTGAGAATTCCGTGTTCCTGGCCGGTGTATACTCCTGCCGCGAGGCAGTGTCTGTCTTCCCACTCTCCTCCGCTAAGCTACACAGGGCAGCCATTTCCTGTGTAGCCCTGAGCCAAACCGTGTCAGACGTGCATTGGCTCTTCCTGTGTCCTCTTAGGAAGAACCCCTGTTTGTATCACTTGCCTGTTTTCCACTTTGGTTTTCCGTAGTGATTTTGAGTGAGTGTGCTCTGCGTGTCATCTGTAGTGTTAGTTTCTCACTGGTGGACTTGGCTGCCTCTTGGGTTGGCCTTACGAGGGGCACTTGCCCATGTCATCCCTCCACCACTGGCAGAGCTTGGAGTAGAAGACAGCACTCACGTGAGGTGGCCAGGGCTCTGGTGGGGAGCCCAAATGAGGTAGTGGGGAGGCACTACTCAACAGTGGCATTGGAGCACAGAGAGATGTGTGGCTCTTTGGGACTAGTGTACCCCAGTCCTCCAGGTGGGACCACACCCAGGGTGCCGGGGACAGCAGGGAGCCCAGGTGGAAGTCAGGGCAGCTCGTGAAGCCGCACTGTGCCAGCATTCATGTGCACGCACACAGACATCACCAGATATCCTGTCCCTGCACGTTCCACTCCTCCTGCCTGTGGTGTGCTCAAGGCTCTGCATTTCCCAAAGGCTCCCAGGTGAGGCCCTGAGACGAGGGTGTGAGGCCTCAGGTAGGCATGGGCCAGTGGGACTGGGAGCTGAGCAGGCAGGGGTGAAGGCCATGAGACTAGGCCTGATGCTGGGCTAACCATGTCACCTAGAGTGTTGGTCTGGGTCAGTTTGAAGGTGTGACCAACAGGATTTGTTGATGGAATAGGCGTGAAATGGCGGCGGGGACGGGGTGGGGGTGGCAATGGGGCCTCCCAGATTTTAGTCTGAATGGCTAAGAGGATGGAGCTGCTGTTTGGGGGAGATAGCTGCAATTCTCTCTTGGACCCATCTGGGCAGTGTTGCCTAGATGGTCAGTCCGTGGTCTGGAGTCCGGGGTGGAGGCCCAGAGGCCCAGGTGGAGGTGCTGGTTGGAGAGGAATTATCATACCCTCACGTCGCATGAGACTGTGAGACCCCAGAAGCGTGAGTGATCAGGGAGACCACCGGAGGAGCCAGTGGCCAGTGCTTCGGAGGTGGGGTGGGAATGGGGAGCCAGGCCAGGGTGGGCTCTAGAACGCAGGGTCAGGCGTGGTGGTGAGGTGTGAGGGGAGGTCTGGTGACCTCGATGTCAGGTTTGGGGGACCATGGTGGGGGCAGGAGCCTCGTCAGGGTGGACTTAGACGTAGCTCTCGGGGGGTTTTAGAGAAAAGAGAGCGAGCGACTGGCAGGAGTTGGAGGGGGGTGGCAGCCAGAGCTTTTGTGTGTGTTTTTACGGTGGAAGAAATGATGGCAGTTTTGCTGCTGCTGCGTGTAGTTTGGTGGGGAAGGAGAAATGAGTAGTGCGGGAGGGAGGGGATCTGAGTAAGGGTGACCTCAGCTGGCATGCTGGGGAGGAGGGCAGGAGGGGGCCGTCGAGGAGCCCAGTGCAGCTTCTCTTCCGATGCTCTGCTCTGAGTGAGAGAGGGGGCACAGGAAGACTGAGCAGGGTTGTGTGGTGGTCATGTGGGACAAGGGCTGCTCCTAATTTTTGGTCATGAGCCCCCCCCCCCCCCCCGTGAGACCTCCAGCAAGACCTTTGTGTTCCAGGTGTGGTCAGCTGGTGTGCAGAGAGATGACGGGGAGTTGGTGGGGTGGGATGGGGTGGGAAGCCAAAGGTTGTGACGCCAGCCTGAGGGCTGGAATGGGGCTGGATGCGACCCCAGCAGGAGTTGCATCGTGGACCGTGACCAGGCTCTTTCTCTGTTTTGATATAGGTGGCTATTATCATGGAAAACTAGTTTTTCCCAGAGAATTTCCTTTTAAACCTCCTAGTATTTATATGATAACACCCAATGGAAGATTTAAGTGCAATACAAGGTAAGGCATTTCTGCTTCTCAAGTGTTGAGTGTGGTCAGGATTGGGGTGAGCTCTGTTGAGCGGGTCCCTGTTTTGCAGGCTGTGTCTTTCCATCACGGATTTCCACCCAGACACGTGGAACCCGGCCTGGTCCGTCTCCACCATCCTGACGGGGCTCCTTAGCTTCATGGTGGAGAAGGGCCCCACCCTGGGCAGCATAGAGACGTCGGACTTCACGGTAAGGGGTGGAGAGCATGGTCGCGTGTTGGGGGCTCCCACTCATGTCCTTGCTCCCCAGGCACCATGTGGAGACTCCCTGTTGTGGGGTTCCTTGTTCTCCTCAGCAGCGGGAAGAACAGGCCAAGCTCCCTAGAGGTCTTGGGTGGGGTGGGCAGCACCACAGCCCCTCCACGGGTAGCAGGGTGCCTAGTTCTTGTTAACTGGTTATATTTTTCTGTTGTTTAAGTAGGAATCAAGTTTAATGTTATTGATAATGGAAAGTTAAATAAGCCTTGTTGTGAAGAGTGAGGTCACAGAGTGCTTTAATAACATGAAGACAACAGCCTTTGAGGATAAAATAGTCTTTAGAATTTGAACGAATTGAAATTAATCGGGCTGATATTTCCCTTCTCTTTCTTCCTAGAAAAGACAACTGGCTGCACAAAGTTTAGCATTTAATTTGAAAGACAAAGTCTTCTGTGAATTATTCCCTGAAGTTGTGGAGGTAAGGGACAGAGGCTGGCGGTCAGTTTTGCTCCCCCCTTGTCAGGAGCACTTTCAGATTTGATTCTTTGAAAGAGAAGACGGTGCTGCCGTGGTCCCTGTGCCGCAGGTGCGCAGCACGGAGGGTCCCCGTCCGCACACACCTTCTCCTGAAGGTGCCTAGGGACCAGGGGGCTTGGGCGGTGTGGTTGGAGCTGGGGAGGCCAGGGAACGGGAACTGGATGACAGGGCATGGAGCTCCTCAGGTGGGCTGCTGAGCTGCAGGGAGGGCCGTTGGCCAGGAGGGGCAGGGTGAGCTGCACTAAGGTCGAGGCCGTGGTGAATCTGTATTGCTTGGACCTGCTCGGTCTAGGCCCTGAGGGGTGCAGGCTGGGTGGTTTTGACAAGTGCCTCCCCCCCCATCTGTAAAACAGGGTTAGCCACAGCCCCCAGCTCCGAGGGTGGGTATCAGGATTGAATACGTGCGGCTGGCGACTGCTGGCCCCACAGGTCTTCATGGTGGGTCTTAGAACCCTCCCTAGTCCTGAAGGATCTCAATTGTTTAGACCAACCCTTGTTTCTTTTTGTTTTTATCTTAGGAAATTAAACAAAAGCAGAAAGCCCAAGACGAACTCAGTAGCCGACCCCAGGCTCTCCCCTTACCAGATGTGGTTCCAGATGGGGAAACACACCATGGTCAGAATGGGCTTCAGCTCCTCAATGGGCACGCGCCAGGGGCTGGGCCGCACCTCGCGGGGCTCCAGCAGGCCAACCGGCACCACGGACTCCTGGGCGGCGCCCTGGCGAACTTGTTTGTTATAGTTGGGTTTGCGGCTTTTGCCTACACGGTCAAGTACGTGCTGAGAAGCATAGCGCAGGAGTGAGCCACATGCCACGGCCGGCAGAAGTGGTCACAAACGAGGGACACGGCCCGAGCTTGCTGTGGGCTGGCTGGACGTGCTGCCGAGCGCAGGGTGCACCTGCCTGACTCCGGGTTAGCTTTTTAAAAACCTTGAAAAGGAAAACAGAAACCAAAGTGTGTCACTTGGATTTAGAGGCGATGCAAGGTTCTCAGCTCCCCGTCCTCGCGCTGGGGTCGGTTGGGGACCATGGAGCTTGGGTGTCGAGGAGGGGCCTCACGCTTTGGTTTTATAGCTTATCTCCTGTATCGTCTTTTGGACCTGTTTTAGTAAACCTGTTTTTCATTTTATTAGATTTGGTCACTTAAAAATACAAAACTCGATTATCAAATACTTTGCGTGCGTTCTTGGTCCAGTGGAGCCCTCCCTGGCTCACCAGGTGGGAGAAGTTCCCACAGCTGCGCCCGGCTGGCAGGGGCAGGGGGCCTGGCCAAGGACGGCCACAGATGGGGTCCAGGAGACGTGGGGTTTGGCCCCAGCATTTGAAATGTGCTTGTGTTCACCTGGAAGGAAGCTGTCCCCCTAGGAAAGTGGGCTCTTTGTTTTGCTGAAGTTGAAATTCAGCATCCGCTTGCTGTGTGACCACAAGGTGGCACCCTTTACTCGAAGAGCCATGGTGTCCTGTGTGGTCCCTTAGGCCGCTTTCACCTTACCCCCCACCCCCTTGCCTCCACACCCAGGCTGGGCCCCCCACTGCCACCTCCAGGTTCTCGGATGCTGCGGGGGTGGCCCTTGGTGCCTGCAGGACATTTCCTCTGACCCCAACAGCCCGCTGGGGGTCTGCACCTGACAGCCGGCTTCTGTGCACCTCGGGGTCTCCTCACACTTGGTCCAGGTCTTTGTTTTACCCTGAAGATAGGCTCCCACGTTCCTTTTCGCAGCTGATCCGTGTCTGGTATGGGCTCTGCTCTGGAAGACCACACAGGGACTGGGCATCACAGGACGTGACGGCTGCCCAGGAAGGGCAGGGCCGGTGGGGGGAGATGGCTCCCTGGCTGCTGACATCTTCCATCCATCGCCTGTGTGGTGATTTCACTTGGCGTCATTTGAAAGCACTGTGTCTGCGGGTCCCGGGCTGAGGTGCCCCGATCCCACTCCAGGGGCCACAGGGGCCTCAAGGGAGGCCACGCACTTGCGCATCTTCGACAGTCTTTGGTTTTTGATCCGTTTATTTAAAATTCCTCTATGATTTACCACGTGTGTGTATTTAACCTGCTCTTGTGAAGAAAATCTCTGATTATATCTTTGTTCCTAAATGTTGTGCTGTTTGAGTCTCTGTTGGCGGAAGTGCAAGTCCATCTCAGCCCAGCGCCAGGCTAGCCCACAGGCAGGCCAGCGGCTGGGCCCGTGGGGGCACTGGTGCTACTATGTCTGCGGCGTGGCAGTGTCCCGTGGCTCGCCGTGGGCCCTGGCGGCAGCGCCACGCGGCTGGGCCTGGACCCCTGCGTGCAGTGGTAGGCAGGGGCCCGCTCCGCTGGGCATCCTCCGCACGGCCGGCTCGAGGGTGTGTCTGTGGAGTTCAGCGTCTGATCCAAGCACTTAATATTTCCTGAGGTTTTGAGGAGGCATCGTAGCAACTATTTTCCTTAACGTGGGTTATTTCTTCGCCCTGTGTGAAATCTCGACTATTAAAAACCCTTGTCAGCGGTAGAAATAGATCCGTGCTGAACAGAGCCTTCACCCAGTGTCCAAGGTGGCAGGCTGTCTGCAGTCACCCGAGGTAAAAGATGGCCTTGGGGAGCCTGGCCGGCCCCGTTGGAAGAGCAGGTGACCCTTGCATTCATGGTCGTGAGTTCGAGCCCCACGTTGGGTGTAGAGATTGCTTACAATAAATAAATAAAAAATTTTTAAAAAAGATGAACTTGTCCTGTGGGTCTACACGTCTGACCCCGTGTCCGTGTTGCTCTCCCTCGGAGGGGTCAGCGGCCCCTCTCTCTTGTGTGGAGTCCCTGGGGGAGGGCAGTTGGGCGTCCCCAGTAGTTGGCCCAGCTGAACGGCTGAATGCAAGCTGTGTTTGGTGTCTCTTAATCCAGGGAGAAAGCCCCTGCCCAGACTCAGTGCTGCACGGACGCAGGTGAAGGTGTCCTGGAGGTGTGGGGAGTGGTCTTGCGAGGGGCGTTCTCAGCATCTGTCCCCCAAGAAGCTTCCCCAGGCCCGAGTTTGAGATCTGAAGCTGCAGGTGCTGCCGCGTGGTCTGGGTCTGAGGCTGGAGCGGCCCTCGGTGTGCCGAGGGCATCACGGGGGGCAGGCTGCTGTGGGGACGATGCCCGGTGTCTGGGTTGTGCCGGTGTGGGTACGGAGAAGGGCAGCTGGCCTGGGCCTCCCCTCCAGGGCAGTGGGTGTCTGGGGCGGTAGGGTATGGAGGACTGGAGAGCGGGGTTCCCTTGGTGCTTTTCCAGGCAGATCCTGTGCTCACTGGGGAGCTGGACCCCTGGGAAGACCCATGGGTTGCTGGGGAGAGGGGGAGGGGCACTGGAAAGCAGAGAGCTGCTTCCCTGACACTGGACCCAAGCCCGGGGAGCCGTGTCCCTCTGCAGAGTGCGGCTCGGTTGAGACTCACGAAACAGTGGGCCAGGGAAGTGGCTCCTGCTTCCTGTCGAGGTGCCTGGGGCTGGGAGCAGAACCCATGGTTCAGGCATGGTCGGACCTGTTCCAGGCCCATTGCCGTGTGGCTCCCCCATCCAGCTTCAGAGGTGGTCTGCTGTAGGTCGGCCTGCCTGTAGGACTGCTGGAGCCTGGCCAGTTGGCAGTGTGCACACAGCAGCCAGTCAGAGATGGTGCATTGCCCCCGGCACTTTCCGGAACACTTTCAAGCCTTGAAGGATCGGGCCGTCAGGATGCAGTTGGTAGAAAAACAGGTGCCAGCCTGTGAGGAAGGCGTCTAGCAGCTCAGTGGGAGTCTCCAGGGCTACCTTCCTGACCTGGTGTTGGGTGCAGGTCACATCTGGGGTTCCGGCCGGGCAGGGCACAAGGGGATCTTCTGCAGCGTGCCCCCCTTCAAGACCCCGGCGTTGGGAGCTGGCTCACCAGCTGGACACCCGAAAGAGCTGAGGCTCCAACAGCGATCTCGGAGTTCACCACAACCGCCCGCTGTTGTCCCCGGAGCTGACCACCTCTGCCTGAACCAGGAGGGGGGACAGATGACCCCGGGCAGACATTCCTCGTATCTTCACCACCAGGCTTGTCTCGGGCGGCTCTGCCTGTAGCTGCTGCCAACCATGGACATGGTCTGGGGCTGGGGTCTGCCTTCCTCATTCCTGGTAGACATCTAGAAATTGAGGAGTGCCTGGAGGAGGACTCACGCTGTCCACCAGGACCAGTGTGCCCCACCTTCATCTAGGCTGGACTGCAAGCAGCAGCTCCTTTGGGGGCTAGCCCTGGCTCTGACCATTCCTGGTCATTCTTGGTGCACCGAGGGGCAGCTGTCATGGGCCCTGTCACGTGACGACTGAATCTGCAAGGCTTTGTTGACTTGAGCTGGCCCCGGTCCGGTCGTTCTGTTGCCCACAGCCTGCAGGTGGTTAAGGAAGGGCCCTAACTCTCCTTGAGGACCCACCCACTGTTTTTCAGGTCCAGCTGTGGAGGAAGTAGGCTCCTCTGCTGTGCGCAGCCACCCAGGGCTCACCCTTGTGCTGACCTCCAGATGGCAAATGCCTGGGGACTCCTCTCCCTTTCCCCTGCTGGCTTGGGACAGCAGGAAGCCGAGAGGCTTGGTTGGGTGAGGGCAACCCCTCAGGCAATAAGGGTTGGCCTTGTGTCCCAAAAAGAGGAAGGGGTAGGACTCAGGGGCAGCCTCAGCCAGGCCACCCACCATGCCTTTCTCTGAGGTCAATCAGTCCCTCCCCTTGCCAGCCATGCTCGCCCCCAGTGGAGGGCCAACGCCCAGGGTCACCTAGGCCAGGACAAGGGTGGGAGCCCAGTAGGTCAGCTGTCTATCCTGGGTCCTGCCTTTCTCAGGAGCAGGGTCTGATCCAGGCTTCCGAGCATCACCAGGACCCTGGCATGGGGGGACCTCTGTCAGAGGGCCTGGAGGGGGCCTGTGGCAGGGCTGGAAGGATCCGGAGGGCCTGAGGGAGGTGGGTCATATGTAGGAAGTGCAGATGGGGCTGTTCGTCCTGAGGGAGTTTGTCCCCACCCTGGGACCTCCTGGGCCACCTCCCTGAAGAGGCTGGATGTGAGGTGCAAGCAGCGTCCCTGGGAGGTGGCTGGGGTGAATTCGTGTTTACAGTTTCCAGGGTGATTTGGCCCTCCTGGGGAAGGGTGGGGGCTGTTTCCAAACGCAGGGAGCGCCTGGGGAAGTGCAGCCCCGTGCAGCAGCCTAACGCCCCCGTCCACGCCCCCGGGCTGGCAGAGCGGCAGAGCGTGAGCCCTCCCCCTCGGAGCTTGGGGGAGGAGGGGAGGGTTTATTTGGCGGCGTGCTGGGGCAGCCAGGGCACTGCCTGTGAGGGGAGGCCGGCGCCGGCCCAGCCCGCGGGATCCGGAGCGCGTCTGCATCTGCCCCGTGTCTTGTGTCGTCTGCGCACCGTGGTGCCGGTCGTGCTGCTGCTCCAGGCTCGCCCTGCCCGCACATGCGTGGGCGCTGGCTAGACGCCCCCTGGGGCTGTGTCTCCGCACGGGGGCCCTGAGTGCCTGCTGCACTGCTGCCCCCATGAGCGCACCTGGGTGTCCCCGCTCACCACGCTGAGCCACCACCACGGTCTGGAGCCGCAGGGCGCCATGCGCTGGGTTTGGGCCGCCGCTGCCGTGGCCCTCTGGCTGCAGCTCACGCTCCTCGGGGGTGTCGGGGCGCGACGGGAGCCCAAGAGGCCACGGCTGCCCAGCCAGCGCACGGAGCCCCCCACCGCCACCACGTCCAACAGCGAGGGGCTGCTGGGCTCCCCCGAGGTACGCACGGGCCGGTTGCACGTGGGCGGGGGTGTGTGCACTTGTAGGCTTCCGCCGCCCCCTGGCTCCCAGCTGCCCTCCTCCTTGCAGGCTCTGCCCTGCCCGGCCCTCCAGCCTCCCCACCCTTTCTCAGTGGAGTGGAGCCTTGGGCAGGACTTGCTCTTGGGGCAGCCGCTGGGTTCCCGGGCCCAGGGGAAGGGCGGGGGGAGGGGAGGGGCTTCCCAGAGGGGCTGCAGTGAACCCTTGGAAGCCTCAGGTCCCACATGCCTCTAGCAGCCCGCTGCCATTTGGTGTAGTTGCCAATTCAGGGGTGGGTCGGGGGGAGCTCTAGACCCCTTTTTGGGAAGCCGGGTAACCCACAACTTGAGTGGCTGGAGAGGCTAAGGCTAGCCCGGACTCTGCTTCCTGGAGGTCCTTGCCGGGACCCCCCCACTGTAGAGCCAGCTCCCCCTGTGGCCTCTGGCACAGGCTGTGTTCTGGTCACTGGAGTCCCTCTGGCCTCACTCTGCCCCTGGGGTCCCCTCTGAGACAAAGGATCCCTGTACCCACCTCAGCCCTGGTCCTCCACCCTCGTGGGCCGAGTATCTCCAGAGGGGGTCTTGGAGCTAACCCCAGCAGCACAGGCCTGGTGGCTTCGAGCAGCTGCCCACAGGCCTGGAAAGGGAGAGGGAGTTGCTGGGGCAGGCCCCCCACCCCCCAAGCCCTCATGCCTTTGATCCTGGCCTCCCGCCTCCCAAGGGCGTCTCTGCGGCGGCCAGCCAGGCTGCTCTCAGCCCACGCGGCCCGTTGGAGCCTGAGGCCCCATTTTCCAGATGGGCAGGCTGAAGAGAGTGAGTCCTTGGGCCTGCCAGCCAGAGAAGAGTAGGCTACCGGCAGCTCCTGGGGGTAGGCACAGGTCCGTCTGGGGGACAAATAGGCACATCTCTATTCCAGGGGTGTCTCCACGGTGGGGGGGCTGCCGTGTGACACATACCCCAGGACGGCCCTCCCCAGACATTCGGACCTCTGCTCTTCCTGCTAGGGGTGGGCTCCTCTTCCACCTGCCCCGAAATCCTGTAGCTCTTGGCCCCTAGACACCACTGATGGACTTGTCTCTCAAGGCTCCTGAGTCCCTCAAGCATGGTGAGGGTGGACAGCAACCAGGGGATCAGGCAGATAGCAGATATGCGAGGAACCAGGACATTCAAATATTCTTGGCTTCTCTCTCTTCCCTGGGTGGGGCCCAGATCAGGGGTGGGAGGCACCCCACCCTCCCTGCCCCACCCATCCCCCAGGATAGAGCCCTGTCTGGTCTACGGAGAAGCCCTGGCCCTCCTGTGTTAGGAGGCAGCACCAGCCCCGGAACTTGGCTCTTGCCATGTTTGGGACTGGGGGCTGACTGCCGGACTGGACCCTGCCTGAGTCAGGACCTCTCAGCTTGCCCTGCCGGGAACAGTTCTCTGAGAGCGGCCAGGGCTGTGCTAGCCCTGTGGTGGTGACTCTCCCAGCCAGGCCAACATCTGCTGTGTTTCTGCCCATTTTACGAGCTTCCTGTTGGAGCCTGGCATGCAGACTTCCTCAGAGACGGGCAGACACTCTCCGCAGCCCACGCCCCCCTACCTAGCGTGATACGCTCCTTCCTTGACTCTGCGGCTTGGGGTGCTCCTGCCTCCCCTGCCTGTCCTGGTGCAGAAACTGGGCTTAGCAGGGGGTGGCTGGAGGGTGGAGGGGGGCATGGTCTCGGGCAGCTCTGCTCTGCCGCTCCCAGCCCTTGCTCGAACAGTAAGGTGGGCTGGCCAGCTGTGGCCTGGGTCCGAGCCTGAGGAGCGGGGCCGCAGGAGCGCCACGGCTGCCGGCGCACACACCTGATGCCCAGCACAAAGCAGGGCCTGTGCCCATCCTCTCCCCAGCTTTGCGTGGCTCTGAAGCTCTTGGAACCCCCGCCCCCACCCAGAACTTGCTCCTGCTCTTTACTGCCCACCTCAGCCAGGGCCAGGCCCCTGTTGGGACGGGTGGGGCTGGCTCCATGCGTATGCGGGTGTGCCTGTCTGCTTGGGGACCCAGTGCAGCGGGAGGGGACACGGTCGCTCCAACACAGAACCAGAATCAGGTGCCTGGACATCAGGTCCTGGCTTCCACAAAGGCCCCAAGCCCTTGCCCTGTGTGTCCTGGTCTGGATCCCCAGGGGTGGCCTGCGGTGCCCCATGGCCATGTTCCTTGTGTGTGCCCTGAGTCCTGCCCAAGGTGGCCTGGGCCTGAGTTTCCCCACTTTCCACTGGGGCAATAGGGCAGGACTCAGGGAGGCCTGGTGGCCTGCACACTGGCCCTGTCCCCTGGCCCTGCAGCCACCTGAGGCCCTGGGGTCTGAGTTCTCAGACGCCCACACAACATGGCTGAACTTCGTCCGGCGGCCAGATGAGGGGGCCTCGAAGAAACGGTGCCGGGGCCGGGACAAGAAGTCGGTGAGCCCCGGGGTCTGAACCCAGGGCAGGGGTGGCTGTGGCTCCCACTGGAACCCTCACTTTCTCCTGCCTCCCCCCAGCGAGGCCTCTCTGGCCCCCCTGGGCCCCCCGGGCCCCCGGGGCCCCCCGGACCCCCCGGTGCTGTAGTCACCCAGGAGGCCCTGCTGCGAGAGTTTCAGGAGATGCTGAAAGGTGAGGCCCCTGTCCCAGACTCTTCCCGCCTGGGCCCTGCGGGTGACCCCGCTCTGACCCCAAGATGCTGCCCTCACCTTTTCCCTGCAGAGGCCACCGAGCGACGGTTCTTGGGGCTGCTGGGCCCATGGCTGTCTGAGGGGACAGGTAGGCGGCTGGTGGCCGAGGCCTTCCACTGTGCACTGAAGGGCCCCATGGTGGTGGACGAGAAGACGCTGGTGGAGCTGCATGGCTTCCAGGCTGTGAGTGCGTGTGGGGGCGAGTCCTGGCCCTCTCGGGGCATCTGCTGAAGGCCCTCCCCGTGTGCCAGCAGGGGCCAGCGGTGGCGGGGGGCAGGGTGCTGGGTCGGCTCCCCACTGCTGGGCAGGGCTCACAGCCAGCCTGGGACAGTCATCCAGCACATACATGCAGGGGGCACCTGGGGGAGCCAGGCGCGGGGGGTTGGGGGGAAGGAGGTGACCTGGGTCAGGGTTAGCGGGTCCCGTGTGACAGGACTTTGGGTGGGGTCCAAGGTGGCCAGGAGCCAGGGATGCCCTCCCTGGTGGGGGGTCTTGAGGGTTCATCCATCCCTTGGGGCCCGGAGCCTGTGCCCAGAGGCTCGGGTGGGCGCACACAGGTCACCCCCCATCCTGCCCACCTGGGCCTGTGGGGGGGGGCAGCTGTTGGTCACAGGCGCCTCCCCCAGGCTGGATGTGCAAGATGAGGGCCCAGGCCCTGCAGCCGGCTGTTCACCTGCTATCCCTCCAGCCCACGGCCCAGGGCGCCTTCCTGCGGGGGTCTGGCTTGAGCCTGGCCTCGGGCCGGTTCACAGCCCCAGTGACCGCCATCTTCCAGTTTTCTGCCAGCCTGCATGTGGGTGAGTGGGGGCCGGCCCCCAGGCCTGGGTCCCATCGAAGAGGTGACCCTGCTCCAACCCCATCTCCCCCTGGGGGGGGTCTTGCTCAGGGCCCACGGTCCCCCAGCCCTCAGCCGCTCCTGGGCCAGCACCTGGCCATCTAGCCCCCGTCCCTCTCTGCTCCGTCCTCGCTGGGGCTGCTGCAGGCTGGGCCTGTCTCCACAGACCACAGGGGGCTGCAGGGCAGGGCGCGGCCACGGGCGCGGGACACAGTGCGGGTGCTCGTCTGCATTGAGTCCCTGTGTCATCGACACACGTGAGTGGGCCTTCCTTGGGGGCACTCTTGATGCCGTGGGGGCCGCAGGGGGTGGTGCTCAAGCCTGGACTGTCCTGCCCGTGGAGAGGGAAGGGGCTGCTCCAGACTGTACCCGGGCAGGTCCTGGCCCCACAGCCAGCCGTGCCCTCACTGTCGCCCCGCGGTGCCGCGTCCAGGTCCCTGGAGGCCATCTCAGGCCTGGAGAGCCGAGGCAGGGTCTTCACCGTGCACGTGGAGGGGCTGCTGCAGCTGCAGGTGAGGCTGGAGGAACGGATGGGTGGGGAGGGGGCCTAGGCCTGGCACTGCTGCACCCAGCGAGGGCACGGACATCGGCCACGTGACCCCTGGGGTGGGTGCTGCCTGGTGGGGCTTGAGTTTCATTCCTGGGCAGGCCACGGATGGTGATGCCCACTGTGGGTGTCTGCAGGCTGGACAGTATGCCTCCGTCTTTGTGGACAACGGTTCCGGGACAACCCTCACCATCCAGAGTGGCTCGAGCTTCTCCGGCCTGCTCCTGGGCACGTGAGGGCCAGACCGGCCAGGAGCAGCTGCTGGCCCACCCACCCCCCGCTGTCCGCTGTTAAACCTGTGGTCACAGCAATAAAGAGCTCTCAGCCCTCCCTGTCGCCTGGTTACTGTGTCCTCATGGAGGTGGGGTGGGGGGGCAGCCCTAGAAGGACATGAGGTCTCCTGTCCAGTCTTGGAGGCAGCAGCCGATGGACACCTGCAGGGCCAGAGTTGGTGAGTCAGATGGTAGCTGGGTGCCATGTGCTGTCCCTGTCTTGGGTGCAGAGGGCAAGGAGGGGAGCCCTTGGGAGGCCCTTGTCGGCGGGGGCAGGCGCAGGGAGCACGCAGGTGGGGGCCCTGCACAGGGCTGCGCAGGTGAACCTGGGGGGCGGGCCTGCTTGCCCCGGGGTGCTGAGTGCGCATGCGTTAGGGGGCGGGACCAAGGGCACCCCAGGCTGGGTCTCGGTGGCTGCCACCGGCTGGCGGACACAAAACCCGGGTCGGGTGGCCAAGGCCCTGCCTGTGGGTCCTGTGGATCCGGGGCCCTCTACCCCCACCCCGTTCTGGCTCCAGCAAACCCAGACCAAAGAATGTAAATTGGTCTTGGGATGTCGGGCCTCTGCAGAGCTGCTGAGATACAATCTCTGGTTGGCACCCGGGCCCTCGGCAGTCAGCCCCACCTGGAGGGCCGAGGCCAGGCCCCTGGCCCCTCCACAGGTCCCTGGGGGGCTGGCGGCAGGGTCTGAAGCCCCCTTTCCAAGGCAAAGCGGGGGAAGGGCCTCCTTGGGCCTGTGGATGGGCAGGGGGAGGGGGAGGGAAGCGCTCTGGGGTCTGCCTGCCGGCTCAAGGGGCAGGGGTGGGAGGCAGGCAGGAGGAGACTGGAGCCTGAGGGCCATTATCCAGCCCCTCCCCCGGGGACCCTCCCTGCAGCCCGCTGAGTAATGAGGCAGGAGAGGGCTGGTGCCGCGCTGGCGCCAGCGCCGGCAGCCACTGGCTTGGCCGGTGACCCGTCCTCACCTCTCTCCCTGCTTGTCCCCCGGTGGCGTCAAGGGCTGGGGGGGAGGTGGGGTGTCTGCTTCACAGCGGCTGCAGGCGCCGGCCTGGTCTGAGCGGGGATACTCGGCAGCTTGCAGGGGTGGGGGACGGGCCCTTCTGGGGAGGTTGGGAGAGGAGGGGCACACCGGGGAGGCAGAAGCTCAGGAGGGGGCACTGTCTCCCACTTCCCATTGCTGAGGTCCTGTGCTGGGCTTGGCCGTGGGCACTGTCCATCCCTGACACCCGTTTACAGAGGGGAAACACGGGGCGGGGAGGCTGAGAGATAATGGCCAGCACCCAGCCAGACTCTGGGCTGCGCCTGGGGCCTCATGGCATCTGGGGGCTCCCCACTCCCCTGCAGGTCCTTCAACGCCAGCCAGTGCCCTACCTGGTCAGGTCCAGGAGGGGACAGGTCTCACCATACCCAGACATGCTTTGGGGGCTGTGATGACAGAGATGGAGACCCAAACCCAGAGATGGGGCCCAGGGTCCACAGAGAGTGACAGACAGGGGATGACAGATGAGAGGCGAGGACAAGAAGCACGAACCAGGCCAGCCCCTCAGAGCCCACGGTGGGCAGGTGGCCAAGGCCCGGGCCTGCCGCCCGACTGCACCTGCCTGACGGTCTGTCTGGGCTCCGTCCCTGTTTCTGCCACCCATCATCGGAGGTCGTCAGCCACTTTGCTGTAATTCTCCTGGAATGTGCCATCTGGCTGAGGGTGTGGGGGCAAAGGCGTGGGGGGCTGGGGTGGGCTATGGTGGCTACCGTCCAGCATCGAGGGTTGTGAGCTGAGGGGGCCCAGGCTTCAGGCCCCCAAGGACACAGGCTGGACGCCCAGGGTGAGCACGGGGCCGGTGCAGAGCGAGGCTCCCAAGGCGTGGCCTGCCTTCCAGAGCCCAGGTGCCGGTCCCCCAGAGAGAAGGGACAGCAGTCTTCTGTCACATGGAGAAGACGAATGTGTAGCTGACTGTGGAACCTGCTTCAGTGCAAGCTCGCTGCCGTGTTGCCCGCAAGCCACGCCGTGGTGTTCGGAAATCTCCCTGGGGCCCGGGGAGGGGTCTGGAGCCCCCTAAGAGGCCCGGGGCCCTTGTGGTGATGAGCAGCCTGAGCAAGGGCTCCAGGGAGTGGGAGAGCCTGGGAGACGGGGTTCTTTTCCTGGCCTGGCCTCTCTGGTTGTGTAGCTGGGTTTTGGGGTGGCCTGAGCGTCTGGGGCCAGAGCCAGAGTGGCCACACAGCTCTGTATGGCCTTGGGTTGACCCTTGACTTTGACCCGCGCCCTGGAGCAGCGGGAAGTAATGGGCTGACCTCACTGACCTCCCTTAGGGCTCACTTCCCAGAACCTCTGTCTGACCCCGGGGCTTGCTAGGCAGGGGCTCCTGGGAGGGGGCATGCTTCCTCTGGTAACCCCAGCCCTGCGCTGCCAGAGCCCTGGTCTTGGGGCCATGGCCTAGCTGCAACTGACTGGCCCCTCTTGGCCCCAAAGGAGGCCTTGGGACCCTGGGGGTGGGGGTGTCTCGGTGTGGGGCCCTAGCCTGGCCTTCCAGCGCCCTGGGCGTGCTGTCTGGTGAGTGCAGACAGGAATGCGGGTGTCTGCTCAGGACAGCGGGAAAGTGCTCGTGGGGGGGCCAGGAGCACAGCACAGCCAGCAACCAGGCCCCACCCTGGGTCTGCGGCAGAAGTCTGGAGGGGCAGGGAGGGGGGTCCCAGCTAGGAGCGCGAAGGCCGCCTGCTCCCTCTCCCCGTGATTCTCTCTGGGGGCTGAGGGGTGGGACAGGGTAGGGGTGAGGCTTGCAGAAGAGGCCCCCCCACCCCCAGCCTGGGCTCTGGGGTACCTGGAAGAAGTGTGGATGTTAGCACACAGCCAGGTCAGGCGGGCCGTTTACGGCCAGGGCCCAGCTTTGGGTCTGACTTCAGGTTGGGCCCAGGCTGGTAAGGGGGGCTGTTCCAGGGGCCGCTACTTATCCCCAGCCAGGTTCCTCCGTTCTCACTCCCAGACCGGGGGTCCTGACTCCTGTGACCTGGGCCAGGGACTGAGATTTGGCCTCGGGGTGTGGGGGTCTGGGTGGCAGTTTCTGTGCTTCTCTCTTTGGGTGTGTGTCCCTGGGCTCCCCGCGCTGACCAGCTGTCCTCGCCGTGGCTGGGACAGTGTCTCTGACCTGGCATGGCAGAGCCGCGGAGCGCTCCTGAGTGTCTGTGTATGTGGTGTGTGTGGGGTGGGGTCTCCGCACTTTCTTTGTGCAGCTGGAATTGCCAGGACCCCTGGCAGCAAACACAGGCCAGGTGCCCAGGACCTAGTGGCTAGAGCCCCTGGCCAGCCAGTCGCTGAGCTTGGGAATGACTGTGCTTGGGCCCTTGGCGTCAGGGAGGCCAGTTGGCTGGACCATGCTGGTGATCACAAAACTGCTGGACCCTGAGGTGGGGAAGTGCTGCTGTGAGGTCCTCAAGCTGGGCTCACTGTGATGGCTGGGGACTCTGGGTGATGGCGGCAAGGGGCAGGGATTCCTCACCCCCAAGGAGAAACTCCGAGCACTCTGTCCTGGGGCAGAAGGTCACTGCGGGCAGCAGGGAGCCTTATCTCCCCTGAAGTCTCTATCCTGAACAAAGAGCACTGTTCTAAGGCCAGGTGGCCCTCTTGAGACGAGCTGGGGAGCGGGGGGGGGGGGGGGGGGGGGGCGGCACTGCCTCCTTCTCGCTCACTGCCTGGGCTTGGCCAGTGCACCCCATGGGCTCTGAAGGCTCCATGACCTGAGGGTCCTGCCCCAGGGTCAGCCAGCTGCTGGGGCTCCAGCCCCGGGGAACCTGAGCAGGCCCAAGAGTTGAGGACTTCAGCATCTCAGGGTCTCCCAGAGCCCAGACCCTGCAGCTGGGTCCAGGAGGGCTGGGGAGCATGTCCAGGTGTCGAGAACACAGCCCTGACCTGTGCCTGCCTGCTGCTGCCATCGGCATGTCTGGCGGCTTATGAGTCTGATGGTGTGCACAGCCGGGCCTGGCCTGGGGATGGGGACGGGGTGGGGGCATGGTGCTTGGGGACAAAAGGCCTTTGTTCGGGAGGGTTTGGGGTGCAGCCCCTGCCCCGGGGCAGTGACTCATGTGTTCCTCTGATGTGATAATGTCAGTTTTGCAATAGCCTGCGTGTTGTACCCAGACCCAGGAGGCTTTGAGGGTAGGAGGGACCCCCGCCTGCCCTTGCGGCCCCTCCGGGCTGCTCTGTTGGAACCTGGGTATGTGAGGGGGTGGCAGCGAGAACAGGAGCGAACAGGAAGGATGTCAGAGGGCCAAGCAAAACTCTATTTCTGAAGTACAGCAGCTCCAGAAGCAGCCACTCAACCTCCTTAGAGCCCCTTGCCCGCCCCCGGCCCCTGCTGCCCCCCTGCTGTAGGCCTGGATCCCTCCCACCTGTGCCCGGCCCCAGCAGCCAGACAGCATGGGTCCCTCAGGGCACGATGCGCCAGGGCCAGGCCCGAGGAGGCAGGACTGGGCTTCCCTGTGGGGTTGTCTGATCCCTCCTCCCGTGGCTCGCTGTGGCGGGCTTGAGCCTGGCTCTGGCCATCTAGCCGTCACTCCCTTTGCAGGATCCAGTGGGCGCCTGTGTCAGGGTGCAGGGGCCCCTTGGCGGCCGGGCCGCGGCAAGGAGGGGGCAGGGCTTGGATTTCCTTCTCCTCGGGTCACCAGGCTGGGTCAGGCCCTGGGTCAGTGGGAGGCGTGATCTGGGTGCAGGTCTTTGCAGGGTTCCTGTCCAGCTGGCTGCTGCCTGTACTGTTTCCTCTGGAGGACAGAGCAGTCCACTGTCCAGGCCTCTCTGTGGCCCTGGCTTCTCCCTAGCCGTGAGCATCACCCAGTGCCGCAGACCCTGCTGGCTAGCAGAAGGGGCTCTAGGGCCATGTGCAGGGGAGTGCAGGGACCTGGGGCCGGGGCGACAGGGGCACCGGCGCACGGAGGCCGGTCTGGGCACCACCACCACAGGCGGCTGGCCACAGAGGTGTGTGGGAGGGCCCCTGACCGTCCTGCTGGGTGGCCAGCCAAGCTGCTGCCCCTTGCCTTCCCCACTTGCCTCCCCCACCTCTCCCACCTGCCCAGGCCTCCCCAGGTTCTAGTCTGGTGGTGCACCCGGCTGCCAGGGTCCCCTTCCTGCGCTCTGGGGTGGCTTTCCTCTCCAAGCTCAAGCGGAGACCGCTCTGTAGAGACCCCGACCCTCAAGACTTCCAGGGTGCCCCCACCCCCACTCCCAAGATGGCCCAGGTGTAGCCTTCAGGTCTATGTTAAGGGGGAGGGGCAGAAGCTACTCTCCCCATCGCTAGTCGCTAGTCCCTCAGAGCAGCTTGGCTGACGCCCCTGCCTCCCCCTGCCTCTGAGGCTCAGTACTGTCTCCGGGACCCCACCCCTTGGATGGGGCTGGATGGACCCCTGGGCACTTGCTGGTGCTCAGACCGGGGGCCACACCTCTGCTCAGTCTTCGGATTTGGGCAGCTGAGGCTGGCATCCAGAATGGCGTTCTGAATCCCTGGGATCTCCCAGAAGAGGTCCCCCTGGCCCTGGTGCCCTGCCCTAGCCTCGCAGAGCTGCAGATCTTTCCTGTTTTCACTCATTTCCCATGTCCTGTTCTGGGCCCCTCAAGGGTCTAGGGCAAGGTCAGGAGCTCCGAGTGGCTGCCCAGCACCGAGGGCCATCAGCCTCCGTGATCCCCACCAGCCCCAGGCCGTGGGCTGAGCGGGATGCATTTCCAGAGGACATTCCCCGGGCATGCGGCATGGGGGCCCCAGGACACACGCGGGGGTGGGGTGGGGTGGGTGGGTGGTTCTGTTTGCTTTGGGAGATCTCTGAAGCCGTCAGTGCAGTGGGGAGGGTCAGCTGGCTGCAGTGTGGCCATGGAGGGCAGTGCTGGGGCTTCTCTGAAAGGGGGAATGGGGAGGGAGGGGGAGCCAACAGCACCATCCACAGGGGAGGTGGGGGTCAGGAAGGGCTGGGATTGGGGCTGGGTCAGAGGAGAGTGTTGGGGGCGAGGTGGAGGAGCTCTGGGGGCAGCCCAGGCTGGCAGTGAGCCCACCCTGGCCCTGAAGAAGGGGGGGTGGGTGCCCATAGAGCCAGGTGACAGGTGAAGGGTTATTTCAGCTCCCAAAGCTGTGGGGAGGGTCCTCTGGGTGGGGGCTGCGAGGTGTGGCCCCTGGGGGAGACCCAAGAGTGGAGGACCATAGGGTCTTAGGAATGAGGAGACCCCCAGGGCCTAGACTGAGACCCCTCAAGAGCCTATTGTTTGTTCTGAGGCCAGGTCGTGGCGTTAGGACAGACCCAGCAGGCCCTCCACGGCTCCTTGGACTCAGGGCAGGGGAGAGGCAGCAGCTCCTCCCGGAGCATACTTACTCAGAGGAAGAACAACCCAAGCTTCTCTCCAAGGCCCTGGGATCAGAGTGCAAGCACGAAGGAGCAAATCAGGTGTCATGCCATCTTCACTGGGCTCCCTGCTGCCCGGGTGCCTCATGGCTCTCCACGGTTCCTTCGGTGGTCCTGAGCAGGGCCGGACGCTTGGCCTGCTTTAGGCCTGTCTGGGGCCAGTGGCCATGTGCTCCCTTGGTCCCATACGGTGAAAGGCAGTGGTCTCACAATGGGGACCAGGCACCTGGGTCAGGTGGGGGCTGAGGGGCGCACTGGCCATCCCTGTCAGACCCTGCAGATTCTGGCCATGACCCAGCCAGCCCCTTCCTCTCACTGCAGGACCCTGTCCCCCAGCCCAGATGCTGGATGGAGGGAGGCCCACCCCTGTGAGGCAGGGTCTGTGCTAAGCTCTGGGAGGCCCGCCCAGCCAGAGGTGAGGGGTCTGTGCTACGCACGCAGCTGGGAGGGATGAGGGCCGGTGGACATCGGGAGCTGTGCTAGTCTAGGGCTCAACCATGAGCCTGTAGCCCTGTTGGCACACGATCTCCTCCAGAAGGTGTGTGTGCAGGCAGAGCACCCCCCCTTCAGTCCCTACCGCGTCCCTGATCCTTCTCAGCTCTTGCCAACTCTGCTACATCTGGTGGACACAGGCTTTTTTTTGGGGGGGGTACGAGGGGGCAGGGGGTTCTTGGCTCAGATCCAGGGGAACAGGGCAGATGGTGGGGTACCGCACCAACTCCCATTCACCACAGGGCTCATGGCTCACCTCTGGGAGCCGCGCGACCCTCCCCAGCATGACTGTGTGGTCCCTTCCTGGCGCTCGGCCACCCTAGGGCACCCTGCCTCCTCGAGTCTCTCTTGGGTCCCACGTTTCTCTCTTTTGTATTAGAATTAGTTATGTAATATGTATTTTTTTTTAAAGCTTTTATTTATTTGACAGAGATAGAGAGACGGCCAGCGAGAGGGGGAACACAGGCAGGGGGAGTGCGAGAGGAAGAAGCAGGCTCCTAGCGGAGAAGCTTGATGTGGGGCTCTATCCCAGGACTCTGGGATCACGCCCTGAGCCGAAGGCAGACGCTTAACGACTGAGCCACCCAGGCGCCCCTGTAATATGTATTTTTGTATTAATCTTTAAATTTTGAGATGATTGCAAATTCAATGCAGTTGTGACAAATAGAGGTGCTGTGCCCCTCACGCAGTCTCCCCCAGTGGTAGAGTCTTGCAAAACTACTGGACGATATCGCAAACAGGATGTGGACATTCAAACCAGATGTGGGGCAGTTCCATTCCCAGGAGAACCCACCTCCATCTCCCTTCTACTTCCCCTCCTTGATCCCTGGTAGCACTGACCTGTCCTCCACGTCTAGAACCAGGACCGTCCAAGAATGTCATGGAAATGGAGGCACCCAGTGTGCGACCTTTTGGGATGGGCTTTTCTCGCTTGACATAATTCTTGAGAGAGTCATCCTGTTACTGCCAGTATTTCTGAAGTTTCTCCCATTTTCTAGCCCTGGGACCTTGGCCAAGGCGCTCAGGCTCTATGCTCCTGTCTCTTCCTCCCTTCTCAGGAACACGAAGGGGCTGTTGCCGGGGCTCTCCACATTGGCCTTGGGTGGAGGGAGGGGCAGGATCCAGGGTCACACAAGGACAGGTGTACCCCTTGAGGTGGTGGATGCCCCATGCCCATCTGGCCCCGATGCCTTGCAAGGGTGGGCTCTGACAGCCACTTGAAGAGAGATACTAGTGTGGCTGGGAGAAGAGTTAGTGGTCCTGTATCCTAAATCCCCCATAAAAACCAGTTTGGTGGTCTGACTCCCCAGCTCCCAAGGGCCTACTGTCTCCTGGGCCCTTGGCCAGTGCTGGGTTCAGAGAGCCTGAGCTCAGTCCCTGGTCTATAGGGCACACATGTCCAGGTGTTGTGGAGGCCACGGTGTGTGCCGCAGGGGGTGGGAGGTACAGTCTGGGGAGGGGTACCCCGACCTGGAGAACATGGCAGCCAGACTAGAGGAGGGCAGGCTCTATCCACAGGCCCCGGGCCCACAGATAAGGTGATGGCTGAGGGTCACTGTAGGAATGGGCCCCTGGCCTTTTGCTCCAACGTGTGGGCTGAATGCTGACATCACAGCTGCAGTAATGATGCACAGCCAGCCCAGTATCTGGTTTGTTCTGTTTTGAAATTTAATGATTTAGGTTGAACAATATGAAGTTTCCATTTTTGCCAAACCTGAGTGCATACTGGCACTTTCACGTGACCCAACTGAATGCTAACGCTCAGGGACCCCCCCAACTCCTCCAAAGAGACATGCCTAGATTTTTAGATTTTTTACTAGGTCTTGGACATTGGTGCCTTGCTCTCCACGGGGTCCACTCTGGAGAAACCCGGAAGCTACAGCAGGACTGCCGATGTTGGGCAGGGATCTGGAAGTCCAGCCTTCGGCTCGGATGCTGGCTCTGCCACTGGCATGTTGCCCCAACAAGCTGTCTGTCCAAGCACTGTCTCCTTGTCTGAGAAAAGGAGACGTGCACATGCCAACTCTTCCAACGATCCCGAGGTTCAGACGAGACATCAAGATGAAAATGGCTGGCAGGAACCAGGTCCCACTGTTCCCAGCGTCCCCTGGGAACCCGCCCCCAGCTGGCAGGGTCCCATTCTGCTCACCCCAGTGTCCCCAAACCTGGACACTCTCATGAATCCTTGTCCTGGAAACGTGTTCACAGGGGCAGTCAGGCCCTCAAGGCAGCCAATCAGAAACCCCACACTCCCCTTATATTCAGAACTTTGTCCCATCTTGGGACCTCCCTGGCCCAGCTTCTACCTTCTACAGGCAGGAGAACTGCAACCACAAGACCATCCCCCCTCCTTCTGGCCCAAGACTCCAAAATCTGGATATTCTACCTTTATTTATTTATTTTTTTAAAGATTTTATTTATTTACGTGACAGAGAGACAGCCAGCGAGAGAGGGAACACAGCAGGGGAGTGAGAGAGGAAGAAGCAGGCTCCCAGTGGAGGAGCCCGATGTGGGACTCGATCCCGGAACGCCGGGATCACGCCCTGAGCCGAAGGCAGACGCCTAACGACTGCGCTACCCAGGCGCCCCTGGATATTCTACCTTTAAACACAAATAACCCAAACCTGCCGCTAGGACTGACTGTATCCCCCAAAACTTAGATTAAAGCTTTAAGCCCCAATGTGATGGTATTTGGAGCTGGTGTTAGGTGAGGTCATGAGGGTGGGCCCACTGGTGGGATCAGTGTCCTTGTAAAAAGGGACACCAGAGAGCTAGCTCTGGCTCTCTCTTGCCATAAGGACGGAGCGAGAGGGTGGCCACCTGCACACCAGGAAGACGGCCCTCGACAGAACTCAGCCTTGCAAGCATTCTGATCTGACTGCCAGCCTCCAGAACCGTGAGGAGTACACGTCTGCTGCTTAAGCCAGCTTGTCTTCGGGGCTGTTAGGGCAGCCCAAGAGCACCAAGACACCTGCTCTTAAAATCCATGGCCTGAGAACACAAAGAAAGGCAATGAAAAGGCAAGTCAGAGATTTGCTCCCTGCGTCTGCATTGCCCCGGAGTGGACTACAGACGCCAGCAGCACCGCCAGGGGACCCAACCCAGATCCCAGGGTAAGAATGTGCAGCATCACACACCACTGGGCTGACGGAAGGGCTCACGGCTGTCCTGGAGCCTCTTTATTCTACTTTTGTGATGACCACAGCACTCGCTTTTCACATTTAATGGGGAAAAAAGAAACCCTGATCTTCTGAGGATGTGTTACAGTGTGAGGGGCGATCAGCCAGGGGGGTGCACGTGAATGCTTTCTGTCTCCAAAAGGACACGCCGCCGGCAGAGCCTGTTTTCTTAAGACAGACTCACCGATGCTTCCAAGGGTTCAGATTCTGGAACTTGGGGCGAGAGTCTAACGTAACAGATACTTGTGCGAGAAACACTTGCCCCTGCATGGCCGCGAGGAAGCCTTAAAAGGAAAGTCTTTTCCGAAAGAGACAATGGGACTGACTTTTGTGTAAACTGGAAAGAAAAATGGACAGGTTTAGAATTCTTCCACATTTAAACACACAGGCAGTAACGGGTCTACAACTCAAGCCATAAAAACAGATTAATCCACAAAGCCCAGGTTCTGATAGAAAAGTCTTCCGTTAAATAATTTAAAAAATACTGAGACCCACACACTCCTCTAACTTAAACTCTTATCTACACAAATTTACAATATTTATAAGTCACAGACTAGCGCTGTTACATTTATCACGAATTCACTCTAAAGCAACACAGACCAAAACACCACTGAAGCTAATTAACAGTTAAATCCTAGACTGCCACACGACAAATGACACCAACATAGAACATAAAAGAAGGCAACCCAACCCAACAATCTACAGCGATTTTGATAAAAGCCACTGGAACGCAACACACAGTTAAGTGCCAACATGCAAGGGCCCTCAGGTCAGTTCCCTGCGGCCACAGCTCTCAGTGTGGCGATTTCCTAGGTGGACGGTCAACACAGGATGCAGGACGTGACACAGTCCCCACCCCTGAACAAGTCCAGATTCTTTCTTTGAGGTCAGGGTCTGCAAGTGCCTGTCGGCTCCAGCCTCTGGCTGCTCTCCTCTACCTTGGGAGAAGCCAGCAAGTGCACCAGCTGGGGCGGGGCTGCAAGCCACTGCAGCCTGCGTCACACTCAAAGCTGGGCACCTTCCCAGTCTAGGCCCATGCTGGCTGAAGTCCAGGGACAGGACATTTCTACCTGGACACATCATGTGTTGCCCTGGCAAGACCCACGGGTCTCCCAGACCCAGAATAAGATGGTCTGGAGTGAGGCCCCACGGTGGTCACTGGGGTGCACAGGCCTGGGTGCCCACCAGGGCTGGGACCTAGGAGCTGTCCACCGCCGCTTGGCATCTGCCTGAAAACCCCACTGGTTGCCACATACACCTGGCCCCCTTGAGGGCTGGACTCATTCCGGGTAACTAGCCAGAACCTGCCAGCTTTGCCCGTGTAAGGCCAGTGGGAGGCCCCCTCAGCAGCTGCCTCACAGGACCCCGAATGACTCTGGCTGCGGTGGCCACCTCCTGAGGCATGTCCTGGCCTCCCTCCAGCGCCATGTGGCGTGCAGTAGGTCAGCCGCGGCTGCGGCTCAGGGGATGCCCTCCTTCCTCTGACAGCACTGGGAGGGAGGCGCGGACCAGTCGTAGACGTAGGAGAGGCGCAGCTGCACCTCCTGCTTGCACAGGCGGCCCTCTCGCGTCAGGGTCTGGTGCTTCTCCAGCATGTCCTCCAGGCTCTGCTTGTGCGTCACCAGGTACTGGTTGTTGCAGCCGCGGGACTTGTACTCGGTGTCGAAGCGCGGGTCGTGCTCGCGCTGGACGTCCACCGGTGCCAGCCAGGCGCCCAGGGACACGTCCTCGCTGTGCCACGCGCGCAGGTACTCCCGGCTGAGGCGCAGGTAGTGCACCAGGTCGGCCGAGAGCACGTAGCCGCCGCCCAGTGCGTACGGGAGGTAGTAGTCACAGAGCTGCCAGGCGGCCTCGCGCCAGCGGCCCCCAGGCTTGACGCGGCCGCGGCCCGAAAAGAAGCCCCAGTAGAGGCGGCGGCGACGCGCGGGGTCGCGCGCGCGCAGCTCCGCCAGCAGCGCGTCCAGCCGAGCGAACGAGTCGTCGTCTGCCTTGAGCACGAACTCGAAGGCCACGTGCTCGTCTAGCCAGGCCAGCATGGCCAGCACCTTGGCCGTGAGGTTCTCGTACGCGTCGCGCAGCGCGGGCAGCAGCAGCAGGTCGCCGTGCCGCGCCTGCTCGCGCTCCAGCGCGCGCCGCTCCTCGGCGCCCAGGCCGCCCGTGCCCACCGCGAAGCGCGCCCACACGTCGCCCGGGCCGCCGCGCCGCGCTGCCGCCAGCCACGTGCCGCGGACCACGCTGCGCCGTTCGGCCGCCCGCGGCGCGCTGGCCACCAGCACAGCTAGGAAGGCGGCGGCGCGCGCGGGCTCGGCGGGCAGAGGGCTGCGGCCGGGAGGCGGGCGGGGGCCGTCGGCGGCGCAGCGGGCCAGGTACAGCAGCCCAGCGCCGCAGAGCGCCAGGCCGCCCAGGCCCAGCGCCGTCCGGTGCCGCCACGCGCGCCGCAGCAGCTTCATGGCCCGCGCGCGCGCGGAGAGCGCCCCAGAGGTCCCGAAGCCGGCGCGCAGGCCGCGTCCACCCGCGGCGGAGGCGGAGGGCCAGGCGCTGCCCGTCACGTGTCCGCCTGTCACGTGGGCGCGCGTGCCCTGCTCATTGGTTGTCCGGGAGGGGCCGCGCGGCCACTTCCGCCCAGAGGAAAGATGGCGGCGCCAGCGTCGTCGCGGTGAGGTCGCGCCCGCCGTTCCTGGTCCGCGTCTTCCCGGAAGAAAGATGGCCGCGGCCTAGGCGAGTCCCGTCGGAGGCGTCACGGGCGCTCGGGCCCCGCTCGGCGGATCCTGGGCGAGGGGAGGGAGACTGGTGAGTGAGGGCCCGGAGGCAGGGGGCGTCGGGAGGCCTGCAGACGCTCCCTCGGGCCACTGGACCCTGGGCTCATGTCCTCTGCCCTCACCGACGGCTGCCGCCGGGAAACTGAGGCTGAGGGGGACCGGTGGGCAGGGGAGTCGGCTGGACCCCGGTGTTTGCCAGCGAGGTGACCTCCCCCGTCCGTAAAAGGTGCCCTAGTTGGTGGGACTTGGTGAAGATTTGAAATCGTGTGGGTAAAGCCCCTGGTTTCCGGCTCAGTCGGTGGCAGTTGTTACCAACGCCCTGAGCGCGACTCCTAAGAGCGGTGACAGAGCTTTTAGATGAAGCGTTCGCCTCTTCAACGGCCAGAGATCTAGGCTCGCCAGACCGGACGCCCCGGGATGGCCAAGACATGTCGCCTGCACTTGAGCTGGGCCCCCGGGGTGGTGTTGCCGCCCTCCTTTGACGTCGCTTCTGGAGGATGGGGATTCCCTGGTCAGCCAGCCAAGCCCCTGCCTGTGAGATCGCGGTGGGGGGAGGGGTGCGGGCCGGCCGAGGGTGACGAACCGCGCCGCTGAGATAAATAACTGTTGAAAAGGGAGAGGAGGAAGTCTCACTTGACCTCCTGATGGCTGTGTGGTTTATTTGGGGTTACTTTTGTGCAGAACCCAGCGTCCTACCCGTGAAGATAAGTAAGGAATTGCCTTTGTTTTTTCAGGGAGCAAAGTACAGTGTGTTTGGACATGGGATGTGTTTTTATGGCCACAGTCACTGAGGGCGATACTAATGTCAGGGGAGGTCATCTTGGTTTGCACAACACTTTCCTAGGCCGGAGAGCTGGGGCGCAGGAGTGGAATTCCACTCTGGCAGGAAAGGAACCCTTGGTGACCGCAGGCTTGTGCAAGTCCTGGCTTACGGCAGGTGCCTTTCCCCCTGGGCCCACCTTAGGGACAGCCCCATGGCATCTCCACTCAGTTTAATACCCCCAAGCTGCTTGCTGGGGCTGCGGGTGCCTGACCAGACCCCACTTACTGGTTTCCTCCTGGTCTGTTTACATCGAGTTGTGTTGGTCTTGAGACGCGTGCCCTGTGTTGTTCCCACGGGCCCTGTACTTTTCACTGTGCGCTTGTGCAGAGCACTGACGTTTTCAGGAACACGCATGTTGCGGTGTGGCAGAAACCCCTGTACGTGTTCACTCACTTGTGTGGACAGTGTGACAGCTGCTGGGACAGTGCAGGGGGGAGGGTGTGGCGTCCCAGTAGATGTGATTCAGCGCAGTGCCAGCACAGAACGCTGTGGGGCAGCTGGCAGGCTCGAGCGCCTGTGGGGATATCGCAGGCTCCACAGACCTGGAAAGAGGGATGTACGCTGCCCTGTGAGGGTTACTCCCTCAAAGGAACGAGACAGGAGAGTTCAGAGAGCAGTCTTGTCGAAGGGTCCAGGTAGTGCATAGGTTCAGAAGACTAATGCATAAAGGTGTCACCTGGCAGGTGAATAATGCCCTTCCAGAGCAGGTAGGTTCAAAAGGAAGCATCAAATAAGCAAGGGGTGGCATCTGCTAGTGCCACCAGACCAGCCAGCCGGAGCCCCTTGGCCGGCGCTGTGTGCCCTCGGGCTGTGGTGCGGTGGCTGTGCTGCTGGCCGGCATAGACGTCTGCTGTGCCTCATGGAAGGCCCTGTGCTTCCTGCCATGCCCCGGCTTGGCTGAAGATGGCACCCTGGCCTGCGGCGAGTGTGTCCAGGGCCACCGCCCCTGGACCCTGGGTACCAGTGGGCTTCCCTCTGCTGCTCCTCCCTGTATAGACTGCCAGAGGAGGGCCTCCGCTGCACCTGAAAGGACCACCAGGTGTTTGCCAGGTGGACAGACTATGAGAGGAACAGGTTAAGTAAAGGTCAAGAAGGAGCTGGAGTTCTTTTTGGGGAGTGTGGAGCGTGAAGGCCCATGAGAAGCTGAGCAGGGAACTGGGCGGGCAACTGGGCCCTGTTCTGGCGCCAGCCAGAAGGGAATTCCAGGCCATTCCAGAAGGGAATCTGGAGGAACCTGGAAGGCGTGAGGGAAAGCAGGTTAGGCCTGGGTGGCAGGAGCCGGATGCGGGAGAAGGCGGGGATGGCCGAGTGCTTGTGGCCCTGGGATCCTTACTGTGGCGGAGTGGACAGAAGGGTGGCGTTGTTTCCTCATTGCCGGGCCCAGGCATACCAAGGATGACAGACTTCCTGTTGCTCCTGGGTGAAGACAAGCAAGGGTGTGTGTGTGTGCACACCTATGTATATGTGGGTATACACGTGTAGGTGTGTGCGTGTGCATGCTTTTGTGTGCATGTGTGTACTTGTCGAGTGTGTGTGTGTGTGTGTGTGTGTGTGTGCGCATCTGCAGAGGTCATTGAGATGGGAAGGTCGAAGGTGCTGGTGCCCTGCTGGGCGGGTTTGGGATTTGCTGGCACCAGGCCCAGTCCTCACAAAGCCTTGGGGTGGGGGAGGGGGCTTCCTGTTTCAGGGTGGAAACTGAGGCTGGGGAGGCCAGGTGACTTAGCCAAGGTCACAGAGGTCACAAATGCTGAGTTGGGATTTGGAGAATGAGTTACCATGACTCTGGGGTCCTTCTTGATGCCAGGAGGGATGGAGAGAGAGTGTTCTGGGAATGCCAGCTGTGGGCATTGAAAAGGGGTAGGTTTAGTGGTGCTAGGCAGCCCTTGAGGTGGGCGTCCTTGGAAAAGGAGAAAGTGGTATGTCCAGTATGTATCATGTAGACCAAGCACTTCCATTTCATGTCAAGTAAATGCCTCTTTAGTGGAGTCTTTGCTGATGCTCCAGTGAACAATGGCTGTGTCCTCTTTATAGACCTTTAATTGCATGCTGGGGTCTGGCAGCCATGGGCTTTGACCTTCTGCAGTGTCTGGGGTGGTGGGAAGGCTGTGACCCCAGGCCTCACTTCCTCACCTGCCCTGCCCCTCTCTTCCCAGCTTCTGGCCACACTTGCGGACCATCCCGCAGTCCGGACCCAGGTGGCCATGGCGTCCAGGCAGGCTCCCCTCTGTGGCCTGGCTCCTCACTGCCTCTGGCTCTTGGGGGTCATCCTTCTGATGGACGTGTCTGCCCGGCCTGCCAACCACTCATCTGCTCGGGAGAGAGCCGGCAACAAGGAGGAGCCTGAGATCCTGCCCCCGGACCACCTGAATGGGGTGAAGCTGGAGATGGATGGGCACCTCAACAAAGACTTCCACCAGGAGGTCTTCCTGGGGAAGGACATGGACGGCTTTGAGGAGGACGCGGAGCCACGGAGGAGCAGGAGGAAGCTAATGGTCATCTTCTCCAAGTAGGTGCCCAGGTCTGGGGGGCTGCTAGAATCTAACTAGTTCGCTCACCTGTGGCCGAAGCTCATGCAGGCCATGTGCTGGGGCTGGGCAGGGTCCACAGGTCTCAGGGGGCCCATGCCTTAGGAGGCTCTCTGCCCAGCACGGGCCTGGTGGAGTCAGGCTCCCAGGGTACTGGTGACATGGCTGCCCAGTCATGTGTCAGGACCCGGGATTCATGGCTCTCAGTTCCAGGAAGGAGACTGAGAGGAGCTCGTTCGTGGGGCTGACTTTCCTGTGGGAGCCACTCTGAGTGCACACAGGTGTCACATAGGCTTGGACACACGCACAGGTCATGTGTGCTGGCTGGGAGCACACACAGAGGTCACATGGCCTGGTGGCTTTGGAGCTTCCGAGGGAGGTGAGGGGCCTCGTGGCCAGGACATGGGTTCAGGAGAAGGCCCTTGGCAGTTGGATCTGGCCTCTGTTCCCTGAGCCCGCCAGCCTCCTCCTCATCTGTGAAAGTGGGTATTGAGAGCCCTGCTTCTTGGGCGTGGTAAGAACGAAGTGAGCTGCGTGCTGTCCACCCATAGGACCAGGGTGGGATGAGGATGGAGAACAGACTAAGGGCAGCGGGGCTGAGGGGGCCGTGCAGTAATGTGGGAGAGGGTGGGGTGTGCTGAAGGGCATGGCAGGTTTTGCCAGTGGGTGGGTGGGAGGAGACCAAGCATCCGCAGGTGGAGGTGAGGGAGGGTGGGGTAGGCGTGAGGCTCCCGCGAGCAGAGCGGAGACATCGGGTAGCCCAGTTACTGAGTGGAGTTGAGGGGAGCATCTGGCAGGTGTGCACACGTCCTAGGGATGGAAGGCCAAGTCTGGGCACGGGATGAGAGGTCTGGAGAGAGGACCGTGGGCCTGTGGGGTTCCGAGGTCAGGAGAAAGGAGGAGCCACCAGGAGGCTGTGGCGGGAGAGGGAGTGCTTCCCCGGACAGCTCCCTCTGAGGCCGCGTTGGAGAAACTGGTTACTGTGGTCTGATGAAGTGCACTAAAGCCTTGCCCAGCATCCAGGTGTCACTGTCATTTGGAGGGAAGCTTGCTGTTTCTGGTGAGCGGAGGAAAACTGGGGACCACGGTGGCTCCTTCTCGGTGGTCGGATGAAGGCAGACCCACAAAAAGCATGAACTTGGGATACCTGTTCTTTCATCTCCACGATGCCCTAATGGGGTTTCCCTGGATCGGTGTTGGTGAGACAGGGGGATCCCAGGGGCCTGCCTGATGGAGGTGCTGTGTGCACTGGGTGCTGGGGGGCAGGGTGGGGTAGCAGATGGGCTACCAGCTGGAGGCAGGAGGGTCTGCAGATGGTGGGCTGAACGAGACCGAGTGAGGAGACAGGTGGCGCTAGCAGAAGGCCGTCCGCGCCGACACCGGACTGGGTAATCTGCTCATGATTGGGCCGGCTAACCTAGAGGGCACCGGGCTCTCCCCGGGGCTGTTGGGAGCAGCCATCCCCACACCGAGAGCCACCTTCCCGGCAGCCCGCAGAGGGTGGTCTGCACCACTCACTGGGCCAGGGGCGAGGTGTGTGCCCACGGGCAGCCTTTGGGTAAATCCAGGCAAGAGGATCTACCCAGGCCTGCCCTGGGCACCCTTGGGAGAGAGAGTGGCTTTACCCTGGGCCCCAAGGTACCTGTGGAACTTTGAACCTGGGAATATCTTACCTGTTAGAAGATCTTCCCCTCAAACAGATTGAAACAACTGTTGAGCCAACAGCGGGGTCTTCCTGGAGTTAGTCTGTGCCTTAGAGCCCTTGGCACTTCGGTGTGTTGCAGAGTCTGGAGGGTCCAGCGGACGAGCCCAGGGCTCTAGGAGGAAGGGGTCACCAGAGGGGCCGGCACTGTGGAAGGGAAGGGACCAGGCAGGGACCCTTGGACCCCTTGGATGGGAATGGGGCAGAATCCAGAGAGGGTGGGACGTGGCCTAGAGACTCAGGGCCGGGAGCAGGTGCATGCCGCTGGAGCAAGGGGGGTGGTGGGGAGGCGCGATGCCTTCCTGCTGTGCTTTCATCTTCACTGTCGAAGGTCAGCTCTGTACCCGGTTAGAACACAGCTGGGTGTCATGACAGAGCATGGAGCCAGAAATTCAGCAGCGAGACTGGGACCTTGGGGGCTGGGGGTGTGGCTCAGAGACCCTTCTAGGTCGAGCCCCACCTGAATCTCCCACCTGGCGGGGCTCTGAGGGCTGGATGTGCAGATGTCTGTGCGTGGGCAGGGAGGAGGGTTGAATTCCGGACTGCACCCGGGCCTCCTCTTCCTGGGCACCTGTCAGCCTACGTGCAGTGCGGAGAGGGGGGCGCTTGCTCAGAGGGGCTGTGATGCGAAGAGTGCGTCAGCTGGAGTGCAGAAGATGGGGCCCGGGGGCGTGTGGCCGGCGGGAGGACGGGGGCTGGCTTGTAGGCTGCTTGCTCTTCGGTCTCTCGGGTGTGGCCGTGTCTGTCCACGGGAGGTGCTGTTGTTACGCATCTCCCATCTTGCGTGGTCACAGGTGGGGGCACCGAAACCCCGCGCGGTGCCCCTTGCCGCACTGGTTGCCACGCCGGTCTCTGCCTACAGCCGCGCCTCCTTCAAGACGCCGCAGCGCGACTGCCGCCTCACTGGCCCTGCCCCAGTCACAGGTGGTCTCAGGACCTGGTTTTGATTAAAGTAATGCTGTCACGACATTTCTTTCTTTTTAAAAAAATCATTCATTTTTTAGAAAAAGAGAAAGAGCACGTGTGTACGTGCCTGTGCCTATTGGGGGAGAGGGAGACGGAGAGGGTGAGGGAGACGGAGAGGGAGAGGGAGAATCTCCCTGCTGAGTGCAGAGCCCGACGTGGGACTCGATCCCACGACCCTGAAATCATGACCTGAGCTGAAATGGAGTTGGGTGCTTAACTGACTGAGCCACCCAGGTGCCCCCCCCCCGGACATTTGTTAAATAAACTTTTCGTTTTGGAGTGGTTTTAGATTTACAGGAAAATGTTCAAGATAGCCAGTTTTCCCTCGTATCGACATTAGGTAACCACGGTGCATTTGTGGAAACTGAGAAACAGGAGTGCTATGTTCCTGTTGTCTACACCGCAGACTTGAGATTTCACTCGGTTCCCCAACATCCCCGTCCAGGTCCGACACTGAACTGAGTGTCACAGCTCCTTTGTCCCCTCTGGGCTGGGCTGGTGTCTCAGACTCTCTTACTTTTTCAGGACCGTGACCGTTTTGAGGAGGACTGCACAGGCGTTGTGTCGAATGTCCCTCATTTTGGGTTTGTCTGCTGTGTTTTCTGGTGGTTAGAGTGGGGTTGTGGGTTTGGGGGAGAACACCGCAGCGGTGAGGCGGCCCTCTCGTCACATGCTTTCAGGGGGTCGCTGGCGTCCGTAGGGCAGCATGGGGCACGTTGGCCTGGTCACCCGGTCCAGGCGGTGCCTGCCAGGTGTCTCCTCTCCCCCTCCTGTCTTCTCTGGCGGCCACTCAGTGAGGCAGTCGCCCTCCAGGGGGTGGGAATGAGCCAGGCCCCCTGCGGTGTGGGGGTGGCAGGGGAGATCCACGGAGGAGGCCACCTGCCGTGGGAGGCTTTCCTGTGCCCCATGTGTGGAATTCGCCATCATTTCCCTGCGTCGGCTGGGGCTCCGGGAAGTCTGTCGGGCGCTCTGGGCACGAGCCAGCACTGCGGGGCTTTGCTGCCCACAGTGTTGCAGCCGTGGCCGTTGGGAGCAAGCGCTTTCATCGTTCGTGTTGGCGGCACTCTCTCACTTGCTGGTGCTCCCAGATGCTCCTCATGTGCCTGCCTCAGCCCTAGAATCAGCCATTTCTCCGGGGAGCCCTGGTTTCTTTTGTGGAGGGGGTGTCGAGAAGCCCCTGCCTGAGGGCCTCCCGGTGGGCGGGGCTCGATGCCGTGTGGGTGCGCACAAACGGTGTGTACGTAGGTGTGTTAACTCATGCACACACGTAGTAGTCCGCACACGTGTGCGTGTGAGCCGTTGCATCCACAGAGCACTGCTAGCTCAGGTGTGCACGCGCGCGTGCTGATGCATGCACACGCGTGTGCACACTTGCATCTGCACTTGCTTCTCCGTCTAGCCGTCTGTGCCCACGTATGAAACGTGACTCTGCTCTGGCTTCGCAGCTCTGGTCGTGTCCCAGGTGTCGGGGTGTGTGGGTTTGGGTTGACGAGGCTGAGTGTCACGAGCAAGGGCCGAGTCCGTCCCCCGTCGGCGGCCCCCAGACGGCTGGGGGAGTGGCACTAAGCTGCCGCCGCAGAGCAAACCGCCAGCCTTCCCCGCCACCCCCGACGTCCCCTGCCACCTCCAGCCTCACTGTTGGGTAGAGTGTCCCTGTCCGTGGTGGTGGAGCCCTGCCGGCTACCCTTTGGTCTGTCAGTCCTGTCCCGGGTTCTAAAGGCCTCGTCTGATGTCACTCACCTGCCCGCAGGGTGGACGTGAACACCGACCGGAGGATCAGTGCTAAGGAGATGCAGCGATGGATCATGGAGAAGACGGCGGAGCACTTCCAGGAGGCCATCGCGGAGAGCAAGGTGCACTTCCACGCTGTGGACCCCGATGGCGACGGTATGGCCTGCCTCACCCTCACCTGGTGGGCCCGGGGCTGCCAGGAGGAGGGCGGTGTGTGCAGAGGGCAGAGGACGTGCGGGGCCGGGGAGGGGGCTGGGCTGCGGGGCTGGGCTGAGGCCACTACTCCAGTGCTTGTTGCTTCTGCACTGGCCCGTAGTGCAGCATTATGACAGATGTCTGAAAACAACGACATCTCTCTTCCTAAAACCATCCGTTGTGAAACAGCCTAGCAGGTCAGTCTTCTCTTCCAGGTCGTGTGTCGTGGGACGAGTATAAGGTGAAGTTTTTGGTGAGCAAAGGCCACAACGAGCAAGAAGTTGTGGAGAAGATCAGGAACGGCGAGGAGCTGAAAGTCGACGAGGAGAGTGAGCGCCTGGGCCTGTGGTGCGCCGCGAGGGGCCCGTAGCCCGGGTGGGCCGTGGGGGCAACAGGTGGCCTCCTGTGGGCTCGAGCTGGGGGGGGAGGCTGGTCTGTGGGCTGGGACAGGGTCCTGGGGGCGATGCGGTGAGGCAGGTGGGGCATCTGGAGAGAGGGGCGTGGAGGTGGGGCGGGGCCGGCCAGCGAGCGGGCAGAGCTCCTCCCTCCCCTTAGCCTGTAAAGCCTCGCGGGTGCAGGTGTGCTGGGGTGTTGCTAGCTTCTAGAGGGTACTCACACCCTTCACTGGATCCCGCCTGGGTGCCCCTGCCAAGCCGGGCGTCAGGTTTGGTGTGCCACCTGTCGTGTCCTGTCCTTCCTCCACACGGTGGGTCACCATCCCCACGCTTGTCCCGTCGTGTCTTCTCCTGGTGGTCGTGGGTGTGTGGGAGCTTCCCTGCGGCATCTTTGCATCGGGACATGTCCCTGTTTGTCATGTGTCTGCGTGGTGGGTGTGCTGGCACCCTCTCCTTCTCTGCGTCGTGGCCCCGGGCCGCAGGTGCTTCCTGCTGCTGGGCCTTCAGGTGGGCTCTGGGCACTCTTGTCTGTGCCAGCGCGTGTGTTTCAGGTCCCAGACCCTCTGTCCTCTGTCAGTTGCAGTCATTCCTTCTTTCTGTTTGTATTTTCCTGCTTGTCCTTAATCCTGATTCCCCACTTTCCTTGCTGGCATGCAGGGAAGTGATTGGCCTTTCTGTGCTAACCTTCTGGCCTGCGGTCTTGGTATGATTCAGATTTCCTACGCAGGCGATCATGACATCTGTGAACACGGACAGTTTCTCCTTCCCAGTCTGTGTGTCTCTGATTTTCTTATCTTACTGCATTGGCTGGGACTCCAGTACGGTGTCGGGGCGGGGGGTGCTTTTTCTTGTTCTGATCTTGGAGAAAGAGAGTGTTAGGTTTCTCACTATTAAGCTGATATAAGCTGTAGGTTTTTTTGTAGATGTTCTTTGTCCAGTGGTGGAAATTCTCCTCTATTCCTAGTTTGTTCAGAGTTTGGATCACAAATGGCTGTTGGATTTTATGTCATGCTTTTTCTGTGTCTGTTGATACAATCATGTGATTTTTCTTCGGCCTGATGTAATGCTCATGTGAAGTGATTTTCAGATGTTGAACCAGCCTGTGCACCTGGGGTGAGTCCCACTTGGTAGTGGTCTGGGATTCTTCTTACATGTTTTTGGATCTAATTGCTGATCTTTTGTGGGGCACGTTTGCAGGAGACACACTGGTCTGTAGTTCCCTTTTCTTGCAGCGTCCTGTAGTCTGAGTCCCCAGCCTTCCAGCGGTCCCCGTGGGGGCCGCCTATCACGGGCACCTCGTCCATGCCTACACCTTTGTTTCTCCTGCTCAGTTTGTCTGTGGTGCATGTGTGACTTCGCAGCGCCGGACCCCTTTCCTGGGCAGCACAGAGGCTCGGATGCCCTCGGCCTTCCCCGGTTCCTGGGGTGCCATCCAGTCTTTCACTTCTGTCCTTTTTAAAGCCTGTGCCTTGGATGTGATTTTTTTTTTTTTTCTGAAATGGTTGTTTGCCTTTTTCATATTTGTTTCTGTTTTGCGTTTCCATGGTTTGTCCTGTGGTTCTGACCGTCCCTTGAAGGTGGTATTTAGAGGCATCTGGGGGTCCTGGGGGGCCTCTGTCCTCCTGCCAACGTTGGCGATATGTCACCAGCATCTGAGGTGGCCGCTAGGGCGCGGGCTGCCGGCCCCCGTCCCTGCCTGCTCTCGGGAGCTGGTCTGTCTTCAGCACCTTTCCTTCGAGTGTGCCTGGGGTCAGGACCCGTCCTTTGGGAGCGTGAACTCTGTCGCCTCAGCCTGCCTGTCGACTCCTTCATCTCGGCACGTGTTCAAGGCCCCTCCTTCCCTTCTTTAGTTTGGGTGGGTGAGCAGGTCTGGGGCGTTGGAAGTGAAGAGCAGTGTTCAGGGCCTGGGAAGCCAGGGGAGCGCAGGCGGGGGCTGAGAGGTGGGCCCGGGAGTCCCCACGTGGCAGTCTGCCTCCTCGGGGCTTGTGGGGCTGCCATCCCCAGGCAGCACAGATGGGGGCTTGCAGGGGTTGGTGGCAGGCCTCCCTCCAGCTTCTGGTGCCGCTGGCGTCCCTGCTTGTGTCTGTCTCTGTGTGCGGACATCCTGCTGTTGGCTTCAGTGCCACCTTAAATCTCCAGTGACTGCACGCTGAAGTCCTTGAGTAGTTTTTTTCCGTCAGGCGCTGTTCACAGGCTGGGTGGACGTAGCGAGTCTGCGCCTGTGCCCGTGCGTGGCGGGGGTGCGGCCACCCACTCCCACCTTCCTCTAAGCGGATTTGCCATTAGAAGTAGGTCAGCACTGCATCTTTTGTTCATCAGAAGGCACTGAGACTTGAGGTGGCGGGTACTGTGTGGGATGCGGCTGTGTCCCTGTCGCGATGTGCCGAGGCCTGGGCGTCCCTGTTCCAGTGACTGCAGTGAGGGTGTGGACGGATCTCCGTGCCTCAGCTCTTCCTGCTCGCCCGGCCTCGGCCGTTCTGCTGAAGACCCGGACGGTCTCTGAGCCTGCGAGGCTGTGGGGGCTAGCTCCGGGCCCTGCTCCCCATGCCGGGCCTTCCCACGGAGGGAGAGTGGGGGCTGCAGCGAGAGTCTGTGGGGTGCTTGAGTCATATCTGGAAGCTGGGTTTTCCTCCAGAGCCCTGCCCTCCGCGTACGGTGCACGTGAAAGAGATGGAAAGGAGCAGGGTCGCGCCTTGTTCCCGTAGGTGCACGGTGAGGGTAGGTCCGCCTACACCGTGCTTTCCGTTTCTCCCGAGGAGCAAACAGCAGCAGTGAGCTGAGGGTGGGGGCTGCATGGGGGCGGGTGTCTGAGCCTGTGTGTGTGTGGGGGGGGCTGTGTCCAAGGGGGGGAAAGCTGGGTCTCGGGGGGTCTGGGTTTGTATCTGGAGGGGGGTTGGCACCTGAATTTTGGGGGGGGGGTCTGTGTCCATAGGTGTCTGCATCTTGTGGGATCTGTCTGCGTCCGAGGACAGTCTGTGCCTGTGTCTTGGGAAGGTCTGTGTCTGTCTGGGGGGCTCTGTACCATCTGCCTCCCTGAGGGCTGAGCTCTCCTTTGAGCGGCAGGGTCCTCGGCCTTACTCACCACAGTGTCCTGAGCCAGCCTTCCCATCCAGGTAGCACATTTCAGAACTTTTCCAGTGCATGCAGGTGCCCTGGGTCCTCATGGGTATGCCTCTCTCAGCACAGGAAGTCTTGGAGAACCTCAAGGACCGCTGGTATCAGGCGGACAACCCCCCCTCAGACCTTCTTCTGACTGAGGACGAGTTCCTGTCGTTCCTGCACCCCGAGCACAGCCGTGGCATGCTCAAGTTCATGGTCAAGGAGATTGTCCGGGACCTGGGTGAGGCCTGGCCTGTGACCAAGCCTCTGGGGGGCGGTGCCTCCCTGCTGGCAGCTGGGCTGGAGGGCAGGGCCCACTGTGCACCTGCAGCAGTCCTCCTGGCAGGGGTCGGCCTGGGGGTCTTGGAGGCTGTGCAGCCGCATAGTGGTGTGGTAAGGGAGGGTCAGACCGTGTCCTGGGCCATCTGGCCTCCACCGGGCTCTCGAGCAGGTCAGGTGAGATGCACCTGTTTTGCTTTAGGCTAAAATTTAACACAGCGAAAATTTGGCAGCAAACCTGTTTGGTTAACTTTCTTCTGGGTGAGCTTGGTTGGTCCGCGTCTGCTTGAGGTCTGAGTGTCCACTCCCCTGTCCTGCAGACCAGGACGGTGACAAGCAGCTCTCGCTGCCCGAGTTCATCTCTCTGCCCGTGGGCACTGTGGAGAACCAGCAGGGCCAGGACATCGATGACAGTTGGGTCAGAGACCGAAAAAAAGAGTTTGAGGAACTGATTGATGCCAACCATGATGGGATCGTGACCATGGCGGAGCTGGAGGTGAGCGCAGGTGCCTGGGGGGGCGTCCCCCCCACCCCCACCCCCTACCTGAGGTCAGGTCCAGGTCCCAGGCTTCCAGGTGCGCCTGAGGCAAGGGGCTGCGGTGGAAAGGCCGTGGCTGGTCGCCGTGTCACTTCGTGGCACCTGGAGGTGGGCTCCCTGTGTGCAGGGAAGGGGGATTCACCTGACAGCGTGGTCACCTGTGGCACTCAGCCAAGATGAGCGGAAAAGCGGGCAGCCCAGTGAGGCGCCTGCCCTCTGGTCAGGGTGCCTAGGATGTCTCGGCCTCTCCTGGCTCCAAGCGGCCGCTCCCCAGTGGGCAGCTGTCTGGATGCTGGGCGCCGGGGGCTGCGGGCCGTGTTGGAATCCACCATCTTCCCCTGAGGTGTTTTTGCTGGTGCTGCGTGGGTGCTGTGTGGGCTTGTTTTTCCCCGTTGCTGGATGACTCATTCTCTTTACACCAGAATTCTCTGATCCCTGTTGATAGCTGGCAGACACATCTGGTTCAAGGATCGAAGGGCTGCTCGTTGAGTCCACGTCCGTGCCTGTGTCCAGTTGTCATGTGACAGGCAGGCAGGCCCCCAGCGGCCCCTCAAGGCTGTTTGCCCTCCGGCTGGCCCTTCCCTTCCATGAGGGGTGCCCCGAGGAGGATGGAAGGCAGCGAGTCTCAGGCGCCCACACAGACGAAGGCTGTCTGGCCCTGAGCCACGTCCAGCCTGGTGTCTGCCTTCCAGAACATTCCAGAACGTGCCCATATCCCCTTCTTGCTGCTTCTGGATTGTCAGCCCATGGGGTATTTTAGATAAGGTGTTGCCGTCTGTAGCTGGTGACAGGGTCAGAGCTGTGCAGCTGCTTCCCTGAGGCAGGAGGTGCTGACCTTGCTGACAGGGCATCCACGGGGGGCGGGTGCGTCTGCCCCGGGCTGGGGGTCTCATGGCCGTGTCACCAATGTGGACTTTTGGCGCTGTAGTGGAGATGGCACCCGAGAGCAGCGGGCCCCGGTGCTGCCGGGGAGCGGGCGCTCTGGGGAGGGCCGTGGTGGCCAGGGTCCATGCTGACGCAGTGCCTGGCACCGTTGTAGGACTACATGGACCCCATGAACGAATACAATGCTCTTAACGAGGCCAAGCAGATGATCGCCATTGCCGACGAGAACCAGAACCACCACCTGGAGCCCGAGGAGGTCCTCAAGTACAGTGAGTTCTTCACGGGCAGCAAACTGATGGACTATGCCCGCAACGTGCACGAGGAGTTCTGAGCCCGCGCCTCCTGCTGCCCGCCCCACGCGCCTCGGCTAGCCGGCCCCTCCAGGACGCCTCCCTCCCTCCCACCCTCCCTCCCGTGGCCCCGACAGCCGTGGTCCAGGCTTATACACGGATGTGCTTGAGCGGGCCCGAGTCCCGGGGTGCAGTTGCGGGCTGGCTGCCCTCCGTGCGTGGGGGTCCCACGTGACTGCTGCGTCTCATTTCTGAGAACCGGGTACTGTTCCATGAAGGCACTGACCGCATCAGGGCCCTGTGGGCTCACCACACCTGTGGGAAGTAACGCAGCTCCTGCCGTTTCCTTGAAAACCGAGATGTGAACGTAGGGTTAGAATGTGCTCTGCTGGGAGCCCGTCGCCGGCCGCTGGGGGGTGCCTGCCCCTTCCCGAGGCGCTGCGGAGGAGCTCCCGCAGCGTTCCGGTCTCCAAAACACAAACACTTGTGACGAGAATCTTCTTCATGTACTTTAAAATAGAGTTGCCTTTTCCTCCTAGCTTCATTTCTTTGTTGAAAAAACGCCCATAAAATGATTTTGGAACGTCTGTGGCTAGGTGGCTTCTGCGCAGTGCTTTTGAGGTGGGTGATTCGGTGAGAACAGAGGGTTTGGTCAGGCTCCTGCCGGGGCAGGTGCGGAAGGGACCGGGCCCCTGGGTGGGGCTGCATGTGAGGGATGTGTTCAGCGATGGGGAGGCCCGAGGGTACGTGGGAGAGGGCTGTCGCAGGGAGCTGAGGGTCTGGGCTGCGGATTCAAAGTCAGGAGCCTGGAGCCTGGGTGAGACCCCCTGGGAGGGGCTGGGTGGGGGGACAGGAGTTCCTGGTAGAGAGGGAAGATCTGAGGACGAGCCCTTGGGGCAGGGGCTGGGGGGAGAACGCAGGAGTCCACCAAGAGTCACCTCAGAGCCCCAGCCGGCCTGGCTGTGGAGGACGCAGCAGAGGTGGCCAGGGGACCTGGAGTCTCACTGAGCCTGTGGTCGGGCTGGGGGGGGCCTGAGAGCCTGGGGATGGGACACAGCTATTGGCGGAGGTCCCACCAGACCTGTTTTCTCACGCTTGCTGTCCCAGGCCCTTTCTGGGGGGTCAGCTGTGCCCAGTGCTTATGTGGTGTGTGGGGACAGAGGGCATTGAGCTGTGAGGAGTTTAACTGACTGAAGGTCCCTGACCTCACGTGCCTCCGAGCTGCCGCCTTCAGCGCCTGCCCCCTGCCCCCGCACCCCTCCGTGCTGGTCATCCCCTTCGCCCAGAGCCGTGGGCTGTGGCGTCTCAGCGGACAGCTCCTCTAGCCAGTGGGTCCACTCAGGCCTTAGAGGGCCCTGCTCAGGTGGGGGCTCCAGCCGGGTGGGCAGAGGGGCTGCCCTGAGCTGCCCCTGTGACCCGCCCTTGCCACAGGGACCGGCTTCCGCACAGCGTGGGGTGGAGCCGCTGTAGGGAAACTGGGGTGCGGTAACACCTGCCCTGGTTTCTAGGCAGACAAAGACTTGAGAAGGGACAGGAGTGTGTGGCAGCAGGGGTCCCCATGGTGGCCAGGCCCACGTGGGTGTCGGCAGCAAGCAGCTGTGTGATGCTCGGCACAGGTGTGGGCTGAGCCCAGGGTCGGCTGGGCCCCCAGGATGGAGGCTGGGCAGGCGCCTGACGTGCTTAGTAAGTTGTTTGCTCTGTGGGTCAGCGTGACAGATGTCTGATACGTGGGCCAGGTGTGCAAGGCCTCGGGCCGTGGGGGCCAGTACCGCCAGAGGCCAGGCAGCCGCCACGTGCCCCCAGAGGAGGAGAGGGGCACGCTGGAGGGGGTGCTGCCCACCAGACTCCCAAGTTAGCTCAATGTCAGAGGCTACAGCTTGTCAACTTAAAAAAAAAGATTTTTCTCACCGTCTGCGGAAGATGGGGGCACACACGCGCACACCAGGCTGCCTGATGCTGTGATCCCCTCCCCTGCGTGGCCCCCCCGCCGCTGGCAGAGCTTGCATTTCCCTCCGCCCCAGCTGTTGTGGGCCGTGGCCTCGGCCGTGGCAGCCTTGCCCAGCACAGCCGGGGAGGAATTTCCCACAGGTGGGCCGGTGAGCTCAGCTTTCTTACCTGTTGTTGGGGAGTCGGGGAGGGGAATTTCCAGCTTCTACCCTGCTCTCCTCCCTGAGCGAGGCCCTCTGCCTGAAACTTTGTACATTAACTGGTGGATGGTTCATTTCATCTCAAGGTTACGGTGTGAAAGGTACAAAAACGACACAGTGTAGCCTCCCTGCCTCAAGGGCACCCAGTGATGTCGGAGCCGGTGTGGGCAGGCTTCCACACACCGCAGCCCTGCACACGGCCCTCCCGCCTGCCCTGGAACTGCCGCGCCCACGTCCGAGGCCACCAGGTGCTCCGGGGGACCATCCGTGGGTCATCCCAGCCTTCACTGTTGCGCTGGAGCTGTTGGGACACCCTAAGCCCAGGGTGGGTATGTGGTGAGGCCGGCTTGGCCCGGCCCCCGGGGGGGACACAGCCGTCCTGCCGGCCCCCCGCCCAGCCAGGGAGTCAGAGTGGGTGCAGGTGGACCCCTCACCCCCACCGTCACAGGAGCAGCCGCACACACGTGCCTCACACACACAGAGGTTCCTACATGCTCCCAGGCATACTTTGTACCCAGGGTACAGGGCAGGTGCCGTCCTAATAGTACCGTGGACGATTGTCTCCAGTCCTGGGGCCGGGCGTCTGAGAGCAAGTGTGGGCAGGGCTGCTTTCTCCTGAGGCCTCTGTCCTTGGTGGCTGACACCGCCTTCTCCTTTGTCCTCACGTGGCCTCCCTCTGCGCTCTCCTGGGGTCTCTCCCAGAAGGACGCCAGCCCTTTGGGATCAGGGCCCACCCCTCTGACCCCGTCTGAAGTTTACCACCACCCTAGAGGTCCCGTCTCCAAACGGCCAAACGTTGGAGGTCAGGGCTTCACCCCGTGAGTCTGGGGACACAGGCCAGCTCCTAACCCCTGCTTGTGCACTCGTATGCTCGCCACTCACGCCTGCGCCCCTGCACGCGCTCCCACATGCTTGCACGCTCCGCATGTAGGCACAGGCCCCTCAAAGCTCTTGACCACTGCCTCAGTCTGAGTTTTGGACGCTCGGGCCAGGGAGCACGCTCTGGAGTCTGCGGACCGCTGCTCTTCCTCCTGAGCCAATGCCCCGTAGAGGGTCCAGAGCAGAGAGGCCTGTCTCCTGACCCAGTGTGCTGCCTGTGTCCCCTTGTGCCCCGTGCACCCCTTTGCTGAGGGAGCGGTGAGGATCGGCGCAAATGTAGCCTTTTGTGGGGGGCATCGTGGGAGTGGCCACCTGCTCCCCAGGGGTCTGCCCGGCCCTGTACAGGGAGAGTGGGTCCCCAGAGGAGCGAGCTTGTGGAGGGCTCCGGAGACTAGCCTCATCCAAACGGCTTGGTTGGGCTGGGCACAGCAGGAGGGTACCCAGTGTGCCCAGCCAAAGGGGCTCCACGTCCCTGGTGAGATGGGGGCAAGAGAGGTCCAGTGTGGGGGGTGGGTGCAGACTAGATGTGCTGGCCCTGGCAGGGGTCAGGAGGCTGTGGGTCCTCACTTTGGCCCCAGGTCTGTGTGCCGGGTTGGTGCCCAGCTGCCAGCTGGCTGAGCCTGAGGTTAGTGGACGTAGTTGAGGGGATGAGGGCCCCGGGGCCCAGGGCAGGAGAGAAGCCACAGCCTGGAGGGTTGCTGCCCAGACTAGCTGCCTTCTTGCCACCAGCCCAGGTCAGGGGTCCCCAGCCCTTCCTGGGCCTCCCTCCTCCTGGTCCCCTCCTCCTCTCTCCCTCCCCACCCCTCCTCCGCAGCCCTTATAGCCACATCCTGCAAGGAAAAACCCCAGACTCCTGCACCGCCCGCGGAGATGAGGATGTTTGTGGAGCCTCAGCGGCCCAGCGGGCCTCACTCTGCCCTCCTACTCCTGGGGCTTGTGCTGGGCACTGCAGCCGGGCTCACCTGTGTGGAGAATGCCTACCCCAAAGACGGCAAGTGCTGTCATGACTGCCCACCAGGTGAGTGGCCTGGCCAGAGTTGGGGAGGGGTGCCTATGGGGACAAGGGGACCTGGGACATGGGGGTGGGAGACGTATGGGGACGGGGGTTGGGGAGAGGGGAACATGCAGGTGGGGTCCCAGGACACTAGTGGACTCGGGCTGATGGAATGGGTAACCTGCAACCAGGCCCAGGACCGTGGGCCTCCAGGACTGGGGTCGGGAGTGCTGGGCCGTGCTGAGTCCTGTCTGCCTCCCGCTGCAGGTTATGGGATGGAGAGCCGCTGCAGTGGAGGCCAGGACACCCAGTGTCTCCCGTGTCCACCTGGTTTCTACAATGAGGCTACAAACTATGAACCCTGCAAACCCTGCACACAGTGCAATCAGAGTGAGCGCCACCCCTGCCCGGATCCCGGGACCCCCACCTGAGTCCCTGTCGCCCCGCCCAGGCGCTCGCAGGAGGTCCCCACAGCCGCAGAAACAAACCCCAAACCACAGTGGGGCCTGCTGCACCACGGAGGCCCCCCAGAAGCCCCTCCCTCCTCCCAGGGGGCTGAGACCACGTGGAGTCGGGCAGGAGCACGTGCCTGCCAGCGGGCCTTTGGGGGCGGTGAGAGCCGGATGCCACCGCCACCGCCACCGCCACCGAGGGTCCTGCTGCGGGCCCGGCCCGAGGTGGGAAGGGAGGCTGGAACTGCCACGGGTATGCGTCCCAGGGGCCACGTGGCCAGAAGGAATATGGCATCCAGGGACGGGAGAGAACCAGGAGCTGCCCGGCTGCGAGGGGGCTGCTGGTCTGGGAGCCCTTGGCCTCCGTCCTCCAGCCTGCCCTGCAGCCCTGGCAGCCCTGGCATTCCCGCCCACTGTGCCTGCCTCACCTGACCCCCCAGGAAGTGGGAGCGAAGCCAAGCGGAGATGTACAGCCACACAGGACACCGTCTGCAGCTGTAAGCCAGGCACGGAGCCCCAGGACGGCTTCAAGCGCGGAGTCGGTGAGCCTGGGGGTGGGGGTGGGGGTGGGCAGCGTGTGCATGAGAGGTCAGGGTCTGTGCCTGTGGGGGCCTCGGGAGCAGTGAAGGAAGCATGACTTCCACATCACATGCTCTCACTTCCCATTGCACCCCAACCCCAGGTCATCCCAAGTTCTCTCCCCCATCAAACAGGCTAAGCCAGGAAGGGGTGTGGGGTCACCTGGGTCAGGGCCAGTGGGTGGAGTGTGGCAGGGAGGAGGTTCTGGAGGCTGTGGGGGTGAGCGCCCAGCCCTGCAGGACTAGCCTGCAGCAGCTGCTGCGTCCAGGTCCCCGAGGTGGCAGTGGAGAGACTGTCCTGCTGTCTTTGTTGCAGACTGTGCCCCATGCCCACCGGGACAATTCTCCCCAGGTGACGACCAGGCCTGCAAGCCCTGGACCAAGTGAGTGACCTGGGGGGGCCCCTGGCCCCTGCCCCCCCGAATGGCCCTTGTCCCCCCATGACCCTGGCCCCACCATGCTGCCCACCTGCTCAGCCCTGGTCTAGCCTCCTCCCACCAGCCTGGCTGGAGTGAGGAGTGTATGAGACTCTATCCCAGGCCCTGCAAGGATAGAGAGCACGGCTCATGCATGGCTGGGGACTCTGCGGTGGGGACAGGAAGAGAGCAGGGGGTGGTTTGAGAGGGTTAGGTGAGGCTGGAGCAGATTGGGAAGAGACAGTGTGGGGAGAAGAGCGAGGGGAAATGGGGAACGAGGGTGTGGGGCAGGAGGCCCCGGGTGTAGCCGAGTTTCCCTTGGGGGTATGGGGCCTGGGCAGGGTCCTTGGCCTGTCCCCTGGGTGGGAGTGTGATGCTGCCTGAGGTGATCCGGCGTGGATCTCCCATTGCTCCCCACATCTCCCTGGTCCTATCTCAGTTCTGGGCCCATCCAGTCCGTCTGGGAGAAGTCGGCAGGAGTGGGGGGCCTCCGGCCTGATCAACACCCCTGCCTTCCTCAGCTGTACCTTGATGGGGAAGCGTACGGTGAGGCCAGCCAGCCAAAGCTCGGATGCTGTCTGTGAGGACAGGAGCCCCCCAGCCACACTGCCGTGGGAGACCCAGGGCCCCCCAGCCTGGCCCCCCACCACCCAGCCCACCACGGCTTGGACCAGGGCCTCACAGGGGCCCTCCACACCCCCTACGGAGCCCCCCAGGGGTAAGGGGGGACTGGCCTCACCCCAGCAGGGCCCTCCCCCAACCCAAAAGAGAAGGGGGGTGGGGAGAGAGGGATGGGGTGGTGATGCCCTCTGCCCTCATTGAGGTCCTCCAGGGGTGGAGTCCTTCCTCTGGTGGACCCCCCCCCCCCCCAGCGGACCCTGCCTCCCCACAGGCCCCCAGCTGGCTGCTGTCTTGGGCCTGGGCCTGGGCCTGCTTGCCCCCGTGGCGGCCGCGCTGGCCCTGCTCCTGCACCACAGAGCCTGGCGGCTGCCCCCCAGTAAGTACCCAGTGTGGCCCCAGCCCAGACTGCCTCCCAAAGGGCTGAGACCCTTACCCACCTCCCACCTCTTGCTCGTTCCTCCTCCCCAGGTGGAAACAGCTTCCGGACCCCCATCCAAGAGGAGCACGCTGACGCCAACTCCACCCTGGCCAAGATCTGAGCAGCTTGTGCTCCCACCCCAGGCTGGGGGCCCAGAGGGTCTGCTAGACGTCGAGGGGCATTGGGGTGCCCCCAGGCACAGGCCGCCACGCCCCGTCGCCCCCCACCCCACCCTGCGCCGTTTTAGGTGCTCCTGGGCTGGCACCCAGGGCTCTGCTACGTATGCTGTGCATACTCCCTGCCCAGCGTGGTGCCCCCAATAAACGACCTTGACCTTGGCAACTGTGGGTCTCTGACTGGGCTAGTGGGCTGGGGGCCTCGCAGCCACAGTGCGAGGGCTGGGGCTGTGCCCGCTCTGGCGGCAGAGGGATCTGCAGTCTAGGCAGGGGTGTGGGGTCGGGGGCTCAAGCGGACCCCACTCAGAGACGCCAGGACCCCCGTCCTCACCCCTTCTCTGGGCACATCCTGGCACCTGCGGTGGGACGTGGAGGCCAAAATAAATATCCTGGGGGGATTAGACAACCCAGCAGCTGGTTGGGGGATTCCAGGAGCTGCTGCTCCGAGCCCCTAAACCTGGGTGAGTAGGTCCCAGGCACCCACCCCGAGCCCACAGCTCTGGCATTAGCGGGAGCAGGTAGGAGACCTGGGGCTCTGGCCCCAAAGGGCACGTTTGAGGGTGACCCTTCAGGCTCTGTGTGTCCTTCCAGAGCAGAGAGCTCAAGAGCCATTCCTCCTCAAGGCGCCGTGAGCCCCAGGCCCTGCCAGACCTGCCTGTGGGTCACGGGTAGCGAATGGTGAAGGTTGGGCATCACCACTTTGGGAAAGTAGAGATTTCCAATCAGGCTGAGCCTCGGTCTGCCCTGGGTATGGACAAACGGCCCCAGTGCAGAAGAATCCCAATGCCTGTCGACAGGAGGGTCCCGCTGACTGTGACGTGCCGTCCACGGCCATGGCGCCTCTCCTGCTGGGTTGCCAAGCCAGATGGCAAATGTCCTTTGCGGCGGCCGGTGACCCGCAGCCACAGAGACTCTGGGCCCTGACTTCGGCAGAGCCCTGGCCACCAACCCTCCTTGTTTCCTGGGCCAGCTTTCTCCCCAAGGTCGCCCCAGAGGCCTGTCCTCTGAGCCCTCCACCCCGGCCCGAACACTGCACAGGAGGACAGAGCTGTCTGTGCTCACCCACACCGAGTCCCCACAGGCTTCTGGCTGGGACTCAGCAGTGAGCAGAGCAACGGAAGCCGTGCCCTCGACACAGGCAGCAAACCCGCACCCTTGATCTGGGGACAGTGGTCCCCAGGACCGCATGGAGCCTGTGGAGAGGTGCTGTGGGACAGGCTGGAGGGGGCAGGGTGGGGGCAGGGCTTCCTCCCCACGCCTCCCAGCTCTTCCCTCAGCCAGGACACCCTCCCCTTGCCTGGCTGCTCCATGCCTGCCCTGGAGTACAAAGATGGACGGAGTCACCTTCTCTTTGCTTCTACACCGACCCTAAGCACACTTTCTGGCCTCTCACTGCCTGCTGAAAACCGTCCCACTTTCTCCACCCCAGGCCCTGCCTGACCCCCAGGCCTGGGCCTCGAGCTGTGGCCCTGCCCAGGGCCCTGTCCCCCAGGCGCCTCTCCCACTGGGCCCTTCCTCCACTCCCCCTCCCAGTGCCCCATCCGGCCCTGCTGCCGTCAGATCCCCATCTCCACGGGCCACCACCCTTCTGGTTACTTCCTGGACTCCATGAGGGAGGGACCCTCTGCTAACAGGAACAGGGTTACGTGTGTGAAGCTGGAACAAGTGATGATACAGAGCTGTGGTGAGCGGCCCCGAGTGCTGGAAAGCACAGACAGCAGATAAGCTCACCTCCCCCTCGCTGCCCAGCTGTAGGGGCTCCTCTCATCCCCGCAGCCTGCGGCTAGGGGCGGTGGGGCGGGGGCTTCCGGAGGGGTTGGAACAACACGGCAGACGCAGGCGCTGACATTTGGCTGACGCCACGCCTGCCTCTGGAGGGGCCTCGCTCCTGAGCCGCTGTCTCTGTGGGCATTTGACCTTGGCCCTTTGATTTCTGCGCTGCCCTGGCGGCCACGGAAGAAACTTCCTCTCCCACTCGCCCCCGGGCCCTTCCAGCGGACCTTTTCTGCACAGAGCTCCTCCTTTCCAGCTCCCCTTCACCCGTCCCCACCACACACCGCTTCTAGAAGGACCAGCCGACACATGGCACGGTCTGACAAGCACTGGGTATCGATCATACTTTCCTGGGCCACGGCATGTCGCGCACTTACCAGAACCGGGGTGACTCTGTACTGCCACAGACCGGACGGACCCCTCGGGTCTTTGAAATGAGCAGTGGATGAAGGTCTAGAACTGCTGGTCTGTGTGAGCCCCTCTCTGTCCCAGTGCTCAGACTCATCGCCCGGTGTGGGAGCTGACCGGAGATCTCAGGGCTCCGCTGGGCTCGGGCCCCCTGGAGCTACGGCCCACCCTAGAGCCCCCCTTTCCCTGCACGACCAGGTTACCCCCTGCACAGGGGCTGTGCATCCTGGGGCTTGGAGAGCCGAGTCACAACGGGCTAATTCATTTTACCTCAGAAAAGGAGCCAGGTCTCAAAGGTCACTACCACAGCTGTCACCACACCTTCAGCCCGAGGGCATAAGCGAGGTCCCACTCCTGAGACCCTGGCCCCAGGGAGGCTTCCTGGAGGAGACAGGGTCCCAGAAGCCCTCTGTGCCACATGCAGAAGCGGAAGCTCAGAGAGACAAGGGACAGTCTCACGGCGTGTTGGAGGCTGAATTTTCTGTGATTTGAGGGCTCAGTCAGGAGCTGGCCCGCCACACCCTCCAGAATGACCAGATTTGCCCGGAAAGGTCTGGGTGGGGACCAGCCCTGCAGTTAGAGCTGGGACCTGAGCAGGCCACCTCTGGGCCAGAGCTTCAAGAGACTGGAGGGTTTGGTCAATGCCCGGATCCCTCCTTACCAGCAACCTCGCCCAAGATCTGAGGAGGTCCTTGGGTTGGGAGGTGTGAGGGGCTCCCCTGGGGGCTCTAAGCCATGAGCATGTCTGCACAGCTGCAGCCCAAAGGAGCGGGTATGTATGTGTGTTGGGGAGCCGGAACCACCTGGAGCCTGGTCAGACCTTGTTGGCCAAGTGAGGGGGCTTGTCCTGATCCCCAGAAAGTAAGGGGGGTGTTGTCCCAGTGCCTGGAAAGCGGGAGGGTCCCTTCTGATCCCTGGCAAGTGGGGGGCCTCTTGGTGTGGGGCTCCGTGCTGAGAATCGGTGGCCAGGGCCATGATGCTGGCAGATGGCGGCTCTGGGGCCTGCAGGTTTCACTGAGGACGAGGGAGTTGGAGGAGATCTGTAAGAGCCCGTGGGGCCCTCCTGAGGAAGCTGGGGCAGGGGTAGGGGACCCAGCCAGACACCAAGGGGGCACAGCGAGGGAGCAGTCCCCGGCCAGACCGTCCTGGGGGTCCCTGAACCAGCCCACCTGTGGGCACTACCCTCCTCAGGGCGCCGTCTGCCACCTAGCAGCCAGCACCCACCCTTCCTGCAGGCAACCCTCCCTTCAGACCTGACAGGTGGCAGGTTTTGAATAGAAAACATTTCTGACCCTCTCCCTTCCAGTCCTGCCCCAGACGTTGCTGGGGATGCGGGTTGTGTTCAGCGCACGACTCTCCCCCATACGCACACATGTGGGGCATGTTTAGTCTCTGGGCAGGAACACTTAGGAACCCCCAAGGTCACCCCCTACCCCGCCAGCGCGGGAGTCTCCTGGAGGCCCCCAGCCCCACCCTGTGTGGTTGCACTCCGCAGCCTGCGGAGACCGCCTCCCCGAGATACAGCTGCGCTCAGCCGACTTAAAAGAGTATTTTATTATTTAGAGCAGCTTTGGGCTGCATCAGACTCGCGGGGAGCTGCAGAGGCTTCCCACGTGCTCCGCCCCCGCCATCGCCCTCCCCCCAGGGGCCGTTCGTGACAGCGGACGCTGGGCTTGGACCAGGGCGCGTGGTCTGCAGCGGGGTCCCGCGCGGCTGTGCGCTCTGTGGTTGGGACAAAACGCTAACGACGCGTCGTCACCACGGTGGTCACACGGAGTGGTTTCGCCGCCCCCGGGTCCCCGGTGCTCCGCCCGCCCCTGGAACTGCGAGCTGCCGGGTGTCACAGCCGGTGCGGATGGGAACAACTTCTGTCCCCTCCCGGAGTCAGCCTGCGGGGCGGGGTCTGGGCGCGCCCGGATGGGGGCGTGGCGGGGCCGTCTCCTCAAATCTCCCAGCTCCGTCCCGCCATGGGTGCCATGGAGGCGAGGGGCGCGCGCGTGGCCCTGTGCGGCGTCACGCTGCTCTGCGCGGTGGGCCTGGGCCAGCGCCCCGCCGGGGGTCTGAGCTGCGGCCCCGGCCGCCTTCTGCGTGGAACCGGGACGGACGCGCGCTGCTGTCGCCTGTGCGCCCCGGGTAAGGCCCGCGCGGGGAGCCTGTCTCGGAGGGCAGCAGCGCGGCGCCCTCTCCCTGCGCTCAGACACCCAGGCCCGCTCCGGCCTCGACGGGCGGGGGGCAGACCTTCTGGGTCCAGAGCCCACCGTCCCAGGGGAATGGGAGAGGGGGCGTGCGGCAGAGAGCAGCTCAGCTCTGGCCGTGGCCCAAAGGGGGAGTCAGGGGCTAGGGGTGCGAGAACCTTCCCCAAGGCGGGTCTTGGGTCCCAAGGTGGAGGAAGGCTGTCCCAGCTCTTACTGAGTGGATAGTGAGCCCTTGGCCGTCACCTGGGCCACTTTCTGCACCACCCCCACCTCGGACCTGCCTCTATGGGTGAGGCACAAGTGGCATGTGCCAGCTTGGGGACACATATTGCTGGAAAACAGCCCAGAGTGTCACCCTGCTGGAGCCTGATGGTTGGAAGAGGGGCCCTAAGTCTCTGTGTGGCAGGCAGGGACAGGCAGGAGGAAAAGGGGAGAGGGAGTAGGTCCCCCAGGTGGCCCCTTGTCCAGCAGGGACATGTTCTGGTCACATGCCAAGAGTCACAACCACCCTGGGTGGGAGCAGCTTCAGGGCAGTGGGGGACACAGCCGGGCCACATGGGTGGAGGAGCTCGGTGGCTGGCGGGGGAGACAGCTGGACCCCACTGGGGTCCTGGCTCCCAGACAGGTGCCCTCTGCCCCCTGGGGCTGCCTGAGGGTGGGGGTATGGACTGCCCTTCCCTATATCACCCCATTCCCTCTGGAGGGCCTGGGGGTGGGGTGGGGGGAGTCCTGAGGTGGGAGGGGCTTGGCCCAGCTGTTGAGAGGGCTGGCTTTTCTCTTGCTCAGCTGAGGTTTGTCCTGAGGAGGACTGCATGTGTGTTGAGCCAGGGTTCCACTGTGGCGACCCCCAGTGCAAGACCTGCAAGCACCACACTTGCCCGCCCGGCCAGGAGGCGCGGCCTCACGGTAAGTCACTGGCAGCTGCGACCTGAGCAGGCGGTGGGCTTGGCCAGGGCTGAGCCCGAGCTCACGGGAGCGCGTGTGTCACGGGTGCCGTGAGGGTGTGGAAGGATGTGCCTGTGTGCGGAGGGTGCAGACATGTCCTCTGGGCAGGCAGGCACGGGCGTCTCGGGTCCTGAGAAGCTGGGTGGGTGGGGCCGTCAGCCGCTTATTGCCATAGCCCAGACAGGAGTCCTCGCACCCGAGCAGCTTTGGGGAGTCCTTCCCTCTCCTAGCCTGGGTTCCTCTTTCCAGCTCGAGGGTACTCCTCAGGGCTGGTTGTGGGGAGTAGTGGGGGTGTCCGGGGGCTGTCTAGCCCTCAGGCCCTGGCTCTGCCGATGCCCCAGTACTCCACGTACCCTGAGCATCTGCATGGGGACAGTCCTGATGAAGCTAGGCCTGTCCCCTGTTGCCCTGTCTGGGGATCAACCTTTTCCTGGAAGGAGCAGCTCAAATCCTCTTGGGGCCCGTTTACCTGATGGGAGGGGCATAGTGTAGACCGAGGGGTGTTGTGAGGAAGGGTAGGGCAGGGTCTAGGGTCAGCTGGGGCGCAAGCCTCACCTCCTGTCTCTGGGACCCTCACTGGCCTCTTGCCCTCCAGGCTACTGGACCAAGCATAAGGCCTGGCCTGATTCTTGCCTGGTTTCTACTTGCACCTTATCTGGGCTTCCTTACCCTCCCGCCTTAGGCCCCTGTACTGCCCTCTGGCCATGTGCCACACAGCTCTCCTCTCCCAGATCCCCCAGGGACGTCCACTCAGCTCAGGGTCACAGCCTTCAGGTCCCCTCCGGTCTGCCTGCCCCCAGATGCCTGCCCTGGAATGGGGCACACCTGGGCACTGATTTTTGCCAGGTTCCAGTCTTGCAGGCATCAGAGATCTCTGTCCAATGGATAAGGTGTGTGGGAGTCATTCTGCTGTGGACCCAGGCCCCAGATGGATCCCATCTCTTCTACCCCCGCAAATCCCGGCTGTCTGTCTGTCTCCAGGGAATTTCAATTTCGGCTTTGAGTGTGTCGACTGTGCCACAGGGACCTTCTCTGGAGGTCAAGAGGGTCGCTGCAAACCCTGGTCAGAGTGAGTCCTGGTGGGACCTTCAGGTGGCTAGCTAGTTCCTGAGGGAGGGGCCCCTCCTGTCCTTCTTGGTGCGGTGACCCACACGCAACTCAGAGTACAGCAGCCATGCGGAGGTTTGCTCAGGTGGCCGAGGGCTGACTGAGGGCTCTGTGTCCGTGTGTCCCAGCTGCTCCCAGTTTGGGTATCCCACCATGTTCCCCGGGAACAAGACGCACAATGCCGTGTGTAGCCTGGGGCTGCCGCTCGCTAAGCCGCATGACCCGCTGACCATCGTCCTCCTCACTGTGGCCGCCTGCATCCTGGTCCTGACCGCAGCCCAGCTTGCTCTGCACATCTGGCAGCTGAGGAGACAACGCGCGTGGCCCCCAGGTTAGTTGTGTCCCCGGGGTGGGAGAGGTGGGCCCTCGGCCTGCCCACTGACTGAAGCCCCTCTGCAGAGACCCAGCTGCTCCTGGAGGCACGGCCGGCAGCCGAGGATGCCTGCAGCTGCCAGTTCCCTGAGGAAGAGCGGGGGGAGCAGCGGTCAGAGGACAAGGGCCAGCCGAGGGACCTGTGGGTGTGAGGTCTGGCTGTCCTCTGCCACAGCAGATGCAGAGCCAGACTCTCCCAGGAAGTGTCCCAGAGATGACCCTTGGGAGCAAGGGCCCTGCACCCTGCTGTGGGGCCCCAGCTCTGGGCCCGGCCCCGCTCCCCTCGATGGTGGAAGTGGGTGGGGGGATGGTGACAGTGACCAGTCTCCCAGACCATGCAGAAGAGGCAGCAGCTGTGGCCAGACCCCATGGGAAATGCAGCCACAGCCATGGCTGCTTCCCTCCCTTGCTGGCCATGTTGGGGGTGGGTGTCTGTGGGCCCCTAGCCCCCAGGACGGGAGGCTGTGCCCAGTGCAGGACTTGGCTGCAGAGAGCACTCAATAAACCCTTGTCCAGTGACCTGAGTGGACGTGTTCTGGGGTGGGAGGACAGGGAGACAAGGCCTCCCCTACCAGGACCCACAGTCTAGGGTCCAGACTAGGCAGGGCGGGGGGTGGGGCAGAAATCAGGGCCATTCTAGTCCTGGGCACAAGCACTTAGCAGGGACCATGGGACTTGGAAGGCTTCCTGGTGGAAGGGCACCATGATGGACATTGGTCCTGTGTGCCTTTTTGCTGCCCTGTCTGAAACCCCTCCCCTGGCAGTGTGCTTGGTCCTCTGGACCAGTTGGATTCTGTGTCCAGTTTCCAGACCACTGCTGCTCCGGACTCTGGGTTTTGTGCTGGTCACACAGCCTGCTGGCTCCTGGAGGTGCCTGTCCTTGTGTCATTCTGGCCCCAAGTCCAGGGTGAGGTCAGTTTCTACACACAACTCTTCCTGGTTGGGAGGACCGCCTCTGCGTGGCCTGCCTTCGGCTCCCACCCTCCCTGCAAGCCCTGCTGCTTGCTTCCCTCCACCACCTCCCAGGATCCCTCTCCCTTGGGGCGTGGTTCTAGGCTCCAATATTCTCCCAGCCTCCTGGCAGGGCTGGCACCTGGAGAGTTTGACAAGGCCTCCTTGGCACGGCTGTCCAGGGTGTGGAGGCTGGTCTCGACAGCAGGCCCGTCAGGTCCCAGCACATCTGGACGCCTGCCCACAGTCCCCGTGCTCCAGCTCCCCCCCGCCCCGCCCCCGCATGCTGCCCAGGAGAGCCCCGGACTCATGGGCCCTCACCCCCACTCAGTCCCTATGAGCAGCAAGGACGTGGTGGAGAGATCTGCATGCATCACGTCCAGGGGCTTCACCCCCACCCCCACCCCACCTCGGCTCAGTGCAGCCACCTCACCCCTGGAAGGAGGGATGTTGACAACTCCTTCATGATTTTACTCCCATGGGAAGCGCTCATCCTCTCTGTCCTGCTGGATCCTAGGCTCTGGGCACTCCCACAGAGCCCAAGTTCCAGGTGAGGGTCCAGGTAAACTAGCTAATAAATGAGAAAACACAGGCCGACTGGCTGGATGTCAGGGGACAGTGGGAGATACCGTGCTGGCCAGGCCAGCGGGCTGTGTTCTGGGAGAGCCCCCAGCAGACTTCTCTGGAATCTGCTGGCCACACTCCTGGCCCCTTTTCTGTCTCCAGGCCAGGTCTCCTGGCTGCCAAGCCCTTGCCCTCCTGCTTTGGGAAGCCAGCGCTCTTCTGGGCTTGCTTTTGTCACCTGGGTCACTTGACGGGCGGGGCACATGGGATGCTCACGCTGTCCTGGACCCTCCACAGGTGCTGCCTCAGGCTGCCCTGGGGCAAAGGGCTCCCCAACCCCGGCTCAGCTGTCCCGGTGGTGGTGGAGGGGGCGTCAGGTCATCTGCAGTCACAGATCTTCCTGAGAAACCACTCTGGCCTGCACACATCTGAGTCCTGCGGGACTGCTCTGTCGGCTGACTCAGCATGGAAACTCCCCATGGGGGGGGCCCCATGTGGGGTGACAGCGCCCTGATGTCAGCACGGGGGCAGCACGGAGCAGGGTGGGAGATTCCAAGGCTCAGGTGGAGAATGGGGTGGAGGCTGGATTCAGGCAGCAGCAAAAGAGGGTGGAGAGGGAGGCCCGGCTTGGTGGGCTGGGCAGGAGGGGTCTGGCCCTGAAGATCTCAGGGTTTTGGGAGGACTCAGGGGAACCCGTGTGGATGCTGGATCGGCCCCCTTCTCTCTACCCCTCCCCCACCGCCCCTCGCAGAGATGCCCCCTATCCCTCATCTCGGCTCCATCTGTCCACTCCTGCTCCCCTCCCTCCTCGGAGCCCCCAGAACCCCATGATTTGCAAGCTCGGCCTGGCTCTGAGGCACCCCAGTTCTGAAAACACAGAACAGGGAGGGAGCATGTGGAAGGGCTTGGTCTCCGTGATTTATAGGACAACTCTTTGGTAAAAAGGGTCTGTGCAGGGCCCTGGGGGCAAAAGGGCTGGAGAATCAGGTGGAGACCCCAGGGCATGGGTGGGCAGAGGCTACCACCAGGGGTAGGTGAGGCCTGAGCGAATCCAAGTTCTGGGGGACAGAGCCGTGATGGGCAACGTGGGGGGCAGTGCCCAGGGAAGTGTGGGGAAAGGGTGGGGGCTAGTGCTGAGGTAAGGGGCTGTCGAGAGGCTCCTGTCCCCCTCCTACTCAGCCCAGCTTCCTAGGGTGGGGGCAGGTATGTGCCACCCGCAGAGCCTGGTCGGCCACCTGACCTCCTGGGTCACTGAGCCCTGAGAGAGACCACCATGAGGCTGCGCAGGCCAGCTTCAGGCCCCACACTCCTTCCCCTGAAAACCCCCACCCCACAGGACAGGTTCTCTAGCTGTTCCGGAAAACCGCAGCTCCTCACCCTGGGTAGGAGTCCGGGGTGTCCAACCTCAGATAAGGGCCTGAAGGCTGCCCTTGGTTCTCAGAAGAGCCACAGCAGCTCTCCACCCAGTCCCCTCCCCTCACCTTGTTGGAAATGGCCCCTGCCTCTCCCTTTACTGAGATCTGGACTCAGCCAGTGTGGAACTCCCTCGGCCGGACAGAGGGGTGGAGACCCATCTGAGACAGAACTGGACACTCGCCCCTCTCAGCCCCAGTCCTAGGGCAGCTGCAGGGAGCTGTCCAGAGGCAGATGGTCCCCGGCTACCCCCAGGTGCTGGGATGGGCGGCCCTTGATAAAATACGCCCCTGATGCCAGGCCATCACGCAAGGGCTTTGACCAGGACGTGGGGCCACCACCCTGCCCCCCACCTTGTGGTTTCCTGAACACTCAGGAGCAAGCCACTCTTCCTCCAGTGGGGCTGAGCTCTGAGGTCAGAAAAGGACTGGCTCTGGGAGGCGGGAGGCGCTACCCCTGTGTTTCAGTAAGTGGCGGTGCTGGGGCAGAGACACAGCCGCCTCCACCCCCACCTGGCTCATGTTTCCAGGAAGCTCTGGGAGTTGAGGTGCTTTCCAGAGATGCTGATTCAGGCCGGGGCTGCTCCAGACCCCTTTCTCAGACACGTACCCCACAGGAGACAGACTCTGGGGTGGGGGGTGGTACGGGGGGATGTCTTCGGAGTCCTCGGGGCTCCGTGGGATCTCTGGCTGCAACAGACCCATGGCTACTGGGAGGTGGTCAGCAGACCCTGCGCGGTGTCTGCCAGGGACTGAAGGAAGCCCCAGTGGGTGCCAGTGGGAGGGCCTGTGCTGGGTGGTCCTCCAGATGGAGGTGGCAGGGATGGCGGGGGTGCCTGGGTGAGAGCAGAAGGCACTGCTTGAGTTCCCCACCCACCAGCAGGACCCCAGGACTCACCCCTGGAGGGGGAGAGAGGGAGAGGAGAAGGAGGGAGTGTGGGGGGAGGTAGGGGTGTGAGGGAGAGATAGACACTCAGCTTTCAGGAGCCCATACTCAGCTCCAATGACAAGCTCCAGGTGCAGTGCTGTCAGCCCCATCCCAGGCGCTCGAGAAGCCATCCCTCCCCTGTTGCTGAGGCAGGCTCCTCGAGCCCCTGCCGGGGTCCTGGCCCCCTCTTCTGTGCCTGCTGCCACCACGTCGTCTGGGTACTGGGATCCGCCTCATACCTCTGGATGTTCAGGTGACCCAGAGCCCACAGCACCCCAAACTCCATCTCTGGCCTCCCTCCCCCTGGCGGTCCTTACGGTTCTGGCTGGCAAGGGCCCTTCAGGGCCCAATGTGAGCTAGGTGGGGCCAGGGGAGGGTCCGCATGGGGGCAGGGGTGTGGCTGTCACCTCTGGGGGTTTGGGCAAGCAGAGGTGGTTCTTGGGAAACTTTATTGACATTTGGGCTCTCGAGGGGGTGCCAGGGACCCAAGAGCAACACACAGGCCTTTGGGGGAGCCCCAGGAGGGGGCTCAGTTAGGACAGGGCAGGCTGTTCCACCAACGTACACTCCTCTTTACATTGCTCCCACTCAGCAGGGAAAGCCAGCCTGTCACTGAGGCCTTGGGTTGCTCCGCAAGGCCATGTTGGCACTGTGGTGGCGAAAGGGAGCTGGGACGCTCTGGGACAGAGCCATCGGGCCACATCAGGAACCACGAGACAGTGTGCAGGGCAGCGGCCTGGTGGGCAGGGCTTGCAGGGCAGATGGGATGTCAGGAAGGGGTGGGAGAGGCCTGTGAGCTGGGACGTGGGGTACAGATGCCCCAGGGGGTATCAGGAAATGTGGAGTGGCCTGGATGCTTGCAGGCAACATGGTGCTGGTCCCACACCTGCTGGTGTGTATGTCACAAAGACCTGGGTGCACTCAGCTTGCCCAGGAGGCACCCCCACCCCCCATGGAGGCTGGTCTTCCTCCCTCCCGGGACTTTTGAGCACAGAGCCAACAGGCCCAGCCACACAGCAGGCGATGGCTGAGTGTGGCCAGTCTCAGGGATTGACCACCAGACGTGCTGGGAGGGGACTTAGGGTTCCTGGACCCCAGGCACATGGTGATAAGTGTGTGCTTCTTGGCATTCTCCGGGGACCCCATATCCTAAGCCACAGCGGCAAGATGATGCAGGGGTGCAACAAAGTGCATTGGGGTGGCAGGGGTCAGGCGGGTGGTCTGTGAGTCACTGGATAGGTCAGTCCCTGGCCCCAGGCCTGTGGGGCTTTCCTTTGCTCCCCAGCCTGAGACACAGCGGTGCACGGCGCCCTCTAGTGGTACAGTGGCTTTTGCTTCCCTGGGAATGGAGGGACAGTCCCTGCAGAGCAGGGGCTGGACTGCAGACCCTGTTGATCCCAGGTCCCACCAGCACTCCAAGGCAGAGCAGAGAATGGGCTCCAGCAGCCCTTGACCCAGCAGGGTCAGGAGGAGGGCATCTGTGACTTGGAGGTAATCATCTGCTGAGGTGAGGGCAGAGTGCGTTAGAGGGAGCAAATGAGGAGGAAGTGTGCAAGCTGGGGGGGGGGGTTGGTTTGCCTGGACCCTGGGACCTGGACTGGGATGGGTGCGAGTGGCTGGTGGAACAGGGGAGAGGGGATTATGGCTGGCTCTGGACACTTAGTGGTAGCAGGGGCCTGGACACATCAGAGGCCCTGAATCTCCCCGCAACCTCAGTGCTGGACCCACGAGGAATGGGAACACCTGAAGCCACGCATGGACTGGGAGGGCGGTGCTGGCTCAGCGCGTCCTTCGGGGCTGTCCTGCCATGGCCATGTGCCCCTCACCCACGGCCTAGATCCTCTGGTCCTCCGCAGCGCAGGGCCTGTGGGAAAGTGAGGGGCCACGGCAGGAAGAGGGAAGTGTGGAACCCAGGTGCTCTGAAGGCCCAGAAAGGGGCTGTGCCCGGGCAAGGTGAGGGCAGCCCCAGGGGCAGCCTCTGAGGAACAGTCTTGGGTGTGAGCCAGCCCTCCTTTCCACGGGGTTCCAGACCCTTTCCTGGGGGTCGTAGAGTCAGGCAGTAGGGGTCGTGTGGGTTGTGGGGCTGCAGGAGGGTCCTGACCAATGAGGGACACAGGGTGATATGCCGGAGCTCTGGAGCTGGTGGGCTTCCCCGTGACAGAGGCAGCCCCTTGAGGGCCGAGCTCATTCCCCTCCTGTAGGACAGATCCCCAGCCCCTCCCCCAATCCCTCCCCCCCTCCCCCGCCCCCCGGGGGCAAGTCCCAGCAACGGAGTAGGGGCTTGTGGGGCAGAGGGAAGGGCGTGGGGTCCAGGGAAGCCCCCACGAGAGCGTCTTGGGAGCGAGGGTGGGGCAGCCTGGGGCATCCTGGCGGCCCCCTGATCCGCAGCCGAGGCCGTCTGTAACAAAGTAGCCTTTATAGGTCCCGAGAGGGCGCTGGTGGCCCGGCCGCTAGGAGCCGCGATGACCCGCGTTCTTGCGCTCCTCGCGCTCCTTCTCCGCCAGCCCCGGGGAGGGCTCTCGCGCCGTGTCCCCAGCGCCCGCTCGCGGCCGCGCGGCCCCGGGCTCCCCACTCTGGGCGCCGTCCGGGCCGGGGCCGGGCGGTCGGGGCCGCCTCTGCGCAGAGTGTGGGCGCCCGTGCGCGCCTCCGGGGCTCCGGGGCAGCGCGGGCCTGCGCCCGCCCGGTCTGTCCGCGGCGCGGAACGGAGGTGGCGCGGGGCAGTCGGCCTCGCACGCCGGCCGGGCGGGGGGCAGCGGCGGGCGGAGGGCGCTGCGGGGGCCCCCCAAGCGCGGCCACAGGTCCCCCTCGCCGTTGTGCAGGAGCACGAAGCGGCGCTGTGACAGCAGAGGGACCATCTTCTGGTTGCGTAAGCTCTTCTGAAAGGTCTCGATCGCCAGGTCTGGGGGAGGCGCGGGAGGGGGGGAGTGGGGGCGTTAGATGGGGGGACATGGGAGGGGCAGCGACTCAGCCTCCCCAGCATCATGGTTGCGGGCTGGCGTGGAGGTTCTGAGGGCAGAGGAGGAGGTGAGGGAGTGCTGAGGGGCGGGACCCAGGTGGGGACGAGACCCAGGTGGGCACGAGGTGTGGCAGGCACCAAGTTCTGGGGAGGTTGGGCGGGGAAGCCTTTCCTCTGCGGGGCCTGAGCAGAGGGTGGGGTTTCCACGTAGGCCCTCTGGATGTTGGAGAACCGAGTCTGTGGATGTCTGACCTTGGGGAGAGGGTGGGATGGCACATCCAAGCAGTGAGGGGCCTGTTTGAGGGTTTCGGGGGCTGCACAAGGGCCTCACCCAGGGTTTCCATGACCACGCCTGGAATCACCTCCTTCAGGACTTCACAGTTGGTGTGCAGGGCAGGGTTGGAGTTCATCTCCAGCAGCCACACCTGGGCCCAACACTCGTTAGCATGGTCCCCACACATCACTTGGCCAACAGGAGGCTGAGGCCCTGGTCCCCATTAAGCCGAGTGATCCTGGGCAGTCACTCCTTTTCTGTGGCCTCATCCTCCTATTTGCCCAAGAGGCTAAGGCTCTGAGGATCTGGCCTTGGGGGGCACTGCTCCAGCTGCAGGAGCTTGGCTGGGGGTGGGGTAGTCTGACTGTAGACTCCACCCCATGGGCTTGCCTGAGTGGTCAGGATATGCACAGATGGCCCCTGCCTCCTTGCACCTACCTACCAAACCCCACTCGCCCCAGGAAACCTCCACAGTACCTTGAAGTTCTCATCAATCAAGAAGTCACAGCCAATGAGGTCGAAGTAGCCCAGCTTGCAGTGCAGCTTGGACTTGACAGCCTGGAAGCAGTGGGCCATGATCTGCTGCATCCGCTTCTGTGGGTGGGGCAGGGAGGGGGTGACTGGATGTCACCCCCTGATTACAACTCCCAGACCTGAGCAGCCACAGCCACACCCTCACCTGCACGCCCACCTGCGTCCTCACCTGCATAGCTACACCTGCTCACACTTTCACACGGAGTCACAGGCTCACAGCTAGAAACTCATTCACTCTTGTTTCATTCCTCCAGCAAACGCGTGGAGCTCCTCTTTCATGGCAGCTCCTGGGGCCCAAGAGCGAAGAGAGCTTTGAGCAGCTCACTCACAGCAGGAGAGACAGAAAACAAGTGTGCCACGTTAATCACTGTATATTTTGTGCAGCATGTCAAGCAGCACGTGCTGATGAAGCAAATGAAGCAGGGTTAGGGTCTGGGGCGTTCTGGGGTGGTTGCTGCAAAAAGGGGGATGGGTGTTGGGCCTCATTGAGGAGATAGTGAGCAGACTGGAGACTGAATGGAAGGAAGGTCTGTGGGATAGGGCACGGGGAATTTGGGGGAAGAGCAACAGCTGTACGAGCGAGCATGCCCACAGTGTTGGGGGAACACAGTGAGGCTGCTGTGGCTGGAGCAAGCTGGAGGGCAGCAGGAAATGAGTCCAGAGTGGCGCCAGTCATGTCATGGGGGCATGGGAAGCACCTTGCCTTTCATGCTGATATCAGAGCTGTTGGAAGGTGGAGTACAGGCAGGGTATAATTAATTCATGCCCTAATAGGGTCGACTGGCTGCTATGCTGAGAGATACGGAGGGGCTATGAGGAAGTTGTTGCAATAATTCAGGTGGCTTGGGCAGATAGAGGTAGTGGGCTGGATTCTGAATATATTTTGAGGTAGAGCTAACCTGATTGGTTTATGAATGGGTTATGAGCTGTGGGAAGAGTTATCCCTAAGTGTTTGATCTGAGACTCTGGAAGGATGAAGCCCCCATCAACTGAGAAGAGGAGGAGAACCATGGAGCCTGAGATGTTTAAGAGCTTGCAGATGGGTATTGATAGGCCCTGGGATATAAGGGTCGAGTTCAGGAGAGAGGTCAGGGCCAGATGTTTAATTGTGGAGCCAAGAGACTTTCATTACCAATGGGTGCAGATAAAGAGCAGAGCCCTGGGCCTCCAGAGAGCAGTAGTTGAGACATGGGGGGCCAGAACAGGGGGCCAAGAAGGAGTGGGCAAGGTCCTAGAAGCCACAGGGAAAGCACACCAGGGAATGAACAGCTGGTCCAAACTGGCTGACAGATCATGGAAAAAGAAGACTGGGAAATGACCCCTGGGTCTGGCAATATGGAGGTCACTGGTGAGTGTCTCAATGGCACACTAGGGAGAAGAAGCCTCACTGGAGTGGGTTCAAGGATTCAGGAAAATGGCAAAGGAAGAACATCTGAAAATAAGTCACCCCAGAAAAGACACACACACACACACACACACACACACACACACACACACACACACACGCCTGGCAAAAAATAACCAGAATCCACTTTTTCAGAACCCTGGAAGCTACCCAAAGGCTCACAGCAGCTTGAGGAGTGCTTATGAAAGAAAAATCTTGAATCTTGGTGAGAATAACAAGCTTTGTAGCACTTTAACTTGCCCTAGTTTTATTCCTACTTCCCAGCTCAGTGCTAGGCTTGAAAAAAGCCTACATTCTCAGTACTGGAGATAGCAGTACCGACTTGACTTGTAAAGAATTGTAGCTATTTGTTGTGATCTCTCTGCTGGCCTCTCAGAAGACCTCACTTGAAAAGAACTAAAGGAAAATATGAGAATGATATATTACCAAATAGGGAATATCAGTGAAGAGGCAGATATTATAAAAGGGAACCACATAGAAGTTCTGGATTTGAAAAGTATAGTAAATAAAAAATGAAATTCACCAGAGGAGCTTAACGGTTGTTTGAAGATAGGTCAATTGAGATAATCCATTCTGAGGAACAGAAAAAAGGGAATGATGAAAAATAAACAAAGCGACAGATACTTGTGAGACACCATCAAGCCGACTAACACACATAATGGGAGTCCTAGAAGGAGAAGGGAGTAAGAGGCAGGAAGAATAGTTGAAGAAATAATAGTAGAAAACTTCCCCAATTTGATTTAAAAAAAACCCACAAAAAACGAAGTCTACACACCCAAGAAGGTCAGTGAGCTTCCAATTAGGATAAACTCAAAGAGATTCACCATACCATAAGCAACCTTTCAAAAGACAACGAGAGAATGTTGAAATCAAGAGAGAAGTGATGAGTCGTAAGGGGTCCTTGATAGGATTCATAGCAAACTTCTCACCAGAAACCATGGATTCCAGAAGACAGTGGGGTGTCATATTCAAATGATGAAAGGAAAAACTGTAACCCAAGAATTCTGTATCTGGCAAAACTGTTCCTCAGAAATGAAGGAGAAATCAAGACATTCCTAGATTTTAAAAACCACAGGTTATCACTAATAGAACTGCCCTAGGGTCCTTCAGGCTGAAATGAAAGGACGCTAGACAAGGCGTTGAATTCATGTGAAGAAATAAAGAGCACTCACAAAGGTAACCCCAGAGTTAAATTTAAAAGCCATATAAATGAATTTTTTTGGTAACTGTTGAATTTAAAAGTTATATAAATGAATTTTTGGTAATTTCTTTCTTCTTTAAAAAACAACTAAATAAAACAAAATTATAAATTTATGTTGATGGGCACACAATGTATAGAGCCGTAATTTGTGACAATAACAGCATAAGGGGAGGGAAAGAACTATATAAGAACAAGGGTTTTTTGTGGGGTTTTTTAAATACTACTGAATTTAACTTGATATTAATCCAAACTGAATTGTTATAAATTAAGAGGTTAATGGTAATCCTCAGGGCAACAGCAAAGAAAATAGTTAAAAAAATATATAATAAAAAAATGACACTAGATATGGTACACTAGGAAATATGTATTTAATACAAAAGGAGACAGGAATGGAGGAATTGAGAAGTGAAAAGATATGACATGTAGAATATTTAATACAAAAGGAGACAGGAATGGAGGAATTGAGAAGTGAAAAGATATGACATGTAGAAACAAATAGAAAAATAGAAGATGTAAGTCCTACCGTCCAGTAATTATATCAAATGTAAATGGATTAAACTTTCCAGCTAAACAACAGAGATTGGCAGAATGCATAAAAAAACACAACCCTTGATATCCTATGTATAAAAGACTCACTTGAGATTCAAGGACACAGGTTGACAATGAAAGGATGGAAAGAGGTGTTTCATGTAAACAGTATCAAAAGAGAGCTGATGTAAATTTTAAGACAAATTAAGAAAATAGATTTTAAGACAGAATTGTTACTAGAGAAAGAAAAGGACATTGTATAATAATAGATCCGGAAGATGTAATAATTGTAAACATACGTGTACCTAACAACAGAACCTCAACGTACATGAAGCAAAAACAGAACTGAAGGCAACGCGGACAATTCAGTAATAATAGCTGGAGACTTCAATACCATACTTTCAGTGCTGGGTAGAGTATTTAGACCAAAGATCAACAAGGAAATAGAGGACTCAAACACCCCTATAGCCAGGGAGACCTAACAGACACCCAACAGGAGAATAGATCTTCTTCTCAAGTGCACATGGGACCTTCTGCAGACAGACAAAATGTGAGGGCATAAAGCAAGTTTCGATAATTATGAAAGGGTTCAAACATACAAAGTATGTTCTCTGACCACAATGGAATGAAATTAAAAATCAACAAGAGAAGGAAAACTGGAAAATTCACAAGTCTATGGAAATTAAATAGCACACTCTTTAGCAACAAATGAAATGAAAGTAGAACACATAAAATCTTAGGCAATGCAGTAAAATCAGTGCATAGGGGGAACTTTATGGCTGTAAACACCTATAAAAAACAAGAAGAAAGATCTCAAATCGATAACCTAGCCTTTAACCCTAATAAACTAGAAAAAGAAGAGAAAACCGAAAGCAAGCAGAAGGAAGAAAAATAATGGCTATAAATGCAATAGAGAAGAGAAAAACACTAGAGAAAATAAATGAAACCAAAAGCTGGTTCATTGAAAAGATTGACAAAATGGACAAACTCTTAGCTAGATTAACCAAGAAAATGGAGAGAACACTCAAGAAATCAAGAAAGACCTTACACAGAGATGAAAATAATCATAAAAAGGTTATAATTACTCATAGAACACTATGAACAGTTGTATCCAATCAAATTAGGTAACTTGAAAGAAACGGACAAACTAACAGCTTGACCCAATAAGAAATAGAAAATCTGAATAGCCTATAACAAGTAAAAGTTGGGTTAGTCATAAAAAAACCTTCCCACAAAGAAAAGCCCCGGATCAGGTGGCTTCACTGCTGAATTCTTCCAAATATTTAAAGAATTAACACTAACTCTTCACAAACTTTCCAAAAGTAGAAGAGAAAGAAACACATCCCCAGTGTGGGAGAGAGCGCTATCTATGAACCCAGACTGCTTATGTGTGTGGACAGAAAGATACTAAAGTACCAGCCAACTAAATTCAGCAGCATATTTAAAGGTTAATAGATCACGTCTGAGTGTGATTTATGCCAGAAAGGCAGGAGCGATTGTATGCATGGAAATCAGTCAGTGTGGTACGACACACTCGGAACAGTGTGCACTGGCACACGCATCAGCGGATCAGAATTCGTAGACGCTCTAGAGAAACCCAGACGTACCTAATCAGTTGATTGTCAACCGTGTGCCAAGAACAGTCTCTTCGACAGGTGGTGCTGGGAAAGCTGGACACCCACACGTGAAAGAATAAAGTCGAATCCCACCCACCACATACGAAGATTAACTCAAAATGCAGCAATGACCTATGTGTAAGAGCTAAAGTGATAAAACTTAGAAGAAAACACAGGTACAAATCTCTGTGACTCTGGATTTGGTAATGGATTCTTAGATATGACATCGAAGGCATGAATAACAAAGAAAAAATAGATGAATTGGATTTCCTCAAAATCGAAAACTTTTGTGCAAGAAAAAGGACATTATCAAAAAAGTGAAACGATACTGACGTAACATAATTAAAAAATTTTTTAAAAAGTGAAAAGACAACTCACAGAACGGGGGAAAATATGTGCAAATCACATATTTGATAAGGGTCTAGTATCCAGAATATGTAAAAAGCTCTTAAGCAGACCTACAAATGGCCAATAAGCACGAGAGAAGATGCTCAACGTTATTTGTCATTAGGGAAATGTTAATCAAAAGCACAATGAGATACCACTTCACACCCACTGGATGACTTAAAAAAAAAAAAAGGAAAGGAAAGAAAGAAAGAAAGAAAAATAACAAGTGTTTGTGGGAATATGGGGAAACTGGACCCTTCCACATTGCTGGTGGGAGTGTGGAATATTGCAGCCCCAGTTCCTCAACCAGGTCAACATAACTTACCCCATGAGCTCACAATAGCATTCCTAGCTATACACCCAAGAGAGCTGAAGATACGTTCGTGCAAAAACTTGCACATGAATATTCACAGCAGCATTACTCATAATAGACAAAAAGTGGGAACAACCCATGTCCATCAGGTGACAAGCGTTTATCCAGAGACATCGCATATCCCTACAATGACATGTTACTGAGTCACAGGAAGGAACGAAGTGTGGACACATGCAGGAAAGGCCACATGTGGTATGATTCCATTAGTAGGAAATGTCCAGAATAGGCTAGGGCAATCCGTAGGGACAGGAGTGGTCACCAGAAGCTGGGGGAGGTGACGGGGAGCGACTGATGATGGGTGTGGCTGTTTCTGTTTGAGGAACCAGGTGGTGCTCATTGCGCAACTCTTTGACTATACTGAAAACCCCTAACAGTGCGCTCTAAAATGGTGACCTTCATGTCCTGTGGGTGATTAAGAGTGAGAGAGAGGGAGGGAGAGAGGGAGGGAGGGAGAGAGGGAGGGAGGGAGAGAGGGAGTGAGGGAGAGCGGGAGGAAGAGAGGGAGGGAGGGAGAGAGGGAGGGAGGAAGAGAGGGAGGGAGGGAGAGGGAGAGAGGGAGGAAGAGAGGGAGGGGGAGACGGAGGGTGGGAGAGAGGGAGGGAGACAGGGAGGAGAGAGGGAGGGAGGGAGAGGGAGGGAGGGAGAGGGAGAGGGAGAGAGGGTGGGAGAGAGGGAGGGGGAGAGGGAAGGAGGGAGAGAGGGAAGGGGGAGGGAGGGAGGGGGTAACTGGAGACCCCTCCCAGTGGCCAGCTGCCAATCTCACAGCTCACACGCACGCACACGTGACACACACTCGAGTGCAGATACACCCCCCAGGAACGTCTGAGCACCTTGTGCCCAGCGCCCCCCCATAAGGGGTCTTGACCCTTAGCCCCCTCCCCGCAGGCGGGTGTTAGGGAGGAGCGCACGGACCGTGAAGGTGGTGAAGACCCAGTCTCGGGGCAGCCCTTTGGCCTTCCTGAATGTGTCGTTGACGTGGCGGTTGAGGCGCTCCATGCTCCACACTGAGTCCTCCTTGAGCAGCACATAGAGGGGGCTCTTCTTCTGCATGAACTGGAGGGCAGTGCGGCACCTGGGACCACCACTCCAGAACACCCAGAGGCCCTGCCCCTGCTGAGGGTCCCCACAGAGCGCCCCCACTAACCCAGCTACCTGGCAAGACCGCAGAGGCCCTGGGACGCCCTGCAGTGACCCGTCCTGCTGAGACCCTCTCAACCATCACGTGTCCCGTCATGGAAGGCCCCCACATGGACCCTTCTCATTAAGGCCCTTTCATAGAGACCTTTGTGCACAGGGTCTCTCCACTGAGGTCCTCACGCAGACCCCTCCCAGCTCATTTCCTACCCAACCACCCGGTCCTGGTCCCTCCGCCTACCAGGCTCCGCCTCCACAAGACCCCGCCTTCCCCTCCATGACCACGCCCCCACCTCGACCTCGCAGGGCCCGGCCCCGCCCTAATCGTGCCTTGGTCCATCCCTGAGCCCATCTGCCCAGAGCGGGTCTGGCGCCCAGCGGCCTCTCACCATCAGAGAGAGCGGGCCACCTCCAGGCCGGGGCCACTTCTGGGTCTGAGCTTCAGTCTACAGCTGAACTCTCCTCTGTTCCAGCAACGATCTCGTCCCAAGGCTGCGGAGAGGGCCCTCGTCTGTGGCGTGTCCTTACCTGGTTGGTCAAGTGGCCGCTGAGGTCGCTGGAATGAGGGTCATAAAGGCTGAGGGTGAGGCGGGCATAGCCATGGCCAAAGAAGACCATGTACGGCATGGCACAGGCAATGAGCAGGTAGGAGCGCACATCAAACTTCTTCCCATCCAGTAGAAGTGGGTTCTGGATGTACCTGGGGGACACATGGGGGCTGAGCACATGGCCAGCCTAGTCTGTGTCCCCTGGCCCCCCCCCGGGCCCACACCAGGTCCTCAGCACCACTTGTCCCAGGGATCTGTGGGCCCTCTCTTCTGAAGGGACATTTCTGAGCCTGAACAGGTCAGGGAATTGGGAAGGGTGGCCCGCCCCCTAAATCTCAGCCCACTGCACGTGTCTGGGGCTCCCCCCAAGGTGCAGTTTTCACTAGGGTCCCTGAGCGTGGGAGCAGAGTGGGCCCCTGTGGGCAGGGAGGACTTCCTGGAGGCGGGAGGGCTGACACTAGGCCCTAAAGGGTGGAGACATCCCAGGTGGAAGGAGCCGTAGGTCTAAAGACCCAGAGGGCCAAAGGGAGGGGAGGGGTCTCAGGCAGCAGCCGTGGCAGAAGTCATACTGGCAGATGGGGAGGTCCGAAGGGACACTTCGGAGGCCAGCTTGCTGCTGCTCCATGTCCCCGTGTGAGGCTGAGTGTCTGGACTCTGTCCAGAGGCAGAGGGAGCAAAGGAGGGGTGGTCGGCTCTGGCTCCAGGCCCGAAGGCTGGGGCTGGCTGGGCTGGGGATGGGAGAGAGGCTGGCCTTCCTGCAGAACAGAGGGGCAGGGCCCAGGCTGGGGAACAAACTGACCAAGGCTTGCCTGTCCCAACCCCATGTCCGGGAGCCTCTGTGTGGGGGTGGGGGGGTGGGGGGCATCTCCTCTGCAACCTGGACGAGTCGTGACACCCCCACCTCTGCCGGCAACACAGGGGCCCAGGTGAGGGCACCGCAGCTTTCCATGACCGAGGACTCCTGTGTGGGCCCTGTGATCCCCACCAGCTCTCCCAGGCACCGGCGGGGCCGATGGTCAGCCCCACCCTGAACGACGCCCCGTGCCCATGCCCAACACCTCTGCACGACCCGCGCCTGAGGCGCCCTGAACGGCATTTTGCGGTGGATGGGGTCGTCCTCGATGCTCTGCGTCTTGACTTGCAGGGCGGCCACTTCCTCCTGGTTCCTGAGCAGAAATATGCCTTTGCCCTGGTTGGACGCAGTGGGCTTGCAGATCCACATCTGATGTTCTGTAGGAAGCGCCGCCTGAGCTTCTGTCTGGCCCCGCCCCGGAGTGACCACGCCCCGGGGTGACCACGCCCAGACCCCCGACCGCCCTCCCGGCCTTGGTCCCGCCGCCTACCAGGCTCCGCCTCCACAAGGCCCAGCCTGGACCCTCCACCCATCTCCCACCCAGCTCCACCCTTCCCCTCCATGACCACGCCCCCACCTCGACCTCGCAGGGCTCGGCCCCGCCCTAACCGAGCCCAGTCCTTGGTCCATCCCTGAACCCATCGGCCGAAAACAGGCCTGGGGGTCCCGTGGCCTCTCACCATCAAACAGAGTGAAGAAAGCCTCTCTCTCGTCCCTGATGTCCAGACGGTAGGTCTCCGGGAAAAATTCTTCCATTTTCAGGACCCTGGGGGAGCAGGGAGGTGGGGAGGACACAGGGAGGGCTGTCCACTCCCCGCAGGCTAGGCCAGCCAGCCTTACCAGAGGACTGACCTGGGGGCAGCTGGAGGACAGTGTCCACTGGAAAGCTGGTTGCCTCCCCCAACCCCAGCCGTTCCTTCTGCAACTTCTGTTCCCTTGCCGGGAGCACTCTTGTCTGGGTCCTTGCACACCTGGCTTCTCTGCAGGCTGCAGGCTGCCTCACCCACACGCTGGCCCGTCTCCCACCTCACCACTGCACTCCAACCCACACTGGCTCAGTCATTGTGAGCGGACAGTCCAGAGCTGTGTCCCCAGGCCAGGACAGTGTCCAGCATGCAGTGAATGGTCTGCATGGGTCCCTGAACACCCCAGCCCAGTTCACACCTCTTTCCCTGGCTTGTGGGTGTCCTTTAACCCCTTTTTGTCAACCACCAGGCCATCCTTCAATTTAGGGTGGAATGGCTCCTCCAGCTGGGCTGGATGCATCTACCTCTGTGGCCCGAGGTGTCCTGGGCTGGTCCAGGTGAGCTCCTCAAGGGCAGGTGCTGTGTCCTTTCTAGATCTGCGCCCCAGAGGAAGGGCCTGGCCTGAGTGGCCACCCAGTAGTGTGTGGAGAATGGATGCAGGGGTGTTTGGAGAAATGAATAGGTGGGGACGTGGACAGGTGGGTGATTGGATAAATGGATTTGGGATGGAAGTAGGTGGGCGGGCAGGTGGTCCAGTGGACAGGTAGATGCTTGAAGGGAGTAGGTTAGGGTGGTTGGAACGGGTAGGGTGGAGGTGGATGGCTGGACATGTAGATGTAAAGGTGATGTCATGGATGGCCAGGTGAGTGGGTGAGCTTCCTGCCTGGTGGGGGTGGGGGGAGACAGATGGTGAACAGCTGGTTGGATGGAGAGGCAGATGAGTAGACATAGTTGGAGGAATGTGCTGAGTGGCTAAGACACAGCTGTGTGGTGGGTGGGGGAGGGGAGCAGGTGGACAGTGGTGTGGGAGGGTCTGGGGAACGGGTGGGTGGGTGGACGACAGTGGGTGTGTGTATAGATCACTGGGTAGTCCGTGGGGGTAGGGGGATGCAGTGGGTGGCGGGTGTTTGGGGTGGATGTGGGTGAGCAGACAGAATGGTGAGTGGGTGGATTCCAAGAAGGGTGGTCAGGACCAGCGATGGACACGTTGGATGGGTGGGATGGGGCCTAGAAGAGGGCAGCGGGTGGGTTCACAGGACAGGTGGGATGGGGTGGGCGGGTGGCGTCCTGCTGCTCTGAAGGACACATGGGTGTGTGGTGAGTGGATGGTGGGTGCCGGGGCGGGGGCGGGGGCAGGCTTACTTGGCCTGGGCACAGAGTGATGATGTCTTGTGGCTCTTGTTCACAACCCTGGAGTACTCCCTCAGGGCGCCGAGCAGCCCGATCTTGGTGGTGAGGAGCTTGTTGTTGGGAATCTGGTACAGCAGCTGCTCCCCTGGCGTGGGCAGAGTCCCGGCTGGCACGCGGCGCTGTGGGGCCAGGCTGCCCAGGCCGCCGCGGCCTCCCACCACGGCCTCCGCCTCCCCGCACGGAGGGCGATGGCCCCGCTTTGCCCCCGGCTCTGGACCAGGCGGCTCTCGCAGCTGCAGGCCAGAGCCCGTGGCCCCTCCCCTGCTACCTTCCCGGAAGCTGTGGTAGTTGTCTCTGCACTTGACCTCACACCACTTCAGCGTGTAGTCCTCGCGCCGGCTGTCCTGGATGCGCTGCCAGCCCTTGCTCCTGCAGTAGGAGCCGATTCTGCAGGGGCACAGGAGCGCTGTGACCCTGGGGCCTTGGGGACCGGGGAGCGGGTGGGCACGCCAGGGGAGGGGACGTGGGGGCCGCAGGCAGCAGGGCCGAGGCTGGGCTGGGCCCCGGGGGCCCCCCACTCACATGGAGGCCCCGTTGCTGCCTCCGATGTAGAAGCAGGGCCCCTGCCTGCCGCCGTGTGGCCGCTTCTCCCCCTCCAGCAGGGGCCTCTCCGGGATGGTGGCCCGAGGCCGGGCAACGTCAGTGTCGTCCAGGAGGTCTGCGGGCAGGTGGGGGTCAGAGGCTCTGGCCTGGCGGGAGGCTGTCCTGTCCCCCGGCCCGGCCCCAAGCCCACCTGCATCTCGCCCCGGCTGGCTTGGTGAGCACAGCAGCTGTCCCTCTTGGCTGCTCCCCATTGGTGTCTCCTGGGCCCAGCCTGTGAACAGGGTGCGGTCTGAGGGGGCTGCTGGGAGAGGTGTCCATCCTGAGTCTGGCCATCCTGCCGGTTTCTAGCAGCCCCTGGGCAGTCTCCCCAGCCATCTGGGCCCAACTCAGCCTAGGCTGAGTCCTGACCAGCGGGCCTGAACCTATCTTGGGCAAGAGGGGAGAGTCATCATCATTTAGGGCCAGACTTAGAGTGGGCAGAGTCCCTGCTTACCAATAGGGCAGGGGCTCTGTGCGGAGGAGGGCTAGGGTGTGAGGCTGGAGCTAGGGGGGAGACATGGTGCAGGGATGTGCCCAGGAGAGTGGGGGTCACAATGTCTATCATGATGTCATGGGTGACCCGCGTCAGGCAGGGGAGATGAGGCCAGGCCTGTCCTGGACAGGGGATGGGTTCTGCGGCAGGCAGGGCAGTGCCTGCTATGGCTGCCCACCCGGGGGGCATGCCCAGAGTGTGGAGTGCAGCTGTGTCCCCTCTCTGTGCCTGTTCTGAGCCCCACGCCCAGTGCATGGCCTTCTCCTGGCCCCTCTCCCAGGGATTGGCTCTGTGTGGTCTGGCCAGGGGAATGCCTTCCTTGGGGGTGGGACGCCTGCCCCAGGGAGGCACTGGCCTCGGGTGGGGGTGGAGCCCGTACCAGGGCTGCATTCACCTGGCACTCGGGTGTGGCTCCCCCGGACCCCTGCAATCCTGGACCGCTTGCCTCTCTTCCCGCTGACATGGGTCCGAGTGGGTGGTCCCCGACGGTGTTTGAAGCGGTTGCGGCTGCGGGCTGCAGGCACGGGAACGCGAGGGCGGGGGCTTCTCTGGGAAGACGCCACCCCCACCCCTCTGTGGGACCTTTGGGCAGCCTGTGGTCCTAGTCCCAGGGAGGGGTGCCTCCTGGGATCCTGGACTTGGGCTTCTGCTTGCGGCTGGCTCCTGTCTCTGTGGTGACCTTGGGGCCTGGTGCCCCGTGGAGGCAGGGCCATCTGTGCATCCTGTTTATCCCAGGCGAGGCTTTCCCTGCGGGGACCGTCTGTCTGGCATTGCCATGCTTGGCCTCGGTGGTGCCGGCTGTAAGGAGGGCCGCTGTCAGGTCTCTGGGGGCCTGGAGGGGCACCCTGGCCCCAAGCGGGTGCCTCCCTGGAGTTGAGGGTGTCACTGTCACGTGGGGCTTAGCAGTCGGGTGTCCGGCAGCATCCTCACTGCTGCTCCGGGCCCTGCCGCAGGACCATGTCTCCTTTTGAGCACCCTTTCCCATGCAAGGGGACAACTCAGAACATTTCAGAGAGTTTTAGCCATTCTTTGATGGGTCCTTCCCGATTTGGGGGCTGCTTGGGAGGTGAGGACTTTCTGAAGGGTTAAAAGAAGATAAGCAGTGGAGAGGAAGCACACGGTGGAGTTGGCAGGGCAGAGAAAGGACAAACCAGGTGACAGCGGCTCATTCTCCAGAGAGGACAGTCACTTTGCAAACAAACCAGCTGGTCACCTAAGAAATGCGTTAGTCCCCATTTAGGACAGAAGAGGGGCAAACTGTGAATAGCTGTCACCATGATTATGGGAGCTGGGCTGGCGGCTGGGGTTGGGCTAAGGGTGGGCTGAGTGTGACGACCCAGAGTCCCTTGCCCCAAGCCCTGGCCCACCCAGAATGGGAGGGTTCCTTGGGGGAGGCTGAGTGTGGGGGCTGGACCCGTCCTGGCATGGCTGGGGCGACACAAGCCTGCTGAAAACAGGGAGAATGCATGCATGTGCGTGCATGGGCTAGAAGACCCTGGTCCCCTCCCACTAGGTTCCCAGAACCCAGCAACAAGTCCCAGGAGTCCTGCTGGGGTATGGACCCCCACCCAAGATGCAAATGTTCAGGACCACCCCTCAGGGCTCTTGAGCGAGCGGCCCCCAGGTTGCCCCCCACATGTGAGTGAGAGCTGCACACGCACAGAGATGCAGACACAGACGCCCACAGAAGTGGAAGAGGGGAGAGATGGATGACACGGAATCGAAGGCAGCCAGCCCCTGGAAGGTGCTGGCTTGTGCACAGGAGACTGGTCACTCCTGAAAGAGGGTGGGCTGCGGTAGGAACGAGGGACACGGAGTACGGAAGGGCTGGTGGAAGTGACCAGTGCAACAGGAGGGTTGGGAGTGCGAGGAGACGGCGCAGGAAGAGCGCAAAGGTGGGAGCGGGAAGGAAACCGAGTGAAGCCGGCATCCGCGGGGGACCCGGTGCAGCACTGGCAGGAGCCTGAGAGGAGAGGGGCCGGAGGGGGCGCGGCCAGAGCACCCGGGGAAATTCCTGGGCAGTCCAGCTAAGCCGCCTGCGCCTCACTCTCCTCCCTGTACCGTGGGCCGGCAGTGACAGCAGCCCGATGGGGGCGCTGTGAGGACAGGGGGCTTCTGGTACATGGGACACGTGTCAACGTGGGCTCGCAGTGACAATGCCGAGGAGGGCGCGCCGGCGTGTGGGTGTGACTGGGCGACGGCGGGAAAACAAGCACGTGTAGAGCAGGGCGGCGGCTGGCTCCGGAGGGAGCAGACTGCGTGCGGGGGCCGTGGCGGTGTGCAAGAGAGCAGCCCCCGGCCCCCGCCGTCCAAAGTTGACGGACAGCTCCGCGCCGCGGCAGGACCGAGCCAGAGCTGCGGTCTGAGGGGGCTTTCCTGACTCTGCACGGGCATCCCCCCACCCTGGCTTCCTGAAAGCTCCAGTCGTGCCTCCAACTGTGACGGGCAGACCCACGTGAGCACCCGCTCCTGCTTGCGGAAGGAAATCGGAGGGGCTGGCTGCTTTAGCGAACGAGGCAGAAAGGGCAAGAGGCGTTCAACTGTTTTGCAGCGAGCCCTTGCAGAGGCCGTGTGCGGCCGGACGGGGCTGCCCAGCTCCTTGCTGGGGGCCGCCCTGGGCAGCCAGCACCCAGCCCCAGAGCGCTGAGCTGGGTCTGTGAGCGTCTGGGCATTATCTCGATTTAGGCTGTGCATCCATTAGCAAGATGTACCCTAAGAGATCAGAAAGGCCTGAGAAAGGTTATTTTTGGGTCTGGGAATGCTAAGGTTTCTCCCCATATAAATGGATAGCTATTGGCTCTGTGCTTTATGCCGTCTCAGCTTATGAAACCCTTCATGGGAGTGGGAGAACCTGTATTTATTACTTTCACAAAGAGAATTCAATAAGCCACGAGTTACCGTCCCTTGTCATTCAAGCTAACAAAGATTAAGAAAAAAGAAAAGGACTCTGGGTGTGTGTGCAGGTGGTGAATGGCCGTGTTGGTAGGTGGCTGGTGGGAGCGTAAGGGGCGGGACTGTGGCGTGCGGGTGTCGGACCTCTCAGCTCCGCAAGCCTTCTGCTCTAGTGCTTGCACGTTTCAGAGTTTCTCTGAAGGACGTAATTCTAAATACAGAAACAAAGCTTTATGCTCAAAGATGTTCACGGGACGCATTTATCACCGGGGTCCCGGGAGGGGAGTCCCTGGCCATGAGGGACGGCCACCAGACATTGCACAAGGGCTGCAGACGCGGGGACAGCACTGCCAGGGGCAGGGGAAAGCTCGACTTTAGAGTAAATTTTGAAATAAACTTTTTACCTGGTCAGGTAAAAAGACCGGCAGGAAACGGCACCCCGGTATGATGAAAGGAAGACCCTGGTGAACCTGGAGAGAATGTCCAAGAAAAGGAGGAGACGTCAGAGTCCTGCCACGCGTCTTCTCCCAAAACACGTTTGTCGTCCTGGGGTGCTAGGGAGGTGCTGACATTGTTCGATGGGCTGGGGGCTCCTGGCCGGGGGCGGGCTGTCTGGGAGGATGCCCTTCGGGGATGGGTCCGGGGAGACTGACCTAGTCCTGGGCAAAGGGGCTCGTCCTGAGGGGCCGCCACGCCCAGAAGGCACGCCCCTCTTGGCCTGGCCTGGGGGTCTATGACCCTCACGCTGTGGCGCTGGGGGTGTGGGCCCTCTGCAGAGGGGGCTCATCTCAGCCAGATGCCCCTCTCCTGACCCTCCTTCGTCTCCCTTCTGCTCCTGGGCAGAGTCCTGACAGAACCCACAGGGTCCCTGGTGTCCAGGCGGGAAGGGGGCACAGGACAGCAGCCGCAGCCCTCACGCCCAGCAAGGACTGGTGCTGGTGGCCCGCCTGTCCCTCTTACCTGCCCAGCAAGGTGGTGTGAGCCCTCTGCCGGGGAGACAACAGTGGTGGCCTGGCAACCGTCTCTGGGCAACAGCAGCCCAGTGGCCCAGAGGGAAGCAGGTAGACGGGGAGGGGCAGGAGGCCAGGCTCCGTGGGGAGCTGGGCAGGGGCCTTCGGTGGGAGGTGGGGGCTGGGGCTGGGGCTGTGGCTGGAGCAGGGGCGTCGCGCACACAGCCCCCACCTGGGCCTTGCACCTTCCACTGGGTCATCCACGACCCTTCTGAAGATCCCGACACCCATGCCAGGACCCCAGGACCTGACTCTATAACGGATTTTGTGCTCCCTAAGCGTTACCGGCTCTGTTTCATCTCCCTTTACCCCGCCTCTCATGTGGTGTCTGCCTTCCAGTCACGAGGCTTGTTGCCTGAGTCTCGTGTGGGTCTCAAGGGTGTCTCTGCTTAGGGTACCTTAACTTCCTTCCTGTAGGGCTGGAGGGGGCCCCCAAATGAGTCCATGTCTGAAGCCCCAGAACCTGCAGGTGCGACCTTACTTGGAAAAAGGGTACTTGCAGATGTGATTAAGGACCTTGAGATGAGATCCTCCTGGATTATCTGGGGGGCCCTAAATCCAACGACCAGCGTCCTCACAAGAGGGAGGCAGAGAGAGGAGACCTGGGAGAAGCCCCGTGAAGACGGGGGCAGAGGCTGGAATGGTGTGGTCACAAGCCCAGGGATGCCTGGAGCCACCGGAGGCCGGAAGAGGCAGGAAGGACCCTCCCCTAGAGACTCTGGAGGGAGTGCCCCCCACCCCCAGCTTGACTTCTGACTTCCGGCCTCCTGGACTGTGCGAGAGTACATTTCTGTTGTTTCAAGCCCCCGGTTTGTAGTCATTTGTTAGGGCGGCCCTAGGAGACTCACACACCCATTAAATCACTCCTTCCTTCTGAGTGTCCTGTAGGTGACCCCACTCTGGGGAGGCCTCCCTGACCCTACACAGAGTCTGATGCCCTCCCAGCCTCCTCGCCTGCCTGGGCCGGCGCTGGGGGCTTCAGGAGTCAGTTTTGCTAGACTGTGGTCTCCGACTGTCTGTCCTGAGGTGGCCATGGGTCAGCCTGGAGGGCCGAGAGGTCCTTCAGCCAAGCCCTTGACTGAGTGACTGGGGCTAGTGACCTTCCAGCCTGGGCCCACTGGGACAGCAGTGGGTGTGGGGGAGGGGGGCCCTGGCCTTCTCCTTGGCCTGAGCACCTCGGAAACCTGTGCTCCCTTCCCCATATTAATTCTGGGGGCCCAGACCCCTCGGAGGCTCCCAGGCTCCTGGGCAGCCCACCACTCTGGGTCCCTATGGGTTTTGGGGAGGCGGCCCCCTGCCTGGGCTGACACAAGAGCTCAAACTCCAAAAGCCTGCCTCATAACCCGTCAAACTGGATGGTGTGGGTGCTGCCCCAGCCTTTCCCACGATGGTAATGGCCTGGGGCTGGGTGCGTCGGCGCATCTGCGGCCTGGAGCGAGGCAGGGCAATCATTAACCTGCCATGGGGCAGGTGGGCAGATGGGGCCTCTAAGCCGTGTGTGTGTGTGTGTGTGTGTGTGTGTGTGTGTGTGTGTGTGTGTGCTGGGGGCAGGAGGTGGTGGTCCAGCCCTCCCTCCAGGGCCCGGGGCAGTGGGGGAAGGGCCCCGCTCCCCTCCTGCGGCAGTGCTTGTGGAGCTGTGCCTTTGCTGGGACTGGGCTGGGCTGCCTGGGCACTGGGACAGCCGGAAGTCCTGCTGCATGTCTGCAAGTCTGGCCGCATGCAGCCCCTGGCCTCTGCTACGTCTGCTTGGCTCTTGCAGGTGTCTGCGTGGTCCCCACTTGGTCATCTGCTCCTAGAGGCCTTCCTGGGCCACCTTACCCCCTAGGCTCCCATCCACCACCGCCTTCTTGGCTGCTCTGGCTTCTCCAACACCAGCAGCCCTCCTGGCTGACGTGTCCTGCTGCCCAGTCTCATCACCAGGTGCTACCCCTGCTCGGGGACGTTCCTCCCCTCCCCAGTGTCTAGAACTGGGAGAGTCTGCAAAAGGTGCTCAGGAGAGACTTGGTAACGGAAGGAGGGAAGGTGGGGAGGAACTCCCCCAGAGCCCCCAGAGGCCCCCTCCTCTGTGACTCTGGCTGCAGGGCACTTGGGCCACACGCAGACCCTAGCCTCTACTTGGAATTCTCAGGGGAAGGAAGGGGATTCTGGGGGGCAGCCATGAGGCTGAGGATGGATCAGCATCACAAGTTTGGTTTGGGGGGGCGCCTGGGTGGCTCAGTGGTTAAGCGTCTGGCTTCGGCTCAGGTCGTGATCCCGGAGTCCTGGGATTGAGCCCCACAATGGGCTCCCTGCTGGGAGCCTGCTTCTCCCTCTCCCACTCCCCCTGCCTGTGTTCCCTCTCTCGATGGCTGTCTCTCTCTCTCTGTCAAATAAATAAATAAAATCTAAAAAAAAAAAAAAAGAAGTTTGGTTTGGGGATAGCTTTAGACAGGGGACACGTGCATGGGAGTAGAGGAGAGGGGAGAGGGGAGCAGGGAGGGGGCTGCAGGGTGGGGCCCTGAGGGCAGCCCAAGATTCAGGGCGGCCTGCCCTTAAACCCCCCTGGTGATGGTCTGGCAGCTGGAGGGCGCTCCCCGGCTGACTGCCTAAACCCTGGAGATGGGCCTGTGGGGACGTGGTGGGGCCCTGCGCCCCCCACACCCATCTCACCCCCTTCCCGAGCTTCTTGCTCTAGGCTGCAGGGTCCTGGTGCTGCCTGGGTCGGGGAGACAGTGGCCCAGGGAGGTTTCTGGATGCACTGCCGGCCATGCCCTGGGTTGGAGGTTTGGGGGTCTGTCCTCCTTGGGCTCCCCCCTCCCCGCCTGGTACAGGCCTGTAGGGGGTGAGGGATGAGGTCACTTCCCTGGAGAGGGTTCTAGGTGGGTGCGGGGGGTGCGGTTTACTGCAACCCCTGGGCTATCTTCTGGCTCCGTGGCAGTGCCAACAGTACGCGGTCTGCCTCACCTGCTTGCAGACCCTCAGTGCCCTGACAGCCCCACCCACCCTTGCACCTGCGATGAACAGAAGCATGAGCAGAAGCCAGCTGCCAAGGAACCTCACACCCTTTATTATGTAGATAATCCATTATGGCTACGATGGGCTCCCCCCCCCAGTCTGGGTAATGGGGGCGGAGGAGGGCCCTGCACAGACACGAGGGGTGCACTATGGGCCCACGGGAGCACGGGCCTCGCCCTCCACCCGGTGTCCCTCCAGGGGCTCTCCTCCGGTGGTGGTCAGGCCATGGATGAACGGCATTACCAGACAGTATTAGACAACAGAACCCAGATCTAACCGTGTCTGGTAAGACGCCCATCGGCAGGCGGTGGTCCGGTGGCCTCGAGTCGGTGGCCCTTCTAGGACGGGAGGGCACTGCCCATCCTGCAGCACCTGAGGAAGCAGTGAGACCCCCACGAGACGCCCGACCCTCCCGAGTCTGCAGAGTGGCCCCTGAAGCCCGTCACCTGGTGTCTGGCTGGAGCCCCCCAGGACCCGCAGTGCCCCAGGGCAGCTCTCAGGAGGGCTTTCCTGCAGACCCCAGCACACAACCTCCAGGCGCGTGCGTTTGTGGGTGTAGCTGGGGAGAGGGCGATCTGGTTTCCCTGCACTTGACCCCGAGTATGCTCACCGCGGCACCCTCGCCAGTTTCCTGAATGGCTCTCGTCTGGTTAATGAATAACAGGCCACGGACAGACCCCTCCTCCCTCCCAAGAAGCCAGCTGGGACCCAGTGCAGGGTGGGGTTCCCTGGGGCCCAGAAGGGCCGCCCCTGTGCAAGTCAGCTGGGCAGGTCTGGAGACCGGCATCCTGGCTTCGGATCAAAAAGATAAAACAAAGGGCCATCCTGGCCTCGCCGATTTCGGACAATGTTCCCATTCTTAACTGCGACACTGTGGGGGCTGGTGGGGGGAGAGGGAGACTCTGTCCTCATTGGGAAACAGCACAAAATGTCTACTGCACTCTGCCTGTGGGTTTGGGCTGGGGCACCCAGACACACCCTTGCCCTTCCTGCATCCCTGGTTGACCACGGGAGCGAGTTCCCCTTTGTAGAGTAAGAGTTCTGGTGTGAGAAGAGAGGCCACTGCCCATGGCTGGCCCCACGTGACTGGGGCCTCTAAGGGCAGGGCCAGCTCCCAAAGGACCGGCCAGGGTACCCTAGGACAGCCACAGTGGACGTCTGACCCTGGATGGTGGACAGGAGGGGCTGAGAAGGGAAGGTGGGGGCTGCCTGCTGCCAGCTCTGTATCAGCCAGAAAATGCATTTCCTCGTGGCTGCTGACCCGGGTCCAACATTCGTTTCTGCTGAAAGCCCTCAGAGTCTAGCCGTGGCAGACACTTTGGAGCAAAGCAGGTGGGGCTGGAGTGTGGGCTGGGGGGTGTGGGCCAGGCCCCCAGGACAATGTCGACGTCCAGGACAGGGCTTGTGGCCCTCTCCAGCCTTGCGTCCTAACCCTAATGGTCTCTCCCAGGGATCAGAGCACCCTGAGAACTCTGCTCGGGAGGGAGCCAGGGGCCCCCAGCCTGGGCTTGGTGGGAGAGCAGAGGGGCGCCCACCTGCCAGTGGGGCAGCCCCCCCCCCCCCCGATGGGCTGGACTGCAGAGCTGAGACAGGCCATCTGCCCATCCCTGAGCCAGCCCTGGGCCTTGGCCCATCTTTGGAGTCCAGAAGCTCAGGACGGTGTGTCCTCAGGCCGCTTCCTGGTGGGCAGGCGGTGGGTCACCTTTGAACATCGTTACCAGACAGTGTTAGAGTCAAGCCAAGAAATCCAGCACTGTCCGGTAAGATGCCCACAGAGGCCCAGGTGCCCCTCGGCCCGAGGACAGGGACAGACAGCTGGTGCCCACCCCTGGGCAGGCAGGGTCCAGTGGAAGTGGGTGAAGATACCCGGGTACGGGGGCCTGAGCGTTCCTCCCTGCTTTCTCCAGAGCAGGGAGACCTGGGGCCGAAGACCCAGGACCAAGGCTGGCGATGCTGCTGGTCCGCAAGGTGGCCCGCCCATCCCAGGCTGGGCCTTTGTCCTCCAGAGCCCTTTGTTGTCGCCTGCTCAGCCCACACCTGCCAGGTGTGGCGGCAGCATCTGCTCGGGTGCTGTGGGCAGGACCCAGATGCCTGAGCGCCCTAATCCAGGATCAGTCTGCGGAGGGGGTTGCTCGCGCCGCTGCAGGACAGCTTTCATGCTGGGGGGCCACGAGGCCTGGGAGGAGGGGTCACATTTCTGCCCCGTAGCCCCACCTGGCAGGATGGGATGGGGGAACTTTGGGTGGGTGGGCTGACTCTGGGGATCTGCACGGGGCCAGGCTGGGGGAGGGCGGCCCCACCGCTGCGCGCAGGGCCCCGCCGTCATCATTACCAGGCAGTATTAGAGACCTGACACCATCCAATGCTGCCCAGTAAGATGGCCACGGCCGCCCCAGTTGGGTCTGGGGGCCGCCCAGCCAGGGACTCCATGGGGTGACCTGCAGCCTGACGTTAGCCATGTCCTCTCAGGCACAGAGGTGGGGAGAGGTCCGAGAGGGGTGGGGCTCAGGAGAGGCCACGGGGCAGGCAGGCCTCAGCTCTAGGGACCCAGCCTGGGGAAGGCTGGACTGCAGCACCAGGAGATCCCCAGAGGCCAGGACCACAAGGTGACCTCCTGCCCAGCCAGCCCCGGCCCGCTCCCCGGGGCTGTCAGCTCTGGGCCAGGGGTGGGCATCCAAGGAGGGCCAGGATGTCCCGCCCACAGGAGGCAAGGACACAGAGGGATCCTCACTCTGAGAGGTCCCGGGGAACGGCCTGGACATCGGACCCTGCCCCCTCAGGGTCCGGGCGAATGCGAGTGAGAGTGTGTCTACGACCAGAAGGGCTGCTGAGGCCGGACAATGAGCCTCTGTCTCCCGGACGCCGCCCCAACGGCTGTCTCCAGCCCAGCCCCCTCCTGCCCTTGTCAAGGGCATGGAAGGGTGTTGGGACAAGGATGGAGCAGGACATGGCTGTCGAGGCAGGGCAGCACTGGGGGCCCTCCTCAGCCCCCACCCCACCAAGCAGGGTGGGAGTTCCCCAAGGCCCAGGCCCTCTACGTCGCTCACCAGCCAGGTTGCAGATGGGTCTGTCTGCCCGCCCCTCTGCTCCGTAGCCCTGGGGTGCTGGCCGCTGTTGGCCGTGAGGTCCGAGGGTCAGCCGGCGCCGGGCCTGGAGGAGGGTGTAAGAGGGTAGCCCTGCCCAGCCTGTGCCCGGCAGTCACTCCTGCCCCCGAGTGCAGAACACAGGATGAGAACCAGTGCCCCCGCCCCGCCTGCCTGACTCCCCCACGCCTGGACAGGCCAAGCCAGTCCTTGGAGTTCAGAGTGGGGTCAAGGAAGTAGGCGGCTCTGTGCCCACACCTGGGGCCCTGCATGGAGCTGAGAGACCCCGGCCCTTGCCCTGGGGAGACCGAGGGGTCCCATCCTTCCTCTTTTCTCTTCTCTGCCTGCTACACCTGGCACCTGGACCTGGAGCGTAGGCCAGAGCAGCTCCTCAAGTTTTCTGGCACCTTCTACCCGCAGAGGCTGTAGGGAGCGGGTGTGGGCCCCATGCTGATCCCCCCCGCCCGGGCCACCCGGCTGACCACAACAAAGACTGTGTCCACTTGCCTGGCCAAGGCCGGGTTCACCCAGTTCTCTAGCTTTGTCCTCGGGAACAGCCAACATTTCTCAGAGGACCTGATCCTAACTTAGGCCCAGCGTTGGGGGGATAGGGGAGATGCCTGTTTGCCACGTGGAAGGGGGGAGGCTTCACAGGAGCCCGGACCCTCCAGGTGACTGTGTCCAGGCTGAGAGGGCGGACCCCACAGTCAGACGCCTGCCCTGTGCCCCCATCACCACCTCCCGCCCCTCCGTGCTCCATACCTCACCTTTCAAGGTCTGTCCCACGAACCCTGTAAAATCAGTGTGCTTTAGGAATGCAATTCCACCTTTCTCCGAGCTAAGTGAAACCGTCTCAACTTTACTTTCAGAGCTGAGTTAAATTTCAGCTCTACTCTCGGCTGCCAGGCCACAGGGGAAGGTGGTGGGGGCTGGGTGCCCAGTGTCCCTCCCTGGAGCCAGCTCACCGTGCATAGACTGGCCTCCCACTGTGCTGCCTCTGGAGCTAGAGCCGGGTGTCGCTAGTGCCCTTGGTCACTCAGGGCCAGCCTTACTTCAGGAGCACCAGAGGCCCTGGAGACCCCACGGGCCCGGAGCCGGCCTGGACGAGACCCAGGCGAATAGGCCACCCCAGCCGTCTGCTGCCCACCAGCTCGTCAGCCCTCACCTTCTCACCTAGGAGGTGAAGAGGTGCGTGGACAGACACACAGACAGACACGCGGTCAGAGCCGGGGCAGGAGGGTGGGCAGCAGAATGCTCCCTCCCAAGTTCCAGGATGGAATCCCACTCTCTTCCTGAACTCAGAACCTGGGCTCGGCCTCCCAGCGCAGCTCAGCGTGGGGTCAAGAGCCAGATCCCCTGTGCCTGGGGCAGGGAGGAGGGGCGGCAGGTTTGAGGGGCTGATACCAAAAGTGAAAATAAGCCTCCGTTTCGGAGCACCTCAGTGGTTGGCAGGGAGGGAGGCCAGGCTCACGGTCCCGGATGCAGGGCCGGGTTAATCATCACTGTCCCTACAGGCGCAGCTTGGGAAAAATCCAGGAATGAATCAAGAGGCCCAGAGCGGCACCCTCCAGGCTCCTCTCTGCGGAGCAAATGCCCCACCTGCCGAGGGCCCCAGCCGCACGGGCACGGGGTGGGGTGGGGAACGCGATCCCAGCGTGAAAACTGACTTGCCGGTTAACCTGCCTGGCGGGCCTTAATCACTGCTGAGGGCCGCTCAGAGAACAAAGCCCTGAAACCCAAGCCCGTGCACGGCGCTGCACCGGCGGCCTGGGCCCAGAGGCGGCCGGGCGGGGGGCGGCCGAGGCGCTGGCCCGTGTCCACGCGGGGCACTTCCTCGGCGGCCGCCATTTCCCCGCACGGCGGGCCTGGATTCTCGGCCCTTCCTTGGGGCGCGCGCAAACCAGAGAGCCGACCCGACTCCTCGGGATGTGGGTGACTTTTGCAGGCCTTTCCCCTTCTCCCGAAAGCACCCGACACACGCTGACTGACGCGCGGGGCTCCTGAACTACCAAAATGTCGGCAGATTCCCCGGGCGCGTGTCCTGCTGAGCCGCCGTCTGCACTTCTGCAGACGAGACGCTTTGCACGGATCCTGGAGGATCCGACTTGCTGCCAACGGCCCCACTTGTAAGCGTTTCAGCTGCGCTACTAGAAAGAACCAAAGCAAACCAAACCTACCTATTGTTTCTGATGCTGAGCCTGAAACGGCCTAAAACGCTGCCACTGGATTCCTTGAAACCGCGTATTCCTGCGGCCCAGGAGTTTGGTTGGGCGAGACAAGGACCGCTGTCTTATGCCGCAGACAGTTACTTTCCATCACAGCAAGGCTCTCACCTCCCGGACCGCGAGGCGGTGAACAGCCCGTGGCGGGGGAGCCGCCGTGCTAGCCACGCGCGAGTTCGGAGCCCGGTGTGCGCGGCCACGCGGGCCACACTTCGCCGGAGCGCGGGCTCTGCGTGCTGCGATCACGGCTGCTCGAGAACCGCCCGGGATCTGACCGTGGGCAACGGTGTCGGCGAGGGCCCGGCCTACACCTCCTCCAAGGCCGTTCCGGCTTTGTTGGCGCCTCAGACGCGGGTGGGTGAGAAAGAGCCTGAATCCAGGCCAGGCCGGCTCGGCCTCAAGCTCCCACCGCCGCCGGTGCGGCCTCCGGCAGAGCTAAGGCCTTCCCTTCAAAAGCAGACTCCAGAAAGCCACCGGCAGGGCCGCGGGCGCTCTTGGGCCCCGGCCCCCAAGTCCTGCCCCACACCCGGCTCTGAGGGGACACGGTACCTCGGGAACCGTCACATCAGTGGCCGATGGGGGAGCGTTCCAGAAGCTCCCGTCACCAGGTGAAAGGAGGGCGCCCTAGTCGGTGACCCTGAGCCGCCCTCTGGGGGGCTGGAAGACACCCGCGGCCTGGTCGCTCCTGCCCGCCAGACCCTGCACAGCCCGGTGAGCCCAAGACGGCTCCGCATCCGACACCCAGCACGCTCGGCCCGGGCGGCCCACCTCCTCAGACGCCAAGGACCACCGTTGTCCGCGTCTGAGCCCAGCTGCCACCATCGCCCCGTCCTCTCTGGGTCAGCCACTCGGGGGACTCTCCCCACCGAGCGGCCTCCCCGACTCCTGCACCTCCTGCACCTCCGCCTCCCGCAGTACCTGCCCAGACAGGTTCCGCGCCCGGAGGAGGAGGGGGGAGGCCGCTCCCGACCCCAGCCTAGCAGCCAGGCCGGCATGTCCGCCACTGTCCCTGCACCCAGGGCCCCCCGGGCCTCAGAACAGACATCAGAGAAGCTTTGGCACCAGTCACCCCAAATACCTGTCAGCCCGTGGTGAACAGCCTGGGGCCCAGATCTGGCTCCTGCCCAACCTGCCCCCAGCCAAGACCCAAACCTGGAGCGGCTTGGAGACCAGCGAGGGCTGCCTGCCTCCTGGAAAAGCCCAGCTCCCTGCCTCCCTCAGCGGAGGCTCCTCACAGAGGAGAACTTAGGTCCACGCGTGTGCAGGTGGACAGCTGGCCTGGTCTTTCAGGGCAGTTTTGAGAGCGCCGGGGAACAATGGAGGCCGTGGCGGGTCCTTCTGCAGCTGTGAAGGGCAGGCAGGGAAGAGACGGTGGCCCCGGGCTCGCCTTACATGTAGGGCCTCACCCCGCCCCACACAGGTGCCTGCTCACTGCCGACCAATCTCTGCTCCTGGCCGCCAACAGGTGTGTCCCCCGGGCTCCCATAGGCCAGGAGGGAGGCAGCGACGTGACGCAGCGGCAGGGCGGGCGGCAGGCCCCGCACACATTCCTGCCCCCGCCTCGCCCAGCTCGCCCGCCTCGCCCGCCGCTGCCGGGGCCCAGCTCGAACAAAAACCAGGAGGAAAGCTTCTGTAGGAGCTGCTGAGGAGTGTGCAAGCCGGCAGCTGGGAGAGTCAGGGCGGCGCCGCCCGCCAACGAGGAGGGGGCGAGTGAGGTCACACCCTGCACCCTGTGCTCTGCCCCAGCGGTGGCCCCAACGGTGGCCCCCTGCCCCTTGGGGCTGAGGTTCCCATTGACAGAGGGCCGAGCCTGGGCCTGCCCCTCTCAGCTCTTGGCCCCCAGCCCCAAGCTGTGGCAGCAATGGAGGGGGTCTCCTCTGCCTGAGTCTCTCAGAACCCCTCCCTGTGTGCCCCCAGACACACCCCAGGGCAAGAGGCCGCAGAACAGGGCGGGCATGTGTCACATCGACCCACACGCTGGAGGAGACAGGCTGCCGGGAAGAAGGGCTCTCCTGCAGGGTAGGGGGCTGGTCCGGGGTCTGAGGCCATGGAAACCCCTGGAACGCCCCCATTTTGGAAGCCCTGAGCTAAGGGACGCAAGACTGCACACTGGGGTTTGGAAGGGTCTGGGGGCCATGGCCGCAGGGTGGGGAGGAACAGGGCCCCAGTCCAGTTTCGGGAAGTGACTCGGGGACGCTCCCAGTGGAAGGTCCCGTAATGAAACGCAGCTAATTAGCACCAGCAGCAGAGATCCCAAAGGGCCCACCTGTTTTCCACTGTAAACTCCCAATGACAAAGGGCCTGTCCCCCGGGCTGCCGGCTCTCCGGCTTGCTCCACCCCAGGATCCGGGCTTTGTGGCGCTCATCTTTCTGTCCAAGGCCTGGTCTTTAGACCCAAAGCCTGTCCTCTAGGAGTGGACATGCCCAGAAGAGTCAGTGGCTGCCATGGAGGGCTCCCTGAGGGCTGCACCACTCCAGGGGGCACTGTCCCCTGACGCCACCCTGTTGGCCTCCTGTCCCCACTGCCCTGGGGGTCCCAGAGGGGGGCACGACACCCCCACCCTCTGCCCAGGAGTCCCCATGGGCCTGATCACTGGGGTCCTGGTGTAGGACCCTGAAACCCTTTGGGTGGGGCTCTGAGTCCACCCCTCAGCCCAGCTCAGCCTGGCCTCCTGACCCAAAGGGCTGTGGGGGGCTGGGTTCCTCCCTCACCTCCAGAGGGGCAGCCAGGGGTGTGACCCAAAGGGCTGTGGGGGCGGGTCCCTCCCTCACGTCCAGAGGGGCAGCCAGGGGTGTGACCCAAAGGGCTGTGGGGGCTGGGCTCCTCCCTCACCTCCAGAGGGGCAGCCAGGGGTTGGTCTGGTTCCCCTGACCCCCTGGCAGGGCCTCTGGAAACCAGTCCTTGCAGCATCAGTGACCTCTGACCCTCCAGTCTTCCAACCTCCAGCCCCTAGGGCAGTGCTGATGAGGGGGACCCACCAGGCACACCCCTCCTCGGGATTGTCAGGACACCCACCCACCCCCGACGCTCACTCAAGGTGTCTGTGTTGTGTGGGGGTGGGGTCAGAACACACTGGCCTCTGGCACCTGTGTTTAGGGGAGACTGAGCCATTGCTCACTAACAACCCAGACATGTTTGCCGTTGGATGGGAATGGGAGGAAGGGCTGCTCGCCGCTGACCCCCGTCTCAGGCTCACACCCTGCCCTCCACGCGCTGCCCCATTGACTCGGTCACAGAGCAGCTCGGTGCCACCGTGCGTCAGAACCACGCGGCTCTACCCAGAAATGTTGGGTTGGGGGTCGCGGGCGTGGTGTTGCCGGATTTCAGAAGCTCCCAGGAGGATGAGGGGTGTCTGGAGGAGGCTGTGGCCAGTGTTCACTGAGCCCCAGGTGCCAGGATGTGGTGAGGACCAGGTGGGTCCCCACTCAGTTTTGATGTCTGGGACCACCAGGGAAGGACTCTGGGCTGAGTTCGGGGACAGGGACGGTCACCTGCTGGGGAAGAGGGCACCTGCAGGGAGGCAGGCCTCCGCCAAGTTGCCGGCCCAGGTGGCGGCTGCCTCTGGCCTATGCGGCTACTGCAGGGGAGCCTGCCCGGTCTGACTACTCTGACCCTGTTGTCGGCCGGGCGGGGGGATGCTGTACTTTCCCATCCGTTCTAATGCTCACACACCCTCAGAAACACCCGGACCACAGTGAGCTCTGAGTCACAGTGAAACAACCACACAGTTTCCTGCAGGAGGTTGATCGAGGAGCCAGAGGGTGCTGTGACCGGCCCTTGGCGTGCGAGAGACCTCCGCACGTGCTTCTCTCCCGCTGCGGACAAGGGCGACACAAACTCACTGTCCTGCTGAGAGGCCACCCCCATGGGCCGAAGCAGGGTGGCTGAGGACTGCGCTCAGCCTGGGAGCGGAAAGGCCCAGAAGCAGCTGAGCTTTGCCTGAGGGGAGGCCAGCTCCCTCACAGGGGGGTCGAGGTGCGGCAGGCAGGCCCTGAGGTGCTCTGCTGCACGGCCAGGGGGCCCTCGGCCGATAAAAGCTGCGTGGACTGTCTCCGCTGGCTCATCGCTTTGAAGAGGAAGGACCTGGTCTGGCTGAGCACCTGCTCTCTGACCCTGCACTGACCACTCACTGTTTTCCTTACACTCTTCTGCTGGAGTCCCAAGAAGAGCAAAAGTGACCCAAAGTCAGACGGTGAAACCTGAATGGTCTGCCCCCTTGTGCCGGAAAGGGGGCCCAAGAGTGGGGTTCCCACGCACTGCATCCCTTGGCTTCAGACAAATGGTCAATTGGGACGTTCCTTCTGCTCTTATGGTTTTCACGGACAGCCGCTGCCCACACGGCTGGATCCCATGGACCCCCGGGTGCTTCTGAGCTCTGCCAACGAATGGCTTCACGACCGTGTGCTCGGGGCTCTCACCCCTAACCAAGCAGCCCTGGGCTGCCACCAGTTCCTGGCTGCAGCCAGATCCCAGCTCCTGCCCCGTGCAGGGGTGCCGGCAGGGCAGGCGTGGGACTCTTGCCCACACAGGTCTCTCTGGGGAGCAGCACGCCCCCACCCCTCAAGGACACATGTGGATGGGGGGCAGTGGGGCCGGGCCTAGAGCCTGTGGCCTCCTGCAAGGGGAGAGCCATGGTGGCTGTGCCAGCTGGTGCCAACCAGGTGTCCGAGCCCTGAATGATCAGCCTGGGGCCGCCCCACACAGCACACCATCCTGGCCCAGAGGGAGGCAGCTGCAGGTGCCAGGATCACTGGAGAAACCAGTGGCCGCCAGACAAAGGTTCCGGCCCGGCCCACCTGCTGGGTGCGGACGTTGCCATGGCAGCGTGAATGGGGTGGGACAGGAGACACAGGCTCTCCAGGGACAGGGAGGTCTGACCTGGGAGGGCGAGAAAGGCCACCCCCGTGCTTGGGGACACAGGCTGGTGGCAGACCTGGCCTGAGGGGGCCCAGCCACCAGCCCCCCGGCCCTGGCTGCTGCCAAGTCCTGCCTGGGTGGGGCAGGCAGGACAAAGGGCCTTTGTGCTGTGGCTCCAGGCTACTTCCTGCATGGCAGCCAGCCACAGATGGCCTCAGGGTCTCCGCACCCCTACGGCCCAGCTTTGGCCTGGAAACTAGGCTGATGCGGAGGCCCCACCTCAGTGCCAGGGGACTGTCATCCCACCAGGACTGTGCTGGGGCAGGGGGAGGGCCCTGGAGTTTCCAGAGCCTTGGACTCAGGGGGCGGGGGGGGGGGGGATCTCCTAGCACCTAGTGAGCTCTGGGCTCCGAGGGGACCCAAGCTCAGAGACGCCTGTGCGAGTCCCTCCGTTTCTGGTTGGGTCGGGCTCTTGCCCCTCTGCACATGCTGGCCCCTCCTGCGGCTCCAGGCTCCTCGGTCTGACTCACCTTCTGGCCACGGCAGAGCAAACACCGGGGGCAGGTGTAGGTGGACTCCGGGGGCCACCTGCCAGCCCACATCTGCTCTCCTCGGGCAGCTGGCCCTGGGGTCAGCGCCCCTCATGGGAGGAGAGAGGGCAAACGCCGTTACTCACCTCTCTCAGGGGTGTTGGTGTGGATGGGGGAGGGGGCCCCTCAGCACTGCCCCAGAACGTGTGGAGAAACTGGGAAGAAGGTCAAGTCCCAGACCCAGCAGAGCTGGACCCTAGTGCTTGGGGCTCAGACTTGGAGGTTCTCTGCCTCCTCAGGGCCTCCCAGGGGTGTCTTCCCCAGCTCCCGCGCCACCCCCTTCCCACTCAGAGCTGTCTGATGCAGCAGGGATCCCTGCCCCCCTCAGCAGAAGGCTGTGCAGGGGCCACTGAGCTCCCGCCAGGATGGGGCTGTAGCAGCCAGGCCGCTAGACCCGCCCCGCAGCCCCGCTTCCTGCCCCTGATCCAGGGGCTCTCTCCTGCTGTGCTGACAGGGAAGCACAGTCTGGTACAGGCAGGTGGGCCCGCCCTAATTAGACGCTGCACAGAGGGGGCCCTTCTTCACCTGCCCTTTGATCTATTTCCACGCCTTCAAGCCCTGGCTCTTCTCAGGGACCCAAGGGCCCAGGGACCCGCTTGCTACTCCAAGCTTAGAGGACAAGGGCTGCAGCCAGAAAGCTCCTTTCTCAGGTGCCTCTCCAGCCCTGCCTAGCCAAGCTGCAGGCCTGGTCATGACAGGGGGCCTCACACTTGCCCACAGAAGGGGTAAAGGTTAGCTCCACACCAGGGACCCCTCTTCAAATCTCCTGAAAAAGTCCTGGCCACCCCTTCCCCCACTGTCCCGCTCTGGACCACCATCTCACGCCACATTGTCCAGGCAGGGCCTGGCAGTGACACCCATAGGCCTCCCCAACTCCGATGCATACTCCTGCAGTCTGACTCAGTCTTGACCTTGACCCCTTCTGCCTGAGACCCTGAAGCATCTGTGTTGTCCCTGTGTCCACTGTCCTGAAGGCCACACCTGGTTATGGCATCTGGATAACACCAGAAGTCTGAAAACCTATGTCCATAGTTCCTACACATGGCCTTCTGCCAGGTCGCTGTTTTCCTGATCCTGGTTGTCCACTTACTTCTTGAGTGCTAATCACGACCCCATCCCAGTCCTCTACAGCCACTGTCCCTGAGGTCCCCGGAGGCCTCTGGGGTGTCAGATCCATTGGTCAGCCCTCAGACCTCTTTGGCCCAGCCTGTCAGCAGCTGGCCACTGTGTGTTCTCAGAGCCTCTGCTCCACGAGGCCACTGGAGTGCAAGACACTCTGGGTCAGTGTGCTAGTGCCATGGGATGGGAGTGGGCGCAGGGGGAGACCAGGAGCCTAAGGACAGAGCCCTTGGCATCCCAACATCTGGAGGTTGGGGAGGACTCAGAACATTCTTCCCCAGTGTCCAGTGGTTTCAGCTCAGACACCCTGATGTTTCTGATTGGGCAGGTGGAATTTGAGTTGGAGTTTTTCAAGTGGAGAGTCCACTCTGGCTGTCGGAAGTCAGCCGAGAGCCTGGGCAGGAGATACACCTGGTGTCTCCTGTCGATGGTGGGAGTGGAGGCCACAGTCCTGCTAGCAGGAGTCCCAGGATTCCTGGTTGGGAAGCGACTGACAGGCCCACAGTGGAGACAGAGGAGCAAGAAGGAGTGTGAGGAGCCCCAAAACCAAGGAGAGAGACCCTCATGAAGGGGAATGTGGTCGGCACTGGGCTGCCTCTTGGCGATAGCGGAAGGCAGAGGCTCTCAGGCCAAACCACTCACTGAAAACAATCAAAACGCTAAGTTATCATATTAAAGCTTTGGTGAGCCATGGAACTGGTAGAGGCATCTCAGGAACCAAAGGAAAATTGTCACCTTGAGAGGCAAATGTGCACAAAGGCCACTGTTCTGTGAGGTCAGATGTGAGTTTTTGTTCTGACAGCCTTGAGCTGTTGGGGGACAGAAGTGAAAGCCCAGAGTCCCCACTAAGTGAGGGTGTGGGTCTAACAGGACACCCTCCCCACAGAGAGCTGGAGTTTTCCACTCCCAGGGTTTCCACGGAAGAGGAGGTGTCAGCACAGCCCAGTTCAAGTGCTGGGATCTTTCTCAAGTCAAGGTGGTCCTAGAGCAGGCAGGGCCCTGGCAGAAGAAAAACAAACTGGCAAGTTGCCTTCACCCTAGGCATCAAATGATTCCTGCAAATAATTTTTCAAGTACAATGACTGACACACAAAGATAACCTGGCATGCAAGAATATAAGACGCCAAAGCAAGAACCAGCAGAAAGAACAGCGATCAAGAAGACTCGCTGTGACCTCAGGGTTGGAATTATCAGACACAGACCAAAAAAAAAAAAAAAAAAAAAAAAAAAAAAAAATTACTACGTTGAAAAAGAAAAAGAAGACAAGTTTAGTATCTGCAGGCAGCTGGAACTTATAAAAATTATATAGTCAATTAAAAAAACAAACATTTAGAAATGAAAACCTATAATAACCACAATTTAAAATTCAATGGATAGGGTTAACATCAGGTTAAAAGTAGCTGAAGAGGAGGGATGCTTGGCTGGCTCAGTCCGTGGAGCATGTGGCTCTCAATCCTGGGGCTCTGAGTTCAAGCCCCACATGTGGCGTAGAGATTACTTAAAATCTTTTAAAAAACCCTTTTTTTTTAAAAAAAGGATTTGTTTATTTGAGAGAGAAAGAGAGAGAGAGGGAGCAGGTGGAGGGCAGAGGGAGAGAGAGAATCCTCAAGCAGACTCCCCACTGAGCGGGGAGCCTGAAGCGGGGCTTGGTCCTAGGACCCTGGGATCATGACCTGAGCCAAGATCAAGAGTCAGCCCCTTTAACTGGCTGAGCCACTCAGGCGCTCCCAAAATAAATAAAATCTTTTTTAAAAAGTAGCTGAGGGGCACCTGGGTGGCTCAGTTAGTTAAGTGTCTATCTTTGACTCAGGTCATGATCGCAGGGTCCTGGGATCAAGTCCTACATTGGGCTCCTTGCTCAGCGGGGGGCCTGCTTCTCCCTCTCCTGCCACTCCCCCTGCTTGTGCTCTCTCTCTCTCTGACAAATAAATAAAATCTTAAAAAAATAAAAATAAAAATAGTAGCTGAAAAAAATTAGGGATTGGAAGATAGGTAAGAAGAAATCCAGAATTGAGGCTAGAAATGGAAAAAAAAAAACAGGCCTACAAAATATAGAAGGGAGGGTAAGACATATAAAACGTACAGGATTGGAAGTGGAGAGAATGGAAGACGTTGGTATTTGAAAGGGTACTGTCTGAAAAATTTCCAAACTGTTGAAGGGTGTCAAAATGTGGATTCAAGAAGACCAGTGAATCTCCAGTAGGATAAATGAACAGAAACCCACACCTTGGCATTGAAGTGAATCCTCCAGAAAACCAAGGACAAACCGTTAAAAGCAGCCAGAGAAAAACGACAGGTCGACAGTGGGAGGAACTGCTGACATCGGGACAGTGATGATGGAAACAGATGACAGTGGAACAAGAGCCCAAAGTAACCACCAACCAGAATGTCTTTTCTCAGAACAAAGGTGGAAGAGAGCAAGACAAACAAAAGCCAAGAGAGAGGAACTGGGAAAATTCGCCACCAGCAGCCTTCTATAAAGGAACCACAACGCACACGGAGCAGCAGAAGGAGAATTATTTCAGGTAGAAGGTTTGAGGTGTGAAAGGTAGGTCGATCTGAACTAATTTTCACTTCACACGACAATTGTAATAACAACGAGCAATAGAACTCGAAGATAATTGAAATTAAAATACAAGACAATAAAAGAAGTCCCACTGGTGGGAAAACCTTAGCTGGGTAGATCAGGGTCACAGTGACAACAGGCCCCCCGGACATGACACGATGGGGACACTGCATCTCTGCGGTGCTCCCCCAAACCCACATCCCGGTCTGTGCCCGAGAAAGACACCAGAGCAACCCAAACCGAGGCAGGCTCCACAAGACACCTGACCAGTACTCCTCAGAACAGTCAAGGTCAACGAAAACAAGGGAGAGACTGTCACAACCCAAAGGGACCTAAGGAGATGCGACAACTACATGCCATGTGAGATCCTGAATGGGATCCTGGGTTAGAAAAACTAAGGAAATCTGAATAAGGTGTGGACTTTAGATAATAGTGACATATAGATACGGGTTTGCTGTGACAGACCCTTCACACTGGGGTAGAACATTAACAATGGGGGAACTGGGGGTGGGGTCTATAGGAACCTGGTACTATCTCTGCAACTTCTCTGGATATCTGAAAATTTTGGAAATAGAACGTTTATTTAGGTATATTTTGAAGAGTCCTGCTGCTGACCTTGGCAGATGTCCCCTTTATGGCAGGAGACAGAAGCGGTCGCTTTAGGTGAGGTGTCAGGGGAAGCTGAGGGAATAGACACAAGGACACGAATAGTTGCCAAAAATGAGCCCCGGGCCCTAAGCCAGGACAGTGCTCAGGATGGGGCTGGGGGCCTCTGGGTCTGAGGCCACCTCTAGCCTCGGCTGGGGCCATGAGGGGCTGTGGCCGAGGTTGCTCCACTCCCCGCCTGCCCGGGGTCAGCCTGGGTTTGGTGTGTGGAGCTCCAGGGACCCTAACCCTCTGGGCTGCCCTGACTTGAACATTTCTGGGATTCTGACCTGACCCTCAGACTATCACGGTCACCTCCTCATGTTGCCTTCGGGGCCGCCACTTGGCAGGCTTGATAGCTGGATGCTGCTCAGGGCCGGGTCGGGAAGGGCTTCTGCCCCTGGACCCACACCTTGGATAGCCAAGGCCAGCTGTGTGAGAGGCAAGCCCCAGGAGCACGCCCTGGAGGAGACGGACCAGGCGTCCCAGGTGTCAGGCTGATGACACAGGCTCCTCCGACTTCCTGTGCCCGGCCATCTCCAGAGGTCAGAGTCAGAAAGCAGATTGTGATGGAGCGCCCCGGCAGGGTTATGATGCTGCTGCCAGCCAGGTCCTCAAGCACGTCCTGCGTGTGCGGCTCTGGACAGGGCACCTCCAGACCCAACCCTTGGGACCAAACCAAGACCCTTCCAGGGATGCGCTAGGATGCTTGGAGCTGTGGGCACTGAGTAAGTGCTCCCAGGCACCATTCCAGGGGACTTGGCAGGCTCACAGGTGTGTAGCACCTGGCACAGCCAGAACTTGGGGGAGGGAGCCAGGCAGCCATGGAAACAGCCCAGCAGGTGCTCAGCCCTCTCCACCGCCCTGCCCTCCTCACCTCCTGTCTTCCAACCTCCAGAGGGAGCTCTGGAGACTCAGGGCCTGATGGGGGCAGGTGTTCCTGGGGGCTCCTGAGGGGTCCGAGTGCCCTGCACCCCCAGAGGCCCTGAGCAAAGACTGGCTCGTGGTCTGAGCAGCGGGTGGGTGGCCCCTTTTGTCCTGGGGAAGGACTGCAACGAGAACTGACCACAGGCCTGGGGCCTTGGTGTGGACCTCCTGGAGGGGTGGCAAGGGGGGGTCTGTACCCTGTCTCCCTCATACTGCTCAGCTCAGGACCCCTGAAAACCCCCTTGCTGGAGAAGGCTGGGGAGAGGCGATGGTGGAGGAAAGCCAGCTCAGCCCTGCCACACCCTGACCTCAGCCAACCCGCCACTTGCCCTGTTGTCCCCTGGCCTCCCTCTCTGCTTGGCCCTCGTTTCTAACAGGCCAAGGCCCTGGCAGGGACGGCGTCCCAGGCCGAGGAGGCCCCCCAGCCCCCACCTCCAGGGCTGTCACCTGGAGCTGTATCTCCTGGTCATAACCGACAGGTGTGTTCGAGGAAGATGACAGGGGCCAGAGCTGTGAGGCCCGGGATAGAACGGGTGCCCAGCGTCAACACAGAGCTAATGTTGAGGAGGGACCGACAGGGAAGCTTGGGCCCTGCCCTCCCCTGTGGGCCCCGTGGGGGACAGCACAGCTGCAGAGGGGGTGGGCCAGCTGCTCACTCTTGGCCACGCCCCCCACTAACTGCAAGGCCCTGCTGACATGGCAGGACGTCTGCCTCCACGGGGGTCTCGAGGTGGTGAGTTGCCCCAGGACCCTCAGGTCATGTTCAGCGGGCCCTGGGCACGGAGCCCCCAGTGGAGCCAGCCTGAGGGGCCGGCCGGCAGACCCTACGCGATGCTTCCTTCCAGCTTCTCTGGCCCCGGCAGCAAAGGGGAGGCCAGAGCCTGGGGGCGGTTGGGGTGCTCAGTGGGGTTCGTGGGGCCCTGCATCCTGGCTCCTCCTGTGTCCATGGGCCCACGGTGCTGGCTGAGCAGGGCCCTGGGGGTGGGGGTGCATCTTCCTCCCAGCCGTGGCTCCCGACCCGCCCTGCTAGGACTGACCAGCTCCAGATGGGTCCATGGCTCCTGCTCAAGGGTCGCCTCAGGGAGGCCCACACTCCACCCAGCGCTCACTTGGCCGCCTGTGTGCAGTCTGGTGTAGGTCTCGCTGCCAGGCTGGAGTCTTTGTGTTGTTCAGGGCTAACCAGGAGACGAGGTGCGGCCACACATAGATGGCACCATGGGCGTTCGCAGAATGAATGAATGAATGAATGAATGATGCTGGCGTGCCAGCTCCATCTGGATCTCGAGGGGCACTTCGGGGAGGTTCACAACTGGGAAGGGGGAATGCCCATGGCCCCAGGCCAGCACTTTGGGGTCAGAAGACAAAGGGAAGGTCTTGGGGTCGGGATGCAAGGACATCAGCTTTTGTGCCCTTCCCAGGCTGGCACCAGGCACCAGTGCCGTTGCTGCGAACTTTCCCCACGTGGACGCAAAATGACAGTGAAATGTGCAAGGTCAACTTGTGACCAGTGCGGGCTTTGTTTAAAAGCGGCCTTGTGGCTGACCCTGACGCTGGCCTCCCCCCTTTCCTGCAGGCCGGGCCAGCCCCAGGCGCTGGCCTCCATAGGAAGCCTGGCCCAGGACCACATGGGCCTGCAGGACGTGCCCTTGGTAGGTGTCGGATGCTCCAGGGCCTCTACCAACAGGGGTGACTGTGTTCTGGGGAGCCTGGGGAGACCCTGTCCTGTCCCCTGCCGCCCAGCCCTGCTGCCCTGCTGCCCTGCCCTGCCCCCAGGGGCCACAGGACCACAGCCGCATCTGTGCGGTGGCTCAGATTTGCATTCCAAATCACCAGCTGCCGCTGGCTTAGCATCTAATTTGAGTGGAAATTCTCAGATGTCCCACCTCCGTCCCACCCTCGATGCCGAGTGGGGTCCTGGGCCAGCCGGCCCGGCCAGGGTGGATGTCTGCGGCCTCTTTGTCTTCAGGTCAGCCCCCTCACCTCTCCTGGCCTAGCTCAGCTGCAGTGGTTATGCTGCTTTCTGGGCCTCGCCTGATCCCTGACCTGCCTTCTCCAGCCACGGTCACAGCCACGAGCGGGGAGAGCCCGCTGTCTGCAGCCCACAACCCCACTTGGCCTCCCTGAACCTCAGTGGTGGCACGGGGACAGTGGCAGCCCCAGCACAGTGCCTGGTAGGGGTAGGAGACGCTGCTGGCCACTCCCTCCTGCTGTTGGTTCTCGGGTCCACTCCGACCCAGTGTGCTCAGCGGCTCCCAGTGCCTGGAGGAGAGAGCAAAGCCTGAAGTGGCCACTCTGCCCCACTGACTGCCTGTCCGGCTCTACCTGACCCTCGATCCCAGCCTTGCCCCCACCCCAGCCATAACCTGCCTGGTGGCTTCCCTGGCTGGAGACATGCTGCCGCTCTTATGGAAGGTTCTCCTTTTCTCTTACTGGTTAGCCCCTGGGATTTGGGGCACCCCACCTCCCAGCCGTAGGCCCCATGAGCCCTCAGGTGTCTCCAGCGCTGGCAGGAAGTGGGGGCTCAGGAAATCCGGGTCAGAGGAGGGAGGGGGAGAAGGTCAGGTGGGGTCAGCAAAGAGGTCAGATGAGGTCAGTGGGAAGGTCAGTAAGGTCAAGTGGGGTCAGCAGGAAGGTCAGATGCAGTCTGCAAAAGTTCAATAAGAAAGTCAGGTGGGGACAACGAGGTCTGATGAGGTAAGCGAGACGGTCAGGAGGGGGTCAGTCATGAGGTCAGGTGACATAAGTGAGAAGTTCAGGCAAGGTCAGTGAGGAGGTCACTCTGGGTTGCGGGGCCCCTTCTCCATCCTTTCCCCGGGGCCCACCTGGGGATGCCCCATCCTGGGTGGCCCCTTGGTTCCTTCTCTCCTGTTCTCCCTGAAGGGGCTGTCCTGTGGGGCCTCCTCCCAGGGTCCAGCTGGGGAGAGATGGAGCTATAGTTCTGGTCCCGTGTCAGATACGACCACAGGGAGCAGGGCTCAGGGGCTGGTCGAGAGGGCTGTGGGGGAGACCTCTAAGGAGGAGACGAGGGTGTTGTGGGTGAGGCCCCTCCTAACTTTCTGGGTGCCCTTTGGGGAAGAGATGCCCCGAGCCAGGGGCAGATCGTGGAGCCCTTGGCAGCTCTTCCCACAGATGCCTATCTGCAGAAGTAAGGGCACCGCGGCCTCAGGGGTTCTGCTTCGAGGCGACTAGGGGAGCAGCTCCTTGGGCCTTCAGAAGAGGAAGCATGGAGGTACCAGCTCAGGGGGTGATGGGGAGCGAGAGGGCAGAGGCCCTGGGCTCCTCCGGCTCCCACGGTGGGTGGGCAAGGGATCGGTAAGGCCATGGATCTTGGCTTCTGCTACAGGGTTACTCGGAGAGGCCTCCAGGAAGTCAGTGGCCTGTTCGGGAAATTACTCTGGAACCAGTCTCTGGTTTGGCCTTGTCCCGGATCAAGCCTGAGCAGACTGCCTTGCAGGCCATGGAGACAGAACCATCCAGACACCCCGTATTTATGAGGTCAGACAGCATCAGGGGAGGAGGGGTGTTTGCGGCAATCCCGAGGCCAGATCCGGCCTGGCGGGGGGAGGCTGGGCATCCAGGGAGGGGCATTGCCACACCTACGGTGCTGCTGGAGCCCCCAAGGGGCCACTGGTCTGATGCAACCAGGGGCCCCAGGAAAAGCAGGCCTCATCTGGGCTGTTGCCAGGGCAGGGAAGGAGCTCTGCAATCCTGCACCACTGGGCACCCCAGCCCCCAGGGAGGGGCCTGCCCTTGGTTCCCCCTGGCAGAGCCCTGACCCCACCTGGGGGCCCTGGCGTGGTGAGGCTCCTTCTGCACCTCCAGGTCCTTGGGGCCCGGCCGAGCTGCCTGGGCCGTGGACCAGCCGCCCTCACTGAGCCTCCTCCGACGGAGAAAGCAAGCTAACGAGGCCGCTGGGCCCAGCTCTCCCCCTCCACCTCGGTAATTGGTCTCCAAAGGCAGAAAAGTGTCACGGAGACGCCTGAGGCTGCCCCCAGGGATAGGGCTCAAGAAAATTACCACCCTCTTTTTCCACTGGCAGGAGTCTGATTGTGCTCTGGGGCCGCCCACCCGGCACCAAGCAGCTTTGTTTTTCAGACGCACACATGAGGGAAGGCTGGCTCCCCTGTTTCCAGGGGCACAGATGCCTCCCCCGCCGAGCCTTCCAGGCCTTGCTCAAGCAGAAACGGTGGGGGGATGGCGCCGCGGGGCTGAGAGGGCCCAGGGGCCCCAGGCAGCACCTGGGTCCTAGTCCGAAGGGATTTGGTTTGATGGGGGAGGTGTTCGCCAAGGGAGTATTTCTTAGTTGAGGGGAAATTCACATAACATAAAACTAAGTGTTTTTAAAGTGGACAACTCAGTGACATTTGGTGCCCTCCCCATGTTGTGCAGCCATCATCCGCACCTAGTTCCAGAACATTTTATCCCCTGGCGGAAAACCCACTAGGTAACCCCTGACCCCAGGAACCACCAATGTGCCTCCGTGTCCACACATTCACCTGTCTGCACACTTCCTGCCAGCGACCCCCACGAGGGCCGAGCTTGCTGTCTCCTATCCCCCACGCTGCTGACCGGCGCCCACACTTTGGGCCAGACAGCAGGAAGCGTGGGGTCCGTTCAGTGTGCTCACCGTGCAGGCCCGACACTTGCGGGGCTGGGGCAAGGGTCGCAGGGCCCCCTGAGAGCAAGGGGCAGCAGAAGCCGTCCCTCCCCCGCCTGGGAGGGGGTGCTGGGGCTAGCAAGGGGGCGATGCAGCCCAAGTGGAGCTGGCTGGGTGGGCGCCGCGGAAATCTGAGGCACGGCAGGTCTGGGAGGAAACACGGAGGCTGTGGCTTTGGGCAGGCAGCTGTGACGTGAGGGCCACCCAAACCAAGCCCTGGGGTGTCGGCGACCCGAGGACCAGCTCCCGTGAGACCCTCGGGTACGAGAGGTAATTGGTGAAGAGAATCGATGCCCTTTGACAAGCTCCCTCGACACATACGAAAGCACCAAAATGCGGGGATGCCAAGACGTGAGGAGAGCGGCTGGGAAGGAGTCAGTGAGTTCTCTGCAGAAGGTGCTCGAGGTTGCCCCTGATGAAAAGGGTCAGGGCTTTGCTGCACCTCCCGCCACGTTGTGTGAGACGTTGCTCAGAACTGTGGGTAGCACTGCTGTCACAGGGCCGGTGGGTGCACTACGTCTGGATTTGGCCTTTCCAAGACACTCAGAAACTCTGTCCCAGGAATCCAGCGTCCCTGGCTGAGCCCGGTGTCTGGGGTTAGTCACCTGGAAGGAAGGGTCCTGGGGACCGGCCTGGCCTGCATGTTAGTGGGAGGAAGAGGAGGTGGTCCAGGTGCTGGTGGAAAGGTAGGGGGAGCCCAGGGGTCCTGGCAGCATCAGAACACGGCATGAGGGGGAGGGCGACGTGGAGGCCAGACCGCGGGAGAAGGTTGCTGTGACCTTGGCTGCAGGAGGGGAGGAGCAAGCTGTGGGTTCTAGTTGCTGAGCGGGGAGGCAGTGAAGGCTTTGTTCATAGGGTTGCAGAGAAACAGGCAGGGACTGGAGACTGTGGCCAAGGAGGATTTTGTTCAAAGATGAGGGGCGGTGCCTTAGGGAACCAAGGGGCTGGCACAGTGGTGACAAATGTGGACACTGGGAAGGTGGAGCCCCCAGGAGGCCCCTGAACAGGTTGGGGCTCCCCTTGCCCAGGAGCACAGCCTTCGTCCTGAGGGAGGGCTCCGGCCTGACTACAATTTGAGAGGAGGCCACCAGACTGGGTGTTTCCCGAAGCCCCATCAGCAGGGAGCCGAGAAGGTGGAGGGAGAGAGGAGGCAGGCCGGGCCCCAGGAGCCAGAGGTGAACCCCGGCAGAAGCTGCCAAGAGAGGGGAGGAGTGGGGTTCACAAACCACACAGCATCTCTCTGGGTCCAGCCCCAGGGGCTGCCAGGAGCCCATGCTGCCAAGACCAGGGAGGAACAGTACAGACTGACCCTGGGGGGCAGTGAGCCGGGAGGGGTGGGGGCCTTGCAGGTTGCAGCCCAGGAGGCCACACCTGGGGACTGTTCATGGAGGCTGGGGTCCAAGGGCTCACGAGACAGACCTCTGTGGATACAGCAAGCAGTGGGAGGGTGTCGGAAGGCCCATTAGGACAGAGGGTAGACCATTGGTCCAGGGCGGTGGGGACAGGAGTGGGTGCAGCGAGCACTGATGGAGAAGCTGGGTTGTGTGGATGGGGATGGAGGAAGTCGGAGGTAGGTGGTAGGCATCTATGGATGGGGCCCTGGCCTGGGGCATGTGCCAACACTCAGCTCTGGACCTGAAGTCCAGGACAACTGGGGGCCCTTGAGGAGAGGGAGTGGGGACAGTCTGATGGAGAAGCTCGGAGCTGCTTTCATGACAGTAATTGGCTAACGTCTTGCCCAGCCAGATGGGGCAGGTGGGCTGGGCGGCCCATTGAGTCCTCACTGGAAGTGGATCCTGCCCCCACTCTGGGTCTAGATGCAGTCTGGGGGGCAACGCAGGCCCGTTTCTGGTGCCCACACCTGTACCATCTGTAGGACCACCTCTCCTCCCCCAAGCTATGTGCCTCTGGTCTAACTGAGGCTGGGACATGACCCTATACAGTGCCTTGGGGACCCCTGCATCACACTGGGGTGTGAGGGCCTCCATGACCCCACCCATTTCTGCCAGCATCCACAGCACCCCAAGAATTGGGTGGGGGCTGGGCCAGGGTCCCAGAGATGTGGGAGACTCTTGAAGACCCTCCATCCCATTTGATTGTCTACTGGTCTTGATTGATGGGTGTCATAGCCTGCCAGGGGCTGCTCCTGGGGTCAGGTGTAAGGAGACTAAGCAGACCATCCCCTGGGACTTCTTTCTGTGGGGGGTGAGGCTGGATGCTGAAATAAGCTGTCAGGGGTGACCGGGCCGCAAAGCTGGTGGGGCAGGGTGCCCCATGGCCTGTGCTAGGGACAGAGTATGGCCACGTAGCCGCTTCCGGAGCTGGCTAAGCAAAGTGCAGATGTGTCTTCCTATTGCCAAAGTAAAATGCTGCCCCGAGTAGTGGTAACCACGAAAGCTGGAGAAAGGTACAGAAGTCAGATATGAGCAGCGGTGGGGCAGAGGCCCTCAGGGAACGCGGACGCCGTGGACCAGTTTGGTGGCTAACTTTAGGAGAACGTTGGGACCTAGTGGGGCGGTAAAAGCTCCTACGTTCCGACTCATAACTCCAGGCAGAGTGGGGGAAGTGTCACAGTGCTGGTCGTCCACCGTTGGCTGGGCCGAGCACAACATGACACGGAACGGGCTTCAAGGACAGTATTCGATGTTCAGCTAACGAATACCATCTGGGCTCCAGGCCTTTCAAGGAAAAAGTCTGTCTGGGGATTTTCCATGCCTCAAACCTGCCTCGGCCACATGAGGAGGCCAAAGGCACCCACGGCAACCGTGTCCAGCAGACTTGGGAGTTTGGGATGAAGTAGAAGGCACTAGGGGTCCCGGGGGATGGTCCTGATGCCTGGAATGCTCAGCAGCGTGTGTCTCACCCTCACTCTGGCTTGAGCCCTAAGGCTGCTGCCTGAGGGATGGGGGCACGTGTCAGAGCGTTCCCCGCGCTCGTTGCCCTGGCTGCTTTGCTGCCGTCAGTGGGCCCAGGGTGGCTCCGTGAGCCTCTTAGGCCGAGGACCAGACCTACCCCGTGAAGGAGGTTCTTGGCCTGATGCACAGGGACCCCTGCCCCACAGCCTCTCCTGGTTCACATCCTGGGGAGCTCCCCAAGCCCTAGCCCCACCTGCTCCCCATGGGGACACACATCCCTCTTGGGGGTGTGCTTCCGGGCTGGGTTCTCCGGGCAGCACACCTATCTTGTTAAGTGGGGTCCCTGCTCTGGTGAACAAGCAGGAGGCCCAGGAGAATCCCTGCCACTTGTCCAAGAGGTGAGACCCTAGAGTTTACTTGACCACCCCGGGCATCACCCCAGGACACTGCCTCCTGTCCCACCAGCTCCCCCACATGGCTGTGCCCCGCCAAGGGACTTCTCCCCTCAGATCTCACCCTACAGACTCCCAGAGCCTCACTCACGTGTCCCGCCAGCTCTGCCTAGACATTGAGAGGCGCTGGGATCACACCAGGGGCACCCCAGTTCTTGTTTCGAGGATAGAGCAGTGGAGAGGGCAGCTCTTACTCCACTGTCACTCTGTTGCCACCCCTGGCCCAACTCTGGCTGCCTTTCCTTCTCACTGTCACATAAGGGGTCCTCCCTCCTCAGGGTCAGATATGGAAGGTCCTCCCTCTTCAGGGTCAGTAGGGGGGGGTCTTCCCTCCTTAGGGTCAGTTGGGGGGGGTCTTCCCTTCTCAGTGTCAGATGGGGGGTCCTCCCTCCTCAGGGTCAGTTGGGGGGTCCTCCCTCCTCAGGGTCAGTTGGGGGGTCCTCCCTCCTCAGAGTCAGATGAAGGGTCCTTCCTCCTCAGGGTCAGATGAGGCGTCCTTCCACCTCAGGATAAGTTGGGAGGGTCTTCCATCTCAAGATAGTCTAGCACCCCATGAGGAGGGAACCCTGGCAGAAAGAAGGAGCCTGAACCCCTCCCCACCAAGCACATTGGCCCTAAACATGGCTCACACCCCCATCATCAAATATCCATGGAAGAGGTCCCCTCCATCCCTTTGGGTTCCGGGTCACCTTTCCTGCTGTCCGAGGGCATGGCTCCCATCCAGGCTGTTGCCCCCAGACTGCTCTGGGGATCGGCCTCTTCCTATGTCTGGGCTCTGGTCAGACCCCAGGGGGTTGTGTGTGGCAGGCATGCGTCCACGCGTGAGTTCACGTGAGTGCATATGAACACCAGCATGTCCTGTGGACGGACTCAGGGAGCATCTGCGAGGGCCTTGTCTCGGGTCACAGGGACCTGACCACATTCTGTGTTGAATGAGGTCGGGGCTGGGAGATAGGATATGGGTAGGGGCTTCATGAGGAGAGGCTCGCATACAGGTGTGCAACACACGTGTAGAAATGCAGGCGGGCATACGTAGGCACGTAGACAGGTGCGTAAGCACAGGTGTGTGATCCAGGCATGCGTGCGCGGGGGCACACACACGTGCACTCTTGAGCGTCCCTGGGCCTCCCCTCCTTGGGATGTTAGCTGGAACAGTGAAGGAGTAATTGCATTTGGCATTTGGGGATGCAGCCTTGCCCCGGCAGGAGACTCTGTGCTTCTGTCTGTTCGCAAAGTGAGGCTTTCTGTGTTCCTGTCCTCAGGGACCCCCAGAGGAGACCAGCTCGGACCCTGGGCCTTGGGCAAGGGGCCTGGGGTGGCTGGGAAGGTCATGGCCCCCATGGCTTCAGGAACTCCCTCACCCAGGAGCTGATGGGCGTCTCCCGCAGGGCCCTCAGATGGGACAGTCATGAGATGCTTCCTGGAGGGGGCTTCGTAGGGTCAGAGTGGACCAGGAGGCAGCCGGGGGTGGGGTGAGAGCCGGGTGTAGGTCCGCTCACCCCAGCCAGTGGTGGGGAGGCCCCAGTTGTCACCCCAGACGCCTGCTCCCCCAAGTCTCTCACCCCAGTGCTTTTCCCACCCCAGCTCCGCTTACTCCAACATCCACCAGGAAAGGAAAATGGGCAAAACCAGTGGAGACAAACCTGAAAGGGACATTGGCCCTAAGAGGGGTCCAACAGGAGGGAGTTCTAGGGTCCAGGAGCTCTGGGCAAAGGACCAGAGAGACAGGGAGTAGACCCAGCACAGACCAGAGACAGACCCACAGATGTGGGATTCCATGCAAGAAAAGAAGGAGCTGGCCAAGAGCGCCCCGGACGTGGGGTGGGGAGACGGATACAAGCAAAGCTTCCCCTGTGTCTCACGGCATTCACAAAACAGGACACAAAGACCTCAGAGTTACAGAGAACAAGTACAAGATTTTAGAAGACCACATAGCGTACTTTATAACCCTGAGATAGAGAAGTCCTTAAAACACAATACAAACACTCACAAACAGGAAAAACACCCAAGTAAAAAGCGCGCACATGGAAAGACATGGTGAGCAAAATTAGAACTCAAGGATCGGTCGATAGGAGAGTTGCAGCGTGTCTTACAGGACCGGGGTTAACGCGGAGCACACGGCCCACTCCTCCGGCCGTCCTCCCCTCCAAGGGTTCCTCCAGGTGCAGGTGTGCTGAGAAGCCAGCCGGCAGGAGAGCCCTGCGGTCAGAAGACTAGCCTGCAGCTCTGCAACCGGACCCCCCACGGAGCCTCCCTTCGTGAGGGACACCCCCCTTCTCTGCCTTTCATCTTTTCCAAAATGAATCCCAAGCAAGGGCCCGAAGCCGAAGCAGCGAGCAGCCAGAAGCGATTGCAACAGCTAGTAGCCAAGGAGAGCTCGCACATCTTGAGACGCCGGGAGATGCCGCGGAGAGAACCCTCCTCTGGTCTCCGGGCTAAGGCCTCGCACTGGCACGCGAGCTGTAGCAGAAACGAAGCACCTCTCTGTGCAAAACGCCCACATTTTCATTTGCGGGTCCTGCCCGCTTAGATCCCGCGCTCTCCTCTGAGGGCTGCCCTGGATCTCAGGCCAGCAGCCACCACGCAGGGCGCCCCACCGAGCTCCAGAACCCCGGCTCCCGGAAGCCAGGGCCGGGCGGCTGGTGACGTCCCACGTGGCTGCCCACACTCCGCACGGGGCTGACCCAAGGCCGGGGAGAGCAGTGAGGACAGCCAGACGGTGCGCAGGCTCCTGACCCACAGACTCCCAGAGGGGGGCAAAACGGAGTCCCTGGTGTCATGCAGAGACCCCAGCGGCTAAGGGACTGAGGATGTCACCGGGACCAGCACCAGCCCAGGACACCCCGGGACTGGTAGCCGGTGGAAGCAGGGGAGGGTTGCGGGGGCCTATCGCCGATCTGATCCCTTTAGAGGGGGAGGGTTTTTGCAGCAAAGTGTCAGACCCCTCAGACACTGACCCCTCCGTGTCTGACCACTTACAAAAGGCAGCTGCCAACGAAGGCTTGGCCCCATGGCTCCCCAAACAGAACTGAGATCCACCGAGCCCCTTCCCTGCGTGAGCGTCAGCAGCGGTCGGTGCCGAGAGCTGACCCGGACCGGACCGAGGCCTCGCTCGACGCCCCTGCGCGCCCACGGACTGACTTCACGTTTGCTTTGTTAACTTCCTGCCCCTCTGTTATCTCGTTTGTTGGGGAGCTTGTCTTCTGTCCTGCCTCCCATGCCGTGTAAGAAGCCGAGCTGAATCTCGTGCTGAAACGTCACTGAGGTTGAAATCCTGAACCTGCTTTATCACGGTGATTAATAATGCCGACATTTGGAAAGACACGGCTCGTCTGCGCGCCGTCACCACCTGCTCAGGACCCCTAGGCGGGAGGCCCCTCTCCTCCGAACGTCCAGGGGCCTGGCCCCACTGTCCTGGACGTCGGGGACTAGCATGTGTTTGCCTGACACAAAGGGCATTCAAACATGCTGCCGTCTAGCACCTGTCACCCTACCACGGAAACGAGGTTCCAGCACCAGTCAGCGGGGAGGACACAATCCTGGGGCGAAGAGTGCTTCCTTGAAATTGCACACGTTTAAACTCAGCTTTCTGGAAAATTCACTGCATTCCGCAGACCAGCAAAGCCGGGCCCATTCCCCCCTGGAGGGGAGGGGGCTGACTCAGTTCTGACAGGACCCCCTTTGTGCCCCCTGTGGCCTGGGCTCCGTGTGCACACACAGGGCGTGGGGCCCCTCCCCTGCCTGTGTCTCACAGACTCCGCCAGTCTGCCTGCCACACGACAAGGTTGCTGAGGATCCAGCGTGTGATGGAAGCTCAGGGCAGCGGTCAGACCCCGGGATGGGGGAGAGGAAGGGCCACGCCCTGTTCCTGGAGAAGGTGGAAAGCAGGAAGGCGCTTCTGGCGTCCAGCCAGGTGGAGCCTGTGTGGGTGAGATCAGCCTGGCCTCGCCAGCCAGTGAGGTTGGCGGCAGGTCAAGACTGCTCCAGTCCTGATGGGACCCAAGAAAGCAAAGCCTGTAGTCCGAAGCTTTTTCTCGGTGGGGCCGACCCCGGCCTCAGCCCCTCCCAGTGCCCCCGAGACAAGCAGGAGGCAGGAAGGCCATGGGGCAGACGTGTCGGAAATGCACGGACTGGGACGAGGGCTGGGTCACCCAGGATGAGGCCAGAGAATGTTCTGCAGTGCTGGCCACCAGCTCCAGGTGCACACGCCTCTGTGTGTGTGTGCGCGCGCGTGTGCGGGTAACGTGGGCTTGGGAGTGTGTGCCTGTGTGCACGTGTTACTGAACACACGTGTGACTAGCATGTGGAGCCCGGAGGAGGAAGGACTAGGTGGGGCCCCAGGAGAGCAAGGGAGTGCAGGTGGTCCAGGCTCCTGACCCTCTGGGGTGGGCTGTGCCTGAGAGGCCAGGAGACCCCAGCCCTCCTTCCCACTAATGCCTGTTGTGCCTATACCCCAAAGCCTCAGTCAGCTCCTGTGACAGAAGACCCTGGACCCTTCCCCAAGGTCACAGGGATTCAAACCCAGGCCCAGGGGCTGTGCCACACCCCTGAAGTGGGCCAGGTGGGGGCTGGTGCAGTCTTCTCTCCAAGAAGCCCCCGGGGGGACGCTCCTGCAGTCAGGGGGTCCCAGTGCACCAAGGCCCCGGAAGGACCCACCTTGACGGACGCTGCTGAGGGCTGGGGAGCAGAGACTACAGGCTCCAGGTCCTGTGACGGGGGCCCACCACCCGGCGTAAGGCTGTGGAAGGGAAAGCAAGGAGGTGGAGGGAGAGCCCAGAGGCTCGGGCTCCCGGCAGGCCCCTGCCCTTTTCTGGGGAACAAACTCCAAGGGTTGATGTGGTGATAGGGACAAACAGATGTGCTGTGACACACCTGCCCTGTTTCAGGTGCCCCTTCAGTCCACAGACTCTGGCCTGAGCGGCTGGGGAGGGGGCCGCTCAGGGGGGAGGCAGGAGGCTGGGGCTCCCTCGGGACTCTTAGACCCCCACACTCTCATTCCCCCCTCTCCGCGGGCTCCGGCAGGGAGACACAGCTGGATCCCTTCCTTTCCCCTCCCCCCATCTGCCCACAGACCCGAGGAGGGGAGGGGGTGCCCAGAGACCCCGCGTGGAGAATCCACCCCTCAGAGCCGGCCCAGGCGAGGCGGCCTCACGCCATTGTCTCCGGCACCTGGTGGGGCTCGGGTTTCCTTATGCAAAGCTAAGCTTCCCACCCGCCCGCACCCTCCCACCCTCCCAGGACGAGCACAGTCCCCAGGGTGAGGCCACCACAAAACGCCCTGCCCCCATTGTTAGCTGGAAAACCAAAGAAGAGGCGGGGCTGAGGGGTCGCCGCGGACAGGTGCGTGGGACTCGGCGAGCAAGCTTGCAGAGGGAGTGGGCTGGGGCTGCCTCGGTCCCCTCCTAGTCTCAACTGGACCCAGCTGGTCAGCAGGAGTGAGGTCCGCTATCCGCACAAAGGTGCCTGCGGCCAAAGACCGAGGGCAAGTCGCCCCCGCCTCTGGCCCTCTTCCCCCCACAGGTCTGCTAGCCCGCCCCCGGGTCCAGAGCAGATCAGCGGGGGGAAGGGTTAAGCCTGCCTGGGCCACACCCTTGTTTGCCAGAGACCGGCACCTGCTCCTTAACTAACCCAGACAAATGAAGGTGAGATTGCCGGGTCCCACCAGAAAAAGGGTCCGCCCTCCTGTCTGTCTCACCACGCCTTGCCTGGGCAGAGACCCCCCCCACCCCAGGGGACCAGAGCCTGCCCCTCCAGCCCGTAGCGGAAGGCAGGTGTTAAAGTGTCGTGTTTGGATTCCACCAGAAAGCAAGCAGACTCAGCACCATACCCCACACCCTCCCCGCTGGAAGCTACTGTCCGGGCCTGCACCCCCAAAGCAGAGACCCCCCCTACACCCCGGGCTCTGTGCCCCCTTTGCTGTCTGGGAGTGATCAGAGCCACCTCTCAGGGTGATAGCCCTCCTAGCACCCACAGGACCATTGCATCAGCCACACACCAGAGACGGGCTCGGGCATTTCTTCTATGGCTTGACAGCTGACACCCCACAGGCCACCAGCAGGCCTTCTCCCCCTGCAGTCTTGCCAGTGCAGACTCCTGTGACCCCACCCATTCCGCTACACGGTGGCCGCAGCTGCCCACCACCCGCCAGCCCAGCCTGCCCACCTGGTGTGGACCCCATGACCCCCTCCGCAGGGCAAGGGGGATCCACATTCTCCACTCACTGCCCCCCAAATGCTTGTGTCCTGCAGGCCTCTGCTCAGCCCAGAGCCCTCCAGGGATGCCTCCTCCACCCCTACCATCCCTAGCCCATGTCTTTCTCACCAGCTGCCCACCCCCCACCTCTCCAGGGCACGGCGGGGGGGGGGGGGCGGGGATAAATGGCTCTCTTGGCCTCAGAGGGTGTGTGTGGACACAAAGCTATGGGTCTGGACACATCCCCTGAGTTCCCTCTACAGGCACCCCATGAGCTTAGAAGGGGGCCATGGCAGGCCCCTCAGCCCAGGCTTGGGCATGCACCATCACCCCTGTGGCCACAGACCACAGTAACCCCGAGGCCCTGCTTTCTGACCTGGGGGCACATCCCACACAGGACCACACGAGGAGGACGTGGACCGCATTCAGGAAGCACTCCTACTGATAGATTATTCACATCTGTTCCCAGCTCAGTGCTCACTGGCTGTACCCTGGCAATGTGGTGGGTGTTTACACCATGGAAAGGGACAAATGCCACCACCAGGTGCCCACCCCCTGCCCTGGGGCCAGCTGTCAAACATTTACTAGCTCACCATGGTCTGGGACCATCCCATTCCCTGGGGATGGAGATGGCAAGACCCTTCAGTCCCTGCCCAGGAAGGTGTGGAGGGGGTGTAAGGGTGCTGGTCTCATGACCCAAATGCCCCTGGGCAGCCTTGGGCCCCGTCAGTGGGGCAGTTAGAGCGGCAGTTAGTGATCTTGGGGCCCGGTTTTCCACAAGGCCCTGAGGGATGGTCAGAGGCTGCAGGCAACACACCTGCCTTGGGAGGTGGGGTCACAGGGTCGGGCTCTCCCAGGCGTCCAGCACATTGGACATTAAAACCCTCTGAAGCCACAGCTATGTTGGTCTGGGCTCAGGCTGGAGCAGCCCCCTAGGGGAGCTGCTGGAGGGGGGTGTGATTAACGTCAGGACGTCCACTGGCCCCCTCCACACCACTCCCTTCTGGCCTGGAGGGAACCTGGTAAAACACACACACACACACACACACACACACACACACACACACACTCCCAGAGTGGACTCTAGTGAGGCTTGGGTTTGAGCCAGGGTCAGTGTTAGCCACAGACCTGGCCCCCAGCCTCTGTGGGTCCTCCTTCCTGGGCCTTGGTGGTCAGTTGCCCCCTCCTCAACAGGGCCCTGTCATCTGCAAGTCCTTCTTGTGGGGCCAGTCCTTCTGTGGGGCTTCACCCCCACCCCCAAATCCCATACTCTGCCTCTGAATGCAGTTTCTTGGGGGCCAGCACAGATGTGGGCCTTGGACACGGATCCCTTCTCCAGGGTGGTCTGTGTGACCACATTCTGGGCACCTGTTTGCAGAATGCTGGAAAGAGTTGGCACCCATTCTGTGGGGGACCCAGGAAGCCCTGCAGACACCACCCACCCCCAAGACCATGAGAAGTTCTCAGAGATGCCCAGGGTGTAATGTCAGCTCCAGGGCCCCAGCGTTGCAGGCCTGCCTGCGTAGGGACCTTCCCTCTGTCAAGACCACCTCACCTGCTGGGGTGACACACAGTGACGTCCTGGGAGGCAGGGAGAGCCCACCTCGGATGTTGTTATTGGTGTTAACAGGATGTGAGGAATGGGTTTACGGAGAGAAGTGACTGATCTGTTCTGGTGTTCAGAGTGGGATGGAGAGGTAGGGCGAGGGCAGAAGAAGACCTGACAGGGGTTTGTGCAGGGAGAGCACAAGCCTGGACCTGGGATTTCCCAGTGAGCTGAAGTTCAGTTGTGCCCTTACATTAGGGTCTGTTTCTTAGGAGAGAGAGAACATCAGTGTCTTCCCAACAACTAGCTTTTCATAGGCACCAAGTAAGGGAACTCACAGCAAAGAGTGCAAATTAATCAAAGTGTTATTTTTCGGGAAAACCAAACACAGAACCTACATTCCGGGACGCTTCCCTCTCCCCAGACCAATGACCCACTGGGTCAAACTCCAGAAAACTCTGCGCTTGTCCAAACAGACCCAGGAACCCCCGGCCTAGCCTGTTGAGACATTTCGTGGATAGGCAGACATTGTGAGTGTCCCCAGGTTCCTGCTGCTGACCCTGGCACAGACCTGACAGGTTAGAGGGAAAGGCCATTTTCTGTCCCATGGGTGGTCCCAGGAGGCAGGTTTCTGCAAACAGTTAAAGGCCTTCCCGGGGTTCATCAAGCAGGGTAGGGAGCGAGAGATTCAAATGCGAGGCCAGTTGTCCCCCTGGTTGCCTTCCCGCCACTGCCTGGGAGCAGAGACTCTGAATCTAATGCAGGGGTTACCCGCCAGGAGTGGCCAGCTTGGCACTGGGGTCTGCTGAGGCCCCGGGCTCATGGGGGAGGACACCGTGCGCTGCCCGCGCCCAGCCCTTCTCGCTCATGGCACCCCTGAGCAGTCGAGCAGATGACATCTGCCCACACGGGGGCATCACACTCATGACCACCCCCTCTGTAAAGGGCACACAGGAACCAAAGACAGGGGACCCAGGCCCACCACCAGGGACACTGCAGACAGACCAGGACACCCGCCAGCACCCCACGGACAGACTACACACACTCAACACACCCAGCCAGCCCTTATGGAGCGCTCTCTCTGCCTCCCGTCACAGGGTGTGCGATGCCTCAGGACATCTCCATGCAGGCTCCCGGTTCTAGCGAGGTGAACAGACCACCTTCCCCGAAGGCCTGGATTCCCGCACAACACCAGAGCTTGCTTTCCTCATGTCCACCTCTACAGCTATTGGTGTTTGCTTTTTCAGTTTTGCAAGTGTGGCACCTCCCAAATGACACCTCACCTCCAATGAGGCCAGGTGCCCACCCAGGCCCCCTTCCAGCAGGTGCACAGCCCCCACTGCTCAGGGCTCCGCTGTCTCGTGGGGGTGGTTACCCTCAAAATGATAACTGATACTCAGCAGGGTAGCTTGGCCTGCTCCCCAAGGCCAGAAGCTCCTTCCCTTCCCAGCCTTGCTTCCCTGCTCCCTGAGGTACGCCTTCCCCCAGCACTCTTCTTACACAGGGTCCCCTGCCCTAGGCTCTGCTTCCAGAAAATGCACCTGTGTCTGCCTTCCTGACAAATAGTGAATCTGAACTTTTTTCAAGTCTGATTGCTCATGAATTTGCTCATTGGCTCACCAGGCCACAGCCCATACCCATCCTTCCATAGAGTTATTTGTGTTTTTCTTGACAATTTATGAGTTCTTAACTCTGATTCAACTCTGATTTAACTTTGATACCGTAAGTGTGACTGTAAGGAAATACAGGGAAAAATATATTTACTGTGATTCTCCAGAGTCTGCAGGAGAGGAAAACTTAAAAATACATTAATATCCTCAAAGAGAGAAGAGAAAATACTGTGACTACAGTAAAAGGTCAGAGTGCTGTAGAAATAAATATTCAGAGAACCAAAAGGAATTCTTGGAAATTAATATTACAGAATAAGTGAAAAGCTCAGTAAGGGAATTGGAACACAGAATTAAAGTATTTTCTTGAGGGGCGCCTGGGTGGCTCGGTCGTGAAGCATCTGCCTTCGGCTCAGGGTGTGATCCCAGGGTCATGGGATTGAGCCCCGTATTGGGCTCCCTGCTCTGCTGGGAGCCTGCTTCTCCCTCTCCCACTCCCCCTGCTTGTGTTCCCTCTCTCTCTGTCTCTCTCTCTGTCAAATAAATGAAGAAAACCTTTTAAAAAAATAATAAAGTATTTCCTTGAAAGTAAAGCCAGAAGACCAGGAAAAGGAATTAGGAAAGGTCAATAGAAGCCAGTCTAAGAGGTCCAGGATCCCAATATTTACCACAGAAAAAGAGAACAGAGAAAATAGAGGGAAGAAAGAATTTAAAATTAATAATTCAAGAAAATTTCTTGGAACTCAAGGACAGGAATTCCCAGACCAAAAGAGTCACTGGGCACTTAGCAGAAGGGATGGAAATGAAGCCACACAAAAGTCATTTTCATGAACTGTCAGAACAATGGGGACAAAAAGAAGCCCTTAAACACTTCCAGCAAGAAAAAAAAAAGTGGTTTTCATACCACAGATCAGGAGTTGTAACAACACCACATGTCCCCACAGCAGCGTCGGAAACTGGGGGACACTGGGATAATGTACTCCCAGTTTGGAGGAAGAATGAAGTTCTGTACACAACCAGACTATCGTGGAAGTGACAGCGGCTTAAAGGTATTTTAAAGCCATGTGTCTGCCATGTACCCTTTTTCAGAAAGCTACTGAAGGATATGCTCCATGAGAACAAGGACTAATTGAGAAAGAGGAAGACATGGGATCCAGGAAAATCCAACCCAGGGGAGAAGCAAAGGGAATCTTCAGGATGAAGACAAAGGAGATTTTGAAGTGCCAGCCCTGCCACAGACCCAGGAGGACTGACCGGGATGGGGCAGGGCATTAGCTCCTGGAGGTACCTCCTCAGAAATACCCCCATGTGTTTGAATTTAAGCCACTGGCAAGACTACGAGGATGAATTAGTAACGAGTTCAGAGAAAACTCAGCAAGCACGAAAAAGAAAGGCGATTATTAACTCCAGGGAAAACAACACGTGTGTGGGTTGGAACAATAACCATGGCATGCCATTGGCCTGGCGTGAATACAAATCTAATCCCCGAATACAGAGCTAACTAAAATTATAAAACAACCCCACTGGAAATATAAGGGATGCAAGTGCGTGTGGGAGTGGGGAGAGGTGGAAGAAGTAAATGCTGTCTTCCATAGAACGAATTCAGTGGATAACACCTAAAACTGAAACACCAAGAAGCTGTTGTTTAATCACGCGGTTACACAGATGCAGGTAAATAGCCCAAGAATTGTCTGGGATATGGAAGTGGTTTTCTTCTGGGATGGCATAGGGGGTGACTTGGAGCTGTGTTTGTCCAAGCCTTATAGGAATGTCTGACTCATACTACATACAAATATAACTTTGATAAAAAATGAAATAAAAATTCAGTTGGTATACCTTCCACCCAGTGAAGCCTGAGAATCGCTTCAGTGGTGTTGGAATGGCCTGTAATTAAAGCTAGCTAAAACTTGGCTGTGAACTTATCTGCCACCTACAATAACTGTCGCGCTCTCCAGCATCCATTTCCCATGATGAGGTCACACACAGTCTATCACCCCCACCCCGAGTTCCACCCTCCTGGGAAGACATGGTCTCGACCACATTCTGACCATTTTGCTATGTGACCACTCAAGGCCTAGCCCCACTGTGGAGCTGTCTTGTGTTTTAGGCCACATCTTGTTTCTTTTGTGTCCCCACATTACCATGACACCCTGGGCTCCAAATCTCGGCAGGGTTCGATTTCAGCTTTGATGGAGGAAGCTGGCCCTAACCCAACCAATCCCGACTTCCGTATCTTTACGGTAGGGCACAGTATACATGTGTCTTGTGACATGGAATAAATCTGGTTTCCTTGCTAGTGCTTTCTGGCCATTGTCATGTCTAGGAAATGTGAAGGATCTCAGTCTTGCTCCCTCCCTCCTTGGGCCCCCAGGATTCTGGCTGTCATCTTCAGAGACGGCTGGGGCATAAGCGAACAGTTTAGGGACTTAACAATCATCCTTCCCTAGAGGATGCTCAAAACCCCACACCCATCACAGAGGTCCAAGACCCCCATTCTGCCGGAGCCCGTGGGTCACCGTGTGGCCTTTTTGCACAGCCAGTGGGGCTGGATTTCCAACAGGTCACCGTGCCGTGCGACCTCAGGCCGCCTGCGTGGCCAGCACAGGCCCACCGGCCCCCTCCAGCTTTCCCTGATATTTTCCAACACTCCCAAAGGTGTGCCTTGGGCATAATCCCTCCCCATCCCCCAACAAATAGCAGAGACACCGCCAGCTTTCTGTAAGACCCCGTCAGCTGAAGCAGCCCCTTCCAAAGACCCCCACTCTCTCCCACAGGCTCGCGGGCTGGGGACCTGCCCATGGTCCCTGATGCCTCAGTGCCCCTGGCCACACCAGGACATCCTGGAGACCATGGGCTGGACCACAGCTCAGAAAGAAAAACTGCAGAGCTGGTGGGGGCTTTCAAGCCCGCTCCGCTCAGAAGTGATGAGGTCACCACAGACCCCACTAGACAAACTTCTCCCTGGTGCTTTCCAGGAAGCTTCAGTCCTACCTGGTCCCCGCAGGACGGCAGGGTGGCCGTGCAGTGTTGGCAGGCGCGGCTCCGCGGGACTGCCTTATCGTGGCCTGGCTGGGCGGAATGCGGTGGAAACCTTTGCCTGGTACAACCGGCCTCTGCAACACAGCCCAGGAATTTTGCGTTGAATAATTTTTAACTTCTGCTCTGAGAGAAAACCAGGGTTGTATATAGTGTCTGTCTACATAGGCATGCCAAGCAGCTCTCCCTTAGAAATAAATACCTCAATAATCACAAGGAACCCTGCTTTGGGGAAAAGAGAGAGAGGAACAGAAAGAAGAGGAAAAGAAAGCAGTCGCGAGGGCTTAGGGACCTCGCTGGCCCTCAGGCCGGGCTGCAGGCCAGGTCTTACCTCCTCTACTGGGGCGAAGTGAGGGAGGGCATCTCAGGGGGGCGCTGACTCCCGGGGTGCGGGCCGAAACCCTTCCTGACACTTCTCTGGGTGTGAAGCCGGCTTGACGACCACTCCCCCACCCGTCAGCCCCCCACCTCTCTTGCCCTGTAACCCCGCGCCCAGGACTGCGATTTCTCTCGTGTTTCAGAAACCTCTGTGACCTGCAGGCCCTGCCTTCACACTCCTGGCGGTTAATTCCGGACTCATCCAAGGCTTGGACCTGTAACCCCGTGGCTGGACGAGACAGAGGCCACACAGGGCTCTTGGCTGGCCCTGAGCGGAGTAACTGTTACACAGCGAGCCGGGAAACTCACAGCCTGAAACAGGAAGTTTTCCCTGAGAAGACCCGACTTTGTCCAGCTCTGGGACAGACATCGCTGACCCTCGCCGGTGCCCCAGGAGAGGCCTACAGACCCACGTGGGAGGGTGCCAGGTCACCAGGGAAGGGGGCATCACCACCCACTGCAGAGGACAAGTGTCCAGGTGGCCCAGCTCTGTTCTGCCGCGTGGGTCACGGGCTCGGCTCCCCGAGAATTGCCATAGGAACCCTGTGTGTTGGAGGGACTGAGCTTGGGAGGGGCTTTTGTCCAGCATCTGGAGGATGGGGCCAGGCAGAGAGTCCTGGGCAGGTGGGTCAGGAGGGGCTGGCTCCCACCACCCTTCCCTGCCCAGGCTCCCCAGCCTCTTCATAAAGCATTGTGTGATCCCTGAACACCCGCAGGCTCGCTCAAGGACAGCAGAAAGCTCACTTCATAATGACCTGGCTGAGGGGTCAGGGCCACTACAGGCCCTCTCTCCAAGCAGGGAGGGTACTATTCCAGGCCTAGGCTGGGAATAACCCTCAGGAACGTGCACGGGGGGGGCGGGGCTCCCCTCAGGACCTACACTTTTACACGGTGGGTGCCAAGGCGTAAGGAATAGGGGACACAGCAAGCTCAGGCAGGGCCACAGGCCAGGACCCCCGACAGTCGAGGGGCAACCTGTTGGGGCGTGGGCTTGGGCTGCAGGTAGCCGGGGCTCCTTGGACAAGAGGGCCTTAGTCCTTCTCACCTTGGGTGAGAGGAACAGGTCATGCGCCCCACTCCCTGCAGACCACACAGTTGCTTTGGGCGTGGGCGTTGTGAGCCCCTTTGTGCACAGAGCTGGCTGACGTGTCTCCCACCTCCAACTGTTCGCGCTGCATCAGATTTCAAGATGCATCATTGGCCCTTGAGCTTCCAGAAATGCTCCTAGCACTATGTGCTGCCCTCTTCGGGCTGCCGACCCGCGTGCTGGGATGCCTGCAGCTTCCGCGACAGCTCTGCGGGGACGCCCCCTCCCTGCTGGTGACACCCCGCCAGGCTGCCGTGTCCCCAGCCGCCCACACTGGTGCTCCGTGCTGGGCTGTCTGAGGGTGAATTCTTGTGATTCACTTTGGGCGGCTCCGATGGCTGACGTGCTTGACCGTGTTCCCGCGTGAGGCCTTCAGGCTCAGGGCCTCCTCCCCTGGAACAGGCTCGTTCAGAGCTTTTGCTCCTTTTCTCAATTTTTTGGGTGGGATTTCTATCTTTTTCCTGCTAAATTGCCAAACTCCTTGTATATCCTAGAAAGTGGTCCCTATGGATCTGCTCAACGAATCTGTCATGTCTGAAACCCTCACTTTGATAGAATCGAATGCATCCGTTGTTGGCTGGTGGTGTGCATGTCTGAGGCTTTGTTTCGGGTCTCCCTCCCCGGCCCTCCCAGGCCGCCAGGCATCAGGAGTTCTCCAGCCTGTCTTGCACATGCTATGGGGGGCATCCAGCCCTGTTTTGCTCCATATCCTGGTCCTGTTTCCCTGACTCCATCCCGGCTGACGTGTCCAGGTGCGGCCACCACGCATTCATCCCTGGGCTCTGCTGCTCCCTCCTGTCAGTGTCTCACTTTGCCCAAACCACCTGGTTTGTAAAACTGTCACATTGCCATGTGCCCGTGGACCCAGAAGAGCTGGCTCCCCTCTTCCCTCGTCGGGTCGTGATGTCTACTTAGTTATTCATGGCTTTTCTTGTCACAAATTTTAGAGCAAGTCTATCTAGTTCCTGAAAAACCTCCAACTGCAATTTTGACTAGGATTGCAGGGACTTTGGAGATCGTGCGGAAGCACGGGGTTTGTCTAACGCTCAGGTCCCCGCCCACGAGGACAGCGTGCCTCTCGCGCACTCAGACTACCCTCCGTAGGCTTTGCTTGGGGCTTGCGGGTCTCTCCACAGATGCTGTGTATACTCTTGCTGCAGTTAGCTCCCAGATACTTTATCATTTTCCTCTCTATTGTGATTTTTTTTTTCTAATTGGTTAATGCCAGTATATAGGATACTACTGATTTTTTTCATTGTTAAAAGTGAGGTGGGGCTGCCTGGGTGGCTCAGTCGGCTAAGTGACCGGCTCTTAATTTCAGCTCAGGTCTTGATCTCAGAGGCCCCACGCTGGGCTCCACGCTGGGCATGGACCCTACCTCAGAAAAAACAACGACAACAAAAATCTCACATTATGTAAAATTCACTTTTTTTTTTAAAGTAAGCTCCACACCCAACATGGGTCTTGAACTCATGACCCCGGTGTCAAGAGTTGGATGCACTTCCAGCTGAGCCAGCCAGGCGCCCTGAAATTAACCACTTTGAAGTGTATGTTCCAGCGGCACTCAGCATATTCACCTGAGCGCCACCACCTCTGCCCGTTCCGGAGCGCGTCTGTCCCCCGAGAAGCCCCGCCCCCGCAAATCCCCAGGTCCCGTTTCCGTTGTCCGTTCTGGACCGTTCGTGGTAATGGAATCACACAACACGAGACCTTTTATGTCTGGCTTCTCTATTATTCTCTCTTGTTATGTTGATCTTTTTCTTGTGATAAAACAGACTTCGCAGAAATTTACCATTTTAACCCTTTCTGGCACACAGCTCGGGGGCACGAGGCACGTTCACACTGTTGTGCAACCATCCCAACGTCCGTCTCCAGAACTTTCCATCCCGCCAAGCTGACGCTCTGTCCCATGAAACACTCACTCGCACCCAGCCACCGGTGCCGCCGTCCACTGCCCGTACGGCTTTGGTCAGTCCATTTTCTTCGGATAAGTGAGGCCATACGGTAGTTGTCCTTTGGCGACTGGCTGATTTCACGCAGCGTACTGTCCTCAAGATAATGCTCCTGGTGTTTGTAGTCCTCCATCCAGCATTCTTGCTGGGCTCTGATTCTAATAGTTCGCCCGTCAGTTCTGTTGGTTTTTCTGGATAGATGCTCACATCTTCCGTAAATAACATCAGCTTTTATGTCTTCTCTCAAACCCAGATGCTGTGCCTCTCGCTGATTTTTCTTTCATCACCCTGTTGAGCAGGTCTCCAGGACCATGTGAGCTTGTAGCCGTGCCGTGGGGCACCCTGACCCGACCCAGGTCTGAAAGAGAACGGGTGGGAGGCTTCCCCAGGTCCTGTGAGGTCTGGTGTGAGATTTCATCACGTTGTTGAACTCTTAGGAACACTTCGCTAAGAGGGATCTTCAAAATCACAAATGGGTTGGTTCTAACATTTATTAACCTTTTCCTGCATCAGCCGAGGTGATCACACTTTTCGGAATCTGTCAAACCACTCTTGCATTTTGTGAGGAAACTTTTGGTCACCATGTGTCGTTTTTAACACACCGCTTCGTTGGACTAGTTACCGAGAGGGTCTCCAAACGCCGCATCCCCGTCCCCACAGGTCAGCAGGGCCCACCTCCCCACAGCGTTGCCTGGCCTTGCTCTGCCCTGACCTCCCCTGGGCCTTTCCCCGTCTTGGGAGGAGGGGCAGCGCACGGGAGTCTGGACAGACTCCAGACGTCACAGACTGAACACCAGGCTTCCAAACACATCGGCAGGTCCCCCAGCTGCCTCCTTGCTGCCCATGTTCCCTGGGCTGGGTCCTGGGGGGTGAGCACGGTGGAAGGTCCCTTCCCTCACATCTGGGGGCATCATGAGGCCCCCTGGAAGTTGGGGGACCATCCACGGAGTCCGTGGCGGGTGGCGATGGCAGGTGTTGCGTTAGTGTGTTGTAAGATGTGGATTCTAATGACATTTAAACGTTTATGTAGGTCTCAGATGGAGAATCCAGCAAAGGGAACAGAGACAACATTTCAGAAAACAAATCATCACAGTCAGGGAACATATCTCATCCTTTCCAAGGGAGCACACAACAGAAAAAGAGCCTACTGTCCAATGCATTAGTCACTCAAAGAGCTGAGAAGTAGACTCGTCAGGCTCTCATGGTAAGTCCTGCAGGAGGCTGCACTTGGGAAAGTAACTGGCACCCAGAGTTAGAGAAACACAGAGACATCAAGCACCCCTGAGTTAAGTTCCCTCAAACCCTAGAGCTGCTGTGGGGTGGGCGCAGCATAAGGAGCAAGTAAAAAGCGGAAACCAGATGGCACACACCCTGGGTGTGCGCTTTTCACTGTCAAATCAGGAAACCTCATACCTGCTTCTCCGGGAAGCCCACCAGTGCTGCAGCTGTAAGACCTTCCAGGGGACAGAGGAGCAGAGAGGGACGCCAACACCCCCCCTCCCGGATGGTACCCACGAGCTCTGACCAGGAGCAGGTGAGGACCAGGCACCGAGGCTGTGTCAGTAATGGACACAGACCAGGGGGGCTTTAGTCACGGGGCAACGTGTAGACTGAGCAGAGAAATTAGGCAGGGGGTGAGGGTCTTGGGAAGGGGTTCCCAGCAAGCGAAATGGCCTGGGAGAGAAAGTGGACAGAGTGGACAGGGGTGGGGGGAGAAAGCAGGCAGGTACAACTTAGGGGTGCAGGCACAGCTTTGGGGGGGGAGTTATGTCCAGGGAAGGCAGGTGTGGCCAAGGGGCAGGTATAGCTGGGGGAAACAGCTGGGTACATCGGGGGACAGCTGTTGCCAGGGGTGGGACCTTGAGGACTGGCTGGGGTTAAAGGTTGGATGTGTGGGGAAGCCACAAATATACAGGGTTGGCAAGGGACAAGAGGTCCCCAGCCCGGCAAGAGTGATGAGTGGGGACAGCAAACAGGCCAGGGGGAACCGTGCTTTCCTGGGAGCAGGTCTGACAATGGGGGTGACTAGCTGGCCCACCCAGGAGAGTCAGAGAGAAGTTATGCCAGAACCCTGACAATGTCTCCAGACAGCTGAGGGGCCAGAGAGGTTGTATGTGCCTCAAGCACCAAGGCAGGGGTCCTGGGCCTGCCCTGAGGCCTGGGAACAGAGCCAGGTGTCTGAGCCAGCCCTGACATGAGTCTCTACCTTGTGACCTGCTGCCCACACCAGCGTTCTGCCCTGTGCCTCTGGGACCTCCCCCTCTACTTGCAGGGACCTCTCCAATGTCCAGAGCAGAGAAGGGCATGCCAGCGCTGAGGCCCTTTCAGCCCATGGAATGCTCAGGGGCGCTGGGGGTGGGGTTAGACCTCCCAATGCCCACTAGCATGTATATGGTGGAGACACTGCCTGGAGGGGGTCTGTGGGTGTGTGTGAGTGCGCACACACGCGTGTGCATGGGCCATGGGCGTGTGTCCCACACACATACGTTGCCAGGGAGGTGATGGAGGACCCAGTCCAACCCTTGGCTGGGAAGTCTGCCCAGGTCCAAGGCTGTCTGGAGTTCAGGGAGCCTGGCCTTGGACACAGGTCAGAACTGTGAGAATCCCCGGGGTGGGGGCAGCCGCAGGGGCCAACCCAGCTAGGCGGAGCCTGGGAGGTCTGGGCAGACCAGCTGCTGACTCTGGTGGTGGAGAAAACCTTCCCCGCCAAGCTTGGGTGTGCTGGGTTTCCGTACCCTCGAAAGCCCTGACCGCCATCTACTCTCCCCAAGATGGGAGGCACACCTGTGATGTGCTGGGAGCCAATGAAGGAGCGTTTCCCTCTGAGATGTGGCCTCCGGGAGCCCGTGGGCTGGAATGGCCACCATCCGGCCCCGACTCCATTTAATAGACAGGAAAGCACCTGACGCCCACAGCCCATGCAGGTGCTGGGAGACTCAGGTGAGTGTGGCGCTTGCCGCCCTCGGCCCCAGGGGCACCTTCTGGGGGGCCAGCAGCAGCAAGGGGGTTGGCTGGGGGAGTCAGGAAGGGAACAGCTGCTCCCAGCTGTTAGCCCCTCCAGAACCAGACGAACGGCACACCGTGCGCAGTCCAGCGTGAGCTCTCCTTAGAGCCAGCTCAGCCCAGAGCCCTGACCTCAGCCGGCCCTGGCAGGAGGGACTTTGCAGGCCCCAGGCAGGCAGCACCAGCTCTCGGAAGTGGCGGCAATTCCCATGTTTACCACAGGGGCCCCGAGGCGTGAGCCAGGCGGTAGGGCAGGTCACTGGTCACCGAGGGGTCTCCCAGTCGCGTACAAAGCTGGACGCCTCCCTGCAGACAAGCGTGTGCGGAGCGCACCCACGCATCACACGCCAGCACACGGGGGGGTTCCCTGATAATGAAGCAGTTTCAGTGGAAAGTGCGTACGACCGTTCGAAGAAAGTCAGCACCAGGGCAGTGCACATCTAACAGGCGCCGTCGCTGACGTTTTGGTGCGTTTCTTGTAAACTTTCTTCTACGCATTGATACACATATGCAGCTAAAAACCAATTAGGCTTTTCCCATTCAAGGCCACACGGTGTCTTCTCCCTTTCTGTTATTACGCGCTCAGCCGACATGGCTTAGAAGCCGCGTCATGATATTACCGCCCACGACAGCGTTCGCTCAAGACGGCTTGTGTGGTGTCAGGCGAGCGCTGCATCTCCTGCTTCTGATTAGAATTCTAGGGAGAAGTCGAGAGGGCCAGTGCCCTGGACAGCCAGTATGCTGGTTTATGTCACCTTACAGGTGAGCCATGGGGAAGCCGAGGTCCTCGCCCCAGGTCTGGCCAGGCAGGGGGCTGAGGACCCGGCCCCAAGCCCTGCAGGTTGGCCACGTCCTGGGGTCCCCACCGAGGGGCAGGCCCCACACCTCCCTTGGCGCTGCTCCCTGGGGCCACTGGGACCACCCCGCAGGCCAACGCTCTGCAGTGGCCGAGGGTCTCTGCTCTCAGCCAGAGCTGTAGGGCCTCCCTTGGCCCTTCCTCCACCTCCCTGGCGAGAGGTGGTGTTCCACGCTTCTCACAAACAAGGCGGCGGAAGGGTGCTTCAGGAGATGAGGAACAGCGCTAGGGTCTGCAACGGACGTTTGCTAATTTGAAGGTGGCTGTGTGCTTCATATTTGCACCAGGGGACTGGGGGATTTTCCGTCAGCATGAGTGTGGCCCTCAGCTGGGACTGGGCTCCTCAATCCCTGGATGGACAGCTCCCCGGAGGAATACAAGTCAGGCTTCTAGGTGCCGTGTCGTCCCCTCTGTGAACCCGGACAGCAGAGGGGAATGACCCCCAGGAGATCCCCAGGGGGTCAGGGAGAGCACAGGGGCTGCTACTGAGTCCACGTGGCGGGGGTTCCTAGAGGACACACCTCAGCCACAACAGCCCCTCCCAAGGAGAGCAAGGCCTGGGGGTGGTGCCACGGGGAGGCCCGCACGATCCCCAGGGGCTCTGACTGGACACAGCCCAGCAGCCCCTTCCCACCATTCCTGAGCTCTGGGGCGAGGGCGGCCGTCCTGAACCCTGAGGCGTTCCTTCACTGCCAGCCAGCCTCAGGCATCTTTCCAGACCACTAACCTCACGCAGTGAAGGCGTTCCTGGGCTCTGCGTCTCTTTAGTTAGCTTTGCCTCCACTATCCTATCATCAGCACACAGAGACTCAGCACCAGGACACGTCCTGTGCCCTACGGGCCACCGGCCAGCTCCCGGCACCATGACACCCCGACGCGTCCTGCCCAGGAGACAGGTGGCCAACCACCCCTCCCTGCAGCCTCCTGGCAGGTAGGACATCTTTTGCTTTATATTCCATGAAGCCCCAGATCCTCCAGACACATCCCAGCTCCTCTCCCATGGTTCAGGGGCCTCGAGCTTCCCACCCTCCCGCTGTCCCCACCCCGACCGCCGCAGTGGCTCTGAGAAGCTTCTCGTGGCCTTCGTCCTGGTGAGCCCTTAATTGCCAAATAAATATTTGCACAGGGTGGGGCTTGGCGCTCAGGGTTAAGTATTAAATGGGCCTAAAGTCAGAGGATCTGGTGGCAGCCGTATAAGGGCCCGGGCAGCCAGGGGGCACGGTGGATGACAGGTGCATTGTCATGCCACATTCCGGGCTTCCCTATCCAGACTGGAAGGCAGGGCTCACCCCTCAGCCAACTCGGCATCAGGCAAAGTCCTGCAAAGTGGCTGAGCAGAGCGGAGGCCGTGGGAAATCTGGGGAATGTGAGGTGCACAGAAGATCCACACCAGGGGTCAGCCAGAATGTGGCAGGTCCCAAAGACGAAGAGAGTGCGGGAAAAGAGGCTCCCATGTCAACCGCCAGCACCCGAGCTCCCATGGCGGCTGAACCAGTGACCCCACATGCCTTTGTCCTTTTTCTGTGGCTCAGGAGCCCAGAGACGCTGACGTCGCAGGAGGCTGGCCCTGCCGTATGGGGCGGGGCTGCCCCCACTCAGAGCTTGACGGCAGGCTCCCCCGGGGCTGCCCACGAGGGCCGGCGTCCCCCGGGGCGGGCAGTCCTGGAGAGAGCCCCGAGACAGGCTGTGGCCTTCTCGGAACCGGCCTGGAAGGTGCTGCTCTCGGCTGCTGCTCCATCGAGTCCACCTGGAGGCGAGTCTGGGCGGGGAGGGGTGGCCCAGGGGACAAGTACCTCGCAGTGGGACGCTGGCCAGCACAGGTGCTTTGACTTAGAATAGCCACTGGTCAGCAGCACCCGCTGTTCTGCTTGGTCTTGCTTTTTCCCGGAAGCCATTCATCCCATTTATGGGTTTGCTCGTGTGTGTTTACTGATGGACTGGTGATTGGTTGGTGAAGAATATAACGTGGGAGGAGTCTTGAAAAGATACACATTTCACTTAATGGATGCAAATGCGTGGGGGCACATGACCCTCACGGGGACAGGCCTTCTCTCCAGAGAGCCCAGGAACCAACGTGCACACTGAGGTCCCTGCTACCTGCGGTCTGATGACGTCTTGTTCCACAGAAATGTTGCCACGAGCTGTCCTTCTCTGGTCTTTTCAAGCAGTAAACTTAATTTTCATGAGAACAGCTCCATGTTTGTGGTCCTTCGTCTGCAGCACCTCGAGTCTCCAAGGCAAGTCCGAGTCTGTGTTGATTTTGTGTCGACTTGGCTGGGCCACGAGGGCCCCCAGAGATGGGTCAAACGTTATTCCAGGTGTTTCTGGGAGAGTGATTTTGGGTAAGATGAACGTGTAAATTAGTGGACAGAGTAAAGCAGATGGTCCTTTCCAGGACTGTGGGCCTCATCTGATCCACCGAGAGCCCCCATAGAACAAAGAGGCCCACGTTCCCCCGCTAGGAGGCGATCTCTCCTGCCTGATGGCCTTCAGACTGGGAGGGTGGCCTTCTGCCTTGCACTCGGCCTGGAGTTAAAACTGCGGCTTTCGGGGTCTCTACCTTGTCATGTGCAGACCTCAGGACTTCTCAGCCTCCACAGTCCGGTGAGCGGGTTCTTTACAATAGTTCTTTCTCTGTATACGTGCAGACTGTTGGTTCTGCTCCTCTGGGGCCCCCTGACCAATGCATACTCAACCACACTTTCTCAGTGACTCAATGACTCCGGGCTGCACCTGGCTCATCTAATGGGGCAGAGGGGATGGCGGGTGGCCTTCCCGCCTGAGGGGTGCGGAGTCTCTCTCCCCCCCCCCTTGCTGGCCCCTGGGTCAGAGGCGTGGGAGCTGCTGTACACTCCGTATCAGCCTCACATACAGGCCCGGAAGTTGGCGAGGGACCCTCAGGGCGGGGAGGGGGGAGGGGCACCTCATGACTCAGAAGAGTAGGATTCTGAGGTCATGAGAGGGGCCTCAACAGGCTTTCCAGCAGCAGGAAGACAGCCTCCCTGGGGAAAGAGCCGCTCCTCACACGCTTTGTTGATAATAAAGAAAATGAGAGAGCAGTGGGGGAGGTGTGATGGCCCCAACTTTGCCAGGTCTCCTCCGAGGTGCTGGTGAGGGTTTGGGGAGCGGGGGACCCATGATTTGGTGCTTTCGGATGCCTGGGGCAGGGAGGCACGGGGTGTTAGAGGTTCCCTCCCTCTCTGCCTCAGCGCCAATCTCAGGAGCACTCCGACACTCTTCAATGTGGAGGGACCAACGTTCAGGTCCTGAGAACCCGAACTGGGCACCTCCCTGTCTCACCTGCACATCAGAACTGCTGGGGCAGTGGTCCAGGCTGGCCACCCACTGGACAGGGACGCCACCTGCAGGTCAGCGTGAGCACATGCCGTCCCCGGGGAGTGGGCAATCAGGTGTTGGCTCAGCGATCCCATGGCCCAAGTGCGAAGCTGCCCCAGCCCAAGGGGAGGAAGGGGTCCCATTTCAGCCCTGCAGCAGGTGACTGGGCAAGGCCCTGCAGACTGAGGGTGAGGTCACCAGGGCAGTCTCCTGCGATGTGCCCAGGCTCCAGCTAAGGGCTGCCAGAGCCCTAAAGGCAGCGTGACCTTGGTCATAGTCCACCATGGAGGTGGGCCATGTGCTACAGAGATTTGCTAATAACAAAAAGGATTACTGGCTTCCCTGCAAGGCTGGTTTCTTGGAGTTCCGAGAACGTTCCAGCAAAGGCTGAAATGCTCTTTGGCTTTCAGCTGTGAGCAGGGAGCATTCGGGGCCCAGGGGATCAGCCTGGCAGGCACAGTGTCCATGAAGCTAGCACCCTCCAGGCCCCATCCCCACCCAGCCCTGTGGCTGACTCAAGTCCTCTTTTTGTGCTTTGCCAGGTAACAGGCATTCACACTGTGTCCTTGTAGCCCATGGCTCCTGGGGGGTGCTGTGTGCCGGGTTCCTGCAGCGGGTGCCAGGCCTGCTGGTGGCCACAGGTGAGTAGCCTCCGGCATGGGTCCTCCGGCAAGGCCTCCCTTACACATCTGAAAAGCAAGGACAGGGTATCAGCCTCACATACAGGGTAGGGCAGTCTGGGGCATCCAGCTTGGCTTCCCCCTGGGTCTCTGCACAGATGTTCACCACACGCCCCACAGCCTAGGGAAATGGGCCTGGTTGAGGACAGGGTGGAGGGAGTTGTAAAGTGGCAATTAAGGCCTCCTTCTAATTGCAGGCAATTAATTAGTTGGTAATTGAGTCTCCCCCAGCGTTAGGCTGTTTGGGAAGAGCTAATGACCTTCACCTGCTCCCTGTGCTGGGCAGGTGCTCCTGCAGGTGGGGGTGGATGGGGACACCAGGCAGGCTGAGGGTCCTGAGCCTGCCCGCATCCGCACATGTCCCCGAGCAGCTGTGTGGAAATTAGAGCACCTTCTCACCTTCCCAGTAACTGCGGAGAACAGTCTCAATGGAGCTGAGGAGCCGGGGGTAGGGTGGGGGGTGGGCAGGCCCACTCCCACCCACCAGGAGCAAGAGCAGTGAGCTCAGGCACCCCTCCTTCCTCAGGCTGGCCCAGGAACTGCCTTCCTGGACGACATCAGCAAGGCCTCAGATGGGAACCGAGAGAGTGTGGCCAGTCTGGGGCTCTGTTGGCAGCTCTTCGAGGGTTTCCCCTCTTTCAGTCGCTGCAGGCCCCCTTTGTCTGAACAGTTCGTTATGAGAAAAAGCTGAGCCTGTCCGCCGGTGTCAGGATACAGGACACAAACCAAAGACCCAGAGGGTAGGTAAGCAACAGACCTTACGGAGTCCCGTGTGCCCGCCACTCAGGTTCCCACAGCAGTAGCATCTTCCTCAACACCTGCGGCACATCACTGTTGAGGCTCCGCCCCCGCGCCCCGGCCCTGGAGTGTGGTTTCCACTCGCCTTCCCCGCTCCCAGAGGCGGTTCCAGGACACGGCTTAGAGATGGCGAGGCGTTGACAGCACCCCGGGGTAGGCGTGACGGAGCCCAGTTAAGGCCTCTGCATGAACTTTGAAGATCTGGTGCACTGGTGTGGGGTCCGTTCATCTCCTGTGTAAGTTCCCTTGTTTATGAAATCTGCCCGCCGCCAGCCTGGAGCGTCCTGCCTCTTTCTTCTGTCTCTCCTGCCCTCCGCGTTTGGGATGGCTTCGGGGTTCAGCAGGGAGGCTTCTGAGCAGCTGGTGCGCCAACCGTCACCACGGGGGGTGACACTGGCGCTCGGTGTGTTCGTTCTGTCATTTTATCCCGCGTGTGGTTCCTGTGACCACCCTGCAGTCAAGATGCGGGCTGTTCCGCCCCTCAGAGACCCGTCTCGCTGCCCCTCTTCGGCACCCCCACCGTCCCTAACCCCTGTCAACCACTCTTGTCAGTTCTCCACCTCCATAACGCTGTCATTTCAAGAATATTAGGTAAGTGGGACCACAGCATATTGGGCTGGATTTTTGAGATTGGATTTTCTTCACCCAGCAAATGACCATGCGATCCATCCAAGTTGCATCCAACTTATACACAGGTGATTCCAAAGCGTCTCTTAGCTTTTCCAACATGGTACATAAGTTCAGTTGGGTTTCACCTTGTAACACCAAGTCTAAGAAGTTTCCTCTTGTGAACAATGGTTCCACGGCAAAGCTGACCCTCTCATTGGATGAGTTCTCTTCTGCATTACAAACGTAGGATGTATCCTGATTCCATCTCAATGCCACAAACATTCTTGCACGGCTTGTTGACTCTTCCAACCTTCCCCATACTGAATTTGAAATCTCTGCAGGGTAGAAAGGAGTCCATGCAGGGACAGAGCCAGCCCATCAGGCCAAGGCGGTGCCCCTGACCCCGAGATTTCTGCGGGATGCTGGCGGGATCCTCTCCCTGACCATGGTGGGTTTCTAGGTACCTCCATGTCCCACATTGTGTTGGTCCCTAAGGCCTGCAGAGAGTGACCCCACATGACTGCTGAATGGGATTTTGTATTTTTGTGGCCCTTAAAGATAGTCAAGTAAATGTATTTTTTGTTTTAGTCTAGAGAATTTTAACTTGATGGGCTCCTTAAGAGATGTCCTTATATACTTAACCTAATAAAATCTTGCATTCTTTCATCTTCTTGGCACCATCTAGCTCATGGGCTTACTGAGAATGTTCCAAGAACATCTCTCTTAGCCTTTTCTGGGCCACATGGGCCACCAACCATCAGAACATTTACCTGATGCAGACTTCGCCTCAGTGTTTCCTGGGTGCTCTCTCTGACAACAGCTTCACAGGTCTTGCTGGGCTCCCCCTGCCTGCCTCACACAAGTACAGAGGAGGGAGTGGTACTGGGAGGGGGGTGGGGGAGGGGGGAGGTGTGCACCACCAGCCTGGGGCAGCCCAGCCCCCACACTGGGGAGAAGAACTCCCCTAGTGCCTGAATGAGGGAGGAGACAGAAGATACTTGTACAGCAAGGTCTAGGCCATGACAGGACACATGGGGGACAAGAGACAGTCACCCAGGATCACAGGCAGAGGCCAGGGGGCGAAGGGCAGTTGTAAATTGACCTCCTCCTGGGCTCAGGCTCCCAAGGGATGCCCAAGAAGGCTGGGGAGAAGGCTTGAGTTGGGAGGTGGGGTCTGAATTTAGGGGATGAGCTGAGGGGGTGGGGGCAGGGAAACGGTCAGCCCTGAGCTTTCTCCTGCCATTCTTGGGAGCATGTGAGCAAAGGGAGCACCTGTGGGGACTAGCAGTAATGCGGGTGGGGGTGACTTCGTGATGGGGGCTCCTGCAGGTCAGGAACCAGCTGGCTGGTTGGGAGTCAGCCTGGCTTATAGCACAGCCCCTGCCAGGGTCCCTAAGACCAGTTCCTGCCCTCAGGATCCTGCCCTCAGAGCTCTAAGCCTTAGCTGAATCCTGGGTATGGCTCCCGTGTGGGACCCCCCCACACACACCTGCAGTGGCTTCCTGGAGGTGTGAGCCTAAAAGGGTTTAGGCCCTCCCCGGGCCTGATCTTGACCCCCAAGCCTGGAACCAATCAGAACCAGAATGGACAGAAAAGTGGAAGCCCGCCACCGGGCCTAGTAGGAACAGCCTGCAGTCACTTTCCCATGGCAGCCTCCCTGGCCAGCTCCATCAGCCCTTGGGGCTCTCATAGCAAGCCTGTGTCCTCCAGTCTCCCTGGAACACTGGCCTGCCCACCTGACAGCCAGGCCTGGGACACATCAACTCCTGCCACAGAGGCCCCTGGAGGGGCACCCTGGGTGGCACTCCCACTTTCCATTAAAGAAGCTCAGTGAATGCTGTCCTCCAAGAAAGAAGCACAAACGTGACACTCCCTCCCGTTTTCAATACTCTTCTTGGAAATATCCTTATACTGCAAGGCTGGCACTCTATTTCCATTGAAAACTCTGGACGTTCAAACTTGGGAAGGGTGTCCTCAGGTGCATGCCGAAGGGAAGAGAACCCCCAGGACTCAGGCACAGAGGCCAGCTGGGAGGAGGCCACATGGACATCCCAGAGTCAGGGAGCCCTGGGTGCCAGAGTCCAGTGACATCCATGCCCCAGCACACTTGCAACCCCTAACCCTAACCCACACTCACCTCTCACTCAGATGCCCCCAGGGAGGCTGACAGGCTCCAAACCCTTTTATTAACACACGAGAGAGTCTATTAAATAACTGAAAACCTGTGAATACTGCAGGATGCACACAACTGTTCTTTTTGTCCAAGGGCAGCTCAGAAGCAGAGCCTGAGACCACACTGTGGAAATTCCACCAGCCACAGTGTCATTCTGTTGGGACAAAGCCAGCCTAGGAGGCTAGACAGGTCAGTCATCTACATAGACCCCACGGACTTTGGAACTAATTGTGGGGAGCATTCACAGCCCCCTCCCCATCCATGAAGCCTCATGGCTGCAGGGGTAGTTTAGTGGGAAGTGTAACCCGTCTGACCGGCCCCACCAGCTCAGAGAAACCCCAGGTCACACCTGTCTCTTTCCCATCTATCCCTATTGATACGGAAGTGCCAGGTGCAGGTGGGACCTGAAAAGCCTGCGTAAGAGCCCATGCTGAAAACAGTCTGCTCAGGCGCCTCCTGGTGCCTGTGCTGGGCTATGGATGCCCTTCCTGGTTCAGGCCAGGGTCACAGAGCTCTCTGTTCACTTACAGGCCCTTGAGGAAAACCAGCCCCTCTTTATTCACGATGATACCGCCTTGAGGCACACCCAGTGTCCTTGCCTGTCTGCGGCACTCTGCGGGGCCAACCCATCATTAGGAAGGTATTTGCACGCAGGCTGGACATGCCAAGGGGAGTGGTCAGTCTGGCTCTCCTTTCTCCCGGAAGCTCTTTGGCACACCCCCTTCCCCGCTCCCCTCCCCTGCTCTGCACGCGCAAGGGGTGCTGAAAGGGCAGCCTTCCCATGGGCCAGGCACCGAGATACCCTATTTCATCCTGGCCCCGCCCTGCGAGAAAAGCTACCCAACGTCCCCAAAGCGGCAGAGCCGGGCCCGCAAGGTGAGCCAAGAACAAAGACTCCGTCCTAGGGCTTCACACCCAGAATTCCACAAACAGCGAGCCTTTCAGAGGCCGGTCCCTTCGCGGCTCCTCGCGCTCCTCGCTGGGACCAGCGCTGGCCTCTTGTCCAGACAGCCCAGGGCACAGGGGTCTGAAAGGTCGCGAGGGGACGCCGAGGCCTGAGGTGGGCGTAGGTTTTCCAGCAGGTTCTTAGGAGACACGTTCTCGCCTACGCAGGGGGTTTTTGCTTTGCCACGGTTGGCGGGCTTACTGTCCAGGCAAATCCTAAAATGGCCTCGTCCCGCCACGTAAGCTTGTCGTGTATGAGGTCACACCTGTTCTCACTTCCTCCCGTAAGACCGACAGGTAGCCCTCGCACCGCCTTAGCCACCGACGGGAGCCTTCTCTTCCCCTCCTAAAACCAATGGTATTTGATCAACGTCGTCGCCTTGGGGGCGGACTTGCGGTCTTCTTTTCCAGGCAGCCTCCGCTGAGGCGGACATGGGCCCAAGCCCCAGTTATCCGGGACTTCCTCCCGGGTAGCGCGCGGCCCGCTGACTCCCCGCTCGGATCCCGCGGACTCCGCGACGCTGGGAGCACGGCCTTTCCAGCGCTGCCACCTGCTGGCCGGCATCCCCGGGCTTCCCGGTCTCCTAGCAACGCCAAAGATGGCCGGCGCGCGTAGACTCCTGGGGGGTGTAGTTCTTCTCCTTCCCAGCTCGGTCTGGGAGCCTCCGCTATTAAGACGGAGGCGCCCTAGACTACACTTCCTAGGTTGCTCCGCGCGCGCCTCCCACGGCCTCGCGATAATCCTGTGCCGGAGCCCCTCTGGAGAGAGCGAGCTCTCGCGGTGACCGCCGGGAGTTGTAGTTTAAGGCTGGGAGTCGAGGGGCCTGGTACCGGCGTTGAGGTGGCAGAGAGACTACAAATCCCAGGGAGGGCGGCGCGACCGCCTGGAGGGCGGGGGGTACGAAAGAGGAACGCGAAGGGCGCCGGGGTGAGTGAGGGCCGGGGGCGGGAGCGCGGGCGGCACGGGCCGGGGGCGGACTGGGGGCGGACTGGGGGCGTGGGCAGGGGCGCGGGGGGGCGGCCTTGGGGCGCGGAAGACAGGGCCGGGCGGTCTCGGGCGCGGCGCGGGGCGCGGAGTCGGGACAAAGGTCCGCGGGGACCCGGCTCCCCTCGGGCTACCGAACCTCCCGCAGGTGCAGTCCGCTAAGAGAGCCCGTCGGTAGCTGGACTTAGGACCCCCCCCCCCCACGTCCCCGAAGTCGCGGAGCCCCAGGAGGCCTCGCCCTGAGGACCGAGGCCAGGCGGCGTGAAGTGGGAGGCCGCCGGATGCCCTGGAAGCCCTTTCCAGACTGGCGCTCTCCCTTGAGGTTGCCGGGTTATTAGTCCGTTTATCGCCATGAAATAGGCAAGGTTAGGTCGTAACGTAGGTTTTCAAGGAGTGTATTGTCACCATAACAATTTGACATATTAGTTCAAGTATAATTTAAGGCCAGGTCGTTTGGGTACATTTGGATATGGCTTTTCAAGGATTTCAAGGAATAGCATTTTGGCAAATACAGCTTCTCTCCCAAAAAACCGTTTTGTGATAATTCTTAACCGCGTCGTCCTATTAAATTCGGAGGTGTCATACTTAGCCCCGTTTTTTGTTTTGTGTTTTTCTTAGTACGACTACACTCTACGGAAAAGGCTGACTTTGGTCTTCGTCTTTCTCGTGGGTTTTCACCTGGGGGAGACCTGGAAGAGGTCCCAATACAGGGTGGTCTAGGCGCGGCCTGGGCAGGGGAAGTTTAATAGACCACCTGGATTGTTCCAGTTCCCACTCCCAGCTAAGAGCCCCTGGATAGTATGTCGTTTGTGTTCAGCCAGAATCTTAATGGCCACGTTGTTTTCAGAAGTTCCTAAAAGGAAATAAAATCTGAATTATTTAGAAAGTCTGTTTTCGTAGCACCTGCACACCCCCACCCCTGCTCTGGTGTATTCCTCCCCAAAGCAGAGGGAACAGATGTCTTGGGGGGTGATCACCTGAGTGGGCTGGTCCCCAGGCAGCACCCAGGACCCCAGAGGCACCTCCCAACCCTTCACTTACTCTTGTACTCCGGGGTAAGCTGTGATTTGTCATCTAACTCATCGGAAGATGACTTTAGTCACCATAGCACTGAGAGTTCCGCATCCCCAAGGCCAAGGGTACCTCTGAGTGGTTTCCCAACATGCAAACCTCTCGCGTAGGCTCCAGGGGGTGCACACCCCTGTCAGGTGTGCGGAGTCCACGTAATGGTGGGCAGTGGGTGCCATTCCTGGCATCTGCCGTACATGTCAGCTGCCTGGAATGTTTTCTTTCCTTCCAGTCAAGTTGTCGACAGCATTTATTTTCCATCACAGCATGAGATGGGATTTTCAGATCGAGAAGCATGTTCCTATTTTTTCCCGAGAGTCAGATTCCATGTCTCCTTCCTTTGCTTGCTGGGAAAATAACCAGCGGTACCTACTCTGATGAGGGATGTCCAGTGGGCTGTGTCGTGCTCCCGTCAGTACATCAGACCCGGAGCTGATGACCACCTGTCCCCCACTCTCCTGTCCAGCCACAGCTGCCTGAAGGCTGGGGGCCAGAGCTGCAGGGAGTAGTTGTGTGGTCACTAAGGCAAGGCTTCCGGCTGGAGGGCCTGTTTGCCAGGTTGTCCTGCCAGCACTAACCCTATTTACTGACCACACATAGTTTCCCCGGTTAACCTGACGCGCTACTTGTTTAGAATCAGAGCAACCTGGAGGCTTTATTTCTTCATGTTGAAACCAATTCTTCTAAGGAAAAATGAGTTGTGAGACCACATATAGTACAATTTAAGTTCTCACCAAATTTTTCATTACCACGTAGAAGTATTTTTACCCAGTTACTTGACTTTTTGGCTCCAATGCGATTTTCAAAGTGAATCACATGTATTCAGTTAGTTATCGACGTGTGATTCACAGGCAGTGAAATGCTTAGGTCCAGTTTGACCAATTGTGACAAATGCATCTAGCTGTGTCGCCTGCACACCTGTCATGATAGAAGACATTTCTGTCATCCCTGAAAGGGCCCTTGTGTTGTGGGTTGAGTGGTTGTGTCCCCCAAATGCGTATGTTGGAACCCGAACTCACAGTGTTTTGGTGTTTGGACGTGGAACCTTTGGGATGTGGTTATGGTTAGATGAGGTCATGCGGGTGGGCCGCATGGTGGCATTAGTGCCTTTATGAGGAGAGAGAGAAATCTGCTCACAGGCCCAGGGAAGCGCCGTGGAACACAGCAAGCAGGCACCCCCTTGCAAGCCGGGAAGGGCCCACACCAGACTCGGGGTCTCCGAAATCTCCCAGCACCTGGTCATCTTGGCTTCAGACCCTGGGTGTTGCTGCGTTAGCGCTCCTGGGCTGTGCCACGGTGCGCTTATCAGTCCCGTGATGGCCCGTGGTGGGGTTTCTTGGGTTTGGCTTGTGTGACTAAAGAGGTTATGGACATTCTTGTACACATTTTCTGTGGGTGTGTTTTCCTTTCTCTTGGGAAAATCCCTGCGAGTGACCTTGCCTAATGGGCCTACTGAGCAGAGCAGTGTTTCATGGTGGCTTCAGTTTGCATTTCCTGGAGCTTAGTGGTGCTGAGTACTTTTCCACCTGCTTATCACATTCATACCTCTTTTCTGAAATGTCTGATCAAGTCTTTTGTCCTTTTTTAAAATTATCAAGTTGTAAAAGCCCTTTATATCTTCTGGATACACGGCTTGTCAGACATACTGCAAATATTATCCCCCATTCTTTGACTTGTTTATTCATTTTATTAATGGTATATTTTAAAAATTCACTTAGAAAATTTTGGAGTGGTTTTAGATTTACAGGAAAATGTTCAAGATAGCCAGTTTTCCCTCGTATCGACATTAGGTAACCACGGTGCATTTGTGGAAACTGAGAAACAGGAGTGCTATGTTCCTGTTGTCTACACCGCAGACTTGAGATTTCACTCGGTTCCCCAGCATCCCCGTCCAGGTCCCACGCTGAATTGAGTGTCACAGCTCCTTTGTCCCCTCTGGGATGGGCTGGTGTCTCAGACTCTCTTACTTTTTCAGGACCGTGACCGTTTTGAGGAGGACTGCACAGGCGTTGTGTCGAATGTCCCTCATTTTGGGTTTGTCTGCTGCGTTTTCTGGTGGTTAGAGTGGGGTTGTGGGTTTGGGGGAGAACACCGCAGCAGTGAGGCGGCCCTCTCGTCACATGCTTTCAGGGGGTCGCTGGCGTCCGTAGGGCAGCATGGGGCACGTTGGCCTGGTCACCCGGTCCAGGCGGTGCCTGCCAGGTGTCTCCTCTCCCCCTCCTGTCTTCTCTGGCGGCCACTCAGTGAGGCAGTCGCCCTCCAGGGGGTGGGAATGAGCCAGGCCCCCTGCGGTGTGGGGTTGGCAGGGGAGATCCACGGAGGAGGCCTCCTGCTGTGGGAGGCTTTCCTGTGCCCCACGTGTGGAATTCTCCATCATTTCCCTGCGTCAGCTGGGGCTCCGGGAAGTCTGTCGGGCGCTCTGGGCACGAGCCAGCACTGCGGGGCTTTGCTGCCCACAGTGTTGCAGCCGTGGCCGTTGGGAGCAAGCGCTTTCATCGTTCGTGTTGGCGGCACTCTCTCACTTGCTGGTGCTCCCAGATGCTCCTCGTGTGCCTGCCTCAGCCCTAGAATCAGCCATTTCTCCCGGGAGCCCTGGTTTCTTTCATGGAGGGGGTGTCAAGAAGCCAGGATCTGGGCACTGGTGTCCCTGCCTGAGGGCCTCCCGGTGGGCGGGGCTCGATGCCGTGTGTGTCCGTGATCTGTCTGTGTGTATCTGTAACCTGTGATCTGTAACATGCTTATTTGTAACCTTCCTGTCGGAACCTGGCTCCCACCATCCGCCATCCATTTTCTTTCTTTCTTTCTTTCTTTCTTTCTTTCTTTCTTTCTTTCTTTCTTTCTTTCTTTCTCTCTTTTCTTTCTTTTCTTTCTTTCTTTCTCCCTTCCTTCCTTCCTTTCTTTCTTTTCTTTTCTTTCTTTCTTTCTTTCTTTTCTTTCTTTCTTTCTCTCTTTCTTTCTTTCTTTCTTTTCTTTCTTTCTTTCTTTCTTCCTTCCTTCCTTCCTTCCTTCCTTTCTTTTCTTTCTTTTCTTTTCTTTTCTTTTCTTTTCTTTTCTTTTCTTTTCTTTTCTTTTCTTTTCTTTTCTTTCTTTCTACTGAGGGAGAGAGTGGTGGGGGTAGAAGGCAGAGGGAGAGAGAAAATCCCAAGCAGGCTTCACAACCCACAGGGGGCTTGATCCTAGTACTCTGAGATCACGACCTGAGCCGAAATCAAGAGTCGGATGCTTAACCAACTGTGCCCCCCAGGCGCCCCCCCCATTTTCTTATCTGTCCAGCCCAGCCCCAGTGTGCACAGAAAGCAGTTTCAGAATTGTTCACCCACGTTCCATCCCCACAAGAAACAAAGTTACCGAGTAGAGGACAGTGTTTATGTGTAGTTCTTCTCATCTTTCGCCTCCCAGTCAAACTTCATTTTCCAGAGATGCTGAGGTCAGCTCCTTTTTTCCTGTCCCTTCAGTGTGTTGATGTCACACTTCTGACACAGTTAAAATCAGTGGTCTTAGTCGTGTTCCGTCTTGAGATCCCTGACACTCTGTTTAATTTTTTTGCACACATTGAACTGTATTCTCTGTGATGTATGCTTCTATGGGCTTTGACACATGCACAGTCTTGCGTCCACCATATGGTATATCTTGATGAGACGTTTTTGATATTGATAAAATCTAATTTGTGAATTGGTTTTCTTTTCCAGTTCATGCTTTCTGTGTCCTTGCCTAAGCAGGTCGTCAAGATAGTCTCCTTCATTTTCTTCTAGAAGCTTTATAGATTCGTTTTTGCGTTTAGCTTTACGATCCATCTCTAAGTTTTTCATGTAATCTGAGTGTAGGTCTAGTTTTATTCCATGTGAGTAGCCAGTTGTCTGGCACTATTTGTTGAAAAACTATTTTTCTCCATTAAATTGCTTTGGCATCTTGTCAAAAATCATCTGACTATGTTATTTCTGGATTCTCTGTTTTGTTACATCGATCTGTTTATACTTCCATCAGTCCAACTGTCATGTGACTTTATAAGTCTTCAAGTAAGGTCACGTAAATCCTCCATCTTCTTTTTAAAAACTGCCTTGGCTCTTCTAGGTTCTAAGCATTTTCTCGTAAATTTGAGAATCAGCTTGTGAAAAAAAGAATCGGCTTGTGTATTCCTCAAAACAAATGGCTTCTGTAATGTTGATTGGTATTGTCTTAAGTATAAGATCATGTAGGGACAATTTACATCTTAATAATATTAAATTCTGTAATCCACTGGCATGAATTAATGGATATTTCCATTACATATAAAATGATGTATATAATATATGCCATTATGGTGTATCTTTTCCTTATTTAGATCTTGAATTTCAGCAGCGTTTTATAGTTTTCAGTATACAGGTCTTACATATTTTAAAATAAATTTATCCCCAGGACCTAGCAAATTATGTTTTTGAATGCCACTGTAAATATTTAAGTTTCATTTTCCGATTAATTGTTGCTAATGTATAGAGATAACCATTGATTTGTATATTGACTTTATATTCTTGGAACATTGCTAAGTTCACTCTTCCTGTAGATTTCTTAGGATTCTCCATGTAAATAGTCATGCCATCTGCACAGAAACAGTTTCTTGGTTTTCTCTCCTCACTGCATTGACTAAGCACCTGCAGACCACATTGGGTAGAAATGCTGAGATTGGATAGCCTTGATTTCTTCAGTCTTCAGGGGGAAATGTCCTATACTTCACTGCTAGTATGATGTTAGCTACAGCTTTTTATAGACGTCTTTCTCAGGCTTGGTGTATTTCTTTCTAGTTTCAGTTTGCTGAGACTTTTTAACTTTCTTCAGAGGAATATAATCACATTTAGAGTCCCACAACATAACATTTGCAGCATATAGGATACAACCCAAAATTACCGACTGTATGAAGAACTACAATAATACGAGCCATTCTCCAGGGAAAAGACCGTCAATAGACACTAATTCTATTATGACCAGGTGTCGGATGGTCCAGCAAACACTTTGTTTTTCACATTTTTATTTGCATTCTACTTAGTGGACATACAGGCAGTACTGGTTTCCGGGGTAGACTTTGGTGGCGCATCACTGACACCCAGTGCTCATCGTGACAAGTGCCCCCTTAACCCCATCACCCATCTAGCCCCTCCCCCCACCTCCCTTCATCAACCTGTCTGTTCTCTATCATTAAGAATTTCTTATGGTTTGTTTCCCTCTCTTTTTTCCCCTCTCCCATATGTTTCTGTGTTTTGTTTCTTAGATTCCACGTGGGTGAAATCGTATGGCATTTGTCTTCCCTCTGACTGACTGACTTTCCTTAGCATAATACATTGTGGCTCCATCCATGTCATTGCGAGTGGCAAAATTTCATCCTTTTTGATGGCTGAGTAACACCCTATTGTATATATACACCACATCTTCTCTATCCATTCATCAGTCAATGGGTGTTGGGCTCTTTTCATAGTTTGTCCATTGATAATGCTGCTATAAATATCAGGGTGCATGTATCCCTTCAAATCTGTATTTTTGTTATGCTTTGGGTAAATAGTAGTGCAAATGCTGGATCATAGGGCAGTTCTATTTTTAATTTTTTTGAAAAAGATTTATTTATTTATTCAAGGGGGAGGGGCAGAGGGAGAGAGAGAATCTTAAGCAGACCCCCCCAGCATGAAGCCCAACACAGGGCTTGATCTCATGGCCCATGAGATCATGACCTGAGCCCAAACCACAAGTCGGATGCTTAGCCAACTGCACCACCCAGGCCTCCCTCTATTTTTAACTTTTTGAGGAACCTCCATGCTGTTTTCCACAGTGGCTGCACCAGTTTGCATTCCCACCAAAGTGCAAGAGTGCTCCCCTTTCTCTACATCCTCGCTAACACCTGTTGTTTCTTGCGGTGTTAACTTTAGCCATTCTGACAGGTGTGAGGTGGTATCTCGTTGTGGTTCTGGTCTGTATCTCCCTGATGATGAGTGATGTGGAACATCTTTTCAAGTGTCTGTTGGCATCTGGATGTCTTCTTTGGAAAAATGTCTATTCATGTTTTCTGCCCATTTCCTAACTGGATTATTGTTTTTGGGGTGTTGAGTTTGATAAGTTCTTTATAGATTTTGGTCAAACAAACACTTTAAAGTAGACTTAATAACTACATTCAGTAAAGTAAAGGATAATATACTCATCATGAACAAAAATATAGGAAATCTCTGTAAGGAAGTAGGATACACACACACACACACACACACACACACACACTTCACACACACTTTTAATGAGCCAAATGGAAATTTAAGAACTGAAAAATACAGCATCTGAAATGAAAACTTTATTGAATGGTCATAGTAGAATGAGATTGACAGGAAATAGTTGATGACATCAAAGATAGATAGAACTCATCTAGTCTGAAGGAAAAAGGGGGGTTGATTGGGGGAAATGTCTAACACATGGGTAATTATAGACTCCAGAGGGAGAGGAGAGACACATAGTGGGGCAGAAGAAATAGATGAAGAAACAATGACTAAAACCTTTCCAAATTTAGTGAAAGACATACAGGATAAATATGAACAAAGTCACATTTAGACGCATCATTTTCAGATTACTGAAAACTCAAGCTTAACTTTGAAAATCTTGAAAGCAGAGAAAAGCAACAGATCACGTACAGTACGGCTTCATAAAGACTGTGAATCAGGTGAGAGGCGAGTGGGACTGCACCCTAAAATACTAAAAGAATTCTCTAACCTCCAAGAGTGAATGTTAGATACAAGTATTTTCAGGGAACGAGAAACTGATAAAATGTGTTGCCATCAAGTGTGCACTGCTAAAAATGCTAAAGGAGTTTTTGTAGACTGAAGGTAAGTACCAAAGTGAAATTCAGATCTTAGGAATGAGTGACGAACATCAAGGACAGTAAGTAACTGGGGAAATGTTTTCTTTCAAGTACGTATGTTTTAAAAAATTAAAACATTTCCTGTGTATGTAATGTATGCAGATGTAGTAGGCATGACAATTGTAGCACAAAGAATGGTGACGGGTACACAAACCTATAGGGTTTAGTAGAAGCAGTGCCGTGTTCTAAGTAGTCTGTGAAAAAGAGGGTGTGTATTGCAGTCTCTAGAGCAAAGTTATAAAAATATGCAAAGAAGTATAACCAAAGAACCAAAATAGGGTTGAAAGGGAATTTCTAAAATACTCAAATAGGGGCACCTGGGTGGTGCAGTCGTTAAGCGTCTGCCTTCGACTCAGGGCGTGATCCCAGGGTTCTGGGATCGAGCCCCACATCGGGCTCCTCCGCTGGGACCCTGCTTCTTCCTCTCCCACTCCCCCTGCTGTGTTCCCTCTCTCGCTGGCTGTCTCTCTGTCTGTCAAAGAAATAAATAAAATCTTTAAAAAAATGCTCAAATCATATAAAAGAAAGCAGGAAAGAGAGAACAGAGGATAAAACACCAGATAGACCAGAAGAAAACAAAATAGTAGCTCTATTTGGACACCACAGTGTCCTGGTACATTTGCCAAAGCCCATATATACAACATCAAGAGTGACCATAGTGTAAATATGAACTTTGGGTGACAGCGATGTGTCAGTATAGGGTCATTGATTATAACAAATGTACAGGATGTTGATGGAGGCTCTGCTTGTGTAGTGGGGGGGGGGTATGGAAACTCTTACTTCCTGCTCAGTTTTGCTGTGAACCTGAAACTGCTCTAAAAATATTTTGTAGATTATGGGCACCTGGGTGGCTCAGTCGGTTGAGTGTCCGACTTGGTTTCAGCTCAGGTCATGATCTCAGGGTTCTGGGATGAAGCCCGGAGTTGGGCTCCATGCTCAGTGGGGAGTCTGCTTGAAGATTCTCTCCCTCTCCCTCTGCCCCTCCCCCAGTGCTTGCTCACTCACTCTCAAGTAAATAAATAAATCTTTAAAGAATATAAAAATATTTTATATATTAAGACAAAACAAAACAGATGGACTAGTAGAAAACAAGTAATAAAATGGTAGACCTAAGTCTAACCATCGTGATAATTACATTAAATGTTAATGGACTAAACTCTCCAATTAAAAGAGATGTCACAATGGATAAATAAGCAAGACCTACTACATACTGTGTATAGGAGATTCACTTTCAATATAAAAAACACAGGTTGAAAATAAGATATATAGATGCAAAATATATCCATAGATCTAAGATCTATCTATCCATGTGTCTGTCTTGCAAACAGTGAACATAAGAAGATTAGAATGGCTGTATTTGTATCAGATAAAATAGATTTCAGGAGGTCGAGTATTACCAAAGATAAAGGGGAAATGTCTAATGATAAAAGGGTCATTTCATCAAGAAGACATATCAATTATAAATGTGTCTAATAACAGAGCATCAAAATAAATGAAGCAAAATGGACAGGATTAAGGGGAGAAGTGGGCAGTTCCACAATTATAATAAGAGATTTTAACATCTCTTCTTCTCACCAAATATTAGAACAAAAACCCAAAAGAAATTAGTAAAGACATAGAGGATCTGAACACTTCTCTCAGACATCCTGACCTCATAGCTGTTTGTAGAAAGCTACACCCATCCAAGGCAGAATACAAATTCCTACTAAGTGCATATTGTACATTCTCTAACATAGACCAAGTGCTGTGCCCTAAAACAGGTTTCAAAACTAAAGCAGTAAAGGTGTTTTTATTTGCAGATGACATGATTATGTAGAATACCCTAAGAAATCTCCATAAAGAACTAGGACTATCAAGTGAATTTTGTAAGATTTCAGAAACTAAGACTAATGAACAAATTTTAATTGTATTTTTTAATGTACTGGCAGCAAACGATTGGAAAATGAAATTAGAAATTCAATTCTATTTACTATAATACCAAAAAATAAAATATTTAGTAATAAGAATAACAAACTTATTTGTTAAGTAGTCTGAGCTCATGTATAGGACTGGCTTGTTCAGAACCCCTTCTGCTCAGGACCACCTCCTCACTGCAAACCTCAGAAGAGAGCTGAAAAGAAAACTTGAAGAGATGGGGAGTGATCGCACATTCATAGCTTGGAAGACTCAATATTATTACGATGTTGATTATCCCGACCAAAATTCCAGTAGGCTTCTTCGTAGAAACTGACAGCGCGGTTCTAAACTATGGAAATGCACAACCCTAGACTTTAGAGCCAGTAACCCAAGCAGAGCTTATGCTACCTGGTTTTCCAGACGTCAGTGAAGCTTTAGTAGCTGACACTGTGGTGCTGGTGAAGGACAGACACATAGGGGAGTGGAGCAGAACAGAAAGTCCAGAGATAGCCCCACACATATACACTCAGTTGGTTTTCAACAAAGATATCATGATAACGTGAAAAGGAAAGTCTTAATAGTGCTGCAGATCCTGGACATGCTTGTGGAGAAGATAACCCTTGATCTTTACTTCATACCATACACAAAAGTAACTCAGCGTAAAAGCTAAAACTCTGAAACTTCTGGAATAAAACATAGGAATGAACATGAGGTCAAGGCAGAGATTAACCTTAGGACACAAAAAAGCAAGACTCATAAAAGAAAAAAATGGATGCATTTGATTTTATCAAGTGAAAAAATTTGCTGTCCTGGATACCCATGTGCAAATGAAAAGGCAAGCCACAGATAGAAGAAAATATTTGCAAAATATTTATATCTGAAAAATACATATATCTGACAAAGAACATGGAGGAGCTATTACAAGTCAGTGATAGAAAGCCAATTAGACAAAATGGGCGAATGATTGAAGAAGACATGTAAACACGCGAGAGCTAAGAACCATCGTTAGTCACCAGGCAACAGTGAGCCACCACCGCACACCCGCTGACACAACGCTAAGTGCTGGTGGGAGCGCGCGTGGGACCACCACCCTGGGAGACAGATTGACAGGCGAGAAAGGTAAATACAACGTACCTTGACCCAGTCCTTCCAGTCCTAAGTATCTACCCAAGAGAAATTAAAATAAATGTCCACAGCAGCTTTTTCATAGGCACTGAAATCCAGACACGATCCAGGTGGCCATCGGCAGGTGGGTGGGTCAAGGCAACGTTGTGCACACTCACCACAGAGCTGTCGTTCAGCCGCGAAAGGAAAGAAGTGCAGTTGCGTCTAAAGATCATCAGCTCAAGTGGAAGGAGCCAGGCGCAGACGTGTCTGTGCTGTCTGGTTCACTCACATAAAACCCTAGACAACGCAAGCTTCGTCTGCAGTGACGAAGGTCAGCCCCTGCACGCGTGAAGCAGGGCTGGAGGGAAGGACTGCGGAGGGGCCCAGACTTCGTCTGCGGGTGGCCAAGACATCCTGCACAACGTGTCTGAACTCGCTGACTGCGTGTGTTACATGGGTGCAGTTTGTTGTATGTAAATTGTACCCCAACAACACCCACTAACTGGCAGACGAAAGTGTTGGTTAAAATCTGGGACTTCTGAGGGGCCCCTCGGGGGCTCAGTCTGTTAAGCATCTGCCTTCGGCTAGGGTTATGACCTCCGGGTCCTGGGATCAAGCCCCATGTCAGGCTCCCTGCTCAGTGGGGAGTCTACCCCCTCTCCCTTTGCCCCTCCCCACTGCTTGTGCTCATGCTCGCTCTCTCTCTCTCCCTCCCTCTGTCTCAAATAAATAAAATCTTAAAAAAAAAAAATCTTGGACTTCTGATTCCTGAATTGAAAGGGTAACTTATGACTTAGTGCGACCCTGGGGATGCCTCTTACCAGAGTGAGCTGAAGTTCCCTGACTTTCAGGATTTCCACAGGATGAGCCCACATGGAGCAGACAGAAAGGAGAACATTTGATCACACCGTGTAGGTGAGGGTCAGCGTGTCTGTGACATCACAGTTGCTGTCCTAGAGAGGAGAAGGCGCATTTCGGAAGAGAGCACGCACTTCGAATGGGATGGCATGAATGAGGGGCCGGGGCGGGGGGGCAGGTGGCTCTTAACAGTTTCCATGACAAGGGCAGGGTGAATAGTAGAAAATTATAAGACTGAGGGTCCCTGACTGGCCTGTGTTGGCCCCAGAGGTGTTTCACTGCCTAGGGGTTCTGTCTCTTGGTGAGAATGCTTGAACTGGGGTTTTCCTAGGACAGAGCAAGATGGCAGATGGACAAGTCCTGTCCAAGCTCATGAGTAGAACCCCCTTCTGCTTCATCCTTTCAGGAGGCAGTGAATGGCTGAAAGCTTTGGAGGAAGGAGTGAGTCCATCTAGATCCAGATCCAGATCCAGATGGGTTGAGCACAGCCCCTCCAGTCCCTCAGCTCTGGGGGCTCCTTATGGTAAGTCAGTCGAGCCTACCAACAGTGGGCCTCACCATCTGCCTTGATTTGCAGGCCTGGGACCAGGGATCCACAGGTTCTTAGTCCCGCCGTTAACTAAGCACTGGGCACTACCTCTGGATGTCTGCAGCTCCCATCCCAGAGGGCCAGGTAAGGGTCCTGCACCTCGGCCCCCACCTGGTGCCCCAGAAGGAGGCGCCCGCATCTGCACAGTGCCCCTATCTGTTGCAGACCCTGTGTTCTGGAACATGGCGCTCCAGCGTGCCGTCCTCCTGGCGGGCCTCCTGGTGGAAGTTGCCAGCAAATCCTCAGAAAGTGTGGTAGGTGTCCCCTCACATAGTGGCGTGGGTGCCAGGAAGTAGAGTCGAAACCCTCTCTTCCCAGCCCCTCCCAGGCAACGTGTTGAGTGGCCAGCCAGGCAGGCAGTGGAGGGAAGTGACTGCATAAACCACAGAGCACCCACAGCCCAGGAAGTGTCCCCAGGAGCACTCCTTGCCCCGTCAGGCTGCCCCAGCCCAGGCCCTGGTCAGAATCTCTGAGTGGGCCCCCAAGGGATCCCCCTCCTGACTTGGGAATCTGAGTGCTTAGGAACATGCTTATGTGTATTCAGTCATCAAACACTCGCTGGGCACATGAAGTTCTGTTCCAGGAAGTGTTCGTGTGGTGTGGCTATGTGTCCTCACCTCACTCTGGGTAAGCAAGGGACGGTCACCTGATTCGGAATTTAGAAGAGGTCAGAGCCATGGGCGTTGGGTCAAGCTCATGAGGTGCCCCTCTGCGGATGCCATTTTCAGTCTGGCCTACTTGTCCTGCCCCAGCCCCCGGCTGTCGGGGTTTGAAAACTCACCGCCCTCTCCCCTCTAGGGCCAGCAGGCTGAATGTTGTGTGGACGTGGTGGACGTCAACACCACCTGCGGGGGCACAAGCCTGTGTGGTCCAGGTAAGCTGCTTTGGCACCAGCCAACCTTGACCAGCCTTGGTGATGAGGACAGTGCTCACAGCGAACGCCGTGGAGGTCACCGTAGCTCGTGTGAGCAGGCAGACACACGGCCCCTCAGGAGGGACACTGGAGATGCCTGGGAGGTAGGCAAGGGGCTAGAGGAGTGGGCAGAAGCAGCGGGAAAGGGACAGGACCCCATCTGAGCCTCCCTCCCGGCTGGCAGCCTGGCCACGTCTTCTCGGGTGGAGGCGGGTGAGTGCGCCGGACCCTCCGTCTCTGCGGTGAGCGTGTTTCTTTCCTCCTGCCGCCTGGGCGGCCTCCACGTGGGGCCTTTGTCTCCTGCTCCTCAGGGAGGAAAAGCGAGGTCAGGGCCCTTCTGGCTCCTGCTGTTTTTGAGTCTTTAGCTGGAAATATTTTTGTGTGTGAAAGAGGCATATTCTGGTGTCCCTCATTTGAAATTTTATCCTCAGAAAGTTTCACGTATTAAAAGCCAAGCTGCAGAGAGAACTGGGTTGGAAGTTGTGAGATAAGAGACCGGCAAAGGGGGAGAAAAGGCGTAGATGGAACCAGAACAAAAGAACGGGTGTGAGCACGCTGTCCCGGGCACCGGGTGAGCCTCTGGTCCTGGCGGCGGTCCGTCCGGTGCAGGGGACGCGCAGGTGTTGGGAGCCGGTGTGGCAGGGGCGCCTCCGCAGAGCGAGGCCTCTGTGTGGTGTGAGCAGTCGGGTGTTCAGTGAGAGGCATTTCTGTGCAAACAAAAGAAAAACAAGTGTGAATGGTTGGAGCCAATCGTAAGTCTGGTTTTTCAGTCTGGAGGGCAGTCAGCTAAGTACCCTTCCAGGTGTCGGACTCGAGGCCGGTGTAGGGGAGTGAGACGGCAGAGGCCGCGTGGCCGCTGGTGAACCTTCTGAGAGGCCCACACGGGAGCAGGCGTGAGGCTGTGTCCACACGGGGGTGTCGAGGTGATGTCTCCGAAGTTCGTATCCTCAGCTCACAGGGCTTTGGGGAAAAGGCCGTTTTAGTTCTCAGTGGTTCCGAGGCAGGAGGGTGGGAGGAGAGCGGAAATGTTGGTTTGGAGAGTCGCAGCCAAATATGGGAAGAGACTGGGAGGGTTCAGGAGCCAGTGCAGCTGGCGGGTAGGTCACAAGCCTCAGGCCCGAACAGGAGTGGAGTCTGGTACCCACACAGACGCGCTACCGACACAGCCCCCCCGCTTCCACCAGAGAGAGTCACAGTGAGACACGAGTCTGCTTTTTTTTTTAATCATTTGCTACTTTTTTTTTCGTTCGTTTCTTTCTTAATAATAACTTTTATTATGTTACGTTAGTCACCATACAGCACATCCCTAGGTTTTGATGCAGTGTCCCATGATTCATTACTTGCGTATAACGCCCAGTGCACCATGCAACACGTGCCCTCCTCACTACCCATCGCCGGCCTGTCCCAGTCCCCCACCCCTCTCCCCTCTGAAGCCCGCAGTCTGTTTCCCAGAGTCCATAGTCTCTCGTGGTTCATTGAACGAATTTGCTTTTAAGTCTGGCCTCACTAAACGTGGCCTGGTCGTCCACATGCGTGCAGCAAGAATAGCGATTGACCGTTGAGGCTTTTTTAAGTGGGCCTTGCTGGACCTTTCCACAAGGAGTCTTAGATTGAACCCCCGAGGCCGGGAAGCCAAGCCGAGGACTTGCCATCAGACCTAACCTGCAACACATATAGATTTTGGTGCATCCTCTCTTCTCAACGTCCGAATAGCCTCAGTTTCCTGGACTTGCCCAGAAGCGACCTTCCTTGCTCACCTGTGAGGCTGGGAAGCCAGTGAGCTGGGTGTCAGGTAGTTTTTAAAGGGGCCTCATTGGCTTCATAAAGCCAACTTTAGCTCCTCAGTCTTTCTGGTCACCGGCCCTGGCTCTCTAGCTGTGCCTTGTCCCTGCACACAATGGCCCAGCCCAGGGCCTTCTTGAGGCTGGCAGCCCTGGGCAGCTTTGCCCAGTGACCTTGGAGCCAGCCGGAGGAGTGCTTTTTGGGAGAACCACTGCACTGGCGCCAGGTGTGCCAGGCCCCCCGTTCCCAGGCCCCCTGGTGTGGTGCTCGGCCCGTCCACCCACAGCATCACAGGCGCTGCTGCTGGTCAGTCTTCAGGCCCTGCCATCCACTTGGGGTCCCTGCACAAAGGCCTCCACCTCACAGTGACACACTGCGTGTGGATTAAACATCAGTGAATTCATCGTGAGGGACGTGTGGTCTGTGGCTTGTCCCTGGACTCTGGCGCTAGGATTCAGGGCCAGCTCAGTACCTGCACTCAGTGTCAGTTGAGCACGTGTTTGCTCAGCCACTGTGCTAAATGTTGGGGATGTTAAGAAAAAATAAAGGTATACGACACAATTTCTGCCCTTAGGGGTGCCCTGACTAGTTGGCAAAACAGACTGTCTGTAAACTGCTGGCCAGTGGGAGCTGGGCTGCTCCCAGCGCCGGGGAAGGCTGGGGATGCTGGCGGTGGCCTCAGTCTGGGACCTCCCCAGGGAAGGGGTCAACAGGGGCCAGGGTCACACCGGGGCTAGAGACAGTGCCACTGAGGGGGGTGGGCCTTGTCCCTTGTGGCCCCTGTGGAGGCAGGGTGAGGGCCTGGTTGTCAGACTGCTGTGGGCCTCCCCGGAGCGTGCGGCCGCGCACGGCACCGCCTGTCTCAGGTTCCCGGCCTGTCCAGGGTGTTTTACAAGACGTCCAGGAAGGGAGCCCACAGGAGCCCCTGGGTGAGAGCCCATGGTGGCTCCCGTCAAGTTTGTGTCTTTTTCTGAAATCAAGTGTACCATTCCATCCAGACTCCCAGAACGAGAGAATTCACATGCCTGAGCGAATTCTCCGGTTTCCCAAACTCAGAATATGGAAGAGCTCCCTGAAGGCAGGCGCTGAGTCACTGTCTCCCGCGCAGGCTGCTACAGGCACCGGAACGAGGACGGCAGTGTCAGCTGCATCCGATGCGGGAACGGCACCTATGGCTCCGAGTGCGGCGGCCGTCCTGCGGCACCCCCCACCACGCCCACCTGGCCTGCTTCCCACCGAGGGGCCACGTCTCCAAGTTCTGCAGGAACGGGTGGGGTTTGCCCTTCTTGTCTCCACAGCAGCGGGTGGCCCACCTTTCCCTGGACCACTGTCCGTCGAGGGGACACCCCCCGCCCCGCCTGGTCCCCTCTCTCCCTGAGTCCTCTTGTCCGTGCAGGACAGCCGTGGGGTGAGGGCAGCTCTGTCTCTACGGCCTCCTCCCTTTCTGGTTTCTGGCCCGTGATCCCCCCCTGGGCTGTGTCTCTGGCTCCCGGGGAGTCTTCAGCAGCGTCCCTGTGCGTGGTCCAGACCTGCCCGGGGAGCCGGCAGCACTGACCGCTCTGCTTCCCCACAGTCGCTGGCTGGGGCGCACAGTTCCCAGTGAACCGGAGCACAGGGACGCCCGGGCAGCCAAATCTTGGTAAGTCTCAGGCTCACCAGTTGAGAGCAGGGCCTCTGCACAGGTCCTGGTGGAGGAGGGGTCATCGTCTGCCATTCCCAGTGCACGTGACCACTTACACTGGCCTCAGCAGGGCCACAGCCATGGCCAAGGTCACATTGCACCCCAGGCAAGAGATCTGTGGACAGGGACCCAGCCTGACCACAGAGCGGGGTTGGTGGAGTCGGCAGCCCCCGGAACTGGGGTCACTGGGCACACGCAGAAGGCCCTCACACATGCCGCTGAGCAGTTCTAGTGAGTGGAAACCCTTACAGCTGCACACCACACCCTTTGCCTCAGTCCTGGCCCACCCAGCACCTCGGGCCACGGAAACTCAGGACGTGCAGTTCTCTGGAGATGGGAGGGCGCCCCGAGGTCCCCTTGCCCCCCGAGGTCCCCTTGCCCCCATCCCCGGAAGCTCTTCTGAGGATATAGGGCTCAGACTGCAAACACTGCATGCCAGGCAGAAGAGCCCAGCACACGGCCTGGTCTTCGGGGGCAGACACAGGGCCCACATCCTGCATACTCTGTCCTCAGCTTGCATCCCATCGATCTGAGATGTGGCCCGCCAGCCACAGAGCCTTGGCCCTGCCACAGGGGCGTGGTGCCCCAGCCACAGGGGCCACTGCGGTCAGGGAGCAGGGCCTGCCCCAGGAGTGGTCGCCTCCTCTTCTCAGGTGACCAGGTCGTGATGAGGGTTGTATGTCCCCCAGACGCTGGGCCTTCAGCAGAGGGCGTGTTGGACCTGGACTGAGGGCTCCGCTTTCTGCACAAGTTTCAGGACCAGAAGCAAGTGGCCTTACACTGACCTGCACCACCAAGGCCGGCCACCAGAGCAGCAGAGTTGTAGGGTGGGGTCAGCGCAGATGGCCCCGACCTCCTGTGACACCACGCTGGGTCTGGCAGTGGGGTACCGATGGAGGGAGGCCGGCAAGTCTGGCTCTACAGCCCATTTTCATTGCAGCAAGTTTGGGGCAGGACACGCCAAATTAGCCAGAATTCATCCCCCTCTAGGTTCCAGCATAGCCGTGGCCACACCTCATGCCTGTGTCTCGGGGTCAGAAAGACACCTCCCCACAGACATCTACAAGCACTTTCCCCACAATTACCATCCAGAGCCCCCAGCCGTGGGCCCACCAGCCCATCCTGACCCTGTGTAGGTAAAGATGGGCAGGCATCATGGCACTAGGAAGGCCATCTAGGGACCAGGGACAAGCTCCCAAGAGGCAAGGGTGTAGTGGGAACCCCTGCCTCTGAGTTGAAGGCTGTGACCTGGCATGCCTGGTCATTCTCTGTGCTGAGTCTTCAGTGGGGAGGTGGGGACCAGAGGGCCTGGTGTTCTCAGGGGCTGGAACCCTTAACCCTCTCAGTAACCCACCTCCCCGTGACAAGCCTGAGGCCTAGGGAGCTGGAGCTCCTCAGACCCCACAGCCAGGTGTCTGGGCCTGCAGGGGGGACCCGAGCCCCCGAGTGCAGAACCCTGTGAGGGCCCGGGCGTGTTCAGGGAATAGGGGTCTGGGTAGGTCCTCTGAGGCCCGCCCAGGCTTACCACTGGCAGCCGCTCCCTTTGCTCACAGGGAGCCCTCAAGTGGCAGCCTCCCTCTTCCTGGGGACACTCTTCATCAGCTCCGGCCTCATCCTGTCCGTGGCTGGGTTCTTCTACCTGAAGCGTACCAGTAAACTCCCCAAGGTTTTCTACGGAAGAAACAAAGGTATTCCACACCAGAAGGGTGCTGACCAGTGCACTGGGGCTGGGGTGCAAGATGCGGCTGTCCAGCCATAAAACTCCACAAAACAGCAGGAAGGGGACTGGGTTGTCACGTGGCTCTTGTGTCTGAGAGTAAGAGGGGTGGCCATGTCCTCGGGAGGCTCCCATGTGGATTCTGTGGGGCTCTCAGAGTAAAGGTGTTGGCGTGACTCCACCGCGGGGCATCACGGCGGGGTTGCTGATGAGGGGTGGGGGGGGGGAGGGGGGAAGTGACATCCTTGGTCTTGGGGCCACCTGCTCACAGCTCCCCCAGCCAGCTGTGTCCTCTCCCCATCCTGCCCCCTGGGAGTGGGGATAGGCAGGCTGGTGCAGGGACCGTGGGGCCCCGTGCCACCCCAGCTTACCCTGGGCCTGGGTGCCCGACCTGCCTCCCTCCAGAAGAGATGGGCGTCACTCCTGCTGTGCCCTCGGGTGTGCTAGGCAGGTGGTCCGGCCACCAGGTCGGACCCTTGAGTGGACAGTGCTAGTGGGCAATTAGCTAGAACTTCCTCACCTGGCCTCTGTGAGACCCCTGTCCACCCACCCGGAGCCCACGCTGGGTGCCTCAGTGGGACTGCTGCAGCGCCCAGGTCCTGACCCACGCCAGTTGGGATGGGCCTCCCGGGTCAGCTCTGAGGGGCTGCTCCTCCGCGGTGGGCCACAGGGGTCCTGGAGGGTCAGTGCAGGGCTGGGGCAGACCCACGCAGTGTCTCTCCTCCCTGGAGAGGGGGCTCGGTCAGCCTAGGTGGCCACCGAGAGCGCAGGGGTGCATAGCAACCTCCCCAGCGGAGGTGAGAGGTGGGCCCTGCGGTGGTCTCCCTGAGGCATGCCCCCACCCTGGGCCTCGCCTGGGGCTGAAGGCATTGTCTTGCCTGGCTCCTGGTGGTGCTGGAGGCCAGCAGCAGTACCTTGTGAAGACTGGCCTGTTGTTCTGCCAAGAGGGCCTGGGAGGGCGCTCTCCCTGGGGTGCTTGGGGGCCCACCGCCCCAAGAGCAGGTGGGAAATGTGGCCAGATAGCTGGGCCCTGGGCACTGCTGGGCAGGCATTTGGAAGTGGGACTGGGCTGAGCCTGGAGTGGGGGGAGAGCCTCTGCAGGCCCAGTGGACCCCCTCCCCAGGCAAGGGACCCCTGCCCCAGTGACACCTGTGTTTGCCCACAGCCCCTGCCCTGCAGCCTGGCGAAGCCGTAAGTAACCTGGAAGGATGGGCCGCGTGCCCCCATGTCGTGGGCCTCTGTGCTGGGGGCCGCCCGCTGTTCTCACTGTGCCTTTTCTCCTTTTCAAGGCTGCCATGATTCCCCCGCCACAGCCCTCAGGTATGTCAGCCCTCAACTCAGGGTGAAGAATCTCAAAACTATCCTGCCCACGGGGTCAGCCACTCTCCAGGGACACTGCAGGGCTCGGCTCTGCGGGCACCTGGTCCTGCAGCTCTCGGGACGCGGGCCAGGGCCCCCCGTAATCAACCCACGGCTCTGCTGCCTTTTCCCTTTTATTCGTTTCTGTTCCTGACATGTTGAGTCTGTTGGGAGACAACGAGAATCCCCAGCACGGGGTCTGGGGCCACCCCTGAAGCCTTTGCTTGGCCCTCACCAAGTCCCAGCTCTACCCGGGTGGTGGGTGCAGGAAGCTGGCTGGCCCGGCATAAGGCTTTCCCGTGGTCCCTCCTGAGTGGCTGGCACTTCAGTTTTACTCGGTCAGGCGTGATGATTCCAGGAGCAGGTGCACATATCAACCCTGTTATAGATGACTTCGTGAGCACAGAGAGGTTGAGTGACTGGCCCACGGTCACACAGTTACAGGCCATGGAGCCTGGCCTCCGCAGTCTGTGTTGTTACCACTGTGCAGAAGTCTGCAGTGGGGACAGGGGAGGATGTCCCTCTTCTCTGGGGACAAAGAAGTTATTAGCCAAGGCTAGATCTACTCAGTTCTGTAGAATACTTGTCTCTGATTTCTCTAAAGCAGGACCATCTACAAGCATCTTGAATTTCCCTGCATTAGTCTCCTAGGGCCGCCCTAACAAATGACCACAAACCGGAGGCTTGAAACAACAGAAATGTACTCTCGCACAGTCCAGGAGGCCGGAAGTCAGAAGTCAAGCTGGGGGTGGGGGGCACTCCCTCCAGAGTCTCTAGGGGAGGGTCCTTCCTGCCTCTTCCGGCCTCCGGTGGCTCCAGGCGTCCCTGGGCTTGTGACCACACCATTCCAGCCTCTGCCCCCGTCTTCACGGGGCTTCTCCCAGGTCTCCTCTCTCTGCCTCCCTCTTGTGAGGACGCTGGTCGTTGGATTTAGGGCCCCCCAGATATACCAGGAGGATCTCATTTCAAGGTCCTTAATCACATCTGCAAGTACCCTTTTTCCAAGTAAGGTCACACCTGCAGGTTCTGGGGCTTCAGACATGGACTCATTTGGGGGCCCCCTCCAGCCCTGCTGTGCATCATGGGAACTGTTGCCTCTGTGTCTTGTGAGAGCCAGGCCCTCAGCCAGGCGCAGGTGCTCGGGGTGCGGGGGCACCGAGTGTCTGCAGTGAGTGGAGCGTTCATCAGACACTCTCGTCAGCAGCAGCAACTCTGCTCACAAGTGGGGGCCCCGTGGGCTCCCCTCCCCTCGGCTGCGCCACACCCCACTCCCAGGAGCTCTGGGGAGGGCCGAGACCCGGGGCCATCCTTCCTGTCCCAGGCCCCACTCTGACCCTGCCTGTTTCTGACCCCGTTTCAGTGCGGAAGCCGCGCTATGTCAGGCGCGAGCGGCCCTTGGACAGGGACGCGGGCTCCACTGCCATCTCCTCGGTGGAGGCCCGGGTCAGCAACGTCTGACCCGGCGACCCACCCACAGTTCCGCACACCGCCTGGGAGAGAACCCAGCACACAAAGGGCAGGCGCTGCCCAGCAAGGCCTCAGGACCGGTCTGGACGCAGCCCCTGCCTCAGCGTGGCCGTCTCCCAGCAGCAGACGCTGCCTGAAGGTGCTGCTTCCCCCCCACAGCTGCTCAGTGTGACGGGCTGGGAGCCGTGCCCTTGAGCCGGGCTCGAGCGCGTGGCCAGGTGGGGTCTGGGCCCCTCGGGAGAGGCCGCTCCCAGCGGCCAAGAGCCTACGAGGACCACTGGGCTGCTCCATGCCTGGCAAAGCCAGGGCTCGCCCCCCTGCCTTTCCGAGCCCACAGTGGGCAGACATCCCCCGCACCACCAGGCCAGCTGGCCTCCTTGCATCCCCTCCAGGACGGTGTCCAGATGAGGGGAAGCGTGGCATGAGAACTGGTCCCTCTAAGGCTGAGGCGCCCGCAGGGCTGTCCTGTACCAAGACCCCCCACCCCTGCCCCCTAAGCTCAAGGCCACACATTTCCAGGAGCTGCAGAGGCGAGGTTCCTGGTTTCTTACCGACTTCAGACACTACTTTCCTCCTCTGTCTCCTGCCCCTGACCCGCTTTCCACGCTGGGCCCAGGCACTGCAGGCACTTGTCCGCCCAGCGACGGACGCTGGCCTGAAGCGGTTGGCGATCAAGGCCGTGTCCAGCCAGGGTCACATTCACCCGTGACTACTGCCTGAGTAGCCTGGTCTCGATGGACCTGTGGAGGGCCGTGCTGGCCAGTGGCCCTGTCCCAGCTGCCCCAGGCCTGGAGACGCGTTTCCGGCCCTGGCTGGTTACAGAGAGACGGGTTCCTGAGGAGAAAGGAGCGTTGGTGGCCACCTCTCACCCTCTGGGCTCGGCACTGGCCTTCCCAGATTCTCGGTCGGACTGATCTCTCTCCTTCGACGCATCCCGGGGGCCTGAGGCGGGGCCTGCGTGCTCAGCTCCTGCGTCCCTTCCGCGCCGTGATGCCTGTCCCGAGCACTGACAGTTTGCGGACACTTGAACCCACGCCTGGTCCAGCAGCTGACAGGGCAGCACCAGCTTCAGATCGGTGTCAATAAACGATTCAGGGCTTTCTTCCCCCGTCCTCCTTGCTCCACGTTCGTCTGTTCCTCAGGAAGGGTGAAGTCCACCTGCCCTGCCGTGGGGGCGGCCCCGTCAGCCAGGCTAACTGGACTCTCTCCCTTCACCAGGAGCAGCGACGCGCCCTCATGGGTACTGCCTCTCATTCCTCTGTCCCGCCCGTCCGTCTGAGGAGAAGGGGACGCAGGGGGAGGTGGGGAGGCCAGGATCAGGGTCCTCACCGGCTTCAGGGGCCACGGGGAAGTGAGAGGACACTCCACCGCCCATCTGTGCCCATCTGGAAGACTGGGCTTGGGAGCCAGGGGAGAATGCGCAGGACCCTCCAGATTCCCTTGGTTTCTGTAGCCCCTGAGGTCAGGGGAACCTGTCCCATCCTGTGGCTCCTTGGGAGGGAAGCAGACGTGGGAAGAGACTCCCTTTTCCCTGTTCCCACCTTTGCACCAAGCTGGCTGCTAATCTGGGGGAAATGCAGAGCCATGTTTGACCAGGAGAGCAGGTCCAGCCAGTCAGGCCCTGGAGGCCCAAGCCAGGCACAGATGGGCCCCCCACCCCCACCCCAGGCCTTCTCCATTGCCTCCCACCCTCAGGTACAACCTGGAGACCTGGGGTTAATCCAGCATCTCCATGTCCCTTCCCCAAACTCCCCCAGCCTCAGCTTTGCCCCACCCTTGGCAGCAAAGAACTCTGAATTTGACCCTGCAGCCGCCTCTGGCTCCCACACTCGAGATGCTTCCCCTGACCTTCAAGGCCTGGGTGGCCTGGTTGTTGGGGTCCTCAGCCCGCCAGCCTCCCCCCTGCCACTGAGCATCCCCTGGGCCTGGGTACCACTGTGCTTTAGGCCCCCAAATAGTGGGGAGTAGGGTCACTGGACTTCCCAGCCCCATGACCCGATGGGCATTCGGGCTAGAAAGCATGTGCGTGGGTGAGGTGGGGTACAGGGGCACCTGAGCCGGGTGTGGGGCAGCTGATAGGGTCAGGCATCTACAGTGGGGCTCCATCCTCAGCTGGCACTTACCTGGACTCCAGCCCTCGTGCAGGAGGCCAAACCGAGGCCAATTTATGGGGCCATCAGCTTAGGCCAAAACAGGCAGGTGGGGCACCTGTCCCTTTCTGACCCCCCACCATGTCAACTGCTGTGGGGCTCCCCCACACCCTAGGAGGGAGCATGGTATGGGGGTGGGCAGGTGGCACAGTCCTGGGCTCGCAGCCGGCAGCTCATTCATTCACTCCCTCAGCACCAGGAGAAGCACTGAGAGCTGGCAGAGGTCGGAAGTCAGCAAGAGGAAGAACTTCAGCAGCACGAAGAGGTGGGTGCACAGAGGAGGACCGCGTGGGGCCTGAGGAGGTGACGTGAGGGCAGAGGTCCTGGTCAGGAGCCGGGGCACGAGACCCCAGAAGGAGCTGGCCACAGTGAGATGCAGAGGGGCCACCAGTTGACCTTAGGGAACCTGGCTTTCAGTCCTGGGCGTGGGAAGGGCAGGACCGGCCGAGTCCACCGGGTGTCCCGGCTGGGCTGCCTCATGCCCGTAGGGTAATGCCGAGCTCGTCCAGAGCCCGGGGCCCGGTTTCTGCCCACGTTGGAATCGCAGCCTGGATGTGTCCCAGTCTCTCGCGTATCGTCATCTCCAGGTGGTGGGGCAGCACAGCCGCCGACAGATCACCCAGCACTGGGCAAGCGTGGGTGGGGGGCTCAGCCCCAGATGAGCCCTGAAGGGCCTCTTCATGCAGTGGCCATTCTGTGTGTCCTTGGCAGCACCCGGGGTTTGAAGCCCATTCTATCCCAGTCCCGGGGTGGGGGGACCACAGCCAGAGTGGGCCGTGGATACAGTCCTCTCACCTGGCCAAGGACAACTTCTGTGTCCAGCCCAGAACTCGGAGGTGTCCTGGGGACTCAGGACCCGCACATCTCAGAGCCATGAATGGACGAGGGTAGGGTGCGCACTGGGGACCTCGTGTTCTCCCCAGCCGAGTCCCCGGGCCGTGTGGTCGCACACGGAAAGCCATGCTCCCCTTGCGTGTGTAGGAGCCTGCACCTGGGCAGACGCATTCATGCTCAGACACGGCCAGGTTAACCTGCAGTGCACGGAGAGCACGTGCAGCCCTTGCACCCACACAGCACCGCTGCCCACCCGCCAGGATCGAGAAGGAGCCGGTGCGGGGACCAGGCGGGTCGCCAGGTCCCAAGCTGCCAAGACCCCAGAGCCAGGGGCTGGGCTCTGCTCCTGTGCAGTGAGGCCTGGCCGCCGCCCCGGACGGCACGTTCCTCAGGTCTTCCCTTTGCCTCTGGGCACTGACTTGTCCACTGAAGAGCTCAAGTGACCTCAGAACTTGGATATTCCCAGGAACCCTCAGGAGGGTGTTCCCAGAGCCGAGGCACAGAGGACACTTCCTGGAGGCAGCATGTGACCCCGAGTCACGATCCCCTTGTGAACCAGAACCCTGTCATGCACAAGCTGGGCCTGGCCCACACAGCAGCTCCCCACACGGAGGCTCCAGCCCCCTTTCTCGGTCCCCACCTCCTCCTGAGCACCCCTCCCCTGGCAGCCAGCACACCTCGTTGCACGAGCTGGATTCTCTGGTAGGCTTCCTGCTGTCGGAACAGCTGCAACATGGCTGTGAGGGGCCCAAGCCCCCTACTGGCTAGACCCCAGCCCCAGCCCCCGCCCCCACGTCCTCCGTCCAGACCCCCTGCCTTCGCCCCAGGCCTTTGCATAGGCTGGTCCTGGGGTTTGCAAGGGTCCCAAACTGACTGGCCGAAGCCACTACCCCTTCGCCCAGGAAGATTTCCAGACCCCCTGGCTGTGTTGGGGGCTTCCCTGGGCTCCAGGGCCCCGTCCCATGTGTGTAACTGAGGGTGCCCCCAGCAGACACTCACCCAAAACAAGTCCTGTGGCCAGTCTGATCCCTGACTCGCCCTCACCCCGACTCCGCCCCTTGGGGGTGCCCAGCCCTGACCCCCCCCCCGACTCCCTAGACCCAGAGCAGGAAGTCCCCTCGGTGGTGAACATTGGGGTGGCGCTTGCATGTAAGCGGGCTGTGTGGATGAAGTGGGGGGTGACAAGCTAGGCTGAGATTGGGGGTGCTCCCTGGAGGGGCCCTTCTGGGAGGCCCCTAAGCATTCAGGTTCCACCGGGGCCTTAAATAGGGTTAGTGAGTGGGTCTGTTTCTGGAATGGCGCTCCAACCTTCCAGGGGCTGTCAGGGGAAGGTTTTACCCAGGCATCCAGCACCCCCAGACCTGCCCAGTCTGTGGAAGCCTACACTGACCCCCCAGCCTCACCCCAGGCTCTGGTCTCTCACCTCTGACTTCCTGCCCTCCGCTGCCCAGCCTGCCAGGGCGAGGACGGGAGACCAGCCAATCCCCGAGGCCCCAGGCCACGCCCCTGGCCTGCATGACCTCCAGTGTATAAATACACCTGCCAGAAGCCAACACGCGGAGAACTCCCACCCGCTCCGGACAGCACTCTGCTTCTGGAAGAACGCACACCCCCCGGAGCCCCGCTTACCTGGGACAGAGCAGAAGGCACGCTTGCCCGACCAGTGCCACCAGGAAGGACAGCTGCTGGCAGCCAGCCCCGTGGAGGGACACCTGCCAGGTGGGGCACAGGCTGGCCCAGCCCGGAGGAGAGGGAGCAGACACTGCCGGACAGGAGAGCTCAGAGCCTCACAGCCTGGCGGTGCCCAGCCAAGGGGACCATGCTCAGGCCTTGCTGACGACCCCCGGCCCCCAGGTAAGGCCGGCTCAGCTGGCACTCACCTCTCACTCGTACAGGCTCGGGGTGGGGGCCTCTGAGGAGGGGCGGGACCTCAGTGCCAAGGGACTGATTATGTGGGGCACACGGGCCTGGAGGAGGTTAGCCTGTGGTCCCCCCCAGACTGTGCTGAGGCTGCTGCCTAGCCTGTGGCCACCATTGTCTCAAAATGTGGTGACATCTCATGTTGCAATGCTGGGAGCACTCGTGACATCACAGTGATGTCACTGTGACTCACCCAAACCTTCGCGACACATCACCACGAAGTCATTGCCCTCGCGCACCTGGACTAACCAGCGAGGTAGGGTCAGGGTCACCTCCGGCGGGTCCTCCTGGGCCCCATGGGGTCTGTCCACTGTCCTCCTTACCTGTCCTCCTCCAGGCCAGACCCATGTGGCAGGGCAAGAGGTGGGCCAGACAGGGCCCTGGTCAGCAGGAGGTCACCTGAGCCTCGCCAGGGAGACAGAGGCAGGGTCTCCTTGGAAATGCGAGTGGGTCAGGAGGACGGCAGCCGTGTGCTTGTGTGACCCTGCAGGGTGGTGGGTCATCCCAGAGGATGGCTGGGGCTCCTCCACCCCTGGCTCCTCAGGCTAGGGTGCATTTCTAGGTCCTGAGGGCCAGCAGAAAGCCCTCGTCACCAGCCAGACAAGCTGGCCCTACAGGTTCGGGTGAGGCTGGGAAACAAACTTGGGACACTGGTCCCCACCCCTGTTCAGGCCCTCCTCAACTTCCCGCAGCCTACCAGCTCACCCTGGCCCCCAGACAGAGTCCTGACCCTCACCCAGCCAGGCCTGGCCCCCCACCCTCATACAGCTGCCTGAAAACTGGGTGACTACCAACCAAATCAGGTGCCCATGATGGGATCCATGTTCAAACCCCCTTCAGCTGACCCAGAGTCACACTCCTCCGGTGCGAGCCCAGGTCCTGCTGACCTGTTGGCCAGGTGACCCTGGCTGAGTCACTCCACCCTCCGAGCTGCCCTTTTTGTACCGTGGCTCTTGTGTTTCCATGACCTGGGCCCAGCCTGGCAGAGCCCAGACATCAACAGCAAGTACTGTGGGCCACTGTCGTCGACTTTATTGATGCCCAGGTGGCACTGCCAGGTGGGACAAGCCAGCAGGAGGTGTCCACTGAACGGTCAGCACGACACCCTTGTGCATGTGGCCTCTGTTCTCAGACCCTCTGTGGGCTGGCCGGGCCTGGGGCACCCCGGGATGCTCACCCCGTCTTGGCATGTGAGGAGGTGGGCGAGGGCGGGATTGCAACTTGAACAGAAGGACCTTGACTCTGGTACAGATGGGACTTCCTGGAGTTGCCCACATGTGGGCAGTGCCCTTCCAGAGGTCTTTGGGGCTGGTGCCGGGCAAAAGAGACCCAGGGCGAGAGCAGCAGACTGCAGAGAAGGGGCAGCCTGTGGTCACTCATGGTACTCTCCGTTTGTCCACAGCTCAGAGTCTTGTCATCAAGCCAGCAGGTGTGGCAAACAGCCATGCCAGCCCCTGGTCGGACCAGCCCTACAGCCACTGTGCCCAGGTCCCCCAGCTCGGCCAGCAGCCCCAGGTCCCCCGGCACCCCTGGCTCGGAGAAGGTGGCCTCCCCACTGGAGTGCTCCATCTGCTTCTCAGGCTATGACAACATCTTCAAGACGCCCAAGGAACTCTCCTGCACACACGTCTTCTGCCTGGAGTGCCTGGCACGGCTGGCGGCCGCCCAGCCAACAGGCCGGCCCGGCAGCGAGGCTGTGCCCTGCCCGTTCTGCCGGCAGCCCACGGCTGTGCCGGCTGCCGGGGCCCCCGCCCTGCGCACCAGCCGCCAGCTGCAGGCCAGGATGCCCGCACACCTGCGTCGGGAGGAGCCCGTGTGGCTGGAGGGCACTAAGCTCTGCTGCCGCCCACCGCCCTCCACACCTGGCCTTCCAGCGCCCGGCTTCGTGTGCGTGGATGTGGGCCTGAGCAAGCCTGCGGAGCCCACCGCACCCACACCCACACCCACCCCGGGCCCCACCCGCCGCCAGGGCCGTCTGGCCCGCTGCTGGGCACGCTGTGGGGACTGGAGGCGCGTGGCGCTGGTCACGGCCCTGCTGCTCGTGCTCTTCTGTGTGGTGCTCTGGCCCGTGCAGTGTGCGCTCAAGACCGGGAACCTGCGCTGCCTCCCCCGGCCCTCCGCCGCCATCACCACCGCCGCTGCCTTCTCCCCTGGGCCCCTGGCTGACAACTAGGCGCAGCCACCCCTGCCCTAGGTGTGGGGCCCTGGCCCACAGCTGGGGTCACAGGTGTGGCAGCTTTGAGAGCCGGTGCCCGGAGGGGCCCCCACATCTCCGAGGACCCCATATGCCATTCAGCTCACCTTCCCCCTACTCTGTGGGGCTGAATCCTGACGGCACAAACAAAAGGGTCCCTGAAGCTTCCAAGAATCACAGGCTCCTATGGGCCCCAGAGACCACCTTCCTAACCCCCCACGATGGACAGAAAGCCTTGATGAGGCCCCCTCCCCATACACTGTGAATTACCTGCATTAGTAGCCCTTTGCTGAGAAGGGAGGGCGCTCACCATCTTTATTTTATTTTTACATTTCACCCACGGCTCCTTCCCCAGGTAAGGCTGGCCCCTTCCATTGGGTGGGGATGCTAAATATGCCCTCTGACCAGAGGGACAAAGGGCAGCAGCAGGAGGCCCAGTCCTCCAGTGCCCATCCTGAACTGTACATTTTTAAATAAATTATTTTGTATGCACATTTGGTAAGGGGTCCTCACCCTGTGCGCCCTCTTCCCCACACCACCGAGCCTCTCCTTCCGGAAGAGCCATGGCCTGCCCCTGTCTCAGAGACTTTAATCCAGAGGACACTCCCACTGGATTGAAATCCCAGCAGCCCCTAGGGCAGATAGCCCCCAGGTTCTAGGGTGTCAAGCTCCTGTTCCCTGTGGGCTGTGGATAGGCTGGGGCAGTCCTGTCCCCCTCCCCTAGAACTTTGAGGCTCCCCCAGGAGGGGGAGGGCAGCTGGAGCAGGGTGGGGTGGGCAGGAAGGGGTGGGGCCTTGGCATGGTCCAGACCCCTCCTCCAACACTCCCCAGCAGGACCCCCCAAGAAGTCATGACTCCACAACCCTGCTGAGAGTCCTGACAACAGGGCCACAGAACCCCAGGACTGACTCCCTGCAAACCAAGGCCTAAGGACACACAGAAGCAGAAGTGGTGACAAGTGGTGTGTCCTGAAGGTCCTGAAGACCTCCAGCAGATCCTCCTGGGGCCAAGTGCAGCGGCATGAGGGATGCAGGAGTCCTGCCAACCCCGACTGCCACCCCCACTGGCTTCTGCTATGGGCCCCAGGAATCCCGCACTGCCAGTTAGCGTGGTGAAAAGAGGCCAGGCTGGTTCTGGCTTCCCAGGCCTCGGCCTCCTCACCCCGAAGCCCAGTACTTCCTGCTTCAACCAGCTGGGCCTCTGGCTGGGCTGGGCTGGGGAGCGTGCGGAGGGAGACCCTGGGGAAGCTGGGCCCCAGACCCCGACAAAGACACAGAACTGAGAACGAGTCATTTTATTGAGGGTACCACAAAGCCAAGGGGCCATCCGTGGTGGGAGGGGCACACACTACACGCCAGTGACGCCACACCCGTCACACACCAGGCCGGCACACATGTGAGCCTCACCCAGACGCACGCGGTCGCACACGTGCTTACGCGAGCAGCTCGCGGCACCTGCACTGTGGGCAGCTCCGAAGCAGGGCTGGTGCTTCGGGCGCGGTGGGGGCAGGAAACACTGATGCTGGCCAGCACACACTGGCCGCTTGCTCACTGGTCACTCGTGGCACTCCAACATGTGGCACACACAGGGTCACACGTGGTCACTGTGTTGTGAGGGTGGTGACTGGTGGCCTCCCACCCCAGAGACAAACCGGAGCCCGGAAGCCCGGCCTCCGCTCCTCCCTCACCCGGGAGCCCAGGAAGGGCAGGGACACCAGGGTCTCCCGACTGCCCCCCCTCATTTCTAGGCGTCCAGGCGAGGTCGGGAGGGTCTGAGGGCTCGGGGACCCCTCGCCCAGCACTCAGGGACGAGCTCCAGTCTGTACTGCCCTAAACACGGTCCTTCCAAGGAACACCACGCCCGCCTTGCCGGCTCCCAGCCTCCAGCGCGGCTCCGGCCCCACCCGGGGCGCGCACGCGGGGCCCCCTCACCGCGCGAGGCCCCGCAGGTTCTCATACTCGCCGCCGGGGGCCTCCGCGGTCCTGCGGACGGAGACAGGGTTCGGCCGGCGCGCACGCGGGATCCCGCGCCGTGCCCGCCCCCACCCCGCTCCCGGCGGGGACACCGCCCGGCCCCCCGCCCCGGGACCGCGGCCCGCTCCCCGACGACCCGACTCACGCCGCCGGCGCCCGAGACGACACGGGCCCAGAGCTGCGGCCGGGGTCCGTCGACCCGCCGCCCACGTTCGGAGAGTCGCGCTCCTCCGGCGCCTCGCGCTGGGAGGAGGGGCCGTCGGTCACCATGGTGACGTCCGCGCAGGCCCCGCCCCCAGCGCGGCCCCGCCCCCACCTGCTCGCGCAGACGCAGCTGCTCGGCCTGGATGTACCGCCGCAGCGCCAGGTACACGAACTTGTACTGCGCCTCGGTCTGCACCATCCCCGAGCGCTGCCGCCGCACCAGCTGGATCGTCTTGGGAACGTCGATGTCGCAGTCGAGACCTGGGCACGAGCGCGCTCAGGGCCGCGCGGGGGCCGGGGGGCCGGGGCGGGGCTAGACGGGAGGGGCGGGGTCGGCAGGGAGGCTCACCTTGCCTGCGGATGAGGTCCACCAGGATGTCAATCACGATGAGGGTGCCAGTGCGTCCGATGCCGGCGCTGTGCGGACAGGCCGGGAGCCCCGGGGCGGGTTTAGGGGACGAGGCCGTGGCCCTGCCCCGGGTTGCAGCTGCACTGCCCGCCCACCCCGTCCCCGACCGCACCTGCAGTGCACCACCATGGGGCCGGCCCCCGGCATGCTGCTCTGGGCCCGGTTCACCTCGTCCAGAAAGCCGAGGACGCCGGAGGGCTCAGCCGGGACCCCGTGGTCTGGCCAGCCGAAGTACTGGTAGTGCTTCACTGTACGCGGTGGCTCCTGCTGGGCAGGGCGGGCTGGTGAGCGTGAGCCGGGCCAGTCTGGGCAGATCCCAGGTGGGGCCAGGCCGCAGGGTCAGAGTGCAGCTGCTGTGACCCCCAGGGTGAGAGGGGCACAGGGCATGAACTGGGAGGAGGAAGGCAGGGTTTGCCAGGAGTCACCAGCAGGGTCAAAGCCCAGCAGAAGGGGATGGGAGGGAAATATGGGGTTCAGAGCTTGGAGGCTCTCAGAGAGCCCCAGGTGGCTCAGGCCCCTGGGGAAAGGGAGAGGGAGCAATGGGGTGAGGGAGCAGGTTTCAGGGACAATGGCCTCTATTTGCCGAAAGGCCAAGTGTGAGGGGTCTGCAGGGCCCCCAGGTGGTTAGATATAAGAGACAAGGTGGGGGTGGAGGGGACAGGAAGGGATCTGTTCCTGCCACAGAAATAGGCACCACGGGCCTATGAAGGACCTTGCATCTGCTGAGGTGGCCCAGGAAGAGATTAGGGAGGGAGAGGCCATGTGGGTGTGAGGCCACCCTGGAGCCAGGCAAATGGGACCCGGGGCCTAAGGTTGAGAACGCGACCTGCCTATGAGCACCGCCCAGCAGAGCCCAGGCCAGGAATGTGCCCACTGGATTAAGGGACATGAATACCATCAAGGCCAGTGGGATTGGATGGAGCCACGTGGGTGGGGGTGGGGGTGGGGTCTCCCAGCACAGACCTGAGGACTTCCTGAATACTGTGACTCTGGCCCTGCATGTCTTGTGGCCCTCTGGGCTCACCTGATCTGGCCGCCACACCTGCAGTTCCCGCACACAGTAGCCCTGGGCCTGGTACTCAGCCAAGTTGCAAATACGGACGTGGCCATATTCTTGGCAGCCATGCAGCTCTGGCCAGTACCGGAAACATTTGTTCTGGGAGAGAGGGTGCATTGCTGGAAGACCCCCAGCACCCTTGCCCCTGTGCCCCGTGGGGACCCACCCATGCACACGCATACACAGGGGCTTTCCAGAGTCCCCCCCACAACACACACCCACACTCCCCCACGGCATCTTGAAGGCTGAAGGAGAAACAAGACTGGGCCAGCCACCAGCACACAGTCCACATGAGCACATGGTGGGGAGGGGGCCGTCAAGCCCAAGCTCCTACCCGGCCTCGCTCCACCTCCCTTGTGGCCATGACAATGACCCGCGTGTCCTCCTGGTGCACCATCGCCCAGAAGGCAGCCGCTGTGGTTTGCAGACAGCCCTGGGTGGCGATGTACACCTTGCCCCATCCATGACCTGGCTTCTCCTCTGGATCACTCTGTAAGGGGGTGGAGGCCAGGTGTCCACTGTTTCCAGGATTCGAAGTGCCAGAGGACAATGCAGGTCTATGCAAATGACGTGCAAAGCAGCACCAGGTGGCTCACACAGCCCCTCTCGGTCCTAGGCTAGGGAGGAGCTGAGGACCCATATTTAGTCCAGCCCACTCCGAGGACTCCTTGGAAACCACCACAGCCCCTCTCCCCCAGCTACGTCTACTGTCCTGCCAGGGTCCATGGATCATGGGGGCACCTGGATCTTCTTGGGCTGCCAGCAGGAGCTCCAGGTTCATAACAGGGGGATAGGGTGACGGGTGTGTGGCCAGACACGGCTCAAGACGTCCCGTCTGGTCCATGCTAGGCGATGCATGCAGCCGGCCACACACGCCTGTCTCTTGCACACGCACCCTGATGTAGTTCGCGTTGATGTAGTCGGCTCCGGGCACGCTGTCGTCCACGTCATGCAGAATGACACGGGTGGTATCAACTGGGAAGGGGAAGACGCCGCTCAGGTCTCCAGGGGAGAGGGAGGAAAACATGGACCTCACCTGCCTCCTTGCCCGCGGACCCCATGGTGAGCAAGACGAGGGAGGAAGGGCCCTGAACGCGCAAAAGGGCAAGTCAGACCAGCGGCAGGACACAACACCCTGCCTCTACCTCCACAGGGCCCCTCCTTGCCAGGTGGGCCCCACAGGGAACGGATGGGGCCCTGCTCCCCAACACGCCCCCAGCCTGGCCCTCACAGGGAAGGATGTTCTTGTAGCGGTTCTTGGGCTTGTTCTCCAACCGCTGTCCCTCCTTCCGTGGGTACAGGAGCCGACATTCCTGCTGCTGCAGCATCTGATGGGGCAGAGGGGGGCGAAAGCTTCAGCCTGTTGTCCCACCCTTCCCCAGAGCCTTCAAGGACCATCCTACCTCCCCTAAACCTCACCCCTCTGCTGGCCCTCGCCCCAGCCCCAAAGGACGGGAGTCTGTGGGAGGGTGAAAAGTGGCTAGGGGAGTGGGCACCTCGAATTCTTCCCAGAAGCCCTGCTTGGCTTTCTCGCCGGCATCAGTGGCCCTGTTGAGCTCCTGTACTCGGCTCTCGATGCTTGCGGCATTGATCCTTGTGGCCTTGAGGGGCTGGCCGGGAGAGGTCTGTGTCCACACTCAGCAGGGTCCAGCAGACCCCACAGCACCTTCCCCCAGCGGCAGCTACCCTGACCCCACCCCGTTTCCCGAGGCCACCCTGCCCCAGCACTGCCTAGCACCCTTTTCCCTGGGTCCCAATGTCCCCTGGGCCATCCCCACCGGGGGTGGCGCTCACTCTGGATCCCAAGCGTCATGTGCCCCCAGGCATACCTGCCTGAGATGCAGCACTGTCCCCGACTTCTCCACCATGGGGTTCCTCTTGTAGCATTCCACCAGCTCTGCGAGGGTGTCGAACTGTTCCCCACCTCCCACGTCATACTTCCCATCTGGCTGTGGGGGCGGCAATGAGGGGCCTGGCCGCTGCCCGCCTCCCCTGAGCCACACCCCCATCCCCGCTGCCACCTCCCACCTGGAAGTGGATCATGACGTGCGTGACCCGTGGCCGGCGGTCTGCCTTGTCTGGCTGCTGTGTGAGCACAGACAGCACAAAGTCCCCAGGTTTGCTCTGACTCTCCCGCACCAGGAAGGTACCCAGGCGTCCTTTTTCCGTCAGCAGCTGCTCGGCCTCCTTGCCAGACAGGTGCCCATGGTACCACCTGGCCCAGGGTGGTGGGGGTTGGGGTGGGGAGCCCAGGTGAGGCCGGGGGCCATGGCCTCGCCAGGTGAGGGGACACAGACCCACATGCAGCCAGAAGGCTCCAAGACAAGACACAGACACAGAGAGACAGATGGACCCCCAGATCTCAACGGCCCAGGCAGTACCCTCACCCAGGCTAGCCTCAGTCTGCCCTGCCCAACTCTCTGACTCTCCCCCTTCCCAAGAGCGGGCAGGCTGGAGGCAAGACAAGTGGGCCCTGCAGGGCCAGGGTGGCCACCAGGTGGCAGTCTGGTCCCCAGCAAGGAGGGCCAGGGCCACCTTCTCAGACCAGACCCACGACCCCTCCCTGGCAAATGCAGCTTCTTCAGGTCTCAGCAGTGCAGGTAGGGAAACTGAGCCTGGAGGAAACTGCTCACCGGAGTCACCAGGCAGGAGGGAGGTATAAGACTGGCGGCAGGGCTCCGCTGCACACTTTCGCCCCCGTGGCCAGTGCCCTGGACCTAGAGGAAATGAGGCCCCAAACCCTGGGGAGGGGGGCATGCAGGACACTCCCTCCACTTGGCTGCAGCTGTGCCTGAGCCTGACCCCGAGCCATGGAGGGCAAAGGAAACCCAGAGGCCACGCCCAATAGCCCCCACTCCCTTGGACACCTGCATGCACATGGTCACAAACACGTCGATTCTGCTGCTCACCGCTCAGCTATGGGGTCCTGGCAGCCCAGCGGGTGCCGGAGCTCAACAGGGGCCCCGCTGCGCTCACGGAGCAGCCCCCCGTGCTGGCCTGTGTAGTGCTGCACCAGCTCGGCCAGCGTTGCGAACTTCTCCCCTCCATAGAGACTGTAGTAGTCGCCCGTGTTCTGGATCTTGACGTGGGTCACCTCATCCCGGCGTCTGGAAGGCAGGCGCACTAGTCACTGTTGTGGGGGGAGCTGCTCCCACCACCCCCTTCTTCCCATCACCACCCTCAGCTTCCAGAAGAGTCCCTGAGCTTTTCCTGCCCTGCCGTGCCCTGCCGTTCCCCTTCCCCGTCAGCCGGTGTGCGAGCCCCACCGCCACCGCTCCCCTGTGAAGTCTGCCCTGGGCTTGCAGACTACAGGTCTGACTCCCCCTCGTTCTGGAGGCAGATGCCAAAGCAGACCTCCATGATGGGCTCTGCCTCACCCCAGACCACCTGCCTGGGAGCTCCTGAAGACCGGGGACAGGCGCTCAAGCTAGCTTCGCCAGGCCTCACTGCATGGGAAGCTATCGGGAAAGCCCCAGGAGAGGACCTCGGTCTCTCCAGTGTGAGAAAAGTCCATCCTGAGAGCTAACCTCAGTCCCACCTGCTGCCTCAGATTTAGCAGAGAGACTGGAAAGATCTAGAGACCTATTGGAAGCCCCTCCCCAGATCACCACTCTTTCTCACAGACTGAGCCCTTCCCATCTAGGGCCGGCGCAGGTCTGCCTGTCTACTTGCTGGTTGCAGCCCCTCCCCACATAATGGCCCTTTCATGGCCTCTGGCCAGACCCCCAGTGGGCAGCATCCCCAGGAGATGGGATCCTAATGACAGCCATTGAGGCCCCCTGTCCAGCACACCAGACTCCTCAGAGCGCAGGAGGGAGGTCCTGCCAACTCCCTACCTCACTGAGCCCTTCCTGAGCCCTTCTAAATGATTCCCTCCTGCCTAGAAGCCACCTGGTCTGGAATGCCAGATTTCCACCCACCTGTGCCAACCTGTTGGCTTCTCACACCCCACAAAACCCTGATTCCTGGATGTCCGACCCCCAGCGGGGATCCTCACTTCCCAGGACAATGCCCAACACCCCTCTGGGAAGACAGGGGAGACCGATCCCCACCTGTCCCCAGCTCAGGGTGTTCAAATCCCTTGCCCCCTGGAGTCTCAAGCCTGTTCACACCTGGCTGCAGCACCCACCCCCCTTCACCCACCTGACAGACAATGTGAAGCCCCCTGGGCAGCTCTTGCTGGGTCTCGCCAGGAAGCTCCCATGCTGGCCCCTGGACAGGAGCAGCTTCTCGGCCTCAACTCCACTGATGTTGGGGTGAAACCACCTGGAATGAGGACCAAGAGTTGGCAATCCCAGGGAGCTGGGGTGACACTGAGCATACTCCAGTCTCCCCCACCCAAAGTCCCGGCCCACACCCAACCTCCACCCACGGAGCCTGTTGTGGGCCCCATGCCGACAGCCTGCCACGGGCAGTGACCACTGGGTCTGAGGTCTATGGGGAATGAGGTGGGGCCATGGGGTCCCAGGGACACAGACAAACAGAAACTTTCCTACAGCTGGGGGGTGGGTGGGGGTGAGTGGGACAGACACCCTCCAGCACACACCCCCAGCCACCAAACTCTGTGCCTGGTCCCTCTGGGCCCGCCAGGGATCGCAGCTTGGCCAGAGGGACTCGCGGTGCCCAGGCTCGCCTGGGGCCTCCTTCCTGCCCTCAGAGCCCTGTCAGCAGACCCTGTCAGTTCTACTCCTCCTGGCGTGGTATCGGCCACCAGCTTCTCTCATGGGGCACGTGCTGCAAGCCCAGGGACCCTTCCCCCATAATGCGTTAGTCACTTAGCCTTCCCAGAGCAAGCGCGGGGTCTTCAGGCTCTGGTGTACGTTCCACCTGGGCCCCTCTCCCCAGCCCCCGGCTCTGCGCGCCCGGACCGCTCTCCCCAGCCCCCGCTCTGCGCGCCCGGACCGCTCTCCCCAGTCCCGGCTCTGCGCGCCCGGACCGCTCTCCCCAGCCCCCGCTCTGCGCGCCCGGACCGCTCTCCCCAGCCCCCGCTCTGCGCGCCCGGACCCCTCTCCCCAGCCCCCGCTCTGCGCGCCCGGACCGCTCTCCCCAGTCCCGGCTCTGCGCGCCCGGACCGCTCTCCCCAGCCCCCGCTCTGCGCGCCCGGACCGCTCTCCCCAGCCCCCGCTCTGCGCGCCCGGACCGCTCTCCCCAGTCCCGGCTCTGCGCGCCCGGACCGCTCTCCCCAGCCCCCGCTCTGCGCGCCCGGACCGCTCTCCCCAGCCCCCGCTCTGCACCCACGTGAGCTCATTCACCACGGAGCCATTGTGCTAGCTGTTCTCTGTGCCCCTGGCCCACATTCATATGGCTGGGAGACCCCTCTCGCTTTTCATTCTTTATCCCTTGTTTATTTTTCTTCATAGTATTTGTCACCACCTCGATACAGATGCTATGTTATAGGCTTACTGTCTATTTCCCACTCAAGGATTTAAGCTCCAAAGGGCAGAAGCCGTTCTGGTTAGTGCGGTGTCCCAGGGACGAGAACAGTGCCTGGGTGTTAATGAATATACCTGAATTAAGAAGGGAATGAATAAGGGGGCACCTGAGTGGCTCAGTCGGTGAGCTTCTGATTCTTGATTCTGGCGCAGGTCATGATCTCAGGGTCGTGAGATTGAACCCAGCATCGGGCTCCGTGCTCAATGCGGAGTCTGCTGGAGATTTTCTCTCTCCCTCTGCCCCTCCCCCCACCTGTGCTCGTGCTCTCTAAAATAAATCAATAGAATCTTAAAAAAAAAAAAGAACAAATAAGTAAATGGATGGTGGGGGTACAGGTTGCCCCTGAGAGGATGGCCAGGGTGGCTGGCAGTTTCTGCCAACTGTGGGGCTCGATACAGGCTGAGTCCTGTCGCTGGAGGACTGGGAGGGGGGGGCTGCAAGCTAAGAGGGACTGCAAGCCTACCTCTGCCCCCAACCCTGACTCCCTGGGACTGTCCTCCTTCACAGCCTCCCCCATGAGGTCGGAGACAGCCCCAGGTTCCCAGAGGGACCGGCCAGGAGGGCCCTCACTCAGGGCTGTGCACGAGCCAATGTCCAAGATCATAACTGCTGGGTTCTTTACCCTAGTAGCTTTTCTTTCCCCTATTAGGGCAGGAATTTCTGGCCCAGGTTTAAATTTGACCCAAGAGATAGGAGCAAGGATGATCCTGCCCTGTAGAGATCTTTCTAGAATGGAAATCAGATCGCGTGTCTAACGCCACCTGGGCGCTTCTCCCTCCGGGTCCTTCTCTTCCTTCAGGCCTCCTTTTGCCCCAGGCCTTCAGCGCCTGTCCTTTCTCCTTCTGCCTGTCCATCCATGCTCGCAGTCTGTATCTGCGTGTCCAACGCAGCAGCCTGTAGCATGTGTGAAATGTGAATGTAAATGAACTCAAATTCAACAGAATCAAAGCCCAGTTCCTTGGCCACACGGCCACATTTTACTGCTGAGAGCCACGTGCGGCTGGCAGACTGCTGACGGTGCAGGTAGGAAACATTTCCACCACCACAGAAAGTTCTGGTCTGCGCTGGCCTTCGCTGCCCATCCTTGCCCGAGCCCTCACAGATCTGTTTGCCTCCGCCCTCCAGCCCCACAGAGACCTCTGCTCTCGGGCAGCTCATCTGTCTCCAGGGCCTGCGGCCAGGCCTCTGTCCCCAGCAGCATCTGACTGACCCAGGTGGCATGGCTCCACTCAGCTGTTCTCCAGAATTCCACACTCGCCCGGTTTTCTGCTTCACCTGGTCAGGATCCTTTGCTGGGCCCCCTCTTTCTGACCTCTCAATGTCAGAACTCCTCATCTGTGCGGGGCATGTGTCTACACGTCCATGTGCCTTCCACACCTCTAGCCTCACCTGGGATCTGAGCTTCAAACTCAAAGATACTTCTCTTCTTGGCACCTCTATTTGGAAAGCTAACAACATTTCTATCTTAACATTTGCAAAATTTAAAACTCCTGGCCATGCCCAGAAAGCCCTGCTCTTTTACCCGGTCCCCACTCAGGGAAGGGGGCCACTACTCACACATAGCTCAGGTCACCAGCCTGTAGCCCTTGGTGCTCTCTTTTCCAGCAACCTTGTGTCCCTTCCAAATGCACCCAGAACCAACCCCTTTTGCTGGGCATGGCTCACATTCCCTGCATTTCCCTGCAGCCCCACGGCTGCCCCTACCATGTTAACAGCCCATAGACACATACATACTTTTGTGTTTGTCACTGAGGGCAGGCTCAGATCTGACCTTGATGACTCCCCAGGGTCCATGTGTTCATTCAGAGAGGCCTGGAAGCTCAGACGACCTGCCCGGGGCCAGCCAGCCCAAGCAACAGGCCTGTTCACACTTTCCCTGGGGGAATCGGGGACACCGCCATCCAGGCGCTTCCTGGACATGTTCTGAGCCTAGCGCTTTGCGCTCTCTCCCATGCTGGCTTGTAGGGAGCCAGACCTGGGGGCCATTTTTGGTTGAGTGGTCCAGCAGGTGAGGCTGCCGGGGAAGGCTTCCTAGACTCCAGAGGCAGTCACAGGAGAGTAGGCGAGGCCACCAAGAAAAGGGCAATGGCTTTGTGCTGTCTTTGGACCCATGATGAGACAGTGTGGTGCAGGAGTGTGGGGGGGGGGGAGTGGAACCCAGAAGAAAGCTTCTAACCCCCCCTCCACCACGGGCTACCTACTCTGCTGAACCACATCCTGTGCCCAGATGCCCCCTCCCCCCCACCCGGCCCCAGTAGCCTCAGATTCCAGTTCAAGATGGGCAATGCCTAGAGTGTGGGGGCAGGGGTAGAGGGTGGAGGCCCAGAATCAAAGCCACAGAGAGGGGCGAAGGGCACCTTGTTGTCCTTTCAGGGACTCTCAATCATACTTTCCACCCCCCTCTCCTCCCCACAAACTGCCACTGGGTCTATCAGGTGGAAATCTCCAGGGGTGGGGCATCCTGAGACGTGGCAGCCACTAATACCACCGCCCTCCAGAATCCCAGGCTGACGCAGGGCCTCACATCCCCCCAACCAGGCCTGGAGGTGGAGCTGAGTGCCCAGCAGGCCAGTGAGGCTTGCTGCCCCTGGCTGAGGGGGTGGGAAGAGGTAGGGAGGTTACAAGTCCCCATCTCCAATCCCCACACCCCCTCTGTGCCAGGGCCCAGGGTCACCTCTGTGCCAAAGAATTCCCTGCTCTGTGATGGGTCAATGACTCAGCTCTGCCTTGGGAACATGGCCTTGCAGTCCCAGGGAAGGGAGGCATACCCTGTTGGGAGCCCAGTATGCCCTGTTCACCCCAACAGGGCTCCTAACAGGTCTCAAGGCCTGGGCCCTTCAAGGCCCAACTGAACCCAGTCAATGCTCAGGAGCCCAGGATCAGTCCAGGCCACCTAACCAATCAGCCTGAATCCATACTGGCCACCGACTGGCCTAGTTCCCTGTGTGGCCTTGCTCCAACCCTGGAACCCTGGAAGACACACAAATGGCCTGTCAACATGCCTACACCCATGATACAGGGGCTGGACACTCCTGCAGGGCAGACACTGTCATGATGGTGGGGAATCCACAGGCCAGTGGAGAAGGGTTCCAGGTTGGAATTCCAGGCCTGAGGACCCTAGAGCACAGGCAGCGTCCCTCTCCATCTCCCTGTCCCCAGGCCCCAGGCCCTGACCCTTTTGGCCTACGAGGAAACTAAACCAAGGTCCACCCTGTTTATCTAGAACCAAATTAACCAGAGATACACATTCCTTTCCAACCCCCGGAACAGAGGGTGAGCCTGAGGGGGGTCTGCATGCCCACACCCCACCATGGGATCTAGCTCCCTCCCAGGCATCAGTATCAGTGCACCTACACCCAGCCCTGCCCCACAGTGCTGGGGCCCCTAGGTGAGCAGTGTTGATGGAAGTGGCCACTGATCCACAACCACGGGGCCACAGGAAGGGGACATGAGGTGGGGGTGGACACAGGGGCATAGACTTTACTGCCCAGGCCTCCTAGGGGTGTGGGCCAGAGGAGCGACAGTCCAGATGGTCATCGGAGAGGGGCTGGCGAGGGCAGGCAGAGCCCCACCCGGGGCTTTCCCAGGCTGGAGCTAGGTCACATGCACAGGGCACAGACATGGCTCCTCTGAGCACCAGAACTTGCCTGGGGGATAATTAAGAGTGAGGCTGAGGGGAGTCTGAGGGGTCATTCCAACCAGACCTCAAAACCCCCTCCTCCCTGAATTTTGGCCATCACAGACGAGTTCCTGAGATCCCACTGATTTCCGCTACTCCTGAGCTAAGAAGGCCTGTGACCTTGGCGGACGCCATTGTGCCTAGTTGCTTCCTCACTACATCCCTCCTAGGGATCCTGGGACCCTCGTCACTGAGGTGCTGCTGGAGGGAGATGGGGGGAGGCCTGGGGCTAAGGACCTTGCTCCTTGGGCCCCGAAGACTAGACTTCGTCCAGCCCCTCAGGGATCTAGGAAGTCACTCAGGGTCATAGTGTGATGCCCCCTGTGACCTCCGGCCTTGCCCAGCCCCCAGTGATATGTGTCTCACACCTGTATGACCACCCACGGTCTTCCACATGCATGCTAGAGTCTGAGCTCACACACGTGTGTGCACATACCCAGAGAGCAGGGATCCAGCTGGAAGGGCAGGAAGGCCCAGTTCCTGTGACACTTCCCATTTTCCCTCTCCATGGAGGCAGGAAGCTGGCTTGACCTGCAGCTGCCTAGGCTCTCACACACCTACCAGGGAGCTTGCCCCCTAAACCTGGCCCTTGAGGTCTGGAGGAAAGATGAGCCCATCTAGAGAGGGCTGGTCCTTGCAGTTAGGCAGGGTCAAGGGACCAAGACAAGAGCAGAGGACACTAGACCCTGCAGGACCCCTCAGGCCTCCTGCCCTGCCTCACCCCACAGCTGGCAGAACACAAATCCGGGGCCAGAAGGGAGCCTGCTAGGAGTCCAGGGGACGGAGAGTGGGAGGGTCTGACTTTGCCCTGACACCTGCTGCCCATTCTAGGCTCCAGCCACTTCCACCCACCACCTGCAGGGCATATTCTGCTCCCCAGGGTTTGGGTCCATCAGACCTCCACCCAGGCCACCCCCACCCCTCACCGCCTGGGTGAGGGCCTGGGACCCTGGCGTCAGGCCCTGGCTGGGGAGAGAGGTCTGTGCCAGGAGGTCGGGCCTGGGGGCACGTCTCGGCGCTACCCGTCGGTGCCCGTCGGGCCCGAAGCACATCTCCAGGGGTCTCGGAGTCCAGCCAGCTAGCGGCCCTGGCTCACCTGCGCGAGGTCATGTCTGCTCCGCGCTGGGCGCTTGGCGGGTCCAGGCGGCCGCGCCCTCGGGCCACTTCGAGAAGGCCCCGCCCCCGAGGGCCCCGCCCACGCAGAGCCCCGCCCACGCAGAGCCCGGTCCCGGAGCTTCCTTAAAGGCGCCGTGTCTACACGTCTCGCCACCGCATGGAAGTCATGGAAGTCGAGACATAAAAGCAGCAGTTTTCGAGGGCGCCAAACTTCTGAACCAGGGCATTCACGCGGGCGTCCCGGGCTCAGAGGGCGAGGGCGCGGGGCGGCCGGGACCGAGTGGCCCCCAGCCTGGCCGGCCGCCTCCGCACAGGGGCGCGCGAATGTGATAAAGGGCTCATCGGTCCCACCCCCCGCGTGTCCCAGAGCCCGCAGGCGTTTCCCGCACGGCCTCCTTGACGGGAGGGGGGCGGTGCGGGGCTGCGCTCCCTTCGCCGGAGGGTGGGGATTCGGAGCTAGAGGAGGGGACCCCTGAGGGCAGAGGTGGGAGGATGCGTGATGACCAGGTAACCACCTCTTACTCTTTCTACCTTGGGGGGCTTCTCTCCTTTCCCCCCCACCTCTGCCGCCCCCGCTGGACGGTCTGCTCCCTAAGCCATGCCAACACCCCCTTCGCCTTTGCTCCTGCTACATCTGCCCCCCATCTGCTTGTTTCCTGTCTCTCACTGGCCGAACCACCTTTCATAAGCCATCGCTGGGCAGCAGCACCTAATTCATCTGGGCTCTCAACCTTGACAGCCCCCGTTAGGAACCTCAGGGCCCTCTCCTGTCCAACGCGTCTCTACCCCCTTTCCAGGAGTGGTGCACCGAGCAAGGCATGGAACCTTCTCCTGAAGCTTCCAGCCCTGGAGCCCAGATCCCCAGCCACCGCTCACCCACTCACCCACTCACCCAGGTCACCTCACCTAGCCACCTGAGGGCCCTGAGCCTCAGCGGCAATTGCCCTGGGAGCCCCCTCCTTCTGGAAGCATCAACTCCCAGACACTCCTGGTCCTCCCGGCCCCACTGGCCCACCTTCTCCTTAACCCCCCAGCGTGAAAGCCTCTTCTCCCCTCGCTTGACTCCCAGAGCAACCCACCTGCTCCCTTATGTTCAGCGTCCCCTCCACCTGGTACTGCATGGCTTCCTGGCCTCTGTCCAGTTGGCTCTCAGCTCCTCAAGCCCAGCCCCTCCAGATGCATTAGGGTAGTACCCACCCAGGTGCTCCAGTGCCTTCATCAGTGCCCCACCCTCCGGCCCAGCACAGGCATATCCGCTCTGCTCCAAAATCCTCTCTTCTCTTCACCAGTACTTGCGCCCCAGCACTCTGTCCTACACAGCAGGAACTCTTCCCGTGAAGTCTGACCGACTCTGGCTCAAACTTCTCCAGCTCTTTAGACAGAGCCCCAGCCTAGCCAGGCCTCACGGGTGCATCCTGCCTGTCTCCACCTGCTCCTGCCACACTGTCCCCCTGTCCTGCCCCTCCCCCCCCCCCCGGGGCCTCCAGCTGTTTGGGCTGGGCCTGCACTTCCTCTTTCTGCTCCGAGCACCTTCCGTTCAGCCACAGGGCCCTTGCACTCATGTGCCCATACCTCCTGCCCCACCTCAGGCCTTCGCATCCTGGCTCCAGCAACTTGCTTACCCTCAGGTCTGGGTCTGAGGACCAGGTTTTCCTGGAGCCTCAGGCTAGTCCTGCCCCTTGCGCCCTGCATCATCCCGCTTATCCCTCCTTAGCACCTCCCCCATCCCCAGCGCCCGACAGCTGACTGGCACACAGCATCCATTCCACACACATCTCCTGAACAAACAAGTTGAAGAATAATGGATGAAAATGGGAATGCTTACGGGCTAACAGGTCACCCAGGTGCTGAGTGTATGGGTATTTTTGTTTTCTTATATTCATTTTCTTATTTTCTATTAACAAAAAAACAAAAAAAGAACACAATTATCCTTTATAAAAGTCAGGAGTTCCAGGGAGGAGGCCACTCAGCTCTCCCTTCTTCCCCTGTTCCTTGTTAGAGGCCCACAGGGCTGGTCGGTCACAGCTCCACGGGACCGACCCATCTTAGGACTTCCTGCTTCGGGTCTCCCAGCAGAGCCAACAGTCGCCCTCCCACTAGGCCAATGAAAAAAGCTGTCTGCCCAACCCACCCACCCACCCACCCTGGCTGTACCCCCAGGCCCTCCTACCCCCTACCTACCCTGCCCCCCAGCCCCCTGCCCTTAGTACAATATGCCCACTCTCCTCACAGCCCTTCTCATCCTGTGCTCACGTACAGATGTAGAAGACATGTGTGCAAACATGCACATGTACTCATAGGGGGTTGCTGTCTGCAAGGCCGGTCACCTCCAAGGTCACCTGGTGTGCTGGCTTCCATGGGCCCCACCCCCATGCATAACAGTGTGGGCTCTGTGAAAAGCAGCCCTACACCCCAGTACAAGGCCCTTTTCTGCATCCAGAGCGTCCTAAGGAAGCCCGGAGCCTGTGCTGTATCACAAACTTGAACAAGAAGCCACGGGAGAGGAGCCAGCCAGGTGGGTAGTCCCTGGGCCAGGCAGGGCTCGGCGGTGGTGTTCGGTGTGGACAGATGCCAGCACCTCTTTTAAAGTGTTCAGACTTTATTTCACGGTGATTGACACACAGACACAGACTGGAGTTAGTAACAGGACATATGGGGCTCCCTCCAGCCTTTGGGCTCAATGGCCCATTCCCAGCTGTTGGGAGGGTTAGGGCTACAACCCCCACAGGAGGGCAGGTGTGTGTGTGTGTGTGAGGACAGGTGGGATGGGGCGTAATATTGCAGTTTCTCTCCTGCCTCTACACCCACCCGTTGGCCTTGGTCTTGGACGATGACACCCCTCACACCAGAACCAGACAGAGTTGGCTGTATGGTGTGCTCAGCTGCCCTTGGGCCAGGACAGGAAGGGTGATGGCCCGTCACCCCAGGTGTCAAATAAAATCAATGCATAATGGCTGGCGGTCAGGCCCGGACATCCATCCTTGAGAGGGGGATGCCAGCCACCTAAGCAAGCAGGCAGTGACCATCAGCCACATCACAGAGCAGCCCTGCTCCCTCTCAGGGCTCCTAATGAGACCTGGGGTATCAGGGAGGGGACACAGCTATGTCCAAGGTGGCTGGGTAGACAGGCAGGGCTAGCTAAGGGCCAAGGTGCCCTGACAAGGTCTGGGCCTGGCCTCTGTTCTCCAGCACTCTGGGATGGGTGGACATGGTTGAAGGGAGGGGTACAGTATAGCCCCAACAGTAACATTGCTTCTAAGTCACAGTATTGGCACAGGAGGCCTGGGAGGGGCCAGTCTGGGCTCGAGGCTAGCCCTGGCCTACAGCACACGCAGGGAGCAGCTCAAGTGGAAACCTAGAAAGGCCCTTAGGGCTTGCATGAAGGAAGGGCCCCCTCCAGCCCCAGCAGTGCCTTCCCGCTCCGGGGACACAGGCCCAGCACAGGTGGACACACGGGGGAGGCACGGCAAGAGGGACCGAGACACGGTGGCCCAAGGTGGAGGGGCACATCCTGAGGCTGCCGCTGGAGTCAAGCCCTCCATGCTGCCTGTGCCGTCTCCCCCTGCAAGTTCCGCAACACACAGTTTGTCTCTGTAGCTTGTCTGCTTGGACGGTAGGGAGGCCGGTCCAGCAGTCCCTCTGGCCAACACATAGGCAAGAAAACCGTATCAAAAAAGCAATGAGTTTACAAAAATAGAAAATAATGACAACAGGGTGGGTGGTGGGCTGTGGTGTGTCTCATGGGGCGGCACAGGGCCGAAGCTCTGGCTTGGTGACAGCATCCTCCAGCAGGTGCAGCGGGCGCCGACCCACCACCACGTCCCGTAGGCAGCCCACGAAGCCTGTGCCGTAGGCCTTGGGCAGGGCCTGGCCCATGGGCAGCTTCTCCAGGCCACCTGCAGGAAGACAGAAGGAAGGCCACCCGGTTGTGACTCAGGGATGGGCAGTCTGGGGCACTAGCCAGCAGAGAGACCATGGGTACTTGAAAGACCAAGTGAGTTACCCGAGGCCTGTCAGTGCCCTGCGGGGAGGGGGGACCCCATGACCAGGAGACATGCTCCAGCCTCCTGGCCCCACAATCACCCAGGGAACTGCAGTGCCTAAGACAGGAGGGGACAGGGCCCTACCCTGGCCAGTTGGTCTGCTGTCCTGGACAGGGTGACTCAGGTGGCACTCTCAGTTTGCAGCCCCAGGGGATGAGGTCTGTCCCTCAGGGATTCTGAGACCCTTGGGTACCCCTCCCCGGCCTCCCTGCAAACACTCACCCAACCATAGGGCTCCGTCTGTGTCTAGCTGCGTGGCACCCAGCGGGGAAGAGCCAGTCACGGGGGCCTCGTTGCCCACCTGAAGGGAACCTTCCCTCTGTTCCCTGGGGGTGTGGTGGGGTGAGGCCATCATCAGGCAGTTCCAGAGGGCACACCTGCCACCCCCAGATCCTGAGTCCCACATCCATCTCTCCTGGAAGTCCCGCCCTGGGGCCCACCACCATCACCCCTGGGGGCCAGAACGAGGTGGCACTGATCCCCAGGAGAGCACCTGGTGGCTAGGGCAGGGGGCCCCATGTGGGTTAGACTTTGCTGTAGGGGATGGCCAGGCTCCGACCCTATGGACAGGTCTCCGAATAGCATCGGGCAGAGCAAGGACTCCCTTTTCAGATCAGGGCGTCCCTGGCCATAACTGCTTCTCCTTTGTCCTCTTGTCCCTCCCCCATCGCTGGCAGTAGCCTCCGGTTGGGCACTTAGCCCTGCCCCCACCTCAAACCTGGGCCCTAGCTGCAAGTGACCGGGCACGCCCTGGCTGGGCAAGTCCAGGCACCACCCGCCGCTATTCTTGGTGTGCCCTGGGCTTCCCGCTGACCTGTGTGCCCTGACCCGCAACCAGCGGTTGGTGTTGACCGGCACGGTGGAGCGTAGCACCACAGGCTGGGAGCCCAAGTCATAGGTCAGCTGCAGACGCCCGTCCACAATGGCCAGTGCGACGTAGTCAGCCCGCTCCGTGGCCTTGCCGCTCCACAGCACCAGCCCCTGTGTGGCCTCCGTGCGCAGGCTCAGCTCAAAGTGGTTGCTCTGCAGGGCCTTCTCACTGCGGGGCAGAGAGCTGGTCAGGGCCTCCAGGAGGGCAGCCAGGGATGGGGTGTGGGAGGTGGGAGGGCAAGGGCCGTGACGGCAGCTGTGATGAGACCTGGGGACACTGGATGGGCAGGTGGGTGGACACCCCCGTGGGACACACAGGCCGAGAGATGGATGGTAGGAGGTGGGACCAGACAGGCAGACACACAAGCGGGAGAATGAGGCAGACGGACAGCGGGGGTTGGGGTGCCACTGCTCACCTGGGAAGGGCCCCGGAATCCGGAGCATCAGGACTTAGAAGCCGGAAGAGAGGGGAAGCAGGTGAGCAGGGGACAGACAGGCTGTAGTGTAGGGTCGGAGGGTGGGGGTACCTGGCAGCCCTCCCCATGTCCCCTTTCCAGCAATGGAGAGTGAGAGCGCGAGCACCCACGGAAGAGGCACGGGACCCCGGGGCAGGGCCGGGACACCGACGTGTGTACAGACAGGGCTGTGGGCATGACCCAGGCCAAGTGCAGAGAGCAAGAGGCGAGGCCGAGGGCTCACCTGCCCTGGACGTCTGAACACACGTGTGCACATGCGTACGCACATGTGCACGCTCAGACACGCATGTGCTCTAATGCACGCACACGTGTGCACGCTATGCTGGTGCCTTGTGTCGAGAGCAGGGGCTGCAGGGGGTGGGTGGGGTGGCGACTCCCCTCCTCCAAGCCAGGAAACTAGGCCTTACACAGCACAAACCGCTAACCCTTCTCCTCCACCAGGATGAGGGTCTCGCCCTCCGTGGGGCTGGGGGGAGGCTTGGCAGCGCTGCGTGGATGGGGGGCTGAGAGGGGCTGAGAGTGAAGGCGGGCGTGGGGGCCAAGGTGCTACTTACGCGGGGATCTCATTGGTCAGTTCGCTTGGAAACAAAGAGACAGAGGTGGTGAGAAGGAAGGAGGGGGAGGAGGGTGGTGGGCAGCCGAGCCCAGTGGACGCGGGCCTTCCCCTCCTGGCCGCAAAGTGGAGGGTGGGTGTGGGGGGCCCGGCGTCTTACCCCGCGCAGCATGCACAGATAGGACGGGACAGACGGCAGAGGGCAGAGGGGTGCCCAGTTCCCGGGTGGCACGTTACCTCTCAGTCACGGCATTGAGGTACTCAATGTAGGTTTGTCCGTCGAAGGCCAGAGCGTCCACGTCCCCTGCCGACTTCTCAATCAGCCCTGCGAGAGAGTCGGGTGAGGGCTGCCTCGGGTGGGCTCCCCGCATCCAGCCTCAGCCGCGTACTGGGCAGCGCTCACCCTTCTCACCCTTCTCGCAGTGAAGCCCCGAGAAGCCCCCAGGACACAGGCACTCATAGGAGGCCTCCCGAGGGAGGCAGGAGGCCCCATTGAGGCACGGGTGGCCTGAGGCCTGGGTACAAGGGTGGTGGGCAAAAGATGAGACATCCACGGACCGCATCACGTGCTCCTGGGTCAGCAGCTGGTGGCCTTTCAAGGAGACCTGGGGGTGTAAGAGGTAGAGAACCTCTGTCCCGCCTGCTGTCCCCCCACCATGGCAGCCCCCACCCCAGGACAGAGGCTCCTGCGGGATGGGCCCTTCCTCAAAACTCCACCACCCCACCACTGCAGAGAGCCCCTGGCTGGGATGGGCCCCACCCCTGCCCCAGGTACCAGCTGGATGACGCCGTCGAAGCCGGAGGACACCGCGGCTGCCCGGGCCAGCTTGCTGAAGTCAGGCACCCCGCCGACGTAGAGAGGCTCCTTCAGATTCAGGACAGTGTGTGGCACCTGGGGGGAGACGCCGGGTGAGGGGCTGTGGAGCCTGCTCCCTGGGCAGAGACGAGGACACCGGGCCCCAGATGAGCGGCCCACCCCCTTGCCCACCGGCCTAAGAGGCGGCGTTAGTCACACAGACAGGGCTGACGTGGAGACTTAGTGGGGGCGGGAGCTACTCTAGAAGATGAACGAGTAGGATGGGAGCAGAGACCAGTACCTTGCGGGATTTCTGACGTCCGCAGAGCAGGGTGGGGGTTGCAGAGCAAGGGCCAGAGAGCAGTGGGGGCAGAGAGAAGACAGACAGAGGCACAGGACAGACGGGGGAGAAAACAGTTCAGTGAGAGCCAGCTGTGGGGTGGGGGCTGCCGTGCCTCCCAGGAGGAGAGGGAAGGGCAACGAGGCAGGGGAGTTGGTGGGAGGCCCACAGCCTTGGGGACACTCACCGGAGACTCGCCCAGCACGCGGGGCCCATCACTGACACGCATGGCGCCCTTGCGGCCATTGCGCTCCAGTGAGACCCTGGTCCAGGTGTCCAGGGCCACAGGTTCCTTGCTCCTGGTAGGAGGGGGTACCATGAGCAGGCTCTGGGCCCTGCCAGCCTGCCCACCCAGGAGCCCGAGTGACACTGCCAAGTGTCCCCGGCCTCACCCCCACGCCCACACACGAGGGCGCACCTGATGACCGCTGCCCCCTTGCCCAGGTCATAGCGGAACTCCAGGAAGCGGTCATGCAACGCCAGGGACACAAAGTCCCCCTTGCTGTCTGTCTTCTGCCCATTGTAGAAGAGCAGACCGCTGGGGCCACGCGCCAAGAACACCACCTCCAGTGCCATCTTCTCCCTGGGGTCAGGTGGGGTCAGATGGGGGCATCTCAATGGCCCTTTGCCCTGCAGTCTGGACAGGGGCTGGGGGGATGCTTCCCCTCATCCACCCCTTCTGTCCTACTGACCCTAGGTCCCGCTCAAAGGTGTGCAAGCCTTTCAGCTCCAGGTAGGAGAAGCCGTGGAAGTCAGCCAGGAAGGGCTGGGAATAATCCCGCTCGGAGACTGTGGAGGACAAGACAGCAGTCACACGGGCGGCCGGGCCCACCCCTCGGGTTCCCTGTAACTCCACTGCTCTGCGAGCCCCAGGCCTAACGCAAGCCCTAACGCTAGCCTGAACCCCGATCCTAACTCCAACCAGAACCCACACCCTCATGCTTAACCCTAACCGCCTCATCCCACTCTCCTCCTTGCACTGACAGCCCAATGCCCCCACCTGTCTGGCAGATGGCGCCCCCTCGTCCCTGGGGGCATTCGCACTTGGCCTCCCCGTCAGGCAACACGCGGCAGGGGGCTGCCCCATGGCAGGGGTTCGGCTCACAGGGGTTCTTGTCATCACTACAGGTTGGACCTGGAAGGAGACACGATGGGGTCCCACGCCCACAGACGCACGGGCATGCCCCCCGCCCCAGAGCCCAGACCAGGCTCCATCCTCACCAAAGCGGCCCGGTGGGCACTGACAGTGGAACATGCCAGCCTCCAGGGCCTGGCACGGGGCCCCGCGGAGGCAGGGGTTCGGCAGGCAGGGGTGGTCCCCGCACTCGCCCACCCCAGAGCTTTGCGTAACAGCCCCCTGCCAGCTGCTGAGCTCCAACCGCTGGTTATTGACGTCCAGTAGGCGGATGCAGCCCCTGAGGCCAACACGGATGGAGGTCCTTTCGAGCACCCTGCCACCAGGAGGAGGGTCAGGCATCAGAGGCCAGAGACCAAAGGCACCCTCTCTCACAGCCAACTGTAACACCGCACCCCCAACCAGCCGGGATCGGGGCTGCTCCCTATCCCCGTCCCCACTTCTGGTGCTCCCAGGATGGCCAGGCCCACAAACAGGACAGAATCGAGAAGCAGGTTGAGGGTCAAGGCTCAGGACTGAAGGTTAGGGCCGGCCCAGCCCGTCCGTGGTGGTAACACGGCAGCCTGGGGCTCAGGGATGCCACCCAGGGGACAGAATCGGGATCAGGATCAGATGGGGGCACTGCCATCACCCACGCTGACCCTTCCACCCACTTTGCTATTCACAGGTCGCTTGGGTCTCCTGGATACCGCCCGTAAGAGTCAGGGGTCAGGACCAAGGTCAGGCGCCCAGGGTCAGGGGTGCCCCACCCTCCTTGATGCTCACACGGAAGCCTGGTCCGCCGGGACGCCGCCCACAAAGAAGTCTGTGTCCAGGTTGAGACCATCGGTGCCACTGGGGCTGTGGCCCAGAACAGGGGTCTCGCCATCCACCGAGAGCGTACCCCGGCGCCAGTGCCGAGACAGCTCCACGCGATGCCAGCGGCCGGGCTGTACAGGCACGGAGCTGGTCAGCACGGCGGGCCCTGACCCGGTGTCAAACCTGGGGGTGGGAGCAGGCACTCAGGACGGCCGAAGGGGGCCTGGACCCCTGCTCAGCCTCCGCCTCCCGCCCCCACGCCAGCACCGCCCTCGCCCGGGCTGCCCTGCCCAGCACCTGAGCTGCACGCGGCCCCCCAGCAGCGTCAGCGCCAGGAAGTCCTTGCCCTGGGCGTTCCCGTTATAGAGCAGCAGACCCTGCGGCTCCAGCGCCCGGAACTCCAGCGCCAGGCGCAGTGTGTGGTAGGCACGGAGGGTGGGGAAGGCCAGGAAGGAGCGGGCCCCGAAGGCTGGCACAGAGGGGTGCAGCGCTGCAGGGAGACAGGGAGGGACCCGCTGGAGGGGCACAGAGGACCCCGGCCCGCTCGGTGTTCCCCGCCAGCCTGAAAGCCCCGGACCCGAATCCCCACCCCGGCCCTGGCCCCCGCTCTGGGGCAGGGAATTCAGCCTGCCCCTCGTCCCAACCACCTGGGCCCCTCTGCCTAGTCCCCAGCTCTCGACCGTGGCGTGGCCCGGCCCGGCCCCAGCCCTCGCCCCCCACATCTGCCTCCCCACCTCTCTCCGGCAGGGATGACCTTTACCCTTCTCACAGACGGCACCCCCCCTGCCCACTGGGCAGCTGCAGGTGAAGCTGCCACCCGAGTCCTGGTCCTGGCAGGTTCCCCCGTGGAGGCAGGGCTGGGAGTCACAGGGCTTTGATGGCTGCTGGGTGCCTGGGGGCAAGGGCCGGCGTCCAGGCACACGACGGGGGGCAGTGGTGGGGGGCTGGCGTGTGGTGGGCAGGGCTGTGGTCCTGCCAACAGGCCGGCTTGTGTGACTGGGGTAGCGGGCCCGCTGGGTCACAGCAGAAGGCAGGTGGGCTACAGTGGTGGCTCTGGCCGTGGCTGCGGCGGGTGTGGCTCCTGTGGTGGCCCCCATGAAGAACGCGGGAAACCAGTCTGAGGGTAGAGGGGCTGTCAGGACGGACGGAAAGCAGGGCACAGGGAGGGCCAGCAGGCGCAAGGGTCCTGTGGGTAGCAGGGGAGGGGACAGGCGTGCTGCGGCACTTGGCCAGACTGGGCACTCACCGAAGTCCATAAAGCGTACGTGCTCCTGCGGCGGCCGCCTTACCCCCAGCGACCGGCGCCTGGACGCCTGTATCTGCCGGAGCAGGGCCTGGGCCACGTCGGACGCCCTGAAGGTTGTGGCTGAGGAGGAGAGGACATGGAGCGTTGTCGGGCCCGCACAGACACCCACTGCCTCCTGCGAGGGCCCGGCCTCGGGGACTTACCAGGGTCGAAGTGCACGTCCACAATGGCTCGGACGGAGCTGCCAGGCCCCAAGTCCCGCAGGCGGACGCTTCGGAAGTCCTTCTTAACATCCGAGTTCCGGAAGAGGTCATCCAGCTGTGGGCGGGCAGTGGGTGAGGGCTCTGGGGAGCTGCCCAGCCCTGGTCGGCAGGCCCTCCCACTCCAGCGCCTCTCTGGGTGTGTCCTGGGAGGGAAGCTACTGGTGGGCAGGGCCGCACCCCTGCCCCGCAGGCCCTGCACGTACTGTGTTTTCGATGCTCCTAGCGGTCTCCCCAAAAAGCTCTGACTTGGGGTCGGCCATCTCCGGCGTGTAGAACAGCTCTTGCCCCTCGACCCCCTCAAGCTCCAGTACGCCCTGGAACGCCTTGGTGGCTGTGGGGGAGGGGGCAGTGAGGCCCTGCCTGGCACCCGCCTGGCCTCAGGGTGGGCCACGGGCACAGGCCCCAGCAGCAAGCCACAGGGTGCAGGGGGTTAGTCAGATGGTCATGAGGTTAGTGGGGTCTCGGGGCAGGGCTGGCATCAGTTACCGGGCAGACTTCTTGGAGCAGTGCTCCAGGCCGGCTTGCAACAGGAAAGACAAGTTAGCCGCAGGGTCCTGGGCACCCACATGTGTGTGGGGGCCAAGACCACACGTGTGCAGCCTATGCTGAATCCCCAAGACCACGCCCTTGTGTGTGCCAAAATCAGAAGACGGTAAACCCTGAGTGCCCACCTGCTGGGCAGGCCTCCTGCCTGGGAGGGGAGACAGCGTTCCTGGCCACGTCCAGGCCACCGTCACGCTCCACCCCAGGCCCCGGCTCCCCACTCACCAGGACAGTTCGAACCCTCTGTGTCCAGCGAGGGCGTCTTGCCATCCGAGCAGCAGCCCAAAGGCGAGTTGTAGCACGAAGCCCTCTCCATGGGTGGCCCAGGGGTCACAGCACTGCCACCTTCGGGAGGCTCGAGTCCTGGGGAGGTGAAGTCTAAGCCTGGCCCCAGAGGTAGCCCTCTTGGGTCCTGTCCCCCACATCCCTGAGCCCATGCTCACCCCCTGAGCCAGTCCCACTGGCCTCCAGGTCACCACTCAGTCCCTCATCGCCGCTCCCATCGGCACTGCCAGATTCACCAAAGGCGGATGTGGTAAGGCTGGCTGCCGTGGCCGGGGCTGTGGGGGGCATGGTCAGCATGGGCCTCGGGGTAGTCCTGGGGATGCTGGCAGCGGTCCAAGGTCCTGGCGAGGGTCGAGGAGTGGGCTGGCTGTGAGGGGTGCTGCTGGGAGCCAGGGGGAGGGCGCTGGGGGGGGATGGCAGTGCCTTGCTCACGTTGAGCCCCGACGTGGCCACAGGTATAGACGTTGGGCGGGCGCCAGGAGCAACAGCGTCTGCAGGAGGAACAGAGTCTGAGTGGACAGCCAGGGCAGGCAGTCAGCCCGGAGTCAGGCCTTCTTGGTCAGTGCGGGGGCGGTGGGGGGCCTCACCCTGGCACGGGCCAAGGCTCTGGATGGAGATGGCCAAGCCCTGGCGACAGGCGATGGTCCTCAGCTGGCACTCGTTGCCGTAGGTCACTCCATCCGACCCACAGACCTGGGGCACAGGGCAAGGATGCTGGGGGGGAGGCCCCTCCCCACGCCCACCACCCTCCGCATGCCCCAGCCCTCACCTTGGGAGCAGTGGCCTCCGGACAGGTCGATGTGGGGCACACGCAGCGTGCAGAGCCAGCCTCCTCCACGCAGGATGCCCCAAACTCACAGCGCATCTCAGCACACGTCTCAGGCGCCAAGGAGTCTGGGGCAGACAGGGGACCCTGCTGGCTCAGGAGGCCTTGCTCCTAGGACGGCCCCACCCCTAGCACGGGGAGCCAAGGTCAGCGCCAGCCTTGGCTCTCACCTGTTTCACAGCCACCAGGGCCCAGGGCGTGGCCAGCTGGACACTGCCCGCACTTGGGTCCGGCCACCCCAGGCTTACATGAGCACAGCCCGGTCATCTGCTCACAGTCGTCTCGCACAGCGCCCCGGGGGTCACAGCTGCAGGCTGGGAGGCAGGGGGAAGAAACTGAGGTCTGCGCCTGGTCTCCCCACTGGCTCCAGAGCCTGGCCCACTTCCTGCCTGGCGTGGGTCAGGCCAGGGTCTGAGCAGGTGAGACAAGGAGCACAGTGACAAGATGGACGGGTGCGAGTGCTCGGCTGGGGACTGACCATTGCCCCTGTCACTCACGGGTGCAGCCGCTCCGGCCGTCAGTGACAATGCCACGGAAGTTCCAGAAGCCAGGCTCACAGCGGTCACACTTGAGGCCCCCGACCCCCGGGCGGCAGGAGCACTGACCCGTGGCTGGGTCACAGGTGCCACTGTAGGAGCCATGTGGGTTGCAATGGCAGGAGCCTGCAAGGCCAGGGCAGGATACGGTTACTGCGGCTACGTGGCTCCACCTGGCTGTGGGTTGGGGCTGGGCTTGAGTACTCACTGGGGCAGCCAGCCAGGCCCACGCCCCGGGCCGCAGTGATGTTGTCCCGGCAGCAGCCATAGGGGGTCTGGGTGCAGTGCGGGGGAACCGCAGGTGGCAGCGGGGCCAAGGTGGGGCCTGCAGGGAGGGGCAGAGGGCTCAGACGACACTCACTGCCACATGTCCACCTTGGGCCTGGCCATTCCACCTTAACCTCCCCTGGCTGTCACCACTCAGCCCTCCTGAGGCCAACTCCCGCCAGGACGGGGGTACCTGGAGCTCAGGCTGCAGGTGAGGACCCCACACCATTTATAAAAACGCATCTGTACCCATAGTACCAAAACCACGCAGAACCCCAAAGATCGTGAGCGTGCAGCCGCGTACACACACGCCCGGACCAAGTATGTTCTTACGGACTGGCACACACACACACTCCCATCTACCCACGTCCCCCCCCCCAGGTGCACACCCAACACACCCAGACACACACACGCGTGTGCGCAAGCTCGCACACGCCCACGCGCACTGGTGCACGCCTGAAAGTATAGTAAACGCAATGTATTTACTGGGTCCCCATCGCTCTCCCCGGGACAAAGAGCGCGTCCAGACGGCGGGCCTCGCTCGTGCGCCCCCTCCCGGCACGGAGCCCGGTCTGGCGCACAGCAGGCGCCTGCGGACCGAGGGGCACTTCTGTCCACGCGCTGCGACTGTGCAGACGTGGGTGCTCCCCAGCACTGCGCCCCTCGAGCCCTTACGTGCATGCACGCCCCCACGGCACACACACCTCTGAGCGTGTGCGCGCACGAGCGCAAGGGCCGCTGCACAGACGCGCGGACACTCACCCCGGCAGGCTCCCTGCGCCGTGACGTACAGTTCTCGCTGCGACTCGCACCTGGCCTTCTTTAGCTCACACTCGGTGCCATAGGTGACCCCATCTGAGCCGCAGACCTGGAGGGGTGGTGTCAGCGTGGGTGGCCACAGCCACTCCCTCACTGCCTGCCCAGAGCGGGGCGGGGGGGCCTCACCGGGCTCCTCAGGACGCTATGGCAGCTGAAGTCACAGACGCACGGCCCATCTTCCGAGTCCTCGTCCCAGACGCCGCCGTGCTGCCGGCAGAGCTCCTGCTCACACTCGCCGTCCTCTCCAGAGCCAGAGCCTCCGGAGCCGCACTCAGCTGTTGGGGGGGGCTGAGTCACCTGGGGGGGCCTGTTCGGGGCGGACACGAGGCAGCCCAGGCCCACCGTCCCCAAGCCTACCCTGCTCACAGGGCCCCGCCCGGGCCTCCTCGATCTGGGTCTGGTGCTGGCAGGCGGCCTCTCGGAGATGACACGCACTGTCGTAGGTGACACCATCGCTGCCACACACGGGGCCGGGTGGGGGCCGCTCACACCGGGGACACACACACTGCCCAGCCAAGCACACTGCCCCGAAAGCACACACTGTGTCTCCACAGGTCTCTGGAGAGGGCGGAGCCAGGCAGGGGTCAGCGGACCCCCAGCTGAGGGAGACACAGGACCACGGCCTGCCCACCCCCACGGCCCCACTCACGGCAGTGTCCAGCCGAGACCACGTGCAGGCTGATCTGGTGTGTGCAGGCGTGGACGTGCAGCTCACACTCGCTGGCATACGTGTGCCCGTCGGAACCGCACACGGGCTGAGCCAAGGCCACGCACTCGGAGGGGCACACGCAGCGCCCGGTCTCAGCCTCACACAGAGCTCCGAAGCGGCACTGCCCGCAGCGGTCTGAGGAAGAGGCCCCATCACCACGGCGATCGGGACTCACAACCCCCTAGCAAGACTCATTCGCCCACCACTGACCACAGGGTCCTCGGCGAGCCACCCGGATCTCCCGTCCAAGGGCGCAGGCTGTGGCTTCCAGCTCACACGTGCTGCCATACGTGACGCCATCGCCGCCGCACACAGGATCATAGATGCCCGAGCACGCCTGCTGGCACACACACTCAGCTTCCCCGTTCTTCACAGCACACGATGCCCCAAAGGGGCACTGCACCCCAAGGCAGGGGGACAGGGGCTGGTCTGGGGAGAACACGGGCACTCAGTGAGCTCCTCCTGCTCCCCCAGGCTTTCGTACAAAGCCCCCAGCTCCCCGCAGCAGACCCTCTCCCAGGGTGGGGACAGCGAAGGGAAAGTGGACCGGGAGAAGAGCCGAGTGCTCAGGACACAGCAGAGAAAGGGACAGACACACGACAGACGCAGACAGGGACACAGACCCAAACAGCCTCAGCCCCCTGCCTGAGTGCGGGGACGGGCTGCCCCCAAGACACAGGAACTTCCTGACTGCCCACGGTGGGTTGAGGGAGGGCCAGGCTTATGCAGCCACCCAGGCTGCTAACCGCTGGCCACCAGCAGCCCTGGGACACCTGTACATGTAGGGGGGCTCTCTCCCCAAGGGGGGAGGAGTCTGTAGCCCACAGTCACACCCAGGGCCACAAAGGGGAGGAGGTGTCTGTCCACTTGCTCTGAGGACCACAAGGCCAGGCAGCAGCGAGCCACCCCCCCTGCTGTGCCGGGGGCAGACCTCGGGCTGCGGGCTCCTGGCGGCAGGCGCGGTACCTCCCTCATCCTGCCAGCAGGTCAGGCTGGAAGACACAAGAGGCGGAGCAGAGAGGGAAAGAAGGACAGAGGAGAGAATACAGACGCAGAGAGAGAGAGTGGGAAGACAGACAGACCGACCGACGGACACAGAGTGGGGGCTGCAGAGCCACGGCAGCCTCGGCCGACGCAGTATATGCCATCTCCACCCTCCACTGCACGCCCCCACCCCTGCACAGAGCCTGACTGAGACTTTGCCTCTGCGGGGGCACTGGTGTCCCAGAGTATGGGGCCCAGGGGCCTGGAGGGTGACGGGGCAAGACAGCCTCACGTGGGTACCAGGGAGCCCGCACAAGGACCCCTGCCTCTGCCCACTGCCCCCCGGGTGCTGCCAGCACCCTCCTAACAGAATCCACTGCCCCAGAGCCTCTGACAGACAGCAGCCCCACCAGGCCTCCCCCACAGCTGGCCCTCGCCCAGGACCCCAGGAGGACCATGACTCAGGATGGAGATGGTGTGTGATGACAGGTGACAGGCACTGACGCAGGACCGGCCTGTGCTCGCACAGGCCCCACCCACTGGTGCTCACCACACGGGCCCTGGTGCTTGGCAGGGATGGGACGCTGCTGCTGACACTCAGCCTGCTGGCGCCAGCAGTCACTGTCATACGTGTGCCCATCGTGCGCACACACGGGTCGGTAAGCCCCGTCACAGATGACGCGGTCGCAGGAGCAGCGGGGGCGGCCTCGGCGGGACAGGCACACGGCATTGAACCTGCACACATCTGGGCACTGGTCTGGGAGGACGAAGCAAGCAGATCAGACGGCCCCGGGGGCCATGTCAGCCCCCACCCTGGGCCGTGCAGGGGATCCACGGCATATGGGCTGGTGAGTGGGCACCAGGGAGGAAGGCGGGAGAGCGCGGGGACGGGCAGGGCCGAGGGTGACACAGAGTGGCAGGGCCGGGCCCTCCCCCAGGAGCCACCCACCTTGAGGCTGGCACTGGCCAGAGCGCACTTTTTGGAGGAGAAGGCCACGGGCAGCTCCCGTGCGGCCCATTATGCAGTCGTTGTCATAGGTGACCCCATCATCCCCGCACACGGGTGCTTGCCGAGGAGGACAGCTCTCTGGCCGCAGGAGCATCTCAGGGCGCCGCGTGCGTGGGTGGACGCGGCAGACACGGCTGGGGTCATCGCGGGCGCCCTGGCAGGGGTCTAGAAGGCGGGAGGGCAGAGGTCAGGGTGCTGTGCCATGCGTGCGTGCACACAGAGGTCATGCTACGTGCGCGGGGCCGGGCTCACCGCAAGGGCCGCTGAACTTCTTGAAGATGTTCTCCTGGCGTGCGCAGGCGTGGCGCAGGAGCTGGCACTCGCTGGGGTAGTCAGAACCGTCGCTGCCACACACCGGACCTTCGGGGGGCCCCTGGCAGGTGGCCGGGCACAGGCACGTGGCTGTGTGCCCGTCTGCCGAGCGCACACAGGAGCTGCCGAAGCCGCACGTCACGTTGGCGCAGGGGTCCCGGGACCCTGTGCGTTGGGTGGGACAGGGCGGGGTCACGAAGCCGCCCCTCCGCCCCCCGCCCCGCGCCCCCGGGAGTGCCTGCCAGGCGCGCGCTCACCGCAGGGCCCGCGGCGGAGAAGGCGGATGCGGCGCTGCTGGTCGCACTGCGCCCGCTGCAGCTCGCACTCGTTGCTGTAGGTGGAGGCGTCGGAGCCGCACACGGGCGCCACCACGGCGGGACACGCGCTCTTCTTGCACACGCAGGAGGCTCGGCCCGAACCCTCTGCTCCGGGCTCGCACACTGCACCGAAGCCACACAACATGCCTCGGCACGCTGGGGCGGACAGGAGAAGGCAAAGTCAGGGCCCAGCCCCCAGCCACCCGGCCCCAGGCCCCCGCGCACGCGGTGTCCACACACCTGCAGAGACCCCGAGACGCACTCGGTGTGCTTGCTCACTAGCCCCGCGCCGTGCACGTCCACACGTTCTGTGCCGGGCGCTCACGGGAACACGCGTGGGTGCCCCGGGGCCGCGCGCGCGCGCGCACACAGCTGTGAGCGCGCACACACATCGCCCGGCCCCGCCCCTCTCTAACCCTGCCCGCCCGGGCGCTTCTCCTCCCGGTACAGCCTTCCCAGCCCTGCAGGGCGGCATCCCCCAGGTCTTGCACCAGCGCTCCGTGGGAGCCCCCCCCCCCACAGAGCCAGAAACAAACCCTCGGGCCAACTCCATCACAGGGGAGCCGCCCCACCTTGCTGAGGAGCCCACCCTCTCTTCACACCAGAATCATCTGACCCCTGACCTACCCCTCAGGGCCCTAGCCCTGTTCCCTTCCTGGGAGCTGCTCCGGGGCTCAACACCAGCCCCACCCCTGCCCCCTCTGGTCTGAGGTCAGATAATTGGAGAGCAGATGGGTGGGGGGTCTCTGGGGTCAGGTCACATGCTCCACCCCTGGCTCCGGGGCCCCCCTTGGCATCCTAACCCCAGGCCTCCCCCCATGTTCCTCTTTTCTTCCCACATCTTTTCTGTGTGGGCCCTGCCTCTTGGGCTCTTCTCTGCCTGCTCCGTCACCTTCTGCATCTCCCCCAGGTCCCTCAGCTGTGGCTTTCTTCATGTGGCCTTCTTGAAGGGTCCTGGTCCTCCAGCCTTCCCAGGTCTCCCCAGGTGAAAGCTGATGGCGAGCTCTCTCTGAGGCCCGTCAGGCACCCACGTGCCTCCACCTCCCCGCCCATCCTCTGGAGCCCCCACCTCAGTAAATGTCCTCACCTCCCCACACCTCCTCCCCAGTCGTGCTGTCCCACCTCACACTCGATAGTGACCTCCTCTGGGAGGCTGAGCACAGGGGCTCTGCAGACCTGTCATTTTCCTCCTTCGACATTTTAGCTTCTGACTCTGTAGTTAAAAGCTGCCGTGTGCCCAGCGCACCCCAAGAAGCCCCTCCTGACCCCCACCGGCGAGGGACTACAGTCCTGCCGAGTGCAGGAATCCAGAAGGCTCTCGGACATCGAAACCCAGAGCTGTCAAGGAGAGCCCCTCCTGAAGAGAGGCAGGCTGACTCCTTAGGACCCCCGCCGGGACTGCACACCCACGGGCGCGCAGTCATGGGCTGCAGCTGTCTACATGTAATAAATGTTTCACGGGGTCTAATTATCATTAATAAGTTATGGTGGAGAGGGCGGGGTGGCTGCCCCATCACCTCCCAGCAGGCTCTGGAAGTGGGGCAGGAGGGAGCAAGCCCCTCTATTCTGGGGAGGGCAGGGCCCTAAAGGGAGCTGGAGCTAGCTGTTGCCACAGCAACAGCCCACCTCAGGCTCCCTCAGGTCCGAATGGCCACCCCTACCCCCACCTCACACAGGCTGAGCGAACAGAGGCCTGAGGCAAGGGTGGGGCCAGTTTGGACACCCCAGCCAGAAGTCCCTGCAACCACCTGTCCCTCCCACCAGTGCTCCTGTGTCCCTCCTCCCCGCCTCCCCTGTGCCCCTGCTCCTGCAGATCCCAGAGCCAGGCTACTGCCAGCTCTGCATTCACCAGCCCGGGGACTGTGGGCAAGTTATGGCCCCGTCATGCTTCAGTACCTCCTTCTGGGAGCAGGGACAGTGGGACCTACTTCCCTGGGTTACTGGGGGGCTAAATGGGCCAATATCTGCAGAGGCTTGCGGGGCGCCCCTGTTCACGACAGGAGCAAGAACTGTCATTACATCGGCCTCCTCTCTGTCCTGGCCCAAACCCAACTCAAAGCCTGTCCACTGTGAGGCCTCTTCACGCTCTCTGTCTCCCTCCACCTCCCTCTACTCTCCCCTTAGCACTTTCTTCTCATCTTCCTTGCCCAAGGCCCCGGGGACCCCCAGCCCAAATTCACAGGCACTTGCTGATATCCAGCTGACTTCTCTATTTGGCTTCCACTGGACCTGCCGACCAAGGTCTCTCCCAGAGTCCTGACCCCGTGGCCAAAGACTTGGTCCTTCTCTCGTTATACCTCAGGCTCCTGGGCGGGTTGCAGAGCGTCTGTGCCCTTGGATTCAGACCTCTCTCTCTCTGCTCACCTCTGCCCTGCCAGACCCCTTCCAAAACCCCAACCCCTCGAACGAAGACATCTACTCCTGGATGAGTAGCACGGTCTTTGCCACCAAGGCCTGCACTCTCCATCCACAGCCCAGGTTCTGCTTTGTCCCCCCACAAGACAGTAACTAGGGGGGATGGTGATGATGACGATGACAGCTACCCTGGGATAATCAAGCCCAGAGCACTGGGTCAGGCGTATGGCAGGTGGACTGCAAGGGGAGGGACCGGGGGTAGGAGACCAGAAACATCTTGGGGACAGGTTCCTTGGGACCAGCTGTTGGACGGAAGTGGCCGAGGGCTGAGGAGAGGCCAGGGTGCCTCTGGGGGCCATCACGGTGAGGCCCCCACACTGACTCCCAAGTCAGACAGCTGGGTCCAGGTCCCAGCCCTCCCACTTCCCACCACTCTGTGGAGCCTGCACCCCCGTCAGAGCAGCAGTTCCCAAGGGGCAGTCTCCTGGCTATAAAGTGGGGAAAGATCTCGTGGCTCCCAGGGCAGCTACAGCATCTGGTGACGTGACGTGGGCAAAGCAGAAGCTTGGGGTACATGGTGCCCATCCCCTGTCCAGGCTGAAAGGGGTTCCTTCCCCAGACCCATGCTCAGGCTGTTAGGTCAGGTGCGGGCTGCTCTGGTGCATAGCCTTGAGGCCCTCTTCACAACTGCCCGTCTACACGTCTACTCCCCACTCCCCCCAGGACTGGGGAATCATCGAGGCTCCAGAGGAGTTTCTCGACTTCACATAAAACAGGCACGAGGACACAGGCATGCACACGCATGTGAGCACAGCTCCTAAGGGCCGTGCCCCGCGCGTAAGGCACCAGTAGTCCCACACCTGTATCAGCCCTGAACCATTACGTAAGCTGCCCCCCGTAAATGCAGGCAGAGCGCCCCTATGCCCATGAGCCGTGCGCTCCGCCACACCTGCCCAGCTCCGACTCCCACAGGAGGCTTTCTCTGGCCACTCAGCTCCCCTGCGCAGTCCTGCTCCCTGCATGCCCAGGGGCCCCCTCACAATGCGCCATGCTGGAGGCGGCAGTGGCTTTTTATAGCCCCCGGTTGGAGTGGGTATATTTAACTCCCCTCCTGGTCTCGGGTGAGTTGGGGGATGGAATGGATGCCCCAAGCCCTACCCACGGCCACAAATACACAGTGTGTATGCCTACGAGGGATGATGACGGCCATGGCATGGAGCCGTCCCCAAGTGTGCAGCAGGATCAGAACGCAGGTGTGGGGGCCCACACGTGCAGCTGCAGGGAAGACCCGCACGTGTGTAAAGCAAAGGAGAGGCACCAGGCTTTCAGGCTTCAGAAGACGAAGCTGAGGACTGCCTTTAAATCCAGACAGCCCCAGGCCTCTTGCCCACAGCCTGTGGGAGACTCAGTCTGGTCTCCAGCCCCCAGCCCACTACAGCCCCATCCCATATATGGATAGCCTTCCGTAAGTGACTTCTATGAACCTGGGCAGGCACCCACCCAGCAGGGCACCCAGGTACTGAGCACAAACTTGGAGGCTCTCACCGTCCCCGCCCAAGGAGAGAACCCCAAGCTGCCCTTTCCTGAGGCACTAACGGCTTCATCCCCTGCCCCTCTCACATTAGCTTAATTACAGGGGTCCACAGACCAGCAGGGCCCTCAGGGAGGCCAGGTCCCAGCCCACAAAGTGGGTCAAGAAGGCCAACCCCAGGCTGTTCAGTCCAGGGACAGGCTCTCCAATCCCTCCTCAGTCATTGGTCCTTCATGACCCCCACCCCTTGCACATATTGTCTGACTCATCTTACCACCTGCAGGCCCCAGGACTTAGTCCCAATTTTTCGGTCAAGAAGGCCAAGGCCCAGAGAAGTTGGAGCCATGCTTGTGTGCAACGGCCCATGGCTGACACAGGGTCAGGCCCAGGCCCAAGGACCCCACACACCTTCTGCTTGCCCACCACTGTGGACATCCCAGGAAGGACCCAGGCTCCCTTACCCAGCCTTCTCTCTGCTCCAGATACACCTACTATGTCTGATGTGTGCACCCCAAGAATGGCTCCTGACCCCCCAGAGTGCCACTGCCCCTCCAGGCACAGTCTCCCAAGTACAGCCTGTCACCAACTCAGGCCCCCACTCAACTCACCATCCGGAGGCGTTGGGGGTGCTGGTGTGAAGTGGGTCCCAGGTTTGTCTGGAAAAAAACCCAAATATCTGAGTTAGTCCTCTCTGAGCAGGTCTTTCCATAGCCTGTTCCTTTGCCCAGTCTGGAAGGGCCACCTCTGCCCTCCCACAGCTGCCCTCTGTACCAGGGCCCACCCCCATCCCTTCCCTGGCCCCATTCTGAACCCTGAGGACCGGCCAAAGCCTGGGCGTAGTCAAAGCGGAGGCGCTTGCTTTTCTCTGCCCTTCCAGCTGTCTGGTCAAGGCCTGACACCCGTCAGGTGGGGCCTAACAGCAGGGGTGGGGGCAGCCGCCTGGTCCCTAGATAGGCTCAGCCCCAGGCCCTGCCAAAGCCCCACTTCCGGTGTAGTCAGCGGCTCCCTTCCTCCCCAGCTCCCACAGCAAGTTGTCTCTGCAGCTCAGGGTGATAGTCAGCCCCCGTGAGCACAAGGATAAGCTTTGAGGGGCCCAGGGATCCAGAGAATGGCCCATCCTGTCCCCAGAAGATGCAGGTGCCCATCTGAGCTGCCTCTCCGCTGGTAGCCTCTGTGCGATCCTGCCGGCCCCCCAGTCCGTGGGGGCTGAGGCAGGGGAACTCAGCCAGCAGGAGGGTCGCATGAGCCAGGCCCAGGGTGGCCGCGCCCGCAGCCACCTACAGTTGTTGAGGAAGAGCAGCACGGCGAAGCCCAGCGTGGAAGTGGCCAGCAGGATCAGGCAGACGTTGCAGGGGATCATGAAATACCGCACCAGCAGGGAGACCCCGCGCGGCTGCCGGGGGTCCCGCTCCAGCGCTAGTGGGGGCATGGCCCTGGGCTCCTCAGTCCCCACACTCGGGGTGTGGGGCTTCCTCAAGGGGTGCCCTTGGGCCTCTTCGGGGCAACTCCCCCCATTCTGGGACCCCTGGGGCAGCTGCCAGCAGCTATGTTCTCAAAGTTCAGTGCCAGTCACCGCCCGGAGAGCACCAGGACCCCACCGCAGCCCGTGAGGCTCATAATGGGAGGTGTGCAGAATTCTCAGAAGAGGAGGAGAAACTACGGGCCAGCCAGCGGCCACCCTCGTGTCCACAAGCCGGTAGCCGTAGGTGCCGGCAGCTCTCCGCAGGGCTCCGGCCGCGCTCAGTCTTCCCGGAGCCCCCGTTCCCGCCCGCCCGGCTACCCTGGAGGGGCCGGTCCGAGGGGCACTGGCGGCCAGGGGAGGCGCGGCGGGGTGCCGGGCGCGGAGGGTCTCCAGTCCCCAGCAGAGGCGGGAGCGGCGATGGCAGCAGCAGGAGCAGCGCGCGCGCGCGTCGGAAGGGAGAAGAAAGAGCCGGCCCTCGGAGGGCCGCGCCTCGGCTCCCGCCTCTGGGCGAGCAGCGCCAGCTCGCGTCGCCCTCGCCAGGGCTGAGGCGGTGAGTGAGGGGCGAGGGGCGCCGCGGGAGGAGGGCGGGGAGCAGAGACAAAGGAAGACGCCCCCGGGGACCCCGGTGTCCGCGGGGAGTCGGGGCTCGCGGCGCAGAGGACCGAGCGGAAGCGGACGGGAGGGCGGCGGCACAAAAGGGAAGGCAAGGGGCAGACGGGGCAGCGGCAGGGGTGGGGGCGCTGGGGTGCGGGGTGAGGTGGGAGCCGGGGCTGGGAAAGGAACAGGGGTCGCGGGAGGGTGGGCGCCGGGAGAGGGAGGGGAGAGGAGGCAGGTGCCGGGGCGGGGTGGGCGGAGGGAGAAGGTGTGGGGCGGGGTCTGGGGCTGGGCGGGTCCCCTACCGCGCCCACCCGGCGGAGCGGGGCCGGACCGAGCGTGTAAGCGGCCGAGGACGCGGCGGAGGGCCGGAGGGTCCCCCGGATTCCCGCAGGGGGCTCGGGCGCGTCTGCAGGACTCCGTTCTCGGCCGCGGTGTGCGTGTGCTTGTGTGTGCGTGTCACCGTCTGTGCTTCTGCCGGCCCCGCCCTGGCAGTGCGCGTGTGGGGGAAGGGTCCCCAGGTACACACACAGGGGGTGGGAGGGCTGGGTCCGACACGGAGGGCGGAGGTGGCGAGACAGCCCCCCCCGGAATGCATGGCAACCCCGCAAACCACCCGCGTGCTTCCCACCTCCCCCCGGGACGGTGAGAGGAACATGCAAATGAGTCCCTTGTAAAGAAGCATTATGTAAATAGTCGCGGTCCTCCCCGCACGGTCCCGCGAGCCTGGAGCGCCCCCCAGAGGCCACCGGGGAGCGCCGGGGCCGTGACGTCACAGCCGGGCCGGGGCGCGGGGCCCACCGGAGTCCGGCCTCTCCACATCCGCCCCCCGAGGACGCGCCTTTTGTAGGCCCTGCCGTCCTGGGGGTAGGGCAAGGGTCGTGCACCGTTCGCACCATCCACACCGGTCACGTCCCACCCTCCGCAGCCAGGGTCCCATAGGAGGCCAACCCTATGACTAACACCTTCTCTCCCCTGCACCCCCATCCCTCCACCGCCCACAGTCCTTTGGGAGGGACCCCTAAGCGCCTACCGCCACACCCACCACGTCTGGCCGCTTCCAGCCTGGACCCCGTCACAGGCCTTCGAGGCCCTACAGTGACCTCTGCCTGTCCGTCTTAGAGTCGGCCAGCCCTTTCTAGAGAGAGGGGAAGCTTGGCCTCCAAGGCATGGGGCATCCCTCTTCTCCTTGGGATCACGGCCCACCCAGCCCCATCCCAGGACCCCTTCTGGTCAGTTCCTTCCAACGGCTGCTGACCAACTGCCCACCCCAGAGGAAAAGACGTTAATTGCACCACTGCCCCCCCCCCATACATGCTCAGTCATACCCGTCTACACACACTCAACACACACGGCCATCCACTCACTCAGACTTACTCACACCCTGCACTCAGACCTCTGCAGGAGTGGTCAGCCGGGACCCCTTTCAGCCAAACTGCTATTGCCACAGCCACCAGTGCCACCCCTGGTCCGTCTGAGATCTCATCTCAGTCCACCTTGGGAAAGAAGCACTGACCGCACACCCTCCCTGCAGCTCCTCCCTCAGGTCTGCGTGGCCCCTCTGCCCTGGAACCAGCCCTTCCTGGGGCCAACTCTCCACTCACCCACAGTGACACCACCCAGGGCACCAACAGACGTCTTAGTGCTCAGCTCCCCCAAGCCTCCAGCTGGACTCTCCCTAAGGTCCTTCCACCCTATGCTGTATTCAGCTATGTCACAGATATGTCCCTAGCGCTCCCCCTGACTTCATGGTCAGGTAGTTCCACCCCACTCCCCCCCACTTCCTCAGCCAGAGCAGCCACCTGCCAGCCAGCCAGGGTCCAGTTCTATGAGGCCCATCTCCTTTGACTTCTTTCCATCCCGTGGCCAGGCACACTAGTGCCACATCCCACACAGGGTTAGCCCACCCTGTCAGGGTCCCCCGTCACCCACGGCGGAGGTCTTCAAACCTCTTAGAGCCTGGAACCTGAGGTGCTGATGAACCCTAATGAAACTTTGCAGGCAAAACCAATCAACGATGTGTTTCCTTTACCTCTCACTGCGATGGACCCAGAGCAGCAGTCCACCAAACCACCTGGAGACCCTGGCCCTTGGTCAGCCTCACCTTCTCAGGGTGTCTCCCACCCTCTCCCTCACCTCACTGGACCTTGGCACTGCCCACACCACACTGATAGTGCTGGCAGCTCCCCAGGGTGCCACCCTGGACTGGGAGCACCCAGGGCAGGGTCTGACTTGTTATCTTCTTGGGGCAGGGCTTGGCTCAGAGCCCAGAGACTTGGTGTGGTCAGCCTAGGCGGTTCACACATTTTCCCATTTACTTGTCACCACAGACCCCCAGGATCCACAAGCCTTGGCTCAGAGAGGGCCCCACAGACAGTGCCAGGGGTCCAACCCCAGGCAACGCTCACATGCCCACACACATGGACCCTGTCTGCTACGACCACAGCATCATGGGTAGGCTCGGCAGGGCGAGGAGGGTAAAGGAACTGGGGGAGGGGGTAAGCCTAGGGATCAGTGTGAGTCTGGGGTGGGGTGGGGGCTGGCAAAGGATTGTCTCTGTGGGCAAAGGGGCTTGCCGTCAGAGGCTCATATGGAGGGGGAAGACTGGCCCACGGGCCCACGTGGGGGTGGGGCTTAGGGCCTGGCTTAGGGGAAGGGGAACCAGCAGGCAGCCTGTCCTTCCTGGCCCCAGTCAGAGTCTGAGCCCCCGACAGGGGCTCCACGCCTTCAGAGAGACAAAGGGCCATTGAGGCCCCAGACCCAGCAGGGGGAGGGGAACACAGGCTACCGGAGCTATTTTGGGATCTTCAGGCTCAAAATCGTTCAGCCCTGACCAGCCCACGCAGGCGCATGCCCTAGGAAGGGACAGAGGGTATTCTAAGCCAGAAATTAGCCCCTCTGGGCTCTGGGCTCACACTCAGCGACCTGTGACAGCACAGACGTCCACGCACATTCAGCATTTCAGGGTCACGGCGCAGACACCCAAGCCTGCACTGGCACTGGGTGTCACACTCCCTCCTCGTTCACTGGCATCTCACACACTCTCACCTTCATGCAGCACAAACCTTGTCCCTCACCCACACAACACACGTTGGGCTTGCCCCCACGGACACACACGTGAACATATGGACCTGAGGAGGAAGGTGGGGACAGGGTCTGGAGAAGATGGGGCGTCCAGCCCACCAGCAAACTGATGGCCCCTTTCTCATGCAGATGACCCCTTCCTCACTCTGGAGGGACCTGGGCCCAGCTACCCAAGAAAGGAGGGGCAGGGGTGGGGGCACCACCTTCCCCTCGATGGTCGCAGTGCACACGCCCACAAACCTCTAATGCTGGGGCCTCCCCTGGCCAGAGCCACCCCATTCCCAGGGGATCCTGAGGTGCACACCACGAGGACAGAAAATGCCGCCACCGTGGCGTGGGTCGGTCAAGCGTGGGCTACCTGGCTGGCCCAGAGTCATAGGTGTCTGGCTGCCCTGGTGGGGGAGGGGAAGAGGACCAGACAGAGCCGCCCCCACCCCCAGTCCCCAGTTTCCTGGTGTCTGCTCTCAAGCTACAGCCATTCCCTCTCTCTGGGCCTCAGCAGACAATGGGCATTTCACAGCGGGATGTCGCTGCTGGCCCAGGGCCAGCCACTGGGAAGGAGGCCATGTCAGGCCCCAGCCTCCAGTTCTCACCTCAGGTGAGGCCGGGGGGTAGCCATGTTTGACTCTGCAGGCTGTGTGCCCACCCACCTGGCCAGCAGGCGAGGCCCACGCTTCTGCCTGTTAGTCCACACCCCACCCTGCAGGGCAGTGGGATTAGATGACAGTTTTAGGGAGCAGCTCAGCAAGGCTGGATGCTCGGATGCCAGCAGCCTGACCACTGGCCTCCACATCTGTCCCTCGCTCCTTGGTGTCCAGCGTCCCTGCAGCCCCGTCTCACTCGTCTGTCTGAGCTCCTCCATTGGGCAGGCTAAGTGGGTCCTGAGTCAGATAAACTGTCTGCCCTCAGGGAGGTTACGCTGTGGCAGAGACCTGGAGGATGAGGGGAAGGGGCTGCACAGGTCAGTAGAAAGAGCTTCCAGACAGACGCAACTGCAAAGTCCCAGGGGACTGCAGGAGGCCAGGCGATGCCAGTGTGGTGAACCCTGACGGTGACAGGGGTTAGGAGTAGGACATAAGGAGCCAGGGGATGCAAATCCTCAGGCCTGGGGAGCCCTGGGGGAGGGGGTCCCAGTTCAGGGCCTGGACACCTGCCAGGACAGCAGCTGTAGCCACCAGGGGGAGCCATCTGAACAGAAGAGGAGAGTAGGTGCCTGGAGAAAAAGTAGGGGTGGAGTGGGGCTGATCCACACCCTCTGTCCCTCTTCTCCAGGACAGCCCCAAACCCACCTCTTTCTCCGTAGGCCCTACCCATCTCCAGGAGGAAGAGAGCGCTGGGGGAGCCAGCGAGGCACCGAGGTGCAGGCAGGGCCTGGAGAATCAGGACACCTGTGTTACTGCCGAGGGCCTGGCTGTGTCGAGCCGAGCACCCTGGGGAGGCAATGAAGGTGGCACGCACGGGCACCGAAGTCGGAATGGGGTGCTCGAGGAAGGTGATGACGGGGTGGGTGTCGGCAGCAGACACTCGCTGGGACTCAGAGAGGCAGAGAGGTTCACAAAACAGGGGCAGAGAGACAGAGACCCACAGAGGAGAGAGCTGTGGACAGAAAGAGGCAGCCGGGGACTGTGTAGGGGAGCTTCTCACAGGGAGAGCAATGGGACCAGCACAGAGGGTGCTGTCATCAGGTGGGAAGGCGGAGGGTCAGAGGGTGAGGGCCAGCTGGCTCTCTCGGCTGGTGGGTTGTAGCCACTGGTTTCCCAGCTCGTTCTCCCGTGCCACGCCAACAGCAGCTTTCTCCCACTGCTCACCCAAGCCACGGGGACACCTGCTGTTCCCTGTACCCACTAGACCCAGAACACCCCTCCCCCCTTGCCTTCAGCCCTCAACACACAGCTCACACATGGCTTCCCTTAGCAGCCCCCAGAACCCCAGCAGGGCTCTGTGCAGGCCACAGCAGCAGCCCGTTCCAGAGACCCCATTTCTAGTGAGGGTCTGGCACTGGGCTCTGAATGGACGTGTGGCTGAGGAAGGAGCCGCTGGATGACTGGACCTAGCCTCACCGCCTCCCCCTCCGGGAAGAGACGTGGGCACGCAGGCCCTCTTCTCGGGCAGGCTGGGGCAGGCCACAGTCTGGCCCAGATGTTTGTGCTTTATTTCTCCCAGATGTGCGCTGGAGCCTCCTATCTATGGACAGAGGGCAGGTGCCTCCAGCAGCTACAGCAGGCTGCCTGCCCCTCCCAGGGCCCGGGTGGGGTGACTGAGAGGAAGTCGAGGGGAGGAACAGAGAAGACTCAGGCCCACCTTAGGCCAGCACAGACCCACCTCTCCGGACTTGCCCAGCTTGACCCCCTAGCTGCCCTGCCACTCCCAGAGCCCTATGTCAGACTCAGGGTCCCACAGGCACGTGCTGGGGTAGTGAACCCGAGTGGCCCCCGGGGACTCTGTCCTGTCACCACAGCCCTTTCATCTCGGTGTTGAGAAATCACGGTGGTCACCCCCAGAGGCAGAGCCTGCAGGAGGAGGTGCCCAGCCCTCTGCCAGGCAAGGGTGGGCAGGAGGCAGGAAATGGGACAGCCCACAGCAAGCAGAGGCCAGGACCCCACTGTCAGAGCACCTGCAGGGCTCCCGCCCCAGGCCAAGCCCAGGGAAACAAGGGTGGCAGAAACCACAGGCCACCAGCTGGGGCTCTGACCAGCATTCTCATGTGCACAGTTCTGTACGTCTGAGGTTACAGGCACCCATGCACACAGACACGTGCACACACACATGTGCGGCCACACAGCTGCGAACAGCTGGCTGCGTGTGAGGACAGAAAGCTCCGCCTCTCCTGAGCCTCTACTCCATGGGGGTGGGGGGGACTAGGAGGGGCCATCTTCCCCTTCCCAGGTCCAGCTGGAAGCAGCCCCTGGCAGGGGGCCTTCCTCAGAGGAAGTTCTCAGGATCTGCTCTGGGGGGAGAGAGGCCCCTTTGAGGGGAGCTTCTCTCCCCACTGGATGCTCCACCGGAGGCCTAGGTCACCCCCTCTCCAGACCCTAACCACAGCCTAGGGCTGGAACATGAACCCCTCCTAAGCCCCAGTACAGAACCACGGGGGCATATTACCTCCTGCGGCAAACTGTGTCACTCTCATTAGGGTAAGGTCACTGGGGTGCTGCCTCATTTCCCACCCCCTTCACCTTATCAGCAGGCAGTTCCTGGACTCTGGGCTGTACAGCACTCTGTGGGCTACTGTGGTGATGGCACCTAGAGCCCCCAGCCCAGCCCCAGCCAGGCCCTGATTCCCCTGTCCCAGTGGCAAGGGGAGTGCCAGGGCCAGGAGGGCAGAGCAGGAAGGGGGAGATCCATTCTCTACCCTACCCCCAGGTCTCCGGGCAAGGGTAGAACTTGTTGGGCGAGGGGGAGACAGGGTGCAACCGGCCGGGGTCCCACAGGCAGAGGCAAAGGGTGGGGGGTGGGAAGGAGGCCTGTTTCTGCAGCTGTTTTCCACCCTCCTGTGGTGATGGGTGGTAGGCTTTGATTCTCATGGGGTTGGGGGGGTGGGATTAACCCTTCAGGAAGGAAGCAACACAGCCAGGCTGGAGGAGGCTGTGCTGGACCCTTGGCCCTGAGGCCTGGGCGCCTGTCCCACTAACTTCCCTGGGGCAGCCCCATCCCCTCCTCTGCCATCCTTGCCCCCCAGCCTGTGACAAGTGGCAGGGTGGGGGCAGCTCTTGCTGAGCAGGTGATCTCCCATTTCCTCATCTGTGTAGCGTGGTCCCAGCACCCACAGAGGGGCTGCAAGGGCAGAGCCGGCCCCACGGGAATGTGTTCTGCCCAGCACAGCTCGGGGTGGCCAGCGAAGACAGACGGAGAGGGAGGACAGTTCCAAAACAACCTTTTTTCCCATTTCCAATCTGCAGGGGCTAGGGAGCGAGGGGGTGGGTGGGGTCTGGAAAAAGCCAAGAGCTGTTTCTACTAGTTTAGCCCTGCCCAAAGGGAAGACATCCCCAGGGAAGTGACATGAGAGCAAGCCCTTTGGTTTCAGCTAGCAAAGCCCATCCCTGGGGCTGCCCCAGCAAATGCACACTGAAATCAAAGCCAAAGCCAGCAGGTGCCCTGGAAGCACCTGACTTCCAGCCAAGGACTCCCCAGATGGGGACAGGCTAGCACAGTGGGGGGTCATGCCCCACCTGGGCAGACTCCCTCCCCCTGGCGACAGGAAGCAGAGAGAGTGGGGCAGGCAACCTCGAGTCTGGGCCTGCCTTCTCTCAGCCCTCCTGGCTGACCTGACTGGGGGAGGGGCCCAGGAGGACACTGGGTGGGGTCTGCAAAGGGGTGGGGTGAGAACCCACAGTCTAGAAGAGGGCAGAAGAGGGAACAGGGAGAAGCTACCTACCTCCCACTTCAGCAGGGAGGAATGTGGGGGGAGTAGGGCAGTAGGGCAGGAATGGGGGGGGTACAGAAGCTAAGGGCCAGACAACAGAGGGAAGAGCCCAGAAACCTCCCTGGACATCTTCCTGCCCCCACACTGTGGGGAGTTGGTCCCTGTCTGGGGGTATCTGCCACCCACACCCTGTAGGGCCTCAAAGAGGCCAAGCAGCTCAGAACCTATTGCCCCTCCATCCTGACCTGCAGCACTGCCCTCCTTCGGGTCCTGGAAAGCTGGCCTGGCAGGGAGGAAGGGAGGGAACTCACTAGAATCAGGCCTGCCAGGACCCCCTCCAGGGCTGGGCAGGGCTGGGCTGGGCCAGTGCCAGACTCACTCTGACCCGGTCCCTGTGCCAGGCCCCAGTTGAGGGCAGACAACACTTCCTTTCTCTGCTTTCTGGCTCCTAGTGGGGAGGGAAGGGCCCCAGGCCTTCAGCCAGGCCCATGTCCCTTCTGGGGGCTACAGGAGAAGCCTTAGGACCAGACTTCATGAGGGGCGGGTGGGGAGGGTGGTGGGAGTTTGTGGGCAGTGTTCAGACCAGGGCAAGGTGGCTGAGGGCTGGAGGAAATGGCCGGCTCAGCTGCCAGCCTAGGCAGGCTCACAGTGCGTGGGCAGCTGGCACTGGCAGAGGCCAGGCTACTTCCCTGACAAAGCAGGGGGTGGGGGTCTCCTTCTGGCAGAGGCTGCCCCAGAGCAGCAGGCCTCCCTCACCCAAAGGTGGCGCAGAGGGAGGGACACATACCTGTCTCAGTTATGCCAGGAATGTGGTTCCCCAGGAGGGGGAGGGGGAGGGGGAGGAGGAGGAGACCCGCCTTCCTGGGGGCTGGAGGCTGGGGAAGGGGCCTGACCAGCAGAGTCAGGGAGACCCTGCAGGCCCTGCAGGAGGGCCTGCGTGCAGCCCTGCAGGAGGGCCTGCGTGCAGCCCTTCAGGACACTGCAGGGAGCAGTACCAGGCAGGGGTGAGCAGGGAGCAGACCACGGGTATCCAGGAGGCAGGCCTGGGAGGACATGCCCCCACCTCGGCTGCTCTGGGCCTTTAGGAATGGGAGGGGGCCTAGGGAGGGAAGTGTGCTAGGGACAGGGATTTCCTGCACACAGTGGGACCTGGTGGTCTCAGGGTGATCTGCAGGCTTCCCTCTGGGCCCCGTGGGACTGAGACAACTATGGAGACCCTGGGAACAGAATGGGGTCAGAGGCAGATGGGGAACGGTCAGCTTAGCTCAAGTCCTGTCCATCTGTCCCCCTCACTAGGGTGAGGCCTTGGCTCCCAGAGAGCCTAGGATGGAGTCCTGGAGTGGGGTCTGAGGTCCTTATCTCCTGCAGGATAGGAAGGGGGCCATCCTCCCACCCTCACCCAGCTTGGGAAGGTGGGCACAGAATGATTCCTTCCCTAAGCCTGGTCCTAGCTCCAGGGGATCTTGTGTCTCAGGCCTCAGGGAGGCTCAAGGGGGAGGCACCCCCTCACCCTGGGCCTTTGGGGTACATCAACCCTCTCTTAGCACCCAGCCCTCCTAACCCACCCTGCACGGCAGCCTGATTTGCTTTCAAAGCAGAGATCTATGTCACCCAGCTCAAAACTTCCAGGCACCTCACAGTGGAGCCCGAGCTCCTCCCTTCCCTTTGGGGAGGGAAGCACCCTCCCCAAAAGGTGCTTGCCTTCCACCTGGCTCCACCTGCAAGGCCCCAAGCCATAGTCATGGCTGATGCGTTTCTCTGCATCCCCTCTCCCCAAGACCATCCTCCCCAGCAGGCCTACCCTAGGAGAGTCCAATGGCTCAGCCCCTCCTGGGTGCTCACACCATTGCTGTACATTGGCCTGTTTGTCCAGCACCACCCTACCTCCAGCTGGAGCTCAGATCCTAGCCTAGTACCTGAGTGCTGGCTGCCCAGGGCACACAGTAGGTCAAGTCTCACCCAGTCCTGGCTGGGGGGCTGTCCCTGGGTACCCTCCTTTCTAGCTGTCCCTGTGCCTAGCTTGGCATATCCAGAGCCAGGGGCTGGCATGGGTAGAACAGGGTTTGGCAAGATGCCAAACCTTGTTCTGTCCAGGGTGGCCCTCCCGCCACATGCCCTCTGACCCCACGAAGGCCACAGTTACTGAGTCACAGACCCTCAGGCTGGACCCGCCCAGCTGTGGAGTTGATAATTCACTCTATCTTACAGGGGCAGGGGACTTTCTGTACCCTGACCCCTCTTCTCCAGCTTCTCCTTAGACCCCCCCACTCATCCCCAAAACTTGGCATCACCATCCCACAGCCTGCCCCATCACCATGCCACCCTCCCATCTTTCCCCTAGACCCGTCCAGAGCAGGGCCAGGGTCTCAAGTCCTTGCTTGGTGTGAGAGGTAGGCTGGGACCCCTCATCTGAGCCACTGCAGGGAAGGGACCTGCTGGCTTCTCTGTATGATGCTATGGCCCAGGACCCTGGAGCAGCCCCAGGGACAGATGACAACAGGCTGGGCAGAATACCTCAGGGCTCCCCATTTCAGGTCCTGCCCCTGCTCCTGCACAGTCCCTCTCAGACCACCATCCAGGATCCCACAAAAACCATGCCAGCATCACAGCCTAAGCTAGATAGCATTCTGCTGGCCGAGAGAAGAAATCAGAGGGACAGAGCTGCCTTCCAGAGAAAGGAAGTCACAGACCCTTCCCACTGCCCTGAGGAGGAAGTGTTCTTTCCACTCCCCCCCCACCACCCCCCTCCAATGCATCCCTTCCCACGCAGCCATGAGGGGACAGACAGGATGTGGGGGCGAGGGGCAGTTCCTATATTCTCCTTGCCACATTCCCCAGCAAAGGATCTCAGCCCCCAACTGGGACTCTCCTGGGGCAAAGGGGTTGGGGGGGCAGGGAAGCCATGGTCATGTGATTCAGCTCACCTCACAGAGGCTGGGCTGGGGGAGGGGTGCTCTTGGGCCATTCAGAATAGACATGTGCAGTGTGGACAACCGACAACTCAATTAGGGAATTCCACACCCACTTAAACGCCCTAGAAGTACCCACCCCACAAAACTCCCCCTTTCCAGAAATGACAGGCCTCTTGGAACACTTAAGGGGCAGCCCCTCCTCCAATCCCTATGCCCCACTCAGAGGGGTTTGCTCAACATCTGGGACCCGTCCAGACAGATGTTTGGGCTTCTGCAGGAATATAAACAGCTGGTGTTCATTCACCTGGTCCCCGCCTCTCACTCAGAAAAGGACGCTCCAAGAGAGGGGGGTGTGGAGCCGGCAGGGGGTGGAGTGGGGGGGCGCATAAGCAGAAGAGGAGGAAGCCTGTTCTTTGCAGGACTGGGACTTGCTTGGCTCCAAGACAGCAGACAGTGGCGTTGTGGGCGGGGGGAGGTTAGCGGGAATCCCTGCTAATTTCAGGGATTGGAGCTGACCTTGAGATGGCCAGACCCAGCTGGGAGATCAGGGAGACGGGAAGGAGATCGGACCACCACAAGCGCTCCAGCCTACAGTGAACTCTCCTCTGCCCCCAGGGCATGATGGAGCTCCTTGAAGCCTGCCCACTTTCGTCAGCCTCTCCCCCATGATGTCCCCAGATACCTTCCACACAGTGCTCCACTTCCTCCAGATTCCGCAGGGTGATGCGCATGAGGCTGGAATTGAGCATCAGCTCATTTTTATGGGCCGGCCACAGGTATGGGGGTGCGGGGTTCACAAAGAAGATCCTGGTGTCCCCAGTGGACACCTGGTTGTCACAGATGAGGGGGTCTCCAAAGCCGCCAATCACCACCTTGTTGCCACCGTCAAGCAGGCTCTCTTGGGTCACCATGTCTTTGCCCTTCAAGTACCGCCAGACTCGAACCTGGGTGGACATGGGGGGGGGGCGTGGAACAGGTATCAGTGGTCCTCTTTCCACTGGGGAGATGGGGCCACAGAGTCCAGGGACAAGCACCAGACTGGTCAGCTGGGCTTTCTCTTCTCTTCCCACCTCAGTGGCTCAGGCCAGATGTCCAGAGCAGACTCAAACCCCGGGCAGAGATGTATGGACATCTTTGGGTCAGCCCCCAGGAGGGGGCTGCAGGGAAGCACGCACTGCCCGTACGGGTCACCCAGAAGAACATGTAGCCTGCGAACACACGCCCTCACCCAGGAAGCAGCACTCCCCCGTGAGGTCTAACTGACCCCAGCCACCTCCAATAACGTCCATCTCGGCTCAGGCTGGACATGGGAAGAGGATCCATCTGGTCTAGGCTCCTGCCTTCCATGTCCCTACTTTCCCCATCTACCCACCCACTAAGAGCCAGGGGCGCCTCACATGGACAATGGAGTTTCAGGGCAACGGGCTCTGAGCTCAGGGCTCTGGGCCAGCTTGGCTCCTTGCAGCCCTGTGGGTGGGCTAAGGCACTCCCCACCCCACCCCCAAGAGGTGAAAGACCCCTCCTCCTGCCAGGCTTCCACAGTGAATGCAGTCAAGGCAGCCTTCGAACCACAAAATCAAGTTTGGGCAGCACAGGGCGGCCCCACCCTACACACTCTCACTCCTGGGGCCCTGAGGGTACCAGCTCTGACAAACCAAGCCCTGAGACACCCACCCACAGCTGGGGGGGGGGTGCAGGAGGGTCGAGGGAGCTGCAGGCTGTACTGGGATGTCCATGGGGACATATGCCCAGGGGACATGAGCCCACACACTCTCTGAGAAGAAAACCCCTTTCTTCAGGAGCTCTCCGGAGCTGAGACTTCTGGAATGAGTGATCAAAGACAATGGTGGCCTGCCCACCTGCCAGGTCCCTGCTGGGAGCCTTGGGACTGCAGCTTCTATAGGGACCCCCTCCACCTTCCAGTGGCCAAGTTGGGGGGTAAGCCTTGTCCAACCTTATCTCTCCCAACCCCAGACACATAGTAGGCTCTAGAAGGATGATAACCAGCAGGGAGAGGGCTGGGCCGCTTTCATCGCCTCCCCCCACCCCAGCCACACCCAGGAGCAGCGGGGAGGAAGTCGGGAAAATCCTGCAGGGACTTGGCAAAGTGCCCTGGCGTGGTGGAGGGGAGGGGGCTGGGCTGGGGATCCCAGCTGTAGCCTACACAGGCCAATCTGAAAGAAGCTGCCACCCCTCCCCATCTCCATGGAGAAGGAATGATCCGATTTCTGGTCAGGGAGGTGGTTTTAGGGGCCAGAGCAGGGACGGGGCCGGGTCCCCTGAGCCCTCCCTAGGAACTACTGTGGGAAAAAACAAACAAACAAAACAAAACCACCAAACCTATCCCAGGAGGCTCCAAGATCCAACTGAGGGAGAGGCTGGGCAAGCCCCCTCTCTGGTGGCCAGGGGGTCCAGTTCTTCTAGGGGCAGGGTGGGGCACCTGTCCCTGCACCCCTTCACATTTGAGGCTCAGAAACGTCCCGCCCACTTCTCTGCTCCTGTCCCCCACACCTAGTCACTGCAGCCCGCCCCCCCAGGATCTCTGGGGTTGGGAGATTAGATGTGCACCCTACCCTCTCTCCTGACCACCCCCTTTTGCCCTAGTAAAGGCCTCTGAGAAGGGGTGACAGCACTGACCACTGGCCGAATCCCCACTTTCACCCCAAGCAGAAGGCGTCACCTCCCCTCGTCCCCATTCCTTTTCTTTAACTGATGGGGAGGGGTGCGGTAGGCATACAGTTTCCCTGGGGGGCGGCGCACTTGTTTGCAATAAGGTAGGGGGCCTGGGGTGGGGGTGGGGTCAGACATGAGCGGGTCTCCCGGGCCTGGGCACCGCGAGGTAGGACTGCAGCGGTACCGCAGGAACTTTCCCTCTGGCACTCGCGAGTTTTCCGGGACCCGGCGCCCCACCCGGGGGCTCGGCGGTCGCCAAGGGAGCGGGAGCGGGAGCTGCAGAGCGTCTGGTGCCCGTTCCCACGGCCTGGGGCGGGGGTCTCAGTGAGGCGGCCAGCTGCTCGAAGGGAAGGCCTCCGGGCTAGGGGTCCGGGATGGCGGGGGAAGAGACCCTCAACCCAGGCTTCCAGGAGGGGTCTTTTGGGGGGGGTCTCAGGGACCCGGCGGGGGCCCACCTTGCACGAGTACGTGTGCTGCACCGGGTCCACGTTGAGAATCTCCTCCACTGTGCCGGTGAGCACCACATTCGCCTCCTCCTCCCGCCGCTCCAGCGCGCGTTCCGGGCACGTCCCGTCGGCGCTGGGCAGGGCACGCGCGGCCACCACCAGGAGCAGCAGTAGCGGCTGCAGCGGGGCCGAGCCGGACGGCCACAGGCTGGCCATGGCGCGGGCCGAGGACGGCGGAAGGCGGCCAGAGCAAGCGCGCGGGCCTGGCCGCGCCGGGAACGGGACTAGACAGGACGGGACGCAGCTCCAGGGAGGCGGTGGGAGCGCGGGCGGCGCGGGGGCGGGACCCGGGGCAGCCCCGCCCCCTCCCCGCCTCCTCACCTCCCCCAGCCCAGCTCCCCAGCCCGCGCCGGTCCCCGGCCCGCCCGGCGCCCTGCGACCCGCGCCGGCCGCGAACAAAGCGTCGGGATAGCGGCGCCGGGCGGAGGCCGGGCTGGTGGGAGGGAGGGGGCCGGACTGGGTCGGGCCAAGGTGGGTGGTGGGACTTGCCAGGGTGGAGGGCGGACGAGCATGGGGGTGGGCGGACCCGGGGGGGTGTGCTCTTTCGTCTGCGGCGCACCCCCACGGACTCCCCTCCCCCTCCCGCGCGACGTCTCTCCTCCACCCCACCCCCCCGCCCAGGAAATGCGGCTGCAATCGGGTTAATGCATAATCTGGAGGCGACGTGACGGGACTTCCAAGGGGTTCCAGGCTATGCCGTGGCCAGAGCTGCGGGAGCTTCCTGGCCGCGGGAAGGGGCTGCCAAATCCGGGGACCCCGCCGTTCCTTGGACCCTGCAGGGCTGCGCCCCTCCCCTGGCGGGAAGAACGTGATGGGGGGCCACAGCCTCTCTTAGGAAACTGGGAACGGAAACTCGCCCGGGCCCGGGACCCCCAGCCAGTTCAGGCGAGTAGGCGGCCCCAGCAGGCCGCGCCCCCGGCTGGCTGGGACCAATGTGGGCTGGGGGCTGTTGTGATTGGTCAGAATGGAGCGCAGACCCGCCCACCTCCCCGTTCCCGGGTCAGCTCGGGCCTCACCGCAGAGCCGAGGGCTCCCTCTGCAGTCCAGCTGAGACAATGTCGGGTCAGCGGTGGACGGCCAGCCACGCCCCCTCCTCAGCCCCCAAGTGGGCGCTTCTCCAGCCAGGTCTAGGTACGCGCGGTAAACTGAGATCCAGAGGGTACAAATTAGAGCCTAGGTCAGCTGGAGATCGAGGGGAAGGGAGAGGAGACCCCTTCCGTCCCTCCAGGGCTGGGTCTGCGGCACAGCCCCTCACTCCAAGCCAGCCACAGATCTCTGAAGCAATGGAGGGTGAGTGGTAGAAGAGGCCCTTCTGGAGGGCGACGCCACCTCCCCTCCAAGGGTGTGTGCTCACGTTTGCTAGTTTGTGGTGTGATAGAGAAGTGAGGGTGGGGACCCAGGAAATGAACCAGGGGAGCATGCCTCCCACACACAGACCCACAGCTGCCTGTCTATACCTGCTGGTCACAGATAAGCCAGACCTAGAAGTCCCTCGGCCTAGATACAGACCCTGGCAGACCAGAAAGGGGCTTCTGGGTCTCCAGCCAAATTACCCTCAACAGTCTGGAAGCCGAAGTCTGAGGGTCCCCAGAGTCAAGGACTTTAGCCCAAAGAAGTGTATGTTCTGTGTCTCTTGCCCCACCCCCACATCTTGCCTGTGTCCGAGACTGGCTCCATCTGGCTCCCGTGGAGCTCTTTGGAAACTGGTATAGATAGAAGCATTCTACGTGGAAGCAGGTGTAGGCTTCGCCAAATTAGGTGCCCCCCCCCCCATCTGGGACAAGCTCTTCCATGTGGTCTGGAGGAACCCCTCGTTCCTGGAGGCCCCTCTCCTACTGGCCATGGCCTCTTGGTTATGTGAAGCCCCGAAGGCAGGTGTGTCTGTTGGAGAACAGTCTCCATTCAGCAGCTTGCCCCACGGGGGTGTGTGTGTTCAAGGCCCTACCCCCACCCTCCCTAGACCAATGCAGACTGGACAGGGCAGGCTGATGGGTCCTGGAAGGCCAGGAGGCCCCAAGGCCCTGGTGGGTGTGAAGGAGCCTGCCTCACAGGCCACCCAGTCAGGCCCTAGGGCCTCACCCTCTCCCCACTTCCAGGGGTGCTGGTCCCAGCAGGAACCTGACCACACCTTCCCCTCCCTGTACAGGCTGCTGACCCAGATGTGGGGGATGGGAACCAGGTGTGCAGAGGCTGACTAGGGCTCAATCTGGAGCCAGGGGTGGGCTCCAGCAGAGATGCCTCTTTTTTTTCTCTAGAAGTTAATTTCCCAAAGGTGTGGGGACATCTTCAATTTGCCCAAGGGGTGAGTGGGAGTAGATCACCATTTTGAACTCACTGGACTTGTCCCTTAACTTGGCAACCCCAGCCTAGTGACCACCCAGTGACCCCAGGTGTCCTCATCCCACTTCCTCCTCTGTCCCTCCCTTGGCCTCATCAGCAGGGATGCAGAAGCGAGGGGTGTTGGGGGAAGGACCAAACGTAAGGAGCCATTTAATTTTGCGTCAACTTTTATTACCGGCGCTCGGTCAGAGATTCGGGCAGGTGGCTCTCAGCGCTGCCCTCCGGGTCCCGCCCACTCCCTACCCCTACCCCCCCCGCAGGCGTAAATTCATAAACACGGTGCACTGGGGTGTGAGTCCGTACTCCCCGAGGCGGTGCTGGTCCTCCATGGGCTTCCCCTCGAAACTCAGCCAGAACAGGTCAGCCTGCGCATGCTCCTGCTGGCACACCTGACGCTTGAGCGCAGCCACGGTCTGCGTCAGCCGGACCTCGTAGGCGGTGCTGCGACCCTTGTCGTTCCTCACCAGGATGCTCAGGGGGTCATCACAACTCTGCACCACCAGCAGGACCGTACTGCCAGGGCACAGGCCCTGGCTGACGAGGGGGACCCCGTCCCTCAGCACTTGGCCGGCAGGGTGGGTAGCCAGGCGCTGCTGGAATGCAGGCACACCAGTTTTCTGGGCTATCTGCTGCTTCAGCTCCGACGGCAGCATGGAGTGCCTCAGAGGCACCAGGAACTCCTCGCCCCCCAGCATCTTCACCTTCAGGTTCCCCGCCTGTGGGCATCACACAGCCTCATAGAACTGGAGCCACTACATGCAAATGACTGGCCACCAGACAAGCTCTGGGGATGCTGCTCTCTCCTCCCCACCCACCAGGAAAGGGACCCCAGGCACTGGAGGCAAGCAGGGAGCATTACCAAAAGGAAGGCCAGCCACCCACGACAATCACCTCACCTCCCTTAACCCACTAAGGTGCACTTCTGGGCCAGTGCCAAGCGATCTCAGGGTTAAACACTGGGCAGAACATGCTTCCCAAGACCCAGACACAACCTGACATCGGAAGGAGCCCTGTGCCTCCCCTCTTGCTTAGGGACCCGGGGGAGCTCTGAGCAACTCCAGTTGCCTGGCACACAGTGGGTGCTCTGCCCCTGGATGACCCCAGCAGGGAGGTAGGGAAATAGACTGGTACAGAGCCCACCTGCCCCCACCTATCAAACACCCCTCACCATGGCTGTGGGCTCTGGCACCAGCTCCTCCACAGGCACAGATGCGTTGGCTGCCTCTCGGCTTCCAGCTCCTCTCCGGCTTCCAGCTCCGCTCCCGCTCGGCCCTTTTATGAATGTGAGCTGTGCACGTCACGGGGCAGTGTCGGGGAGAGAGCCTCACCAGTGGCTAGATTGAGCTTTGGTTTCAGTTTCCTTTTCCCAAGGTGTGCCCCAGGGAGCAGCAGAAACAAAACAGAATGACGAGGGTCAGAGCCGGGACTATCCACCTGCCCGGGGACTCAGGACAACACCCTGCCCCAGAAACCCCCTGGATGTCCAGCACTTCAGGCTCTTTACTAGATGCACAGAAGTCATAATAACGTGAACTAAGGATTGGAAACTTTCACTTTCCATTTACCAATTTGCAAAATCAGTAAGCTTGGGAAACATTGCCTCAATTCAGAAACGACAGAGTTGTGACAGTCCAAACTACACAGAGATAATCACCATTGGTTTAGGATGGTATTTGTTCAGATTGTTGATTTTTTTTTAAATGAAAGAGATGCATCTCTTATTTTCTGTAAAAATGAACTCATGCACACTATCCAGAAAATGAAAAGACTATTCTCAGGGCACCTGGGTGGCTCAGTCCTTAAGCGTCTGCCTTCGGCTCAGGGCATGATCCCTGAGTTCTGGGATCGAGCCCCACATCGGGCTCCTCTGCTGGGAGCCTGCTTCTTCCTCTCCCACTCCCCCTGCTTGTGTTCCCTCTCTCGCTGGCTGTCTCTCTCTTTGTCAAATAAATAAGTAAAATCTTAAAAAAAAAAAAAGACTATTCTCAAAATGGAAGAAAATATTTGCAAATCCTGTGTCAGATAAGGGTTAGTGTCCATAACATAAAAAGAACGCTTAGAATTCAACCATAAAAAGATAGACAGTTCAATTTAAAATTGGACAAATGGGGCACCTGGATGGCGCAGTCAGTTAGGCGGCCAGCTCTTGGTTTCGGCTCAGGCTGTGATATTAAGCCCCATGTTGGGCTCTGCGCTCAGCCTGGAGTCTGCTTGGGTTTCGCTCTCCCTCTCCCCTGTTCTTTCTCTCTCTCAAATAAATAAATCTTTTTAAAAAATTGGGCAAATATTTGAATAGATATTTCTCTATAGAAAATACATAAATGGCCAAAACCACATGAAAAGATGCTCAACATCATTCGTCATTAGGGAAATGTCATTAGGGAAACTTAAATCAAAATTACAATGAGTTACCATGTCACACCCATTATTATAGCATGACTATAATAATAATATTTTTGTAAAATATAATAATAAAATAATGATTCAAAAAGAGCAATAACAAGTGTCGAGGATGTACAGAAATTGGAACTCTCATACATTGCCGATGGAGACATAAAATGGTGCAGCCACTGTGGGAAGCAGTCACTCCTTAAAAAGTTAAACAGGATTTTCATATGACCCAGCAAGTCCACTCCTAGGTATATACCCAAAAGAATTGAACACAGTTAAACAAATACTTGTACCCAAATATTCATAGTAGCACTATTTACAATAGACAAGAGGTAGGAACTGTGGGCACAACCAAATCCGTCAACAGATGGATGCGTGAACAAAGTATGATGCACCCTTACGATGGAGTATTACCGAGCCATAAGAAGGGATGAAATACTGACACCTGCTACAGCATGAATGAACCTTGGAAACACTATGCTAAGTGGGAAAAGCCAGACACAAAGGCCACACATATTGTATGATTCTGTTTATATGAGATATCCGCAATAGGCAAATCCACAGAGTCCAGTAGTGGTTGCCCGATGTTGGTGGGGAGAGGAAATCCGGGGTGATTTATGGATATGAGGCTTCCGTTGAGGGTGATAAAACGTTTCAGAACTAGATACAGGTAGTGGTTGCACAGTGTTGTAAATATACTAACTGACCCTGAATTGTATACCTTGAAATGGTTAAATTTTTGTTATTTTAATTTTACCTTAATAAAAACAATGCCAAAAAAATTAGCTCATCCTACTCTCACCATTTTGTAAACTGCTTCATTCAAAACAGTATAACAGTATATCATAAACATTTTTCCATATTAATAGAAACTTCTATGCAAGATTTTTTGATGGCCGCATGTTACCCATAGCATAATGAATCCATTATAGTATAGTGTGGAATTTAGTTAATCAATCCCATATTCTTAAATATTTAGATTGTTTCCAATTTTTTGCTATTATAAATAGCACATAACACGCACACATTAGCTAAAAATAAATAACATTTAAATAAAAAAGTAAATAATTTTTGAAATAAAAAAGTGAAAGAGTAGAAAAATAATTTTTTTGAATATAAATCTTGACCTTTTCACTTCCTCATCCCCCCAAAAAGATTTTAAAGGGCTCCAAAATTGTGAACACACAAAAAACAAACAGAGGGGTTTAAATTTCCTTCTTTTTATTATTTTAAGTGTATATCTCGACTCATTCCTTGTATAAATAATATTGCCATTACAAAAAGAAAACCACAAATGTTTACTGAAATAAAGAATACAGAATGTGAGGATCCCCCCCCAGTCTCCCCCAGAGGGCCACTATTAAACATGGTATCGATGTCTTCTGATTTCTTAATACTGACATATGGTACCAGAATCTTCATTTTCTTTTAGTTACTGCATCCCTTCCTGCTTTTGACAGGAGGAACTAAACGCAAAGACATTAAGGAAGCAAACTGACAGAGCCTGCCTCAGTTTCCTGGGACTGTCACCACAAATTACCACAAACCGGGGACTTGAAACCTTGGCAAGAGGTCTGAAATCCAGGGGGACTAAATGACCAGTATTGTCAGCCGGGTTAAAAATAATCTAATTTCCTCTGGCTCACAGAAGACGGGAATCATCTGAAATACAAGGATACAAGAAATTTGAAAGTAGAGGATGGACAGAAACATACCACATGACTATTAACTAAAATGAAAGAGATATGGCCATATTAACAATTCCATTAGCATATCAACAAAGAAATTTTGTAGGCAAATGTTACAGAAACACAAAAGGTCATGTAGCAACAAAAAGTTGAGTTCACTGGTAAAATAAAACAATTTTAAACTTGTACGCACCTAATAACATGGCCACAGAATATACAAGTTTTAGTCATAAATGTTAATATTCTGTTTATGAAATTATAACAGCCACTTGTAAAGGGACCTTCGGTTAATATTTTATCTTATTTACGAACTATCTTAAACTTCCTTAAACCTTTAAAACAGCACCTAGGACACTTAATATACTTGATTTTATTTTTAAGCCCTTCAACTACCAAGTAACTGGAACAATGAAAAACTTTTCCAAGAATGTCCACAGTCCTTACCGCTTAAACCGCACAGAGGTCTCACAGTCCAATTCCTTTACTGGATGCAAATTTACCACTTTCACCTTTCAACAAGACAACAGCATCTCCGCTTTCATGTGAATCTGATTCCTTTCCCCCACCTTTCCACCTGGCCAGTCACAGCTCCTGAGATCACCATCCTGGATGGCATCTGATTAGCTAAAGGCCTTTGGTCACAGCTTGAAGGTCACCCTGGGGCACTGTGGAGGGATGGGGGTGAGCTACCCCCCGCAGGCCTCCTGAAGGACAGATGTTGGAGGCCACAGGCACACCATGACTTGCTGCAAAAGTAGCACAGGGCTTGTTAGTCACTGTGGCTGACCAGGAAAAGTGTCGTCAGAGACCCTGGGGTGGGGGGGCCACATTTCCTAAGGAAGGTTTGTTGTTGAAGCCTAATTAGCTGTAAATATCTGCTGGCTGGGCTCATTAAATAGGCAGTCCCCTCCTTTCCATGTTCTCTGAGGGAGAAGTGTCGCTCTGTTCTTCCACCCCGCACTGGGAAGGCTGGGCACCCCCCACCTGGGCCACAGTCTCACTGTCCTGGACCCCATCCCTCCTCATGCCAGAGCCTCCCACCCACTTGGTTGGCACATCCCTCTCCTAGCCACAGCCCCTGGTGATGGGTGTCTAGGGAATGCAGGACTCAGTGCAGACCAGAAATGCAAATAAGGCTGCTGTCCCCACACGGACCAGCAGGCTTAGAGGGCTATTCACACAGCCCCACGTCTGGCTCTCCCCAAAACAGACTCTGGGCTAGGGGTCTTGGCACTCAGGGGAGTGAGGAGGTAGTCCGCAGGTGAGAAAGATTCCCCTTGCTGCAGGGATGGCTTCGAGGGAGGGAGAGAAGTAGAAGGCAGACGTGAGATGTGGAGGGCTGTTCTAACCTGGGGGAGGCAGTGAGTTGGAGCTGTGGTATGGGAGCGGCATGGTGGGGGGGCACTCAACTTAGTTCAAACCCATAGGATCCGGTGAGGGCGAGGAAGGAGCACAGCTGGACCCTGGCCCACATGGCCCCTGTGCTGGGGCTGCCGGTGGCTCAAGGGCCAGGCATACCCCATAATCCTATGTGGTTACCATGTGTTAGGGACAAGTCTTCTGAGTTCAGGTCCACGTGAGAACAAGGCCTGGAGTCTGTAGTGTGGAGACCCAGGGCCAGTTGTGCTGGAGGAATGTGCCCAACTAGGCTCCCTGATGTCCCATGCCACTAAGTGGCACTTTCATCCTTTCACCCCAGACCCAGCAGGGAAGCTGCAGACACGTGACACACCCACGGCTAATGGTGGAGGACACAAAACAGAGAAAACCCTATGGGATGCATCTGTAGGCCCCACTTGCTCTGCCCACTCATTCAGGGGGAGATAGAGGTGGGGAGGGGAAGAGAAGGGGAGATCAGCTACCTTATCTTCCCTTCCTGCAGGACTCACCTGAGGACACAAAGCTCTGACACACCATGGAGTCCGGAGCCCCTGCCTCGAGCCACACCCCAATCTCTCACCTCACCAGCTTGGGATCTGGGCCTTGGGGCCAAAGTGAGGAGGGGGAGACTCGAGTGGGAAGGTTGGGGGAGAGGCTTCCACTGCCAGATGGAGGGGAAGAGGCCACCAGTCCCCAGTATTTAAAAAATTATCCCAAACTTGGAAATCAGGTTCAAGGAGCCTTCCTATCCTTGAAGGTCTCCCCGGAGGTGCCTTTGCTGATATTCTTGAAGTTACAGGTTAATGTGTTATAGACATCTGTCCTACCAGACACAGAGACTTCTATCCTGGAGAAACAGGGTCTTGCTGCCCCATGGGGCATCTGCCAGTTTTGTACCTGACCTGTACTCCTCCCTCAAAGCCTCATGGAACCCGCTGGTTTCCCCATCCGTAAGCTAAACGAACACTTGACATGTGCTCACTCCATATTTGTATGGAAGTCTTGTTGTTTTTTTTTTGCCTTGAAAATCATATTTTGACATCAGGTGTTGGAAAATATGCCTCTATGGCTTGGATGTTGTGGGATGCTGTCACCACTGATTTTGGGAAAACATCGTATCCTTGTCTGGAGGTTGGGGAGGTGCCGTCTCTGTTACTCGTTAGTCAACATGCGCGCCCGTACTACTCCTGGGCAAAATGAAGTTCGCGTTCTAGGGCGGTAGACAGACAGGGGGTGGGGAGTAGGTACAGAAGGCATGTGTTGCAGGGCGTCTGGTGGGCTCAGTCGGTACACATGCAACTCTTGACCTCAGGGTTGTAAGTTCGAGCCCCATGTTGGGTGTAGAGATTACTTAAAAAAAAAAAAAAAAAACTAAGAACCATCCTGCTCAGGAATGACTCGATAAACCAGGAAATCAAAAATCAAATTAAACAATTTATGGAGACCAATGAGAATGAAAATACGACAGTCCAAAACCTATGGGATACTGCAAAGGCGGTCCTAAGGGGGAAATACATAGCCATCCAAGCCTCACTCAAAAGAATAGAAAAATCTAAAATGCAGTTTTTATATTCTCACCTCAAGAAGCTGGAACAGCAACAGAGGGACAGGCCTAATCCACGCATGAGGAAGCAGTTGACCAAAATTAGAGCTGAAATCAATCAAGCAGAAACCAGAAGTACAGTAGAGCAGATCAACAGGACTAGAAGCTGGTTCTTGGAGAGAATCAATAAAATTGACAGACCACTGGCAAGACTTATCCAAAAGAAAAGAGAAAGGACCCAGATTATTAAAATTATGAATGAAAAAGGAGAGGTCACGACGAACACCATTGAAATTGGAAGGATTATTAGAAATTTTTATCAACAGCTATATGCCAATAAACTAAGCAATCTGGAAGAGATGGAATCCTTCCTGGAAACCTATAAACTACCAAGATTGAAACCGGAAGAAATTGATTCCTTAAACAGGCCAATTAATTATGAAGAAATTGAGTCAGTGATAAACAACCTTCCAAATAACAAAACTCCAGGCCCGGACGGTTTTCCTGGGGAATTCTACCAAACATTCAAAGAAGAAATAATACCTATTCTCCTAAAGCTATTTCAAAAAATAGAAACAGAAGGAAAGCTACCAAACTCATTCTATGAGGCCAATATTACCTTGATCCCCAAACCAGGCAAAGACCCCCTCAAAAAGGAGAATTACAGACCGATTTCCCTAATGAATATGGACGCCAAAATCCTCAACAAGATACTTGCTAATAGAATCCAACAGTACATTAAAGGGATAATCCATCACGATCAAGTGGGATTCATACCTGGGATGCAAGCGTGGTTCAATATTCGCAAATCAATCAGCGTGATACATCATATCAACAAGAAAAGACTCAGGAACCATATGATTCTCTCAATAGATGCAGAAAAAGCATTTGACAAAATACAGCATCCTTTCCTGATTAAAACCCCTCAGAGTGTAGGGATAGAGGGTACATTCCTCAATCTCATAAAAGCCATCTATGAAAAGCCTACTGCAAATATTATTCTCAATGGGGAAAAGCTGGAAGCCTTTCCCTTAAGATCAGGAACTCGACAAGGATGCCCACTCTCACCACTATTATTCAACATAGTACTAGAAGTCCTTGCAACAGCAATCAGACGACAAAAAGGGATCAAAGGTATTCAAATCGGCAAAGAAGAAGTCAAACTGTCTCTCTTCGCAGACGACATGATACTCTATATGGAAAACCTAAAAGAAGCCACTCCCAAACTATTAGAAGTTATAGAGCAATTCAGTAATGTGGCGGGATACAAAATCAATGCTCAGAAATCAGTTGCATTTCTGTACACGAATAACGAGAACGAAGAAAGAGAAATTAGGGAATCCATCCCATTTACAATAGCACCAAAAACCATACGTTACCTTGGAATTAACTTAACCAGAGACGTAAAGGAACTATATTCTAGAAACTATAAATCACTCTTGAAAGACATTGAGGAAGACATAAAAAGATGGAAAGATATTCCATGCTCATGGATCGGAAGAATTAACATAGTTAAAATGTCCATGCTACCCAGAGCAATCTACACTTTCAATGCTATCCCGATCAAAATACCGATGACATTTTTCAAAGAACTGGAACAAATAGTCCTTAAATTTGTATGGAAACAGAAAAGGCCCCGAATCTCCAAGGAACTGTCGAAAAGAAAAAACAAAGCTGGGGGCATCACAATGCTGGATTTCGAGCTGTACTACAAAGCTGTGATCACAAAGACAGCATGGTACTGGCACAAAAACAGACACATAGACCAATGGAACAGAATAGAGAGCCCAGAAATGGACCCTCGGCTCTTTGGGCAACTAATATTTGATAAAGCAGGAAAAAACATCTGGTGGGAAAAAGACAGTCTCTTCAATAAATGGTGCTGGGAAAATTGGACAGCTACATGCAAAAGAATGAAACTTGACCACTTTCTCACACCATACACAAAAATAAACTCCAAATGGATGAAAGACCTCGATGTGAGACAGGAATCCATCAAAATTCTAGAGGAGAACATAGGCAGCAACCTCTACGACATCGGCCAAAGCAACCTTTTTCATGATACATCCCCAAAGGCAAGAGAAACAATAGATAAATTGAATTTATGGGACTTCATCAAGATTAAAAGTTTCTGCACAGCCAAGGAAACAGTCAGAAAAACTAAGAGGCAGCCCACGGAATGGGAGAATATATTTGCAAATGACACTACAGATAAAGGACTGGTATCCAAGATCTACAAAGAACTTCTCAAACTCAATACACAAGAAACAAATAAACAAATCAAAAAATGGGCAGAAGATATGAACAGACACTTTTCCAATGAAGACATATAAATGGCAAACAGACACATGAAAAAATGTTCAAAATCATTAGCCATCAGGGAAATTCAAATCAAAACCACACTGAGATACCACCTTACGCCAGTTAGAATGGCAAAAATTGACAAGGCAAGAAACAACAATTCCTGGAGAGGATGTGAAGAAAGGGGATCCCTCCTACATTGTTGGTGGGAATGCAAGTTGGTACAGCCACTCTGGAAAACGTGTGGAGGTCCCTTAAAAAGTTAAAAATTGAGCTACCCTATGATCCAGCCATTGCACTACTGGGTGTTTACCCCAAAGATACAGACGTAGTGAAGAGAAGGGCCATATGCACCCCAATGTTCATAGCAGCAATGTCCACAATAGCTAAATCGTGGAAGGAGCCGAGATGCCCTTCAACAGATGACTGGATTAAGAAGTTGTGGTCCAGGGGCGCCTGGGTAGCGCAGTCGTTAAAGCGTCTGCCTTCGGCTCAGGGCGTGATCCTGGCGTACCGGGATCGAGTCCCACATCGGGCTCCTCCGCTGTGAGCCTGCTTCTTCCTCTCCCACTCCCCCTGCTGTGTTCCCTCTCTCGCTGGCTGTCTCTCTGTCACATAAATAAATAAAATCTTTAAAAAAAAAAAAAAGAAGAAGTTGTGGTCCATTTATACAATGGAATATTACTCAGCTATCAGAAAGAACGAGTTCTCAACATTTGCTGCAACATGGACGGCACTGGAGGAGATAATGCTAAGTGAAATAAGTCAAGCAGAGAAAGACAACTATCATATGATTTCTCTCATCTATGGAACATAAGAACTAGGATGATCAGTAAGGGAAGAAAGGGATAAAGAAAGGGGGGGTAATCAGAAGGGGGAATGAAACATGAGAGACTATGGACTCTGAGAAACAAACTGAGGGCCTCAGAGGGGAGGGAGGTGGGGGAATGGGATAGACTGGTGATGGGTAGTAAGGAGGGCACGTATTGCATGGTGCACTGGGTGTTATACACAACTAATGAATCATCGAGCCTTACATCGGAAACCGGGGATGTACTGTATGGTGACTAACATAATATAATAAAATTCATTAAAAAAAAAAAAAAGCCAAATAGGGACCTGAGAAGTTGATGCTGTGTCGTACTGTGTTGCCAGTACGAAGAAGAAAGAACAGGAAAGGGGATGAAGTCCTGAAGAGTCCCAGGCAGAGACACAGTTGCTGCAAAAGGCCTGAGGCAGGAGTGTGTCTGCACGTGTGTGAGGCAGTGAGGCTGGAGAAGCAGGGCGTGCGGATGGCCACTGAACACACTATGCTTTCCCCGAGGAGGGGCCTGACCTGGTTCTGCTCAGGCCTAGCAGGATCATCAGGACACCTGTGTGAAGTAAAAGACCTCAGGTCAGGAAGGGAGCTGGAGACCAAGCAGGAGGCTCGCTGAAAATCCAGGGAACAGGTGATGGTGGCATGGAGTCAGTGGCAGGGGAGCAAGGGGTTGAAGCTGGTGCTTGGATATACCAGGGAGCTAGAGCTGCAGGAGGCCTGATGGGCCAGGGTGGGGCGTGCACCCCAAGTGTCAAGGTGGCAGGTGAATGCTGGTCTGAGACTTCTAAGGAAGGTCAGATGTAGAGGACGCAAGGAGCCTCCGTCAGGCCCAGTCACCAGGCAGAGACTGCCTCAGTTGTCTGAACAGAAAAGTTAGTGTAAAAACTTGTTCCCCAGGTATCAGAGGACTGAACGCCATAGGAGAACATGGGGCTACTGCTGAGTCAGTGGGGGTGGGAGGTTGGGCTGGAGAGAAGAGGCTGGGCCTATGGAGGGTGGAGCCTGACCTCCCCTCCTGTGCCCCTGTGGTCATGACTTCCTGGCAGTGGGAGTGGGGGGAGGAGGGGCGCCAGGGTAGGCATGAAACACCATGGGACACTATCAGGAACTTGGTTATGGACACATTGTACCTGAAATGCCTATTAGACTTAAAATCAGGTAAGGGATATGGCCTGGGGTTCATGGATAAGCCCAGGCTGGGCATACCAACTGGGGCATCAGGGAGTGGGCACAGACAGGGTGAGGAGTCATGGAGAAATCAGAAATGCAGGAGTAGGGCAATCGGGTTGACACGTCTAAGAAGCCAGTGAGGGATGTGTAGCCACCCTAGTCACTACTGGATCAGCCACAGGGACATCCTGGTGACCTTGCTGAGCCTGGTCTCCACGGTCCTGGGGCAGACTGACAGAGAGTTCGAGAGAGGAGGAGAGGGTCTGGGTTCACGTGGTAGGTGCTTGTTCCGAGAGCTTTGCCACAGAGAAGCCGCGGTAGGTGGAGAGCCAAGTGGGGACCTGAGGAGTTGATGCTGTGTCGTGCTTTCCTATCCTGAGCAGCATGACGGGGACGGACTCCCAAGGAGAGGACTCGAGGATGCAGAGAGAGGGGAGGGTGCTAGGGTGCTAGTGCAGGGAGCACCAGGGCCTGCAGGACACAGGGACTCGAGCACGGGACATGAAGATCTGCAGGCCTCAGCCCCACATCGGATGAGAGTAGGACAGGGCGGAGGCACTGTGGGCTCGAGGAGAGGGGCCGAAAGTGTGCTGGAGTCGTCCAGGGGCACCCTGGGGAGTGGCCAGGAGCCGTGAGACGCCTGGGCAGCACCGGGGTCACCTAAGGCCCACGGACAGAGTGTGAAGCAAGGACGGTCAGTGGCTCCGTGCACCTCGGGCCACATGTGGCTACAGGACGTCAGAGGGTTCATGTGACCGACAGAGAAGCATGCCCATGGCATCTTATTCTTGACTCTGGCTGGCCTTGTTTCAGCTGAAGTTTCACTGTGTGAGTTCTGAAGCCCAGGCCTCAGGAGACCCCCAGTGCCTACTTCACCCTTCTGAAATGTTAGCTGAGCCATACGAGGAAGCTAGTCCAGCTTGGGCAGGGCGGGGCCACATGGCAGAGAGCCAGAAGTCCAGTGACCACAACTCTAGTGTCCATCCATGGTGCCACTTCCATCCTCGAAGCCCAGCTGACCCTCAACTGACAGCGGGTGCCTGAGCAAGGCCCCGGGGAAGCCACCAGCAGCCCCAGATCCACCAACTGTGGAAAGGGACAGGAAGGGGGTTGTTAAGCCGCAAAGATAGCTGGGATTTAACACAGGTGATGGTTTGGCCAAGTGAGTAGGAGGAGGAAGGGAGGGTTAGGGGAACAGGCACAGTGGCTGGCCAGATAAGTGTCTCTTGATCCAGAGAGGACAAAGGACATCAAGGGACGAGGAAGCACCAACCTGGGTCTTAGCCAAGGACTGCCCATCTCAGCAGGGCTCCAGGGGAGTGGAGGACAGGAGCTGCGAGGCTGGGAAGTTGTCAGGGAATGTGAGCCTCGAGCTGAGGCCGTCAAGGGGCTGCAGTTGTGAGAAGGACCCTGGCCAGGGAAGTGAGTGGCCAAGTGGGGAGGTGAAAGGACTGCTGAAGGGGAGGACGCCCAGAAGGTCGGAGAATCATCTTTGTGGATTTTGAAATCACCAGGAACTATGGCAGGAGTGGTTGGGGAAAGTGACGGAATCAGGAGTAAAACACAGAGGAAGTGAGACAAGGCCCCCAGGTGCTGAGACAACTTCAACAAGGTAAGGTGTGATAATACAGATTGAAAGCTGGGGCTTTTGTGGTAGAGAAGAGACCGGTCTGGAAGTTCCAAATAGGAGGGACAAGGAAGCTCCCCACTCCCCAGGTGCAGCAGTCCAAGAAGAGTGAAGAGCAGACCCACAGGAGCCCTATGCAGACAGGGATTGGGAGGAGGTCCTGCCACTTCCCAAATGTGGAGAGGTGTCAACACTCAGATTTTGGAGAAAGATATTAACAATGCCCAGACCGTGGGGAAGATGCTGTCACTCAGCTTGTGTTGGGGGGTGCTCTCCCTACCCACCATTCAGGTAGCCGAGGGAAGGTGTGTCAGTTCTGTGGCCTGTAAGGGTAGAAGACACCCCTTTGGCCACAGAGGATGAGGACTGTCCTGGAACATCAACAACGCTGTGCTCCTGGCCTCTACCTGGGTCCTGGGCATTTGTTTCCCTCATCGCTGTCTTGCATCCTGGATTCCACCAGCCCTGGCCTTTGTCACTTGCTGGATTCCAGCAAACACGGATGAAAGACTCAGCCCCCAGCTCCCACTTTGCAGGAGAGAACCTACAACAGTTCTAGCCTGGTCACTCGACAGCTCTGGCCCAAGTTGCCCGAGTCGATGGGCTGCTGCTTCTTGGCAAAGAGATAGGACTTCCCAGACGGGGAGAAGCGGGAGCAGACTCTAAGGAGGGTGCATGGGGGGGACAGGGGCAGGTGGTGGTCTCTGGTGTCGCTGATGTTTGGGAATCCATGTGCTGGAGGAATGGGAGGGCCAGGGTGTACAAGCAGTTGCCATCCCCATGTCAGAGGTTGGGGGCAGGGTGTGCACAAACAGGCCCTCAAGGGACATTTGCTTGAATGTTGTCATGTGGAACGCTGTTACAGTGGCCAGATGTGAGACCTCCACCCCCACAAGGCTGGAGTCCTATGTCTGGCCTAGATGATATCTCCGTCTTTCCTCACACATTCCCCCACTGACTTTCCCGCTTTGCCCCTCCATGGCCATCAGTGGGCCCTGCAGATGTGCCCTGGACCATCAGCCATCTGGGGCTTGGCCCAGTCGGGGCCTGGGTCCAGGAAGACAGATGACTGGCCTCTGGTGGCTCCCAAGAAGCGTCTCATCAGACGGAAAGCCAGGGTTCAGAGCCCCTGAGCCTTTGTAGATGCCAGAGAAAATAAGGAAAGAGGACAGGGAAGAAGGGGTGGGTGGGAGGAAAAGGCTGTTCTCCCTGGGTCCAGGGCTTGGTCCATCCCTGCTATTCCAGTTACTACTGCTGTGTGACAAATGACCCTGAGATGCCACAGGAAATAACTGTCCTACTCTGTGAATCAAGAACTGGAACAGAGCCTGCAGGGGCAGCTGGGGAAGTGGGAAATGAGTGGCAGCAGCAACTTCAGCTTAGGGTCATTTGGAGTTGTTTCACACACGTGTTTGGCAGCTGAGACTACTGGGCTGCTGGCTACGACACCCACACAAGGCCTGTCCACCGGGCCCCTCCTTGTGGCCTGTCCACGGGGCCAGTTTGTGCTTCCCTACAGAGACGGTCTGAGGATGAGGGCCCAGAGGGACATGACTGTACAGACCAGTGGGGGTGCGGTCCTGTGGGAAAGACACAGTGGGGGTGCAGGTGACGACAACATTGGGAAAGCACACCTTGCTCTGGGCCGTAGAGGGCTCCTTGCTGGGACTGAGGCTGGGACGGCCAAGACGCAGGCTCTGGAGACCCTGGGTGGGGCGCATCCTTCCCTTCCTGGCAGGCCTCTGAGGATGAGCCTGGGGTTGCTCCAAGTGTGCAGAGCACTACGGAGCGTATGATGAAGCTGAGTACAGGCATCTCCCTGCCTCAGTCTCCCCTCTGTTCAGTTCTACCCCACCCGCGTCCCTGGGGCAGCAACAAGGGAGCTGACATGTCCCCAGTTCTCACTACGTGCTGGGTACCTTCAAAGTAGAATCTCATTGATCTTCCCAATAATCCTGGGATAAATAGACCCATTTTACAGGTGCGGAAGCAGGTACAGGAAGGTAAATCATCCCATCTAACAACTACTGAGGGAAAGAATGGCCCAGAACGTGGTTCTCAGGCCTCTCCTTTCAGTCTGAACCCCCGCCTGTCTGGCCTCCACGGAAGGCTGGAGGCCACCCGGAGCCCAGGAACACGGGGTCCCCCCCCCCCCCCCGCGGCGCTCCCCAGACGACTCCCAGGAGGAGGCGGCGTCTCCAGCGGCCACTGGGGGCGCTCGCGGGCTTCTGTCCTCCGCAGTCATGGCGACCTCCTCGACAGCAGGGCTGGTTCCAGCCGCCCCTGCACCCGAGCAATCAGCGCTCTCAAGGCTTTTTGTGCTAGAAGTAGACCCTCCTCAGATTTCGGCCTGACCCCAGCAGCTTCCCAACGCCCCTCCGCTCCAGCGCGCTCCTCTAGGCGGGAAAGGGGAAAAACAGGTAGTCTCCTCTAGGTGCCTGTGCAGAAGCGATTGTGTGGTGGGGAGAACCCGAGCTGCCCCTGCCCCGCCCAGTGCCCCGGGCAGACAGGGGGGCCGTCGGTGGAGGGCAGGCGCGAACTTTGCTTGACACTAGAGTAGAATCAGCCTCAGAAAGGAAAGGCAGCCCAGAGTGGGACCCTGAAATGGGCGTTGGGACAGGGGTCAGCTGCCGACACCCACTATGCAGACCCACAGCAGTTGAGCTGACCCTTCGCGGCTCGCCATTCTGCTCACTCCATTGCTCAGAGAAGCCCCCAAGGCTCTCCCAGACCTCTCCTGGGACCAGAAGCCTCTATGTCCCTGTGCCTCTGCCTGTCCCTTCCCCTTCTCCCTCGGCCCCTGTGGCCCCTGTGGCCCCTGTGGCCCCTTTCCCATCCTGGGGATGCCATTCCCTCCCCCTGGGGCCTTGCAGAGCTGCCTTCTCCCCAGAAGATCCCCCCGCGGAGAAGACTTCCGGACACCTGGTCAAAAGAAGAGTTTCCTCTCCCCCAGCAGCCCACCCATTTCTCTGTTATAACAGAACGATTGTTTTTGCTTGCCATCTCCTCCGACACCGGATTAGAAGCCCCAGCAGCTGGCCAGGCCCACAGTGGGCCTCCGGAAATGTCAATGGGATGGGTACCACACCGCTGCCAGGCCACCGTGGACTGGGCACCGGGAGTGCTCAAAAGACTGGCCGTGCGACATAATTCTAGATGAAAGCAATATCGAACAGGAAAATAATAGAGTCTTGTTTCTGCCACTATGCCACTTTGAAACAAAGATTTTAACAATTGCTCCCCAGTTTTTTGTGAGCCCTACTTCGTTGGTGGTTCGCCGGCTGTTGCATAATCTAGGAGTGTGACATCACCAGCCCCAAGGCATCCCCTCATCTGGCTTGTACCCTCACCGACCTTCACCCTGAGATGTCACCTGATTATCGGGGGGCGTTGCCAGCCCGGCCAATGACATCTTTCTGCTCATCGGTGACATCACCCCACCTGTCCTGCAATATCACCCTCGTCGTTTTATGCCATCATTTAATTGTCCTGTGACGCCACCCTGCCTGCCTCGACTTCAGCCAGCCGACCTCTCTCCTGCCCAGCGGCTGGTGTTCCACGTTCGCCGTTCAACAGGCCTTGATTACGTGAGCGGGCGGTGGGGGTCCTGGGACTCTGAGCACGCGGCGGGTCAGATGAGGCTGTGCAGAGACCCTTGGCCCCGGGCGGGGACCCGGAATGGCGGAGGAAAACGGAAGGGGCACGTGGGCCGAGGCTCGCCTACTCCTCAGGGGCGCCTGACCCATTTCCCCTTGCGACTTGTGCTTTCAGAGTTCCTGCCGCGAACTCTGCGCCCCATCCCCACCCGGGGCCCCGCGGGGCTGAACTGGAGCCTCGCGCCCAGCCCGGGAGATTCGCCGCCCCGGGCAGCCCGAAGAGGCCGGGTCCTGGCACACGGCGCGGGACGCGGCCGCGAGGAGGGGCCGGCGATCTTCCCGCTCCGTCCCGGCGTAGCTAGAGGCGGGCGCGGGCCGGGGCCGCCGCTTGCCTTTGTCGCGGGCCGGGCTGGTGGGCCGGGAGCCTAGGCGTGCCCGACATTTGGCGGGGGCGGCAGGCCGGGTGGGCGGCCGACGCAGGGCGGGGGGCGGGCGGGCGGAGCGCAGCCTCTCATTGGCCGGCGAGAGTGTGGGAAAGAAGGCCGAGCCGGGTTCACACACCCTGCGGCCGCGCCGCCTTAAATAGCCGAGCGCCCGGGATCTCTTCGCGCCGGCCTGCAGCCCGGGACCCGACGGAGAAGAGCACGGGACGCCACGCGCCCGCCAGCCCCTGGCGGCGCCCTCCGCCTGGCTCCGGAGGCGCGGGGGCGCACCATGCCTGCGGACACCCCAGGGAAGCCGAGAGCCTCGCCGCTGGCAGGAGCGCCGGCCAGCGCCAACGGAACCCCGAATAAGCCCCGAAGCGCGGCGGAGCACCGAAAGGTGGGGACCTGGCGGGGCGTGGGTTGGGAGGCGTGGGGGCGGGACGGACGGACGGACGCGGGACTCAGCCACAGCCCGACCCACAGTCTTCCAAGCCGGTCATGGAGAAGCGGCGCCGAGCGCGCATCAACGAAAGCCTCTCGCAGCTCAAGACCCTCATCCTGGACGCCTTCAGGAAGGATGTAAGTCGGGGTCGGGAGGTGAGATCGAGGGGCGGAGGTGCGGAGCTCGGAAGTCTTGGCGCTACTGGGCTGCAAGCCTCCCACGCCCGCCCTACCCCCAGAGCTCCCGCCATTCGAAGCTGGAGAAAGCAGACATCCTGGAGATGACGGTGAGGCACCTGCAGAGCCTGCGGCGAGTGCAGGTGACAGGTGAGGCGCGGGCAGCCGCGGCGTGCGGGGGGCGGCGCGGAGCTGACGGGGAGCCGCGCGGGACCACCGCGGCGGGAACCGACCGCCCGTCTCCTGCCGCCCCCGCAGCCGCGCTCAGCGCTGACCCTGCCGTCCTGGGCAAGTACCGCGCCGGCTTCAACGAGTGTCTAGCGGAGGTGAATCGCTTCTTGGCCGGCTGCGAGGGCGTCCCGGCCGACGTGCGTTCTCGCCTGCTTGGCCACCTGGCGGCCTGCCTGGGCCAGCTGGGGCCCTCGCGCCGCCCGGCTCCACCGCCCCCCGCTGCGGAGGCCCGGGCGCCCGAGGTCTACGCCGGTTGCGCGCCGCTCCTGGCATTCGACCGCCCCTTCCCCCTGCTGCGCGCTGGGTCCGCATTCGCGCAGCGGCTCCCTCCGGGCCTGACTGGGGCGCCCCCCAACGTCCCTAGGGCGACGCTGCGGAACCGGGGCGCGCCCTGGAGGCCGTGGCTGCGGTGAGGCCTCGACCCTCAGACTGTGGCGGAGGCTGCACCCCGTTCTAGGGCCGTGGCCTCTGAGTGTACCGGAGAATACTTGTTTCCCGAGGCCGCGTCGAGAGAGTTTGATCTTTTTTTGTCTTTGTGAAGACTCCAGTCTAGCGTTTTGCCGGGGGGGTGGGGGGGTGGGGGGTGGGGGGGGGTGTCTGCTGGTTGCTTCGTCCTGACTTCAGGGGCGGGACTGCGGGTGGCCCTTCCCCAGGCTGTGTACCCCAAGGCTGGGCCGGTGTGCCCGCATCCGTGCACTCCCTCCCGGGAGTGTGGGGGACGTGAGAAGCCACTCGGCAAAGTGACAGTCACCGCATTTTCCACAACGCAACCCAGTGTCGGAAACCAGTTTGGCGGCATCACTGCGCAAGGATTTTTTGTTTGTTTGTTTTTTAAGGTACCTTACCGCAGTCCCACTCCTGTGGACCTTGGAAGGTGGAGACATTGTCACACTCTTGTCCTGGGCGGCTGAGCTGTGGCGGGAGGTGATCACGCCCTGAAGCTTCAGTTCTGGCTTGGTCCACTCCCTACTTTGTTCTCATGGGTCAACTGCAAAGCTGCCTGGACTGAGCCTGCCCCAGGCCAGTGTCTGGCCAGGGGAGGAGTGCCATCAGGAGAGGGTGACTGAGTCCTAAGGACAGGAACTGGGGCAAGGCTTGCCAAGAGCACTCAGTGTCAGGGTTGGACGGGTACTCTCCCACCAGAGTCCAGTCCTGCTGTGGACCCTGGGAGGGGAGGTCTCCCCCACAGTGGGAAAAGACTTGGACGGTGGTCCTGCCCATGCCTCTGTTCTGAGCACCTGCTGTGTCAGCCTGATAGCCCTGGCCAGGAATGCTAGGCAGCATTGGACATCAGCCCTGAGTCACTGTCCTGCGGTCCTAGGTCTCCCTGAGCTGCTGCTGGGGGCTGTGCTCCAGTTGCAATGAGGGGGTGATCTGAGTCATACAAGCCGAGACTGGAGCATCTCATCCTGAGCCCATGTGAGGTTGAGCTAACACTCATTTCCCAAATGCAGCTGAGTTCATCAGATGGTTGCCGGCCGCCTGCCTGGCCAGGGCCCATCAAGGAGAAAGAGGGTGAGTCACTGCTGGAGGTTAGCCTGCTTCTCCTCCAGTGGCTCCTTGGCTGTGTCACAAGCAGGATTCACCTGGGCTCTCCTGCACTCAGCCGTGCTTACCCAGCAGGGACCCCCAAATCCCCACCAAGCCAGTCACCCCCTGTCCTCTGGTTTCCTTGTCCACCTCCCCAAGAGTCAAGGGCCTGGGTCAGTGATCCCAGATGGTGGCAGCTACATGGGCCAGGTACTGTACCCTTGAACATTGCACACTTGGTGATCCTGGCCCTGGGGGAGCTTCAAGGTGGTTCCTCTCCCTTCAGAGCTGCGGCATCCGCAGGACTATGGGGAGAGGAATAGTTGATCATGCCTGGGAAGCCCTCTTGGGCAGGAGACTAGCACAGGGTCTAGTGCTGAAGCTGGGGGGTGGTGCTTTGGGATGTGAAGCCTGGGGGGGTAGGGGGGTGGTTAGGGTCTGTATAAGGCTGGGGCCCACACATCCTGCAGGAAGAAGAGGGACCTCCCTACCTGTGTGGCCAAAGGAAAAAGGGCCACCTGGAGAAATCCCCTGGAACTTGGGCCATGATGAGCTTCCTCCTCCTGTGGGAGGGTAGTGATAACTCTAGACCAGATTCCTGGCCTCCCATTCCCTCCCTGCCTTACTTCCTGTCCTTCCCACCCCCACTCCCATGCCACATTTTACTTCCTATTTCTGGTAATCTCTTCTCAACACTGTTGCCAAAGGGAGCTTTGGAGTGAGGACCCCCCAAGGACCTTTCAGGCTCTGTGGGGAACCACACACAGTTCCTCAGACAGGCAGGCTGCTCCTGCTCTCTGTTTGAACTCAGCCTCCCCGCTGGAATTCTCTCCCCACTTGCCCACTGGAGGCAGCCACCCCAGGCTCCGTGGGCTCCAGAGGCTAAGGCCACGTCTGTGTCATTCACTTTGTCCCCAGCACCTGCTGGGAACAGCTCGATGCGGACTGACCTGATTAACTGAATGAAAGACGGAGTCAGGAGGTTTGGGAAGGGTTTTGAAGTGCAGTCGACGTACAGTGTTCCTTTAATCTCAGGTGCACAATACGGTGATTTGACAATTGCCTACGCGAGACAGTGCTCAGCACCACAAGAGCAGTCGTCGTCTGTCAGGGTACAGAATTATCGTAGTAGTATTGACCATATACCCTATTCTGTACTTTCCATCTCTGTGACTTATTTATTATATACCTGGAAATTTGTACCTCCTAATCCCCTTTGCCTGTTTCACCCATTCCCATCCACCTTTCCTCTGAGAACGACCAGTTCTCTGTACTTAGGAGTGGTTTTTTTTAAGATTTTATTTTTAAGTAATCTCTACACCCAGCATGGGGCTCGAACTCACAACCCTGAGATCTAGAGTCGTGTGCTCTACTGAGCCAGCCGGGCGCTCCACAAGTATTTTTGTTTGTTCGTTTGTCTTGTTTAACAGATTCCACATGTAAGTGAAAGCGTATGGTATTTATCTTCTGTCTGAATTATTTCAATTAGCATAATACCTTCTAGGTCCATCCATGTTGTCATAAATGGCAAAATTTCATTCTTTTTCATGGCTGAGAGGGGTGTCATTCTTTTTTTTTTTTTAAAGATTTTATTTTATGTATTTGAGAGAGAGAGAGTGTGCACGTATGGGTGTGGGAGGGGGCGGAGGGACAAGCAAACTCCGCGACCCCTGACTTGGGGCGTTCGGTGGGTGGGGGGGTGGTGGTGGGGGGGGGGCTGCCCCTTCCCAGCAGCTGAGGGCACTTGGTTCCTAAGAACAGCATCCTCCGTGTCCGCAGGGCTCAAATGGTTTAATGTCTGTGTTTAGCTCAGGTCATGATCCTGGAGTTCTGGGATCGAGTCCCTCATCGGGCTCCCTGCTCAGCGGGGAGTCATCTTCTCCCTCTGCCCGTGCTGCTCCCCCTGCTTGTGCTCTCTTGCTCTCTCTGTCAAATAAAATCTTAAAAAAACAAAAACAAACAAAAAAAACCCAGCATCCTTGCCTCCAGCTGTAGAAGGAAGCCCACCCTTCCCCACACCGGGCCTGGACACCTGCCCAGTCCAGTGGACCCCATCAAGTGCTTTTCTACAGGCCTCAGTGGGGGGAGTTATGGCCTAAAACGTGGAGTAATCCCCCTCACACCAGGGATTCTCCTTCCTACGCTCCCCACTCTTCCACCCATTTCCTGCTCCATCCCCTTCCTTCACTGCCCCAAGATGGGCTCCTGGTTATTTCCCTGTCCCTGACCTAGCCACCCACCCACCCAGCTATTTTTATCTTGGCTTTTGTCTTGCAGACACTTCCTGCTGAATAATAGACGAAACACCTTCTCCTGGCAAGGCTATGTGGTAGGGGTGGGGGAGGAACCTGGACCTCCTCCTGGGGAGAAGGAGGCTAGAAGGCTGATCTTTTCCCTCCGCCACCAGGAGGAGTCTCATTGGGTATCTGGGGTCTCCTTCCAGTCCAGTTCCTGGCAAAGACCAAGAGCCAATAAATGTTTGCTAAATTCATGTGCACGGTCAGCAGAACTGTCCCTCTGGATGTGGGATCCCTGTGTTCCATCTGCCTGTGGGGCCAGGGCTTAGGGACTGAACAATGACAACAAATCGTGGGTGTTAGAAATTTGGAGAAAGAGTCCATCCCTATGGTGACAGAAGTCGGCCCATGAAACTGCGGTCAGTTGGAAATTCAGAGTGGGGAGGGACTGGGCTGTTCGGAGCCCTGGTTTGTGAGAGGTGAGGCCTTAGCTCCCCCACCAAAGCTCCAGTGGTCCCTTGGTTATCTCCAGGCCTCAGCAGCCTCCTTCCATCAGCTGGCAAGCTTTCCAGAGCGGGAAGCTGGACCTAAAGGGTCCCACAGCTGTGCCTGGCTGCTCTGTGTCCGCTCCCTAGAGCCCCGGGGACTGCATCCATTCTGGGATGTACCATGGTCAAGGAAACAGGCCCTGGGGTCGACAGCTTCCTAGAAGGCCACCAGCGATCCCCCTCCTGGTTTGCAGCCTTGTGATGTGCTGAGGTTGGCTCGCGTGACCGACCGGGCCCTGAGAAGTGGTGTGATGTCTCTCTGATGTTAGTTTGCAAGTACGTCTTGCCGTGTCTGTCTCTGTGACATCATTCACTCTGGGGGAGGCCAGCTGTCCTTCACTATGGAGAGGCCAACAGCTCTGGGGGAGGCCAGCTGTCCTTCACTATGGAGAGGCCAACAGAGTGTGGACCCGAGTGAGAGTGAGGTTAGCAGTAGAGGCTCCAAGTCCTGGAGGCTCCGGATGAGGTCCCGGCACTGTCAATGTCTTGACAGCAACTGCAGGAGACGTCCCGAGCCAGAACCACCCAGCTGAGCAGCTCCTGGATTTCTCTCTCAGAAACGGTGTGAGATAAGCAGCGTGGGTCATTTTAAGCTGCTAAACTTGAGGTCAGTTTGCTGTGAGAACAATTGCAATTTAAGTTGTAAAACTTACACAACGAGCAACAAACACCTAATGTACCCCGGCCGCCCAGCCGTCACCCCACCTGCCTTCCTGACGATGGGATTGTGGAAGAGGTTGGGTGGGGTGAGGACTGCACTCGTGGTGAGAGTAACCCCAGAAATAGTCCCTGCAACTATCGTCATAAGCAGAGAGTGGACTGGCCTGACTGTGACCTGGAGACAGGTTCCGAACAAGCCGCAACTGGATGGGTGCAGGGACAGGCGCCGTGGTGCTGACCAGCCACAGTCCAGGTCCACCCTTGAGGGAGCCAGGCAGAGCTGGGGTCATTTCTGGGGCAGTAACTGATAGGGCACCCTGCATCAGAGCATGGGGTTGGGGAGTCACAGGCTTCAGGTTTCCAACAAGGACAGGTGTGAGAGACGCTTGCTGTTGAGAGCCAAAGAACGACCACCCCGGGTGGGCCTGGCCTCAGCAGGCCCCGTCATCCACAGCACAGGCACTGTGAAACTCCTGGGCCACACGGCCTGCTCCTGGCTGGGGCGCACAGACTCTTTCTGCAGCCTGGTAAGCACGGTTACCAAAAAGTACCTGCAGCTGCTGCTTCAAAGGTGTGTCCTCCGGGGGACCCACCTGACCCTGACCCCCGCCCGGTAACTTTGGGCTTCTCTCCTGGGCCTCCACCGTGACTGAGGAGTCCCAATGTCTGTGTGGGGAGGAAGGAGCTCAGCAATGAGTAGGAAGTCAGGGCTGGAAGGCTGGAGCCCTGTGCTTGGCCCTCATCAACCGCTGACCTTGCTGCAAGGGGGGTGCGCACAACTGAACCTGCAGGAGCATACCACCCCGGCCCTCCCGTCCTCACCCACAGCCCACCCCGGCCCTCCCGTCTTTACCCACATAGTGGGCCGGGAAGGGGGAGCCTTCCTGCAGCTGCTCTACCAACCAGATGTGTGGAGAGGAGGGCTTCTCCAGCTCTGCCCCTGCTGTCACACTGGATCCCCCCAGCACAGTGAGGGAGAGGTCAGCAGCCTCTGGGGGTAGGGAGGCGACACTGTCCTCCCCCAGCCCCCACTCTCCCCTCCCAGCTTACCAGCTGACCACTGCCTGCACCAAACACTCACACCCAGAGGGCTGGGGGCTGACTGGGCTCCTGAGCCTGCCTTCTCATTGTTCTTCGAGGCCCCAGGTCCCGCGATACCATGGACCTCAGCTCTCCTGGCAGCCCAGGGCCAGGAAAGTGTTCTGTGAGCTCCGGCTTGCTTCTTTCTCTGCGTTCAGAGACTGGCTCTGAATGAAAGGCCATCGTCGGGTGGTGTGAGCAAGCAATTTCCTTTTCTCCTGTTCAGCTTTAGGGAAAGAGAAAAAGCTCCACGAATGTGTCTTTAGGGATATGGTGTGCAAAATTGAGAGGGGTGGGTCACCACCGGAATCTGAGCTGACCAGTCTGCCCACTTAGAGCTGGCAATCTTTGGTCAGACTTTTCCTGAGCAGAGACCAGGTGCTCTGGACTGAACAACCCCCCCCCATTCATATGTTGAAACCTACCCCTCAAGGTGATGGCGTTAGGAAAGGGGCCTTTTGGAGGTGATTGCCCTCAGTAATGGGATGGGATTCGTGTCCTTGTGAAAGGGACACAGGCGTGTGAACGTGCACTCACTCTCCACCAGGTAACGAGACAGAGGGTGACAGTCCACAAGCTGGAAGAGGGTCCTCGCCCAAATCAGAGCCTGCTGGCGCCCTGATCCCAGACTTCAGCCTCCAGAACTGTGAGAAATGAGCCTCTCAGTCTATGATATTTTGTTACAGTAACCCCAAAGGACTAAAACGCCAGAGCTTACTGTTACCAAGTAGATTGGTGGCAGGAGGCCGTTGTTGACTTTCCAGAAGTCACAGGGCAAATACGTGTCCCTCTGGGGGGCAGAAGCTAAGCTTCAGGTGTCTAGGCTGACCCTCCTCTGTGTATGTGGCTGCTCCCTGGCACCAGGGCACACAGGGGACTCTCCCTGGATGGACACATGGGGACCCTCCCTGGCGTACATGCACAGACAGCTGGGGGTGTGGAGCCTGAGGGCTCCTTCAAATAACCGCCCACCCCACCTGTGAGCCTCAGCCTCAGCCTCAGGTTTGACCTCCTGCACAAATGCAGCGAGGCAGCTTCCTCCTGGGTGGGGAGACCTACGTGCCCAGCATGAGCTCAGAGCTCTGTGGAATGTCTGGGCCACCCCAGCCTGGAACTTGGGAGAATGAGATAGTGCTGGAATGTTCCAGTCCCCAAGAAGCTCTTGGAGCTGGCAGCTGTAACTACAGGGCCCATGGCTGCGACTGTGAGTGCGCGTGTGACCAGGTTGTAGGTTTCTCGGCTGCCATCCACTGGAGTCCAGGGTGCACAGTCCCCTCAGGCTTGCAGTGTGGCATTGGGGCAAGTTTGGAGAAGAGAATGGGGAGGGAAGCAGTTCGCAGTCTCTGCGCTTCCAGGAACTGTCCCACCTAGAAGTCAGCTCCACCTGGGCAGATAAGTGAGGACACACACAGAGCCAGAGACACACAATCCCATGGTCAGAGAGAGGGTCTGGGTCCGACACAGATAGAGAACTCCCTCAGGGGCGGCCAGGGCCTCTCCCACAAAGACAGACTCCACCTTCTCTCCCGTGTCTCTGAACTTCCTTCAGTCTGCCCTGTGTTTGGGAAGGCCGCAGACGCGCACCCTACATCCACGATCTCCACGTGGGGCTCCTGTGTTGGGCACCCCCTCGAGATCTTGTCAGCGCAGGAGTGGTTCAGGGAAGGCTTCTAGCACGGACTGGGATTGAATTTTATTTCTGCTGTCACTGAGTTGTGTGACCTTGGGCAAGTCGCAAAATCTCAAATGTAAAATAGTATTAGTAATACTACTTACCTCTAGTGCTGTGTGGTTGAAGGAATTAAGTAAAAGAAATAATCTGCATGGTGACAATTAATTCCACCACAGACGGAGTGGCAGGGACCAGATTTACCCTCCTGCCTAAAACAACTAAAACACAAAATGTATGAAATAGCAGGCGTGAAAGACAGTGGTCCTGAGAAGTGGAAAACAAATGAAGTGAGCCCTGTACCGCCCCAGCTGACTGCCAGCAGACGGTGTTCGGGCCGGGACTGCAGGGACGGGGAGGCCAGGCAGTTCGGCAGACTTCCGTGGCTGGGCGTGGGGAACAGGGCAGCTAGAGTCAGCAAGAAAAGAGATACTGGAGAGAGGACTTCGGAGAGTTGCAGAGGGTCTCCCTCAAGGCTGATTAGATCATGCTGGGAGAAACTCCTCGAGGCCGGGAAAAGAACCCCCAGAGAAGATTAGAGAGAAAAATCTTTTGCGTTCACACAGGGTCACCTCTAGCCAGATTGGAAAAGCCCATAATTCATAGGGCACATAGCACAGTATTCAGAAGGACCTTGTCCTGGTAGTGAGACATAATTACCCTTACAGTAAGTGCTGTTCTGGTGTTGCCTAAGAAAGTTTATGAACAAGACCCCAAAGGATCAAACTGTCTCCAAGTAACTCAAGTGTGCCCCAGAACAAAGCCCAAGAATATTTATAGGAACACAACACCCAGCACATTAAAATTCATGATGTCTGGCAGCCAGTAAAAAATTACCACGAGTACAAAGAAGCAGGAAAATATGACTCATAATAGGAGAAAAATCAATCAATTGGAAGGAACCCTCGAAATGTCACAGATAATGGAATTAGTAGACAAGGACATTAAAATGGTTGTGATATTCACACTTCATGCATTCAAGAAGCTAAAGTCCTGCAAACATAACAATTAAAACTATTCAAATTGAAACAGAGATTTAAAAACTGGAAAAGAAGGAAAGACAAGAAAAGAGCATTAGTTAGCTGTGGGACAACCTGAAGTGACTTAATATACATGTAATTGGAGTCCCAGAAGGAGGAGGAAGAGCTAGAAAGCACTGAAAGAAATAACGACTGGTTTTTCCAATCTCGATGCAAACTGTAAACCCCCAGATCCAAGAAGCTCAATGCAACTCAAGCATAAGAAGTTTGAAGATAATTACATGGAGGAACCACATAATCAAATTGCTACAATACAGGGATAAAACAATGGTGTCTGCTCTTGCCACTTCTGTCCAGCAGTGTAGGGAGTTCTAGTTCGGCCAGTTAGGCAAGGAAATGAAATAGAAGGCAGCCAGGCTGGAAAGGAAGAAGTAAAACTGTCTATGTTCGAATGACATGACCTTAGATATGAAAAATCCCAAGAAATCCACTAAGAAAACTATTAAAACTAATAAATTAAGCAAGGATGCAGGGTACAAGATCGATATTTTAAAAATCAATAGTGTTTCTTTTTTTTTTTTTTTAAAGATTTTATTTATTTATGTGACAGAGAGACAGCCAGCGAGAGAGGGAACACAGCAGGGGAGTGAGAGAGGAAGAAGCAGGCTCCCAATGGAGGAGCCTGATGCGGGCCTCGATCCCGGAACGCCAGGATCACGCCCTGAGCCGAAGGCAGACGCTTTAACGACTGTGCGACCCAGGCGCCCCAATAGTGTTTCTATACACTGGTGAAAATTTTAAAATGAAATTAAGGGGTGGGGGATGGGGTAGCTGGGTGATGGACACTAAGGAGGGCACAGGATGTAATGAGCACTGGGTGTTATATAAGACTGATGGATCACTGAACTCTACCTCTGAAACTAATACACTATATGTCGATTAATTGCATTTAAATAAAAAAATAAAATGTTGACTTTAAAAAATCCTCATTGCAAAAAAAAAAAGAATGAAATTAAGAAATCAAATCCATTTACAAAAACATCAAAAAGAATAAAATACTTAGGAATATATTTAATAAAAGAAGTGCAAACTCAGACTTCGAAATCGACACAGCATTACTGAAAGAGGTTAAAGAAGTTCTAAATATGGGCGCCTGGGTGGCTCAGTCGTTAAGCGTCTGCTCAGGGCATGATCCCAGAGTCCTGGGATCGAGCCCCACATCAGGCTCCTCCTCTGGGAGCCTGCTTCTTCCTCTCCCACTCCCCCTGCTTGTGTTCCCTCTCTCGCTGGCTGTCTCTCTCTCTCTCAAATAAATAAATAAAATCTTAAAAAAAAATTAAAGAAGTTCTAAATAAATGGAAAGATATCCCATGTTCATGGATCAGAAGATTAAATATCATTAAGATGTTAATACTTCCCAAATTGGCCTTTAGGTTCAATGCGATCTCTATCAAATTTCTACTAAGATTTCTGCAGGAACTGACAAGCTGCCTCTAAAATTCATATGGAAATTCAAGCCACTCAAAATGTTCAAAACAGTCTTGGAAAAGAAGAGCAAAGCTGGGGGACTCAAACTTTCTGATTTCAAAACTCATTGCAAAGCTACAGCAATCCAGACGGTGTGGTGCTAGTATGAGGTTGAGGTTAGACATAGTGATTAGTGGAATAGAATTGAGAGTTCAAAAACAGGCCCTCATATTTACAGTCAATTGATTTTCAACAAGAATGCCAGGACAGTCCAATGGGGGAAAGAATAGCCATTTCAACAAATGTTGTTGGGACATCTGATTATCCACATCTTTCCTCACACCATACACAAAAATTAACTCAAGATAGGTGCCACACATAAATGAAAGAGCTAAAACTTTTATAAAATTTTTAGAAGAAAATGATCTTGGGTGATGAAGGCAAAGCCTTTTCAGATATGATACTAAAAGCATAAGTGACAAAAGAAGAAAAAAAGTAAATTGAACTTCATAAATTTTAAAAATGCCTCAAAGGACATTATCCAAAAAAAGTGAAAGACATAGGAGAAAAGCATTGCATAACATATGTATAATATGTAAATATATATTGATAGTGTCATACATATGATATATATATTTTAAAATGGCTCTCAATTCAATAACCCAACTAAAAAAAAATGGGTGAAAAATCAGAACAGACATTTCTCCAAAGGTATATAAATGGCCAATAAGCACCTGAAAAGAAGCTCAACATCATTAGTCATCATGGAAATTTAAATCAAAACCACAGTGAGATACACTTCACACCCACTAGAATAGCTACGACTGAAAAGAGAGAGGGGGCACCTGTCTCGCTTAGTTGGCGGAACATGTGGCTCTTGATCTCTCAGGGTCAAGAGTTTGAGCCCCACATTGGCTGTAGAGATTACTTTAAAAAATGGTAAAATAAAATTAAAATTTTTAAAAAGTACAGATAGTAAGAGGTGTTAGTGAACTTGTGGGGAAATTAGAACACTTTTACATTGTCGATAAGAATGTAAAATGGCGCAGCCAGTTTAGAAAACAGTCTGGAAGTTCCTCAATTGATCCAGCAATTCCACTCCTAGTTCCACAGCCAAGAGAAACTAAAACATGTCCACACAGAAATTCGTGCACGAGTGGTCTTGCAACAGCATTCAGAATAGCCAAGAAGTGGAAATAACCCAGTGTCCATCAACTAATGAACAGATCAAGGAAATGAGCCATACCCATACCATGGAATATTATTTGGCTGTAGAAAGGAGCCAGGCCCTGGCACCTGTTACAACATGAATGAACCTTGAAAATATCATGCTCAGTGAAAGAAGTCAGTCACAAAAAGCCACATATCGTGCAATGCCACTTACATGAAAGGTCCTCAACAGGCAAGTTGATAGAAAGTAGATTAGTGGTTGCCAGGGGCGGGGGTGGATGTTGAGGGGAATGGGGGCTGACAGTTGTGGGCACAAGGTTCCCTAGTGGGATGACGAAAATGTTCTAAACTGGATTGTGCTGATGATTGCACACCACAGTGATTATACAAAAAGCCATTTAATTTAAAGAAGTGAATTGTATATTGTGTGAATTACATGTCAGTAAAGCTGTTAACCCCCTCCCTACAAAAACAGCAACAAAGAGAAGGTTTTAAGAGCTGATAGAGAAAAAAAAAGACATGTTATATGTAGAGAAACAAAAATAAAATTACAGCAGATTTCTTGTTAGAAGCAAGGCGTCTGGTACGCCTGGGTGGCTCAGTCCGTTAAGCGCTGCCTTGGCTCAGTTCTGCCTCCCTCGCCCTCTGCCCCTCCCCCCTCTCATGCGTGTGCGTGTGTGTGCGTGTGTGTGCGTGTGTGTGTGTGCGCGCGCGCTCTCTCTCTCTCTCTCAAATAAATAAAATCTTTAAAAAAGAAACAAGGCATGCAAAGGAACAGTGGGACAACATCTTTAAAATACTAAAAATCAAAGCTATTAACCTAGAATTCTGTAAATAAACTTACCCAGACTTGTGTTGATTTTTAACAAAGTTCCAAAGACAATTCAGTGGAGAAAGAGGGCCTTTCAACAAATAGTATGGGAACAATGGGACATCCACATGCAAATAAACTAACCTGGATCTCTACCTCACATCATATACACAGATTAACTCAAAATGGGTTATAGACCTAAATGCAAAATCTAAAACTATAAGCCTTTTTGGAGAAAACTTAGAAAATCGTTGTGAACTTTGGTTAGGCAAAGTTTTCTTAGCTGCAACACCAAAAAAAAAAAAAATCAATGAAAGAAAAATGGATAAGTTGGAATTCATCAAAATTAAGAGCCTCTGCTCTTCCAGAGGCATTGTTAAGAAAACAGAAAGATGAGCCATAGACTAGGAGAAAATATCTTCAGATCACACGTCTGATAAAGAAACTATATGCAGGACATATAAAGACTCAACAATAGGAAAACAACCCAGTTAAGAAAATGGGCAGAAGATTTGATCAGTCATTTCATAGATGGTAAATAAACACACGAAAATATGCTCGACATCGTCTGTCATTAAGGAAATTAAAATTAAATTCACAATGAGACACCACTGTATAGCTATTACAATAATTAAAAAGACCAACCATACCAAGGATGTGGAACCACTGGAACCTGCAAACATTTCTGATGGGAATGAAAAATTGTACCCACATTAAAAAAGTTTGGCAATTTCTTAAAAGTTAAACATATACCTACCGGGCTCTGTGCTGGGCCTGGAGCCTGCCTGGGATTCTCTCACTCCCTCCCCCTCTTCCCCTCACCCCACTTGTGCGTGCTCTCTCTCTAAAATAAATAAATAAAATCTTCATTTAAAAAAAAGAACTTGGGGGCGCCTGGGTAGCGCAGTCGTTAAGCGTCTGCCTTCGGCTCAGGGCGTGATCCTGGCCCCACATCAGGCTCCTCCGCTGGGAGCCTGCTTCTTCCTCTCTCACTCCCCCTGCTTGTGTTCCCTCTCTCGCTGGCTGTCTCTATCTCTGTCAAATAAATAAATAAAATCTTTAAAAAAAAAAAATAAATAAATAAAAGAACTATTGGTATATACAATATAACGGATGAATCTGAAACTATGCTGAGTGCCAGAACTCAGACATACTGTGCTCTTTTGCACCGTACAAATGAGTACATACTTTATAATCCCGTTGACATAAAGTTCTAGACACTGTCACCTAACCATAGTGACCAAACACAGACTGACGGTGAGCTTGGAGCAGGGGAAGGGGGCAGCACCAAGGGCACGGGGACCTTTCAGGGTGACAGGCATGTTCACTCTCTGGATTGTGGTGATGGGTTCCTGGGTGTCACAAAGGTCAAAACTTAACAAATTTCACACTCAAATATGTGCGGTTTACTGTATGTAAATTATACCTCAATAAAATTATTTTTTTTTAAGTTAAAAGCCCATAATCTGTGTAATCATTTAAGACAGCTTGGCATGTAATAGCTCCTCATTGAAAGTTGGCTCTTACTCTCCTATTTTTGGGTGCTTACTGTCGCAAGGTCAAGGGCTCAAAGGGGACTATCTGGCTTCAGGAGAGGGGGCCTGGCATCGCCCAAGGCTCCATCCCCCCAGACCAGGGCAAGGAGGGCTGGAAGGGCTGAGCTCGGTCTGCTTCCAGTGGAGTCCTGGTGCCCCCAGGTGGCCCCCAGGGGTATAGCAGGCTGCCTTCTCTTAACCTCGCTCTCCCCGCGCACCTCTTCCGGCTTGGGCCTCCGCTCCCCACTCCGTGGGATGTGTGTCTGACTGCCAATCTGTCCGTCCACTTGTTCCCCGGCCCAGGTCTCCACTGAGACTTAACATCCACTGTGGTGCTACAGAGCTCTGCCTGGTTTCCTCATCTTACCGCCGACATCCCTCCACTGCCCGCCCCCCCCCCCAGGAGGTCCTCCTTGATTGGGTGGGAGGGGAGGAAATGGGAGCCTCAGGGCTGAGCTCAGTCCTCGCCTGCCCTCAGGTAAGACCCTTCCCTCCATCGCCCTAGTCCACTTGCTCCCTCCGCACGGCCTCAGACCTGGCCTCCCTGCCTCCCTTCAAGCTCTGTGTTCTCTTCTCCCAGGGCAGCCTGGGCAGCTGCTGAAAAGCCCTTGCCCCAAACCCTCTGAACCTCACACCTCGTAGGGCTCCAACCCCATGTGGGGCCCTGCTGCAGACAGACAGGACCGCACGTGTGTGCCAGTGGGCCTGGACGTGGCACTGGGCCAACCAGGGTCCACATGGCAACACCGCCAGCACCCACCACCCACAAGAACCAACACCAGGCGGGCTGCAGACCACGTGAAAGGTAAACCAGCAAAGCTTCACACAAATACGCAAGGGTATCTTCGTGAAGTCTTTACGACCTGGGCCAGGCAAAGAGCTCCGGGTGGTGTGGTTGGCTGAGCCTCTGACTCTGGATTTCGGCTCAGGCGGTGAGATCGAGCCCCGCATCAGGCTCCGGGCTCAGCACAGCTGAGGTTCTCGCCCTCTGCCCCTCCCCCGTGCGCGTGCCCTCGCATTCTCCCAAGTAAATAAACAAATCTTTAAAAATAAATAAATGAAATAAGTCTTTAAAAAAAGAACAGAAAGGGTGATAACATAAAGGAAGTTGTTGACAACCTGGGCTGTGTTAAGATTTAAAATTTCTGTGGAGAGAGTGACAGACAAAACCGAGGGAGAAGATGCTGATCGCACGGACGCCAGTACGTCACTCTCGTCCAGAAGGCGCAAGCCCTATAAACCGAGAAGGAAAGGCACACAGGTGGCAGAAGCACCGAGAACACACACAGCTTCGCAGAAACAGAGCCGCCCGGGGCCAGCACGAGGAGACGCAGGGCGAGACCGCCGTGCCGCCACAGAGCGTCCGGAAGGCCGGGGTGACAGACCGTCGGTGAGGAGCGTCACACGCGGACGACCCCAGCGAGGCCTGCAGCCGGAGCGCGGGCACACTGCCGAACAAACACGCCCTCTGACCTCTCCAAAACCAAGGACGCGGGTTTTCCGAAAGAAATGTTCTGGGATGTTCACAGCACCGTTATTTATAATAGCGGCAAAGTGGGGACAACCCAGATTTCCACCCGCAGAAAAATGATGCGGGGTGTGTCCATGAACACGTGGGGCCACTCTCGGTGGTGAAGCGGACGGCACAGCCCCCCAGGTGCCCGAAGGCATGCGGAGGCTCAAAGGAGGCCGACTATGGACCACAGAAAGCGCACATGTTGGTGTCCGCCTGTGCCTGGCACAGAGCTATTGAAACCCTCGCGCATTCCTAAGTGATAAGAGTGCCGGGACCATGTTTTGTTCTAATGAGGCGACTCCGGGCAGGCTCTTGGTGGGGGATGGTCATCAGAAAGACCAGCCGTGATTGGAAGCTTGGGATTCTCAGCCCCAGCTCCCCGTCGTCCAGAGAGGGGAGAGGGGCTGGAAATGGAGTTAACGATCCGCCGATCCGCCGTGCCTCTGTCCGGAAGCCTCCATAAAACCCCAGTCCTCTGGGGCTCAGGGAACTTGCAGGCTGAACGCATTGCAGGCGTGGGGAGACTGGTACCTGCACAGGGTGTGCCCTTCCCACATACCTCCCCCTATCCATCTCCTCTCTCTGTACCCTTTACCATACCCCCTTACAATAAACCGGAAACGTAAGGAACCCTTTCCCTGACCTCTGTGAGCCACTCTAGGAAATGCATCGAATCCAAGGGGAGGGGTCACAGGGAAGTCTGGTTTGTAGCCACGTTGGACAGAAGAGGCTGGTAAGCTGAGGTCCTGCTGCTTGTGACCGGCAGTCTTGTGGGACTGAGCCCTCACCTGTGTCTCCCGGCGGATGGTGTCAGAATGGGATGAAACTGCGGGACACCCCGTTGGTGTCAGAGACACAGAAGGGAAGCCTTTGGTGTGGCTGGTACAGGAGACTCACAGGAGAACAAAATAAGAAGGAAACTAGCTTTTCTTTTTCCACAGACACAGAAAGGGTCCACCTGTGTAGCGTTCACTGCAGGCCGGGTTGGCTTGTGCAAGGTGGCCAGTGGCCGACCCCAGCAGGTGGGCTCCTCTCTGGGTGGGGTCTGGCTGCAGCTACACGCTGCACTCACCAGCTCTTCCCTTCCTGCAACTGTGATACGCTGACTAGCTCACCTGGAGTCACGCGCCCCAGCCTCTCTCACCCTGTGAAAAGCCTCTTCCTCCATCACCACCCACTCAGGCCCTCTTCTCGGAGCGTCTCCAGCCCTTCCAGGGCAGCACAGTATTTCCTTCTTACGTTATGTTGCTGTCAGAAATGATCTCATTGACCTATCTGGATGCTTGCTGTCTGGCTCCCCTACTCCCTCTTCCTGTCCCCTAGCCTGGAAGCCACAAGCGTGGGTGTCACAGTGACCTGCGTGGAGATGGGCAATAGCAGCCCCAAGATCAGGACGGCCCGGAGAACGACTAAGAGTAGGAGCTTTGGGACCCGCCTCTGCCATTTGCCAGCTGTGTGGTTGTAGGCAAGTCACTCACCCTCTCTGTGCCCCGCCAAGCTCAACAGTGAAAGGAGTCCTCCTTGTGCCCCCTCTCAGCATGGACAAGTTTAAGGCAAAGTGCTCATGGGGGCCTGGAATAGAAGGGTTATTCCGGAGACCCACCTTTGAGGCCCTGTCATCCTCACCTGCCTACTCTTGGTGACTGGTTCAGCTGGGGGTGGCAGCACCAGGCCCCCTTTCTTGGAGGGTCAGACTCTGTACGGCCACCTCCCTCTTGGGCCCGTCTGCAAGTCTAGGTCGGGAGAGATGCTGGTGGGGAGTAACCCACTTTCCACCCCTGAACCCTCCCAACCCTCTCTAGAGGCCCAAGGCCCATACTCCTTGGGGTTCCTGCCACCAAGAGCCCTCAATGACCCCACTTGTCCCTTGAGCGCCACTGGCAGATTCAGCAGTGCTGCCAGGGAAGGGGCCAGTGAGCCACTCGAGGCCAGAGGAATGAGGTGCAAGCCTTGCTCCCCTATTTCACCCCCAGTCAGCAGCAGCCCACCTCCAAAGGACCTCTAAGAATATTCTGGAATGGTGATTTCCCAATTATCACCCCACAACTCTCTATTCCACACAGGTGACAGGGTAAAGCCCTAAGACCCAAAAGGGCCCGGTCGGTAGGGAGATGGAAGGTGGAACTGCTGGCACAGAGCCTGAGGGTTTGCAGCGGGTGGGGCCACTTGAAGAGGAAAGGTCAGCCTGGGCCGAGAGATGAAGTGCAGAGTGGCCTTCAGCTTGGGAAAAGGAGGCCCGTGCAGGACTGACTGCAGGTCAGCATTCTCTGGCCAGCATCTGACCTGACCAGGAAGGCGTCCCTCACATAGCTGGAGGCTCCTCAAATGCCATCTATTTGTGTCCTGGACCCTGACGGCTGGCAGGAGACATGTGACCACAGGGATGGGGTATTTTTGGCAGTGGGGGTGGGGCCTGCGTGGTGAGCCCAGCACCATGCTGCTCTGGGACAGGCAGCTCGGACGCCCAGCTCCGCTGCCCTGGCTGGCCACAGGGTCCCAGGTATGACACTGTTGGTCCCTCCTTCCCACCCTAAGAAGTCCCGAAGTCAGACAGAGGGAATTCCCCAAGGGCCAGTGAGGAGGACAAATTTCAGGGGTCAGGAAGCCATACTGCTCTGGTCTCGAGGCATCTTCATCTCAGCACTGGCCTGGCCAGAGTGACCTCCCACCTCCCTGGGTGTGGGGGTAGCTGACCAAAGGCCAAAGAGTACTTCCCATAGGAGGCTGAGACACTAGGGGCTCTTAAGCAGTTAGGGTCACCTGTGTTCATTGAGATGAGGCAGAAGGAGGGAGCTTTGCCAGCTGGGCAGCCCTGGGGGAGGGGCACAGACCTTGAGGTTGGCCCTAGTGGTCCACTGGGAGTTAGGAGGCCCATTTCTGTTCTGTGACCTCCTGCCTAGGCAGGGGGCAGAGCCAGGCACTCCCTGATGACCCCTGAGTGGGCTCTAGCCAGTACCAGTGTGACCTCGATGATCTCAGGGGAAGTCCAGAAGCCTGTCCCAGCCACGGCTGGTAGAAGGTCATCACCAAAGGGTGGTCACCTGCTGGACACTGTGGCCCCTCCTCCATGGCCAGTTGCCACATGAGGCGTGCTGGGACAGACCGGGGCTGACCATCGCCCAGGGGAGCTGACTCCCAGGGAGTGATCCTTGAAATAGGCTTTGCTGTATGAAGTTGACTTGGTACCTGCAGTTCTGGAGGAAGGTTGGAGACGGGGGAGCTGACCCAGTGGAACAGAAAACCCTCAAAGATGAGAAGAAAACCACTTCCGGGGACAAAAATTCAAACACGAGGAATCCTATTTTCTTAGTGTACTTCACTAACCTAAGCCATATTCGAGTCTAGGAACGTAACGATATATCGTCACAAGGTTATTATTTGGGGTCAGTTTGGAAATAGGGAGAGTGGGAGTTACGGGTTTTCTAACTTGGAGGAGGGGTCAGTTTTGACAGCCGCTCAGCTTCCCTCGGGTTTCCCCGTTTTGCTTTCTTTCAGAAGGCAGATGGAGTGCCGGCCCCTGAGCCAAGGAGGTGGGGGGCGCCCCGACGAGTGTATGCTGGCCGGTGCCCGGGACCAGGGTCCCTGAAGCCCCCGCCTGGCCTCAAGCCTGGCTGCTCGAGTGCCTCTGCTGACCTGAAATGGAAAACTTCCAGTACAGCATCCAGTTGAGTGACAAGGACTGGGCTGAGTTTTCGGCCACGACGGAAGAGTGTGACCTCCTGCAGGCCAGCCTGGCCTCCGGGGACGAGCTCTTGTCCAGTGACATTGACCAAGGAGACAGCAGTGGCACCAGTCCTCCTGGGCCTCCACCCCTTCTCGAGGGGCAGCCGGCTTCCGGGGGGAGGGACTGGCCTGGCTTCAAGGAGGAGGACAAGGCAGCTACCCGGCCGCTGGTCAGCAGGTCTTGGCATGAGCCTGTCTTGGCCCTGGGGGCCGATCAGCAGACGCCCAGCACGTCCGCACGGTCAGAAGCTTTGCTGTCCGTCACATCTGATGCCGCCCCCGTAGGCCAGAGCTCGTCCCTTCTAGGGCCAGTGTCTTCCAGAAACAAGATGCAGAGGCTTCTGCAGGGGCCGGCCCCGCAAGGCCCTGCCCCTAGCCCCCCTGGTGAGCCTCCCCAGAGCTCTGAGTCTCCTGGCTGCAGCACGGCTCCCCAGAGGCCCCCTGGCAGCCCTGGAGCCCCGCCACGCAGCCCTAGCCGAAAGAAGAGGCGTGCTGCTGGAGCCAAGGGGGGCGGGTGCTTGAGTACCCCCGGCTCTGCTCCCACCCAGCACGGTTCCCTGCTGCTTGCTGAGGCCAGGCCCAAGGAGGGCCTCGGCCTGGCTGGGTCCAGGGGGAAGGGTCTCTCGGCTGGGACAGCAGAGCAGACAGCAGGAACCGGGCAGGATGAACTGGGTCCAGAGTCTGCAGGAGCCCCTGCACAGGTGACCAGGCAAGGAACAGATCCGGATCTGTCTACACCTGTCCCTACGACCGAGGAAGGTGCAAACCTACTCAGAATGACCCCCGGAGCTGAGCTACACACCGTGTCCACACCTGCCCAGGAGACTCATCCAGATATCTCAATGGCTAAGTCAGATGTGGCTCTGTCTACACCTGCTTCCAAGTCTAGACTGGACATGGACCTGCCTATGCTGAGCCCAGTGGTTAAGCAGGAGGTGGACTCATCTACACTGGCTCCACCTCACCTGGTTTCCAAGGCCCAGTCTGACGTGGGTGTGTCTGCAGCTGCTCCCATTCCCCAGGCTGGGCCTGACGTGGGGAAGGTGGGGGTTGCCCCAACGGCCAGGCCATGTTTGAGCCCTGTTGTGTCTCCAGGAGGACACCGAGAGAAGCCCAGAGAGGAGCCTTCAGCAGGGGCCCCCGGACATCACTCAGGGGAGCCCCCACTAGGCCCTGTCCGAGCACCCAAGAAGAAGAAAGTGCGATTTTCCGTGGCTGTGCCCAGCCCCGAGGAGCCAGGTTCAGGAGAGACCTCAGGCCCACCCTCGCCAGCCACAGCCCGGCCCTCACCCCCCAGGACAGCAGTAGGGGGCCGAGGGGGGCCTGGAGGCTGGGACGCCATGGCAGTTGGGCCCCGGTCTCCCCAGCCTCGGATCCTCAAACACCAGCCTCCCCCTTCCCCCTCTGCTTCAGTGGGGCCCAGGCCCAGGAGCAGCTGTGCAGTGACCCTCCCAGAGGCCTATGAGTTCTTTTTTTGTGACACGATTGAGGAGGAGACTGAAGATGCCGAGGAGGTGGCTGAAGCTGACCAGGCCTTGGACGAAGCACAGTGGCCAGACATGTGTGAATTCTTCTTCCAGGACCGCCGAGCCCAGAGGTCTGGGCACTGGGGGAGCCACTCTGTGGCCCAACCCCCACAAGCTGAGCCTGTGCCAGCCCTTCCACCTGGAGACCCTGTGCCCATCTCCATCCCTGAGGCCTATGAACACTTCCTTGGGGAGGACTCGTCAGGGAGCACGCTGGAGCTGGCTGCTCTTCTCCAGCTACAGGCCGCGGAGCCCCCCAGCTTGGTGCCCTGGGGCGTGGGGCCTGGCACCCCACCAGAGCCTAGCCCAGCCACAGCAGAGCAGCTCAACCTGGCAGTCAGTCAAGCAGGTGCGTGTGGTGTGGGCCCCATGGGCTGTCCAGGTCCTGGGAACATACTGTCCAGGGAGTCCAGCCAGGAGGGCCGCTGGGGAGGGGCAGGCTAGGACCCCGAGTCATGAGCCTGTGGGGGGGAGGTGCTCAGGGATGATCTGGGAAGGGTGGACTAGCTCCTGGCCATCGCAGGACATAGTCCAGGTGGGGCAGACTAGGCCAGACACTGCAGCTACTCTGGGATTTTTGTCTGCGCTGACCATCGTTCTGTATCCAGACCCAGAGGACAGCAGTGCCCTGCCCCCCAGCCTCTAGCACGGTAGACACTGGGACGGCTCCCGCTCAGGCCTTGCTGCCTGCCGGGTCAGGCACTCAATAGACTTCGTCTCACGTTTCCCTTGGAAGATATTTTACAAACCAGGAAATGGTACCACAGAGGCAACCCACCCAAGTCAGCCCGACTCAACCATGCTGCACTCCCCGTGTCTTGGGACAGAGGTATCAGGGGAAGATGTGGCTCAGGCAGCATATCTGGGGCAGATGAGTCTGGGTGGGGCAACCAGAGCGCGGACATGCTTCTCTCTCCTAGGGGAGCCCCGAGATCCTCTCACCTCATTTACCTTCAGCCAGAATGACATGTGCCTGGTGTTCGTGGCCTTTGCCACCTGGGCTGTGAGAACGTCAGATCTGCATACCCCAGATGCCTGGAAAACAGGTTTGGGGGCCCTGGGGGAGGAGTGGGCTGGTGGCCAGGAGGACCAGTGGGGTCCAGTCTCACCTGCTGGGCCAGCAGGGATGAGGGGTGCACGGGGAAGCACAGATTTCTCCCCTGACTTTGCTCCTTTCATTGCTGACCCACTCCCTGCCCCGCTGGCCTCCTCTTGCCCTTTGAGGACCAGGCCATGCGGGTAGCAGGTGGTGACCAGGCTGGAATGGAGCCGGCACTCAGGAGGGTTTGTGTTCTCTTGCAGTCTTGTTGGCCAACATTGGTACCATCTCTGCCATCCACTACTTCCGCCGGCAGGTGGGGCAGGGACGCCGCAGCCGCAGCCGCAGCCCCAGCCCCAGCTCTTAGAACACAGGCCTGGTCCAGGAAGACACAGGAGAAAGAAATGGCCACAGGTGCTGAGGACGAGGTGCTGCCCTCAGGTCTTGCCCTTTGACCCCTGTGTTCTGTGGCGTCTAGGAAGGAGCCAGTGTTCTCCGTCCTGCCCCCTTGGATTCCACCCAAAGATCTGACCCCAGGCTATAAGGCCAAGGCCGTGCTTCACACCCGGGGGGAAGGAGGTTCCGGAGGGCTGGGTGGGTAGGTGCTGAGCAAGGAGCTGGTTGGTGAGGCGGCCAGATTAGCTGATAAAAACATAGGGTGCCAGTGAAACTTGAATTTCAGACATGCAGTATTTGAGATGTACTTGTACTAAATTATGTGTGGTTTATCTGAAATCAAATTTAACTGGGTATCCTGTATTTTACTGGGTTATCTAGCTCGGGGGGAGAGGCAGGATAAGGCATTGGAAACTAGAAGGTGTCAGAGCAGCAGCAAAGCCCCAGCTGGAAATCTGGGCAGGGGGCAAGAGTGAGGAGACTAGATGGCCTTCAGGTTGGAGGGGGGTGTCCCAGGGATTCTGCCCTGTTAACAAGTGGGCTGGAGTAGTGAAAGCTTCTGAGGACTCTGTGACCCCTAAGCCCCAAGGCCTCCTTGGCTCCTGCCTCAGACAGTGAGCAGGTGCCCACAGGGGCGTGTAGGGGTGTGGCCCCAGCGGCCCATGCAGGGTGGGGTCTGTAGGGCAGAAGCAGGAGACCCTCCTCTGGGGAACCCTGGACGAGGTGCAGAAGCGGAATACGGTGGTGTCAGATAAAGGCACTGGACATTAGGGTTGTCCCAAGGCTCTGAGGAGTCGGAGATGGGGCAGGAAGGTGGGTGGGAGGCTGGTGGTGGCAGAGCCCTGGAGGTCACCAGGCTGGGTGCCAGGTGGGCATGTGCACAGGGTCCCCAGGATGGAGGACTCCAGACTGCTGAGCAGAAAACGCATGGACACACAGCACAAATAAAATCTCTTTCTTTCTTGTTTAGTCACTTGTCGGTTTCTCCTAACCAGCCCGAGCCCACTGACATTCGCCCGGAACACCCTTCTATCTCTGCTTGCGATGTCTCAGACTTTGCTGACCTCCTAACCTCACGCTCTCTGATCTCACGTGCCCTGACCCTCACTAACCTGGCTTTCTCAACCCTCTGACCTTCCCACCTGCACCGTTTTCCCACCGCCAGGTAAAGCTTGCATCAAGCGGCCTCCCTCATTCCTTCCCTGGAGGAAAGGTTGAAGTCTGCTCCCTCTACAAGGCCTGCTCTGACCTGTGGTGCAGCCACGTCGCCAGGCCATCTTCTGTATGAGGCCTTCCTCCTGGCCCCTTCAGAGCCCGGGGAAGCTCATAGTTCTGGAGACCCCTTCACCCTGCTGGGATCAAACACTGACCCACCACTGGATGGGGTTCAGGTGTTCGATGCCGGTCAGCCTGTGGCCCTACAAAGAAAGACCCAGGCTCTGCTGTAGACCCCACTCCAGGGTCCATGCTGGCAGGTGGTCCCGAGAACCAGCCACCCAGAGGCCATCAGATCCACTGGATGAGCCCCCCCGCAGCCTCAGGTCCTCCTTGGGGCCACCGCTTGTGGGAGGGAGATGAAGCTTTGTCCCAGATGTTGCCATAGCTCTTGGGGGGATGGCCACCTGGTGGGGAGGACAGAGACGCATGTACCTTCAGGAAGCAACACCCAGAGCTCCCCTCGGAAAGAGGCAAGGGCCCTCACTCACCTGAGGGAGGTGGCAGGGGGTCGGGTGAGACTTCCCTCGCAGGGGAGACCTGGGGACCCCAACCACAAGTCTGAGAGCTGAGCCCTGGGAGGGAGCTTGGAGACCAGCCTGCGAATCTGCCAGATCCCAGCCCTACCTTTTCCTCCTGGTTGTGTATCTTCCCTTCCTGCCCGCCCCCCCTTCCCACCCCCACCCCCACTGCTTCCTGTCTTTGGTCTCAGCTTGCTTTATCTTCCTGTTTCTATCTCTCCTGCTCTCCCAGGGTCCCAGAGCCCCCACACTATTTCCACCCCTCCACGGAACCCCTTACCCGGCAGGGGTGGGGGCTGCTACTCACACGCTGAGGGGAGTCTGGAGGTGGTGGCCCCCGGCCCTTGATGGAGCCTCGGTGCCGCTGAGAGGCTCTGTGCTGCAGGGCTCCCTTTTTGGAGAGCAAGTGGGGACTGGACAGTCCAGAGCTGTGATCAGAGACCGGCACAGACACAGGGACCGAGGGGAATGGGCTCGAGGACTCAGGTCCAAGTGAGCTCTGCATTGCGCTGAGGAACTGCCAGGAAAGGGGTGGGGACCTGAGGCCCTGGACCGGAACCTCCGTGGAGCTGAGGGATCCCTGCCCCCAAAACCCCTTGGCCACTCATCATGACCTGAGCGGACCTCAGGCTGTGGACACATCTAGCCCCTTCTGTCACCCACAGGGAACTGACCTCATCCAGGCCCTGGACGTCTGTGATCTTGTGGTAGGAGGTAGCAGGTGGTGTGTAGGGATCGGCATAGAGTGGGGAGTGTGGGGTCTTCAGGGGGTGGTCTGGGGCCTCAGGGTGGTCCTCTAGGCTCTGCCTGTTCAGCTGCAGTCAAGAGGCAGAAGAGACAGGTTTCCTGGAGCTGCAGGTGGCCTGAGTCCTCCCTTCTCTGTGCAAGAAGGCCTCCAGGTGGCTCCAGGACCACCTGGGCCTGAGAGATGGAGGCCAGGGAGATGGAGGGTGGGAGGGAGAATGGGGTCAGTCTGCTGGGCCCACCTTGGTCAGGTCCAAGTACAACGAGGTGGCCAGGTTGGGCCCCTCACCCCGGGCCTTACTCCTGGGTGACCGACTGCTGCTGCTCCGTCTCGGCTCTGCCCTCTGCCTGCTGATGCTGGTGCAGCCAGGGTTGGGCTGGTCCTGTGGGGACCAAAGACCTTCCAGAAGGTTCCCAAGGGCCCTCACCCCCTCAGTGGCTGCACAAAGTTTCCTCCAGGTCCTGCTTGGGATGGAGTGCCATGGGGACGCATGTCCCCCAACACAGACTCTCTTTGTGACCCCCTGCCCTTTTCTTCTGTTTGTCCCTCCCCACCCCCAGATACTCACAGGCACAGGCTGGGTAGGGCAGCCTGTGGTGGACGGCACTGAGGACTCGGGCAGAGAGTGGCTGGTGTGGGTGGAAGGGGGTGCTGGGCACCCTGAGTCCCAGCTGGTTCGTCCGTCTGAGGAGATTGAGCCTTGGCCGCCACCCATGACCTGGACAGCAGGGGGCGGGGAGCGGGGAGGTGAGACAGAGAGCAGGACCCCTTTCCCTAAGTACCTGTGCCTTAGACCTACCCTTCTGCCCAGAATGTGAGATGTGCGGGCAGCGTCTCCCCTGGCTGACCCCTCACCTGGGGGGACATCCGTAGCCCCAGGAAGCCCTCAGGGCCAGCTGGCGGGGGGGCTCCATCCCTGGGCGCGATGGTCTGCAGACAGAGCAGCCAGCGGCTGTAGTCTTCGTAGCTGGCACACACCACACGGATAGTGTTGATGAGACGGCCTAGCACACAGACCCTGTGAGGGCGGCCTGGCAGGCAGAAAGCCAGGCAAGGCCCCACTGAAGAGCTGGGGCACCCACCAGGCTCACGCCCTCCCTCCCCGGCCAGGCCTCTGCCCACCTTCGATCAGGAAAGAACGGATCTGCTTCTCCTTCTCCTCCAGGTTGATGTGGATGGCACTGAGTGGGAGCTCCCCCTTTGGGGGCAGGGATGGAAGATGGGGCCTTAGTCTGGGGGGGAAACCCTGGGCCTCTGCCTGGGCCCATACTTGTCACCCTCCAGAGCTGGGCTGGGCCCTCAGATGGCAGGCAGAGGGCAGGATAGGGATGAGGCTGACATCCCTGAGGGGGGCCGGCGCTCCCTCCATCCTGAGGGATCTCTTCACCCCTGGACTCTGGGTGGGGCCTTCATCAGCCAACAGCAGGCACAGATGGAAGCCTCTGGGGACCGGTCCCCTGGGTCACCTGCTAAGACTGGGGGTAGGTTGGGGAGGGAGCATGTGGAAGACCCCTGCATTTTTCTCAGTGACTGAAGGCCACGATCGCCCCCGGAGTAGAAGATTACTGTGGTGCACACACTCCAGCCCCAGAGGGCCCTCCTACACAGGCATGCACACATACCCCTCAGGCACCAGGAAAATGTCCACTCAGAAGTATGGGCCCCTCTCAGGGTTACTGGGGCCTAGCACAGGAGTGTCTCCCAGGAGTGGTTCTGCCCCCATGCCACCTGCCCCAGGTGATGGTCCTGCTGGTGGTGGAGGACCGTCTAGAATGGTAAGGGTACTTACGCAGGGACCCCTCCTTGGCCACGTCACAGCTGAGACCAGACTGACCAGGGCAGCAAGCCGGGTGGGTGGGGCTAGCACTCTGTCTCAGCAGGCCCCGAAATACAGGTTCCTCCTGAGCCGCTGCCCTCCCCCACCCCCACACACAGGGCGTTCCCGGGGTGGGTCCAGAGCAGGGAGGGACCCACCTTAAAGCAAAGCCCATCTGCTTCTTCGGAGAAGATAGCCAGGGATGTTGGGTACAGGACCAGGAGCCGGTCCCATTGGTCCTGTGAGGGGGTCAAAAGACAGGGTGGGGGCTCGACCAGTGTGTGCAAGGGCCTGGCCCCCACTTGCCTCCTGAACCTCTCTCTCCCTCATCTCCTCACCCCTTGTGCCCCCATCTCCTCACCCCTCCGCCATCTCTTCCCACCTACCCTGTGCCTCCATGTCCTCAACCCTGTGTCCCTATCTCCTCACACCTCCATCTCGTCTCACCCCTCTGCCCCCATCTTTTCAACCCCCTTCTCCATCTCCTCCCACCTACCCTGTGCCCCGATGTCCTCTCACCCGAGGGTACCCTCCCCCTGCCGCCACGCACTTGTGAGGGCAGATGCTGCAGCTTGACCCTCGAGGCACAGATGGCGCTGCCCACCATCCGGTGCCCTGATGCCGTCCGTAGCCGGGTCAGCCTGCGCTGCAGAGTCCAGGGCAGCTCGTCCTCCGGGGGGCCCTGGTGAAGGGGGTGTCGGGGCAGCGAGGGTGTTGGCACAGAGGGGATAGGAAAGGGGTGTGGGGGTTCCCAGCACTGACCTGCGGGGGCACTGAGTGGCAGTGCTGCAGCCCTCCCACGAGGGCTATCTGCTTTTCCAGGTGGTACAGCCAGCGGCCCAGCTCATCCTGGCTGGGGCAGAGCACATGAAGGGGAGCAGGCAGCGGGCCTGGGGGTAGAGGGTTGGAGTGGGCTGAGCCAGCAGCCCACAGGAAAGGCCCCACCCAAGGGTTCCAGGGGCCTCCCAGGGCCACAGTCACAGCTCTGGAGGTCCCCTGCCTGCTGTCCTGCACCCCAGATTGGCAAACGCTCATGTGCCCACTGGAGGAAACGCCAGGATCCCTCAGTGCACTCAGGGTCCCTCCAGGGTTCTGAAGCTCAGCCAGAGGCCAAGGTCACTGAGCAGCCCCAGCTAGAGGCCCCTCCTAGGGGCCAGGTCCACTCATGCCCCCCACACACCTGTGATCTGGAAGCCATGCTCTCTGGACCCCTCAAGCGGGCAGACACTCAGCTCCATCAGTGGTAACAGCCCCTGCCAGAGCACATGGGGGGAGGGGAGGGCTGGGGGACCCCTAGTGGGACATGGAGACCCACCTCCCAAGAGGCTGCTCTCTCCTTCTACCCCAGCTTCCTCCCTTTGCCTATCTCCCCTCACCTGGAAGGTGAGTCCTTTGGAACCATGGGCCTGGAAGTAGAGGTACGAGGGGAACAGCTCAAGGTAGCAGTCGCTGATGTCCTGGGGGAGAGCAGGGCTGCTGGTCTGAGGGTCTGGGGGCAGGCCCCAGGCTGGCCCCCGAGCACCCCCCACTCGCCCGGCCTGCCCCACCTGGCTGTGTTGGAACCGTAGCTGGACTTTGGCATAGTGTACAACCTTGCCCAGATCCCTCACAGGCACTCTCCGCCGCCCCTTCCTGAACGCACTTAGGAACGGCTGCTCTAGGCTTTCTCGCTGGCTCTCCAGGCCCCGGATGTCCTGTGGGGAACAGAGCTCAGGGGAGGGGGCCTGACCTGGGTCCAGCTGCCCCCCCATACACACACCTGCAGTTGCGTAATACGAAGGTTAGGAACATACACACGGCATCACTCCCACGTACAGAACCCAATACACGCTCACAGCCTCTTAACATGGCAATAGGGTGGCCGCATACACACGGGCGCTAACAGTCCCTGCCAGTCACGACATGAAGTCTGAACTCCGTGGACGCGCGACCCTTATCTGGTATTTCCTAGCCTAACCCTTCAATTTGATTATCAGCCCCCCAGGACTTGTTGGTCGGAGGGGTTTTGGGTGTCTGAGGGAGACGGTGCTCTAAAGGCTCCCGTGGCTCTAGTGTTTAATGCCTGGTTACGCGGCGTGGGGGGTCCACATAAATACTCCCACCATGGCCCATTTCAAGCAACCAGCACGTCAGTTAATGGGGAGCTGGAAAGAGATGCCCCACATCAGCCCTTGAGAGCCTGTGCCGACCGCGTCAGCAGGCTGCACAGGCCCTTAACCTCATCCACAGGGAAGGCCATGGTCCTGGCAATGGCCCTGGGGGACCTCTTTGATCTGCCCCTCCTCCAGTCCTCTTCTCCAGTATCAGGCACAGGCTGCCTTGGGGTCTTAGTACTTGTTATCCCCTCTGCCCAGACTACTCAGTCTCTCTTCTCACCCGTCAGGACTTGGCTCAGATGTTACCTGCTCTGTGAGGTCCCGTCTGGGTACCCTAACATTGTAGCCTTCCCTGACCCCTCCGCACACCTTTCCTCCCTTATTTTTCTCTACGCTAGCCATATCTGGCTTATCATGTCTTTTACCTGTCTTATCCTGGTTCTGTCATGGAGATGGGAACACCAAGAGAACAGGGTCTTTGCTTTGCCCACTGCTGTACCCCCAGAAGTAGGCCAGGCCTGCGATGAGCTGGGGTTCAATGCTTGCCTGCTGAGGGGAGGGAGTGTTGGGGCCCACAAACACTTAGCCAACCCTGCCACACAGAGAATCCTCTGTAATCGGGGGTTTGATCATCAGACTGGAGGTCAGATAGGGATGGGTACTGACCCGACACCCTGGCTAGAAGAGCTGAGGTCTAGGGGCTCAGGGGTGAGTTGGGGAGAGGCCATGCTCCATTTGGGTGCTGGCAGGGGCTGCCTGGAGGGCTGCTGAGCCCTGACCAAGTTAAGCTGCCCCTTGGGCAAGCCCAGGAATGTGAGGCCTCCCTGCCTCTGGGTGGGGCCTCCTGTACCCACACCCAGCGTGGGGAACAACTAGGGGATGGGACCCATGAAAAATAGGCCATGAATAGGAAGGGCCATGCAGCTGTCCCTGTGGCCCAGGCTCAGCCTTAGGGCCTAGGGAGGAGTCAGCTCAGAGCCTTGGCAGGCTGGCTCGTTTGTAGGTGCAGAACCCACCACAGGGCCTAAGAAGCGGCTCCTCCCCCAGCCCCACCTCCCAGGTTCAATAGGCCTGCTCCCCTCTCCTGCTTCTGTGTCTTGGCAAGAGAGGACCACCAGGGCCGCCACATCTCATGTGATTCCACCAGGATCACATGATGTGTCCCAGGCTGGGACAGAGTTGAGGTCCGAGATGCAGTCACACGGAGGGACTCTATCCCAGCCCAGCCAGACCCTGGACAGAAGTGCCCTGTCCATGTCTCTGAGGCAGCATGGTTTCTCAAGCCAGCGCTTGCCTGCAGGGAGCCCTGGGACCTCACAGTGCAGGAAAGGGGACAGGCGTGGGCTTCCCAGCCTGATGGGAACAAGTTGGAAAGGTAGGCTCTGGAAGCTCCCACCAGTTGCTAGGCCTCAAAAGAACACTGTGAGGAGAAGAGTGCCGGGTGGGAGCCCTGACCCAGAGTGACAAATGTTCCTCCTTCTCTGGCCTGGGCTGAGATATTGGGGTATCATTTTCCTCCCATTCTGGGGCTTTTGGACATAGCAGAGCCTCCCACCATACCTAATGCTACCCAGGTTAGGGAAAAGGGCTGGGTGTCTCTCCCCTCTCAGCTAACCCTTAGCCCCTCAGGAGCTGGTCAGGGTGAGAGGGGGCGGTGTTCAGCTCAGAGGTGGGAGCCACGTCCTTGCTGTGTGGCCTTGGTAGGGGAATCACAGAGGGCTACTGTGGAATGAGGCAGTGGTGGATGCCGAGACACCCCCTGGGAGAAACTGAGGCCTGGAGTAGGTGAGAGGCTGGCTCACCGTTTGCCTGAAGCCCCCTACTCTCTCGGAGTGATGGGAGCCACACCAACCCTAACCCATGCCCACACAGCAACACAGATATACGCGCCTGGTCCACCTCGAATGTGCCTGGACATGCTGTCCTGCACCCAAGTCCGGGGGGGGGGCAGGCAGACACCCCAAGTATGGTTCTAAGTGGACAGCCTGGCCACAACACCCCCTCCGCTGTAGCAGAGAGACTCCTGGAGGCCCCGCCTGTGGCCCGCCCCTGCGTGTGCTCCCTCACGCCACTGACTCAGTGTCTCTCAGTTTCGCTCTCCACTCAGACTTTCGGCCAGCTGAGCTCCCCAGGGCGGGGCAGTGTCTACTTCCTCACTCCCTTCTGGATCGACTCCCCCAGGCTGACGGGGGAAGACCCTGAGCTGAGCGAGGGTAGGACAGGTACACACAGTCACACAGAGACCACCGCCCCGCACCGTGAGCTGGGACACGCCCACCCGCCGGCTCACCGTCCCAGGGATGTAGTGGAAGATCTTGTCAGCGGCGGCGTCCGGGTCAGGACCGGCCTCGGTGCCAAACAGGCCAGCCAGCTTCCTTGCACCATCCTCTCTGGGGACAAGGGAAGGGGGGCTCACAGCCTGGCCCCCGAGGCAGCCTGAGGGACACCCCTGTGACCTAGGGACCAAGGCTGTGCTCCACCCCCCCCTCACCTATTTCCCTTCAACGAGGGCTTTCTGGAGAAGGAGGCCCGGAGCCTCCTAGGGGCCTGAGGGACGCAGTGGCTGTTCCCCATGGGCGGCAGTGGCGGCGGGCCCTAGTGGAGCAGGTCGGCAGGTCTGAGTGCCTCTGTACTGAGCCTCCGGTCCCGCCTCCCAGGCGGAGCTCTGGGAAGTCTTGCCCTATGCCTAAGGGCCAGAGGAGGGAGGAACCTTTCTGGGAGGAACCTGGCCCTTACCTGGGCCCAAGCCTTTCAGTTCTCTGACCTGGGTCCTCCACACATGCAGGCCAGGTTGGAGTTGGTGGTGGTTGGAGGCGGGGGCCGGGGGGGGGTTCTCCCCTGGTCCAGCCAAGAGTACCCATCTCAGCCTCCAATCTGTATGGGAGGAGCCTCAAAGGCCCGGTTTGCTAGTACTTAGCCTGCCCTCACTCAGGCTGGGGTTGCCTGGGGCTGGAGAGCTCTATAAGCCCAGGGCTCCCTCCCCCCAATACCACCCCTCCCCATGGAGAACACACATCCTGTTTTCACCTAAATGCCTCGGTCTGAGTCACCACTGTCTGTAAGGCGGTGTGTGCTTGCTCTCAGGTACTAAAACAGGAGTTTGTGACTTTGGGGAAGGGGAAGCCAGGACCCTCCCCCAACCTCTCCTGCTTCAGCCCAAACCTCACCCCAGGCCAAGTCCAAGGAAGCCACAAACCTCCTGGGTGCACCCAGGACCATCATGGTGAGGTAGGGTTAGTACTGTGCACCCCCCTCTCTCCAGAGCCTGGGATGAGATGGGACCAAGAGGGCCTCTCAGGACCAGGCTGACAGTGAACCACACTCCTGGTTGGCTGCTCATCCGTGATGTCACATCCCTGACCCACCTGGATGTGATGATGCTGCTTCAAAGCCCCCAGATACCAAAGCAGAGCCTCAGCCCAGCTGCACACTTGTCCCCAGGCCCTCCTGGTCACCCCAGATAGGACCCCAAAGGGTGGAGATGTACACTCAGCCTCAAGCCCACAGAGCCCAAGAAACATGTTTATTGTTCAAGGTGGCTCATATTGCTGTGTGGGGTCTGTGGCACACTTGTGCTCAGCTCAGTGCAGGATCCAGAAGAGACACCATGCCCACGAGAAGGAAGCTTGCTTCATGCCCTTCTTGGGAGTGTGCCTGGCTGGGTAAGGTAGGGGTGGTGTGCAAAGCCCGGGCTGGAAGGGTCTGCACCTGCTCAGAAAACTAACCCTGGCCTGCTGCTCTGCACCTGCCCCCTCAGTCCCTCCAGGTCTACAGAGTCTGAGTTCACCTCTGACCCATGCGCAACGCAAGTGTCCACCCCCATCGCTCCTTGGTGCCCCCAGTGGGGCAGGGGGACACCTGGGAAGGCAGCTTGGTCCCAGAGACACAGGACATTTCAAGGGGAAACGTGTAAACTAATAGGTGCTGCGCTGCTCATCGATCAATAAATAATAAATAAACCAGTAAGTAAATAGACGGCACACACATAAACACTGAGAAATGAACACAGAAATGGACCGCCTCGACGCAGAGACAAGGACAGACAAGGCAGGACTTTCCTGGTGGGGGCCGAGCACCCCGCCCCCGACACACGAGGCGCTGGGGCCGCCCTGTGGGGCTTAAGGCATGTGGGAGGCCGCGGGGCCGGGCCTCTGTGCAGTCCGCGCCAGGGTCAGAGGCTTGTGGACGACACGGACAGCGTGGGCGAGGAGGGCGGCGGGAAGTTGAGCAGCTCGAGCACTGCCACGCCCACGCTGCTGCGCCGCGTGAACATGCAGGACGCGGCCACCCACTTGTTGGTCCTCGGATTGTACTTCTCGATGGAGTTGAGGCTGGAGCTGCCATCGTTGCCCCCCACGGCGTACAGCCAGCCGTCCATGGCCACCAAGTCGTGCGTACTCCTGGGGGGGGGGGTAGGGAGGCGGGAGGTGAGCCACGGGGGCGGGACTACAAGAGCCTCGAGGGGCGGGGTCATGGGAGGAGCCTACGGGGGCGGGGGCGGAGCTGGGCGGGGCCCCGGAGCTGGGCGGGGCCCGGAGCTGGGCGGGCCCCGGGGCTGGGCGGTCCCTATACTGACGGGAGGCGTGGACACACCACGCGGGCGGGAGGCCTTAAGACACGTGTGTCAGTCTCTGGTGGGTCCCCGGGGGACGCTCCGGGCCTGTGGGGGAGGGGCCGGCGCACCTTCGGATGTTCATGGGCGCCACACTCTCCCAGGCACCGGCCTTCGAGCTGTATCTCTCTACAGAGTTGAGGCAGCTGGTGCCATCGTTGCCGCCGGCCACGTAGAGGGCTCCCTCCAGCACCGCCACCCCTGCTGAGCTCCGTCGGCTCAACATGGAGGCCACGGGGGTCCATGCGTTTACCTGCGGTTGAGGGGACCAGCTGGGGGCAGACCCATCACCAGCCTCCCTCCTCCTTCACAGTGCAAGAACCCTCCTCCAAGATAGGGCATTCTGCGGGCCGGGGTGGGACCTAGAGGACTGACCATCTGGGCGATGTGGGTGACCAGAGCGAGAACCGTAAGTAGTTCTCGGGAAGGGAAATTCATGTGACTGGGGTGTGTTTCATACCTGGGGCTCATACTTCTCCACAGTCGCCAGGTGTGAGGAGCTGTCGTAACCACCCACAGCATACAGGTTCCCATCTGCAGAGAGCCAATGTGCCCGTGGTGTGCCTGCTACGTGTGGAGTCCCCGGGGGGGGGGGCAGGGGGGGTGGACACTACACAGAACAGGCCTTGTCACCCACCAAGCATGGCCACACGCACGTATCGCCTCCGGGTGCTCATGGCAGCGATGGATGTCCATGTTCCCGTCAGAGGGTCATAGCGCTCAGCACTGTGGACACCAGGCCTGCCGCTGACCTTGAGCAGTGGCAGAAAGGCTGCCCTGGTCCCAGGACCTGCCCTCTCCCATGGAATGATTAAAATCCCGTCCTGGTCAGTCACAGAGACTGACCCCAGAATCCCACTGGAGCAAGTAGCGGGCCCTCCGGGTGGGGACATGGGCCCCTAGCTGGCTGCCTGCATGATCCTGGGCAAGCGTCCATGTGGTACCCAGCCCCTGGGCTGGTGGGAAGAACTTGAGAGGAAAAGAAGGGGCAGCTGGGCTGGTGTAGATGAAGAGGCCCAGGGTGCCCTGGTGACTTGAGTCAGGTTGGATCCCTCTTTGCTCCCCTTAGGCATGATCTCTGCAGTCCTGATGCAGCCACACCTGCAGCCGAACCAACCCCAAGAGGCCACCCGGCCCTGACCCCGGCCACTACCTGTTGAGGCAGGAGGCCCCATCGTAGCCACCAGCTGCATACAGGAGCCCGTGCAGGGCAGCCACACCCAGGCAGCTGCGCCTCGTGCCCATGGACACCTCGGGCTGCCAGGTGTTGGTCACAGGGTCGTACGACTCTACGGTGGCCAGGTCTGAAGTCCCATCGTAACTAGGGGAGGGGTCCGCTGCCGGTCAGGACAGGCCCAGTGGGCACATGCTAAGCCCCTGACCCAAAACCAGCCTCCACACTTACCCACCCACAGCATACAGCCGGTTCCCAACTGCTGCCACGCCCACCCGGGCCCGGCGCGTAGACATGGAGGCCACCACGTGCCAGCGGTCAGTGCGTGTGTCATATGCTTCACAGTCCCCATGGATGGCAAACAGGCTCCCACCACCTAGGAATGGGGAGGTGACGGGGCAGGACAAGGGACCCAGCGAGGCAATGGCTGGGGGTCTCTAGCATAGCTCAAGGTCAAGAGTATGGGGGCTCCAAGGGTGGGTGGGGATGGGGATTGGCGAGTGGGTCATACCACATGGGGTCCTCCACAGGCGGACAGAGGAGTAGGTGTGGGTGGGTACAGGATGTGACCAGTGCAGTGTGAGGTAGGCTTGTGCTGGGCTCATGGATAGAAAGCACAGGTCAGGGATGGGAGGGGAGAGGGAGGGCGTGTTGGGGAGGGGCCCAGACATGAGGGGACATGACGGGTGAACATACCCACCGCGAAGAGCACAGGGCCGGCGCCCTCACAGCGCCGGGGCCGCGTACGGCTGGTGCCCAGAACGCCCCTCTGCTCAGGCAGCAGGTGGAATTTGAGGGCCTCAATAAGCAGGTCCTTGCAGTCAGGATGGTGCCTCACCAGGCTCTCGGCATCCACGTGGCCCAGCAGGAAGTCTCGGCTCAGCAGCGGCAGGCGCACACACTTCATGAGCTGGGGTGCAGGGGTGCCACAGTCAGGTGTCAGGCCCCAGTGAAGAGATCCCCTCAGACATGCTGGACCCTTCTTGAAACATGTGTCTGCATCAATCCTGTGAGGGGGTCTCTGGACAAGACAGAGCCTGGGTGCACCCAGACCCTCAGCCACGGTGTATTCCCTCCTAAGCACAGTGGGTCCCCCAGGCACTGGCCTCACCCTTGGGACATGCTGCCTCCGAGCATCCACGTCATGTTTGACCCAGCTCAGGACGGCACGGTAGACATCCTCCTCTGAAGGCACGTTCAGGCTGTCGCTAGAGACCAGTTCCAGCACCTGGGGGTGGGGACCCTCAGACCTGAGATCTAGGGAGGATCTTGGGGGCCCATGGAGCCCTGACTGTGCCCAGGAGGGAGAGTCCAATGGGGAGCCCAGTGTTCCTATGAGAAGGGGCCAAGCAGGGTCAGGAACCACAGATTCGGTTCCTGGGGGCCTAGGCCCAGAACAACCCTAGGGATGTAGAACCGGGCCTGGAGGTTGTAGGCAGGGATGTGGTCAGGACAGGGTGGGATCAGAAGTCCAAAGTTGAAGGGTTGGGTGGGTCAGAAAAAGGGGGTGAGGTGGAGGTGGGGAGAGGGCAGGGCATGGGTAGCGAGGCTGGAATGTGGGTCAGAAGCTGGAAATAAGGGTTCGGGGGCCAAAGGCCAAGTCGAAGGGAGCCAGGAGTCCAAGGGCTGGGTCTGGGGTCCAGGGTCGAGGGCTGGGTCAGTGTGGAGGCCGTGCCCCAGCTGGCACGTTACCTGCTTTAGTGGCAACAGCATGAACTCCTCAGTCTTGGCCACATCCACGAAGTGCTGCAGCACGTACCTGTGTGCTGCCTTGAGCAGGTCACTGCATGAGTGCGTGTCAGCAAAGCCCCGGATGCCCAGACAGTTGGAGGGGTCGAGCTGACTCAGCAGGAACTTGCAGCAGGCGTCACGGACGCCATTCAGCTGCAGGAGGCTGGCAGCTGGGAGCAGAGTCTGTGGGGTGAGATGAGAGACAGAGAGCCAGGGGAGCAGGGACAGGGAAACGGGACATGAGGAACTGAGGGAGAGGCATAAGGAAACCCCGGGAGCTGAGGCACAGGGGCCCAGTAGAGGGTGTGATGTGAGATGAGGCAGCCTCACCTGCACGTTGCCTTCGCCCACCACAATCTCAGCCGTGTACGCAAACTGCACCAGCTGGTCCAAGGCCTGAGGGTCAATGTCATGCAGTGTCACATGCGTTTGGCGGCTCTCACTCATCTCATCTGTGGGGACAGCGGGTCAGGCCGGTCCCTGTCCTGGGAGACCTGGGGAGCCCCCCGAGTGCCCAGGCTGGGTGTGGTGGTACTTGCTTGTGAACATGGCGTGGAAGTAGGGGCTGCAGGAGGCCAGCACCACCTTGTGCGCTCGGATTTCCTTGGCCGCCACGTGCAGGACGATGTCACACAGGAGGCCACGCTGCCGCATGCGGCTCATGGCCACGAAGGCGTCGTGGTAGTGCCGTTTGGAGTTGTGGGACACAGTGTGGCCCTCACGGCTCAGCAGCTGCATTGCACCCTCCATTGGGGCTGTGGGCCGGGCCTGCCGAGGACGTGCACGCTCTGCCTCTGGGCTGCAGACGGGCAGTGCCAGGTCAGGTGCACTCTGCAGGGAGCTGCTCACCCACCCCTGAAGCCGTAGGCAGGGCCAGGGCACCTAGGAGGCCACCCCTCTCCCTGACAGCCCATACCTGGCTTTCATAAAGGACCTCCCCCAACTCTTCTCTCTCACATACAGGGAGCCTCCTTGGAGTGCAGCAAAACTGCTCCACACCTGCTCCTAGCATGAGGTCTAGTCACACACCTGATGCCATGGCTGAACCTACAGCTTTCTGTGTCAGGACCCTTCCTGGCACCATACTCCCCTCTGCCCAGGTGTGCCCCCAGAATAGAACTTCTCTGCCTGTAACTCTCATAAGAACCAGGTTTCCTTTACCCTTGTTGGGACCAGGTGCTCCTCTGTCACGGGCCACCCTTCCCGTTCCCCATCAGAGCGCAGTGTCCTCAGCACGGGCTGGGCACACAGGATGTGCACTAAGTGCAATGGCTAATGCTTCATGACAGCTCCGAAGAAGACCCCGATGCCCACCAGAAGGTCTGACCTCACTTGACCCTCCAGAGCAGCTCCACCCGCCCCCCCTTCCCCCCATCCTGCAGGCAAGTCGTCTAAGTCTAAGCGGCGCAGCCGGAATTCAAGGGCGGCGGGAGAGGGCAGAGCCTCCGGGAAGCAGCCACCTCTGGACGCCCTGTCCCACGTCGCTGTGTGCGCGATAAACAGAGGGGGAGCTGTACCCTCCTGGGGCGGGCCGAGCCTGCGGGGCGCCGAGGCCGCCTCCTCCGGGCAGCCAGCCAGGCTCGGCGCACGCCCCTCCTTGTCTCCTTTCCGGACCCGCTCAGCCCCCGATCTGGCTTACGGTCCCCAGCCCCTCGGCCCACTTACGCCGGCGGCTGTGGCGGCGGCGGCGGCGGCGGCGCCTCCGGCCCGGGCCCCGGGCTGCCGTGCTCCGGGCTTTGCGTCCTGCCAGCCGGGCGCTCGCTGCGCGGCTGCATGGGCTCGGCTGCCGGACCCGCCGCGACCCGCGGAGAACGCACAGACGAACGGACGTACTGACTGCTGGAGGGCTGCTAGGCGGTGGCGGCCCGCTCAGCGTCCTTCGCTCCCACCGCCCGCCCGCCCGCAGCCGCTGTTTCTCGGCGCCGCCCGCCCCGCCTCCCGCGCTCCCCGCATCTGCGGGGACAGAACACAGCACTCCAATCGCCCCAGTCAATGTCCGGGCGCCCCGCCCGCTTTCTCCTCCAGGAAGTCCCCGGGGCCCCGCCCGCCGCCTACCTCCGAGAAGCCTCCTGGACCATCCATCCCCGCCAATTCATTTAAGAAGCCCCGCCCCCATAAGCGCCCAGGGCACGCTGCTTGGAAGTCCCTGCTGCCCCCGGGGCCTGAGGCAGCCCAGTACCACATCCTGCCTGCCCCTTTGTGACCCCAGGCAGACCACTTTGCCCGGCTGGCCTTTGCTGGGTTCGCTCCCTGAACCCCTACAAGTACCAGGCCTTGAACAGCGCGCTAGCTGCGCGGGGGGGTGGGGTGGGGGACGCAGGGCCTGGGGGAACTGCCAGGAGCCGTGCCTGCTCCGAAGGAGTCTGCGGGATGGGGCGTCCGAGGCCCACAAACCCTTGCCCTGGGGGTGTGTGTGTGTGTGCATAGGCCGGCATAATCTGGTTTCCCCCTCCTTTCTTCCAGCAAGGCAGCCTTCCAGCCTCTGCGCCTCTGTGCCCGCCCTTCCCACGGAGAGGGCAATGACAAGTGGCCATTCCTGCCCAGCCCCATATTGTGGGTTTAGGCAAATTCTCCGCAGAGGCCTCGGTGGACCGAAGTACCCTGTGCAGTACTTTGGGGAACATTTGGGCAAACAGGCTTCGATAACCGCTCTGGGATCTGTCCACTGCCCCCACCCCTTGCTGTGGACTAGCCGGCGGAGTAGAAGTGGCGCTCACCATTCTGATCCACATGTGACCCAGGCAAGACCGGCCTGGCCATCAGAGGGCCATTTCTGGGGCGAATTGGCCGCCCGTGGCGTTGCCCCTCCTGCCAGACCGCTTTTCCCGCTAGGCTGTTGGCTCTGTGTTATTGATCGCTAAGAGCTCTTCGCACAGAAGTCCTGCCTGTCAAATGCTGGCGCCTGATGCGTGCTGTCCGTCGTCAGTGCACCGACACCCTCACAGGCACGTGCTTACGGAGCTCCGGGGAGGCTGTGGGAGGGCTGGGACAGGGTGCCCCGGGTCCCGGGCCTCAGCGTCCCTCGGAGAGGCGCCACTGTTACTGCCTCGTACCGGGAAGGACACGGGGTTCCACCCTACGCAGTCCTGCCCGGTTTTCGAGATCTACGGCCCGACACTCAGCGATGTGTGCGGGAGCCGTGACTGAACCAGGCCTGCGCCGTCAGCCTGCATCCAGCCTGCCACCCTGGGAGCCCGGACCATGGAGGATGTGAACCCGCCCTCCCGCCTGGATGCCACCAGAGCCGCCGGTGGAGAAACTTAGAGCCACCAGCGGGGCGCGGCGCGGCGCGACGGGGCGGGGCCGGGGGCGGGGCTGGCCCGAAGGAAGTGCGGCTAACGGACGGCATTCTGGGGCCGGAAGTGGGGTGCACGCTGCGGGCTGGCAATAATGGCGGCGGCGCGGGGTGGTAAGCGGTAAGTTGAGAGTCTGAGGACGGATTCGGCCTTCCGGCGGGTGCTTCTATCCAAAGGGCCTCTCGTTAAGCACCTCCATGTTCCTGGTGCAGAGAGGCTGGGGCAAACCGGGCTGGCGGGGAGTCCTGACTCCGACGTCGTAACCCGCAGGCGCCTGGCAGAATTGACCGTGGACGAGTTCTTGGCTTCCGGCTTTGATTCGGAGTCTGAATCGGAGTCCGAAGGAGCCGCAGAAGCCGAGACGCGGACGGTGTGTGGAGCCGACCGGAGACTGGAGGGGCTAGGCGGGAGCCCCTCGTCCAGGTGAGGGGAGCGTCTCCCATGGGACGCCTGTAAAGCCAAAGCTTTTTCATTGTCCTGGCCCACCCATCACCTGGCCTCGGGACTGAGACCCAGGGACCTCCGGCTCCTCCCCCAGACCCGTCGGCTGTTTCTTGCTTTCTTCCAGTGTTTGCCGAGGCCTTGCTCGGTGACGAGCCTTATTTTATTTACTTACTTTTTTAGAGATTATTTATTTGGAAGAGAGAAGGCGCGCGCGCTCGGGGAGGGGACAGGCGCAGAGGGTGAAGGCGAGAGAGAGTCTCAAGCGGACTCCCCGCTGAGTACGTAGCCCTGTACCCCGAGATCACCGGCTTGAGAGATTAGGACCTGAGCTGCGAGCAAGTCAGACGCTTAACTGACCGAGCCACCCAGGCGCCCCGACAAACCTTATTTTAGGTGGTGGGCATACACTGGTCCATAATGAAAGGGTCCTTTTCTGGTTAGGCAGAGTTCACGCACCCCGGGTGAGCCAGATGTATGGTAGGTTAGAAAAGATAAGTGTGGCCAACAGTAAAGAAAAACACAAGGGGTTAGATAAATAGGGAGCATGTTGGGGGGCTCCTGTTGCTGTTTGGTGGAGAAGGACCTTTGAGGACATGGTAATTGAACAGAGACCTGAGGGAGAAAGCCACACAGACAGGGGACGAATGCTGTGGTGTTTCAGGTATCAGGAACAGCAGAGCTCCTGAAGTGGGGGCAGCTCTTACACAGGTGAGTGTCTAAGGAGGAGTGAGGGGGAGAGTAGTAGGAGATGAACCTGGAGAGATGATGGTGGAGTCGGACCTTGCAGGCCTTTTATAAGACATGCGGGTAAAATGGGAAATTATCTCCGGGTTTTGAGCTGTGAAGTAATGTCACATGACACATAGCACAAAGGGTCACTTGGGTTGCTGTGTTGAGAATAGGTTGGAGGTGGTGGGTACGGAGGTAGGGAGAGGCCACTATGGTAATTGAGAGAATTGAGAGATGGTGCTGGTTTAAGAGGAGGCATGACGGGCTTTGAAGGGGTTTTGCTGATGAGATCTTGTGGCACTTTGCATGCTGGGTATGAGACATAGAGAGGTTGTCTTTCACTTGAGTACCTGGAAAGGTAGGGTTACCGACACCTGAGGTGGAGCAGAGTGCCGGCAGAGCAAGTTTGGGAGAACCACAAGTTCAGTGTTGTACGTGTGGGGTTTGAAATGCAGGTGTTGAAGCGCGTATAGAGAGGCTGTTGGATATGTGAGTCTGGAGTTTAGGGGAGAGGGGGATCTGCTGAAAACTTAACCCTGGGAATCCGCCTGCCTTGGTTGTCAGTAGCTGTTGTGGAGGAGGCAGATCAAGCCCTGTAGCTTCTCTGTAGAGGATGGCAGGCTTACAGTGTGGAGGACAGGAAGCCTCATCCCACTTCCCCCACCTCTGTGGGCTGTACCTGCCCATTGTACTTGATGACCTCCACCTTCTCAGCCAGCATAAAGGTCAAGCATCTGAGCATAAGGACCAGCTCTCTCGGCTGAAAGACAGAGATCCCGAGTTCTACAAGTTCCTGCAGGAGAACGACCAGAGCCTGCTGAACTTTAGTGACTCAGACGGCACTGAGGATGAAGGGGAGCACCTCCACTCTCTGCCAGATACGCTGGAAGTGAGGACCTAGGCAGGATTGGTGGGGGCAGGGGCACACGGATGGCCTCTACATCCTGCTCCAGCCTGGCCCTCTGTCTGGTGCAGGAAGCAAGTGTGGAGGAGGAAGATGAGGAGGAGGATGGGGTCCCCAGAGGACTGAAGGGGAAGAAAAGGGATTCTACTCCTGTGACCCTTGCGATGGTTGAGAGATGGAAGCAGGCAGCAAAGGTGAGAAGTGGCATGGGGTGGGCAATTGGACATCACCCCCACCCCGCTTTAGGACTCTGCCCTGGCCTCATTCCAGTTACTTGGATCTGTGCAGTTGGGAGGAGGTAGGTGGGAGGAGCCCTTCTCTGAGTAGTGGCACTGGAGTCCTATTTAGCACCAAAGAATCTCACATAATTCTTTCTTGATGCTAAGAGGCTCCAGGATTGCACTATCTCCTTCGGTCAGAGATTCTAGGGGCTCTTCCTGTTCTCTTCCCTCAGTTTCTGTTTCAGGCTCCCTGTTGCCTGAAATCCACTATGGGCAGGACGTAGTCTCTGTGCCTTTGTCAGTCAGTGGAGCCAGAGCCCCTTTCCCAAGGGTTTTGCATTGGTTTCTGCAGGAAAAGGAAAGGACAGAAGGGAGAATTCTAGATACTACCTGTCATAGGTCACCATCCAGATCTGGGACCCTTAGTCTCTCCCCTATGGCCCTGAGCCAGGCTCCTTGCCCTTCCAGGAACATTCCGGACTCCTTTTTTTGCTCCCAGGATGTGGCTCCATAACTCTGCGTCCACCTCTGCTCCACATCTCGGACTGTGGGCAAGGGGTGCCTTTCTCTCACAAAGCAGGTTTCTGGAGGTCTGGTTGCCTCATGCTGTGTCTGACACAGCTGATTTCTCCCCCAACATTTTGGGTCTTCTTAACCCCTTTAGCATCACCTTACTCCAAAGCTGTTCCATGAAGTTGTGCAGGCATTCCGAGCTGCTGTGGTCACCACCCAAGGAGACCAAGACGGTGCTGAAGCCAGCAAATTCCAGGTCACGGACAGTGCTGGTGAGCTGGGCTGAGGGGACGTGGGGTACAGGCTCTCTGTTCCATCTTCTGTCCTGTGAATGGCATCTGTGGTCCCCTCATTGCAGTGTTCAACGCCCTGGTCACCTTCTGCATTCGGGATCTCTTTGGCTGTCTCCAGAAGCTGCTGTTTGGAAAAGTCCCAAAGGACAGTAGCAGGTGAAAGGGAGAGGGGAGGTAGAGGCCTTGTGATCTAGGAGCCCTCTCTAGACCCAACCAGGACAGAGAGATGTTGAAGATAGAGCAAGGCCCTTTGCAGGGTTCCTGGGAGAGGCAGGGCACTCAGGGCCAGTTGGGTGGCTCTGTCCTTCCTCCTTTCTCTTTTCTTTCTGAAAAGGTACATTCTCTACCCAGAATTTTTTAGGGGGCCCAGAGTGTGTGCTTGGCTCTGCACCACTGGTTTTCTAGGTCAGAATTCTCTCTTTTTTTGTTCTCTTTTTCTCTCTTTAATTGAATATCTTGTCCACTCCTTCGCTGTTTGCTCTGGGGAGGTGTGTGTGCCAGTAGGTAGGTGCTTCTTCAAAGCTGAGTTTGAGAACCTTAAGTTCTATGTTAGAGGTAGGTTGAGTAGAGGAGGCTGTGAAAGGTCTTCAGAGGGGAGAGAAGAGCAGCAGACCTTTGGTAAAAGGGAAGGGACATTTGCCTGAGAGGGTCCTGCAGCCGTATGACTAGGAGGTAGTAAGGTCATGAAAGGTCAGACTACCCCCAGACACTTGCCAGAGGAAAAGGGAAGGCTCCAGGGAAGGGTCCTGCTGTTACTACCTGGAAGGAGGCATGGAGCAGTGGCAGACCTGGAGGCAGGAGTGTCTGGGTCTGGGGGACGTTGCCAGGGCTGGACTCGTCATCAGGAGGGTGCAGCTTTGTGGAGGTGGCCATGTCGGGAGGGGCGGGGAAGCAGACAGACAGGTGAGTGTGGTGCTGGCTTCGGCCAGGCGTGGACTCTTGCGTGAAGGGGGCCGCTGCACTGGGAGAGGAGTCACCATGAGGGGTGGCGGATTTTGGGAGAAAGTGTGCACTGTGGGGGTTCACTCAGACGGGTGTGGGTTTGGTCTCTCTGCAGGGTGTTGCAGCCGTCCAGCAGCCCGCTGTGGGGGAAGCTCCGGCTGGACATCAAGGTTTACCTAAGCTCCGTTATCCAGGTGCAGTGCCCATGGGAGAGGGCCTGCTGTGTTCCATGGGGCCTGGCCACATCTGGTGGTCCAGTCCCTCCTTGTTTCCCAGACCCGAGTGGGTTTGGGGTCTCACAGCCTTCTCCTGCTTCCCCAGTTGGTGGCCTGCGTGGCGGAGGTGACGGTAGCAGCAGCCGTGCTCCAGCATGTCAGCAGCTCCGTGCCGTACTTCTTGACCTTCCCCAAGCAGTGCCGCATGCTGCTCAAGGTGTGCGGGCCCCTCCCCGTGTCGTTGGTGGGGGTGCCTGTCGCTCCCCTCAGACACGCCCTCCTCCTAGCTAGAGAGCGGGCGGCATCTGCGCCCATCCCCACCCTCCTCCCTGCTTGGCTTCTGTCTCCGTCAGTTCTCTACTCTTGGGGCTGCAAGGCCAGTCACGTAAGGTGGCAGCTTTCTGACATTTCTGACGAGAAACGAAGCAAGACGTACTTTTGTTGTTTTCTCATGTGCGGTTCTGGATACCGGTGTCACGTGTTTTTGTCGTACTGCCTTCACAGAGTTAGTTTTATGTTTTTATTACTCCTTAATTGAGTTCTGAGTGGTTCTCTCCTGAGGTGCTTTGGGAAGGTCTGTCTCCCAGCAGTGATCGGAGGGGCCTCTGGCTGGACTTGGGGAGGCTGGGGCAGGCAGTGACATCTTGCCTTCTGCAGAGAATGGTGGTCCTGTGGAGCACAGGTGAAGAGACGTTGCGTGTACTGGCCTTTTTGGTCCTCGTCAGGGTCTGCCGGCACAAGAAGGATGTCTTCCTGAGTCCTATCCTCAAGGTAGTGCAGGCCCAGGGCTCCTGCCTCTAGTGCCCCGAGTCTGTGTCCGTCAGGGTCTGGGTTGAAAGTCTTGGCCTGAGGGCTGGGGAGCTGCCTTTGTGGTTGGTGCCCTTTGTTGGCACTGTGGCTACGGGCTGACCCACACCGTCATCACAGTTTCCTCCCTGAGAACTTGGGGACAGTGACGGGGTGGGAGCTCTTGGCCCCCTGGGGCTCCACATGGACTACTCTGCACAGGTCTCTCCCTCAGTGGATGAGAACATAGGTATGGAGAGGGACAGGGACCCTGCTCCCCAGCTGCAAGCTTGGGGTGGCCTGTCTCACATGGAGTCCCTCTAGAAGCCCCTGCATAGGCCAGGCACGTACCTGGGACCCCTTCCCGGTCCCTCCACGGTGTCCTTGCCGCCTCCTGCAGTTGTTCATGCTGCAGCTTGCTTGGCACTCCACCCTACCCATGGGCCCCCTGCTCCCTGCACTGCAAACTTTGTGTGAGGTTGGTGGGTGTACGCCTGTGGAGGCTGAGCAGCAGCGGGGGGCCCAAGGAGCAGGTGCTGTGTAGGGGGAGGGGTCTGCAGCAGACGTGGCCAGACTGGTTCCTGCCGAGGTAGCAGCTCTGAGGGGAAGGCCCAGGTTCTGGTGGTGGCTTGGAGCTGGGTGGTGGGTACCTAGAGTCCTGGGAGCTCGGGTGGCTCTGACTGGGGTCTTTCTGGCAGCAAATGTACATCACGTACGTGAGGAACTGTAAGTTCACCTCTCCCAGCACCCTGCCCTTCATCAGCTTCATGCAGCGGACCCTGACCGAGCTGCTTGCCCTGGACACTGGCGTCGCCTACCAGCACGCCTTTCTCTATATCCGCCAGCTCGCCATCCACCTGCGCAACGCCATGACCACGCGCAAAAAGGTGTGCGGTTGTGCTTGTGGAGTGGGGGGCGGCCCCAGCCTGACCCAGCCGAGGGCCCGGGGCCTCCTAGAAGCCTCAGTCTCTTGGGAGAGACAGCCCAGCATCTTGGTGGGATCAGGGTCCTTGCCGGTGGGGGTCTTGGCAGTAGGTGGCGGGTGGGGGCAGCTCTGGGGACGGGGCGTGGGGTTGGGGAGGTGGGCACAGTGCTGCTGCTGGCTGGGATCCTGTGCACATGGTAGGTGAGGAAGAGCTGGGCCTTTCCGGGAGCCCTGCGCTGACCTGGAGATGGACTTCACTCTGCCCAGGAAACGTACCAGTCCGTGTACAACTGGCAGTTTGTGCACTGCCTGTACCTGTGGTGCCGTGCGCTCAGCACCGTCTGCCCCAGCGAAGCCCTCCAGCCCTTGATCTACCCCCTCTCCCAGGTGGTAATCGGCTGCATCAAGTGAGTCCGCGGCAGGGGCGGGGCGGGGTGTCGCCCTGAAGCCAAGGGAGGCCAGGGTTACAAGGGCTGTTGTGGGGCTCAGGGTCAGGGTTACACAGGGAGGCATCCTGGAGGGCCAGGAGGAGCTGCTTCTTTAGGAGGGTCTGGGCAATCCCTGGACCCTGGGGTCTGTTGTTTGGCAGTGCCCGAGGAAGGACTGGGGGTGGTGCTGTCTGGGGCCAGGTGTCCCAGACTCGTGCCTTCTGGGTGATGCTGGGTAGAAAAGGCTATGTGCAGTTGAAAGGAATTTGGTGTTTGGACAGAGCAGGGCTGTGTAGTATGCCACATGTCAGTTGTGACTCCTGAGCTTTGGTCTGTGGGGGCAGGGACTGGAGTTGCTGCATGGGGCCTGGTGACTGCCATTGTTGGCCAGGACGGGTCACCCCTGAGCTCCTGAAGAGGGGAGCCTTGAAAGCATGGAGGATGGAAGAAGGCAAGCCTTGAATGAACCATCTCTTTCTGTTGCTCTCCTGCATTAAAATGAAATTAAGTCAAAAGTCATTTGGGGTGTTCCCTCACCCTGACAGTTGAGTGAGGAGACAGGTCCTTAAGACCAGGATTTCAGTCGGGGCATTTTGTTCTGCCATGTTCTGTCTGGAGGAATCAGAAGGGGCAGGTATGGCCACTGACCCTGACAGAAATGAAGTTAGAACCCCATGGGTGGGAAAGGGTCATGGGCAGCCAGGCCAGGAGGGTGAGGCTGGTTTGTGGGGCCTCGGAGGCTCAGGCCTGTGCTCACTCCGCTTTTCCGTGCTCCCAGGCTGGTCCCCACTGCCCGCTTCTATCCCCTGCGCATGCACTGTGTGCGTGCTCTGACACTGCTCTCGGAGAGCACCGGCACCTTCATCCCAGTGCTGCCCTTCATACTGGAGGTGAGAGGGTACGCACCACGTTGGGTGGGGAGGGTGGTCCAGTGCCTCTTCTGGCTGTATGTGGCCTGTCTGTTCTGAGACAGTACTTCCTGAGTGCTGGTTTTTTCATTCATAGGGCAGGTTCTGGGAGGGCATTTGCTCTGTGCGGTGCCTTGCTACCCGCCCAAGGTGGTGGTGTGTGTGGGTAGGCTGGAGTGGCAGTGAGGACATGGACAGCTGCTCTGCAGGGCTGGCCTGAGGGTGCTGCTTTTAGGGCACACTTGGGTCTGTCCGGTCTATTACAGTGAGCAGGAGAGCTGGGCCAGAAGCCTAGGGCTGATTCCAAAGCTGCGTTTCTTTTCCTGCACACTCCTGTGTGCATTTGTACGTACGTGGACATCTGTGTGTATACATGTGCGTGTGTGTACTTGCAATCCTGCACATGCGTGTAGCTCAGGTAGGGGAAGGTGGTTTGACTAAAGCCCAGAAATCCACTAGGGGTTAGGTCCCAACCCACCATATACTTAGGCTTCACATCTTCCTGTTGGAGAGGCCTCAGTGTGGTGTGCCGTGTGTCCCAGGGCTGTGTAGGAGAGAGAAGGGAGCCCCTGGAGGGTTCCTATTCTGATTTCTTTTAATTTCGCACAGCTCTTGTACTGACTGACCCCTTCCTCAGCATGCCACAGCTCTGCTTGGCATGTCCCTTCACACCCAGGGGTGCAGGTCTCTCCTTTCCAGAGAAAACAAGTCAGGAGGCAGTTTCTGCCCTTCCCTTCCTGGGTGGGTGGGAAGGGGTATTGAGAGCAGCCTGCCCCCCCCCCCCCCCGCCCCCGCCGACCTCAGGCTGAGCCAGGTTCGAGAAAGGGCAGCGTTCCCCCTAGGGAAACACTTTGTTATTACCACAGTCATGGGTGCTTTTCATCTGGAGATGCGTTGAGCTCAGCTGAGAACCATCATCCCCGGCCTTGTGGTATCTTCAGTGTTGGTCACCCATCCCCTTCAGGACAACATCCTGGATCACCTCTGCAAGGGTGGTGAGGAGGGGCCAGGCATGGCTTCCACTCTGCTGCCCCAGGGCACCCTGCAGCCTTCAGCATTCGGACCTACGGGGGGCTTCTCCAAGATGTGGAGGCCTACGTACGCAGCCTGTGGTCTATGGAGGATGAGGGAGTGGTTGCTCCCAAGCCCTCATCTGAGATTTCCCTTCGGGATGCAGCCCTGGGGTTGGCATCAGGCTTCGGGGTTGCAATTACGGGTGAGAACAGTGCGGTGGCAGTGGCTTTGTGCAGGAAGGACCTTTCTTTGGTCTCTAGATGCTGATTTTTACAGCTTCGTGGCCTAGTCTTAGGAGAGAGTCAATAGCGTGTGTGCTCCTGGTCCTACTCCCATCGGCCAGAACTCCACTCTGGGATAAAGTGATTCCCTTGGAGGCCAGAGCTCTGCAAGGCAGGGGGTCTGTGGGGCCACAGGACTGGCACTGCATGTGGCTGCTTGTCCTTGGTTCCAAAATGGGTCTCTAAGGACCCAGGGTATGGATGGAGTGTGTGGTACAGTGGGGCACGGGGCACAGCAGCCCAGGCTGATGTGGCCTTGGGACAGGTTTTCCAGCAGGTCGACTTTAACAGGAGACCGGGGCGCATGAGCTCCAAGCCCATCAACTTCACCGTGATCTTGAAGCTGTCCAAGGTTAACCTGCAGGAGAAGGCGTACCGGGTGAGGCTGGCCTCAGGCCTCCTGTGGAGGTGCTTGGGGAGGTGTCTTGGATGGGGGTCACAGCCAGATGTCATAGGGCACTGAAGTCAGTGTGTAGGGTGACAGGAGTCAGATGAGTGTGGACAGGAGGGGGCTCGCTGCCCTCCAGAGTTTATGTGGACCTTGCTGGGTCTCTTGGGGTTGGGGGCGTAGTGTCCCTTGGCCTCAGCCACATTGAGTGTGCATGTGGCTTCCTGGGAGGCTGTGGAGTCACATCCTCTGATTTCCACCCTGGAGAGTGAGCGGACACATTGGACTGCTTTGGAAGAGCGCCGGGCTCCCAGCACCCACTGCCCCCCCCCCCCCGCCCCCGACATTCTCCTTTCTTCCCTGCTGCCTCAGGATGGCCTGGTGGAGCAGCTGTATGACCTCATCCTGGAGTACTTGCACAGCCAGGCCCACAGCATTGCGTTTCCTGAGCTGGCGCTGCCCGCCGTCCTCCAGGTGTGTACCCACTGTCTGGCTCCCCCTTCCCTTCCCAGATCCCTCGAAGGCCTGCCCTATACCAGACGAAGCTGTCTGAATGGGCTTGGCTTCCCGTTTACGTCATGACCAGAGGGAGGAATCCTTGTCGCAGCCACACGGGGCCAGTAGCAGAACCTGACCTCTGTCAGAGGTCCATTTGCTTTCAGCCCAGATGTTTCCCATCTCAAGGAGGCAGGTGCCTCTCATGGGAAGGGCCAGGTGGCACTGCCTGTTCCTGTCTGGCCCTGGTGGGCAGAATCGGCCCCGCACCATCGTAGGGGTGGGGCTGCTCACACCAGAACTGCACCCGGCTCAGAGGCCTGTCCAGACACAGGTGTGGCTGTGTGTGCAAGGCTTTATTTCTGGACTCCAGGTCCCAGAGATCATAGTCTAGAACGGGGCTTAGCAAACTGTTCTGGTAGAGTCAAACGGTAAGTATTCTAGACTTCACAGTCACGTGATCTCTCACTGCTCAGGTCTTCGAGTTGACGTATAAAAAACCCACAGAAATACATAAGTGAATGAGCGTGGACATGGACCAATACAACTTTATTTACAGAGACAGGCTGAGGGTGGGATTTGACTTGGAGCGTAAATCCATGCTGTCCCACTGCTGCCTCCGGGCCTCTGCCTGGCCTGTGGGATGGGCCAGCTGCTCTCCAACCCCGACAGGCCCAGGCCACAGAGGTCATGCAGCAACCCCCCCCCCCCAGTCTGGTGTGTGCACGAGGGCCCCCCAAGGGCAGATGTGCACTGGAGCTGTGAGACACATGAACCCATGTTCTCTGCTCCCCCATCACCTCCCTGTGGTCATGTGTGACCCAGACATTGTGGGGTGCAGAGCAGCACTGTGTCTGGACCTTGACTGAGCCCCCTTCCTTCTGCAGCTGAAGTCCTTCCTCCGGGAGTGCAAGGTGGCCAACTACTGCCGGCAGCTGCGCCAGCTGCTGGAGAAGGTGCAGGAGAATGCGGATTACATCTGCAGCCGCCGCCAGGGGGCCCCCTTTGGTGTGGCTGACCAGCACGCAGTGGTCAGTTGGGAGCTTGGGAGGAGGCGTGGGCAGCACTTCCTGAGGGCACAAGTCCATGCAGGGCTGGGCTTTGGAGGTTTGCCTAGGGTGGGACGTGATCCTGAACCTCTCCCCACAGGATGCCTGGGAGAAGCAGACCCGAGAGGAGGGGACCCCTCTCACCAAGTACTACAGCCAGTGGCGGAAGCTGAGGGAGCGAGAGGTCCAGCTAGAGATCAGTGGCAAAGAGCGGGTATGTCTGCAGGGGACATTTGTTGGGGGGCAGGTGTGGGCATGACCACCTGGTTTGTTCTGAGACAGGGATCTAGCTCCCTGGCTGTGACTTTAAGACCAGAGTGGGGAAGGGGGCTTGTGGGAGAGGACAGTCCTAGGGACAATGTCAGCAGGATGGTTGGGGCCTGTTCCCAGCTGCAGCCTGTCCTGTGGCTGCTCTGAAGGGGCAGATATCATGCAGAACTGGGTAGTCGGGGCTTTTCTCGTGACCTTCAGGAGGAGGTCACTGGAGGCCAGACTCGCTGGGGATTTTGGCGGAGTGAGTGGCTAGACTGACCTTGGACACCAGGAGGATAGGCAGAGAGGCACAGGAGGGACTATGCCTCTGAGTCTGGACCCACAGTGGGTATGGGATGGTGTGACTTGAGGGGACCAGCTTCATGCTGAGTGGCATGCCTGTGACTGGCTGTGTCCCTGCACTGATATCATTATGGGTCTGCTGTTGTTTCTGGGACTGATGGTTGAAGATTTGGAGACAGAAAAGTGAGGGGCTACAGCTGGGCCTCCAGCCAGTGGGGGCGGCTGTACCTTTGATGGCACTTTGTGGCCAGTGTGTGGTTGGGGCCTCCTCACCTGCCTGGCAGGGCGGCTGTCCAGGAGTCCTATCCAGTGATGCTGACCAAGAGCTGGCTAGAAAAAGTGGCCAAGCAGAGTCTTTGTGTGGAGGACCGGTTGGGAGGCGAAGCTTGAAGGGGAACGGAGAAGGCAACGGGGCACTGGGTTTGGATGAAGCCTGTCTTTGGGAACGCGAGGGAGAGGGAGACGGTAGATGTGGTCAGGGTTCTTGCTGTGTGACGCATGATGTGGCCTAGCTGTGGCTGTGGGCTAAGCCTTGGGCCGTGGAGGGTGGGGCTCAGGGCTGAGACAGGGCAGGTTGGGGACTGGGCTAGCGTGGGCTCTCAGAGCCACGTGACCACCCTCACCTCCTACTCTGGTTCCGGGTCCTTCCAGCTGGAAGATTTGAACTTGCCAGAGATAAAGCGACGGAAGGTGGGAGACAGTAAGAATGAAGACAGAGTGGAATTTAAGGATCTGTTTGACCTGGACAGTGATGAGGAAGATAGTACCATGGGCTTCTCAGAGAGAGGTAGGGGCCTGAGCTCCCTGTGGGGAAAGGGGAAGGTGGACCTGGAAGGCTTCCTTAGACACCTCATGGAACCAGAAGAGGGGTGCCAGCTTCCACCTTAGTGCTCATGTTTGCTGGGGCCCTTCTCCCACCACTCTGCTTGCTTTGGGGTGAGGGCCTCCTGGAATTGGAACACATGTCCCCAGACCTTGTTTCCTGGCTCCCACTATTTGCTGGGCACTTGGGAATCCTCTCCACCTGCCCAAAGGGGGCCTGAGGGAAAGGTGGGTGGGTGTGGGGCTGTGAGCCTGGCCCACCCTCCTACATTAGCTGCCCCCACTGTGCATTTGCTGGCAGGCCCACTCCCATGGGCTCTTCTCCTTGGTCCCCAGGGATGCTTGGGTCCCCAAAAGCTTGTCAGGGGTTAGAGGAGGAGGATGATGAGGATGACGAGGACGACGAGGACGAGGATGGCAGCTGTAGCAGCCAAGAAGAAGCCGGCAGTTCAAAAGGTAAGTGGTTCCTGGGGGTGAGGGGTGGTGCTGTGGCCCTTTGAGCCTATCTGTCCAGGAGCCCAAGGCTGTCATGGGCATGGGTGGGTGGGTGGGCGGGCAGGGCCATTGGGTGGGAGGATGGCTCTAAGCTGGGCCCATGCCCCTCCTTGGGGATGCCAGGCCAGCTGCTCTCTTCTCGCTGGTTCTGGCAGCCAGTAACAGTGGCACCAATACATTAATTAGGGCTGTGATTAATAATCACAGTGATGAATAATCGCCAAGGCTGGCTTTTTCCTGATAAAGCAGAGTTTATGTAGCCTTGGTCTCTCCTTGCAGATGGAGGCCCAGACACAGAGGCGGGCCTGGACCTCCGGGAGCTGTGGCGGCTGGCCCAGGGACCGGAGGATGAGTTACAGGATCTGCAGCTTTCTGAGGAGGACTGAGGGCTGCCGGCTTGCGGACCTGTGGGGACTGCTGTGCAGCAGCTCCCACCTCACCAGGCAGTTGGGCATGTAGCTTCTTGGTTGGCCCTGAGCCCCGAGGTCAGGACCCATGCTGTGGGGGAAGGGCAGTACAGGGTGGAAGGGGCTTTATTTTTACAACATGAAAGACTAGAAAGTGCCGAGCCCTGTGCAGATCCCTGGCGTGGTGGCTGTGGGGATGGAAACCAGCCCCGGGGGAGCCCGTCTAGCTGCACCCCACAGTGTTGGGTTGGATACATCCAGCCCGTGCGAGAAGCTGATCTGGAGTGGTACTCTGCCCCGACCTGTCCCCCGATGACAGGGTACCGAAAGCCTCGCAGAGAGCAGTCCCAGTTCCAGAGAGAGCTAGCGGGCAGGGCCACGGCCAGTGCGGCGTGACGTGCCTGCTCTGTCATTCTTTGGCTTGTCTGCAGGCACCCAGGATGCAGACTCCCCAGGCCTGGGCTCAGGTTTGGGTCCCCAGGCCGTCTGCACCTGGCTCGACTGCCACCCCCAGAAAGTTTTGGAAGCTCTTCCTCTTAAGTCACATTTTTCTTTTAAAAATTCTTTGTGTGTTTGCATCCAAATCCGAAAGGAAAGCAAGCTGTGGGGTGGGTCTTTTGCATCAGAGCTGCTGGCACTGAAGGACTTCGGGGCCAGGGTGGCTAACCCCCCAGTTCAGCACAGAGGCTGGGGGGGCTCTGCAGGCCCTGGGAGCAGAGCCACACTTCCATTCTCTTGCTTGGGCGAGGCTCGGCCAGCAGGGGGGTGCCCCCCCCCATAAGGGGAGGGGGCCATTGCTGGGGACAGGGGCTGCTCCCCAGAGGTGAGCTCCCGCTCTGGGGCCTGCAGTGTTGGTGGCTGCAGGGGCAGAGCCACAGGGAAGCTGGCCATGTAGAAGACTCGGCCTAGGCGCTTGGCCACCTGTGGAGAGATGGGCCTGGGTGGAGGACTGCTGGACTGCCGGCTTTCAGCCACAAAGAGCCTCAGTGCTGACCCACCATTTCTGGAGACTACTGCCCCCAGCTGGCACTCACCTGGGCCCGGATCTTGAGAGCAGGCCCTAGTTTCAGCCCCATGGTGGTCAGGAGGTGCTCCTCGGTCAGCAGGGGCAAGGTCTCCCCGTCGATCCCCTGTTCTCTGAATACCTGCGGTGAGGGGGATGTCAGGGCCTGAGTGCCAGGACCAGTGCCTACCCACCCTGTTGGGTCCCTCCAGCCCATGAAGGGCTGAGTGCCTGGGGTTGCCTCATGGCTTTCCAGAGCAGGGCCAAGAGAAGCTTGTTGGTGTTTGCTGGAAAAACTTGCGAATGAAGATCTCGGTGTTGGGCATATGCCTACGTTGGAGGCAGAAGCACTGACATTGCAAAGGCGGGGGGCAGGGAGGGGCATGCAACAGCATCCTTCCCCCTCCCCACACACTGTTTTTGAGGAGGGGAGATTTGGGGTGGGAAGAGGCACTGGGGAATGGAGAACTCAGAGCCATCTCAGGAAGGTGTGTGTCCACCCCCGCCCCCTCACCGGTGCATATTCTCCACAGCCAGACAGGCCCCCCACAAAGCTGCAGACATCGTCCACTGTCCACTTGCTGAGGTCCTCAGGGGCTGTGGCCTCCTCCCCATCCATGAAGAGTCCCCCCATGGTGCCTGGGTTGGGGGGGTGGTATTACTAGGACTATGGCCAGCTCTTTTCTATTCTCCCACCCACATCTATTGACCTTCGCCCAAATTGTTCAGAGATGTTGGACCGATGATGACTAAAAGGGATTTTTCTTTTTCTCCCCATGGACTCCCTCCCTAAGACCCAGGGTGGTGGTGGGGACTGGGTTCCTTCCACCCCATGGAGAGATCTAAAGCATGGAGGGGGGATGCCCACCTGTGTGGAAGTAGGGGCTGACGGCGTAGGGTAAGCCCAGGGGCAGTGGAGGGGGCAGCATGGACCCTGAGAGAAGCCCCTTCCCCTCAGGGCTGGCCCCTCCAGTTGGGGCTTGGCCCAGGTTGGGGCCCTGGCCCCCAGCAGCCACCATCTCAGGGTCCTCTCCTTCTGAATCCTTGGGGGGCTCATCCTCAGAGCCATCTTGTGCCCAGAGCCCAGCCCCCGTGGTCTCCTTGGACTCACTGGAGTGGGCTGAGGCAGGGCTGGGCCCCCCCTTCCGAGGGGCTCGGCGGACAGGCTCCCGGGGAGGGGTGGGTGGGCCGGGGCCTGGGGGTCCCTGGGGGGGCAGGGCCAGCAGCGGCGCGGAGCTGTGTCTCAGCACCAGCATGGCCCCGCGCCGCTGCAACTCCTCGGCGCCATCGGACGGGCGCAGGGCGGCTTCGGGCGCCAGCAGCTGCGGCCGGTGAACGCTCTCCAGCTCCTTCTGACGCAGCAGCTCTGCCGACATCTCCAGCCTGGACCAGGAAAAGCAGACAGCAGTGTGGTTCATGTAGCTCGGCAGGGCCCCCTCCTCCTCGCGGGACGCCATCGCACCTACCGGGCCAGGTTCTGCTTCCGCAGGAGCTCCTGCTGCCGGGCGAGCATCTCCGCCTGGGCAGGGGGCAGGAACCCGTAACCTGGTGGGAAGGGGACAGACCACGAGGCCAGGTGGCCGAGTGGTCTAGGGCCACCCAAGCCCCACCTGGTCTGTTCTTGGCTTCAACGGGGCCGGGGTGGGTACTCCAGGCGCACTCGGGGACACGAATCGGTCACCGGCAAACCCGGACGCGCCCACACCGACGACGGCCTCGCGGCGCGCTCACTCACCAGCCCCTTAGGACATAAAGAGCTCGCACACCCCACCCACTCCTCACCTGGGGTTTGGCAAAGGGCCGAGGGCACCCCCAGAAAGGGGGGCCTAAGGTGGGGGCCCAGGGCGATGTGTGGGGCGTTCTGGGGCGACAGCAAGGGGGGCGGCTGCGACAGCTCCCTGTGGACGACAGAGCGGTAAGCAGTGCGCGCCCCCTCCATTCCGGTAACTGCCCCGCGCGCCCCCGCCCCCTCTCCTCCGGCCGCCGCCTCTACTAATTGCCGGCCCCGCGGGCGGTCGATGCGCTGCTCTTTACGACTCCGGGTCGTGCGCCGCCCCCGCCCCCGGCTGGCGGCGCCAATTAATCTCGGCGGCGGCGCGGAGGCGCTGACCCGGCGGGCGGCGGCGACTGCAGCGGTAATTACCGCGCGGGGCGCGCCGGGCCCCCGCCTCCCTGCCTGCGGTGGACCCTGAGCGGCTGGGGGGTGGGGGGGCGCAATTAGCTGCAATCCTGGAGGCGGGGGAGGCAGCTGCAAATAGCGCTCGGGGGAGGAGGGCGGGGCGCGCCGCGTCGTTGCGGGGGCGTACCCTGGCGCCCCGCAGGAGACCGCCGAGAGCTGCCCAGCCCCTACCGCCCCCTAGCTCGCTCACCCCTTGGCCTCTGCAGGTGGACCAGCGGGGGAGGTGTGCTGTTGCTGGTGGTGTGTGTGTGTTCCTTGCCCCAGCTCTCGGACTTCAGGGTTTCCAGACCTCTCGCTGTTCCCCTCTTCTGCCTTCTGCCCCCCTCCACACCCCCCTCTCCACGGACTCCCCCAGTCTGCCTCCAGCCCCTCACCTACCTGTTGGGGGAGCAAAGCCCTCAGCTGTCTCTGGGGCACCTGGATTCAGCGAGTCACCCTTAACACCCTGCCCAGAGGGGTGGTCACCCCCACACATTCTACTCCAGGAGTGTTCTGGGCCTCTGACCAGCTCAGTGGGTGTCAGGACTTTTCTGCAGACCATGAACCTAGGGCCAGCACAATGCCTGGCACGCTCTGTACCACACGACAGCGTGTGGCTGCGACGGGGGAGAAGAGTGTGCACGACTGGTGACAAGGTAGGGGGTGCAGGCTGTGGACGTGACCTGCAGAAACCAGGTACTCAGTCCCGACAGGCCCACCCCAGCGTATCCAAGAAACAAGCAAGGAGAAGATGGGGGCCTTTCTGATGTGGGCACCCCAGTACCTTTCTGAGAAGGATGGGGTGCCAGCTGGCACGGTGCCCTCTCGGTGCTGAGCCAGGCCCTGCTTTCGACGCTGACCTGCCGTGGATGAGGGCAGGTGGACTTCCAGGCCACCCGGGCTCCTAGCAGCTGCCGCTGCCACCTCCTGGCGAACCCTCAGGAGATCTGGGGGGGGGGGGTGGTCAGTGGTGACCCAGAGGCCAGGCTACCCCAGGTTTCTCACTACCCCAACCCTGGTGAGCGAAGGACACTGAGCAAGGACACCAAGGGGACCAGAAGCCAATGAGAGCACATCCTTACAGTGACCTTGCCGGTTGGTCATGGGGACAGAAAGATGAACAGAGACACTCAAATCATTACAGCGCAACTAGCTTTCTATGGTCTTGGGAATGGGGGCTGGGAGGCGCCCACCTGTATTGGGAGGGGGGCAGGTAAGTATTTGAAAGGGATACGGGGATTTCAGTAACCAAAATGCAGCGGGAGGGAGGGAACGGCTCCGAAGGCAGGCGATTCTGTGGTGCGTGAATGTCGGCACTGACAGGACTTGAGAGGTTGTGGACAGCAAGGCCGTGGAAGCCTTGAGGGACGGGGTTGTGTGACGAGCCCACAGTGAGGGAGCAGGCCTGCTCCTGAAGGAGTGCTGACCATGCCCAGGTGACCCCCTTCTACATCACACGCAGTGCACGCTCAAGGCGCCTAGCACTCCGCTGCCCGTCCGGGTCCCTCCATCCTGCTCAGAGCCGGGCCTCCGAGTCCCCCCCGCAGCCCCCCATTTGTGCAGGCTCCGCCGCCGCCGCCTGTTTATAAATTAATTACCCGAAGAGCGGAGGTGGGTCCTGCCCGGGCCGGGTGCCAGCCCGCAGAGCCCAGCCGGCGCGGCCGCCTGCATCGATCCCAGCGGGGCCCCTCGCCCCCGCGCCCGCCCGGCGGCCTCGGTTATTTACAGTCGGCTACGCGGCGGGGGCGGCGGCGCAGGGACATGACTGACAGCCCGGCTCCCGGCGCTGCTCCCCGGTGGCCGGCGCCCCCTCCCCCGCGCAGGCCAGCCGAGCGGCCCCAGGCAGGGCAGGGAAAGCAATTAAAAAGGAAGATTTTTAAATTATTAACATTTGGTGAATTATTCAGGCTCTCGGTGCCTGACTGCCCTGGGGGACAGTGCCTTGTGTAAGGAGAAGAAATCCTGCCCCCTTTCCCAGCACTCCTCACCCACCTCCAGCTAGAAAAGCCAAGCTAGGGGCAGCACCATGGGCTGGGTCTGCCAGGCTAGGGTGCAGCTGGTCAGGGTGCCAGATGGTGGGTGGGCGAGGTGTGTCCGTGAGAGGCAGGAAGGACAGATGGACAGAGCACAGGGTGGGGAGCTGGGTGGGGCAGGGACGGTGCCTCCAGCTGGGGCTTCTCCTGAGCACCAGTGAGTAGGTCCTGGTGGCCACATCTGAACTGCTACCCACCCTGCCTTCTGGATGGATGTCCTAGCCTGACTGCTCCCTCCGCTGGGCCCCTCCCTCTAGAGACCCAGGCTGACCCCAGGGGAGGTGTCCAGCACAATCTCACACACCACCCCGAGGGCAGCTGGGGTAGGAAGGACTACAGCATACAGACCAGGGACCACGAGAAGCTGCATGTACTGGAGGGGGGCAGGGGGCCTGGCTCAGTCCCCACCTTCCACTCTCACTGGGGCTCATCCCAGAGTCAGTTTCCTCATCTGTGGAATGACAGCGCTCGCATGTCCCAAGTGAGGGGCGGCCCTGCTGCAGAGTCTGTGGGAGATGGTGGGGGTGGACTGTAGGGGCATGCAGGTGGGGGGTCTCCCAGATCTACCCAAACAAGTGGCTGCCTGGGCAGAGGGAGGGGGAGAGTCACCCCTCGGTGCCCACCTACAAGGGGCTCATGGGGTCTGAGGGGCCTACAAATCCGCATCAAACCCAGTCTTGGTGTCAGCAGCCGAAGACCCCAGGGGCTCTCTCCAGGGTGAGCAGAGGCCTCCAGGGACAGCAAGAGCCCAACACACATGGGTAGACACTTGGTGAGGGACGGTGCCAAAGGGTGGGGGCACATACCGTGGCTGGGGAGGCCCAGGTGGTAGAGACGCTGGGGGTCCTCAAAGGTGCTGGCCTCGCTCAGAGCAGACACAAGCCGGCGGTAGTGGTCCTCAGGGGCCATGCTGGGCCCTCGTTCTGGCAGCAACAGAGTCTCTGTGTTGGGTGGAGCATAAGGTGAGGGGATTCTCCTTCAGATGCTGCCACAGGAGAGGCAGGACCTCCCCTCTCAGAACCTACTGCTGGGTTGATTCTGCCCGGCACAGCGTCTGAGTTGTCCCCTTCCCTTCTCTGTGACCTGTCCCTCCACCTCCAAGTTGAGCTCCCACCTTGGGGTGACTTGCTTCGTGCCTTCTTCTCCAGTGGGCAGTCACTGCTGACGTGGGGGGAGCGGCCTAGCCTCTTGCCCAGCAGGTCACCTGGGGGAGGTTAGAGTGAGCCCCATCATGCATCTCTGGGCTTGGAGGGGATGGAGGCCGGGAGGGACCTAGCCCAGGCCTCAGTCCCAGCCAGACCCAGCTTGGCCCAGAACCATCATTGCTCAGGTGCCCTTGGGTCCCGGCCAAGTCAAAGCCTTTTCCAGCCCAGGGTCCCAGGCCTTCAGCCAGAGGACACCTTGCCAGGGTTTGGATAGGTCAAGGGACAGTTCTGATCCTGGACTTTGGGGTATGTGTATACGTGATGGGAGATTTGTGGTAGCAGACTCAGGTGGTAACTCAGGACTCCACAGGTGCCCTGCTGCCCCTACCCAGCCAGACTAGGGTCCTGTGCAAATTAACAGGCCCTCCTGGTCATTCTGCTGCAGAGGAACTGAAGGCTTTGGTTTAGCCTGGAAGTCACCTTTCCTCCCCGGGGTGAGGACCCTAGCCTCTATCCACTCAGGGAAGTCGCTAGGCAGCAGGCCCCCAAGGACACCTTGAAGCCCCCAAGGTCAAGCACACCTGCCACATCCACTCCTGGGTACGTCCACCTAGGCCACACTTGTCACTGCCTTCAGAAGGCCTGAGCCAGCATCCTGGCCTTGCCTGTCACACACCTGCCCACATCCCCGCTGGGCTCTGAGCTCTTGAACAGTCTCATGGGCTGTGCACAGCCTGGCCATAGTAGTAGGGCGGGGTAGCCCCACCCCTCCCTGAAGGCCTCTCTGAGGTCCTACATCCCAGTCATACTCATCTATCTCCCCAGATCAGCCCCTGCTCCTTCCTTCCTGAGCTCAAGGCCTGGGATGGGGGTTTGAGGAACAGCTCAGCAGATGTCCTGGTCTCCCGGGCCCACCACAGGGCTGGCCTCCAAGCCAGAGCCCATGCTCTTGCCCCTCTCCAACCCGGGAGGCTGCCTGGGTGGGTGGGTTGAGGGCTACCCCCTCTGTGAACCAGGCCTGCCATGACAGCTCAGCAAGGCAGGCTTCCCAGAGCCTAATTCCCAGAGCCTAATTCCTTTCTCTTATTCCCTTAATCTGTCATTTTTATCAGGCCGGGGAAGTGCGGCAGCAGCGAGGGGCCGATCAATCTCCACTTTACAGCTGACAGAATGGTGCTAATAACTTATTGATCTCAGCCACCTCGCTGCCACGTCGCAGCCCAGCCCCAGGCCTTGCCCCGAGAGGGACGAGGCCCTTACTGCTTGGCTGAAAGGTCCCTACCTCAGGGCCCTGGCAGGACCAGCATGAGGGTGCCCTGAGGAAGCCAAAGCTGGCCCCCAACAGCTTTGGGGCATCAGGGCCCTGCTGGTAGGAGAGCCACAACTGCCAGCAGTGTCAGGCCTGGAGGTGGGTGTGGGCTGGGTCCACACCTGCTGCCACGCCCCATCCTGCACACACCCCTTTTGGGGTTAGCAAATAACCCAGTACTCTCACTTCCCTGAGCCCCATTCCCGTTTTCCACAGTGGAAACTACCCCCCCCCCCGCAGGAGTGGGGTGTAGGGTGTGAGCTCCTCTCTGTCTGGGGGAGGTGCTGCTGGTGGTAGAAGGAGGACCCACAGTGAGACCCAGCCCCATGGCTGCAGTAAGGTCTGCCATGGCAATCTGGGGGTTCACCAGTCCCTGATTAGGGCCATGTTCACTCATAGACATATTCACAGTTATAAGACGCCAGCATCGACCCGGGTTGAGCCCCTCACAGGCCTCCATGGACCTTCCTGTCCAGGGTCCATTCCTGGGGGAATAGGACTGACCTGTGGCTCCTGGGGAAGCAAGAGAAGGTGATAGCAGGCAAATGTCCCCACCCAAGGGCTGACAGGAACAAGTGGAAGCCAATGGAGGATGACAGCCTCAAGGAGAGAGCAAACTCACAGAAGCTGGACACAGTACACACACGTGACACTTCATGCAGAGCACATGTGACCCCTGGCGTGCTTGCACGCCCGCCCTGCACCTCAGCATAAAGTGAGAGTGCGGACACAGGAGCGTGGCATGGTGACACCAGACACAGAGTGTGAGCTGGATGCCCGGGCCACGCCAAGGCCCCAAGCACGCAGCCCTAACAGGGCGCAGGGCGCACATGCCTGCTTCCACACATGTACACTTGTGCCCGTGTACCGTGAGGTCTCCACATGTGCGGGCAGCAGGCGGACAGCCTGCCGGCTCAGAATATCTCAATCACTGTGGGGCTCCCGTGGCTCCGCCCGATCGATGGGGCAATTAGATTTTATCAGCTGCCTGCTCGAGGCCTCCAACAAGGCTCCAGAAGCAGCCCCCTCACACCCACCCCACAAAGGCCTTTCCAGGCGCAGGCACGCCTGGGGGCACTAGTGGGGAAGACCATCTCCTGCCCAGCTGTTCTAAGAGCTGTAGCTACTGCTGGAAACGTCCCTGCCCTGGGTCCATAGGGTTGCAGGGGACTCCCGCCAACTCCTTTGACCTCATCTCTTTCAGTCAAAGCTCAGCTATGCCTCATTCTCTGCAGGAAAGCCTCATGGCCAAGTCCCCTCTGCCCTGCTACTCTGGGGAGGGCCTGGGTCTCCCAGCTCCCTCCTCCTCCTGAGCTCCTGCTGCCTCCAGGAGCCTGTGCTGCATGGGGTCGGTGGGCACTCTGCAAGTGAGCCATTCAGGATGTGCCTTTCTGAGCCCGTGTGAGGCCTGCACGTCCCTGCCTGTCCTCCCTGCTTCTGCTCCCATGGGCGGGAAGGGGGGGCAGTGGCCTTGACCACTCCAAGCCCACCCCAGAAGCAGCCAGGGTGGAGCCACTGCCTCTGCCTCCTGTCTGCCCGGCTGGCCGGGATTAACACAATTACCATCACACGGAGCCCCAGGGGACAGCCGGCCTTGCCACCTCCCGCCTCCGCTGGCCTCCCTGGCCGCCAGCCAAGGCTGCTGGGGGTGGCGGCATCCAGAGCTGCTGAGCAGAGACGCTGGGAGGGTGGCAGGGCAGGCTGTCCCCAGACTGAGCTGCAGTGGCCCTGGCAGCCGTGCTCCCCCCCCCCCCAGCTCCTCACCTGCGGCTCCCAGGCCTATCTCCACACCACCTCTCTGGAATTCACAGCGGCTCTGATGCTCGGGCATAACGAGGTGGCGGCTGCGGTGGACACTGGATACGAGGGCGGGCAGGTCGCTGTCCTGGCTGCAGCAAAGCGAGACATTGAAGGTGAGACCCCACAAGGCCGTGTGCCCAGCCCTGGGCACAGCACGTGCCTGAGTCAGCTGGAGGGCGGGCGTGCGTAGTGCCAGAGGACAGTGTGTAAGTGTGCAATGCCTCCCGCAGCCCTCTGTGTGTGGTCTGTGACGGCACCAGGTGGGCATCCCCAGAGCAGGCCCTAAGGGAAACATCTAGCGTGTGTGACCCATGCAGGTCTCACCCCGCACCACTAGGACCTGTCGGGCGTCTGCCTGGCACGGGCCTACACTCAGGCCCCACCGCAGCTCCCGGGGAGGGTGTGTGCAGAGCACAGGAGCCCAGCTCGGTCTTGCCACGCTCGCCCCATAGTGACCCGAGCAGTCACCCGACAAGGGGGTGTCTGCTCATGAGGAACAGTGACCGGAGAGGACACACACTGTCACACGCGCATCTGGCGCTTAGACCCGTGCCAGCAGCCTCATTAAGAAAGTCTCTCTTTCAGTGAGAGCTTGCAAACACCCACAGACCCTCAGTTTCTTCAGATAAGGAAACCAAGGTTCAGACCGAAGTCCTGCAGCCAGCGAGAGGTGTGCACACACAGGGACACGTGTACGTTTGCACGAGCACCTGCAAGAGCCCTACACACGCACACAGACGCGCAGACACACGACATGAATGGGGAGGCTGGGCCCCGGGCGCTCACGACACTCTGCTCTCCCCAAGGCTCCCAGCTAAGAACCCCAGCCACCAGGCACGGTGGGCCTGGAATAAACACGTATTTAACTCTTTGGTTCCCTCATTTCTCTTTCTGCTAAAGCAGCTCAACCCTACAGCGCAGAGTCCCAGAGAAAGGGTGGAGTGAGAAAATGTCAGTGCGACTGTGTGTGTGAACGGCCCCGACCCCATTTGCTCCTGGTGTTCTTAGCATACAGAAGGGTCACCTGCCACCTCACAGACGTAGCCCGGAGCAGCAGGAAGTCAAGACAGAAGAGAGGAAGGGCAGGGAGGGCCCTGGGCACCCCACCCCCCCAGTACCCACCTGTAATACAGCAGCCTACCAGCTGGGCCACTGCAAGGGGGCCTCCATGGAGTGACCTGGGAACCGACCCTAACCCTCATTAAATAGCCCCCAGCCCCCCTGGCCTGGGCGGCCGGAGCAGGCTAATCCAGGCTGGCCCCTAAGCAGATCAGTTTCAGCCCCAAAGACTCCAGGGCTGGGCTCTAGAGCCTTCTGGGAGACCCAGATGCGGGTTCTCTCCCCACCCCCACCCCCTCTCCCAGGAGGAGAGTAGGCGCCCCCCCCATGCAAAGAGGAGGGCAGGTGGGTGGGAGTGAGTACTTTATGGGATTAATTGGCAGCAGTTCTCATCCCTCTATCATCCTCATCAGTGCGAGGGTGCTGAGGAGAGAAGTGCTGTCCTCAGCACTGGGGAGGGGTGGGGGTGGCTGCAGGCTTCCTCTGAGTTCTCCCCTGAGGGGATCCAATTCTCGTGTCCCCAGGATTCCTACAGGAAGTGGATCAACTTCCCGGAGACTGAGTAGGTGAGGAAAGGCCCCTCGATTTGTTCCCATGAATCCTTAGTGCAGCGCCCACACAGGGACCTGGGATTGTACCTCCCCACCTCCCACCACCATTCCGGCCATCAGCAGTTTCACCCACTGGTCAGTCATTCAGGCACTCAGGTGGTGCTGTGGCACCGTGGGGGTGAGGCCTGGTGGGAATCGGGACACCACCGCCCACCCCATCCCTGCTCTCCGCCTTGGGGGTTCACCCCACAGGCCCCAAGACAGCCTGGCCCGGCTCTGGAAAACATGTTCTGGTCACTCACGGAACAAATTATGCCAGGTTTTATCTAAAGAACTACAAAGAAACACCAGGCTGAAGACACAGGAACTCTGCATTTGGCATCCCAGGTGTGAGGTTCCCGCAGCTCTGAAAACACCATCTGCACCCTGACGTGCACGAGCGACCAAGCCCACGAGGGCACCGTGGGGTGGGGCTGTGTACCAGGAGGAGAGGGGGAGAGCCTGAGCGACAGAAGGGGCTGCACGGAGGACGGTGTGTGCTAGGAGGCTGAGGGAGAAGGGTCTGGCCCCTCCGAACCCAGCTCCCCCCGAGGGGCACCCTGGGCTCCCCCAGGCTCCCTCAGCCGACCGTCACACTGTCCAGTGTTTGCCCATATCCTGGCCAGCTCAGGGGCCTTAGGAGGGCAGGAACCACATCTCCCGCCAGCGGTCTGGGACGCATGGGCGCTGAAGCAGGAGCTCCAAGCAGGCGAGTGGGCCAGTGGATGGGCTCACGGACAGAGGGATGGAAGGACAGATGAAGACCAATGGATGGAGAGGGACAAATAGTGAGAGATGGTGGAAGATGAACAGATCGGCACTACTGAACGGATGGGTGCAGAGACAGAAAGGGTGGGAAGAGCAGAGAGACAAACGGACAGAGCCTAAAGAACAGACAGGAGACCAGAGGTGAAGGACAGATGGACAGGGCCGAAAGGAGCCAGGAGGAGACAAGCCAGGCTGTCTGCCTGCTGCAGCCCTCTGTGCCCAGATGCTGAGGTGCCGCATGGGGTGGGGGGCTGATAGGCTGTAAGTCCTCGCGGCCATACTACGATGCCCCCAGACTGCAGCCTCCCCTCCGGTAAAACCCAGAAATCACCCCAGCCACCTCGAGGCCTGTGCAGGACTGAAGGTGCCCACATGCACTTGGACTTGGCCCCTTATCAGGGGCACCCTCTGTCTGGACACCTGGGACCTTCTCTCACTTTGCAGGGCCAGGGGGTAAGGAGGGGGCGACAGAGGCAGGAGGAGTCATTCTAGGAGTGGAGGAGCCCCCCCTTGGGTTTGCCCTAAGCTTCGCTGACAAATTCATCCTGTAGCTTCCCAAGCAAAAGCCTCATAAAATGTCATCAATGTTCATAACGGTTCATAAAAATGATCAGTTGAGCAGGCAACTTCAGAATGAGGTGGAAATAAGTTCAAAGATGTTTTCATTGTAGTTCGGCTCTAGGACCCAGATATTCTCGGAGATGTAAATAATAATACATATGGCACAGAGCCAGGCTGGGAGTGGGGAGGACAGGCTCCCACCTTGGGGGGCTGGCCCCTCAGCTTTGGCTGGGGAAGTTGGGCCTGTGCTGGGTACCCAATGTCTCCCTGGCTGGGCCCTTCCTGTGCCCGCCCTGGAAGCCCCGGGGTAAGACTTGACCCCACTGACCAGAAACCACAGCCTGGGCTCCGTCCACAGACTGACCACCCTTTGCTCATCTGGAATCTAGAACTTGGGTCTCCCCAGTGCCCCCCCCACCTCCTCATCAGGTCCCCTCATTTTTGTCCCCTTACTATGTCTTGGGTTCGCAGCCCCCCTGCCCTCCATCATGCTTCCACAGCCTGAACCACTGCAGACTGGAGCAAACCTCCAATCTCCTGGGCAGGGCTTCCAGAAGGTTCCCATCAAAACACACTCTGTCAGCCCTCTGCTCAAGAACTTCCGGTGGCTCCTCACTGCCTGGGGCACCCTGTCCTACAGGCTCGGCACCCAGAGTCCTTTAGAATTCAGGTGGGCCAGACCTGCCAGCCCCCCTCACCCCCACATCCCCCTCCCTTGTTCTTCCATATCTTTGCAGACATCCTCTTTCCGTAGTGAACACCTCTGCACCCTATGAGACCCCACGCACACATCGCCGTTCTCATCTCCTGGGGGTCTTTGGGAGGGTGGGAGGGAGAGGTCACGGCCTCGTCTTTGGGCAGATCGCCTCAAATGGCCAGTCCCATGTGGGAGGAGGCGCGCACTCCGGCTCTAGGGCTGGGCTGCCCAGAACCTGCACCAGTGCTCCTGTCAGGGCCTGGGCACAGACGGACAGACCACAGAATAAGGAGCGGAGGAAGGGAGGGAGGCTGCAGAGATCCAGAAGCAGACCCAGGGGAAATGGAGTAACAAGGCTCCATCCTGCCCGCGCACGGTGTGTGGGGACAACCCTGGCCCAGGCCTGGACCTTACCTGCAGGACGTCTCTCGGAAGGAGATGTTCACGTCCCAGTGGGTGTGGACTCTGCAAGGAGAGAAGCAGAGGGTCAAAGTGGCCTCCAGGATCTGGTACCTGAACAGCAGGGCGTGTGTGTGGCATAGCCCTCATCTGCCCCAGAGCGCTGGCCCCAAGGGAACTGGGCTGGCTCAGATTTGCCTCCAGTGCTTTCTGGTTCCAGCTCAACCAGCCAGTGGCTGCCACCAGGATAGACCAGTGGGCCAGGAGCCCACTCCTGGTCTCACCAGGCAAAGGAATTGGGAAGGACAGAATGGAGGGTGCCGTATCTCTCCTTGTTGTTGCAGTGAACCCAGAAGAGCGGCCACGTGGTGCTGGGGGTGGGAGCCGCAGCCTCTTCTGCCCAACAGCGTGCAGCTGAACCAAACTCCTTGTTGCTAGAGCTGTGCCAGCCAGGCTGGAACAGGTCAGGGAGCAAGCGCCATGACCGCTACTGGCACCCATGGTCCAGGGTCGGTCCAGGGTCAGCCCAGGTGGGTGCAGCTTCCTGGGTCCCAGCTGCTACCAGTCTGCCTCCTGAAAGCGACCACCACACACTGTAGGTAGGAGGGATGCCAGAGGTCAGGTGAGGAAACAGCGCTGCCCTGTGCCTGTCCCCTCACCCACAGCAGCGTTCCCAGGAAGACCCTCAGGCTGAGCGCTGGCAGTTGGAAGCCTGTGTGGGTGTGTCACCTTAGCAAGTGTGGGTATGAGGGCTGGGAAGTGGGGGTGTTGGGGGTTTGGGAGGGTTATTTTGGGGTAGGAGAAACTGGAACATGTTGAAAGACTAGGTGGGAAAAGAAAAGGCCTAGAAACTCCGGGGGTGAGTAACGTGCTGGATGGGCAGACAAATGAATGGACAGACGACAGATAGATGGAGGGATGAAGAGGTGAGTGGAGACAGGGAGGTGTCTCTGCCAGGAGAGGAGAGGGTGGGAAGTCAGGAAGAGTGGTCCCAAGCCTGGAAGGGACACTAGGGAGCCAGGAGAGCTGCTGCCTGCCAAGGAGAATGAGCACCGGTGTTTTAGGGGCTGCTGCCAGAGAGGGAGCTGCTCCCGGGGGGTCTGCTCAGCACCTTTCTCTCTGCCTGGCTGTGGTGGTGCCAGGCCCTCCCTTCCCGGGTCTCCCTGACTGTCCTCTTCCTAGAGCCCCCTTCCTTCCCCACATGGACCCACGCCAACCCCCTCCCTCCAAATGGGGCAGGGTAGGTTCTCACTATGGTCTTGTGACATCAGGAGTTCAGGCTGTTCCAGCTTTGGCAGATACCAAGACATGACAAGCGAAGCTTGGGCCCTGTCCCCAGGGCAGGGGGCCCTCACAGTGGCCTGGCTCAGCCCTCAGCTGCCCGGAGACACCAGTCTTGATGTGCTGATTAGAGCCCGTGCGCCCTCCCCACCCTGGTCCCCAGTAAAAGTACCTTCTCTTCATGATACGGACATGTGGGGTGTCCTCCTGTTTCAAGCCCGGCCGCAGCCCACAGGCTGGGCCACTCCCATCGCTGTCGCCATCACTGGGCGAGAAGCTGGGGGTCAGCTCCTTCTTCAGGACCCGTGCAGTGGGAAGGGCAACTGTCCTCTTGTCTGCCAGCCGCCCCCGGTTCTGGGCAGGGAGGGAAGAGAGGAACGTTAGGCTGGGCCAGGACCCTCAGGCTCCTGGGAGGCTTGCACTCCAGGCCCAACCCTCAGGCAGGGTGCCGGTGACAGGAGCCCTCAGAGCAGCTGCCAACATCAAACAGGCACCATCACTGGCCCTGCTACAGGGCTTCCAGCCTGCAGGACATGCCCAACGGTCCACATAAGTCCCAGTGGCCAGAGGTGAAGACAAGAGCAGAGAGATGGGGCCTGGGTCTGCCACACTGGAAAGGGTTAGAGTGAAGGGCTGTAGGCCCTGGCCAGGCTGCTCGTGACACTTCTTTGTCCAGACTCCGCACTCCAGCCTAGCTCCCTCCCCAGGCTATCAGCCTGAGTGTGGGGATGCCCACCTGGAGGCAGACCCCAGCTTTCCTGGCTCCAGGGAGCCCCAAGGGGCCATGTGGGCACAACAGAGCTCATGTGCATTCTGCCACGTGTTCAACGTGCAGTTACCTCTGTGTGCTTGTGTCTGCCGGACAATTCCACACAGCTCCTGTGTGAACCCCAATCAATGCCAGGTCCTTTTTCTATTCTGCTAGTGCCACGCACGGTCCAGTTCAGGGGTGGTTCGAAGCCTGAGTCTGGGGCCTGATCCTGCTGACCCCTTGTAAACTGCAGGCCTGGGGTGCACAGGTCACTTGGTGGGGAGCCCTTACCAGCCTAGACCCTTTGTCCCACGGGCCCAGAGTGAGCCCACCCTCTGGGTCAGAAACAGAGATTCTGTTTCTTCCACAATACCTACTTCCCCGCTCCCTACACCCGTGTTGTCAGCTCACGTGTGCGCTGTGTGCTGGGAGGCATGTCCTGTGCACAGACACGGAGGGCACTCCACACTGAGCTTGTCCGTGCGCAGACGCACACCAGTCACTACACACCATGGCTCCTCCAGTGTCTTTAGGTCTTGCTGCCCCAGTGGAAGAAGAAAAGTGACTGATTCTTTTCTGGTGGGCAGGAACCTTTTTCTTATTTAATAAGCGGTTGCTGTTTCAGGGAGGTGGCAGGAACCTTAGGGTTCTCTAATTCTCTCTCATCTTTTCAGTCACCTGGGGACCCTCGGACACCCTCTTTCCTGTTGCCAGGACAATGCCTCCGCACCCTCGAGCTCGAGGAGGAAAGTGTGAAGGAGGGTCTTGTCTCACCCTGGACCCGTGTCATCCTGGAAGTAAAGGACAGCTATGCAGCCACCACGGTCCTGCCTCCAGAACAAGGGTCCTTCCCCTCAGACCCAGATTTGGGCAGTGGTCCCAACAGGGCCAGGGGTCTAGTCTTCTCCCCTCGCTGGGTCTGGGGGCCACAATTACCCCCTTCCCCAGTTCCCCCTGCCAGACTCTACGAGTCACAGTCCCCCCACACTTGCCCTTCTGAATCCACTTGGGACACCCTCCGCGTTCCTCCCTGCGACACACTCAGTAAGATACACTGGACAGCGCTGGGGCCGGGTGAGGCGGGGTGAGGCAATGGAGTCTGAGGGTAGGCCTGAAACATGAAATGGCCTGCTTTGTGGACCCTTCTGAGACCCTGGCCTTGGCCCTGTGCTCTAACGGCAACAGCACGGAGTGGGTGAGGCTGCAGGTGTGGCGGCCTGGTCCCCGTGCCTCTCCGTGCCAGCTAGTGGGCTCCAAGGGAAGTGTTTTCAACAACCCCTGGCCTGTCTGAAGTGTGCACTGCTGGGAAGTCCCACTCAGCTCTGCCCTTCTCTAGTCTGTGGCCCAAGCACCAGGACCTCCTCTCCTGCCTTTCTGCTTTAATTAAACTATTCTCTCAAGAAGAAAAGGAAATGCATTTCCCTCTGCTTCTCATCTGTAGGACGACAAGGAGGAGAGGAAAATAAGAGCAGTAAGACTGCCACTTGGGTCGAGGCCAGACAAGGTATGCCGGCCTGGGGTGGCTCTGGGAGGTGCTCCTGTGGGAGGGGAGCTGAGGAAGAGGGACCAGAATGGGCAGCCCTGACCCCGACCAAGGACAGGGAGCATACTTTCCTCCCACGCACGCCCAAGACCTCAGCCACTCACCCCTGCTCGGCAGCACGCAGATTTGAAAGCTCTGTGACAAGCTCTGCTGCTAGTCAAGCTCTGGCTCCTCAGAATGCAAGGGTGGGTACGGGAAGGCCAGCTTGCCTGGCTGCGTGGTCCCTGCACCACATGCCTGCCCACACTGCGCTCCTGGGCATCTGTGACTGTAAGGTGTGTATGTACCTTTGGGCCTGGCTGTGGGGGATGGAGAAAGACCATCTCTACGTGGCAAAAGTGGGGGCTAGAAAGACAAGGGGGTCTATGGAGCTCCTTCCTAAGGAAGGGGTACAGGGATGGGCCTGGGAGGGACTAGGTTCAGGAGAGGCAGGCCCAGGTCTGAGGCATCGCTCATGTAGGGCAGGGACTTGGGACCCCCAGACAGGTGGCAGTCCAAGGCTGTGACCTCATCCCTGCCTGACCTCTTCACCCCTCCCCAATCCAAGCAATGTCCTGGGGAAATTGGTACTGGGCTCAGAGCACCTGTACCCTCACCCTCCTGTGAGAGACCTCTGGAATGATGGGTCGAGAGAGGCTGGGCCCCTCCAACCCGAACAGAAAACCCAGGCTAGCCTTGAGGGTGCCCAAAAGACTCTTCTCCAGTACTAGCTGCTTGAAAAGGTGTGTTAAGTGGAGAGGGAGCTCAGCTTCTTGCTCCAGGCAGGTACTGTGGTAGCGGGTGGGAGGTGGGCTGGCTATGCACACATACTCTGACGACCAGCCCATGGCAGACAGGTGTGTGGGGTGGGTGCACAGGTGAGGCATGGCTGTATCCCCCTTCCCCTGTCCAACTTGTGTGTCTGATCTGGTGTCTGTCTTCACATGTGTGTCTGTGGCTTCCCAGCCTCCCCAGGTTACCCACCTCCAGGGTCCACGAGGAAACCAAAACATGCCTTCTTCCTTCCTACTTCTAGTCCAAAGTAAAGAAGCTGAAGGTGGGTGTCTGGGGTCCTCTCTCACTCCCTCCTGTGTGAGGGTGCTAGCAGCACAATCCCAACCACCCCCAGGAGCCAGGGCCCTAATCGGCTCTCCCCTAGCTGCTCAAAACCGGTGCCTCTCAAGATGCAATTTCTTCTTCAGATCAGTCCTCCAACTACTGCTGCCTGGAGGACATACGGTGTGGAGGGCAGTGCTTCGGGGCAGGCACAGCACCCCAATCTCTGCTGCTCCCCTAGGCCAAAGAGGGGGTCAAGGTACGACTACACTGGGTTGGGGAGGGTCCCACGTCAGCCTCCAACTCCAGTTCTTGACACCACAGGCCCACACTGCTCAGATTCTGCCCCCAACTGGGTTGTATCCTCAGAATCCCCTGGACATCCAGGGCCTTGCCCAGCAGGGTTCTAGCTCCCGGCATCCTAGAGACACATGTTACTCACATCCAAGCTGTGACCACCCCAGAATGCACATCCAGGCCAGCCAACACTGTCACATCCCAGAAAAAGTGTTACCTTAGGACCAGCCCCTCTCCCACGCTCGCAGCCCCCCTCCCTGCCCCAGACCTGTGACAGTGAAGGGTCCCCAGACCGCAGTGGGATGGCACTGTCCAGGGAGGAGACCTTTACAGCCTAGGCTGTCCTCAGGACCTCAGGCGAAGCAGCTCCAAGGCTCCCAAGGAGAGGCTCCAAGACAGGCAATGATCAGGCCATGCATCCAAAGGAGAGGGCTCCCCCAGGATTCCCACCCAAAGCAAAATCTGCCCTATTTGCCCTTGGGGGGCTCACTCCTGCACACCGGCAGGGTTGAGGTTAGGACTCTGGATCCTAGAGAACAGACACAAGCTCCACAGGGGAGAAGGAAGACCCCCAAAGCCCCAACTTTTCTCCCACATCTCACCACTGGGGAGGATATTCGACAGCCCGGACAGTCGCAGATCGGAGGGTGCACCTGCAGGATCCCCTTGGACATAAGCGTCTTCAGACTTTTTCCTGTGAGGAGAGCCGAGGCAGGACCGGTGAGAGAGCAGGGCTGGGGCACAGGTAGAGCCGGCGCACTCGGGCCCGCTTTCAGGGCGCAGTAAGCTGCAAGGCCGGTTCCCCCTCCTGGCACGTGTAATAACATCCAACTTCCGAACCCGCTACCCGGCCCTGCCGCCCACCCCACCCTCACGGACGCCGCGGGGATCTGCAGAGCAGAGAAACTCAAGATCCGGGCAAGCGCCCTCCCCTCACCAAGGGCGGCCTCCTCCCCGCCCCCTGTGTCCCTCCTCCCGCGCTCTACCCTCTCCAAGCGGGTCCGGGGGAACTGGGAACAGGGCCCAGGAAGGTCGAGGCTGCGCGCAGGTGAGCGGCGCCGTGGGGACCGGGGCTGTGCCTGAGCCCGCAGCGGGAAGAGGGCGGCCACAGCAGAGCCGCGCACCCCAAAGCCCAGCGCGACGGGGTCCCTAACTTTCTAAAGACCCCCCACCCCTACCCCCGTCTCTAGCGCTCACTGCGCTTCCCCCGCTTGCCTGCTAGGGCGCCGGCACAACGCGCCCTCTGAGCCAGACTCCTGAATGCTCCAAGCAGGCTGCTCCCAGCCCCGCCTCCGTTCCAGCTCCGCGCGCGCCCCCGCCCCGACGCGCGCCCCCGCGGCCCCCACCTGCCTGCGACACCCCTACACCTTTCTCTTCCCTCCAGCAACTCGCACCCGCACCTCGGCCGCCTGTGTGCCCCTCTACTCCCGCTAGAACCTGATGGCTCCCCGACCTCGAAGGGAAGTTGTGTCCCGCCCAGCCGGCTTCCCGCAGTCTCCCCAGTTCCCGTAAACTTCCCCTGGGCCACAAAGCCCAGGAATCCCGCAAAGACCTTCCGAGTGGGAGGAGGGGCCGGCTCGTGTGCTGCTGGGAGCCCAGAGCACAGCGGCTCAAGCTGGGGTGACCGTGGAGGTCGAGGGCGCTATGCTCGGGTCCACCAAGGCGACCGGGCTGGGGGCGGGGGGGGGGGGGTGTCCCTGCGGCAACCCCAGAGTCGCAGCGCCCTCTCTGGGCGGGGATGGAGTCTCCCAGGTGGCAGAATGAGGGGGTCCGGACCCAGGGGTCCTCGGGGAGCCGAGGGGAGGGACCGTAGCGGCCTGCGCCCCCACCGCGGCCGCACCTTTGTGGCGGATGCTGCGCTTCCAGTCCTTGGCCGTCTCTCGGCCGCTGACGAACTGGAACTCGTTGGGTGTGAGCCACTCCCCGCGGTGGCGGATGGACGGACCCTTGCTGCCCTGGCAGAGTTTGCGCACGTAGAGCAGCGCGCGGTTGGCGCCGCACTCCACCTCGATGCACGGCTCGCCGTTGTCCAGCAGCGGCTGGAAATCCGGTGCTGCGGCCGCAGTGGCCGAGAAGCGCTCGAGGGCCAGAGGGTCCCGGGGCAGGTGGAGGTGCGGGGAGGCCTCGTGCAGGCTCAGGTAGGCGCGCGGGGAGCGGAGTGGTGGAGCCAACAGCGCCTCGTAGCCGGCGGTCGCGGCGGGCAGCGAGGCGGCCGGGGGAAGGGCGGCCGCAGCTGGCAGTGGTGTCAGGTAGCCTGGGAGCGGCGGCAGTGGTAGTGCGGCCAGGGTCGGATGGAAGGTGGCCAGAGCCAGGGCCAGGTCTTCGCGGCCTGGGAGCTCCTTCTTGACCGCCGGCATGGCGGGCCAGTGGCCCTGTAGCCTGGCTCTCCGCCGCCGGCGCAACTTGTTCGGGCCTGGCCTGGAGTTGGGTCTCGAGGGCTGGGGGCCCAGGAGTCTCCCGGCCGCGCGCCCGCCCTGCCCGCTATTGCGCCCTGGCACCTGCAACCGCGCCGCCCGCCGGGCCACCTCGGACCGCTTCTCGGCCGGCTGGCGGGGCCTTGGCTACCCGAGACATAGTGCTGCGGGAGCTACTATCGATCCCCTATCGACCTGCCGAACGCCGCAGCTCCGGACCCCAGGGCTCTACAGGGCGCCGGGCCACCTGCGCCCGCGCCCCCTGGGGCGGCCCCGCGCCCGGCTCGCTGGTCCGCCAGCAGGGCCCAGCAGGGCAGGGGAGTCCAGAAGTCTCCGGCCCTGCGCCCCGCCCCGCCCGGGGGTCCCAGGCCCCCGCCCCGCCTCGCGGCCCCGCCGCCCCGGCCGCGCACCCGCGTACACTGGCGCGCGCCCGCCCGCCCGGCAGGGACTTGGGAGACTCCCGCCGCCGCCGCCTCCTCCGCCGCCGCCACAACTTGGCCCATTTAAACGGCCCCGGCGCGGCGGGCGGGCGGGCGCGGGCTCCAGCAGGGGGTGCGTGACGGCCGACTGGGCTCACAGGGCTGGCGGCGGGGGCGGCGGGACAGGGCTGCACCCCTGCCCTATTTCCGAGTGGGCGAGGGTGTGGGAAGGGGCGTATGCTAGCGAGAAGCTGCGCGCATGGACCGCGCCATTGTTGAGGGAGTCACTGGGCGCAGCTGGAGTCCCGGACTACACGTGCGTGGGGAGGGGGCGGGCCCAGGACCCGGAGTGGGCTCCTTACCCAGGAGGGATGTGTGATTCGGAGCGGCCCGCTTGCCTGGCGGTTCTGGGTAGGAGTGTTTTCACAGCGGCGGTGGGTGGTGGGCACCAGTGTCGGGCGTGGGTGGTCTCGTCTGCGTCTGCAGGGTGTGAGGCCGTGGGTTTGTGGTTGTGGCCTCGGCCAATGTGTTGGGGAGGTTTCCTGTTCTGTGAATAACAACGACAGCAGTTCTGTCGATTATTGCCGCCTTTCTCCGCACTTTACATGCCTTAGTTCACTTGATCATCTCGAGATGAGTTTCTTCATTGTTCTCAGTTTATAGATGAGGAAGGTGAGACCCGGAGAGGTTAAGTAACTCTCGTGACGTCGACAGCTGTTTTAAATCCAGGCTCTCTGACACCAGGACAAACACCATCTGAGCCGTGCTGTGGGCAGGAAGGTGGGCTAGACCCACTCTGGGTGAGGGATGGAGGATGTGGGGAGGAAGAGGGGCCGATGAATATGAGATTGCACACTTGAGTACATTTCTGTTCTCTAGTATGAGCCAGTCTGGGGAAGAGGAACCCTCTACATCCATGTCCACTTTGGTGCTTTGAGGAAGCAGGTCAGCCTTGGCCCAGCCCTGGAATGAGGATGGCTTGTCCCTGGTGTTCAGACCCCATCTCCCTGCATGCCAGCATGTCAGCCTTGCAGCAGAAGCATTAGGAAGAGAAAGAGACCTACTAATAGCGGATGGGACAGGTTTGTCTTTCTCTGATGTGTTATTCTGAACAGGCTAGAAAGTAGCCTCAGATCCTGTCCCAGTGCCTAGACCCCCACCCCCACCCCTCTGAGATGCATTTGGCAGGGCATTCGTGTGGGCGTCTCTCTGACCAGGGTCTCGGGGGCTGAGCTGGATCGCAGGTGTGCTTGCATTCGCACCTTGTGCAAGAGAGGGATGGAAGTGAGAGAACATAGCACCATCACCCATCTCCTCCCAGGCTCCAGCGCGAGCTGGGTGTGAGCCTGACCACTGGCTACTGCTCTGCTCTCCCCTGCTGATGCACACTGCCAAAACCGTCCACAGCTGAGGTGCCAGCCAGCCCCAAGACTGACTTGGGGAGCAAGGTCTGGGCTGAGACCAGGAACGCGTCTGCGAACCTAGGCACCCAAACCTCTGCATCCCCCTTCTGTTGTCCTCTTTGTACACCTGCCTTTGGACATCTGCGCAGCTGGGATTTCAGGGGCCAGGTGTGAGTGTGGGTGTGAAGGTGAGTGATCCTGTTTAGTTTGCCACCCTCAGCCCAATCGCCCTACGTGCGAACTGGACACCTGCACATGCCTGACCCTAGGTGCACACTCACCTTCTGTGGCTCGTGTCTTGCTCTCAGGTGTGCTGCCCCCGTGTCTAATGGATGCAGGAGGCTGTTCCTGCCCAAGAGCCAAGGTCCACGGAGGAGCCATCATGCTAATCTGTGGTCGTGGCTCAGTGTGGAAGGTTATCAGGGCTCAGCAGGAGGCCAACTGTCTGGCAACAGCCCTGACACTGCTTTCAAAAGACAGTCCCCTCCACTCAGTTCTTCCCATGTTTGCCTGCACCTGTTCACTGACCCTTAGGTCTCCTCACCCCTGACCTTTAAACTGAGGTTCGGGGAGGAAAGGCTGGTGAAGTTTATCTCTAGATCTGAGAAGGTACCATGTAGCCTGTGCAGGGGGCCTCCCTTCCCTTCTGCAGGACCACCCCGACTCACCCCTGGCCTCTTTCATCCTGAACAGTCTGACAGTGGTGAAGGAGGGGCAAGAAGGCCCCAACTCTGGCTTTCGGAAGTTGGTTCCAGCTGGCAAGGTACAGGTGCTAAACTAAGCTAGCTCACCCAGCCTAACCTCCATATTGCTATCTGGCTCCACCTCTCTCTGGAGGACCAAGGCGGCTTCCTGAAAAGACCAGGACTGGGTTCAAAGCTCCCTGCAGGACCCCTTCTCCTCCAAGGGCCACGCCCTGACTCTCAGGAGACCCCCTTCCAGGGCTTAGGCTAATCAGTTCACCCTACCCCCACCCCTACCTGTTTCTCCCTCTTCATGGGAAATAGACCTCTCTGCCCACGGGATCAGAGCCACTTTCCCACAGGGATCAGTCATCCTTACTCCCAGACATTATACCCCTTCCACAAGGATCTGCTCACTTTCTCCCTCCTGTCCTCGTGTCCTGGTTTGGCACCTGGTAGCCTGTGCGCGCCTCTGCGCTTCTGACTGGAGCCAGAGGTCATAAGGACAGAATTTTGGCTCTAGAATCTCCCCCCGCCTGGAGTTCAGGTTTGGCACAACTTGGGGAACACAGGTGCGATCGGTGGCCAAAGCCCCTCCTCCGGCCCTCAGAGGCCCCGCCCCTGCCTCCCTCACGGCCACCGCGGCGCCATCGCTGGTCGCGGTCCCCCCGCTGGGGGCCCTCTGCCGCTGGGCCGGGGCCGGAGCCGCCGCCGCCGCCGCCGCCAGGGAGGGGGAGGGGGTCATAAATAACCCGCGGGGCGGCGCGGCCTGGGCGGTGCAGACGGTGACCCGAGACGTCCCCGAGGAGCGCGGGGCGGCCCGAAGACCCTGCTGCCCCCAACCCAGGCTCGGCCAGCCTTGACCGCCTCTCCTGGAGCTATCCGACCCCGTCCACAACTGGCGGTCCTGCCAGAAGCCTCCCTCCCATCTTGGAGTGCCTGCCTGTCTCCAGACTGTGCCCCGTAGAGCCCCTTTTCATCCATTCCTTCACCAATCAATCATTTATTGAGCACCAGATGTGGAACCCCAGGAAGAGGGATCCAGAGGTGAGGCTGGGAGATGCAGAAGGAGCGCAGTAGGGGCCTGCTCCCTCAGCCTTAGTCTTCCTGAGCTCATCAGGGTGGGAGAGCGGGGCCCAGACATGCCAGACACAGGAAGGCATGCAGGGACAGATCACACAGGGGTGGGCACAGCGGACACACCCATGTGCTCACACCCGTGTGCTCAGGCAAGCACCCAAAGCCAGCAACAGACGTGTCCATTCTCAAAGCTGCACACAGGACAGGGGCGTGCAGATGTGCTGACAGCTTGGCCACAAGCATGCACAGACAGCATATGTGCTCACTTACGCCACAGACAAGATGAAAGACACCACCAGCACCTGTGCAAACACATCCATAGACACACAGGCCTGCAGCATGAGCCCCAGATAGCTGTCATATTCAAGACAGCATGGCTGGGGCAAGGGTCTGGTTTAGGAAGGGTTAACCTGGGAGGTCAGAGGTCAGTGGTGGATCAGCTGGGGCTCCCTCGGACTCCCTGCCAGAGTGGCTGGAGCTTCCAGGAATGTGTCTGTTTCCAGCTGCAGGTCAGACACAGGAGGCGCTGCCTCGCTAGGACGTGCCTTAACCTTTGGCCAGCCACGAGCTGGCTGCAGGCCATGCCATCTCCGTCTCAGGAGTAGAGATGTTTCTGAGGCCAGTCTGTTCACTGACCTTAACATATGCTATTTAAAGGAGAAAAGAGATAGGACCTAGGGTCAACCTCACGTTCCCCCGTGGGTGTGCAGACTTGCGGCACCCACAGGGCACGTGCTGCCAGAGCACTGGTAGCATGATGTCCACCTGCTGTGTTGCACGGAAGCTCACTCCCACACACACACACGCTTTCTCAGACACACACAATGACACAGATGAGCTCAGCACGCAGGGTGCACTGGGTACAGAGGAAGTTGTCGATCTGGCCACAGGGGTGGGAGTCTGGCTACCCCCGGCTCTGCGTGCCTGGCCCCTCTTGAGGAGGAATGAAGACACCCACTCATGGGCATCACTGAGGACCGAGAGCAGCACCTGCCTCAGAGCAGCCTGCTGGGTGCTGTGGCCCCTTTTGGGCTTGGGTTACGCTGGGGTAGGCTGACACAGGTGGTAAGGAAAGCAGACTCTGCAGTGGCCCGAGATTTGGGTCCTCCTGGCCAGCCACTGAATTACCCAGTCTTCTCTGCCCTTTTGGACCTTAGTTTCTCCATCTGAAAATGAGATGGGGGCTCAAAATCTGTGGGTTCCCTTTGGCCCAGAGGAGAGCAGTCAGGGTGAGATGTGGCTACAGGTGTCCTGGTCAGCACAGTGAGGCAGGCCTGGCACACCCTAGATGCTTTCTCCATAAATGGCCCAGAGTGCAGGACCTGGGGCGGTTCACTCCAAGGTAGGGCCAAGCAAAGGGCAGGAGCAGAGTCTTCCTGGGCCCCTAGGGACAAGAGAATCTATCCCAGTGAATGGGCACGAGGGCTGGTTTCACCCCTTTCTCTCCCTGTGGACTTTGCTGGCCTGTTGCCTGTTGGGAGGACCCCTGGATGCAGCTATTGCCCTGCTGGGTGGATGTGGGCTCCAAAGCCCCATGTGGTCGTCATCCCTCATGGCACAAGCCTCTACAGCACCAGTCACCCCCTCTTTCAGATGTCAGGTCAGGGAGATGACCAGAGTGGAATAGCAGAGCTAGGGTGCAGCACGCAGACTCAGCTCCAGTCCCATTACACCCCATGTTCCAGGAATGTGCCATCGGGCTGGGTGTGAGCGACGAGGAGACCCTTACCTGAGAGTGTAGGGTTCCCTATGTGCTCGTGTGTGTCCATACTGTGTGCTTATACATGAATGTGCTTCCCTCCCAGTGTGACCATGGTCCTGCTGTCCACGTCAGCTCACTCTCAGCATAGATCCCACATGAAGGCCTTAGGGACCATTGCTCCTCACTGTGGGGATAAGCCCCGGAGGATTAATCCCGACTCGGCTGGTCACATGTTCGCTCTTTGCGTGGTCCCCTGTCTTGGCCTGGGCAGACAGAGACATTAGGGTGCACCACCCTCAGAGTCACGGGGCAGTGATCAGGCCCCCGTGGCTGGAGTGGGTGTTGGGGGAGGAGTGGGCTTGGAGTTGAGCGTGATGAGCATGACGGGGTGGAGTGGGCTCAGGTGGGCTTTCTGCCAGGATTGCTAGGTGGAAGTTGAAGGAGAACAGGGGACATTCAGCTAGGGACCCTCAGCATAGAGAGCCTGGAGGCAGAGGGAAACTGGAGGTGAGAGGCCTGTTGGTGGAGGGCTAGGAGGGTGGGCGGCTACAGCGGCTGTCTCTAGGCTCAGCTCTGAAAGACTCCCAGGCCGCACAGGGAGTCCAGGCTGGCCCTGGGAGCAACCGTGTATATGCTGGGCTTCCTGCCGAGTGTGAGCTCCCCATGAGCAAGACTTACCCATGTGTCAGCATTTGAGGGCTGCATACAGGGGTCCGTCCTGGTGTGGCCCACTCAGCCCAGCTTGATCTCCCTGGCCTGGGGCTGCACCAACCCTGCTCACCTCTTCCCGCACCACTTGTCTCCTGGGCTTCTGCCCGGGCAGGACTCTGAATACCCTCCTATCCCCAGAAGCTTCTTAAGAGTTTGGCCACAGGCATCCTCTTCATCAGAGAGAGAGAAAGTTCTCGAGCCTCTTGGCAGGGCCTCATCCACTATGCTCCAGCAGGATTGCAACTCTGCGCCTGCCTACACTGGGAGGAGGGGTGAGTGGTCCGGGTGTACCTCACACACAGTCCCGCCGTCAGGGTCACCAGGAAGACCAACAGTCACTTTGACAGGACCGGTTTGTCACATCAAGGGTTTTCAGAAGTAGCGAGCTGAGGTGGTCCGTGAGTTTCACTGTTTCCCGAGTCCAGCCCAGGCTGGCTTTTTGAGGTCATTGACCTAGCCTGACCCCATCCAAGGCCCAGGCCTCCTTGCCAATGGACCCATTCTTCCAAGGGCTAGTTGAGTTGGTGATACCCCTGTGGGGTGCACTGAGTGCACTGAGAGTTGTGAGTGCCTGTCTGGGTGTGAAGTTTCCTTTATTTTTTATTTGTAAAGATTTATTTATTTTGGCAGGGGGAGGGGCAGACAGAGGGAGAGGAGAAGCAGACTCCCCGCTGAGTGGGGAGCTGGATGCGGGGCCCAATCTCACGACCCTGAGATCCACCTGAGTTGAAACCAAGAGTAGAACCCTCAACCAACTGAGCCACCCAGACGCCCCTGGGTGTGAGGGTTCCTCTACTACTGCAAAACCGACTGAGTCCTCCATGGGTCAACTCCTCTTCCGCCCTGGTGTCTGCGGTTTCACAGCGGGGTGGCCCTGCTCATGGTGCCATGAGAACGGGAACTCTGTGACAGACAACCTTTTGAAGTTAGGGACGGTGCCCCAGGTGCAGTCTCCGAGGTGGGTAGGCTGAAGAGCACAGCCTGGTATCTTATGGGCTGAGACCCTGAGGAGAGCCCATCTGCAGAGGCCAGACCCACACCTACCTCCAGCAGGGGAAGGGCAGCAATTCCAGGGCTCTGTCCAAGACCACAACCTGGCACTTTCTCCGGGGCATTTAACAAAATTCCGGGTTGGCCCTGGGGACTTCCCACCTGCAGACTGGCCAGGCTGCTTGGAGGCCCCAGGGGAAGTGGGAGCAGAAGAGGCAGCTGGCAAGACTGGGGCTGGTGTGAGGGGGTTTTTACCTCTGCATGGAGGAATATGGACCTCCCCAAATGTGGAGTCCTCATGCCCCAGTCAGGACAAAGGAGCCTGACCTTCGATGCTCTGTGGACGTGCAGATGCTAGCAGATGTCAGCATGCTGTAGACCCTTCGAGGAGAACAGACAGACCATTCTTCCAGCCAGAATCTGAGTCTGCCACATGTTGGCAGTTGAGTTACTGTGTGTCTAAGGTCCAGCAGGTATGTGTGGGCTCCTGAGCTCCTGGGGTCTCAGAGACATGACAGGGTGATTCCTGACTGGTGAGGGGCAAAGCCAGGACGCCAGCTGGGTCATCCCATCTTCCAGCCAGGAACATGGCCCTCAGCAAACTTGTCAGCTTGTGCTTGATACCTACAGTTTTGGCCTCAACACGCTGGAATGTTCCTTCGTGCTTCTGGTTGGCGCCTTGCTGTGTATTAGTTGAGCTGTACTCACGGGCACATGAGTCCCTCAGATCAGCCTCACCTCTCCTTCCTGCCTCACCCACCCCTCACACACATGCTGGGTTGGGGGTAGATGGGTGGGGGATGGATGACGGGTGAGTGGCTAAGTGGGTGGGCTCTGTACTAGGCGCTCTTCTCTTTCGTGAGTACTGCTGCCGTTCCCTTTACAGACTGTGACCTGAATCTCTGGCTCCAGTCCTGACACTCAGGAGTCTATAGCCTGCCCTACGCATCCACCCCGCAGCCCTCTGAGCCCCTTTCCCGCCACCATGCTGTCTTCCCTGTCTCGCTTGCAGTCCCTCAGAGAGCAGGCACCACGCTCCTCCGCATTAGCCAAGCAGCAAGCCTCACTTGTGCTCCCTTCGAGATCCCTTTCCTCCATATACCTAGTCGGGCCCCTCTCACCTACGATATTTCTGTGATGCTCCCGGACTCTGCCCCCACACACCCAGTGCCTGATGGGCACATCTGGCCAACTTGCTCTGCAGGGGCTCCTTTGGGAGCAGTCCGGGACCCTTGGCCCCCAGGCCTTGCCTCTGCCCCAGGGCTCGACCTCCTGTTTCCCCGTCTTCCTTCAGTGCCTGAGCATGGCTGAGCTGTCGCCTTTGCCCGGAGCGCCACTCCCTGATATCACTGTTCTGTGGCCCCATTACCACTTGTGCAGCAACTTCTGCATTTGGGAGTCCTTTCCTCCATTGAAAAATTTCAAATTATATTTTATAACTTTATTGATAGAAAGACAAATATAATCCATGGTAGATTCATTATTCAATATTCATTATTATTATATATTTTTTCTCCTTCTGGTTTTAAGGGAAATTAAAAATAAAATGTTTTTGTGGTCTCTAAAAGCACCAGGGATCCAGGTTCTATGCTCTCTGTGCATGGTGGTAATGTTGGCTCTGCTACCACCTACTCATCTTCAAGACTCACAGCAGAACCCCTCCTCCAAGAAGCCTCCCTGGATTACCTTCCTTTCCTGTCAGTGTCCCCTGTACCCCCAGAACACCAGCACATACCCTGGACCCACAGGTTTCTTACTGTGTTGCTGAGGCCCTGGGCAGATGACGGTGCTCAGAGGGGCCAGGTGGAGCCCCCTTGGGGAAGCTGATTTGGGTGACTTCACTGAGAAGCGATTCTGGCAGGCTGGTACAGAAGCTGGGCTGGAAGGGTCAGTGGTAGAGGGAGGTGGTGTTGACACAGACTGAGATTCTGAAGAAAGACCTGACCTCTAGGGAGGGGCAGGCAAGGCCAGCAGACATCACTCCCAGTTCTGGGTGAGTGGCAAGAGCCTAGGCCCAGAGTGCCCAGAGCTGCCAAGACCTCCCCACGTCTGCCTGTGGGGACTCTGCCTGTGTCTGCACCTGCAAGTAAAGCTGGGCCAGGCCATCACCTCCCTGGAGTCGGGGGTTTGACTTCCCTCTTTCCGGGCCCCGTCCTCCAGCCATTTGGCGCCCAGGGTTCCCAGGCAGGTTCAGCTGCCCCCAGTCCCTGAACCCTACCCTGGCCCTGGCCAGGTTCTCAAAGGTCTCCCAGGGAGGGAGGGGCACAGACATACACACGCCTGGGTGCACACCGAGCCTCTGTCTTGACCCCCGAGTGCCGAGCCTGGGGATCGAGTAGTGGCCACTCAGCCTGGTGATGTGGGGTTGGGGATCTAAGGGCCGTTACAGCCCAGGTCCAGGGGATGCCTAGGCTCCTGGTGCCTGCCCATGGTGACAGGAAGCACTCAGACCCCTGGGCACCATCAGGCTGCTCTGAACAGCACGGGAGGATTCCAGAGCAGAGGACTCACCCCTTCCCCCAATCCCAGTGCCTGCAGCACTGAGGCCAAGACTAATAAAACACCCCCTCACAGGAGACAGCTTTATCTTGTTGATCGGAAGTCTGCCAGCCCAATTTATGATGGAGCATAAGCTCTCCAAATCTGAATTTATGCGCCGTAGTATAACGACAGGTCAATGGGATTAAAAGTGGGCTTGTGAGAGGGCCACGGCGGCTCAGTCCTCGGTGCTGCCACAGGAACCTCATGGCCTGAGTCCCTGCACCCAAGGGAGGACAGCCCAGCCCAGCCCAGCCCAGCAGCAGGACAGGAAAAGGGAGGGCAGGGGAGAGATCAGCCTGAGAAGGGGAAAGAGGGTGGGAGGCAGGCAGGAGAAGCTGACAGAGTGGGACACGGGGCCTGGGGCTACTGCCGGCCTGGACCAGCAGACACTAGGGAAGAAGGATGAGGACAGGGAGGGAGCAGAGGCTTCCGTGCAGGGACAGGGGAGCTTTCTCTCACCACCAAGTCCTGGGCTAGCCCCTTGGCCCTGAGAACAGGTAGGAGATGGCCTCGAGGCAGGCTGAAGGACAGAGTTCTGACCCCGGCCCAGGGGCCCAGCTCAGTCAGGCCCACCTCCCTGGCCCTCTCCTTGACACCCTCTGTCTTCGGCACCCCGTGGAGTCCTGGGTAAGGGTGAGGGAGGGGTGTGCTCTGTCCAAGTGGGGGCCTGAGCACCCGTCTAACGTGAGACTGGCTTTCTGAGCTCAGGCTAGACCCTGACTTCAGGATTTATACAAATAAACGAAATGAAAAGTGCTGGCAGCCCTGATCTGATTACAGAGTCATTCATTCTTTGGTCGTTAATAATTTGTGCAATAAAGGATTGCGGCCGCTCAGTGTGAGGAGGAGGCAGTGGCCCAGCCTTCCCTTGGCGCCGGGGCCGCGGGAGCTGGAAACATAAATTATTAGTTTCTTATCGCTCAGCCTGCCATCGCTCATGCTGCCAGGGGCCTGGCAGGAGCCAGCAGCAGTCCCACCGCCTGCCTTGGCCTGACTCTCAGCCGCTGTATGCTGTGGAGACTTTGGGTGGGGACCCTCATTGCCCCTCCCCCAGCCCCTCACTGGCGGGACCCCGGACCTTCAGTGTAGGCTCAGGGGCTGCAGCTGGCACTGAGGCCAATTCTGGAGCTAGGGGAGCTCCGGGGTTTTAGTGCTTGTGCCCTGAGCCACAGATCCTCTCTCTTTGTAAGTGAAGCCAAACCGCGGGAGGTTGGTCAAGCGACTGCACACTCCTGGCCCGTGGTACTTGCTCAAAAAGGGCGGTGGTCATTACGAGCAATACAATAGAGGCCCACAAACCGCCCCCCACCTTGGCCCACCCCCCTGGTCCAGGGAGAGGAAAGGTCTGTATCCGGGTGTCACTCCTCTGGGTGTGAGCATGCCTCCCCGGGTGACTCAGAGCACGCGCCCGTGGCGGCCTGCGCACAGCTGCAGGCATGGCACTCGCTCCCTGGCTCATTGTGTTTTCCCGCGTCCAGCACTGGGCTCTTGGTCTGGCAGGCAGGCGTAGAGCAAACAGTCTAGGCGGGGTGCTCAAGGAGGTACCGGTGCCCAGGCTGCAGCAAGGTGGGGGCTGTCGGGGTGGCTGGCACAGTGTGCTGTGCCCCCGGCCGTGCATCTGTACCCCAGGAGCTGCTGAGGTGTGCAGAGGTGGGGGCTGAATGCAAAGGCTGCAGGGGACTGTTCCAGCCCAAGCAGTGATTAAGGCAATTATGGTAATTACAGAAATGAGCGCCCTCAGGCGGGGTTCCCAGCCTGTCCACTGTGGTTCCCTGTCTCTACCCACAAACTGGGGAGGCGGAGGCAAGGTTGGGAGATTGGGGTGGGGGGCTCCAGACTCCAGATATCCTGGATGGAGGATGTGGAAGGAGTGAGTGTGTGGGCACTGACACCTGCCTCTTCCCAGCTAATGTGCCTCCTGTCTAGGCTTGCTTCCTGGGGGATGGGGTTATACCTGGATCCTGCCGCAGACCCACCAGGTTGTGCGCCCTGGTGTTTGGAGGCGTGCTGTACAGAGTGCCTGGGCTGCATGCCCAGGGCCCTGAACCTACCACTTCTTGGCTGCCTGGCCTTGGGAAGACCTTTAACCTCTCTGAGTCTCAATTTGTAGAACGGGAAGAATTAAATAAGACAATTAATATGTGTCAAGCACCTACTGTGTGCCAGGCATCCCAAGTCTGCATAGGGTGGGATGGAGACGCCTCATCCCAGCAGCCATGCCAGCAGCCTGCAGGGTCTGGGTCTGAGCCCAAATGACCCTGGCAGAGATCCTACTCCGTCCACATCCAAACAGTCCACCCCTTCCCAGAACTGACCTCTTCTTAGCAGCCCCAGAAGGTCCCCACTTAACACATTCAGCCTGTCCTCTGGCTCCCTGAACACCCAGAGACAGTTGCAGTGGGCTCTTTTATGCCCTGTGCTCTCACCCTGCCGTCCCCGTCATTTCTGGGTCAGCATCAAGTGACGGATTTTCCTTCTCAATGGTTGCATTTTCCTGCTTCCTTGCATGCCTGGTGATTTTTAATCGGGTGACTGGGATTGTGAACTTTGATGGGTGCTGACTATTTTTCAGAAACATTCTTTTACTTTGCTCTGGACATCAGGAAGTCAGTTGGAAGAAGTTTGGCCCCTTCAGGTCTTGCTTTTAAGCTTTGCCGAGAGAACCAGAACAGCGCTTGGTCTAAGGCTAATTTTGTCCCATTTTACTGCAGCAAGACCCAACTGGTACTCCGCCCCAGTGGGGTGAGGTCGTCTGGACTGCCCGCCGGACCAAGCACTCCCCACAGCCCCGTGTGAGCTCTGGGCAGGACTCTGTGACAGTCTCTGAGGTTTCCCGGCCCGAAGCACATTCCTCACGCTCTGCAGATCTCTCCAGGACGCGCTCCTCTCCTGGGCTCCCTCCTGCAGACTCTAGCTGCCTTGGCTTCCTCGGACTCCCAGCTCCATCTCTGCCCTTGGGGGGACCCCTGGACCTGCGGGGTCCCCTCCCTGCACCACAGCTGGAAATGCTCAGGAAGTGAGCTGGGGCCTCGCAGGGACTCCTCCTCCTTCATCAGCTGAGGTCCAGTGTTTTGAGGGCCATGTTTTCTGTATTTTATCTGGTGTTTGAGTTGTTTCTGGCAGGAGGGTAAGTCTGGCTGCTCTGTCTTGTCCGAGCGTCTGTCCCATGAGTGTGCCTACAATGTGCTCCAGACCTGGTGCAGGGCCTTGCACATAGGAGGCTCTCCATGCATGTTTCCTGAGCATGCCTGGACCGCTTATGTGACCCAGCTCCATGGCCCCTACAACCTGCAGCACAACAGACCCTTGGCCCCATCACTTGCTGACCCACCACAGCCTGGTAAAGGCTGGGTCAGCCTGAACTTCAGCCCAGGGAGGGAGCTTCAGAGGGGGTTCCATGGTCAGAGGCCTGGGAGCCGCAGCTCCCTGAAGCACTCCCAGCCTGGTATCCACTGGTCACTTCTACCTCCAGGACTTTTCGGTCAATCTCTGTTGCCTGGGGTGACTAATAGCTTTGCTGTGGGGACCAGGAGGACAGGGAAAGAGGAAAAGGGCCACGGCACATGAACTGTGAAGGTCACCTATGCCTGGAGCAGCAAGAGCTGGGAGTGGGGGCTGAGTCCACATGGGGAGAGCCGGATGAGCCGTGGACCAGGGGTCCATCCCTCAGCTGGGAGGGCTTCCTCACCAGTGCCCTAGGGTGCTGGCACTAGGGAAGAAAATTCAGTCTTGGACAGTCCCTGAGAGTGGAGAGCTTCAAAGATGCCGGGTTTGTTTTATTACCTGGAAGTGGTTACTCTGTAGATTGTAGGAACAGCAGCTTTGGTCATAAGCACACACACGTGCCACACAAGGGCATGCACTCCCTAACGTGCGGACATACACAGCACAGGCAGGAGTGGACATTGTCTCAAACAGACGTGCGTTCAGATCTTGGCCTGTCACTGCTCAGGGACTCCAAGGACAGGGTGTTTCTGACACAGGGAACTCGGAGGGGTGGGACTCATCAGGGCTGGCCCTCTGGCCAAAGCAGCAGCCTTGGGCATCGTACCTGGAGGAGGTGGACATCTGACCTGCAGGCAAACCGGGGTCTTGGCTTCTAGCTCTGCAGGCAGGTGGGCAGACGGTGTCAGGAATGGGATATTCCAGATCAGGGCGGAGGGACAGAATACAGGGGAGTGAGGGCACCATCCACCTGAGTCGTGGGCTTGAACCGGGCTCTGTTTCTTCTGTTTGGGGGACATGTTGGACCCAAAGGCTCCAATGAACCAGACATTCTTTGAGTGGCAGGTCAACCTCTTTCTCAGAGAGAGAATCTGGTGTCAGTTCAAAATGCCACCCACCGGGGTGCCTGGGTGGCTCAGTCTGTTGAGTGTTCGCCTTTGGCTCGGGTCATGATCCGAGGGTCCTGGGATGGACCTGCTCAGCGGGGAGCCTGCTTCTCCCTCTCCCTCTGCCACTCCCCCTGCTTGTGCCCTCTCTCTCTGTCAAATAAATAAATCTTAAAAAAAAATGCCACCCACCTTCAGCACAGCCAGCATCACCCCACGTCAGAGGCTTACATGGGGGGGAGGGTGCTACCCCCAGCCGCCCCTGGGGAGTTTAGAGGCCAGTGTTACTCCCGGGAGGTGACATCTGTTCCCACGAGGCACTATTTTCAAGGGCAGTGACTATGGGGAGCTCAGTGCCCAAATAGCACAGACACCACAGGCCCTCTGCCCAGGCGTTTTCCTCCTAAGCCTTGAGCTGTCCGTCTGATGAGACCCCTCCTGCTTGTCCCACTCCTGCTCCCCTTTAGAGTCTTAGGCCTCCCCTGAGTGTGGCCTTGTGGGCGGCCCTCATGGGATCCTGCTATTTCTCCACTGGCCTCTCCCGGACCGTCCAGAACGTTCAACCTGTCATTTCTCGACTCATTAACTCCACGGCCCCACTGCTTGCAAGGTGAAAACACGTTTATTCTTTCTCCCTGGTTTGTGCAGTCAGCGCTAAGTCTGCCTCTGTGCCAGGCACAGTGGCGCAACCCCAGGGACAAAAGTGAATGGTTCACACGGCCCTTTCTTCCAGGTGTGGGAATCGGAAAAGGAAGCAGGCTGGACCACCCACAATCCGGAACAGCACTTTGACACCAGTCTCCTCTGTCCAGCTCTACTCATCCTTCCATGCCAGTTTCAAATGCTGCTTCCTCTTTGAAGCTTCCTGGATCTCTCTGGTCTGGATAAGTCCATTGTCGAACTTCTGAGCACACTTCCCTGCATTTCCAGAGCTCTGACTCTGGATCTAACTTGCACAGGAATCCGATAGTCCTACCTGAATTGTGAGCCCCAGAGGGGTCTCCTCTCTACCCCAGGGGCCAGCCAGCCCTCAGGAGGCCTTGGAAGTAAGTTCACAATGACTCTGCATTTCACAAGCATAATCTTGAGTGCCCTTAGAGCAACCTGTGCAGCAGGTGTTCTTTCCACCTCCTTTTACAGATGACAGCTGGCGGGTGGCCGAGCAACTTTGAGGTCTGGTCCTCTGGACCTCTGTGCTTTAGCAAAGGGGCCCACAGCTGCTCGGGCCAAGGCCTGCCCCTGAGCTCGTCATTTGATTATTAACTAACCCTTGAGTCATCAGCTAAGGAGTTCTCATGGATTCCTGGGCTGAAGCAGAAGAAAGCAGGGGATCCAGAAGGGTTCAGAGGAGCCGTTGGATATCATCCTGCTGCCTAGAGCTGGTGTTGAGAGCTGCCTGACCTCTGGACACCTCAAGTCCAGAGGCTGCAGTTAGTATGGGCAAGGGTTCATTTGACTTCTGACGCTGCTGGAGGCTGCTTTGTCACCGTCATCTTGCCTCTGCGCTCACGAGCTGCCTGCTTCCTTCTCCAGCACCAGCCAAAGCTCAGAGACACCCAGCCCCTCCTCCTTTCCGCCTCAGCACCCCATTCTGTGGCTCACCACAATTTTCTGATCCCTCCAGCCCCTCCTCTGGGGATATAGCCTCTTCTCTCTACAGCCTTGCCTGGACTCTGCATCCCAGCTGCTTCAAGGCTCAGCCCCCACCCCACCCACCATTACTACTCTGCAAGGCGGACAGGCTGGCTCAGCACACACACAGAATCACACACACACGTCTTTTGACCAAGAGTGCACGTTAGGTCCACAAATCCACTAACTTGGCCCTCACCAGGCGATGTGCTAACAGAGACAATTCACCCGGGTTTCCCTCTCCCAAGCCCAGAAACCCTAAATGGGGCACCCCCACCCCCACTCTGTGTGGTCGCTTCCAGACTGATTTCATTTATCACTGGCTGAGGGTGAGTAATTTTATCGTGAAACACAGTTCAGGGTGATAGATGAGGGAGTGGGACAGGTGACCGCCTCACTGCCTCCCTCCCCTTGGAGAGGAGGCTGGAAGAAGATGCTTGCCCTTTTATAGGGGAGCACCCTTGGAGTGGGATGAGGAGGGAGGAGCCAAGATAGAGTGGCTGGCAGGGCCAGGGTGGGAGTGGGTTAGGGAGGCAGAGGATGAACACTAGGTCCAGGAACCCATGAGGAAAATGAGGCAAGGCCCAGGTAGAAGTGGACAAGTCCTTCCCCCAAATCTTGCTCAGGGCTGAGGCCCACAAGGTCCTACTGGGGTGGCACAGGTATGTGGCTCCAGTGTCCAGACAGAGAAAGTGGAGAAAAGTTTTCTCTGAAAACCTCCATAATCTTTTCTCGTCTTAGTCTTTACCTTGTCTTCTATTTGCAGTGAAATTCTCTGAATCGATAGCCCTTTTCAACAGTGTCCATCTCACTACCATGAGCATACCTTTCCAAAATAACAACCAACACTATCCACACTCGTCATATACATTTAGAGCCTATAGTTTTGGATTTCCTGGAGCCTCTTCCAGCTCCAATTAGGATTCTAGCTTGCGTGGCTGCCAGTGGTGGTAGGGGGAGAGTGCTGGCCTGCCCACCCACCACCAAGGTCTCTAGCCATGGTGGGGTAGCTGAGGGCTGCACGGGAGGGTGCTGGCAGGCGCAGGGTGCCCAGGGAACAAGTCTGCCCCTATTTGTATGGTATGAGAAGTTCCTGGGGTTCGGGAAGGGGAATGAAGGCTTTTTCCTAGGTGTGATCAGCCAGGGGGTCAGCTCCTACCCCCAGCGTCGTGGGACCTGGCAGATTGCCCCATGGCTAGACATCAGGACAAACACATTCAGCCCTACAGGAGTCTGCGGGGAGGGGCATGACCGTTGGCTGGCTGGTGGGCGCCCTCCTAGCGGCACGCGTTGGAGCGCGCTGACAACCTCGCTGTCACCGCGGTTGACAAGCACCGAGAAAGACAGTCCCCGCCGCCCCCAACGGGGGCGGGAGACTTGGGGGGAGGGTGGGGGTCTGGCGCAGGAGCAGAGCTGTCCCCAGGCAGCCGGGCAGCGCGTCCCCGGAGGCCGCCGGCGGCGCAGCGGAGGCGCCAGGCGCGTCCGGGAAGTCTGGGCGGCCGTCCGCCCGCAGCTGCCCCCAGGTCCTGCGGCCGAGCCAATCGCGACGACTCGCCGGCGGCGGCAGCTCCCCCTTCCAACCCCCAGCCCGGCGCGCCGGTAGCTTAACCCTTCCCTTTCCGTCCCCCTCCGGGTCGGGAGGCGGGCCAGGGGACTGGCTGCTCGGATCCCAGGTGATTCAGCCTGGGTGCTTGGCGCGGAGCCGGGGTGGGGGAGGGCCCGAATCTGGCCTTCGGAGCTTGGAGTGTCCCAGGGGCCTGCTTATACTGCCCAGACAGAAGTGCTGGTGGGCAGCCTCAGCAAGCTGCCAGTACAGGACCGGCCCAGCTGGGTCCTCTGGCCCTATCTGTGGTCAGTGCCATCTCCCCAGTCACTAAGGAGACCACCCCTTGTCTACGGCCATACCTCCCTGAACGGGCGATCTCCTCTGATCTCGGAAGCTAAGCAGGGTCAGGCCTGGTTAGTACTTGGATGGGAGGAGACCACCCCTCATTCCTTGGTCCCATACACCGCCCTGCCCTGTCCCCCCAGGTTCTCTGCAGCCACATCTGCTCTCCTGTCCTTCCTCCCAACCTCACGGATAGCAGGAATGACACACCAGTAACGAGGACTGGTTTTACTAGTATTACTCGTGTGTTAGGCACTGTGCTGTCCCTTCACATCAGTCGCCGTGTTGCCCAGGTGATGGACGAGAGGCTAAGGACTTGGCCAAAGTCACAGTGGAGGAAGCTGAACAGGATCCTGTCTCCTGCTCAGGACTAGCGTCCCGCTCATCTCCGCTCCTGCACCCTCCTCCCCTCCCTCCCTCCCACTGCTGTTGTGTGGATAGATCTAACCCAGTTTGTGCATCCGTTCATCAGTTGGTGGGTATTTGGGTTGTCTCCGTTTTTGGCCGTTGCGAATAGTGAACGTACGTGTATATGTATTCGATACCAGTTTTCAGTTATCCGGCAGGCACACGGCTAGGAGTGGAATTGCTGGATCATAACGGCAATTCTGTGTTTAACTTTTTGAGGAAACACCAAATTGTTTTCTTCAGTGGCTGCACCATTTTGCATTGTCACCAGCACTTGTTCTTTTTCTTTTCCTTTTTAAAAAACATTATTTCTATTCTTGTGGATGTGGAGCGGTACCTGGCTTATTTATGTATTTGTTTTCTCAGCTGAACGGTGGTTTCAGGTGGCAGTGATTTACCGGTAGGGTGGGAGAGGTCAGGCTGCCTGGTGGTGGGGTGAGGACTGTATACACTGCCTCTGATGGCTCTCACAACCCTTCTGGGGGGCACTATTCTCTCTGTGACAAAATACCCTCACGGAGAGTGGGAGACTTGCTCAGGGACATTCAGGTGCTTACTGGGGAAAATTTTGCTGATTCCAAAGCCTCCTTTTCCTCTATTCCCTGCTGTCCCTATAAGTCTTAGGAATTAGGCTGGTCCCCAGATGAGCTCAAATGGCCAAACCTGCACGCCGTGGCAACAAAATTCCAACCCAGAAGTGGGGGATCTGGTTAGATGTCAGAACCAAATTTCTATAGGCAGATACTTTCTGGAACGTGAGCCCCTTTCTGGGAATTTGGGGTCTAGAATAAGACCAGAATTTTGGGAACCTGGCCATTGCTATGATCCCCCCCCCCCCCCCCCCCCCCGCCGCTTCCCTTTTGCTCCCCTTCGTTCCCACTTTATCTTCTGGAACTCTTCAGCAGTGTGCGGGAAATCCAGGGGTTGGAACGGCATTTCAAGGAGGAGCAGCGCCCCCTCGTGGCGGCGCTGTGTTCCTTCGCGAAGGACCCACAGCGGGTCCACCCTGGGAAATCAGGACCAGGGATGGGGATGGGCGCCCTCTCAGGGACAGAAGGCAAGTGCTTGTGGTATCTAGGGACAGGACACGGACGCGAAGAGGGTGGGAGTAGGGAGCCCCTCAGTCATCCAGGTATTGGAGGAGGAAACGCAGGTGAAAGCAGGCACATGGGCCCAGCACCCCCAAGCCCCAGGGGCCCTGGTGTCTTGGGTGATGGGAAGGGATATCAGGTAACCCTGGAGCCTCACCAGACTTCGGGGGAGCAGGGGCCTCTTTGGACCTCACAGGTTTGAGGGTGGGAAGGGGCCTCCACAGTCGTATTTTCAAGGCTCTGGCTCCAGAGAAGCAGTGACCTAGGGTAGGCCCTACCACCCTTCTGCTGCTCTTCCCAGTGTCGAGGCTGCCGAGAAGAGTCTGCTGACACAGCAGATGAAGCTCTGAGGGATAGAAGGCCTTGTTTCAAATCACAAAACTGTGAGACCAGGATCTGGGGCCACTGGGACTTGGACCATCCTGGGCGGCTGGCACAGTGCTCATCCATGAGCCCTGGTGGCTTTGCGTGGTCCTTATTCTCACTGCTTGGGAGAACATTGCAAAAACAGAGGGAACTCGGGCTGCAGTGGTTTAGTCCAGAGCCACATCTGTCTCACTGACAGACCCCTCATTTGGCCTAAATTCCAGGTCCCCCTAGCCCAGAGCTAAGCTCTTTCTGGGCTTGGTCACTGGTGATGCTGTCTGTGGCTCGTGATACCCCTCTCCCTGGATCTCTCTCTGACTTGGACTCTTCCATGTCCCCATGCACAAGCCTCGTACTCAACCTTGTCTTTGGCACTTAGAACACTTTAGAAATGTTTTTCTTTCTTTTTTAAAAAAGATTTTATTTTTATTTATGAGAGAGGGCAAGGGTGGGGGGAAGAGAAAGAGAGTGGGGGAAGGAGCAGAAGGAGAGGGACAAGCAGACTCCATGCTGAGCTGGGAACCTGCTGTGGGGCTCGATCTCACAACCCTGAGATCATGATCTGAGCCAAAACTCAGAGTCAGACGTTTAACTGACTGAGCCACCCAGGTGCCCCTAGAAATGCAGAGCTTTAGAATGCATTCAAACTTAATTTGTTATCAAGTTAAAATAGAATGTTAAAATGTAAGCTATTACATGTAAGCCTTATGGTAATGACAACCCAGAAACCTATAGTGGGTATACAAAAGATAAAGAGAAATGAGTCTAAGCATAGCACTAATGAAATTCATCAAAGGACAAAGGAAGAGAGCAAGAGAACAAAGGAACAGAGAGGAACTACAAAAACAGCCACAAAACAATTAATAAAATAGAAATAAGTACACTCACCTATCAAATAATTACTTTATGTATAAATGGACTACATTCTCCAATCAAAAGACATAGCATGACTAAACATATAAAAAAATAAGACCCATCTATATGCTGCCTATAAGACTCACTTTGGATATAAGGACACAGACACACTCTGAAAGTGAAGGGATGAATAGAGGTGTTCCATGCAAATGGAACCCCAAAGGAAACTGGGATAGCTATACTTATAGCAGACAAAACAGACTTTTGTAAAAAAAGATTTTATTTATTTGAGAGAGGGAGAGAAAATGAGGGGAGGAGCAGGGGGAGAGGGACAAGCAGACTCTGTGATTAATATAGATGCAAAAATCCCAAACAAAATGTTAGCAGACTGAATTCAGTAATACATTAAAAGGATCATACATCATGATCAAGCAGGATTTATTCCAGGGATGCAAAGATGGTTCAATATTCACAAATCAATCAATCTGATATATCATGTTAACAAAATGAAGGATAAAAATTATATGACCATCCTAATAGATGCAGAAAAAGCATTTCAAATTTCAACATGCACTTAAATTAAAAAAAAAAAACTCTCAACAAAGTAGGTATAGAGGGAATGTATGTCAACATAATAAAGGCTACACATGACAAGTCCACAGCTAACATCATACTCAACAATGAAAAGCTGAAAGCTTTTCCTCTAAGATCATGAACAAGACAAGGATGCCCACTCTCACCACTTTATCGAACACAGTATTGGAAGTCCTATCCAGAAAATTAGGCAATAAAAACAAATAAAATGCATCCAAATTGGAAAGGAAGAAGTAAAACTGTCACTATTTGCAGATGACATATATAGAAAACCCACTAAAAAACTGTTATAACTAATAATGAATTCAGTTAAGTTGCAGGATACAAAATCAATATAAAAAATCTGTTGCATTTCTGTACACTAATAATGAAGTATCAGAAACTAAGAAAACAATCCCATTTACAATTCTATCAAAAAGAATAAAATACCTAGGAAAAAAATTTAACCAAGGAGGTGAAAGATCTGTACTCTGAAAATTATAAAAGCATAGATGAAAGATACTGCGAATGACACGAACAAATGGAAATATATTTCATGCTCATGGAACCTGTTTTGGATTTGAAGGTGAAAACTAAAAGACAGTAATGAAAGAATTGAAGAAGATGCAAATAAATGGAGAGATATTTTGTGCTCATGGACTGTAAGAGTGAATACTTAAAAAAAGATTTTATTTATTTGAGAGAGAGAGAGAGTGAGAACAAGCGAGTATGAGATGGGGGAAGGGGCAAAGGGAGAGGGAGAAGCAGACTCCCCACTGAGCAGGGAGCCCGATGTGGGGCTCAATCCCAGGACCCTGAGATCATGACCTGAACGGAAGGCAGATAGTTAACTGACTGAGCCACCCAGGTGCCCCAAGAGTTAATATTGTTAAAATGTCCATGCTACCCAAGGCAACTTACAGATTCATGCAATTCCAATCAAAACTCCAGTGATACTTTTCCACAGAAATAGAGCAAACAACCCTAAAATTTGAATGGAACCACAAAAGACCCTAGATAGCCGAAGCAATCTTGAGATAGAAAAACCTGGAGGCATCATGCTCCCTGATCTCAAACTATATTGCAGAAATATAGTAACAACAGTATGATATTGGAATGAAAATAGACTCATAGATCAATGGAAGAGCATAGAGAGCCCAGAAATAAATTGATGCAAATATGCTCAACCAATTTACTACAAAGGAGGCAAGAATATACAATGGGGGAAAGGACAGTCTCTGCAATAAATAGTATTGGGAAAACTGGACAGCTACATGCAAAGAATAAAACTGGACCACTTTCTTCCACCATACACAAAAATTAAGTATGGATTAAAGACTTGAATGTAAGACCTGATACCATAAAGAAAGAAGAAACTATAGACAGGAAGCTCCTTCACATTGGTCTTGGTGATGTTTTTTTAAATTTGACAACAAAAGCAAAGGGATCAAAAGTAAAAATAAATTAGCTGGACAACATCAAACTAAAGAGCTTCTGCACAACAAAGGAAACCAACAGCATAACGAAAAGGCAACATATGGAGTTGGAGAGGATATTTACAAATCATGTATCTGATAAGGGGTTAATATCCAAATATATGAAGAACTCATGTAAATCAATAGCAAACACAAACAAACGATGAAAAAATGGGCAGAGGGTCTGAATAGATTTTTCCAAAGAAGACATATAGATGGCAACAGACACATGGAAAGACGCTGAACATCACTCATCATCCAGGAAATGCAAATCAAAAGCAAAATGAAACATGACCTCACACCTGACAAGTGTTGGCTAGAATGTAGAGAAAGGAGAACATTTGCACACTGTTGTGAGAATGTAAAATGGTGCAACCACTGTGGAAAAAACTATGGAGGTTCCTCAAAAAATTGAAAATAGAAGTACCACATGATCTAGCAATTCTACTTCTGGGTGTTCATCCAAAGAAAGCAGAAACACTAACTGGAAAGTATATATGCACTCCCCCGCACCCGCCATGTTCACAGCAACATTATTTACAATAGCCAAGATATGAAAACAACCTCAGGCAGAAAAATGGAAAGGCTTTGTGAGGAGTGACATTTAAGCTGAGCTTAGATGATGAACAGTCAGCCACTGGAAGGTGGAGGGGAGTTGGTGGAAGAGACCCCAAATCAGAACAAGCTTGATATGTTTCAGGGACAGAGTAAGTTGGTGTGGCTGGAGCAGAGAGAGTGAAAGGGAGAGAGAGAATTTCACTGGACCAGATGAAGGAGGGTGGGTTCTGAGTACGGAAGATGAGACTGAACAGTGTGGCTTCAGACTGCAGCTTGTTTGTGGGGCACAAGAACATCCCAAGTTTCAACAATTTGCTGGAAGCACTCATAGACCGAGAGAAGCAGCTATGCTCACGGTTATGGTTTATTACAGGGAGAGGATGTGCATAAAAGCTGTCCATTCTGTTTCTCTGTTGTTGAGTGGGCAGTTTGAATATGTGTGTTTGGAGTTTAGAACATGAATCTGGAATGTAGATGCATATTTGGGGAGCAGGTATCAGCAAACCAAAGCCACAAGTGGTCGAAGCCATGGGTGCATTCTCCAGTGTGTGTGTGTGTGTGTGTGTGTGTGTGTGTGTGTGTGTATTCAAAGCTCTGAAGGTAGCCAGGGAACTTTTCCTTGTGGGGGCAGTGGCCCCTGAGCAGAGGTGGAAAGCCAGAGGGACATTTGAAAGAGTATCCCACAAGGATTGTGTGGTCAGCCAAGGTCAGGACCCTTGCCCTGAAGTCAGGGAGGAGGATTGTCTGGGACTGGCTACGTGAAGGCTGCTAATCGCCACACCAGATCCTGACTGCAGTGTTGAGAGATGGGAGAGGTTAGGGAATGGAAGCCACTTTTCCAGAAAAGGAATGCATGAAGCAGCCTGAGGAAAGGCACTGGACTCTCCCAATCCTGGACACAGTAGCCACCAGAAGAAGTCTGTTATATTGAAATGCTTGAAGGTAGAGATCAAACAGACTGGCCTTATGGAGGAGAGTTAGCAGGCAGGGAGTCTACACCGGCTGAGTCCCACCCACTGCAAGTTCTCGGAGGTACCTGGAGATTGCCTGGAGCTCCTCTCCAATTCACATTCTCATCAGTATCTTGACAGAGTGGCAGGGGACAGCCACTGCAGCTGATGGCTGCCCCAGCTCTTCTGATCAGGGACAGAGTCATGAGGGGCTTACATCCCCTAGACCTGATGCCCTCTGCTTGTGCCCAGAGACTCTCAAAGCTTCCACAAAGCAGATCCCTCTGTTTCTTACCCTCCAAGACTGTCGCATGCTGTGTAAATGCCAGGCCACTCTCCCATTGTCTCCATGTCCCTCCTCTGCTCTCCCCAGGCTCCCCTGCCACCAAACTCACCTTTCCTCCTTTGGAAAAAACTACATTCCCTTTCTTATACAGGTGAAGCGTCTGAGCTCCAAGCCTGCCCCCAAAATCACTGTGGTACCCAGTCTACAGGACCATGCTCATGGCTGAGTCCTGCGCGGCACTGTGGAGGCAGAAAGGCCTGAAATTAGCCATGTCCCCAGATTCCCAGCAGGACAGTCCCCATTAGGCCTGGCTGCCCTGTCTGCAGTCCCAGCTGGGGCATGCCCCACCCGCATGGTACCCTCCTCACCTGGGCTTTTCCTTACCTGCTGCTTTTCCTCAGCTTGTCTGTGCTGTGCTGCTACCTGCTTGTGTATGAGCACTTAGCACCCTGCTGTCCGGTTGCCCAGAGTGTAGCCTGGGGGGACATTACACTCTCCTTCCATTTTTCCCCTTCTCTCAATGACTCACCCTCAGGGAGGGCTGTAGGGAAGAAAATGAAAGGGGGCCTTAGGAGCTCTGACCTGGGGGGGTGTTGGTGATGTAGTTTTGGAATATAGGTGGGGTGGAGTCCGGAGCCGAAAGAATTCTTGATGGTGCAAAACGGTGGTTTATTAAAGCACAGGGACAGGACCCGTGGGCAGAAAGAGCTGCTGCCCTGGGTTGTGAGGGGTGGCTGGTTTTATACTATGGGGTTGTGGGAGGTAAGGAAAAAGGGAGGTTGAGAAAGTACTTTCCTATGTTAAAGAAGACTCACAGGATAGGGAGGCCTTGCCACTGTCAAGGTAAGGTTGTTTTCCCTCTAGCAAGGCATTAGCATTACGATGGTTGGGGGCTTCCTGGAAGAATGTCGCACATGTCCCATCCAAGAGTGGGGGTGGGTGGGGGGAGGTTGCAGGGTGTCAGCTTATGCTTTGTCTTCAGCCAGCCTTCTGCTTCCTTGTCATTTCCCCCCTGAACAATTTTGACCCTTAAATCTTTAAGTTGTTGAAGGTGGAAAGTCTCATCTTCTGTAACGTCTTCCTGCTGAATAGGGGGGTAGAGACGTCCCTAACCTATGGGTCAATATTGGTCAGTTGGGGAACATACAAGGAGTTGTGAAAGGGGAGGCAGCTGAATCCAACGTGGGTCAACATATAGGAACTTCCACATATGAACCTCCTTGAGTAGAAAGGATCATCTGTTAGCTGGAAGTTATGGCAGTGAAGGAGTCTTGACACTAGGAAGTGAGACACCAGAAATGACAAAATAAGGTTAATGTGGTAACAAGAAAGAAAGATCTTTGACAGCCGACCTTTGATAATTTTCCTCTAGTCCAGGAGTTTAAAGCAATCCCTAAAGGAATGAGATCATTTAAAGCACCAATTTGAGCATTCATGGAAGGAAGAAACCCAGAAGCAGTTTGGTGTAATGTGGACTGTATACGCAGCATTCCGTTTTTAGATAGCACAAGTGCTACCTCGTGCAACAGTTAAAACACCTAATGCCATTCTGTTCTGTAAAGCTGCTTCACATGCTTGTATTACTTCAGTACTTTATAGAGAAACGCTATTTTGAGTGTTATTTAGGGCTTTGACCATGTACTTAAAAGTTTCCATGTGCCAAACAACATTCTCCAGTCTCAAAGAGGTAACAAAGATAGATGGTAGGTGGTCATACCAATGAGGCACAGAACATGTCCACCATGGTTTTAAATTTGGAAGGTTGGCTGGGTTGGTAATGGTTTTAATAATACATTCCCGCATCCAGGCAAAACCCAGAGTACAGTGGCCTATCCAGCCTGGGGGAAGTCATGGTCACAGGTTAGAGTCACATAGCCATTGGATCCCAGCCAGGAGCCAGTCATATAATACTGGGCCTCCTTGAACTGCAGTCAGGATTTCAAGGGCTACTTGGTTTTGGAGGGCCATACATGCAATGATTTCAGGCCCATATTTGATTGGGGAGTAATGACTTGATAATAATGCCTTTTCTTCCAAATTGCTCTGTAAGCATGTAGGACTAGGAAAGCATATTTGGAGTCAGTATAAATATTAACTGTTAAGGCTTTGCCGATTGCAAAGCGTGAGTGGGCACTATTCTGCTTTGGGGGCAGACAGGTTTGCTGACAGGGCTTTGCCCTCAACCGTCTTGAGTTAGACTGACTATAGCATACCCAGTTTTTCTTACCCCTTTTTTCCATGAAACTATTACCATTAGTAAACCAACTGTCATCTGCACTTTCAATAGGGGCATCTTAAATCTGGTCGTCTAGAATAAGCAAGATCAATACCCTCTGACAGCTATGCCCTATAGAAGTACGATGGTCAGGTCCAGGAATCAGGGGAGCTGGGCTTAAAGTCTGACAGGTTCCAATTATTATTTCAGGCATGTATCTATGAGCATAACCTGGTACTTAGTAAGTCGGCTTCCCATTCTCCATTGCTGGCTTTTGGTCTTGGACCTGACGTGAAGTCGTTACAGTGAGGGTCTGTCCCATAGTGAGCTTCGAGGCTCCTTTTACCAGGAGGGCTGTTGTCTGCTCGGCTAAAGCCTTATAATTGTACATCCACAGAGGTGGCTTCTAGGGTAAACGTAACTATGTGGGATGAAACCATTAAGAAACCCTCTTTGTTTGAGGTCTAGCCTTCATATCTTAATTAACAAGGAATCACTGGCAAATGCGGGAAGACTTGTCAAGAGATGAGGGCATCCCCAAGTCATCATCCAGTCCAATCACAAGGAAAGTGGGTTCCTCCATTATCTCCACAAGCCCACAGTTAACCCTATGGAGTGGGGTATGCCCTGGCTTTTAGGGAATGATTTCATCATCCCAGCCACATAGAATGGGCTAAGGTGATGGTCGAGTTATACAATCATTGGGGAATCAATCCCATTTCCCAGTTGTTTAAATAATTAATTATATGCCCATGGGGCCCTGTTATTAGCCCCACAGAATAAAAAGCATGAAGATTATCTATACATGAGCTATTGTATAGAAATAGAAAAAAAAGCTATTTCTCTGAAGTTCACCTCAAGTTGTCTAGCTTAAGCAAACATTTAAGGACAATCAAATCTAGAATTTAACATCCACAAAGGTGTGTTATTTAAACAATTTTTCTCCCTAAAATAACCCTCATTTCCAGAAATAGCCAAATCAAGACTAATTTTTTTGAAAAACAAGTCCAGTTTTAACAAACTTGGCCTAATTATTTACATAAATTCAACAAGAATAGTGACTGATCGCATAGATCTTTCAGAATCTGCTTTGCTGGAACTTTTGTAAGGAATCTCCAGGTTGAACTTTTAGTAGCCTCTCCAGGCCAGAAGCCAAGCCAAGTACTTGTCATCAGTCATGCCTACGATACCTGTAGATTTGGGAAGATTCCTCTCCATGAGGTCCCCAAAGCATCCTGAGGTTCCTGCACCTGCCAGGAAGTGACATTCTTTACTCACCTGGTGAGGCAGCCGGGAACTCTGTAAGCAAGGTATCAGGCCATTTCCAGGGGCTTTATGGCTCCAGGTTTCATTAAGTCAACCTTAGTTCCTTAAAGCTGTTTGGTCATATCTGAGTCTATGCATGTCTCTCAAATACGACATTCCAGTCAAAGCCTTGGTAAAATAACCAATGTTTCCAATGGCATCCTGTTACAACAAGAAAAATACTTATTGAACTTATGCAAATGATTATGATTGCCATGGAAGAAAGAATACTTACTGAGACCTTTTTAGTTTCAGAGGGTTCAGGTAGAGAGAAAAGTTAAATGCTTTAATTTGCTTTGTTATTATTTCTGTATATCACTGATGTCTTAAGACAAAGTTTCCTCAGGGCACCTGGTGGCTCAGTCCTTAAGCATCTTCCTTCGGCTCAGGGCGTGATCCCGGAGTCCTGGGATCGAGCCCCACATCAGGCTCCTCCGCTGGGAGCCTGCTTCTTCCTCTCCCACTCCCCCTGCTCGTGTTCCCTCTCTCGCTGGCTGTCTCTCTCCGTCAAATAAATAAATAAATAAATAAATAAAATCTTTAAAAAAAAGTTTCCTCAATCTGGAAGAGCAAACATTAAGAAAACCAGCAATGTTTTAAACAAGAGTCACAACACTACAATCTTTTATTTGGCCCCATGTTACTGATTCTTGTTTAGTCTGAATGCAGCTTTAGTTAGTTCTGGAAATTCTTACCCATTTTATTTTCTTACCTTAAAGATATTGAATATCTGTATTGTTCTAAAAGCCCTTTATATGAACCTCCTTGAAAATGAAACTCGTTTTACAAGAGAATAAGAGCAATTATAAATGACAAAAACTCAGGATGGGCATGGTCAGAATCTGATGAGATGAGAGTTTGCACTATAGCTGGCAAGGGAGTCAGGTTATTTCTGTGACACATACCACTTCAATAGCCAGAGTATCGAGCGAGGATGACCTTGTATTCACACACTAACACTTCAGGGCTTGCATAGTATCTCTAGAATAGTCAAATACCTTTACCCAAGTGGAACCTAAGGCTTATCGTTTGTTTAACAGTAACTTAACCTACGGAATTAAAAGGCCTAACGAGTTAAAGAGACTTTATTCACAATTTAAATCTTGGTAAAGTTTGTTAAAACCTTAAAATTATAGCACATGCCTGAATAGGATCACAGGTCATTACAAAACTATTTTTATTTAACCAAGGTGATAATAAGAGCCTTGAAAGGCAAATATATAGGGTTCTATAGTTGTTAGCAAAACTCAGCTCCTTTAATATTGAGACATTGTTTTTTTTTTAAGATTTTATTTATTTATCTGACAGAGAGAGAGGCAGTCAGCGAGAGAGGGAACACAAGCAGGGGGAGTGGGGGAGGAAGAAGCAGGCTTCCCACTGAGCAGGGAGCCTGATGTGGGGCTCAATCCTAGGACCCTGGGATCACACCCTGAGCCGAAGGCAGACGCTTAATGACTGAGCCACCCAGGCGCCCCAACCTTTGTCTTTTTAAAAAGAGAAAACAGACTTATATATCTTATACTACTGTACCTTAAAAATCTGTTCATTTCAATCTTAGTCTGTCCTGACCACACCTAAAATTCCTTTCCAAAGATTTCCCTTCCCAAAACTTCTATAACTTTCTTTTGCGTTCTTGAAACCTTAGTGTCCAGTGAAAACTAAGTTGTAACCAACTGCCAACTGTTACACCAGAATTCTTTAGAGGCCAAATTTTTGAATCAGTTAAGCACAAAACATGTTTACCAACAGATTTAAATATCCATAGTCTCTTTGCAATAAAAAGTCAAAAGCACAAACCTACATCCAGTGCTCAATGCTTTAGCACTTAATACTATGTGGAAAAGACCTAGATGTCCAATAAACTTAATTCCATTATCCAAGCAAATCTTTAAAGTTTCAGGTTACCAAAGACTTTGAAAGCTATTTTAACAATTACCCATGAAAACTTTGAGACAATCAACCATTATTTTAGTTATCTTTTTACTAACAACTCGCAACAGAGATGACACAAGTTTGTTTGACCTTCAGTAAACCTCGATAGAATAAAAGTTTTACATGTAGTGCTGATAACTTAAAAGACACGTCGATCTTAATTAAACTGACAAACTGAACTTAGTTTAAATACCGAATTATGTTCCACCTGGATCCTCCCCAGGGTCAGTTTTTACCTGAGACGCTGGTGGGGAAATCGGGAGTGGGTAACGTTAGGTCCAGGGGGTGCTCTTCCTGCTCCTTGATGGTGAGGGTAGGAGGAGCCATGGTGCTTGGGATACCGAGGATGGTACAGAAGCCAGTTGTGCAGGCCGCACCCCAGGTGTTGCGGAAAGAGGGGGGAGGGGGAGACAGTGAGGCAGAGAAAGGGTTCCCGGTTCTAGAGCTCACCAGCTCCAACAGGAGCAGACGCCATGTTTTCCTGCCAACAAGGGGGAATAGGCAGTCCATATCGGGCCAGAGAAGACAGGGAATTTCCCTGAAACTAAGGGAGTTTTGGCAGCTGCTTGGGAATATTCTTTAAAAAAAAATCCCTGTCCTGAGGTAGACTAACCACAGATGGCTCCAGTTACAGCCATTAACCTGGGAGATGAATGAGGGAGACACCCCCATGTCTGTTAGAAGGAACAGTGAGGGGCACCTGGGTGGCTCAGTCGTTAAGCGTCTGCCTTCAGCTCAGGACGTGATCCCAGGGTTCTGGGATCGAGCCCCACATCAGGCTCCTCTGCTGGGAACCTACTTTTTCCTCTCCCACTCCCCCTGCTTGTGTTCCCTCTCTCGCTGGCTGTCTCTATCTCTCTGTCAAATAAATAAAATCTTAAAAAAAAAAAAAGAAGGAACAGTGAGAGAGAAGAGAGTCAAGTTCCAGTTGTGTGGGATGGCCTGTGTTTCCTCCAGCAACCTGGGTTTCCTCAGAGGGGACCTATTTTAGATAATTATCATCCAATATGTCAGGAGAGTTTACTAGCCAAGTGTGTTCTGCAAGATGCTGTTGGGGTCCTGGTGTAGAGCAGCAATGGCCTAGGTACGAGCAACGAAGCTACCCTGGGTCCATGTGCCCTGTTCCTTACAGAAGAGATCTAACTGATAGATCCCACTGAGGCCATGCAGTGTTACAGGAGATCAGTACTTTCTTAAATTTTGCAATCCGAATTGTTTCCAATGGGTTAAAAGGCATCACAAGGGAGAATCCTTGGGAACCAAAGGAGAAGCCTACTGAGGCCACGGTTACAGAAAAGTAAAGAAGGTCCATTACCAAATCCCCCCCGACTCCCAGGTGGTGTCCCATGCAGGACATGTCAGAGGTTCCTGTGTGTCAAAAGCGACCAGAGGCGTCCCTCAAACAAGACATCGCTATTGATCACAATCCTGCCTTCCCGTGAAGGCATTCCTGCCATAAAAGGCCCGTAGGAGGGTGTCTCTCCCCTACCCCATCGCATCCTCGGCTGCCGATGGGTGCTTGGTGAATGGAATGAAATGCCCAGGCCGTGCCATCATACGTCCTGAAGGATGTGTACTGCCCAGCCGTTTTAACCCATGGAAAATACTAGAAAAGTTTTACAAGGGGAAATTAACGAATTTCTTAATAATAACTACTTAAGCTTAAGTAGTTAGTAGAGGACATTGACAGGAAACAGTAAAGATGGAAATCCATCATGGTCTAAGCGACATTCCAACACAGGTGGTCCTTACAGCCAACTTCCCTAGGAAGTCCCTGGTTGGGTTGTAATTCCATCGGGTACTGGTTTCAGCCAGCTCTGAGTGGAGGTCCCGCGGCCATAAGCACTAGACCCGGGATGTGGAGGGGATCATATTAGATCCATCAGGGGGAAACCTCACATGGGGATCTGAAGATTGGCAGCCGTGCTGGTCACTTAGGTGGCTGTCCCATGCCCAAGACAGACGACTTTGTATAAGGACAGCAGTAAAGAGAGGCCATCAAGTTTCCAGGTCTTATTACCATCCCAGCCAGGGTACTAACTTCCAGCCAAAAGGCAGGCTTTCTCCTCCCCAAAGAGTAGCCATGGGCTGGAGGATTGCAGCCTGACCTATTGACATGAAAGGTTCCAATAAGACCGTACTCCTTGAAGAGCCCTTGCAATGAGAGTAAAGGAAGAGGAGAGAAAGTACTCACCAATTTTGCACCGAAGCTCAGAGTCCGGATGAAAAGACTCAAAGCCCCATGTTCGTGTGCTATCTGATGTGGTTTTGGAAGATAAGTGACGTTCGGTGGGGTGGAGTCCGGAGCCGAAAGAATTCTTGATGGTGCAAAATGGTGGTTTATGAAAGCACAGGGACAGGACCCGTGGGCAGAAAGAGCTGCTGCCCTGGGTTGTGAGGGGTGGCTGGTTATATACTATGGGGTTGGGGGAGGTAAGGAAAAAGGGAGGCTGAGAAAATACTTTTATATGTTAAAGAAGACTCACAGGATAGGGAGGCCTTGCCACTGTCAAGGTAAGGTTGTTTTCCCCTCTCGCAAGGTATTAGCATTATGATGGTTGGGGGCTTCCTGGAAGAATGTCACTCAAGTCCCATCCAAGAGTGGGGGTGGGGTGGGGGGAGGTTGCAGGGTGCGAGCTTGTACCTTGTGTTCAGCCGGTGTTCTGCTCCCTCATCACTGGGGGCCCATGGAAGGAGAAGGGGGTTGGGACTCAGGGGCATTAGAAGGGAGTGGGCTTTAGCCTGGCTTCTGCTGAAAATAGCTGAGGCCCCCTGCTCATCTGCTGGGGCTGGCAGGACGTCAATCTGCGTTTCCAGAGGTTGGAAGCTACAGCCTCACAAAGCCATGTACATGCTTCTCCTACTGGTGTGGGGGACAGTGGCCAGAGGGTCACACCCCACATGGGTCTTGTCTCTTGCTCCCGCTTTTCTCTCCAAGTTATAGCCCCTTGCTTTCGAACAAGTGTCCAGTGTGCCTGTGGCCAAAGGGTCCAGGCAAATGCTGGGCAGAAACAGGGACCTGACATGCAGAGGTGGACCTGTTGGCAAGTGCAGCAGGACTTCTGTGGGACAAGCCCATGGAGGGTTGCTCCTCGGGACGTCATGCTGCACAGCCCACACACGGCCTCACACTGATCCCTCCCCCACTGACCTTCCCAAGGCTCCATCTCCAGCCCCACATCTGAAGGCTGGAGACACCCAGGCTTGGCCTGTCCCAAATGAAGCTGCCCCAAAATTGTGCTCAAATAGCCTCTCTGCAGGGGTCACTTGTCCCCCTACCTCTCCTCCCCTACAGGCAGGACTGCCATCTAGGCACCATCCCTGCTGACTCCTTCTTGAGAGTGTGGCTTGGGGTCTCACGGGGGGGATGGAGAGTCTCCAATGTTCTGAGGCCCAAAGGTTAAACGTGACTCTCTTGGTTAACCAGTGTCCACTGTCTTAGTGGCTTGGGCTGCCAGAAGCTAACACCATAGACTGGGTGACCTGAATAACGGAAATGGACTCCTAGCCTCCAGAACTGTGAGTAAATAAATTTCTGTTTTTGAAACCACACAATCTGTGGTATTTGTGATGGCAGCCTGGCAAATGAATACAGTGGGTAACACTCAGCAGCCCACATACACCTGGACTCTGCCACACGCAACACCATTTCCTGCAAACCAGGTTTTGCCTTTCAAAGGGGGGAACCCTGACTGACCACCCAGACTCAGGTGAGAAGGGGCTGCTACTAACTGACTCCCACTAAGCCACTCCTCCCTCCGGGAGGCCCACTCACTTCTTACAGGGAGTGCAGGGGTGCATGGTTCTCAGGGCAGCGCAGGCTGACGAGAAGGGCCACCAAGCTCAAGCAGCCTTCTTCAGCTAGGATGAGACCCTGAGGGTGAGCAGAAGACCTGTCTGCAGGAGCCCCTCAGGCTTTGCCCAGTTGCAGCTTAGGACCCTGGGCCAGGAGAGCCCCCCAGTGCTCCTCCCATCTGCTCCCCATGGCACCCCAGATACTAAGCCACTTTCTTGGGGCTTCTGGTTAACTTGGTGTCACAGCCACCCCCAAGACTCCTGCCCTCTTAGGATGAAGCACAGACTGCTTCACACCCATCACACATGGGCAGTCCCGCAACCCGGGGCAGGAGCATGCAAAGACTGAACTCTTCCCCTGGCCACATGAGGACACCTCCACAGTGACATTTCTTAGTAAATAAAATTACCTGCCCAGCCACTGCTCTGCTTAGTGTCACACATGCTGACCCCTTAGAGACCTTGCACTCACAAACACATTCTTACACATGGCTGCACATACATGGCATCCCTTCACACATACAGATGACCCTTCCCCTTCACAGACATCCTTGCCCCCAACACTCAGTCCCCATGGACCCTGCCCCACCCACAGGTTATACACACAGTATATAACCCCCCCCCACGTGCTCATGCCCCATCACCTCACCCCACCCATCCTTGGTTGCCCGTGTAGATTCCCCTTTCATACAGTTTCTTTCCCACACACTTAGAGGGAAGGGAGGGGTTTTTCCAAGTGCATCTCTTCCCTGGGACCCTTTCCAGAGACTCCTGGCCTGGGAGGGTGGACAGAGTGCTCTTTGTAGGCCTGGGTACATTTGGTCATCAGGGTCTGGGGGCATTTCTTTCACAGAAAAATGGTCCTAGCCCCTCCCTGCTGTTCCTAGGAAACTTGGGGACCTTGTTTGTCCCGTGTGCTACAAAGGCAGCGACTAATTGGGCAGGCAGCTCAGGAACCTGAGGTCAGCACTTGCCCCCATCCCCCTTACTGACTTCCAGATGTGGCCTCTGAGGCCTTGGTCACAGAGGCTCACCTGGTGTCATCTGAAAAGTCATTTGACACAGAAGAGAGGGCAGTTGAGGTCTGGCCATGGAGACCACAAATCTAGGCTGCAGGAGAACCTGGAAGAGACTTTTACCCCTTCGTTATTACCCAGCTCTCCCCGTCAACAATTCTTTACATTCAAATTTCAATGTTTAGATTACTAGTGTGATTTTAATAAGAGCAGCTATTAAAAGAATAAAGAATGATCCCCCTCCAGTCAGGTTTCCCATCCCAATACCCCAGAACTGTTACTGTAAGGTCATCACTGACCTCTGCATTGGTAAATGCAACAAGCCATAGAGTCGATGCCGCCTTCTTCAGTCACTGGTTTACACTGTGTTTCCAGGATGCCCCGGCGCCGGGTTTTTCTCCTGTTTCCCTGGTTGTGGCTTCTCAGTGTCTTTTCCTGACTCTTCTTTCTCCTCCGGACCTTTTCTCTGTTCACACTGACTGTCATGGTCTCATCTGGTTATACATGTGCCTCTCCCACTCTCTTTCTCGCGTGGACTTGTATCTGTGCCCAGCTCTCTGCTCATACCTCCACACGGACGTGGGAGCCCACCCACCTTTCCTTCACACTCACCTATGGCTTTTTACTGCAAGCTGCTGCACTCTACTCAGGGCTTTCTGGTCACAGGAATGTGCCTGTCCAAAGTGCCAGAGAATTCATGCCCTGGAAACAGATCTCCCAGCCCTCCGTGCTAGGGTGCAAATCAGACGTGCCCTCCAGCTCTCTGAAGTCCCCGAAAGGACTGAGTCCCGTTGCCCACGCTGATAACCTGCCCGCCCACCTCCCTCCTAGTAGCCTCCGTCCAGATGAAGTACTTGCGCCCAAGGACAGCCTAGAACCCGTTCTCAACCCTAGGTTTCTACACCCGATCTGTGTCACACCTCTATGTCGTGGAACTGAATGTTGCGCAGGGCAAACTTTTGGCCTTATCGCTAGCCCTCTCTCTTGTCGCACTCTACACCCCTCTCTCGGAATCTGACCCCCTCTTTGTCCACCGCCACTGCCCTGGGCCACGCTGCTCTCGCCCCATCCGCAGTCTGTTCTTGACTTCGTCGGACCGCAGGTCAGTTCGGGCTGCCCTCTGCGACTCCCTCTTCTCAGTCCTGCCCGCCGCCCCCGCCCCCTCTGCCCGGTGCCTCACCTCTTCCCGCGGGGCGGCCTCGCGGGGCCACCCCACCCCAGGACCGCCCTCCGCCCGCCTTCTCTTTCGCATTTGTCCCCCTGCCTCCGCGCGGTGCAAGCTTGCGGAGGGCGGGGCTCGCCTGTGCTATTTATGACGAACAGTGCCAGGCATACAAGGAACGCGATAAATATCTGTGGAACGCTTCTTCCGCAACCCGCGGACCGCAACCCGGTGACCAGCTCTGAGACCCCTCTGCAAGCTGGGGGGACCCACCCGAGGAGGTGAATCCGCTTCCTTTGTCCCAGAAGTCGCTCAGACCCGCAGGTCCTAGGACTACAAATCCCAGCATACGTCGCGCCTCCTGAGTTGTGGCGCTGAGCCTCCTGGGAGGTGTAGTCCATGCCGCTCAGTCTTTTTTGCGGCGCTTTGGGGAACTAGGTCGGGCGTCCATTTTTTGGCTGTTTGGCTGTTTGGCCTTTGCCAGCGATGTACCCACTGGCGAAACAGATTTCGGCCTTCTTCGTCTGGTTGAGGGGGAAGTCTGTGGACTCCCTCCCGGCCAGGGTGGGCCAGGCGCCCTTCGCAGGTGCCTCATTATCTGTGCACCTTCTGGTGTGGGAACATTTACATTCGGAGTCCGTCGCCTGAATGACGGGCTGGCATGTCACCCGCCTCTGCGTGGACACCTCCCCACGGAGGACCGCGCGCACCATTTCATTCATTGGTTCAACAGCATTCGACCGCCAGCGGCTTACCAGGCTGGATAGGCAGCCCGGGAGTCAGATAACAAACCCTTAGCTGGATATGTCCCAAATGTGGTGTAGTTGTAACTGGAAGACTCTGGTTATTGTATTTAAATGGCCGATAGAGGGGCAAGGGCTGAAGAGGGGGATCCGTGAAGAGACTGTTGGAAAGAAAACCACAGGCCCCAAAGCAGTGTCACTTAGACCAAACGGGGGCTGGATACCTAATCTAATTGCAGATTTAACCTCCCCCAGAAATGTGGTCTTAACTCGCCAGGCAGGGATTTTTTCAACCAGCATCCCTGGCTCTGCCACGTGGGCCCTCTCCATCCTCCAAAGAAAGAAGAGGTAATCTGCATGATACCTTTGCTTTTCCCCCAAGGGAAAGTGGTCTGGAACAATCTGTTGCCTTTGCTGGTAAGTTTCTTGGGCCCCCTTCTTCTATAAAAACCTTCCATTTTGTACACCCCCTCTATTTGCTAGATGGAATTAAGCCCTATTCATGAATCATTTAATAAAGCCAATTAGATCTTTACAATTTACTCTGTTGAATTTTTGTTATTTAACAAGACTTCTCTCTGTGTGACCTTGGGCAAGTCATTTAACAGCTCTATGACTCGGTCTCCCCATCTAAACCTGAGTATAATAATAGTATCCACCCAGGCTCCAAGTCAGTAAACTAAGATGTATTACCTAATGTCACGACAGTTTCAAGTCCCCAGGAATGTCACCTCTAACCAGTCAACATCGCCGGTGAGCATGAGGAGATTGTCTGATAGATGCCTTCTGTTCCCCTTAGGGGTGTGACCTTGCCTAAAATAAAGGATTCTTTGCTAATAATTTCCTTTTTCCTTCTCCCTCTCTGCCTTTAAAAACCTTTCCTGTGTTTAACTCAGGGAAACTCTCCTCTGCTTGCTAGATGGGATGCTGCCTGATTCACAAATCATTTAATAAAGCCAGTTAGGTCTTCAAATTTACTCAGCTGAATTTTATTTTTACAGAGTTAATGAAGAAGAATTATTAAGAGTAGTGCCTAGTAGAGAGACAGATCCATGCACAATTTAATAATTCTCATTATTAAAACCAATGCCACCAGCCAGGTGAGAGGTAGAAGTGGTTTTGGCCAGGTGGTAGTGATAGAGCAGGCAGTTAGTTAGACACGAGCTGGAGGCAAAGCTTGTGATAAGTAGGTGACACAGGAGAAGGCCGAGGGCACAACATCCTGACTTTGTGACTCCCAACACCCCCGGGGGGTTGACAGACCAAGAGCCACAGGTGCCAAACATGCACTCTTCTCTTCAGCCTCTGCCCCAGGGTCACCTATAGCTTCATTGTAATATATTTACGTTGTGGTTTCTACCTCCTCCATGGCGAAAGATGGCCCTGACAGCTCCAGGTAGAACCCTGTAGGGCCAAAAACACCCCTCCCAGCCGGTAGGAGTCCCTTAGATAATTGGAAACAATCTCAGTCAGAGACCGCTCTGGCTATGACCCATAACCCCTGCAAACATAAAAGGAAAGACACCCCTAACCCCGGTGCAGTTGCCGCCTCTGTGCCCACCCACCCTCCCTTTTTGAGAGTGTACTGTCTTTTTTTTTTTTAAAGGATTTTATTTATTTATTTGAGAGAGGGGGTGGGGGGAGAAGCAGACTCTCTGCTGAGCAGGGAGCCCAAAGGGGGACTTGATCCCAGGACCCTGAGATCATGACCAGAGCCGAAGGCAGACGCTCAGCCGACTGAGTCACGCAGGCGTCCGAGAGTGTACTGTCCTTAATAAACTGCTTTGTGCTTGCTCCCTTCCTTCTGGGTGTCTTTATCTGAGCGTGGATTCTCATGTAAATCTCTGGTGAGGAGATCCTAGAACCGGAACCTCCGTTCACACGACCCAGACTCTCCCACCCGAAACCGTAGCGAGGAGGCGCATGACAAGTAGTCACGCTCTGGAGCCGGTTTTCGGGTGGAGCCCACACACTGTGCTGAGAAGTTGGATGAAGGGCGTGACAGAAAGAGTTTTGGCCTGAACAGCCAGGAAGACGACGGGGTCATTTCCTGAGCGCTGGAAGCCTGGGAAATCCTGGCTGTGAGGAAGCACCAGGAATTGAGGTTTGGATATGTTAAGCTCAGGAAGCCTATTGGACGCGCACTACAAATGTTGAGTGGGCGTTTGGACATGAGACTGGAATGTGGGGAAGTGCAGGCTGTAGGGACAACTCTGGGAGTCACCGGGGTATAAATAGCTTTTGAGGCTGCTAGGCTGAATGAGGTCACGGGGGGCGTGAGGGAGATGGAGGCAGCCTGCGACCGAGCCAAAGGGCGAGTCAGCAGGTAGAAGGCTCTGGCTAGGAAAGCAGCAAGGACGGGAGCCCCACCTTGGTGAGGCTCTAATCTGCCATGTGGGAGATTTGTGGTTTCAGGCAAGTCAGCTAACCTCTCGGAGCCTCAGCTTGCTCGCCCGAGGAGGAAATAGGATTGTGTGACGGTTAAAGGAAATAATGCAGCTGCAGGGCCCTGCCCAAGGTCTGGCTGAACTAGGTGCTTGGAGCAACCGAGAGCCTGGAGTGACAGATGCCTCACTCCTATCTTACCCTTTCCCCATAGATTTCTACCCTGGGACAGACACCCAAGAATTCAAGACACTCAGAGGGAGCAACCTGCAAATTCCAGGCCCCAAACATTCCTCCTCTGGTCAGCTTGCTGTCCAGGTCTTAGGCAGAGCTCAGAGCTGGCGTCCTGGTTCCACTTCCACTGGTCAACAACAGAAGGGACTTGGAGCAAACTGCAAGCCTACAGGGATGGCTTAGAGCCAACGTATGAGCAGGGAAGAAAAAGGCACATTCGCATCTTTAATGATACAATTTTTGTCAATTATAATTCAGTGAAGCTAAAAATAGATTAAAAAAAATAAGACAAAATGATATAATAGAACCCAGAAAAAGAAAGAAAAGGAGAAAGAAAGAAAGAAAGAAAGAAAGAAAGAAAGAAAGAAAGAAAGAAAGAAAGAAGAAAGAGGCACGTTCTGTGGCTCTCTTCCCGTCTTCGTCTGTCCTGGTTGCTCTAAGCAATAGGACAGACCATCAGCTCATGAACAACAGAGCTGACGAGCTCGCAGTCCTTGCGGCTGGAAGCTGGAGGTCAGAGTGCTGGCCCAGTTGGAAGAGGGCCCTCTTCCTGGTTTGCGTCAGGTGCCTCCTCACTGTTGTCCTCACGTGGCGGAAGGGTGAGGGAGCCGGCGGGCTGTCTTTTATAAGAGCACCAATCCCATTCGCGAGGGATGGGTCCACCCTCACGACCCAGTCACCTCCAAAACCCCATCTTCTGCAGTCTCACGCTGGGCACTAGGGTTCCAACATGTGAATTCTGGGGGGACACAAGCATTTTGATCGTGGCACCACCTGACTAGTAAAACAGGACCTAAGTGCTCTGTGGTGGGAACCAAATTCAGGCTTCTGATCTGTGAGTGGCCCCTGAGGGCCAAGCTTTTCCACAAGAGGTGCCCAGGGCTGTGCGTTGTCCAGAGCGTGCTGCCTGGTGACAGGCATCAATTCTGCTCCGAGGTTTCTCTACATAAAACTGTTGTTGAGTTTGCCCTTTTGCTGACGTATTATTTTCACAGGCAGACAGGTTTCTATAGTTTTGATTCAATTGTCATTGTTTTTAAACTGACTTTACCCTGTCATGAATATATTTCTGGCCATCTCGATTTGATATTTTGTATCCTGGCCTCTCAGTTAGATTTGAGAGACTCTGTAGTTTTCTGTATTATTAAATTTGCTGGCCCCTTCAGATTTCTTGGCAAAGATGCAGGGAATGCCCTGGTCCGTGATCACCCAGACCTCTCGGGATGGGTTATTGTGCCATGGCTGCACTTGGCAGTGTTGTGTTGAGTTTTGTACTCACCAGAGGGATCTCTCATCATTACATATGGCTGTCGTCAGGAGAGCGTCGAACTGTGTCTGCTATTTCTCTTTTCTGAAGTGGAGGAGTCTTATGTAAACGAGCTCACTTCTGGGTGTTCAGAACAAGGGAGGCCCAAGCAGGGATAAGGAACAGAAAGCCAAGGTGATTTGAGGGTTCACTATTTTATTCCCTTCTCTCACGGGTTACAGACCTGCCTCACCTCTAAGCGGTTGTTCCTATTTTGTCCAGGACCGTAGTTGCTTCCATGGTTCAAAGAAAGGACGAATTCATGGATGTCTTGCTTCCGTCCGCGTCCCTGCGCTACCTGCCCTCCACACACAGTGCCGTTGGTCAGTTCCTGGCGTACCCTTATTTGGAAGCAAATGTCTACATGTACACTCTTATTCACTCCCCTGTTCTCACGGAAGGTAGCTGTGTGGCCTGCTCTGGACTCCACCTCGGGGACCCCTTCACCTGTCCACACAGGGACATGCCTCTTTCTTGCTGCGGTGCATTGTACTGTAGTGTGTGGGTGTAACTACTTTATTTGACCAGTTTCCTACTGATAGGCATTTGGGTTGTTTCTAATGTTTGCCTTGACAAATAAATATTGCTTTAAGTGAAAAGCTCATGCATGTGTTATTTTTACTTGTGGAGGCAAATCTTCAGGATAGATTCCGAGTGGTGGGATTGTCAAAGGGCAGATGTGACTTTGCTAGACGGAGCCAGAACCTTCTCTTTGGTAACCCTACTATTTTGCGTTGCCAACATGTGCAGAGTGTCTATTCTCCCACAGCATCACTCATGGATCATTTTGTCAACATTTTGGATTTTTGTCAGTTTCGTAACTGAGAAATAAGTCATGAGAAGTCAGTTTGCGTTCATCTTATTGTGAGTGAAATTGAGTATCTTGTTATATGTTCAAGGGCTATTTTCACTGTCTTTTCTGTGAACAGTCTGTTCATGTCTTTTGTCTTTTTTTTGTGTTTTTAAAAAAGATTTATTTATTTATTTGAGAGAGAGAGAAAACTCATGTGCATTGGGAGGAGGGGCAGAAGGAGAGGAAGAGAGAGTCTCAAGCACATTCTGGGTTGAGCGTGGAGCATGACAGGGGGCTCAATCCCAGGACCCTGAGATCATGACCCCAGCTGAAACCAAGAGTCAGTTGCTCAACCAACTGCACCGCCCAGGTAACCCTTCTTGGTTTTTAAAAGCTCTTTATATATTAGAAAGATTAGCTCCTTATTTTTGATGTAAGTTGTACATTTTTTTTACCAGCCACTTGGGTTTTGCCTTTGATTGTGAGACTGTCAATTCCTTCCTGAAACGTCTTCTGCCTTTGGCCTTCGGTTTACTCTCTGGCTGCTGCTCCTCGGAGGCCCTCCTCCCTCTGCCTGTCAGTCATGTTTGTGTCCTGCAGTAGGCGTCCTCCTGTCTTCTTGCACCCTGTCTCTGGATGGCCTTGGCCATAACTGAGGCCTCAGTGGGCATCTCTGTGCTGTCTCTGTGCATCTCCAGCCGGGACTGTCCTTGGAGATGCCAGCCATCTGCCCCATCATTAATACTCAGATATCATCTCAGGCTGTGTGGGTCCCAGACTGGGACTCGGTAACATACTTTCTCTTGTGACCCTTCTCCTGGAAGTGGCAGAAATCTCTCTCAACCATGTCTCTGAGATTCCCTACATCATACCTAGTGGTTGGTTCTCAGGTTCTCTGTGGGGAAATGTCTCCTTTTTGTACAAACTGTCTGATGCTCTTGGAAGTTCATGATGTCCTGGTCTTGGAAGATCTTGCATGGGGGGTTGAGGGATCCACTGGGCAGCACTACCCTTCAGTATCCTTGACTTGCTTGGGGTCCACATGCCTTCACTAAATGTTTTCTGCCTCTGCCCTGAAGAGGGCCATGTTGGTTCACACAGATGACAGCATCCTCCCGGTACATTGTCCTCCATTTGCTGCATGCCATTGGGCACGTCAGCCCCCCAGGATGTGCCGCGGCAAGCAAAGGCCCCTTTTGCTCTTGGATGGTGGTGGTGTCCCCCAGGAGGCTCTAGTCCTGGAGATGCAGGACAATATGGGCCAGTTGGGCAGTGGTTTTTCCACATAAGAATGGATGTGCTAAGGCTGGGCTTAAGTGGTCAGTGACTGCATCATGGCACAGTGGGGTCTGGAAGTCCCAAATAGTTCTCACCACAAAGAGAGTTAAACCCCTCTCTTGGCTTCAGAAAAAACACTGTCCAGTTGGTTGTTTCTACAGCAGAATTCTCCAGTTCTCCAGTGAGAGTCCTTAAAGTGCATCTAACCCTTAACATGTCCTAGATGGCGCTCCAAGTCTTCACACTGGGAGATACTGCGTCAATATGCCCTGTGTCTGCAGGCAGGATCAACACCTCCTTAGCTAATTAAGAGTGAAATGCAGATCTCACCCCCATTTCCGTGTCACCTGTGAACCACCCTAGAGTGCTTTCAGATGCATTGCCAAGAATGGTCCAGCTCCCCACCTGGTCTTGCCCCAGAACCAGTGACAAGCAGCTGCTCCCTCTGCAGCCAGAAGGCACCTGTTGATCCTGTCATCTGACCATGTTCTTTGGTCCTTGGAATCAAAACTCATGTCCTCAGATGGGAGCTCCCCTTGTGGCGAGCACAGTATAACGTAGAGATTTTTCTAATCTCTACATGGTACACCTGAAACCAGTGAGATTTTGTGTGTCAAGTATGCTTCAATAAAGCAAAGAAACAAACAACCCCCCCGAACTCATGTCCTTAAGCAGCAGCAACCTCAGGGTTGCAGAGCCAGACTGGTGTGGAGTGAGGGAGGCTGTGGGTGGCACAGCCAGACTGGAGAGAGGATGTGGCTCCCTGGGACCGCGGACAGCTGCTGCAAGACACCTGGACCCCGTGTTGTTGGATCTTCTGATTCTTTCAGGAGAAGCTGGAACTGTACAGTAAAAACTGTAAAATCTCTTCTCCTTTCTTTCACAATTCTTTGAACATGCCGTCCTCCTGCCTGGATTTTATTTTATTTTCCCCTCCATTTCCTACCCTCTCGAATATCCCCCCAAGCCTCTTGGACACCTGAGTCAATGTGTCTTTGGTTATGCATGTACCCGTGTATGTCACGCAGTGAGATTTGTGTATGTATTATCATATTTACGTACATATCATCCAGCCGTAGATGTGGTGCTTGCACCCCTTGCTCAGGACTGCTTTCGTATCGATCCCTGTGCATTACATCGTGACCCCCACGATGGGCCAGAAGGTGCTTCTAACGCCCACGCACAAAGCTGCAACGATCTCCCTCCCAGCTGCCCTCCTACCGCCCCCAGCCTGGCCTGGGGTGGGAGTGCCATGCCGTGGAATACGTGTGCCGACAGCCTGCAGTCCAGAAGGATGTGTCATCGGTCTCCACACCCCAGCAGTGTCTTCCACCGGGCCGCACCCATGCCAACCTTTGTATATACACAAAGGGTACAGTGATGTGTGATTGCTGCGTTAATACGATTGGTTTTAATCATGCAGTTTGAACAGTATTCAAAATAGCCTTATAAAGAAGGCCTTTCATGAGAAAAATGTTGCACAAAGGAAAATTTTTTCTGTGTGTGATTACTTACCTCTGTGACTATCCTGTAGAAATTCAATATTTAGAGCTTTCATAACCTTTGTGTTGTAAATAGAGCTGTTACATTTCTCTCCCTGGGGTTATGGTCAGGGTTATGGTTAGGTGGTTAGGGTTAGGGTCATGGGTTGTGGTCAGGGCCAGATTTGAGATCAGGGTCAAGGGTCTGGGTCAGGGTCAGCATCTGGGCCAGGGTCTGGTTCTGAGTCAGGATCAGAGTCAGGGTCAGGTTCAGGTTCAGGGTTAGGTATAAGCATAACTGGCTTTCTTCCCCCTCTTCTATCTCTCTGGCCCTCTGGCATGGACAAGACTTGCCAGGGTCACACATGCATCAAGGGGTTGACCTGGAGCATTGGTTTTCTGCCCCCAAGTCCTGGTCTCTCACAGAAAAATAATAAAATGTCTTCCTGGTCACTGACTATTTCAAATACAACTCAAGCCCAGTCAAGGGTTGTGGAGGGCCTCAGAGCTTGTGCAAGGTCCTTCCACGCTCCCCCCTGGGTGTTGCTGGCCCCACTCTGCCTGGGCTGCCCCAGGTTCCAGCACAGCCCTGACCCACAAGGGCACTCAGTAGACACGTGTGGATTTATATAGGACTGGGTACAGTGACAGCCTTCTTTCAGGCTGGTGAAGCCCTCCTGGCACTGGCTGGATCCTTCATCCCATCCGAGTGATCAGCAGTAGACAGTCAGTAGACAGGACAGCCCTTGGCCTCCGACCATCCTGGCAGGCATCTGTGGTCCTCCAGCTTAGGCCAGTCTGGGTCTTGACAACCCCCATGGCCAATTGTTATTTTTTTTTAAAGATTTTATTTATTTATTTGTCAGAGAGAGAGAGAGAGAGAGAGAGCCAGCGAGAAAGGGAACACAAGCAGGGGGAGTGGGAGAGGGAGAAGCAGGCTCCCAGTGGAGCAGGGAGCCCGATGCGGGACTCGATCCCAGGACCCTGGGATCACGCCCTGGGCTGAAGGCAGACACTTAACAACTGAACCACCCAGGCGCCGCCCCCCCCCCCCCCCCGCCATGGCCAATTATTGAGGTGACTGTGTTCCTTGCGATTTAACAGGTCCATAGACAGTGTAGACAGACCACCTCCTGGGATGTTTCAATCCCAAAGTCTGTGTGGTTGAGACACGTGCCTCTTCCCTCACAGCCTGGCTGCCTGTGAAGAGAGGTCATAACCTTCCAAACATAGAATGTGGCCTGTGACCACAGCACCCATACAGCAGACTGGCCCTGCAGTCCTTTGGCCTCCTGGTTATAATGTAAACATTTGACCTACATACTTGTTAAGAATCAAGCATACAGGAGCAACTGTGTCTCCCAGTGTGCAGTCTTGGGGAGCTGCATGCATGAACCAGAAATCCTGCCACAGGTGGCTTCTTCGTTGTGGAATAATCCTCAAGCCTCCCACTGGTTCGCTGAGTAATAATCTCCTCACCATCCACACATCTTGTCTCTCTCTTTGTAAAGGAGAGAGAAGAGACTGGAAAATGAGCCAGTTTGTTCTTTGGGGATGGGTGACTAATGTGGTGGGCTCCTGGGCTCCCTCCTCCCAAGGGCATGAGTGAGGTCTGTGAGCCTTCCAGTCTTTGAAATTCAGGGGCCTGATGTTCAGGGCAGGAGCCTTGTTTCCCACCAACAGCAAAGTTGCTCTTTCAGCAAGTGGAAGAGTGTGTTGTCATCGTGGGAGAAGAGCAAGAGCACTGGAAGGGTGGCTGCAGCCCCTGACCCTAAGTGACCCCTTCCTTCCCTAGGCTCCAGAGTCCACAGCTCTGCAGTTAACCACCAGTGACATGTGGAATCTGCTGCTTTCCCAGCCTGGCATCCATTCTCACGTCCAAGTCCAGAACCTTAGCTTGCCTTTGAGAACCACATCTCACCTGCTTCCCATCCTAACATTTTCAGAGGGCAGACCCCACTCTCCACCCACCTCAGAGATGGGCGTATGATCCAAGTCTACCCAACCCCTTGCTCTGTTTTCTGGGTGCTTTAATGGCTCCAAGGATGAGAATGTGACTGAAGCCAGGTCAAAGGCACTGAAAGCCATGACTTTTTGTGGAACCCAAGAGAAAGAGAAACCCTTCCCAGTAGAATGGATGGTGAGTGGGTGTTAGCCTAGAGTTGCTGGAGGCCTCAGATGCAGTGGGAGAGACTGTGCCTGTGAATGGGGCCACCCCAGAGCACTTAGCAGGATGGAGGTTTGGCAGGGGTCCAGGTCACAATGTGAGAGTGTGAGCCCCTGGGCCTGCTAGGTGCAAACCCTCTCTTAAACTTGCCTCTTGCAAGTATTAATTTATTTCTACCATTTAAAATAGTAATTTTACTTCCATGTGTCCAATCACCTGCAAGCCAGGAAGTCCTAGCTATCACATCGGAACTAACAGTCCCCGAGACTCTCTGTGCACGGTGTCCTCAGCAGGGGGAGCATGTCTGGGGGAGATGAAGTTGGTGGGGTCAGGTCTCAGGGGAGCTCCAGAATAGCTCTGTCCCTGTTCCTTCCCTGTGCTGGGAGAGGAAAACCCCAGAACAGTAAGAGGAGGACCAGCAGAAGGAAGAGGTCCCTGGATGGCTAATTGGTCTGCTTGTTTTCCCCCTTATTTTAGGGTCCATTTTGTCAATGTGTGTCTTTACTAAGAAATAACCCTTTTTCTCTTGGTTTCTAGTCTGATGCAACAGGTTCTCTTATTTGACCTTTAATTTCTTCTCTCTTTTCTTTTTTAAAAGATTTTATTTATTTATTTGACACAGATTGAGAGAGAGGGAACACAAGCAAGGGGAGTGGGAGAGGGAGAAGCAGGCTCCTGCTGAGCAGGAAGCCCGACGTAGGACTCCATCCAGGACCCTGGGATCATGACCTGAACTGGAGGCAGACGCTTCACGACTGAGCCACCCAGGGGCCCCCAATTTCTCCTCTTTTTCTAGTTTTCTACAAAATTGTCACAATTAATGAACAAATATTGATATGTTATTTTTAGCTAAAGTTCGTATTTTATTCAGGTTCCCTCTGTTCCACCTTTTCTTGCTCCAGGATCCCGTGCAGGGTGCTACGTGACATGTGCTCATGTCTCTCTAGGCTTGTCTTGGCTGTGACAGTTTCTCAGACTTGCTTCCTTTCAATGACCTTGGCAGTGTTGAGGAGGACTGGTCAGGCATTTTGTAGAAAGTCCCACATGGAGATTTACTTGTTTTGCTCACGATTAGACTGGGGTTATGGGTTTTGAGGAAGCAGATCAGGGAGGTAAAGTGGGCTGTCGTTACTTTATAACAAGGGAACACTTGTCACTGTCCATGTTAACATTGGTCACCTGGCTGAGGCAGTGTTGGTCAGGCTTCCCCCCACCCCCATGAAGTTACTCTTTCCCATGTGTAGGAAGACATTGCCCTGAGCTCACACTTTAGAGAGGGGAGTTAGCTCCATTTCCTTAATGAATGGTTGAGTATCTACATCTAATTATTTGGAATTCTTACAGGAGAGGTCTGTTCAATCCCATTTATACAGAACTATGTAATTTGTTAATAAAAACCCAACCAAGTAATTTAAAAGATCCCAATCCCATTGGCTTCACTGAACAATTCATGAAACAGGTAGCATCCCATTTAGCAAAAGAAAGGGGCTCCTTTGAGCTGCAGGGAAGGGAAGGATTTTAAAGGCAGAGAGGGGATTGAAAAACAGAAATTACTAGAAAAGGATGCACTATTTTAGACAATGTTCCCCTTCTAAGGAGAACAAAAGGGGCCATTCAGTTCATTTTCCAGGTTCACTGGTTAAAGTTTATGTGGAAGTGAAGGTGTGTGGAGCTGCAGTTAGGTTAGGCAGTAATTCTTGGTTTGCTGGCTTGGGTCTCTTGACATAGCTGACTCTATTTTGGGTCTGTTGCTCATTTATTTTACCAGTGTGGACACCAGGGTAGGTTATGCTCTGGCACGAAAGTGTTTGGTCGCTGGCTCATTCCTGCTTTGGTGATTGAGAGCACTTTCCATTGGCTCCTGTTTTCCATTGACATCATTCCGTCTCCGTGGCTCTTTTCTTGGCACTTCCTTACTTTCTGATACGTCAAGATTATCCTGGCTCCTATACTTACTGTCTCAGCTCCAGTGCCAGCAATTTCTTCATGGAGCCCTGGTTAGTAGAGAATGGTGTTAAAGTCTTACACGTGGGAGCTAAATGTGCTCCGCAGACAATGCAAGGCAATACATTTCCATCTATGTTCACACACCTAATTATAAAGATTTCTACGTGGAACTGTCTGTGTCCATAGGAAGCTAAAGACGAGTTTATACTGATGTCTCCAACCTGGTCCATCACCATGTGGAGACTGTGATCTTCTCCCTTTGCTGATCTGTACCTTCCCACTCCAACAGTGACAAACCTGGCTCTCCCCACCTGCCATTTATTTAATTCATTGCTCCGTTCCAGATTACAGATGTGGTGTTTTCAGAACTGTTAGCTACCACTCTGATGGGAAAGAACTTTATCAAATAGAGTCCACTGTGTACGTACGGTACATTTTTCTTTAATCTACAGATTCCATTCATTTCCAAAGATACTTAGGTCTACACCTTTTGTCATACAACCTACAGTGAGGGTTTTTTTTCCATATGTTTCTAATACAGTTAGGTTATGTGTCACATTTATACTCCATTGAAGGGGGGGAAGAAATTTTCCTTGGTCCAAAGTTCTTACCACAAGACTAAGAATGAAATTGACATGAGACAGATTAATAAGAGAAAAAAACCCAAAGTGTATTGATGTGCACATGGAGACCCAACAAGGAAACTGGGTTCTAAAGAAATGACCAAGGAAGCCAGGTTTTATACTTTTTGGACAAAAAGAAAATAAACCTGTGATGAAATCACAGGACAAAGAAAACTTAATCTTGGGAGCTTCAATTAGTAAGGAATTCTAAACAGAATTTGGGCTGGGGTAGTAAGTTAGTAAAAAGTAACAAGGGTTGTTTATACAGCCTTCTGGGCTCCAAATGCCCATCTCTGGTGATGTCAAAGTCTCTTTACCTCCTGGTACAGGGACATCTTCACATGGGAGATAGATTTCCTGCTTCCAGGGGGACAGAGGAGGGTCTGAGGGTCCTCATTTCATAGACCGACTCTTAAGTAACTTTTATTTAAAATGATCTATCTGCCAAAGTGGCAGATTTGGGGCAGCGTGCCCTTGGCCCCTACACCATCTCGTGACATTCCCACATCCTAAATAACTTAATTTTAGTAGATTATGATTTACTCTTTGGGATATAAAAATGTTCGTGTTTTTTAAGATTTTATTTTTAAGTAATCTCCACAGCCAATGTGGGGCTTGAACTCACAACCCCAAGATCAAGAGTTGCATGCTCCACCGACTGAGCCGGCCAGGTGCCCCAAAATGTTTGGGTTTTGACAAATGCATCATGGCAGGTATAAATCATTAAACCATCATGGAATTCACCCCCTGATCCTTTTATCACCTCTAGTTTTGCCTTTCCCAGAATCTCCTACAAATGGGGTCACTCAGTGTGTAACCATTTCGGACTAGATTCCTTCACTTAGAAAAATGTAAAGTTCATCCGTGTCATTTTATGGGGGTGATGGTTCATTTCTTTTTATTGCTGAATAGATTAACAAGAGAAAAACAAGTCAAAGTTTAATATGATGCATACGTCCCATATTCATGGGAGATACCCAGGAAAACGGAGTAACTCCTCGAAGTGACCCGGCCCTAAATGCCATCTTCAGCTAAAGACCAGAAGATTTTGGGTGGTGGGAAGGCCAGTTAAGGGATGCTATCAGGTGAGCACAGTAAACGAGGGAATGGTGGTTGCACAGATTTAAGTCTGTGCCTTCTCTTTCGGTAAGAGTTTCTTAAGATTTAGTCATTCTGTTCCTGATACAGAGGGAGACAGGCTTACAAATGGAGCTTTCCTTTATCAGCGTAACTTTCACTCACCAAACAGCAACTTTTACCCAGTTTTTAGAGATTCTTCCATGTCTGCTCTTCCTTAAAATTAATCCGCCCAAATAACCCTTGTGCCAAAGAGGCATATTTTGGGTGGCATATTTCCTTCACATGGATACACTCAGTGTGCTTATGGATTTATTTATGGAAGGACGTCCTGGCTTCGTTAAGTTTGTAACCACCATGAATAGAGCTGCTGTGCATAACTGCATGTTTTTGTTTGGAAATAGCTTTTCACAGCAGTGGTCTAAATACCAGAAGTACAATTGTTGGACCTTAACGTGAGACTTATTTAGGTTTGGAGAAAATGGCCAAACTGTCTTCTGAAGGGACAGTTGCTGCCATTCCTCACCTTCCAGCAGTTGGTATTCTTGTTTCTGGAGTTCAGCATTTGGGATAGGTGTGCAGTGCTGTCTCACTGTCGTTTACACTTGTTCTTTCCTAATGATGACGTCGAGCATATTTTTGTATGCTTATTCTGTGTCTGCATATCTTCTTTGTCCAGGCATTTTCAGACCCTTACCCATTATCAGTTCGGATGTTTGTTTCCTTATTGTTCAGTTCTGATAGTTTTTTGTATATTTTGAATACAGATCTTTTACCAGATATATGTTTTGCAAATATTTCCTCCCAGTTTGTGGCTTGTCTTTTAGTTTCTGAGCAAGGTCTTTCACAGAGCAGAAGTTCTAATTTTAGGAAGTTCATGTTATCAGTTTTTTTCTTTTGTGGATTGGCGTTTGGTGTTTTTTTTTTTTTTTTTAATAATGATTTTTTATTATATTATGTTAGTCACCATACTGGCGTTTGGTGTTGTGTTAAAACTCATCACCACACCCAAGGTCATGTAGATTTTCTTTTATGTTTTCTTTCTGATATTTTGATAGTTTCACATTTTAAATTTATCTACAATTTTGAATGAATTTTGGTGTAAGTTGTAAAGCTTGTGCCTGCATTTCACTTAATTCCGTAGGGTTTCTAATTAATTGTTTATATTTCTGGAGAAGTCAGGGGATAATTGGACTCCATTTCAGTTTGAATTTTCAAAATGTAGTGGATTCAGCTGGACCCCAGAACGGACAGGTGCCTCCACTGAACTGAGCGCACCGGCCCTGCACCGCCCCCACCGCCCGCAGGGGGCGCCCGAGTCCCGCTCCGCGACTCCCGCCGGGCATGCGCTTTCCGGTGCGCTGGCAGGTGTTCCAAGTCCTCAACCCTCTGTGCTGACGCCCAGGCCCCGGGAGGACGTGGGGCCTCATCCACGGTCAGGAGCCCGGCCTCTTCAGGACCTGCTGTGGAGACTTCGGGAGGACGTGGGGCCGCGTCCACGCGGACAGGACCTGCAGTGGAGGACGTGTTTCCGCGTCCACACCAACGGACCCGGGTCTCCCCAGGACCCGCCGCGGGAGGAGAAGGTGAGGAGAAGCCTCCTGAGCCGGGACTGCCGAGGGGTCCGTGCTCACAGGACCCCGCGGAGGAAGGGCGCGCTGTGTAGACGGTAGGGTTTCCGTGGTTTCTGTGCGGTGCCGTGGGGTCGCTGGCGGGGCTGTGAGCGGGGCTGTGGGGTCTCCCCTTCTGGGCCCGGATCCGCTGGGCTGGTCCGCGGGTCCGTGTTTACGCGCACACGGATCCGGTTCCGGGGGCTCCGCAGGCGGTCTGCAGTCAGGGAACCTCCGGCCGCCCACCTGGTGCTCGTGCTCCCCCGGCCTCGGCCCCGCAGGGTCCTCCCCACGTCCACACGCGGTCCGGGCTGTCGGTTCGGCGTCTGGAGGTTCGGTAGCGACGGCGCGCGCTCTGCAGACAGACGGCTGTGGGGAGAGCAGGTGTTCTCACGGCGTCGGTCTTTCCGTCTCCGCGTGTCTCCCTCGACATCTGTCGTCGGTGTCTCACGGGTGTCCGAGGGCAGGGCTGTCCGTCTCCCTCGACGTCTGTCGTCAGTGTGTCATGGGTGTCCGAGGGCAGGGCTGTCCGTCTCCCTCGACGTCTGTCGTCGGTGTGTCACGGGTGTCCGAGGGCAGGGCCGTCCGTCTCCCTTGAGGTCTGTCGTCGGTGTCTCCTGGGTGCCCGAGGGCAGGGCTGTCTGTCTCCCTCGAGGTCTGTGGTCGGTGTCTCCCGGGTGACCGTCTGTCGTCGGTGTCTCAGGGGTGTCCAAGGGCAGGGCTGTCCGTCTCCCTCGACGTCTGTCGTCGGCGTCTCACGGGTGTCCGTCTGTGGTCGGTGTCTCACAGGTGTCTGAGGACAGGGCTGTCCGTCTCCCTCGCCGTCTGTCGGTGTGTCACGGGTGTCCGAGGGCAGGGCCGTCCGTCTCCCTTGAGGTCTGTCGTCGGTGTCTCCCGCGGGACCTTCTGTTGTCGGTGTCTCACGGGTGTCCAAGGGCAGGGCCGTCCGTCTCCCTCGAGGTCTGTCGTCAGTGTCTCCTGGGTGCCCGAGGGCAGGGCTGTCTGTCTCCCTCGAGGTCTGTGGTCGGTGTCTCCCGGGTGACCGTCTGTCGTCGGTGTCTCAGGGGTGTCCAAGGGCAGGGCTGTCCGTCTCCCTCGACGTCTGTCGTCGGCGTCTCACGGGTGTCCGTCTGTGGTCGGTGTCTCACAGGTGTCTGAGGACAGGGCTGTCCGTCTCCCTCGCCGTCTGTCAGTGTGTCACGGGTGTCCGAGGACAGGGCTGTCCGTCTCCCTCGACGTCTGCCCTCGTTGTCTCCTGGGTGACCGAGGACAGGCCTGTCCGTCTCCCTTGACATCTGTCATCAGTGTCTCATGGGTGTCCGAGGGCAGGGCTGTCTGTCTCCCTCGACGTCTGCCCTCGTTGTCTCCTGGGTGACCGAGGACAGGCCTGTCCGTCTCCCTTGACATCTGTCATCAGTGTCTCATGGGTGTCCGAGGGCAGGGCTGTCCGTCTCCCTCGACGTCTGCCCTCGTTGTCTCCTGGGTGACCGAGGACAGGCCTGTCCGTCTCCCTTGACATCTGTCATCAGTGTCTCATGGGTGTCCGAGGGCAGGGCTGTCCGTCTCCCTCGACGTCTGCCCTCGTTGTCTCCTGGGTGACCGAGGACAGGCCTGTCCGTCTCCCTTGACATCTGTCATCAGTGTCTCATGGGTGTCCGAGGGCAGGGCTGTCCGTCTCCCTCGACGTCTGCCCTCGTTGTCTCCTGGGTGACCGAGGACAGGCCTGTCCGTCTCCCTTGACATCTGTCATCAGTGTCTCATGGGTGTCCGAGGGCAGGGCTGTCCGTCTCCCTCGACGTCTGCCCTCGTTGTCTCCTGGGTGACCGAGGACAGGCCTGTCCGTCTCCCTTGACATCTGTCATCAGTGTCTCATGGGTGTCCGAGGGCAGGGCTGTCCGTCTCCCTCGACGTCTGCCCTCGTTGTCTCCTGGGTGACCGAGGACAGGCCTGTCCGTCTCCCTTGACATCTGTCATCAGTGTCTCATGGGTGTCCGAGGGCAGGGCTGTCCGTCTCCCTCGACGTCTGCCCTCGTTGTCTCCTGGGTGACCGAGGACAGGCCTGTCCGTCTCCCTTGACATCTGTCATCAGTGTCTCATGGGTGTCCGAGGGCAGGGCTGTCCGTCTCCCTCGACGTCTGCCCTCGTTGTCTCCTGGGTGACCGAGGACAGGCCTGTCCGTCTCCCTTGACATCTGTCATCAGTGTCTCATGGGTGTCCGAGGGCAGGGCTGTCCGTCTCCCTCGACGTCTGCCCTCGTTGTCTCCTGGGTGACCGAGGACAGGCCTGTCCGTCTCCCTTGACATCTGTCATCAGTGTCTCATGGGTGTCCGAGGGCAGGGCTGTCCGTCTCCCTCGACGTCTGCCCTCGTTGTCTCCTGGGTGACCGAGGACAGGCCTGTCCGTCTCCCTTGACATCTGTCATCAGTGTCTCATGGGTGTCCGAGGGCAGGGCTGTCCGTCTCCCTCGACGTCTACCCTCGTTGTCTCCTGGGTGACCGAGGACAGGCCTGTCCGTCTCCCTTGACATCTGTCATCAGTGTCTCATGGGTGTCCGAGGGCAGGGCTGTCCGTCTCCCTCGACGTCTGCCCTCGTTGTCTCCTGGGTGACCGAGGACAGGCCTGTCCGTCTCCCTTGACATCTGTCATCAGTGTCTCATGGGTGTCCGAGGGCAGGGCTGTCCGTCTCCCTCGACGTCTGCCCTCGTTGTCTCCTGGGTGACCGAGGACAGGCCTGTCCGTCTCCCTTGACATCTGTCATCAGTGTCTCATGGGTGTCCGAGGGCAGGGCTGTCCGTCTCCCTCGACGTCTGCCCTCGTTGTCTCCTGGGTGACCGAGGACAGGCCTGTCCGTCTCCCTTGACATCTGTCATCAGTGTCTCATGGGTGTCCGAGGGCAGGGCTGTCCGTCTCCCTCGACGTCTGCCCTCATTGTCTCCTGGGTGACCGAGGACAGGCCTGTTCGTCTCCCTTGACATCTGTCATCAGTGTCTCATGGGTGTCCGAGGGCAGGGCTGTCCATCTCCCTTGACGTCTGTCCTTGGTGTCTCAGGGGTGTCCGAGGGCAGGGCTGTCCCCTGTTGAGTATTTCATGGAGGAGGAGGAGGGAAGGGGAGGGTTGTTCTGGAGGAAAGTCCCCTGGAGAAAAGCGGGGTTCGGGGTGATGGAGGTTCTCCCCGGCTGAGCTGTAGGGGTGGTGATTTCTGGGAGGTGGTGAAACCTGCATGTTCCCCTTTGGGGCCTGTGACTGATGAGTCTCTGCTGTGGGGCTTCTAATGTGGGGTCTGTAATTGACAGTTGTTCCTGTGACTGACACTGTGATCGGCTCCGCTGCCCAGCCCCCCTTCTGGCGACCCTAGTCCACTGTACTGAGCCTTCCCTTCATGCATTTTCACAGTTCTAACCGGTTTTTGGTGGAGCGTCGTGGAAAATTGGAATTCCAGATCCCGCTGCTTCTCCTGAACCCAAGACACAGGGGCCGCCGATGTCATCCTCCCACAAGTCTCTTGCTAACCTGTGGCGTCCTACACTGGCGAGTGGCCTCTCTGTGGTGGGTGAACCAGGTCTGGGAGGACTTGGCCTCCATCAGGAAGCTTGATGTGGTCTCAGCTCCTGTGACCTGGTGCTGACCTGGTTGTTTGTAAGAGTACTTGACTCTGTGGTGATTTCAAGGTGCAGTGAACCTGTCACAGCAGCACAAATACGCTTTATCTCCACACTCGGACTCCCCAGCTGTCGTTTCTTTACCACACGGGATACTTCAGTGCGTTTTACCCCGAACAGGGACACGTTCCCGCGGAACCACCACATAGCCTTGAGCAAGGAAATCATTGCAGTTTCCATATTATAATCCAGACCACAGGCCCACTTGAACTGTCGCCACCTGCCCCGCTGTCTGAAATGTCCTGCTCCATTCGGATCCAGTTTTCTTCTTCTGCAACTGCTCCCGAGACTTTCCTGTATTTGCACAACCCTGATGGATTTAGGAGCACAGATGGCTCCAATCTGGGTGGCCTGTCTGGATGGCTTATGTCGCTTGGGCTGTTTTCAGTGTCCATCCACGTGGTGACATGCATCAGTCCTTCATTTTTTCACTGTGACTAAACATAGTAACATTTACCACTTAAAACATTTCAGGGTCACAGTTCTCTGGCCTTAGGTGAGTTCACATGGTTGTACACCATTCTCTAGAACTTTTTCTTTCTCCCCGAGGGAGACTGTATGCATGAAACACCAACTCCCCATTCCCCTTTCCTCTCAGCCCTGCAGCCACGTTCAACTTTCTGTCTCTAGAAACCTCATACAGGTGGAATCACACAGTGTCTGTCCTTCTGTGAAAGCCAGCATCCTGTCCTTGTTCCTGATTTCAGAGTAGAGCTGTCAATCTTCAGACTTGAGCATGGTGCTTGCTATAGATTTATTGAAAAAGATTACCCCTTATTCCTGTTTTCATGAGTGTTTATATCGGCAACAGACATTGGATTTTGGTTAGAACCTTTTCTGCATCAATTAATATGACCACATGTTTTTATTCAAAAATTTATTGCGGAGTATAGCATTGCTTGTTTTCAGTATATTGAACAAGCTTTGAGATGTTTGTGAAGAGACACTTGCTTATGATGCACAATATATTTAAGAGCTCTTGGTTTTGCAATTTCTCTGATCAGGCTTCTTACATCTATTTTAAGACAGGTGTAGGGATGTATTTGCTGGTTTTGTGATGATTTCATTGGGGTTGGTATTAGGGTTAGGATTGGTGTTACGGGTTGCTAGGGTTATGGTTGGGTTAGGGTTAGGGTTAGGGGTCTCCCTGTCCTCTTACGCACAGAGCCCATTCTCCTCCAGTAACCAGAGTGATCTTTTCGACACATAACCTTTGGGCCTCTCTGTGGTCTGCTCCCCTCCTGCCCATCCTCTCCAGCCTCACCTCTCCCACCACGGCCTGCCTCTCTGTGGGCCACCCAGGGGTGTGGTTGTCCCACATGTGCCTCTGGCCTGAGTCCAAGCCTTTGCATTCACTGTGCCCTCTGCCAGGGCACTCTTCTCTCCCCCTGCTTCATGTTTGGGTTGTTTCCCCATTGGCCGGGGGATTGCCCGGCACAAATTCGAATTGCCCCCTGATGACCTGACTCATGCCTGCTCTGTGTGTGTGTGTGTGTGTGTGCTTGTCCCCTATTTAAATGTAGTGCCCGCCTTCCTGATGTGAGCAATTTGCTAACCTGCCCGTGATGGGGCAGGTGTAAGAAAGTAGCCTTAGTGTCTGCACAAAAAATCAGTCCCAGAGGGGCTCACCACACTTGCCTGATGATGGGGGAGCTGCTGTCCCCATGGTGGGGAGCAGGTAGTCCCCTCAAAGGGGGACCAGCCATGTGAGGCGGTTGGACAAGACTCCCAGCTTCTTGTCTGGGGAGATGTAGACCTGGACCTGGAAGCTTACACCCTTGGATTCACGGCTGGGGCCTAAGCAAGCTCCTTCTTCTTCCAGAGGTCCTCTTTCCCCTTCCCTGACCATGGGCTGGACCTGATTCCTGACCTGGGGGAGTTCGAGGGTGACACCTCCTAGGAATACCAGGGGTTTACTGAGGACCTTGTCAGCAGGATGCCCAGTAGCCTTCAAGGGAGGACCGTACAGGAGGTAGAGACAGCTCTGTGGGGGCCAGTGACATCTCACTCAAAACAAATTGGGGCAGGTGGCCGGCCCTGCTGGTTCTACCCAGACTGTAGAGCATAGAAACCAGGGCTATGCCCCAAGGTGCTCCTCTCCTGGCAGGTGGGGACAGGACCTGGGGGTTTGCCCGGGAGCTCAGCACAGGGGGAGTGTTCCTGGCTCCAGCATGCTAGAGCCCATGTGGGGCTGCATGGGCTTCCAACCTCTTAAGCCTTAGGTACCCCTTTGTAAGGTGGGGTGCTGACGGCCCCCATCTCTGGGAGCAGAAAGTTGGGAGCCCATGGGAAGACTCACTCAGGAGAGGCCAGGAGAGTGGCTGTTGCTTAAAGCAGCCCAGGGCCTGCCCCCTTGAAGAAGGTACACAGGTTTATGGCCCTCAGCTTTGGTGTCCTGCTGCCAGCCTCTGGCAGTGACCCTCCTCTCACCCTGTCCCCTGTCCCTGTAGCTATGTGGTCTTCCTGGAGCTGGTCCTGCAGACGGTGAAGAAGCACTTCATGGTGGGACACAGGGTCACCTACTAGGTCTTCACCGACCAACCATCTGCCGGGTCCACGTTCCCCTCTGGGAGGGCCACAGGGTGGTGGTCCTCATGGTGGACACAGGGTCACCTAGTACATCTTCACCGATCAGCTGGCTGCCGGGCCCATGTCCCTCTCCGGGGGGGCCGGAGGGTGGTGGTCCTCGAGGTCCGCAGTGCCCCGCGCTGGCAGGATGTGTCCATGCAGCACATGGCGATGATCAGCTTCTGCGAGCAGCTTTTCCTCCACGAGGTGGACATCCTGTCGTGCACGGACGAAGACCTGAAGTTCCATGACCACATGGGTGTGGAGATCCTGTCCCCTTTCTTTGGCACCCTGTACCCCAGTTTCTACTGGGCAGCCCATGAGGACTTCAGCTACGAGCACTGGCCGCAGTCCCAGGCCCACATCCCCAGGGACCAGGACAACGTTTACTACATGGGGGCCTTTTTTGGGGGGGAGGACAGTGGCGGAGGTTCACTGACTGACCTTGGCCTGTCACCAGGTGATGGGGGTCGACCTGGCCAATGGGATGGAGACCATGTGGCCTGACAAGAGCCACCTGAACAAGCCCACCAATGTGCTGGCCCCATAGGACCTGTGGGACCCACAGCTGCTGAGCTGAACCCCGGAGGCCATATGGGACCCACGGCTGCTGGGCTGCCCCCCCCAGGTCATGAAGAAGCTGAGATTCGGGCAGTGCCCAGGAATCACCAGGACATCCAGAACGCATGAGGGGCTTGCCCCGTCTCCGTCAGGGGGTGCTGCCCTGAGCAGAGCCATAAGAGCAGATTCCTTCTTCTGTCCCCTCAGCTGTGGAGTCCGGCACTGCCTGCTTGGGCATGTCCAGGGCCCCTAGCTGCCCCCATGCACAGGAGGCCTGCCTGGGGCACAAGTTCCTTTCTTTGTGGTCGGTGCATCTCGATAACTTCTGGGTCATTTGCAGCTGCGAACGGCTCCAGTTTTATGTTGAATGTTTTTCTGTGTCAATGCTGAGCAACCATCTTTAAAAAGAACAATTGAGGGAAAAGGTTTTCTCCCTGGTTCTAAACGGACACGGCCTGGTGGGCTGGGAGCGGCCCTGCAGCAGCCTTGGAGCCAGAACGGGCCCTGGCTGAGCCTTCCTCCCAGTCCCTGCACCTCGCAGCAGCCATGGGCCTTCAGGGTCAGGGGTGCGCTGAGCCATCTCTCTGACCCCCAGTCCCCTGACCGCCAGAGGCTGTGACCGCTAGCACGGCCTCCAGGAGCATGGAGCCCTCTGGGTTATTTCTGGTTCCTGCCTTGGTTTTAAATGGCTATTTCTGTGCTGGTGTTTGTGAGATGTGGGCACTGGCTCTGTCTGGATGCGCGTCCTGTTGGAATCCCTCAGTGCCCACTGGAGGGTTTGCACTTGTGGACTCTCTCTGCACTATGTGTTAGCAAGCACTTCCTGAGTGCCTACTGTGAGCTCAGTCACCAACAAGGGGCAGAGCGTGAGAGTGAGAACCAAGATACAGGGTCCCTGCTCCAGGGCCCTCCTGGGACTCGCGATGGCCCCGTCCTCCTGACTCACTACTTTCCTATTGTGGTGTAGTGGACATACAACTGATACCGTTAAGCACGTTTCAGGGTACAATTCAGTGGCAATACGTACATTCACTGCTCTGCACCTGCCACCTCCATCCACCGCCACAACTTCATTGTCATCCCAAACTGAACCTCTACCCACGAGACCCTAACCCCCATTCCCCCTCCCCAGCCCCAGCACTCAGCAGCTCCTTCCATCTCTATGAATCGGAGTGCTCTCCGTCCCTCACGAGTGGGGTCCTCCAGTATCTGTCCTTTAGGGACTGGCTTATTTCATGTCAGATAGTAGACTCAGGGTCTGTCCCCATGAGCCTGGACCTGAACCACTTTTCCCCCAAAGGAGTGGCTCAGCCCTCTCCTGTCTAAGCTGAGCCTCCTCAGTCCCCTCTGCTCCCCTCATCTTCCTTCTCAGCCTGAAGATGATCCCAGCCAATCTGCAGCTTTGAAGACCTGTTCAGTCCAGATGCCAGACACACACCCCCGGGGCCTCGGGCCTCACCTACCCCATCTGTCCATGTCAGGTGCCTACCCCCCACCCAGTTGGCCACCTGCTCCTCCCACAGCTGTCCCCATCTCAGGAGAGGGAAACACCAAGTCCAGACCCTTGGAGACCTCGGTGACTTCTTGCTTACCACCAACTGTAGTGAGGTGGCTACTGGAGGGCATTCAATGTCCTAAACATTTAAAGGCATATGTGAGTCTCTGCTGCCCAGGGCAATGGGTAACAGTTGGGGCAAACAGAAACCAAGCAGATTCACTGGAAGAAAGGCTGAGTGATGAGGAGTGTTAGGGAATAGGGCCTGGAAGGTCTGACTGTCCCTACCTGACCTTCAGATGCTCCCCAGTTTCTCCTGTGCCTCTGGTGTCTTCCTGGAACCCTGACCTGGCTATTTTCAGACAGCTCTCCCAGTGGTACCCTCACTTTTGGGGGGGGGTTGCTGAAATCCACAGTGTGTCCTGCTGCCCCACCTGGATCACATCGTCTGGGCCATCTGAGGACCCAAGACTGTGGGTCTGTGGCCTGGAGGGATTCTGAGCAGAGCTGGTGGGATGGGAGGGCTGCCAGACACAGAGACAGGTTTCCAGAAAGCTACCTTCCTACAGTTTTTTAATCAAAGCCCTGAAATCTTTAAAATGCCAGCAATGTTACAACATGGGCCAGAAAAACAAATGTCCCTGTGCACCCAACACCACCTAAACTATTGGCCATTTCTTGTCCCTTGAGCTGAGTACAAAGGATTGGGAGTGGGGACTTGAGGGAGGGGTCCTGGACCAGACTTTGTGTTTCGGGGACAAAGGCCATCCAAACAAGCTTGTGCTGGGCCTGAGGAGGGGGCCTGTGTGGGGACCCCAGCTGGAGGCACTGCTGTCCGCTGATGCCTCCTCGGCCTGCCCCAGTGCACCTGCTGCTGGGGGAGTGCCTGCCCCCTCCTCCCTGTGGAGGGTTCTCTCCTGCACCGGCGGTGCTTCCTACCCTGCCAGCCACTGCCAGCCTGCAGCTTGGGAGTGTGGATACCCTGAGTTCCTCTAGCTGCTGGGGGAGCACCTGCCCCCTCCTCCCTGCGGAGGGCTGTCTCCTGCACCAACGGTGCCTCCCCCCTGCAAGTCACTGCCAGCCTGCAGCCTGGGAGTGTGGATACCCTGATGGCCTCCAGTCCTGGGGACAGAGCCAGTGCATGTGGGACCTGGTCTCCCAGCAGGCCTGAGCACCAGGCCACCACGGTGCTTGCTCTCCTTCTGCAGGCTCACTATGCCACGTCCTCCCTCAGGCTCCCTGAGCCCAAGTCCTCCTCTGCTCGAGAACCACCCTTGGGCCCAGGCTCTACACGCTGAGACTGGGAGCAGGTCATCTGGACCTTCTAGACTCGTGCTTCAGTGCCCGTGACATGGGCACAGTCCGGCCTCACAGACTGCTCAGAGGAGACCCAGCACGGGAAGATGCAGGCCGCTGCAAGGGGAGATGCCAAGTGACCCAGAGTGAGCACACAGGCCTTGCACAAAGCACAGGGCTCGTGGGGCCCAGCACAGGATGCGGGCACCTAGTCACTGGTCACGGGAAATCCCGGTGAGGGTGGCCCTGGTGGGAAGGCCACAGAAGGGTTCCAGAAGAATCAGGCGACAAGGAAGACAACAGGACAGAGCTTCCCAAGGAGGTCGATGGAAGAGTCAGAGGATTGCAGAGGCCTTGGGAAGACTCAGAGGTCCTGGAGATGTTGGCTGAATCGCTGTCATTTGGTCAGAAAAGGTGTGTCACAAACCCCCATCAACACTGGATGATTTACTCTTCGTTGGTTCTAGGAATCAGTGCGTACCTGCCATGAGAACTCACATTGCGTTAAGTCTAGGACATACTTACTTTTCAGGACTAGATTTTTCTAGAGGAAGTGCTAAGCATGGGTCTCTCCATTCTTTTCTTTGCGTGACTGGCCTCTGTTTTCAGGAGCAGATTCCTGGTGCTCATCACCCCTGCTCACCCTGAGGACTGACCCCTGTCACCACCCACAGTGGATGTGACTGCATGGTTTGGGGGTGCTCACTGATGAAGCCCCAGTGCTCAGTACACAGCAGGGCCCCCAGATCCTCTGCTGAATGAGGGAGGGCCTGAGGAGGATGGGAGTGAGGGAAAGAGGGAGGGAGGGAGGGAGGATGGAAGGGTGGAGGGGCAGGAAAGAGACGGGGGGGAATGAATGATGGAGTGAATAAATGATGTAGGGAGGGAGGGAGTGAAACCACGGAAGTAGGGTCCCTACATCAGGAGCCATTATTTGGGGTGAGGTCCGAGGGCATCATAACCCGGGCCCTGGATGGTGACACGGGGCACTTCCATCTCCTTGGGCATTAGCGTTGGTGCATAGCCTGCTCTCTCCACCGCTGCTGTGATGAACACTCCTGAAAATACATCTGTGAAAAACCGAGTGAGAGTTTTCAGGGGTGAGTCTGAGGAGGAGCATGCTAGGTGGTGGGTGCACTTGTGGCCTGGGGTGGGTGCCGCTCACAGTTCTCCCAGACAGGGGTGCCCGTCACCCTTCTCTCCAGGGGACCTGCGGGGGACTTCTGTGTCCTCACATTCTCCCCAGGGCTGCTGGTCCCTGGACCAGAAACCTGCTGATCTGAACGTGACCAGTGCTGCCTCCATAGGGTTTCCTTTGCCGGAGTCGTTTCCCAAGAGCTCCTGCATCTCTGACACATACTCCCCACGTGCCTATCCTCCCCCTTGGACTTGCATGTGTTTGGTCTCTGTCCGTGTGGAACCCAGTGACTTGGAGCACGGTTTGGACCAGAGGCAGGGGAAATGTTTCTCTGGCCTTGGGTTGTGAGCCATGCTTTTGCCCATTGTGGTGTGTCTACTAGCTTTCTGCATTTCCCTGATTTCTGTGGGGGTCACAGGAAGAGCCAGCTGTTTCCTGTCTGAGGTCAGGCCGTGGTGTCCCAGCAGGAACAGGGGTCTCGGCCCTGAGATTGTGCCCCTAATTCCTAAAGTGGTCTCTATGATTATGTCTGATCTGTAATCCATCGGGGATTTCAGTATCGAATAAGGGAAATGCTATGTCAGATAAACACAGAAAAAAAGAGTCCCCTTTGAAAATAGGTGGGCAGACACGAAGGTACCTATTGTGACTCCACTTACAGAAACATCCGGAACAGGTAAAGAAACAGAGAGAGCAGCTTAGGGGTTTTGAGGGTGTGGGCTGGGGGAGAAATGGGCAGGGAGACTTCTGGTTCGGGGTCTCCTTTGGGGAAGGAGATATTCTGCAGCAATGTTCTCTGGTGGGGTGGCACAACATTGTGAATATACTCAATGTGCATGACGTGTTCAATTGAAAACAAGTAATTTTACTTAAAACAAATAATATACAGTATACAGAACATGAAAAGATAAAGTAACAGTCAATATGTACCAGAGAGAAAGAACATAGGGGGAGGGGATGAAACATTCTGGCGGGACATCGGGTTCGGGTGAAAGAACTAAGGGTAATTGCACAAGGAGCTCTCCCTGCAGGGCTGTGGGCTCTGGATGTGGCTCTGGGAGCCCTGCAAGAGCAGGAGTAGGGGCAGGGGTTGGGATAGGGGCAGGGACAGGGGCAGGAGCAAGGGGAGGGACAGGGTCAGCAGCAGTGGCAGGGGCAGGATCCAGGGCAGGAGCTGGGTGAGGGGCAAGAACAGGACCACAGGCAGGGGCAGGGGGAAGGGGTAGCAGTTCTGGCAGGGGAGGGGGCAGGATCTGGGGCAGGAGCTGGGTCTGGGGCAGGAACCAGAGCACAGGCAGGGGCAGGGGAAGGGGCAGGAGCTGGGCCAGGAGCTGGGTCCAGGGCAGGAACAAGAGCACAGGCAGGGGCAGGGGTAGGGGCAGGAGTTGGGGCAGGAGCTGGATCTGGGGCAGGAACAGGAGCACAGGCAGGGACAGGGGAAGGGTCAGTGGCTCTGGCAGGGGCAGGGGAAGGGGCAGCAGTTCTGGCAGGGCAAGGGGCAGGAGTTGGGGCAGGAGCAGGGTCTGGGGCAGGAACAGGAGCATGGGCAGGGGCAGGGGAAGGGGCAGCAGTTCTGGCAGGGGAAGGGGCAGGAGTTGGGGCAGGAGCTGGGTCCAGGGCAGGAACTGGAGCACAGGCAGGGGCAGGGGAAGGGTCAGTGGTTCTGGCAGGGGAAGGGACAGGTGCAAGGGAAGGGGCAGGAGTTGGGGCAGGAGCTGGGTCCAGGGCAGGAACTGGAGTACAGGCAGGGGCAGGGGAAGGGGCAGGAGCTGGTTCCAGGGTAGGAACCAGAGCACAGGCAGGGGCAGGAAAAGGGGCAGCAGTTCTGGCAGGGCAAGGGGCAGGAGCTGGGGCAGGAGCTGGGTCTGGGGCAGGAACAGGAGCACAGGAAGGGGCAGGGGAAGGGGCAGGAGCTGGGGCAGGAGCTGGGTCCAGGGCAGGAACCAGAGCACAGGCAGGGGCAGGAAAAGGGGCAGCAGTTCTGGCAGGGCAAGGGGCAGGAGCTGGGGCAGGAGCTGGGTCTGGGGCAGGAACAGGAGCACAGGAAGGGGCAGGGGAAGGGGCAGGAGCTGGGGCAGGAGCTGGGTCCAGGGCAGGAACCAGAGCACAGGCAGGGGCAGGGAAAGGGGCAGCAGTTCTGGCAGGGCAAGGGGCAGGAGTTGGGGCAGGAGCAGGGTCTGGGGCAGGAACAGGAGCATGGGCAGGGGCAGGGGAAGGGGCAGCAGTTCTGGCAGGGGAAGGGGCAGGAGTTGGGGCAGGAGCTGGGTCCAGGGAAGGAACTGGAGCACAGGCAGGGGCAGGGGAAGGGTCAGTGGTTCTGGCAGGGGAAGGGGCAGGTGCAAGGGAAGGGGCAGGAGTTGGGGCAGGAGCTGGGTCCAGGGCAGGAACTGGAGTACAGGCAGGGGCAGGGGAAGGGGCAGGAGCTGGTTCCAGGGTAGGAACCAGAGCACAGGCAGGGGCAGGGAAAGGGGCAGCAGTTCTGGCAGGGCAAGGGGCAGGAGCTGGGGCAGGAGCTGGGTCTGGGGCAGGAGCTGGGTCCTGGGCAGGAACTGGAGCACAGGCAGGGGCAGGGAAAGGGGCAGCAGTTCTGGCAGGGCAAGGGGCAGGAGTTGGGGTAGGAGCAGGAGCAGGGTCTGGGGCAGGAACAGGAGCACAGGAAGGGGCAGGGGAAGGGGCAGGAGCTGGGGCAGGAGCTGGGTCCAGGGCAGGAACCAGAGCAAAGGCAGGGGCAGGGAAAGGGGCAGCAGTTCTGGCAGGGGAGGGGGCAAGAGTTGGGGCAGGAGCTGGTTCTGGGGCAGGAACAGGAGCATGGGCAGGGGCAGGGGAAGGGGCAGCAGTTCTGGCAGGGGAAGGGGCAGGAGTTGGGGCAGGAGCTGGGTCCAGGGCAGGAACTGGAGTACAGGCAGGGGCAGGGGAAGGGGCAGGAGCTGGTTCCAGGGTAGGAACCAGAGCACAGGCAGGGGCAGGGAAAGGGGCAGCAGTTCTGGCAGGGCAAGGGGCAGGAGTTGGGGTAGGAGCAGGAGCAGGGTCTGGGGCAGGAACAGGAGCACAGGAAGGGGCAGGGGAAGGGGCAGGAGCTGGGGCAGGAGCTGGGTCCAGGGCAGGAACCAGAGCAAAGGCAGGGGCAGGGAAAGGGGCAGCAGTTCTGGCAGGGGAGGGGGCAAGAGTTGGGGCATGAGCTGGTTCTGGGGCAGGAACAGCAGCACAGGCAGGGGCGGGGGAAGGGGCAGCTGCTCTGGCAGCGGTAGAGGAAGAGGCAGGATCAGGGGCAAGAGCTGGAGGGTAGGAACAGGAGCACAGGCAGGGGCAAGGGCAGTGGCTCTGGCAGGCGCAGGGGCAGTAGCTGGGTCTGGGGCAGCAACAGGAGCACAGACAGGGGCAGGTGCAGGATTTGGTTCAGGGGCAAGAACAGGAACACAGACAGGGGCAGGTGTGGGGGCAGGAGCAGTGCCGGGCTCAGGGGCAGGCTCTCCGTGGGCTGGTTCTCCAGCAGGCTCTTCCTGGACAGCTTCAGGATCTCCGTGGGCAGGTGCCAGGTAACCCGCTGGCTCCTGGTCTCCTGCTGAAGTCGCTGCAGGCACCACCCCTCCCTCTGGAGCTGCCCATGAACTTGAAGCCGGCTCTAGTTCCTCAGATGGTGGAGCAGCTGTGAGAGGAGAAAGCTCACCCACATGCCTGCCTCTCGTGGCCTTTGCAGAGACAGAACCCAGCCCAGGGGCTCCCAGAGAAGCTGCAGCCAGGAAGGAACCCTGACCAGGACGTGTCCCCGACTGCAGTCCACCCACTGGGTGCTCTGAGCCCGGTCCTTGCTCCTGGACCCACACCAGCCTCTGGGGGCTCCTCCCTGTGGGGCCAGCACTGACCCATCCCCACACACCACACACACCCAGCCCCAGACTTCTCACCCTCGGGCTCGGCCTCCGTGGGCTCTGGCTCCTGGATCATAGTCACTGAGTGAATGACTACTGGGGACAGTGGCCTGGGCGGAGTCAGCACCCTTCCCAGGTGATCCCCTGTCCCTGCTCCTGGAGAGGAGGGCGTGTCCACCAGCTTCCTCTCAGTCTCATCCACGGTCTTCTGCAAAGACAGGGACCGGTAGCCGGCCCAGAGGCATCACAGCCCTGCCCGGCTGTCTTCACTGTCCTCCTGCCCAGGCCCCCTGCTGCTCCCAGATCAGACACAGACCTGTGCGTGCACAGCCCTGCACCCGGGACAGTGACCCATCCCTGCAGGGCTCAGGATAAACCTTGGGCAGAAGGGCGCAGCCCCCGCACACCCTGTCCCACCCAGCCAGGCTTGACCTGGGGTGTGAACATGACCTGCCCACTGGACATTGACCCCTCATCAGCCTGCTCCTGCTCGGAGTGGCCCCACCCTACAAGACCCCTCTTACACACACACACACACACACACACACACACACACACACACACACACACACACGGAGGGGACCTGGGGCTGCACAGTCAGATCAGAGTGTGTGGGGCTGGGCTGGCCGGCTCTGGGCCTCATGGTGTCACCTTTTGGTCCTTCCTGCCAAATGGCCAGAGGCGTCGGGGAGCCCTGACACGACATCCCCAGCGAGGGGAAGTGTTTGCAGGGCGCGCTTTCCTCAGCCTGCAGCCTCCGGACTTGGGGATGCAACACGCAAACATGTTCTTCGTTCGAGGATCTCCAACGAAATGAGCTGGGCAGGGGGCTGGCTCTGGAATGTGGGTGCCTGGTTACCCGAGTTCCAAATTCTGTTGGGCTCCGTTGTCAGGGAAGTGAGGTCACCACTGCCTGGGGCTCCCTTGCCCGACTTCCTTCTCCCACGAGAGCCCCCAAGGGCCCCCCTCCCCCAGCTGCTCTATGCTCACCCTCCACCCCATGCCTCATCCATACAGTGACACCCACACCGCCCACCCACAGCCCCCAGGGGGCCTGGGTGCAGCCAGTGTCCCCGCTGTGAGGACGCAGAGCTGGGTTCAGACCGGGCTTCTGCTCGTGACCAGGGCCGTGACCCTGGACAGACCCTGTGCCTCTCAGGGCCTCCCCAGGCTCCCCATCTGCACAGTGGGGTGTTCTGGCTTCTACTTCTAGGGACACCATCAGGGGTAGGACTTCTACATACATTTCGTACCTGCTATCACAGGAGGCTGGGGCACGCACTTGGCAATGCAAGGATGAGTCAGGGGCTGGGTGGGGCATGGAACACAGCTCATAGGGGCTGGGTCTGCTCTGGGGTCCAGGCAAAGCCACCCCTTTGTCCCAGGCCCCGTGGGAAGGTTGCAATGAACTGATTCCAACCTTTTCCCCTGGTGACACAGACTTCCAGGGGCTCCCATTAAGTTGAGGCTCAGGTCCCCGGGCCTTGTCTGTGCCCATGTGCGGGGCAGTCTCCACAGTGGTTCCCGGGCATTCCCGAATCCTGGTCACACATCCCTGGGGAGTCCCCTCCCCTCCAGGGTGGATGGCCTCTGTGACTGCGCTCTAAGGAAGAGAATGGAACAAATGGATGGGATGTCATTGGAGGAAAGTCTGTGACTTCTCCTGGTTTCCTCTCTCCTGGTTTCCTCTCTCCTGTGTTCAGTCTCTGTCTCTGTCTCTGAGTGTCTCACAGGAGCAGGATCTGAGGGCTCCGGGGACGATGTGAGAAACCCTCAGAAGTCTCCCTTGTCCCTGTTTCCCTTTCCTGTCCTGGTGCTCAGTTCCTTCCTAAGGCCTCCTCACCATGCCCAGAGCACTGACTCTGGAACCTCTTCCAAATGGGAACCCTGAGGCTGCACCTAGGAGGGTCCTGACCTTGGTCCCCCGAGCAGTGGTCAGTGCTCTGCCACGTTCTGCATACCAGGTCCTCAGCCCCCCAAGCCCCCAGGCTGCCCTCTGCTCAGAAGGACCTCAAGGGAGTACAAAGCATTTTCCCAGGACTGGGAGCACAGTGGGTCAGGGACGGAGATCCAAGGCCAGCAGGCTCTTCTACAAGCCTGTGGGACCCTAGGGACACCCATCTCTACAGCCCAATTGATAGAAGAGTAAGCTGAGGCCTTTTGTGCTGTAGCCCCCTCCTAGCGGGGGGTTTCTGTTCCTACTTCAAGGTGCCCAGGGAGGTGATGGACACCGGACCCCAGACCCTGTCCTCTCCCAGTGCCCTGGCAACCCTCCTGGGCCCCTTGGGGACCCCCTGACCATCAGCCTGGAGTGTCTCCCCTCCCCATGCTATGGATCTGGGGTATGGCCAGGAGTCCTGATGCCCCTGCCCCATGGCCCAGCTGTCTCCGACCTCTTTCTTCTTTTTGTCACCCACCTCGCTCCCAGGGTGTCCTCCCCTTCTGACCCCCAGCTGGGCAGTCAGAGTATATGTGTGTGTGTGTGTGTGTGTGTGTGTGTGTGTGTGTGTCTGCGCACACAGGTACACATGCTTCTACCTGCCTGGGGATGCCCAAGGTCATGTCCCCACATGGGACGGGGTGGGGAGCTATCCCCAAGGATCTGAGGGGCTCTCATCCCCAAAGCAAACCTCATGGGTGGGTTGATGCTGGCCTAGGACTGGAGAGCAGCCCTGCTCCTTGGACTGTGCACCCCTCATTTGTCCTGGGCCAGTCCCTGCCTCTCTGGACCTCAGCTTCCCAACTGTCCCTGAGGGTTGGGCATGGAAATGCTTGAATGTGGCCGCTCTTCTGGGGTAGGTGGAGGACAGGTGCACCAGTCACACAGGCCTCCCCACTGAGAGGGTTAGGTGTTCACAGGGGACCTGCACACAGAATGTGTATCATGACCCAGTCCTGCTGTGGACGTGCACAAGACCCATGGCTCCACACCTGACTGGTCCCTCATGTTCCCTCACCACCGCCAAGTGCTCTGTGGCCCCAGAGTCCGCTGAGCCCCAGAACCATGCCCACGCTGGGCAGCAAGTCTCAGGGTGCAAGGCCAGGTGGGTTGGATATCTGGGGATGCAAAGGTCACTGAATACCCCCCCACCCAGCTGGCCTGGAATGCAGACTCCCTCCCAGGGTCTAGCTAAGTGCATGGCTGGGCCAGGGGACCTGGTGGCAGCAATGGAGGCTGACTCAGGGCATGGAGAAGATTGGTCCATCCCTTCCCCTTCTCTTCTCCTCATTCTGCCTCATCTTCCTGGCAGGACCCGGGACAGAGGTCCAGCCTGCCCCTGGCTGCAGCCCTGGCTAGAGTCAGAGGGACAGGAAGGAGGCCAGGGAGGAGGGGCCCACCACCAGGGTGCCCGAGTGTGAGGGTGTTGTTACTCTAATGAGGGACCCCGTGGGCCTTCAGGGATTTCAGCCCTTTTTAGATATGAGCAATGGCCCCAGGACTTGCCCCCTGCCCCATCCTACCCCCCCCTACGAGGCCCTGCATCCTCCCCAGCCCAGTCCTTGACTGCAGCCAGTCCTCCCTCCAGCCCCAGGAAATCCAGCTGCTCTGGAGGCTGCAAAATCATTACAAGCTGGAGCCCGAGGAGCCCTATGGGGCCTGGTTCTGGGTCTCGGAGCCCCACAGTGAGGAGAGGTGAGGACGGGCAAGAGGGGGGAAAGGAGAGTGGACTATCCCTGAAGGCCACGGCTCCCTGGTCAGCAGAGACTCTGTTGCATGCTGGCCCCTAGGGCACCCAGATTCCAGCTCCCGGGCAGGCTCTGGGAGGGAGACCAGAGTGTGGCTCCTGCTAGCTCAGACGTGTCTCTCTGTCCTGTAGCTACAGCCCGTCCCGCCAGCTGGACTCCCCCTCCTAGTCGACCAGCAACACCTTCAGAGCCAAGAAGAACAGGCCGTCATCAAACTCAGGGACCAGTGAGTGGCTGGGCAGGCAGGGGAGGGCTCACTCTGGGCTCAGGGAGTCTCTGGGTGGGCTAGTGGGGGCTTGGGAGGGCTGGCCTTCCAGCTTCTCTGCGGAGGAGCCCTGTGGCTGGAGCCATTTGCCTCCCCTCTCTGGGGCCCGCTCTCCTCCTCTGTGCAATGGGGTGATGCTGAATGATTGCTCCCATGGCAGGAACATGTGGGGTGCTGGTGATTGACCTACGCTGGGCACAGAGCCTGGATTGCAGACCACTGTGGGGGATGGTGAGTGGGGTCACCAGTGAGCACCCCTCCCCCCAAAAGCAATTTAGGTGTTCCACGCAGCCGCCAGGCCCCTGGCTGGGACCCAGGAGCAGTGGCAGACCACACTCCTGACATGAGGTCCCTGGGTGGCTCTTCTTCAGGAGTGGGGGCACAGTGGGGACCCCAGGAGCACGAGGCCAGCCCCTCCCTCTGAGGGAAGGAGAGCAAGGAAGACTTTCCCTGGGGTCCCCCAAGGCCACGTAAGAGGGGAGGAGGCTGTCCCCATGCCCAGACAGCCCTTCCCCAGCACCCACTTACCTAGTGGGGAGGGGCAGGCGTCCTTGCTGCGCACAGTGAATCTGGACTTGAGTACATGGAAATTCTGCTTTGGTTAGAACCTGAGCATTGGGGGGGGGGCTTGGTTCTTTCACTTGCTGGGGTGACGAGACACGCATGCTCTCCAGGACTCCTCGAATGAAGAGTTCTTACAGAGTCCTGGGCATCCTGGACCTGGGGAGGGGAGAGGGGCATGTCCTCCCAAAGGCAGAATGGTTTCGGGTCGTGATCCTGGGCCAGGGCCAGAGACAGCCCCTCACTGCTCCCGACTCTAAGGCTGAGGGGGCGTTTCTCAGGCACAATGATGCCCACTGAATGCGGGGACTTCAGAAAGGACACACACCTGGATCAGGTCCTGCCCCGGGACAGTGGCTGCCTTCCCCAGCTCTGGAGGAAAAGGGACATCCTTGGCTTCTTTGGGTGGGAATCCTCCTGGAGTCTCATCTCCGCCCTCGGGGCTCCCTTCCTGCTGGCTTCAGGACGGAGGGAGAGACTGTGGTGTGGCTGGGAAGGCTCCGCCCCTGCCTCCTTCCATCTGCACACATCACTGCTCCCCAGGAAGCAGGGGCTGCTGCTCCTGCCTGCCCCGCACACGGCTGGTGTAAGGCACACATTCCCTCCAAGGCCCAGCCGCTCTGGCTCCGTCACATACACGGTGCCCACGGCTGCCTGGCTGGGCCACGAGTCCCAGGAGTGCTCTCCTTTCCCAGGATCAGGGTTCCTATTCCTGGTGAGAAAGAATTACCATCTGTTCTCTGTGGGAGAAGGTGAATTCCTGGGCCGGGTGGCCCTCAGGTGCCTGAGGACATGGTGGCCCCGACAGCTGCCCTGGAGAGGAGGGTGTCGGGCACCCCTGTCTGGGAGAACAGTGGGCAGCACGCATCCCAGGCCGCAGGTGCACCCATCACCTAGCACGCTTGTCCTCGGACTCCCCTCTGGGAACTCTGGTCCAGTGTTTCGGTTGTATTTTCAGGAGTGTTCAGCACAGCAGTGGTGGAGAGAGCAGGGAACGGAACAACACTAATGCCCAAGGAGATGGATGGTGGCTCAGTCGGTTAAGCCACTGACTCTTGATTTCAGCTCTGGATGTGATCTCATGGTTATAGGATCAAGCCCCACACAGGTTCAGTGCAGCGTGGGCTCACGATTCTCCTTCCACCTCCTGCCTCTCTTGTCACTCTCGTGCCATGCGCTCTCTCTCTAAAATAAATAAATAAAATCCTTATTAGAAAATGAAATCTTACAGAATGTACTTTTAAAAAATTGTAAGAAATCATAACATTAATTTTGCCATTAAATTTCTAATTTAAATTTTAGTTAACATACAGTGCAATATTGGTTTCTGGAGTGCAATTCTGTGATTCATCACTTAATAGGACACCCAGTGCTTACACAGCAAGTGCCCTCCTTAATCCCCATCACCCATCTAGCCCCTCCCCCACCCCCTCTCTCCAGGGACCCTCAGTTTGTCCTCTATCATGAAGATTCTCTATGGTTTGTTTCCTTCTCTCCTTTTTTTTCTTTTCCCTGTTCCCACATGTTCATCTATTTTCTTTCTTAAATTCCACATATGAGTGGGATCATATGGTATTTGTCTTTCTCTGACGGGCCTTTGAATGTCTGCACCCATTAAATCACAGCTTCCCCCTTTTCCCCCTTCCCTGAATCTCCTGGTTACTACCAGTCTAGCTTCTATTTCTGGAAATATGGCTACTTTGGAGAGCTCCCAGCTGTGGATTCCTACAGTATTTGTCTTTCTGTGAGGGCTTATTTCACGGAGCCTCGTGTCCTCAAGGTTCATGCATGTTGTAGCAGGTGTCAGGACTTCCTTCCTCGGTAAGACTCAATGATATTTCATTGATGGATAGACCACATTTGGTTTATCCATTTATCCATTGGTGGACATTTGAGTTGCTTCTACCATTTGGCCGTTTGTCTATTGTGAAGAGTGCTGCTGTCACATGGGTGTGCAAATATCTCTTCCAGACTTGCTTTCTAATTCTTTTGAATATATACCCAGAGGTGGGATTGCTGGATCATACTGTACCTGCATTTTTAGTTTTTGAGATGCTTCGATACTGTTTTCCATAGTGGTACACCATCTTACAATCACACCAACAGTGCACAAAAGTTCCAGTTTCTCCACATCTTTGCCAACATTTGGAGTTTTCTGTTTCTGGTTGTCTTTTTTTTTTTTTTTTCAGTACCCATCAGAATGAATGTGAGCTGATATCTCTGTGGTTTTGGTTTAGTCTCCTCTGATTATTAGTCATATGAGTGTATTTTCATATGCTTGTTGGTCATTTGCATACATCTTTGGAGAAGTCAATTCCTTTGCCCATTTTAAAATCAAGTCATTTGTTTTGTTATTGTGCTGTATGAGTTCTTTTTTTTTTTTTAAAGATTTTATTTATTTATTTGACAGAGCAAGAGACCGCCAGGGAGAGAGGGAATACAAACAGGGGGAGTGGGAGAGGAAGAGCTGGCTCCCAGCGGAGGAGCTCGATGTGGGGCTCAATCCCAGAATGCCAGGATCACGCCCTGAGCTGAAGGCAGACGCCTAATGACTGAGCCCTCCAGCACCCCATGAGTTCTTTATTTATTCTGGATATTAACTCACCATCAGATATATGATTTGCAAATACTTTCTCCCATTCTGTAGGTTGCCCTTTCACCTGTTGTGTCCTGTGATTCACAACAGTTTTTTACTTTCATGTGTCCTCTTTGCCTTTTATTTTTGTTGTTGCTATGTTTTTGGTGTCCTATCTAAGAAATCATTGTCCTATCCAGTGTCATGAAGCTTTCCCCCTATGTCTTCTTATGGGAGATGGACAGTTTTAGGACTTTCATTATTTAGTTCATTTCTGTAAAAGGTGAAATGGAAGAGTCCATCTTTGTTCTTTGACATGGGAATATCCAGCTTCCCAACACAATTTATTTTGTTAAATTGTATTTTATTTTTTTTATTTATTTGTCAGAGAAAAAGAGAGAGAGAGAGAGCACAGCAGGGGGAGTGGCAGGCAGAGGGAGAAGCAGGCTCCCCGCTGAGCAAGGAGCCTGATGCGGGACTTGATCGCAGGATCCTGGGATCATGACCTGAGGTCAAGGCAGACACTTAACTATCATTGCTGCTATAAACATTGGGGTGCAGGTGCCCCTTCAGATCACCACGTTTGTATTTGGGTGGTAAATATCTAGTAGTGCAATTGCTGGGTCATAGGGTAGCTCTAGTTTTAACTTTTTGAGGAACCTCCATACTGTTGTCCAGAGTGGCTTCACCAGCTTGCATTCCCACCAACAGTGTAGGTGGGTTCCTACATCTGTCCCATTCCTGAGGATGTCCCACATCCTCGGCAACATCTATCATTTCCTGACTTGTTCATTTTAGCCATTCTGACTGGTGTGAGGTGGTATCTTATGATTCGTATTTCCCTGATGGCAACTGCTGTGGAAAAATTTTTCATGAGTCTGTTGACTATTTGTATGTCTTCTTTGGGGAAATGTCTATTCATGTCTTCTGCCCATTTCTTGACTGGATTATTTGTTCTTTGGGTGTTGATTTGGTAAGTTCTTTATAGATCTTGGATAGTAGCCCTTTATCTGTTAAGAAATTTGTAAAAATCTTCTCCCATCCTTGGGTTGTCTGTCGGTTTTGTCGACTATGTCCTTCGCTGTACAAAAGCTTTTTATCTTGATGAAGTCCCAATAATTCATTTTGCCTTTGTTTCCTTTGCCTCTGGAGACATGTCTAGCTAGAAGTCGCTGCAGCTGAGGTCAAAAAAGTTGCTGCCTGTGTTCTCCTCTAGGATGTTGATGGATTCCTGTCTCCCGTTTAGGTCTTTCATCCATTTTGAGTTTATCTTTGTGGACAGTGTAAGAAAGTGCTCCAGTGCCATTCTTCTGCATGTGGCTGTCCAGTTTTCCCAGCACCATTTGTTGGAGAGACCATCTTTTCTTCCACTGGATATTCTTTCCGCTTTGTTGAAGATTGGTTGACCATAGACTTGAGGGTCCATTTCTGGGTTCTCTATTCTGTTCCATTGATCAATGTGTCGGTTTTTGTGACAGTACCATGCTGTCTTGATGATGACAACTTTGTAATAGAGCTTGAAGTCTGGAATTGTGATGCCTCCAGCTTTCCTTTCTTTTTCAACATTCCTTTGGCTGTTTGGGGTCTTTTCTGGTTCCATACAAATTTTAGGATTGTTTGTTCCAGCTCTGCGAAAAATACTGGTGTTATTTTGATAGGGATTGCATTGAGTGTGTAGATTGTTTTGGGTAGCAAAGACATTTTAACATTTTTTTCCCTCCAGTCCATGAGCATGGACTGGTTTTCCATTTCTTTGTGTCTTCCTCAATTGCTTTCATAAGTGATCTATACTTTTCTGAGTATAGATCTTTTACCTCTTTGATTAGGTTTATTTCTGGGTATCCTATGGCTTTTGGTGCAATTTTAAATGGGATTGATTCCTTGATTTCTCAAGCTACTCGACCTTTCCGTTGACCCAGTGGTAGTTGGGTTGTAGAGTAAGTGGAAGTTCCACGTTATCCCTTGTTCCTTAGCCTACTGTTGTATTTGCTTTCCTGTGAAGCGGGTGCCGTGATCTGATTTGATAATGATTGGGATACCATAGCAATGAATCCAGATTTCTAATGCTTTGATAATAGTGTTTAAAGCATTTTTTTCTGGCAAGAATAGGAGAACACTATTTTTGACCATGTGTCTATAATGGTACATGGGTATAGTTTATTCTTTGATACAGACAAGGGTTGGTTATATTCAATTTGTATATTTTGGAAGAGTCTGTCGGCTTTGACTTTATGTGGGGTATTCATTAAAGATCTCTTGGCTTTAACTTTGGCAATCATGGCATTCTCTCTCTCTCAGTGAGTCGTTTGGTAACAGTATACATTTTGCTTCCTCTATGTTCTCTGTTATGCCAGCATGACCTCCTTGGTGATGTGCCCATGCAATGATCGTATTGATTGCCATATCTATGTGTTCCGGTTTCATATTCCATTATCCTTCGTATTCATGGATGGTTCCATTTTGAATTGTTTTCCTCTTCTGCCAAAAATCATTGGTTTTTTAAATGATGTTTTTAGGTATTTTGGCCTCACTCATTTTCCTAATGAGGTTCTCTGCCTGGTGTTTAATTTGGTTACTTTAGAGTTATTCTTCTGATGTACAGAAACATGCATGATGAAGATGGAAATGTCAGCCAGGGCTAATTTTTAAAAAAGATTTTATTTATTTGACAGAAAGAGACAGCCAGCGAGAGAGGGAACACAAGCAGGGGGAGTGGGAGAGGAAGAAGCAGGCTCCCAGCTGAGGAGGGAGCCCGATGCGGGGCTCAATCCCAGAACTCTGGGATCATGTCCTGAGCCGAAGGCAGAAGCTTAATGACCGAGCCACCCAGGCGGCCCAGCCAGCGCTAATTTCTGCCATATGTTCTTAACTCCTATGTTCTTTAACTCCTATGTTCTTATTTTCTACTGGCAGTCATTTTTCTGACCTATTTCCAACCACAGTTTTGTGTCACTAGTTACTGCCATGAGTCTGAGAACAGGTACACCTCATTCTGGTTTTCTTGAACAGATTCATCAATCACCAGTTTTCTAGCTATTTGTTTTGCATGTTGTGCTGACCCTCATTGGATGCGTAGGACTGTCTGTCTGTCCTACTCAGAAAAGTATCATTTCCGTAGTAGGACTTAAGGTCAGGAGTGGTTCTGCTTTCTTCATCTGGGATCTGCTTTTCCCGCTCCAGAATAGCCTTTTGGAGTTTTTGTATCATTGATGTCTTTTCTTTTTCTTTTCTTGTCTTTTTCTTTCTTTTCTCCCTTTCCTTCCTTCCTTCCTTCCTTCCTTCCTTCCTTCCTTCCTTCCCTTCTTTCTTTCTTTCTTTCTTTCTTTCTTTCTTTCTTTCTTTCTTTCTTCCTTCCTTCCTTCCTTCCTTCCTTCCTTCCTTCTTTCTCTATTCTTTCCTTTCCTTTTCTTTTCTCTTTTCTTTTCTTTTCTTCTTTCTTTCTATTGATTTTCAGTGAATGGTCCAGCCTTTTGTAGGGCCTCTGAGTGAGCCCAGGTGAGCCTCCCAATTAGTTGGTATCTGTTCTCAGAACATGGGAATCTCTTAGTCCAGGAGTCAATCAGGTAAACTTTGAGGTCTTGAAGAGTTTCAGTCCTCAGAGACCATGTTGCAAACTCTTGTGAGTATAGGCATTCTAGGGTATGCTCAGAGCCCTCATTAGCTAGTACCAATGTGTGACATTGTCAGACAGCATTTTCCAAAGTACCTCTTGAGTCTCCGTCCATGTCAGTTCCCTACACTTCCTTACACTAGTTATGTTATCAGTGTGTTTCAGGATAATCCCCACATGTGTTTTCTGCTATTTCCTATCAATCCTATCTCTTTCTGATCTTCTTCCTTTATGGTAGGGGTTGGTAAGCAACCTATGTGGCATATGACGTGGTGTGGCAGTTGTCTGCCTTCAGAGGATGAAATTATGCCTAGAAATTGTACTGTAGTTTGAGATCCTGAGCCCTAACTTAGGTCAATTGTCCATCCTCTGAGTGTCAGGAATTCCATCACTGGACTTGGATGCTCGTCTGTTCTCCAAGTTGTCCTCAGAAATAAGGATGTCATCCATCTAGGGAATACTGGTTTGTGTGTATGTTTTTGTTTTAGAAAGGTCCTGGATGTTCCTGAAAATAATACTGTTGAGTACCCTTTCCAGTCTTATTGGCCGTCTTTTGAGAAACATCCATTTTAATTTAATTTAATTTTATTTTTAGCCGAGGTATAGTACATCATTGGCTTTTGATATAATGTTCAGTGATTCATTACTTCAGTATAATACCCACTGTTAGTTATATCATGTGCCCTCTTCAATGCCCATCACCCAGTTACCCCTCCCCCCACCTCCCTTTCCTCACTCTCAGTTTGTTTCCCAGAGTCAAGAGTCTCTATGGTTTGTCTCCCTCTCTGATTTCTTCCCATTCAGTGCCCCCCATACCCCTATTGTCCTCCGCGCTATTCCTTATATTCCACATATGAGTGAAATAATATGATAATTGTCTTTCTCTGATTGACTTATTTCACTTAGAATAATCCCTTTCAGTTCCATTCATGTTGATGCAAATGGTAGGCATTCATCCTTTCTGATGGCTGAGTAATATTCCATTGTGTATATGGACCACATCTTCTTTATCCATACATCTGTTGAAGGACATCTCAGCTCCTTCCACAGTTTGGCTATTGTGGACATTGGGGTGCAGGTGCACCTTTGGATCAGTACATTTGTATCTTAGAGATGAATACCTAGTAGTGCAATTGTTGGGTCAAACGTCTTGAGGAGCGTCCATACTGTTTTTAAGAGTGGGTGTACCAGCTTGCATTCCCACCGACAGTGTAAGAGGGTCCTCTTTCTCCACATCCTCTCCAACATTTGAAGTATTCATTTTTAAATAGACTGGCTTTTATGGTTGATGCATAGGAATTCTTTATTGACGAGTCTTTGTCAGTGTGTGTGTTGCAAATCTTTACTTCCCAGTCTATGGCTTGCCTTTTCATTTTCTTAGCGGTCATGAGATAAGGAGAAACGTCACATTTTTATGAAGTCCCACTGAATCTTTTCAAAAGGTTAGTGCAGTCCGTGTCCCACCCCGAGATCAACATTTTCTACACATCTTCCAGAAACGGTCTAACAGTAAGCTATGGTCCATCTCAAATTTCTAAATTCCATTTTTAATTCTAATAGTGTATTTATGGACTATTTTGGATTTTCTGTGTACACCATCATATTATCTGTGTATAGTGACAATTATCCCCTCAATTCTTATACCTTTTGTTTCTCTTGCCTTATAACTCTGGGTAGATTCTCCAATGCAATGTTGAACAGAGCAGCATTGTTTGAGGATTTTAATATACCTTTCTCAGTATCTGCTAGAAAAAGCAGACAAAACATTGGTAACAAATGTCACCTAATTGACATATATGGAACATTACCTAATAAGTGCAGAATACATTCTTTTCTAGTGGTCACAGAATATTACCCAAATAGATGGTATGCTGGGTCACAAATCAAGTCTACAATTTTAAAAGCCTGAAATTAACTAGATTCTATTCTTAGACCACAGGGGAATTAAGCCTGTAGTCGAAAAGAAAACCAGGAAGTCCCTCAGTGTTTAAAAAATTAAATGTAACTTTGCTGCATATCCTAAGGGTCAGAGAGGGAATCAGAATGGAAATTCTCCACCTTTCCATGTCAGGGCTCACAGACAATGGCCCTCTATCTGTGAAGAGCCCTCACTATCCTAATCTAGACGGGAGTTCAGATTCAGAGCTCTGCCTGACCCAGCCACGCTTAGCAGCCTTGGCCTGTGCCTCCGCCCCCAGCTGCCCTTTCTGGTGGCCCTGAGCTAAGGGGGACAACATGGCCATATGGTAATGGGAAACTCCCCACTCCTAGTGATGATGGTGCTATTGTATTGTCCTCACCACTGCAAAAACATGATTTCTCAGAGAAATATGACACAGAGTAGCTTCTTGACCTTCCTTCAGGTTTGAAAATCATCTTGTGAGTCATCTATTAGAAATATGAATTCGACATGTGTTCTTTCTTCTGGAAAAGAAATAGACCCAATAGTAATTATGGCTTCCTGAGCACCTGTTCTTGAGAGACATCATACTGGCTCTTTGTAGCATTCTCCCTCTTAAACTTCTCAGCTAGGATGTAGATATTATTAGGCCCCTTTTCAGATGGTTAGATGGGGACTCAGACAATAGGAGCCACAGAGCATTTTAGTGTCAGAAACCTAAGTGGGATCCCCAAATTGACTCCAAATCCCTTGTTATTCCATACAGTGTACTATTTCCCTCTTATCTCTGGTGTTCTCTATTTGGAAACCTATCAGGTATCAGGATTTTCTTGTCGTGTGGCCAACTGGAACAGATTCAGCTGGTCTTTTAACCTCTGCCCATCATTAACATGAAGATAATTATCTCAGTGGAGGACCTCCGGGTGAGATACTCAAAGATCCCTAGGAAGAGACAGTATAATATTTTTCTGGTATTAAAGTTACTGAAAGGAACTATTTTTTAGTTGACTCAGGCTCTGGTATGTTCAGAGTGTGCTGTAAGACAGGTTTGAAATAGTATTTAAAAACAGTCATCTCAGCCTCTTCTACAAAGTGAGCCAATGTTTATAAAAATGGCTAAAATATTCCCTTACCTGTGATTATTTACTTCCCAGCCATCGCAGTGTTTATATGGTATGACTGTGACTTACATTAGTCAACATTTGCAGAGAAAGAACTTAGTGCATCCAGGGGGTACTTCATGTTTAAGTTAGTTTGTGACAATGAGCTACTCTGTTTTACTCTGTAGTACAAGGGAATGGTGCCAGACATCTCTAAGGTGTCCAGCAGTTCTAAAATTCTGATTTTCTTTTCTTTTTTATTTTTTAAAAGATTTTAATTATTTATTTGACAGAGAGAGAGAGAGACAGCCAGTGAGAGAGGGAACATAGGCAGGGGGAGTGGGAGAGGAAGAAGCAGGCTCTTAGCAGAGGAGCCTGATGTGGGGCTTGATCCCAAGGCGCTGGGATCATGCCTTGAGCCAAAGGCAGACGCTTAACGACTGAGCCACCCAGGCGCCCCCTAAAATTCTGATTTTAAATGATCTGTGTGCTTCAGAGATTTGGGCAGGAGAAGGGCAGGAGTCCAGAGACAGTGAACACTTCTGTTACCTGTGCTGACCATGGAGCAGGTAGCCTTCTGTAGGCATCATTTTGATTTCTTGGTACTCTTGTGAAAGGTGCTTTTGTCTCAAATTCCTCCATTTAGTAGTAATTATAATGATAAGAGTAATTTTTATCTTATATCATCTGTGGGCCCTGATCCTGGGCTCTCAGGGAAGCTGTCCTTTAACATTTTACCCGGCTCAAAATGACTGGGTAAAACCTCAAAGCATGGGCCCTATTTCTGCCCCAAGCACATGTTGGACATCTGCTTCGAGAAGAAAAAAATAACCAAAAATGCCAACAGAAAGATAAGAAAAAATAAAGAACCTCTCTGGCTCCCTTAAGATTAAAGTCATACTGACTTGCACATACTGAAAACATAAGAACAAGTCTGTCACTTTCTGGAATCTTCTTCCTCATCATGATGTGTAACTCTGTACGTAAAACAAAGCAGAACAAATATGTAACCCTGCCCCAAATGTTCCTTCCCCGGAGCAATCCCTTCTTTGTGAAGATTGTGTCTCTCAGGCAGCTGTCCTGACTTGGGTTTGAATAAAACTCTCTTCCTTTCTCTCTAAAATGTTTATTTAGTTCATTTAGCATTAACAATAACAATGCGCTTTCTTTTTAAGTGTAAAATAAATGTTTCTGGTTCACAACAGCGACAGCACAGAAGGGCGCCTGTTCTCCATCCTGGACGCTTCCCTGCAGAACCAAGCATGTGTATATAGATTCCAGCACAAATGGGCTCATCCTAGAAGGATGCTTTGAAGGTCTGAGAAGCACTGTCCACTCCATGGGTGAGACCAGAAGGTGAAGCTCTTCCCAATTAGAGCATTACTTTTGGAGTCTTAAAGTTGCTTTGGAAATGCATGAAATCATTGCATTTCTTAAAGCCCAAGCCTTGGAGGGTCTGAGAGCAGCTGACCTTGCCTGGAACCAGGCACACCCCAGCAGGGAGGGCTGGTGCAGAAAGGGAAGGGGCAGGGCTCTGAGGGTCTTCTGCAGCTAGAGGGGGGTCCCCGGAAGGGGCCAGGTGTGTGAGTGGGGCCCAGCCCACGACCCCACTCATGCCTGTGCTGGGTGTTGGGGCAGGGAGGCGCCTCCTGGACCCCCTGCACTGGCAGGGTTGCGGGGCGCGAGGGCGGGTTGCCCGGCATCCAAGGGGCTGGGGCACCACCCTCCCGACCAATCACTGTGTGGGGGTGGAGCTACGTCTCTGTGGGCGGTCCCGGAGTTGCAGCGGGTTGCCGACCTGGGGCAGAAGAAGGGACGCTGGGAGAGAGAGAGTTGCCCTGCGGAGTTCCCCGCTGGTGAGTGAGCGCTGTGCACTGGCATGGGGGTTTGGGGGTAGGGTGCGCCCCGGGTGGGAGGCGGGGTTCTGGAAGGGCGCGTGGAGAGAGTTCATCGTGGGGACTCAGGTGAGTTTTCTTTTTCAGTTTAAAGTCTCTTCTGCCCGATGTCCGTCAACTGGCCGTATTCCCCAGACCCGTGAACTCCAGGGCGCCTGCTCACCTGAGCTTTTGTGGGATGGGTTGCAGAATGTCAGGGTTTCCTGTGTTCCCCGGGAAGAGTGCGGGTAAGGGCCGCACACAGTCCCCATCTTCAGTGGAGTGTCTCCCGGTTACCTGACACAGTGCAGGTGATGGACCTTGAGCAGTACCCCGAGTTCAGCAGGGTGTTCCCTGTTCCCCCAGGCATACGTGTGGTGGTAACAAGCCCCAGAGCCGTCCCCCAACTTCAGCATTATGCCCCATGTGCCCCCAGGTTAGTGGTAATTGGCTGTTAGAATCGTGCTGGAAAATCCTCCAGGTGGGGGCCTGGAGGCGGGTGTAAACCAGTTGCATTTGGAATAGACGAATTGAGGGCTTCTTTAGAAGAGTAGTCCGCTTTCCAGAAAAGGCAAGGTCATTGTCTATTGAGAATGAAGATAATTAGTGCTAAACAACAAGTATGTGTTGCCCCTTCACCCAGAAACCGAAGCAGGTGTGCAGGCTTTAGGTCAGAGGTGCCTTCTTCTCCCCAGCTGACAGCACTTCTCTGCTCTGGCTCCATGAGACCCGAGGTTTTGAACGTCAGCATCGGAGTCAGCGAGGCAGCTTGTCACAGGACGCCAGCGTTCAGAGAAAGCACACGTACGTTTGGTGAAAGGTCCTGTCTATGTCAGGACTGGAGGTAAAACCTCTCATTTTCCCAAAACCTCCTGGGCTTTTCTCTTTTCTCTAGTTGAGCCTCAAAGTAAAACTTAAGTAGCTCTCCGCATTCTGGGTTTGGTGCAAGAGTCACATAGTTTTCCTGCAGGTAGAACTTTGCAGGGGATCACAATTTCTGTCCATTTATTGCTTACAAATGTATTTTGACTATCTGTTTCCTAGGAACCCTCTTTTATTAGAAAGGGAAGGTGAGATTCACTCTGTGCCTGTTTGTAACATCTAATTTGTTCCTTCGTCTAACACTGTTTATTCAATTGGGCCTAAGATATGGTTGAGTGGCCAGCATCTAGAGTTAGGTGGCTTTTTGTCATCAGATACAGACTTGGATGATGTCTTGTCATTTGTCAAAGGTGATGTTTCATCATTGGTTAGTCTTTTCATTGGAAGAGTTAAAATTAGGGTGGAGGGAAAATTCAAAATTATCCAAAGCGGCCTGTTCCTGTTTAAAAGTTGAGCTTGACTTTCTAGTTTTGCTAAATGTATCATCTCGATATTTTGAGGTGCCATATTCTCTCTGTAGTTTCTTTGGTGGTGGAGTCAGAAGGAGAGTCTGGTAATTCTTTTGGATAGTGGCATGCTGGTGACTTCAAGGGGCTTGGCGTCAGGAGCCTTGGGGTGAAGTCTGCAACTGCTTGCCTGACCCTGGGTGCATCTCCCAGAGGTTTTGTTTCCTCTTATGAAATTGATGACAGATAATGTTCTGCTTAAAGGGGAACCCTCCCATCCTGTTGGTGGGAATGCAGAGTGGTGCAGACAGTCTGGGAAACAGTGTGGGGGTTCCTCAAAAAGTTAAACATTGAACAACCCCATGATCCAGCAATTGCTCTCCTAGGTATTTACCCAAAGGATACAAAAATGCAAAGTCGAAGTGGGTACATGCACCATAATGTTTATAGCAGCAATGTCCACAGTAGCCAAACTATGGAGAGAATCCCAAAGTCCATGCACTGATGAATGGATAAAGCAGATGTGGGGTACATATATATAATGGAATATGACCCAGGTTCAAAAAGAATGAAATCTTACCATTTGCAAGGATGTGGATAGATCTAGAGTGTATTAAGCTAAGCAACATCAGTGAGGAAAGACAAATATCCTATGATCTCACTCATGTGGAATTTCAGAGAAAACAGATGAACAGAGTTGAGGGGTGATGAGAGAGGCAAACAAGGAAATAGACTCAACCTTGGAGAACAAACTGAGTGTTGCTGCAGGACAGGGGCGTGGGGGGAAGAGTTAAATGGGTGAGGGGTATTAAGGAGGGCACTTGTGATGAGCACTGGGTACTGTATGCAGGTGAGGAATCACTAAATCCTACCCCTGAAGCGAATATTCCACGGCATGTGAACTAACTGGAATTTAAGTAAAAGAAGAAAGGGAAAAGTGTTCTGCTTCATGAAGAGTGAGGTAAAATTATAGTGAATTGGGCTGTACTATTCTATAGATGAGAGATGTGAAACACCCTGTTGTAGGATACACTAGTTTCTTATCGCATAAGGAGTCCTCGGAAAGCTGCAATGAAAGATTCAGATCTCAGGGGCGCCTGGGTAGCGCAGTCGTTAAAGCGTCTGCCTTCGGCTCAGGGCGTGATCCTGGCGTACCAGGATCGAGTCCCACATCAGGCTCCTCTGCTATGAGCCTGCTTCTTCCTCTCCCACTCCCCCTGCTGTGTTCCCTCTCTCGCTGGCTGTCTTTCTGTCACATAAATAAATAAAATCTTTAAAAAAAAAAAAAAAAGAAAGATTCAGATCTCAGAGCATGTTCATGTTCCACTGATATGTTACAGTTTGCACAGGTAGGAAGGAAGGTGGAGAGAAAGGCAACAGAAAGGGAAAGTAGGTGTGAACCTTTCATTAGTTAGCATTATAGCTTTCTCATGAAAGCCTTGAGCCAGTGTGATTTTAGAAGAAGAGGGGGAATCTTGTAGCTTTGCAGGAGACGGGGGAGTTCCAGGTCTGGGTAAAGCTGACAGGGGTCCCAGAGGAGAGCTGAATGCATTCTGCAGCAGGGTGTGGGCAGGGCGGGCTCCAGGGGTGGCTGTGGGTCTCCTGTGTGAGAGTTGTGACAGGTGAGGGCCGTGTGCAAGTTCCTGTCTGAGGACAGGTGAGGCATAGGTGGAGAGCTGGCCGAGCCCCTTCTTCTGGGCCACCAGCCTCACCTAACACACACAGCCTCATCGTCTGTCCCTGTCACTCCAGTTCAGACTGTCAGAGTCACCAGGCCGAGATGTTTGGTGGTGCTTCTTTCCTTGCATGCGTGCGAAGTTTCAAACCTGAGGTGATGGACGTGATGGTCCTCAGAACATCTGTTACTCTTTTATTTCCTGCTCTACTTTCGATCACTGAAGTGAACCGGACCTGCTAGTGGAAGGGGCTATCTGTGCCTTTTATTTCCTGTTTTAATTAAACAATGGAAAAACAGTCTTCTGAAATATTAAGAGAATCCTTTGTGGGTGTTCATGTTTTTCTCTTCTGTGAGCCACATTCCGATATGAGAAATTATTTGTTAAAGTAAAACAGCCTCAGAGCTGTCACAGGGTTTGGTGGCCTTTGTGAGAGGGAGAAAGGGAGAAGGAGTGTGGGTTCTTTAGGAGCTTGGGGAGTGGCACATTGTGCTCCCAAAGGAAATCGAGCCCCCCCCCCATTACCTTTCCCGGGGTGGGGGCGGGGGGGGGGGTGCTGCTTACCTGGAGGCCCATCCTGGGCTCTGGAAGCTTGACCCAGTGAGTCACTTGCGACTTGAGCTGGGGAATTGACGAAGAAAACAGAATGAATGCTGGGGGTTGCCTGTATCCTTTGGACGCAGACAACTCCATGTAGCAAAGGAACTCTTCACCCGTGAGGTGTGTCGGGATTCCTGAGGGTGTGGGGTTTGATTCATGGGCTGAGGTTGTGTCTTCGTCCTTATCTGGACCAGAGTCATGTTGTCTGGCTGTGGTGATCCTAACCCTTAGGTGACAGTGTCATTATTATTATTGATGTTTTAAGAAAGCAATATAGACATTGACTTTGAGATACACATAGCAAAAGGAACAACACAAGGTCAAATATATACGTGATGATTGAACTTGAGGTATCTCTCATTGGTGTGGGTCTTGTAGGGCTGCCCGAATGAGAAAGACCAAGGAATTCGATGTGGATAGAAGTGTGCTGTGCACAGGGAGTGTTTTATTCCATCAGTTGACTTCTCTCTCTGAAGGGAAACTAGAGTGGTGTCTGAAGCTGGGTTTCTGATTGGAAGGACTGGGAGGCCAGTGAATCGAAGAGCAGTGTTCATGCCGACGTGGTACTCAGTGCCCAGTGAGCGAAGGTTGGAAGCTTGGGCTCAGAAGCGCTGGTGTTCAGGGAGGACGTTGTCCGAGTTTGCAGCACATCGAGTCACTTGGCTGGTCTGCCTAACCCGGCCAGTTTCTGCCTTTCTAAGGGCAGCTTGAAAGTGGCTTGCAACCCTAGGGCATTTGCGGAGTGGTCTGCATGGGACCCCTGTGTGGGCCAATGTAGACACAACCCAGGGAATTCCAGAGCTAATGATGAGGCTTTTCTGAGGCTGGAGATTGCTTCTCTGTGAGAAGGATTGAGCTGGAGTGCAAAGAATTCTCTGGGTCTTAGGACTCACTGAGCAGGTGCTAGCCTGGCAGGGTGGTCGGATCAGATAGCTGGGGGGTTGTGACGTCATGGTCTTGGACCGTCGCTCTTGATGGGCAGGCCAGGTTGCTACAAGGATCGGGACTGGGGTCACTTCCCCCCACCCCTACCCCCACCCCCCCCGCCCCGGCAGCACTCTGGCTGCATATGTGATAACACAGTTGGTTCCTGATTGGTTCTCAAGCCCTCGGCTCAGCAGGGTGGTCAGTGGGAAGCAGCCCCCAGGCAGCATTATGGATTCTTGCCCAGTGTGCTGCCTGTTTCCTCGGAGGACACACAGCAGATGTCCTCTGCCTGGTGTCTGAGTTCAGCCAGCAGAAGCACTTCTTCCAGAGCCACACCCCTGAGAAATCCTCTCTCCACGTTGCTGTGCTTTGTGGAAGAGGTCAGTGTTCCTTTGGACCTTGAAATCTCCGCTCCTGCCGTTAGGTTCTGAGGCCACACAGGACACCAGTCTCTGTGAAGGTCCAGTTCTGCGTGGGGCGGACGTGCAGGACTGAGGCTGAGCTGGGCGGCCTGTTGACACTGCTGCAGGCTCCTTCCTGACCACTGGTTTGTGAGGACCTCACAGGAAAGAGGGACAGGAGCACCGCTCTGCCTGAGCACAGGAGGATTCCGGACACCAATCCCAGGTGGTTGGTGCAGGGAGGAGAGATGTCTCTTTCCCAGGACCTCAGCCAGAGGGAGATTTGGACCCTGGGATGCGTCTTTGCTCAGCTTTCTTGGATGAGCACCTCAGGCAAGGGGAGGAAGCGTGTGTGCTCACATGTCATCGAGGAAGGTGTCTGGTTTCAGGTTTCCTGTGCAGGTGGATTCCTTGTATGGCTCCCTTTCATGATGGTGTTCAGGGTGCAGGAGGTGGACCGCCGTGTCCCAGGCATCCTGGCTGTGCAAGAGCCTGGGGCATCTTTTCCCCTGGGGATTTGGAGCACGACATTGGGGGAAGTCGGTGGTTAAGCGAACAGTTTTTGCCTTGGTTTCTTGCTTGCCGAGATGGACTGGAGACATTTGATAAGTGCTATGGAAATATAAAACAGGAGACAGACAAGGGGAGGTGAGGGTGGTGTTTGCTATTCACATACGGGCCAGGTGGGACTTCACTAAGAAGGTGTTACCTGAGTCAAGATATAAAGAAGGTGAATGATATCACATCAAGAGCATTTTTTAATAATAATTTTTTATTAGTCACCGTACAGTACCTCCTTATTTTTTGATGTAGTGTTCCATGATTCATTATTTGCGTATAACACCCAGTGCTCCATGCAATACGTGCCCTCCTTAATACCCATCACTAGCCCAGCGCAAATCCCCCATCCCTCTTCCCCTGAGGCCCTCAGTTTGTTTCCCAGAGTCCATAGTCTCTGGTGGTTCATTCCCTCTTCTGTTTACCCCCCCTTCATTCTTCCCTTCCTTCTCCTACCTATCTCATTTCTTATGTTCCATAAATGAGTGAAACCATATGATAATTGTCTTTTTCTGCTTGACCTATTTCACTTTGCATAATCTCTTCGAGTCCTGTCCATGTTGCTGCAAATGTTGGGTAATCATTCTCTCTGATGGCTGAGTAATATTCTGTTGTGTATATGGACCACATCTTCTTCTTCTTTTTCTTTTTTTTTTTTTTAAAGATTTTATTTATTTATGTGACAGGGAGACAACCAGCGAGAGAGGGAACACAGCAGGGGAGTGGGAGAGGAAGAGGCAGGCTCCCAGCGGAGGAGCCCGATGTGGGACTTGATCCCGGAACACCGGGATCACGCCCTGAGCCAAAGGCAGATGCTTAACGACTGCACTACCCAGTCGCCCCTGGACCACATCTTCTTAATCCATTTGTCTGTTGAAGGGCATCTCGAGTCCTTCCACAATTTAGCTATTGTGGACAATGCTGCTATGAACAGTGGGGTGCCTACGGCCCTTCTCTTTACTATGTCTGTATCTTTGGGGTAAATACCCAGTAGTGCAATGGCTGGATCATAGGTAGGGTAGCTCTATTTTTGACTTTTTAAGGGACCTCCACACTGTTTTCCAGAGTGGCTGTACCAACTTGCATTCCCACCAACAATGGAAGAGGGTTCCCCTTTCTCCACATCCTCTCCAACATTTGTTGTTTTTTGCCTTGTCCATTTTTGCCATTCTAACTGGCATAAGGTGGTATCTTAGTGTGGTTTTGATTTGATTTTCCTTGTTGGCTAATGATCTTGAAAATTTTTTCATGTGTCTTTTAGCCATTTGTATGTCTTCATTGGAAAAGTGTCTGTTCATATCTTCTGCGCATGTTTGATTTGATTATTTGTTTCTCGTGTATTGAGTTTGAGAAGTTCTTTGTAGATCTCGGATACCAGTTTTTTATCTGTAGTGTCATTTGCAAATATATTCTCCCATTCCGTGGGCTGCCTCTTAGTTTTTTTTACTGTTTCCTTGGCCGTGCAGAAGTTTTTATCTTGATGTAGTCCCACAAGTTCATTTTTTCTTTTGTTTCTCTTGCATTTGGAGATGTGTCATGAAAAAGGTTGCTTTGGCCGATGTCGTAGAGGTTGCTGCCTATGTTCTCCTCTAGAATTTTGATGTATTCTTGTCTCACATTGAGGTCTTGCATCCAATTGGAGTTTATCTTTGTGTATGGTGTGAGAGAGTGGTCAAGTTTCATTCTTTTGCATGTAGCTGTCCAATTTTCCCAGCACCATTTATTGAAGAGACTGTCTTTTTTCCACTGGATGTTTTTTCCTGCTTCATCAAAGATTAGTTGCCCAAAGAGCCGAGGGTCCATTTTTGGATTCTCTATTCTGTTCCATTGGACTATGTGTCTTTTTTTGTGCCAGTACCATGCTCTCTTTGTGATCACAGCTTTGTAGTACAGCTGGAAATCCGGCATTGTGATGCCCCCAGCTTTGTTTTTCCTTTTCAACAGTTCCTTGGCGATTCGGGGCCTTTTCTGGTTCCATACAAATTTAAGGACTATTTGTTCTAGTTCTTTGAAAAATGTCATTGGTAATTTGATCGGGATGGCATTGAAAGTGTAGATTGCTCTGGGTAGCACAGACATTTTAACTGTGTATTCTTATGATCCATGAGCATGGAACGTTTTTCCATCTTTTTGTGTTTTCTTCAATGTCTTTCAAGAGTGATCTGTAGTTTCTAGAATATAGATCCTTTACCTCTCTGGTTAAGTTAATTCTGAGATATCGTATGATTTTTGGTGCTATTGTAAATGGGATGGATTCCCTAATTTCTCTTTCTTCAGTCTCATTGTTCGTGTAAAGAAATGCAACTGATTCCTGAGCATTGATTTTGTATCCCGCCACATTACTGAATTGCTCTATAAGTCCTAGTAATTTGGGGGTGGAGTCTTTTGGGTTTTCCATATAGAGTATCATGTCATCTGCGAAGAGAGACAGTTTGACTTCTTCATTGCCGATTTGAATATGTTATATTCCTTTTTGTTGTCTGATTGCTGTTGCAAGGACTTCTAGTACTGTGTTGAATAATAGTGGTGAGAGTGGGCATCCTTGTCCTGTTCCTGATCTTAAGGGAAAGGCTTCCAGCTTTTCCCCATTGAGAATCATATTCGCCGTAGGCTTTTCATAGATGGGTTTTTGAGCTTGAGGAATGTACCGTCCATCCCTACACTCTGAAGTGTTTTAATCAGGAAAGGATGCTGTTTTTTGTCAAATGCTTTTTCTGCATCCATTGAGAGGATCCTATGGTTCTTGACTCTTTTCTTGTTGATGTGATCTATCACACTGATCGATTTGTGTATGTTGAACCACGCTTGCATCCCAGGGATGAATCCCACTTGGTCATGATGGATAATCCCTTTAATGTATTGGATCCTATTAGCTAGGATCTTGCTGAGAATTTTGGCATCTATATTCATCAGGGATATCGGTCTGTAATTCTCCTTTTTACATCAAGAGCATTCTAAACAGAAGGGAAAGCATGTGTAAAGGCCATGGGGCAGGAGCATAGGAGGCGCGTCCAGGAGCAGCAAGAAGGCCCTATGGCTACAGGAGACAGCTTAGGACATGACCTCAGGGACGTGACAGAGCGTGACAGAAAGCCATTGCAGGGCTGTGACCCCACGGGACCCTGTTTCACCAGGCCATCCTGGCTTCAGTGTTGAGAACAGATGACAGAGGGTTGGGGATGGGCAAGTAAGGTCAATGATGACCCCTTTCTAGGAACTCAAGCAAGAGATGAGCTTCAGTGTGGACCAGACAGGTGGCCTTGGAAGGAGTGGTTAGTCCTATTCTGGGTGCGTCTTGAAGATGGAGCTCACAGGATTTGCCGACAGCTTAGATATTGGAAATGAGAGAAAGGAGGAACTGGGGTAACTCCCAGCTGTTGTGGGTTGTCCTGAGCTAGGGGAAGGAGAAGGTTTCTGGGGGTAGGAGGTAGTCCGTGTGCCGCATGCTGAGGAAGGTGCCTTTCCCAGTGGATCTGCTGAAGTTTGTGTCCGGGAGAACCTTTCACATCTCCTCCCTCAGCAACATTCAAGTACAGGTATCCCCCACTTTTTAAATGTTCACAGTAAGACACTTGGCTTTCTTGAAAGATCTACGTTATTACCCGGCTTCAGTAAGAGGAAGAGACCTGAAGAAGATTTCCCTCTTATGAAAAAAGTCAAACAGTGAGAATCGCGTTCCGTGTCTGTTTTGGGGAGAAGCACGACAGAGGCGGCGTGCACCCCAACCAGCTCCTTCCGCTGGGAACCGCTCTTGGCATCCAGCCACCAGTGCTTTGAATTGTGTCTGTGAGGCTCTGCTGTGCTTTATCTCCATTTATTTTTGGCATCCGTTAGGAGTTGTGTCCTGAGGCCTAAGAAAAGCCAAAGAGAAGGAATTTTTGGAGTCTGAGCGTGCTTTCTAATTTTTCCATATAAATTAATGGTCATTCCTTCTTGACACCATTTCTTCTGTGGAAGGTTTCCTTGGAACACTGTACTTTCAAAGAGCAGGGAAACCTATACCCCATCCTGCGGGGTTAGTTTTAGTCTCCCTGCTGGACAGAACATTCCATGACTGTTGGATTTTATCACTCAAACATTGCGCCTTTGACCACCTTCAACCGTTTCTACCACCCCATCCCCGAATCAGGCACCCACCCATCTGTTCTCAGTATCTATGCGTTCAGTATTTGTTTATTCCACGTGGAATGTACATGAGAGCATCTGGTATTTGTCTTTCTGTGTCTGAGTTACTTGGCATAAGGCCCCCAAGGTCTGTGTTTCCATGTCTGGTTATTGTGAATAATGCTGCAGTGAACGTGGGAGTGCATCTGTCTTTTTGAGGCAGTGTTTTTGTGTTCTCCAAATCAATAATCAGTAGAGCCATTACTGGGTCATGTGGTAGTTGTATTTATTTTTTCAGGAACCTCCATACCGTTTGTCACAGTGGGTGCACCCATTTCCATTCCCACCAACAGTGCACAGGGTCCCGTCGTCTGCCTCTGGGACGATTGCCGTTGCAACAGTTGTGAGGGGATAGCCGATTGTGGGTTTGACTTATGTCTCCCTGACGATGATTAGTGATGTCGAACAACTTTTTCTGTCTGTTGGCACCTGTGTGCCATCTTTGGAAAGTATCTATTCACATATTCCCCCCATTTTTTATACAGTTTTTTTTTGTTTTGATTTGTAAGAGTGTTGTGTGCATTCTGGATATTAGCCTATTCTCACACATATGATTCGCAGATATTTTTTTCTTATTGGCTCAGTGGCCTTCTAAGTTTTTGCTGGTTTCTTTTGCCGTGTGGAAGATTTCAGTTTGATGTTGTTCCACTTGTTTATTTTTGCTTTTGTTGCCTTTGCATTTGGTGTCCGATCTGAAGACTCTTTGCCAAAACCAATGTCGAGAGACTTAGTACCTGTGTCTTCTTGGAGGTTTATGGATTCAGGTCTTATGTTCAAATCATTCATCCATTAAAAATTTTGTGTGTGGTGTAAGAAAGTGGCCCAGTTATATTCTTCTGCATTTAGTGTCCAGTTTGCCTGTTACCGCTCACTGAAGAGACAGTCCTTTCCCTCATGGCATATCTTCTGCTGCTGTGTCGTAAGTTAGGATCATCTACGTGTGGGTAAGTTCCTGAGCTTTCTGTTCTGTTCCACTGACCTGGTGTCTGTGTTTATGCCAGTAACATCCTGTTTTGATGACAACAGCTTTGTAATCCAGCTTGAAATCCAGGAGTGTGTTGACTGCACCTTTCTTTCTCCAGGTTGCTTTGGGTATTTGGGGTCTTTTGTGATTCCATACGAGTTTTAGGACTGTCTTCTATTTCCTTGAATAATGCCACTGGAATTCAGATAGGGATTTCATCACATCTGTCGATTGCTTTGGGTATGATGGACATGTTCACATAATTAACTCTTCCAGTTAAGGAGCATGGCGTATGCTTCCATTTGTTTGTGTCACCTTCTAAATCTTTGACCCATACATTCTGCCCCCCCCGACACACATGTTTTTCCTTTCTTTTCTGCCATGTGTTGAGTGTACCATGTCTTTCTCATTCTTGGTTACTTTTATTCCTAGATTTTTTTTTTGGATGCAATTGTAAATGGCATTGCTTTTTTAATTTATCTTTGCGAAAGTGTGTCATCAGTATATAGAAATGCAAGAAGTTGGGTCATCGGTGAAGCGTCTGCCTTCAGCTCAGGTCATGATCCCAGAGTCCTGGGATCGAGCCCCGTGTTGGGCTCCCCGCTTAGCGAGGGTTTGCTTCTCCCTCTGTCTGACACTCCCCCTGCTCGTGCTTTTTCTCTCCCTGTCAAATAAATAAATAAAATCTGAAAAAAAATCAATGCGACAGGTCTCTGTATATTGACTTTATATCCTGCAGCTTTACTGAATTTGTTTATTCTAACAGGTTTTTTGTGGAATCTTTAGGGATTTCATGTCATTTGCAAATAGTGACAGTTTTTCTGTGTGGATTTCATATCTTCCTATTTTTTAAAAATTATGTTAGTCACCCTACAGTACTTCATTGGTTTTTGATGTAGTGTTCCATGCTTCATTGTTTGCATATAACACCTAGTGCTCATTACAACACGTGCCCTCCTTAATACCCATCACCAGGATAACCCGTCCCCCCACCCCCTCCCTTTCTGCAACCTTCAGTTTTTTTCCCGGCATCAATAGTCTCTCATGGTTCATCTCCCCCTCTCATTCTCCCCCTTCACTTTTCCCTTCCTTCTCCTAATGTCCTGCATGCTATTCCTTCCATTCCACATAGGAGTGAAACCATATGATAATTGTCTTTCTCTGCTTGACTTAATTTCACTTAGCATAATCCCCTCCTGGTCCATCCATGTTGGTGCAAATGGTGGGTATTCATCCTTTCTGATGGCTGAGTGATATTCCATTGTATAGATGAACCACATCTTCTTTGTCCATTCATCTGCTGAAGGACATCTTGGCTCCTTCCAGAGTTTGGCTATTGTGGACATGGCTGCTATGAACATTGGGATACACGTGCCCCTTCTTTTCACTACTCTGTGTCTATGGGGTAAATACCCAGTAGTGCAATTGGTGGTCGTAGGGTAGCTCTGTGTTTAACGTCTTGAGGAACCTCCATACTGTTCAAAAGTGGCTGTACCAACTTGCATTCTCACCAATAGTGTAAGAGGGTTCCCTTTTCTCCATATCCTCTCCAACAATTTTTATTTCCTGCCTTGTTCATTTTAACCATTCTAAGTGGTGTAAGGTGGTATCTCATTGTAATTTTGATTTGTATTTCCCTGATGGCAAGTGATGTGGAGCATTTTTTCGTGAGAAGTATCTCTTTGTGTCTTCTGCCCATTTCTTGGGTGTCGAGTTTGAGAAGTTCTGTATAGATCTTGGATACCAGCCCTTTATCTGTGATATCATTTGCCAATATCTTCTGCGATTCTGTAGGTTGCCTTTTAGTTTTGTTGATTGTTTGCTTTGCTGTTGAGAAGATTTTCATCTTGATGAAGTCCCCATAGTTCATTTTTGCTTTTATTTCCTTTGCCTTTAGAGACGTGTCTTGCAAGAAGTTGTTGTGTCCAAGGTCGAAGAGTTTGCTGCTTGTGTTCTTTTGATTTTGATGTGAGACAGGAATCCATTATCTTTCTTTCGTGATTGTATTCGAGTCCTCTGTCTTTCTTGGTGAGTCTAGCTAAGTTTGTCAGTTTTGTTTATCTTTCCAAAAAAGGCAGCTCTTATTTTCATTGATTTTTTGTCTTTTTAGTCTCCATTGGATTTATTTATGCATTCCTTTTTGTTATTTCCTTATTTCTACTAATTTGGGGCTTTGCTTGTTTTTTTTTTTTTCTAATTCTTTACTACATGAAATCAGGTTGTTTATTGGAGAGCATCTCATAAGTTTTTGTAGGTTCTCTTTTTCATTTGTGTCAAGGTACTTCTAAAATTTCTTTTGATTTCTTCTTTGACTGTTGGTTGTTCAGTAGCATGTTGTTAAATGTCCACATATTTTCGTAAAGATTTTTTTATTTCTGTATTTGACGGAGAGTGAGACAGCGAGAGAGGGAACGCAAGCAGGTGGGTGGGAGAAGGAGAAGCAGGGTCCCCACTGAGCAAGGAGCCTGATGAGGGGCTATATCCCAGGACCCTGGGATCACGACCTGAGCTGAAGGCAGATGCTTAATGACTGAGCCACCCAGGCACCCCAATCTCCACATACTTTTGACTGTCCCATTTTCTTCTTTTTTTTAAATGTTTTTTTTTTATGTTAGTCACCATACAGTAAATCCCTGGTGTTTGATGTAAAGTTCGACGATTCATTAGTTGCGTATAACACCCAGTGCACCATGCAATACGTGCCCTCCTTACTACCCATCATGTCCCATTTTCTTCTTGAGACTGTTTTCTTGTTTCATATCATTGTGGTTGGACAAGATTTGAACCAGAAGGTGAAGGGAGCATTCAGATTAAAGGTTTGTTTCCTGGGGGTTTTTCTGAGGGCAGACCGTGAGTTCTGTGGGGACAGAGGAAGGTTTTGTGAGATGGGAGGGGGGGGGGTCAGCTCTTGTTAGAATTACTGACTACTACCATGCAGGCTGTGTGCTACCGTTCACACCGTAGTCCTGATGGACTTGTACTTCATTAGAAATATTTTCTAGGAGGTGTAGGCGTAGCCTTCTCTAAAAGAAACGTGCCATGTGGGTTCATGGCATGACCACACGTCAGCAACCAGGCTGTATGGTATTGTGGGGGTCAGAACCAGGCTTTCTGTGGGAAGTGACAGAAATAGGGCATGGTGAGCTTCATGACCCTAGGTGAGGTCCCAAGTGACCCACTGGGTGTTGGGTTCTGTGGATCTGTCTCATCAGGTCCTGTGGAATTCAGGGACACCCTCCTGTCTGCGGAGTTGTGTGGAGACAGGTAGACATCAGTCTCTGGCCAGGCACGAGGGTCACACTGGACCGCCACCAGAGGGGCAGCGTGCAGGGGAGCCACTGCTTGGTTTCCACGAAAGCTGACCAGGGTCTGTGACTGTGATTCCTAGCAGCTGCAAGGGGATAGGAGGCCGGGGGTGGTGCACACTTCCTAGGGCTGTGGTCAGGACTAGTCTGGAGCCCACTGAAGTCAGCCACACCTGGCACAGAAGGCACCCAGTCAGTGTAGCTGTGGGCACTGTTCCCATGGCACTTTCGTGCCGGCTCCATGCTGCCACCTCCTGCTTTTCATCATCATCTCCAAGGTCATGTGCCTCTAATCTTGCCCCATGGCCTCTGGGGTATTGCCCGTCCTCCATCTGGCCCTCGTTCCTGGTGCCCTGTGCAGTCCAATGCCAGGGTAGCCTTCTCGAGATGCACCTCTGGCCCTGTCAGTCCCCTGAAGGAACACTTCCATGGATCCTCCATGAGGTGAGGATGATGCCCTGCCCTGGAGGGGAGCTGCAGGTCTCCAATCAGGAGAGCCACGTCTCCCTTTTCAGCCTGGCCTGCCCTCCTCGCAGTCTTCTTTAGGGAAGCTCTCCCCGCTTCCTGAGATGACAGCTCTGAACTTAAAAACGAACATTGTTTTGTATTTCTTTATGCCTTACTTCATCCATGGCATGTCTTTCAAACCAGTTAGTGTGTTTTCAGCAGTCCTGGGGGGCTGTCTGCTCAAGGAGAGGATGACTCGGGAGGGGTAGCCTTCCCTCTCACCTCCCTCAGCATGTCCCTGAGCCCTGGAGCCAGCTGTCCCACCGAGGGTTGAGGGACCCGAGCCAGCCCATCCTGAGCCAAGGCTGTGTCAGCTGTGTAGACTGACGTGTGCCAGAGCGGTGGGCAGATGGCATGGTCGAGTGGCAGGCAATGTCTGCTTCTCATTCCTTCCCTCCCTCCCTCCCAGAGGTAGCTCAGAGCAGCCTCCAAGCCCTGCATATCCAGATTCCTTGACCTGTGCCTCCTGTGTTCACCTGGTGACCTTGGAGTTTCCCATGGATTCTACCACCCGTACCCACTCCCGTAGGAGTTCCTGGATCACGAATCCTGGAGGGTTCGTACCCTTGTCTGTACTTGGTCCTCTTCTTATCCCGCACTGAGCCCACCCACCTTTGCATCTTCCATGTATGTGCTTGGAAGGAAGCCCATACACACAGAACCTATTAGCCAAATGGATCCAGGATATATAACAAACCCGCTCTGAAACCTGTCCCACACTCTGTGACTATCTCACACTAAAACAGAAAGAATAACAACTTTCTGGATTGTGAAATGGCATCTGTCTCTACTTCCAATCTTGAATGCATAGGTGCTGAGCCTGGAAAGAAAAGGACCATGGCTCCTGTGGGCTGGGATCTACACGTAGAGTGTAAGAACTCAGTGAAATTTGAATTCAAGGCATAGAGTGAATAATTATTGTAGAGTGAATCCTCCCAAGTAGGGCTTATGCACATTGCACAGCAGAAGCTTTTTCAAATAGGTTACTGAAAGAAAAATATTTTTTAAAAGTTTATTTTAATTCTAGTAGAGCTAACATACAGTGTTAACATTAGTTTTGGGTGTACAATAGAGCGATTCGATAATTCTATATATTACTCAGTGGTCATCAAGAAAAGTGTCCTCTTAATCCGCTTCATCTATTCACTCCTCCCTCTATCCACCTCCCCTCTGGTAACCATCCGTTTGTTCTCTATTGCTAAGAGTCTGTATTTTGGTTTGTCTCTTTTTCTCCTTTATGTATGTATGTTTGTGTCTTAAATTCCATGTAAGAGTGATGTCATATGGTATTTGTCTTTGTTTGACTGATTTCATTTAGGGTGATACTCTCTAGCTCCATCCATGTGGCTGCAAATGGCAAGGTTGCATTCTTTTTATGGCCAAGTAATATTCCAGTGTGTGTGTGTGTGTGTGTGTGTGTGCGCGCGTGCGTGCGCGCGCGTGTGAATATACACATCTATCATCTCGTTTATCAATTTTTCAACAGACTCTTGGATTGCTTCCATATTGTGATATTGTAAATAATGTTGCAAGAAACAAAGGGGTGCACGTATCCTTTTAAGTTACTGTTTTCCTGTTCTTTGGGTAAATACCCAGTAGTGTGATTGCTGGATCATAGGGTAGTTCTATATTTAATTTTTCGAGGAACCTTCATACTGTTTTCCACGGTGGCCACCACAGTTTGCGTTCCCACCCACAGTTCGCGAGGATTCCCCTTTATCCACATCCTCCCAACACCTGCTCTTTGTTGTGCTTTTGATGTTAGCCATTCTGACAGGTGTGAGGTAATACCTCATTGTCCTTTGGATTTACATTTTCCTGATGATGGGTGATGGTGAACATCTTTTCACGGGACTGTTGGCCATCTGTATTTTTTTTTGGAGAAATGTCTGTTCCTGTCTTCTCACTATTTTTTAACTGGATTATTTGTTTTGGGGGGTTTGAGTTGTATCAGTTCTATATGTTTTGGACACTATCCCTTTATTGCATATGATCTTTGCAAATATCTTCTCCCTTTGAGTAGGTTGTCTTATTATTACGTTTTCATTGTTCTTCTGCTGTGTGGAAACTTTTTATTTGGCTGTATTCCCAATAGTTTATTTTTGCTTTCATTTCCTTTGCCTCAGGAGACAGTCTAGAAAAATGTTGGTACAGTCCATGTCATGAAGTTACTGTCTGCCCTCCTTTTTTTTCTTTTTTTTTTTTTTTTAAGATTTTTATGTATTTATTTGACAGAGAGAGACAGCCAGTGAGAAAAGGAACACAAACAGGAGAGTGGGAGAGGAAGAAGCAGACTCCTAGCAGAGGAGCCTGATGGGGGCTCGATCCCAGAACGCTGGGATCACGCCCTGAGCCAAAGGCAGACGCTTAACGACTATGCCACCCAGGCGTCCCCTACTGTTTGCCCTCTTGTAGGATTTTTATGGTTTCAGGTCACACTGAGCTCTTGAAACTGTTCTGTTTGTATGATGTAAGAAAGCAGTCTAATTTCATTCTTTGTGCATAGCTGTCTAGTTTTTCCAACACCATTTGTTGTAGGGACTGTACTTTTCCCTTTTTTTTATTGTTGCCTGCTTTGTGGAAGATTCATCGACCACATAATTGTGGTTTTATGCCTGAATTTCTATCCTGTTCCCTTGGTCACTGTGTTTATTTTTGTGTCGTACCATCCTGTTAGGATGACTGCCGCTTTGTAGTATAACTTGAAATCTGGAATTGTGAGTCCTCCAGCTTTGTTTTTCTTTTCCACATTGCATTGGCTGTTCAGTATCTTTAGTGGTTCCATACAAATTTTTAGGATTGTTTGAATTCTTTTATTTTTTAATTTAAATTCCATTAACCAGGGGCGCCTGGGTGGCACAGTCGTTAAGCGTCTGCCTTCGGCTCAGGGCGTGATCCCGGCGTTCTGGGATCGAGCCCCACATCGGGCTCCTCCGCTATGAGCCTGCTTCTTCCTCTCCCACTCCCCCTGCTTGTGTTCCCTCTCTCGCTGGCTGTCTCTCTCTCTGTCAAGTGAATAAATAAAATCTTAAAAAAAAAATAAAAAAAAATAAATTCCATTAGCCAACTTACAGTACATCATTAGTTTCAGATGTAGTCTTCAATAAATCATCAGTCGTGTGTAACACCCAGGGCTCATTGCATCACGTGACCTCCTTAATGCCCCTCACCCAGTTACCCCCCCCCTCCAGCAATCATCAGTTTGTTGCGATACTTAAGTCTATCATGGTTTTTCTCCCTCTCTGATGACTTCCCATCCTATTTTCCCTCCCTTCCCCTATGGTCTTCTTCCCTGTTTCTGATATTCCACATAGGAGTGAAAGCATACGAGCATTGTCTTTCTCTCATTGACTTATTTCCCTCAGCATAATACCCTCCAGCTCCACCCAGGTCGGTGTGATGGTAAGTATTCATCCTTTCTGATGGCTGAGTAATATTCCGTTGTATATATGAACCACATCTTCTTTATCCATTCATCTGTCCATGGTCATCTGCACTCTTTCCACAGTTTGTCTATTATGGATATTGCTGCTATGAACACTTGGGTGCATGTGTCCCGTCTTTTCACTACCTCTGTATCTTTGGGGTAAATACCCAGTAGTGCAATTGCTGGGGCATAGGGTAGCTTTATTTATAACTTCTTGAGGAAACTCCGTACCATTTTCAAGAGTGGCTGTACCGGACTGCATTCACACAGGGGTGTAAGAGGGTTTCCCCTTCTCCACATCCTCTCCAACATGTGTAGTTTCATGTCTTCTTATTTTTAGATATTCAGCCTGGTGTGATATGGCATCTATAGGGGTTTAGATTTGTATTTCCCTGAAGCCAAGTGATATGAAGCATTTATGCAGGTATCTCTTGGCCACCAGTACGTCATCATCAGTGAAATGACTTCCTATTTTAATCCATCTCAAGACCTAAAGCTGGGTAAGGCACTGACTGGATGATGCCATCAGTTGGAATTGTGAATTTCAAAAGATCTCCGTGGAGAGCGAGTTTAAACGTCAGTGTGAGGCTAGTAATTGGATCCGGGGAGATCTCTGAAAGTGGGGGTTCCCTGGGATGGGCTAAGGGGGGCCATCCGATTTTCCTGCTATGAATCCTTGCTGCAGCCCCAAACGGACAGTTTCCTGCTGTGGGGTAGGCTGAGTCCTCTAGTCGTGCAGAGGCGAGCCCAATGCCTGCTGCCTTGGAGGCAGGCAAACAGGGAGGGGACCCTCAGCAGAAGACCCAGGGTTAGGTTAGGCCTCAAGAGACAGCAAGGTCCGAACTGCCCAGTGCTCAGAGAACTCCCGGGCCGACTGAGATGAGGGCACAAGGGTGGGTGAGTGTGAGCCTTGGGGTTTCACCCGGGAGGGCCCACAAAGGTCGGGGTTCACCAGAAGGGGCTCCTAGGGGGTGCCCCAATTCTCTTGCCCTGAATGCTCTGCTGTGCCCCAAAACGGTAGGGTTTCCTGTGGGGTGCATGCTGAGTCCTATGGTGGGGCTCGGGTGTCCCCAATCCCCCGGAGTGGGGCACCAGGACCCTGGGGAGGGGCCCTTCTGTGGCCAACCTAGGGTAAGGGTTAGGGTCCAGGAGCCTGGCAGGGCCGATCTGCAGGCTGTGCGGCAAGCTCCACAGAGGGCTGAGATGAGGATGTGGGGGAGGGTGAGCATGGGCCTCAGGGTTGGGGCACGGGGGATTGCTGAAGATGGGGACGGGCTCCGGGGGCCTCCCCAAGTTCTCGTGCCCTGTATGCTCCGTAGTGCCCCAAGGGGCACGGTTTCCTGTGGGGTGGCAAGCTGAGTCCTGCGGTGGGGCACAGGTATCCCAATTCCCCGGGGGCTGCGGTGCCAGGCTCCTGGGGAGGGCCCCCCCCCCCCCCCGCGGCTGACCTTGGGTTAGGGTTAGACCCCAGGAGCTCCGCAGGCCCAATCTGCTGGCTGTACGGCGAGCTACACGGGCTGAGGTGAGGGCGTGGGGAGGGTGAGCGTGGGCCTCAGGGTTGGGGTGCGGGAGGCCGCCGAAGTTCACCGGGGGCTCAGGGGGGCCCTCCTGGTTCTCCCGCCCTGAATGCTCTACGGCCTCCCAAGGGGCACGGTTTCCTGCGGGGTGGCAGACAGAGTCCTGCGGTGGGGCTCAAGTGTCCCAAATCCCCGCGGTTGAGGCTCCAGGCTCCTGGGGAGGGGCCCCTCCACAGATGAACTAGGGTTAGGGTTAGAGCCCAGGAGCCCCGCAGGCCGGATCTGCCTGCTATGTGGTGAGCTCCGCAGTGGGTTGAGGTGAAGACACAGGGGAGGGTGAGCATGGGCTTCAAGGTTGGGGCTTGGGGATCGCCGAAGGTTGTGGGGGGCTCCGGGGGCCCTCCCGGTTCTCCTGTCCTGAATGCTCTGGGGTTAGGGGTTAGGGATAGAGGCTAGGGCTTAGGGCTTAGGGCTTAGGGTTTAGGTTTAGGGGTTAGGGTTTAGGGTCAGGGTCGGATTAGGGTCAGGGGTTAGGGTTTAGGGTTAGGGTTTAGGGTTAGGGGTCAGGGGTCAGAGCCTAGGTCTGGTCCAGAGGTAGGGCTAGGGTCAGGGTCAGGTTCTGGGCTGGGGCAGGGTCTGGGTCTGGGTCTGAGTCTGAGTCTGAGTCTGGGTCTAGGTCAGGGTCAGGGTTTGGACCCGGGTTTGGGTCTGGGTCAGGGTATGGGTCTGAGTCTGGGTCTAGGTCTAGGTCAGGGTCAGGGTCTGAACCAAGGTCAGGGTTGGGTCTGTGTCTAGGTCAGGGTCTGAGTCTGGTCCAGTGTCAGGGTTAGGATCAGGGTCTGGGCCAATGTCTGGGTCGGGCTCTAGTATAGGGTCTGGGTCTGGGTCTAGGTCAGGTTCTGGGTCAGGATCAGGTCAGGGTCTGGGCCAGGGTCTGGTTCTGGGTCAAGATCAGGGTCAGGGTCTGGGTTTATGCCTAATGGGCTCACTTTCCCCTCCTCCATGTCTCTGGGCCACCACATTGGACAGGAATTACCCAGAGTCACACATGAGTCATGGCCTGAGTTGGAGTCTTTTTCTTCTGTCCCTCAGTCCTGGGCTCTAACAGAAGAAGAGTGAGATATCCCTCTGGGCACTGATTGTTTGAAACACAGCTGCACTCCAGTCAAGGGCTGTGCAGAGCTTATACCAGTTACTGATCCCACTCTGCTTGGGCTGCCCCAGGTTCCAGCACAGCCCTGACCCACGAGAGCATGCAGCAGACATGTATGGATCCATACAGGACCGGGTGCAGAGGCCTACCTGCTCCCATATACAGCCTTCTTGTGGGGCTGGTGGGGCCCTCTTGCAACTGGCTGGATCCTTGGTCCTATCTGAGTGATTAGCAGTAGACAGGTCTCAGAAAGGGCAACCTTTGGCCTCCAACCATCCAGGCAGACATCTATGGTCCTCCAGCTCAGGCCAGTCTGGATCTTGACTACCCCCAGCAGGTTACTGAGCTGACTGCGCTCCTGGCAACGTAACAGGTCCATGGGCAGTGTAGACAGCGCCATGGGATGTTTTCATTCCTAACATTTGTGTGCTTGAGACAAGCACCTCCTCCCTCACAGCCTCTGAGCCTGCTAAGAGCGGTAATAATCCTCCAAATACAGAGTGTGGCTCTGGGTACAACAGCCATACAACAGACTGGCCTGGCAGTCCTTTGGCCTCCAGTTATAATGCAAATATTTGCCATGCATACTTGTTAGGAATCAAGGATACAGGGGGGCGCCTGGGTGGCTCAGTCGTTAAGTGTCTGCCTTTGGCTCAGTGTGCGATCCTGGCATTCTGGGATCAACCCCCATATCAGGCTCCTGTGCTGGAAGCCTGCTTCTTCCTCTCCCACTCCCCCTGCCTGTGTTCCCTCTCTCGCTGGCTGTCTCTCTGTCTGTCAAATAAATAAATAAAATCTTAAAAAAAAATAGGAATCAAGGATATAGGAACAACTGTGTGTCCCAGCAGGCAGTTTCTCACTGAGACTGCATGCATGACCCAGGGTCTGTGGCCTTTGAACAGCCTGCCAAGTGTGGATTCTGTGCTGTGGGATAATCCTTGAGCCTCCCACTGCTTCATTGAGCAATAATTTCCTCACCATCCACACATTTGGTCTCTGCTCTTTGTAAAAGACAGAGAAGAGACTGGAAAATGAGCCAGTTTGTTCTTTGGGGATGGGTGATTAATGTGGGGGCAGGTGTCACTCCGGGGCTCCCTCCTCCCAGGGACACGAGTGAGGTCTGTGTGCCTTCCAGTCTCTGAGACGAGAGGACCCAGTGCCCAGGGCAGGAGTCTTGTTTCACACCAACAGCAAAGTTGCTTTTTCAGCAAGTGGAAGAGCGTCTTGCCATCGTGGGAGAACAGCAAGAGCACTGGATGGGCAGCTGCAGCCCCTGACCCTAAGTGACTCCTTCCTTCCCTGGGCTTCAGATCCCACAGCTGTGCAGTCCGCCACCAGTGATGTGGAATCTGCTGCTTTCCCAGCCTGGCATCCATTCTCACGTCCAAGTCCAGCATCTCAGCTTGCCTTTGGGAACCACATCTCACCTGCCTCCCATCCAAACAGTTCCAGAGGACAGACCCCACTCTCCACCCACCTCAGAGATGGGCGTACGATCCAAGTCTACCCAACCCCATGCTCTGTTCTCTGGGTGCTCTAATGGCTTCAAGGATGAGAGTGTGACCCAAGCTGGGCCAAAGACACTGAAAGTCATGACTTTACATGGAACCCAAGGGAAAGAGAAACCCTTCCCAGTAGAACGGATGGTGAGTGGGTGTCAGCCTGGAGTTGTGGGAGGCCCCAGATGCAGTGAGAGAGAGTGTGCCTGGGAATGGGGCCACCCCAGAGCACTTAGCAGGATGATTGTCAGCCTCTGGACCTGCCAGTCCAAAACCACTGCTAACTTGTCTCTTGCAAGTATTAACATATTTCTACCATTAAAATATATTAACTTCTTTTACTTCAGTAAGTGTGTCCAGTCCCTTGCCATCCAAAGTGCTAGGTGACACATCAGCATTGACCATCCCTGAGACTCCCCGTGCACGTGTCCTCACTGGGAGGAGCATGGCTGGGGGAGAGGAAGACAGTGAGTGAGGTCAGGTCTCAGCAGAGCTCCAGAGTAGTTCTGTCCCTGTTCCTTCTCTGCCCCAGAGAGGAAAACCCCAGAACAGTGAGAGGAGAATCAGCACGAGGAAGAGGCCCTGGATGGCTAATTGGTCTGCTTGTTTTTTCCTTATTTTAGGGTCTATTTTGTTAATGTGCATTTTTATTAGGAAACCACCCATTTCCTCTAGGTTTTCAGTCTGATGTAAGAGGTTTCTCTTATTTAACCTTTAAATTTGTCATAAATTGTCACAATTAATGAACAAATGTTGATACGTTATTATTTACTGAAGTCCATACTTATCCAGGTTCCCTCTGTTCTACCTTTTCTGGTTCCAGGATCCCATGAGGGCACCCCATGACATGTGGTCGTCATGTCTCTTTAGGCTCTGCTTGGCTGTGACTTGTCTTGTTTTGATGACCTGGATGGTGTTGAGAAGGACTGGTCAGGCATTTTGTACATAGACCTGCATTGGGATTTACTTTTGTTTCTCATGGTTAGACGGGGGTTGTGGTTTTCAGGGAAGCGGATCACAGAGGTGAAGTGCTCTGTCATCACTGTACAGCAAGGAACACTTGTCACTGTCTGTGTTAACCTTGGTCACCTGGCTGAGGCTGTGTTGGTCGGGCTTCCCCACCATGAAGTTACTTTCCCAGGTGCCTATGGTGTGTCCTCGTGAGCAGGAAGACACTGTGCGGAGCCCACACACTGTAGGAGAGGGGAGTCAGCTGCACCTCCTTGATGGGTAGCTGAGGGTCTGTCTATATTTATTATTTGGAATTCTGTTAGAAGAGGTCTATTCAACCCCAATTGTAAAAACCTGTGTAATCTGTTAATAAAAAATATAACTGAGCAATTTAAAAGATCACATTGCCTTACTGAACAATTCATGAATTGGGCAGCATCCCATCTAGCAAATAGAAAGGACCTCCTTTGAGCTGCACGGAAGGAAAGGCTTTTAAAAGCAGACAGGGAATTGAAAAAAGGAAATCGCTAGCAAACAATGCATTGTTTAAGGCAGGGTTGCCCTCCTAAGGGGAACAGAAGGGGCCATTCAGTACATATTCCTGGTTGACTGGTTAAAGTTTACTTGGAGGTGGGGGTGTGTGAAACTGCAGTTGGGTTAGGTGGTAAGACCTCGTTTGCTGACCCGGGTCTCTTAATGTTAAGTGACTCCATTTGGGGCCTGTGGTTTCTTTTTAACAAATCATTTATTTTTTACCAGTGTTTTCCATTGTCTCCTGTTTTCTGTGGACATCATTCCATCTTTGTAGGGTTTTCTGTGGTACTTCTTTACTTTCTGATACTTCAAGATTATCCTGGCTCCTATATTTACAGTCTCAGTCCTACTATTAGCAATATCTTAGAAGAGCTCTGGCTCCTTTTATTAGAGAATGGTATTAAAGTCTTGCCTGTGGGAACTGAATGTGCTCAGCAGACAATGGAAGGCAATATATGCATGTGTTCCAACCAATGTAAGCACACCTAATTAAAGATGTCCATGTGGTACTGTGTGTATCCGTATTGAGCCGAAGAGGAGTTCATTCTGATGTCTCCAAACTGGTTGTATTGTGATATTCTTCCTTGGCTGATCTGTAACTTTCTACTCCAACAGTGACAAACTGGCTCTCACCACCTGCCATGTATTTAATTCACTGCCCCATTCCAGATTACAGATGGGGAGTTTTCAGATCTGTTAGCTACCACCCTGATGGGAAAGAACTTTTTCCTTTAGTCTACAGATTCCACTTGTTTCCAAAGTTTACTTAGGTCAGCATCTTCTGCCATACAACCTGCAGTGGGTGTTTTTCATACATTTCCAGTACAGTTAGAGTCTTTGTCATTTTCTGTATCCCACTGAAGGGGTAGAAGAAATTTTGCTCATTTCAAGGTTCTTTCAGTTGGATTGGGAATTATACATTGACATGAAACAGATTAACAGGAGGGAAAAAGCCCACAAAGTTTTTTTTTTAAAAGATTTTATTTATTTATTTGACAGAGAGACAGCCAGCGAGAGAGGGAACACAAGCAGGGGAGTGGGAGAGGAAGAAGCAGGCTCATGGCGGAGGAGCCCAATGTGGGGCTCAATCCCAGAATGCCGGGATCACGCCCTGAGCCGAAGGCAGACGCCCAACTGCTGAGCCCACAAAGTTTAATCATGTACACATGATTAAATGACGAAGGCAGGCAGGTTTTATACTTTGTGGACAAAGAGAAAATAAATCTGTGAGAAATTCACAGAAGAAGGAAAACAACCTTGGGAGCTCAATTAGTAAGGAATTCTAAACAGAATTCAGGCTGGGGTAGTAAGTTAGTCAAAAGTAACAAGGGTTGTTTATGCAGCCTTCTGGGCTCTAAATTTCCCATCTCTGGTGATTAGGAAGTCTTTTCACCTCCTGGTACAGGGAGATCTTCATGTGCGGATAGATTTCCTGCTTCCAGGGGGACAGAGGAGGGTTTGAGTGTCCCTCTTACATAGGCTGTCTCTTAACTAACTTTTATTTAAAATATCTATATGTCAAAGTGGCAGATTTGGGGCAGCCTGCCCTTGGCCCCTACACCACCCTGCGACACTCCCACATCCTAAGTAACTTTATTTCAGCAGCTTATGATTTACTTTTGGGGATGTAAACATGTTTGTTTGTGTTTTTTAAAGATTTTATTTTTAAGATTTTTATTTGTTTATTTATTTAACAGAGATAGAGACAGCCAGCGAGAGAGGGAACACAAGCAGGGGGAGTGGGAGAGGAAGAAGCAGGCTCATAGCAGAGGAGCCTGATGTGGGGCTCGATCCCACAACACCGGGATCACGCCCTAAGCCGAAGGCAGATGCTTAACCGCTGTGCCACCCAGGTGCCGCAAAGATTTTATTTTTAAGTAACCTCCACACCCAACATGGGGCTTGAACTCACAACCCCTAGATCAATAGTTGCATGCTCCACCGACTGAGCCAGCCAGGTGCCCCAAAATGTTTGGGTTTTGACAAATGAGTAATGGCAGGTATAAATCATTAAAATATGATGGAATTTACCCCCTGATCATTTTATCACCTCTAGTTTTGCCTTTTCCAGAATCTCCTACAAATGGGGTCACTCAGTGTGTAACTTTTTCAGACTGGATTCTTTGACTTAGAGAAATACGTGTAAAGTTCATCCATGTCACTGTGTGAGGGTGATGGTTCATTTCTTTTTATTGCTGAATAGATTAACAGGAGAAAAACAAGTCAAGGTTTAATATCATTCAAATGTCCTGTATTCATGGGAGATACCCAGGAAAACGGAGTAACCCCTTGAAGTGACCCAGCCCTCACTCTAAATGCCATCTTCAACTAAAGACCAAAAGATTGTAGGTGGTGGGAAGGCCAGTTAAGGGATGTTATCAGGTGAGCACAGTGAGGGAATGGTTGTTACACAGATTTAAGTCTGTGCTTTTTCTTTCAGTAAGAGTTTCTTGAGATTTAGTCATTCTGTTCCTGATACAGAGGGAGACAGGCCTACCAATGGAGCTTTCCTTTATCAGCGTACCTTTCACTCACCAAACAGCAACTTCTACCCAGTTGTCAGAGATTCTCCCATGTCTGCTGTTTCTTAAAATTAATCCACCCAAATAACCCTTGTGCCAAAGAGGCACATTTTGCCTGGCATATTCTGCTTCCTTCACACGGATGCACTCAGTGTGCTTATGGATTCATTACTGGAAGGACATCCTGGCTTCGTTAAGTTTGTAACCACCATGAATAGAGCTGCTGTGCATAACTGCATGTTTTTGTTTGGAAATAGCTTTTCAAAGCAGTGGTCTAAATACCAGAAGTACAGTTGTTGGACCTTAACGTGAGACTTATTTAGGTTTGGAGAAAATGGCCAAACTGTCTTCTGAAGGGACAGTTGCTGCCATTCCTCACCTTCCAGCAGTTGGTATTCTTGTTTCTGGAGTTCAGCATTTGGAATAGGTGTGCAGTGCTGTCTCACTGTCGTTTACACTTGTTCTTTCCTAATGATGACGTCGAGCATATTTTTGTATGCTTATTCTGTGTCTGCATATCTTCTTTGTCCAGGCATTTTCAGACCCTTACCCATTATCAGTTCGGATGTTTGTTTCCTTATTGTTCAGTTCTGATAGTTTTTTGTATATTTTGAATACAGATCTTTTACCAGATATATGTTTTGCAAATATTTCCTCCCAGTTTGTGGCTTGTCTTTTAGTTTCTGAGCAAGGTCTTTCACATAGCAGAAGTTCTAATTTTAGGAAGTTCATGTTATCAGTTTTTTTTCTTTAGTGGATTGGCGTTTGGTGTTGTGTTAAAACTCATCACCAAACCCAAGGTCATGTAGATATTCTTTTATGTTTTCTTTTTGACAGTTTTACATTTTAAATTTATCTACAATGTTGAATGAATTTTGGTGTAAGTTGTAAAGCTTGTGCCTGCATTTCACTTAATTCTGTATGGTTTCTAATTAATTGTTTATTTCTGGAGATGTCGGGGGTAATTGGACTCCATTTCGGTTTGAATTTTTAAAATGTAATGGATTCAGCTGGACCCCAGAACGGACAGGTGCCTCCACTGAACTGAGCGCACCGCACCCTGCACCGCCCCCACCGCCCGCAGGGGGTGCCCGAGTCCCGCTCCGCGATCCAGGCGGGGCACGCGCTTTCCAGGAGCTGGCAGGTGTTCCAAGTCCTCAGGACCCTCTGTGCTGACGCCCCCCCCTTCCCCGGCTTCGGGAGGACGTGGGGCCTCATCCACGGTCAGGAGCCCGGCCTCTCCACGACCTGCTGTGGAGGATGTGGGTCTGTGTCCACAGTGACAGGAGCCCGGCCTCCTCAGGACCCGCTGTGGAGACTAAGGGAGGACGTGGGGCTGCGTCCACGCGGACAGGACCCGCAGTGGAGGACGTGTTTCCGCGTCCACACCGAAAGGACCCGCAGTGGAGGACATGGAGCGGTGTCCACACCCACAGAACCAGGTCTCCCCAGGACCCGCCGCGGGAGGAGAAGGTGAGGAGAAGCCTCCTGAGCGGGGACTGCCGAGGGGTCCGTGCTCACAGGACCCCGCGGAGGAAGGGCGCGCTGTGTAGACGGTGGGGTTTCCGTGGTTTGTGTGCGGTGCCGTGGGGTCCCTGGCGGGGCTGTGCGCGGGGCTGTGGGGTCTCCCCTCTCTGGGCTCGGATCCGCTGGGCTGGTCCGCGGGTCCGTGTTTACGCGCACACGGATCCGGTTCCAGGGGCTCCGCAGGCAGTCTGCAGTCAGGGAGCCTCCGGCCGCCCACCTGGTGCTCGTGCTCCCCTGGCCTCGGCCCCGCAGGGTCCTCCCCGCGTCCACACCCGGTCCGGGCTGTCGGTTTGGCGTCTGGAGGTTCGGTAGCGACGGCGCGCGCTCTGCAGACAGACGGCTGTGGGGAGAGCAGGTGTTCTCACGGCGTCGGTTCTTCCCGAGCGCAGTGTCTTCCGGTCTCCGCGTGCCGCCCTCGACGTCTGTCGTCAGTGTCTCACGGGTGTCCGTCTGTCGTCGGTGTCTCAGGGGTGTCCGAGAGCAGGGCTGTCCGTCTCCCTCGCCATCTGTCGTCGGTGTCTCCCGGGTGTCCGTCTGTCGTCGGTGTCTCCCGGGTGTCCGGGGGACAGGGCTGACTGTCTCCCTCGACGTCTGTCGTCAGTGTCTCACGGGTGTCCGAGGACAGGGCTGTCCGTCTCCCTCGACGTCTGTCGTTGGTGTCTCCCGGGTGTCCGAGGGCAGGGCTGTCCGTCTCCCTCGACGTCTGTCGTCGGTGTCTCCCGGGTGTCCGAGGGCAGGGCTGTCCATCTCCCTCGACGTCTGTCGTCGGTGTCTCCTGGGTGTCCGAGGGCAGGGCTGTCCGTCTCCCTCGACGTCTGTCGTCGGTGTCTCCGGGTGTCCGAGGGCAGGGCTGTCCGTCTCCCTCGACATTTGTTGTTGGTATCTCATGGGTGTTGGAGAGCAGGGCTGTCCGTCTGCCTGGATGTCGGTCATCGGTGTCTCCCGGGTGTCCGCGAGCAGGGCTGTCCCCTGATCAGTATTTCATGGAGGAGGAGGAGGAAGTTGGGAGGGTCATTCTGGAGAAAAGCGGGGTTCGGGGTGATGGAAGGTTCTCACCCACTGAGCTGCAGGGGTGGTGACTTCTTGGAGGAGGTAAAACCCGCGTCTTCCCCTTTGGGGCCTGTGACTCATGAGTCTCTGCTGTGGGGCTTCTAATGTGGGGTCTGTAATTGACAGTTGTTCCTGTGACTGACACTGAGCGGTTGGCTTCCCCGCCCAGCGCCCCTTCTGGCGACCCTAGTCCACTTGACTGAGCCTTCCCTTCATGCATTTTCACAGTTCTAACCTGTTTTTGGTGGAGTGTGTGGAAAATTCGAATTCCAGATCCCGCTGCTTCTCTTGCACCCGAGACACAGGGGCCCCCGATGTCATCCTCCCACGAGTCTCTTGCTAACCTGTGGCCTCCTACACTGGTGAGTGGCCTCTCCGCGGTGGGTGAACTGGGTCTGGGAGGACTTGGCCTCCATCAGGAAGCTTGATGTGGGCTCTGCTCCTGTGACCTGGTGCTGACCTGGTTGTTTGTAAGAGTACTTGACTCTGTGGTGATTTCAAGGGGCAGTGAACCTGTCACAGCAGCACAAATACGCTTTATCTCCACACTCGGACTCCCAGCTGTCGTTTCTTTACCACACGGGTTACTTCAGTGCGTTTTACCCCGAACAGGGACACGCTCCCGTGGAACCACCACATAGCCCTGAACGAGGAAATCATCACGGTTTCCATATTATAATCCAGACCACAGGTCCACTTGAACTGTCGCCACCTGCCCCACTGTCTGAAATGTCCTGCTCCATTCGGATCCAGTTTTCTTCTTCCGGAACTGCTCCCGAGACTTTCCCGTATTTGCACAACCCTGATGGATTTAGGAGCACAGATGGCTCCAATCTGGGTGGCCTCTCTGGATGGCTTATGTCGCTTGGGATGTTTTCAGTGTCCGTCCACGTGGTGACATGCATCAGTCCTTCATGTTTTCACTGTGACTAAACATAAATAACGTTTACCACTTAAAACATTTCAGGTTCACAGTTGTCTGGCCTTAGCTGAGTTCACACGGTGGTACATCATTCTCTAGAACTTTTTCTTTCTCCCTGAGGGAGACTGTATGCATGAAACACCAACTCCCTATTCCCCTTTCCTCTCAGCCCTGCAGCCACGTTCAACTTTCTGTCTCTAGACACCTCATACAGGTGGAATCACACAGTGTCTGTCCTTCTGTGAAAGCCAGCATCCTGTCCTTGTTCCTGATTTCAGAGTAGAGCTGTCAATATTCAGACTTGAGCATGGTGCTTGCTATAGATTTATTGAAAAAGATTACCCCTTATTCCTGCTTTCAGGAGTGTTTATATCAGCAACAGACATTGGATTTTGGTTAGAACCTTTTCTGCATCAATTAATATGACCACATGTTTTTATTTAAAAATTTATTGTGGAGTATAACATTGCTTGTTTTCCGTATATTGAACAACCTTTGAGATGTTTGTGAAGAGACACTTATGATGTACAATATATTTAAGAGCTCTTGGTTTTGCAATTTTTCTGATCAGGCTTACATCTATTTTAAGACAGGTGTAGGGATGTATTTGCTGATTTTGTGATGATTTCATTCGGGTTGGTATTAGTGGTTAGGATTGGTGTTACGGGTTGTTAGGGTTATGGTTGGGTTAGGGTTAGGGTTAGGGTTAGGGGTCTCCCTGTCCTCTTACGCACAGAGCCCATTCTCCTCCAGTAACCAGAGTGATCTTTTCGACACATAACATTTGGGCCTCTCTGTGGTCTGCTCCCCTCCTGCCCATCCTCTCCAGCCTCACCTCTCCCATCACAGCCTGCCCCTCTGTGGGCCACCCAGGGGTATGATAGTCCCACATGTGCCTCAGGCCTGAGTCCAAGACTTTGCATTCACTGTGCCCTCTGCCACGAGCACTCTTCTCTCCCCCTGCTTCATGTTTGGCTTGTTTCCCTGTTGGCTGGGCCCCGAATTGCCACCTGATAACCTGACTCATGTCTGCTGGTTGAGCGTGCCTATCTGCTATTTAAATGTAGTGCCTGCCTTCCCGATGTGAGCAATTTGCTAACCTGCCCGTGATGGGGCAGGTGTAAGGACGTAGCCTTAGTGTCTGCATAAAAAATCAGTCTCAGAGGGGCTCACCAAACTTGCCTGATGATGGGGGAGCTGCTGTCCCTATGGCGGGGAGCAGGTAGTCCCCTCAAAGGGGGACCAGTCATGTGAGGCGGTTGGACAAGACTCCCAACTTCTTGTCTGGGGAGATGTAGACCTGGACCTGGGAGCTTACACCCTTGGATTCAAGGCTGGGGCCTAAGCAAGCTCCTTCTTCTTCCAGAGGTCCTCTTTCCCCTTCCCTGACCATGGGCTGGACCTGATTCCTGACCTGGGGGAGTTCGAGGGTGACCCCTCCTAGGAATACCAGGGGTTTACTGAGGACCTTGTCAGCAGGATGCCCAGTAGCCTTCAAGGGAGGACCCTACAGGAGGTGGAGACAGCTCTGTGGGGGACAGTGACATCCCACGCAAAACAAAATGGGGCCGGTGGCCGGCCCTGCTGGTTCTACCCAGACTGTAGGGCATAGAAACAAGGGCTGTGCCCCAAGGTGCTCCTCTCCTGACAGGTGGGGACAGAACTGGGGGTTTGCCCGGGAGCTCAGCACAGGGGGAGTGTTCCTGGCTCCAGCATGCTAGAGCCCATGTGGGGCTGCATGGGCTTCCAACCTCTTAAGCCTTAGGCACCCCTTTGTAAGATGGGGTGCTGACGGCCCCCATCTCTGGGAGCAGAAGGTAGGGAGTCCGCATGGGCAGGCTCACTCAGGAGAGGCCAGGAGAGTGGCTGTTGCTTAAAGCAGCCCAGGGCCTGCCCCCTTGAAGAAGGTACACAGGTCTATGGCCCTCAGCTTCGGGGTCCTGCTGCCAGCCTCTGGCAGTGACCCTCCTCTCACCCTGTCCCCTGTCCCCGTAGCTATGTGGTCTTCCTGGAGCTTGTCCTGCAGACGGCGAAGAAGCACTTCATGGTGGGACACAGGGTCACCTACTACGTCTTCACTGACCAGCTGGCTGCTGTGCCCCGTGTGCCCCTCTGTGAGGGCCGGAGGGCGGTGGTCCTTATGGTGGACACAGTGTCACCTAGTACGTCTTCAGCGATCAGCCAGCTGCCGTACCCGTGTGCCCTTCCGTGAGGGCCAGTGGGTGGTGGTCCTCAAGGTCCGCGGTGCCTTATGGCGGACACAGGGTCACCTAGTACGTCTTCACCAACCACCAGCTGCTGGGCCTGTGTGCCTCTCTGGGAAGGCCAGAGGGTGGTGGTCCTCGGGGTCTGCGGCGCCCCGCTCTGGCAGGATGTGTCCATGCAGCACATGGCGATGATCAGCCGCTTCTGTGAGCAGCGCTTCCTCTGTGAGGTGGACGACCTGGTGTGCGCGGATGTGGACATGAAGTTCCATGACCACGTGGGTATGGAGATCCTGTCCCCCCCCCTTTGTCACCTTGTAGCCCAGTTTCTACTGGGTGGCCAATGAGAACTTCAGCAACGCGCGCCGGCCACAGTCCCAGGCCCACATCCCCAGGCACCAGGGCAACTTTTACTATATGGGGGCCTTTGTTGGGGGGTCAGTGGTGGAGGTTCACTGACTGACATTGGCCTGTCACCAGGCAATGGGGGTCGACCTGGCCAATGGGATGGAGGCCATGTGGCCTGACAAGAGCCACCTGAACCTCAAGCCCACCAAGCCCCGGAGGCCACATGGGACCTGAGGCTGCTGGGCTGCCCTCCCCCCACTCGGGTCATGAAGATGCTGAGATTCGGGCAGTGCCCAAGAATCACCAGGACATCCAGAACGCATGAGGGGCTCGCCCTGTCTCCGTCAGGGTGGCCTCTCTGAGCGGAGCCATAAGAGCAGATTCCTTCTTCTGTCCCCTCAACTGTGGAGTCCAGCACTGCCCGCTCGGGCATGTCCAGGGCCCCTAGCTGCCGCCATGCACAGGAGGCCTGCCTGGGGCACAAGTTCCTTTCTTTGTGGTCAGTGCATTTCGATGATTTCTGGGTCATTTGCAGCTGTGAACGGCTCCAGTTTTACATAGAATGTTTTTCTGTGTCAATGCTGAGCAACCATCTTTAAAAAGAACAATTGAGGGAAAAGGTTTTCTCCCTGGTTCTAAACAGACATCGCCTGATGGGCTGGGAGCGGCCCTGCAGCAGCCTTGGAGCCAGAACGGGCCCTGGCTGGGTCTTCCTCCCAGTCCCTGCACCTCGCAGCAGCCATGGGCCTTCAGGGTCAGGGGTGCGCTGAGCCACCTCTCTGACTGCCAGAGGCTGTGACCACTAGCACAGCCTCCAGGAGCATGGAGCCCTCTGGGTTATTTCTGGTTCCTGCCTTGGTTTTAAATGGCTATTTCTGTGCTGGTGTTTGTGAGATGTGGGCACTGGCTCCGTCTGGATGCGCGTCCTGTTGGGATCCCTCAGTGCCCACTGGAGGGTTTGCACTTGTGGACTCTCTCTGCACTATGTGTTAGCAAGCATTCACTGAGTGCCTACTGTGCGCTCAGTCATCAATAAGGGGCAGAGCATGGCGCCTGGGTGGCACAGCGGTTAAGCGTCTGCCTTCAGCTCAGGGCGTGATCCCGGCGTTACGGGATCGAGCCCCACATCAGGTTCCTCCGCTGTGAGCCTGCTTCTTCCTCTCCCGCTCCCCCTGCTTGTGTTCCCTCTCTCGCTGGCTGTCTCTATCTCTGTCAAATAAATAAAATCTTTAAAAAAAATAGACATATGACTGATACTGTTAAGCACGTTTCAGGGTACAATTCAGCGGCAATACGTACATTCACTGCTCTGCACCCGCCACCTCCATCCATCGCCACAACTTCATTGTCATCCCAAACTGAACCTCTACCCACGAGACCCTAACCCGCATTCCCCCTCCCCAGCCCCGGCACCCAGCAGCTCCTTCCACCTCTGTGAATTGGAGTGCTCTCCGTCCCTCACGAGTGGGGTCCTCCAGTATCTGTCCTTTAGGGACTGGCTTATTTCACATAACACAGTGGCCAAAGGTCTGTCCCCATGAGCCTGGACCTGACCCACTTTTCCCCCAAAGCAGTGGCTCAGCCCTCTCCTCTCTAAGCTGAGCCTCCTCTGCTCCCCTCTGCTCCCCTCATCTTCCTTCTCAGCCTGAAGATGATCCCAGCCAATCTGCAGCTTTGAAGACCTGTTCAGTGCAGATGCCGGACACACACCCCCGGGGCCTCGGGCCTCACCTACCCCATCTGTCCATGTCAGGTGCCTGCCCCCCACCCCCAGCCGGCCACCTGCACCTTCCACAGCTGTCCCCATCTCAGAAGAGGGAAACACCAAGTCCAGACCCTTGGAGACCTCAGTGACTTCTTGCTTACCACCAACTGTAGTGAGGTGGCTACTGGAGGGCATTCGATGTCCTAAACGTTTAAAGGCATATGTGAGTCTCTGCTGCCCAGGGCAACGGGTAACAGTTGGGGCAAACAGAAACCAAACAGATTCACTGGAAGAAAGGCTGAGTGATGAGGAGCGTTAGGGAATAGGGCCTGGAAGCTCTGACTGTCCCCACCTGACCTTCAGATGCTCCCCAGTTCCTCCTGTGCCTCTGGTGTCTTCCTGGAACCCTGACCTGGCTGTTTTCAGACACCTCGCCCAGTGGTACCCTCACTTTCTGGGGGAGGGGGTTTGCTGAAATCCGCAGTGTGTCCTGCTGCCCCACCTGTATCACATCGTCTGGGCCATCTGAGGACCCAAGACTGTGGGTCTGTGGCCTGGAGGGATTCTGAGCAGAGCTGGTGGGATGGGAGGGCTGCAAGGCACAGAGTTTCCAGAAAGCTACAAAGCTATCTTCCTACAGTTTTTGAATCAAAGCCTTGAGATCTTTAAAATGCCAGCAGTGTTACAGCATGGGCCAGAAAAACAAATGTCCCTGTGCACCCAGCACCACCTAAACTATTGGCCATTTCTTGTCACTTGAGCTGAGTACAAAGGATTGGGAGTGGGGGCTTGAGGGAGGGGTCCTGGGCCAGACTTTGTGTTTCGGGGACAAAGGCCATCCAATCTCGTGCTGGGCCTGAGGCAGGGGCCTGTGTGGAGACCCCAGCTGCAGCCACTGCTGTCTGCTGATGCCCCCTCAGCCCTCCCCAGTGCACCTGCTGCTGAGGGAGCACCTGCCCCCTCCTCCCTGGGGAGGGCTCTCGCCTGCACCAGCGGTGCCTCCCCCCTGCAAGTCACTGCCAGCCTGCAGCCTGGGAGTGTGGATACCCTGATGGCGTCTAGTCCTGGGGACAGAGCCAGTGCAGGTGGGACCTGGTCTCCCAGCAGGCCTGAGCACCAGGCCGCCACGGTGCTCGCTCTCCTTCTTCAGGCTCACTATGCCATGCCCTCCCTCAGGCCCCCTGGGCCCAAGTCCTCCTCTGCTTGGGAACCACCCTCGGCCCGTTCTCTACATGCTGGGACTGGGAGTGGGTCATCTGGACCTTCTAGACTCATGCTTCAGTGCCCGTGACATGGGCACAGTCCGGCCTCTCAGACTGCTCAGAGGAGACCCAGCGCAGGAAGATGTAGCCCGCTGTAAGGGGAGATGCCAAGTGACCCAGAGTGAGCACACAGGACTTGCACAAAGCACGGGGCTCGTGGGGCCCAGCACAGGAAGCGGGCACCTAGCCACAGGTCACGGGAAATCCTGGTGAGGGTGGCCCTGGTGGGGAGGCCACAGAGGGTTCCAGAAGAGGCAGGCGACAAGGAAGACAACAGGACAGAGCTTCCCAAGGAGGTCAATGGAAGAGTCAGAGGATCACAGAGGCCTTGGGAAGACTTGGAGGCCCTGGAGATGTTGGTTAAGTGCTGTCATTTGGTCAGAAAAGGTCTGTCACAAACCCCCATCAAGACTGGATGATTTACTCTTCGTTGGTTCTAGGAATCAGTGCGTACCTGCCATGAGAACTCACATTGCATTAAGTCTAGGATATACTTTCTTTTCAAGACTAGATTTTTCTAGAGGAAATACTGAGAGTGAGTCTCTCCATTCTTTTCTTTGTGCAACTGGTCTCTGTTTTCAGGAGCAGATTCCTGGTGCTCATCACTCCTGCTCACCCTGAGGACTGGCCCCTGTCACCACCCACAGTGGATGTGACTGCATGGGTTGGGGGTGCTCACTGATGAAGCCCCAGTGCTCAGTACACAGCAGGGACCCCAGATCCTCTGCTGAATGAAGGAAGATATGAGGGAGGATGGGACTGAGGGAAAGAGGGAGGGAGGGAGGATGGAAGGGGTGGAGGAGCAGGAAAGAGGCGGGGGTAATGAATGACGGAGTGAATAATGATGTAGGAAGGGAGGGAGTGAAACCACGGAAGTACGGTCCCTACATCAGGAGCCATTATTTGGGGTGAGGTCCGAGGGCATCATAGCCCGGGCCCTGGATGGTGGCTCAGGGCACGTCCAACTGTCCTCCCAGTGCTGACCATCCTTCTCCTCGGACCTGCTGTCATCCTGGATCCTCTCCACCTCCTCCTCAGACAATTCTGAATGTTCCCAGGAGCAGGGTGGCAGGAGGGGAGTCTCAGGAGGGGCTTCCCAGATCCTGTGCCCCGGAGGAAGCTGTGACAGTAGCTACAGGGCATCCTTTCATGAGGATTGGGACCGAGGATCCCATCCATCTTCTTGGGCATTAGTGTTGTTCCATTCCCTGCTCTCTCCACCACTGCTGTGATGAACACTCCTGAAAATACAACTGAAACACTGGGCCAGAGTTTCCAGGGGTGAGTCCGAGGACGAGCATGCTAGGTGGTGGGTGCACCTGCGGCCTGGGATGGGTGCCGCTCACTGTTCTCCCAGACAGGGGTGCCCGTCACCCTTCTCTCCAGGGGACCTGCAGGGGACTTCTGTGTCCTCACATTCTCCCCAGGGCTGCTGGTTCCCTGACCAGAAACCTGCTGATCTGAACGTGACCAGTGCTGCCTCCATAGGGTTTCCTTTGCCAGAGTCCTTCCCCGGGAGCTCCCGCATCTCTGACACATACTCCCCACGTGCCTATCCTCCCCCTTGGACTTGCATGTGTTTGGTCTCTGTCCCTGTGGAACCCAGTGACTTGGAGCGCGGTTTGGACCAGAGGCAGGGGAAACCTTTCTCTGGCCTTGGGTTGTGAGCAATGCTTTTGCCCATTGTGGTGTGTCTACTAGCTTTCTGCATTTCCCTGGTTTCTGTGTGGGTCACAGGAAGAGCCAGCTGTTTCCTGTCTGAGGTCAGGCCGTGGTGTCCCAGCAGGAGCAGGGGTCTCGGCCCTGAGATTGTGCCCATAAGTCCTGAAGTGGTCTCTGTGATTATGTCTGATCTGTAATCCATCGGGGATTTCAGTATCGAATAAGGGAAATGCTATGTCAGATAAACACAGAAAAAAAGAGTCCCCTTTGAAAATAGGTGGGCAGGCACGAAGGTACCTATTGTGATTCCACTTACAGAAACATCCGGAACAGGTAAAGAAACAGAGAGAGCAGCTTAGGGGTTTTGAGGGTGTGCGCTGGGGGAGAAATGGGCAGGGAGGGCTTCTGGTTCAGGGACTCCTTTGGGGAAGGAGATATTCTGCAGCAATGTTCTCTGGTGGGGTGGCACAACATTGTGAATATACTCCATGTGCATGACATGTTCAATTGAAAACAAGTAATTTTACTTAAAACAAATAATAAACAGTATACAGAACATGAAAAGATAAAGTAACAGTCAATATGTACCAGAGAGAAAGAATATAGGGGGAGGGGATGAAACATTCTGGCGGGATGTCGGGTTCAGGTGAAGGAACTAAGGGTAATTGCACAAGGAGCTCTCCCTGCAGGGCTGTGGGCTCTGGATGTGGCTCTGGGAGCCCTGCAAGAGCAGGAGTAGGGGCAGGGGTTGGGATGGGGCAGGGACAGGAGCAAGGGGAGGGACAGGGTCAGCAGCAGTGGCAGGTGCAGGATCCAGGGCAGGAGCTGGGTCCAGGGCAAGAACAGGAGCACAGGCAGGGGCAGGGGGAAGGGGCAGCAGTTCTGGGAGGGGAGGGGGCAGGATCTGGGGCAGGAGCTGGGTCTGGGGCAGGAACCAGAGCACAGGCAGGGGCAGGGGCAGGAGCTGGGCCAGGAGCTGGGTCTGGGGCAGGAGCTGGGTCCAGGGCAGGAACCAGAGCACAGGCAGGGGCAGGGAAAGGGGCAGGAGCTGGGTCCAGGGCAGGAACGAGAGCACAGGCAGGGGCAGGGAAAGGGGCAGCAGTTCTGGCAGGGGAAGGGGCAGGAGTAGGGGCAGGAGCTGGTTCTGGGGCAGGAACAGGAGCACAGGCAGGGACAGGGGAAGTGTCAGCGGCTCTGGCAGGGGCAGAGGAAGGGGTAGCAGTTCTGGCAGGGGAAGGAGCAGGAGTTGGGGCAGGAGCTGGGTCCAGGGCAGGAACCAGAGCACAGGCAGGGGCAGGGAAAGGGGCAGCAGTTCTGGCAGGGGAAGGGGCAGGAGTAGGGGCAGGAGCTGGTTCTGGGGCAGGAACAGGAGCACAGGCAGGGACAGGGGAAGGGTCAGCGGCTCTGGCAGGGGCAGAGGAAGGGGTAGCAGTTCTGGCAGGGGAAGGAGCAGGAGTTGGGGCAGGAGCTGGGTCCAGGGCAGGAAACAGAGCACAGGCAGGGGCAGGAGAAGGGGCAGGATCTGGGGCAGGAGCTGGGTCTGGGGCAGGAGCTGGGTCCAGGGCAGGAACCAGAGCACAGGCAGGGGCAGGGGAAGGGGCAGGAGCTGGGCCAGGAGCTGGGTCTGGGGCAGGAGCTGGGTCCAGGGCAGGAACCAGAGCACAGGCAGGGGCAGGGGAAGGGGCAGGAGCTGGGCCAGGAGCTGGGTCTGGGGCAGGAACCAGAGCACAGGCAGGGGCAGGGAAAGGGGCAGCAGTTCTGGCAGGGGAAGGGGCAGGAGTAGGGGCAGGAGCTGGTTCTGGGGCAGGAACAGGAGCACAGGCAGGGACAGGGGAAGGGTCAGCGGCTCTGGCAGGGGCAGAGGAAGGGGTAGCAGTTCTGGCAGGGGAAGGGGCAGGAGTTGGGGCAGGAGCTGGGTCCAGGGCAGGAACCAGAGCACAGGCAGGGGCAGGGAAAGGGGCAGGAGCTGGGCCAGGAGCTGGGTCTGGGGCAGGAGCTGGGTCCAGGGCAGGAACCAGAGCACAGACAGGGGCAGGGAAAGGGTCAGCGGCTCTGGCAGGGGCAGGGGAAGGGGCAGCAGTTCTGGCAGGGGAAGGGGCAGGAGTTGGGGCAAGAGCTGGGTCTGGGGCAGGAACAGGAGCACAGGCAGAGACAGGGGAAGGGTCAGCGGCTCTGGCAGGGGCAGGGGAAGGGGCAGCAGTTCTGGCAGGGGAAGGGGCAGGAGGTGGGGCAGGATCTGGGTCCAGGGCAGGAACAGAAGCACAGGCAGGGGCAGGGGAAGGGTCAGGGTCTCTGGCAGGGGCAGGGGAAGGGGAAGGGGCAGCAGTTCTGGCAGGGGAGGGGGCAAGAGTTGGGGCATGAGCTTGTTCTGGGGCAGTAATGGCAGCACAGGCAGGGGAAGGGGCAGCTGCTCTGGCAGGGATAGAGGAAGGGGCAGGAGCAGGGGCAAGAGCTGGAGGGTAGGAACAGGAGCACAGGCAGGGGCAAGGGCAGTGGCTCTGGCAGGCACAGGGACAGTAGCTGGGTCTGGGGCAGCAACAGGAGCACAGGCAGAGCAAGGGGTAGGGGCAGGAGTTTCATCCTTTGCAGGATCAGGAGCACAGACAAGGGCAGGGGCAGGAGCAGGGGCAGGATTTGGGGCAGGGGCAAGAAAAGGAGCACAGATAGGGGCAGGTCTGGGGGCAGGAGCAGTGCCAGGCTCAGGGGCAGGCTCTCCGTGGGCAGGTTCTCCAGCAGGCTCTTCCTGCACAGCTTCAGGCTCTCCGTGGGCAGGTGCCAGGTCACCCGCTGGCTCCTGGTCTCCTGCTGAAGTCACTGCAGGCACCACCCCTCCCTCTGGAGCTGCCCATGAACTTGGAGCCGGCTCTAGTTCCTCAGATGGTGGAGCAGCTGTGAGAGGAGAAAAGCTCACCCATGTGCCTGCCTCTCGTGGCCTTTGCAGAGACAGAACCCAGCCCAGGGGCTCCCAGAGAAGCTGCAGCCAGGAAGGAACCCTGACCAGGACGTGTCCCCGACTGCAGTCCACCCACTGGGTGCTCTGAGCCAGGTCCTTGCTCCTGGACCCACACCAGCCTCTGGGGGCTCCTCCCTGTGGGGCCAGCACTGACCCATCCCCACACACCACACACACCCAGCCCCAGACTTCTCACCCTCGGGCTCGGCCTCCGTGGGCTCTGGCTCCTGGACCACACTCACTGAGTGAATGACTACTGGGGACAGTGGCCTGGGCGGAGTCAAAACCCTTCCCAGGTGATCCCCTGTCCCTGCTCCTGGAGAGGAGGGCGTGTCCACCAGCTTCCTCTCAGTCTCATCCACGGTCTTCTGCAAAGACAGGGACCGGTAGCCAGCCCAGAGGCATCACAGCCCTGCCCGGCTGTCTTCACTGTCCTCCTGCCCAGGCCCCCTGGTGCTCCCAGATAAGACACAGACCTGTGCGTGCACAGCCCTGCACCTGGGATGCAGTGACCCATCCCTGCAGGGCTCGGGATAAACCTTGGGCAGAAGGGCGTAGCCCCCGCACACCCTTTCCCACCCAGCCAGGCTTGACCTGGGGTGTGAACATGACCTGCCCACTGGACATTGACCCCTCATCAGCCTGTTCCTGCTCGGAGTGGCCCCACCCTACAAGACCCCTCTTACACACACACACACACACACACACACACACACACACACACACACACACACGGAGGGGACCTGGGGCTGCACAGTCAGATCAGAGCGTGTGGGGCTGGGCTGGCCGGCTCTGGGCCTCATGGTGTCACCTTTCGGTCCTTCCTGCCAAATGGCCAGAGGCGTCGGGGAGCCCTGACACGACATCCCCAGCGAGGGAAAGTGTTTGCAGGGCGTGCTTTCCTCAGCCTGCAGCCTCTGGACTTGGGGATGCAACACGCAAACATGTTCTTCGTTCGAGGATCTCCAACGAAATGAGCTGGGCAGGGGGCTGGCTCTGGAATGTGGGTGCCTGGTTACCCGAGTTCCAAATTCTGTTGGGGTCCGTTGTCAGGGAAGTGAGGTCAGCACTGCCTGGGGCTCCCTTGCCCGACTGCCTTCTCCTACAAGAGCCCCCGAGGGCCCCCCTCCCCCAGCTGCTCTATGCTCACCCTCCCCCCCATGGCCCATCCATACAGTGACACCCACACAGCCCACCCACAGCCCCCAGGGGGCCTGGGTGCAGCCAGTGTCCCCGCTGTGAGGACGCAGAGCTGGGTTCAGACCGGGCTTCTGCTCGTGACCAGGGCTGTGACCCTGGACAGACCCTGTGCCTCTCAGGGCCTCCCCAGGCTCCCCATCTGCACAGTGGGGTGTTCTGGTTTCTACTTCTAGGGACGCCATCAGGGGTAGGACCTCTACATACATTCTGTACCTGCTATCACAGGAGGCTGGGGCACGCACTTGGCAATGCAAGGATGAGCCAGGGGCTGGGCGGGGCATGGAACACAGCTCAGAGGGGCTGGGTCTGCTCTGGGGTCCAGGCAAAGCCATCCCTTTGTTCCAGGCCCTGTGGGAAGGTTGCAATGAACTGATTCCAACCTTATCCCCTGGTGACACAGACTTCCAGGGGCTCCCATTAAGTTGAGGCTCAGGTCCCCGGGCCTTGTCTGTGCCCATGTGCGGGGCAGTCTCCACAGTGGTTCCCGGGCATTCCTGAATCCTGGTCACATATCCCTGGGGAGTCCCCTCCCCTCCAGGGTGGATGGCCTCTGTGACTGCGCTCTAAGGAAGAGAATGGAGCAAAAGGATGGGATGTCATTTCCAAGCTGATGGAGGAAAGTCTGTGACTTCTCCTGGTTTCCTCTCTCCTGTGTTCAGTCTCTGTCTCTGTCTCTGAGTGTCTCACAGGAGCAGGATCTGAGGGCTCCGGGGACGATGTGAGAAACCCTCAGAAGTCTCCCTTGTCCCTGTTTCCCTTTCCTGTCCTGGTGCTCAGTTCCTTCCTCAGGCCTCCTCACCATGCCCAGAGCACTGACTCTGGAACCTCTTCCAAATGGGAACCCTGAGGCTGCACCAAGGAGGGTCCTGACCTTGGTCCCCCGAGCAGTGGTCAGTGCTCTGCCACGTTCTGCATACCCAGGTCCTCAGCCCCCCAAGCCCCCAGGCTGCCCTCTGCTCAGAAGGACCTCGAGGGAGTACAAAGCATTTTCCCAGGACTGGGAGCACAGTGGGTCAGGGACGGAGATCCAAGGCCAGCAGGCTCTTCTACAAGCCTGTGGGACCCTAGGGACACCCATCTCTACAGCCCAATTGATAGAAGAGTAAGCTGAGGCCTTTTGTGCTGTAGCCCCCTCCTAGCGGGGGGTTTCTGTTCCTACTTCCAGGTGCCCAGGGAGGTGATGGACACCGGACCCCAGACCCTGTCCTCTCCCAGTGCCCTGGCAACCCTCCTGGGCCCCTTGGGGACCCCCTGACCATCAGCCTGGCGTGTCTCCCCTCCCCATGCTATGGATCTGGGGTATGGCCAGGAGTCCTGATGCCCCTGCCCCATGGCCCAGCTGTCTCTGACCTCTTTCTTCTTTTTGTCACCCACCTCACTCCCAGGGTGTCCTCCCCTTCTGACCCCCAGCTGGGCAGTCACAGTATATGTGTGTGTGTGTGTGTGTGTGTGTGTGTGTGTGTGTGTGTGCACACAGGTACACATGCCTCTACCTGCCTGGGGATGCCCAAGGTCATGTCCCCACATGGGACGGGGTGGGGAGCTATCCCCAAGGATCTGAGGGGCTCTCATACCCAAAGCAAACCTCATGGGTGGGTTGATGCTGGCCTAGGATTGGAGAGCAGCCCTGCTCCTTGGACTCTGCACCCCTCATTTGTCCTGGGCCAGTCCCTGCCTCTCTGGACCTCAGCTTCCCAACTGTCCCTGAGGGTTGGGCATGGAAATGCTTGAATGTGGCCGCTCTTCTGGGGTAGGTGGAGGACAGGTGCACCAGTCACACAGGCCTCCCCACTGAGAGGGTTAGGTGTTCACAGGGGACCTGCACACAGCATGTGTATCATGACCCAGTCCTGCTGTGGACGTGCGCAAGACCCATGGCTCCACACCTGACTGGTCCCTCATGTTCCCTCACCACCGCCAAGTGCTCTGTGGCCCCAGAGTCCGCTGAGCCCCAGAACCATGCCCACGCTGGGCAGCAAGTCTCAGGGTGCAAGGCCAGGTGGGTTGGATATCTGGGGATGCAAAGGTCACTGAATACCCCCTGCCCCACCCAGCTGGCCTGGAATGCAGACTCCCTCCCAGGGTCTAGCTAAGTGCATGGCTGGGCCAGGGGACCTGGTGGCAGCAATGGAGGCTGACTCAGGGCAGGGAGAAGATCGGTCCATCCCTTCCCCTTCTCTTCTTCTCATTCTGCCTCATCTTCCTGGCAGGACCCGGGACAGAGGTCCAGCCTGCCCCTGGCTGCAGCCCTGGCTAGAGTCAGAGGGGCAGGAAGGAGGCCAGGGAGGAGGGGCCCACCACCAGGGTGCCTGAGTGTGAGGGTGTTGTTACTCTAATGAGGGACCCCGTGGGCATTCAGGGATTTCAGCCCTTTTTAGATATGAGCAATGGCCCCAGGACTTGCCCCCTGCCCCATCCTACCCACCCCCCCACGAGGCCCTGCATCCTCCCCAGCCCAGTCCTTGTCTGCAGCCAGTCCTCCCTCCAGCCCCAGGAAATCCAGCTGCTCTGGAGGCTGCAAAATCGTTACAAGCTGGATACCGAGCAGCCCTATGGGGCCTGGTTCTGGGTCTCGGAGCCCCACAGTGAGGAGAGGTGAGGACGGGCAAGAGCAGGGAGAGGAAAGAGTGGACTCTCACTGAAGGCCACGGCTCCCTGGTCAGCAGAGACTGTTGCATGCTGGCCCCTAGGGCACCCAGATTCCAGCTCCCGGGCAGGCTCTGGGACGGAGACCAGAGTGTGGCTCGTGCTAGCTCAGACGTGTCTCTCTGTCCTGTAGCTACAGCCTGTCTCTCCTGCTGGACTCCCCCTCCTAGTCGACCAGCAACACCTTCAGAGCCAAGAAGAACAGGCCCTCATCAAACTCAGGGACCAGTGAGTGGCTGGACAGGCAGGGGAGGGCTCACTCTGGGCTCAGGGAGTCTCTGGGTGGGCTAGTGGGGGCTTGGGAGGGCTGGGCCTCCAGCTTCTCTGCAGAGCAGCCCTGTGACTGGAGCCATTTGCCTCCCCTCTCTGGGGCCCGCTCTCCTGCTCTGTGCAATGGGGTGATGCTGAATGATTGCTCCCATAGCAGGAACATGTGGGGTGCTGGTGATTGACCTACGCTGGGCACAGAGCCTGGATTGCAGACCACTGTGGGGGATGGTGAGTGGGGTCACCAGTGAGCACCCCTCCCCCCAAAAGCAATCTAGGCCTTCCACACAGCCGCCAGGCCCCTGGCTGGGAGCCCAGGAGCAGTGGCAGACCACACTCCTGACACGAGGTCCATGGGTGGCTCTTCCTCAGGAGTGGGGACTCAGTGGGGACCCCAGGAGCATGAGGCCAGCCCCTCCCTCTGAGGGAAGGAGAGCAAGGAAGACTTTCCCTGGGGTCCCCCAAGGCCACGTAAGAGGGGAGGAGGCTGTCCCCATGCCCAGACAGCCCTTCCCCAGCACCCACTTACCTAGTGGGGAGGGGCAGGTGTCCTTGCTGCACACAGTAAATCTGGACTTGAAGAGTACATGGAAATTCTGCTTCGGTTAGAACCTGAGCATTGTTGGGGGGGGGTGGTTCTTTCACTTGCTGGGCTGACGAGACACACATGCTCTCCAGGACTCTGCCTCGAATGAAGAGCTCTTGCAGGGTCCCGGGCGTCCTGAACCTGGGGAGGGGAGAGGGGCATGTCCTCCCAAAGGCAGGATGGTTTTGGGTCGTGATCCTGGGCCAGGGCCAGAGACAGCCCCTCACTGCTTCTGACTCTAAGGCTGAGGGGGCCTTTCTCAGGCACAGCGATGCCCACTGAACGCGGGGACTTCAGAAAGGACACACACCTGGACCAGGTCCTGCCCCGGGACAGTGGCTGCCTTCTCCAGCTCTGGAGGAAAAGGGACATCCTTGGCTTCTTTGGGTGGGGGTCCTCTGTCCCACTAGCAGGCACTGGACGGTTTCTAGTCTGCCTCTGGAAATGCACCAGCACTGAGTGGGCCAATCACTGTCCACACACGAACATGGACAATGTGCTAAGGAAATGCTGGAGGTGATCCTGTGCAAATGGCCTGTGGGCTGGTGGGGCTGGAGGCTTCAATGCCTTCCAGGGGCTGCAGGTCCCCTTTCCCTGGATGGGAATCCTCCTGGAGTCTCATCTCCGCCCTCGGGGCTCCCTTCCTGCTGGCTTCAGGACGGAGGGAGAGACTGTGGTGTGGCTGGGAAGGCTCCGCCCCTGCCTCCTTCCATCTGCACACATCACTGCTCCCCAGGAAGCAGGGGCTGCTGCTCCTGCCTGCCCTGCACACGGCTGGTGTAAGGCACACATTCCCTCCAAGGTCCAGCCGCTCTGGCTCCGTCACATACACGGTGCCCATGGCTGCCTGGCTGGGCCACGAGTCCCAGGAGTGCTCTCCTTTCCCGGGATCAGGGTTCCTATTCCTGGAGAGAAAGAAGTACCATCTGTTCTCTGTGGGAGAAGGTGAATTCCTGGGCCGGGTGGCCCTCAGGTGCCTGAGGACATGGTGGCCCCGACAGCTGCCCTGGAGAGAAGGGTGTCGGGTACACCTGTCTGGGAGAACAGTGGGCAGTACCCATCCCAGGCCGCAGGTGCACCCATCACCTAGCATGCTTGTCCTCAGACTCACCCCCGGGAACTCTGGCCCAGTGCTTCGGCTGTATTTCCAGGAGTGTTCAGCACAGCAGTGGTGGAGAGAGCAGGGAACGGAACAACACTAATGCCCAAGGAGATGGATGGTGGCTCAGTCGGTTAAGCCACTGACTCTTGATTTCAGCTCTGGATGCCATCTCATGGTCGTGGGATCGAGCCCCACATAGGGTCTGTGTTCAGTGCAGCGTGGGCTCACGATTCTCCTTCCACCTCCTGACTCTCTTGTCACTCTCGTGCCATGCGCTCTCTCTCTCTAAAATAAATAAATAAAATCCTTATTAGAAAATGAAATCTTACAGAATGTACTTTTAAAAAATTGTAAAAAATCATAACATTAATTTTGCCATTAAATTTCTAATTTAAATTTTAGTTAACATACAGTGCAATATTGGTTTCTGGGGTGCAATTCTGTGATTCATCAATGAATACAACACCCAGTGCTTATCACAGCAAGTGCCCTCCTTAATCCCCATCACCCATCTAGCCCCTCCCCCACCCCCTCTCTCCAGGGACCATCAGTTTGTTCTCTATCATGAAGATTCTCTCATGGTTTGTTTCCTTCTCTGCTTTTTTTCTTTTCCTCCTTCCCACATGTTCATCTATTTTCTTTCTTAAATTCCACATATGAGTGGGATCATATGGTATTTGTCTTTCTCTGATGGTCCTTTGACTGTCTGCACCCATTAAATCACAGCTTCCCCCTTTTCCCCCTTCCCTGAATCTCCTGGTTACTACCAGTCTAGCTTCTATTTCTGGAAATATGGCTACTTTGGAGAGCTCCCAGCTGTGGATTCCTACAGTATTTGTCTTTCTGTGACGGCTTATTTCACGGAGCCTCGTGTCCTCAAGGTTCATGCATGTTGTAGCAGGTGTCAGGACTTCCTTCCTCGGTAAGACTCAATGATATTTCATTGATGGATAGACCACATTTGGTTTATCCATTTATCCATTGGTGGACATTTGAGTTGCTTCTACCATTTGGCCGTTTGTCTATTGTGAAGAGTGCTGCTGTGACATGGGTGTGCAAATATCTCTTCCAGAACTTGCTTTCTAATTCTTTTGAATATATACCCAGAGGTGGGATTGCTGGATCATACTGTACCTGAATTTTTAGTTTTTGAGATGCTTTGATACTGTTTTCCATAGTGGTACACCATTTTACAATCACACCAGCAGTGCACAAAAGTTCCAGTTTCTCCACATCTTTGCCAACATTTGGAGTTTTCTGTTTCTGGTTGTCTTTTTTTTTTTTTTTTCAGTACCCATCAGAATGAATGTGAGCTGATAGCTCTGTGGTTTAGTTTCCTCTGATTATTAGTCATGTGAGTGTATTTTCATATGCTTGTTGGTCATTTGCATACATCTTTGCAGAAGTCAATTCAAGTCCTTTGCCCATTTTAAAATCAAGTCATTTGTTTTGTTATTGTGCTGTATGAGTTCTTTTTTTTTTTTTTTAAAGATTTTATTTATTTATTTGACAGAGCAAGAGACCGCCAGGGAGAGAGGGAATACAAACAGGGGGAGTGGGAGAGGAAGAGCTGGCTCCCAGCGGAGGAGCTCGATGTGGGGCTCCATCCCAGAATGCCAGGATCACGCCCTGAGCTGAAGGCAGACGCCTAATGACTGAGCCCTCCAGCACCCCATGAGTTCTTTATTTATTCTGGATATTAACTCACCATCGGATATATGATTTGCAAACACTTTCTCCCATTCTGTAGGTTGTCTTTTCACCTGTTGTGTCCTGTGATTCACAACAGTTTTTTACTTTCATGTGTCCTCCTTGCCTTTTATTTTTGTTGTTGCTATGTTTTTGGTGTCCTAAGAAATCATTGTCCTATCCAGTGTCATGAAGCTTTTCCCCTATGTCTTCTTATGGGAGATGGACAGTTTTAGGACTTTCATTATTTAGTTCATTTCTGTAAAAGGTGAAATGGAAGAGTCCATCTTTGTTCTTTGACATGGGAATATCCAGCTTCCCAACACAATTTATTTTGTTAAATTGTATTTTATTTTTTTTTATTTATTTGTCAGAGAAAAAGAGAGAGAGAGAGAGCACAGCAGGGGGAGTGGCAGGCAGAGGGAGAAGCAGGCTCCCCGCTGAGCAAGGAGCCTGATGCGGGACTTGATCGCAGGATCCTGGGATCATGACCTGAGGTCAAGGCAGACACTTAACTGTCATTGCTGCTATAAACATTGGGGTGCAGGTGCCCCTTCAGATCACTACGTTTGTTTTTGGGTGGTAAATATCTAGTAGTGCAATTGCTGGGTCATAGGGTAGCTCTAGTTTTAACTTTTTGAGGAACCTCCATACTGTTGTCCAGAGTGGCTTCACCAGCTTGCATTACCACCAACAGTGTAGGTGGGTTCCTACGTCTGTCCCATTCCTGAGGATGTCCCACATCCTCGCCAACATCTATCATTTCCTGACTTGTTCATTTTAGCCATTCTGACTGGTGTGAGGTGGTATCTTATGATTCGTATTTCCCTGATGGCAACTGCTGTGGAAAAATTTTTCATGAGTCTGTTGACTATTTGTATGTCTTCTTTGGGGAAATGTCTATTCATGTCTTCTGCCCATTTCTTGACTGGATTATTTGTTCTTTGGGTGTTGATTTGGTAAGTTCTTTATAGATCTTGGATAGTAGCCCTTTATCTGTTAAGAAATTTGTAAAAATCTCCCGTCCTATAGGTTGTCTGTTGGTTTTGTCGACTATGTCCTTTGCTGAACAAAAGCTTTTTATCTTGATTAAGTCCCAATAATTCATTTTTGCCTTTGTTTCCTTTCCCTCTGGAGACATGTCTAGCTAGAAGTCGCTGCAGCTGAGGTCAAAAAAGTTGCTGCCTGTGTTCTCCTCTAGGATTTTGATGGATTCCTGTCTCCCATTTAGGTCTTTCATCCATTTTGAGTTTATCTTTGTGGACAGTGTAAGAAAGTGCTCCAGTGCCATTCTTCTGCATGTGGCTGTCCAATTTTCCCAGCACCATTTGTTGGAGAGACCATCTTTTTTTCTGCTGGATATTCTTTCTGCTTTGTTGAAGATTCGTTGACCATAGACTTGAGGGTCCATTTCTGGGTTCTCTATTCTGTTCCATTGATCAATGTGTCAGTTTTTGTGACAGTACCATGCTGTCTTGATGATGACAGCTTTGTAATAGAGCTTGAAGTCTGGAATTGTGATGCCCCCAGCTTTCCTTTCTTTTTTCAACATTCCTCCGGCTGTTTGGGGTCTTTTCTGGTTCCATACAAATTTTAGGATTGTTTGTTCCAGCTCTGCGAAAAATACTGGTGTTATTTTGATAGGGATTGCATTGAATGTGTAGATTGTTTTGGGTAGCAAAGACATTTTAACATTTTTTTCCCTCCAGTCCATGAGCATGGACTGTTTTTCCATTTCTTTGTGCCTTCCTCAATTCCTTTCATAAGTGATCTATACTTTTCTGAGTACAGATCTTTTACCTCTTTGGTTAGGTTTATTTCTGGGTATCCTATGGCTTTTGGTGCAATTTTAAATGGGATTGATTCCTTGATTTCTCAAGCTACTCGACCTTTCAGTTGACCCAGTGGTAGTTGGGTTGTAGAGTAAGTGGAAGTTCCCACATTATCCCTTGTTCCTTAGCCTACTGTTGTATTTGCTTTCCTGTGAAGCAGGTGCCGTGATCTGATTTGATAATGATTGGGATACCATAGCAATGAATCCAGATTTCTAATGCTTTGATAATAGTGTTTAAAGCATTTTTTCTGAGAATAGGAGAACACTATTTTTGACCATGTGTCTATAATGGTACATGGGTATAGTTTATTCTTTGATACAGACAAGGGTTGGTTATATTCAATTTGTATATTTTGGGAGAGTCTGTCGGCTTTGACTTTATGTGGGGGTATTCATTAGAGATCTCTTGGTTTTAACTTTGGCAATCATGGCATTCTCTCTCTCTCAGTGAGTCGTTGGTAATAGTATACATTTGGCTTCCTCTATGTTCTCTGTTATGCCAGCATGACCTCCTTGGTGATGTGCCCATGCAATGATCATATTGATTGCCATATCTATGTGTTTCCGGTTTCATATTCCATTATCCTTCGTATTCATGGATGGTTCCATTTGAATTGTTTTCCTCTCTGCCAAAATCATTGTTTTTTAAATGATGTTTTTAGGTATTTTGGCCTCACTCATTTCCTAATGAGGTTCTCTGCCTGGTGTTTAATTTGGTTACTTTAGAGTTATTCTTCTGATGTACAGAAACATGCATGATGAAGATGGAAATGTCAGCCAGGGCTAATTTTTAAAAAAGATTTTATTATTTGACAGAAAGAGACAGCCAGCGAGAGAGGGAACACAAGCAGGGGGAGTGGGAGAGGAAGAAGCAGGCCTCCCAGCTGAGGAGGGAGCCCGATGCGGGGCTCAATCCCAGAACTCTGGGATCATGTCCTGAGCCGAAGGCAAGAAGCTTAATGGACCGAGCCACCCAGGCGGGCCCAGCCAGCGCTAATTTCTGCCATATGTTCTTAACTCCTATGTTCTTATTTTCTACTGGCAGTCATTTTTCCTGACCTATTTCCAACCACAGTTTTGTGTCACTAGTTACTGCCATGAGTCTGAGAACAGGTACACCTCATTCTGGTTTTCTTGAACAGATTCATCAATCACCAGTTTTCTACTATTTGTTTTGCATGTTGTGCTGACCCTCATTGGATGCGTAGGACTGTCTGTCTGTCCTACTCTGAAAAGTATCATTTCCGTAGTAGGACTTAAGGTCAGGAGGTGGTTCTGCTTTGTTCATCTGGGATCTGCTTTTCCCACTCCAGAATAGCCTTTTGGAGTTTTTGTATCATTGATGTCTTTTCTTTTCTTTTCTTGTTCTTTTTCTTTCTTTTCTCCCTTTCCTTCCTTCCTTCCTTCCTTCCTTCCTTCCTTCCTTCCTTCCTTCCTTTCTTTCTTTCTTTCTTTCTTTCTTTCTTTCTTTCTTTCTTTCTTTCTTTCTTTCTTTCTCTATTCTTTCCTTTCCTTTCTTTTCTCTTTTCTTTTCTTTTCTTTTCTTTTCTTTTCTTTTTCTTTCTTCTTTCTTCTATTGATTTTCAGTGAATGGTCCAGCCTTTTGTAGGGCCTCTGAGTGAGCCCAGGTGAGCCTCCCAATTAGTTGGTATCTGTTCTCAGAACATGGGAATCTCTTAGTCCAGCAGTCAATCAGGTAAACTTTGAGGTCTTGAAGAGTTTCAGTCCTCAGAGACCATGTTGCCAACTCTTGTGAGTATAGGCATTCTAGGGTATGCTCAGAGCCCTCATTAGCTGGGTACCAGTGTGTGACAATTTCAGACAGCATTTTCCAAAGTACCTCTTGAGTCTCTGTCCATGTTAGTTCCCTACACTTCCTTACACTAGTTATGTTATCAGTGTGTTTCAGGATAATCCCCACATGTGATTTTTGCTCTTTCCTACCAGTCCTATCTCTTTCTGATCTTCTTCCTTTATGGTAGGGGTTGGTAAGCAACCTATGTGGCATATGACGTGGTGTGGCAGTTGTCTGCCTTCAGAGGACAAAATTATGCCTAGAAATTGTACTGTAGTTTGAGATCCTGAGCCCTAATTTAGGTCAATTGTCCATCCTCTGAGTGTCAGGAATTCCATTCACTGGACTTGGATGCTCGTCTGTTCTCCAAGTTGTCCTCAGAAATAAGGATGTCATCCATCTAGGGAATACTGGTTTGTGTGTATGTTTTTGTGTTTTAGAATGGTCCTGGATGTTCCTGAAAATAATACTGTTGAGTACCCTTTCCAGTCTTATTGGCCGTCTTTTGAGAAACATCCATTTTAATTTTAATTTAATTTTATTTTTAGCCGAGGTATAGTACATCATTGGCTTTTGATATAATGTTCAGTGATTCATTACTTCAGTATAATACCCACCGTTAGTCATATCATGTGCCCTCTTCAATGCCCATCACCCAGTTACCCCTCCCCCCACCTCCCTTTCCTCACTCTCAGTTTGTTTCCCAGAGTCAAGAGTCTCTATGGTTTGTCTCCCTCTCTGATTTCTTCCCATTCAGTGCCCCCCATACCCCTATTGTCCTCTGCGCTATTCCTTATATTCCACATATGAGTGAAATAATATGATAATTGTCTTTCTCTTATTGACTTATTTCACTTAGAATAATCCCTTCCAGTTCCATCCATGTTGATGCAAATGGTAGGTATTCATCCTTTCTGATGGCTGAGTAATATTTCATTGTGTATATGAACCACATCTTCTTTGTCCATTCATCTGTTGAAGGACATCTCAGCTCCTTCCACAGTTTGGCTATTGTGGACATTGGGGTGCAGGTGCCCCTTTGGATCAGTACATTTGTATTTTAGAGATGAATACCTAGTAGTGCAGTTGTTGGATCATGGGACAGCTCTACTGTAAACGTCTTGAGGGGCATCCATACTGTTTTTAAGAGTGGGTGTACCAGCTTGCATTCCACTGACAGTGTAAGAGGGTCCCCTTTCTCCACATCCTCTCCAACATTTGAAGTATTCATTTTTAAATAGATTGTCTTTTATGGTTGATGCATAGGAATTCTTTATTGACAAGTCTTTGTCAGTGTGTGTGTTGCAAATCTTTACTTCCCAGTTTATGGCTTGCCTTTTCATTTCCTTAATGGTCATGAGATAAGGAGAAACGTCACATTTTTATGAAGTCCCACTGAATCTTTTCAAAAGGTTAGTGCACTCTGTGTCCCACCCCAAGATCAACATTTTCTACACATCTTCCAGAAACGGTCTAACATTAAGCTATGGTCCATCTCAAATTTCTAAATTCCATTTTTAATTCTAATAGTATATTTATAGACTATTTTGGATTTTCTGTGTACAACATCATATTATCTGTGTATAGTGACAATTATCCCCTCAATTCTTATACCTTTTGTTTCTCTTGCCTTATAACTCTGGGTAGATTCTCCAATGCAATGTTGAATAGAGTAGCACTGTTTGAGGATTTTAATATACCTTTCTCAGTATCTGCTAGAAAAAGCAGACAAAACATTGGTAACAAACGTGACCTAATTGACATATATGGAACATTACATAATAAGTGCAGAATACATTCTTTTCTAGTGGTCACAGACTATTACCCAAATAGACGGTATGCCGGGTCACAAATCAAGTCTACAAATTTTAAGAGCCTGAAATTAACTAGATTCTATTCTTAGACCACAGGGGAATTGAGCCACAGTCATAATGAAAAGAAAACCAGGAAGTCCCTCAATGTTTAAAAAATTAAATGTAACTTTGCTGCATATCCTAAGGGTCAGAGAGGGAATCGCAATGGAAATTCTCCACCTTTCCATGTCAGGGCTCACAGACAATGGCCCTCTATGTGTGAAGAGCCTTCACTATCCTAATCTAGACGGGAGTTCAGATTCAGAGCTCTGCCTGCCCCAGCCACACTTAGCAACCTTGGCCTGTGCCTCCACCCCCAGCTTCCCTTTCTG